>NW_028154148.1:0-2400000 GCF_964211835.1 Anser anser
CTGGCACCACTGGGGATGCAGTGCAGTGAGTCCAGAGAGTGCACTGGCACCACTGAGGGTGCAATGCAGTGAGTCCAGAGAGTGCCCTGGCACCACTGTGGATGCAGTGCAGTGAGTCCAGAGAGTGCACTGGCACCACTGGGGATGCAGTGCTGTGAGTCCAGAGAGTGCACTGGCACCACTGGGGATGCACTGCAGTGAGTCCAGAGAGTGCACTGGCAGCACTGGGGATGCACTGCCGTGAGTCCAGAGAGTGCACTGGCACCACTGGGGATGCACTGCAGTGAGTCCAGAGAGTGCACTGGCACCACTGGGGATGCACTGCAGTGAGGGCAGAGAGTTCACTGGCACCACTGGGGATGCAGTGCACTGAGTCCAGAGAGTACACTGGCACCACTGGTGATGCAGTGCAGTGAGTCCAGAGAGTGCACTGGCACCACTGGCGATGCAGTGCAGTGAGTCCAGAGAGTGCACTGGCAGCACTGGGGATGCACTGCAGTGAGTCCAGAGAGTGCTCTGGCACCACTGGGGATGCAGTTCAGTGAGTCCAGAGAGTGCACTGGCACCACTGGGGATACACTGCAGTGAGTCCAGAGAGTGCACTGGCACCACTGGGGATGCACTGCAGTGAGTCCAGAGAGTGCACTGGCACCACTGGGGATGCAGTGCAGTGAGTCCAGAGACTGCACTGGCACCAACTGGAGCTGCACTGCAGTGAGTCCTGAGATTGCACTGGCACCACTGGGGATGCAATGCAGTGAGTCCAGAGACTACACTGGCACCACTGGGGATGCAGTGCAGTGAGTCCAGAGAGTGCACTGGCACCACTGTTCATGCAGTGCAGTGAGTCCAAAGAGTGCACTGGCACAACTGGGTATGCAGTGCATGAGTGCAGAGAGTCCACTGGCACCACTGGGGATGCAGTGCAGTGAGTCCAGAGAGTGGACTGGCACCAGTGGGGATGGAGTGAAGTGAGTCCAGAGAGTGCACTGGCACCACTGGGGATGCAGTGCAGTGAGTCCAGAGAGTGCACTGGCTCCACTGGGGATGAACTGTAGTGAGTCCAGAGACTGCACAGGCACCACTGGGGATGCAGTGCAGTGACTCCAGAGAGTGCACTGGCACCACTGGGGATGGAGTGCAGTGAGTGCAGAGAGTGCACGGGCACCACTGGGGATGCACTGCAGTGAGTCCAGAGAGTGCACTGGCACCACTGGGGATGCAGTGCAGTGATTCCGGAGAGTGCACTGGCACCACTGGGGATGCAGTGCAGTGAGTCCAGAGAGTGCACTGGCACCACTGGGGATGCACTGCAGTGAGTCCAGAGAGTGCACTGGCAGCACTGGGGATGCACTGCAGTGAGTCCAGAGAGTGCACTGGCACCACTGGTGATGCACTGCAGTGACTCGAAAGAGTGCACTGGCACCACTGCGGATGCACTGCAGTGAGTCCGGAGAGTGCCCTGGCACCACTGGGGATGCAGTGCAGTGAGTGCAGAGAGTGCACTGGCACCACTGGGGATGCAGCGCAGTGAGTCCAGAGAGTGCACTGGCACTACTGGGGATGCACTGCAGTGAGTCCAGAGTGTGCACTGGCACCACTGGGGATGCACTGCAGTGAGTCCAGAGAGTGCACTGGCACCACTGGGGATGCAGTGCAGTGAGTCCAGAGAGTGCACTGGCACCACTGGGGATGCAGTGCAGTGAGTGCAGAGAGTGCACTGGCACCACTGGGGATGCACTGCAGTGAGTCCAGAGAGTGCACTGGCACCACTGGGGATGCAGTGCAGTAAGTCCAGAGAGTGCACTGGCACCACTGGGGATGCACCCCGGTGAGCCCAGAGATTGCACTGGCACCACTGGGGATGCACTGCAGTGAGTGCAGAGAGTGCACTGGCACCACTGGGGATGCACTGCAGTGAGGGCAGAGAGTGCACTGGCACCACTGAGGATGCAGTGCAGTGAGTCCAGAGAGTGCACTGGCACCACTGGGGATGCAGTGCAGTGAGTCCAGAGAGTGCACTGGCACCACTGGGGATGCAATGCGGTGAGTCCAGAGAGTGCACTGGCACCACTGGGGATGCAGTGCAGTGAGTCCAGAGAGTGCACTGACACCACTGGGGATGCAGTGCGGTGAGTTCAGAGAGTGCACTGGCACCACTGGGTATGCAGTGCAGTGAGTCCAGAGAGTGCACTGGCACCACAGGTGATGCAGTGCAGTGAGTACAGAGAGTGCACTGGCACCACAGGGGATGCACTGCAGTGATTCCAGAGATTGCACTGGCACCACTGGGGATGCAGTGCAGTGAGTCCAGAGAGTGCACTGGCACCACTGGGGATGCACTGCAGTGAGTCCAGAGAGTGCACTGGCACCACTGGGGATGCAGTGCAGTGAGTCCAGAGAGTGCAATGGCACCTTGGGGATGCAGTGCAGTGAGTCCAGAGAGTGCACTGGCACCACTGGGGATGCAGTGCAGTGAGTCCAGAGAGTGCACTGGCACCACTGGGGATGCAGTGCAGTGACTCCAGAGAGTGCACTGGCACTTCTGGGGATGCAGTGCAGTGACTCCAGAGAGTGCACTGGCACCACTGGGGATGCAGTGCAGTGAGTCCAGAGAGTGCACTGGCACCACTGGGGATGCACTGCTGTGAGTCCAGAGAGTGCACTGGCACCACTGGGGATGCAGTGCAGTGAGTCCAGAGAGTGCACTGGCACCACTGGTGATGCAGTACAGTGAGGCCAGTGAGTGCACTGGCACCACTGGGGATGCACTGCAGTGAGTCCAGTGAGTGCACTGGCACCACTGGGGATGCAGTGCAGTGAGTCCAGAGAGTGCAATGGCACCACTGGGGCTGCACGTCAGTGAGTCCAGAGAGTGCACTCTCTGGACTTGCCGGGGTGCATCCCCAGTGGTGCCAGTGCACTGGGGATGCACGTCAGTGAGTCCAGAGAGTGCACTCTCTGGACTTGCCGGGGTGCATCCCCAGTGGTGCCAGTGCACTCTCTGGACTCACTGCACTGCATCCCCTGTAGTGCCAGTGCACTCTCTGGACTCACCCGAGTGCATCCCCAGTGGTACCAGTGCACTCTCTGGACTCACCCGAGTGCATCCCCAGTGGTGCCAGTGCACTCTCTGGACTCACTGCACTGCATCCCCAGTGGTGCCAGTGCACTCTCTGGACTCACTGCGCTGCATCCTATTGGTGCCAGTGCACTCTCTGGACTCACTGCATTGCATCCCCAGTGGTGCCAGTGCACTCTCTGGACTCACTGCACTGCATCCCCAATCGTACCAGTGCCCTCTCTGGACTCGCTGCACTCCATTCCCAGTGGTGCCAATGCAATCTGTGGTCTCACTGCACTGCATCCCCAGTGGTGCCAGTGCACTCTCTGGACTCACTGCAGTGCATCCCCAGTGGTGCCAGTGCACTCTCTGGACTCACTGCAGTGTATCCCCTGTGGTGCCAGTGCACTCTGTGGACTCAGTGCACTGCATCCCAGTGGTGCCAGTGCACTCTCTGGACTCACTGCACTGCATCCCCAGTGGTGCCAGTGCACTCTCTGGACTCACTGCAGTGCATCCCCAGTGGTGCCAGTGCACTGTCTGGACTCACTGCATTCCCAGTGGTGCCAGGGCACTCTCTGGACTCACTGCACTGCATCCCCAGTGGTGCCTGTGAAGTCTCTGGACTCACTGCACTGCATCCCCAATGGTGCCAGTGCACTCTTTGGACTCACTGCACTGCATCCCCAGTGGTGCCACTGTACTCTCTGGACTCACTACACTGCATCCCCAGTGGTGCCTGTGCCCTCTGTGGACTCACTGCACTACATCCCCAGTGGTGCCAGTGCACTCTCTGGACTCACTGAAGTGCATCCCCAGTGGTGCCAGTGCACTCTCTGGACTAACTGCAGTGCATCCCCAGTGGTGCCAGTGCACTCTCTGGAGACACTGCTGTGCATCTCCACTAGTGCCAGGGCACTCTCTGGATTCACTGCAGTGCATCCCCAGTGGTGCCAGTGCACTCTCTGGACTCACTGCACTGCATTACCAGTGGTGCCAGTGCACTCTCTGGAGACACTGCAGTGCATCTCCACTAATGCCAGGGCACTCTCTGGATTCACTGCAGTGCATCCCCTGTGGTGCCAGTGCACTCTCTGGACTCACTGCACTGCATTACCAGTGGTGCCAGTTCATTCTCTGGACTAAATGCACTGCATCCCCAGTGGTTCCAGTGGCTCTCTGGACTCATTGCACTGCATCACCAGTGGTGCCAGTGCACTCTCTGGACTCACTGCAGTGCATCCACAGTGGCGCCAGTGTACTCTCTTAACTCACTGCACTGCATCACCAGTGGTGCCAGTGCACTCTTTCGAGTCACTGCTCTGCATCCCCAATGGTGCCACTGCACTCTCTGGACTCACTGCACTGCATCCCCAGTGGTGCCAGTGCACTCTCTGGACTCACTGCAGTGCATTTCCAGTGGTGGCAGTGTAGTCTCTGGACTCACTGCACTGCATCCCCAGTGGTGCCAGTGCACTCTCTGGACTCACTGAACTGCATCCCCAAGGTGCCAGTGCACTCTCTGGACTCACTGCACTGCATCCCCAGTGGTGCCAGTGCACTCTCTGGACTCACTGCACTGCATCCCCAGTGGTGCCAGTGCACTCTCTGCACTCACGGCACTGCATCCCCAGTGGTGCCAGTGCACTCTCTGGACTCACTGCAGTGTATCCCCTGTGGTGCCAGTGCACTCTCTGGACTCAGTGCACTGTATCCCAGTGGTGCCAGTGCACTCTCTGGACTCACTGCAGTGCATCCCCAGTGGTGCCAGTGCACTCTCTGGACTCACTGCACTGCATCCCAGTGGTGCCAGTGCACTCTCTGGACTCACTGCAGTGCATCCCCAGTGGTGCCAGTGCACTCTCTGGACTCACTGCAGTGCATCCCCAGTGGTGCCAGTGCACTCTCTGGACTCACTGCACTGCATCCCCAGTGGTGCCAGTGCACTCTCTGGACTCACTGCAGTCCATCCAAAGTGGTGCCAGTGCACTCTCTGGACTCACTGCACTGCATCCACAGTGGTGCCAGTGCACTCTCTTTACTCAGTGCACTGCATCCCCAGTGGTGCCAGTGCACTCTCTGGACTCACTGTACTGCATCCCCAGTGGTGCCAGTGCACTCTCTGGACTCACTGCACTGCATCCCCAGTGGTGCCAGTGCACTCTCTGGACTCACAACAGTGCATCCCCAGTGGTGCCAGTGCACTCTCTGCACTCACTGCAGTGCATCCCCAGTGGTGCCAGTGCACTCTCTGCACTCACTGCAGTGCATCCCCAGTGGTGCCAGTGCACTCTCTGGACTCACTGCACTGCATCCCCAGTGGTGCCACTGCACTCTCTGGACTTGCCGGGGTGCATCCCCAGTGGTGCCAGTGCACTCTCTGGACTCACTGCAGTGCATCACCAGTGGTGCCAGTGCACTGTCTGGACTCACTGCATTCCCAGTGGTGCCAGGGCACTCTCTGGACTCACTGCACTGCATCCCCAGTGGTGCGAGTGCACTCTCTCGACTCACTGCTCTGCGTTACCAGTGGTGCCAGTGCACTCTCTGGACTCACTGCACTGCATCCCCAGTGGTGCCAGTTCACTCTCTGGACTCACTGCACTGCATCCCCAGTGGTGCCAGTGCACTCTCTGGACTCACTGCACTGCATACCCAGTGGTGCCAGTGCACTCTCTGGACTCACTGCACTGCATCCCCAGTGCTGACAGTGCACTCTCTGGACTCACTGCACTGCATCCCCAGTGGTGTCAGTGCACTCTCTGGACTCACTGCACTGCATCCCCAGTGGTGCCAGTGCACTCTCTGGACTTGCCGGGGTGCATCCCCAGTGGTGCCAGTGCACTCTATGGACTCACTGCACTGCATCCCCAGTGGTGCCAGTGCACTGTCTGGACTCACTGCATTCCCAGTGGTGCCAGTGCACTCTCTGGACTCACTGCACTGCATCCCCAGTGGTGCCTGTGAAGTCTCTGGACTCACTGCAGTGCATCCCCAATGGTGCCAGTGCACTCTTTGGACTCACTGCACAGCATCCCCAGTGGTGCCACTGTACTCTCTGGACTCACTACAATGCATCCCCAGTGGTGCCAGTGCCCTCTGTGGACTCACTGCACTACATCCCCAGTGGTGCCAGTGCACTCTCTGGACTCACTGCACTGCATCCCCAGTGGTGCCAGTGCACTCTCTGGACTCACTGCACTGCATCCCCAGTGGTGCCAGTGAACACTCTGGACTCACTGCAGTGCATCCCCAGTGGTGCCACTGCACTCTCTGGACTCACTGCACTGCATCCCCAGTGGTGCCTGTGAAGTCTCTGGACTCACTGCAGTGCATCCCCAATGGTGCCAGTGCACTCTCTGGACTCACTGCACTGCATCCCCAGTGGTGCCAGTTCACTCTCTGGACTCACTGCACTGCATCCCCAGTGGTGCCAGTGCATTCTCTGGACTCACTGCACTGCATCCCCAGTGGTGCCAGTGCACTCTCTGGACTCACTGCAGTGCATCGCCAGTGGTGCCAGTGCACTCTCTGGACTCACTGCACTGCATCCCCAGTGGTGCCAGTGCACTCTCTGGACTCACTGCACTGCATCCCCAGTGGTGCCAGTGCACTCTCTGGACTTGCCGGGGTGCATCCCCAGTGGTGCCAGTGCACTCTCTGGACTCACTGCACTGCATCCCCAGTGGTGCCAGTGCACTGTCTGGACTCACTGCATTCCCAGTGGTGCCAGTGCACTCTCTGGACTCACTGCACTGCATCCCCAGTGGTGCCTGTGAAGTCTCTGGACTCACTGCAGTGCATCCCCAGTGGTGCCAGTGCACTCTTTGGACTCACTGCACAGCATCCCCAGTGGTACCACTGTACTCTCTGGACTCACTACAATGCATCCCCAGTGGTGCCAGTGCCCTCTGTGGACTCACTGCAGTGCATCCCCAGTGGTGCCAGTGCACTCTCTGGACTCACTGCACTGCATCCCCAGTGGTGCCAGTGCACTCTCTGGACTCACTGCACTGCATCCCCAGTGGTGCCAGTGAACACTCTGGACTCACTGCAGTGCATCCCCAGTGGTGCCACTGCACTCTCTGGACTCACTGCACTGCATCCCCTGTGGTGCCAGTGCACTCTCTGGACTCACTGCACTGCATCCCCAGTGGTGCCTGTGAAGTCTCTGGACTCACTGCAGTGCATCCCCAATGGTGCCAGTGCACTCTTTGGACTCAGTGCACTGCATCCCCAGTGGTGCCACTGTACTCTCTGGACTCACTACAATGCATCCCCAGTGGTGCCAGTGCCCTCTGTGGACTCACTGCACTACATCCCCAGTGGTGCCAGTGCACTCTCTGGACTCACTGCACTGCATCCCCAGTGGTGCCAGTGCACTCTCTGGACTCACTGCACTGCATCCCCAGTGGTGCCAGTGAACACTCTGGACTCACTGCAGTGCATCCCCAGTGGTGCCACTGCACTCTCTGGACTCACTGCAGTGCATCCCCAGTGGTGCCAGTGCACTCTCTGGACTCACCGGGGTGCATCCCCAGTGGTGCCAGTGCACTCTCTGGACTCACTGCACTGCATCCCCAGTGGTGCCAGTGCACTCTCTGGACTCAGTGCGCTGCATCCCCAGTGGTGCCAGTGCACTCTCTGGACTTGCCGGGGTGCATCCCCAGTGGTGCCAGTGCACTCTCTGGACTCACTGCATTGCATCCGCAGTGGTGCCAGTGCACTCTCTGGACTCACTGCACTGCATCCCCAGTGGTGCCAGTGCACTCTCTGGACTCACTGCACTGCATACCCAGTGGTGCCAGTGCACTCTCTGGACTCACTGCAGTGTATCCCCTGTGGTGCCAGTGCACTCTGTGGACTCAGTGCACTGCATCCCAGTGGTGCCAGTGCACTCTCTGGACTCACTGCACTGCATCCCAGTGGTGCCAGTGCACTCTCTGGACTCACTGCAGTGCATCCCCAGTGCTGACAGTGCACTCTCTGGACTCACTGAACTGCATCCCCAGTGGTGCCAGTGCACTCTCTGGACTCACTGCACTGCATCCCCAGTGGTGCCAGTGAACACTCTGGACTCACTGCAGTGCATCCCCAGTGGTGACAGTGCACTCTCTGGACTCACTGCACTGCATCCCCTGTGGTGCCAGTGCCCTCTCTGGACTCACTGCACTGCATCCCCAGTGGTGCCAGTGCAGTCTCTGTGTTAGTGTTGGGGAGAATCGAATGGATGTTTTTCTAATGTCTCTTAGGTAATGGGACCTACAGTATAATTAAGCATTGCCAAATGTACTTACGTTATCAATTAATCTATGTATACTGGATACTTAGGGAGTACATTGAACAATCAAAAGAGTCATTGAAGGGAAACCTTGGGAGGGAACAGGTACAACCTGACCTTGGATAAGGGCCTGGAAATGATGAAATGAGTTGAAGCAGAACCAAGAAGCGGAGGGAGCATGCATCGAGTAAGAAAGGTGAAAAGTTTAGCGGAGAGGAAGACTCCTTACTTCATCTGGACGACCACCTGGACGACCACCAGAGTGCGCCACGCATGTGCAAAGGGGAGGGGAGCTAATTAGAATGAAAAGCGAGGCTGCTGTTGCAACCTGTAATGAATATGTATACCTGACGCAATATTATATGTATAAATAACGGCTGGGAAGTAACGGGACTTGAAGCCAGATTTGGGCACCTGCCCCGGCTTCCAGCGCTGAATAAAGCACCTTCATATAATCACTTGGTGATTATGTGGTTGCTAGGCTAACATCTGGACTCACTGCAGTGCATCCCCAGTGGTTCCAGTGCACTCTCTGGACTCACCGGGGTGCATCCCCAGTGGTGCCGGGGCACTCTCTGGACTCACTGCATTGCATCCGCAGTGGTGCCAGTGCACTCTCTGGACTCACTGCAGTGCATCCCCAGTGGTGCCAGTGCACTCTCTGGACTCACTGCACTGCATACCCATTGGTGCCACTGCAACCTCTGGTCTCACTGCAGTGCACCCCAGTGGTGCCAGTGCACTCTCTGGACTCACTGCACTGCATCCCCACTGGTGCCACTGCAACCTCTGGTCTCACTGCAGTGCATCCCCAGTGGTGCCAGTGCACTCTCTGGACTCACTGCAGTGCATCCCCAGTGGTGCCAGTGCACTCTCTGGACTCACTGCACTGCATCCCCAGTGGTGCCAGTGCACTCTCTGGACTCACTGCACTGCACCCCAGTGGTGCCAGTGCACTCTCTGGACTCACTGCAGTGTATCCCCTGTGGTGCCAGTGCACTCTGTGGACTCAGTGCACTGCATCCCAGTGGTGCCAGTGCACTCTCTGGACTCACTGCACTGCATCCCAGTGGTGCCAGTGCACTCTCTGGACTCACTGCAGTGCATCTCCAGTGGTGCCAGTGCACTCTCTGGACTCACTGCACTGCACCCCCAGTGGTGCCAGTGCACTCTCTGCGCTCACGGCAGTGCATCCCCAGTGGTGCCAGTGCACTCTCTGGACTCAATGCAGTGCATCCCCAGTGGTGCCAGTGCACTCTCTGGACTCAATGCAGTGCATCCCCAGTGGTGCCAGAGCACTCTCTGGACTCACTGCACTGCATCCCCAGTGGTGCCAGTGCACTCTCTGGACTCACTGCACTGCATCCCAGTGGTGCCAGTGCACTCTCTGGACTCACTGCACTGCATCCCAGTGGTGCCAGTGCACTCTCTGGACTCACTGCAGTGCATCCCCAGTGGTGCCAGAGCACTCTCTGGACTCACTGCACTGCATCCCCAGTGGTGCCAGTGCACTCTCTGGACTCACTGCAGTGTATCCCCTGTGGTGCCAGTGCACTCTGTGGACTCAGTGCACTGCATCCCAGTGGTGCCAGTGCACTCTCTGGACTCACTGCACTGCATCCCAGTGGTGCCAGTGCACTCTCTGGACTCACTGCACTGCATCCCCAGTGGTGCCACTGCAACCTCTGGTCTCACTGCAGTGCATCCCCAGTGGTGCCAGTGCACTCTCTGGACTCACTGCAGTGCATCCCCAGTGGTGCCAGTGCACTCTCTGGACTCACTGCACTGCATCCCCAGTGGTGCCAGTGCACTCTCTGCGCTCACGGCAGTGCATCCCCAGTGGTGCCAGTGCACTCTCTGGACTCACTGCAGTGTATCCCCTGTGGTGCCAGTGCACTCTGTGGACTCACTGCACTGCATCCCAGTGGTGCCAGTGCACTCTCTGGACTCACTGCACTGCATCCCAGTGGTGCCAGTGCACTCTCTGGACTCACTGCAGTGCATCCCCAGTGGTGCCAGTGCACTCTCTGGACTCACTGCACTGCATCCCCAGTGGTGCCAGTGCACTCTCTGGACTCACTGCATTGGATCCCCAGTGGTGTCAGTGCACTCTCTGGACTCAGTGCAGTGCACCCCCAGTGGTGCCAGTGCACTCTCTGGACTCACTGCATTGGATCCCCAGTGGTGCCAGTGCACTCTCTGGACTCACTGCAGTGCTTCCCCAGTGGTGCCAGTGCAGTCTCTGGACTCACTGCAGTGCATCCCCAGTGGTGCCAGTGCACTCTCTGCACTCACCGGGGTGCATCCCCAGTGGTGCCAGTGCACTCTCTGCACTCACTGCACTGCATCCCCACTGGTGCCAGTGCACTCTCTGGACTCACTGCACTGCATCCCCAGTGGTGCCAGTGCACTCTCTGGACTCACCGGGGTGCATCCCCAGTGGTGCCAGTGCACTCTCTGGACTCACTGCACTGCATCCCCAGTGGTGCCAGTGCACTCTCTGGACTCAGTGCGCTGCATCCCAAGTGGTGCCAGTGCACTCTCTGGACTTGCCGGGGTGCATCCCCAGTGGTGCCAGTGCACTCTCTGGACTCACTGCATTGCATCCCCAGTGGTGCCAGTGCACTCTCTGGACTCACTGCAGTGCATACCCAGTGGTGCCAGTGCACTCTCTGGACTCACTGCAGTGCATCCCCAATCGTACCAGTGCACTCTCTGGACTCACTGCACTGCATCCCCAGTGGTACCAGTGCACTCTCTGGACTCACTGCACTGCATCCCCAGTGGTGCAAGTGCACTCTCTGGACTCACTGCACTGCATCCCCAGTGGTGCCAGTGCACTCTCTGGACTCACTGCACTGCATCCCCAGTGGTGACAGTGCACTCTCTGGACTTGCCGGGGTGCATCCCCAGTGGTGCCAGTGCACTCTCTGGAGTCACCGGGGTGCATCCCCAGAGGTGCCAGTGCACTCTCTGGACTCACTGCACTACATCCCCAGTGGTGCCAGTTCACTCTCTGGACTCACTGAACTGAATCCCCAGTGGTGCCAGTGCAGTCTCTGGACTCACTGTACTGCATCCCCAGTGGTGCCTGTGAAGTCTCTGGACTAACTGCAGTGCATCCCCAGTGGTGCCAGTGCAATCTCAGGACTCACAGCAGTGCAGCTCCAGTTGGTGCCAGTGCACTCTCTGGACTCACTGCACTGCATCCCCAGTGCTGACAGTGCACTCTCTGGACTCACTGCACTGCATCCCCAGTGGTGCCAGTGTACTCTCTGGACTCAGTGCACTGCATCCCCAGTGGTGCCAGTGCACTCTCTGGACTCACTGCAGTGCATCCCCAGTGGTGCCAGTGCACTCTCTGGACTCACTGCACTGCATCCCCAGTGGTGCCAGTGCACTCTCTGGACTCACTGCACTGCATCCCCAGTGCTGACAGTGCACTCTCTGGACTCACTGCACTGCATCACCAGTGGTGCCAGTGCACTCTCTGGACTCACTGCACTGCATCCCCAGTGGTGCCACTGCACTCTCTGGACTCACTACAGTGCATCCCCAGTGGTGCCAGTGCACTCTCTGGACTCACTGCACTGCATCACCAGTGGTGCCAGTGCACTCTGTGGACTCACTGCACTGCATCCCCAGTGCTGACAGTGCACTCTCTGGACTCACTGCACTGCATCACCAGTGGTGCCAGTGCACTCTCTGGACTCACTGCACTGCATCCCCAGTGGTGCCACTGCACTCTCTGGACTCACTACAGTGCATCCCCAGTGGTGCCAGTGCACTCTCTGGACTCACTGCACTGCATCACCAGTGGTGCCAGTGCACTCTGTGGACTCACTGCACTGCATCCCCAGTGGTGCCAGTGCACTCTCTGGACTCACTGCAGTGCATCCCCAGTGGTGCCAGTGCACTCTCTGGACTCACTGCACTGCATCCCCAGTGGTGCCAGTGAACACTCTGGACTCAATGCAGTGCATCCCCAGTGGTGACAGTGCACTCTCTGGACTCACTGCACTGCATCCCCTGTGGTGCCAGTGCCCTCTCTGGACTCACTGCACTGCATCCCCAGTGGTGCCAGTGCAGTCTCTGTGTTAGTGTTGGGGAGAATCGAATGGATGTTTTACTAATGTCTCTTAGGTAATGGGACCTACAGTATAATTAAGCATTGCCAAATGTACTTACGTTATCAATTAATCTATGTATACTGGATACTTAGGGAGTACATTGAACAATCAAAAGAGTCATTGAAGGGAAACCTTGGGAGGGAACAGGTACAACCTGACCTTGGATAAGGGCCTGGAAATGATGAAATGAGTTGAAGCAGAACCAAGAAGCGGAGGGAGCATGCATCGAGTAAGAAAGGTGAAAAGTTTAGCGGAGAGGAAGACTCCTTACTTCATCTGGACGACCACCTGGACGACCACCAGAGTGCGCCACGCATGTGCAAAGGGGAGGGGAGCTAATTAGAATGAAAAGCGAGGCTGCTGTTGCAACCTGTAATGAATATGTATACCTGACGCAATATTGTATGTATAAATAATGGCTGGGAAGTAACGGGACTTGAAGCCAGATTTGGGCACCTGCCCCGGCTTCCAGCGCTGAATAAAGCACCTTCATATAATCACTTGGTGATTATGTGGTTGCTAGGCTAACATCTGGACTCACTGCAGTGCATCCCCAGTGCTGACAGTGCACTCTCTGGACTCACCGGGGTGCATCCCCAGTGGTGCCGGGGCACTCTCTGGACTCACTGCACTGCATACACAGTGGTGCAAGTGCCCTCTGTGGACTCACTGCACTGCGTCCCCAGTGGTGCCAGTGCACTCTCTGGACTCACTGCACTGCATCCCCAGTGGTGACAGTGCACTCTCTGGACTTGCCGGGGTGCATCCCCAGTGGTGCCAGTGCACTCTCTGGACTCACCGGCGTGCATCCCCAGTGGTGCCAGTGCACTCTCTGGACTCACTGCACTGCATCCCCAGTGGTGCCAGTGCACTCTCTGGACTCACTGCACTGCATCCCCAGTGGTGCCAGTGCCCTCTGTGGACTCACTGCACTGCATCCCCAGTGGTGCCAGTGCACTCTCTGGACACACCGCACTGCATCCCCAGTGGTGCCAGTGCACTCTTTGAGCTCACTGCACTGCATCCCCAGTGGTGCCAGTGCACTCTCTGGACTCACTGCACTGCATCCCCAGTGGTGCCAGTGCACTCTCTTTACTCACTGCACTGCATCCCCAGTGGTGCCAGTGCACTCTCTGGACTCAATTTACTGCATCCCCAGTGGTGCCAGTGCACTCTCTGACTCACTGCACTGCATCCCCAGTGGTGCCAGTGCACTCTCTGGATTCACTGCAGTGCATCCCCAGTGGTGCCAGTGCACTCTCTGGACTCACTGCATTGCATCCCCAGTGGTGCCAGTGCACTCTCTGGACTCACTGCACTGCATCCCCAGTGGTGCCACTGCACTCTCTGGAGTCACTGCAGTGCATCCCCAGTGGTGCCAGTGCACTCTCTGGACTCACTGCACTGCATCCCCAGTGGTGCCAGTGCACTCTCTGGACTCACTGCACTGCATCCCCAGTGGTGCCAGTGCACTCTCTGGACTCACTGCACTGCATACCCAGTGGTACCAGTGCACTCTCTGGAATCACTGCAGTGCATCCCCAGTGGTGCCAGTGCACTCTCTGGACTCACTGCACTGCATCACCAGTGGTGCCAGTGCACTCTCTGGACTTGCCGGGGTGCATCCCCAGTGGTGCCAGTACACTCTCTGGACTCACTGCAGTGCATCCCCAGTGGTGCCAGTGCACTGTCTGGACTCACTGCATTCCCAGTGGTGCCAGGGCACTCTCTGGACTCACTGCACTGCATCCCCAGTGGTGCCTGTGAAGTCTCTGGACTCACTGCAGTGCATCCCCAATGGTGCCAGTGCACTCTTTGGACTCACTGCACTGCATCCCCAGTGGTGCCACTGTACTCTCTTTACTCACTGCACTGCATCCCCTGTGGTGCCAGTTCACTCTCTGGACTCACTGCACTGCATCCCCAGTGGTGCCAGTGCACTCTCTGGACTCACTGCAGTGTATCCCCTCTGGTGCCAGTGCACTCTGTGGACTCAGTGCACTGTATCCCAGTGGCGCCAGTGCACTCTCTGGACTCACTGCACTGCATCCCCAGTGGTGCCAGTGCACTCTCTGGACTCACTGCACTGCATCCCAGTGGTGCCAGTGCACTCTCTGGACTCACTTCACTGCATCCCCAGTGGTGCCAGTGCACTCTCCGGACTCACTGCACTGCATCCCCAGTGGTGCCAGTGCACTCTCTGGACACACTGCACTGCATCCCCAGTGGTGCCAGTGCACTCTCTGGACTCACTGCACTGCATCCCCAGTGGTGGCAGTGCACTCTCTGGACTCACTGCACTGCATACCCAGTGGTGCCAGTGCACTCTCTGGACTCACTGAAGTGCATCCCCAGTGGTGCCAGTGCACTCTCTGCACTCACTGCAGTGCATCCCCAGTGGTGCCAGTGCACTCTCTGGTTTCACTGCACTGCATCCCCAGTGGTGCCAGTGCACTCTCTGGACTTGCCGGGGTGCATCCCCAGTGGTGCCAGTGCACTCTCTGGACTCACCGGCTTGCATCCCCAGTGGTGCCAGTGCACTCTCTGGACTCACTGCATCCCCAGTGGTGCCAGGGCACTCTCTGGACTCACTGCACTGCATCCCCAGTGGTGCCAATGCACTCTCTGGACTCACGGCACTGCATCCCCAGTGGTGCCAGTGCACTCTCTGGACTCACTGCACTGCATCCCCAGTGGTGCCAGTGCACTCTCAGGAGTCACTGCGCTGCATCCCCAGTGGTTCCAGTGCACTCTCTGGACTCACTGCACTGCAACTCCAGTGGTGCCAGTGCACTCTCTGGAGTCACTGCACTGCATCACCAGTGGTGCCAGTGCACTCTCTGGACTCACTGCACTGCATCCCAGGTGGTGCCAGTGCACTCTCTGGACTCACTGCAGTGCATCGCCAGTGGTGCCAGTGCACTCTCTGGACTCACTGCACTGCATCCCCTGTGGTGCCAGTGCCCTCTCTGGACTCACTGCACTGCATCCCCAGTGGTGCCAGTGCAGTCTCTGTGTTAGTGTTGGGGAGTATCGAATGGATGTTTTACTAATGTCTCTTACGTAATGGGACCTACAGTATAATTAAGCATTGCCAAATGTACTTACGTTATCAATTAATCTATGTATACTGGATACTTAGGGAGTACATTGAACAATCAAAAGAGTCATTGAAGGGGAACCTTGGGAGGGAACAGGTACAACCTGACCTTGGATAAGGGCCTGGAAATGATGAAATGAGTTGAAGCAGAACCAAGAAGCGGAGGGAGCATGCATCGAGTAAGGATGGTGAAAAGTTTAGCGGAGAGGAAGACTCCTTACTTCATCTGGACGACCACCTGGACGACCACCAGAGTGCGCCACGGATGTGCAAAGGGGAGGGGAGCTAATTAGAATGAAAAGCGAGGCTGCTGTTGCAACCTGTAATGAATATGTATACCTGACGCAATATTGTATGTATAAATAACGGCTGGGAAGTAACGGGACTTGAAGCCAGATTTGGGCACCTGCCCCGGCTTCCAGCGCTGAATAAAGCACCTTCATATAATCACTTGGTGATTATGTGGTTGCTAGGCTAACATCTGGACTCACTGCAGTGCATCCCCAGTGGTTCCAGTGCACTCTCTGGAGTCACTGCAGTGCATCCCCAGTGGTGCCAGTGCACTCTCTGGACTCACCGGGGTGCATCCCCAGAGGTGCCGGGGCACTCTCTGGACTCACTGCACTGCATCCCCAGTGGTGCCAGTGCCCTCTGTGGACTCACTGCACTGCGTCCCCAGTGGTGCCAGTGCACTCTCTGGACTCACTGCACTGCATCCCCAGTGGTGCCAGTGCACTCTCTGGACTTGCCGGGGTGCATCCCCAGTGGTGCCAGTGCACTCTCTGGACTCACCGGGGTGCATCCCCAGTGGTGCCAGTGCACTCTCTGGACTCACTGCAGTGCATCCCCAGTGGTGCCAGTGCACTCTCTGGACTCACTGCACTGCATCCCCAGTGGTGCCGGTGCCCTCTGTGGACTCACTGCACTGCATCCCCAGTGGTGCCAGTGCACTCTCTGGACACACCGCACTGCATCCCCAGTGGTGCCAGTGCACTCTTTGAGCTCACTGCACTGCATCCCCAGTGGTGCCAGTGCACTCTCTGGACTCACTGCACTGCATCCCCAGTGGTGCCAGTGCACTCTCTGGAGTCACTGCACTGCATCCCCAGTGGTGCCAGTGCACTCTCTGGACTCAATGTACTGCATCCCCAGTGGTGCCAGTGCACTCTCTGACTCACTGCACTGCATCCCCAGTGGTGCCAGTGCACTCTCTGGATTCACTGCAGTGCATCCCCAGTGGTGCCAGTGCACTCTCTGGACTCACGGCAGTGCATCCCCAGAGGTGCCAGTGCACTCTCTGGACTCAATGCACTGCATCCCCAGTGGTGCCAGTGCCCTCTCTGGACTTGCCGGGGTGCATCCCCAGTGGTGCCAGTGCAGTCTCTGTGTTAGTGTTGGGGAGAATCGAATGGATATTTTACTAATGTCTCTTAGGTAATGGGACCGACAGTATAATTAAGCATTGCCAAATGTACTTACATTATCAATTAATCTATGTATACTGGATACTTAGGGAGTACATTGAACAATCAAAAGAATCATTGAAGGGGAACCTTGGGAGGGAACAGGTACAACCTGACCTTGCATAAGGGCCTGGAAATGATGAAATGAGTTGAAGAAGAACCAAGAAACGGAGGGAGCACGCGTCGAGTAAGAAAGGTGAAAAGTTTAGCGGAGAGGAAGACTCCTTACTTCATCTGGACGACCACCAGAGTGCGCCACGCATGTGCAAAGGGGAGGGGAGCTAATTAGAATGAAAAGCGAGGCTGCTGTTGCAACCTGTAATGAATATGTATACCTGACGCAATATTGTATGTATAAATAACGGCTGGGAAGTAACGGGACTTGAAGCCAGATTTGGGCACCTGCCCCGGCTTCCAGCGCTGAATAAAGCACCTTCATATAATCACTTGGTGATGATGTGGTTGCTAGGCTAACATCTGGACTCACTGCAGTGCATCCCCAGTGGTGCCAGTGCACTCTCTGGAGTCACTGCAGTGCATCCCCAGTGGTGCCAGTGAACTCTCTGGACTCACTGCATTGCATCCCCAGTGGTGCCAGTGCACTCTCTGGACTCACTGCACTGCATCCCCAGTGGTGCCAGTGCCCTCTGTGGACTCACTGCACTGCATCCACAGTGGTGCCAGTGCACTCTCTGGACTCACTGCACTGCATCCCCAGTTGTGCCAGTGCACTCTCTGGACTCACTGCACTGCATCCCCAGAGGTGCCACTGCAACCTCTGGTCTCACTGCACTGCATCCCCAGTGGTGCCAGTGCACTCTCTGGACTCACTGCAGTGCATCACCAGTGGTGCCAGTGCACTCTCTGGACTCACTGTACTGCATCCCTAGTGGTGCCAGTGCACTCTCTGGACTCACTGCACTGCATCCCCAGTGGTGCCAGTGCACTCTCTGGACTCACTGCACTGCATACCCAGTGGTGCCAGTGCACTCTCTGGACTTGCCGGGGTGCATCCCCAGTGGTGCCAGTGCACTCTGGACTCACTGCACTACTTCCCCAATGGTGCCAGTTCACTCTCTGGACTCACTGAACTGAATCCCCAGTAGTGCCAGTGTACTCTCTGGACTCACTGTACTGCATCCCCATTGGTGCCTGTGAAATCTCTGGACTCACTGCAGTGCATCCCCAGTGGTGCCAGTGCAATCTCAGGACTCACAGCAGTGCAGCTCCAGTTGGTGCCAGTGCACTCTCTGGACTCACTGCACTGCATCCCCAGAGGTGCCAGTGCACTCTCTGGACTCACTGCAGTGCATCCCCTGTGGTGCCATTGCACTCTCTGGTCTCACTGCAGTGCATCCCCAGTGGTGCCAGTGGCTCTCTGGACTCATTGCACTGCATCACCAGTGGTGCCAGTGCACTCTCTGGACTCACTGCAGTGCATCCACACTGGTGCCAGTGTACTCTCTTAACTCACTTCACTGCATCCCCAGTGGTGCCAGTGCACTCTCTGGACTCACTGCACTGCAACCCCAGTGGTGCCAGTGCACTCTCTGGACTCTCTGCACTGCATCCTCAGTGGTGACAGTGCACTCTCTGGACTCACTGCACTGCATCCCCAGTGGTGCCAGTGCACTCTCTGGACTCACTGCACTGCATCCCCAGTGATGCCACTGCACTCTCTGAAAACACCGGTGTGCAATCGCAGCGGTGCCAGTGCACTCTCTGGACTCACTGCACTGCATCCCCAGTGGTGCCAGTGCACTCTCTGGACTCACTGCACTGCATCCTCAGTGGTGACAGTGCACTCTCTGGACTCACTGCACTGCATCCCCAGTGGTGCCACTGCACTCTCTGAAAACACCGGGTGGAAAAGCAGCGGTGCCAGTGCACTCTCTGGACTCACTGCAGTGCATCCCCAGTGGTGCCAGTGCACTCTCTGGACTCACTGCAGTGTATCCCCTGTGGTGCCAGAGCACTCTGTAGACTCAGTGCACTGCATCCCAGTGGTGCCAGGGCACTCTCTGGACTCACTGCACTGCATCCCCAGTGGTGCCAGTGCACTCTCTGGACTCACTGCAGTGCATCCCCAGTGGTGCCAGTGCATTCTCTTTACTCACCGCAGTGCATCCCCAGTGGTGCCCGTGCACTCTCTGGACTCACTGCAGTGCATCCCAAGTGGTGCCAGTGCACTCTCTGGACTCACTGCACTGCTCCAGCCGCGGCATCCGCTCCAGCCGCCTCAGCCCCTCCAGACGCGGTAGCCCCTCCAGCCGCGGCAGACGCTCTAGACGCTCCAGCCGCCTCAGCCGCTCCAGCCGCGGCAGCCGCTCCAGCCTCGGCAGCCCCGACAGGCGCTCCAGCCGCGGCAGCCGCTAAAGCCGCTACCGAGTGGAGCGGCTGCCGCGGCTGGAGCGGCTGCCGCGGCTGGAGCGGCTGGAGCGTCTGCCGCGTATGCCGCGGCTGGAGCGGCTGCCGAGGCTGGAGTGGCTACCGCGGCTGGAGCGGTTGCCGCGGCTCGAGCAGTACAGTGAGTCCAGAGAGTGCACTGTCACCTTTGGGGATGCACTGCATTGTCTGCAGAGAGTGCCCTGGCACCACTGGGGACGCACTGCACTGAGTCCAGAGAGTGCACTGGCACCACTGGGGATGGACTGCAGTGAGTCCAGAGAGTGCACTGGCACCACTTGGGATGCACTGCAGTGAGTCCAGAGAGTGCACTGGCACCAGTGGGGATGCACTGCAGTGAGTAAAGAGAATGCACTGGCACCATTGGGGTTGCACTGCAGTGAGTCCAGAGAGTGCACTGGCGCCACTGGGGATGCACTGCAGTGAGTCCAGAGAGTGCACTGGCACCAGTGGGATGCAGTGCAGTGAGTCCAGAGAGTGGACTGGCAACACTGGGGATGCAGTGCACTGAGTCCACAGAGTGCACTGGCACCACTGGGGATACACTGCAGTGAGTGCAGAGATTGCACTGGCACCACTGGGGATGCAGTGCAGTGAGTCCAGAGAGTGCACTGGCACCACTGGTGATGCAGTGCAATGAGTCCAGAGAGCCACTGGCACTTCTGGGGATGCACTGCAGTGAGTCCAGAGAGTGAACTGGCACCACTGGGGATGCAGTGCACTGAGTCCAGAGAGGGCACTGTCAGCAATGGGTATGCAGTGCAGTGAGTCCAGAGAGTGCACTGGCACTACTGGGGATCTCACTGAAGTGAGAATGTATCTGAATCCCCGGTGGTGCCAGTGCACTCTCTGGACTCACTGAACTGCATCCCCAGTGGTTCCAGTGCACTCTCTGGAGTAACTGCAATGCATCCCCCGTTGTGCCAGTTGACTCTCTGGACTCACTGCACTGCTCCAGCCGCGGCATCCGCTCCAGCCGCCTCAGCCGCTCCAGCCGCGGCAGACGCTCTAGACGCTCCAGCCGCCGCAGCCGCTCCAGCCGCGGCAGCCGCTCCAGCCGCGGCAGCCGCGGCAGACGCTCCAGCCGCGGCAGCCGCGAAAGCCGCTACCGAGTGGAGCGGCTGCCACGGCTGGAGCGGCTGCCGCGGTTGGAGCGGCTGCCGCAGCTGGAGCGGCTGCCGCGGATGCCGCGGCTGGAGCGCCTGCTGCGGTTGGAGTGGCTGCCGTGGCTGGAGCGGCTGGAGCGTCAGCCGCGTATGCCGCGGATGGAGAGCCTGCCGCGGCTGGACCGGCTGCCGCGGCTGCCGCGGCTGGAGCGGCTGGAGCGGCTGCCGAGGCTGGAGGGGCTAACGCGGCTGGAGCGGCTGCCGCGGCTCGAGCAGTACAGTGAGTCCAGAGAGTGCACTGTCACCTTTGGGGATGCACTGCATTGTCTGCAGAGAGTGCCCTGGCACCACTGGGGATGCACTGCAGTGAGTCCAGAGAGTGCAATGGAACCACTGGGGATGCAGTGCAGTGAGTCCAGAGAGTGCACTGGCACTTCTGGGGATGCAGTGCAGTGAGTGCAGAGAGTGCACTGGCACAAAAGGGGATGCACTGCAGTGACTCCAGAAAGTGCACTGGCACCACTGGGGATGCACTGCAGTGAGACCAAAGAGTGCACTGGCACCGCTGGTGATGCAGTGCAGTGAGTCCAGAGAGTACACTGGCACCACTGGGGATGCAGTGCAGTGAGTCCAGAGAGTGTACTGGCACCACAGGGGATGCAGTGCAGTGAGTCCAGAGAGTGCACTGGCACCACTGGGGATGCACCCCGGTGAGTCCAGAGAGTGCACTGGCACCACTGGGGATGCAGTGCAGTGAGTCCAGAGACTGCACTGGCACCACTGGGGTTTTAGTGCAGTGAGTCCAGAGAGTGCACTGGCACCACTGGGGATGCAGTGCTGTGAGTCCAGAGAGTGCCCTGGCACCACTGGGGATGCAGTGAGTCCAGACAGTGCACTGGCACCACTGGGGATGCACTGCAGTGAGACCAGAGTGTTCTCTGGCACCACTGGGGATGCAGTTTAGTGAGTCCAGAGAGTGCACCGGCTCCAATGGCGATACACTGCAGTGAGTCCAGACAGTGCACTGGCACCACTGTTGATGCAGTGCAGTGAGTCCAGAGAGTGCACTGGCACCACTGGGGATGCAGTGCAGTGAGTCCAGAGAGTGCAGTGGCACCACTGGGGATGCAGTGCAGTGAGTCCAGAGAGTGCACTGGCACTACTGGGGATGCACTGCAGTGAGTCCAGATATTGCACTGGCAGCACTAGGGATGCAGTGCAGTGACTCCAGAGAGTGCAGAGGCACAACTGTTGATGCAGTGCAGTGAGTGCAGAGAGTGCACTGGCACCACTGGGGATGCACTGCAGTGAGTCCAGAGAGTGCACTGGCACCAAAGGGGATGCAGTGCAGTGAGTCCAGAGAGTGCACTAGCACCAATGGGATGCAGTGCAGTGAGTCCACAGAGTGCACTGGCACCACTGCGGATGCACTGCAGTGAGTCCAGAGAGTGCACTGGCACCACTGGGGATGCAGTGCAGTGAGTCCAGAGAGTGCACTGGCACCAATGGGGATGAAGTGCAGTGACTCCAGAGAGTGCACTGGCACCACTGGGGATGCACTGCAGTGAGTCCAGAGAGTGCACTGGCACCACTGGGGATGGACTGCAGTGAGTCCAGAGAGTGCAATGGCACCATTGGGGATGCAGCGCAGTGACTCCAGAGAGAGCACTGGCACCACTGGAGTTGCAGTGCAGTGAGTCGAGAGAGTGCCCTGGAACCACTGGGGATGCAGTGCAGTGAGTCCGGAGAGTGCACTGTCTCCACTGGGGATGCAGTGCAGTGAGTCCAGAGAGTACACTGCCACCGCTGGTGATGCAGTGCAGTGAGTCCAGAGAGTGCACTGTCACCACTGGGGATGCAGTGCAGTGAGTCCAGAGAGTGCAGTGGCACCACTGGGGATGCAGTGCACTGAGTCCAGAGAGTACACTGGCACCACTGGGGATGCAGTGCAGTGAGTCCAGAGAGTGCACTGGCACCACTGGGGATGCAGTGCAGTGAGTCCAGAGAGTGCACTGGCACCACTGGGGATGCACTGCAGTGACTCCAGAGACTGCACTGGCACCAATGGGGATGCACTGCAGTGAGTCCAGAAAATGCAGTGGCACCACTGGGGATGCAGTGCAGTGACTCGAAAGAGTGCACTGGAACCACTGGGGATGCAGTGCAGTGAGTCCAGAGAGTGCACTGGCACCACTGGGGATGCAGTGCAGTGAGTCCAGAGAGTGCACTGGCGCCACTGGGGATGCAGTGCAGTGAGTCCAGAGAGTGCACTGGCTCCACTGGGGATGCAGTGCAGTGACTCAAGAGAGTGCACTGTCAGCACTGGGGATGCAGTGCAGTGAGTCCAGAGAGTGCAATGGCACCACAGGGGATGCACTGCAGTGATTCCAGAGAGTGCACTGTCACCACTGGGGATGCAGTGCAGTGAGTCCACAGAGTACACTGGCACCTCAGGGGCTGCACTGCAGTGAGTCCAGAGAGTGCACTGACACCACTGGGGATGCAGTGCGGTGAGTCCAGAGAGTGCACTGGCACCACTGGGGATGCACCTCGGTGAGTCCAGAGAGTGCTCTGGGAGCACCGGGGATGCAGTGCAGTGAGTGCAGAGAGTGCACTGGCACCACTGGGGATGCAGTGCAGTGAGTCCAGAGAGTGCACTGGCACCACTGGGGATGCAGTGCAGTGAGTCCAGAGAGTGCACTGGCACCACTGGGGATGCAGTGCAGTGAGTCCAGAGAGTGCACTGGCACCACTGGGGATGCACTGCAATGAGTCCAGAGAATGCACTGGCACTAATGGGGATGCAGTGTAGTGACTCGAAAGAGTGCACTGGCACCACTGCGGATGCACTGCAGTGAGTCCGGAGAGTGCCCTGGCACCAATGGTGATGCAGTGCGGTGAGTCCATAGAGTGCAGTGGCACCACTGGGGATGCAGTGCAGTGAGTCCAGAGATTGCTTTGGCACCACTGGGGATGCACTGCAGTGAGTCCAGAGAGTGCACTTTCACCACTGGGGATGCACTGCAGTGAGTCCAGAGAGTGCTCTGGGAACACTGGGGATGCAGTGCAGTGAGTGCAGAGAGTGCACTGGCACCACTGGGGATGCAGTGCAGTGAGTCCAGAGAGTGCACTGGCACCACTGGGTATGAAGTGCAGTGAGTCCAGAGAGTGCACTGGCACCACTGGGGATGCACTGCAGTGACTCGAAAGAGTGCACTGGCACCACTGGGGATGCACTGCAGTGAGTCCGGAGAGTGCCCTGGCACCAATGGTGATGCAGTGCAGTGAGTCTAGAGAGTGCAGTGGCACCACTGGGGATGCAGTGCAGTGAGTCCAGAGAGTGCACTGGCACCACTGGGGATGCAATGCAGTGAGTCCAGAGAGTGCAGTGGCACCACTGGGGATGCAGTGCAGTGAGTCCAGAGAGTGCACTGGCACCTATGGGGATGCACTGCAGTGAGTCCAGAGAGTGCACTGGCACCACTGGGGATGCACTGCAGTGAGTCCAGAGAGTGCACTGGCAGCACTGGGGATGCAGTGCAGTGACTCCAGAGAGTGCAGAGGCACCACTGTTGATGCAGTGCTGCGACTCCAGAGAGTGCACTGGCACCACTGGAGATGCAGTGCAGTGAGTCCAGAGTGCACTGGCACCACTGGGGATGCAGTGCAGTGAGTGCAGAGAGTGCACTGGCACAAAAGGGGATGCACTGCAGTGAGTCCAGAGAGTGCACTGGCACTAATGGGGATGCAGTGCAGTGACTCCAGAGAGTGCACTGGCACCACTGAAGATGCACTGCAGTGAGTCCAGAGAGTGCACTGGCACCACTGGGGATGCACTGCAATGAGTCCAGAGAGTGCACTGGCACAAAAGGGGATGCAGTGCAGTGAGTCCAGAGAGTGCACTGGCACCACTGGGGATGCAGTGCAGTGAGTCCAGAGAGTGCACTGGCACAAAAGGGGATGCACTGCAGTGAGTCCAGAGAGTACACTGGCACCACTGGGGATGCAGTGCAGTGAGTCCAGAGAGTGCACTGGCACCACTGGGGATGCACTGCAATGAGTCCAGAGAATGCACTGGCACTAATGGGGATGTAGTGCAGTGACTCGAAAGAGTGCACTAGCACCACTGCGGATGCACTGCAGTGAGTCCAGAGAGTGCCCTGGCACCAATGGTGATGCAGTGCAGTGAGTCCAGAGAGTGCAGTGGCACCACTGGGGATGCAGTGCAGTGAGTCCAGAGAGTGCACTGGCACCACTGGGGATGCACTGCAGTGAGTCCAGAGAGTGCTCTGGGAACACTGGGGATGCAGTGCAGTGAGTCCAGAGAGTGCACTGGCACCACTGTGGATGCAGTGCACTGAGTCCAGAGAGTGCACTGTCAGCACTGGGGATGCAGTGCAGTGAGTCCAGAGACTGCACTGGCACCACTGGGGATGCAGTGCAGTGACTCGAAAGAGTGCACTGGCACCACTGGGGATGCAGTGCCGTGAGTCCGGAGAGTACACTGGCACCTCAGGGGCTGCACTGCAGTGAGTCCAGAGAGTGCACTGGCACCACTGGGGATGCAGTGCGGTGAGTCCATAGAGTGCACTGGCACCACGGGGGATGCAGTGCAGTGAGTCCAGAGAGTGCTCTGGGAACACCGGGGATGCAGTGCAGTGAGTGCAGAGAGTGCACTGGCACCACTGGGGATGCAGTGCAGTGAGTGCAGAGAGTGCACTGGCACCACTGGGGATGGACTGCAGTGAGTCCAGAGAGTGCACTTGCACCATTAGGGATGCAGTGCAGTGAGTCTGGAGAGTGCACTGGCACCACTGGGGATGCAATGCAGTGAGTCCAGAGGTTGCAGTGGCACCACTGGGGATGAAGTGCAGTGAGTCCAGAGAGTGCACTGGCACCACTGGGGATGCAGTGCAGTGAGTCCAGAGAGTGCACTGGCACCACTGGGGATGCACTGCAGTGAGTCCAGAGAGTGCACTGGCACCACTGGGGATGCACTGCAGTGAGTCCAGAGAGTGCACTGGCAGCACTGGGGATGCAGTGCAGTGACTCCAGAGAGTGTAGAGGCACCACTGTTGATGCTGTGATGCGACTCCAGAGAGTGCACTGGCACCACTCGTGATGCAGTGCAGTGAGTGCAGAGAGTGCACTGGCACCACTGGGGATGCACTGCAGTGAGTCCAGAGAGTGCACTGGCACCACTGGGGATGCACTGCAGTGACTCAAAAGAGTGCACTGGCACCACTGCGGATGCACTGCAGTGAGTCTGGAGAGTGCACTGGCACCAATGGTGATGCAATGCAGTGAGTCCAGAGAGTGCAGTGGCACCACTGGGGATGCAGTGCAGTGAGTCCAGAGAGAGCACTGGCACCACTGGGGATGCAATGCAGTGAGTCCAGAGAGTGCACTGGCACCACTGGGGATGCAGTGCAGTGAGTCCAGAGAGTGCACTGGCACCACTGGGGATGCACTGCAGTGATTCCAGAGAGTGCACTGGCACCACTGGGGATGCAGTGCAGTGAGTCCAGAGAGTGCACTGGCACCACTGGGGATGCACTGCAGTGACTCGAAAGAGTGTACTGGCACCACTGCGGATGCACTGCAGTGAGTCCGGAGAGTGCCCTGGCACCAATGGTGATGCAGTGCAGTGAGTCCAGAGAGTGCAGTGACACCACTGGGGATGCAGTGCAGTGAGTCCAGAGAGTGCACTGGCACCACTGGGGATGCAATGCAGTGAGTCCAGAGAGTGCACTGGCAGCACTGGGGATGAAGTGCAGTGAGTCCAGAGAGTGCACTGGCACCACTGGGGATGCAGTGCAGTGAGTCCAGAGAGTGCACTGGCACCAGTGGGGAAGCACTGCAGTGAGTCCAGAGAGTGCACTGGCACCACTGGGGATGCACTGCACTGAGTCCAGAGAGTGCACTGACACCACTGGGGATCCAATGCAGTGAGTCCAGAGAGTGCAATGGAACCACTGGGGATGCAGTGCAGTGAGTCCAGAGAGTGCACTGGCACTTCTGGGGATGTAGTGCAGTGAGTCCTGAGAGTGCAAAGGCACCACAGGGGACACACTGCAGTGAGTCCAGAGAGTGCACTGGCACCACTGGGGATGCAGTGCAGTGAGTCCAGAGAGTGCACCGGCTCCAATGGCGATACACTGCAGTGAGTCCAGAGAGTGCACTGGCACAACTGGGGTTGCAGTGCAGTGAGTCCAGAGAGTGCACTGGCACCACTGGGGATGCAGTGCAGTGAGTGCAGAGAGTGCAATGGCACCACAGGGGATGCACTGCAGTGAGTCCAGAGAGTGCACTGGCACGACTGGGGATGCAGTGCACTGAGTCCAGAGAGCGCACTGGCACCTATGGTGATGCAGTGCAGTGAGTCCAGAGACTGCACTGGCACCACTGGCGATGCAGTGCAGTGAGTCCAGAGAGTGCACTGGCAGCACTGGGGATGCACTGCAGTGACTCCAGAGAGTGCTCTGGCACCACTGGGGATGAAGTTCAGTGAGTCCAGAGAGTGCACTGGCACCACTGGGGATACACTGCAGTGACTCCAGAGAGTGCACTGGCACCACTGGGGATGCAGTGCAGTGAGTCCAGAGAGTGCACTGGCACCACTGGGGATGCAGTGCAGTGAGTCCAGAGACTGCACTGGCACCAACTGGAGCTGCACTGTAGTGAGTCCTGAGATTGCACTGGCACCACTGGGGATGCAGTGCAGTGAGTCCAGAGAGTGCACTGGCACCACTGTTCATGCAGTGCAGTGAGTCCAAAGAGTGCAATGGCACCACTGGGTATGCAGTGCATGAGTGCAGAGAGTCCACTGGCACCACTGGGGATGCAGTGCAGTGAGTCCAGAGAGTGGACTGGCACCAGTGGGGATGGAGTGCAGTGAGTCCAGAGAGTGCACTGGCACCACTGGGGATGCAGTGCAGTGACTCCAGAGAGTGCACTGGCACCACTGGGATGCAGTGCAGTGAGTGCAGAGAGTGCACTGGCACCACTGGGGATGCACTGCAGTGAGTCCAGAGAGTGCACTGGCACCACTGGGGATGCACTGCAGTGAGTCCAGAGAGTGCACTGACACCACTGGGGATGCAGTGCAGTGATTCCGGAGAGTGCACTGGCACCACTGGGGATGCAGTGCAGTGAGTCCAGAGAGTGCACTGGCACCACTGGGGATGCACTGCAGTGAGTCCAGAGAGTGCACTGGCAGCACTGGGGATGCACTGCAGTGAGTCCAGAGAGTGCACTGGCACCACTGGGGATGCACTGCAGTGACTCGAAAGAGTGCACTGGCACCACTGCGGATGCACTGCAGTGAGTCCGGAGAGTGCCCTGGCACCACTGGGGATGCAGTGCAGTGAGTCCAGAGAGTGCACTGGCACCACTGGGGATGCAGTGCAGTGAGTCCAGAGAGTGCACTGGCACCACTGGGGATGCAGTGCAGTGAGTCCAGAGAGTGCACTGGCACCACTGGGGATGCACTGCAGTGAGTCCAGAGAGTGCACTGGCACCACTGCGGATGCACTGCAGTGAGTCCAGAGAGTGCACTGGCACCACTGGGGATGCAGTGCAGTGAGTCCAGAGAGTGCACTGGCACCCCTGGGGATGCAGTGCAGTGAGTCCATAGAGTGCACTGGCACAAAAGGGAATGCACTGCAGTGAGTCCAGACAGTGCACTGGCACCACTGGGGATGCAGTGCAGTGAGTCCAGAGAGTGCACTGGCACCACTGGGGATGCACCCCGGTGAGCCCTGAGATTGCACTGGCACCACTGGGGATGCTCTGCAGTGAGTGCAGAGAGTGCACTGGCACCACTGGGGATGCACTGCAGTGAGGGCAGAGAGTGCACTGGGACCACAGGGGATGCAGTGCAGTGAGTCCAGAGAGTGCCCTGGCACCACTGGGGATGCAGTGCAGTGAGTCCAGAGAGTGCACTGGCACCACTGGGGATGCAGTGCAGTGAGTCCAGAGAGTGCACTGGCACCACTGGGGATGCAGTGCAGTGAGTCCAGAGAGTGCACTGGCACCACTGGGTATGCAGTGCGGTGAGTCCAGAGAGTGCACTGGCACCACTGGGGATGCACTGCAGTGAGTCCAGAGAGTGCACTGACACCACTGGGGATGCACTGCAGTGAGTCCAGAGAGTGCACTGGCACCACAGGTGATGCAGTGCAGTGAGTCCAGAGAGTACACTGGCACCTCAGGGGCTGCACTGCAGTGAGTCCAGAGAGTGCACTGGCACCACTGGGGATGCAGTGCAGTGAGTGCAGAGAGTGCACTGGCACCACTGGGGATGCAGTGCAGTGAGTGCAGAGAGTGCACTGGCACCACTGGGGATGCAGTGCAGTGAGTGCAGAGAGTGCACTGGCACCACTGTGGATGCACTGCAGTGAGTCCAGAGAGTGCACTGGCACCACTGGGGATGCACTGCAGTGAGTCCGGAGAGTGCTCTGGGAACACTGGGTATGCAGTGCAGTGAGTGCAGAGAGTGCACTGGCACCACTGGGGATGCAGTGCAGTGAGTCCAGAGAGTGCACTGACACCACTGGGGATGCACTGCAGTGACGCGAAAGAGTGCACTGGCACCACTGCGGATGCACTGCAGTGAGTCCGGAGAGTGCCCTGGCACCAACGGTGATGCAGTGCAGTGAGTCCAGAGAGTGCAGTGGCACCACTGGGGATGCAGTGCAGTGAGTCCAGAGAGTGCACTGGCACCACTGGGGATGCAATGCAGTGAGTCCAGAGAGTGCACTGGCACCACTGGGGATGAAGTGCAGTGAGTCCAGAGAGTGCACTGGCACCACTGGGGATGCAGTGCAGTGAGTCCAGAGAGTGCACTGGCACCACTGGGGATGCACTGCAGTGAGTCCAGAGAGTGCACTTGCACCACTGGGGATGCACTGCAGTGAGTCCACAGAGTGCACTGGCAGCACTGGGGATGCAGTGCAGTGACTCCAGAGAGTGCAGAGGCACCACTGTTGATGCAGTGCTGCGACTCCAGAGAGTGCACTGGCACCACTGGGGATGCACTGCAGTGACTCAAAAGAGTGCACTGGCACCACTGCGGATGCACTGCAGTGAGTCCGGAGAGTGCACTGGCACCAATGGTGATGCAGTGCAGTGAGTCCAGAGAGTGCAGTGGCACCACTGGGGATGCAGTGCAGTGAGTCCAGAGAGTGCACTGGCACCACTGGGAATGCAGTGCAGTGAGTCCAGAGAGTGCACTGGCACCACTGGGGATGCACTGCAGTGATTCCAGAGAGTGCACTGGCACCACTGGGGATGCAGTGCAGTGAGTCCAGAGAGTGCACTGGCACCACTGGGGATGCAGTGCAGTGACTCGAAAGAGTGCACTGGCACCACTGCGGATGCACTGCAGTGAGTCCGGAGAGTGCCCTGGTACCAATGGTGATGCAGTGCAGTGAGTCCAGAGAGTGCAGTGGCACCACTGGGGATTCAGTGCAGTGAGTCCAGAGAGTGCACTGGCACCACTGGGGATGCAATGCAGTGAGTCCAGAGAGTGCACTGACACCACTGGGGATGAAGTGCAGTGAGTCCAGAGAGTGCACTGGCACCACTGTTAATGCAGTGCAGTGAGTCCAGAGAGTGCACTGGCACCACTGGGGATGCACTGCAGTGAGTCCAGAGAGTGCACTGGCAGCACTGGGGATGCAGTGCAGTTGAGTCCAGAGAGTGCACTGGCACCTTGTGGATGCAGTGCAGTGAGTCCAGAGAGTGCACTGGCACCACTGGGGATGCAGTGCAGTGAGTGCAGAGAGTGCACTGGCACCACTGGGGATGCACCCCGGTGAGCCCAGAGATTGCACTGGCACCACTGGGGATGCACTGCAGTGAGTGCAGAGAGTGCACTGGCACCACTGGGGATGCAGTGCAGTGAGTCCAGAGAGTGCACTGGCTCCACTGGGGATGCAGTGCAGTGAGTCCAGAGAGTGCACTGGCACCACTGGGGATGCACTGCAGTGACTCCTGAGAGTGCACTGGCACCACTGGGGATGCACGGTAGTGAGTCCAGAGAGTGCACTGGCACAACTAGGGATGCACCACGTTGAGTCCAGAGAGAGCACTGGAACCACTGGGGATGCAGTGCAGTGAGTCCAGAGAGTTCACTGGCACCACTGGGGATGCGGTGCAGTGAGTCCAGAGAGTGTACTGGCACCACTGGGGATGCAGTGCAGTGAGTCCAGAGAGTGCACTTGCACCACTGGGGATGCAGTGCAGTGAGTCCAGAGAGTGCACTGGCACCAATGGGGATGCACTGCAGTGAGTCCAGAGAGTGCACTGGCACCACTGGGTATGCAGTGCAGTGAGTCCAGAGAGTGCACTGGCACCACTGGGGATGCACCACGGTGAGTCCTGAGAGTGCACTGGCACCACTGGGGATGCAGTGCAGTTAGTCCAGAGAGTGCACTGGCACCACTGGGGATGCAGTGCAGTGAGTCCAGAGAGTGCACTGGCACCACTGGGGATGCAGTGCAGTGAGTCCAGGGAGTGCACTGGTACCACTGGGGATGCAGTGCAGTGAGTCCAGAGAGTGCACTGGCACCACTGGGGATGCAGTGCAGTGAGTCCAGAGAGTGCACTGGCACCACTGGGGATGCACTGCAGTGAGTCCAGAGAGTGCACTGGCACCACTGGGGATGCACCCCGGTGAGTCCAGTGAGTGCACTGGCACCACTGGGGATGCACTGCAGCGAGTCCAGAGAGTGCACTGGCACCACTGCGGATGAAGTGCAGCGAGTCCAGAGAGTGCACTGGCACGACTGGGGATGCAGTGCAGCGTGTCCAGAGAGTGCACTGGCACCACTGCGGATGCAGTGCAGTGAGTCCAGAGAGTGCACTGGCACCACTGGGGATGCAGTGCAGTGAGTCCAGACACTGCACTGGAACCACTGGGGATGCGGTGCAGTGAGTCCAGAGAGTGCACTGGCACCACTGGGTTGCAGTGTAGTGAGTCCAGAGAGTGCACTGGCACCACTGGGGATGCAGTGCAGTGAGTCCAGAGAGTGCACTGGCACCACTGGTGATGCAGTGCAGTGAGTCCAGAGAGTGCACTGGCACCACTGGGGATGCAGTGCAGTGAGTCCAGAGAGTGCACTGGCACCACTGGGGATGCAGTGCAGTGAGTCCAGACACTGCACTGGAACCACTGGGGATGCGGTGCAGTGAGTCCAGAGAGTGCACTGGCACCACTGGGGATGCAGTGCAGTGAGTCCAGAGAGTGCACTGGCACCACTGGGGATGCACTGCAGTGAGTCCAGAGAATGCACTGGCACCACTGGTGATGCAGTGCAGTGAGTCCAGAGAGTGCACTGGCACCACTGGTGATGCAATGCAGTGAGTCCAGAGAGTGCACTGGCACCACTGGGGATGCACTGCAGTGACTCCAGAGAGTGCACTGGCACCACTGGTAATGCAGTGCAGTGAGTCCAGAGAGTGCACTGGCACCACTGGGGATGCACTGCAGTGAATCCAGAGAGTGCCCTGGCATTAGTGGAGATGCACTGCAGTGTCTCCAGAGAGTGCACTGGCACCACTGGTAATGCAGTGCAGTGAGTCCAGAGAGTGCACTGGCACCACTGGGGATGCACTGCAGTGAATCCAGAGAGTGCCCTGGCACTAGTGGAGATGCACAGCAGTGTCTCCAGAGAGTGCACTGGCACCACTGGGGATGCACTGCAGTTAGTCCAGAGAGTGCACTGGCACCACTGGGGATGTAGTGCAGTGATTCCAGAGAGTGCACTGGCACCACTGGGGATGCACTGCAGTGAGTCCAGAGAGTGCACTGGCACCACTGGGGATGCAGTGCAGTGAGTGCAGAGAGTGCACTGGCACCACTGGGGATCCAGTGCAGTGAGTCCAGAGAGTGCACTGGCACCACTGGGGATGCACTGCAGTGAGTCCAGAGAGTGCACTGGCACCACTGGGGATGCAGTGCAGTGAGTCCAGAGAGTGCACTGGCACCACTGGGGATGTACCGTGGCGAGTCCAGAGAGTGCACTGGCACCACTGGGGATGCAGTGCAGTGAGTCCAGAGAGTGCACTGGCACCACTGGGGATGCACGGTAGTGAGTCCAGAGAGTGCACTGGCACAACTAGGGATGCACCACGTTGAGTCCAGAGAGAGCACTGGAACCACTGGGGATGCAGTGCAGTGAGTCCAGAGAGTGCACTGGCACCACTGGGGATGCGGTGCAGTGAGTCCAGAGAGTGTACTGGCACCACTGGGGATGCAGTGCAGTGAGTCCAGAGAGTGCACTTGCACCACTGGGGATGCAGTGCAGTGAGTCCAGAGAGTGCACTGGCACCAATGGGGATGCACTGCAGTGAGTCCAGAGAGTGCACTGGCACCACTGGGGATGCAGTGCAGTGAGTCCAGAGAGTGCACTGGCACCACTGGGGATGCACCCCGGTGAGTCCTGAGAGTGCACTGGCACCACTGGGGATGCACCCCGGTGAGTCCAGAGAGTGCACTGGCACCACTGGGGATGCAGTGCAGTGAGTCCAGACACTGCACTGGAACCACTGGGGATGCGGTGCAGTGAGTCCAGAGAGTGCACTGGCACCACTGGGTTGCAGTGTAGTGAGTCCAGAGAGTGCACTGGCCCCACTGGGGATGCAGTGCAGTGAGTCCAGAGAGTGCACTGGCACCACTGGGGATGCACTGCAGTGAGTCCAGAGAGTGCACTGGCACCACTGGGGATGCTGTGCAGTGAGTCCATGGAGTGCACTGGCACCACTGGGGATGCACTGCAGTGAGCCCAGAGAGTGCACTGGCACCACTGGTAATGCAGTGCAGTGAGTCCAGAGAGTGCACTGGCACCACTGGTGATGCAGTGCAGTGAGTCCAGACACTGCACTGGAACCACTGGGGATGCGGTGCAGTGAGTCCAGAGAGTGCACTGGCACCACTGGGTTGCAGTGTAGTGAGTCCAGAAAGTGCACTGGCACCACTGGGGATGCAGTGCAGTGAGTCCAGAGAGTGCACTGGCACCACTGGGGATGCACTGCACTGAGTCCAGAGAGTGCACTGGCACCACTGGGGATGCACTGCAGTGAGTCCAGAGAGTGCACTGGCACCACTGGGGATGCTGTGCAGTGAGTCCATGGAGTGCACTGGCACCACTGGGGATGCACTGCAGTGAGCCCAGAGAGTGCACTGGCACCACTGGTAATGCAGTGCAGTGAGTCCAGAGAGTGCACTGGCACCACTGGGGATGCAGTGCAGTGAGTCCAGAGAGTGCACTGGCACCACTGTGGATGCAGTCCAGTGCGTCCAGAGAGTGCACTGGCACCACTGGGGATGCAGTGCAGTGAGTCCAGAGAGTGCACTGGCACCACAGGGGATCCACTTCAGTGACTCCAGAGAGTGCACTGGCACCACTGGGGATGCAGTGTAGTGACTCCAGAGAGTGCACTGGCACCACTGGGGATGCACTGTAGTGAGTCAAGATAGTGCACTGGCACCACTGGGGATGCAGTGCAGTGAGTCCAGAGAGTGCACTGGCAACACTGGGGATGTAGTGCAGTGATTCCAGAGAGTGCACTGGCACCACTGGGGATGCACTGCAGTGAGTCCAGAGAGTGCACTGGCACCACTGGGGATGCAGTGCAGTGAGTGCAGAGAGTGCACTGGCACCACTGGGGATGCAGTGCAGTGAGTGCATTGAGTGCCCTGGCACCATTGGGGATGCAGTTCAGTGAGTCCAAAGAGTACACTGGCACCACTGGGGATGCAGTGCAGTGAGTCCAGAGAGTGCACTGGCAACACTGGGGATGCAGTGAAGTGATTCCAGAGCGTGCACTGGCACCTTGGGGATGCAGTGCAGTGAGTCCAGAGAGTGCACTGGGACCAGTGGGGATGCAGTGCAGTGTGTCCAGAGAGTGCACTGGCACCACTGGGGATGCACTGCAGTGAGTCCAGAGAGTGCCCTGGCACCACTGGGGATGCAGTGTAGTGAGTCCAGAGAGTGCACTGGCACCACTGGGGATGCAGTGCAGTGAGTCCAGAGAGTGCACTGGCACCACTGGTGATGCAGTGCAGTGAGTCCAGAGAGTGCCCTGGCACAACTGGGGATGCAGTGCAGTGAGTCCAGAGAGTGCACTGGCACCACTGGGGATGCACTTCAGTGAGTCCAGAGAGTGCAATGTCAGCACTGGGGATGGAGTGCAGTGAGTCCAGAGAGTGCACTGGCACCACTGCGGATGCATTGCAGTGAGTCCAGAGAGCGCACTGGCACCAGTGGGGATGCAGTGCAGTGAGTCCAGAGAGTGCACTGGCACCACTGGGGAAGCAGTGCAGTGAGTCCAGAGAGTGCACTGGCACCACTGGGGATGCAGTGCAGTGACTCCTGAGAGTGCACTGGCACCAGTGGGGATGGAGTGCAGTGAGTCCAAAGAGTGCACTGGCACCAGTGGGGATGCAGTGCAGTGACTCCAGAGAGTGCACTGGCAGCACTGGGGATGCAGTGCAGTGAGTCCACAGAGTGCACTGGCACCCCTGGTGATGCAGTGCAGTGAGTCCAGAGAGTGCACTGGCACTACTGGGGATGCAGTGCAGTGAGTCAATAGAGTGCCCTGGCACCAGTGGGGATGCAGTGCAGTGAGTCCAGAGAGTTTAATGGCACCACTGGGTAGCAGTGCCGTGAGTCCAGAGAGTGCACTAGCAGCACTGGGGATGCAGTGCCGTGAGTCCAGAGAGTGCACTGGCACCACTGGGAATGCAGTGCTGTAAGTCCAGAGAGTGCCCTGGCAACACTGGGGATGCACTGCAGTGAGTCCAGAGAGTGCACTGGCACCACTGGTAATGCAGTGCAGTGAGTCCAGAGAGTGCACTGGCACCACTGGGAATGCACTGCAGTGAGTGCAGAGAGTGCCCTGGCACCACTGGGGATGCAGTGCAGTGAGTCCAAAGAGTGCACTGGCACCACTGGGGATGCACTGCAGTGACTCCAGAGAGTGCACTGGCACCACTGGGGATGCACTGCAGTGAGTCCAGAGAGTGCACTGGCACCACTGGGGATGCAGTGCAGTGAGTCCAGAGAGTGCACTGGCACCACTGGGGATGCACTGCAGTGAGTGCAGAGAGTGCCCTGGCACCACTGGGGATGCAGTGCAGTGAGTCCAAAGAGTGCACTGGCACCATTGAACATGCAGTGCAGTGTGTCCAGAGAGTGCACTGGCACCACTGGGGATGCAGTGCAGTGAGTCCAGAGAGTGCACTGGCACCACTGGAGCTGTACTGTAGTGAGTCCAGAGAGTGCACTGGCACCACTGGGAATGCAGTGCAGTGAGTTCAGAGAGTGCACTGGCACCACTGGGGATGCAGTGCAGGGAGTCCAGTGTGTGCACTGGCACCACTGAGGATGCAGTGCAGTGAGTCCAGAGAGTGCACTGGCACCACTGGGGATGCAGTGCAGTGAGTCCATAGAGTGCACTGGCACCACTGGGGATGCAGTGCAGTGAGTCCAGAGAGTGCACTGGCACCACTGGGGATGCACTGCAGTGAGTCCAGAGAGTGCACTGGCACCACTGGGGATGCACTGCAGTGATTCCTGAGAGTGCACTGGTACCAGTGGGGATGCACTGCAGTGAGTGCACTGGCACCACTGGGGATGCACTTCAGTGACGCTAAAGAGTGCACTGGCACCACTGGCAATACACTGCAGTGAGTCCAGAGAGTGCACTGGCACCACTGGGGATGCAGTGCAGCGAGTGCAGAGAGTGCCCTGGCACCACTGGGGATGCAGTGCAGTGAGTCCACAGAGTTCAATGGCACCACTGGGTAGCAGTGCCGTGAGTCCAGAGAGTGCACTGGCCCCACTGGGGATGCAGTGCAGTGACTCCAGAGAGTGCACTAGCAGCACTGGGGATGCAGTGCCGTGAGTCCAGAGAGTGCACTGGCACCACTGGGAATGCAGACCTGTAAGTCCAGAGAGTGCCTTGGCAACACTGGGGATGCACTGCAGTGAGTCCAGAGAGTGCACTGGCACCACTGGTAATGCAGTGCAGTGAGTCCAGAGAGTGCACTGGCACCACTGGGAATGCACTGCAGTGACTCCAGAGAGTGCCCTGGCACAACTGGGAATGCAGTGCAGTGAGTCCAGAGAGCGCACTGGCACCACTGGGGATGCAGTGCAGTGACTCCAGAGAGTGCACTGGCACCACTGGGGATGCACTGCAGTGAGTCCAGAGAGTGCACTGGCACCACTGGGGATGCACTGCAGTGAGTGCACTGGCACCACTGGGGATGCACTGCAGTGACGCTAAAGAGTGCACTGGCACCACTGGGAATACACTGCAGTGAGTCCAGAGAGTGCACTGGCACCACTGGGGATGCAGTGCAGTGAGTCCAGAGAGTGCACTGGCACCACTGGGGATGCAGTGCAGTGAGTCCAGAGAGTGCACTGGCACCACTGCAGCTGTACTGTAATGAGTCCATAGAGTGCACTGGCACCACTGGGGATGCACTGCAGTGAATCCAGAGAGTGCACTGGCACCACTGGTGATGCAGTGCAGTGAGTAAACAGAGTGCACTGGCACCACTGCAGATGCAGTGCCGTGAGTCCAGAGAGTGCACTGTCAGCACTGGGGATGCAGTGCAGTGAGTCCAGAGAGTGCACTGGCACCACTGGGGATGCAGTGCAGTGAGTCCAGAGAGTGCACTGGCACCACTGGTAATGCAGTGCAGTGAGTCCAGAGAGTGCACTGGCACCACTGGGGATGCACTGCAGTGATTCCTGAGAGTGCACTGGTACCAGTGGGGATGCACTGCAGTGAGTGCACTGGCACCACTGGGGATGCACTTCAGTGACGCTAAAGAGTGCACTGGCACCACTGGCAATACACTGCAGTGAGTCCAGAGAGTGCACTGGCACCACTGGGGATGCAGTGCAGTGAGTGCAGAGAGTGCCCTGGCACCACTGGGGATGCAGTGCAGTGAGTCCACAGAGTTCAATGGCACCACTGGGTAGCAGTGCCGTGAGTCCAGAGAGTGCACTGGCCCCACTGGGGATGCAGTGCAGTGACTCCAGAGAGTGCACTAGCAGCACTGGGGATGCAGTGCCGTGAGTCCAGAGAGTGCACTGGCACCACTGGGAATGCAGTCCTGTAAGTCCAGAGAGTGCCTTGGCAACACTGGGGATGCACTGCAGTGAGTCCAGAGAGTGCACTGGCACCACTGGTAATGCAGTGCAGTGAGTCCAGAGAGTGCCCTGGCACAACTGGGAATGCAGTGCAGTGAGTCCAGAGAGCGCACTGGCACCACTGGGGATGCAGTGCAGTGACTCCAGAGAGTGCACTGGCACCACTGGGGATGCACTGCAGTGAGTCCAGAGAGTGCACTGGCACCACTGGGGATGCACTGCAGTGAGTGCACTGGCACCACTGGGGATGCACTGCAGTGACGCTAAAGAGTGCACTGGCACCACTGGGAATACACTGCAGTGAGTCCAGAGAGTGCACTGGCACCAGTGGGGATGCAGTGCAGTGAGTCCAGAGAGTGCACTGGCACCACTGGGGATGCAGTGCAGTGAGTCCAGAGAGTGCACTGGCACCACTGCAGCTGTACTGTAATGAGTCCATAGAGTGCACTGGCACCACTGGGGATGCACTGCAGTGAATCCAGAGAGTGCACTGGCACCACTGGTGATGCAGTGCAGTGAGTAAACAGAGTGCACTGGCACCACTGCGGATGCAGTGCCGTGAGTCCAGAGAGTGCACTGTCAGCACTGGGGATGCAGTGCAGTGAGTCCAGAGAGTGCACTGGCACCACTGGGGATGCAGTGCAGTGAGTCCAGAGAGTGCACTGGCACCACTGGGGATGCAGTGCAGTGAGTCCAGAGAGTGCACTGGCACCACTGGGGATGCACTGCAGTGATTCCTGAGAGTGCACTGGTACCAGTGGGGATGCACTGCAGTGAGTGCACTGGCACCACTGGGGATGCACTGCAGTGAATCCAGAGAGTGCCCTGGCACTAGTGGAGATGCACAGCAGTGTCTCCAGAGAGTGCACTGGCACCACTGGGGATGCAGTGCAGTGAGTGCAGAGAGTGCCCTGGCACCACTGGGGATGCAGTGCAGTGAGTCCACAGAGTTCAATGGCACCACTGGGTAGCAGTGCCGTGAGTCCAGAGAGTGCACTGGCCCCACTGGGGATGCAGTGCAGTGACTCCAGAGAGTGCACTAGCAGCACTGGGGATGCAGTGCCGTGAGTCCAGAGAGTGCACTGGCACCACTGGGAATGCAGTCCTGTAAGTCCAGAGAGTGCCTTGGCAACACTGGGGATGCACTGCAGTGAGTCCAGAGAGTGCACTGGCACCACTGGTAATGCAGTGCAGTGAGTCCAGAGAGTGCACTGGCACCACTGGGAATGCACTGCAGTGACTCCAGAGAGTGCCCTGGCACAACTGGGAATGCAGTGCAGTGAGTCCAGAGAGCGCACTGGCACCACTGGGGATGCAGTGCAGTGACTCCAGAGAGTGCACTGGCACCACTGGGGATGCAGTGCAGTGAGTCCACAGAGTGCACTGGCACCCGTGGGGATGCAGTGCAGTGAGTCCAGAGAGTGCACTGGCACTACTGGGGATGCAGTGCAGTGAGTCAATAGAGTGCCCTGGCACCACTGGGGATGCAGTGCAGTGAGTCCAGAGAGTTTAATGGCACCACTGGGTAGCAGTGCCGTGAGTCCAGAGAGTGCACTAGCAGCACTGGGGATGCAGTGCCGTGAGTCCAGAGAGTGCACTGGCACCACTGGGAATGCAGTGCTGTAAGTCCAGAGAGTGCCCTGGCAACACTGGGGATGCACTGCAGTGAGTCCAGAGAGTGCACTGGCACCAATGGGGATGGACTGCAGTGAGTCCAGAGAGTGCACTGGCACCACTTGGGATGCACTGCAGTGAGTCCAGAGAGTGCACTGTCAGCACTGGGGATGCAGTGCAGTGAGTCCAGAGAGTGCACTGGCACCACTGGGGATGCACTGCAGTGAGTCCAGAGAGTGCACTGGCACCACTGGGGATGCAGTGCAGTGAGACCAGAGAGTGCACTGGCACCACTGGGGATGCACTGCAATGAGTCCAGAGAATGCACTGGCACTAATGGGGATGCAGTGCAGTGACTCGAAAGAGTGCACTGGCACCACTGCGGATGCACTGCAGTGAGTCCGGAGAGTGCCCTGGCACCAATGGTGATGCAGTGCAGTGAGTCCAGAGAGTGCAGTGGCACCACTGGGGATGCAGTGCAGTGAGTCCAGAGAGTGCACTGGCACCACTGGGGATGCACTGCAGTGAGTGCAGAGAGTGCACTGGCACCACTGGGGATGCAGTGCAGTGAGTCCAGAGAGTGCTCTGGGAACACTGGGGATGCAGTGCAGTGAGTGCAGAGAGTGCACTGGCACCACTGGGGATGCAGTGCAGTGAGTCCAGAGAGTGCACTGGCACCACTGGGGATGCACTGCAGTGACTCGAAAGAGTGCACTGGCACCACTGCGGATGCACTGCAGTGAGTCCGGAGAGTGCACTGGCACCAATGGTGATGCAGTGCAGTGAGTCCAGAGAGTGCAGTGGCACCACTGGGGATGCAGTGCAGTGAGTCCAGAGAGTGCACTGGCACCACTGGGGATGCAATGCAGTGAATCCAGAGAGTGCACTGGCACCACTGGGGATGCACTGCAGTGAGTCTAGAGAGTGCTCTGGGAACACTGGGGATGCAGTGCAGTGAGTGCAGAGAGTGCACTGGCACCACTGGGGATGCAGTGCAGTGAGTCCAGAGAGTGCACTGGCACCACTGGGGATGCACTGCAGTGACTCAAAAGAGTGCACTGGCACCACTGGGGATGCACTGCAGTGAGTCCGGAGAGTGCAGAGGCACCACTGTTGATGCAGTGCTGCGACTCCAGAGAGTGCACTGGCACCACTGGGGATGCAGTGCAGTGAGTCCAGAGAGTGCACTGGCACCACTGGTGATGCACTGCAGTGAGTCCAGAGAGTGCACTGGCACCACTGGTGATGCAGTGCAGTGAGTGCAGAGAGTGCACTGGCACCACTGGGGATGCACTGCAGTGAGTCCAGAGAGTGCACTGGCACCACTGGGGATGCACTGCTGTGACTCAAAAGAGTGCACTGGCACCACTGCGGATGCACTGCAGTGAGTCCGGAGAGTGCACTGGCACCAATGGTGATGCAGTGCAGTGAGTCCAGAGAGTGCAGTGGCACCACTGGGGATGCAGTGCAGTGAGTCCAGAGAGTGCACTGGCACCACTGGGGATGCAATGCAGTGAGTCCAGAGAGTGCACTGGCACCACTGGGGATGCAGTGCAGTGAGTCCAGAGAGTGCACTGGCACCACTGGGGATGCACTGCAGTGATTCCAGAGAGTGCACTGGCACCACTGGGGATGCAGTGCAGTGAGTCCAGAGAGTGCACTGGCACCACTCGGGATGCACTGCAGTGACTCGAAAGAGTGCACTGGCACCACTGCGGATGCACTGCAGTGAGTCCGGAGAGTGCCCTGGCACCAGTGGTGATGCAGTGCAGTGAGTCCAGAGAGTGCAGTGACACCACTGGGGATGCAGTGCAGTGAGTCCAGAGAGTGCACTGGCACCACTGGGGATGCAATGCAGTGAGTCCAGAGAGTGCACTGGCACCACTGGGGATGAAGTGCGGTGAGTCCAGAGAGTGCACTGGCACCACTGGGGATGCAGTGCAGTGAGTCCAGAGAGTGCACTGGCACCACTGGGGATGAAGTGCGGTGAGTCCAGAGAGTGCACTGGTACCACTGGGGATGCAGTGCAGTGAGTCCAGAGAGTGCACTGGCACCAGTGGGGGTGCACTGCAGGGAGTCCAGAGAGTGCACTGGCACCACTGGGGTTGCAGTGCAGTGAGTCCAGAGAGTGCACTGGCACCACTGGAGATGCAGTGCAGTGAGTCCAGAGAGTGCCCTGGCACCACTGGGGATGCAGTGCAGTGAGTCCAGAGAGTGCACTGGCACCACTGGGGATGCAGTGCAGTGAGTCCAGAGAGTGCACTGGCACCACTGGGGATGCACCCCGGTGAGCCCAGAGATTGCACTGGCACCACTGGGCATGCACTGCAGTGAGTGCAGAGAGTGCACTGGAACCACTGGGGATGCACTGCAGTGAGGGCAGAGAGTGCACTGGCACCACTGGGGATGCACTGCAGTGAGTCCAGAGAGTGCCCTGGCACCACTGGGGATGCAGTGCAGTGAGTCCAGAGAGTGCACTGGCACCACTGAGGGTGCAATGCAGTGAGTCCAGAGAGTGCACTGGCACCACTGTGGATGCAGTGCAGTGAGTCCAGAGAGTGCTCTGGCACCACTGGGGATGCAGTGCTGTGAGTCCAGAGAGTGCACTGGCACCACTGGGGATGCACTGCAGTGAGTCCAGAGAGTGCACTGGCAGCACTGGGGATGCACTGCCGTGAGTCCAGAGAGTGCACTGGCACCACTGGGGATGCACTGCAGTGAGTCCAGAGAGTGCACTGGCACCACTGGGGATGCACTGCAGTGAGGGCAGAGAGTTCACTGGCACCACTGGGGATGCAGTGCACTGAGTCCAGAGAGTACACTGGCACCACTGGTGATGCAGTGCAGTGAGTCCAGAGAGTGCACTGGCACCACTGGCGATGCAGTGCAGTGAGTCCAGAGAGTGCACTGGCAGCACTGGGGATGCACTGCAGTGAGTCCAGAGAGTGCTCTGGCACCACTGGGGATGCAGTTCAGTGAGTCCAGAGAGTGCACTGGCACCACTGGGGATACACTGCAGTGAGTCCAGAGAGTGCACTGGCACCACTGGGGATGCACTGCAGTGAGTCCAGAGAGTGCACTGGCACCACTGGGGATGCAGTGCAGTGAGTCCAGAGACTGCACTGGCACCAACTGGAGCTGCACTGCAGTGAGTCCTGAGATTGCACTGGCACCACTGGGGATGCAATGCAGTGAGTCCAGAGACTACACTGGCACCACTGGGGATGCAGTGCAGTGAGTCCAGAGAGTGCACTGGCACCACTGTTCATGCAGTGCAGTGAGTCCAAAGAGTGCACTGGCACAACTGGGTATGCAGTGCATGAGTGCAGAGAGTCCACTGGCACCACTGGGGATGCAGTGCAGTGAGTCCAGAGAGTGGACTGGCACCAGTGGGGATGGAGTGAAGTGAGTCCAGAGAGTGCACTGGCACCACTGGGGATGCAGTGCAGTGAGTCCAGAGAGTGCACTGGCTCCACTGGGGATGAACTGTAGTGAGTCCAGAGACTGCACAGGCACCACTGGGGATGCAGTGCAGTGACTCCAGAGAGTGCACTGGCACCACTGGGGATGGAGTGCAGTGAGTGCAGAGAGTGCCCTGGCACCACTGGGGATGCAATGCAGTGACTCCAGAGAGTGCACTGGCACCACTGGGGATGCACTGCAGTGAGTCCAGAGAGTGCACGGGCACCACTGGGGATGCACTGCAGTGAGTCCAGAGAGTGCACTGGCACCACTGGGGATGCAGTGCAGTGATTCCGGAGAGTGCACTGGCACCACTGGGGATGCAGTGCAGTGAGTCCAGAGAGTGCACTGGCACCACTGGGGATGCACTGCAGTGAGTCCAGAGAGTGCACTGGCAGCACTGGGGATGCACTGCAGTGAGTCCAGAGAGTGCACTGGCACCACTGGTGATGCACTGCAGTGACTCGAAAGAGTGCACTGGCACCACTGCGGATGCACTGCAGTGAGTCCGGAGAGTGCCCTGGCACCACTGGGGATGCAGTGCAGTGAGTGCAGAGAGTGCACTGGCACCACTGGGGATGCAGCGCAGTGAGTCCAGAGAGTGCACTGGCACTACTGGGGATGCACTGCAGTGAGTCCAGAGTGTGCACTGGCACCACTGGGGATGCACTGCAGTGAGTCCAGAGAGTGCACTGGCACCACTGGGGATGCAGTGCAGTGAGTCCAGAGAGTGCACTGGCACCACTGGGGATGCAGTGCAGTGAGTGCAGAGAGTGCACTGGCACCACTGGGGATGCACTGCAGTGAGTCCAGAGAGTGCACTGGCACCACTGGGGATGCAGTGCAGTAAGTCCAGAGAGTGCACTGGCACCACTGGGGATGCACCCCGGTGAGCCCAGAGATTGCACTGGCACCACTGGGGATGCACTGCAGTGAGTGCAGAGAGTGCACTGGCACCACTGGGGATGCACTGCAGTGAGGGCAGAGAGTGCACTGGCACCACTGAGGATGCAGTGCAGTGAGTCCAGAGAGTGCACTGGCACCACTGGGGATGCAGTGCAGTGAGTCCAGAGAGTGCACTGGCACCACTGGGGATGCAATGCGGTGAGTCCAGAGAGTGCACTGGCACCACTGGGGATGCAGTGCAGTGAGTCCAGAGAGTGCACTGACACCACTGGGGATGCAGTGCGGTGAGTTCAGAGAGTGCACTGGCACCACTGGGTATGCAGTGCAGTGAGTCCAGAGAGTGCACTGGCACCACAGGTGATGCAGTGCAGTGAGTACAGAGAGTGCACTGGCACCACAGGGGATGCACTGCAGTGATTCCAGAGATTGCACTGGCACCACTGGGGATGCAGTGCAGTGAGTCCAGAGAGTGCACTGGCACCACTGGGGATGCACTGCAGTGAGTCCAGAGAGTGCACTGGCACCACTGGGGATGCAGTGCAGTGAGTCCAGAGAGTGCAATGGCACCTTGGGGATGCAGTGCAGTGAGTCCAGAGAGTGCACTGGCACCACTGGGGATGCAGTGCAGTGAGTCCAGAGAGTGCACTGGCACCACTGGGGATGCAGTGCAGTGACTCCAGAGAGTGCACTGGCACCACTGGGGATGCAGTGCAGTGAGTCCAGAGAGTGCACTGGCACCACTGGGGATGCACTGCTGTGAGTCCAGAGAGTGCACTGGCACCACTGGGGATGCAGTGCAGTGAGTCCAGAGAGTGCACTGGCACCACTGGTGATGCAGTACAGTGAGGCCAGTGAGTGCACTGGCACCACTGGGGATGCACTGCAGTGAGTCCAGTGAGTGCACTGGCACCACTGGGGATGCAGTGCAGTGAGTCCAGAGAGTGCAATGGCACCACTGGGGTGCACGTCAGTGAGTCCAGAGAGTGCACTCTCTGGACTTGCCGGGGTGCATCCCCAGTGGTGCCAGTGCACTGGGGATGCACGTCAGTGAGTCCAGAGAGTGCACTCTCTGGACTTGCCGGGGTGCATCCCCAGTGGTGCCAGTGCACTCTCTGGACTCACTGCACTGCATCCCCTGTAGTGCCAGTGCACTCTCTGGACTCACCCGAGTGCATCCCCAGTGGTACCAGTGCACTCTCTGGACTCACCCGAGTGCATCCCCAGTGGTGCCAGTGCACTCTCTGGACTCACTGCACTGCATCCCCAGTGGTGCCAGTGCACTCTCTGGACTCACTGCGCTGCATCCTATTGGTGCCAGTGCACTCTCTGGACTCACTGCATTGCATCCCCAGTGGTGCCAGTGCACTCTCTGGACTCACTGCACTGCATCCCCAATCGTACCAGTGCCCTCTCTGGACTCGCTGCACTCCATTCCCAGTGGTGCCAATGCAATCTGTGGTCTCACTGCACTGCATCCCCAGTGGTGCCAGTGCACTCTCTGGACTCACTGCAGTGCATCCCCAGTGGTGCCAGTGCACTCTCTGGACTCACTGCAGTGTATCCCCTGTGGTGCCAGTGCACTCTGTGGACTCAGTGCACTGCATCCCAGTGGTGCCAGTGCACTCTCTGGACTCACTGCACTGCATCCCCAGTGGTGCCAGTGCACTCTCTGGACTCACTGCAGTGCATCCCCAGTGGTGCCAGTGCACTGTCTGGACTCACTGCATTCCCAGTGGTGCCAGGGCACTCTCTGGACTCACTGCACTGCATCCCCAGTGGTGCCTGTGAAGTCTCTGGACTCACTGCACTGCATCCCCAATGGTGCCAGTGCACTCTTTGGACTCACTGCACTGCATCCCCAGTGGTGCCACTGTACTCTCTGGACTCACTACACTGCATCCCCAGTGGTGCCTGTGCCCTCTGTGGACTCACTGCACTACATCCCCAGTGGTGCCAGTGCACTCTCTGGACTCACTGAAGTGCATCCCCAGTGGTGCCAGTGCACTCTCTGGACTAACTGCAGTGCATCCCCAGTGGTGCCAGTGCACTCTCTGGAGACACTGCTGTGCATCTCCACTAGTGCCAGGGCACTCTCTGGATTCACTGCAGTGCATCCCCAGTGGTGCCAGTGCACTCTCTGGACTCACTGCACTGCATTACCAGTGGTGCCAGTGCACTCTCTGGAGACACTGCAGTGCATCTCCACTAATGCCAGGGCACTCTCTGGATTCACTGCAGTGCATCCCCTGTGGTGCCAGTGCACTCTCTGGACTCACTGCACTGCATTACCAGTGGTGCCAGTTCATTCTCTGGACTAAATGCACTGCATCCCCAGTGGTTCCAGTGGCTCTCTGGACTCATTGCACTGCATCACCAGTGGTGCCAGTGCACTCTCTGGACTCACTGCAGTGCATCCACAGTGGCGCCAGTGTACTCTCTTAACTCACTGCACTGCATCACCAGTAGTGCCAGTGCACTCTTTCGAGTCACTGCTCTGCATCCCCAATGGTGCCACTGCACTCTCTGGACTCACTGCACTGCATCCCCAGTGGTGCCAGGGCACTCTCTGGACTCACTGCAGTGCATTTCCAGTGGTGGCAGTGTAGTCTCTGGACTCACTGCACTGCATCCCCAGTGGTGCCAGTGCACTCTCTGGACTCACTGAACTGCATCCCCAAGGTGCCAGTGCACTCTCTGGACTCACTGCACTGCATCCCCAGTGGTGCCAGTGCACTCTCTGGACTCACTGCACTGCATCCCCAGTGGTGCCAGTGCACTCTCTGCACTCACTGCACTGCATCCCCAGTGGTGCCAGTGCACTCTCTGGACTCACTGCAGTCCATCCAAAGTGGTGCCAGTGCACTCTCTGGACTCACTGCACTGCATCCACAGTGGTGCCAGTGCACTCTCTTTACTCAGTGCACTGCATCCCCAGTGGTGCCAGTGCACTCTCTGGACTCACTGTACTGCATCCCCAGTGGTGCCAGTGCACTCTCTGGACTCACTGCACTGCATCCCCAGTGGTGCCAGTGCACTCTCTGGACTCACAACAGTGCATCCCCAGTGGTGCCAGTGCACTCTCTGCACTCACTGCAGTGCATCCCCAGTGGTGCCAGTGCACTCTCTGCACTCACTGCAGTGCATCCCCAGTGGTGCCAGTGCACTCTCTGGACTCACTGCACTGCATCCCCAGTGGTGCCACTGCACTCTCTGGACTTGCCGGGGTGCATCCCCAGTGGTGCCAGTGCACTCTCTGGACTCACTGCAGTGCATCACCAGTGGTGCCAGTGCACTGTCTGGACTCACTGCATTCCCAGTGGTGCCAGGGCACTCTCTGGACTCACTGCACTGCATCCCCAGTGGTGCGAGTGCACTCTCTGGACTCACTGCTCTGCGTTACCAGTGGTGCCAGTGCACTCTCTGGACTCACTGCACTGCATCCCCAGTGGTGCCAGTTCACTCTCTGGACTCACTGCACTGCATCCCCAGTGGTGCCAGTGCACTCTCTGGACTCACTGCACTGCATACCCAGTGGTGCCAGTGCACTCTCTGGACTCACTGCACTGCATCCCCAGTGCTGACAGTGCACTCTCTGGACTCACTGCACTGCATCCCCAGTGGTGTCAGTGCACTCTCTGGACTCACTGCACTGCATCCCCAGTGGTGCCAGTGCACTCTCTGGACTTGCCGGGGTGCATCCCCAGTGGTGCCAGTGCACTCTATGGACTCACTGCACTGCATCCCCAGTGGTGCCAGTGCACTGTCTGGACTCACTGCATTCCCAGTGGTGCCAGTGCACTCTCTGGACTCACTGCACTGCATCCCCAGTGGTGCCTGTGAAGTCTCTGGACTCACTGCAGTGCATCCCCAATGGTGCCAGTGCACTCTTTGGACTCACTGCACAGCATCCCCAGTGGTGCCACTGTACTCTCTGGACTCACTGAAGTGCATCCCCAGTGGTGCCAGTGCACTCTCTGGACTAACTGCAGTGCATCCCCAGTGGTGCCAGTGCACTCTCTGGAGACACTGCTGTGCATCTCCACTAGTGCCAGGGCACTCTCTGGATTCACTGCAGTGCATCCCCAGTGGTGCCAGTGCACTCTCTGGACTCACTGCACTGCATTACCAGTGGTGCCAGTGCACTCTCTGGAGACACTGCAGTGCATCTCCACTAATGCCAGGGCACTCTCTGGATTCACTGCAGTGCATCCCCTGTGGTGCCAGTGCACTCTCTGGACTCACTGCACTGCATTACCAGTGGTGCCAGTTCATTCTCTGGACTAAATGCACTGCATCCCCAGTGGTTCCAGTGGCTCTCTGGACTCATTGCACTGCATCACCAGTGGTGCCAGTGAACACTCTGGACTCACTGCAGTGCATCCACAGTGGCGCCAGTGTACTCTCTTAACTCACTGCACTGCATCACCAGTGGTGCCAGTGCACTCTCTGGACTCACTGCAGTGCATCCACAGTGGCGCCAGTGTACTCTCTTAACTCACTGCACTGCATCACCAGTGGTGCCAGTGCACTCTCTGGACTCACTGCAGTGCATCCACAGTGGCGCCAGTGTACTCTCTTAACTCACTGCACTGCATCACCAGTGGTGCCAGTGAACACTCTGGCCTCACTGCAGTGCATCCACAGTGGCGCCAGTGTACTCTCTTAACTCACTGCACTGCATCACCAGTGGTGCCAGTGCACTCTCTGGACTCACTGCAGTGCATCCACAGTGGCGCCAGTGTACTCTCTTAACTCATTGCACTGCATCACCAGTGGTGCCAGTGCACTCTCTGGACTCACTGCAGTGCATCCACAGTGGCGCCAGTGTACTCTCTTAACTCACTGCACTGCATCACCAGTGGTGCCAGTGCACTCTTTCGAGTCACTGCTCTGCATCCCCAATGGTGCCACTGCACTCTCTGGACTCACTGCACTGCATCCCCAGTGGTGCCAGTGCACTCTCTGGACTCACTGCAGTGCATTTCCAGTGGTGGCAGTGTAGTCTCTGGACTCACTGCACTGCATCCCCAGTGGTGCCAGTGCACTCTCTGGACTCACTGAACTGCATCCCCAAGGTGCCAGTGCACTCTCTGGACTCACTGCACTGCATCCCCAGTGGTGGCAGTGCACTCTCTGGACTCACTGCACTGCATCCCCAGTGGTGCCAGTGCACTCTCTGCACTCACTGCACTGCATCCCCAGTGGTGCCACTGCACTCTCTGAAAACACCGGGGTGCAACCGCAGCGGTGCCAGTGCACTCACTGCACTCACGGCACTGCATCCCCAGTGGTGCCAGTGCACTCTCTGGACTCACTGCAGTGTATCCCCTGTGGTGCCAGTGCACTCTCTGGACTCAGTGCACTGTATCCCAGTGGTGCCAGTGCACTCTCTGGACTCACTGCAGTGCATCCCCAGTGGTGCCAGTGCACTCTCTGGACTCACTGCACTGCATCCCAGTGGTGCCAGTGCACTCTCTGGACTCACTGCAGTGCATCCCCAGTGGTGCCAGTGCACTCTCTGGACTCACTGCAGTGCATCCCCAGTGGTGCCAGTGCACTCTCTGGACTCACTGCACTGCATCCCCAGTGGTGCCAGTGCACTCTCTGGACTCACTGCAGTCCATCCAAAGTGGTGCCAGTGCACTCTCTGGACTCACTGCACTGCATCCACAGTGGTGCCAGTGCACTCTCTTTACTCAGTGCACTGCATCCCCAGTGGTGCCAGTGCACTCTCTGGACTCACTGTACTGCATCCCCAGTGGTGCCAGTGCACTCTCTGGACTCACTGCACTGCATCCCCAGTGGTGCCAGTGCACTCTCTGGACTCACAACAGTGCATCCCCAGTGGTGCCAGGGCACTCTCTGCACTCACTGCAGTGCATCCCCAGTGGTGCCAGTGCACTCTCTGCACTCACTGCAGTGCATCCCCAGTGGTGCCAGTGCACTCTCTGGACTCACTGCACTGCATCCCCAGTGGTGCCACTGCACTCTCTGGACTTGCCGGGGTGCATCCCCAGTGGTGCCAGTGCACTCTCTGGACTCACTGCAGTGCATCACCAGTGGTGCCAGTGCACTGTCTGGACTCACTGCATTCCCAGTGGTGCCAGGGCACTCTCTGGACTCACTGCACTGCATCCCCAGTGGTGCGAGTGCACTCTCTCGACTCACTGCTCTGCGTTACCAGTGGTGCCAGTGCACTCTCTGGACTCACTGCACTGCATCCCCAGTGGTGCCAGTTCACTCTCTGGACTCACTGCACTGCATCCCCAGTGGTGCCAGTGCACTCTCTGGACTCACTGCACTGCATACCCAGTGGTGCCAGTGCACTCTCTGGACTCACTGCACTGCATCCCCAGTGCTGACAGTGCACTCTCTGGACTCACTGCACTGCATCCCCAGTGGTGTCAGTGCACTCTCTGGACTCACTGCACTGCATCCCCAGTGGTGCCAGTGCACTCTCTGGACTTGCCGGGGTGCATCCCCAGTGGTGCCAGTGCACTCTATGGACTCACTGCACTGCATCCCCAGTGGTGCCAGTGCACTGTCTGGACTCACTGCATTCCCAGTGGTGCCAGTGCACTCTCTGGACTCACTGCACTGCATCCCCAGTGGTGCCTGTGAAGTCTCTGGACTCACTGCAGTGCATCCCCAATGGTGCCAGTGCACTCTTTGAACTCACTGCACAGCATCCCCAGTGGTGCCACTGTACTCTCTGGACTCACTACAATGCATCCCCAGTGGTGCCAGTGCCCTCTGTGGACTCACTGCACTACATCCCCAGTGGTGCCAGTGCACTCTCTGGACTCACTGCACTGCATCCCCAGTGGTGCCAGTGCACTCTCTGGACTCACTGCACTGCATCCCCAGTGGTGCCAGTGAACACTCTGGACTCACTGCAGTGCATCCCCAGTGGTGCCACTGCACTCTCTGGACTCACTGCACTGCATCCCCAGTGGTGCCTGTGAAGTCTCTGGACTCACTGCACTGCATCCCCAATGGTGCCAGTGCACTCTCTGGACTCACTGCACTGCATCCCCAGTGGTGCCAGTTCACTCTCTGGACTCACTGCACTGCATCCCCAGTGGTGCCAGTGCATTCTCTGGACTCACTGCACTGCATCCCCAGTGGTGCCAGTGCACTCTCTGGACTCACTGCAGTGCATCGCCAGTGGTGCCAGTGCACTCTCTGGACTCACTGCACTGCATCCCCAGTGGTGCCAGTGCACTCTCTGGACTCACTGCACTGCATCCCCAGTGGTGCCAGTGCACTCTCTGGACTTGCCGGGGTGCATCCCCAGTGGTGCCAGTGCACTCTCTGGACTCACTGCACTGCATCCCCAGTGGTGCCAGTGCACTGTCTGGACTCACTGCATTCCCAGTGGTGCCAGTGCACTCTCTGGACTCACTGCACTGCATCCCCAGTGGTGCCTGTGAAGTCTCTGGACTCACTGCAGTGCATCCCCAGTGGTGCCAGTGCACTCTTTGGACTCACTGCACAGCATCCCCAGTGGTACCACTGTACTCTCTGGACTCACTACAATGCATCCCCAGTGGTGCCAGTGCCCTCTGTGGACTCACTGCAGTGCATCCCCAGTGGTGCCAGTGCACTCTCTGGACTCACTGCACTGCATCCCCAGTGGTGCCAGTGCACTCTCTGGACTCAGTGCGCTGCATCCCCAGTGGTGCCAGTGCACTCTCTGGACTTGCCGGGGTGCATCCCCAGTGGTGCCAGTGCACTCTCTGGACTCACTGCATTGCATCCGCAGTGGTGCCAGTGCACTCTCTGGACTCACTGCAGTGCATCCCCAGTGGTGCCAGTGCACTCTCTGGACTCACTGCACTGCATACCCAGTGGTGCCAGTGCACTCTCTGGACTCACTGCAGTGTATCCCCTGTGGTGCCAGTGCACTCTGTGGACTCAGTGCACTGCATCCCAGTGGTGCCAGTGCACTCTCTGGACTCACTGCACTGCATCCCAGTGGTGCCAGTGCACTCTCTGGACTCACTGCAGTGCATCCCCAGTGCTGACAGTGCACTCTCTGGACTCACTGAACTGCATCCCCAGTGGTGCCAGTGCACTCTCTGGACTCACTGCACTGCATCCCCAGTGGTGCCAGTGAACACTCTGGACTCAATGCAGTGCATCCCCAGTGGTGACAGTGCACTCTCTGGACTCACTGCACTGCATCCCCTGTGGTGCCAGTGCCCTCTCTGGACTCACTGCACTGCATCCCCAGTGGTGCCAGTGCAGTCTCTGTGTTAGTGTTGGGGAGAATCGAATGGATGTTTTACTAATGTCTCTTAGGTAATGGGACCTACAGTATAATTAAGCATTGCCAAATGTACTTACGTTATCAATTAATCTATGTATACTGGATACTTAGGGAGTACATTGAACAATCAAAAGAGTCATTGAAGGGAAACCTTGGGAGGGAACAGGTACAACCTGACCTTGGATAAGGGCCTGGAAATGATGAAATGAGTTGAAGCAGAACCAAGAAGCGGAGGGAGCATGCATCGAGTAAGAAAGGTGAAAAGTTTAGCGGAGAGGAAGACTCCTTACTTCATCTGGACGACCACCTGGACGACCACCAGAGTGCGCCACGCATGTGCAAAGGGGAGGGGAGCTAATTAGAATGAAAAGCGAGGCTGCTGTTGCAACCTGTAATGAATATGTATACCTGACGCAATATTATATGTATAAATAACGGCTGGGAAGTAACGGGACTTGAAGCCAGATTTGGGCACCTGCCCCGGCTTCCAGCGCTGAATAAAGCACCTTCATATAATCACTTGGTGATTATGTGGTTGCTAGGCTAACATCTGGACTCACTGCAGTGCATCCCCAGTGGTTCCAGTGCACTCTCTGGAGTCACTGCAGTGCATCCCCAGTGGTGCCGGGGCACTCTCTGGACTCACTGCATTGCATCCGCAGTGGTGCCAGTGCACTCTCTGGACTCACTGCAGTGCATCCCCAGTGGTGCCAGTGCACTCTCTGGACTCACTGCACTGCATACCCATTGGTGCCACTGCAACCTCTGGTCTCACTGCAGTGCACCCCAGTGGTGCCAGTGCACTCTCTGGACTCACTGCACTGCATCCCCACTGGTGCCACTGCAACCTCTGGTCTCACTGCAGTGCATCCCCAGTGGTGCCAGTGCACTCTCTGGACTCACTGCAGTGCATCCCCAGTGGTGCCAGTGCACTCTCTGGACTCACTGCACTGCATCCCCAGTGGTGCCAGTGCACTCTCTGGACTCAGTGCACTGCACCCCAGTGGTGCCAGTGCACTCTCTGGACTCACTGCAGTGTATCCCCTGTGGTGCCAGTGCACTCTGTGGACTCAGTGCACTGCATCCCAGTGGTGCCAGTGCACTCTCTGGACTCACTGCACTGCATCCCAGTGGTGCCAGTGCACTCTCTGGACTCACTGCAGTGCATCTCCAGTGGTGCCAGTGCACTCTCTGGACTCACTGCACTGCACCCCCAGTGGTGCCAGTGCACTCTCTGCGCTCACGGCAGTGCATCCCCAGTGGTGCCAGTGCACTCTCTGGACTCAATGCAGTGCATCCCCAGTGGTGCCAGTGCACTCTCTGGACTCAATGCAGTGCATCCCCAGTGGTGCCAGAGCACTCTCTGGACTCACTGCACTGCATCCCCAGTGGTGCCAGTGCACTCTCTGGACTCACTGCACTGCATCCCAGTGGTGCCAGTGCACTCTCTGGACTCACTGCACTGCATCCCAGTGGTGCCAGTGCACTCTCTGGACTCACTGCACTGCATCCCCAGTGGTGCCTGTGAAGTCTCTGGACTCACTGCAGTGCATCCCCAGTGGTGCCAGTGCACTCTTTGGACTCACTGCACAGCATCCCCAGTGGTACCACTGTACTCTCTGGACTCACTACAATGCATCCCCAGTGGTGCCAGTGCCCTCTGTGGACTCACTGCAGTGCATCCCCAGTGGTGCCAGTGCACTCTCTGGACTCACTGCACTGCATCCCCAGTGGTGCCAGTGCACTCTCTGGACTCAGTGCGCTGCATCCCCAGTGGTGCCAGTGCACTCTCTGGACTTGCCGGGGTGCATCCCCAGTGGTGCCAGTGCACTCTCTGGACTCACTGCATTGCATCCGCAGTGGTGCCAGTGCACTCTCTGGACTCACTGCAGTGCATCCCCAGTGGTGCCAGTGCACTCTCTGGACTCACTGCACTGCATACCCAGTGGTGCCAGTGCACTCTCTGGACTCACTGCAGTGTATCCCCTGTGGTGCCAGTGCACTCTGTGGACTCAGTGCACTGCATCCCAGTGGTGCCAGTGCACTCTCTGGACTCACTGCACTGCATCCCAGTGGTGCCAGTGCACTCTCTGGACTCACTGCAGTGCATCCCCAGTGCTGACAGTGCACTCTCTGGACTCACTGAACTGCATCCCCAGTGGTGCCAGTGCACTCTCTGGACTCACTGCACTGCATCCCCAGTGGTGCCAGTGAACACTCTGGACTCAATGCAGTGCATCCCCAGTGGTGACAGTGCACTCTCTGGACTCACTGCACTGCATCCCCTGTGGTGCCAGTGCCCTCTCTGGACTCACTGCACTGCATCCCCAGTGGTGCCAGTGCAGTCTCTGTGTTAGTGTTGGGGAGAATCGAATGGATGTTTTACTAATGTCTCTTAGGTAATGGGACCTACAGTATAATTAAGCATTGCCAAATGTACTTACGTTATCAATTAATCTATGTATACTGGATACTTAGGGAGTACATTGAACAATCAAAAGAGTCATTGAAGGGAAACCTTGGGAGGGAACAGGTACAACCTGACCTTGGATAAGGGCCTGGAAATGATGAAATGAGTTGAAGCAGAACCAAGAAGCGGAGGGAGCATGCATCGAGTAAGAAAGGTGAAAAGTTTAGCGGAGAGGAAGACTCCTTACTTCATCTGGACGACCACCTGGACGACCACCAGAGTGCGCCACGCATGTGCAAAGGGGAGGGGAGCTAATTAGAATGAAAAGCGAGGCTGCTGTTGCAACCTGTAATGAATATGTATACCTGACGCAATATTATATGTATAAATAACGGCTGGGAAGTAACGGGACTTGAAGCCAGATTTGGGCACCTGCCCCGGCTTCCAGCGCTGAATAAAGCACCTTCATATAATCACTTGGTGATTATGTGGTTGCTAGGCTAACATCTGGACTCACTGCAGTGCATCCCCAGTGGTTCCAGTGCACTCTCTGGAGTCACTGCAGTGCATCCCCAGTGGTGCCGGGGCACTCTCTGGACTCACTGCATTGCATCCGCAGTGGTGCCAGTGCACTCTCTGGACTCACTGCAGTGCATCCCCAGTGGTGCCAGTGCACTCTCTGGACTCACTGCACTGCATACCCATTGGTGCCACTGCAACCTCTGGTCTCACTGCAGTGCACCCCAGTGGTGCCAGTGCACTCTCTGGACTCACTGCACTGCATCCCCACTGGTGCCACTGCAACCTCTGGTCTCACTGCAGTGCATCCCCAGTGGTGCCAGTGCACTCTCTGGACTCACTGCAGTGCATCCCCAGTGGTGCCAGTGCACTCTCTGGACTCACTGCACTGCATCCCCAGTGGTGCCAGTGCACTCTCTGGACTCACTGCACTGCACCCCAGTGGTGCCAGTGCACTCTCTGGACTCACTGCAGTGTATCCCCTGTGGTGCCAGTGCACTCTGTGGACTCAGTGCACTGCATCCCAGTGGTGCCAGTGCACTCTCTGGACTCACTGCACTGCATCCCAGTGGTGCCAGTGCACTCTCTGGACTCACTGCAGTGCATCTCCAGTGGTGCCAGTGCACTCTCTGGACTCACTGCACTGCACCCCCAGTGGTGCCAGTGCACTCTCTGCGCTCACGGCAGTGCATCCCCAGTGGTGCCAGTGCACTCTCTGGACTCAATGCAGTGCATCCCCAGTGGTGCCAGTGCACTCTCTGGACTCAATGCAGTGCATCCCCAGTGGTGCCAGAGCACTCTCTGGACTCACTGCACTGCATCCCCAGTGGTGCCAGTGCACTCTCTGGACTCACTGCACTGCATCCCAGTGGTGCCAGTGCACTCTCTGGACTCACTGCACTGCATCCCAGTGGTGCCAGTGCACTCTCTGGACTCACTGCAGTGCATCCCCAGTGGTGCCAGAGCACTCTCTGGACTCACTGCACTGCATCCCCAGTGGTGCCAGTGCACTCTCTGGACTCACTGCAGTGTATCCCCTGTGGTGCCAGTGCACTCTGTGGACTCAGTGCACTGCATCCCAGTGGTGCCAGTGCACTCTCTGGACTCACTGCACTGCATCCCAGTGGTGCCAGTGCACTCTCTGGACTCACTGCACTGCATCCCCAGTGGTGCCACTGCAACCTCTGGTCTCACTGCAGTGCATCCCCAGTGGTGCCAGTGCACTCTCTGGACTCACTGCAGTGCATCCCCAGTGGTGCCAGTGCACTCTCTGGACTCACTGCACTGCATCCCCAGTGGAGCCAGTGCACTCTCTGCGCTCACGGCAGTGCATCCCCAGTGGTGCCAGTGCACTCTCTGGACTCACTGCAGTGTATCCCCTGTGGTGCCAGTGCACTCTGTGGACTCACTGCACTGCATCCCAGTGGTGCCAGTGCACTCTCTGGACTCACTGCACTGCATCCCAGTGGTGCCAGTGCACTCTCTGGACTCACTGCAGTGCATCCCCAGTGGTGCCAGTGCACTCTCTGGACTCACTGCACTGCATCCCCAGTGGTGCCAGTGCACTCTCTGGACTCACTGCATTGGATCCCCAGTGGTGTCAGTGCACTCTCTGGACTCAGTGCAGTGCACCCCCAGTGGTGCCAGTGCACTCTCTGGACTCACTGCATTGGATCCCCAGTGGTGCCAGTGCACTCTCTGGACTCACTGCAGTGCTTCCCCAGTGGTGCCAGTGCAGTCTCTGGACTCACTGCAGTGCATCCCCAGTGGTGCCAGTGCACTCTCTGCACTCACCGGGGTGCATCCCCAGTGGTGCCAGTGCACTCTCTGCACTCACTGCACTGCATCCCCACTGGTGCCAGTGCACTCTCTGGACTCACTGCACTGCATCCCCAGTGGTGCCAGTGCACTCTCTGGACTCACCGGGGTGCATCCCCAGTGGTGCCAGTGCACTCTCTGGACTCACTGCACTGCAACCCCAGTGGTGCCAGTGCACTCTCTGGACTCAGTGCGCTGCATCCCAAGTGGTGCCAGTGCACTCTCTGGACTTGCCGGGGTGCATCCACAGTGGTGCCAGTGCACTCTCTGGACTCACTGCATTGCATCCCCAGTGGTGCCAGTGCACTCTCTGGACTCACTGCAGTGCATACCCAGTGGTGCCAGTGCACTCTCTGGACTCACTGCAGTGCATCCCCAATCGTACCAGTGCACTCTCTGGACTCACTGCACTGCATCCCCAGTGGTACCAGTGCACTCTCTGGACTCACTGCACTGCATCCCCAGTGGTGCAAGTGCACTCTCTGGACTCACTGCACTGCATCCCCAGTGGTGCCAGTGCACTCTCTGGACTCACTGCACTGCATCCCCAGTGGTGACAGTGCACTCTCTGGACTTGCCGGGGTGCATCCCCAGTGGTGCCAGTGCACTCTCTGGAGTCACCGGGGTGCATCCCCAGAGGTGCCAGTGCACTCTCTGGACTCACTGCACTACATCCCCAGTGGTGCCAGTTCACTCTCTGGACTCACTGAACTGAATCCCCAGTGGTGCCAGTGCAGTCTCTGGACTCACTGTACTGCATCCCCAGTGGTGCCTGTGAAGTCTCTGGACTAACTGCAGTGCATCCCCAGTGGTGCCAGTGCAATCTCAGGACTCACAGCAGTGCAGCTCCAGTTGGTGCCAGTGCACTCTCTGGACTCACTGCACTGCATCCCCAGTGCTGACAGTGCACTCTCTGGACTCACTGCACTGCATCCCCAGTGGTGCCACTGCACTCTCTGGACTCACTACAGTGCATCCCCAGTGGTGCCAGTGCACTCTCTGGACTCACTGCACTGCATCACCAGTGGTGCCAGTGCACTCTGTGGACTCACTGCACTGCATCCCCAGTGCTGACAGTGCACTCTCTGGACTCACTGCACTGCATCACCAGTGGTGCCAGTGCACTCTCTGGACTCACTGCACTGCATCCCCAGTGGTGCCACTGCACTCTCTGGACTCACTACAGTGCATCCCCAGTGGTGCCAGTGCACTCTCTGGACTCACTGCACTGCATCACCAGTGGTGCCAGTGCACTCTGTGGACTCACTGCACTGCATCCCCAGTGGTGCCAGTGCACTCTCTGGACTCACTGAACTGCATCCCCAGTGGTGCCAGTGCACTCTCTGGACTCACTGCACTGCATCCCCAGTGGTGCCAGTGAACACTCTGGACTCAATGCAGTGCATCCCCAGTGGTGCCAGTGCACTCTCTGGACTCACTGCACTGCATCCCCTGTGGTGCCAGTGCCCTCTCTGGACTCACTGCACTGCATCCCCAGTGGTGCCAGTGCAGTCTCTGTGTTAGTGTTGGGGAGAATCGAATGGATGTTTTACTAATGTCTCTTAGGTAATGGGACCTACAGTATAATTAAGCATTGCCAAATGTACTTACGTTATCAATTAATCTATGTATACTGGATACTTAGGGAGTACATTGAAAAATCAAAAGAGTCATTGAAGGGAAACCTTGGGAGGGAACAGGTACAACCTGACCTTGGATAAGGGCCTGGAAATGATGAAATGAGTTGAAGCAGAACCAAGAAGCGGAGGGAGCATGCATCGAGTAAGAAAGGTGAAAAGTTTAGCGGAGAGGAAGACTCCTTACTTCATCTGGACGACCACCTGGACGACCACCAGAGTGCGCCACGCATGTGCAAAGGGGAGGGGAGCTAATTAGAATGAAAAGCGAGGCTGCTGTTGCAACCTGTAATGAATATGTATACCTGACGCAATATTGTATGTATAAATAATGGCTGGGAAGTAACGGGACTTGAAGCCAGATTTGGGCACCTGCCCCGGCTTCCAGCGCTGAATAAAGCACCTTCATATAATCACTTGGTGATTATGTGGTTGCTAGGCTAACATCTGGACTCACTGCAGTGCATCCCCAGTGCTGACAGTGCACTCTCTGGACTCACCGGGGTGCATCCCCAGTGGTGCCGGGGCACTCTCTGGACTCACTGCACTGCATACACAGTGGTGCAAGTGCCCTCTGTGGACTCACTGCACTGCGTCCCCAGTGGTGCCAGTGCACTCTCTGGACTCACTGCACTGCATCCCCAGTGGTGACAGTGCACTCTCTGGACTTGCCGGGGTGCATCCCCAGTGGTGCCAGTGCACTCTCTGGACTCACCGGCGTGCATCCCCAGTGGTGCCAGTGCACTCTCTGGACTCACTGCACTGCATCCCCAGTGGTGCCAGTGCACTCTCTGGACTCACTGCACTGCATCCCCAGTGGTGCCAGTGCCCTCTGTGGACTCACTGCACTGCATCCCCAGTGGTGCCAGTGCACTCTCTGGACACACCGCACTGCATCCCCAGTGGTGCCAGTGCACTCTTTGAGCTCACTGCACTGCATCCCCAGTGGTGCCAGTGCACTCTCTGGACTCACTGCACTGCATCCCCAGTGGTGCCAGTGCACTCTCTTTACTCACTGCACTGCATCCCCAGTGGTGCCAGTGCACTCTCTGGACTCAATTTACTGCATCCCCAGTGGTGCCAGTGCACTCTCTGACTCACTGCACTGCATCCCCAGTGGTGCCAGTGCACTCTCTGGATTCACTGCAGTGCATCCCCAGTGGTGCCAGTGCACTCTCTGGACTCACTGCATTGCATCCCCAGTGGTGCCAGTGCACTCTCTGGACTCACTGCACTGCATCCCCAGTGGTGCCACTGCACTCTCTGGAGTCACTGCAGTGCATCCCCAGTGGTGCCAGTGCACTCTCTGGACTCACTGCACTGCATCCACAGTGGTGCCAGTGCACTCTCTTTACTCACTGCAGTGCATCCCCAGTGGTGCCAGTGCACTCTCTGGACTCACTGTACTGCATCCCCAGTGGTGCCAGTGCACTCTCTGGACTCACTGCACTGCATCCCCAGTGGTGCCAGTGCACTCTCTGGACTCACTGCACTGCATACCCAGTGGTACCAGTGCACTCTCTGGAATCACTGCAGTGCATCCCCAGTGGTGCCAGTGCACTCTCTGGACTCACTGCACTGCATCACCAGTGGTGCCAGTGCACTCTCTGGACTTGCCGGGGTGCATCCCCAGTGGTGCCAGTACACTCTCTGGACTCACTGCAGTGCATCCCCAGTGGTGCCAGTGCACTGTCTGGACTCACTGCATTCCCAGTGGTGCCAGGGCACTCTCTGGACTCACTGCACTGCATCCCCAGTGGTGCCGGTGAAGTCTCTGGACTCACTGCAGTGCATCCCCAATGGTGCCAGTGCACTCTTTGGACTCACTGCACTGCATCCCCAGTGGTGCCACTGTACTCTCTTTACTCACTGCACTGCATCCCCTGTGGTGCCAGTTCACTCTCTGGACTCACTGCACTGCATCCCCAGTGGTGCCAGTGCACTCTCTGGACTCACTGCAGTGTATCCCCTCTGGTGCCAGTGCACTCTGTGGACTCAGTGCACTGTATCCCAGTGGCGCCAGTGCACTCTCTGGACTCACTGCACTGCATCCCCAGTGGTGCCAGTGCACTCTCTGGACTCACTGCACTGCATCCCAGTGGTGCCAGTGCACTCTCTGGACTCACTGCACTGCATCCCCAGTGGTGCCAGTGCACTCTCCGGACTCACTGCACTGCATCCCCAGTGGTGCCAGTGCACTCTCTGGACACACTGCACTGCATCCCCAGTGGTGCCAGTGCACTCTCTGGACTCACTGCACTGCATCCCCAGTGGTGGCAGTGCACTCTCTGGACTCACTGCACTGCATACCCAGTGGTGCCAGTGCACTCTCTGGACTCACTGCAGTGCATCCCCAGTGGTGCCAGTGCACTCTCTGCACTCACTGCAGTGCATCCCCAGTGGTGCCAGTGCACTCTCTGGTTTCACTGCACTGCATCCCCAGTGGTGCCAGTGCACTCTCTGGACTTGCCGGGGTGCATCCCCAGTGGTGCCAGTGCACTCTCTGGACTCACCGGCGTGCATCCCCAGTGGTGCCAGTGCACTCTCTGGACTCACTGCATCCCCAGTGGTGCCAGGGCACTCTCTGGACTCACTGCACTGCATCCCCAGTGGTGCCAATGCACTCTCTGGACTCACGGCACTGCATCCCCAGTGGTGCCAGTGCACTCTCTGGACTCACTGCACTGCATCCCCAGTGGTGCCAGTGCACTCTCAGGAGTCACTGCGCTGCATCCCCAGTGGTTCCAGTGCACTCTCTGGACTCACTGCACTGCAACTCCAGTGGTGCCAGTGCACTCTCTGGAGTCACTGCACTGCATCACCAGTGGTGCCAGTGCACTCTCTGGACTCACTGCACTGCATCCCAGGTGGTGCCAGTGCACTCTCTGGACTCACTGCAGTGCATCGCCAGTGGTGCCAGTGCACTCTCTGGACTCACTGCACTGCATCCCCTGTGGTGCCAGTGCCCTCTCTGGACTCACTGCACTGCATCCCCAGTGGTGCCAGTGCAGTCTCTGTGTTAGTGTTGGGGAGTATCGAATGGATGTTTTACTAATGTCTCTTACGTAATGGGACCTACAGTATAATTAAGCATTGCCAAATGTACTTACGTTATCAATTAATCTATGTATACTGGATACTTAGGGAGTACATTGAACAATCAAAAGAGTCATTGAAGGGGAACCTTGGGAGGGAACAGGTACAACCTGACCTTGGATAAGGGCCTGGAAATGATGAAATGAGTTGAAGCAGAACCAAGAAGCGGAGGGAGCATGCATCGAGTAAGGATGGTGAAAAGTTTAGCGGAGAGGAAGACTCCTTACTTCATCTGGACGACCACCTGGACGACCACCAGAGTGCGCCACGGATGTGCAAAGGGGAGGGGAGCTAATTAGAATGAAAAGCGAGGCTGCTGTTGCAACCTGTAATGAATATGTATACCTGACGCAATATTGTATGTATAAATAACGGCTGGGAAGTAACGGGACTTGAAGCCAGATTTGGGCACCTGCCCCGGCTTCCAGCGCTGAATAAAGCACCTTCATATAATCACTTGGTGATTATGTGGTTGCTAGGCTAACATCTGGACTCACTGCAGTGCATCCCCAGTGGTTCCAGTGCACTCTCTGGAGTCACTGCAGTGCATCCCCAGTGGTGCCAGTGCACTCTCTGGACTCACCGGGGTGCATCCCCAGAGGTGCCGGGGCACTCTCTGGACTCACTGCACTGCATCCCCAGTGGTGCCAGTGCACTCTCTGGACTTGCCGGGGTGCATCCCCAGTGGTGCCAGTGCAGTCTCTGTGTTAGTGTTGGGGAGTATCGAATGGATGTTTTACTAATGTCTCTTACGTAATGGGACCTACAGTATAATTAAGCATTGCCAAATGTACTTACGTTATCAATTAATCTATGTATACTGGATACTTAGGGAGTACATTGAACAATCAAAAGAGTCATTGAAGGGGAACCTTGGGAGGGAACAGGTACAACCTGACCTTGGATAAGGGCCTGGAAATGATGAAATGAGTTGAAGCAGAACCAAGAAGCGGAGGGAGCATGCATCGAGTAAGGATGGTGAAAAGTTTAGCGGAGAGGAAGACTCCTTACTTCATCTGGACGACCACCTGGACGACCACCAGAGTGCGCCACGGATGTGCAAAGGGGAGGGGAGCTAATTAGAATGAAAAGCGAGGCTGCTGTTGCAACCTGTAATGAATATGTATACCTGACGCAATATTGTATGTATAAATAACGGCTGGGAAGTAACGGGACTTGAAGCCAGATTTGGGCACCTGCCCCGGCTTCCAGCGCTGAATAAAGCACCTTCATATAATCACTTGGTGATTATGTGGTTGCTAGGCTAACATCTGGACTCACTGCAGTGCATCCCCAGTGGTTCCAGTGCACTCTCTGGAGTCACTGCAGTGCATCCCCAGTGCTGCCAGTGCACTCTCTGGACTCACCGGGGTGCATCCCCAGAGGTGCCGGGGCACTCTCTGGACTCACTGCACTGCATCCCCAGTGGTGCCAGTGCCCTCTGTGGACTCACTGCACTGCGTCCCCAGTGGTGCCAGTGCACTCTCTGGACTCACTGCACTGCATCCCCAGTGGTGCCAGTGCACTCTCTGGACTTGCCGGGGTGCATCCCCAGTGGTGCCAGTGCACTCTCTGGACTCACCGGGGTGCATCCCCAGTGGTGCCAGTGCACTCTCTGGACTCACTGCAGTGCATCCCCAGTGGTGCCAGTGCACTCTCTGGACTCACTGCACTGCATCCCCAGTGGTGCCAGTGCCCTCTGTGGACTCACTGCACTGCATCCCCAGTGGTGCCAGTGCACTCTCTGGACACACCGCACTGCATCCCCAGTGGTGCCAGTGCACTCTTTGAGCTCACTGCACTGCATCCCCAGTGGTGCCAGTGCACTCTCTGGACTCACTGCACTGCATCCCCAGTGGTGCCAGTGCACTCTCTGGAGTCACTGCACTGCATCCCCAGTGGTGCCAGTGCACTCTCTGGACTCAATGTACTGCATCCCCAGTGGTGCCAGTGCACTCTCTGACTCACTGCACTGCATCCCCAGTGGTGCCAGTGCACTCTCTGGACTCACTGCACTGCATCCCCAGTGGTGCCAGTGCACTCTCTGGACTCACGGCAGTGCATCCCCAGAGGTGCCAGTGCACTCTCTGGACTCAATGCACTGCATCCCCAGTGGTGCCAGTGCCCTCTCTGGACTTGCCGGGGTGCATCCCCAGTGGTGCCAGTGCAGTCTCTGTGTTAGTGTTGGGGAGAATCGAATGGATATTTTACTAATGTCTCTTAGGTAATGGGACCGACAGTATAATTAAGCATTGCCAAATGTACTTACATTATCAATTAATCTATGTATACTGGATACTTAGGGAGTACATTGAACAATCAAAAGAATCATTGAAGGGGAACCTTGGGAGGGAACAGGTACAACCTGACCTTGGATAAGGGCCTGGAAATGATGAAATGAGTTGAAGCAGAACCAAGAAACGGAGGGAGCACGCGTCGAGTAAGAAAGGTGAAAAGTTTAGCGGAGAGGAAGACTCCTTACTTCATCTGGACGACCACCAGAGTGCGCCACGCATGTGCAAAGGGGAGGGGAGCTAATTAGAATGAAAAGCGAGGCTGCTGTTGCAACCTGTAATGAATATGTATACCTGACGCAATATTGTATGTATAAATAACGGCTGGGAAGTAACGGGACTTGAAGCCAGATTTGGGCACCTGCCCCGGCTTCCAGCGCTGAATAAAGCACCTTCATATAATCACTTGGTGATGATGTGGTTGCTAGGCTAACATCTGGACTCACTGCAGTGCATCCCCAGTGGTGCCAGTGCACTCTCTGGAGTCACTGCAGTGCATCCCCAGTGGTGCCAATGCACTCTCTGGACTCACTGCAGTGCATCCCCAGTAGTGCCAGTGCACTCCCTGGACTCAGTGCAGTGCATCCCCAGTGGTGCCAGTGAACTCTCTGGACTCACTGCATTGCATCCCCAGTGGTGCCAGTGCACTCTCTGGACTCACTGCACTGCATCCCCAGTGGTGCCAGTGCCCTCTGTGGACTCACTGCACTGCATCCACAGTGGTGCCAGTGCACTCTCTGGACTCACTGCACTGCATCCCCAGTTGTGCCAGTGCACTCTCTGGACTCACTGCACTGCATCCCCAGAGGTGCCACTGCAACCTCTGGTCTCACTGCACTGCATCCCCAGTGGTGCCAGTGCACTCTCTGGACTCACTGCAGTGCATCACCAGTGGTGCCAGTGCACTCTCTGGACTCACTGTACTGCATCCCTAGTGGTGCCAGTGCACTCTCTGGACTCACTGCACTGCATCCCCAGTGGTGCCAGTGCACTCTCTGGACTCACTGCACTGCATACCCAGTGGTGCCAGTGCACTCTCTGGACTTGCCGGGGTGCATCCCCAGTGGTGCCAGTGCACTCTGGACTCACTGCACTACTTCCCCAATGGTGCCAGTTCACTCTCTGGACTCACTGAACTGAATCCCCAGTAGTGCCAGTGTACTCTCTGGACTCACTGTACTGCATCCCCATTGGTGCCTGTGAAATCTCTGGACTCACTGCAGTGCATCCCCAGTGGTGCCAGTGCAATCTCAGGACTCACAGCAGTGCAGCTCCAGTTGGTGCCAGTGCACTCTCTGGACTCACTGCACTGCATCCCCAGAGGTGCCAGTGCACTCTCTGGACTCACTGCAGTGCATCCCCTGTGGTGCCATTGCACTCTCTGGTCTCACTGCAGTGCATCCCCAGTGGTGCCAGTGGCTCTCTGGACTCATTGCACTGCATCACCAGTGGTGCCAGTGCACTCTCTGGACTCACTGCAGTGCATCCACACTGGTGCCAGTGTACTCTCTTAACTCACTTCACTGCATCCCCAGTGGTGCCAGTGCACTCTCTGGACTCACTGCACTGCAACCCCAGTGGTGCCAGTGCACTCTCTGGACTCTCTGCACTGCATCCTCAGTGGTGACAGTGCACTCTCTGGACTCACTGCACTGCATCCCCAGTGGTGCCAGTGCACTCTCTGGACTCACTGCACTGCATCCCCAGTGATGCCACTGCACTCTCTGAAAACACCGGTGTGCAATCGCAGCGGTGCCAGTGCACTCTCTGGACTCACTGCACTGCATCCCCAGTGGTGCCAGTGCACTCTCTGGACTCACTGCACTGCATCCTCAGTGGTGACAGTGCACTCTCTGGACTCACTGCACTGCATCCCCAGTGGTGCCAGTGCACTCTCTGGACTCACTGCACTGCATCCCCAGTGGTGCCACTGCACTCTCTGAAAACACCGGGTGGAAAAGCAGCGGTGCCAGTGCACTCTCTGGACTCACTGCAGTGCATCCCCAGTGGTGCCAGTGCACTCTCTGGACTCACTGCAGTGTATCCCCTGTGGTGCCAGAGCACTCTGTAGACTCAGTGCACTGCATCCCAGTGGTGCCAGGGCACTCTCTGGACTCACTGCACTGCATCCCCAGTGGTGCCAGTGCACTCTCTGGACTCACTGCAGTGCATCCCCAGTGGTGCCAGTGCATTCTCTTTACTCACCGCAGTGCATCCCCAGTGGTGCCCGTGCACTCTCTGGACTCACTGCAGTGCATCCCAAGTGGTGCCAGTGCACTCTCTGGACTCACTGCACTGCTCCAGCCGCGGCATCCGCTCCAGCCGCCTCAGCCCCTCCAGACGCGGTAGCCCCTCCAGCCGCGGCAGACGCTCTAGACGCTCCAGCCGCCTCAGGCGCTCCAGCCGCGGCAGCCGCTCCAGCCTCGGCAGCCCCGACAGGCGCTCCAGCCGCGGCAGCCGCTAAAGCCGCTACCGAGTGGAGCGGCTGCCGCGGCTGGAGCGGCTGCCGCGGCTGGAGCGGCTGGAGCGTCTGCCGCGTATGCCGCGGCTGGAGCGGCTGCCGAGGCTGGAGTGGCTACCGCGGCTGGAGCGGTTGCCGCGGCTCGAGCAGTACAGTGAGTCCAGAGAGTGCACTGTCACCTTTGGGGATGCACTGCATTGTCTGCAGAGAGTGCCCTGGCACCACTGGGGACGCACTGCACTGAGTCCAGAGAGTGCACTGGCACCACTGGGGATGGACTGCAGTGAGTCCAGAGAGTGCACTGGCACCACTTGGGATGCACTGCAGTGAGTCCAGAGAGTGCACTGGCACCAGTGGGGATGCACTGCAGTGAGTAAAGAGAATGCACTGGCACCATTGGGGTTGCACTGCAGTGAGTCCAGAGAGTGCACTGGCGCCACTGGGGATGCACTGCAGTGAGTCCAGAGAGTGCACTGGCACCAGTGGGATGCAGTGCAGTGAGTCCAGAGAGTGGACTGGCAACACTGGGGATGCAGTGCACTGAGTCCACAGAGTGCACTGGCACCACTGGGGATACACTGCAGTGAGTGCAGAGATTGCACTGGCACCACTGGGGATGCAGTGCAGTGAGTCCAGAGAGTGCACTGGCACCACTGGTGATGCAGTGCAATGAGTCCAGAGAGCCACTGGCACTTCTGGGGATGCACTGCAGTGAGTCCAGAGAGTGAACTGGCACCACTGGGGATGCAGTGCAGTGAGTCCAGAGAGTGCACTGGCACTACTGGGGATCTCACTGAAGTGAGAATGTATCTGAATCCCCGGTGGTGCCAGTGCACTCTCTGGACTCACTGAACTGCATCCCCAGTGGTTCCAGTGCACTCTCTGGAGTAACTGCAATGCATCCCCCGTTGTGCCAGTTGACTCTCTGGACTCACTGCACTGCTCCAGCCGCGGCATCCGCTCCAGCCGCCTCAGCCGCTCCAGCCGCGGCAGACGCTCTAGACGCTCCAGCCGCCGCAGCCGCTCCAGCCGCGGCAGCCGCTCCAGCCGCGGCAGCCGCGGCAGACGCTCCAGCCGCGGCAGCCGCGAAAGCCGCTACCGAGTGGAGCGGCTGCCACGGCTGGAGCGGCTGCCGCGGTTGGAGCGGCTGCCGCAGCTGGAGCGGCTGCCGCGGATGCCGCGGCTGGAGCGCCTGCTGCGGTTGGAGTGGCTGCCGTGGCTGGAGCGGCTGGAGCGTCAGCCGCGTATGCCGCGGATGGAGAGCCTGCCGCGGCTGGACCGGCTGCCGCGGCTGCCGCGGCTGGAGCGGCTGGAGCGGCTGCCGAGGCTGGAGGGGCTAACGCGGCTGGAGCGGCTGCCGCGGCTCGAGCAGTACAGTGAGTCCAGAGAGTGCACTGTCACCTTTGGGGATGCACTGCATTGTCTGCAGAGAGTGCCCTGGCACCACTGGGGATGCACTGCAGTGAGTCCAGAGAGTGCAATGGAACCACTGGGGATGCAGTGCAGTGAGTCCAGAGAGTGCACTGGCACTTCTGGGGATGCAGTGCAGTGAGTGCAGAGAGTGCACTGGCACAAAAGGGGATGCACTGCAGTGACTCCAGAAAGTGCACTGGCACCACTGGGGATGCACTGCAGTGAGACCAAAGAGTGCACTGGCACCGCTGGTGATGCAGTGCAGTGAGTCCAGAGAGTACACTGGCACCACTGGGGATGCAGTGCAGTGAGTCCAGAGAGTGTACTGGCACCACAGGGGATGCAGTGCAGTGAGTCCAGAGAGTGCACTGGCACCACTGGGGATGCACCCCGGTGAGTCCAGAGAGTGCACTGGCACCACTGGGGATGCAGTGCAGTGAGTCCAGAGACTGCACTGGCACCACTGGGGTTTTAGTGCAGTGAGTCCAGAGAGTGCACTGGCACCACTGGGGATGCAGTGCTGTGAGTCCAGAGAGTGCCCTGGCACCACTGGGGATGCAGTGAGTCCAGACAGTGCACTGGCACCACTGGGGATGCACTGCAGTGAGACCAGAGTGTTCTCTGGCACCACTGGGGATGCAGTTTAGTGAGTCCAGAGAGTGCACCGGCTCCAATGGCGATACACTGCAGTGAGTCCAGACAGTGCACTGGCACCACTGTTGATGCAGTGCAGTGAGTCCAGAGAGTGCACTGGCACCACTGGGGATGCAGTGCAGTGAGTCCAGAGAGTGCAGTGGCACCACTGGGGATGCAGTGCAGTGAGTCCAGAGAGTGCACTGGCACTACTGGGGATGCACTGCAGTGAGTCCAGATATTGCACTGGCAGCACTAGGGATGCAGTGCAGTGACTCCAGAGAGTGCAGAGGCACCACTGTTGATGCAGTGCAGTGAGTGCAGAGAGTGCACTGGCACCACTGGGGATGCACTGCAGTGAGTCCAGAGAGTGCACTGGCACCAAAGGGGATGCAGTGCAGTGAGTCCAGAGAGTGCACTAGCACCAATGGGATGCAGTGCAGTGAGTCCACAGAGTGCACTGGCACCACTGCGGATGCACTGCAGTGAGTCCAGAGAGTGCACTGGCACCACTGGGGATGCAGTGCAGTGAGTCCAGAGAGTGCACTGGCACCAATGGGGATGAAGTGCAGTGACTCCAGAGAGTGCACTGGCACCACTGGGGATGCACTGCAGTGAGTCCAGAGAGTGCACTGGCACCACTGGGGATGGACTGCAGTGAGTCCAGAGAGTGCAATGGCACCATTGGGGATGCAGCGCAGTGACTCCAGAGAGAGCACTGGCACCACTGGAGTTGCAGTGCAGTGAGTCGAGAGAGTGCCCTGGAACCACTGGGGATGCAGTGCAGTGAGTCCGGAGAGTGCACTGTCTCCACTGGGGATGCAGTGCAGTGAGTCCAGAGAGTACACTGCCACCGCTGGTGATGCAGTGCAGTGAGTCCAGAGAGTGCACTGTCACCACTGGGGATGCAGTGCAGTGAGTCCAGAGAGTGCAGTGGCACCACTGGGGATGCAGTGCACTGAGTCCAGAGAGTACACTGGCACCACTGGGGATGCAGTGCAGTGAGTCCAGAGAGTGCACTGGCACCACTGGGGATGCAGTGCAGTGAGTCCAGAGAGTGCACTGGCACCACTGGGGATGCACTGCAGTGACTCCAGAGACTGCACTGGCACCAATGGGGATGCACTGCAGTGAGTCCAGAAAATGCAGTGGCACCACTGGGGATGCAGTGCAGTGACTCGAAAGAGTGCACTGGAACCACTGGGGATGCAGTGCAGTGAGTCCAGAGAGTGCACTGGCACCACTGGGGATGCAGTGCAGTGAGTCCAGAGAGTGCACTGGCGCCACTGGGGATGCAGTGCAGTGAGTCCAGAGAGTGCACTGGCTCCACTGGGGATGCAGTGCAGTGACTCAAGAGAGTGCACTGTCAGCACTGGGGATGCAGTGCAGTGAGTCCAGAGAGTGCAATGGCACCACAGGGGATGCACTGCAGTGATTCCAGAGAGTGCACTGTCACCACTGGGGATGCAGTGCAGTGAGTCCACAGAGTACACTGGCACCTCAGGGGCTGCACTGCAGTGAGTCCAGAGAGTGCACTGACACCACTGGGGATGCAGTGCGGTGAGTCCAGAGAGTGCACTGGCACCACTGGGGATGCACCTCGGTGAGTCCAGAGAGTGCTCTGGGAACACCGGGGATGCAGTGCAGTGAGTGCAGAGAGTGCACTGGCACCACTGGGGATGCAGTGCAGTGAGTCCAGAGAGTGCACTGGCACCACTGGGGATGCAGTGCAGTGAGTCCAGAGAGTGCACTGGCACCACTGGGGATGCAGTGCAGTGAGTCCAGAGAGTGCACTGGCACCACTGGGGATGCACTGCAATGAGTCCAGAGAATGCACTGGCACTAATGGGGATGCAGTGTAGTGACTCGAAAGAGTGCACTGGCACCACTGCGGATGCACTGCAGTGAGTCCGGAGAGTGCCCTGGCACCAATGGTGATGCAGTGCGGTGAGTCCATAGAGTGCAGTGGCACCACTGGGGATGCAGTGCAGTGAGTCCAGAGATTGCTTTGGCACCACTGGGGATGCACTGCAGTGAGTCCAGAGAGTGCACTTTCACCACTGGGGATGCACTGCAGTGAGTCCAGAGAGTGCTCTGGTAACACTGGGGATGCAGTGCAGTGAGTGCAGAGAGTGCACTGGCACCACTGGGGATGCAGTGCAGTGAGTCCAGAGAGTGCACTGGCACCACTGGGTATGAAGTGCAGTGAGTCCAGAGAGTGCACTGGCACCACTGGGGATGCACTGCAGTGACTCGAAAGAGTGCACTGGCACCACTGGGGATGCACTGCAGTGAGTCCGGAGAGTGCCCTGGCACCAATGGTGATGCAGTGCAGTGAGTCTAGAGAGTGCAGTGGCACCACTGGGGATGCAGTGCAGTGAGTCCAGAGAGTGCACTGGCACCACTGGGGATGCAATGCAGTGAGTCCAGAGAGTGCACTGGCACCACTGGGGATGCAGTGCAGTGAGTCCAGAGAGTGCACTGGCACCTATGGGGATGCACTGCAGTGAGTCCAGAGAGTGCACTGGCACCACTGGGGATGCACTGCAGTGAGTCCAGAGAGTGCACTGGCAGCACTGGGGATGCAGTGCAGTGACTCCAGAGAGTGCAGAGGCACCACTGTTGATGCAGTGCTGCGACTCCAGAGAGTGCACTGGCACCACTGGAGATGCAGTGCAGTGAGTCCAGAGTGCACTGGCACCACTGGGGATGCAGTGCAGTGAGTGCAGAGAGTGCACTGGCACAAAAGGGGATGCACTGCAGTGAGTCCAGAGAGTGCACTGGCACTAATGGGGATGCAGTGCAGTGACTCCAGAGAGTTCACTGGCACCACTGAAGATGCACTGCAGTGAGTCCAGAGAGTGCACTGGCACCACTGGGGATGCACTGCAATGAGTCCAGAGAGTGCACTGGCACAAAAGGGGATGCACTGCAGTGAGTCCAGAGAGTGCACTGGCACCACTGGGGATGCAGTGCAGTGAGTCCAGAGAGTGCACTGGCACAAAAGGGGATGCACTGCAGTGAGTCCAGAGAGTACACTGGCACCACTGGGGATGCAGTGCAGTGAGTCCAGAGAGTGCACTGGCACCACTGGGGATGCACTGCAATGAGTCCAGAGAATGCACTGGCACTAATGGGGATGTAGTGCAGTGACTCAAAAGAGTGCACTAGCACCACTGCGGATGCACTGCAGTGAGTCCGGAGAGTGCCCTGGCACCAATGGTGATGCAGTGCAGTGAGTCCAGAGAGTGCAGTGGCACCACTGGGGATGCAGTGCAGTGAGTCCAGAGAGTGCACTGGCACCACTGGGGATGCACTGCAGTGAGTCCAGAGAGTGCTCTGGGAACACTGGGGATGCAGTGCAGTGAGTCCAGAGAGTGCACTGGCACCACTGTGGATGCAGTGCACTGAGTCCAGAGAGTGCACTGGCACCACTGGGGATGCAGTGCAGTGACTCGAAAGAGTGCACTGGCACCACTGGGGATGCAGTGCCGTGAGTCCGGAGAGTACACTGGCACCTCAGGGGCTGCACTGCAGTGAGTCCAGAGAGTGCACTGGCACCACTGGGGATGCAGTGCGGTGAGTCCATAGAGTGCACTGGCACCACGGGGGATGCAGTGCAGTGAGTCCAGAGAGTGCTCTGGGAACACCGGGGATGCAGTGCAGTGAGTGCAGAGAGTGCACTGGCACCACTGGGGATGCAGTGCAGTGAGTGCAGAGAGTGCACTGGCACCACTGGGGATGGAGTGCAGTGAGTCCAGAGAGTGCACTTGCACCATTAGGGATGCAGTGCAGTGAGTCTGGAGAGTGCACTGGCACCACTGGGGATGCAATGCAGTGAGTCCAGAGGTTGCAGTGGCACCACTGGGGATGAAGTGCAGTGAGTCCAGAGAGTGCACTGGCACCACTGGGGATGCACTGCAGTGAGTCCAGAGAGTGCACTGGCACCACTGGGGATGCACTGCAGTGAGTCCAGAGAGTGCACTGGCACCACTGGGGATGCACTGCAGTGAGTCCAGAGAGTGCACTGGCAGCACTGGGGATGCAGTGCAGTGACTCCAGAGAGTGTAGAGGCACCACTGTTGATGCTGTGATGCGACTCCAGAGAGTGCACTGGCACCACTCGTGATGCAGTGCAGTGAGTGCAGAGAGTGAACTGGCACCACTGGGGATGCACTGCAGTGAGTCCAGAGAGTGCACTGGCACCACTGGGGATGCACTGCAGTGACTCAAAAGAGTGCACTGGCACCACTGCGGATGCACTGCAGTGAGTCTGGAGAGTGCACTGGCACCAATGGTGATGCAATGCAGTGAGTCCAGAGAGTGCAGTGGCACCACTGGGGATGCAGTGCAGTGAGTCCAGAGAGAGCACTGGCACCACTGGGGATGCAATGCAGTGAGTCCAGAGAGTGCACTGGCACCACTGGGGATGCAGTGCAGTGAGTCCAGAGAGTGCACTGGCACCACTGGGGATGCACTGCAGTGATTCCAGAGAGTGCACTGGCACCACTGGGGATGCAGTGCAGTGAGTCCAGAGAGTGCACTGGCACCACTGGGGATGCACTGCAGTGACTCGAAAGAGTGTACTGGCACCACTGCGGATGCACTGCAGTGAGTCCGGAGAGTGCCCTGGCACCAATGGTGATGCAGTGCAGTGAGTCCAGAGAGTGCAGTGACACCACTGGGGATGCAGTGCAGTGAGTCCAGAGAGTGCACTGGCACCACTGGGGATGCAATGCAGTGAGTCCAGAGAGTGCACTGGCACCACTGGGGATGAAGTGCAGTGAGTCCAGAGAGTGCACTGGCACCACTGGGGATGCAGTGCAGTGAGTCCAGAGAGTGCACTGGCACCAGTGGGGAAGCACTGCAGTGAGTCCAGAGAGTGCACTGGCACCACTGGGGATGCACTGCACTGAGTCCAGAGAGTGCACTGACACCACTGGGGATCCAATGCAGTGAGTCCAGAGAGTGCAATGGAACCACTGGGGATGCAGTGCAGTGAGTCCAGAGAGTGCACTGGCACTTCTGGGGATGTAGTGCAGTGAGTCCTGAGAGTGCAAAGGCACCACAGGGGACACACTGCAGTGAGTCCAGAGAGTGCACTGGCACCACTGGGGATGCAGTGCAGTGAGTCCAGAGAGTGCACCGGCTCCAATGGCGATACACTGCAGTGAGTCCAGAGAGTGCACTGGCACAACTGGGGTTGCAGTGCAGTGAGTCCAGAGAGTGCACTGGCACCACTGGGGATGCAGTGCAGTGAGTGCAGAGAGTGCAATGGCACCACAGGGGATGCACTGCAGTGAGTCCAGAGAGTGCACTGGCACGACTGGGGATGCAGTGCACTGAGTCCAGAGAGCGCACTGGCACCTATGGTGATGCAGTGCAGTGAGTCCAGAGAGTGCACTGGCACCACTGGCGATGCAGTGCAGTGAGTCCAGAGAGTGCACTGGCAGCACTGGGGATGCACTGCAGTGACTCCAGAGAGTGCTCTGGCACCACTGGGGATGAAGTTCAGTGAGTCCAGAGAGTGCACTGGCACCACTGGGGATACACTGCAGTGACTCCAGAGAGTGCACTGGCACCACTGGGGATGCAGTGCAGTGAGTCCAGAGACTGCACTGGCACCAACTGGAGCTGCACTGCAGTGAGTCCTGAGATTGCACTGGCACCACTGGGGATGCAGTGCAGTGAGTCCAGAGAGTGCACTGGCACCACTGTTCATGCAGTGCAGTGAGTCCAAAGAGTGCAATGGCACCACTGGGTATGCAGTGCATGAGTGCAGAGAGTCCACTGGCACCACTGGGGATGCAGTGCAGTGAGTCCAGAGAGTGGACTGGCACCACTGGGGATGCACTGCAGTGAGTCCAGAGAGTGCACTGTCACCACTGGGGATGCAGTGCAGTGACTCCAGAGAGTGCACTGGCACCACTGGGATGCAGTGCAGTGAGTGCAGAGAGTGCACTGGCACCACTGGGGATGCACTGCAGTGAGTCCAGAGAGTGCACGGGCACCACTGGGGATGCACTGCAGTGAGTCCAGAGAGTGCACTGACACCACTGGGGATGCAGTGCAGTGATTCCGGAGAGTGCACTGGCACCACTGGGGATGCAGTGCAGTGAGTCCAGAGAGTGCACTGGCACCACTGGGGATGCACTGCAGTGAGTCCAGAGAGTGCACTGGCAGCACTGGGGATGCACTGCAGTGAGTCCAGAGAGTGCACTGGCACCACTGGGGATGCACTGCAGTGACTCGAAAGAGTGCACTGGCACCACTGCGGATGCACTGCAGTGAGTCCGGAGAGTGCCCTGGCACCACTGGGGATGCAGTGCAGTGAGTCCAGAGAGTGCACTGGCACCACTGGGGATGCAGTGCAGTGAGTCCAGAGAGTGCACTGGCACCACTGGGGATGCAGTGCAGTGAGTCCAGAGAGTGCACTGGCACCACTGGGGATGCACTGCAGTGAGTCCAGAGAGTGCACTGGCACCACTGCGGATGCACTGCAGTGAGTCCAGAGAGTGCACTGGCACCACTGGGGATGCAGTGCAGTGAGTCCAGAGAGTGCACTGGCACCCCTGGGGATGCAGTGCAGTGAGTCCATAGAGTGCACTGGCACAAAAGGGAATGCACTGCAGTGAGTCCAGACAGTGCACTGGCACCACTGGGGATGCAGTGCAGTGAGTCCAGAGAGTGCACTGGCTCCACTGGGGATGCACCCCGGTGAGCCCAGAGATTGCACTGGCACCACTGGGGATGCACTGCAGTGAGTGCAGAGAGTGCACTGGCACCACTGGGGATGCACTGCAGTGAGGGCAGAGAGTGCACTGGGACCACAGGGGATGCAGTGCAGTGAGTCCAGAGAGTGCCCTGGCACCACTGGGGATGCAGTGCAGTGAGTCCAGAGAGTGCACTGGCACCACTGCGGATGCAGTGCAGTGAGTCCAGAGAGTGCACTGGCACCACTGGGGATGCAGTGCAGTGAGTCCAGAGAGTGCACTGGCACCACTGGGTATGCAGTGCGGTGAGTCCATTGAGTGCACTGGCACCACTGGGGATGCACTGCAGTGAGTCCAGAGAGTGCACTGACACCACTGGGGATGCACTGCAGTGAGTCCAGAGAGTGCACTGGCACCACAGGTGATGCAGTGCAGTGAGTCCAGAGAGTACACTGGCACCTCAGGGGCTGCACTGCAGTGAGTCCAGAGAGTGCACTGGCACCACTGGGGATGCAGTGCAGTGAGTGCAGAGAGTGCACTGGCACCACTGGGGATGCAGTGCAGTGAGTGCAGAGAGTGCACTGGCACCACTGGGGATGCAGTGCAGTGAGTGCAGAGAGTGCACTGGCACCACTGTGGATGCACTGCAGTGAGTCCAGAGAGTGCACTGGCACCACTGGGGATGCACTGCAGTGAGTCCGGAGAGTGCTCTGGGAACACTGGGGATGCAGTGCAGTGAGTGCAGAGAGTGCACTGGCACCACTGGGGATGCAGTGCAGTGAGTCCAGAGAGTGCACTGGCACCACTGGGGATGCACTGCAGTGACGCGAAAGAGTGCACTGGCACCACTGCGGATGCACTGCAGTGAGTCCGGAGAGTGCCCTGGCACCAACGGTGATGCAGTGCAGTGAGTCCAGAGAGTGCAGTGGCACCACTGGGGATGCAGTGCAGTGAGTCCAGAGAGTGCACTGGCACCACTGGGGATGCAATGCAGTGAGTCCAGAGAGTGCACTGGCACCACTGGGGATGAAGTGCAGTGAGTCCAGAGAGTGCACTGGCACCACTGGGGATGCAGTGCAGTGAGTCCAGAGAGTGCACTGGCACCACTGGGGATGCACTGCAGTGAGTCCAGAGAGTGCACTTGCACCACTGGGGATGCACTGCAGTGAGTCCACAGAGTGCACTGGCAGCACTGGGGATGCAGTGCAGTGACTCCAGAGAGTGCAGAGGCACCACTGTTGATGCAGTGCTGCGACTCCAGAGAGTGCACTGGCACCACTGGGGATGCACTGCAGTGACTCAAAAGAGTGCACTGGCACCACTGCGGATGCACTGCAGTGAGTCCGGAGAGTGCACTGGCACCAATGGTGATGCAGTGCAGTGAGTCCAGAGAGTGCAGTGGCACCACTGGGGATGCAGTGCAGTGAGTCCAGAGAGTGCACTGGCACCACTGGGGATGCAGTGCAGTGAGTCCAGAGAGTGCACTGGCACCACTTTGGATGCACTGCAGTGATTCCAGAGAGTGCACTGGCACCACTGGGGATGCAGTGCAGTGAGTCCAGAGAGTGCACTGGCACCACTGGGGATGCACTGCAGTGACTCGAAAGAGTGCACTGGCACCACTGCGGATGCACTGCAGTGAGTCCGGAGAGTGCCCTGGTACCAATGGTGATGCAGTGCAGTGAGTCCAGAGAGTGCAGTGGCACCACTGGGGATTCAGTGCAGTGAGTCCAGAGAGTGCACTGGCACCACTGGGGATGCAATGCAGTGAGTCCAGAGAGTGCACTGACACCACTGGGGATGAAGTGCAGTGAGTCCAGAGAGTGCACTGGCACCACTGTTAATGCAGTGCAGTGAGTCCAGAGAGTGCACTGGCACCACTGGGGATGCACTGCAGTGAGTCCAGAGAGTGCACTGGCAGCACTGGGGATGCAGTGCAGTTGAGTCCAGAGAGTGCACTGGCACCTTGGGGATGCAGTGCAGTGAGTCCAGAGAGTGCACTGGCACCACTGGGGATGCAGTGCAGTGAGTCCAGAGAGTGCACTGGCACCACTGGGGATGCACCCCGGTGAGCCCAGAGATTGCACTGGCACCACTGGGGATGCACTGCAGTGAGTGCAGAGAGTGCACTGGCACCACTGGGGATGCACTGCAGTGAGGGCAGAGAGTGCACTGGCACCACAGGAGATGCACTGCAGTGAGTCCAGAGAGTGCACTGGCACCACTGGGGATTCAGTGCAGTGAGTCCAGAGAGTGCACTGGCACCACTGGGGATGCAATGCAGTTAGTCCAGAGAGTGCACTGGCACCACTGTGGATGCAGTGCAGTGAGTCCAGAGAGTGCACTGGTACCACTTGGGATGCACTGCAGTGATTCCGGAGAGTGCACTGGCACCACTGGGGATGCAGTGCAGTGAGTCCAGAGAGTGCACTGGCAGCACTTGGGATGCACTGCAGTGAGTCCAGAGAGTGCACTGGCACCACTGGGGATGCACTGCAGTGAGTCCAGAGAGTGCACTGGCACCACTGGGGTGCACTGCAGTAAGTCCAGAGAGTGCACTGGCACCACTGGGGATGCACTGCAGTGAGTCCAGAGAGTGCACTGGCACCACTGGGGATGCACTGCAGTGACTCGAAAGAGTGCACTGGCACCACTGCGGATGCACTGCAGTGAGTCCGGAGAGTGCCCTGGCACCAATGGTGATGCAGTGCAGTGAGTCCAGAGAGTGCAGTGGCACCACTGGGGATGCAGTGCAGTGAGTCCAGAGAGTGCACTGGCACCACTGGGGATGCAATGCAGTGAGTCCAGAGAGTGCACTGGCACCACTGGGGATGCAGTGCACTGAGTCCAGAGAGTGCACTGGCACCACTGGTGATGCAGTTCAGTGAGTCCAGAGAGTGCACTGGCACCACTGGCGATGCAGTGCAGTGAGTCCAGAGAGTGCACTGGCAGCACTGGGGATGCACTGCAGTGACTCCAGAGAGTGCTCTGGCACCACTGGGGATGAAGTTCAGTGAGTCCAGAGAGTGCACTGGCATCACTGGGGATGCAGTGCAGTGAGTCCAGAGACTGCACTGGCACCAAATGGAGCTGCACTGCAGTGAGTCCTGAGATTGCACTGGCACCACTGGGTATGCAGTGCATGAGTGCAGAGAGTCCACTGGCACCACTGGGGATGCAGTGCAGTGAGTCCAGAGAGTGGACTGGCACCAGTGGTGATGGAGTGCAGTGAGTCCAGAGAGTGCACTGGCTCCACTGGGGATGAACTGTAGTGAGTCCAGAGACTGCACAGGCACGACTGGGGATGCAGTGCAGTGACTCCAGAGAGTGCACTGGCACCACTGGGGATGCACTGCAGTGAGGGCAGAGAGTGCACTGGCACCACTGGGGATGCAATGCAGTGAGTCCAGAGAGTGCACTGGCACCACTGGGGATGCACTGCAGTGAGTCCAGAGAGTGCACGGGCACCACTGGGGATGCACTGCAGTGAGTCCAGAGAGTGCACTGACACCACTGGGGATGCAGTGCAGTGATTCCGGAGAGTGCACTGGCACCACTGGGGATGCAGTGCAGTGAGTCCAGAGAGTGCACTGGCAGCACTGGGGATGCACTGCAGTGAGTCCAGAGAGTGCACTGGCACCACTGGGGATGCACTGCAGTGACTCGAAAGAGTGCACTGGCACCACTGCGGATGCACTGCAGTGAGTCCGGAGAGTGCCCTGGCACCACTGGGGATGCAGTGCAGTGAGTGCAGAGAGTGCACTGGCACCACTGGGGATGCACTGCAGTGAGTCCAGAGAGTGCACTGGCACCACTGGGGATGCAGCGCAGTGAGTCCAGAGAGTGCACTGGCACCACTGGGGATGCACTGCAGTGAGTCCAGAGAGTACACTGGTACCTCAGGGGCTGCACTGCAGTGAGTCCAGAGAGTGCACTGGCACCACTGGGGATGCAGTGCAGTGAGTCCAGAGAGTGCACTGGCACCACTGGGGATGCAGTGCAGTGAGTGCAGAGAGTGCACTGGCACAAAAGGGAATGCACTGCAGTGAGTCCAGAGAGTGCACTGTCACCACTGGGGATGCAGTGCAGTGAGTCCAGAGAGTGCACTGGCACCACTGGGAATGCACCCCGGTGAGCCCAGAGATTGCACTGGCACCACTGGAGATGCACTGCAGTGAGTGCAGAGAGTGCACTGGCACCACTGGGGATGCACTGCAGTGAGGGCAGAGAGTGCACTGGGACCACAGGGGATGCAGTGCAGTGAGTCCAGAGAGTGCCCTGGCACCACTGGGGATGCAGTGCAGTGAGTCCAGAGAGTGCACTGGCACCACTGAGGATGCAGTGCAGTGACTCCAGAGAGTGCACTGGCACCACTGGGGATGCAGTGCAGTGAGTCCAGAGAGTGCACTGGCACCACTGGGGATGCAATGCAGTGAGTACAAAGAGTGCACTGGCACCACAGGGGATGCACTGCAGTGATTCCAGAGAGTGCACGGGCACCACTGGGGATGCAGTGCAGTGAGTCCAGAGAGTGCACTGGCACGACTGGGGATGAAGTGCAGTGAGTCCAGAGAGTGCACTGACCCCACTGGGGATGCAGTTCAGTGAGTCCAGAGAGTGCACTGGCACCACAGGTGATGCAGTGCAGTGAGTACAAAGAGTGCACTGGCACCACAGGGGATGCACTGCAGTGATTCCAGAGAGTGCACTGGCACCACTGCGGATGCAGTGCAGTGAGTCCAGAGAGTGCACTGGCACCACTGCGGATGCACTGCAGTGAGTCCGGAGAGTGCCCTGGCACCAATGGTGATGCAGTGCAGTGAGTCCAGAGAGTGCAGTGGCACCACTGGGGATGCAGTGCAGTGAGTTCAGAGAGTGCACTGGCACCACTGGGGATGCAATGCAGTGAGTCCAGAGAGTGCACTGGCACCACTGGGGATGCAGTGCACTGAGTCCAGAGAGTGCACTGGCACCACTGGTGATGCAGTTCAGTGAGTCCAGAGAGTGCACTGGCACCACTGGCGATGCAGTGCAGTGAGTCCAGAGAGTGCACTGGCAGCACTGGGGATGCACTGCAGTGACTCCAGAGAGTGCTCTGGCACCACTGGGGATGAAGTTCAGTGAGTCCAGAGAGTGCACTGGCATCACTGGGGATGCAGTGCAGTGAGTCCAGAGACTGCACTGGCACCAACTGGAGCTGCACTGCAGTGAGTCCTGAGATTGCACTGGCACCACTGGGTATGCAGTGCATGAGTGCAGAGAGTCCACTGGCACCACTGGGGATGCAGTGCAGTGAGTCCAGAGAGTGGACTGGCACCAGTGGTGATGGAGTGCAGTGAGTCCAGAGAGTGCACTGGCACCACTGGGGATGCAGTGCAGTGAGTCCAGAGAGTGCACTGGCTCCACTGGGGATGAACTGTAGTGAGTCCAGAGACTGCACAGGCACGACTGGGGATGCAGTGCAGTGACTCCAGAGAGTGCACTGGCACCACTGGGGATGCACTGCAGTGAGGGCAGAGAGTGCACTGGCACCACTGGGGATGCAATGCAGTGAGTCCAGAGAGTGCACTGGCACCACTGGGGATGCACTGCAGTGAGTCCAGAGAGTGCACGGGCACCACTGGGGATGCACTGCAGTGAGTCCAGAGAGTGCACTGACACCACTGGGGATGCAGTGCAGTGATTCCGGAGAGTGCACTGGCACCACTGGGGATGCAGTGCAGTGAGTCCAGAGAGTGCACTGGCACCACTGGGGATGCACTGCAGTGAGTCCAGAGAGTGCACTGGCACCACTGGGGATGCACTGCAGTGACTCGAAAGAGTGCACTGGCACCACTGCGGATGCACTGCAGTGAGTCCGGAGAGTGCCCTGGCACCACTGGGGATGCAGTGCAGTGAGTGCAGAGAGTGCACTGGCACCACTGGGGATGCACTGCAGTGAGTCCAGAGAGTGCACTGGCACCACTGGGGATGCAGCGCAGTGAGTCCAGAGAGTGCACTGGCACCACTGGGGATGCACTGCAGTGAGTCCAGAGACTGCACTGGCACCAACTGGAGCTGCACTGCAGTGAGTCCTGAGATTGCACTGGCACCACTGGGTATGCAGTGCATGAGTGCAGAGAGTCCACTGGCACCACTGGGGATGCAGTGCAGTGAGTCCAGAGAGTGGACTGGCACCAGTGGTGATGGAGTGCAGTGAGTCCAGAGAGTGCACTGGCACCACTGGGGATGCAGTGCAGTGAGTCCAGAGAGTGCACTGGCTCCACTGGGGATGAACTGTAGTGAGTCCAGAGACTGCACAGGCACGACTGGGGATGCAGTGCAGTGACTCCAGAGAGTGCACTGGCACCACTGGGGATGCACTGCAGTGAGGGCAGAGAGTGCACTGGCACCACTGGGGATGCAATGCAGTGAGTCCAGAGAGTGCACTGGCACCACTGGGGATGCACTGCAGTGAGTCCAGAGAGTGCACGGGCACCACTGGGGATGCACTGCAGTGAGTCCAGAGAGTGCACTGACACCACTGGGGATGCACTGCCGTGAGCGCAGAGAGTGCACTGGCACCACTGGGGATGCAGTGCAGTGAGTCCAGAGAGTGCACTGGCACCACTGGGGATGCACTGCAGTGAGTCCAGAGAGTGCACTGGCACCACTGGGGATGCACTGCAGTGACTCGAAAGAGTGCACTGGCACCACTGCGGATGCACTGCAGTGAGTCCGGAGAGTGCCCTGGCACCACTGGGGATGCAGTGCAGTGAGTGCAGAGAGTGCACTGGCACCACTGGGGATGCACTGCAGTGAGTCCAGAGAGTGCACTGGCACCACTGGGGATGCAGCGCAGTGAGTCCAGAGAGTGCACTGGCACCACTGGGGATGCACTGCAGTGAGTCCAGAGAGTACACTGGTACCTCAGGGGCTGCACTGCAGTGAGTCCAGAGAGTGCACTGGCACCACTGGGGATGCAGTGCAGTGAGTCCAGAGAGTGCACTGGCACCACTGGGGATGCAGTGCAGTGAGTGCAGAGAGTGCACTGGCACAAAAGGGAATGCACTGCAGTGAGTCCAGAGAGTGCACTGTCACCACTGGGGATGCAGTGCAGTGAGTCCAGAGAGTGCACTGGCACCACTGGGAATGCACCCCGGTGAGCCCAGAGATTGCACTGGCACCACTGGAGATGCACTGCAGTGAGTGCAGAGAGTGCACTGGCACCACTGGGGATGCACTGCAGTGAGGGCAGAGAGTGCACTGGGACCACAGGGGATGCAGTGCAGTGAGTCCAGAGAGTGCCCTGGCACCACTGGGGTAGCAGTGCAGTGAGTCCAGAGAGTGCACTGGCACCACTGAGGATGCAGTGCAGTGACTCCAGAGAGTGCACTGGCACCACTGGGGATGCAGTGCAGTGAGTCCAGAGAGTGCACTGGCACCACTGGGGATGCAATGCAGTGAGTACAAAGAGTGCACTGGCACCACAGGGGATGCACTGCAGTGATTCCAGAGAGTGCACGGGCACCACTGGGGATGCAGTGCAGTGAGTCCAGAGAGTGCACTGGCACGACTGGGGATGAAGTGCAGTGAGTCCAGAGAGTGCACTGACCCCACTGGGGATGCAGTTCAGTGAGTCCAGAGAGTGCACTGGCACCACAGGTGATGCAGTGCAGTGAGTACAAAGAGTGCACTGGCACCACAGGGGATGCACTGCAGTGATTCCAGAGAGTGCACTGGCACCACTGCGGATGCAGTGCAGTGAGTCCAGAGAGTGCACTGGCACCACTGGGGATGCACGTCAGTGAGTCCAGAGAGTGCACTCTCTGGACTTGCCGGGGTGCATCCCCAGTGGTGCCAGTGCACTCTCTGGACTCACGGGGTTGCATCCCCAGTGGTGCCAGTGCACTCTCTGGACTCACTGCACTGCAACCCCAGTGGTGACAGTGCACTCTATGGACTTGCCGGGGTGCATCCCCAGTGGTGCCAGTGCACTCTCTGGACTCACCGGGGTGCATCCCCAGTGGTGCCAGTGCACTCTCTGGACTCACTGCAGTGCATCCCCAGTGGTGCCAGTGCACTCTCTGGACTCACTGCACTGCATCCCCAGTGGTGCCAGTGCACTCTCTGGACTCACTGCACTGCATCCCCAGTGTTGCCAGTGCACTCTCTGCACTCACTGCACTGCATCAACAGTGGTGCCAGTGCACTCTCTGGACTCAATGCACTGCATCCCCAGTGGTGCCAGTGCACACTCTGGACTCACTGCACTGCATCCCCAGTGGTGCCAGTGCACTCTCTGGACTCACTGCAGTGCATCCCCAGTGGTGCCAGTGCACTCTCTGGACTCACGGCAGTGCATCCCCAGTGGTGCCAGTGCACTCTCTGGACTCACTGCACTGCATCCCCAGTGGTGCCAGTGCACTCTCTGGACTTGCCGGGGTGCATCCCCAGTGGTGCCAGTGCAGTCTCTGTGTTAGTGTTAGGGAGAATCGAATGGATGTTTTACTAATGTCTCTTAGGTAATGGGACTTACAGTATAATTAAGCATTGCCAAATGTACTTACATTATCAATTAATCTATGTATACTGGCTACTTAGGGAGTACATTGAACAATCAAAAGAATCATTGAAGGGGAACCTTGGGAGGGAACAGGTACAACCTGACCTTGGATAAGGGCCTGGAAATGATGAAATGAGTTGAAGCAGAACCAAGAAGCGGAGGGAGCATGCGTCGAGTAAGAAAGGTAGAAAGTTTAGCGGAGAGGAAGACTCCTTACTTCATCTGGACGACCACCTGGACGACCACCAGAGTGCGCCACGCATGTGCAAAGGGGAGGGGAGCTAATTAGAATGAAAAGCGAGGCTGCTGTTGCAACCTGTAATGAATATGTATACCTGACGCAATATTGTATGTATAAATAATGGCTGGGAAGTAACGGGACTTGAAGCCAGATTTGGGCACCTGCCCCGGCTTCCAGCGCTGAATAAAGCACCTTCATATAATCACTTGGTGATTATGTGGTTGCTAGGCTAACATCTGGACTCACTGCAGTGCATCCCCAGTGGTGCCAGTGCACTCTCTGGAGTCACTGCACTGCATCCCCAGTGGTGCCAGTGCACTCCCTGGACTCACTGCAGTGCATCCCCAGTGGTGCCAGTGCACTCTCTGGACTCACTGCATTGCATCCCCAGTGGTGCCAGTGCACTCTCTGGACTCACTGCAGTGCATACCCAGTGGTGCCAGTGCACTCTCTGGACTGACTGCACTGCATCCCCAATCGTACCAGTGCACTCTCTGGACTCACTGCACTGCATCCCCAGTGGTACCAGTGCACTCTCTGGACTCACCGGGGTGCATCCCCAGTGGTGCCAGTGCACTCTCTGGACTCACTGCAGTGCATCCCCAGTGGTGCCAGTGCACTCTCTGGACTCACTGCACTGCATCACCAGTGGTGACAGTGCACTCTCTGGACTTGCCGGGGTGCATCCCCAGTGGTGCCAGTGCACTCTCTGGAGTCACCGGGGTGCATCCCCAGAGGTGCCAGTGCACTCTCTGGACTCACTGCACTACATCCCCAGTGGTGCCAGTTCACTCTCTGGACTCACTGAACTGAATCCCCAGTGGTGCCAGTGCACTCTCTGGACTCACTGTACTGCATCCCCAGTGGTGCCTGTGAAGTCTCTGGACTCACTGCAGTGCATCCCCAGTGGTGCCAGTGCAATCTCAGGACTCACAGCAGTGCAGCTCCAGTTGGTGCCAGTGCACTCTCTGGACTCACTGCACTGCATCCCCAGTGCTGACAGTGCACTCTCTGGACTCACTGCACTGCATCCCCAGTGGTGCCAGTGTACTCTCTGGACTCAGTGGACTGCATCCCCAGTGGTGCCACTGCACTCTCTGGACTCACTGCAGTGCATCCCCAGTGGTGCCACTGCACTCTCTGGACTCACTGCACTGCATCCCCAGTGGTGCCCGTGCACTCTCTGGACTCACTGCAGTGCATTCCCTTTTGTGCCAGTGCACTCTCTGCACTCACTGCATTGCATCCCCAGTGGTGCCAGTGCACTCTCTGGACTCACTGCACTGCATCCCCAGTGGTGCCTGTGAAGTCTCTGGTCTCACTGCACTGCATCCCCAGTAGTGCCAGTGCACTCTCTGGACTCACTGCACTGCATCCCCATTGCTGACAGTGCCCTCTCTGGACTCAGAGCACTGCATCCCCAGTGGTGCCAGTTCACTCTCTGGACTAAATGCACTGCATCCCCAGTGGTGCCAGTGGCTCTGTGGACTCATTGCACTGCATCACCAGTGGTGCCAGTGCACTCTCTGGACTCACTGCAGTGCATCCACAGTGGCGCCAGTGTACTCTCTTAACTCACTGCACTGCATCACCAGTGGTGCCAGTGCACTCTCTGGACTCACTGCACTGCATCCCCAGTGGTGCCAGTGCACTCTCTGGACTCACTGCACTGCATCACCAGTGGTGCCAGTGTACTCTGTGGACTCACTGCAGTGCATCCCCAGTGGTGCCAGTGCACTCTCTGGACTCACTGCACTGCATCCCAATGGTGCCAGTGCACTCTCTGGACTCACTGCAGTGCATCCCCAGTGGTGCCAGTGCACTCTCTGGACTCACTGCAGTGCATCCCCAGTGGTGCAGTGCACTCTCTGGACTCACTGCAGTGCATCCCCAGTGGTGCCAGTGCACTCTCTGGACTCACTGCAGTCCATCCCCAGTGGTGCCAGTGCACTCTCTGGACTCACTGCACTGCACCCACAGTGGTGCCAGTGCACTCTCTTTACTCACTGCACTGCATCCCCAGTGGTGCCAGTGCACTCTCTGGACTCACTGTACTGCATCCCCAGTGGTGCCAGTGCACTCTCTGGACTCACTGCACTGCATCCCCAGTGGTGCCAGTGCACTCTCTGGACTCACTGCACTGCATCCCCAGTGGTGCCAGTGCACTCTCTGGACTCACTGCACTGCATCCCCAGTGGTGACAGTGCACTCTCTGCACTCACTGCACTGCATCCCCAGTGGTGCCAGTGCACTCTCTGGACTTGCCGGGGTGCATCCCCAGTGGTGCCAGTGCACTCTCTGGAATCACTGCAGTGCATCCCCAGTGGTGCCAGTGCACTGTCTGGACTCACTGCATTCCCAGTGGAGCCAGGGCACTCTCTGGACTCACTGCACTGCATCCCCAGTGGTGCCTGTGAAGTCTCTGGACTCACTGCACTGCATCCCGAGTGGTGCCAGTGCACTCTCTGGACTCACTGCAGTGCATCCCCAATGGTGCCAGTGCACTCTTTGGACTCACTGCACTGCATCCCCAGTGGTGCCAGTGCACTCTCTGGACTCACTGCACTGCATCCCCAGTGGTGCCACTGCACTCTCTGAAAACACCGGGGTGCAACCGCAGCGGTGCCAGTGCACTCTCTGCACTCACGGCACTGCATCCCCAGTGGTGCCAGTGCACTCTCTGGACTCACTGCAGTGTATCCCCTGTGGTGCCAGTGCACTCTGTGGACTCAGTGCACTGCATCCCAGTGGTGCCAGTGCACTCTCTGGACTCACTGCAGTGCATCCCCAGTGGTGCCAGTGCACTCTCTGGACTCACTGCACTGCATCCCAATGGTGCCAGTGCACTCTCTGGACTCACTGCAGTGCATCCCCAGTGGTGCCAGTGCACTCTCTGGACTCACTGCAGTGCATCCCCAGTGGTGCCAGTGCACTCTCTGGACTCACTGCACTGCATCCCCAGTGGTGCCAGTGCACTCTCTGGACTCAGTGCAGTGCATCCCCAGTGGTGCCAGTGCACTCTCTGGACTCACTGCACTGCACCCACAGTGGTGCCAGTGCACTCTCTTTACTCACTGCACTGCATCCCCAGTGGTGCCAGTGCACTCTCTGGACTCACTGTACTGCATCCCCAGTGGTGCCAGTGCACTCTCTGGACTCACTGCACTGCATCCCCAGTGGTGCCAGTGCACTCTCTGGACTCACTGCACTGCATCCCCAGTGGTGCCAGTGCACTCTCTGGACTCACTGCACTGCATCCCCAGTGGTGCCAGTGCACTCTCTGCACTCACTGCACTGCATCCCCAGTGGTGCCAGTGCACTCTCTGGACTTGCCGGGGTGCATCCCCAGTGGTGCCAGTGCACTCTCTGGACTCACTGCAGTGCATCCCCAGTGGTGCCAGTGCACTGTCTGGACTCACTGCAGTGCATCCCCAGTGGTGGCAGTGCCCTCTCTGGACTCAGTGCACTGCATCCCCAGTGGTGCCAGTTCACTCTCTGGACTAAATGCACTGCATCCCCAGTGGTGCCAGTGGCTCTCTGGACTCATTGCACTGCATCACCAGTGGTGCCACTGCACTCTCTGGACTCACTGCAGTGCATCCACAGTGGCGCCAGTGTACTCTCTTAACTCACTGCACTGCATCACCAGTGGTGCCAGTGCACTCTCTGGACTCACTGCACTGCATCCCCAATGGTGCCACTGCACTCTCTGGACTCACTGCACTGCATCCCCAGTGGTGCCAGTGCACTCTCTGGACTCACTGCACTGCATCCCCAGTGGTGACAGTGCACTCTCTGGACTCACTGCACTGCATTCCCCGTGGTGCCAGTGCACTCTCTGGACTCACTGCACTGCACCCCAGTGGTTCCACTGCACTCTCTGAAAACACTGGGGTGCAACCGCAGCGGTGCCAGTGCACTCTCTGCACTCACGGCACTGCATCCCCAGTGGTGCCAGTGCACTCTCTGGACTCACTGCAGTGTATCCCCTGTGGTGCCAGTACTCTCCCTGGACTCAGTGCACTGCATCCCAGTGGTGCCAGTGCACTCTCTGCACTCACTGCACTGCATCCCCAGTGGTGCCAGTGCACTCTCTGGACTCACTGCACTGCATCCCAGTGGTGCCAGTGCACTCTCTGGACTCACTGCAGTGCATCCCCAGTGGTGCCAGTGCACTCTCTGCACTCACTGCACTGCAATCCCAGTGTGGCCAGTGCACTCTCTGGACTCACTGCTGTCCATCCCCAGTGGTGCCAGTGCACTCTCTGGACTCACTGCACTGCATCCACAGTGGTGCCAGTGCGCTCTCTGGACTCACTGCACTGCATCCCCAGTGGTGCCAGTGCACTCTCTTTACTCACTGCACTGCATACCCAGTGGTGCCAGTGCACTCTCTGGACTCACTGCAGTGCATCCCAAGTGGTGCCAGTGCACTCTCTGCACTCACTGCAGTGCATCCCCAGTGGTGGCAGTGCACTCTCTGGACTCACTGCACTGCATCCCCAGTGGTGCCAGTGCACTCTCTGGACTCACTGCATTCCCAGTGGTGCCAGTGCACTCTCTGGACTCACTGCACTGCATCCCCAGTGGTGCCTGTGAAGTCTCTGGACTCACTGCAGTGCATCCCCAATGGTGCCAGTGCACTCTTTGGACTCACTGCACTGCATCCCCAGTGGTGCCACTGTACTCTTTGGACTCACTACACTGCATCCCCTGTGGTGCCAGTGCCCTCTGTGGACTCACTGCACTACATCCCCAGTGGTGCCAGTGCACTCTCTGGACTCACTGCACTGCATCCCCAGTGGTGCCAGTGCACTCTCTGGACTCACTGCACTGCATCCCCAGTGGTGCCAGTGCACACTCTGGACTCACTGCAGTGCATCCCCAGTGGTGCTAGTGCACTCTCTGGACTCACTGCACTGCATCCCCAGTGGTGCGAGTGCACTCTCTCGACTCACTGCTCTGCGTTACCAGTGGTGCCAGTGCACTCTCTGGACTCATTGCAGTGCATTCCCAGTGGTGCCAATGCACTCTCTGGACTCACGGCACTGCATCCCCAGTGGTGCCAGTGCAATCTCAGGACTCACAGCAGTGCAACTCCAGTTGGTGCCAGTGCACTCTCTGGACTCACTGCACTGCATCCCCAGTGGTGCCAGTGCACTCTCTGGACTCACTGCACTGCATCCCCAGTGGTGCCAGTGTACTCTCTGGACTCAGTGGACTGCATCCCCAGTGGTGCCAGTGCACTCTCTGGACTCACTGCAGTGCATCCCCAGTGGTGCCAGTGCACTCTCTGGACTCACTGCACTGCATCACCAGTGGTGCCAGTGCACTCTCTGGACTCACTGCAGTGCATTCCCTTTTGTGCCAGTGCACTCTCTGCACTCACTGCACTGCATCCCCAGTGGTGCCAGTGCACTCTCTGGACTCACTGCACTGCATCCCCAGTAGTGCCTGTGAAGTCTCTGGACTCACTGCAGTGCATCCCCAGTGGTGCCAGTGCACTCTCTGGACTCACTGCACTGCATCCCCATTGCTGACAGTGCCCTCTCTGGACTCAGTGCACTGCATCCCCAGTGGTGCCAGTTCACTCTCTGGACTCACTGCACTGCATCCCCAGTGGTGCCAGTGGCTCTCTGGACTAATTGCACTGCATCACCAGTGGTGCCAGTGCACTCTCTGGACTCACTGCAGTGCATCCACAGTGGCGCCAGTGTACTCTCTTAACTCACTACACTGCATCACCAGTGGTGCCAGTGCACTCTCTGGACTCACTGCACTGCATCCCCAATGGTGCCACTGCACTCTCTGGACTCACTGCCCTGCATCCGCAGTGGTGCCAGTGCACTCTCTGGACTCACTGCACTGCATCACCAGTGGTGCCAGTGCACTCTGTGGACTCACTGCACTGCATCCCCAGTTGTGCCAGTGCAGTCTCTGGACTCACTGAACTGCATCCCAAAGGTGCCAGTGCACTCTCTGGACTCACTGCACTGCATCCCCAGTGGTGCCAGTGCACTCTCTGGACTCACTGCACTGCATCCCCAGTGGTGCCAGTGTACTCTCTGGACTCAGTGGACTGCATCCCCAGTGGTGCCAGTGCACTCTCTGGACTCACTGCAGTGCATCCCCAGTGGTGCCAGTGCACTCTCTGGACTCACTGCACTGCATCACCAGTGGTGCCAGTGCACTCTCTGGACTCACTGCAGTGCATTCCCTTTTGTGCCAGTGCACTCTCTGCACTCACTGCACTGCATCCCCAGTGGTGCCAGTGCACTCTCTGGACTCACTGCACTGCATCCCCAGTAGTGCCTGTGAAGTCTCTGGACTCACTGCAGTGCATCCCCAGTGGTGCCAGTGCACTCTCTGGACTCACTGCACTGCATCCCCATTGCTGACAGTGCCCTCTCTGGACTCAGTGCACTGCATCCCCAGTGGTGCCAGTTCACTCTCTGGACTAAATGCACTGCATCCCCAGTGGTGCCAGTGGCTCTCTGGACTAATTGCACTGCATCACCAGTGGTGCCAGTGCACTCTCTGGACTCACTGCAGTGCATCCACAGTGGCGCCAGTGTACTCTCTTAACTCACTACACTGCATCACCAGTGGTGCCAGTGCACTCTCTGGACTCACTGCACTGCATCCCCAATGGTGCCACTGCACTCTCTGGACTCACTGCCCTGCATCCGCAGTGGTGCCAGTGCACTCTCTGGACTCACTGCACTGCATCACCAGTGGTGCCAGTGCACTCTGTGGACTCACTGCACTGCATCCCCAGTTGTGCCAGTGCACTCTCTGGACTCACTGAACTGCATCCCAAAGGTGCCAGTGCACTCTCTGGACTCACTGCACTGCATCCCCAGTGGTGCCAGTGCACTCTCTGCACTCACTGCACTGCATCCCCAGTGGTGACAGTGCACTCTCTGGACTCACTGCACTGCATCCCCCGTGGTGCCAGTGCACTCTCTGGACTCACTGCACTGCATCACCAGTGGTGCCAGTGCACTCTCTGGACTCACTGCACTGCATCCCCAATGGTGCCACTGCACTCTCTGGACTCACTGCACTGCATCCCCAGTGGTGCCAGTGCACTCTCTGGACTCACTGCACTGCATCCCCAGTGGTGACAGTGCACTCTCTGGACTCACTGCACTGCATTCCCCGTGGTGCCAGTGCACTCTCTGGACTCACTGCACTGCACCCCAGTGGTTCCACTGCACTCTCTGAAAACACTGGGGTGCAACCGCAGCGGTGCCAGTGCACTCTCTGCAGTCACGGCACTGCATCCCCAGTGGTGCCAGTGCACTCTCTGGACTCACTGCAGTGTATCCCCTGTGGTGCCAGTACTCTCCCTGGACTCAGTGCACTGCATCCCAGTGGTGCCAGTGCACTCTCTGCACTCACTGCACTGCATCCCCAGTGGTGCCAGTGCACTCTCTGGACTCACTGCACTGCATCCCAGTGGTGCCAGTGCACTCTCTGGACTCACTGCAGTGCATCCCCAGTGGTGCCAGTGCACTCTCTGCACTCACTGCACTGCAATCCCAGTGTGGCCAGTGCACTCTCTGGACTCACTGCTGTCCATCCCCAGTGGTGCCAGTGCACTCTCTGGACTCACTGCACTGCATCCACAGTGGTGCCAGTGCACTCTCTTTACTCACTGCACTGCATCCCCACTGGTGCCAGTGCACTCTCTGGACTCACTGTACTGCATCCCCAGTGGTGCCAGTGCGCTCTCTGGACTCACTGCACTGCATCCCCAGTGGTGCCAGTGCACTCTCTTTACTCACTGCACTGCATACCCAGTGGTGCCAGTGCACTCTCTGGACTCACTGCAGTGCATCCCAAGTGGTGCCAGTGCACTCTCTGCACTCACTGCAGTGCATCCCCAGTGGTGGCAGTGCACTCTCTGGACTCACTGCACTGCATCCCCAGTAGTGCCAGTGCACTCTCTGGACTCACTGCATTCCCAGTGGTGCCAGGGCACTCTCTGGACTCACTGCACTGCATCCCCAGTGGTGCCTGTGAAGTCTCTGGACTCACTGCAGTGCATCCCCAATGGTGCCAGTGCACTCTTTGGACTCACTGCACTGCATCCCCAGTGGTGCCACTGTACTCTTTGGACTCACTACACTGCATCCCCTGTGGTGCCAGTGCCCTCTGTGGACTCACTGCACTACATCCCCAGTGGTGCCAGTGCACTCTCTGGACTCACTGCACTGCATCCCCAGTGGTGCCAGTGCACTCTCTGGACTCACTGCACTGCATCCCCAGTGGTGCCAGTGCACACTCTGGACTCACTGCAGTGCATCCCCAGTGGTGCTAGTGCACTCTCTGGACTCACTGCACTGCATCCCCAGTGGTGCGAGTGCACTCTCTCGACTCACTGCTCTGCGTTACCAGTGGTGCCAGTGCACTCTCTGGACTCATTGCAGTGCATTCCCAGTGGTGCCAATGCACTCTCTGGACTCACGGCACTGCATCCCCAGTGGTGCCAGTGCAATCTCAGGACTCACAGCAGTGCAACTCCAGTTGGTGCCAGTGCACTCTCTGGACTCACTGCACTGCATCCCCAGTGGTGCCAGTGCACTCTCTGGACTCACTGCACTGCATCCCCAGTGGTGCCAGTGTACTCTCTGGACTCAGTGGACTGCATCCCCAGTGGTGCCAGTGCACTCTCTGGACTCACTGCAGTGCATCCCCAGTGGTGCCAGTGCACTCTCTGGACTCACTGCACTGCATCACCAGTGGTGCCAGTGCACTCTCTGGACTCACTGCAGTGCATTCCCTTTTGTGCCAGTGCACTCTCTGCACTCACTGCACTGCATCCCCAGTGGTGCCAGTGCACTCTCTGGACTCACTGCACTGCATCCCCAGTAGTGCCTGTGAAGTCTCTGGACTCACTGCAGTGCATCCCCAGTGGTGCCAGTGCACTCTCTGGACTCACTGCACTGCATCCCCATTGCTGACAGTGCCCGCTCTGGACTCAGTGCACTGCATCCCCAGTGGTGCCAGTTCACTCTCTGGACTCACTGCACTGCATCCCCAGTGGTGCCAGTGGCTCTCTGGACTAATTGCACTGCATCACCAGTGGTGCCAGTGCACTCTCTGGACTCACTGCAGTGCATCCACAGTGGCGCCAGTGTACTCTCTTAACTCACTGCACTGCATCCCCAATGGTGCCACTGCACTCTCTGGACTCACTGCCCTGCATCCGCAGTGGTGCCAGTGCACTCTCTGGACTCACTGCACTGCATCACCAGTGGTGCCAGTGCACTCTGTGGACTCACTGCACTGCATCCCCAGTTGTGCCAGTGCAGTCTCTGGACTCACTGAACTGCATCCCAAAGGTGCCAGTGCACTCTCTGGACTCACTGCACTGCATCCCCAGTGGTGCCAGTGCACTCTCTGGACTCACTGCACTGCATCCCCAGTGGTGCCAGTGTACTCTCTGGACTCAGTGGACTGCATCCCCAGTGGTGCCAGTGCACTCTCTGGACTCACTGCAGTGCATCCCCAGTGGTGCCAGTGCACTCTCTGGACTCACTGCACTGCATCACCAGTGGTGCCAGTGCACTCTCTGGACTCACTGCAGTGCATTCCCTTTTGTGCCAGTGCACTCTCTGCACTCACTGCACTGCATCCCCAGTGGTGCCAGTGCACTCTCTGGACTCACTGCACTGCATCCCCAGTAGTGCCTGTGAAGTCTCTGGACTCACTGCAGTGCATCCCCAGTGGTGCCAGTGCACTCTCTGGACTCACTGCACTGCATCCCCATTGCTGACAGTGCCCTCTCTGGACTCAGTGCACTGCATCCCCAGTGGTGCCAGTTCACTCTCTGGACTCACTGCACTGCATCCCCAGTGGTGCCAGTGGCTCTCTGGACTAATTGCACTGCATCACCAGTGGTGCCAGTGCACTCTCTGGACTCACTGCAGTGCATCCACAGTGGCGCCAGTGTACTCTCTTAACTCACTACACTGCATCACCAGTGGTGCCAGTGCACTCTCTGGACTCACTGCACTGCATCCCCAATGGTGCCACTGCACTCTCTGGACTCACTGCCCTGCATCCGCAGTGGTGCCAGTGCACTCTCTGGACTCACTGCACTGCATCACCAGTGGTGCCAGTGCACTCTGTGGACTCACTGCACTGCATCCCCAGTTGTGCCAGTGCACTCTCTGGACTCACTGAACTGCATCCCAAAGGTGCCAGTGCACTCTCTGGACTCACTGCACTGCATCCCCAGTGGTGCCAGTGCACTCTCTGCACTCACTGCACTGCATCCCCAGTGGTGACAGTGCACTCTCTGGACTCACTGCACTGCATCCCCCGTGGTGCCAGTGCACTCTCTGGACTCACTGCACTGCATCCCCAGTGGTGCCAGTGCACTCTCTTTACTCACTGCACTGCATCCCCAGTGGTGCCAGTGCACTCTCTGGACTCACTGTACTGCATCCCCAGTGGTGCCAGTGCACTCTCTGGACTCACTGCAGTGCATCCCCAGTGGTGCCAGTGCACTCTCTGGACTCACTGCACTGCATACCCTGTGGTGCCAGTGCACGCTCTGGAGTCACTGCACTGCATCCCCAGTGGTGCCAGTGCACTCTCTGCACTCATTGCAGTGCATCCCCAGTGGTGCCAGTGCACTCTCTGGACTCACTGCACTGCATCCCCAGTGGTGCCAGTGCACTCTCTGGACTTGCCGGGGTGCATCCCCAGTGGTGCCAGTGCACTCTCTGTACTCACTGCACTGCATCCCCAGTGGTGCCAGTGAACTCTCTGGACTCACTGCATTCCCAGTGGTGCCAGGGCACTCTCTGGACTCACTGCACTGCATCCCCAGTGGTGCCAGTGCACTCTCAGGACTCACTGTACTGCATCCCTAGTGGTGCCAGTGCACTCTCTGGACTCACTGCACTGCATCCCCAGTGGTGCCAGTGCACTCTCTGCACTCACTGCAGTGCATCCCAGTGGTGCCAGTGCAATCTCAGGACTCACAGCAGTGCAGCTCAGTTGGTGCCAGTGCACTCTCTGGACTCACTGCAGTGCATCCCCAGCGGTGCCAGTGCACTCTCTGGACTCAGTGCATTGCATCCCCAGTGGTGCCAGTGCCCTCTCTGGACTCAGTGCACTGCATCCCCAGTGGTGCCACTGCACTCTCTGAAAACACCGGGGTGCAACAGCAGCGGTGCCAGTGCACTCTCTGCACTCACGGCAGTGCATCCCCAGTGGTGCCAGTGCACTCTGTGGACTCAGTGCACTGCATCCCAGTGGTGCCAGTGCACTCTCTGCACTCACTAAACTGCATCCCAGTGGTGCCAGTGCACTCTCTGGACTCACTGCAGTGCATCCCCAGTGGTGCCAGTGCACTCTCTGGACTCACTGCACTGCATCCCCAGTGGTGCCAGTGCACTCTCTGGACTCACTGCACTGTATACCCAGTGGTGCCAGTGCACTCTCTGGACTCACTGCACTGCATCCCCAGTGGTACCAGTGCACTCTCTGGACTCACTGCACTGCATCCCCAGTGGTGCCAGTGCACTCTTTGGACTCACTGCAGTGCATCCCCAGTGGTGCCAGTGCACTCTCTGGACTCACTGCACTGCATCCCCAGTGGTGCCAGTGCAATCTCTGGACTCACGGCAGTGCATCCCCAGTGGTGCCAGTGCACTCTCTGGACTCACTGCACTGCATCCCCAGTGGTGCCAGTGCACTCTCTGGACTCACTGCACTGCATCCCCAGTGGTGCCAGTGCACTCTCTGGACTTGCCGGGGTGCATCCCCAGTGGTGCCAGTGCACTCTCTGGACTCACTGCAGTGCATCCCCAGTGGTGCCAGTGCACTGTCTGGACTAACTGCATTCCCAGTGGTGCCAGGGCACTCTCTGGACTCACTGTTGTGCATCCCCAGTGGTGCCTGTGAAGTCTGTGGACTCACTGCAGTGCATCCCTGTGGTGCCAGTGCACTCTTTGGACTCACTGCACTGCATCCCCAGTGGTGCCACTGTACTCTCTGGACTCACTGCACTGCATCCCCATTGGTGCCAGTGCACTCTCTGGACTCACTGCACTACATCCCCAGTGGTGCCAGTTCACTCTCTGGACTCACTGAACTGAATCCCCAGTGGTGCCAGTGCACTCTCTGGACTCACTGCAGTGCATCCCCAGTGGTGCCTGTGAAGTCTCTGGACTCACTGCAGTGCATCCCCAGTGGTGCCAGTGCACTCTCTGGACTCACTGCACTGCATCCCCAGTGGTGCCAGTGCACTCTCTGGACTCACTGCAGTGCATTCCCTTTTGTGCCAGTGCACTCTCTGCACTCACTGCACTGCATCCCCAGTGGTGCCAGTGCACTCTCTGGACTCACTGCACTGCATCACCAGTGGTGCCTGTGAAGTCTCTGGTCTCACTGCACTGCATCCCCAGTGGTGCCAGTGCAGTCTCTGGACTCACTGCACTGCATCCCCAGTGGTGCCAGTTCACTCTCTGGACTAAATGCACTGCATCCCCAGTGGTGCCAGTGGCTCTCTGGACTCATTGCACTGCATCACCAGTGGTGCCAGTGCACTCTCTGGACTCACTGCAGTGCATCCACAGTGGCGCCAGTGTACTCTCTTAACTCACTGCACTGCATCACCAGTGGTGCCAGTGCACTCTCTGGACTCACTGCACTGCATCCCCAATGGTGCCACTGCACTCTCTGGACTCACTGCACTGCATCCCCAGTGGTGCCAGTGCACTCTCTGGACTCACTGCACTGCATCACCAGTGGTGCCAGTGTACTCTGTGGACTCACTGCACTGCATCCCCAGTGGTGCCAGTGCACTCTCTGGACTCACTGAACTGCATCCCCAAGGTGCCCGTGCACTCTCTGGACTCACTGCACTGCATCCCCAGTGGTGCCAGTGCACTCTCTGGACTCACTGCACTGCATCCCCAGTGGTGCGAATGCACTCTCTGGACTCACTGCACTGCATCCCCAGTGGTGCCAGTGCACTCTCTGGACTCACTGCACTGCATCCCCAGTGGTGCCACTGCACTCTCTGAAACCACCGGGGTGCAACCGCAGCGGTGCCAGTGCACTCTCTGCACTCACGGCACTGCATCCCCAGTGGTGCCAGTGCACTCTCTGGACTCACTGCAGTGTATCCCCTCTAATGCCAGTGCACTCTGTGGACTCAGTGCACTGCATCCCAGTGGTGCCAGTGCACTCTCTGGACTCACTGCAGTGCATCCCCAGTGGTGCCAGTGCACTCTCTGGACTCACTGCACTGCATCCCAATGGTGCCAGTGCACTCTCTGGACTCACTGCAGTGCATCCCCAGTGGTGCCAGTGCACTCTCTGGACTCACTGCAGTGCATCCCCAGTGGTGCCAGTGCACTCTCTGGACTCACTGCACTGCATTCCCAGTGGTGCCAGTGCACTCTCTGGACTCACTGCAGTGCATCCCCAGTGGTGCCAGTGCACTCTCTGGACTCACTGCACTGCATCCACAGTGGTGCCAGTGCACTCTCTTTACTCACTGCACTGCATCCCCAGTGGTGCCAGTGCACTCTCTGGACTCACTGTACTGCATCCCCAGTGGTGCCAGTGCACTCTCTGGACTCACTGCACTGCATCCCCAGTGGTGCCAGAGAACTCTCTGGACTCACTGCACTGCATCCCCAGTGGTGCCAGTGCACTCTCTGGACTCACTGCACTGCATCCCCAGTGGTGCCAGTGCGCTCTCTGGACTTGCCGGGGTGCATCCCCAGTGGTGCCAGTGCACTCTCTGGACTCACTGCAGTGCATCCCCAGTGGTGCCAGTGCACTGTCTGGACTCACTGCATTCCCAGTGGTGCCAGGGCACTCTCTGGACTCACTGCACTGCATCCCCAGTGGTGCCTGTGAAGTCTCTGGACTCACTGCAGTGCATCCCCAATGGTGCCAGTGCTCTCTTTGGACTCACTGCACTGCATCCCCAGTGGTGCTACTGTACTCTCTGGACTCACTACACTGCATCCCCAGTGGTGCCAGTGCCCTCTGTGGACTCAGTGCACTACATCCCCAGTGGTGCCAGTGCACTCTCTGGACTCACTGCAGTGCATCCCCAGTGGTGCCAGTGCACTCTCTGGACTCACTGCAGTGCATCCCCAGTGGTGCCAGTGCACTCTCTGGACTCACTGCACTGCATACCCTGTGGTGCCAGTGCACTCTCTGGAGTCACTGCACTGCATCCCCAGTGGTGCCAGTGCACTCTCTGCACTCACTGCAGTGCATCCCCAGTGGTGCCAGTGCACTCTCTGGACTCACTGCACTGCATCCCCAGTGGTGCCAGTGCACTCTCTGGACTTGCCGGGGTGCATCCCCAGTGGTGCCAGTGCACTCTCTGTACTCACTGCACTGCATCCCCAGTGGTGCCAGTGAACTCTCTGGACTCACTGCATTCCCAGTGGTGCCAGGGCACTCTCTGGACTCACTGCACTGCATCCCCAGTGGTGCCAGTGCACTCTCAGGACTCACTGTACTGCATCCCTAGTGGTGCCAGTGCACTCTCTGGACTCACTGCACTGCATCCCCAGTGGTGCCAGTGCACTCTCTGCACTCACTGCAGTGCATCCCAGTGGTGCCAGTGCAATCTCAGGACTCACAGCAGTGCAGCTCAGTTGGTGCCAGTGCACTCTCTGGACTCACTGCAGTGCATCCCCAGCGGTGCCAGTGCACTCTCTGGACTCAGTGCATTGCATCCCCAGTGGTGCCAGTGCCCTCTCTGGACTCAGTGCACTGCATCCCCAGTGGTGCCACTGCACTCTCTGAAAACACCGGGGTGCAACAGCAGCGGTGCTAGTGCACTCTCTGCACTCACGGCAGTGCATCCCCAGTGGTGCCAGTGCACTCTCTGGACTCACTGCAGTGTATCCCCTGTGGTGCCAGTGCACTCTGTGGACTCAGTGCACTGCATCCCAGTGGTGCCAGTGCACTCTCTGGACTCACTAAACTGCATCCCAGTGGTGCCAGTGCACTCTCTGGACTCACTGCAGTGCATCCCCAGTGGTGCCAGTGCACTCTCTGGACTCACTGCACTGCATCCCCAGTGGTGCCAGTGCACTCTCTGGACTCACTGCACTGTATACCCAGTGGTGCCAGTGCACTCTCTGGACTCACTGCACTGCATCCCCAGTGGTACCAGTGCACTCTGTGGACTCACTGCACTGCATCCCCAGTGGTGCCAGTGCACTCTTTGGACTCACTGCAGTGCATCCCCAGTGGTGCCAGTGCACTCTCTGGACTCACTGCACTGCATCCCCAGTGGTGCCAGTGCAATCTCTGGACTCACGGCAGTGCATCCCCAGTGGTGCCAGTGCACTCTCTGGACTCACTGCACTGCATCCCCAGTGGTGCCAGTGCACTCTCTGGACTCACTGCACTGCATCCCCAGTGGTGCCAGTGCACTCTCTGGACTTGCCGGGGTGCATCCCCAGTGGTGCCAGTGCACTCTCTGGACTCACTGCAGTGCATCCCCAGTGGTGCCAGTGCACTGTCTGGACTCACTGCATTCCCAGTGGTGCCAGGGCACTCTCTGGACTCACTGTTGTGCATCCCCAGTGGTGCCTGTGAAGTCTGTGGACTCACTGCACTGCATCCCTGTGGTGCCAGTGCACTCTTTGGACTCACTGCACTGCATCCCCAGTGGTGCCACTGTACTCTCTGGACTCACTGCACTGCATCCCCAGTGGTGCTACTGTACTCTCTGGACTCACTGCACTACATCCCCAGTGGTGCCAGTTCATTCTCTGGACTCACTGAACTGAATCCCCAGTGGTGCCAGTGCACTCTCTGGACTCACTGCACTGCATCCCCAGTGGTGCCTGTGAAGTCTCTGGACTCACTGCAGTGCATCCCCAGTGGTGCCAGTGCAATCTCAGGACTCACAGCAGTGCAGCTCCAGTTGGTGCCAGTGCACTCTCTGGACTCACTGCACTGCATCCCCAGTGGTGCCAGTGCACTCTCTGGACTCACTGCAGTGCATTCCCTTTTGTGCCAGTGCACTCTCTGCACTCACTGCACTGCATCCCCAGTGGTGCCAGTGCACTCTCTGGACTCACTGCACTGCATCCCCAGTGGTGCCAGTTCACTCTCTGGACTAAATGCACTGCATCCCCAGTGGTGCCAGTGGCTCTCTGGACTCATTGCACTGCATCACCAGTGGTGACAGTGCACTCTCTGGACTCACTGCAGTGCATCCACAGTGGCGCCAGTGTACTCTCTTAACTCACTGCACTGCATCACCAGTGGTGCCAGTGCACTCTCTGGACTCACTGCACTGCATCCCCAAAGGTGCCACTGCACTCTCTGGACTCACTGCACTGCATCCCCAGTGGTGCCAGTGCACTCTCTGGACTCACTGCACTGCATCACCAGTGGTGCCAGTGTACTCTGTGGACTCACTGCACTGCATCCCCAGTGGTGCCAGTGCACTCTCTGGACTCACTGAACTGCATCCCCAAGGTGCCCGTGCACTCTCTGGACTCACTGCACTGCATCCCCAGTGGTGCCAGTGCACTCTCTGGACTCACTGCACTGCATCCCCAGTGGTGACAGTGCACTCTCTGGACTCACTGCACTGCATCCCCAGTGGTGCCAGTGCACTCTCTGGACTCACTGCACTGCATCCCCAGTGGTGCCACTGCACTCTCTGAAAAAACCGGGGTGCAACCGCAGCGGTGCCAGTGCACTCTCTGCACTCACGGCACTGCATCCCCAGTGGTGCCAGTGCACTCTCTGGACTCACTGCAGTGTATCCCCTGTGATGCCAGTGCACTCTGTGGACTCAGTGCACTGCATCCCAGTGGTGCCAGTGCACTCTCTGGACTCACTGCAGTGCATCCCCAGTGGTGCCAGTGCACTCTCTGGACTCACTGCACTGCATCCCAATGGTGCCAGTGCACTCTCTGGACTCACTGCAGTGCATCCCCAGTGGTGCCAGTGCACTCTCTGGACTCACTGCAGTGCATCCCCAGTGGTGCCAGTGCACTCTCTGGACTCACTGCACTGCATTCCCAGTGGTGCCAGTGCACTCTCTGGACTCACTGCAGTGCATCCCCAGTGGTGCCAGTGCACTCTCTGGACTCACTGCACTGCATCCACAGTGGTGCCAGTGCACTCTCTTTACTCACGGCACTGCATCCCCAGTGGTGCCAGTGCACTCTCTGGACTCACTGTACTGCATCCCCAGTGGTGCCAGTGCACTCTCTGGACTCACTGCACTGCATCCCCAGTGGTGCCAGAGAACTCTCTGGACTCACTGCACTGCATCCCCAGTGGTGCCAGTGCACTCTCTGGACTCACTGCACTGCATCCCCAGTGGTGCCAGTGCGCTCTCTGGACTTGCCGGGGTGCATCCCCAGTGGTGCCAGTGCACTCTCTGGACTCACTGCAGTGCATCCCCAGTGGTGCCAGTGCACTGTCTGGACTCACTGCATTCCCAGTGGTGCCAGGGCACTCTCTGGACTCACTGCACTGCATCCCCAGTGGTGCCTGTGAAGTCTCTGGACTCACTGCAGTGCATCCCCAATGGTGCCAGTGCTCTCTTTGGACTCACTGCACTGCATCCCCAGTGGTGCTACTGTACTCTCTGGACTCACTACACTGCATCCCCAGTGGTGCCAGTGCCCTCTGTGGACTCATTGCACTACATCCTCAGTGGTGCCAGTGCACTCTCTGGACTCACTGCAGTGCATCCCCAGTGGTGCCAGTGCACTCTCTGGACTCACTGCATTGCATCCCCTTTTCTGCCAGTGCACTCTCTGCACTCACTGCACTGCATCCCCAGTGGTGCCAGTGCACTCTCTGGACTCACTGCACTGCATCCCCAGTGGTGCCAGTGCACTCTCTGGTCTCACTGCACTGCATCCCCAGTGGTGCCAGTGCACTCTCTGTACTCACTGCACTGCATCCCCATTGCTGACAGTGCCCTCTCTGGACTCAGTGCACTGCATCCCCAGTGGTGCCAGTTCACTCTCTGGACTAAATGCACTGCATCCCCAGTGGTGCCAGTGGCTCTCTGGACTCATTGCACTGCATCACCAGTGGTGCCAGTGCACTCTCTGGACTCACTGCAGTGCATCCACAGTGGTGCCAGTACTCTCCCTGGACTCAGTGCACTGCATCCCAGTGGTGCCAGTGCACTCTCTTTACTCACTGCACTGCATTCCCAGTGGTGCCAGTGCACTCTCTGGACTCACTGCAGTGCATCCCCAGTGGTGCCAGTACTCTCCCTGGACTCACTGCACTGCATCCCCAGTGGTGCCAGTGCACTCTCTTTACTCACTGCACTGCATTCCCAGTGGTGCCAGTGCACTCTCTGGACTCACTGCAGTGCATCCCCAGTGGTGCCAGTGCACTCTCTGCACTCACTGCAGTGCATCCCCAGTGGTGCCAGTGCACTCTCTGGACTCACTGCACTGCATCCCCAGTGGTGCCAGTGCACTCTCTGGACTCACTGCATTCCCAGTGGTGCCAGGGCACTCTCTGGACTCACTGCACTGCATCCCCATTGGTGCCTGTGAAGTCTCTGGACTCACTGCAGTGCATCCCCAATGGTGCCAGTGCACTCTTTGGACTCACTGCACTGCATCCCCAGTGGTGCCACTGTACTCTTTGGACTCACTACACTGCATCCCCTGTGGTGCCAGTGCCCTCTGTGGACTCACTGCACTACATCCCCAGTGGTGCCAGTGCACTCTCTGGACTCACTGCACTGCATCCCCAGTGGTGCCAGTGCACTCTCTGGACTCACTGCACTGCATCCCCAGTGGTGCCAGTGCACACTCTGGACTCACTGCAGTGCATCCCCAGTGGTGCTAGTGCACTCTCTGGACTCACTGCACTGCATCCCCAGTGGTGCGAGTGCACTCTCTCGACTCACTGCAGTGCATCCCCAGTGGTGCCGGGGCACTCTCTGGACTCACTGCATTGCATCCCCAGTGGTGCCAGTGCCCTCTGTAGACTCACTGCACTGCGTCCCCAGTGGTGCCAGTGCACTCTCTGGACTCACTGCACTGCATCCCCAGTGGTGCCAGTGCACTCTCTGGACTCAGGGCGCTGCATCCCCAGTGGTGCCAGTGCACTCTCTGGAATTGCCGGGGTGCATCCCCAGTGGTGCCAGTGCACTCTCTGGACTCACTGCACTGCATCCACAGTGGTGCCAGTGCACTCTCTGGACTCACTGCACTTCATCCCCAGTGGTGCCAGTGCCCTCTGTGGACTCACTGCACTGCATCCCCAGTGGTGCCAGTGCACTCTCTGAACACACCGCACTGCATCCCCAGTGGTGCCACTGCACTCTCTGAGCTCACTGCACTGCATCCCCATTGGTGCCAGTGCACTCTCTTTACTCACTGAACTGCATCCCCATTGGTGCCAGTGCACTCTCTGGACTCACTGTACTGCATCCCCAGTGGTGCCAGTGCACTCTCTGACTCACTGCACTTCATCCCCAGTGGTGCCAGTGCACTCTCTGGATTCACGGCAGTGCATCCCCAGTGGTGCCAGTGCACTCTCTGGACTCACGGCAGTGCATCCCCAGAGGTGCCAGTGCACTCTCTGGACTCACTGCACTGCATCCCCAGTGGTGCCAGTGCACTCTCTGGACTTGCCGGGGTGCATCCCCAGTGGTGCCAGTGCAGTCTCTGTGTTAGTGTTGGGGAGAATCGAATGGATATTTTACTAATGTCTCTTAGGTAATGGGACCTACAGTATAATTAAGCATTGCCAAATGTACTTACATTATCAATTAATCTATGTATACTGGATACTTAGGGAGTACATTGAACAATCAAAAGAATCATTGAAGGGGAACCTTGGGAGGGAACAGGTACAACCTGACCTTGGATAAGGGCCTGGAAATGATGAAATGAGTTGAAGCAGAACCAAGAAACGGAGGGAGCACGCGTCGAGTAAGAAAGGTGAAAAGTTTAGCGGAGAGGAAGACTCCTTACTTCATCTGGACGACCACCAAGTGCGCCACGCATGTGCAAAGGGGAGGGGAGCTAATTAGAATGAAAAGCAAGGCTGCTGTTGCAACCTGTAAAGAATATGTACACCTGACGCAATATTGTATGTATAAATAACGGCTGGGAAGTAACGGGACTTGAAGCCAGATTTGGGCACCTGCCCCGGCTTCCAGCGCGGAATAAAGCACCTTCATATAATCACTTGGTGATTATGTGGTTGCTAGGCTAACATCTGGACTCACTGCAGTGCATCCCCAGTGGTGCCAGTGCACTCTCTGGACTCACTGCAATGCATCCCCAGTGGTGCCAGTGCACTCTCTGGACTCACTGCAGTGCATCCCCAGTGGTGCCAGTGCACTCCCTGGACTCACTGCGCTGCATCTCCAGTGGTGCCAGTGCACTCTCTGGACTCACCGGGGTGCATCCCCAGTGGTGCCAGTGCACTCTCTGGACTCACTGCACTGCATCCCCAGTGGTGCCAGTGCACTCTCTGGACTCAGTGCGCTGCATCCCCAGTGGTGCCAGTGCACTCTCTGGACTTGCCAGGGTGCATCCCCAGTGGTGCCTGTGAAGTCTCTGGACTCACTGCATTGCATCCCAAGTGGTGCCAGTGCACTCTCTGGACTCACTGCAGTGCATCCCCAGTGGTGCCACTGCAACCTCTGGTCTCACTGCAGTGCATCCCCAGTGGTGCCAGTGCACTCTCTGGACTCACTGCAGTGCATCCCCTGTGTTACCAGTGCACTCTCTGGACTCACTGCACTGCATCCCCACTGGTGCCAGTGCACTCTCTGGACTCACTGCAGTGCATCCCCAGTGGTGCCAGTGCACTCTCTGGACTCACTGCACTGCATCCCCAGTGGTGGCAGTGCACTCTCTGGACTTGCCGGGGTGCATCCCCAGTGGTGCCAGTGCACTCTCTGTACTCACTGCACTGCATCCCCAGTGGTGCCAGTGAACTCTCTGGACTCACTGCATTCCCAGTGGTGCCAGGGCACTCTCTGGACTCACTGCACTGCATCCCCAGTGGTGCCACTGTACTCTCTTTACTCACTGCACTGCATCCCCAGTGGTGCCAGTGCACTCTCTGGACTCACTGTACTGCATCCCTAGTGGTGCCAGTGCACTCTCTGGACTCACTGCATTCCCAGTGGTGCCAGGGCACTCTCTGGACTCACTGCACTGCATCCCCAGTGGTGCCTGTGAAGTCTCTGGACTCACTGCAGTGCATCCCCAATGGTGCCAGTGCACTCTTTGGACTCACTGCACTGCATCCCCAGTGGTGCCACTGTACTCTTTGGACTCACTACACTGCATCCCCTGTGGTGCCAGTGCCCTCTGTGGACTCACTGCACTACATCCCCAGTGGTGCCAGTGCACTCTCTGGACTCACTGCACTGCATCCCCAGTGGTGCCAGTGCACTCTCTGGACTCACTGCACTGCATCCCCAGTGGTGCCAGTGCACACTCTGGACTCACTGCACTGCATCCCCAGTGATGCCACTGCACTCTCTGGACTCACTGCACTGCAACCCCAGTGGTGCGAGTGCACTCTCTCGACTCACTGCTCTGCGTTACCAGTGGTGCCAGTGCACTCTCTGGACTCATTGCAGTGCATTCCCAGTGGTGCCAATGCACTCTCTGGACTCACGGCACTGCATCCCCAGTGGTGCCAGTGCACTCTCTGGACTCACTGCACTGCATCCCCAGTGGTGCCTGTGAAGTCTCTGGACACACTGCAGTGCATCCCCAGTGGTGCCAGTGCAATCTCAGGACTCACAGCAGTGCAGCTCCAGTTGGTGCCAGTGCACTCTCTGGACTCACTGCACTGCATCCCCAGTGGTGCCAGTGCACTCTCTGGCCTCACTGCACTGCATCCCCAGTGGTGCCAGTGTACTCTCTGGACTCAGTGGACTGCATCCCCAGTGGTGCCAGTGCACTCTCTGGACTCACTGCAGTGCATCCCCAGTGGTGCCAGTGCACTCTCTGGACTCACTGCACTGCATCACCAGTGGTGCCAGTGCACTCTCTGGACTCACTGCAGTGCATTCCCTTTTGTGCCAGTGGACTCTCTGCACTCACTGCACTGCATCCCCAGTAGTGCCTGTGAAGTCTCTGGACTCACTGCAGTGCATCCCCAGTGGTGCCAGTGCCCTCTCTGGACTCAGTGCACTGCATCCCCAGTGGTGCCAGTTCACTCTCTGGACTAAATGCACTGCATCCCCAGTGGTGCCAGTGGCTCTCTGGACTAATTGCACTGCATCACCAGTGGTGCCAGTGCACTCTCTGGACTCACAGCAGTGCATCCACAGTGGCGCCAGTGTACTCTCTTAACTCACTGCACTGCATCCCCAGTGGTGCCAGTGCACTCTCTGGACTCACTGCACTGCATCCCCAATGGTGCCACTGCACTCTCTGGACTCACTGCCCTGCATCCGCAGTGGTGCCAGTGCACTCTCTGGACTCACTGCACTGCAGCACCAGTGGTGCCAGTGCACTCTGTGGACTCACTGCACTGCATCCCCAGTTGTGCCAGTGCACTCTCTGGACTCACTGAACTGCATCCCCAAGGTGCCAGTGCACTCTCTGGACTCACTGCACTGCATCCCCAGTGGTGCCAGTGCACTCTCTGGACTCACTGCACTGCATCCCCAGTGGTGACAGTGCACTCTCTGGACTCACTGCACTGCATCCCCCGTGGTGCCAGTGCACTCTCTGGACTCACTGCACTGCATCCCCAGTGGTGCCAGTGCACTCTCTTTACTCAGTGCACTGCATCCCCAGTGGTGCCAGTGCACTCTCTGGACTCACTGTACTGCATCCCCAGTGGTGCCAGTGCACTCTCTGGACTCACTGCAGTGCAGCTCCAGTTGGTGCCAGTGCACTCTCTGGACTCACTGCACTGCATACCCTGTGGTGCCAGTGCACTCTCTGGAGTCACTGCACTGCATCCCCAGTGGTGCCAGTGCACTCTCTGCACTCACTGCAGTGCATCCCCAGTGGTGCCAGTGCACTCTCTGGACTCACTGCACTGCATCACCAGTGGTGCCAGTGCACTCTCTGGACTTGCAGGGGTGCATCCCCAGTGGTGCCAGTGCACTCTCTGGACTCACTGCAGTGCATCCCCAGTGGTGCCAGTGAACTCTCTGGACTCACTGCATTCCCAGTGGTGCCAGGGCACTCTCTGGACTCACTGCACTGCATCCCCAGTGGTGCCACTGTACTCTCTTTAGTCACTGCACTGCATCCCCAGTGGTGCCAGTGCACTCTCTGGACTCACTGTACTGCATCCCTAGTGGTGCCAGTGCACTCTCTGGACTCACTGCACTGCATCCCCAGTGGTGCCACTGCACTCTCTGGACTCACTGCACTGCATACCCAGTGGTGCCAGTGCACTCTCTGCACTCACTGCAGTGCATCCCCAGTGGTGCCAGTGCACTCTCTGGACTCACTGCACTGCATCCCCAGTGGTGCCAGTGCACTGTCTGGACTCACTGCATTCCCAGTGGTGCCAGGGCACTCTCTGGACTCACTGCACTGCATCCCCAGTGGTGCCTGTGAAGTCTCTGGACTCACTGCAGTGCATCCCCAATGGTGCCAGTGCACTCTTTGGACTCACTGCACTGCATCCCCAGTGGTGCCAGTGCACTCTCTGGACTCATTGCAGTGCATCCCCAGTGGTGCCAATGCACTCTCTGGACTCACGGCACTGCATCCCCAGTGGTGCCAGTGCACTCTCTGGACTCACTGCACTGCATCCCCAGTGGTGCCAGTGCACTCTCAGGAGTCACTGCGCTGCATCCCCAGTGGTTCCAGTGCACTCTCTGGACTCACTGCACTGCAACTCCAGTGGTGCCAGTGCACTCTCTGGAGTCACTGCACTGCATCCCCAGTGGTGCCAGTGCACTCTCTGGACTCACTGCACTGCATCCCAGGTGGTGCCAGTGCACTCTCTGGACTCACTGCAGTGCATCGCCAGTGGTGCCAGTGCACTCTCTGGACTCACTGCACTGCATCCCCTGTGGTGCCAGTGCCCTCTCTGGACTCACTGCACTGCATCCCCAGTGGTGCCAGTGCAGTCTCTGTGTTAGTGTTGGGGAGAATCGAATGGATGTAATGTCTCTTACGTAATGGGACCTACAGTATAATTAAGCATTGCCAAATGTACTTACATTATCAATTAATCTATGTATACTGGATACTTAGGGAGTACATTGAACAATCAAAAGAGTCATTGAAGGGTAACCTTGGGAGGGAACAGGTACAACCTGACCTTGGATAAGGGCCTGGAAATGATGAAATGAGTTGAAGCAGAACCAAGAAGCGGAGGGAGCATGCATCGAGTAAGAAAGGTGAAAAGTTTAGCGGAGAGGAAGACTCCTTACTTCATCTGGACGACCACCTGGACGACCACCAGAGTGCGCCACGCATGTGCAAAGGTGGAGGGGAGCTACTTAGAATGAAAAGCGAGGCTGCTGTTGCAACCTGTAATGAATATGTATACCTGACGCAATATTGTATGTATAAATAACGGCTGGGAAGTAACGGGACTTGAAGCCAGATTTGGGCACCTGCCCCGGCTTCCAGCGCTGAATAAAGCACCTTCATATCATCACTTGGTGATTATGTGGTTGCTAGGCTAACATCTGGACTCACTGCAGTGCATCCCCAGTGGTGCCGGGGCACTCTCTGGACTCACTGCACTGCATCCCCTGTGGTGCCAGTGCCCTCTGTAGACTCACTGCACTGCGTCCCCAGTGGTGCCAGTGCACTCTCTGGACTCACTGCACTGCATCCCCAGTGGTGCCAGTGCACTCTCTGGACTCAGTGCGCTGCATCCCCAGTGGTGCCAGTGCACTCTCTGGAATTGCCGGGGTGCATCCCCAGTGGTGCCAGTGCACTCTCTGGACTCACTGCACTGCATCCACAGTGGTGCCAGTGCACTCTCTGGACTCACTGCAGTGCATCCCAAGTGGTGCCAGTGCACTCTCTGGACTCACTGCACTGCATCCCCAGTGGTGCCAGTGCACTCTCTGAACACACCGCACTGCATCCCCAGTGGTGCCACTGCACTCTCTGAGCTCACTGCACTGCATCCCCATTGGTGCCAGTGCACTCTCTTTACTCACTGCACTGCATCCCCATTGGTGCCAGTGCACTCTCTGGACTCACTGTACTGCATACCCAGTGGTGCCAGTGCACTCTCTGACTCACTGCACTGCATCCCCAGTGGTGCCAGTGCACTCTCTGGATTCACGGCAGTGCATCCCCAGTGGTGCCAGTGCACTCTCTGGACTCACGGCAGTGCATCCCCAGAGGTGCCAGTGCACTCTCTGGACTCACTGCACTGCATCCCCAGTGGTGCCAGTGCACTCTCTGGACTTGCCGGGGTGCATCCCCAGTGGTGCCAGTGCAGTCTCTGTGTTAGTGTTGGGGAGAATCGAATGGATATTTTACTAATGTCTCTTAGGTAATGGGACCTACAGTATAATTAAGCATTGCCAAATGTACTTACATTATCAATTAATCTATGTATACTGGATACTTAGGGAGTACATTGAACAATCAAAAGAATCATTGAAGGGGAACCTTGGGAGGGAACAGGTACAACCTGACCTTGGATAAGGGCCTGGAAATGATGAAATGAGTTGAAGCAGAACCAAGAAACGGAGGGAGCACGCGTCGAGTAAGAAAGGTGAAAAGTTTAGCGGAGAGGAAGATTCCTTACTTCATCTGGACGACCACCAAGTGCGCCACGCATGTGCAAAGGGGAGGGGAGCTAATTAGAATGAAAAGCGAGGCTGCTGTTGCAACCTGTAAAGAATATGTATACCTGACGCAATATTGTATGTATAAAAAACGGCTGGGAAGTAACGGGACTTGAAGCCAGATTTGGGCACCTGCCCCGGCTTCCAGCGCTGAATAAAGCACCTTCATATAATCACTTGGTGATTATGTGGTTGCTAGGCTAACATCTGGACTCACTGCAGTGCATCCCCAGTGGTGCCAGTGCACTCCCTGGACTCACTGCGCTGCATCCCCAGTGGTGCCAGTGCACTCTCTGGACTCACCGGGGTGCATCCCCAGTGGTGACAGTGCACTCTCTGGACTCACTGCACTGCATCCCCAGTGGTGCCAGTGCACTCTCTGGACTTGCCAGGGTGCATCCCCAGTGGTGCCAGTGCACTCTCTGGACTCACTGCATTGCATCCCAAGTGGTGCCAGTGCACTCTCTGGACTCACTGCAGTGCATCCCCAGTGGTGCCACTGCAACCTCTGGTCTCACTGCAGTGCATCCCCAGTGGTGCCAGTGCACTCTCTGGACTCACTGCAGTGCATCCCCTGTGGTACCAGTGCACTCTCTGGACTCACTGCACTGCATCCCCACTGGTGCCAGTGCACTCTCTGGACTCACTGCACTGCATCCCCAGTGGTGCCAGTGCACTCTCTGGACTCACTGCACTGCATCCCCAGTGGTGACAGTGCACTCTCTGGACTTGCCGGGGTGCATCGCCATTGGTGCCAGTGCACTCTCTGGAGTCACCGGGGTGCATCCCCAGAGGTGCCAGTGCACTCTCTGGACTCACTGTACTGCATCCCCAGTGGTGCCTGTGAAGTCTCTGGACTCACTGCAGTGCATCCCAGTGGTGCCAGTGCAATCTCAGGACTCACAGCAGTGCAGCTCAGTTGGTGCCAGTGCACTCTCTGCACTCACGAAAGTGCATCCCCAGTGTTGCCAGTGCACTCTCTGGACTCACTGCAGTGTATCCCCTGTGGTGCCAGTGCACTCTGTGGACTCAGTGCACTGCATCCCAGTGGTGCCAGTGCACTCTCTGGACTCACTAAACTGCATCCCAGTGGTGCCAGTGCACTCTCTGGACTCACTGCAGTGCATCCCCAGTGGTGCCAGTGCACTCTCTGGACTCACTGCACTGCATCCCCAGTGGTGCCAGTGCACTCTCTGGACTCACTGCACTGCATCCCCAGTGGTGCCAGTGCACTCTCTGGACTCACTGCACTGCATCCCCAGTGGTACCAGTGCACTCTCTGGACTCACTGCACTGCATCCCCAGTGGTGCCAGTGCACTCTTTGGACTCACTGCAGTGCATCCCCAGTGGTGCCAGTGCACTCTCTGGACTCACTGCACTGCATACCCAGTGGTGCCAGTGCAATCTCTGGACTCACGGCAGTGCATCCCCAGTGGTGCCAGTGCACTCTCTGGACTCACTGCAGTGCATCCCCAGTGGTGCCAGTGCACTCTCTGGACTCACTGCACTGCATCCCCAGTGGTGCCAGTGCACTCTCTGGACTTGCCGGGGTGCATCCCCAGTGGTGCCAGTGCACTCTCTGGACTCACTGCAGTGCATCCCCAGTGGTGCCAGTGCACTGTCTGGACTCACTGCATTCCCAGTGGTGCCAGGGCACTCTCTGGACTCACTGTTGTGCATCCCCAGTGGTGCCTGTGAAGTCTGTGGACTCACTGCAGTGCATCCCTGTGGTGCCAGTGCACTCTTTGGACTCACTGCACTGCATCCCCAGTGGTGCCACTTTACTCTCTGGACTCACTGCACTGCATCCCCATTGGTGCCAGTGCACTCTCTGGACTCACTGCACTACATCCCCAGTGGTGCCAGTGAACTCTCTGGACTCACTGCACTGCATCCCCAGTGGTGCCAGTGCACTCTCTGGACTCACTGCAGTGCATCCCCAGTGGTGCTAGTGTACTCTCTGGACTCACTGCACTGCATCCCCTGTGGTGCCAAGGCACTCTCTGTACTCACTGCTCTGCGTTGCCATTGGTGCCAGTGCACTCTCTGGACTCATTGCAGTGCATCCCCAGTGGTGCCAATGCACTCTCTGGACTCACGGCACTGCATCCCCAGTGGTGCCAGTGCACTCTCTGGACTCACTGCACTGCATCCCCAGTGGTGCCAGTGCACTCTCAGGAGTCACTGCGCTGCATCCCCAGTGGTTCCAGTGCACTCTCTGGACTCACTGCACTTCAACTCCAGTGGTGCCAGTGCACTCTCTGGACTCACTGCAGTGCATCGCCAGTGGTGCCAGTGCACTCTCTGGACTCACTGCAGTGCATCGCCAGTGGTGCCAGTGCCCTCTCTGGACTCACTGCACTGCATCCCCAGTGGTGCCAGTGCAGTCTCTGTGTTAGTGTTGGGGAGAATCGAATGGATGTTTTACTAATGTCTCTTAGGTAATGGGACCTACAGTATAATTAAGCATTGCCAAATGTACTTACATTATCAATTAATCTATGTATACTGGATACTTAGGGAGTACATTGAACAATCAAAAGAGTCATTGAAGGGGAACCTTGGGAGGGAACAGGTACAACCTGACCTTGGATAAGGGCCTGGAAATGATGAAATGAGTTGAAGCAGAACCAAGAAGCGGAGGGAGCATGCGTCGAGTAAGAAAGGTGAAAAGTTTAGCGGAGAGGAAGACTCCTTTCTTCATCTGGATGACCACCTGGACGACCACCAGAGTGCACCACGCATGTTTAAAGGGGAGGGGAGCTAATTAGAATGAAAAGCGAGGCTGCTGTTGCAACCTGTAAAGAATATGTATACCTGACGCAATATTGTATGTATAAATATTGGCTGGGAAGTAACGGGACTTGAAGCCAGATTTGGGCACCTGCCCCGGCTTCCAGCGCTGAATAAAGCACCTTCATATAATCACTTCGTGATTATGTGGTTGCTAGGCTAACATCTGGACTCACTGCAGTGCATCCCCAGTAGTGCCAGTGCACTCCCTGGACTCAGTGCAGTGCATCCCCAGTGGTGCCAGTGCCCTCTCTGGACTCACTGCAGTGCATCCCCAGTGGTGCCAGTGCACTCTCTGGACTCACTGCAGTGCATCCCCAGTGGTACCAGTGCACTCTCTGGACTCACTGCAGTGCATCCCCAATCGTACCAGTGCCCTCTCTGGACTCACTGCACTGCATCCCCAGTGGTGCCACTGCAACCTCTGGTCTCACTGCACTGCATCCCCAGTGGTTCCAGTGCACTCTCTGGACTCACTGCACTGCATCCCCAGTGGTACCAGTGCACTCGCTGGACTCACTGCACTGCATCCCCATTGGTGCCAGTGCACTCTCTGGACTCACTGCACTGCATACCCAGTGGTGACAGTGCACTCTCTGGACTTGCCGGGGTGCATCCCCAGTGGTGCCAGTGCACTCTGGACTCACTGCACTACTTCCCCAATGGTGCCAGTTCACTCTCTGGACTCACTGAACTGAATCCCCAGTAGTGCCAGTGTACTCTCTGGACTCACTGTACTGCATCCCCAGTGGTGCCTGTGAAATCCCTGGACTCACTGCAGTGCATCCCCAGTGGTGCCAGTGCAATCTCAGGACTCACAGCAGTGCAGATCCAGTTGGTGCCAGTGCACTCTCTGCACTCACTGCACTGCATCCCCAGTGGTGCCAGTGCACTCTCTGGACTCACTGCACTGCATCCCCAGAGGTGCCAGTGCACTCTCTGGACTCACTGCAGTGCATCCCCTGTGGTGCCATTGCACTCTCAGGACTCACTGCACTGCATCCCCAGTGGTGCCAGTGCACTCTCTGGTCTCACTGCAGTGCATCCCCAGTGGTGCCAGTGGCTCTGTGGACTCATTGCACTGCATCACCAGTGGTGCCAGTGCACTCTCTGGACTCACTGCAGTGCATCCACAGTGGTGCCAGTGTACTCTCTTAACTCACTTCACTGCATCCCCAGTGGTGCCAGTGCACTCTCTGGACTCACTGCACTGCAACCCCAGAGGTGCCAGTGCACTCTCTGGACTCACAGCACTGCATCCCCTGTGGTGCCAGTGCACTCTCTGGACTCACTGCACTGCATCCCCAGTGGTGCCAGGGCACTCTGTGGAGTCACTGCACTGCATCCCCAGTGGTGCCAGTGCACTCTCTGGACTCACTGCACTGCATCCCCAAGGTGCCAGTGCACTCTCTGGACTCACTGCACTGCATCCCCAGTGGTGCCAGTGCACTCTCTGGACTCACCGGGGTGCATCCCCAGTGGTGCCAGTGCACTCTCTGGACTCACTGCACTGCATCCCCAGTGGTGCCACTGCACTCTCTGAAAACACCGGGGTGCAAACGCAGCGGTGCCAGTGCACTCTCTGCACTCACGGCAGTGCATCCTCAGTGGTGCCAGTGCACTCTCTGGACTCACTGCAGTGTATCCCCTGTGGTGCCAGTGCACTCTGTGGACTCAGTGCACTGCATTCCAGTGGTGCCAGGGCACTCTCTGGACTCACTGCAGTGCATCCCCAGTGGTGCCAGTGCACTCTCTGGACTCACTGCAGTGCATCCCCAGTGGTGCCAGTGCACTCTCTGGACTCACTGCAGTGCATCCCCAGTGGTGCCAGTGCACTCTCTGGACTCACTGCACTGCATCCCCAAGGTGCCAGTGCACTCTGTGGACTCACTGCACTGCATTCCCAGTGGTGCCAGTGCACTCTCTGGACTCACTGCAGTGCAACCCCAATGGTGCCAGTGCACTCTCTGGACTCACTGCAGTGCATCCCAAGTGGTGCCAGTGCACTCTCTGGACTCACTGCAGTGCATCCCCAGTGGTGCCAGGGCACTCTCTGCAGACAATGCAGTGCATCACCAAAGGTGACAGTGCACTCTCTGGACTCACTGTACTGCTCGAGCCGCGGCAGCCGCTCCAGCCGCGGTAGCCCCTCCAGCCTCGGCAGCCGCTCCAGCCGCGGCAGCCGCGGCAGCCGGTCCAGCCGCGGCAGCCGCTCCATCCGCTGCAGGCGCTCCAGCCGCGGCAGCCGCTCCAGTCGCTCCAGCCACGGCAGCCGCTCCAACCGCGGCAGCCGCTCCAGCCGTGGCAGCCGCTCCTCTCGGTAGCGGCTTTAGCGGCTGCCGCGGCTGGATCGGCTGAGGCGGCTAGAGCGGATGCCGCGGCTGGAGCAGTGCACTGAGCCCAGAGAGTCAACTGGCACCACTGGGGATGCAGTACAGTGAGTGCAGAGAGTGCACTGGCACCACTGGGAATGCAGTGCACTGAGTCCAGAGAGGGCACTGTCACCACTGGTGATGCAGTGCAGTGCGTCCAGAGAGCCACTGGCACCACTGGGGATGAAGTGCAGTGAGTCCAGAGAGTGCACTGGCACCATTGGGGATGCAGTGTACTGAGTCCAGAGAGTGCACTGGCACCACTGGGGATGCAGTGCAGTGAGTCCAGAGAGTGCACTGGCACCACTGGGGATGCAGTGCAGTGAGAACAGAGAGTGCACTGGCTCCACTGGTGATGCAGTGCAGTGAGTCCAGAGAGTGCACTGGCACCACTGGGGATGCAGTGCAGTGAGACCAGAGAGTGCACTGGCACCACTGGGGATGCAGTGCAGTGAGTCCAGAGAGTGCACTGGCTCCACTGGTGATGCAGTGCAGTGAGTCCAGAGAGTGCACTGGCACCACTGGGGATGCAGTGCAGTGAGTCCTGAGAGTGCAATGGCACCACTGGGGATGCAGTGCAGTGAGTCCAGAGAGTGCAGTGGCACCACTGGGGATGCAGTGCAGTGAGTCCAGAGAGTGCACTGGCACCACAGGTAATGCAGTGCAATGAGTCCAGAGAGCCACTGGCACTTCTGGGGATGCACTGCAGTGAGTCCAGAGAGTGAACTGGCACCACTGGGGATGCAGTGCACTGAGTCCAGAGAGGGCACTGTCAGCAATGGGGATGCAGTGCAGTGAGTCCAGAGAGTGCACTGGCACCACTGGGGATGCAGTGCAGTGAGTCCTGAGAGTGCAATGGCACCACTGGGGATGCAGTGCAGTGAGTCCAGAGAGTGCACTGGCACCACTGGGGACGCAGTGCAGTGAGTCCAGAGAGTGCACTGGCACCACTGGGGATGCAGTGCAGTGAGTCCTGAGAGTGCACTGACACCACTGAGGATGCACTGCAGTGAGTCCAGAGAGTGCACTGGCACCACTGGGATGCACTGCAGTGAGTCCTGAGAGTGCAATGGCACCACAGGGGATACCCTGCACTGAGTCCAGAGAGTGCACTGGCACCACTGGGGACGCAGCGCAGTGACTACAGAGAGTGCACTGGCACCACTGGGGATGCACTGCAGTGAGTCCAGAGAGTGCACTGGCACCAGTGGGGATGCAATGCAGTGGGTCCAGAGAGTGCACTGGCACCACTGGGGATGCAGTGCAGTGAGTCCAGAGAGTGCACTGGCACCACTGGGGATGCACTGCATTGAGTCCAGAGAGTGCACTGGCACCACTGGGGATGCAGTGCAGCGAGTCCAGAGAGTGCACTGGCGCTTCAGGGGATGCAGTGCAGTGAGTGCAGAGAGTGCACTAGCACAACAGGGGATGCACTGCAGTGACTCCAGAAAGTGCACTGGCACCACTGGGGATGCACTGCAGTGAGTCCAGAGAGTGCACTGGCACCACTAGTGATGCAGTGCAGTGAGTCCAGAGAGTACACTGGCACCACTGGGGATGCACTGCAGTGAGTCCAGAGAGTGTACTGGCACCACAGGGGATGCACTGCAGTGAGTCCAGAGAGTTCACTGGCACCACTGGGGATGCAGTGCAGTTGAGTCCAGAGAGTGCACTGGCACAACAGGGGATGCAGTGCAGTGAGTCCAGAGAGTGCACTGGCACCACTGGGGATGCACTGCAGTGAGTCCAGAGAGTGCACTGGCACCACTGGGGATGCAGTGCAGTGAGTGCAGAGAGTGCACTGGCACCACTGGGGATGCAGTGCAGTGAGTCCAGAGAGTGCACTGGCACCACTGGGGATGCAATGCAGTGAGTCCAGAGAGTGCACTGGCACCAATGGGGATGCACTGCACTGAGTCCAGAGACTGCACTGGCACCACTAGGGTTTTAGTGCAGTTAGTCTAGAGAGTGCACTGGCACCACTGGGATGCAGTGCAGTGAGTCCAGAGAGTGCCCTTGCACCACTGGGGATAAACTGCAGTGAGTCCAGACAGTGCACTGGCACCACTAGGGATGCACTGCAGTGAGACCAGAGAGTTCTCTGGCACCACTGGGGAAGCAGTTTAGTGAGTCCAGAGAGTGTACCGGCTCCAATGGGGATACACTGCAGTGAGTCCAGAGAGTGCACTGGCTCCACTGGGGATGCAGTGCAGTGAGTCCAGAGAGTGCACTGGCACCACTGGGGATGCAGTGCAGTGACTCCAGAGAGTGCTCTGGCACCACTGAGCTGCACTGCAGTGAGTCCAGAGATTGCACTGGCACCACTGGGGATGCACTGCAGTGAGTCCAGAGACTACACTGGCACCACTGGGGATGCAGTGCAGTGAGTCCAGAGAGTGCACTGGCACCACTGTTGATGCAGTGCACTGAGTCCAGAGAGTGCACTGGCACCACTGGTGATGCACTGCAGTGAGTCCAGAGAGTGCACTGGCACCACTGGGGATGCAGTGCAGTGAGTCCAGAGAGCCACTAGCACCACTGGGGATGCAGTGCAGTGAGTCCAGAGACTGCACATGCACCACTGGGGATGAAGTGCAGTGAGTCCAGAGAGTGCACTAGCACCATTGGGGATGCAGTGCACTGAGTCCAGAGAGTGCACTGGCACCACTGGGGATGCAGTGCACTGAGTCCACAGAGTGCACTCTCAGCACAGGGGATGAACTGCAGTGAGTCCAGAGAGTGCAGTGGCACCAATGGGGATGCAGTGCTGTGAGTCCAGAGAGTGCCCTGGCACCACTGGGGATGCAGTGAGTCCAGATATTGTACTGGCACCACAGGGGATGCACTGCAGTGAGTCTAGAGACTTCACAGGCACCACTGGGGATGCAGTGCAGTGAGTCCAGAGAATGAACTGGCACCACTGGGGATGCAGTGCAGTGAGTCCAGAGAGTGCACTGGCACCACCGGAGATTCACTGCAGTGAGTCCAGAGAGTGCACTGGCACCACTGGGGACGCAGTGCAGTGACTACAGAGAGTGCACTGGCACCATTGGGGATGCAGTGCACTGAGTCCAGAGAGTGCACTGGCACCAGTGGGGATGCACTGCAGTGAGTACAGAGAGTGCACTGGCACCTCAGGGGCTGCACTGCAGTGAGTCCAGAGAGTGCACTGGCACCTCTGGGGATGCACTGCAGTGAGTCCAGAGAGTGCACTGGCACCACTGGGATGCAGTGCATTGAGTCCAGAGAGTGCACTGGCACCACTGGGGATGCACTGCACTGAGTCCAGAGAGTGCACTGACACCACTGGGGATGCAATGCAGTGAGTCCAGAGAGTGCAATGGAACCACTGGGGATGCAGTGCAGTGAGTCCAGAGAGTGCACTGGCACTTCTGGGGATGCAGTGCAGTGAGTGCAGAGAGTGCACTTGCACAACAGGGGATGCAGTGCAGTGAGTCCAGAGAGTGCACTGTCACCACTGGGGATGCAGTGCAGTGAGTCCAGAGAGTGCACTGGCACCACTGGGGATGCACTGCAGTGAGTCCACAGAGTGCACTGGCACCACTGCGGATGCAATGCAGTGAGTCCAGAGAGTGTACTGGCAGCACAGGGGATGCAGTGCAGTGAGTCCAGAGAGTGCACTGGCACCACTGGGGATGAACACCGGTGAGTCCAGAGAGTGCACTGGCACCACTGGGGATGCAGTGCAGTGAGTCCAGAGACTGCACTGGCACCATTGGGCTTTTAGTGCAGTGAGTCCAGAGAGTGCAGTGGCACCAATGGGGATGCAGTGAGTCCAGAGATTGTACTGGCACCACTGGGGATGCACTGCAGTGATTCCAGAGACTACACTGGCACCACTGGGGATGCAGTTTAGTGAGTCCAGAGAGTGCACCGGCTCCAATGGCGATACACTGCAGTGAGTTCAGACAGTGCACTGGCACCACTGGGGTGCAGTGCAGTGAGTCCAGAGAGTGCACTGGCACCACTGGGGATGCAGTGCAGTGAGTCCAGAGAGTGCTCTGGCACCACTGAGCTACACTGCAGTGAGTCCAGTAATTGCACTGGCACCAGTGGGGATGCACTGCTGTGAGTCCAGAGACTACACTGGCACCACTGGGGATGCAGTGCAGTGAGTCCAGAGAGTGCACTGGCACCACTGTTGATGCAGTGCAGTGACTCCAGAGAGTGCACTGGCACCACTGGGGATGCACTGCAGTGAGTGAAGAGAGTGCACTGGCACCACTGGGGATGCACTGCAGTGAGTCCAGAGAGTGCACTGGCACCACTGGGGATGCAGTGCACTGAGTCCAGAGAGTGCACTGGCACCACTGGGGATGCAGTGCAGTGAATACTGAGAGTGCAAAGGCACCACAAGGGATGCACTGCAGTGAGTCCACAGAGTGCACTGGCACCACTGGGGATGCAGTGCAGTGAGTCCAGAGAGTGCACTGGCACCACTGGGGATGCACCCCGGTGAGTCCAGAGAGTGCACTGGCACCACTGGGGATGCAGTGCAGTGAGTCCAGAGAGTGCACTCGCACCACTGGGGATGCACTGCAGTGATTCCAGAGAGTGCACTGGCCCCACTGGGGATGTAGTGCAGTGAGTCCACAGAGGGCACTGGCACCACTGGGGATGCAGCGCAGTGACTCCAGAGAGTGCACTAGCACCACTGGGGATGCAGTGCAGTGAGTCCAGAGAGTGCACTGGCACCACTGGTGTTGCAGTGCAGTGAGTCCAGAGAGTGCCCTGGAACCACTGAAGATACAGCACAGTGACTACAGAGAGTGCAATGTCAGCACTGGGGATGCAGTGCAGTGAGTCCAGAGAGTGCACTGGCACCACTGGGGATGCACTGCAGTGAGTCCAGAGACTGCACTGGCACCACTGGGGATGCACTGCAGTGAGTCCAGAGACTGCACTGGCACCACTGGGGATGCAGTGCAGTGACTCGAAAGAGTGCACTGGCACCACTGGGGATGCACTGCAGTGAGTCCGGAGAGTGCCCTGGCACCACTGGGGATGCAGTGCAGTGAGTCCAGAGAGTGCACTGGAACCACTGGGGATGCAGTGCAGTGAGTCCAGAGAGTGTACTGGCACCACTGGGGATGCAGTGCAGTGAGTCCAGAGAGTGCACTGGCACCACTGGGGATGCAGTGCAGTGAGCTCAGAGAGTGCACTTGCACCACTGGGGATGCAGTGCAGTGAGTCCAGAGAGTGCCCTGGCACCAATGGTGATGCAGTGTAGTGAGTGCAGAGAGTGCACTGGCACCACTGGGGATGCAGTGCACTGAGTCCAGAGAGTGCACTGTCAGCACTGGGGATGCACTGCAGTGAGTCCAGAGAGTGCACTGGCACCACTGGGGATGCAGTGCAGTGAGTCCAGAGAGTGCACTGGCACCACTGGGGATGCACTGCAGTGAGTCCTGAGAGTGCAAAGGCACCACAAGGGATGCACTGCAGTGACTCCAGAGAGTGCACTGGCACCACTGGGGATGCAGTGCAGTGAGTCCAGAGAGTGCAATGGCACCACTGGGGATGCACTGCAGTGAGTCCAGAGAGTGCACTGGCACCACTGGGGATGCACTGCAGTGAGTCCAGAGAGTGCACTGGCACCACTGGGGATGCAGTGCAGTGAGTCCACAAAGTGCACTGGCACCACTGGTGATGCACTGCAGTGAGTCCAGAGAGTTCACTGGCACCACTGGGGATGCAGTGCAGTGAGTCCAGAGATTGCACTGGCACCACTGGGGATGCAGTGCAGTGAGTCCAGAGAGTGCACTGGCACCACTGGGGATGCAGTTCAGTGAGTCCAGAGAGTGAACTGGCACCACTGGGGATGCAGTGCAGTGAGTCCAGAGAGTGCACTGGCACCACCGGGGATTCACTGCAGTGAGTCCAGAGAGTGCACTGACACCACTGGGAATGCACTGCATTGAGTACAGAGAGTGCACGGGCACCTCAGGGGCTGCACTTTCAGTGAGTCCAGAGAGTGCACTGGCACCACTGGGGATGCAGTGCAGTGAGTCCAGAGAGTGCACTGGCACCACTGGGGATGCAATGCAGTGAGTCCAGAGAGTGCACTGGCACCAATGGGATGCAGTGCAGTGAGTCCACAGAGTGCACTGGCACCACAGGGGATACATTGCAGTGAGTCCAGAGAGTGCACTGGCACCACTAGGGATGCAGCACAGTGAGTGCAGAGAGTGAACTGTCACCACTGGGGACGCAGCGCAGTGACTCCAGAGAGTGCGCTGGCACCATAGGGAATGCACTGCAGTGAGTCCAGAGAGTGCACTGGCACCACTGGGGATGCACTGCAGTGGGTCCAGAGAGTGCACTGGCACCACTGGGGATGCAGTGCAGTGAGTCCAGAGAGTGCACTGGCACCATTGGGGATGCACTGCAGTGAGTCCAGAGAGAGCACTGGCACCACTGGGGATGCAGTGCAGTGAGTCCAGAGAGTGCACTGGCACCACTGGAGATGCACTGCACTGAGTCCAGAGACTGCACTGGCACCACTGGGGATGCACTGCAGTGAGTCCAGAGAGTGCACTGGCACCACTGGAGATGCACTGCACTGAGTCCAGAGAGTGCACTGGCACCATTGGGGATGCACTGCAGTGAGTCCAGAGAGTGCACTGGCACCACTGGGGATGCAGTGCAGTGAGTCCAGAGAGTGCACTGGCACCACTGGAGATGCACTGCACTGAGTCCAGAGAGTGCACTGGCACCACTGGGGATGCACTGCAGTGAGTCCAGAGAGTGCACTGGCACCACTGGGGATGCACTGCACTGAGTCCAGAGAGTGCACTAGCACAACAGGGGATGCACTGCAGTGACTCCAGAAAGTGCACTGGCACCACTGGGGATGCAGTGCAGTGAGTCCAGAGAATGCACTGGCACTAATAGGGATGCAGTGCAGTGACTCGAAAGAGTGCACTGGCACCACTGCGGATGCACTGCAGTGAGTCCAGAGAATGCACTGGCACTAATGGGGATGCAGTGCAGTGACTCGAAAGAGTGCACTGGCACCACTGCGGATGCACTGCAGTGAGTCCGGAGAGTGCCCTGGCACCAATGGTGATGCAGTGCAGTGAGTCCAGAGAGTGCACTGGCACCACTGGGGATGCAGTGCAGTGAGTCCAGAGAGTGCACTGGCACCACTGGGGATGCAGTGCAGTGAGTCCAGAGAGTAAACTGGCACCACTGGGGATGCAGTGCAGTGAGTCCAGAGAGTGAACTGGCACCACTGTGGATGCAGTGCAGTGAGTCCAGAGAGTGCACTGGCACCACTGGGGATGCAGTTCAGTGAGTCCAGAGAGTGCACTGGCACCACTGGGGATGCAGTGCAGTGAGTCCAGAGAGTGCACTGGCACCACCGGGGATTCACTGCAGTGAGTCCAGAGAGTGCACTGACACCACTGGGAATGCACTGCATTGAGTACAGAGAGTGCACTGGCACCTCAGGGGCTGCACTGGAGTGAGTCCAGAGAGTGCACTGGCACCACTGGGGATGCACTGCAGTGTGTCCAGAGAGTGCACTGGCACCACTGGGGATGCAATGCAGTGAGTCCAGAGAGTGCACTGGCACCACTGAGATGCAGTGCAGTGTGTCCACAGAGTGCACTGGCACCACAGGGGATACACTGCAGTGAGTCCAGAGAGTGCACTGGCACCACAGGGGATGCACTGCAGTGAGTGCAGAGAGTGCACTGGCACCACTGGGGATGCACCCCGGTGAGTCCAGAGAGTGCACTGGCTCCACTGGGGATGCAGTGCAGTGAGTCCAGAGAGTTCTTTTGCACCACTGGGGATGCAGTTTAGTGAGTCCAGAGAGTGCACCGGCTCCAATGGGGATACACTGCAGTGAGTCCAGAGAGTGCACTCGCACCACTGGGGATGCAGTTCATTGAGTCCAGAGAGCGCCCTTGCACCACTGGTGATAAACTGCAGTGAGTCCAGACAGTGCACTGGCACCACTGGGGATGCAGTTCAGTGAGTCCAGAGAGTGAACTGGCACCACTGGGGATTCAGTGCAAGGAGTCCAGAGAGTGCACTGGCACCACTGGGAATGCACTGCAGTGAGTACAGAGAGTGCACTGGCACCTAAGGGCCTGCACTGCAGTGAGTCCAGAGAGTGCACTGGCACCACTGGGGCTGCACTGCAGTGAGTCCAGAGAGCGCACTGGCACCACTGGGGATGCACTGCAGTGAGTCCAGAGAGTGCACTGGCACCACTGGGATGCAGTGCAGTGAGTCCACAGAGTGCACTGGCACCTCAGGGGATACACTGCAGTGAGTCCAGAGAGTGCACTGGCACCACTGGGGATGCAGCACAGTGAGTCTAGAGAGTGCACTGTCACCACTGCTTATGCAGCGCAGTGAGTCCAGAGAGTTCACTGGCACCACTGGGGATGCAGTGCAGTGAGACCAGAGATTGCACTGGCACCACTGGGGATGCAGTGCAGTGAGTCCAGAGAGTGCACTGGCACCTAAGGGGATGCAGTGCAGTGAGTCCAGAGAGTGCACTGGCACCACTGGGGATGCACTGCACTGAGTCCAGAGAGTGCACTGGCACCACTGGGGATGCAATGCAGTGAGCCCAGAGAGTGCAATGGAACCACTGGGGATGCAGTGCAGTGAGTCCAGAGAGTGCACTGGCACCACTGGGGTTTTAGTGCAGTTAGTCCAGAGAGTGCACTGGCACCAATGGGGATGCAGTGCAGTGAGTCCTGAGAGTGCCCTTGCACCACTGGGGATAAACTGCAGTGAGTCCAGACAGTGCACTGGCACCACTGGGGATGCACTGCAGTGAGACCATAGAGTTCTCTGGCACCACAGGGGATGCAGTTTAGTGAGTCCAGAGAGTGCACCGGCTCCAATGGAGATACACTGCAGTGAGTCCAGAGAGTGCACTGGCTCCACTGGGGATGCAGTGCAGTGAGTCTAGAGAGTGCACTGGCACCACTGGGGATGCACTGCAGTGAGTCCAGAGAGTGCTCTGGCACCACTGAGCTGCACTGCAGTGAGTCCAGAGATTGCACTGGCACCACTGGGGATGCACTGCAGTGAGTCCAGAGACTACACTGGCACCACTGGTGATGCAGTGCAGTGAGTCCAGAGAGTGCACTGGCACCACTGTTGATGCAGTGCAGTGACTCCAGAGAGTGCACTGGCACCACTGGGGATGCAGTGCAGTGAGTCCAGAGAGTGCACTGTCACCACTGGTGATGCAGTGCAGTGAGTCCAGAGAGCCACTGGCACCACTGGGGATGCAGTGCAGTGAGTCCAGAGAGTGCACTGGCACCATTGGGGATGCAGTGTACTAAGTCCAGAGAGTGCACTGGCACCACTGGGGATGCAGTGCACTGAGTCCAGAGAGTGCACTGGCACCACAGGGGATGCAGTGCAGTGAGACCAGAGAGTGCACTGGCTCCACTGGTGATGCAGTGCAGTGAGTCCAGAGAGTGCGCTGGCACCACTGGGGATGCAGTGCAGTGAGTCCTGAGAGTGCACTGGCACCACTGGGGATGCAGTGCAGTGAGTCCAGAGAGTGCACTGGCACCACTGGGGATGCAGTGCAGTGAGTCCAGAGAGTGCACTGGCTCCACTGGTGATGCAGTGCAGTGAGTCCAGAGAGTGCGCTGGCACCACTGGGGATGCAGTGCAGTGAGTCCAGAGAGTGCACTGGCACCACTGGGGATGCAGTGCAGTGAGTGCAGAGAGTGCACTGGCACCACTGGGGATGCAGTGCAGTTGAGTCCAGAGAGTGCACTGGCACAACAGGGGATGCAGTGCAGTGAGTCCAGAGAGTGCACTGGCACCACTGGGGATGCACCCTGGTGAGTCCTGAGATTGCACTGGCACCACTGGGGATGCACTGCAGTGAGTCCAGAGAGTGCACTGGCACCACTGGGGATGCAGTGCAGTGATTGCAGAGAGTGCACTGGCACCACTGGGGATGCAGTGCAGTGAGTCCAGAGAGTGCACTGGCACCACTGGGGATGCACTGCAGTGAGTCCAGAGAGTGCACTGGCACCACTGGGGATGCACTGCACTGAGTCCAGAGAGTGCACTGGCACCACTGGGGTTTTAGTGCAGTTAGTCTAGAGAGTGCACTGGCACCACTGGGATGCAGTGCAGTGAGTCCAGAGAGTGCCCTTGCACCACTGGGGATAAACTGCAGTGAGTCCAGACAGTGCACTGGCACCACTGGGGATGCACTGCAGTGAGACCAGAGAGTTCTCTGGCACCACTGGGGAAGCAGTTTAGTGAGTCCAGAGAGTGCACTGGCTCCACTGGGGATGCAGTGCAGTGAGTCCAGAGAGTGCACTGGCACCACTGGGGATGCAGCACAGTGAGTCCAGAGAGTGATCTGGCACCACTGAGCTGCACTGCAGTGAGTCCAGAGATTGCACTGGCACCACTGGGGATGCACTGCAGTGAGTCCAGAGACTACACTGGTACCACTGGGGATGCAGTGCAGTGAGTCCAGAGAGTGCAGTGGCACCACTGTTGATGCAGTGCAGTGAGTCCAGAGAGTGCACTGGCACCACTGGGTATGCACTGCAGTGAGTCCAGAGAGTGCAGTGGCACCACTGGGGATGCAGTGCAGTGAGTCCAGAGACTGCACATGCACCACTGGGGATGAAGTGCAGTGAGTCCAGAGAGTGCACTGGCACCATTGGGGATGCAGTGCACTGAGTCCAGAGAGTGCACTGGCACCACTGGGGATGCAGTGCACTGAGTCCACAGAGTGCACTCTCAGCACAGGGGATGAACTGCAGGGAGTCCAAAGAGTGCACTGGCACCACTGGGGATGCACTGCAGTGAGTCCAGAGACTACACTGGCACCACTGGGGATGCAGTTTAGTGAGTCCAGAGAGTGCACCGGCTCCAATGGCGATACACTGCAGTGAGTTCAGACAGTGCACTGGCACCACTGGGGTGCAGTGCAGTGAGTCCAGAGAGTGCACTGGCACCACTGGGGATGCAGTGCAGTGAGTCCAGAGAGTGCTCTGGCACCACTGAGCTACACTGCAGTGAGTCCAGTAATTGCACTGGCACCACTGGGGATGCACTGCTGTGAGTCCAGAGACTACACTGGCACCACTGGGGATGCAGTGCAGTGAGTCCAGAGAGTGCACTGGCACCACTGTTGATGCAGTGCAGTGAGTCCAGAGAGTGCACTGGCACCACTGGGGATGCACTGCAGTGAGTCCAGAGAGTGCACTGTCACCACTGGGGATGCACTGCAGTGAGCTCGGAGAGTGCACTGGCTCCACTGGGGATGCAGTGCAGTGAGTCCAGAGAGTGCACTGGCACCACTGGGGATGCAGTGCAGTGAGTCCAGAGAGTGCAGTGGCACCATTGGGGATGCAGTGCACTGAGTCCAGAGAGTGCACTGGCACCACTGGGGATGCAGTGCACTGAGTCCAGAGAGTGCACTGGCACCACTGGGGATGCAGTGCACTGAGTACTGAGAGTGCAAAGGCACCACAAGGGATGCACTGCAGTGAGTCCAGAGAGTGCACTGGCACCACTGGGGATGCAGTGCAGTGAGTCCAGAGAGTGCACTGGCACCACTGGGGATGCACTGCAGTTAGTCCAGAGAGTGCACTGGCACCACTGGGGATGCACTGCAGTGAGTCCAGAGAGTGCACTGGAACACTGTGGATGCAGTGCAGTGAGTTCAGAGAGTGCACTGGCACCAGTGCGGAAGCACTGCAGTGAGTCCAGAGAGTGCACTGGCACCACTGGGGATGCACCCCGGTGAGTCCAGAGAATGCACTGGCACCACTGGGGATGCACCGCAGTGAGTCCAGAGAGTGCACTGGCACCACTGGGGATGCACCCCGGTGAGTCCAGAGAATGCACTGGCACCACTGGGGATGCACCCCGTGAGTCCAGAGAGTGCACTCGCACCACTGGGGATGCACTGCAGTGAGTCCAGAGAGTGCACTGGCCCCACTGGGGATGTAGTGCAGTGAGTCCACAGAGGGCACTGGCACCACTGGGGATGCAGCGCAGTGAGTCCAGAGAGTGCACTGGCACCACTGGGGATGCACTGCAGTGAGTCCAGAGAGTGCACTGGCACCACTGCTGTTGCAGTGCAGTGAGTCCAGAGAGTGCCCTGGAACCACTGGGGATGCAGCGCAGTGACTACAGAGAGTGCACTGTCTCCACTGGGGATGCAGTGCAGTGAGTCCAGAGAGTGCACTGGCACCACTGGTGATACAGTGCAGTGAGTCCAGCGAGTGCACTGTCAGCACTGGGGATGCAGTGCAGTGAGTCCAGAGAGTGCACTGGCACCACTGGGGATGTACTGCAGTGAGTCCAGAGAGTGCACTGGCACCACTGGGGATGCACTGCAGTGATTCCGGAGAGTGCACTGGCACCACTGGGGATGCAGTGCACTGAGTCCAGAGAGTACACTGGCACCACTGGGGATGCAGTGCAGTGAGTCCAGAGAGTGCACTGGCACCACTGGGGATGCACTGCAGTGAGTCCAGAGAGTGCACTGGCACCACTGGGGATGCACTGCAGTGAGTCCAGAGACTGCACTGGCACCACTGGGGATGCACTGCAGTGAGTCCAGAGAATGCACTGGCACCACTGGGGATGCAGTGCAGTGACTCGAAAGAGTGCACTGGCACCACTGGGGATGCACTGCTCTGAGTCCGCAGAGTGCCCTGGCACCAATGGTGATGCAGTGCAGTGATCCAGAGAGTGCACTGGAACCACTGGGGATGCAGTGCAGTGAGTCCAGAGAGTGCACTGGCACCACTGGGCATGCAGTGCAGTGAGCTCAGAGAGTGCACTGGCACCACTGGGGATGCAGTGCAGTGAGTGCAGAGAGTGCACTGGCACCACTGGGGATGCAGTGCAGTGAGTCCAGAGAGTGCACTGGCACCACTGGGGATGCAGTGCACTGAGTCCAGAGAGTGCACTGGCAGCACTGGGGATGCACTGCAGTGAGTCCAGAGAGTGCACTGGCACCACTGGGGATGCACTGCAGTGAGTCCAGAGAGTGCACTGGCACCACTGGGGATGCACCCCGGTGAGTCCAGACAGTGCACTGGCTCCAATGGGGATGCAGTGCAGTGAGTCCAGAGAGTGCACTGGCACCACTGGGGATGCAGTGCAATGAGTCCTGAGAGTGCAATGGCACCACAAGGGATGCACCCCGGCAAGTCCAGAGAGTGCACTGGCACCACTGGGGATGCAGTGCAGTGAGTCCAGAGAGTGCACTGGCACCACGGGGGATGCACTGCAGTGAGTCCAGAGATTGCACTGGCACCACTGGGGATGCAGTGCAGTGAGTCCACAAAGTGCACTGGCACCACTGGTGATGCACTGCAGTGAGTCCAGAGAGTTCACTGGCACCACTGGGGATGCAGTGCAGTGAGTCCAGAGATTGCACTGGCACCACTGGGGATGCATTGCAGTGAGTCCAGAGAGTGCACTGGCACCACTGGGGATGCGGTGCAGTGAGTCCAGAGAGTGAACTGGCACCACTGGGGATGCAGTGCAGTGAGTCCAGAGAGTGCACTGGCACCACTGGGAATGCACTGCATTGAGTACAGAGAGTGCACTGGCACCTCAGGGGCTGCACTGCAGTGAGTCCAGAGAGTGCACTGGCACCACTGGGGATGCAATGCAGTGAGTCCAGAGAGTGCACTGGCACCACTAGGGATGCAGCACAGTGAGTCCAGAGAGTGAACTGTCACCACTGGGGACGCAGCGCAGTGACTCCAGAGAGTGCACTGGCACCACTGGGGATGCACTGCAGTGAGTCCAGAGAGTGCACTGGCACCACTGGGGATGCACTGCAGTGAGTCCAGAGAGTGCACTGGCACCACTGGAGATGCACTGCACTGAGTCCAGAGAGTGCACTGGCTCCACTGGGGATGCAGTGCAGTGAGTGCAGAGAGTGCACTAGCACAACAGGGGATGCACTGCAGTGACTCCAGAAAGTGCACTGGCACCACTGGAGATGCAGTGCAGTGAGTCCAGAGAGTGCACTGGCACCACTGGTGATGCAGTGCTGTGAGTCCAGAGAGTACACTGGCACCACTGGGGATGCACTGCAGTGAGTCCAGAGAATGCACTGTCACTAATGGGGATGCAGTGCAGTGACTCGAAAGAGTGCACTGGCACCACTGCGGATGCACTGCAGTGAGTCCGGAGAGTGCCCTAGCACCAATGGTGATGCAGTTCAGTGACTCCAGAGAGTGCACTGGCACCACTGGGGATGCACTGCAGTGAGTCCAGAGAGTGCACTGTCAGCACTGGGGATGCAGTGCAGTGAGTCCAGAGAGTGCACTGGCACCTAAGGGGATGCAGTGCAGTGAGTCCAGAGAGTGTACTGGCACCACAGGGGATGCAGTGCAGTGAGTCCAGAGAGTGCACTGGCACCACTGGGGATGCAGTTTAGTGAGTCCAGAGAGTGCACCGGCTCCAATGGGGATACACTGCAGTGAGTCCAGAGAGTGCACTGGCACCACTGGGGATGCAGTGCAGTGAGTCCAGAGAGTGCCCTTGCACCACTGGGGATGCACTGCAGTGAGTCCAGAGAGTGCACTGGCACCACTGGTGATGTAGTGCAGTGAGTCCAGAGAGTGCACTGGCACCACAGGGGATTCAGTGCAAGGAGTCCAGAGAGTGCACTGGCACCACTGGGAATGCACTGCAGTGAGTACAGAGAGTGCACTGGCACCTAAGGGCCTGCACTGCAGTGAGTCCAGAGAGTGCACTGGCACCACTGGTGTTGCACTGCAGTGAGTCCAGAGAGCGCACTGGCACCACTGGGGATGCACTGCAGTGAGTCCAGGGAGTGCACTGGCACCACTGGGATGCAGTGCAGTGAGTCCACAGAGTGCACTGGCACCTCAGGGGATACACTGCAATGAGTCCTGAGAGTGCACTGGCACCACTGGGGATGCAATGCAGTGAGTCTAGAGAGTGCACTGTCACCACTGCTTATGCAGCGCAGTGAGTCCAGAGAGTTCACTGGCACCACTGGGGTTTTAGTGCAGTTAGTCCAGAGAGTGCACTGGCACCAATGGGGATGCAGTGCAGTGAGTCCTGAGAGTGCCCTTGCACCACTGGGGATAAACTGCAGTGAGTCCAGACAGTGCACTGGCACCACTGGGGATGCACTGCAGTGAGACGAGAGAGTTCTCTGGCACCACTGGGGATGCAGTTTAGTGAGTCCAGAGAGTGCACCGGCTCCAATGGGGATGCACTGCAGGGAGTCCAGAGAGTGCTCTGGCACCACTGAGCTGCACTGCAGTGAGTGCAGAGATTGCACTGGCACCACTGGGGATGCACTGCAGTGAGTCCAGAGACTACACTGGCACCACTGGGGATGCAGTGCTGTGAGTGCAGAGAGTGCACTGGCACCACTGTTGATGCAGTGCAGTGACTCCAGAGAGTGCACTGGCACCACTGGGGATGCAGTCCAGTGAGTCCAGAGAGGGCACTGTCACCACTGGTGATGCATTGCAGTGAGTCCAGAGAGCCACTGGCACCACTGGGGATGCAGTGCAGTGAGTCCAGAGAGTGCACTGGCACCATTGGGGATGCAGTGTACTGAGTCCAGAGAGTGCACTGGCACCACTGGGGATGCAGTGCACTGAGTCCAGAGAGTGCACTCTAAGCACTGGGGATGCACTGCAGTGAGTCCAAAGAGTGCACTGGCACCACAGGGGATGCAGTGCAGTGAGACCAGAGAGTGCACTGGCACCACTGGGGATGCAGTGCAGTGAGTCCAGAGAGTGCACTGGCTCCACTGGTGATGCAGTGCAGTGAGTCCAGAGAGTGCACTGGCACCACTGGGGATGCAGTGCAGTGAGTCCTGAGAGTGCAATGGCACCACTGGGGATGCAGTGCAGTGAGTCCAGAGAGTGAACTGGCAACACTGGGGATGCAGTGCAGTGAGTCCAGAGAGTGCTCTGGCACCACTGGGAATGCACTGCATTGAGTACAGAGAGTGCACTGGCACCTCAGGGGCTGCACTGCAGTGAGTCCAGAGAGTGCACTGGCACCACTGGGGATGCACTGGAGTGAGTCCAGAGAGTGCACTGGCACCACTGGGGATGCAATGCAGTGAGTCCAGAGAGTGCACTGGCACCAATGGGATGCAGTGCAGTGAGTCCACAGAGTGCACTGGCACCACAGGGGATACATTGTAGTGAGTCCAGAGAGTGCACTGGCACCACTGGGGATGCAGCACAGTGAGTCCAGAGAGTGAACTGTCACCACTGGGGACGCAGCGCAGTGACTCCAGAGAGTGCACTGGCACCACTGGTGATGCACTGCAGTGAGTCCAGAGAGTGCACTGGCACCACTGGGGATGCACTGCAGTGAGTCCAGAGAGTGCACTGGCACCACTGGAGATGCACTGCACAGAGTCCAGAGAGTGCACTGGCTCCACTGGGGATGCAGTGCAGTGAGTGCAGAGAGTGCACTAGCACAACAGGGGATGCACTGCAGTGACTCCAGAAAGTGCACTGGCACCACTGGGGATGCAGTGCAGTGAGTCCAGAGAGTGCACTGGCACCACTGGGGATGCAGTGCTGTGAGTCCAGAGAGTACACTGGCACCACTGGGGATGCACTGCAGTGAGTCCAGAGAATGCACTGTCACTAATGGGGATGCAGTGCAGTGACTCGAAAGAGTGCACTGGCACCACTGCGGATGCACTGCAGTGAGTCCGGAGAGTGCCCTGGCACCAATGGTGATGCAGTTCAGTGAGTCCAGAGAGTGCACTGGCACCACTGGGGATGCAGTGCAGTGAGTCCAGAGAGTGCACTGTCAGCACTGGGGATGAAGTGCAGTGAGTCCAGAGAGTGCACTGGCACCTAAGGGGATGCAGTGCAGTGAGTCCAGAGAGTGTACTGGCACCACAGGGGATGCAGTGCAGTGAGTCCAGAGAGTGCACTGGCACCACTGGGGATGCACCCCGGTGAGTCCAGAGAGTTCTCTGGCACCACTGGGGATGCAGTTTAGTGAGTCCAGAGAGTGCACCGGCTCCAATAGGGATACACTGCAGTGAGTTCAGAGAGTGCACTGGCACCACTGGGGATGCAGTGCAGTGAGTCCAGAGAGTGCCCTTGCACCACTGGGGATGCACTGCAGTGAGTCCAGACAGTGCACTGGCACCACTGGGGATGCAGTTCAGTGAGTCCAGAGAGTGAACTGGCACCACTGGTGATGTAGTGCAGTGAGTCCAGAGAGTGCACTGGCACCACCGGGGATTCAGTGCAAGGAGTCCAGAGAGTGCACTGGCACCACTGGGAATGCACTGCAGTGAGTACAGAGAGTGCACTGGCACCACTGGAGATGCACTGCACTGAGTCCAGAGAGTGCACTGGCACCACTGGGAATGCACTGCAGTGAGTACAGAGAGTGCACTTTCACCTCAGGGGCTGCACTGCAGTGAGTCCAGAGAGTGCACTGGCACCACTGGGGATGAACTGCAGTGAGTCCAGAGAGTGCACTGGCACCACTGGGATGCACTGCAGTGAGTCCAGAGAGTGCAATGGCACCACAGGGGATACCCTGCACTGAGTCCAGAGAGTGCACTGGCACCACTGGGGATGCAGCACAGTAAGTCCAGAGAGTGAACTGTCAGCACTGGGGACGCAGCGCAGTGCTTACAGAGAGTGCACTAGCACCACTGGGGATGCAGTGCAGTGAGTCCAGAGAGTGCACTGGCACCAGTGGGGATGCACTGCAGTGGGTCCAGAGAGTGCACTGGCACCACTGGGGATGCAGTGCAGTGAGTCCAGAGAGTGCACTGGCACCACTGGGGATGCACTGCAGTGAGTCCAGAGAGTGCACTGGCACCACTGGGGATGCAGTGCAGTGAGTCCAGAGAGTGCACTGGCTCCACTGGGGATGCAGTGCAGTGAGTCCAGAGAGTGCACTGGCTCCACTGGGGATGCAGTGCAGTGAGTGCAGAGAGTGCACTAGCACAACAGGGGATGCACTGCAGTGACTCCAGAAGGTGCACTGGCACCACTGGGGATGCACTGCAGTGAGTGCAGAGAGTGCACTGGCACCACTGGGGATGCAGTTCAGTGAGTCCAGAGAGTGAACTGGCACCACTGGTGATGTAGTGTAGTGAGTCCAGAGAGTGCACTGGCACCACCGGGGATTCAGTGCAAGGAGTCCAGAGAGTGCACTGGCACCACTGGGAATGCACTGCAGTGAGTACAGAGAGTGCACTGGCACCTAAGGGCCTGCACTGCAGTGAGTCCAGAGAGTGCACTGGCACCACTGGTGCTGCACTGCAGTGAGTCCAGAGAGCGCACTGGCACCACTGGGGATGCACTGCAGTGAGTCCAGAGAGTGCACTGGCACCACTGGGATGCAGTGCAGTGAGTCCAGAGAGTGCACTGGCACCACTGGGGATGCACTGCAGTTAGTCCAGAGAGTGCACTGGCACCACTGGGGATGCACTGCAGTGAGTCCAGAGAGTGCACTGGAACACTGTGGATGCAGTGCAGTGAGTTCAGAGAGTGCACTGGCACCAGTGCGGAAGCACTGCAGTGAGTCCAGAGAGTGCACTGGCACCACTGGGGATGCACCCCGGTGAGTCCAGAGAATGCACTGGCACCACTGGGGATGCACCGCAGTGAGTCCAGAGAGTGCACTGGCACCACTGGGGATGCACCCCGGTGAGTCCAGAGAATGCACTGGCACCACTGGGGATGCACCCCGGTGAGTCCAGAGAGTGCACTCGCACCACTGGGGATGCACTGCAGTGAGTCCAGAGAGTGCACTGGCCCCACTGGGGATGTAGTGCAGTGAGTCCACAGAGGGCACTGGCACCACTGGGGATGCAGCGCAGTGAGTCCAGAGAGTGCACTGGCACCACTGGGGATGCACTGCAGTGAGTCCAGAGAGTGCACTGGCACCACTGCTGTTGCAGTGCAGTGAGTCCAGAGAGTGCCCTGGAACCACTGGGGATGCAGCGCAGTGACTACAGAGAGTGCACTGTCTCCACTGGGGATGCAGTGCAGTGAGTCCAGAGAGTGCACTGGCACCACTGGTGATACAGTGCAGTGAGTCCAGCGAGTGCACTGTCAGCACTGGGGATGCAGTGCAGTGAGTCCAGAGAGTGCACTGGCACCACTGGGGATGTACTGCAGTGAGTCCAGAGAGTGCACTGGCACCACTGGGGATGCACTGCAGTGATTCCGGAGAGTGCACTGGCACCACTGGGGATGCAGTGCACTGAGTCCAGAGAGTACACTGGCACCACTGGGGATGCAGTGCAGTGAGTCCAGAGAGTGCACTGGCACCACTGGGGATGCACTGCAGTGAGTCCAGAGAGTGCACTGGCACCACTGGGGATGCACTGCAGTGAGTCCAGAGACTGCACTGGCACCACTGGGGATGCACTGCAGTGAGTCCAGAGAATGCACTGGCACCACTGGGGATGCAGTGCAGTGACTCGAAAGAGTGCACTGGCACCACTGGGGATGCACTGCTCTGAGTCCGCAGAGTGCCCTGGCACCAATGGTGATGCAGTGCAGTGATCCAGAGAGTGCACTGGAACCACTGGGGATGCAGTGCAGTGAGTCCAGAGAGTGCACTGGCACCACTGGGCATGCAGTGCAGTGAGCTCAGAGAGTGCACTGGCACCACTGGGGATGCAGTGCAGTGAGTGCAGAGAGTGCACTGGCACCACTGGGGATGCAGTGCAGTGAGTCCAGAGAGTGCACTGGCACCACTGGGGATGCAGTGCACTGAGTCCAGAGAGTGCACTGGCAGCACTGGGGATGCACTGCAGTGAGTCCAGAGAGTGCACTGGCACCACTGGGGATGCACTGCAGTGAGTCCAGAGAGTGCACTGGCACCACTGGGGATGCACCCCGGTGAGTCCAGACAGTGCACTGGCTCCAATGGGGATGCAGTGCAGTGAGTCCAGAGAGTGCACTGGCACCACTGGGGATGCAGTGCAATGAGTCCTGAGAGTGCAATGGCACCACAAGGGATGCACCCCGGCAAGTCCAGAGAGTGCACTGGCACCACTGGGGATGCAGTGCAGTGAGTCCAGAGAGTGCACTGGCACCACGGGGGATGCACTGCAGTGAGTCCAGAGATTGCACTGGCACCACTGGGGATGCAGTGCAGTGAGTCCACAAAGTGCACTGGCACCACTGGTGATGCACTGCAGTGAGTCCAGAGAGTTCACTGGCACCACTGGGGATGCAGTGCAGTGAGTCCAGAGATTGCACTGGCACCACTGGGGATGCATTGCAGTGAGTCCAGAGAGTGCACTGGCACCACTGGGGATGCGGTGCAGTGAGTCCAGAGAGTGAACTGGCACCACTGGGGATGCAGTGCAGTGAGTCCAGAGAGTGCACTGGCACCACTGGGAATGCACTGCATTGAGTACAGAGAGTGCACTGGCACCTCAGGGGCTGCACTGCAGTGAGTCCAGAGAGTGCACTGGCACCACTGGGGATGCACTGGAGTGAGTCCAGAGAGTGCACTGGCACCACTGGGGATGCAATGCAGTGAGTCCAGAGAGTGCACTGGCACCACTAGGGATGCAGCACAGTGAGTCCAGAGAGTGAACTGTCACCACTGGGGACGCAGCGCAGTGACTCCAGAGAGTGCACTGGCACCACTGGGGATGCACTGCAGTGAGTCCAGAGAGTGCACTGGCACCACTGGGGATGCACTGCAGTGAGTCCAGAGAGTGCACTGGCACCACTGGAGATGCACTGCACTGAGTCCAGAGAGTGCACTGGCTCCACTGGGGATGCAGTGCAGTGAGTGCAGAGAGTGCACTAGCACAACAGGGGATGCACTGCAGTGACTCCAGAAAGTGCACTGGCACCACTGGAGATGCAGTGCAGTGAGTCCAGAGAGTGCACTGGCACCACTGGTGATGCAGTGCTGTGAGTCCAGAGAGTACACTGGCACCACTGGGGATGCACTGCAGTGAGTCCAGAGAATGCACTGTCACTAATGGGGATGCAGTGCAGTGACTCGAAAGAGTGCACTGGCACCACTGCGGATGCACTGCAGTGAGTCCGGAGAGTGCCCTGGCACCAATGGTGATGCAGTTCAGTGACTCCAGAGAGTGCACTGGCACCACTGGGGATGCACTGCAGTGAGTCCAGAGAGTGCACTGTCAGCACTGGGGATGCAGTGCAGTGAGTCCAGAGAGTGCACTGGCAACTAAGGGGATGCAGTGCAGTGAGTCCAGAGAGTGTACTGGCACCACAGGGGATGCAGTGCAGTGAGTCCAGAGAGTGCACTGGCACCACTGGGGATGCACCCCGGTGAGTCCAGAGAGTTCTCTGGCACCACTGGGGATGCAGTTTAGTGAGTCCAGAGAGTGCACCGGCTCCAATGGGGATACACTGCAGTGAGTCCAGAGAGTGCACTGGCACCACTGGGGATGCAGTGCAGTGAGTCCAGAGAGTGCCCTTGCACCACTGGGGATGCACTGCAGTGAGTCCAGAGAGTGCACTGGCACCACTGGTGATGTAGTGCAGTGAGTCCAGAGAGTGCACTGGCACCACAGGGGATTCAGTGCAAGGAGTCCAGAGAGTGCACTGGCACCACTGGGAATGCACTGCAGTGAGTACAGAGAGTGCACTGGCACCTAAGGGCCTGCACTGCAGTGAGTCCAGAGAGTGCACTGGCACCACTGGTGTTGCACTGCAGTGAGTCCAGAGAGCGCACTGGCACCACTGGGGATGCACTGCAGTGAGTCCAGGGAGTGCACTGGCACCACTGGGATGCAGTGCAGTGAGTCCACAGAGTGCACTGGCACCTCAGGGGATACACTGCAATGAGTCCTGAGAGTGCACTGGCACCACTGGGGATGCAATGCAGTGAGTCTAGAGAGTGCACTGTCACCACTGCTTATGCAGCGCAGTGAGTCCAGAGAGTTCACTGGCACCACTGGGGTTTTAGTGCAGTTAGTCCAGAGAGTGCACTGGCACCAATGGGGATGCAGTGCAGTGAGTCCTGAGAGTGCCCTTGCACCACTGGGGATAAACTGCAGTGAGTCCAGACAGTGCACTGGCACCACTGGGGATGCACTGCAGTGAGACGAGAGAGTTCTCTGGCACCACTGGGGATGCAGTTTAGTGAGTCCAGAGAGTGCACCGGCTCCAATGGGGATGCACTGCAGGGAGTCCAGAGAGTGCTCTGGCACCACTGAGCTGCACTGCAGTGAGTGCAGAGATTGCACTGGCACCACTGGGGATGCACTGCAGTGAGTCCAGAGACTACACTGGCACCACTGGGGATGCAGTGCTGTGAGTCCAGAGAGTGCACTGGCACCACTGTTGATGCAGTGCAGTGACTCCAGAGAGTGCACTGGCACCACTGGGGATGCAGTGCAGTGAGTCCAGAGAGGGCACTGTCACCACTGGTGATGCATTGCAGTGAGTCCAGAGAGCCACTGGCACCACTGGGGATGCAGTGCAGTGAGTCCAGAGAGTGCACTGGCACCATTGGGGATGCAGTGTACTGAGTCCAGAGAGTGCACTGGCACCACTGGGGATGCAGTGCACTGAGTCCAGAGAGTGCACTCTAAGCACTGGGGATGCACTGCAGTGAGTCCAAAGAGTGCACTGGCACCACAGGGGATGCAGTGCAGTGAGACCAGAGAGTGCACTGGCACCACTGGGGATGCAGTGCAGTGAGTCCAGAGAGTGCACTGGCTCCACTGGTGATGCAGTGCAGTGAGTCCAGAGAGTGCACTGGCACCACTGGGGATGCAGTGCAGTGAGTCCTGAGAGTGCAATGGCACCACTGGGGATGCAGTGCAGTGAGTCCAGAGAGTGAACTGGCACCACTGGGGATGCAGTGCAGTGAGTCCAGAGAGTGCTCTGGCACCACTGGGAATGCACTGCATTGAGTACAGAGAGTGCACTGGCACCTCAGGGGCTGCACTGCAGTGAGTCCAGAGAGTGCACTGGCACCACTGGGGATGCACTGGAGTGAGTCCAGAGAGTGCACTGGCACCACTGGGGATGCAATGCAGTGAGTCCAGAGAGTGCACTGGCACCAATGGGATGCAGTGCAGTGAGTCCACAGAGTGCACTGGCACCACAGGGGATACATTGTAGTGAGTCCAGAGAGTGCACTGGCACCACTGGGGATGCAGCACAGTGAGTCCAGAGAGTGAACTGTCACCACTGGGGACGCAGCGCAGTGACTCCAGAGAGTGCACTGGCACCACTGGTGATGCACTGCAGTGAGTCCAGAGAGTGCACTGGCACCACTGGGGATGCACTGCAGTGAGTCCAGAGAGTGCACTGGCACCACTGGAGATGCACTGCACAGAGTCCAGAGAGTGCACTGGCTCCACTGGGGATGCAGTGCAGTGAGTGCAGAGAGTGCACTAGCACAACAGGGGATGCACTGCAGTGACTCCAGAAAGTGCACTGGCACCACTGGGGATGCAGTGCAGTGAGTCCAGAGAGTGCACTGGCACCACTGGGGATGCAGTGCTGTGAGTCCAGAGAGTACACTGGCACCACTGGGGATGCACTGCAGTGAGTCCAGAGAATGCACTGTCACTAATGGGGATGCAGTGCAGTGACTCGAAAGAGTTCACTGGCACCACTGCGGATGCACTGCAGTGAGTCCGGAGAGTGCCCTGGCACCAATGGTGATGCAGTTCAGTGAGTCCAGAGAGTGCACTGGCACCACTGGGGATGCAGTGCAGTGAGTCCAGAGAGTGCACTGGCACCACTGGGGATGCAGTGCAGTGAGTCCAGAGAGTGCACTGGCACCTAAGGGGATGCAGTGCAGTGAGTCCAGAGAGTGTACTGGCACCACAGGGGATGCAGTGCAGTGAGTCCAGAGAGTGCACTGGCACCACTGGGGATGCACCCCGGTGAGTCCAGAGAGTTCTCTGGCACCACTGGGGATGCAGTTTAGTGAGTCCAGAGAGTGCACCGGCTCCAATAGGGATACACTGCAGTGAGTTCAGAGAGTGCACTGGCACCACTGGGGATGCAGTGCAGTGAGTCCAGAGAGTGCCCTTGCACCACTGGGGATGCACTGCAGTGAGTCCAGACAGTGCACTGGCACCACTGGGGATGCAGTTCAGTGAGTCCAGAGAGTGAACTGGCACCACTGGTGATGTAGTGCAGTGAGTCCAGAGAGTGCACTGGCACCACCGGGGATTCAGTGCAAGGAGTCCAGAGAGTGCACTGGCACCACTGGGAATGCACTGCAGTGAGTACAGAGAGTGCACTGGCACCACTGGAGATGCACTGCACTGAGTCCAGAGAGTGCACTGGCACCACTGGGAATGCACTGCAGTGAGTACAGAGAGTGCACTTTCACCTCAGGGGCTGCACTGCAGTGAGTCCAGAGAGTGCACTGGCACCACTGGGGATGCACTGCAGTGAGTCCAGAGAGTGCACTGGCACCACTGGGATGCACTGCAGTGAGTCCTGAGAGTGCAATGGCACCACAGGGGATACCCTGCACTGAGTCCAGAGAGTGCACTGGCACCACTGGGGATGCAGCACAGTAAGTCCAGAGAGTGAACTGTCAGCACTGGGGACGCAGCGCAGTGTTTACAGAGAGTGCACTAGCACCACTGGGGATGCAGTGCAGTGAGTCCAGAGAGTGCACTGGCACCAGTGGGGATGCACTGCAGTGGGTCCAGAGAGTGCACTGGCACCACTGGGGATGCAGTGCAGTGAGTCCAGAGAGTGCACTGGCACCACTGGGGATGCACTGCAGTGAGTCCAGAGAGTGCACTGGCACCACTGGGGATGCAGTGCAGTGAGTCCAGAGAGTGCACTGGCTCCACTGGGGATGCAGTGCAGTGAGTCCAGAGAGTGCACTGGCTCCACTGGGGATGCAGTGCAGTGAGTGCAGAGAGTGCACTAGCACAACAGGGGATGCACTGCAGTGACTCCAGAAGGTGCACTGGCACCACTGGGGATGCACTGCAGTGAGTGCAGAGAGTGCACTGGCACCACTGGGGATGCAGTTCAGTGAGTCCAGAGAGTGAACTGGCACCACTGGTGATGTAGTGTAGTGAGTCCAGAGAGTGCACTGGCACCACCGGGGATTCAGTGCAAGGAATCCAGAGAGTGCACTGGCACCACTGGGAATGCACTGCAGTGAGTACAGAGAGTGCACTGGCACCTAAGGGCCTGCACTGCAGTGAGTCCAGAGAGTGCACTGGCACCACTGGTGCTGCACTGCAGTGAGTCCAGAGAGCGCTCTGGCACCACTGGGGATGCACTGCAGTGAGTCCAGAGAGTGCACTGGCACCACTGGGATGCAGTGCAGTGAGTCCACAGAGTGCACTGGCACCTCAGGGGATACACTGCAATGAGTCCTGAGAGTGCACTGGCACCACTGGGGATGCAATGCAGTGAGTCTAGAGAGTGCACTGTCACCACTGCTTATGCAGCGCAGTGAGTCCAGAGAGTTCACTGGCACCACTGGGGTTTTAGTGCAGTTAGTCCAGAGAGTGCACTGGCACCAATGGGGATGCAGTGCAGTGAGTCCTGAGAGTGCCCTTGCACCACTGGGGATAAACTGCAGTGAGTCCAGACAGTGCACTGGCACCACTGGGGATGCACTGCAGTGAGACGAGAGAGTTCTCTGGCACCACTGGGGATGCAGTTTAGTGAGTCCAGAGAGTGCACCGGCTCCAATGGGGATGCACTGCAGGGAGTCCAGAGAGTGCTCTGGCACCACTGAGCTGCACTGCAGTGAGTGCAGAGATTGCACTGGCACCACTGGGGATGCACTGCAGTGAGTCCAGAGACTACACTGGCACCACTGGGGATGCAGTGCAGTGAGTCCAGAGAGTGCACTGGCACCACTGGGGATGCACTGCAGTGACTCCAGAGAGTGCACTGGCACCACTGGGGATGCAGTGCAGTGAGTCCAGAGAGTGCACTGTCACCACTGGTGATGCATTGCAGTGAGTTCAGAGAGCCACTGGCACCACTGGGGATGCAGTGCAGTGAGTCCAGAGAGTGCACTGGCACCATTGGGGATGCAGTGTACTGAGTCCAGAGAGTGCACTGGCACCACTGGGGATGCAGTGCACTGAGTCCAGAGAGTGCACTCTAAGCACTGGGGATGCACTGCAGTGAGTCTAAAGAGTGCACTGGCACCACAGGGGATGCAGTGCAGTGAGACCAGAGAGTGCACTGGCACCACTGGGGATGCAGTGCAGTGAGTGCAGAGAGTGCACTGGCTCCACTGGTGATGCAGTGCAGTGAGTCCACAGAGGGCACTGGCACCACTGGGGATGCAGTGCAGTGAGTCCTGAGAGTGCAATGGCACCACTGGGGATCCAGTGCAGTGAGTCCAGAGAGTGCACTGTCACCACTGGGGATGCAGTGCAGTGAGTGCAGAGAATGCACTGGCACCACTGGGGATGCACTGCAGTGAGTCCAGAGAGTGCACTGGCACCACTGGGGATGCAGTGCAGTGAGTCCAGAGAGTGCACTGTCACCACTGGGGATGCAGTGCAGTGAGTCCAGAGAGTGCACTGGCACAAAAGGTGATGCACTGCAGTGAGTCCAGAGAGTGCACTGGCACCACTGGGGATGTAGTGCAGTGAGTCCAGAGAGTGCACTGGCGCCACTGGGGATGCACTGCAGTGAGTCCAGAGAGTGCAGTGGCACCACTGGGAATGCAGTGCACTGAGTCCAGAGAGTACACTGGCACCACTGGGGATGCAGTGCAGTGAGTGCAGAGAGTGCACTGGCACCACTGGGGATGCAGTGCAGTGAGTCCAGAGAGTGCACTGGCACCACTGGGGATGCACTGCAGTGAGTCCAGAGAGTGCACTGGCACCACTGGGGATGCACTGCCGTGAGTCCAGAGAATGCACTGGCACCACTGGGGATGCAGTGCAGTGACTCGAAAGAGTGCACTGGCACCACTGGGGATGCACTGCAGTGAGTCCGGAGAGTGCCCTGGCACCAATGGTGATGCAGTTCAGTGATCCAGAGAGTGCACTGGCACCACTGGGTATGCAGTGCAGTTAGTCCATAGAGTGCACTGGCTCCACTGGGGATGCAGTGCAGTGACTCAAGAGAGTGCACAGGCACCACTGGGGATGCAGTGCAGTGAGTCCAGAGAGTGCAATGGCACCACAGGGGATGCACTGCAGTGATTCCAGAGAGTGCACTGTCACCACTGGGGATGCAGTGCAGTGAGTCCAGAGAGTGCACTGGCACCAGTGGGGGTGCAGTGCAGTGAGTCCAGAGAGTGCACTGACACCAACTGGAGCTGCACTGCAGTGAGTCCTGAGATTGCACTGGCACCACTGGGGATGCAGTGCAGTCAGTCCAGAGACTACACTGGCACCACTGGAAATGCACTGCAGTGAGTCCAGAGAGAGCACTGGCACCACTGGGGATGCAGCGCACTGACTACAGAGAGTGCACTGGCACCACTGGGGATGCAGTGCAGTGAGTCCAGAGAGTACACTGACACCTCAGGGGCTGCACTGCAGTGAGTCCAGAGAGTGCACTGGCACCACTGGGGATGCAGTGCAGTGAGTCCACAGAGTGCACTGGCTCCACTGGGGATGCACCTCGGTGAGTCCAGAGAGTGCTCTGGGAACACCGGGGATGCAGTGCAGTGAGTGCAGAGAGTGCCCTGGCACCACTGGGGATGCAGTGCAGTGAGTGCAGAGAGTGCACTGGCACTACTGGGGATGCAGTGCAGTGAGTCCAGAGAGTGCACTGGCACCAGTGGGGGTGCAGTGCAGTGAGTCCAGAGAGTCCACTGGCACCAACTGGAGCTGCACTGCAGTGAGTCCTGAGATTGCACTGGCACCACTGGGGATGCAGTGCAGTGAGTCCAGAGACTACACTGGCACCACTGGAAATGCACTGCAGTGACTCCAGAGAGAGCACTGGCACCACTGGGGATGCAGTGTAGTGACTCCAGAGAGTGCACTGGCACCACTGGGGATGCAGTGCAGTGAGTCCAGGGAGTACACTGGCACCTCAGGGGCTGCACTGCAGTGAGTCCAGAGAGTGCACTGGCACCACTGGGGATGCACCTCGGTGAGTCCAGAGAGTGCTCTGGGAACACCGGGGATGCAGTGCAGTGAGTGCAGAGAGTGCACTGGCACCACTGGGGATGCAGTGCAGTGAGTGCAGAGAGTGCACTGGCACCACTGGGGATGCAGTGCAGTGAGTGCAGAGAGTGCACTGGCACCACTGGCGATGCACTGCAGTGAGTCCACAGAGTGCACTGGCACCACTGGGGATGCACTGCAGTGAGTCCAGAGAGTGCACTGGCACCACTGGGGATGCAATGCAGTGACTCAAAAGAGTGCACTGGCACCACTGGGGATGCAGTGCAGTGAGTCCGGAGAGTGCACTGGCACCAATGGTGATGCAGTGCAGTGAGTCCAGAGAGTGCACTGGCACCACTGGGGATACAGTGCAGTGAGTCCAGAGAGTGCACTGTCACCACTGGGGATGCAATGCAGTGAGTCCAGAGAGTGCACTGGCACCACTGGGGATGCAGTGCAGTGAGTCCAGAGAGTGCACTGGCACCACTGGGGATGCACTGCAGTGATTCCAGAGAGTGCACTGGCACCACTGTGGATGCAGTGCAGTGAGTCCAGAGAGTGCACTGGCACCACTGGTGAAGCACTGCAGTGAGTCCAGAGAGTGCACTGGCACCACTGGGGATGCACTGCAGTGAGTCCAGAGAGTGCACTGGCACCACTGGGGATGCAGTGCAGTGAGTCCAAAGAGTGCACTGGCACCACTGGGGATGCAGTGCTTGAGTGCAGAGAGTGCACTGGCACCACTAGGGATGCAGTGCAGTGAGTCCAGAGAGTGGACTGGCACCACTGGGGATGGAGTGCAGTGAGTCCAAAGAGTGCACTGGCACCACTGGGGATGCACTGTAGTGAGTCCAGAGACTGCACAGGCACCACTGGGGATGCAGTGCAGTGACTCCAGAGAGTGCACTGGCACCACTGGGGATGCAGTGCAGTGAGTGCAGAGAGTGCACTGGCACCACTGGGGATGCAATGCAGTGAGTCCAGAGAGTGCACTGGCACCACTGGGGATGCACTGCAGTGAATCCAGAGAGTGCACGGGCACCACTGGTTATGCAGTGCAGTTGAGTCCAGAGAGTGCACTGGCACCTTGGGGATGCATTGGAGTGAGTCCAGAGAGTGCACTGGCACCACTGGGGATGCAGTGCAGTGAGTCCAGAGAGTGCACTGGCACCAGTGGGGGTGCACTGCAGTGAGTCCAGAGAGTGCACTGGCACCACTGGGGTTGCAGTGCAGTGAGTCCAGAGAGTGCACTGGCACCACTGGGGATGCACTGCAGTGAGTCCAGAGAGTGCACTGGCACCACTGGGAATGCACTGCAATGAGTCCAGATAGTGCACTGTCAGCACTGGTGATGCAGTGCAGTGAGTCCAGAGAGTGCACTGGCACCAATGGGGATGCAGCGCAGTGAGGGCAGAGAGTGCACTGGCACCACTGGGGATGCACTGCAGTGAGGGCAGAGAGTGCACTGGCACCACTGCGGATGCAGTGCAGTGAGTCCAGAGAGTGCACTGGCACCACTGGGGATGCACCCCCGTGAGCCCAGAGATTGCACTGGCACCACTGGGGATGCACTGCAGTGAGTGCAGAGAGTGCACTGGCACCCCTGGGGATGCACTGCAGTGAGGGCAGAGAGTGCACTGGCACCACTGGGGATGCACTGCAGTGAGTCCAGAGAGTGCCCTGGCACGACTGGGGATGCAGTGCAGTGAGTCCAGAGAGTGCACTGGCACCATTGGGGATGCAATGCAGTGAGTCCAGAGAGTGCACTGGCACCACTGTGGATGCAGTGCAGTGAGTCCAGAGAGTGCACTGGCACCACTGGGGATGCACTGCAGTGATTCCGGAGAGTGCACTGGCACCACTGGGGATGCAGTGCAGTGAGTCCAGAGAGTGCACTGGCACCACTGGGGATGCACTGCAGTGATTCCGGAGAGTGCACTGGCACCACTGGGGATGCAGTGCAGTGAGTCCAGAGAGTGCACTGGCACCACTGGGGATGCAGTGCAGTGAGTCCAGAGAGTGCACTGGCACCACTGGGGATGCAGTGCAGTGAGTCCAGAGAGTGCACTGGCACCACTGGGGATGCACTGCAGTGAGTCCAGAGAGTGCACTGGCACCACTGGGGATGCTGTGCAGTGACTCCAGAGAGTGCAGAGGCACCACTGTTGGTGCAGTGCTGTGACTCCAGTGAGTGCACTGGCACCACTGGGGATGCAGTGCAGTGAGTCCAGAGAGTGCACTGGCACCACTGGGGATGCAGTGCAGTGAGTCCAGAGAGTGCACTGGCACCACTGGGGATGCACTGCAGTGAGTCCGGAGAGTGCCCTGGCACCAATGGTGATGCAGTGCAGTGAGTCCAGAGAGTGCACTGGCACCACTGGGGATGCAGTGCAGTGAGACGAGAGAGTGCACTGGCACAACTGGGGATGCAATGCAGTGAGTCCAGAGAGTGCACTGGCACCACTGGGGATGCAGTGCAGTGACTCCAGAGAGTGCACTGGCACCACTGGGGATGCACTGCAGTGATTCAAGAGAGTGCACTGGCACCACTGGGGATGCAGTGCAGTGAGTCCAGAGAGTGCACTGACACTACTGGGGATGCAGTGCAGTGAGTCCAGAGAGTGCACTGGCACCACTGGGGATGCACTGCAGTGAGTCCAGAGAGTGCACTGGCACCACTGGGGATGCAGTACAGTGAGTCCAGAGAGTGCACTGGCACCACTGGGGATGCAGTGCAGTGAGTCCAGAGACTGCACTGGCACCAACTGGAGCTGCACTGCAGTGAGTCCTGAGATTGCACTGGCACCACTGGGGATGCACTACAGTGAGTCCAGAGACTATACTGGCACCACTGGGGATGCAGCGCACTGAGTCCAGAGAGTGCACTGGCACCACTGTTCATGCAGTGCAGTGAGTCCAAAGAGTGCACTGGCACCACTAGGTATTCAGTGCATGAGTGCAGAGAGTGCACTGGCACCACTGGGGATGCAGTGCAGTGAGTCCAGAGAGTGCTCTGGCACCACTGGGGATGCAGTGCAGTGAGTCCAGAGAGTGCACTGGCTCCACTGGGGATGAACTGTAGTGAGTCCAGAGAGTGCACTGGCACCAGTGCGGAAGCACTGCAGTGAGTCCAGAGAGTGCACTGGCACCACTGGGGATGCACTGCAGTGAGTCCAGAGAGTGCACTGGCACCACTTGGGATGCACTGCAGTGAGTCCAGAGAGTGCACTGTCAGCACTGGGAATGCAGTGCAGTGACTCAGAGAGTGCACTGGCACCACTGGGGATGCACTACAGTGAGTCCAGAGAGTGCACTGGCACCACTGGGGATGCAGTGCAGTGAGTCCAGAGAGTGCATTGGCACCACAGTGGTGCCTCTGCACTCACTGGAGTCACTGCACTGCATCCCCAGTGGTGCCAGTGCACTCTCTGGACTCACTGTAGTGCATCCCCAGTGGTGCCAGTGCACTCTGTGGACTCACTGCACTGCATCCCCAGTGGTGCCAGTGCACTCTCTGAGCTCATTGCAGTGCATCCCCAGTGGTGCCAGTGCACTCTCTGGACTCACTGCACTGCATCCCCAGTGGTGCCAGTGCACTCTCTGGACTCACTGCACTGTATCAACAGTGGTGCCAGTGCACTCTCTGCACTCACTGCACTGCATCCCCACTGGTGCCAGTGTAGTCTCTGGACTCACAGCAGTGCATCCCCAGTGGTGCCAGTGCAACTACTGGACTCACTGCAGTGTAGCTCAGTGGTGCCAGAGCACTCTCTGGACTCACTGCACTGCATCCCCAGTGGTGCCAGAGAACTCTCTGGTCTCACTGCAGTGCATCCCCAGTGGTGCCAGTCCACTCTATGGACTCACTGTATCCCCAGTGGTGCCAGGGCACTCTCTGGACTCACAGCACTGCATCCCCATTGGTGCCAGTGCACTCTCTGGACACACTGCACTAAAACCCCAGTGGTGCCAGTGCAGTCTCTGGACTCACTGCACTGCATCCCCAGTGGTGCCAGTGCACTCTCTGGACTCACTGCACTGCATCCCCTGTGGTGCCAGTACACTCTCTGGACTCACTGCAGTGCATCACCAGTGGTGCCAGTGTACTCTCTGGACTCACTGCACTGCATCACCAGCGGTGCCAGTGCACTCTCTGGACTCACTGCAGTGCATCCCCAGTGGTGCCAGTGCACTTTCTGGAGTCACTGCAGTGCATCCCCTGTTGTGCCAGTGCACTCTCTGCACTCACTGCACTGCATCCCCAGAAGTGCCAGTGCACTCTCTGGACTCACTGCACTGCATCCCCAGTGGTTCCATTGCACTCTCTGGACTCACTGCATTGGATCCCCAGTGGTGCCAGTGCACTCTCTGGACTCAGTGCAGTGCATCCCCAGTGGTACCAGTGCACTCTCTGGATTCACTGCAGTGCTTCCCCACTGGTGCCAGTGCACTCTCTGGACTCACTGCACTGCATCACCAGTGGTGCCAGTGCACTCTCTGGACTCACTGCAGTGCATCACCAGTGGTGCCAGTGCACTCTCTGGACTCACTGCACTGCATCCCCAGTGGTGCCACTGCACTCTCTGGACCAACTGCACTGCATTCCCAGTGGTGCCAGTGCACTCTCTGGACTCACTGCACTGCATCCCCAGTGGTGCCAGTGCACTCTCTGCACTCACTGCACTGCATCCCCAGTGGTGCCTGTGCACTCTCCGGACTCACTGCACTGCATCCCTAATGGTGCCAGTGCACTCTCTGGACTCACTGCACTGCATCCCCAGTCGTGCCAGTGCACTCTCTGCACTCACTGCACTGCATCCCCGGTGTTCCCAGAGCACTCTCTGGACTCACCGAGGTGCATCCCCAGTGGTGCCAGTGCACTCTCTGGACTCACTGCACTGCATCCCCAGTGGTGCCAGTGCACTCTCTGGACTCACTGCAGTGCAGCCCCTGAGGTGCCAGTGTACTCTCTGGATTCACTGCACTGCATTCCCAGTGGTGACAGTGCACTCTCTGGAATCACTGCAGTGCATCCCCTGTGGTGCCATTGCACTCTCTGGACCCACTGCACTGCATCCCCAGTGGTGCCTGTGCACTCTCTTGAGTCACTGCACTGCATCCCCAGTGGAGCCAGTGCACTCTATGGACTAACTGCACTGCATACCCAGTGGTGCCAGTGCACTCTCTGGACTCACTGCACTGCATCCCCAGTGGTGCCAGTGCACTCTCTGGACTCACTGTACTGCATCCCCATTGGTTCCAGTGCACTCTCTGGATCACTGCACTGCATCACCATTGGTGCCAGGGCACTCTCCGGACTCACTGCAGTGCATCCCCAGTGGTGCCAGTGCACTCTTTCGAGTCACTGCACTGCATCCCCAGTGGTGCCAGTGCATTCTCTGGACTCACTGCAGTGCATCCGTATTGGTGCCAGTGCAGTCTCTGGAGTCACTGCAGTGCATCCCCAGTGGTGCCAGTGCACTCTCTGGACTCACTGCACTGCATCCCCAGTGCTGACAGTGCACTCTGGACTCACTGCACTGCATCCCCAGTGGTGCCAGTGTACTCTCTGGACTCAGTGCACTGCATCCCCAGTGGTGCCAGTGCACTCTCTGGACTCACTGCACTGCGTCCCCAGTGGTGCCAGTGCACTCTCTGGACTCACTGCACTGCATCCCCAGTGGTGCCAGTGCACTCTCTGGACTCACTGCAGTGCATCCCCTTTTGTGCCAGTGCACTCTCTGGACTCACTGCACTGCATCCCCAGTGGTGCCAGTGCACTCTCTAGAGTCACTGCACTGCATCCCCAGTGGTGCCAGTGCACTCTCTGGACTCACTGCACTGCATCCCCAGTGGTGCCAGTGCACTCTCTGGACTCACTGCACTGCATCACCAGTGGTGGCAGTGTACTCTCTGGAGTCACTGCACTGCATCCCCAGTGGAGACAGTGCACTCTCTGTAGTCACTGCGCTGCATCCCCAGTGGTTCCCGGGCACTCTCTCGACTCACTGCACTGCAACTCCAGTGGTGCCAGTGCACTCTCTGGACTCACAGCAGTGCATCCCCAGTGGTGCCAGTGCACTCTCTGGAGTCACTGCGCTGCATCCCCAGTGGTGTTAGTGCCCTCTGTGGACTCACTGCACTACATCCCCTGTGGGGCCAGTGCACTCTCTGGACTCACTGCAGTGCATCCCCAGTGGTGCGAGAGCACTCTCTGGACTCACCGGGGTGCATCCCCAGTGGTGCCAGTGCACTCTCTGGACTCACTGCAGTGCATCCCCAGTGGTGCCAGTGCACTCTGTGGACTCACTGCAGTGCATCCCCAGTGTTGCCAGTGCACTCTCTGGAGTCACTGCACTGCATCCTCAGTGGTGCCAGTGCACTCTCTGGACACACTGCACTGCATCCCCAGTGGTGCCAGTGCACTCTCTGGAGTCACTGCAGTGCATCCCCAGTGGTGCCAGTGCACTCTCTGGACTCACTGCACTGCATCCCCAGTGGTGCCAGTGCACTCTCCGGACTCACTGCACTGCATCCCTAATGGTGCCAGTGCACTCTCTGGACTCACTGCACTGCATCCCCAGTGGTGCCAGTGCACTCTCTGGACTCACTGCACTGCATCCACAGTGGTGCCAGTGCACTCTCTGGACTCACTGCAGTGCAGCCCCTGAGGTGCCAGTGTACTCTCTGGACTCACTGCACTGCATCCCCAGTGGTGACAGTGCACTCTCTGGAATCACTGCAGTGCATCCCCTGTGGTGCCATTGCACTCTCTGGACCCACTGCACTGCATCCCCAGTGGTGCCTGTGCACTCTCTTGAGTCACTGCACTGCATTCCCAGTGGAGCCAGTGCACTCTATGGACTAACTGCACTGCATACCCAGTGGTGCCAGTGCACTCTCTGGACTCACTGCACTGCATCCCCAGTGGTGCCAGTGCACTCTCTGGACTCACTGTACTGCATCCCCATTGGTTCCAGTGCACTCTCTGGATCACTGCACTGCATCACCATTGGTGCCAGGGCACTCTCCGGACTCACGGCACTACATCCCCAGTGGTGCCAATGCACTCTTTCGAGTCACTGCACTGCATCCCCAGTGGTGCCAGTGCATTCTCTGGACTCACTGCAGTGCATCCGTATTTGTGCCAGTGAAGTCTCTGGAGTCACTGCAGTGCATCCCCAGTGGTGCCAGTGCACTCTCTGGACTCACTGCACTGCATCCCCAGTGGTGCCAGTGCACTCTCTGGACTCACTGCAGTGCATCCCCTTTTGTGCCAGTGCACTCTCTGGACTCACTGCACTTCATCCCCAGTGCTGACAGTGCACTCTCTGGACTCTCTGCACTGCATCACCAGTGGTGGCAGTGTACTCTCTGGAGTCACTGCACTGCATCTCCAGTGGAGACAGTGCACTCTCTGTAGTCACTGCGCTGCATCCCCAGTGGTTCCAGGGCACTCTCTCGACTCACTGCACTGCAACTCCAGTGGTGCCAGTGCACTCTCTGGACTCACTGCAGTGCATCCCCAGTGGTGCCAGTGCACTCTCTGGACTCACTGCACTGCATCACCAGCGGTGCCAGTGCACTCTCTGGACTCACTGCAGTGCATCCCCAGTGGTGCCAGTGCACTTTCTGGACTCACTGCAGTGCATCCCCTTTTGTGCCAGTGCACTCTCTGCACTCACTGCACTGCATCCCCAGAAGTGCCAGTGCACTCTCTGGACTCACTGCACTGCATCCCCAGTGGTTCCATTGCACTCTCTGGACTCACTGCAGTGCTTCCCCAGTGGTGCCAGTGCACTCTCTGGACTCAGTGCAGTGCATCCCCAGTGGTGCCAGTGCACTCTCTGGACTCACTGCAGTGCTTCCCCAGTGGTGCCAGCGCACTCTCTGTATTCACTGCACTGCATCCCCAGTGGTGCCAGTGCACTCTCTGGACTCACTGCACTTCATCCCCAGTGGTGCCAGTGCAATCTCTGGACTCACTGCATTGCATCCCTAGTGGTGCCAGTGCACTCTCTGGACTCACTGCACTGCATCCCCAGTGGTGCCACTGCACTCTCTGGACTCACTGCACTGCATCACCATTGGTGCCAGGGCACTCTCCGGACTCACTGCAGTGCATCCGCAGTGGTGCCAGTGCACTCTTTCGAGTCACTGCAGTGCATCCCCAGTGGTGCCAGTGCACTCTCTGGACTCACTGCACTGCATCCCCAGTGGTGCCAGTGCACTCTCTGCACTCACTGCACTGCATCCCCAGTGTTCCCAGAGCACTTTCTGGACTCACTGCAGTGCATCCCCAGTGGTGCCAGTGCACTCTCTGGACTCACTGCACTGCATCCCTAATGGTGCCAGTGCACTCTCTGGACTCACTGCACTGCATCCCCAGTGGTGCCAGTTCACTCTCTGCACTCACTGCACTGCATCCCCGGTGTTCCCAGAGCACTCTCTGGACTCACCGAGGTACATCCCCAGTGGTGCCAGTGCACTCTCTGGACTCACTGCACTGCATTCCCAGTGGTGCCAGTGCACTCTCTGGACTCACTGCAGTGCAGCCCCTGAGGTACCAGTGTACTCTCTGGACTCACTGCACTGCATCCCCAGTGGTGACAGTGCACTCTCTGGAATCAATGCAGTGCATCCCCTGTGGTGCCATTGCACTCTCTGGACTCACTGCACTGCATCCCCAGTGGTTCCTGTGCACTCTCTTGAGTCACTGCACTGCATCCCCAGTGGAGCCAGTGCACTCTCTGGACTCACTGCACTGCATCCCCAGTGGTGCCAGTGCACTCTCTGGACTCACTGCACTGCATCCCCAGTGGTTCCAGTGCACTCTCTGGATCACTGCACTGCATCACCAGTGGTGCCAGGGCACTCTCCGGACTCACTGCAGTGCATCCCCAGTGGTGCCAGTGCACTCTTTCGAGTCACTGCACTGCATCCCCAGTGGTGCCAGTGCATTCTCTGGACTCACTGCAGTGCATCCGTATTGGTGCCAGTGCAGTCTCTGGAGTCACTGCAGTGCATCCCCAGTGGTGCCAGTGCACTCTCTGGACTCACTGCACTGCATCCCCAGTGCTGACAGTGCACTCTCTGGACTCACTGCACTGCATCCCCAGTGGTGCCAGTGTACTCTCTGGACTCAGTGCACTGCATCCCCAGTGGTGCCACTGCACTCTCTGGACTCACTGCAGTGCATCCCCAGTGGTGCCAGTGCACTCTCTGGACTCACTGCACTGCATCCCCAGTGGTGCCAGTGCACTCTCTGGACTCAGTGCAGTTCATCCCCTTTTGTGCCAGTGCACTCTCTGGACTCACTGCAGTGCATCCCCATTGGTGCCAGTGCACTCTCTAGAGTCACTGCACTGCATCCCCAGTGGTGCCAGTGCACTCTCTGGACTCACTGCACTGCATCCCCAGTGCTGACAGTGCACTCTCTGGACTCACTGCACTGCATCCCCAGTGCTGACAGTGCACTCTCTGGACTCACTGCACTGCATCCCCAGTGGAGACAGTGCACTCTCTGTAGTCACTGCGCTGCATCGCCAGTGGTTCCAGGGCACTCTCTCGACTCACTGCACTGCAACTCCAGTGGTGCCAGTGCACTCTCTGGACTCACTGCAGTGCATCCCCAGTGGTGCCAGTGCACTCTCTGGACTCACTGCGCTGCATCCCCAGTGGTGTTAGTGCCCTCTGTGGACTCACTGCACTACATCCCCTCTGGGGCCAGTGCACTCTCTGGACTCACTGCAGTGCATCCCCAGTGGTGCCTGTGAAGTCTCTGGACACACTGCAGTGCATCCCCAGTGGTGCCAGTGCACTCTGTGGACTCACTGCAGTGCATCCTCAGTGTTGCCAGTGCACTCTCTGGACTCACTGCACTGCATCCCCAGTGGTGCCAATGCACTCTCTGGACTAACTGCACTGCATCCCATTGGTGCTAGTGCACTCTCTGGACTCACTGCACTGCATCCCCAGTGGTGCCAGTGCACTCTCTGGACTCACTGCACTGCATCCCCAGTTGTGCCAGTGCACTCTCTGGACTCACTGCAGTGCATCCCCAGTGGTGCCAGTGCACTCTCTGGACTCACTGCACTGCATCACCATTGGTGCCAGGGCACTCTCCGGACTCACTGCAGTGCATCCGCAGTGGTGCCAGTGCACTCTTTCGAGTCACTGCACTGCATCCCCAGTTGTGCCAGTGCACTCTCTGGACTCACTGCACTGCATCCCCAGTGGTGCCAGTGCACTCTCTGCACTCACTGCACTGCATCCCCAGTGTTCCCAGAGCACTCTCTGGACTCACTGCAGTGCATCCCCAGTGGTGCCAGTGCACTCTCTGGACTCACTGCACTGCATCCCCAGTGGTGCCACTGCACTCTCTGGACTCACTGCACTGCATCACCATTGGTGCCAGGGCACTCTCCGGACTCACTGCAGTGCATCCCCAGTGGTGCCAGTGCACTCTTTCGAGTCACTGCACTGCATCCCCATTAGTGCCAGTGCATTCTCTGGACTCATTGCAGTGCATCCCCAGTGGTGCCAGTGCACTCTCTGGACTCACTGCACTGCATCCCCAGTGGTACCAGTGCACTCTCTGGACTCACTGCACTGCATCCCTAATGGTGCCAGTGCACTCTCTGGACTCACTGCACTGCATCCCCAGTGGTGCCAGTTCACTCTCTGCACTCACTGCACTGCATCCCCGGTGTTCCCAGAGCACTCTCTGGACTCACCGAGGTGCATCCCCAGTGGTGCCAGTGCACTCTCTGGACTCACTGCAGTGCAGCCCCTGAGGTACCAGTGTACTCTCTGGACTCACTGCACTGCATCCCCAGTGGTGACAGTGCACTCTCTGGAATCACTGCAGTGCATCCCCAGTGGTGCCAGTGCACTCTCTGGACTCACTGCACTGCATCCCCCGTGGTGCCTGTGCACTCTCTTGAGTCACTGCACTGCATCCCCAGTGGAGCCAGTGCACTCTATGGACTAACTGCACTGCATACCCAGTGGTGCCAGTGCACTCTCTGGACCCACTGCACTGCATCCCCAGTGGTGCCAGTGCACTCTCTGGACTCACTGCACTGCATCCCCAGTGGTTCCAGTGCACTCTCTGGATCACTGCACTGCATCACCATTGGTGCCAGGGCACTCTCCGGACTCACTGCAGTGCATCCCCAGTGGTGCCAGTGCACTCTTTCGAGTCACTGCACTGCATCCCCAGTGGTGCCAGTGCATTCTCTGGACTCACTGCAGTGCATCCCCATTGGTGCCAGTGCAGTCTCTGGAGTCACTGCAGTGCATCCCCAGTGGTGCCAGTGCACTCTCTGGACTCACTGCAGTGCATCCCCAGTGGTGCCAGTGCACTCTCTGGACTCACTGCACTGCATCCCCAGTGGTGCCAGTGTACTCTCTGGACTCAGTGCACTGCATCCCCAGTGGTGCCACTGCACTCTCTGGACTCACTGCAGTGCATCCCCAGTGGTGCCAGTGCACTCTCTGGACTCACTGCACTGCATCCCCAGTGGTGCCTGTGCACTCTCTTGAGTCACTGCAGTGCATCCCCAGTGGTGCCAGTGCACTCTCTGGACTCACTGCACTGCATCCCCAGTGGTGCCAGTTCACTCTCTGCACTCACTGCACTGCATCCCCGGTGTTCCCAGAGCACTCTCTGGACTCACCGAGGTGCATCCCCAGTGGTGCCAGTGCACTCTCTGGACTCACTGCACTGCATCCCCAGTGGTGCCAGTGCACTCTCTGGACTCACTGCAGTGCAGCCCCTGAGGTACCAGTGTACTCTCTGGACTCACTGAACTGCATCCCTAGTGGTGACAGTGCACTCTCTGGAATCACTGCACTGCATCCCCAGTGGTGCCTGTGCACTCTCTTGAGTCACTGCACTGCATCCCCAGTGGAGCCAGTGCACTGCCTGGACTAACTGCACTGCATACCCAGTGGTGCCAGTGCACTCTCTGGACTCACTGCACTGCATCCCCAGTGGTGCCAGGGCACTCTCTGGACTCACTGCAGTGCATCCCCTGTGGTGCCAGTGCACTCTTTCGAGTCACTGCACTGCATCCCCAGTGGTGTCAGTGCATTCTCTGGACTCACCGCAGTGCATCCGTATTGGTGCCAGTGTACTCTCTGGACTCAGTGCACTGCATTCCCAGTGGTGCCACTGCACTCTCTGGACTCACTGCAGTGCATTAACAGTGGTGCCAGTGCACTCTCTGGACTCACTGCACTGCATCCCCAGTGGTGCCAGTGCACTCTCTGGACTCAGTGCACTGCATCCCCATTGGTGCCAGTGCACTCTCTAGAGTCACTGCACTGCATCCCCAGTGGTGCCAGTGCACTCTCTGGACTCACTGCACTGCATCCCCAGTGCTGACAGTGCACTCTCTGGACTCACTGCACTGCATCCCCAGTGGTGGCAGTGTACTCTCTGGACTCAGTGCACTGCATCCCCATTGGTGCCACTGCACTCTCTGGACTCACTGCACTGCATCCCCAGTGGTGCCAGTGCACTCTCTGGACTCACTGCACTGCATCCCCAGTGGTGCCAGTCCACTCTCTGGACTCAGTGCACTGCATCCCCAGTGGTGCCAGTGCACTCTCTGGACTCAGTGCACTGCATCCCCATTGGTGCCACTGCACTCTCTGGACTCACTGCAGTGCATCCCCAGTGGTGACAGTGCACTCTCTGGAAACTTGTGCTCCATCCCCATTGGTGCCAGTGCACTCTCTGGACTCACTGCAGTGTAACCCCTGCGGTGCCAGTGCACTCTGTGCTCTCAGTGCAATGCATCCCCAGTGGTGCCAGTGCACTCTCTGTACTCACCGCAGTGCAGCCCAAGTGGCGCCAGTGCACTCTCTGTACTCACTGCAGTGCAGCCCCTTAGGTGCCAGTGCACTCTCTGTACTCACTGCAGTGCATTCCCAGTTGTGCCAGTGCACTCTCTGGACGCCTTGCAGTGAATCCCCGGTGGTGCCAGAGCACTCTCTGGACTCACTGAACTGAATCCCTAGTGGTGCTAGTGCACTCTCTGCACTCACTGTACTGCATCCCCAGTTGTTCCTGTGAAGTCTCTGGACTCAGTGCAATGCATCCCCAGTGGTGCCAGAGAACTCTCTGGACTCACTGCAGTGCATCCCCAGTGGTGCCAGTGCAATCTCAGGACTCACAGCAGTGCAGCTCCAGTTGGTGTCAGTGCACTCTCTGGACTCACTGCACTGCATCCCCAGTGGTGCCAGTGCACTCTCTGGAGTCACTGCACTGCATCCCCAGTGGTGCCAGTACACTTTCTGGACTCACTGCAGTGCATCCCCTGTGGTGCCATTGCACTCTCAGGACTCACTGCAGTGCATCCCCACTGGTGCCAGTGCACTCTCTGGAGTAACTGCAGTGCATCCCCAGAGGTGCCAGTGCCCTCTCTGGACTCACTGCACTGCATTCCCAGTGGTGCCAGTGCACTCTCTGGACTCACTGCAGTGCATCCCCAGTGGTGCCAGGGCACTCTCTGCAGACAATGCAGTGCATCCCCAAAGGTGACAGTGCACTCTCTGGTCTCACTGTACTGCTCGAGCCGCGGCAGCCGCTCCAGCCGCGGTAGCCCCTCCAACCTCGGCAGCCGCTCCAGCCGCTCCAGCCGCGGCAGCCGGTCCAGCCGCGGCAGACGCTCCATCCGCAGCATACGCGGCAGACGCTCCAGCCGTGGCAGCCGCTCCACTCGATAGCGGCTTTCGCGGCTCCCTCGGCTGCCGCGGCTGCCGCGGCTGCGGCGGCTGGAGCGTCTAGAGCGTCTGCCGCGGCTGGAGGGGCTACCGCGGCTGGAGCGGCTGAGGCGGCTGGAGCGGATGCCGCGGCTGGAGCAGTGCAGTGAGTCCAGAGAGTGCAGTGGCACCACTGAGGATGCAGTGCAGTGAGTCCAGAGAGTGCACTGGCACCACAGGGGATGCACTGCAGTTACTCGAGAGAGTGCACTGGCACCAGTGGGGATGCAGTGCAGTGAGTCCATAGAGTGCACTGGCACCAGTGGGGATGCAGTGCAGTGAGTGCAGAGAGTGCACTGGCACCACTGGGGATGCAGTGCAGTGAGTCCAGAGAGTCACTGGCACCACTGGGGATGCAATGCAGTGAGTGCACTGGCACCACTGGGGATGCACTGCAGTGACTCCAGAGAGTGCACTGGCACCAGTGGGGATGCACTGCAGTGAGTCCAGAGAGTACACTGGCACCACTGGGGATGCACTGCAGTGAGTCCAGAGAGTGCACTGGCACCACCGGGGATTCAGATACATTCTCACTTCAGTGAGATCCCCAGTAGTGCCAGTGCACTCTCTGGTCTCACTGTAGTGCAAACCCAGTGGTGCCAGTGCAGTCTCTTTACTCCCTGCAGTGCATCCCTAGTGGAGCCAGTTCACTCTCTGGACTCACTGCAGTGCATCCCCAGTGGTTCCAGTGCACTCTCTGGACTCACTGCAGTGCATCCCCTGTGGTGCCAGTGCACTCTCTGGACTCACTGTACTGCATCCCCAGTGGTGCCAGTGCACTCTCTGGGCTCACTGCACTACTCCAGCCGCGGCATCCGCTCCAGCCGCCTCAGCCGCTCCAGCCGCGGCAGCCCCTCCAGCCGCGGCAGACGCTCTAGACGCTCCAGCCGACGCAGCCGCTCCAGCCGCGGCAGCCGCTAAAGCCGCTACCGAGTGGAGCGGCTGCCACGGCTGGAGCGGCTGCCGCGGTTGGAGCGGCTGCCGCGGCTGGAGCGGCTGGAGCGTGTGCCGCGTATGCCGCGGATGGAGCGGCTGCCGCGGCTGGACCGGCTGCCGCGGCTGCCGCGGCTGGAACGGCTGGAGCGGCTGCCGAGGCTAGAGTGGCTACCGCGGCTGGAGCGGTTGCCGCGGCTCGAGCAGTACAGTGAGTCCAGAGAGTGCACTGTCACCACTGGGGATGCAGTGCATTGTCTGCAGAGAGTGCCCTGGCACCACTGGGGATGCACTGCAGTGAGTCCAGAGAGTGCACTGGCACCATTGGGGATGCACTGCAGTGAGTCCAGAGAGTGCACTGGCACCACTGGGGATGCAGTGCAGTGACTCCAGAGAGTGCAGAGGCACCACTGTTGATGCAGTGCTGCGACTCCAGAGAGTGCACTGGCACCACTGGGGATGCAGTGCAGTGAGTGCAGAGAGTGCACTGGCACCACTGGGGATGCACTGCAGTGAGTCCAGAGAGCCACTGGCACCACTGGGGATGCAGTGCAGTGAGTCCAGAGAGTGCACTGGCACCATTGGGGATGCAGTGTACTGAGTCCAGAGAGTGCACTCTAAGCACTGGGGATGCACTGCAGTGAGTCCAAAGAGTGCACTGGCACCACAGGGGATGCAGTGCAGTGAGACCAGAGAGTGCACTGGCACCACTGGGGATGCAGTGCAGTGAGTCCAGAGAGTGCACTGTCTCCACTGGTGATGCAGTGCAGTGAGTCCAGAGAGTGCACTGGCACCACTGGGGATGCAGTGCAGTGAGTGCAGAGAGTGCAATGGCACCACTGGGGATGCAGTGCAGTGAGTCCAGAGAGTGCACTAGCACCACTGGGGATGCAGTTCAGTGAGTCCAGAGAGTGCACTGGCACCACTGGGGATGCACCGCGGTGACTCCAGAGAGTGCACTGGCACCACCGGGGATTCACTGCAGTGAGTCCTGAGAGTGCACTTTCACCTCAGGGGCTGCACTGCAGTGAGTCCAGAGAGTGCAATGGCACCACAGGGGATGCACTGCAGTGAGTCCAGAGAGTGCACTGGCACCACTGGGATGCACTGCAGTGAGTCCTGAGAGTGCAATGGCACCACAGGGGATACCCTGCACTGAGTCCAGAGAGTGCACTGGCACCACTGGGGATGCAGCACAGTAAGTCCAGAGAGTGAACTGTCACCACGGGGGACGCAGCGCAGTGACTACAGAGAGTGCACTAGCACCACTGGGGATGCAGTGCAGTGAGTCCAGAGAGTGCACTGGCACCACTGGGGATGCACTGCAGTGGGTCCAGAGAGTGCACTGGCACCACTGGGGATGCAGTGCAGTGAGTCCAGAGAGTGCACTGGCACCACTGGGGATGCACTGCAGTGAGTCCAGAGAGTGCACTGGCACCACTGGGGATGCAGTGCAGTGAGTCCAGAGAGTGCACTGGCTCCACAGGGGATGCAGTGCAGTGAGTCCAGAGAGTGCACTGGCACCAACTTTAGCTGCAGTGCTGTGAGTCCTGAGATTGTACTGGCACCACTGGGGTTTCTGTGCCTTGAGTCCAGAGACTACACTGGCACCACTGGGGTTGCACTGCAGTGAGTCCAGAGACTTCACAGGCACCACTGGGGATGCAGTGCAGTGAGTCCACAGAGTGCACTGGCACCACTGGGGATGCAGTGCAGTGAGTCCAGAGATTGAACTGGCACCACTGGGGATGCAGTGCAGTGAGTCCAGAGAGTGCACTGGCACCACCGGAGATTCACTGCAGTGAGTCCAGAGAGTGCACTGACACCCCTGGGAATGCAGTGCAGTGAGTCCAGAGAGTGCACTGGCACCTCAGGGGCTGCACTGCAGTGAGTCCAGATAGTGCACTGGCACCACTGGGATGCAGTGCAGTGAGTCCAGAGAGTGCACTGGCACCACTGGGGACGCAGTGCAGTGTCTACAGAGAGTGCACTGGCACCATTGGGGATGCAGTGCAGTGAGTCCAGAGAGTGCACTGGCACCAGTGGGGATGCACTGCAGTGGGTCCAGAGAGTGCACTGGCACCACTGGGGATGCAGTGCAGTGACTCCAGAGAGTGCACTGGCACCACTGGTGATGCACTGCAGTGAGTCCAGAGAGTGCACTGGCACCAGTTTGGAAGCACTGCAGTGAGTCCAGAGAGTGCACTGGTACCACTGGGGATGCACTGCACTGAGTCCAGAGAGTGCACTGACACCACTGGGGATGCAAAGCAGTGAGTCCAGAGAGTGCCCTGGCACCACTGGGGATGCAGTGCAGTGAGTCCAGAGAGTGCACTGGCACTTCTGGGGATGCAGTGCAGTGAGTGCAGAGAGTGCACTGGCACAACAGGGGATGCACTGCAGTGACTCCAGAAAGTGCACTGGCACCACTGGGGATGCAGTTTAGTGAGTCCAGAGAGTGCACTGTCACCACTGGGGATGCAGTGCAGTGAGTCCAGAGACTGCACTGGCACCACTGGGGTTTTAGTGCAGTGAGTCCAGAGAGTGCACTGGCACCAATGGGGATGCAGTGCTGTGAGTCCAGAGAGTGCCCTGGCACCACTGGGGTTTTAGTGCAGTGAGTCCAGAGAGTGCAATGGCACCACAGGGGATGCACTGCAGTGATTCCAGAGAGTGCACTGTCACCACTGGGGATGCAGTGCAGTGAGTCCAGAGAGTGCACTGGCACCAGTGGGGGTGCAGTGCAGTGAGTCCAGAGAGTGCACTGGCACCAACTGGAGCTGCACTGCAGTGAGTCCTGAGATTGCACTGGCACCACTGGGGATGCAGTGCAGTCAGTCCAGAGACTACACTGGCACCACTGGAAATGCACTGCAGTGAGTCCAGAGAGAGCACTGGCACCACTGGGGATGCAGTGTTGTGACTACAGAGAGAGCACTGGCACCACTGGGGATGCAGTGCAGTGAGTCCAGAGAGTACACTGACACCTCAGGGGCTGCACTGCAGTGAGTCCAGAGAGTGCACTGGCACCACTGGGGATGCAGTGCAGTGAGTCCACAGAGTGCACTGGCGCCACTGGGGATGCACCTCGGTGAGTCCAGAGAGTGCTCTGGGAACACCGGGGATGCAGTGCAGTGAGTGCAGAGAGTGCCCTGGCACCACTGGGGATGCAGTGCAGTGAGTCCAGAGAGTGCACTGGCACCACTGGGGATGCAGTGCAGTGAGTCCAGAGAGTGCACTGGCACCACTGGGGATGCAGTGCAGTGAGTCCAGAGAGTGCACTGGCACCAGTGGGGGTGCAGTGCAGTGAGTCCAGAGAGTGCACTGGCACCAAATGTTTCTGCACTGCAGTGAGTCCTGAGATTGCACTGGCACCACTGGGGATGCAGTGCAGTGAGTCCAGAGACTACACTGGCACCACTGGAAATGCACTGCAGTGACTCCAGAGAGAGCACTGGCACCAATGGGGATGCAGTGTAGTGACTCCAGAGAGTGCACTGGCACCACTGGGGATGCAGTGCAGTGAGTCCAGGGAGTACACTGGCACCTCAGGGGCTGCACTGCAGTGAGTCCAGTGAGTGCACTGGCACCACTGGGGATGCAGTGCGGTGAGTCCAGAGAGTGCTCTGGGAACACCGGGGATGCAGTGCAGTGAGTGCAGAGAGTGCACTGGCACCACTGGGGATGCAGTGCAGTGAGTGCAGAGAGTGCACTGGCACCACTGGGGATGCAGTGCAGTGAGTCCAGAGAGTGCACTGGCACCACTGGGGATGCAGTGCAGTGAGTCCAGAGAGTGCACTGGCACCACTGGGGATGCACTGCAGTGAGTCCAGAGAGTGCACTGGCACCACTGGGGATGCAATGCAGTGAGTGCAGAGAGTGCACTGGCACCAATGGTGATGCAGTGTAGTGAGTCCAGAGAGTGCAGTGGCACCACTGGGGATGCAGTGCAGTGAGTCCAGAGAGTGCACTGTCACCACTGGGGATGCAATGCAGTGAGTCCAGAGAGTGCACTGGCACCACTGGGGATGCAGTGCAGTGAGTCCAGAGAGTGCACTGGCACCACTGGGGATGCACTGCAGTGGTTCCAGAGAGTGCACTGGCACCACTGGGGATGCAGTGCAGTGAGTCCAGAGAGTGCACTGGCACCACTGGTGAAGCACTGCAGTGAGTCCAGAGAGTGCACTGGCACCACTGGGGATGCAGTGCAGTGAGTCCACAGAGGGCACTGGCACCACTGGGGATGAAGTGCAGTGACTCCAGAGAGTGCACTGGCACCACTGTGGATGCAGTGCAGTGAGTCCAGAGAGTGCACTGGCACCACTGGGGATGCAGTGCAGTGAGTCCAGAGAGTGCACTGGCACCACTGGTGAAGCACTGCAGTGAGTCCAGAGAGTGCACTGGCACCACTGGTGATGCAGTGCAGTGAGTCCACAGAGGGCACTGGCACCACTGGGGATGCAGTGCAGTGAGTCCAGAGAGTGCACTGGCACCACTGGGGATGCACTGCAGTGAGTCCAGAGAGTGCACTGGCACCACTGGGGATGCAGTGCAGTGAGTCCAGAGAGTGCACTGGCACCACTGGGGATGCAGTGCAGTGAGTCCAGAGAGTGCACTGGCACCACTGGGGATGCAGTGCAGTGAGTCCAGAGAGTGCAGTGGCACCACTGGGGATGCAGTGCACTGAGTCCAGAGAGTACACTGGCACCACTGGGGATGCAGTGCAGTGAGTGCAGAGAGTGCACTGGCACCACTGGGGATGCAGTGCAGTGAGTCCAGAGAGTGCACTGGCACCACTGGGGATGCACTGCAGTGAGTCCAGAGAGTGCACTGGCACCACTGGGGATGCACTGCAGTGAGTCCAGAGAATGCACTGGCACCACTGGGGATGCAGTGCAGTGACTCGAAAGAGTGCACTGGCACCACTGGGGATGCACTGCAGTGAGTCCGGAGAGTGCCCTGGCACCAATGGTGATGCAGTGCAGTGATCCAGAGAGTGCACTGGAACCACTGGGGATGCAGTGCAGTGAGTCCAGAGAGTGCACTGGCACCACTGGGGATGCAGTGCAGTGAGTCCAGAGAGTGCACTGGCACCACTGGGGATGCAGTGCAGTGAGTCCAGAGAGTGCAGTGGCACCACTGGGGATGCAGTGCACTGAGTCCAGAGAGTACCCTGGCACCACTGGGGATGCAGTGCAGTGAGTGCAGAGAGTGCACTGGCACCACTGGGGATGCAGTGCAGTGAGTCCAGAGAGTGCACTGGCACCACTGGGGATGCACTGCAGTGAGTCCAGAGAGTGCACTGGCACCACTGGGGATGCACTGCAGTGAGTCCAGAGAATGCACTGGCACCACTGGGGATGCAGTGCAGTGACTCGAAAGAGTGCACTGGCACCACTGGGGATGCACTGCAGTGAGTCCGGAGAGTGCCCTGGCACCAATGGTGATGCAGTGCAGTGATCCAGCGAGTGCACTGGAACCACTGGGGATGCAGTGCAGTGAGTGCAGAGAGTGCACTGGCACCACTGGGGATGCAGTGCAGTGAGTCCAGAGAGTGCACTGGCACCACTGGGTATGCAGTGCAGTTAGTCCATAGAGTGCACTGGCTCCACTGGGGATGCAGTGCAGTGACTCAAGAGAGTGCACAGGCACCACTGGGGATGCAGTGCAGTGAGTCCAGAGAGTGCAATGGCACCACAGGGGATGCACTGCAGTGATTCCAGAGAGTGCACTGTCACCACTGGGGATGCAGTGCAGTGAGTCCAGAGAGTGCACTGGCACCAGTGGGGGTGCAGTGCAGTGAGTCCAGAGAGCGCACTGGCACCACTGGGGATGCACCTCGGTGAGTCCAGAGAGTGCTCTGGGAACACCGGGGATGCAGTGCAGTGAGTGCAGAGAGTGCCCTGGCACCACTGGGGATGCAGTGCAGTGAGTCCAGAGAGTGCACTGGCACCACTGGGGATGCACTGCACTGAGTCCAGAGAGTGCACTTGCACCACTGGGGATGCAGTGCAGTGAGTCCAGAGAGTGCACTGGCACCAGTGGGGGTGCAGTGCAGTGAGTCCAGAGAGTGCACTGGCACCAACTGGAGCTGCACTGCAGTGAGTCCTGAGATTGCACTGGCACCACTGGGGATGCAGTGCAGTGAGTCCAGAGAGTGCACTGGCACCACTGGAAATGCACTGCAGTGACTCCAGAGAGAGCACTGGCACCACTGGGGATGCAGTGTAGTGACTCCAGAGAGTGCAATGGCACCACTGGGGTAGCAGTGCAGTGAGTCCAGGGAGTACACTGGCACCTCAGGGGCTGCACTGCAGTGAGTCCAGAGAGTGCACTGACACCACTGGGGATGCAGTGCGGTGAGTCCAGAGAGTGCACTGGCACCACTGGGGATGCACCTCGGTGAGTCCAGAGAGTGCTCTGGGAACACCGTGGATGCAGTGCAGTGAGTCCAGAGAGTGCACTGGCACCACTGGGGATGCAGTGCAGTGAGTGCAGAGAGTGCACTGGCAGCACTGGGGATGCACTGCACTGAGTCCAGAGAGTGCACTGGCACCACTGGGGATGCAGTGCAGTGAGTCCGGAGAGTGCACTGGCACCACTGGGGATGCAGTGCAGTGAGTCCAGAGAGTGCACTGGCACCACTGGGGATGCACTGCAGTGAGTCCAGAGAGTGCACTGGCACCACTGGGGATGCACTGCAGTGAGTCCAGAGAGTGCACTGGCACCACATGTGATGCAATGCAGTGACTCGAAAGAGTGCACTGGCACCACTGCGGATGCACTGCAGTGAGTCCGGAGAGTGCACTGGCACCAATGGTGATGCAGTGCAGTGAGTCCAGAGAGTGCTGTGGCACCACTGGGGATGCAGTGCAGTGAGTCCAGAGAGTGCACTGGCACCACTGGGGATGCAATGCAGTGAGTCCAGAGAGTGCACTGGCACCACTGGGGATGCAGTGCAGTGAGTCCAGAGAGTGCACTGGCACCACTGGGGATGCACTGCAGTGATTCCAGAGAGTGCACTGGCACCACTGGGGATGCAGTGCAATGAGTCCAGAGAGTGCACTGGCACCACTGGTGAAGCACTGCAGTGAGTCCAGAGAGTGCACTGGCACCACTGGGGATGCACTGCAGTGAGTCCAGAGAGTGCACTGGCACCACTGGGGATGCAGTGCAGTGAGTCCAAAGAGTGCACTGGCGCCACTGGGGATGCAGTGCTTGAGTGCAGAGAGTGCACTGGCACAAAAGGGGATGCAGTGCAGTGAGTCCAGAGAGTGGACTGGCACCACTGGGGATGGAGTGCAGTGAGTCCAAAGAGTGCACTGGCACCACTGGGGATGCACTGCAGTGAGTCCAGAGAGTGCACTGGCTCCACTGGGGATGCACTGTAGTGAGTCCAGAGACTGCACAGGCACCACTGGGGATGCAGTGCAGTGACTCCAGAGAGTGCACTGGCACCACTGGGGATGCACTGCAGTGAGTCCAGAGAGTGCACTGGCACCACTGGGGATGCAATGCAGTGAGTCCAGAGAGTGCACTGGCACCACTGGGGATGCACTGCAGTGAATCCAGAGAGTGCACGGGCACCACTGGGGATGAAGTGCAGTTGAGTCCAGAGAGTGCACTGGCACCTTGGGGATGCATTGGAGTGAGTCCAGAGAGTGCACTGGCACCACTGGGGATGCAGTGCAGTGAGTCCAGAGAGTGCACTGGCACCAGTGGGGGTGCACTGCAGTGAGTCCAGAGAGTGCACTGGCACCACTGGGGTTGCAGTGCAGTGAGTCCAGAGAGTGCACTGGCACCACTGGGGATGCAGTGCAGTGAGTCCAGAGAGTGCACTGGCACCACTGGGAATGCAATGCAATGAGTCCAGATAGTGCACTGTCAGCACTGGTGATGCAGTGCAGTGAGTCCAGAGAGTGCACTGTCACCAATGGGGATGAAGCGCAGTGAGTCCAGAGAGTGCACTGGCACCACTGGGGATGCAGCGCAGTGAGTCCAGAGAGTGCACTGGCACCACTGGGGATGCAGTGCAGTGAGTCCAGAGAGTGCACTGGCACCACTGGGGATGCAGTGCAGTGAGTCCAGAGAGTGCACTGGCACCACTGGGGATGCACTGCAGTGAGGGCAGAGAGTGCACTGGCACCACTGGGGATGCACTGCAGTGAGGGCAGAGAGTGCACTGGCACCACTGGGGATGCAGTGCAGTGAGTCCAGAGAGTGCACTGGCACCACTGGGGATGCACCCCCGTGAGCCCAGAGATTGCACTGGCACCACTGGGGATGCACTGCAGTGAGTGCAGAGAGTGCACTGGCACCCCTGGGGATGCACTGCAGTGAGGGCAGAGAGTGCACTGGCACCACTGGGGATGCACAGCAGTGAGTCCAGAGAGTGCCCTGGCACCACTGGGGATGCAGTGCAGTGAGTCCAGAGAGTGCACTGGCACCATTGGGGATGCAATGCAGTGAGTCCAGAGAGTGCACTGGCACCACTGTGGATGCAGTGCAGTGAGTCCAGAGAGTGCACTGGCACCACTGGGGATGCACTGCAGTGATTCCGGAGAGTGCACTGGCACCACTGGAGATGCAGTGCAGTGAGTCCAGAGAGTGCACTGGCACCACTGGGGATGCACTGCAGTGATTCCGGAGAGTGCACTGGCACCACTGGGAATGCAGTGCAGTGAGTCCAGAGAGTGCACTGGCACCACTGGGGATGCAGTGCAGTGAGTCCAGAGAGTGCACTGGCACCACTGGGGATGCACTGCAGTGAGTCCAGAGAGTGCACTGGCACCACTGGGGATGCACTGCAGTGAGTCCAGAGAGTGCACTGGCACCACTGGGGATGCTGTGCAGTGACTCCAGAGAGTGCAGAGGCACCACTGTTGGTGCAGTGCTGTGACTCCAGTGAGTGCACTGGCACCACTGGGGATGCAGTGCAGTGAGTCCAGAGAGTGCACTGGCACCACTGGGGATGCACTGCAGTGAGTCCAGAGAGTGCCCTGGCACCAATGGTGATGCAGTGCAGTGAGTCCAGAGAGTGCACTGGCACCACTGGGGATGCAGTGCAGTGAGTCCAGAGAGTGCGCTGGCACGACTGGGGATGCAATGCAGTGAGTCCAGAGAGTGCACTGGCACCACTGGGGATGCAGTGCAGTGACTCCAGAGAGTGCACTGGCACCACTGGGGATGCACTGCAGTGATTCAAGACAGTGCACTGGCACCACTGGGGATGCAGTGCAGTGAGTCCAGAGAGTGCACTGACACTACTGGGGATGCAGTGCAGTGAGTCCAGAGAGTGCACTGGCACCACTGGGGATGCAGTTCAGTGAGTCCAGAGAGTGCACTGGCAAAACTGGGGATGCAGTGCAGTGAGTCCAGAGAGTGCACTGGCACCACTGGGGATGCAGTGCAGTGAGTCCAGAGACTGCACTGGCACCAACTGGAGCTGCACTGCAGTGAGTCCTGAGATTGCACTGGCACCACTGGGGATGCACTACAGTGAGTCCAGAGACTATACTGGCACCACTGGGGATGCAGCCCACTGAGTCCAGAGAGTGCACTGGCACCACTGTTCATGCAGTGCAGTGAGTCCAAAGAGTGCACTGGCACCACAAGGTATTCAGTGCATGAGTGCAGAGAGTGCACTGGCACCACTGGGGATGCAGTGCAGTGAGTCCAGAGAGTGCACTGGCACCACTGGGGATGCAGTGCAGTGAGTCCAGAGAGTGCATTGGCTCCACTGGGGATGCAGTGCAGTGAGTGCAGAGAGTGCACTGGCACCACTGGGGATGCAATGCAGTGAGTCCAGAGAGTGCACTGGCACCACTGGGGATGCACTGCAGTGAGTCCAGAGAGTGCACGGGCACCACTGGGGATGCAGTGCAGTTGAGTCCAGAGAGTGCACTGGCACCACTGGGGATGCAGTGCGGTGAGTCCAGAGAGTGCACTGGCACCAGTGCGGAAGCACTGCAGTGAGTCCAGAGAGTGCACTGGCTCCACTGGGGATGCAGTGCAGTGAGTCCAGAGAGTGCACTGGCACCACTGGGAATGCAGTGCAGTGACTCAGAGAGTGCACTGGCACCACTGGGGATGCACTGCAATGAGTCCAGAGAGTGTACTGGCACCACAGGGGATGCAGTGCAGTGAGTCCAGAGAGTGCACTGGCACCACTGGGGATGCAGTGCAGTGAGTCCAGAGACTGCACTGGCACCACTGGGGATGCAGTGCAGTGACTCCAGAGAGTGCCGAGGCACCACTGTTGATGCAGTGCTGTGACTCCAGAGAGTGCACTGGCACCACTGGGGATGCACTGCAGTGAGGCCAGAGAGTGCACTGGCACCACTGGTGATGCAGTGCAGTGACTCCAGAGAGTGCACTGGCACCACTGGCGATGCAGTGCAGTGAGTCCAGAGAGTGCACTGGCAGCACTGGGGATGCACTGCAGTGAGTCCAGAGAGTGCTCTGGCACCACTGGGGATGCAGTTCAGTGAGTCCAGAGAGTGCACTGGCACCACTGGGGACACACTGCAGTGACTCCAGAGAGTGCACTGGCACCACTGGGGATGCAGTGCAGTGAGTCCAGAGAGTGCACTGGCACCACTGGGGATGCAGTGCAGTGAGTCCAGAGACTGCACTGGCACCAACTGGAGCTGCACTGCAGTGAGTCCTGAGATTGCACTGGCACCACTGGGGATGCACTACAGTGAGTCCAGAGACTATACTGGCACCACTGGGGATGCAGCGCACTGAGTCCAGAGAGTGCACTGGCACCACTGTTCATGCAGTGCAGTGAGTCCAAAGAGTGCACTGGCACCACTAGGTATTCAGTGCATGAGTGCAGAGAGTGCACTGGCTCCACTGGGGATGAACTGTAGTGAGTCCAGAGACTGCACAGGCACCACTGGGGATGCAGTGCAGTGACTCCAGAGAGTGCACTGGCACCACTGGGGATGCAGTGCAGTGAGTGCAGAGAGTGCACTGGCACCACTGGGGATGCAATGCAGTGAGTCCAGAGAGTGCACTGGCACCACTGGGGATGCACTGCAGTGAGTCCAGAGAGTGCACGGGCACCACTGGGGATGCAGTGCAGTTGAGTCCAGAGAGTGCACTGGCACCACTGGGGATGCAGTGCGGTGAGTCCAGAGAGTGCACTGGCACCAGTGCGGAAGCACTGCAGTGAGTCCAGAGAGTGCACTGGCACCACTGGGGATGCACTGCAGTGAGTCCAGAGAGTGCACTGGCACCACTTGGGATGCACTGCAGTGAGTCCAGAGAGTGCACTGGCACCACTGGGAATGCAGTGCAGTGACTCAGAGAGTGCACTGGCACCACTGGGGATGCACTGCAATGAGTCCAGATAGTGCACTGGCACCACTGGGGATGCAGTGCACTGAGTCCAGAGAGTGCACTGGCACCACTGGGGATGCAGTGCAGTGAGTCCAGAGAGTGCACTGGCACCACTGGGGATGCAGCGCGGAGAGTCCAGAGAGTGCACTGGCACCACTGGGGATGCACTGCAGTGAGTGCAGAGAGTGCACTGGCACCACTGCGGATGCAGTGCAGTGAGTCCAGAGAGTGCACTGGCACCACTGGGGATGCAGTGCAGTGAGTCCAGAGAGTGCACTGGCACCACTGGGGATGCAGTGCAGTGAGTGCAGAGAGTGCACTGGCACCTTGGGGATGCAGTGCAGTGAGTCCAGAGAGTGCAGAGGCATCACTGGGCTGCACTGCAGTGAGTCCTGAGAGTGCAATGGCACCACAGGGGATGCCCTGCACTGAGTCCAGAGAGTGCACTGGCACCACTGGGGATGCAGCACAGTAAGTCCAGAGAGTGAACTGTCACCACTGGGGACGCAGCGCAGTGACTACAGAGAGTGCACTAGCACCACTGGGGATGCAGTGCAGTGAGTCCAGAGAGTGCACTGGCACCAGTGGGGATGCACTGCAGTGGGTCCAGAGAGTGCACTGGCACCACAGGGGATGCAGTGCAGTGAGTCCAGAGAGTGCACTGGCACCACTGGGGATGCACTGCAGTGAGTCCAGAGAGTGCACTGGCACCACTGGGGATGCAGTGCAGTGAGTCCAGAGAGTGCACTGGCTCCACTGGGGATGCACTGCACTGAGTCCAGAGAGTGCACTGGCACCACTGGAATGCAAAGAAGTGAGTCCAGAGAGTACAATGGAACCACTGGGGATGCAGTGCAGTGAGTCCAGAGAGTGCACTGTCACCACTGGGGATGCAGTGCAGTGAGTCCAGAGAGTGCACTGGCAGTTCTGGGGATGCAGTGCAGTGAGGGCAGAGAGTGCACTAGCACAACAGGGGATGCACTGCAGTGACTCCAGAATGTGCACTGGCACCACTGGGGATGCAGTGCAGTGAGTCCAGAGAGTGCACTGGCACCACTGGTTATGCAGTGCAGTGAGTCCAGAGAGTACACTGGCACCACTGGGGATGCAGTGCAGTGAGTCCAGAGAGTGTACTGGCACCACAGGGGATGCACTGCAGTGAGTCCAGAGAGTGCACTGGCACAACAGGGGATGCAGTGCAGTTGAGTCCAGAGAGTGCACTGGCACCACTGGGGATGCACCCTGGTGAGTCCAGAGAGTGCACTGACACCACTGGGGATGCAGTGCAGTGAGTCCAGAGAGTGCACTGGCACCACTGGGGATGCAGTGCAGTGACTCCAGAGAGTGCACTGGCACCACTGGGGATGCAGTGCAGTGAGTCCAGAGAGTGCATTGTCAGCACTGGGGATGCAGTGCAGTGAGTCCAGAGAGTGCACTGGCACCACTGGGGATGCACTGCAGTGAGTCCAGAGAGTGCACTGGCACCACTGGGGATGCAGTGCAGTGAGTCCAGAGAGTGCACTGGCACCACTGGGGATGCAGTGCAGTGAGTCCAGAGAGTGCACTGGCACAAAAGGGGATGCAGTGCAGTGAGTCCAGAGAGTGCACTGGCACCACTGGGGATGCACTGCAGTGAGTCCAGAGAGTGCACTGGCACCACTGGGGATGCACTGCAGTGAGTCCAGAGAGTGCAGTGGCACCACTGGGGATGCAGTGTAGAGTCCAGAGAGTACACTGGCACCACTGGGGATGCAGTGCAGTGAGTCCAGAGAGTGCACTGTCAGCAATGGGGATGCAGTGCAGTGAGTCCAGAGAGTGCACTGGCACCACTGGGGATGCACTGCAGTGAGTCCAGAGACTGCACTGGCACCACTGGGGATGCACTGCAGTGAGTCCAGAGAATGCACTGGCACCATGGGGATGCAGTGCAGTGACTCGAAAGAGTGCACTGGCACCACTGGGGATGCACTGCAGTGAGTCCGGAGAGTGCAATGGCACCAATGGTGATGCAGTGCAGTGATCCAGAGAGTGCACTGGAACCACTGGGGATGCAGTGCAGTGAGTCCAGAGAGTGCACTGGCACCACTGGGGATGCAGTGCAGTGAGTCCAGAGAGTGCAATGGCACCACAGGGGATGCACTGCAGTGATTCCAGAGAGTGCACTGTCACCACTGGGGATGCAGTGCAGTGAGTCCAGAGAGTGCACTGGCACCAGTGGGGGTGCAGTGCAGTGAGTCCAGAGACTGCACGGGCACCACAGGGGATGCAGTGCAGTGAGTGCAGAGAGTGCACTGGCACCACTGGGGATGCAGTGCACTGAGTCCACAGAGTGCACTCTCAGCACTGGTGATGCACTGCAGTGAGTCCAAAGAGTGCACTGGCACCACAGGGGATGCAGTGCAGTGAGACCAGAGAGTGCACTGGCACCAATGGTGATGCAATGCAGTGAGTCCAGAGAGTGCACTGGCACCACTGGGGATGCAGTGCAGTGAGTCCTGAGAGTGCAATGGCACCACAGTGGATGCAGTGCAGTGAGTCCAGAGAGTGCTCTGGCACCACTGGGGATGCAGTGCAGTGAGTCCAGAGAGTGCACTGGCACCACAGGGGATGCAGTGCAGTGAGTCCAGAGAGTGCACTGGCACCAACTTTAGGTGCAGTGCTGTGAGTCCTGAGATTGCACTGGCACCACTGGGGTTTCTGTGCCTTGAGTCCAGAGACTACACTGGCACCACTGGGGTTGCACTGCAGTGAGTCCAGAGACTTCACAGGCACCACTGGGGATGCAGTGCAGTGAGTCCACAGAGTGCACTGGCACCACTGGGGATGCAGTGCAGTGAGTCCAGAGAGTGCACTGGCACCACTGGGGATGCAGTGCAGTGAGTCCAGAGAGTGCACTGGCACCACTGGGGATGCAGTGCAGTGAGTCCAGAGAGTGCACTGGCACCACTGGGGATGCACTGCAGTGATTCCAGAGAGTGCACTGGCACCACTGGGGATGCAGTGCAGTGAGTCCAGAGAGTGCACTGGCACCACTGGTGAAGCACTGCAGTGAGTCCAGAGAGTGCACTGGCACCACTGGGGATGCACTGCAGTGAGTCCAGAGAGTGCACTGGCACCACTGGGGATGCAGTGCAGTGAGTCCAAAGAGTGCACTGGCGCCACTGGGGATGCAGTGCTTGAGTGCAGAGAGTGCACTGGCACAAAAGGGGATGCAGTGCAGTGAGTCCAGAGAGTGGACTGGCACCACTGGGGATGCAATGCAGTGAGTCCGGAGAGTGCACTGGCACCACTGGGGATGCAATGCAGTGAGTCCAGAGAGTGCCCTGGCACCACTGGGGATGCAGTGCAGTGAGTCCAGAGAGTGCACTGGCACTTCTGGGGATGCAGTGCAGTGAGTGCAGAGAGTGCACTGGCACAACAGGGGATGCACTGCAGTGACTCCAGAAAGTGCACTGGCACCACTGGGGATGCACCCCGGTGAGTCCAGAGAGTGCACTGGCACCACTGGGAATGCAGTGCAGTGAGTCCAGAGACTGCACTGGCACCACTGGGGTTTTAGTGCAGTGAGTCCAGAGAGTGCACTGGCACCAATGGGGATGCAGTGCTGTGAGTCCAGAGAGTGCCCTGGCACCACTGGGGATGCAGTGAGTCCAGACAGTGCACTGGCACCACTGGCGATGCACTGCAGTGAGTCCAGAGAGTTCTCTGGCACCACTGGGGATGCAGTTTAGTGAGTCCAGAGAGTGCACCGGCTCCAATGGCGATACACTGCAGTGAGTCCAGACAGTGCACTGGCACCACTGGTGATGCAGTGCAGTGAGTCCAGAGAGTGCACTGGCACCACTGGGGATGCAGTGCAGTGAGTCCAGAGAGTGCTCTGGCACCACTGAGCTACACTGCAGTGAGTCCAGTAATTGCACTGGCACCACTGGGGATGCACTGCTGTGAGTCCAGAGACTACACTGGCACCACTGGGGATGCAGTGCAGTGAGTCCAGAGAGTGCACTGGCACCACTGTTGATGCAGTGCAGTGAGTCCAGAGAGTGCACTGGCACCACTGGGAATGCAGTGCAGTGAGTCCAGAGAGTGCACTGGCACCACTGGGGATGCACTGCAGTGAGCTCAGAGAGTGCACTGGCACCACTGGGGATGCACTGCAGTGAGTCCAGAGAGTGCACTGGCACCACTGGGGATGCACCCCGGTGAGTCCAGAGAGTGCACTGGCACCACTGGGGATGCACTGTAGTGAGTCCAGGGAGTGCACTGGCCCCACTGGGGATGTAGTGCAGTGAGTCCACAGAGGGCACTGGCACCACTGGGGATGCAGCGCAGTGAGTCCAGAGAGTGCACTGGCACCACTGGAGTTGCAGTGCAGTGAGTCCAGAGAGTGCCCTGGAACCACAGGGGATGCAGTGCAGTGACTACAGAGAGTGCACTGTCTCCACTGGGGATGCAGTGCAGTGAGTCCAAAGAGTGCACTGCCACCACTGGTGATGGAGTGCAGTGAGTCCAGAGAGTGCACTGTCAGCACTGTGGATGCAGTGCAGTGAGTCCAGAGAGTGCACTGGCACCACTGGGGATGCACTGCAGTGAGTCCAGAGAGTGCACTGGCACCACTGGGGATGCAGTGCAGTGAGTCCAGAGAGTGCACTGTCACCACTGGGGATGCAGTGCAGTGAGTCCAGAGAGTGCACTGGCACAAAAGGTGATGCACTGCAGTGAGTCCAGAGAGTGCACTGGCACCACTGGGGATGTAGTGCAGTGAGTCCAGAGAGTGCACTGGCACCACTGGGGATGCACTGCAGTGAGTCCAGAGAGTGCACTGGCACCACTGGGGATGCAGTGCAGTGAGTCCAGAGAGTACACTGGCACCACTGGGGATGCAGTGCAGTGAGTGCAGAGAGTGCACTGGCACCACTGGGGATGCAGTGCAGTGAGTCCAGAGAGTGCACTGGCACCACTGGAAATGCAGTGCAGTGAGTCCAGAGAGAGCACTGGCACCACTGGGGATGCAGTGTAGTGACTCCAGAGAGTGCACTGGCACCACTGGGGATGCAGTGCAGTGAGTCCAGAGAGTACACTGACACCTCAGGGGCTGCACTGCAGTGAGTCCAGAGAGTGCACTGGCACCACTGGGGATGCAGTGCAGTGAGTCCAGAGAGTGCACTGGCACCACTGGGGATGCAGTGCAGGTAGTCCAGAGAGTGCACTGGAACACTGGGGATGCAGTGCAGTGAGTGCAGAGAGTGCACTGGCACCAGTGCGGAAGCACTGCAGTGAGTCCAGAGAGTGCACTGGCACCACTGGGGATGCACTGCAGTGAGTCCAGAGAGTGCACTGGCACCACTGGGGATGCAGTGCAGTGAGTCCTGAGAGTGCAAAGGCACCACAAGGGATGCACTGCAGTGAGTCCAGAGAGTGCACTGGCACCACTGGGGATGCAGTGCAGTGAGTCCAGAGAGTGCACTGGCACCACTGGGGATGCAGTGCAGGTAGTCCAGAGAGTGCACTGGAACACTGGGGATGCAGTGCAGTGAGTGCAGAGAGTGCACTGGCACCAGTGCGGAAGCACTGCAGTGAGTCCAGAGAGTGCACTGGCACCACTGGGGATGCACTGCAGTGAGTCCAGAGAGTGCAGTGGCACAACTGGGGATGCAGTGCAGTGAGTCCAGAGAGTGCACTGGCACCACTGGGGATGCAGTGCAGTGAGTCCAGAGAGTGCACTGGCACCACTGGGGATGCACTGCAGTGAGTCCAGAGAGTGCACTGGCTCCAATGGGGATGCACTGCAGTGAGTCCAGAGAGTGCACTGGCACCACTGGGGATGCACTCCGGTGAGTCCAGAGAGTGCACTGGCACCACTGGGGATGCACCCCGGTGAGTCCAGAGAGTGCACTGGCACCACTGGGGATGCACTGTAGTGAGTCCAGGGAGTGCACTGGCCCCACTGGGGATGTAGTGCAGTGAGTCCACAGAGGGCACTGGCACCACTGGGGATGCACTGCAGTGAGTCCAGAGAGTGCACTGGCACCACTGGGGATGCAGTGCAGTGAGTCCAGAGAGTGCACTGGCACCACTGGAGTTGCAGTGCAGTGAGTCCAGAGAGTGCCCTGGAACCACTGGGGATGCAGTGCAGTGACTACAGAGAGTGCACTGTCTCCACTGGGGATGCAGTGCAGTGAGTCCAAAGAGTGCACTGCCACCACTGGTGATGGAGTGCAGTGAGTCCAGAGAGTGCACTGTCAGCACTGTGGATGCAGTGCAGTGAGTCCAGAGAGTGCACTGGCACCACTGGGGATGCACTGCAGTGAGTCCAGAGAGTGCACTGGCACCACTGGGGATGCAGTGCAGTGAGTCCAGAGAGTGCACTGTCACCACTGGGGATGCAGTGCAGTGAGTCCAGAGAGTGCACTGGCACAAAAGGTGATGCACTGCAGTGAGTCCAGAGAGTGCACTGGCACCACTGGGTATGTAGTGCAGTGAGTCCAGAGAGTGCACTGGCACCACTGGGGATGCACTGCAGTGAGTCCAGAGAGTGCAGTGGCACCACTGGGGATGCAGTGCACTGAGTCCAGAGAGTACACTGGCACCACAGGGGATGCAGTGCAGTGAGTGCAGAGAGTGCACTGGCACCACTGGGGATGCAGTGCAGTGAGTCCAGAGAGTGCACTGGCACCACTGGGGATGCACTGCAGTGAGTCCAGAGAGTGCACTGGCACCACTGGGGATGCAGTGCAGTGACTCGAAAGAGTGCACTGGCACCACTGGGGATGCACTGCAGTGAGTCCGGAGAGTGCCCTGGCACCAATGGTGATGCAGTGCACTGATCCAGAGAGTGCACTGGAACCACTGGGGATGCAGTGCAGTGAGTCCAGAGAGTGCACTGGCACCACTGGGGATGCAGTGCAGTGAGTCCATAGAGTGCACTGGCTCCACTGGCGATGCAGTGCAGTGACTCAAGAGGGTGCACAGACACCACTGGGGATGCAGTGCAGTGAGTCCAGAGAGTGCACTGGCACCACAGGGGATGCACTGCAGTGATTCCAGAGAGTGCACTGTCACCACTGGGGATGCAGTGCAGTGAGCCCAGAGAGTGCACTGGCACCAGTGGGGGTGCAGTGCAGTGAGTCCAGAGAGTGCACTGGCACCAACTGGAGCTGCACTGCAGTGAGTCCTGAGATTGCACTGGCACCACTGGGGATGCAGTGCAGTCAGTCCAGAGACTACACTGGCACCACTGGAAATGCACTGCAGTGAGTCCAGAGAGAGCACTGGCACCACTGGGGATGCAGTGTAGTGACTCCAGAGAGTGCACTGGCACCACTGGGGATGCAGTGCAGTGAGTCCAGAGAGTACACTGACACCTCAGGGGCTGCACTGCAGTGAGTCCAGAGAGTGCACTGGCACCACTGGGGATGCAGTGCAGTGAGTCCACAGAGTGCACTGGCGCCACTGGGGATGCACCTCGGTGAGTCCAGAGAGTGCTCTGGGAACACCGGGGATGCAGTGCAGTGAGTGCAGAGAGTGCCCTGGCACCACTGGGGATGCAGTGCAGTGAGTCCAGAGAGTGCACTGGCACCACTGGGGATGCAGTGCAGTGAGTCCAGAGAGTGCACTGGCACCACTGGGGATGCAGTGCAGTGAGTCCAGAGAGTGCACTGGCACCAGTGGGGGTGCAGTGCAGTGAGTCCAGAGAGTGCACTGGCACCAACTGGAGCTGCACTGCAGTGAGTCCTGAGATTGCACTGGCACCACTGGGGATGCAGTGCAGTGAGTCCAGAGACTACACTGGCACCACTGGAAATGCACTGCAGTGACTCCAGAGAGAGCACTGGCACCACTGGGGATGCAGTGTAGTGACTCCAGAGAGTGCACTGGCACCACTGGGGATGCAGTGCAGTGAGTCCAGGGAGTACACTGGCACCTCAGGGGCTGCACTGCAGTGAGTCCAGAGAGTGCACTGGCACCACTGGGGATGCAGTGCGGTGAGTCCAGAGAGTGCTCTGGGAACACCGGGGATGCAGTGCAGTGAGTGCAGAGAGTGCACTGGCACCACTGGGGATGCAGTGCAGTGAGTGCAGAGAGTGCACTGGCACCACTGGGGATGCAGTGCAGTGAGTCCAGAGAGTGCACTGGCACCACTGGGGATGCAGTGCAGTGAGTCCAGAGAGTGCACTGGCACCACTGGGGATGCACTGCAGTGAGTCCAGAGAGTGCACTGGCACCACTGGGGATGCAATGCAGTGACTCGAAAGAGTGCACTGGCACCACTGCGGATGCACTGCAGTGAGTCCGGAGAGTGCACTGGCACCAATGGTGATGCAGTGTAGTGAGTCCAGAGAGTGCAGTGGCACCACTGGGGATGCAGTGCAGTGAGTCCAGAGAGTGCACTGTCACCACTGGGGATGCACTGCAGTGAGTCCAGAGAGTGCACTGGCACCACTGGGGATGCAGTGCAGTGAGTCCAGAGAGTGCACTAGCACCACTGGGGATGCACTGCAGTGGTTCCAGAGAGTGCACTGGCACCACTGGGGATGCACTGCAGTGAGTCCAGAGAGTGCACTGGCACCACTGGTGAAGCACTGCAGTGAGTCCAGAGAGTGCACTGGCACCACTGGGGATGCACTGCAGTGAGTCCAGAGAGTGCACTGGCACCACTGGGGATGCAGTGCAGTGAGTCCACAGAGTGCACTGGCACCACTGGGGATGCACTGCAGTGAGTCCAGAGAGTGCAGTGGCACCACTGGGGATGCAGTGCAGTGAGTCCAGAGAGTACACTGGCACCACTGGGGATGCAGTGCAGTGAGTGCAGAGAGTGCACTGGCACCACTGGGGATGCAGTGCAGTGAGTCCAGAGAGTGCACTGGCACCACTGGGGATGCACTGCAGTGAGTCCAGAGAGTGCACTGGCACCACTGGGGATGCACTGCAGTGAGTCCAGAGAATGCACTGGCACCACTGGGGATGCAGTGCAGTGACTCGAAAGAGTGCACTGGCACCACTGGGGATGCACTGCAGTGAGTCCGGAGAGTGCCCTGGCACCAATGGTGATGCAGTGCAGTGAGTGCAGAGAGTGCACTGGCACCACTGGGGATGCAGTGCAGTGAGTCCAGAGAGTGCACTGGCACCACTGGGGATGCAGTGCACTGAGTCCAGAGAGTACACTGGAACCACTGGGGATGCAGTGCAGTGAGTGCAGAGAGTGCACTGGCACCACTGGGGATGCAGTGCAGTGAGTCCAGAGAGTGCACTGGCACCACTGGGGATGCACTGCAGTGAGTCCAGAGAGTGCACTGGCACCACTGGGGATGCACTGCAGTGAGTCCAGAGAATGCACTGGCACCACTGGGGATGCAGTACAGTGATTCGAAAGAGTGCACTGGCACCACTGGGGATGCACTGCAGTGAGTCCGGAGAGTGCCCTGGCACCAATGGTGATGCAGTGCAGTGATCCAGAGAGTGCACTGGAACCACTGGGGATGCAGTGCAGTGAGTCCAGAGAGTGCACTGGCACCACTGGGGATGCAGTGCAGTGAGTCCAGAGAGTGCACTGGCACCACTGGGTATGCAGTGCAGTTAGTCCATAGAGTGCACTGGCTCCACTGGGGATGCAGTGCAGTGACTCAAGAGAGTGCACAGGCACCACTGGGGATGCAGTGCAGTGAGTCCAGAGAGTGCAATGGCACCACAGGGGATGCACTGCAGTGATTCCAGAGAGTGCACTGGCACCACTGGGGATGCAGTGCAGTGAGTCCAGAGAGTGCACTGGCACCAGTGGGGGTGCAGTGCAGTGAGTCCAGAGAGTGCACTGGCACCAACTGGAGCTGCACTGCAGTGAGTCCTGAGATTGCACTGGCACTACTGGGGATGCAGTGCAGTGAGTCCAGAGACTACACTGGCACCACTGGAAATGCACTGCAGTGAGTCCAGAGAGAGCACTGGCACCACTGGGGATGCAGTGTAGTGACTCCAGAGAGTGCACTGGCACCACTGGGGATGCAGTGCAGTGAGTCCAGAGAGTACACTGGCACCTCAGGGGCTGCACTGCAGTGAGTCCAGAGAGTGCACTGGCACCAATGGGGATGCAGTGCAGTGAGTCCAGAGAGTGCACTGGCACCACTGGGGATGCACCTCGGTGAGTCCAGAGAGTGCTCTGGGAACACCGGGGATGCAGTGCAGTGAGTGCAGAGAGTGCCCTGGCACCACTGGGGATGCAGTGCAGTGAGTCCAGAGAGTGCACTGGCACCACTGGGGATGCACTGCAGTGAGTCCAGAGAGTGCACTGGCACCACTGGGGATGCAGTGCAGTGAGTCCAGAGAGTGCACTGGCACCAGTGGGGGTGCAGTGCAGTGAGTCCAGAGAGTGCACTGGCACCAACTGGAGCTGCACTGCAGTGAGTCCTGAGATTGCACTGGCACCACTGGGGATGCAGTGCAGTGAGTCCAGAGACTACACTGGCACCACTGGAAATGCACTGCAGTGACTCCAGAGAGAGCACTGGCACCACTGGGGATGCAGTGTAGTGACTCCAGGGAGTGCACTGGCACCACTGGGGATGCAGTGCAGTGAGTACAGGGAGTACACTGGCACCTCAGGGGCTGCACTGCAGTGAGTCCAGAGAGTGCACTGACACCACTGGGGATGCAGTGCGGTGAGTCCAGAGAGTGCACTGGCACCACTGGGGATGCACCTCGGTGAGTCCAGAGAGTGCTCTGGGAACACCGGGGATGCAGTGCAGTGAGTGCAGAGAGTGCACTGGCACCACTGGGGATGCAGTGCAGTGAGTGCAGAGAGTGCACTGGCAGCACTGGGGATGCACTGCAGTGAGTCCAGAGAGTGCACTGGCACCACAGGGGCTGCAATGCAGTGACTCGAAAGAGTGCACTGGCACCACTGCGGATGCACTGCAGTGAGTCCGGAGAGTGCACTGGCACCAATGGTGATGCAGTGCAGTGAGTCCAGAGAGTGCAGTGGCACCACTGGGGATGCAGTGCAGTGAGTCCAGAGAGTGCACTGTCACCACTGGGGATGCACTGCAGTGATTCCAGAGAGTGCACTGGCACCACTGGGGATGCAGTGCAGTGAGTCCAGAGAGTGCACTGGCACCACTGGTGAAGCACTGCAGTGAGTCCAGAGAGTGCACTGGCACCACTGGGGATGCACTGCAGTGAGTCCAGAGAGTGCACTGGCACCACTGGGGATGCAGTGCAGTGAGTCCAAAGAGTGCACTGGCACCACTGGGGATGCAGTGCTTGAGTGCAGAGAGTGCACTGGCACCACTAGGGATGCAGTGCAGTGAGTCCAGAGAGTGGACTGGCACCACTGGGGATGGAGTGCAGTGAGTCCAAAGAGTGCACTGGCACCACTGGGGATGCACTTCAGTGAGTCCAGAGAGTGCACTGGCTCCACTGGGGATGCACTGTAGTGAGTCCAGAGACTGCACAGGCACCACTGGGTATGCAGTGCAGTGACTCCAGAGAGTGCACTGGCACCACTGGGGATGCAGTGCAGTGAGTGCAGAGAGTGCACTGGCACCACTGGGGATGCAATGCAGTGAGTCCAGAGAGTGCACTGGCACCACTGGGGATGCACTGCAGTGAATCCAGAGAGTGCACGGGCACCACTGGTTATGCAGTGCAGTTGAGTCCAGAGAGTGCACTGGCACCTTGGGGATGCATTGGAGTGAGTCCAGAGAGCGCACTGGCACCACTGGGGATGCAGTGCAGTGAGTCCAGAGAGTGCACTGGCACCAGTGGGGGTGCACTGCAGTGAGTTCAGAGAGTGCACTGGCACCACTGGGGTTGCAGTGCAGTGAGTCCAGAGAGTGCACTGGCACCACTGGGGATGCACTGCAGTGAGTCCAGAGAGTGCACTGGCACCACTGGGAATGCACTGCAATGAGTCCAGATAGTGCACTGTCAGCACTGGTGATGCAGTGCAGTGAGTCCAGAGAGTGCACTGGCACAAATGGGGATGCAGCGCAGTGAGTCCAGAGAGTGCACTGGCACCACTGGGGATGCAGCGCAGTGAGTCCAGAGAGTGCACTGTCAGCACTGGGGATGCAGTGCAGTGAGTCCAGAGAGTGCACTGGTACCACTGGGGATGCAGTGCAGTGAGTCCAGAGAGTGCACTGGCACCACTGGGGATGCACTGCAGTGAGGGCAGAGAGTGCACTGGCACCACTGGGGATGCACTGCAGTGAGGGCAGAGAGTGCACTGGCACCACTGGGGATGCAGTGCAGTGAGTCCAGAGAGTGCACTCGCACCACTGGGGATGCACCCCCGTGAGCCCAGAGATTGCACTGGCACCACTGGGGATGCACTGCAGTGAGTGCAGAGAGTGCACTGGCACCTCTGGGGATGCACTGCAGTGAGGGCAGAGAGTGCACTGGCACCACTGGGGATGCAGAGCAGTGAGTCCAGAGAGTGCCCTGGCACCACTGGGGATGCAGTGCAGTGAGTCCAGAGAGTGCACTGGCACCATTGGGGATGCAATGCAGTGAGTCCAGAGAGTGCACTGGCACCACTGTGGATGCAGTGCAGTGAGTCCAGAGAGTGCACTGGCACCACTGGGGATGCACTGCAGTGATTCCGGAGAGTGCACTGGCACCACTGGGGATGCAGTGCAGTGAGTCCAGAGAGTGCACTGGCACCACTGGGGATGCACTGCAGTGAGTCCAGAGAGTGCACTGGCACCACTGGGGATGCACTGCAGTGAGTCCAGAGAGTGCACTGCCACCACTGGGGATGCACTGCAGTGAGTCCAGAGAGTGCACTGGCACCACTGGGGATGCTGTGCAGTGACTCCAGAGAGTGCAGAGGCACCACTGTTGGTGCAGTGCTGTGACTCCAGTGAGTGCAGTGCCACCACTGGGGATGCAGTGCAGTGAGTCCAGAGAGTGCACTGTCACCACTGGGGATGCAGTGCAGTGAGTCCAGAGAGTGCACTGGCACCACTGGGGATGCACTGCAGTGAGTCCGGAGAGTGCCCTGGCACCAATGGTGATGCAGTGCAGTGAGTCCAGAGAGTGCACTGGCACCACTGGGGATGCAGTGCAGTGAGTCCAGAGAGTGCACTGGCACAACTGGGGATGCAATGCAGTGAGTCCAGAGAGTGCACTGGCACCACTGGGGATGCAGTGCAGTGACTCCAGAGAGTGCACTGGCACCACTGCGGATGCACTGCAGTGATTCAAGAGAGTGCACTGGCACCACTGGGGATGCAGTGCAGTGAGTCCAGAGAGTGCACTGACACTACTGGGGATGCAGTGCAGTGAGTCCAGAGAGTGCACTGGCACCACTGGGGATGCACTGCAGTGAGTCCAGAGAGTGCACTGGCACCACTGGGGATGCAGTGCAGTGAGTCCAGAGAGTGCACTGGCACCACTGGGGATGCAGTGCAGTGAGTGCAGAGAGTGCACTGGCACCACTGGGGATGCAATGCAGTGAGTCCAGAGAGTGCACTGGCACCACTGGGGATGCAGCGCAGTGAGTCCAGAGAGTGCACGGGCACCACTGGGGATGCAGTGCAGTTGAGTCCAGAGAGTGCACTGGCACCACTGGGGATGCAGTGCGGTGAGTCCAGAGAGTGCACAGGCACCAGTGCGGAAGCACTGCAGTGACTCCAGAGAGTGCACTGGCACCACTGGGGATGCACTGCAGTGAGTCCAGAGAGTGCACTGGCACCACTGGGAATGCAGTGCAGTAACTCAGAGAGTGCACTGGCACCACTGGGGATGCACTGCAATGAGTCCAGATAGTGTACTGGCACCACTGGGGATGCAGTGCAGTGAGTGCAGAGAGTGCACTGGCACCACTGGGGATGCAGTGCAGTGAGTCCAGAGAGTGCACTGGCACCACTGGGGATGCAGCGCGGTGAGTCCAGAGAGTGCACTGGCACTACTGGGGATGCACTGCAGTGAGTCCAGAGAGTGCACTGGCACCACTGGGGATGCAGTGCAGTGAGTCCAGAGAGTGCACTGGCACCACTGGGGATGCAGTGCAGTGAGTCCAGAGAGTGCACTGGCACCACTGGGGATGCAGTGCAGTGAGTGCAGAGAGTGCACTGGCACCACTGGGGATGCAGTGCAGTGAGTCCAGAGAGTGCACTGGCACCACTGGGGATGCACCCCGGTGAGCCCAGAGATTGCACTGGCACCACTGGGGATGCACTGCAGTGAGTGCAGAGAGTGCACTGGCACCACTGGGGATGCACTGCAGTGAGGGCAGAGAGTGCACTGGGACCACTGGGGATGCAGTGCAGTGAGTCCAGAGAGTGCACTGGCACCACTGGGGATGCAGTGCAGTGAGTCCAGAGAGTGCACTGACACTACTGGGGATGCAGTGCAGTGAGTCCAGAGAGTGCACTGGCACCACTGGGGATGCACTGCAGTGAGTCCAGAGAGTGCACTGGCACCACTGGGGATGCAGTGCAGTGACTCCAGAGAGTGCAGAGGCACCACTGTTGATGCAGTGCTGTGACTCCAGAGAGTGCACTGGCACCACTGGGGATGCACTGCAGTGAGGCCAGAGAGTGCACTGGCACCACTGGTGATGCAGTGCAGTGACTCCAGAGAGTGCACTGGCACCACTGGCGATGCAGTGCAGTGACTCCAGAGAGTGCACTGGCAGCACTGGGGATGCACTGCAGTGAGTCCAGAGAGTGCTCTGGCACCACTGGGGATGCAGTTCAGTGAGTCCAGAGAGTGCACTGGCACCACTGGGGATACACTGCAGTGACTCCAGAGAGTGCACTGGCACCACTGGGGATGCAGTGCAGTGAGTCCAGAGAGTGCACTGGCACCACTGGGGATGCAGTGCAGTGAGTCCAGAGAATGCACTGGCACCAACTGGAGCTGCACTGCAGTGAGTCCTGAGATTGCACTGGCACCACTGGGGATGCACTACAGTGAGTCCAGAGACTATACTGGCACCACTGGGGATGCAGCGCACTGAGTCCAGAGAGTGCACTGGCACCACTGTTCATGCAGTGCAGTGAGTCCAAAGAGTGCACTGGCACCACTAGGTATTCAGTGCATGAGTGCAGAGAGTGCACTGGCACCACTGGGGATGCAGTGCAGTGAGTCCAGAGAGTGCACTGGCACCACTGGGGATGGAGTGCAGTGAGTCCAGAGAGTGCACTGGCACCACTGGGGATGCAGTGCAGTGAGTCCAGAGAGTGCACTGGCTCCACTGGGGATGAACTGTAGTGAGTCCAGAGACTGCACAGGCACCACTGGGGATGCAGTTCAGTGACTCCAGAGAGTGCACTGGCACCACTGGGGATGCAGTGCAGTGAGTGCAGAGAGTGCACTGGCACCACTGGGGATGGACTGCAGTGAGTCCAGAGAGTGCACGGGCACCACTGGGGATGCAGTGCAGTTGAGTCCAGAGAGTGCACTGGCACCACTGGGGATGCAATGCGGTGAGTCCAGAGAGTGCACTGGCACCAGTGCGGAAGCACTGCAGTGAGTCCAGAGAGTGCACTGGCACCACTGGGGATGCAGTGCAGTGAGTCCAGAGAGTGCACTGGCACCACTGGGGATGCAGTGCAGTGAGTCCAGAGAGTGCATTGTCAGCACTGGGGATGCAGTGCAGTGAGTCCAGAGAGTGCACTGGCACCACTGGGGATGCACTGCAGTGAGTCCAGAGAGTGCACTGGCACCACTGGGGATGCACTGCAGTGAGTCCAGAGAGTGCACTGGCACCACTGGGGATGCAGTGCAGTGAGTCCAGAGAGTGCACTGGCACAAAAGGGGATGCAGTGCAGTGAGTCCAGAGAGTGCACTGGCACCACTGGGGATGCACTGCAGTGAGTCCAGAGAGTGCACTGGCACCACTGGGGATGCACTGCAGTGAGTCCAGAGAGTGCAGTGGCACCACTGGGGATGCAGTGTAGAGTCCAGAGAGTACACTGGCACCACTGGGGATGCAGTGCAGTGAGTCCAGAGAGTGCACTGTCAGCACTGGGGATGCAGTGCAGTGAGTCCAGAGAGTGCACTGGCACCACTGGGGATGCACTGCAGTGAGTCCAGAGACTGCACTGGCACCACTGGGGATGCACTGCAGTGAGTCCAGAGAATGCACTGGCACCATGGGGATGCAGTGCAGTGACTCGAAAGAGTGCACTGGCACCACTGGGGATGCACTGCAGTGAGTCCGGAGAGTGCAATGGCACCAATGGTGATGCAGTGCAGTGATCCAGAGAGTGCACTGGAACCACTGGGGATGCAGTGCAGTGAGTCCAGAGAGTGCACTGGCACCACTGGGGATGCAGTGCAGTGAGTCCAGAGAGTGCAATGGCACCACAGGGGATGCACTGCAGTGATTCCAGAGAGTGCACTGTCACCACTGGGGATGCAGTGCAGTGAGTCCAGAGAGTGCACTGGCACCAGTGGGGGTGCAGTGCAGTGAGTCCAGAGACTGCACTGGCACCACAGGGGATGCAGTGCAGTGAGTGCAGAGAGTGCACTGGCACCACTGGGGATGCAGTGCACTGAGTCCACAGAGTGCACTCTCAGCACTGGTGATGCACTGCAGTGAGTCCAAAGAGTGCACTGGCACCACAGGGGATGCAGTGCAGTGAGACCAGAGAGTGCACTGGCACCAATGGTGATGCAATGCAGTGAGTCCAGAGAGTGCACTGGCACCACTGGGGATGCAGTGCAGTGAGTCCTGAGAGTGCAATGGCACCACAGTGGATGCAGTGCAGTGAGTCCAGAGAGTGCTCTGGCACCACTGGGGATGCAGTGCAGTGAGTCCAGAGAGTGCACTGGCACCACAGGGGATGCAGTGCAGTGAGTCCAGAGAGTGCACTGGCACCAACTTTAGCTGCAGTGCTGTGAGTCCTGAGATTGCACTGGCACCACTGGGGTTTCTGTGCCTTGAGTCCAGAGACTACACTGGCACCACTGGGGTTGCACTGCAGTGAGTCCAGAGACTTCACAGGCACCACTGGGGATGCAGTGCAGTGAGTCCAGAGAGTGCACTGGCACCACTGGGGATGCAGTGCAGTGAGTCCAGAGAGTGCACTGGCACCACTGGGGATGCACTGCAGTGAGTCCAGAGAGTGCACTGGCACCACTGGGGATGCAGTGCAGTGAGTCCAGAGAGTGCACTGTCACCACTGGGGATGCAGTGCAGTGAGTCCAGAGAGTGCACTGGCACAAAAGGTGATGCACTGCAGTGAGTCCAGAGAGTGCACTGGCACCACTGGGTATGTAGTGCAGTGAGTCCAGAGAGTGCACTGGCACCACTGGGGATGCACTGCAGTGAGTCCAGAGCGTGCAGTGGCACCACTGGGGATGCAGTGCACTGAGTCCAGAGAGTACACTGGCACCACTGGGGATGCAGTGCAGTGAGTGCAGAGAGTGCACTGGCACCACTGGGGATGCAGTGCAGTGAGTCCAGAGAGTGCACTGGCACCACTGGGGATGCACTGCAGTGAGTCCAGAGAGTGCACTGGCACCACTGGGGATGCACTGCCGTGAGTCCAGAGAATGCACTGGCACCACTGGGGATGCAGTGCAGTGACTCGAAAGAGTGCACTGGCACCACTGGGGATGCACTGCAGTGAGTCCGGAGAGTGCCCTGGCACCAATGGTGATGCAGTGCAGTGATCCAGAGAGTGCACTGGAACCACTGGGGATGCAGTGCAGTGAGTCCAGAGAGTGCACTGGCACCACTGGGGATGCAGTGCAGTGAGTCCATAGAGTGCACTGGCTCCACTGGCGATGCAGTGCAGTGACTCAAGAGAGTGCACAGACACCACTGGGGATGCAGTGCAGTGAGTCCAGAGAGTGCAATGGCACCACAGGGGATGCACTGCAGTGATTCCAGAGAGTGCACTGGCACAACAGGGGATGCAGTGCAGTTGAGTCCAGAGAGTGCACTGGCACCACTGGGGATGCACCCTGGTGAGTCCAGAGAGTGCACTGACACCACTGGGGATGCAGTGCAGTGAGTCCAGAGAGTGCACTGGCACCACTGGGGATGCAGTGCAGTGAGTCCAGAGAGTGTACTGGCACCACAGGGGATGCACTGCAGTGAGTCCAGAGAGTGCACTGGCACAACAGGGGATGCAGTGCAGTTGAGTCCAGAGAGTGCAATGGCACCACTGGGGATGCACCCTGGTGAGTCCAGAGAGTGCACTGACACCACTGGGGATGCAGTGCAGTGAGTCCAGAGAGTGCACTGGAACCACAGGGGATGCAGTGCAGTGAGTCCAGAGAGTGCACTGGCACCACTGGGGATGCAGTGCAGTGAGTCCAGAGAGTGCACTGTCAGCACTGGGGATGCAGTGCAGTGAGTCCAGAGAGTGCACTGGCACCACTGGGGATGCACTGCAGTGAGTCCAGAGAGTGCACTGGCACCACTGGGGATGCAGTGCAGTGAGTCCAGAGAGTGCACTGGCACCACTGGGGATGCAGTGCAGTGAGTCCAGAGAGTGCACTGGCACAAAAGGGGATGCAGTGCAGTGAGTCCAGAGAGTGCACTGGCACCACTGGGGATGCAGTGCAGTGAGTCCAGATAGTGCACTGGCACCACTGGGGATGCACCCTGGTGAGTCCAGAGAGTGCGCTGGAACCACTGGGGATGCAGTGCAGTGAGTCCAGAGAGTGCACTGGCACCACTGGGGATGCAGTGCAGTGAGTCCAGAGAGTGCACTGGCACCACTGGGGATGCAGTGCAGTGAGTCCAGAGAGTGCACTGTCAGCACTGGGGATGCAGTGCAGTGAGTCCAGAGAGTGCACTGGCACCACTGGGGATGCACTGCAGTGAGTCCAGAGAGTGCACTGGCACCACTGGGGATGCACTGCAGTGAGTCCAGAGAGTGCACTGGCACCACTGGGGATGTAGTGCAGTGAGTCCAGAGAGTGCACTGGCACAAAAGGGGATGCAGTGCAGTGAGTCCAGAGAGTGCACTGGCACCACTGGGGATGCAGTGCAGTGAGTCCAGAGAGTGCACTGGCACCACTGGGGATGCACTGCAGTGAGTCCAGAGAGTGCAGTGGCACCACTGGGGATGCAGTGCAGTGAGTCCAGAGAGTACACTGGCACCACTGGGGATGCAGTGCAGTGAGTCCAGAGAGTGCACTGTCAGCACTGGGGATGCAGTGCAGTGAGTCCAGAGAGTGCACTGGCACCACTGGGGATGCACTGCAGTGAGTCCAGAGACTGCACTGGCACCACTGGGGATGCACTGCAGTGAGTCCAGAGAATGAACTGGCACCATGGGGATGCAGTGCAGTGACTCGAAAGAGTGCACTGGCACCACTGGGGATGCACTGCAGTGAGTCCGGAGAGTGCCCTGGCACCAATGGTGATGCAGTGCAGTGATCCAGAGAGTGCACTGGAACCACTGGGGATGCAGTGCAGTGAGTCCAGAGAGTGCACTGGCACCACTGGGGATGCAGTGCAGTGAGTCCAGAGAGTGCAATGGCACCACAGGGGATGCACTGCAGTGATTCCAGAGAGTGCACTGTCACCACTGGGGATGCAGTGCAGTGAGTCCAGAGAGTGCACTGGCACCAGTGGGGGTGCAGTGCAGTGAGTCCAGAGACTGCACTGGCACCACAGGGGATGCAGTGCAGTGAGTCCAGAGAGTGCACTGGCACCACTGGGGATGCAGTGCACTGAGTCCACAGAGTGCACTGGCACCACTGGGGATGCAGTGCAGTGAGTCCTGAGAGTGCAATGGCACCACAGTGGATGCACTGCAGTGAGTCCAGAGAGTGCTCTGGCACCACTGGGGATGCAGTGCAGTGAGTCCAGAGAGTGCACTGGCACCACAGGGGATGCAGTGCAGTGAGTCCAGAGAGTGCACTGGCACCAACTTTAGCTGCAGTGCCGTGAGTCCTGAGATTGCACTGGCACCACTGGGGTTTTTGTGCCTTGAGTCCAGAGACTACACTGGCACCACTGGGGTTGCACTGCAGTGAGTCCAGAGACTTCACAGGCACCACTGGGGATGCAGTGCAGTGAGTCCACAGAGTGCACTGGCACCACTGGGGATGCAGTGCAGTGAGTCCAGAGAGTGAACTGGCACCACTGGGGATGCAGTGCAGTGAGTCCAGAGAGTGCACTGGCACCACCGGAGATTCACTGCAGTGAGTCCAGAGAGTGCACTGACACCACTGGGAATGCACTGCAGTGAGTCCAGAGAGTGCACTGGCACCTCAGGGGCTGCGCTGCAGTGAGTCCAGATAGTGCACTGGCACCACTGGGATGCAGTGCAGTGAGTCCAGAGAGTGCACTGGCACCACTGGGGACGCAGTGCAGTGTCTACAGAGAGTGCACTGGCACCATTGGGGATGCAGTGCAGTGAGTCCAGAGAGTGCACTGGCACCAGTGGGGATGCACTGCAGTGGGTCCAGAGAGTGCACTGGCACCAATGGGGATGCAGTGCAGTGACTCCAGAGAGTGCACAGGCACCACTGGGGATGCACTGCAGTGAGTCCAGAGAGTGCACTGGCACCAGTGGGGAAGCACTGCAGTGAGTCCAGAGAGTGCACTGGCACCACTGGGGATGCAGTGCACTGAGTCCGGAGAGTGCACTGACACCACTGGGGATGCAATGCAGTGAGTCCAGAGAGTGCCCTGGCACCACTGGGGATGCAGTGCAGTGAGTCCAGAGAGTGCACTGGCACTTCTGGGGATGCAGTGCAGTGAGTGCAGAGAGTGCACTGGCACAACAGGGGATGCACTGCAGTGACTCCAGAAAGTGCACTGGCACCACTGGGGATGCACCCCGGTGAGTCCAGAGAGTGCACTGGCACCACTGGGGATGCAGTGCAGTGAGTCCAGAGACTGCACTGGCACCACTGGGGTTTTAGTGCAGTGAGTCCAGAGAGTGCACTGGCACCAATGGGGATGCAGTGCTGTGAGTCCAGAGAGTGCCCTGGCACCACTGGGGATGCAGTGAGTCCAGACAGTGCACTGGCACCACTGGCGATGCACTGCAGTGAGTCCAGAGAGTTCTCTGGCACCACTGGGGATGCAGTTTAGTGAGTCCAGAGAGTGCACCGGCTCCAATGGCGATACACTGCAGTGAGTCCAGACAGTGCACTGGCACCACTGGTGATGCAGTGCAGTGAGTCCAGAGAGTGCACTGGCACCACTGGGGATGCAGTGCAGTGAGTCCAGAGAGTGCTCTGGCACCACTGAGCTACACTGCAGTGAGTCCAGTAATTGCACTGGCACCACTGGGGATGCACTGCTGTGAGTCCAGAGACTACACTGGCACCACTGGGGATGCAGTGCAGTGAGTCCAGAGAGTGCACTGGCACCACTGTTGATGCAGTGCAGTGAGTCCAGAGAGTGCACTGGCACCACTGGGAATGCAGTGCAGTGAGTCCAGAGAGTGCACTGGCACCACTGGGGATGCACTGCAGTGAGCTCAGAGAGTGCACTGGCACCACTGGGGATGCACTGCAGTGAGTCCAGAGAGTGCACTGGCACCACTGGGGATGCACCCCGGTGAGTCCAGAGAGTGCACTGGCACCACTGGGGATGCACTGTAGTGAGTCCAGGGAGTGCACTGGCCCCACTGGGGATGTAGTGCAGTGAGTCCACAGAGGGCACTGGCACCACTGGGGATGCAGCGCAGTGAGTCCAGAGAGTGCACTGGCACCACTGGAGTTGCAGTGCAGTGAGTCCAGAGAGTGCCCTGGAACCACAGGGGATGCAGTGCAGTGACTACAGAGAGTGCACTGTCTCCACTGGGGATGCAGTGCAGTGAGTCCAAAGAGTGCACTGCCACCACTGGTGATGGAGTGCAGTGAGTCCAGAGAGTGCACTGTCAGCACTGTGGATGCAGTGCAGTGAGTCCAGAGAGTGCACTGGCACCACTGGGGATGCACTGCAGTGAGTCCAGAGAGTGCACTGTCACCACTGGGGATGCAGTGCAGTGAGTCCAGAGAGTGCACTGGCACAAAAGGTGATGCACTGCAGTGAGTCCAGAGAGTGCACTGGCACCACTGGGGATGTAGTGCAGTGAGTCCAGAGAGTGCACTGGCACCACTGGGGATGCACTGCAGTGAGTCCAGAGAGTGCACTGGCACCACTGGGGATGCAGTGCAGTGAGTCCAGAGAGTACACTGGCACCACTGGGGATGCAGTGCAGTGAGTGCAGAGAGTGCACTGGCACCACTGGGGATGCAGTGCAGTGAGTCCAGAGAGTGCACTGGCACCACTGGAAATGCAGTGCAGTGAGTCCAGAGAGAGCACTGGCACCACTGGGGATGCAGTGTAGTGACTCCAGAGAGTGCACTGGCACCACTGGGGATGCAGTGCAGTGAGTCCAGAGAGTACACTGACACCTCAGGGGCTGCACTGCAGTGAGTCCAGAGAGTGCACTGGCACCACTGGGGATGCAGTGCAGTGAGTCCAGAGAGTGCACTGGCACCACTGGGGATGCAGTGCAGGTAGTCCAGAGAGTGCACTGGAACACTGGGGATGCAGTGCAGTGAGTGCAGAGAGTGCACTGGCACCAGTGCGGAAGCACTGCAGTGAGTCCAGAGAGTGCACTGGCACCACTGGGGATGCACTGCAGTGAGTCCAGAGAGTGCACTGGCACCACTGGGGATGCAGTGCAGTGAGTCCTGAGAGTGCAAAGGCACCACAAGGGATGCACTGCAGTGAGTCCAGAGAGTGCACTGGCACCACTGGGGATGCAGTGCAGTGAGTCCAGAGAGTGCACTGGCACCACTGGGGATGCAGTGCAGGTAGTCCAGAGAGTGCACTGGAACACTGGGGATGCAGTGCAGTGAGTGCAGAGAGTGCACTGGCACCAGTGCGGAAGCACTGCAGTGAGTCCAGAGAGTGCACTGGCACCACTGGGGATGCACTGCAGTGAGTCCAGAGAGTGCAGTGGCACAACTGGGGATGCAGTGCAGTGAGTCCAGAGAGTGCACTGGCACCACTGGGGATGCAGTGCAGTGAGTCCAGAGAGTGCACTGGCACCACTGGGGATGCACTGCAGTGAGTCCAGAGAGTGCACTGGCTCCAATGGGGATGCACTGCACTGAGTCCAGAGAGTGCACTGGCACCACTGGGGATGCACTCCGGTGAGTCCAGAGAGTGCACTGGCACCACTGGGGATGCACCCCGGTGAGTCCAGAGAGTGCACTGGCACCACTGGGGATGCACTGTAGTGAGTCCAGGGAGTGCACTGGCCCCACTGGGGATGTAGTGTAGTGAGTCCACAGAGGGCACTGGCACCACTGGGGATGCACTGCAGTGAGTCCAGAGAGTGCACTGGCACCACTGGGGATGCAGTGCAGTGAGTCCAGAGAGTGCACTGGCACCACTGGAGTTGCAGTGCAGTGAGTCCAGAGAGTGCCCTGGAACCACTGGGGATGCAGTGCAGTGACTACAGAGAGTGCACTGTCTCCACTGGGGATGCAGTGCAGTGAGTCCAAAGAGTGCACTGCCACCACTGGTGATGGAGTGCAGTGAGTCCAGAGAGTGCACTGTCAGCACTGTGGATGCAGTGCAGTGAGTCCAGAGAGTGCACTGGCACCACTGGGGATGCACTGCAGTGAGTCCAGAGAGTGCACTGGCACCACTGGGGATGCAGTGCAGTGAGTCCAGAGAGTGCACTGTCACCACTGGGGATGCAGTGCAGTGAGTCCAGAGAGTGCACTGGCACAAAAGGTGATGCACTGCAGTGAGTCCAGAGAGTGCACTGGCACCACTGGGTATGTAGTGCAGTGAGTCCAGAGAGTGCACTGGCACCACTGGGGATGCACTGCAGTGAGTCCAGAGAGTGCAGTGGCACCACTGGGGATGCAGTGCACTGAGTCCAGAGAGTACACTGGCACCACAGGGGATGCAGTGCAGTGAGTGCAGAGAGTGCACTGGCACCACTGGGGATGCAGTGCAGTGAGTCCAGAGAGTGCACTGGCACCACTGGGGATGCACTGCAGTGAGTCCAGAGAGTGCACTGGCACCACTGGGGATGCAGTGCAGTGACTCGAAAGAGTGCACTGGCACCACTGGGGATGCACTGCAGTGAGTCCGGAGAGTGCCCTGGCACCAATGGTGATGCAGTGCACTGATCCAGAGAGTGCACTGGAACCACTGGGGATGCAGTGCAGTGAGTCCAGAGAGTGCACTGGCACCACTGGGGATGCAGTGCAGTGAGTCCATAGAGTGCACTGGCTCCACTGGCGATGCAGTGCAGTGACTCAAGAGAGTGCACAGACACCACTGGGGATGCAGTGCAGTGAGTCCAGAGAGTGCACTGGCACCACAGGGGATGCACTGCAGTGATTCCAGAGAGTGCACTGTCACCACTGGGGATGCAGTGCAGTGAGTCCAGAGAGTGCACTGGCACCAGTGGGGGTGCAGTGCAGTGAGTCCAGAGAGTGCACTGGCACCAACTGGAGCTGCACTGCAGTGAGTCCTGAGATTGCACTGGCACCACTGGGGATGCAGTGCAGTCAGTCCAGAGACTACACTGGCACCACTGGAAATGCACTGCAGTGAGTCCAGAGAGAGCACTGGCACCACTGGGGATGCAGTGTAGTGACTCCAGAGAGTGCACTGGCACCACTGGGGATGCAGTGCAGTGAGTCCAGAGAGTACACTGACACCTCAGGGGCTGCACTGCAGTGAGTCCAGAGAGTGCACTGGCACCACTGGGGATGCAGTGCAGTGAGTCCACAGAGTGCACTGGCGCCACTGGGGATGCACCTCGGTGAGTCCAGAGAGTGCTCTGGGAACACCGGGGATGCAGTGCAGTGAGTGCAGAGAGTGCCCTGGCACCACTGGGGATGCAGTGCAGTGAGTCCAGAGAGTGCACTGGCACCACTGGGGATGCAGTGCAGTGAGTCCAGAGAGTGCACTGGCACCACTGGGGATGCAGTGCAGTGAGTCCAGAGAGTGCACTGGCACCAGTGGGGGTGCAGTGCAGTGAGTCCAGAGAGTGCACTGGCACCAACTGGAGCTGCACTGCAGTGAGTCCTGAGATTGCACTGGCACCACTGGGGATGCAGTGCAGTGAGTCCAGAGACTACACTGGCACCACTGGAAATGCACTGCAGTGACTCCAGAGAGAGCACTGGCACCACTGGGGATGCAGTGTAGTGACTCCAGAGAGTGCACTGGCACCACTGGGGATGCAGTGCAGTGAGTCCAGGGAGTACACTGGCACCTCAGGGGCTGCACTGCAGTGAGTCCAGAGAGTGCACTGGCACCACTGGCGATGCAGTGCGGTGAGTCCAGAGAGTGCTCTGGGAACACCGGGGATGCAGTGCAGTGAGTGCAGAGAGTGCACTGGCACCACTGGGGATGCAGTGCAGTGAGTGCAGAGAGTGCACTGGCACCACTGGGGATGCAGTGCAGTGAGTCCAGAGAGTGCACTGGCACCACTGGGGATGCAGTGCAGTGAGTCCAGAGAGTGCACTGGCACCACTGGGGATGCACTGCAGTGAGTCCAGAGAGTGCACTGGCACCACTGGGGATGCACTGCAGTGAGTCCAGAGAGTGCACTGGCACCACTGGGGATGCAATGCAGTGACTCGAAAGAGTGCACTGGCACCACTGCGGATGCACTGCAGTGAGTCCGGAGAGTGCACTGGCACCAATGGTGATGCAGTGTAGTGAGTCCAGAGAGTGCAGTGGCACCACTGGGGATGCAGTGCAGTGAGTCCAGAGAGTGCACTGTCACCACTGGGGATGCACTGCAGTGAGTCCAGAGAGTGCACTGGCACCACTGGGGATGCAGTGCAGTGAGTCCAGAGAGTGCACTAGCACCACTGGGGATGCACTGCAGTGGTTCCAGAGAGTGCACTGGCACCACTGGGGATGCACTGCAGTGAGTCCAGAGAGTGCACTGGCACCACTGGTGAAGCACTGCAGTGAGTCCAGAGAGTGCACTGGCACCACTGGGGATGCACTGCAGTGAGTCCAGAGAGTGCACTGGCACCACTGGGGATGCAGTGCAGTGAGTCCACAGAGTGCACTGGCACCACTGGGGATGCACTGCAGTGAGTCCAGAGAGTGCAGTGGCACCACTGGGGATGCAGTGCAGTGAGTCCAGAGAGTACACTGGCACCACTGGGGATGCAGTGCAGTGAGTGCAGAGAGTGCACTGGCACCACTGGGGATGCAGTGCAGTGAGTCCAGAGAGTGCACTGGCACCACTGGGGATGCACTGCAGTGAGTCCAGAGAGTGCACTGGCACCACTGGGGATGCACTGCAGTGAGTCCAGAGAATGCACTGGCACCACTGGGGATGCAGTGCAGTGACTCGAAAGAGTGCACTGGCACCACTGGGGATGCACTGCAGTGAGTCCGGAGAGTGCCCTGGCACCAATGGTGATGCAGTGCAGTGAGTGCAGAGAGTGCACTGGCACCACTGGGGATGCAGTGCAGTGAGTCCAGAGAGTGCACTGGCACCACTGGGGATGCAGTGCACTGAGTCCAGAGAGTACACTGGAACCACTGGGGATGCAGTGCAGTGAGTGCAGAGAGTGCACTGGCACCACTGGGGATGCAGTGCAGTGAGTCCAGAGAGTGCACTGGCACCACTGGGGATGCACTGCAGTGAGTCCAGAGAGTGCACTGGCACCACTGGGGATGCACTGCAGTGAGTCCAGAGAATGCACTGGCACCACTGGGGATGCAGTACAGTGAGTCGAAAGAGTGCACTGGCACCACTGGGGATGCACTGCAGTGAGTCCGGAGAGTGCCCTGGCACCAATGGTGATGCAGTGCAGTGATCCAGAGAGTGCACTGGAACCACTGGGGATGCAGTGCAGTGAGTCCAGAGAGTGCACTGGCACCACTGGGGATGCAGTGCAGTGAGTCCAGAGAGTGCACTGGCACCACTGGGTATGCAGTGCAGTTAGTCCATAGAGTGCACTGGCTCCACTGGGGATGCAGTGCAGTGACTCAAGAGAGTGCACAGGCACCACTGGGGATGCAGTGCAGTGAGTCCAGAGAGTGCAATGGCACCACAGGGGATGCACTGCAGTGATTCCAGAGAGTGCACTGGCACCACTGGGGATGCAGTGCAGTGAGTCCAGAGAGTGCACTGGCACCAGTGGGGGTGCAGTGCAGTGAGTCCAGAGAGTGCACTGGCACCAACTGGAGCTGCACTGCAGTGAGTCCTGAGATTGCACTGGCACTACTGGGGATGCAGTGCAGTGAGTCCAGAGACTACACTGGCACCACTGGAAATGCACTGCAGTGAGTCCAGAGAGAGCACTGGCACCACTGGGGATGCAGTGTAGTGACTCCAGAGAGTGCACTGGCACCACTGGGGATGCAGTGCAGTGAGTCCAGAGAGTACACTGGCACCTCAGGGGCTGCACTGCAGTGAGTCCAAAGAGTGCACTGGCACCAATGGGGATGCAGTGCAGTGAGTCCAGAGAGTGCACTGGCACCACTGGGGATGCACCTCGGTGAGTCCAGAGAGTGCTCTGGGAACACCGGGGATGCAGTGCAGTGAGTGCAGAGAGTGCCCTGGCACCACTGGGGATGCAGTGCAGTGAGTCCAGAGAGTGCACTGGCACCACTGGGGATGCACTGCAGTGAGTCCAGAGAGTGCACTGGCACCACTGGGGATGCAGTGCAGTGAGTCCAGAGAGTGCACTGGCACCAGTGGGGGTGCAGTGCAGTGAGTCCAGAGAGTGCACTGGCACCAACTGGAGCTGCACTGCAGTGAGTCCTGAGATTGCACTGGCACCACTGGGGATGCAGTGCAGTGAGTCCAGAGACTACACTGGCACCACTGGAAATGCACTGCAGTGACTCCAGAGAGAGCACTGGCACCACTGGGGATGCAGTGTAGTGACTCCAGGGAGTGCACTGGCACCACTGGGGATGCAGTGCAGTGAGTACAGGGAGTACACTGGCACCTCAGGGGCTGCACTGCAGTGAGTCCAGAGAGTGCACTGACACCACTGGGGATGCAGTGCGGTGAGTCCAGAGAGTGCACTGGCACCACTGGGGATGCACCTCGGTGAGTCCAGAGAGTGCTCTGGGAACACCGGGGATGCAGTGCAGTGAGTGCAGAGAGTGCACTGGCACCACTGGGGATGCAGTGCAGTGAGTGCAGAGAGTGCACTGGCAGCACTGGGGATGCACTGCAGTGAGTCCAGAGAGTGCACTGGCACCACAGGGGCTGCAATGCAGTGACTCGAAAGAGTGCACTGGCACCACTGCGGATGCACTGCAGTGAGTCCGGAGAGTGCACTGGCACCAATGGTGATGCAGTGCAGTGAGTCCAGAGAGTGCAGTGGCACCACTGGGGATGCAGTGCAGTGAGTCCAGAGAGTGCACTGTCACCACTGGGGATGCAATGCAGTGAGTCCAGAGAGTGCACTGGCACCACTGGGGATGCAGTGCAGTGAGTCCAGAGAGTGCACTGGCACCACTGGGGATGCACTGCAGTGATTCCAGAGAGTGCACTGGCACCACTGGGGATGCAGTGCATTGAGTCCAGAGAGTGCACTGGCACCACTGGTGAAGCACTGCAGTGAGTCCAGAGAGTGCACTGGCACCACTGGGGATGCACTGCAGTGAGTCCAGAGAGTGCACTGGCACCACTGGGGATGCAGTGCAGTGAGTCCAAAGAGTGCACTGGCACCACTGGGGATGCAGTGCTTGAGTGCAGAGAGTGCACTGGCACCACTAGGGATGCAGTGCAGTGAGTCCAGAGAGTGGACTGGCACCACTGGGGATGGAGTGCAGTGAGTCCAAAGAGTGCACTGGCACCACTGGGGATGCACTTCAGTGAGTCCAGAGAGTGCACTGGCTCCACTGGGGATGCACTGTAGTGAGTCCAGAGACTGCACAGGCACCACTGGGGATGCAGTGCAGTGACTCCAGAGAGTGCACTGGCACCACTGGGGATGCAGTGCAGTGAGTGCAGAGAGTGCACTGGCACCACTGGGGATGCAATGCAGTGAGTCCAGAAAGTGCACTGGCACCACTGGGGATGCACTGCAGTGAATCCAGAGAGTGCACGGGCACCACTGGTTATGCAGTGCAGTTGAGTCCAGAGAGTGCACTGGCACCTTGGGGATGCATTGGAGTGAGTCCAGAGAGCGCACTGGCACCACTGGGGATGCAGTGCAGTGAGTCCAGAGAGTGCACTGGCACCAGTGGAGGTGCACTGCAGTGAGTTCAGAGAGTGCACTGGCACCACTGGGGTTGCAGTGCAGTGAGTCCAGAGAGTGCACTGGCACCACTGGGGATGCACTGCAGTGAGTCCAGAGAGTGCACTGGCACCACTGGGAATGCACTGCAATGAGTCCAGATAGTGCACTGTCAGCACTGGTGATGCAGTGCAGTGAGTCCAGAGAGTGCACTGGCACAAATGGGGATGCAGCGCAGTGAGTCCAGAGAGTGCACTGGCACCACTGGGGATGCAGCGCAGTGAGTCCAGAGAGTGCACTGTCAGCACTGGGGATGCAGTGCAGTGAGTCCAGAGAGTGCACTGGCACCACTGGGGATGCAGTGCAGTGAGTCCAGAGAGTGCACTGGCACCACTGGGGATGCACTGCAGTGAGGGCAGAGAGTGCACTGGCACCACTGGGGATGCACTGCAGTGAGGGCAGAGAGTGCACTGGCACCACTGGGGATGCAGTGCAGTGAGTCCAGAGAGTGCACTCGCACCACTGGGGATGCACCCCCGTGAGCCCAGAGATTGCACTGGCACCACTGGGGATGCACTGCAGTGAGTGCAGAGAGTGCACTGGCACCTCTGGGGATGCACTGCAGTGAGGGCAGAGAGTGCACTGGCACCACTGGGGATGCAGAGCAGTGAGTCCAGAGAGTGCCCTGGCACCACTGGGGATGCAGTGCAGTGAGTCCAGAGAGTGCACTGGCACCATTGGGGATGCAATGCAGTGAGTCCAGAGAGTGCACTGGCACCACTGTGGATGCAGTGCAGTGAGTCCAGAGAGTGCACTGGCACCACTGGGGATGCACTGCAGTGATTCCGGAGAGTGCACTGGCACCACTGGGGATGCAGTGCAGTGAGTCCAGAGAGTGCACTGGCACCACTGGGGATGCACTGCAGTGAGTCCAGAGAGTGCACTGGCACCACTGGGGATGCACTGCAGTGAGTCCAGAGAGTGCACTGCCACCACTGGGGATGCACTGCAGTGAGTCCAGAGAGTGCACTGGCACCACTGGGGATGCTGTGCAGTGACTCCAGAGAGTGCAGAGGCACCACTGTTGGTGCAGTGCTGTGACTCCAGTGAGTGCAGTGCCACCACTGGGGATGCAGTGCAGTGAGTCCAGAGAGTGCACTGTCACCACTGGGGATGCAGTGCAGTGAGTCCAGAGAGTGCACTGGCACCACTGGGGATGCACTGCAGTGAGTCCGGAGAGTGCACTGGCACCAATGGTGATGCAGTGCAGTGAGTCCAGAGAGTGCACTGGCACCACTGGGGATGCAGTGCAGTGAGTCCAGAGAGTGCACTGGCACAACTGGGGATGCAATGCAGTGAGTCCAGAGAGTGCACTGGCACCACTGGGGATGCAGTGCAGTGACTCCAGAGAGTGCACTGGCACCACTGCGGATGCACTGCAGTGATTCAAGAGAGTGCACTGGCACCACTGGGGATGCAGTGCAGTGAGTCCAGAGAGTGCACTGACACTACTGGGGATGCAGTGCAGTGAGTCCAGAGAGTGCACTGGCACCACTGGGGATGCACTGCAGTGAGTCCAGAGAGTGCACTGGCACCACTGGGGATGCAGTGCAGTGAGTCCAGAGAGTGCACTGGCACCACTGGGGATGCAGTGCAGTGAGTGCAGAGAGTGCACTGGCACCACTGGGGATGCAATGCAGTGAGTCCAGAGAGTGCACTGGCACCACTGGGGATGCACTGCAGTGAGTCCAGAGAGTGCACGGGCACCACTGGGGATGCAGTGCAGTTGAGTCCAGAGAGTGCACTGGCACCACTGGGGATGCAGTGCGGTGAGTCCAGAGAGTGCACAGGCACCAGTGCGGAAGCACTGCAGTGACTCCAGAGAGTGCACTGGCACCATTGGGGATGCACTGCAGTGAGTCCAGAGAGTGCACTGGCACCACTGGGAATGCAGTGCAGTAACTCAGAGAGTGCACTGGCACCACTGGGGATGCACTGCAATGAGTCCAGATAGTGTACTGGCACCACTGGGGATGCAGTGCAGTGAGTGCAGAGAGTGCACTGGCACCACTGGGGATGCAGTGCAGTGAGTCCAGAGAGTGCACTGGCACCACTGGGGATGCAGCGCGGTGAGTCCAGAGAGTGCACTGGCACTACTGGGGATGCACTGCAGTGAGTCCAGAGAGTGCACTGGCACCACTGGGGATGCAGTGCAGTGAGTCCAGAGAGTGCACTGGCACCACTGGGGATGCAGTGCAGTGAGTCCAGAGAGTGCACTGGCACCACTGGGGATGCAGTGCAGTGAGTGCAGAGAGTGCACTGGCACCACTGGGGATGCAGTGCAGTGAGTCCAGAGAGTGCACTGGCACCACTGGGGATGCACCCCGGTGAGCCCAGAGATTGCACTGGCACCACTGGGGATGCACTGCAGTGAGTGCAGAGAGTGCACTGGCACCACTGGGGATGCACTGCAGTGAGGGCAGAGAGTGCACTGGGACCACTGGGGATGCAGTGCAGTGAGTCCAGAGAGTGCACTGGCACCACTGGGGATGCAGTGCAGTGAGTCCAGAGAGTGCACTGACACTACTGGGGATGCAGTGCAGTGAGTCCAGAGAGTGCACTGGCACCACTGGGGATGCACTGCAGTGAGTCCAGAGAGTGCACTGGCACCACTGGGGATGCAGTGCAGTGACTCCAGAGAGTGCAGAGGCACCACTGTTGATGCAGTGCTGTGACTCCAGAGAGTGCACTGGCACCACTGGGGATGCACTGCAGTGAGGCCAGAGAGTGCACTGGCACCACTGGTGATGCAGTGCAGTGACTCCAGAGAGTGCACTGGCACCACTGGCGATGCAGTGCAGTGACTCCAGAGAGTGCACTGGCAGCACTGGGGATGCACTGCAGTGAGTCCAGAGAGTGCTCTGGCACCACTGGGGATGCAGTTCAGTGAGTCCAGAGAGTGCACTGGCACCACTGGGGATACACTGCAGTGACTCCAGAGAGTGCACTGGCACCACTGGGGATGCAGTGCAGTGAGTCCAGAGAGTGCACTGGCACCACTGGGGATGCAGTGCAGTGAGTCCAGAGAATGCACTGGCACCAACTGGAGCTGCACTGCAGTGAGTCCTGAGATTGCACTGGCACCACTGGGGATGCACTACAGTGAGTCCAGAGACTATACTGGCACCACTGGGGATGCAGCGCACTGAGTCCAGAGAGTGCACTGGCACCACTGTTCATGCAGTGCAGTGAGTCCAAAGAGTGCACTGGCACCACTAGGTATTCAGTGCATGAGTGCAGAGAGTGCACTGGCACCACTGGGGATGCAGTGCAGTGAGTCCAGAGAGTGCACTGGCACCACTGGGGATGGAGTGCAGTGAGTCCAGAGAGTGCACTGGCACCACTGGGGATGCAGTGCAGTGAGTCCAGAGAGTGCACTGGCTCCACTGGGGATGAACTGTAGTGAGTCCAGAGACTGCACAGGCACCACTGGGGATGCAGTTCAGTGACTCCAGAGAGTGCACTGGCACCACTGGGGATGCAGTGCAGTGAGTGCAGAGAGTGCACTGGCACCACTGGGGATGGACTGCAGTGAGTCCAGAGAGTGCACGGGCACCACTGGGGATGCAGTGCAGTTGAGTCCAGAGAGTGCACTGGCACCACTGGGGATGCAATGCGGTGAGTCCAGAGAGTGCACTGGCACCAGTGCGGAAGCACTGCAGTGAGTCCAGAGAGTGCACTGGCACCACTGGGGATGCAGTGCAGTGAGTCCAGAGAGTGCACTGGCACCACTTGGGATGCACTGCAGTGAGTCCAGAGAGTGCACTGGCACCACTGGGAATGCAGTGCAGTGACTCAGAGAGTGCACTGGCACCACTGGGGATGCACTGCAATGAGTCCAGATAGTGCACTGGCACCACTGGGGATGCAGTGCAGTGAGTGCAGAGAGTGCACTGGCACCACTGGGGATGCAGTGCAGTGAGTCCAGAGAGTGCACTGGCACCACTGGGGATGCAGCGCGGTGAGTCCAGAGAGTGCACTGGCACTACTGGGGATGCACTGCAGTGAGTCCAGAGAGTGCACTGGCACCACTGGGGATGCACTGCAGTGAGTCCAGAGAGTGCACTGGCACCACTGGGGATGCAGTGCAGTGAGTCCAGAGAGTGCACTGGCACCACTGGGGATGCAGTGCAGTGAGTGCAGAGAGTGCACTGGCACCACGGGGGATGCACTGCAGTGAGTCCAGAGAGTGCACTGGCACCACTGGGGATGCAGTGCAGTGAGTCCAGAGAGTGCACTGGCACCACTGGGGATGCACCCCGGTGAGCCCAGAGATTGCACTGGCACCACTGGGGATGCACTGCAGTGAGTGCAGAGAGTGCACTGGCACCACTGGGGATGCAGTGCAGTGAGGGCAGAGAGTGCACTGGGACCACTGGGGATGCAGTGCAGTGAGTCCAGAGAGTGCCCTGGCACCACTGGGGATGCAGTGCAGTGAGTCCAGAGAGTGCACTGGCACCACTGAGGATGCAGTGCAGTGAGTCCAGAGAGTGCACTGGCACCACTGGGGATGCAATGCGGTGAGTCCAGAGAGTGCACTAGCACCACTGGGGATGCAGTGCAGTGAGTCCAGAGAGTGCACTGGCACCACTGGGGATGCAATGCAGTGAGGGCAGAGAGTGCACTGGCACCACTGGAGATGCACTGCAGTGAGGGCAGAGAGTGCACTGGCACCACTGGGGATGCAGTGCAGTGAGTGCAGAGAGTGCACTGGCACCACTGGGGATGCACTGCAGTGAGGGCAGAGAGTGCACTGGCACCACTGGGGATGCAGTGCAGTGAGTGCAGAGAGTGCACTGGCACCACTGGGGATGCACTGCAGTGAGGGCAGAGAGTGCACAGGCACCACTGGGGATGCAGTGCAGTGAGTCCAGAGAGTGCACTGGCACCACTGGGGATGCAATGCGATGAGTCCACAGAGTGCACAGGCACCACTGGGGATGCAGCGCAGTGACTCCTGAGAGTGCACTGGCACCACTGGGGATGCAGTGCCGTGAGTCCAGAGAGTGCATTGGCACCACAGTGGTGCCTCTGCACTCTCTGGAGTCAGTGCACTGCATCCCCAGTGGTGCCAGTGCACTCTCTGGACTCACTGTAGTGCATCCGCAGTGGTGCCAGTGCACTCTCTGGACTCACTGCACTGCATCCCCAGTGGTGCCAGTGCACTCTCTGAGCTCACTGCAGTGCATCCCCAGTGATGCCAGTGCACTCTCTGGACTCACTGCACTGCATCCCCAGTGGTGCCAGTGAACTCTCTGGACTCACTGCACTGCATCAACAGTGGTGCCAGTGCACTCTCTGCACTCACTGCACTGCATCCCCACTGGTGCCAGTGTAGTCTCTGGACTCACAGCAGTGCATCCCCAGTGGTGCCAGTGCAACTACTGGACTCACTGCAGTGTAGCTCAGTGGTGCCAGAGCACTCTCTGGACTCACTGCACTGCATCCCCAGTGGTGCCAGTGCACTCTCTGGACTCACTAAACTGCATCCCCAGTGGTGCCAGAGAACTCTCTGGTCTCACTGCAGTGCATCCCCAGTGGTGCCAGTGCACTCTCTGGACTCACTGTATCCCCAGTGGTGCCAGGGCACTCTCTGGACTCACAGCACTGCATCCCCATTGGTGCCAGTGCACTCTCTGGACACACTGCACTAAAACCCCAGTGGTGCCAGTGCACTCTCTGCACTCACTGCACTGCATCCGCAGTGGTGCCAGTGCACTCTCTGGACTCACTGCACTGCATCCCCTGTGGTGCCAGTACACTCTCTGGACTCACTGCAGTGCATCACCAGTGGTGCCAGTGTACTCTCTGGACTCACTGCACTGCATCCTCAGCGGTGCCAGTGCACTCTCTGGACTCACTGCAGTGCATCCCCTGTTGTGCCAGTGCACTCTCTGCACTCACTGCACTGCATCCCCAGTGGTTCCATTGCACTCTCTGGACTCACTGCATTGGATCCCCAGTGGTGTCAGTGCACTCTCTGGACTCAGTGCAGTGCATCCCCAGTGGTGCCAGTGCACTCTCTGGACTCACTGCAGTGCTTCCCCACTGGTGCCAGTGCACTCTCTGGACTCACTGCACTGCATCACCAGTGGTGCCAGTGCACTCTCTGGACTTACTGCAGTGCATCACCAGTGGTGCCAGTGCACTCTCCGGACTCACTGCACTGCATCCCCAGTGGTGCCAGTGCACTCTCTGGACTCCCTGCACTGCATTCCCAGTGGTGCCAGTGCACTCTCTGGACTCACTGCACTGCATCCCCAGTGGTGCCAGTGCACTCTCTGGACTCACTGCACTGCATCCCCAGTGGTGCCTGTGCACTCTCTGGACTCACTGTAGTGCATCCCCAGTGGTGCCAGTGCACTCTCTGGACTCACTGCACTGCATCCCCAGTGGTGCCAGTGCACTCTCTGAGCTCACTGCAGTGCATCCCCAGTGATGCCAGTGCACTCTCTGGACTCACTGCAGTGCATCCCCATAGGTGCCAGTGCACTCTCTGGACTCACTGCACTGCATCAACAGTGGTGCCAGTGCACTCTCTGCACTCACTGCACTGCATCCCCACTGGTGCCAGTGTAGTCTCTGGACTCACAGCAGTGCATCCCCAGTGGTGCCAGTGCAACTACTGGACTCACTGCAGTGTAGCTCAGTGGTGCCAGAGCACTCTCTGGACTCACTGCACTGCATCCCCAGTGGTGCCAGTGCACTCTCTGGACTCACTGCAGTGTATCGCCATTGGAGCCGGTGCACTCTCTGCACTCACTAAACTGCATCCCCAGTGGTGCCAGAGAACTCTCTGGTCTCACTGCAGTGCATCCCCAGTGGTGCCAGTGCACTCTCTGGACTCACTGTATCCCCAGTGGTGCCAGTGCACTCTCTGGACTCACAGCACTGCATCCCCATTGGTGCCAGTGCACTCTCTGGACACACTGCACTAAAACCCCAGTGGTGCCAGTGCAGTCTCTGGACTCACTGCACTGCATCCCCAGTGGTGCCAGTGCACTCTCTGGACTCACTGCACTGCATCCCCTGTGGTGCCAGTACACTCTCTGGACTCACTGCAGTGCATCACCAGTGGTGCCAGTGTACTCTCTGGACTCACTGCACTGCATCCTCAGCGGTGCCAGTGCACTCTCTGGACTCACTGCAGTGCATCCCCAGTGGTGCCAGTGCACTTTCTGGAGTCACTGCAGTGCATCCCCTGTTGTGCCAGTGCACTCTCTGCACTCACTGCACTGCATCCCCAGAAGTGCCAGTGCACTCTCTGGACTCACTGCACTGCATCCCCAGTGGTTCCATTGCACTCTCTGGACTCACTGCATTGGATCCCCAGTGGTGTCAGTGCACTCTCTGGACTCAGTGCAGTGCATCCCCAGTGGTGCCAGTGCACTCTCTGGACTCACTGCAGTGCTTCCCCACTGGTGCCAGTGCACTCTCTGGACTCACTGCAGTGCATCACCAGTGGTGCCAGTGCACTCTCTGGACTCACTGCAGTGCATCACCAGTGGTGCCAGTGCACTCTCTGGAGTCACTGCACTGCATCCCCAGTGGTGCCACTGCACTCTCTGGACTCCCTGCACTGCATTCCCAGTGGTGCCAGTGCACTCTCTGGACTCACTGCACTGCATCCCCAGTGGTGCCAGTGCACTCTCTGGACTCACTGCACTGCATCCCCAGTGGTGCCTGTGCACTCTCCGGACTCACTGCACTGCATCCCTAATGGTGCCAGTGCACTCTCTGGACTCACTGCACTGCATCCCCAGTGGTGCCAGTGCACTCTCTGCACTCACTGCACTGCATCCCCGGTGTTCCCAGAGCACTCTCTGGACTCACCGAGGTGCATCCCCAGTGGTGCCAGTGCACTCTCTGGACTCACTGCACTGCATCCCCAGTGGTGCCACTGCACTCTCTGGACTCACTGCAGTGCAGCCCCTGAGGTGCCAGTGTACTCTCTGGACTCACTGCACTGCATCCCCAGTGGTGACAGTGCACTCTCTGGAATCACTGCAGTGCATCCCCTGTGGTGCCATTGCACTCTCTGGACCCACTGCACTGCATCCCCAGTGGTGCCTGTGCACTCTCTTGAGTCACTGCACTGCATCCCCAGTGGAGCCAGTGCACTCTATGAACTAACTGCACTGCATACCCAGTGGTGCCAGTGCACTCTCTGGACTCACTGCACTGCATCCCCAGTGGTGCCAGTGCACTCTCTGGACTCACTGTACTGCATCCCCATTGGTTCAAGTGCACTCTCTGGATCACTGCACTGCATCACCATTGGTGCCAGGGCACTCTCCGGACTCACTGCAGTGCATCCCCAGTGGTGCCAGTGCACTCTTTCGAGTCACTGCACTGCATCCCCAGTGGTGCCAGTGCATTTTCTGGACTCACTGCAGTGCATCCGTATTGGTGCCAGTGCAGTCTCTGGAGTCACCGCAGTGCATCCCCAGTGGTGCCAGTGCACTCTCTGGACTCACTGCACTGCATCCCCAGTGCTGACAGTGCACTCTGGACTCACTGCACTGCATCCCCAGTGGTGCCAGTGTACTCTCTGGACTCAGTGCACTGCATCCCCAGTGGTGCCAGTGCACTCTCTGGACTCACTGCAGTGCATCCCCAGTGGTGCCAGTGCACTCTCTGGACTCACTGCACTGCATCCCCAGTGGTGCCAGTGCACTCTCTGGACTCACTGCGCTGCATCCCCATTGGTGCCAGTGCACTCTCTGGACTCACTGCACTGCATCCCCAGTGGTGCCAGTGCACTCTCTAGAGTCACTGCACTGCATCCCCAGTGGTGCCAGTGCACTCTCTGGACTCACTGCACTGCATCCCCAGTGGTGCCAGTGCACTCTCTGGACTCACTGCACTGCATCACCAGTGGTGGCAGTGTACTCTCTGGAGTCACTGCACTGCATCCCCAGTGGAGACAGTGCACTCTCTGTAGTCACTGCGCTGCATCCCCAGTGGTTCCAGGGCACTCTCTCGACTCACTGCACTGCAACTCCAGTGGTGCCAGTGCACTCTCTGGACTCACTGCAGTGCATCCCCAGTGGTGCCAGTGCACTCTCTTGAGTCACTGCGCTGCATCCCCAGTGGTGTTAGTGCCCTCTGTGGACTCACTGCACTACATCCCCTGTGGGGCCAGTGCACTCTCTGGACTCACTGCAGTGCATCCCCAGTGGTGCGAGAGCACTCTCTGGACTCACCGGGGTGCATCCCCAGTGGTGCCAGTGCACTCTCTGGACTCACTGCAGTGCATCCCCAGTGGTGCCAGTGCACTCTGTGGACTCACTGCAGTGCATCCCCAGTGTTGCCAGTGCACTCTCTGGAGTCACTGCACTGCATCCTCAGTGGTGCCAGTGCACTCTCTGCACTCACTGCACTGCATCCCCAGTGGTGCCAGTGCACTCTCTGGACTCACTGCAGTGCATCCCCAGTGGTGCCAGTGCACTCTCTGGACTCACTGCACTGCATCCCCAGTGGTGCCAGTGCACTCTCCGGACTCACTGCACTGCATCCCTAATGGTGCCAGTGCACTCTGTGCACTCACTGCACTGCATCCCCAGTGGTGCCAGTGCACTCTCTGGACTCACCGAGGTGCATCCCCAGTGGTGCCAGTGCACTCTCTGGACTCACTGCACTGCATCCCCAGTGGTGCCAGTGCACTCTCTGGACTCACTGCAGTGCAGCCCCTGAGGTGCCAGTGTACTCTCTGGACTCACTGCACTGCATCCCCTGTGGTGCCATTGCACTCTCTGGACCCACTGCACTGCATCCCCAGTGGTGCCTGTGCACTCTCTTGAGTCACTGCACTGCATTCCCAGTGGAGCCAGTGCACTCTATGGACTAACTGCACTGCATACCCAGTGGTGCCAGTGCACTCTCTGGACTCACTGCACTGCATCCCCAGTGGTGCCAGTGCACTCTCTGGACTCACTGTACTGCATCCCCATTGGTTCCAGTGCACTCTCTGGATCACTGCACTGCATCACCATTGGTGCCAGGGCACTCTCCGGACTCACTGCAGTGCATCCCCAGTGGTGCCAGTGCACTCTTTCGAGTCACTGCACTGCATCCCCTGTGGTGCCAGTGCATTCTCTGGACTCACTGCAGTGCAACCGTATTTGTGCCAGTGCAGTCTCTGGAGTCACTTCAGTGCATCCCCAGTGGTGCCAGTGCACTCTCTGGACTCACTGCACTGCATCCCCAGTGCTGACAGTGCACTCTGGACTCACTGCACTGCATCCCCAGTGGTGCCAGTGCACTCTCTGGACTCACTGCACTGCATCCCCAGTGGTGCCAGTGCACTCTCTGGACTCACTGCAGTGCATCCCCAGTGGTGCCAGTGCACTCTGTGGACTCACTGCACTGCATCCCCAGTGCTGACAGTGCACTCTCTGGACTCACTGCACTGCATCACCAGTGGTGGCAGTGTACTCTCTGGAGTCACTGCACTGCATCCCCAGTGGAGACAGTGCACTCTCTGTAGTCACTGCGCTGCATCCCTAGTGGTTCCAGGGCACTCTCTCGACTCACTGCACTGCAACTCCAGTGGTGCCAGTGCACTCTCTGGACTCACTGCAGTGCATCGCCAGTGGTGCCAGTGCACTCTCTGGAGTCACTGCGCTGCATCCCCAGTGGTGTTAGTGCCCTCTGTGGACTCACTGCACTACATCCCCTGTGGGGCCAGTGCACTCTCTGGACTCACTGCAGTGCATCCCCAGTGGTGCGAGAGGACTCTCTGGACTCACCGGGGTGCATCCCCAGTGGTGCCAGTGCACTCTCTGGACTCACTGCACTGCATCCCCAGTGGTGCCAGTGCACTCTGTGGACTCACTGCAGTGCATCCCCAGTGTTGCCAGTGCACTCTCTGGAGTCACTGCACTGCATCCCCAGTGGTGCCAGTGCACTCTCTGGACTCACTGCACTGCATCCCCAGTGGTGCCAGTGCACTCTCTGGACTCACTGCAGTGCTTCCGCACTGGTGCCAGTGCACTATCTGCACTCACTGCACTGCATCAACAGTGGTGCCTCTGCATTCTCTGGAGTCACTGCACTGCATCCCCAGTGCTGACAGTGCACTCTCTGGACTCACTGTAGTGCATCCCCAGTGGTGCCAGTGCACTCTCTGGAGTCACAGCACTGCATCAACAGTGGTGCCTCTGCACTCTCTGGAGTCACTGCACTGCATCCCCAGTGGTGCCAGTGCACTCTCTGGACTCACTGTAGTGCATCCCCTGTGGTGCCAGTGCACTCTCTGGACTCACTGCAGTGCATCCCCAGTAGTGCTAGTGCACTCTCTGGACTCACTGCACTGCATCCCCAGTGGTGCCAGTGCACTCTCTGGACTCACTGCACTGCATCAACAGTGGTGCCAGTGCACTCTCTGGACTCACCGCATTGCATCCCCAGTGGTGCCAGTGTAGTCTCTGGACTCACAGCAGTGCATCCCCAGTGGTGCAAGTGCAACTACTGGACTCACTGCAGTGTAGCTCAGTGGTGCCAGAGCACTCCCTGGACTCACTGCACTGCATCCCCAGTGGTGCCAGTGCCCTCTCTGGACTCACTGAACTGCATCCCCAGTGGTGCCAGTGCACTCTCTGGACTCACTGCAATGTATCGCCATTGGAGCCGGTGCACTCTCTGGACTCACTGCACTGCATCCCCAGTGGTGCCAGTGCACTGTCTGGACTCACTGCATCCCCAGTGGTGCCAGGGCACTCTCTGGACTCACAGCACTGCATCCCCATTGGTGCCAGTGCACTCTCTGGACTCACTGCACTAAAACCCCAGTGGTGCCAGTGCAGTCTCTGGACTCACTGCACTGCATCCCCAGTGGTGCCAGTGCACTCTCTGGACTCACCGGGGTGCATCCCCAGTCGTGCCAGTGCACTCTCTGGACTCACTGCACTGCATCCCCTTTTGTGCCAGTGCACTCTCTGCACTCACTGCACTGCATCCCCAGAAGTGCCAGTGCACTCTCTGGACTCACTGCACTGCATCCCCAGTGGTTCCATTGCACTCTCTGGACTCACTGCATTGGATCCCCAGTGGTGTCAGTGCACTCTCTGGACTCAGTGCAGTGCATCCCCAGTGGTGCCAGTGCACTCTCTGGACTCACTGCAGTGCTTCCCCAGTGGTGCCAGTGCACTCTCTGTAGTCACTGCACTGCATCCCCAGTGGTGCCAGTGCACTCTCTGGACTCACTGCACTTCATCCCCAGTGGTGCCAGTGTAATCTCTGGACTCACTGCATTGCATCCCTAGTGGTGCCAGTGCACTCTCTGGACTCACTGCACTGCATCCCCAGTGGTGCCACTGCACTCTCTGGACTCACTGCACTGCATCACCATTGGTGCCAGGGCACTCTCCGGACTCACTGTAGTGCATCCGCAGTGGTGCCAGTTCACTCTCTGCACTCACTGCACTGCATCCCCGGTGTTCCCAGAGCACTCTCTGGACTCACCGAGGTACATCCCCAGTGGTGCCAGTGCACTCTCTGGACTCACTGCACTGCATCCCCAGTGGTGCCAGTGCACTCTCTGGACTCACTGCAGTGCAGCCCCTGAGGTACCAGTGTACTCTCTGGACTCACTGCACTGCATCCCCAGTGGTGACAGTGCACTCTCTGGAATCACTGCAGTGCATCCGATGTGGTGCCATTGCACTCTCTGGACTCACTGCACTGCATCCCCAGTGGTGCCTGTGCACTCTCTTGAGTCACTGCACTGCATCCCCAGTGGAGCCAGTGCACTCTATGGACTAACTGCACTGCATACCCAGTGGTGCCAGTGCACTCTCTGGACTCACTGCACTGCATCCCCAGTGGTGCCAGTGCACTCTCTGGACTCACTGCACTGCATCCCCAGTGGTTCCAGTGCACTCTCTGGATCACTGCACTGCATCACCATTGGTGCCAGGGCACTCTCCGGACTCACTGCAGTGCATCCCCAGTGGTGCCAGTGCACTCTTTCGAGTCACTGCACTGCATCCCCAGTGGTGCCAGTGCATTCTCTGGACTCACTGCAGTGCATTCTTATTGGTGCCAGTGCAGTCTCTGGACTCACTGCACTGCATCCCCAGTGGTGCCAGTGCACTCTCTGGACTCACTGCACTGCATCCCCATTGCTGACAGTGCACTCTCTGGACTCACTGCACTGCATCCCCAGTGGTGCCAGTGTACTCTCTGGACTCAGTGCACTGCATCCCCAGTGGTGCCACTGCACTCTCTGGACTCACTGCAGTGCATCCCCAGTGGTGCCAGTGCACTCTCTGGACTCACTGCACTGCATCCCCAGTGGTGCCAGTGCACTCTCTGGACTCACTGCAGTGCATCCCCTTTTGTGCCAGTGCACTCTCTGGACTCACTGCACTGCATCCCCATTGGTGCCAGTGCACTCTCTAGAGTCACTGCACTGCATCCCCAGTGGTGCCAGTGCACTCTCTGGACTCACTGCACTGCATCCCCAGTGGTGCCAGTGCACTCTCTGGACTCACTGCACTGCATCCCCAGTGCTGACAGTGTACTCTCTGTAGTCACTGCGCTGCATCCCCAGTGGTTCCAGGGCACTCTCTCGACTCACTGCACTGCAACTCCAGTGGTGCCAGTGCACTCTCTGGACTCACTGCACTGAATCCCCAGTGGTGCCAGTGCACTCTCTGGACTCACTGCGCTGCATCCCCAGTGGTGTTAGTGCCCTCTGTGGACTCACTGCACTACATCCCCTGTGGGGCCAGTGCACTCTCTGGACTCACTGCAGTGCATCCCCAGTGGTGCGAGTGCACTCTCTGGACTCACCGGGGTGCATCCCCATTGGTGCCAGTGCACTCTCTGGACTCACTGCAGTGCATCCCCAGTGGTGCCAGTGCACTCTGTGGACTCACTGCAGTGCATCCCCAGTGTTGCCAGTGCACTCTCTGGAGTCACTGCACTGCATCACCAGTGGTGCCAGTGCACTCTCTGGACTCACTGCACTGCATCCCCAGTGGTGCCGGTGCACTCTCTGGACTCACTGCACTGCATCCCATTGGTGCTAGTGCACTCTCTGGACTCACTGCACTGCATCCCATGTGGTGCCAGTGCACTCTCTGGACTCACTGCACTGCATCCCCAGTTGTGCCAGTGCACTCTCTGGACTCACTGCACTGCATCCCATTGGTGCTAGTGCACTCTCTGGACTCACTGCACTGCATCCCATGTGGTGCCAGTGCACTCTCTGGACTCACTGCACTGCATCCCCAGTGGTGCCACTGCACTCTCTGGACTCACTGCACTGCATCACCATTGGTGCCAGGGCACTCTCCAGACTCACTGCAGTGCATCCCCAGTGGTGCCAGTGCACTCTTTCGAGTCACTGCACTGCATCCCCATTAGTGCCAGTGCATTCTCTAGACTCATTGCAGTGCATCCCCAGTGGTGCCAGTGCACTCTCTGGACTCACTGCACTGCATCCCCAGTGGTACCAGTGCACTCTCCGGACTCACTGCGCTGCATCCCTAATGGTGCCAGTGCACTCTCTGGACTCACTGCACTGCATTCCCAGTGGTGCCAGTGTACTCTCTGCACTCACTGCACTGCATCCCCGGTGTTCCCAGAGCACTCTCTGGACTCACCGAGGTGCATCCCCAGTGGTGCCAGTGCACTCTCTGGACTCACTGCACTGCATCCCCAGTGGTGCCAGTGCACTCTCTGGACTCACTGCAGTGCAGCCCCTGAGGTACCAGTGTACTCTCTGGACTCACTGCACTGCATCCCCAGTGGTGACAGTGCACTCTCTGGAATCACTGCAGTGCATCCCCTGTGGTGCCATTGCACTCTCTGGACTCACTGCACTGCATCCCCAGTGGTGCCTGTGCACTCTCTTGAGTCACGGCACTGCATCCCCAGTGGAGCCAGTGCACTCTATGGACTAACTGCACTGCATACCCAGTGGTGCCAGTGCACTCTCTGGACTCACTGCACTGCATCCCCAGTGGTGCCAGTGCACTCTCTGGACTCACTGCACTGCATCCCCAGTGGTTCCAGTGCACTCTCTGGATCACTGCACTGCATCACCATTGGTGCCAGGGCACTCTCCGGACTCACTGCAGTGCATCCCCAGTGGTGCCAGTGCACTCTTTCGAGTCACTGCACTGCATCCCCAGTGGTGCCAGTGCATTCTCTGGACTCACTGCATTGCATCCGTATTGGTGCCAGTGCAGTCTCTGGAGTCACTGCACTGCATCCCCAGTGGTGCCAGTGCACTCTCTGGACTCACTGCACTGCATCCCCAGTGCTGACAGTGCACACTCTGGACTCACTGCACTGCATCCCCAGTGGTGCCAGTGTACTCTCTGGACTCAGTGCACTGCATCCCCAGTGGTGCCACTGCACTCTCTGGACTCACTGCAGTGCATCCCCAGTGGTGCCAGTGCACTCTCTGGACTCACTGCACTGCATCCCCAGTGGTGCCAGAGCACTCTCTGGACTCACTGCACTGCATCCCCAGTGGTGCCAGTGCACTCTCTGCACTCACTGCACTGCATCCCCAGTGGTGCCAGTTCACTCTCTGCACTCACTGCACTGCATCCCCGGTGTTCCCAGAGCACTCTCTGGACTCACCGAGGTGCATCACCAGTGGTGCCAGTGCACTCTCTGGACTCACTGCACTGCATCCCCAGTGGTGCCAGTGCACTCTCTGGACTCACTGCAGTGCAGCCCCTGAGGTACCAGTGTACTCTCTGGACTCACTGAACTGCATCCCCAGTGGTGACAGTGCACTCTCTGGAATCACTGCAGTGCATCCCCTGTGGTGCCATTGCACTCTCTGGACTCACTGCACTGCATCCCCAGTGGTGCCTGTGCACTCTCTTGAGTCACTGCACTGCATCCCCAGTGGAGCCAGTGCACTCTATGGACTAACTGCACTGCATACCCAGTGGTGCCAGTGCACTCTCTGGACTCACTGCACTGCAACCCCAGTGGTGCCAGTGCACTCTCTGGACTCACTGCACTGCATCCCCAGTGGTTCCAGTGCACTCTCTGGATCACTGCACTGCATCACCATTGGTGCCAGGGCACTCTCTGGACTCACTGCAGTGCATCCCCTGTGGTGCCAGTGCACTCTTTCGAGTCACTGCACTGCATCCCCAGTGGTGTCAGTGCATTCTCTGGACTCACTGCAGTGCATCCGTATTGGTGCCAGTGCAGTCTCTGGACTCACTGCACTGCATCCCCAGTGCTGACAGTGCACTCACTGGACTCACTGCACTGCATCCCCAGTGGTGCCAGTGTACTCTCTGGACTCAGTGCACTGCATCCCCAGTGGTGCCACTGCACTCTCTGGACTCACTGCAGTGCATCCCCAGTGGTGCCAGTGCACTCTCTGGACTCACTGCACTGCATCCCCAGTGGTGCCACTGCACTCTCTGGACTCACTGCACTGCCTCAACAGTGGTGCCTCTGCACTCTCTGGAGTCACTGCACTGCATCCCCAGTGGTGCCAGTGCACTCTCTGGACTCACTGCACTGCATCCCCATTGGTGCCAGTGCACTCTCTAGAGTCACTGCACTGCATCCCCAGTGGTGCCAGTGCACTCTCTGCACTCACTGCACTGCATCCCCAGTGGTGCCAGTGCACTCTCTGGACTCACTGCACTGCATCCCCAGTGCTGACAGTGCACTCTCTGGACTCACTGCACTGCATCACCAGTGGTGGCAGTGTACTCTCTGGACTCACTGCACTGCATCCCCAGTGGTGCCAGTGCACTCTCTGGAGTCACTGCGCTGCATCCCCAGTGGTGTTAGTGCCCTCTGTGGACTCACTGCACTACATCCCCTGTGGGGCCAGTGCACTCTCTGGACTCACTGCAGTGCATCCCCAGTGGTGCGACAGCACTCTCTGGACTCACTGCAGTGCATCCCCAGTGTTGCCAGTGCACTCTCTGGACTCACTGCACTGCATCCTCAGTGGTGCCAGTGCACTCTCTGGACTCACTGCACTGCATCCCCAGTGGTGCCAGTGCACTCTCTGGAGTCACTGCAGTGCATCCCCAGTGGTGCCAGTGCACTCTCTGGACTCACTGCACTGCATCCCATTGGTGCTAGTGCACTCTCTGGACTCACTGCACTGCATCCCCAGTGGTGCCACTGCACTCTCTGGACTCACTGCACTGCATCCCCAGTTGTGCCAGTGCACTCTCTGGACTCACTGCAGTGCATCCCCAGTGGTGCCAGTGTACTCTCTGGACTCACTGCAGTGCTTCCACACTGGTGCCAGTGCACTCTCTGCACTCACTGCACTGCATCAACAGTGGTGCCTCTGCACTCTCTGGAGTCACTGCAGTGCATCCCCAGTGGTGCCAGTGCACTCTCAGGACTCACTGCAGTGCATCCCCAGTGGTGCCAGTGCACTCTCTGGACTCACTGCACTGCATCCCCAGTGGTGCCAGTGCACTCTCTGGACTCACTGCAGTGCATCACCAGTGGTGCCTTTGCACTCTCAGGACTCACTGCACTGCATCCCCAGTGGTGCCAGTGCACTCTCTGGAGTCACAGCACTGCATCAACAGTGGTGCCTCTGCACTCTCTGGAGTCACTGCACTGCATCCCCAGTGGTGCCAGTGCACTCTTTCGACTCACTGTAGTGCATCCCCAGTGGTGCCAGTGCACTCTCTGGACTCACTGCAGTGCATCCCCTGAGGTACCAGTGTACTCTCTGGACTCACTGCACTGCATCCCCTGTGGTGACAGTGCACTCTCTGGACTCACTGCACTGCATCCCCTGTGGTGCCATTGCACTCTCTGGACTCACTGCACTGCATCCCCAGTGGTGCCAGTGCACTCTCTGGACTCACTGCACTGCATCACCATTGGTGCCAGCGCACTCTCTGGACTCACTGCAGTGCATCCGCAGTGGTGCCAGTGCACTCTTTCGAGTCACTGCAGTGCATCCCCAGTGGTGCCAGTGCACTCTCTGGACTCACTGCACTGCATCCCCAGTGGTGCCAGTGCACTCTCTGCACTCACTGCACTGCATCCCCAGTGTTCCCAGAGCACTCTCTGGACTCACTGCAGTGCATCCCCAGTGGTGCCAGTGCACTCTCTGGACTCACTGCACTGCATCCCCAGTGGTGCCACTGCACTCTCTGGACTCACTGCACTGCATCACCATTGGTGCCAGGGCACTCTCCGGACTCACTGCAGTGCATCCGCAGTGGTGCCAGTGCACTCTTTCGAGTCACTGCACTGCATCCGCATTAGTGCCAGTGCATTCTCTGGACTCATTGCAGTGCATCCCCAGTGGTGCCAGTGCACTCCCTGGACTCACTGCACTGCATCCCCAGTGGTGCCAGTGCACTCTCCGGACTCACTGCACTGCATCCCTAATGGTGCCAGTGCACTCTCTGGACTCACTGCACTGCATCCCCAGTGGTGCCAGTTCACTCTCTGCACTCACTGCACTGCATCCCCGGTGTTCCCAGAGCACTCTCTGGACTCACCGAGGTACATCCCCAGTGGTGTCAGTGCACTCTGTGGACTCACTGCACTGCATCCCCAGTGGTGCCAGTGCACTCTCTGGACTCACTGCAGTGCAGCCCCTGAGGTACCAGTGTACTCTCTGGACTCACTGCACTGCATCCCCAGTGGTGACAGTGCACTCTCTGGAATCACTGCAGTGCATCCCCTGTGGTGCCATTACACTCTCTGGACTCACTGCACTGCATCCCCAGTGGTGCCTGGGCACTCTCTTGAGTCACTGCACTGCATCCCCAGTGGAGCCAGTGCACTCTCTGGACTCACTGCACTGCATCCCCAGTGGTGCCAGTGCACTCTCTGGACTCACTGCACTGCATCCCCAGTGGTTCCAGTGCACTCTCTGGATCACTGCACTGCATCCCCAGTGGTGCCAGTGTACTCTCTGGACTCAGTGCACTGCATCCCCAGTGGTGCCACTGCACTCTCTGGACTCACTGCAGTGCATCCCCAGTGGTGCCAGTGCACTCTCTGGACTCACTGCACTGCATCCCCAGTGGTGCCAGTGCACTCTCTGGACTCACTGCACTGCATCCCCAGTGCTGACAGTGCACTCTCTGCACTCACTGCACTGCATCCCCAGTGGTGCCAGTTCACTCTCTGCACTCACTGCACTGCATCCCCGGTGTTCCCAGAGCACTCTCTGGACTCACCGAGGTGCATCCCCAGTGGTGCCAGTGCACTCTCTGGACTCACTGCACTGCATCCCCAGTGGTGCCAGTGCACTCTCTGGACTCACTGCAGTGCAGCCCCTGAGGTACCAGTGTACTCTCTGGACTCACTGAACTGCATCCCCAGTGGTGACAGTGCACTCTCTGGAATCACTGCAGTGCATCCCCTGTGGTGCCAGTGCACTCTCTGGACTCACTGCACTGCATCCCCAGTGGTGCCTGTGCACTCTCTTGAGTCACTGCACTGCATCCCCAGTGGAGCCAGTGCACTCTATGGACTAACTGCACTGCATACCCAGTGGTGCCAGTGCACTCTCTGGACTCACTGCACTGCAACCCCAGTGGTGCCAGTGCACTCTCTGGACTCACTGCACTGCATCCCCAGTGGTTCCAGTGCACTCTCTGGATCACTGCACTGCATCACCATTGGTGCCAGGGCACTCTCTGGACTCACTGCAGTGCATCCCCTGTGGTGCCAGTGCACTCTTTCGAGTCACTGCACTGCATCCCCAGTGGTGTCAGTGCATTCTCTGGACTCACTGCAGTGCATCCGTATTGGTGCCAGTGCAGTCTCTGGAGTCACTGCAGTGCATCCCCAGTGGTGCCAGTGCACTCTCTGGACTCACTGCACTGCATCCCCAGTGCTGACAGTGCACTCTCTGGACTCACTGCACTGCATCCCCAGTGGTGCCAGTGTACTCTCTGGACTCAGTGCACTGCATCCCCAGTGGTGCCACTGCACTCTCTGGACTCACTGCACTGCATCCCCAGTGGTGCCAGTGCACTCTCTGGACTCACTGCACTGCATCCCCAGTGGTGCCACTGCACTCTCTGGACTCACTGCACTGCCTCAACAGTGGTGCCTCTGCACTCTCTGGAGTCACTGCACTGCATCCCCAGTGGTGCCAGTGCACTCTCTGGACTCACTGCACTGCATCCCCATTGGTGCCAGTGCACTCTCTAGAGTCACTGCACTGCATCCCCAGTGGTGCCAGTGCACTCTCTGGACTCACTGCAGTGCATCCCCAGTGGTGCCAGTGCACTCTCTGGACTCACTGCACTGCATCCCCAGTGCTGACAGTGCACTCTCTGGACTCACTGCACTGCATCACCAGTGGTGGCAATGTACTCTCTGGACTCACTGCACTGCATCCCCAGTGGTGCCAGTGCACTCTCTGGAGTCACTGCGCTGCATCCCCAGTGGTGTTAGTGCCCTCTGTGGACTCACTGCACTACATCCCCTGTGGGGCCAGTGCACTCTCTGGACTCACTGCAGTGCATCCCCAGTGGTGCGAGAGCACTCTCTGGACTCACTGCAGTGCATCCCCAGTGTTGCCAGTGCACTCTCTGGACTCACTGCACTGCATCCCCAGTGGTGCCAGTGCACTCTCTGGACTCACTGCACTGCATCCCCAGTGGTGCCAGTGCACTCTCTGGAGTCACTGCAGTGCATCCCCAGTGGTGCCAGTGCACTCTCTGGACTCACTGCACTGCATCCCATTGGTGCTAGTGCACTCTCTGGACTCACTGCACTGCATCCCCAGTGGTGCCACTGCACTCTCTGGACTCACTGCACTGCATCCCCAGTGGTGCCAGTGCACTCTCTGGACTCACTGCAGTGCATCCCCAGTGGTGCCAGTGCACTCTCTGGACTCACTGCAGTGCTTCCACACTGGTGCCAGTGCACTCTCTGCACTCACTGCACTGCATCAACAGTGGTGCCTCTGCACTCTCTGGAGTCACTGCACTGCATCCCCAGTGGTGCCAGTGCACTCTCAGGACTCACTGCAGTGCATCCCCAGTGGTGCCAGTGCACTCTCTGGACTCACTGCACTGCATCCCCAGTGGTGCCAGTGCACTCTCTGGACTCACTGCAGTGCATCACCAGTGGTGCCTTTGCACTCTCAGGACTCACTGCACTGCATCCCCAGTGGTGCCAGTGCACTCTCTGGAGTCACAGCACTGCATCAACAGTGGTGCCTCTGCACTCTCTGGAGTCACTGCACTGCATCCCCAGTGGTGCCAGTGCACTCTTTCGACTCACTGTAGTGCATCCCCAGTGGTGCCAGTGCACTCTCTGGACTCACTGCAGTGCATCCCCTGAGGTACCAGTGTACTCTCTGGACTCACTGCACTGCATCCCCTGTGGTGACAGTGCACTCTCTGGACTCACTGCACTGCATCCCCTGTGGTGCCATTGCACTCTCTGGACTCACTGCACTGCATCCCCAGTGGTGCCAGTGCACTCTCTGGACTCACTGCACTGCATCACCATTGGTGCCAGCGCACTCTCAGGACTCACTGTAGTGCATCCCCAGTGGTGCCAGTGCACTCTTTCGAGTCACTGCAGTGCATCCCCAGTGGTGCCAGTGCACTCTCTGGACTCACTGCACTGCATCCCCAGTGGTGCCAGTGCACTCTCTGCACTCACTGCACTGCATCCCCAGTGTTCCCAGAGCACTCTCTGGACTCACTGCAGTGCATCCCCAGTGGTGCCAGTGCACTCTCTGGACTCACTGCACTGCATCCCCAGTGGTGCCACTGCACTCTCTGGACTCACTGCACTGCATCACCATTGGTGCCAGGGCACTCTCCGGACTCACTGCAGTGCATCCGCAGTGGTGCCAGTGCACTCTTTCGAGTCACTGCACTGCATCCGCATTAGTGCCAGTGCATTCTCTGGACTCATTGCAGTGCATCCCCAGTGGTGCCAGTGCACTCCCTGGACTCACTGCACTGCATCCCCAGTGGTGCCAGTGCACTCTCCGGACTCACTGCACTGCATCCCTAATGGTGCCAGTGCACTCTCTGGACTCACTGCACTGCATCCCCAGTGGTGCCAGTTCACTCTCTGCACTCACTGCACTGCATCCCCGGTGTTCCCAGAGCACTCTCTGGACTCACCGAGGTACATCCCCAGTGGTGTCAGTGCACTCTGTGGACTCACTGCACTGCATCCCCAGTGGTGCCAGTGCACTCTCTGGACTCACTGCAGTGCAGCCCCTGAGGTACCAGTGTACTCTCTGGACTCACTGCACTGCATCCCCAGTGGTGACAGTGCACTCTCTGGAATCACTGCAGTGCATCCCCTGTGGTGCCATTACACTCTCTGGACTCACTGCACTGCATCCCCAGTGGTGCCTGTGCACTCTCTTGAGTCACTGCACTGCATCCCCAGTGGAGCCAGTGCACTCTCTGGACTCACTGCACTGCATCCCCAGTGGTGCCAGTGCACTCTCTGGACTCACTGCACTGCATCCCCAGTGGTTCCAGTGCACTCTCTGGATCACTGCACTGCATCACCATTGGTGCCAGGGCACTCTCCGGACTCACTGCAGTGCATCCCCAGTGGTGCCAGTGCACTCTTTCGAGTCACTGCACTGCATCCCCAGTGGTGCCAGTGCATTCTCTGGACTCACTGCAGTGCATCCGTATTGGTGCCAGTGCAGTCTCTGGAGTCACTGCAGTGCATCCCCAGTGGTGCCAGTGCACTCTCTGGACTCACTGCACTGCATCCCCAGTGCTGACAGTGCACTCTCTGGACTCACTGCACTGCATCCCCAGTGGTGCCAGTGTACTCTCTGGACTCAGTGCACTGCATCCCCAGTGGTGCCAGTGCACTCTCTGGACTCACTGCACTGCATCCCCAGTGGTGCCAGTGCACTCTCTGGACTCAGTGTAGTGCATCCCCTTTTGGGCCAGTGCACTCTCTGGACTCACTGCACTGCATCCCCATTGGTGCCAGTGCACTCTCTAGAGTCACTGCACTGCATCCCCAGTGGTGCCAGTGCACTCTCTGGACTAACTGCACTGCATCCCCAGTGATGACAGTGCACTCTCTGGACTCACTGCAGTGCATCCCCAGTGCTGACAGTGCACTCTCTGGACTCACTGCACTGCATCCCCAGTGGAGACAGTGCACTCTCTGGACTCACTGCGCTGCATCCCCAGTGGTGTTAGTGCCCTCTGTGGACTCACTGCACTACATCCGCTCTGGGGCCAGTGCACTCTCTGGACTCACTGCAGTGCATCCCCAGTGGTGCGAGTGCACTCTCTGGACTCACCGGGGTGCATCCCCAGTGGTGCCAGTGCACTCTGTGGACTCACTGCAGTGCATCCTCAGTGTTGCCAGTGCACTCTCTGGAGTCACTGCACTGCATCCTCAGTGGTGCCAGTGCACTCTCTGGACTCACTGCACTGCATCCCCAGTGGTGCCAATGCACTCTCTGGACTAACTGCACTGCATCCCATTGGTGCTAGTGCACTCTCTGGACTCACTGCACTGCATCCCCAGTGGTGCCAGTGCACTCTCTGGACTCACTGCACTGCATCCCCAGTTGTGCCAGTGCACTCTCTGGACTCACTGCAGTGCATCCCCAGTGGTGCCAGTGCACTCTCTGGACTCACTGCACTGCATCACCATTGGTGCCAGGGCACTCTCCGGACTCACTGCAGTGCATCCGCAGTGGTGCCAGTGCACTCTTTCGAGTCACTGCAGTGCATCCCCAGTGGTGCCAGTGCACTCTCTGGACTCACTGCACTGCATCCCCAGTGGTGCCAGTGCACTCTCTGCACTCACTGCACTGCATCCCCAGTGTTCCCAGAGCACTCTCTGGACTCACTGCAGTGCATCCCCAGTGGTGCCAGTGCACTCTCTGGACTCACTGCACTGCATCCCCAGTGGTGCCACTGCACTCTCTGGACTCACTGCACTGCATCACCATTGGTGCCAGGGCACTCTCCGGACTCACTGCAGTGCATCCCCAGTGGTGCCAGTGCACTCTTTCGAGTCACTGCACTGCATCCCCATTAGTGCCAGTGCATTCTCTGGACTCATTGCAGTGCATCCCCAGTGGTGCCAGTGCACTCTCTGGACTCACTGCACTGCATCCCCAGTGGTACCAGTGCACTCTCCGGACTCACTGCACTGCATCCCTAATGGTGCCAGTGCACTCTCTGGACTCACTGCACTGCATCCCCAGTGGTGCCAGTTCACTCTCTGCACTCACTGCACTGCATCCCCGGTGTTCCCAGAGCACTCTCTGGACCCACTGCAGTGCATCCCCAGTGGTGCCAGTGCACTCTCTGGACTCACTGCACTGCATCCCCAGTGGTGCCAGTGCACTCTCTGGACTCACTGCAGTGCAGCCCCTGAGGTACCAGTGTACTCTCTGGACTCACTGCACTGCATCCCCAGTGGTGACAGTGCACTCTCTGGAATCACTGCAGTGCATCCCCTGTGGTGCCATTGCACTCTCTGGACTCACTGCACTGCATCCCCAGTGGTGCCTGTGCACTCTCTTGAGTCACTGCACTGCATCCCCAGTGGAGCCAGTGCACTCTATGGACTAACTGCACTGCATACCCAGAGGTGCCAGTGCACTCTCTGGACTCACTGCACTGCATCCCCAGTGGTGCCAGTGCACTCTCTGGACTCACTGCACTGCATCCCCAGTGGTTCCAGTGCACTCTCTGGATCACTGCACTGCATCACCATTGGTGCCAGGGCACTCTCCGGACTCACTGCAGTGCATCCCCAGTGGTGCCAGTGCACTCTTTCGAGTCACTGCACTGCATCCCCAGTGGTGCCAGTGCATTCTCTGGACTCACTGCAGTGCATCCCCATTGGTGCCAGTGCAGTCTCTGGAGTCACTGCAGTGCATCCCCAGTGGTGCCAGTGCACTCTCTGGACTCACTGCACTGCATCCCCAGTGCTGACAGTGCACTCTCTGGACTCACTGCACTGCATCCCCAGTGGTGCCAGTGTACTCTCTGGACTCAGTGCACTGCATCCCCAGTGGTGCCACTGCACTCTCTGGACTCACTGCAGTGCATCCCCAGTGGTGCCAGTGCACTCTCTGCACTCACTGCACTGCATCCCCAGTGGTGCCTGTGCACTCTCTTGAGTCACTGCACTGCATCCCCAGTGGAGCCAGTGCACTCTATGGACTAACTGCACTGCATACCCAGTGGTGCCAGTGCACTCTCTGGACTCACTGCTCTGCATCCCCAGTGGTGCCAGGGCACTCTCCGGACTCACTGCAGTGCATCCCCAGTGGTGGCAGTGCAGTCTCTGTAGTCACTGCAGTGCATCCCCAGTGGTGGCAGTGCACTCTCTGGACTCACTGCACTGCATCCCCAGTGGTGCCAGTGCACTCTCTGGACTCACTGCAGTGCATCCCCAGTGGTGCCAGTGCACTCTCTGGACTCACTGCAGTGCATCCCCAGTGGTGCCAGTGCACTCTCTGGACTCACTGCACTGCATCACCAGCGGTGCCAGTGCACTCTCTGGACTCACTGCATTGGATCCCCATTGGAGTCAGTGCACTCTCTGGACTCAGTGCAGTGCATCCCCTTTTGTGCCAGTGCACTCTCTGGACTCACTGCAGTGCTTCCCCACTGGTGCCAGTGCACTCTCTGGACTCACTGCACTGCATCCCCAGTGGTGCCAGTGCACTCTCTGGACTCACTGCACTGCATCCCCAGTGGTGCCAGTGCACTCTCTGGACTCACTGCACTGCATCACCAGTGGTGCCAGTGCACTCTCTGGAGTACTGCACTGCATCCCCAGTGGTGCCAGTGCACTCTCTGGACTCACTGCAGTGCATCCCCAGTGGTGCCAGTGCACTCTCTGGACTCACTGCACTGCATCCCCAGTGGTGCCAGTGCACTCTCTGGACCACTGCAGTGCATCCTCAGTGGTGCCAGTGCACTCTCTGGGCTCAGTGCACTGCATCCCCAATGGTGCCAGTGCACTCTCTGTAGTCACTGCACTGCGTCCCCAGTGGTGCCAATGCACTCTCTGGACTCACTGCAGTGTATCCCCTGTGGTGCCAGTGCACTCTGTGGACTCACTGCAGTGCATTCCCTGTGGAGTCAGTGCAGTCTCTGGACTCACTGCACTGCATCCCCAGTTGTGCCAGTTCACTCTCTGGACTCACTGAACTGCATCCCCAGTGGTGCCAGTGCACTCTGTGGACTCACTGCACTGCATCCCCAGTGGTGCCTGTGAAGTCTCTGGACTCACTGCAGTGCAACCCCAGTGGTGCCAGTGCACTCTCTGGACTCAATGCACTGCATCCCCTTTGGTGCCAGTGCACTCTCTCGACTCACTGCAGTGCATCCCCAGTGGTGCCAGTGCACTCTCTGGACTCACTGCAGTGCATTCCCTGTGGAGTCAGTGCAGTCTCTGGACTCACTGCAGTGAATCTCCCGTGGTGCCAGTGCACTCTCTGGACTCACTGAACTGCATCCCCAGTGGTGCCAGTTCACTCTCTGGACTCACTGAACTGCATCCCCAGTGGTGCCAGTGCACTCTGTGGACTCACTGCACTGCATCCCCAGTGGTGCCTGTGAAGTCTCTGGACTCACTGCAGTGCAACCCCAGTGGTGCCAGTGCACTCTCTTGAGTCACTGCACTGCATCCCCAGTGGAGCCAGTGCACTCTATGGACTAACTGCACTGCATACCCAGTGGTGCCAGTGCACTCTCTGGACTCACTGCACTGCATCCCCAGTGGTGCCAGTGCACTCTCTGGACTCACTGCACTGCATCCCCAGTGGTTCCAGTGCACTCTCTGGATCACTGCACTGCATCACCATTGGTGCCAGGGCACTCTCCGGACTCACTGCAGTGCATCCCCAGTGGTGCCAGTGCACTCTTTCGAGTCACTGCACTGCATCCCCAGTGGTTCCAGTGCATTCTCTGGACTCACTGCAGTGCATCCCCATTGGTGCCAGTGTTAGTCTCTGGAGTCACTGCACTGCATCCCATTGGTGCTAGTGCACTCTCTGGACTCACTGCACTGCATCCCCAGTGGTGCCACTGCACTCTCTGGACTCACTGCACTGCATCCCCAGTTGTGCCAGTGCACTCTCTGGACTCACTGCAGTGCATCCCCAGTGGTGCCAGTGCACTCTCTGGACTCACTGCAGTGCTTCCGCTCTGGTGCCAGTGCACTCTCTGCACTCACTGCATTGCATCAACAGTGGTGCCTCTGCACTCTCTGGAGTCACTGCACTGCATCCCCAGTGGTGCCAGTGCACTCTCAGGACTCACTGCAGTGCATCCCCAGTGGTGCCAGTGCACTCTCTGGACTCACTGCACTGAATCCCCAGTGGTGCCAGTGCACTCTCTGGACTCACTGCAGTGCATCACCAGTGGTGCCTTTGCACTCTCAGGACTCACTGCACTGCATCACCATTGGTGCCAGTGCACTCTCTGGAGGCACAGAACTGCATCAACAGTGGTGCCTCTGCACTCTCTGGAGTCACTGCACTGCATCCCCAGTGGTGCCAGTGCACTCTTTCGACTCACTGTAGTGCATCCCCAGTGGTGCCACTGCACTCTCTGGACTCACTGCACTGCCTCAACAGTGGTGCCTCTGCACTCTCTGGAGTCACTGCACTGCATCCCCAGTGGTGCCAGTGCACTCTCTGGACTCACTGCACTGCATCCCCATTGGTGCCAGTGCACTCTCTAGAGTCACTGCACTGCATCCCCAGTGGTGCCAGTGCACTCTCTGGACTCATTGCAGTGCATCCCCAGTGGTGCCAGTGCACTCTCTGGACTCACTGCACTGCATCCCCAGTGCTGACAGTGCACTCTCTGGACTCACTGCACTGCATCACCAGTGGTGGCAGTGTACTCTCTGGACTCACTGCACTGCATCCCCAGTGGTGCCAGTGCACTCTCTGGAGTCACTGCGCTGCATCCCCAGTGGTGTTAGTGCCCTCTGTGGACTCACTGCACTACATCCCCTGTGGGGCCAGTGTACTCTCTGGACTCACTGCAGTGCATCCCCAGTGGTGCGAGACCACTCTCTGGACTCACTGCAGTGCATCCCCAGTGTTGCCAGTGCACTCTCTGGACTCACTGCACTGCATCCTCAGTGGTGCCAGTGCACTCTCTGGACTCACTGCACTGCATCCCCAGTGGTGCCAGTGCACTCTCTGGAGTCACTGCAGTGCATCCCCAGTGGTGCCAGTGCACTCTCTGGACTCACTGCACTGCATCCCATTGGTGCTAGTGCACTCTCTGGACTCACTGCACTGCATCCCCAGTGGTGCCACTGCACTCTCTGGACTCACTGCACTGCATCCCCAGTTGTGCCAGTGCACTCTCTGGACTCACTGCAGTGCATCCCCAGTGGTGCCAGTGCACTCTCTGGACTCACTGCAGTGCTTCCGCACTGGTGCCAGTGCACTCTCTGCACTCACTGCACTGCATCAACAGTGGTGCCTCTGCACTCTCTGGAGTCACTGCACTGCATCCCCAGTGGTGCCAGTGCACTCTCAGGACTCACTGCAGTGCATCCCCAGTGGTGCCAGTGCACTCTCTGGACTCACTGCACTGCATCCCCAGTGGTGCCAGTGCACGCTCTGGACTCACTGCAGTGCATCACCAGTGGTGCCTTTGCACTCTCAGGACTCACTGCACTGCATCCCCAGTGGTGCCAGTGCACTCTCTGGAGTCACAGCACTGCATCAACAGTGGTGCCTCTGCACTCTCTGGAGTCACTGCACTGCATCCCCAGTGGTGCCAGTGCACTCTTTCGACTCACTGTAGTGCATCCCCAGTGGTGCCAGTGCACTCTCTGGACTCACTGCAGTGCATCCCCTGAGGTACCAGTGTACTCTCTGGACTCACTGCACTGCATCCCCTGTGGTGACAGTGCACTCTCTGGACTCACTGCACTGCATCCCCTGTGGTGCCATTGCACTCTCTGGACTCACTGCACTGCATCCCCAGTGGTGCCAGTGCACTCTCTGGACTCACTGCACTGCATCACCATTGGTGCCAGCGCACTCTCAGGACTCACTGCAGTGCATCCGCAGTGGTGCCAGTGCACTCTTTCGAGTCACTGCAGTGCATCCCCAGTGGTGCCAGTGCACTCTCTGGACTCACTGCACTGCATCCCCAGTGGTGCCAGTGCACTCTCTGCACTCACTGCACTGCATCCCCAGTGTTCCCAGAGCACTCTCTGGACTCACTGCAGTGCATCCCCAGTGGTGCCAGTGCACTCTCTGGACTCACTGCACTGCATCCCCAGTGGTGCCACTGCACTCTCTGGACTCACTGCACTGCATCACCATTGGTGCCAGGGCACTCTCCGGACTCACTGCAGTGCATCCGCAGTGGTGCCAGTGCACTCTTTCGAGTCACTGCACTGCATCCGCATTAGTGCCAGTGCATTCTCTGGACTCATTGCAGTGCATCCCCAGTGGTGCCAGTGCACTCCCTGGACTCACTGCACTGCATCCCCAGTGGTGCCAGTGCACTCTCCGGACTCACTGCACTGCATCCCTAATGGTGCCAGTGCACTCTCTGGACTCACTGCACTGCATCCCCAGTGGTGCCAGTTCACTCTCTGCACTCACTGCACTGCATCCCCGGTGTTCCCAGAGCACTCTCTGGACTCACCGAGGTACATCCCCAGTGGTGTCAGTGCACTCTGTGGACTCACTGCACTGCATCCCCAGTGGTGCCAGTGCACTCTCTGGACTCACTGCAGTGCAGCCCCTGAGGTACCAGTGTACTCTCTGGACTCACTGCACTGCATCCCCAGTGGTGACAGCGCACTCTCTGGAATCACTGCAGTGCATCCCCTGTGGTGCCATTACACTCTCTGGACTCACTGCACTGCATCCCCAGTGGTGCCTGTGCACTCTCTTGAGTCACTGCACTGCATCCCCAGTGGAGCCAGTGCACTCTCTGGACTCACTGCACTGCATCCCCAGTGGTGCCAGTGCACTCTCTGGACTCACTGCACTGCATCCCCAGTGGTTCCAGTGCACTCTCTGGATCACTGCACTGCATCACCATTGGTGCCAGGGCACTCTCCGGACTCACTGCAGTGCATCCCCAGTGGTGCCAGTACACTCTTTCGAGTCACTGCACTGCATCCCCAGTGGTGCCAGTGCAGTCTCTGGAGTCACTGCAGTGCATCCCCAGTGGTGCCAGTGCACTCTCTGGACTCACCGGGGTGCATCCCCAGTGGTGCCAGTGCACTCTGTGGACTCACTGCAGTGCATCCTCAGTGTTGCCAGTGCACTCTCTGGAGTCACTGCACTGCATCCCCAGTGGTGCCAGTGCATTCTCTGGACTCACTGCAGTGCATCCCCATTGGTGCCAGTGCAGTCTCTGGAGTCACTGCAGTGCATCCCCAGTGGTGCCAGTGCACTCTCTGGACTCACTGCACTGCATCCCCAGTGCTGACAGTGCACTCTCTGGACTCACTGCACTGCATCCCCAGTGGTGCCAGTGTACTCTCTGGACTCAGTGCACTGCATCCCCAGTGGTGCCACTGCACTCTCTGGACTCACTGCAGTGCATCCCCAGTGGTGCCAGTGCACTCTCTGGACTCACTGCACTGCATCACCAGTGGTGGCAGTGTACTCTCTGGACTCACTGCACTGCATCCCCAGTGGAGACAGTGCACTCTCTGTAGTCAGTGCGCTGCATCCCCAGTGGTTCCAGGGCACTCTCTCGACTCACTGCACTGCAACTCCAGTGGTGCCAGTGCACTCTCTGGAGTCACTGCAGTGCATCCCCAGTGGTGTTAGTGCCCTCTGTGGACTCACTGCACTACATCCCCTGTGGGGCCAGTGCACTCTCTGGACTCACTGCATTGCATCCCCAGTGGTGCGAGAGCACTCTCTGGACTCACTGCACTGCATCCCCAGTGTTTCCAGTGCACTCTCTGGACTCACTGCACTGCATCCTCAGTAGTGCCAGTGCACTCTCTGGACTCACTGCACTGCATCCCCAGCGGTGCCAGTGCACTCTCTGGACTCACTGCAGTGCATCCCCAGTGGTGCCAGTGCACTCTCTGGACTCACTGCACTGCATCCCATTGGTGCTAGTGCATCCTCTGGACTCACTGCACTGCATCCCCAGTGGTGCCAGTGCACTCTCTGGACTCACTGCAGTGCATCCCCAGTTGTGCCAGTGCACTCTCTGGACTCACTGCACTGCATCCCCAGTGGTGCCAGTGCACTCTCTGGACTCACTGCAGTGCTTCCGCACTGGTGCCAGTGCACTCTCTGGAGTCACAGCACTGCATCAACAGTGGTGCCTCTGCACTCTCTGGAGTCACTGCACTGCATCCCCAGTGGTGCCAGTGCACTCTTTCGACTCACTGTAGTGCATCCCCAGTGGTGCCAGTGCACTCTCTGGACTCACTGCAGTGCATCCCCTGAGGTACCAGTGTACTCTCTGGACTCACTGCACTGCAACACCAGTGGTGACAGCGCACTCCCTGGAATCACTGCAGTGCATCCCCAGTGGTGCCAGTGCACTCTCTGGACTCACTGCACTGCATCCCCAGTGGTGCCTGTGCACTCTCTTGACTCACTGCACTGCATCCCCAGTGGAGCCAGTGCACTCTATGGACTAACTGCACTGCATACCCAGTGGTGCCAGTGCACTCTCTGGACTCACTGCTCTGCATCCCCAGTGGTGCCAGGGCACTCTCCGGACTCACTGCAGTGCATCCCCAGTGGTGCCAGTGCAGTCTCTGTAGTCACTGCAGTGCATCCCCAGTGGTGGCAGTGCACTCTCTGGACTCACTGCACTGCATCCCCAGTGGTGCCAGTGCACTCTCTGGACTCACTGCAGTGCATCCCCAGTGGTGCCAGTGCACTCTCTGGACTCACTTCACTGCATCCCCAGTGGTGCCACTGCACTCTCTGGACTCACTGCACTGCATCACCATTGGTGCCAGGGCACTCTCCGGACTCACTGCAGTGCATCCCCAGTGGTGCCAGTGCACTCTTTCGAGTCACTGCACTGCATCCCCATTAGTGCCAGTGCATTCTCTGGACTCATTGCAGTGCATCCCCAGTGGTGCCAGTTCACTCTCTGGACTCACTGCACTGCATCCCCAGTGGTACCAGTGCACTCTCCGGACTCACTGCACTGCATCCCTAATGGTGCCAGTGCACTCTCTGGACTCACTGCACTGCATCCCCAGTGGTGCCAGTTCACTCTCTGCACTCACTGCACTGCATCCCCGGTGTTCCCAGAGCACTCTCTGGACTCACCGAGGTGCATCCCCAGTGGTGCCAGTGCACTCTCTGGACTCACTGCACTGCATCCCCAGTGGTGCCAGTGCACTCTCTGGACTCACTGCAGTGCAGCCCCTGAGGTACCAGTGTACTCTCTGGACTCACTGCACTGCATCCCCAGTGGTGACAGTGCACTCTCTGGAATCACTGCAGTGCATCCCCTGTGGTGCCATTGCACTCTCTGGACTCACTGCACTGCATCCCCAGTGGTGCCTGTGCACTCTCTTGAGTCACTGCACTGCATCCCCAGTGGAGCCAGTGCACTCTATGGACTAACTGCACTGCATACCCAGAGGTGCCAGTGCACTCTCTGGACTCACTGCACTGCATCCCCAGTGGTGCCAGTGCACTCTCTGGACTCACTGCACTGCATCCCCAGTGGTTCCAGTGCACTCTCTGGATCACTGCACTGCATCACCATTGGTGCCAGGGCACTCTCCGGACTCACTGCAGTGCATCCCCAGTGGTGCCAGTGCACTCTTTCGAGTCACTGCACTGCATCCCCAGTGGTGCTAGTGCATTCTCTGGACTCACTGCAGTGCATCCCCATTGGTGCCAGTGCAGTCTCTGGAGTCACTGCAGTGCATCCCCAGTGGTGCCAGTGCACTCTCTGGACTCACTGCACTGCATCCCCAGTGCTGACAGTGCACTCTCTGGACTCACTGCACTGCATCCCCAGTGGTGCCAGTGTACTCTCTGGACTCAGTGCACTGCATCCCCAGTGGTGCCACTGCACTCTCTGGACTCACTGCAGTGCATCCCCAGTGGTGCCACTGCACTCTCTGGACTCACTGCACTGCATCCCCAGTGGTGCCTGTGCACTCTCTTGAGTCACTGCAGTGCATCCCCTTTTGTGCCAGTGCACTCTCTGGACTCACTGCACTGCATCCCCAGTATTGCCAGTTCACTCTCTGCACTCACTGCACTGCATCCCCGGTGTTCCCAGAGCACTCTCTGGACTCACGGAGGTGCATCCCCAGTGGTGCCAGTGCACTCTCTGGACTCACTGCACTGCATCCCCAGTGGTGCCAGTGCACTCTCTGGACTCACTGCAGTGCAGCCCCTGAGGTACCAGTGTACTCTCTGGACTCACTGAACTGCATCCCTAGTGGTGACAGTGCACTCTCTGGAATCACTGCAGTGCATCCCCTGTGGTGCCATTGCACTCTCTGGACTCACTGCACTGCATCCCCAGTGGTGCCTGTGCACTCTCTTGAGTCACTGCACTGCATCCCCAGTGGAGTCAGTGCACTCTATGGACTAAGTGCACTGCATACCCAGTGGTGCCAGTGCACTCTCTGGACTCACTGCACTGCATCCCCAGTGGTGCCAGTGCACTCTCTGGACTCACTGCACTGCATCCCCAGTGGTTCCAGTGCACTCTCTGGATCACTGCACTGCATCACCATTGTTGCCAGGGCACTCTCTGGACTCACTGCAGTGCATCCCCTGTGGTGCCAGTGCACTCTTTCGAGTCACTGCACTGCATCCCCAGTGGTGTCAGTGCATTCTCTGGACTCACTGCAGTGCATCCGTATTGGTGGCAGTGCAGTCTCTGGAGTCACTGCAGTGCATCCCCAGTGGTGCCAGTGCACTCTCTGGACTCACTGCACTGCATCCCCAGTGGTGCCAGTGCACTCTCTGAACTCACTGCACTGCATCCCCAGTGGTGCCACTGCACTCTCTGGACTCACTGCACTGCCTCAACAGTGGTGCCTCTGCACTCTCTGGAGACACTGCACTGCATCCCCAGTGGTGCCAGTGCACTCTCTGCACTCACTGCACTGCATCCCCATTGGTGCCAGTGCACTCTCTAGAGTCACTGCACTGCATCCCCAGTGGTGCCAGTGCACTCTCTGGACTCACTGCACTGCATCCCCATTGGTGCCAGTGCACTCTCTAGAGTCACTGCACTGCATCCCCAGTGGTGCCAGTGCACTCTCTGGACTCACTGCAGTGCATCCCCAGTGGTGCCAGTGCACTCTCTGGACTCACTGCACTGCATCCCCAGTGCTGACAGTGCACTCTCTGGACTCACTGCACTGCATCACCAGTGGTGGCAGTGTACTCTCTGGACTCACTGCACTGCATCCCCAGTGGTGCCAGTGCACTCTCTGGAGTCACTGCGCTGCATCCCCAGTGGTGTTAGTGCCCTCTGTGGACTCACTGCACTACATCCCCTGTGGGGCCAGTGCACTCTCTGGACTCACTGCAGTGCATCCCCAGTGGTGCGAGAGCACTCTCTGGACTCACTGCAGTGCATCCCCAGTGTTGCCAGTGCACTCTCTGGACTCACTGCACTGCATCCCCAGTGGTGCCAGTGCACTCTCTGGACTCACTGCACTGCATCCCATTGGTGCTAGTGCACTCTCTGGACTCACTGCACTGCATCCCCAGTGGTGCCACTGCACTCTCTGGACTCACTGCACTGCATCCCCAGTTGTGCCAGTGCACTCTCTGGACTCACTGCAGTGCATCCCCAGTGGTGCCAGTGCACTCTCTGGACTCACTGCAGTGCTTCCACACTGGTGCCAGTGCACTCTCTGCACTCACTGCACTGCATCAACAGTGGTGCCTCTGCACTCTCTGGAGTCACTGCACTGCATCCCCAGTGGTGCCAGTGCACTCTCAGGACTCACTGCAGTGCATCCCCAGTGGTGCCAGTGCACTCTCTGGACTCACTGCACTGCATCCCCAGTGGTGCCAGTGCACTCTCTGGACTCACTGCAGTGCATCACCAGTGGTGCCTTTGCACTCTCAGGACTCACTGCACTGCATCCCCAGTGGTGCCAGTGCACTCTCTGGAGGCACAGCACTGCATCAGCTGTGGTGCCTCTGCACTCTCTGGAGTCACTGCACTGCATCCCCAGTGGTGCCAGTGCACTCTTTCGACTCACTGTAGTGCATCCCCAGTGGTGCCAGTGCACTCTCTGGACTCACTGCAGTGCATCCCCTGAGGTACCAGTGTACTCTCTGGACTCACTGCACTGCATCCCCTGTGGTGACAGTGCACTCTCTGGACTCACTGCACTGCATCCCCTGTGGTGCCATTGCACTCTCTGGACTCACTGCACTGCATCCCCAGTGGTGCCAGTGCACTCTCTGGACTCACTGCACTGCATCACCATTGGTGCCAGCGCACTCTCAGGACTCACTGCAGTGCATCCGCAGTGGTGCCAGTGCACTCTTTCGAGTCACTGCAGTGCATCCCCAGTGGTGCCAGTGCACTCTCTGGACTCACTGCACTGCATCCCCAGTGGTGCCAGTGCACTCTCTGCACTCACTGCACTGCATCCCCAGTGTTCCCAGAGCACTCTCTGGACTCACTGCAGTGCATCCCCAGTGGTGCCAGTGCACTCTCTGGACTCACTGCACTGCATCCCCAGTGGTGCCACTGCACTCTCTGGACTCACTGCACTGCATCACCATTGGTGCCAGGGCACTCTCCGGACTCACTGCAGTGCATCCGCAGTGGTGCCAGTGCACTCTTTCGAGTCACTGCACTGCATCCGCATTAGTGCCAGTGCATTCTCTGGACTCATTGCAGTGCATCCCCAGTGGTGCCAGTGCACTCCCTGGACTCACTGCACTGCATCCCCAGTGGTGCCAGTGCACTCTCCGGACTCACTGCACTGCATCCCTAATGGTGCCAGTGCACTCTCTGGACTCACTGCACTGCATCCCCAGTGGTGCCAGTTCACTCTCTGCACTCACTGCACTGCATCCCCGGTGTTCCCAGAGCACTCTCTGGACTCACCGAGGTACATCCCCAGTGGTGTCAGTGCACTCTGTGGACTCACTGCACTGCATCCCCAGTGGTGCCAGTGCACTCTCTGGACTCACTGCAGTGCAGCCCCTGAGGTACCAGTGTACTCTCTGGACTCACTGCACTGCATCCCCAGTGGTGACAGTGCACTCTCTGGAATCACTGCAGTGCATCCCCTGTGGTGCCATTACACTCTCTGGACTCACTGCACTGCATCCCCAGTGGTGCCTGTGCACTCTCTTGAGTCACTGCACTGCATCCCCAGTGGAGCCAGTGCACTCTCTGGACTCACTGCACTGCATCCCCAGTGGTGCCAGTGCACTCTCTGGACTCACTGCACTGCATCCCCAGTGGTTCCAGTGCACTCTCTGGATCACTGCACTGCATCACCATTGGTGCCAGGGCACTCTCCGGACTCAATGCAGTGCATCCCCAGTGGTGCCAGTGCACTCTTTCGAGTCACTGCACTGCATCCCCAGTGGTGCCAGTGCATTCTCTGGACTCACTGCATTGCATCCGTATTGGTGCCAGTGCAGTCTCTGGAGTCACTGCACTGCATCCCCAGTGGTGCCAGTGCACTCTCTGGACTCACTGCACTGCATCCCCAGTGCTGACAGTGCACACTCTGGACTCACTGCACTGCATCCCCAGTGGTGCCAGTGTACTCTCTGGACTCAGTGCACTGCATCCCCAGTGGTGCCACTGCACTCTCTGGACTCACTGCAGTGCATCCCCAGTGGTGCCAGTGCACTCTCTGGACTCACTGCACTGCATCCCCAGTGGTGCCAGTGCACTCTCTGGACTCACTGCACTGCATCCCCAGTGCTGACAGTGCACTCTCTGCACTCACTGCACTGCATCCCCAGTGGTGCCAGTTCACTCTCTGCACTCACTGCACTGCATCCCCGGTGTTCCCAGAGCACTCTCTGGACTCACCGAGGTGCATCCCCAGTGGTGCCAGTGCACTCTCTGGACTCACTGCACTGCATCCCCAGTGCTGACAGTGCACTCTCTGGACTCACTGCACTGCATCCCCAGTGGTGCCAGTGTACTCTCTGGACTCAGTGCACTGCATCCCCAGTGGTGCCACTGCACTCTCTGGACTCACTGCAGTGCATCCCCAGTGGTGCCAGTGCACTCTCTGGACTCACTGCACTGCATCCCCAGTGGTGCCACTGCACTCTCTGGACTCACTGCACTGCCTCAACAGTGGTGCCTCTGCACTCTCTGGAGTCACTGCACTGCATCCCCAGTGGTGCCAGTGCACTCTCTGGACTCACTGCACTGCATCCCCATTGGTGCCAGTGCACTCTCTAGAGTCACTGCACTGCATCCCCAGTGGTGCCAGTGCACTCTCTGGACTCACTGCAGTACATCCCCAGTGGTGCCAGTGCACTCTCTGGACTCACTGCACTGCATCCCCAGTGCTGACAGTGCACTCTCTGGACTCACTGCACTGCATCACCAGTGGTGGCAGTGTACTCTCTGGACTCACTGCACTGCATCCCCAGTGGTGCCAGTGCACTCTCTGGAGTCACTGCGCTGCATCCCCAGTGGTGTTAGTGCCCTCTGTGGACTCACTGCACTACATCCCCTGTGGGGCCAGTGCACTCTCTGGACTCACTGCAGTGCATCCCCAGTGGTGCGAGAGCACTCTCTGGACTCACTGCAGTGCATCCCGAGTGTTGCCAGTGCACTCTCTGGACTCACTGCACTGCATCCTCAGTGGTGCCAGTGCACTCTCTGGACTCACTGCACTGCATCCCCAGTGGTGCCAGTGCACTCTCTGGAGTCACTGCAGTGCATCCCCAGTGGTGCCAGTGCACTCTCTGGACTCACTGCAGTGCTTCCACACTGGTGCCAGTGCACTCTCTGCACTCACTGCACTGCATCAACAGTGGTGCCTCTGCACTCTCTGGAGTCACTGCACTGCATCCCCAGTGGTGCCAGTGCACTCTCAGGACTCACTGCAGTGCATCCCCAGTGGTGCCAGTGCACTCTCTGGACTCACTGCACTGCATCCCCAGTGGTGCCAGTGCACTCTCTGGACTCACTGCAGTGCATCACCAGTGGTGCCTTTGCACTCTCAGGACTCACTGCACTGCATCCCCAGTGGTGCCAGTGCACTCTCTGGAGTCACAGCACTGCATCAACAGTGGTGCCTCTGCACTCTCTGGAGTCACTGCACTGCATCCCCAGTGGTGCCAGTGCACTCTTTCGACTCACTGTAGTGCATCCCCAGTGGTGCCAGTGCACTCTCTGGACTCACTGCAGTGCATGCCCTGAGGTACCAGTGTACTCTCTGGACTCACTGCACTGCATCCCCTGTGGTGACAGTGCACTCTCTGGACTCACTGCACTGCATCCCCTGTGGTGCCATTGCACTCTCTGGACTCACTGCACTGCATCCCCAGTGGTGCCAGTGCACTCTCTGGACTCACTGCACTGCATCACCATTGGTGCCAGCGCACTCTCAGGACTCACTGCAGTGCATCCGCAGTGGTGCCAGTGCACTCTTTCGAGTCACTGCAGTGCATCCCCAGTGGTGCCAGTGCACTCTCTGGACTCACTGCACTGCATCCCCAGTGGTGCCAGTGCACTCTCTGCACTCACTGCACTGCATCCCCAGTGTTCCCAGAGCACTCTCTGGACTCACTGCAGTGCATCCCCAGTGGTGCCAGTGCACTCTCTGGACTCACTGCACTGCATCCCCAGTGGTGCCACTGCACTCTCTGGACTCACTGCACTGCATCACCATTGGTGCCAGGGCACTCTCCGGACTCACTGCAGTGCATCCGCAGTGGTGCCAGTGCACTCTTTCGAGTCACTGCACTGCATCCGCATTAGTGCCAGTGCATTCTCTGGACTCATTGCAGTGCATCCCCAGTGGTGCCAGTGCACTCCCTGGACTCACTGCACTGCATCCCCAGTGGTGCCAGTGCACTCTCCGGACTCACTGCACTGCATCCCTAATGGTGCCAGTGCACTCTCTGGACTCACTGCACTGCATCCCCAGTGGTGCCAGTTCACTCTCTGCACTCACTGCACTGCATCCCCGGTGTTCCCAGAGCACTCTCTGGACTCACCGAGGTACATCCCCAGTGGTGTCAGTGCACTCTCTGGACTCACTGCACTGCATCCCCAGTGGTGCCAGTGCACTCTCTGGACTCACTGCAGTGCAGCCCCTGAGGTACCAGTGTACTCACTGGACTCACTGCACTGCATCCCCAGTGGTGCCAGTGCACTCTCTGCACTCACTGCACTGCATCCCCTGTGGTGCCATTACACTCTCTGGACTCACTGCACTGCATCCCCAGTGGTGCCTGTGCACTCTCTTGAGTCACTGCACTGCATCCCCAGTGGTGCCAGTGCACTCTCTGGACTCACTGCACTGCATCCCCAGTGGTGCCAGTGCACTCTCTGGACTCACTGCACTGCATCCCCAGTGGTTCCAGTGCACTCTCTGGATCACTGCACTGCATCACCATTGGTGCCAGGGCACTCTCCGGACTCACTGCAGTGCATCCCCAGTGGTGCCAGTGCTCTCTTTCGAGTCACTGCACTGCATCCCCAGTGGTGCCAGTGCATTCTCTGGACTCACTGCAGTGCATCCGTATTGGTGCCAGTGCAGTCTCTGGAGTCACTGCACTGCATCCCCAGTGGTGCCAGTGCACTCTCTGGACTCACTGCACTGCATCCCCAGTGCTGACAGTGCACTCTCTGGACTCACTGCACTGCATCCCCAGTGGTGCCAGTGTACTCTCTGGACTCAGTGCACTGCATCCCCAGTGGTGCCAGTGCACTCTCTGGACTCACTGCACTGCATCCCCAGTGGTGCCAGTGCACTCTCTGGACTCAGTGTAGTGCATCCCCTTTTGGGCCAGTGCAATCTCTGGACTCACTGCACTGCATCCCCATTGGTGCCAGTGCACTCTCTAGAGTCACTGCACTGCATCCCCAGTGGTGCCAGTGCACTCTCTGGACTAACTGCACTGCATCCCCAGTGCTGACAGTGCACTCTCTGGACTCACTGCAGTGCATCCCCAGTGCTGACAGTGCACTCTCTGGACTCACTGCACTGCATCCCCAGTGGAGACAGTGCACACTCTGTAGTCACTGCGCTGCATCCCCAGTGGTTCCAGGGCACTCTCTCGACTCACTGCACTGCAACTCCAGTGGTGCCAGTGCACTCTCTGGACTCACTGCAGTGCATCCCCAGTGGTGCCAGTGCACTCTCTGGACTCACTGCGCTGCATCCCCAGTGGTGTTAGTGCCCTCTGTGGACTCACTGCACTACATCCGCTCTGGGGCCAGTGCACTCTCTGGACTCACTGCAGTGCATCCCCAGTGGTGCGAGTGCACTCTCTGGACTCACCGGGGTGCATCCCCAGTGGTGCCAGTGCACTCTGTGGACTCACTGCAGTGCATCCTCAGTGTTGCCAGTGCACTCTCTGGAGTCACTGCACTGCATCCTCAGTGGTGCCAGTGCACTCTCTGGACTCACTGCACTGCATCCCCAGTGGTGCCAATGCACTCTCTGGACTAACTGCACTGCATCCCATTGGTGCTAGTGCACTCTCTGGACTCACTGCACTGCATCCCCAGTGGTGCCAGTGCACTCTCTGGACTCACTGCACTGCATCCCCAGTTGTGCCAGTGCACTCTCTGGACTCACTGCAGTGCATCCCCAGTGGTGCCAGTGCACTCTCTGGACTCACTGCACTGCATCACCATTGGTGCCAGGGCACTCTCCGGACTCACTGCAGTGCATCCGCAGTGGTGCCAGTGCACTCTTTCGAGTCACTGCAGTGCATCCCCAGTGGTGCCAGTGCACTCTCTGGACTCACTGCACTGCATCCCCAGTGGTGCCAGTGCACTCTCTGCACTCACTGCACTGCATCCCCAGTGTTCCCAGAGCACTCTCTGGACTCACTGCAGTGCATCCCCAGTGGTGCCAGTGCACTCTCTGGACTCACTGCACTGCATCCCCAGTGGTGCCACTGCACTCTCTGGACTCACTGCACTGCATCACCATTTGTGCCAGGGCACTCTCCGGACTCACTGCAGTGCATCCCCAGTGGTGCCAGTGCACTCTTTCGAGTCACTGCACTGCATCCCCATTAGTGCCAGTGCATTCTCTGGACTCATTGCAGTGCATCCCCAGTGGTGCCAGTGCACTCTCTGGACTCACTGCACTGCATCCCCAGTGGTACCAGTGCACTCTCCGGACTCACTGCACTGCATCCCTAATGGTGCCAGTGCACTCTCTGGACTCACTGCACTGCATCCCCAGTGGTGCCAGTTCACTCTCTGCACTCACTGCACTGCATCCCCGGTGTTCCCAGAGCACTCTCTGGACTCACCGAGGTGCATCCCCAGTGGTGCCAGTGCACTCTCTGGACTCACTGCACTGCATCCCCAGTGGTGCCAGTGCACTCTCTGGACTCACTGCAGTGCAGCCCCTGAGGTACCAGTGTACTCTCTGGACTCACTGCACTGCATCCCCAGTGGTGACAGTGCACTCTCTGGAATCACTGCAGTGCATCCCCTGTGGTGCCATTGCACTCTCTGGACTCACTGCACTGCATCCCCAGTGGTGCCTGTGCACTCTCTTGAGTCACTGCACTGCATCCCCAGTGGAGCCAGTGCACTCTATGGACTAACTGCACTGCATACCCAGAGGTGCCAGTGCACTCTCTGGACTCACTGCACTGCATCCCCAGTGGTGCCAGTGCACTCTCTGGACTCACTGCACTGCATCCCCAGTGGTTCCAGTGCACTCTCTGGATCACTGCACTGCATCACCATTGGTGCCAGGGCACTCTCCGGACTCACTGCAGTGCATCCCCAGTGGTGCCAGTGCACTCTTTCGAGTCACTGCACTGCATCCCCAGTGGTGCCAGTGCATTCTCTGGACTCACTGCAGTGCATCCCCATTGGTGCCAGTGCAGTCTCTGGAGTCACTGCAGTGCATCCCCAGTGGTGCCAGTGCACTCTCTGGACTCACTGCACTGCATCCCCAGTGCTGACAGTGCACTCTCTGGACTCACTGCACTGCATCCCCAGTGGTGCCAGTGTACTCTCTGGACTCAGTGCACTGCATCCCCAGTGGTGCCACTGCACTCTCTGGACTCACTGCAGTGCATCCCCAGTGGTGCCAGTGCACTCTCTGGACTCACTGCACTGCATCCCCAGTGCTGACAGTGCACTCTCTGGACTCACTGCACTGCATCACCAGTGGTGGCAGTGTACTCTCTGGACTCACTGCACTGCATCCCCAGTGGTGCCAGTGCACTCTCTGGAGTAACTGCGCTGCATCCCCAGTGGTGTTAGTGCCCTCTGTGGACTCACTGCACTACATCCCCTGTGGGGCCAGTGCACTCTCTGGACTCACTGCAGTGCATCCCCAGTGGTGCGAGAGCACTCTCTGGACTCACTGCACTGCATCCCCAGTGGTGCCTGTGCACTCTCTTGAGTCACTGCAGTGCATCCCCTTTTGTGCCAGTGCACTCTCTGGACTCACTGAACTGCATCCCTAGTGGTGACAGTGCACTCTCTGGAATCACTGCAGTGCATCCCCTGTGGTGCCATTGCACTCTCTGGACTCACTGCACTGCATCCCCAGTGGTGCCTGTGCACTCTCTTGAGTCACTGCACTGCATCCCCAGTGGAGTCAGTGCACTCTATGGACTAAGTGCACTGCATACCCAGTGGTGCCAGTGCACTCTCTGGACTCACTGCACTGCATCCCCAGTGGTGCCAGTGCACTCTCTGGACTCACTGCACTGCATCCCCAGTGGTTCCAGTGCACTCTCTGGATCACTGCACTGCATCACCATTGGTGCCAGGGCACTCTCTGGACTCACTGCAGTGCATCCCCTGTGGTGCCAGTGCACTCTTTCGAGTCACTGCACTGCATCCCCAGTGGTGTCAGTGCATTCTCTGGACTCACTGCAGTGCATCCGTATTGGTGCCAGTGCAGTCTCTGGAGTCACTGCAGTGCATCCCCAGTGGTGCCAGTGCACTCTCTGGACTCACTGCACTGCATCCCCAGTGCTGACAGTGCACTCTCTGGACTCACTGCACTGCATCCCCAGTGGTGCCAGTGTACTCTCTGGACTCAGTGCACAGCATCCCCAGTGGTGCCACTGCACTCTCTGGACTCACTGCAGTGCATCCCCAGTAGTGCCAGTGCACTCTCTGGACTCACTGCACTGCATCCCCAGTGGTGCCAGTGCACTCTCTGGACTCAGTGCACTGCATCCCCATTGGTGCCAGTGCACTCTCTAGAGTCACTGCACTGCATCCCCAGTGGTGCCAGTGCACTCTCTGGACTCACTGCAGTGCATCCCCAGTGGTGCCAGTGCACTCTCTGGACTCACTGCACTGCATCCCCAGAGCTGACAGTGCACTCTCTGGACTCACTGCACTGCATCACCAGTGGTGGCAGTGTACTCTCTGGACTCACTGCACTGCATCCCCAGTGGAGACAGTGCACTCTCTGTAGTCAGTGCGCTGCATCCCCAGTGGTTCCAGGGCACTCTCTCGACTCACTGCACTGCAACTCCAGTGGTGCCAGTGCACTCTCTGGACTCACTGCAGTGCATCCCCAGTGGTGCCAGTGCACTCTCTTGAGTCACTGCACTGCATCCCCAGTGGAGCCAGTGCACTCTATGGACTAACTGCACTGCATACCCAGTGGTGCCAGTGCACTCTCTGGACTCACTGCACTGCATCCCCAGTGGTGCCAGTGCACTCTCTGGACTCACTGCACTGCATCCCCAGTGGTTCCAGTGCACTCTCTGGATCACTGCACTGCATCACCATTGGTGCCAGGGCACTCTCCGGACTCACTGCAGTGCATCCCCAGTGGTGCCAGTGCACTCTTTCGAGTCACTGCACTGCATCCCCAGTGGTTCCAGTGCATTCTCTGGACTCACTGCAGTGCATCCCCATTGGTGCCAGTGCAGTCTCTGGAGTCACTGCACTGCATCCCATTGGTGCTAGTGCACTCTCTGGACTCACTGCACTGCATCCCCAGTGGTGCCACTGCACTCTCTGGACTCACTGCACTGCATCCCCAGTTGTGCCAGTGCACTCTCTGGACTCACTGCAGTGCATCCCCAGTGGTGCCAGTGCACTCTCTGGACTCACTGCAGTGCTTCCGCACTGGTGCCAGTGCACTCTCTGCACACACTGCATTGCATCAACAGTGGTGCCTCTGCACTCTCTGGAGTCACTGCAGTGCATCCCCAGTGGTGCCAGTGCACTCTCAGGACTCACTGCAGTGCATCCCCAGTGGTGCCAGTGCACTCTCTGGACTCACTGCACTGCATCCCCAGTGGTGCCAGTGCACTCTCTGGACTCACTGCAGTGCATCCCCTGAGGTACCAGTGTACTCTCTGGACTCACTGCACTGCATCCCCAGTGGTGCCAGTGCACTCTCTGGACTCACTGCACTGCATCCCCAGTGGTGCCTGTGCACTCTCTTGAGTCACTGCACTGCATCCCCAGTGGAGCCAGTGCACTCTATGGACTAACTGCACTGCATACCCAGTGGTGCCAGTGCACTCTCTGGACTCACTGCTCTGCATCCCCAGTGGTGCCAGGGCACTCTCCGGACTCACTGCAGTGCATCCCCAGTGGTGGCAGTGCAGTCTCTGTAGTCACTGCAGTGCATCCCCAGTGGTGGCAGTGCACTCTCTGGACTCACTGCACTGCATCCCCACTGGTGCCAGTGCACTCTCTGGACTCACTGCAGTGCATCCCCAGTGGTGCCAGTGCACTCTCTGGACTCACTGCAGTGCATCCCCAGTGGTGCCAGTGCACTCTCTGGACTCACTGCACTGCATCACCAGCGGTGCCAGTGCACTCTCTGGACTCACTGCATTGGATCCCCATTGGAGTCAGTGCACTCTCTGGACTCAGTGCAGTGCATCCCCTTTTGTGCCAGTGCACTCTCTGGACTCACTGCAGTGCTTCCCCACTGGTGCCAGTGCACTCTCTGGACTCACTGCACTGCATCCCCAGTGGTGCCAGTGCACTCTCTGGACTCACTGCACTGCATCCCCAGTGGTGCCAGTGCACTCTCTGGACTCACTGCAGTGCATTCCCTGTGGAGTCAGTGCAGTCTCTGGACTCACTGCACTGCATCCCCAGTTGTGCCAGTTCACTCTCTGGACTCACTGAACTGCATCCCCAGTGGTGCCAGTGCACTCTGTGGACTCACTGCACTGCATCCCCAGTGGTGCCTGTGAAGTCTCTGGACTCACTGCAGTGCAACCCCAGTGGTGCCAGTGCACTCTCTGGACTCAATGCACTGCATCCCCTTTGGTGCCAGTGCACTCTCTCGACTCACTGCAGTGCATCCCCAGTGGTGCCAGTGCACTCTCTGGACTCACTGCAGTGCATTCCCTGTGGAGTCAGTGCAGTCTCTGGACTCACTGCAGTGAATCTCCCGTGGTGCCAGTGCACTCTCTGGACTCACTGAACTGCATCCCCAGTGGTGCCAGTTCACTCTCTGGACTCACTGAACTGCATCCCCAGTGGTGCCAGTGCACTCTGTGGACTCACTGCACTGCATCCCCAGTGGTGCCTGTGAAGTCTCTGGACTCACTGCAGTGCAACCCCAGTGGTGCCAGTGCACTCTCTTGAGTCACTGCACTGCATCCCCAGTGGAGCCAGTGCACTCTATGGACTAACTGCACTGCATACCCAGTGGTGCCAGTGCACTCTCTGGACTCACTGCACTGCATCCCCAGTGGTGCCAGTGCACTCTCTGGACTCACTGCACTGCATCCCCAGTGGTTCCAGTGCACTCTCTGGATCACTGCACTGCATCACCATTGGTGCCAGGGCACTCTCCGGACTCACTGCAGTGCATCCCCAGTGGTGCCAGTGCACTCTTTCGAGTCACTGCACTGCATCCCCAGTGGTTCCAGTGCATTCTCTGGACTCACTGCAGTGCATCCCCATTGGTGCCAGTGCAGTCTCTGGAGTCACTGCACTGCATCCCATTGGTGCTAGTGCACTCTCTGGACTCACTGCACTGCATCCCCAGTGGTGCCACTGCACTCTCTGGACTCACTGCACTGCATCCCCAGTTGTGCCAGTGCACTCTCTGGACTCACTGCAGTGCATCCCCAGTGGTGCCAGTGCACTCTCTGGACTCACTGCAGTGCTTCCGCACTGGTGCCAGTGCACTCTCTGCACTCACTGCATTGCATCAACAGTGGTGCCTCTGCACTCTCTGGAGTCACTGCAGTGCATCCCCAGTGGTGCCAGTGCACTCTCAGGACTCACTGCAGTGCATCCCCAGTGGTGCCAGTGCACTCTCTGGACTCACTGCACTGAATCCCCAGTGGTGCCAGTGCACTCTCTGGACTCACTGCAGTGCATCACCAGTGGTGCCTTTGCACTCTCAGGACTCACTGCACTGCATCCCCAGTGGTGCCAGTGCACTCTCTGGAGGCACAGCACTGCATCAACAGTGGTGCCTCTGCACTCTCTGGAGTCACTGCACTGCATCCCCAGTGGTGCCAGTGCACTCTTTCGACTCACTGTAGTGCATCCCCAGTGGTGCCACTGCACTCTCTGGACTCACTGCACTGCCTCAACAGTGGTGCCTCTGCACTCTCTGGAGTCACTGCACTGCATCCCCAGTGGTGCCAGTGCACTCTCTGGACTCACTGCACTGCATCCCCATTGGTGCCAGTGCACTCTCTAGAGTCACTGCACTGCATCCCCAGTGGTGCCAGTGCACTCTCTGGACTCATTGCAGTGCATCCCCAGTGGTGCCAGTGCACTCTCTGGACTCACTGCACTGCATCCCCAGTGCTGACAGTGCACTCTCTGGACTCACTGCACTGCATCACCAGTGGTGGCAGTGTACTCTCTGGACTCACTGCACTGCATCCCCAGTGGTGCCAGTGCACTCTCTGGACTCACTGCACTGCATCCCCAGTGGTGCCAGTGCACTCTCTGCACTCACTGCACTGCATCCCCTGTGGGGCCAGTGCACTCTCTGGACTCACTGCAGTGCATCCCCAGTGGTGCGAGACCACTCTCTGGACTCACTGCAGTGCATCCCCAGTGTTGCCAGTGCACTCTCTGGACTCACTGCACTGCATCCTCAGTGGTGCCAGTGCACTCTCTGGACTCACTGCACTGCATCCCCAGTGGTGCCAGTGCACTCTCTGGAGTCACTGCAGTGCATCCCCAGTGGTGCCAGTGCACTCTCTGGACTCACTGCACTGCATCCCATTGTTGCTAGTGCACTCTCTGGACTCACTGCACTGCATCCCCAGTGGTGCCACTGCACTCTCTGGACTCACTGCACTGCATCCCCAGTGGTGCCAGTGCACTCTCTGGACTCACTGCAGTGCATCCCCAGTGGTGCCAGTGCACTCTCTGGACTCACTGCAGTGCTTCCGCACTGGTGCCAGTGCACTCTCTGCACTCACTGCACTGCATCAACAGTGGTGCCTCTGCACTCTCTGGAGTCACTGCACTGCATCCCCAGTGGTGCCAGTGCACTCTCAGGACTCACTGCAGTGCATCCCCAGTGGTGCCAGTGCACTCTCTGGACTCACTGCACTGCATCCCCAGTGGTGACAGTGCACTCTCTGGACTCACTGCAGTGCATCACCAGTGGTGCCTTTGCACTCTCAGGACTCACTGCACTGCATCCCCAGTGGTGCCAGTGCACTCTCTGGAGTCACAGCACTGCATCAACAGTGGTGCCTCTGCACTCTCTGGAGTCACTGCACTGCATCCCCAGTGGTGCCAGTGCACTCTTTCGACTCACTGTAGTGCATCCCCAGTGGTGCCAGTGCACTCTCTGGACTCACTGCAGTGCATCCCCTGAGGTACCAGTGTACTCTCTGGACTCACTGCACTGCATCCCCAGTGGTGCCAGTGCACTCTCTGGACTCACTGCACTGCATCACCATTGGTGCCAGCGCACTCTCAGGACTCACTGCAGTGCATCCGCAGTGGTGCCAGTGCACTCTTTCGAGTCACTGCAGTGCATCCCCAGTGGTGCCAGTGCACTCTCTGGACTCACTGCACTGCATCCCCAGTGGTGCCAGTGCACTCTCTGCACTCACTGCACTGCATCCCCAGTGTTCCCAGAGCACTCTCTGGACTCACTGCACTGCATCCCCAGTGGTGCCAGTGCACTCTCTGGACTCACTGCACTGCATCCCCAGTGGTGCCACTGCACTCTCTGGACTCACTGCACTGCATCACCATTGGTGCCAGGGCACTCTCCGGACTCACTGCAGTGCATCCGCAGTGGTGCCAGTGCACTCTTTCGAGTCACTGCACTGCATCCGCATTAGTGCCAGTGCATTCTCTGGACTCATTGCAGTGCATCCCCAGTGGTGCCAGTGCACTCCCTGGACTCACTGCACTGCATCCCCAGTGGTGCCAGTGCACTCTCCGGACTCACTGCACTGCATCCCTAATGGTGCCAGTGCACTCTCTGGACTCACTGCACTGCATCCCCAGTGGTGCCAGTTCACTCTCTGCACTCACTGCACTGCATCCCCGGTGTTCCCAGAGCACTCTCTGGACTCACCGAGCTACATCCCCAGTGGTGTCAGTGCACTCTGTGGACTCACTGCACTGCATCCCCAGTGGTGCCAGTGCACTCTCTGGACTCACTGCAGTGCAGCCCCTGAGGTACCAGTGTACTCTCTGGACTCACTGCACTGCATCCCCAGTGGTGACAGTGCACTCTCTGGAATCACTGCAGTGCATCCCCTGTGGTGCCATTACACTCTCTGGACTCACTGCACTGCATCCCCAGTGGTGCCTGTGCACTCTCTTGAGTCACTGCACTGCATCCCCAGTGGAGCCAGTGCACTCTCTGGACTCACTGCACTGCATCCCCAGTGGTGCCAGTGCACTCTCTGGACTCACTGCACTGCATCCCCAGTGGTTCCAGTGCACTCTCTGGATCACTGCACTGCATCACCATTGGTGCCAGGGCACTCTCCGGACTCACTGCAGTGCATCCCCAGTGGTGCCAGTACACTCTTTCGAGTCACTGCACTGCATCCCCAGTGGTGCCAGTGCATTCTCTGGACTCACTGCAGTGCATCCGTATTGGTGCCAGTGCAGTCTCTGGAGTCACTGCAGTGCATCCCCAGTGGTGCCAGTGCACTCTCTGGACTCACTGCACTGCATCCCCAGTGCTGACAGTGCACTCTCTGGACTCACTGCACTGCATCCCCAGTGGTGCCAGTGTACTCTCTGGACTCAGTGCACTGCATCCCCAGTGGTGCCAGTGCACTCTCTGGACTCACTGCACTGCATCCCCAGTGGTGCCAGTGCACTCTCTGGACTCAGTGTAGTGCATCCCCTTTTGGGCCAGTGCACTCTCTGGACTCACTGCACTGCATCCCCATTGGTGCCAGTGCACTCTCTAGAGTCACTGCACTGCATCCCCAGTGGTGCCAGTGCACTCTCTGGACTAACTGCACTGCATCCCCAGTGCTGACAGTGCACTCTCTGGACTCACTGCAGTGCATCCCCAGTGCTGACAGTGCACTCTCTGGACTCACTGCACTGCATCCCCAGTGGAGACAGTGCACACTCTGTAGTCACTGCGCTGCATCCCCAGTGGTTCCAGGGCACTCTCTCGACTCACTGCACTGCATCCCCAGTGGTGCCAGTGCACTCTCTGGACTCACTGCAGTGCATCCCCAGTGGTGCCAGTGCACTCTCTGGACTCACTGCGCTGCATCCCCAGTGGTGTTAGTGCCCTCTGTGGACTCACTGCACTACATCCGCTCTGGGGCCAGTGCACTCTCTGGACTCACTGCAGTGCATCCCCAGTGGTGCGAGTGCACTCTCTGGACTCACCGGAGTGCATCCCCAGTGGTGCCAGTGCACTCTGTGGACTCACTGCAGTGCATCCTCAGTGTTGCCAGTGCACTCTCTGGAGTCACTGCACTGCATCCTCAGTGGTGCCAGTGCACTCTCTGGACTCACTGCACTGCATCCCCAGTGGTGCCAATGCACTCTCTGGACTAACTGCAATGCATCCCATTGGTGCTAGTGCACTCTCTGGACTCACTGCACTGCATCCCCAGTGGTGCCAGTGCACTCTCTGGACTCACTGCACTGCATCCCCAGTTGTGCCAGTGCACTCTCTGGACTCACTGCAGTGCATCCCCAGTGGTGCCAGTGCACTCTCTGGACTCACTGCACTGCATCACCATTGGTGCCAGGGCACTCTCCGGACTCACTGCAGTGCATCCGCAGTGGTGCCAGTGCACTCTTTCGAGTCACTGCAGTGCATCCCCAGTGGTGCCAGTGCACTCTCTGCACTCACTGCACTGCATCCCCAGTGTTCCCAGAGCACTCTCTGGACTCACTGCAGTGCATCCCCAGTGGTGCCAGTGCACTCTCTGGACTCACTGCACTGCATCCCCAGTGGTGCCACTGCACTCTCTGGACTCACTGCACTGCATCACCATTGGTGCCAGGGCACTCTCCGGACTCACTGCAGTGCATCCCCAGTGGTGCCAGTGCACTCTTTCGAGTCACTGCACTGCATCCCCATTAGTGCCAGTGCATTCTCTGGACTCATTGCAGTGCATCCCCAGTGGTGCCAGTGCACTCTCTGGACTCACTGCACTGCATCCCCAGTGGTACCAGTGCACTCTCCGGACTCACTGCACTGCATCCCTAATGGTGCCAGTGCACTCTCTGGACTCACTGCACTACATCCCCAGTGGTACCAGTGCACTCTCCGGACTCACTGCACTGCATCCCTAATGGTGCCAGTGCACTCTGTGGACTCACTGCAGTGCATCCTCAGTGTTGCCAGTGCACTCTCTGGAGTCACTGCACTGCATCCTCAGTGGTGCCAGTGCACTCTCTGGACTCACTGCACTGCATCCCCAGTGGTGCCAATGCACTCTCTGGACTAACTGCAATGCATCCCATTGGTGCTAGTGCACTCTCTGGACTCACTGCACTGCATCCCCAGTGGTGCCAGTGCACTCTCTGGACTCACTGCACTGCATCCCCAGTTGTGCCAGTGCACTCTCTGGACTCACTGCAGTGCATCCCCAGTGGTGCCAGTGCACTCTCTGGACTCACTGCACTGCATCACCATTGGTGCCAGGGCACTCTCCGGACTCACTGCAGTGCATCCGCAGTGGTGCCAGTGCACGCTTTCGAGTCACTGCAGTGCATCCCCAGTGGTGCCAGTGCACTCTCTGGACTCACTGCACTGCATCCCCAGTGGTGCCAGTGCACTCTCTGCACTCACTGCACTGCATCCCCAGTGTTCCCAGAGCACTCTCTGGACTCACTGCAGTGCATCCCCAGTGGTGCCAGTGCACTCTCTGGACTCACTGCACTGCATCCCCAGTGGTGCCAGTGCACTCTCTGGACTCACTGCAGTGCATCCCCAGTGGTGCCAGTGCACTCTCTGGAGTCACAGCACTGCATCAACAGTGGTGCCTCTGCACTCTCTGGAGTCACTGCACTGCATCCCCAGTGGTGCCAGTGCACTCTTTCGACTCACTGTAGTGCATCCCCAGTGGTGCCAGTGCACTCTCTGGACTCACTGCTGTGCATCCCCTGAGGTACCAGTGTACTCTCTGGACTCACTGCACTGCAACCCCAGTGGTGACAGCGCACTCTCTGGAATCACTGCAGTGCATCCCCAGTGGTGCCAGTGCACTCTCTGGACTCACTGCACTGCATCCCCAGTGGTGCCTGTGCACTCTCTTGACTCACTGCACTGCATCCCCAGTGGAGCCAGTGCACTCTATGGACTAACTGCACTGCATACCCAGTGGTGCCAGTGCACTCTCTGGACTCACTGCTCTGCATCCCCAGTGGTGCCAGGGCACTCTCCGGACTCACTGCAGTGCATCCCCAGTGGTGCCAGTGCAGTCTCTGTAGTCACTGCAGTGCATCCCCAGTGGTGGCAGTGCACTCTCTGGACTCACTGCACTGCATCCCCAGTGGTGCCAGTGCACTCTCTGGACTCACTGCAGTGCATCCCCAGTGGTGCCAGTGCACTCTCTGGACTCACTGCACTGCATCCCCAGTGGTGCCACTGCACTCTCTGGACTCACTGCACTGCATCACCATTGGTGCCAGGGCACTCTCCGGACTCACTGCAGTGCATCCCCAGTGGTGCCAGTGCACTCTTTCGAGTCACTGCACTGCATCCCCATTAGTGCCAGTGCATTCTCTGGACTCATTGCAGTGCATCCCCAGTGGTGCCAGTGCACTCTCTGGACTCACTGCACTGCATCCCCAGTGGTACCAGTGCACTCTCCGGACTCACTGCACTGCATCCCTAATGGTGCCAGTGCACTCTCTGGACTCACTGCACTGCATCCCCAGTGGTGCCAGTTCACTCTCTGCACTCACTGCACTGCATCCCCGGTGTTCCCAGAGCACTCTCTGGACTCACCGAGGTGCATCCCCAGTGGTGCCAGTGCACTCTCTGGACTCACGGCACTGCATCCCCAGTGGTGCCAGTGCACTCTCTGGACTCACTGCAGTGCAGCCCCTGAGGTACCAGTGTACTCTCTGGACTCACTGCACTGCATCCCCAGTGGTGACAGTGCACTCTCTGGAATCACTGCAGTGCATCCCCTGTGGCGCCATTGCACTCTCTGGACTCACTGCACTGCATCCCCAGTGGTGCCTGTGCACTCTCTTGAGTCACTGCACTGCATCCCCAGTGGAGCCAGTGCACTCTATGGACTAACTGCACTGCATACCCAGAGGTGCCAGTGCACTCTCTGGACTCACTGCACTGCATCCCCAGTGGTGCCAGTGCACTCTCTGGACTCACTGCACTGCATCCCCAGTGGTTCCAGTGCACTCTCTGGATCACTGCACTGCATCACCATTGGTGCCAGGGCACTCTCCGGACTCACTGCAGTGCATCCCCAGTGGTGCCAGTGCACTCTTTCGAGTCACTGCACTGCATCCCCAGTGGTGCCAGTGCATTCTCTGGACTCACTGCAGTGCATCCCCATTGGTGCCAGTGCAGTCTCTGGAGTCACTGCAGTGCATCCCCAGTGGTGCCAGTGCACTCTCTGGACTCACTGCACTGCATCCCCAGTGCTGACAGTGCACTCTCTGGACTCACTGCACTGCATCCCCAGTGGTGCCAGTGTACTCTCTGGACTCAGTGCACTGCATCCCCAGTGGTGCCACTGCACTCTCTGGACTCACTGCAGTGCATCCCCAGTGGTGCCAGTGCACTCTCTGGACTCACTGCACTGCATTCCCAGTGGTGCCTGTGCACTCTCTTGAGTCACTGCAGTGCATCCCCTTTTGTGCCAGTGCACTCTCTGGACTCACTGCACTGCATCCCCAGTATTGCCAGTTCACTCTCTGCACTCACTGCACTGCATCCCCGGTGTTCCCAGAGCACTCTCTGGACTCACGGAGGTGCATACCCAGTGGTGCCAGTGCACTCTCTGGACTCACTGCACTGCATCCCCAGTGGTGCCAGTGCACTCTCTGGACTCACTGCAGTGCAGCCCCTGAGGTACCAGTGTACTCTCTGGACTCACTGAACTGCATCCCTAGTGGTGACAGTGCACTCTCTGGAATCACTGCAGTGCATCCCCTGTGGTGCCATTGCACTCTCTGGACTCACTGCACTGCATCCCCAGTGGTGCCTGTGCACTCTCTTGAGTCACTGCACTGCATCCCCAGTGGAGTCAGTGCACTCTATGGACTAAGTGCACTGCATACCCAGTGGTGCCAGTGCACTCTCTGGACTCACTGCACTGCATCCCCAGTGGTGCCAGTGCACTCTCTGGACTCACTGCACTGCATCCCCAGTGGTTCCAGTGCACTCTCTGGATCACTGCACTGCATCACCATTGGTGCCAGGGCACTCTCTGGACTCACTGCAGTGCATCCCCTGTGGTGCCAGTGCACTCTTTCGAGTCACTGCACTGCATCCCCAGTGGTGTCAGTGCATTCTCTGGACTCACTGCAGTGCATCCGTATTGGTGCCAGTGCAGTCTCTGGAGTCACTGCAGTGCATCCCCAGTGGTGCCAGTGCACTCTCTGGACTCACTGCACTGCATCCCCAGTGCTGACAGTGCACTCTCTGGACTCACTGCACTGCATCCCCAGTGGTGCCAGTGTACTCTCTGGACTCAGTGCACAGCATCCCCAGTGGTGCCACTGCACTCTCTGGACTCACTGCAGTGCATCCCCTGTGGTGCCAGTGCACTCTCTGGACTCACTGCACTGCATCCCCAGTGGTGCCAGTGCACTCTCTGGACTCAGTGCACTGCATCCCCATTGGTGCCAGTGCACTCTCTAGAGTCACTGCACTGCATCCCCAGTGGTGCCAGTGCACTCTCTGGACTCACTGCAGTGCATCCCCAGTGGTGCCAGTGCACTCTCTGGACTCACTGCACTGCATCCCCAGTGCTGACAGTGCACTCTCTGGACTCACTGCACTGCATCACCAGTGGTGGCAGTGTACTCTCTGGACTCACTGCACTGCATCCCCAGTGGAGACAGTGCACTCTCTGTAGTCAGTGCGCTGCATCCCCAGTGGTTCCAGGGCACTCTCTCGACTCACTGCACTGCAACTCCAGTGGTGCCAGTGCACTCTCTGGAGTCACTGCAGTGCATCCCCAGTGGTGTTAGTGCCCTCTGTGGACTCACTGCACTACATCCCCTGTGGGGCCAGTGCACTCTCTGGACTCACTGCATTGCATCCCCAGTGGTGCGAGAGCACTCTCTGGACTCACTGCACTGCATCCCCAGTGTTGCCAGTGCACTCTCTGGACTCACTGCACTGCATCCTCAGTGGTGCCAGTGCACTCTCTGGACTCACTGCACTGCATCCCCAGCGGTGCCAGTGCACTCTCTGGAGTCACTGCAGTGCATCCCCAGTGGTGCCAGTGCACTCTCTGGACTCACTGCACTGCATCCCATTGGTGCTAGTGCATCCTCTGGACTCACTGCACTGCATCCCCAGTGGTGCCAGTGCACTCTCTGGACTCACTGCAGTGCATCCCCAGTTGTGCCAGTGCACTCTCTGGACTCACTGCAGTGCATCCCCAGTGGTGCCAGTGCACTCTCTGGACTCACTGCAGTGCTTCCGCACTGGTGCCAGTGCACTCTCTGCACTCACTGCACTGCATCAACAGTGGTGCCTCTGCACTCTCTGGACTCACTGCACTGCATCCCCAGTGGTGCCAGTGCACTCTCAGGACTCACTGCAGTGCATCCCCAGTGGTGCCAGTGCACTCTCTGGACTCACTGCACTGCATCCCCAGTGGTGCCAGTGCACTCTCTGGACTCACTGCAGTGCATCCCCAGTGGTGCCAGTGCACTCTCTGGAGTCACAGCACTGCATCAACAGTGGTGCCTCTGCACTCTCTGGAGTCACTGCACTGCATCCCCAGTGGTGCCAGTGCACTCTTTCGACTCACTGTAGTGCATCCCCAGTGGTGCCAGTGCACTCTCTGGACTCACTGCAGTGCATCCCCTGAGGTACCAGTGTACTCTCTGGACTCACTGCACTGCATCCCCAGTGGTGACAGCGCACTCTCTGGAATCACTGCAGTGCATCCCCAGTGGTGCCAGTGCACTCTCTGGACTCACTGCACTGCATCCCCAGTGGTGCCTGTGCACTCTCTTGACTCACTGCACTGCATCCCCAGTGGAGCCAGTGCACTCTATGGACTAACTGCACTGCATACCCAGTGGTGCCAGTGCACTCTCTGGACTCACTGCTCTGCATCCCCAGTGGTGCCAGGGCACTCTCCGGACTCACTGCAGTGCATCCCCAGTGGTGCCAGTGCAGTCTCTGTAGTCACTGCAGTGCATCCCCAGTGGTGCCAGTGCACTCTCTGGACTCACTGCAGTGCATCCCCAGTGGTGCCAGTGCACTCTCTGGACTCACTGCAGTGCATCCCCAGTGGTGCCAGTGTACTCTCTGGACTCACTGCACTGCATCACCAGCGGTGCCAGTGCACTCTCTGGACTCACTGCATTGGATCCCCATTGGAGTCAGTGCACTCTCTGGACTCAGTGCAGTGCATCCCCTTTTGTGCCAGTGCACTCTCTGGACTCACTGCAGTGCTTCACCACTGGTGCCAGTGCACTCTCTGGACTCACTGCACTGCATCCCCAGTGGTGCCAGTGCACTCTCTGGACTCACTGCACTGCATCCCCAGTGGTGCCAGTGCACTCTCTGGAGTACTGCACTGCATCCCCAGTGGTGCCAGTGCACTCTCTGGACTCACTGCAGTGTATCCCCTGTGGTGCCAGTGCACTCTGTGGACTCACTGCAGTGCATTCCCTGTGGAGTCAGTGCAGTCTCTGGACTCACTGCACTGCATCCCCAGTTGTGCCAGTTCACTCTCTGGACTCACTGAACTGCATCCCCAGTGGTGCCAGTGCACTCTGTGGACTCACTGCACTGCATCCCCAGTGGTGCCTGTGAAGTCTCTGGACTCACTGCAGTGCAACCCCAGTGGTGCCAGTGCACTCTCTGGACTCAATGCACTGCATCCCCTTTGGTGCCAGTGCACTCTCTCGACTCACTGCAGTGCATCCCCAGTGGTGCCAGTGCACTCTCTGGACTCACTGCAGTGCATTCCCTGTGGAGTCAGTGCAGTCTCTGGACTCACTGCAGTGAATCTCCCGTGGTGCCAGTGCACTCTCTGGACTCACTGAACTGCATCCCCAGTGGTGCCAGTTCACTCTCTGGACTCACTGAACTGCATCCCCAGTGGTGCCAGTGCACTCTGTGGACTCACTGCACTGCATCCCCAGTGGTGCCTGTGAAGTCTCTGGACTCACTGCAGTGCAACCCCAGTGGTGCCAGTGCACTCTCTTGAGTCACTGCACTGCATCCCCAGTGGAGCCAGTGCACTCTATGGACTAACTGCACTGCATACCCAGTGGTGCCAGTGCACTCTCTGGACTCACTGCACTGCATCCCCAGTGGTGCCAGTGCACTCTCTGGACTCACTGCACTGCATCCCCAGTGGTTCCAGTGCACTCTCTGGATCACTGCACTGCATCACCATTGGTGCCAGGGCACTCTCCGGACTCACTGCAGTGCATCCCCAGTGGTGCCAGTGCACTCTTTCGAGTCACTGCACTGCATCCCCAGTGGTGCCAGTGCATTCTCTGGACTCACTGCAGTGCATCCCCATTGGTGCCAGTGCAGTCTCTGGAGTCACTGCACTGCATCCCATTGGTGCTAGTGCACTCTCTGGACTCACTGCACTGCATCCCCAGTGGTGCCACTGCACTCTCTGGACTCACTGCACTGCATCCCCAGTTGTGCCAGTGCACTCTCTGGACTCACTGCAGTGCATCCCCAGTGGTGCCAGTGCACTCTCTGGACTCACTGCAGTGCTTCCGCACTGGTGCCAGTGCACTCTCTGCACTCACTGCACTGCATCAACAGTGGTGCCTCTGCACTCTCTGGAGTCACTGCACTGCATCCCCAGTGGTGCCAGTGCACTCTCAGGACTCACTGCAGTGCATCCCCAGTGGTGCCAGTGCACTCTCTGGACTCACTGCACTGCATCCCCAGTGGTGCCAGTGCACTCTCTGGACTCACTGCAGTGCATCACCAGTGGTGCCTTTGCACTCTCAGGACTCACTGCACTGCATCCCCAGTGGTGCCAGTGCACTCTCTGGAGGCACAGCACTGCATCAACAGTGGTGCCTCTGCACTCTCTGGAGTCACTGCACTGCATCCCCAGTGGTGCCAGTGCACTCTTTCGACTCACTGTAGTGCATCCCCAGTGGTGCCAGTGCACTCTCTGGACTCACTGCAGTGCATCCCCTGAGGTACCAGTGTACTCTCTGGACTCACTGCACTGCATCCCCTGTGGTGACAGTGCACTCTCTGGACTCACTGCACTGCATCCCCAGTGGTGCCAGTGCACTCTCTGGACTCACTGCACTGCATCACCATTGGTGCCAGCGCACTCTCAGGACTCACTGCAGTGCATCCGCAGTGGTGCCAGTGCACTCTTTCGAGTCACTGCAGTGCATCCCCAGTGGTGCCAGTGCACTCTCTGGACTCACTGCACTGCATCCCCAGTGGTGCCAGTGCACTCTCTGCACTCACTGCACTGCATCACCAGTGTTCCCAGAGCACTCTCTGGACTCACTGCAGTGCATCCCCAGTGGTGCCAGTGCACTCTCTGGACTCACTGCACTGCATCCCCAGTGGTGCCACTGCACTCTCTGGACTCACTGCACTGCATCACCATTGGTGCCAGGGCACTCTCCGGACTCACTGCAGTGCATCCGCAGTGGTGCCAGTGCACTCTTTCGAGTCACTGCACTGCATCCGCATTAGTGCCAGTGCATTCTCTGGACTCATTGCAGTGCATCCCCAGTGGTGCCAGTTCACTCTCTGGACTCACTGCACTGCATCCCCAGTGGTGCCAGTGCACTCTCCGGACTCACTGCACTGCATCCCTAATGGTGCCAGTGCACTCTCTGGACTCACTGCAGTGCATCCCCAGTGGTGCCAGTGTACTCTCTGGACTCACTGCACTGCATCACCAGCGGTGCCAGTGCACTCTCTGGACTCACTGCATTGGATCCCCATTGGAGTCAGTGCACTCTCTGGACTCAGTGCAGTGCATCCCCTTTTGTGCCAGTGCACTCTCTGGACTCACTGCAGTGCTTCCCCACTGGTGCCAGTGCACTCTCTGGACTCACTGCACTGCATCCCCAGTGGTGCCAGTGCACTCTCTGGACTCACTGCACTGCATCCCCAGTGGTGCCAGTGCACTCTCTGGACTCACTGCAGTGCATCACCAGTGGTGCCAGTGCACTCTCTGGAGTACTGCACTGCATCCCCAGTGGTGCCAGTGCACTCTCTGGACTCACTGCAGTGCATCCCCAGTGGTGCCAGTGCACTCTCTGGACTCACTGCACTGCATCCCCAGTGGTGCCAGTGCACTCTCTGGACCCACTGCAGTGCATCCCCAGTGGTGCCAGTGCACTCTCTGGGCTCAGTGCACTGCATCCCCAATGGTGCCAGTGCACTCTCTGTAGTCACTGCACTGCGTCCCCAGTGGTGCCAATGCACTCTCTGGACTCACTGCAGTGTATCCCCTGTGGTGCCAGTGCACTCTGTGGACTCACTGCAGTGCATTCCCTGTGGAGTCAGTGCAGTCTCTGGACTCACTGCACTGCATCCCCAGTTGTGCCAGTTCACTCTCTGGACTCACTGAACTGCATCCCCAGTGGTGCCAGTGCACTCTGTGGACTCACTGCACTGCATCCCCAGTGGTGCCTGTGAAGTCTCTGGACTCACTGCAGTGCAACCCCAGTGGTGCCAGTGCACTCTCTGGACTCAATGCACTGCATCCCCTTTGGTGCCAGTGCACTCTCTCGACTCACTGCAGTGCATCCCCAGTGGTGCCAGTGCACTCTCTGGACTCACTGCAGTGCATTCCCTGTGGAGTCAGTGCAGTCTCTGGACTCACTGCAGTGAATCTCCCGTGGTGCCAGTGCACTCTCTGGACTCACTGAACTGCATCCCCAGTGGTGCCAGTTCACTCTCTGGACTCACTGAACTGCATCCCCAGTGGTGCCAGTGCACTCTGTGGACTCACTGCACTGCATCCCCAGTGGTGCCTGTGAAGTCTCTGGACTCACTGCAGTGCAACCCCAGTGGTGCCAGTGCACTCTCTTGAGTCACTGCACTGCATCCCCAGTGGAGCCAGTGCACTCTATGGACTAACTGCACTGCATACCCAGTGGTGCCAGTGCACTCTCTGGACTCACTGCACTGCATCCCCAGTGGTGCCAGTGCACTCTCTGGACTCACTGCACTGCATCCCCAGTGGTTCCAGTGCACTCTCTGGATCACTGCACTGCATCACCATTGGTGCCAGGGCACTCTCCGGACTCACTGTAGTGCATCCCCAGTGGTGCCAGTGCACTCTTTCGAGTCACTGCACTGCATCCCCAGTGGTGCCAGTGCATTCTCTGGACTCACTGCAGTGCATCCCCATTGGTGCCAGTGCAGTCTCTGGAGTCACTGCACTGCATCCCATTGGTGCTAGTGCACTCTCTGGACTCACTGCACTGCATCCCCAGTGGTGCCAGTGCACTCTCTGGACTCACTGCACTGCATCCCCAGTTGTGCCAGTGCACTCTCTGGACTCACTGCAGTGCATCCCCAGTGGTGCCAGTGCACTCTCTGGACTCACTGCAGTGCTTCCGCACTGGTGCCAGTGCACTCTCTGCACTCACTGCACTGCATCAACAGTGGTGCCTCTGCACTCTCTGGAGTCACTGCACTGCATCCCCAGTGGTGCCAGTGCACTCTCAGGACTCACTGCAGTGCATCCCCAGTGGTGCCAGTGCACTCTCTGGACTCACTGCACTGCATCCCCAGTGGTGCCAGTGCACTCTCTGGACTCACTGCAGTGCATCACCAGTGGTGCCTTTGCACTCTCAGGACTCACTGCACTGCATCCCCAGTGGTGCCAGTGCACTCTCTGGAGGCACAGCACTGCATCAACAGTGGTGCCTCTGCACTCTCTGGAGTCACTGCACTGCATCCCCAGTGGTGCCAGTGCACTCTTTCGACTCACTGTAGTGCATCCCCAGTGGTGCCAGTGCACTCTCTGGACTCACTGCAGTGCATCCCCTGAGGTACCAGTGTACTCTCTGGACTCACTGCACTGCATCCCCTGTGGTGACAGTGCACTCTCTGGACTCACTGCACTGCATCCCCTGTGGTGCCATTGCACTCTCTGGACTCACTGCACTGCATCCCCAGTGGTGCCAGTGCACTCTCTGGACTCACTGCACTGCATCACCATTGGTGCCAGCGCACTCTCAGGACTCACTGCAGTGCATCCGCAGTGGTGCCAGTGCACTCTTTCGAGTCACTGCAGTGCATCCCCAGTGGTGCCAGTGCACTCTCTGGACTCACTGCACTGCATCCCCAGTGGTGCCAGTGCACTCTCTGCACTCACTGCACTGCATCCCCAGTGTTCCCAGAGCACTCTCTGGACTCACTGCAGTGCATCCCCAGTGGTGCCAGTGCACTCTCTGGACTCACTGTACTGCATCCCCAGTGGTGCCACTGCACTCTCTGGACTCACTGCACTGCATCACCATTGGTGCCAGGGCACTCTCCGGACTCACTGCAGTGCATCCGCAGTGGTGCCAGTGCACTCTTTCGAGTCACTGCACTGCATCCGCATTAGTGCCAGTGCATTCTCTGGACTCATTGCAGTGCATCCCCAGTGGTGCCAGTGCACTCTCTGGACTCACTGCACTGCATCCCCAGTGGTGCCAGTGCACTCTCCGGACTCACTGCACTGCATCCCTAATGGTGCCAGTGCACTCTCTGGACTCACTGCACTGCATCCCCAGTGGTGCCAGTTCACTCTCTGCACTCACTGCACTGCATCCCCGGTGTTCCCAGAGCACTCTCTGGACTCACCGAGGTACATCCCCAGTGGTGTCAGTGCACTCTCTGGACTCACTGCGCTGCATCCCCAGTGGTGACAGTGCACTCTCTGGAATCACTGCAGTGCATCCCCTGTGGTGCCATTACACTCTCTGGACTCACTGCACTGCATCCCCAGTGGTGCCTGTGCACTCTCTTGAGTCACTGCACTGCATCCCCAGTGGAGCCAGTGCACTCTCTGGACTCACTGCACTGCATCCCCAGTGGTGCCAGTGCACTCTCTGGACTCACTGCACTGCATCCCCAGTGGTTCCAGTGCACTCTCTGGATCACTGCACTGCATCACCATTGGTGCCAGGGCACTCTCCGGACTCACTGCAGTGCATCCCCAGTGGTGCCAGTGCACTCTTTCGAGTCACTGCACTGCATCCCCAGTGGTGCCAGTGCATTCTCTGGACTCACTGCAGTGCATCCGTATTGGTGCCAGTGCAGTCTCTGGAGTCACTGCAGTGCATCCCCAGTGGTGCCAGTGCACTCTCTGGACTCACTGCACTGCATCCCCAGTGCTGACAGTGCACTCTCTGGACTCAGTGCACTGCATCCCCAGTGGTGCCAGTGCACTCTCTGGACTCACTGCACTGCATCCCCAGTGGTGCCAGTGCACTCTCTGGACTCAGTGTAGTGCATCCCTTTTGTGCCAGTGCACTCTCTGGACTCACTGCACTGCATCACCATTGGTGCCAGTGCACTCTCTTGAGTCACTGCACTGCATCCCCAGTGGTGCCAGTGCACTCTCTGGACTAACTGCACTGCATCCCCAGTGCTGACAGTGCACTCTCTGGACTCACTGCAGTGCATCCCCAGTGCTGACAGTGCACTCTCTGGACTCACTGCACTGCATCCCCAGTGGAGACAGTGCACACTCTGTAGTCACTGCGCTGCATCCCCAGTGGTTCCAGGGCACTCTCTCGACTCACTGCACTGCAACTCCAGTGGTGCCAGTGCACTCTCTGGACTCACTGCAGTGCATCCCCAGTGGTGCCAGTGCACTCTCTGGTCTCACTGCGCTGCATCCCCAGTGGTGTTAGTGCCCTCTGTGGACTCACTGCACTACATCCGCTCTGGGGCCAGTGCACTCTCTGGACTCACTGCAGTGCATCCCCAGTGGTGCGAGTGCACTCTCTGGACTCACCGGTGTGCATCCCCAGTGGTGCCAGTGCACTCTGTGGACTCACTGCGCTGCATCCCCAGTGCTGACAGTGCACTCTCTGGACTCACTGCAGTGCATCCCCAGTGGTGCCAGTGCACTCTCTGGACTCACTGCGCTGCATCCCCAGTGCTGACAGTGCACTCTCTGGACTCACTGCACTGCATCCCCAGTGGTGCCAGTGCACTCTCTGGACTCACTGCAGTGCATCCCCAGTGGTGCCAGTGCACTCTCTGGAGTCACAGCACTGCATCAACAGTGGTGCCTCTGCACTCTCTGGAGTCACTGCACTGCATCCCCAGTGGTGCCAGTGCACTCTTTCGACTCACTGTAGTGCATCCCCAGTGGTGCCAGTGCACTCTCTGCACTCACTGCAGTGCATCCCCTGAGGTACCAGTGTACTCTCTGGACTCACTGCACTGCAACCCCAGTGGTGACAGCGCACTCTCTGGAATCACTGCAGTGCATCCCCAGTGGTGCCAGTGCACTCTCTGGACTCACTGCACTGCATCCCCAGTGGTGCCTGTGCACTCTCTTGACTCACTGCACTGCATCCCCAGTGGAGCCAGTGCACTCTATGGACTAACTGCACTGCATACCCAGTGGTGCCAGTGCACTCTCTGGACTCACTGCTCTGCATCCCCAGTGGTGCCAGGGCACTCTCCGGACTCACTGCAGTGCATCCCCAGTGGTGCCAGTGCAGTCTCTGTAGTCACTGCAGTGCATCCCCAGTGGTGGCAGTGCACTCTCTGGACTCACTGCACTGCATCCCCAGTGGTGCCAGTGCACTCTCTGGACTCACTGCAGTGCATCCCCAGTGGTGCCAGTGCACTCTCTGGACTCACTGCAGTGCATCCCCAGTGGTGCCAGTGTACTCTCTGGACTCACTGCACTGCATCACCAGCGGTGCCAGTGCACTCTCTGGACTCACTGCTTTGGATCCCCATTGGAGTCAGTGCACTCTCTGGACTCAGTGCAGTGCATCCCCTTTTGTGCCAGTGCACTCTCTGGACTCACTGCAGTGCATTCCGTGTGGAGTCAGTGCAGTCTCTGGACTCACTGCAGTGAATCTCCCGTGGTGCCAGTGCACTCTCTGGACTCACTGAACTGCATCCCCAGTGGTGCCAGTGCACTCTGTGGACTCACTGCACTGCATCCCCAGTGGTGCCTGTGAAGTCTCTGGACTCACTGCAGTGCAACCCCAGTGGTGCCAGTGCACTCTCTTGAGTCACTGCACTGCATCCCCAGTGGAGCCAGTGCACTCTATGGACTAACTGCACTGCATACCCAGTGGTGCCAGTGCACTCTCTGGACTCACTGCACTGCATCCCCAGTGGTGCCAGTGCACTCTCTGGACTCACCGGTGTGCATCCCCAGTGGTGCCAGTGCACTCTGTGGACTCACTGCGCTGCATCCCCAGTGCTGACAGTGCACTCTCTGGACTCACTGCAGTGCATCCGCAGTGGTGCCAGTGCACTCTTTCGAGTCACTGCAGTGCATCCCCAGTGGTGCCAGTGCACTCTCTGGACTCACTGCACTGCATCCCCAGTGGTGCCAGTGCACTCTCTGCACTCACTGCACTGCATCCCCAGTGTTCCCAGAGCACTCTCTGGACTCACTGCAGTGCATCCCCAGTGGTGCCAGTGCACTCTCTGGACTCACTGCACTGCATCCCCAGTGGTGCCACTGCACTCTCTGGACTCACTGCACTGCATCACCATTGGTGCCAGGGCACTCTCCGGACTCACTGCAGTGCATCCGCAGTGGTGCCAGTGCACTCTTTCGAGTCACTGCACTGCATCCGCATTAGTGCCAGTGCATTCTCTGGACTCATTGCAGTGCATCCCCAGTGGTGCCAGTGCACTCTCTGGACTCACTGCACTGCATCCCCAGTGGTGCCAGTGCACTCTCCGGACTCACTGCACTGCATCCCTAATGGTGCCAGTGCACTCTCTGGACTCACTGCACTGCATCCCCAGTGGTGCCAGTTCACTCTCTGCACTCACTGCACTGCATCCCCGGTGTTCCCAGAGCACTCTCTGGACTCACCGAGGTACATCCCCAGTGGTGCCAGTGCACTCTCTGGACTCACTGCACTGCATCCCCAGTGGTGCCAGTGCACTCTCTGGACTCACTGCAGTGCAGCCCCTGAGGTACCAGTGTACTCTCTGGACTCACTGCACTGCATCCCCAGTGGTGACAGTGCACTCTCTGGAATCACTGCAGTGCATCCCCTGTGGTGCCATTACACTCTCTGGACTCACTGCACTGCATCCCCAGTGGTGCCTGTGCACTCTCTTGAGTCACTGCACTGCATCCCCAGTGGAGCCAGTGCACTCTCTGGACTCACTGCACTGCATCCCCAGTGGTGCCAGTGCACTCTCTGGACTCACTGCACTGCATCCCCAGTGGTTCCAGTGCACTCTCTGGATCACTGCACTGCATCACCATTGGTGCCAGGGCACTCTCCGGACTCACTGCAGTGCATCCCCAGTGGTGCCAGTGCACTCTTTCGAGTCACTGCACTGCATCCCCAGTGGTGCCAGTGCATTCTCTGGACTCACTGCAGTGCATCCGTATTGGTGCCAGTGCAGTCTCTGGAGTCACTGCAGTGCATCCCCAGTGGTGCCAGTGCACTCTCTGGACTCACTGCACTGCATCCCCAGTGCTGACAGTGCACTCTCTGGACTCACTGCACTGCATCCCCAGTGGTGCCAGTGTACTCTCTGGACTCAGTGCACTGCATCCCCAGTGGTGCCAGTGCACTCTCTGGACTCACTGCACTGCATCCCCAGTGGTGCCAGTGCACTCTCTGGACTCAGTGTAGTGCATCCCCAGTGGTGCCAGTGCACTCTCTGGACTAACTGCACTGCATCCCCAGTGGTGCCAGTGCACTCTCTGGACTCACTGCAGTGCATCACCAGTGGTGCCAGTGCACTCTCTGGAGTACTGCACTGCATCCCCAGTGGTGCCAGTGCACTCTCTGGACTCACTGCAGTGCATCCCCAGTGGTGCCAGTGCACTCTCTGGACTCACTGCACTGCATCCCCAGTGGTGCCAGTGCACTCTCTGGACCCACTGCAGTGCATCCCCAGTGGTGCCAGTGCACTCTCTGGGCTCAGTGCACTGCATCCCCAATGGTGCCAGTGCACTCTCTGTAGTCACTGCACTGCGTCCCCAGTGGTGCCAATGCACTCTCTGGACTCACTGCAGTGTATCCCCTGTGGTGCCAGTGCACTCTGTGGACTCACTGCAGTGCATTCCCTGTGGAGTCAGTGCAGTCTCTGGACTCACTGCACTGCATCCCCAGTTGTGCCAGTTCACTCTCTGGACTCACTGAACTGCATCCCCAGTGGTGCCAGTGCACTCTGTGGACTCACTGCACTGCATCCCCAGTGGTGCCTGTGAAGTCTCTGGACTCACTGCAGTGCAACCCCAGTGGTGCCAGTGCACTCTCTGGACTCAATGCACTGCATCCCCTTTGGTGCCAGTGCACTCTCTCGACTCACTGCAGTGCATCCCCAGTGGTGCCAGTGCACTCTCTGGACTCACTGCAGTGCATTCCCTGTGGAGTCAGTGCAGTCTCTGGACTCACTGCAGTGAATCTCCCGTGGTGCCAGTGCACTCTCTGGACTCACTGAACTGCATCCCCAGTGGTGCCAGTTCACTCTCTGGACTCACTGAACTGCATCCCCAGTGGTGCCAGTGCACTCTGTGGACTCACTGCACTGCATCCCCAGTGGTGCCTGTGAAGTCTCTGGACTCACTGCAGTGCAACCCCAGTGGTGCCAGTGCACTCTCTTGAGTAACTGCACTGCATCCCCAGTGGAGCCAGTGCACTCTATGGACTAACTGCACTGCATACCCAGTGGTGCCAGTGCACTCTCTGGACTCACTGCACTGCATCCCCAGTGGTGCCAGTGCACTCTCTGGACTCACTGCACTGCATCCCCAGTGGTTCCAGTGCACTCTCTGGATCACTGCACTGCATCACCATTGGTGCCAGGGCACTCTCCGGACTCACTGTAGTGCATCCCCAGTGGTGCCAGTGCACTCTTTCGAGTCACTGCACTGCATCCCCAGTGGTGCCAGTGCATTCTCTGGACTCACTGCAGTGCATCCCCATTGGTGCCAGTGCAGTCTCTGGAGTCACTGCACTGCATCCCATTGGTGCTAGTGCACTCTCTGGACTCACTGCACTGCATCCCCAGTGGTGCCAGTGCACTCTCTGGACTCACTGCACTGCATCCCCAGTTGTGCCAGTGCACTCTCTGGACTCACTGCAGTGCATCCCCAGTGGTGCCAGTGCACTCTCTGGACTCACTGCAGTGCTTCCGCACTGGTGCCAGTGCACTCTCTGCACTCACTGCACTGCATCAACAGTGGTGCCTCTGCACTCTCTGGAGTCACTGCACTGCATCCCCAGTGGTGCCAGTGCACTCTCAGGACTCACTGCAGTGCATCCCCAGTGGTGCCAGTGCACTCTCTGGACTCACTGCACTGCATCCCCAGTGGTGCCAGTGCACTCTCTGGACTCACTGCAGTGCATCACCAGTGGTGCCTTTGCACTCTCAGGACTCACTGCACTGCATCCCCAGTGGTGCCAGTGCACTCTCTGGAGGCACAGCACTGCATCAACAGTGGTGCCTCTGCACTCTCTGGAGTCACTGCACTGCATCCCCAGTGGTGCCAGTGCACTCTTTCGACTCACTGTAGTGCATCCCCAGTGGTGCCAGTGCACTCTCTGGACTCACTGCAGTGCATCCCCTGAGGTACCAGTGTACTCTCTGGACTCACTGCACTGCATCCCCTGTGGTGACAGTGCACTCTCTGGACTCACTGCACTGCATCCCCTGTGGTGCCATTGCACTCTCTGGACTCACTGCACTGCATCCCCAGTGGTGCCAGTGCACTCTCTGGACTCACTGCACTGCATCACCATTGGTGCCAGCGCACTCTCAGGACTCACTGCAGTGCATCCGCAGTGGTGCCAGTGCACTCTTTCGAGTCACTGCAGTGCATCCCCAGTGGTGCCAGTGCACTCTCTGGACTCACTGCACTGCATCCCCAGTGGTGCCAGTGCACTCTCTGCACTCACTGCACTGCATCCCCAGTGTTCCCAGAGCACTCTCTGGACTCACTGCAGTGCATCCCCAGTGGTGCCAGTGCACTCTCTGGACTCACTGTACTGCATCCCCAGTGGTGCCACTGCACTCTCTGGACTCACTGCACTGCATCACCATTGGTGCCAGGGCACTCTCCGGACTCACTGCAGTGCATCCGCAGTGGTGCCAGTGCACTCTTTCGAGTCACTGCACTGCATCCGCATTAGTGCCAGTGCATTCTCTGGACTCATTGCAGTGCATCCCCAGTGGTGCCAGTGCACTCTCTGGACTCACTGCACTGCATCCCCAGTGGTGCCAGTGCACTCTCCGGACTCACTGCACTGCATCCCTAATGGTGCCAGTGCACTCTCTGGACTCACTGCACTGCATCCCCAGTGGTGCCAGTTCACTCTCTGCACTCACTGCACTGCATCCCCGGTGTTCCCAGAGCACTCTCTGGACTCACCGAGGTACATCCCCAGTGGTGTCAGTGCACTCTCTGGACTCACTGCGCTGCATCCCCAGTGGTGACAGTGCACTCTCTGGAATCACTGCAGTGCATCCCCTGTGGTGCCATTACACTCTCTGGACTCACTGCACTGCATCCCCAGTGGTGCCTGTGCACTCTCTTGAGTCACTGCACTGCATCCCCAGTGGAGCCAGTGCACTCTCTGGACTCACTGCACTGCATCCCCAGTGGTGCCAGTGCACTCTCTGGACTCACTGCACTGCATCCCCAGTGGTTCCAGTGCACTCTCTGGATCACTGCACTGCATCACCATTGGTGCCAGGGCACTCTCCGGACTCACTGCAGTGCATCCCCAGTGGTGCCAGTGCACTCTTTCGAGTCACTGCACTGCATCCCCAGTGGTGCCAGTGCATTCTCTGGACTCACTGCAGTGCATCCGTATTGGTGCCAGTGCAGTCTCTGGAGTCACTGCAGTGCATCCCCAGTGGTGCCAGTGCACTCTCTGGACTCACTGCACTGCATCCCCAGTGCTGACAGTGCACTCTCTGGACTCAGTGCACTGCATCCCCAGTGGTGCCAGTGCACTCTCTGGACTCACTGCACTGCATCCCCAGTGGTGCCAGTGCACTCTCTGGACTCAGTGTAGTGCATCCCTTTTGTGCCAGTGCACTCTCTGGACTCACTGCACTGCATCACCATTGGTGCCAGTGCACTCTCTTGAGTCACTGCACTGCATCCCCAGTGGTGCCAGTGCACTCTCTGGACTAACTGCACTGCATCCCCAGTGCTGACAGTGCACTCTCTGGACTCACTGCAGTGCATCCCCAGTGCTGACAGTGCACTCTCTGGACTCACTGCACTGCATCCCCAGTGGAGACAGTGCACACTCTGTAGTCACTGCGCTGCATCCCCAGTGGTTCCAGGGCACTCTCTCGACTCACTGCACTGCAACTCCAGTGGTGCCAGTGCACTCTCTGGACTCACTGCAGTGCATCCCCAGTGGTGCCAGTGCACTCTCTGGTCTCACTGCGCTGCATCCCCAGTGGTGTTAGTGCCCTCTGTGGACTCACTGCACTACATCCGCTCTGGGGCCAGTGCACTCTCTGGACTCACTGCAGTGCATCCCCAGTGGTGCGAGTGCACTCTCTGGACTCACCGGTGTGCATCCCCAGTGGTGCCAGTGCACTCTGTGGACTCACTGCGCTGCATCCCCAGTGCTGACAGTGCACTCTCTGGACTCACTGCAGTGCATCCCCAGTGGTGCCAGTGCACTCTCTGGACTCACTGCGCTGCATCCCCAGTGCTGACAGTGCACTCTCTGGACTCACTGCACTGCATCCCCAGTGGTGCCAGTGCACTCTCTGGACTCACTGCAGTGCATCCCCAGTGGTGCCAGTGCACTCTCTGGAGTCACAGCACTGCATCAACAGTGGTGCCTCTGCACTCTCTGGAGTCACTGCACTGCATCCCCAGTGGTGCCAGTGCACTCTTTCGACTCACTGTAGTGCATCCCCAGTGGTGCCAGTGCACTCTCTGCACTCACTGCAGTGCATCCCCTGAGGTACCAGTGTACTCTCTGGACTCACTGCACTGCAACCCCAGTGGTGACAGCGCACTCTCTGGAATCACTGCAGTGCATCCCCAGTGGTGCCAGTGCACTCTCTGGACTCACTGCACTGCATCCCCAGTGGTGCCTGTGCACTCTCTTGACTCACTGCACTGCATCCCCAGTGGAGCCAGTGCACTCTATGGACTAACTGCACTGCATACCCAGTGGTGCCAGTGCACTCTCTGGACTCACTGCTCTGCATCCCCAGTGGTGCCAGGGCACTCTCCGGACTCACTGCAGTGCATCCCCAGTGGTGCCAGTGCAGTCTCTGTAGTCACTGCAGTGCATCCCCAGTGGTGGCAGTGCACTCTCTGGACTCACTGCACTGCATCCCCAGTGGTGCCAGTGCACTCTCTGGACTCACTGCAGTGCATCCCCAGTGGTGCCAGTGCACTCTCTGGACTCACTGCAGTGCATCCCCAGTGGTGCCAGTGTACTCTCTGGACTCACTGCACTGCATCACCAGCGGTGCCAGTGCACTCTCTGGACTCACTGCTTTGGATCCCCATTGGAGTCAGTGCACTCTCTGGACTCAGTGCAGTGCATCCCCTTTTGTGCCAGTGCACTCTCTGGACTCACTGCAGTGCATTCCGTGTGGAGTCAGTGCAGTCTCTGGACTCACTGCAGTGAATCTCCCGTGGTGCCAGTGCACTCTCTGGACTCACTGAACTGCATCCCCAGTGGTGCCAGTTCACTCTCTGGACTCACTGAACTGCATCCCCAGTGGTGCCAGTGCACTCTGTGGACTCACTGCACTGCATCCCCAGTGGTGCCTGTGAAGTCTCTGGACTCACTGCAGTGCAACCCCAGTGGTGCCAGTGCACTCTCTTGAGTCACTGCACTGCATCCCCAGTGGAGCCAGTGCACTCTATGGACTAACTGCACTGCATACCCAGTGGTGCCAGTGCACTCTCTGGACTCACTGCAGTGCATCCCCAGTGGTGCGAGTGCACTCTCTGGACTCACCGGTGTGCATCCCCAGTGGTGCCAGTGCACTCTCTGGACTCACTGCACTGCATCCCCAGTGGTGCCAGTTCACTCTCTGCACTCACTGCACTGCATCCCCGGTGTTCCCAGAGCACTCTCTGGACTCACCGAGGTACATCCCCAGTGGTGCCAGTGCACTCTCTGGACTCACTGCACTGCATCCCCAGTGGTGCCAGTGCACTCTCTGGACTCACTGCAGTGCAGCCCCTGAGGTACCAGTGTACTCTCTGGACTCACTGCACTGCATCCCCAGTGGTGACAGTGCACTCTCTGGAATCACTGCAGTGCATCCCCTGTGGTGCCATTACACTCTCTGGACTCACTGCACTGCATCCCCAGTGGTGCCTGTGCACTCTCTTGAGTCACTGCACTGCATCCCCAGTGGAGCCAGTGCACTCTCTGGACTCACTGCACTGCATCCCCAGTGGTGCCAGTGCACTCTCTGGACTCACTGCACTGCATCCCCAGTGGTTCCAGTGCACTCTCTGGATCACTGCACTGCATCACCATTGGTGCCAGGGCACTCTCCGGACTCACTGCAGTGCATCCCCAGTGGTGCCAGTGCACTCTTTCGAGTCACTGCACTGCATCCCCAGTGGTGCCAGTGCATTCTCTGGACTCACTGCAGTGCATCCGTATTGGTGCCAGTGCAGTCTCTGGAGTCACTGCAGTGCATCCCCAGTGGTGCCAGTGCACTCTCTGGACTCACTGCACTGCATCCCCAGTGCTGACAGTGCACTCTCTGGACTCACTGCACTGCATCCCCAGTGGTGCCAGTGTACTCTCTGGACTCAGTGCACTGCATCCCCAGTGGTGCCAGTGCACTCTCTGGACTCACTGCACTGCATCCCCAGTGGTGCCAGTGCACTCTCTGGACTCAGTGTAGTGCATCCCCTTTTGTGCCAGTGCACTCTCTGGACTCACTGCACTGCATCCCCATTGGTGCCAGTGCACTCTCTAGAGTCACTGCACTGCATCCCCAGTGGTGCCAGTGCACTCTCTGGACTAACTGCACTGCATCCCCAGTGCTGACAGTGCACTCTCTGGACTCACTGCAGTGCATCCCCAGTGCTGACAGTGCACTCTCTGGACTCACTGCACTGCATCCCCAGTGGAGACAGTGCACACTCTGTAGTCACTGCGCTGCATCCCCAGTGGTTCCAGGGCACTCTCTCGACTCACTGCACTGCAACTCCAGTGGTGCCAGTGCACTCTCTGGACTCACTGCAGTGCATCCCCAGTGGTGCCAGTGCACTCTCTGGACTCACTGCGCTGCATCCCCAGTGGTGTTAGTGCCCTCTGTGGACTCACTGCACTACATCCGCTCTGGGGCCAGTGCACTCTCTGGACTCACTGCAGTGCATCCCCAGTGGTGCGAGTGCACTCTCTGGACTCACCGGGGTGCATCCCCAGTGGTGCCAGTGCACTCTGTGGACTCACTGCAGTGCATCCTCAGTGTTGCCAGTGCACTCTCTGGAGTCACTGCACTGCATCCTCAGTGGTGCCAGTGCACTCTCTGGACTCACTGCACTGCATCCCCAGTGGTGCCAATGCACTCTCTGGACTAACTGCACTGCATCCCATTGGTGCTAGTGCACTCTCTGGACTCACTGCACTGCATCCCCAGTGGTGCCAGTGCACTCTCTGGACTCACTGCACTGCATCCCCAGTTGTGCCAGTGCACTCTCTGGACTCACTGCAGTGCATCCCCAGTGGTGCCAGTGCACTCTCTGGACTCACTGCACTGCATCACCATTGGTGCCAGGGCACTCTCCGGACTCACTGCAGTGCATCCGCAGTGGTGCCAGTGCACTCTTTCGAGTCACTGCAGTGCATCCCCAGTGGTGCCAGTGCACTCTCTGGACTCACTGCACTGCATCCCCAGTGGTGCCAGTGCACTCTCTGCACTCACTGCACTGCATCCCCAGTGTTCCCAGAGCACTCTCTGGACTCACTGCAGTGCATCCGCAGTGGTGCCAGTGCACTCTCTGGACTCACTGCACTGCATCCCCAGTGGTGCCACTGCACTCTCTGGACTCACTGCACTGCATCACCATTGGTGCCAGGGCACTCTCCGGACTCACTGCAGTGCATCCCCAGTGGTGCCAGTGCACTCTTTCGAGTCACTGCACTGCATCCCCATTAGTGCCAGTGCATTCTCTGGACTCATTGCAGTGCATCCCCAGTGGTGCCAGTGCACTCTCTGGACTCACTGCACTGCATCCCCAGTGGTACCAGTGCACTCTCCGGACTCACTGCACTGCATCCCTAATGGTGCCAGTGCACTCTCTGGACTCACTGCACTGCATCCCCAGTGGTGCCAGTTCACTCTCTGCACTCACTGCACTGCATCCCCGGTGTTCCCAGAGCATTCTCTGGACTCACCGAGGTGCATCCCCAGTGGTGCCAGTGCACTCTCTGGACTCACTGCACTGCATCCCCAGTGGTGCCAGTGCACTCTCTGGACTCACTGCAGTGCAGCCCCTGAGGAACCAGTGTACTCTCTGGACTCACTGCACTGCATCCCCAGTGGTGCCTGTGCACTCTCTTGAGTCACTGCACTGCATCCCCAGTGGAGCCAGTGCACTATATGGACTAACTGCACTGCATACCCAGAGGTGCCAGTGCACTCTCTGGACTCACTGCACTGCATCCCCAGTGGTGCCAGTGCACTCTCCGGACTCACTGCACTGCATCCCCAGTGGTTCCAGTGCACTCTCTGGATCACTGCACTGCATCACCATTGGTGCCAGGGCACTCTCCGGACTCACTGCAGTGCATCCCCAGTGGTGCCAGTGCACTCTTTCGAGTCACTGCACTGCATCCCCAGTGGTGCCAGTGCATTCTCTGGACTCACTGCAGTGCATCCCCATTGGTGCCAGTGCAGTCTCTGGAGTCACTGCAGTGCATCCCCAGTGGTGCCAGTGCACTCTCTGGACTCACTGCACTGCATCCCCAGTGCTGACAGTGCACTCTCTGGACTCACTGCACTGCATCCCCAGTGGTGCCAGTGTACTCTCTGGACTCAGTGCACTGCATCCCCAGTGGTGCCACTGCACTCTCTGGACTCACTGCAGTGCATCCCCAGTGGTGCCAGTGCACTCTCTGGACTCACTGCACTGCATCCCCAGTGGTGCCTGTGCACTCTCTTGAGTCACTGCAGTGCATCCCCTTTTGTGCCAGTGCACTCTCTGGACTCACTGCACTGCATCCCCAGTAGTGCCAGTTCACTCTCTGCACTCACTGCACTGCATCCCCGGTGTTCCCAGAGCACTCTCTGGACTCACGGAGGTGCATCCCCAGTGGTGCCAGTGCACTCTCTGGACTCACTGCACTGCATCCCCAGTGGTGCCAGTGCACTCTCTGGACTCACTGCAGTGCAGCCCCTGAGGTACCAGTGTACTCTCTGGACTCACTGAACTGCATCCCTAGTGGTGACAGTGCACTCTCTGGAATCACTGCAGTGCATCCCCTGTGGTGCCATTGCACTCTCTGGACTCACTGCACTGCATCCCCAGTGGTGCCTGTGCACTCTCTTGAGTCACTGCACTGCATCCCCAGTGGAGTCAGTGCACTCTATGGACTAAGTGCACTGCATACCCAGTGGTGCCAGTGCACTCTCTGGACTCAGTGCACTGCATCCCCAGTGGTGCCAGTGCACTCTCTGGACTCAGTGCACTGCATCCCCAGTGGTGCCAGTGCACTCTCTGGACTCACTGCACTGCATCCCCAGTGGTGCCAGTGCACTCTCTGGACTCAGTGTAGTGCATCCCCTTTTGTGCCAGTGCACTCTCTGGACTCACTGCACTGCATCCCCATTGGTGCCAGTGCACTCTCTAGAGTCACTGCACTGCATCCCCAGTGGTGCCAGTGCACTCTCTGGACTAACTGCACTGCATCCCCAGTGCTTACAGTGCACTCTCTGGACTCACTGCAGTGCATCCCCAGTGCTGACAGTGCACTCTCTGGACTCACTGCACTGCATCCCCAGTGGAGACAGTGCACACTCTGTAGTCACTGCGCTGCATCCCCAGTGGTTCCAGGGCACTCTCTCGACTCACTGCACTGCAACTCCAGTGGTGCCAGTGCACTCTCTGGACTCACTGCAGTGCATCCCCAGTGGTGCCAGTGCACTCTCTGGACTCACTGCGCTGCATCCCCAGTGGTGTTAGTGCCCTCTGTGGACTCACTGCACTACATCCGCTCTGGGGCCAGTGCACTCTCTGGACTCACTGCAGTGCATCCCCAGTGGTGCGAGTGCACTCTCTGGACTCACCGGGGTGCATCCCCAGTGGTGCCAGTGCACTCTGTGGACTCACTGCAGTGCATCCTCAGTGTTGCCAGTGCACTCTCTGGAGTCACTGCACTGCATCCTCAGTGGTGCCAGTGCACTCTCTGGACTCACTGCACTGCATCCCCAGTGGTGCCAATGCACTCTCTGGACTAACTGCACTGCATCCCATTGGTGCTAGTGCACTCTCTGGACTCACTGCACTGCATCCCCAGTGGTGCCAGTGCACTCTCTGGACTCACTGCACTGCATCCCCAGTTGTGCCAGTGCACTCTCTGGACTCACTGCAGTGCATCCCCAGTGGTGCCAGTGCACTCTCTGGACTCACTGCACTGCATCACCATTGGTGCCAGGGCACTCTCCGGACTCACTGCAGTGCATCCGCAGTGGTGCCAGTGCACTCTTTCGAGTCACTGCAGTGCATCCCCAGTGGTGCCAGTGCACTCTCTGGACTCACTGCACTGCATCCCCAGTGGTGCCAGTGCACTCTCTGCACTCACTGCACTGCATCCCCAGTGTTCCCAGAGCACTCTCTGGACTCACTGCAGTGCATCCCCAGTGGTGCCAGTGCACTCTCTGGACTCACTGCACTGCATCCCCAGTGGTGCCACTGCACTCTCTGGACTCACTGCACTGCATCACCATTGGTGCCAGGGCACTCTCCGGACTCACTACAGTGCATCCCCAGTGGTGCCAGTGCACTCTTTCGAGTCACTGCACTGCATCCCCATTAGTGCCAGTGCATTCTCTGGACTCATTGCAGTGCATCCCCAGTGGTGCCAGTGCACTCTCTGGACTCACTGCACTGCATCCCCAGTGGTACCAGTGCACTCTCCGGACTCACTGCACTGCATCCCTAATGGTGCCAGTGCACTCTCTGGACTCACTGCACTGCATCCCCAGTGGTGCCAGTTCACTCTCTGCACTCACTGCACTGCATCCCCGGTGTTCCCAGAGCACTCTCTGGACTCACCGAGGTGCATCCCCAGTGGTGCCAGTGCACTCTCTGGACTCACTGCACTGCATCCCCAGTGGTGCCAGTGCACTCTCTGGACTCACTGCAGTGCAGCCCCTGAGGTACCAGTGTACTCTCTGGACTCACTGCACTGCATCCCCAGTGGTGACAGTGCACTCTCTGGAATCACTGCAGTGCATCCCCTGTGGTGCCATTGCACTCTCTGGACTCACTGCACTGCATCCCCAGTGGTGCCTGTGCACTCTCTTGAGTTACTGCACTGCATCCCCAGTGGAGCCAGTGCACTATATGGACTAACTGCACTGCATACCCAGAGGTGCCAGTGCACTCTCTGGACTCACTGCACTGCATCCCCAGTGGTGCCAGTGCACTCTCTGGACTCACTGCACTGCATCCCCAGTGGTTCCAGTGCACTCTCTGGATCACTGCACTGCATCACCATTGGTGCCAGGGCACTCTCCGGACTCACTGCAGTGCATCCCCAGTGGTGCCAGTGCACTCTTTCGAGTCACTGCACTGCATCCCCAGTGGTGCCAGTGCATTCTCTGGACTCACTGCAGTGCATCCCCATTGGTGCCAGTGCAGTCTCTGGAGTCACTGCAGTGCATCCCCAGTGGTGCCAGTGCACTCTCTGGACTCACTGCACTGCATCCCCAGTGCTGACAGTGCACTCTCTGGACTCACTGCACTGCATCCCCAGTGGTGCCAGTGTACTCTCTGGACTCAGTGCACTGCATCCCCAGTGGTGCCACTGCACTCTCTGGACTCACTGCAGTGCATCCCCAGTGGTGCCAGTGCACTCTCTGGACTCACTGCACTGCATCCCCAGTGGTGCCTGTGCACTCTCTTGAGTCACTGCAGTGCATCCCCTTTTGTGCCAGTGCACTCTCTGGACTCACTGCACTGCATCCCCAGTAGTGCCAGTTCACTCTCTGCACTCACTGCACTGCATCCCCGGTGTTCCCAGAGCACTCTCTGGACTCACGGAGGTGCATCCCCAGTGGTGCCAGTGCACTCTCTGGACTCACTGCACTGCATCCCCAGTGGTGCCAGTGCACTCTCTGGACTCACTGCAGTGCAGCCCCTGAGGTACCAGTGTACTCTCTGGACTCACTGAACTGCATCCCTAGTGGTGACAGTGCACTCTCTGGAATCACTGCAGTGCATCCCCTGTGGTGCCATTGCACTCTCTGGACTCACTGCACTGCATCCCCAGTGGTGCCTGTGCACTCTCTTGAGTCACTGCACTGCATCCCCAGTGGAGTCAGTGCACTCTATGGACTAAGTGCACTGCATACCCAGTGGTGCCAGTGCACTCTCTGGACTCACTGCACTGCATCCCCAGTGGTGCCAGTGCACTCTCCGGACTCACTGCACTGCATCCCCAGTGGTTCCAGTGCACTCTCTGGATCACTGCACTGCATCACCATTGGTGCCAGGGCACTCTCTGGACTCACTGCAGTGCATCCCCTGTGGTGCCAGTGCACTCTTTCGAGTCACTGCACTGCATCCCCAGTGGTGTCAGTGCATTCTCTGGACTCACTGCAGTGCATCAGTATTGGTGCCAGTGCAGTCTCTGGAGTCACTGCAGTGCATCCCCAGTGGTGCCAGTGCACTCTCTGGACTCACTGCACTGCATCCCCAGTGCTGACAGTGCACTCTCTGGACTCACTGCACTGCATCCCCAGTGGTGCCAGTGTACTCTCTGGACTCAGTGCACAGCATCCCCAGTGGTGCCACTGCACTCTCTGGACTCACTGCAGTGCATCCCCAGTGGTGCCAGTGCACTCTCTGGACTCACTGCACTGCATCCCCAGTGGTGCCAGTGCACTCTCTGGACTCAGTGCACTGCATCCCCATTGGTGCCAGTGCACTCTCTAGAGTCACTGCACTGCATCCCCAGTGGTGCCAGTGCACTCTCTGGACTCACTGCAGTGCATCCCCAGTGGTGCCAGTGCACTCTCTGGACTCACTGCACTGCATCCCCAGTGCTGACAGTGCACTCTCTGGACTCACTGCACTGCATCACCAGTGGTGGCAGTGTACTCTCTGGACTCACTGCACTGCATCCACAGTGGAGACAGTGCACTCTCTGTAGTCAGTGCGCTGCATCCCCAGTGGTTCCAGGGCACTCTCTCGACTCACTGCACTGCAACTCCAGTGGTGCCAGTGCACTCTCTGGAGTCACTGCAGTGCATCCCCAGTGGTGTTAGTGCCCTCTGTGGACTCACTGCACTACATCCCCTGTGCGGCCAGTGCACTCTCTGGACTCACTGCATTGCATCCCCAGTGGTGCGAGAGCACTCTCTGGACTCACTGCACTGCATCCCCAGTGTTGCCAGTGCACTCTCTGGACTCACTGCACTGCATCCTCAGTGGTGCCAGTGCACTCTCTGGACTCACTGCACTGCATCCCCAGCGGTGCCAGTGCACTCTCTGGAGTCACTGCAGTGCATCCCCAGTGGTGCCAGTGCACTCTCTGGACTCACTGCACTGCATCCCATTGGTGCTAGTGCATCCTCTGGACTCACTGCACTGCATCCCCAGTGGTGCCACTGCACTCTCTGGACTCACTGCACTGCATCCCCAGTGGTGCCAGTGCACTCTCTGGACTCACTGCAGTGCTTCCGCACTGGTGCCAGTGCACTCTCTGGACTCACTGCACTGCATCCCCAGTGGTGCCAGTGCACTCTCTGGACTCACTGCAGTGCATCCCCAGTGGTGCCTTTGCACTCTCAGGACTCACTGCACTGCATCCCCAGTGGTGCCAGTGCACTCTCTGGAGTCACAGCACTGCATCAACAGTGGTGCCTCTGCACTCTCTGGAGTCACTGCACTGCATCCCCAGTGGTGCCAGTGCACTCTTTCGACTCACTGTAGTGCATCCCCAGTGGTGCCAGTGCACTCTCTGGACTCACTGCAGTGCATCCCCTGAGGTACCAGTGTACTCTCTGGACTCACTGCACTTCATTCCCAGTGGTGACAACGCACTCTCTGGAATCACTGCAGTGCATCCCCAGTGGTGCCAGTGCACTCTCTGGACTCACTGCACTGCATCCCCAGTGGTGCCTGTGCACTCTCTTGACTCACTGCACTGCATCCCCAGTGGAGCCAGTGCACTCTATGGACTAACTGCACTGCATACCCAGTGGTGCCAGTGCACTCTCTGGACTCACTGCTCTGCATCCCCAGTGGTGCCAGTGCACTCTCCGGACTCACTGCAGTGCATCCCCAGTGGTGCCAGTGCAGTCTCTGTAGTCACTGCAGTGAATCCCCAGTGGTGGCAGTGCACTCTCTGGACTCACTGCACTGCATCCCCAGTGGTGCCTGTGCACTCTCTGGACTCACTGCACTGCATCCCCAGTGGTGCCAGTGCACTCTCTGGACTCACTGCAGTGCATCCCCAGTGGTGCCTGTGTACTCTCTGGACTCACTGCACTGCATCACCAGCGGTGCCAGTGCACTCTCTGGACTCACTGCATTGGATCCCCATTGGAGTCAGTGCACTCTCTGGACTCAGTGCATTGCATCCCCTTTTGTGCCAGTGCACTCTCTGGACTCACTGCAGTGCTTCCCCACTGGTGCCAGTGCACTCTCTGGACTCACTGCACTGCATCCCCAGTGGTGCCAGTGCACTCTCTGGACTCACTGCAGTGCATCACCAGTGGTGCCAGTGCACTCTCTGGAGTACTGCACTGCATCCCCAGTGGTGCCAGTGCACTCTCTGGACTCACTGCAGTGCATCCCCAGTGGTGCCAGTGCACTCTCTGGACTCACTGCACTGCATCCCCAGTGGTGCCAGTGCACTCTCTGGACCCACTGCAGTGCATCCCCAGTGGTGCCAGTGCACTCTCTGGGCTCAGTGCACTGCATCCCCAATGGTGCCAGTGCACTCTCTGTAGTCACTGCACTGCGTCCCCAGTGGTGCCAGTGCACTCTCTGGACTCACTGCAGTGTATCCCCTGTGGTGCCAGTGCACTCTGTGGACTCACTGCAGTGCATTCCCTGTGGAGTCAGTGCAGTCTCTGGACTCACTGCACTGCATCCCCAGTTGTGCCAGTTCACTCTCTGGACTCACTGAACTGCATCCCCAGTGGTGCCAGTGCACTCTGTGGACTCACTGCACTGCATCCCCAGTGGTGCCTGTGAAGTCTCTGGACTCACTGCAGTGCAACCCCAGTGGTGCCAGTGCACTCTCTGGACTCAATGCACTGCATCCCCTTTGGTGCCAGTGCACTCTCTCGACTCACTGCAGTGCATCCCCAGTGGTGCCAGTGCACTCTCTGGACTCACTGCAGTGCATTCCCTGTGGAGTCAGTGCAGTCTCTGGACTCACTGCAGTGAATCTCCCGTGGTGCCAGTGCACTCTCTGGACTCACTGAACTGCATCCCCAGTGGTGCCAGTTCACTCTCTGGACTCACTGAACTGCATCCCCAGTGGTGCCAGTGCACTCTGTGGACTCACTGCACTGCATCCCCAGTGGTGCCTGTGAAGTCTCTGGACTCACTGCAGTGCAACCCCAGTGGTGCCAGTGCACTCTCTTGAGTCACTGCACTGCATCCCCAGTGGAGCCAGTGCACTCTATGGACTAACTGCACTGCATACCCAGTGGTGCCAGTGCACTCTCTGGACTCACTGCAGTGCATCCCCTGAGGTACCAGTGTACTCTCTGGACTCACTGCACTGCATCCCCTGTGGTGACAGTGCACTCTCTGGACTCACTGCACTGCATCCCCTGTGGTGCCATTGCACTCTCTGGACTCACTGCACTGCATCCCCAGTGGTGCCAGTGCACTCTCTGGACTCACTGCACTGCATCACCATTGGTGCCAGCGCACTCTCAGGACTCACTGCAGTGCATCCGCAGTGGTGCCAGTGCACTCTCTGGACTCACTGCACTGCATCCCCAGTGGTGCCAGTGCACTCTCTGCACTCACTGCACTGCATCCCCAGTGTTCCCAGAGCACTCTCTGGACTCACTGCAGTGCATCCCCAGTGGTGCCAGTGCACTCTCTGGACTCACTGCACTGCATCCCCAGTGGTGACACTGCACTCTCTGGACTCACTGCACTGCATCACCATTGGTGCCAGGGCACTCTCCGGACTCACTGCAGTGCATCCCCAGTGGTGCCAGTGCACTCTTTCGAGTCACTGCACTGCATCCGCATTAGTGCAAGTGCATTCTCTGGACTCATTGCAGTGCATCCCCAGTGGTGCCAGTGCACTCTCCGGACTCACTGCACTGCATCCCTAATGGTGCCAGTGCACTCTCTGGACTCACTGCACTGCACCCCAGTGGTGCCAGTTCACTCTCTGCACTCACTGCACTGCATCCCCGGTGTTCCCAGAGCACTCTCTGGACTCACCGAGGTACATCCCCAGTGGTGTCAGTGCACTCTCTGGACTCACTGCACTGCATCCCCAGTGGTGCCAGTGCACTCTCTGGACTCACTGCAGTGCAGCCCCTGAGGTACCAGTGTACTCTCTGGACTCACTGCACTGCATCCCCAGTGGTGACAGTGCACTCTCTGGAATCACTGCAGTGCATCCCCTGTGGTGCCATTACACTCTCTGGACTCACTGCACTGCATCCCCAGTGGTGCCTGTGCACTCTCTTGAGTCACTGCACTGCATCCCCAGTGGAGCCAGTGCACTCTCTGGACTCACTGCACTGCATCCCCAGTGGTGCCAGTGCACTCTCTGGACTCACTGCACTGCATCCCCAGTGGTTCCAGTGCACTCTCTGGATCACTGCACTGCATCACCATTGGTGCCAGGGCACTCTCCGGACTCACTGCAGTGCATCCCCAGTGGTGCCAGTGCACTCTTTCGAGTCACTGCACTGCATCCCCAGTGGTGCCAGTGCATTCTCTGGACTCACTGCAGTGCATCCGTATTGGTGCCAGTGCAGTCTCTGAAGTCACTGCAGTGCATCCCCAGTGGTGCCAGTGCACTCTCTGGACTCACTGCACTGCATCCCCAGTGCTGACAGTGCACTCTCTGGACTCACTGCACTGCATCCCCAGTGGTGCCAGTGTACTCTCTGGACTCAGTGCACTGCATCCCCAGTGGTGCCAGTGCACTCTCTGGACTCACTGCACTGCATCCCCAGTGGTGCCAGTGCACTCTCTGGACTCAGTGTAGTGCATCCCCTTTTGTGCCAGTGCACTCTCTGGACTCACTGCACTGCATCCCCATTGGTGCCAGTGCACTCTCTAGAGTCACTGCACTGCATCCCCAGTGGTGCCAGTGCACTCTCTGGACTAACTGCACTGCATCCCCAGTGCTGACAGTGCACTCTCTGGACTCACTGCAGTGCATCCCCAGTGCTGACAGTGCACTCTCTGGACTCACTGCACTGCATCCCCAGTGGAGACAGTGCACACTCTGTAGTCACTGCGCTGCATCCCCAGTGGTTCCAGGGCACTCTCTCGACTCACTGCACTGCAACTCCAGTGGTGCCAGTGCACTCTCTGGACTCACTGCAGTGCATCCCCAGTGGTGCCAGTGCACTCTCTGGACTCACTGCGCTGCATCCCCAGTGGTGTTAGTGCCCTCTGTGGACTCACTGCACTACATCCGCTCTGGGGCCAGTGCACTCTCTGGACTCACTGCAGTGCATCCCCAGTGGTGCGAGTGCACTCTCTGGACTCACCGGGGTGCATCCCCAGTGGTGCCAGTGCACTCTGCGGACTCACTGCAGTGCATCCTCCGTGTTGCCAGTGCACTCTCTGGAGTCATTGCACTGCATCCTCAGTGGTGCCAGTGCACTCTCTGGACTCACTGCACTGCATCCCCAGTGGTGCCAATGCACTCTCTGGACTAACTGCACTGCATCCCATTGGTGCTAGTGCACTCTCTGGACTCACTGCACTGCATCCCCAGTGGTGCCAGTGCACTCTCTGGACTCACTGCACTGCATCCCCAGTTGTGCCAGTGCACTCTCTGGACTCACTGCAGTGCATCCCCAGTGGTGCCAGTGCACTCTCTGGACTCACTGCACTGCATCACCATTGGTGCCAGGGCACTCTCCGGACTCACTGCAGTGCATCCGCAGTGGTGCCAGTGCACTCTTTCGAGTCACTGCAGTGCATCCCCAGTGGTGCCAGTGCACTCTCTGGACTCACTGCACTGCATCCCCATTGGTGCCAGTGCACTCTCTGCACTCACTGCACTGCATCCCCAGTGTTCCCAGAGCACTCTCTGGACTCACTGCAGTGCATCCCCAGTGGTGCCAGTGCACTCTCTGGACTCACTGCACTGCATCCAAAGTGGTGCCACTGCACTCTCTGGACTCACTGCACTGCATCACCATTGGTGCCAGGGCACTCTCCGGACTCACTGCAGTGCATCCCCAGTGGTGCCAGTGCACTCTTTCGAGTCACTGCACTGCATCCCCATTAGTGCCAGTGCATTCTCTGGACTCATTGCAGTGCATCCCCAGTGGTGCCAGTGCACTCTCTGGACTCACTGCACTGCATCCCCAGTGGTACCAGTGCACTCTCCGGACTCACTGCACTGCATCCCTAATGGTGCCAGTGCACTCTCTGGACTCACTGCACTGCATCCCCAGTGGTGCCAGTTCACTCTCTGCACTCACTGCACTGCATCCCCGGTGTTCCCAGAGCACTCTCTGGACTCACCGAGGTGCATCCCCAGTGGTGCCAGTGCACTCTCTGGACTCACTGCACTGCATCCCCAGTGGTGCCAGTGCACTCTCTGGACTCACTGCAGTGCAGCCCCTGAGGTACCAGTGTACTCTCTGGACTCACTGCACTGCATCCCCGGTGGTGACAGTGCACTCTCTGGAATCACTGCAGTGCATCCCCTGTGGTGCCATTGCACTCTCTGGACTCACTGCACTGCATCCCCAGTGGTGCCTGTGCACTCTCTTGAGTCACTGCACTGCATCCCCAGTGGAGCCAGTGCACTCTATGGACTAACTGCACTGCATACCTAGAGGTGCCAGTGCACTCTCTGGACTCACTGCACTGCATCCCCAGTGGTGCCAGTGCACTCTCTGGACTCACTGCACTGCATCCCCAGTGGTTCCAGTGCACTCTCTGGATCACTGCACTGCATCACCATTGGTGCCAGGGCACTCTCCGGACTCACTGCAGTGCATCCCCAGTGGTGCCAGTGCACTCTTTCGAGTCACTGCACTGCATCCCCAGTGGTGCCAGTGCATTCTCTGGACTCACTGCAGTGCATCCCCATTGGTGCCAGTGCAGTCTCTGGAGTCACTGCAGTGCATCCCCAGTGGTGCCAGTGCACTCTCTGGACTCACTGCACTGCATCCCCAGTGCTGACAGTGCACTCTCTGGACTCACTGCACTGCATCCCCAGTGGTGCCAGTGTACTCTCTGGACTCAGTGCACTGCATCCCCAGTGGTGCCACTGCACTCTCTGGACTCACTGCAGTGCATCCCCAGTGGTGCCAGTGCACTCTCTGGACTCACTGCACTGCATCCCCAGTGGTGCCTGTGCACTCTCTTGAGTCACTGCAGTGCATCCCCTTTTGTGCCAGTGCACTCTCTGGACTCACTGCACTGCATCCCCAGTAGTGCCAGTTCACTCTCTGGACTCACTGCACTGCATCCCCGGTGTTCCCAGAGCACTCTCAGGACTCACTGCAGTGCATCCCCAGTGGTGCCAGTGCACTCCCTGGACTCACTGCACTGCATCCCCAGTGGTGCCAGTGCACTCTCTGGACTCACTGCAGTGCAGCCCCTGAGGTACCAGTGTACTCTCTGGACTCACTGAACTGCATCCCTAGTGGTGACAGTGCACTCTCTGGAATCACTGCAGTGCATCCCCTGTGGTGCCATTGCACTCTCTGGACTCACTGCACTGCATCCCCAGTGGTGCCTGTGCACTCTCTTGAGTCACTGCACTGCATCCCCAGTGGAGTCAGTGCACTCTATGGACTAAGTGCACTGCATACCCAGTGGTGCCAGTGCACTCTCTGGACTCACTGCACTGCATCCCCAGTGGTGCCAGTGCACTCTCTGGACTCACTGCACTGCATCCCCAGTGGTTCCAGTGCACTCTCTGGATCACTGCACCGCATCACGATTGGTGCCAGGGCACTCTCTGGACTCACTGCAGTGCATCCCCTGTGGTGCCATTGCACTCTTTCGAGTCACTGCACTGCATCCCCAGTGGTGTCAGTGCATTCTCTGGACTCACTGCAGTGCATCCGTATTGGTGCCAGTGCAGTCTCTGGAGTCACTGCAGTGCATCCCCAGTGGTGCCAGTGCACTCTCTGGACTCACTGCACTGCATCCCCAGTGCTGACAGTGCACTCTCTGGACTCACTGCACTGCATCCCCAGTGGTGCCAGTGTACTCTCTGGACTCAGTGCACAGCATCCCCAGTGGTGCCACTGCACTCTCTGGACTCACTGCAGTGCATCCCCAGTGGTGCCAGTGCACTCTCTGGACTCACTGCACTGCATCCCCAGTGGTGCCAGTGCACTCTCTGGACTCACTGCACTGCATCCCCATTGGTGCCAGTGCACTCTCTAGAGTCACTGCACTGCATCCCCAGTGGTGCCAGTGCACTCTCTGGACTCACTGCAGTGCATCCCCAGTGGTGCCAGTGCACTCTCTGGACTCACTGCACTGCATCCCCAGTGCTGACAGTGCACTCTCTGGACTCACTGCACTGCATCACCAGTGGTGGCAGTGTACTCTCTGGACTCACTGCACTGCATCCACAGTGGAGACAGTGCACTCTCTGTAGTCAGTGCGCTGCATCCCCAGTGGTTCCAGGGCACTCTCTCGACTCACTGCACTGCAACTCCAGTGGTGCCAGTGCACTCTCTGGAGTCACTGCAGTGCATCCCCAGTGGTGTTAGTGCCCTCTGTGGACTCACTGCACTACATCCCCTGTGGGGCCAGTGCACTCTCTGGACTCACTGCATTGCATCCCCAGTGGTGCGAGAGCACTCTCTGGACTCACTGCACTGCATCCCCAGTGTTGCCAGTGCCCTCTCTGGACTCACTGCACTGCATCCTCAGTGGTGCCAGTGCACTCTCTGGACTCACTGCACTGCATCCCCAGCGTTGCCAGTGCACTCTCTGGAGTCACTGCAGTGCATCCCCAGTGGTGCCAGTGCACTCTCTGGACTCACTGCACTGCATCCCATTGGTGCTAGTGCATCCTCTGGACTCACTGCACTGCATCCCCAGTGGTGCCACTGCACTCTCTGGACTCACTGCACTGCATCCCCAGTTGTGCCAGTGCACTTTCTGGACTCACTGCAGTGCATCCCCAGTGGTGCCAGTGCACTCTCTGGACTCACTGCAGTGCTTCCGCACTGGTGCCAGTGCACTCTCTGGACTCACTGCACTGCATCCCCAGTGGTGCCAGTGCACTCTCTGGACTCACTGCAGTGCATCCCCAGTGGTGCCTTTGCACTCTCAGGACTCACTGCACTGCATCCCCAGTGGTGCCAGTGCACTCTCTGGAGTCACAGCACTGCATCAACAGTGGTGCCTCTGCACTCTCTGGAGTCACTGCACTGCATCCCCAGTGGTGCCAGTGCACTCTTTCGACTCACTGTAGTGCATCCCCAGTGGTGCCAGTGCACTCTCTGGACTCACTGCAGTGCATCCCCTGAGGTACCAGTGTACTCTCTGGACTCACTGCACTGCATCCCCAGTGGTGACAGCGCACTCTCTGGAATCACTGCAGTGCATCCCCAGTGGTGCCAGTGCACTCTCTGGACTCACTGCACTGCATCCCCAGTGGTGCCTGTGCACTCTCTTGAGTCACTGCACTGCATCCCCAGTGGAGCCAGTGCACTCTATGGACTAACTGCACTGCATACCCAGTGGTGCCAGTGCACTCTCTGGACTCACTGCAGTGCATCCCCAGTGGTGCCAGGGCACTCTCCGGACTCACTGCAGTGCATCCCCAGTGGTGCCAGTGCAGTCTCTGTAGTCACTGCAGTGCATCCCCAGTGGTGGCAGTGCACTCTCTGGACTCACTGCACTGCATCCCCAGTGGTGCCAGTGCACTCTCTGGACTCACTGCACTGCATCCCCAGTGGTGCCAGTGCACTCTCTGCACTCACTGCAGTGCATCCCCAGTGGTGCCAGTGTACTCTCTGGACTCACTGCACTGCATCACCAGCGGTGCCAGTGCACTCTCTGGACTCACTGCATTGGATCCCCATTGGAGTCAGTGCACTCTCTGGACTCAGTGCAGTGCATCCCCTTTTGTGCCAGTGCACTCTCTGGACTCACTGCAGTGCTTCCCCACTGGTGCCAGTGCACTCTCTGGACTCACTGCAGTGCATCCCCAGTGGTGCCAGTGCACTCTCTGGGCTCAGTGCACTGCATCCCCAATGGTGCCAGTGCACTCTCTGTAGTCACTGCACTGCGTCCCCAGTGGTGCCAGTGCACTCTCTGGACTCACTGCAGTGTATCCCCTGTGGTGCCAGTGCACTCTGTGGACTCACTGCAGTGCATTCCCTGTGGAGTCAGTGCAGTCTCTGGACTCACTGCACTGCATCCCCAGTTGTGCCAGTTCACTCTCTGGACTCACTGAACTGCATCCCCAGTGGTGCCAGTCCACTCTGTGGACTCACTGCACTGCATCCCCAGTGGTGCCTGTGAAGTCTCTGGACTCACTGCAGTGCAACCCCAGTGGTGCCAGTGCACTCTCTGGACTCAATGCACTGCATCCCCTTTGGTGCCAGTGCACTCTCTCGACTCACTGCAGTGCATCCCCAGTGGTGCCAGTGCACTCTCTGGACTCACTGCAGTGCATTCCCTGTGGAGTCAGTGCAGTCTCTGGACTCACTGCAGTGAATCTCCCGTGGTGCCAGTGCACTCTCTGGACTCACTGAACTGCATCCCCAGTGGTGCCAGTTCACTCTCTGGACTCACTGAACTGCATCCCCAGTGGTGCCAGTGCACTCTGTGGACTCACTGCACTGCATCCCCAGTGGTGCCTGTGAAGTCTCTGGACTCACTGCAGTGCAACCCCAGTGGTGCCAGTGCACTCTCTTGAGTCACTGCACTGCATCCCCAGTGGAGCCAGTGCACTCTATGGACTAACTGCACTGCATACCCAGTGGTGCCAGTGCACTCTCTGGACTCACTGCACTGCATCCCCAGTGGTGCCAGTGCACTCTCTGGACTCACTGCACTGCATCCCCAGTGGTTCCAGTGCACTCTCTGGATCACTGCACTGCATCACCATTGGTGCCAGGGCACTCTCCGGACTCACTGCAGTGCATCCCCAGTGGTGCCAGTGCACTCTTTCGAGTCACTGCACTGCATGCCCATTGGTGCCAGTGCAGTCTCTGGAGTCACTGCAGTGCATCCCCAGTGGTGCCAGTGCACTCTCTGGACTCACTGCACTGCATCCCCAGTGCTGACAGTGCACTCTCTGGACTCACTGCACTGCATCCCCAGTGGTGCCAGTGTACTCTCTGGACTCAGTGCACTGCATCCCCAGTGGTGCCACTGCACTCTCTGGACTCACTGCAGTGCATCCCCTTTTGTGCCAGTGCACTCTCTGGACTCACTGCACTGCATCCCCAGTGGTGCCAGTTCACTCTCTGCACTCACTGCACTGCATCCCCGGTGTTCCCAGAGCACTCTCTGGACTCACGGAGGTGCATCCCCAGTGGTGCCAGTGCACTCTCTGGACTCACTGCACTGCATCCCCAGTGGTGCCAGTGCACTCTCTGGACTCACTGCAGTGCAGCCCCTGAGGTACCAGTGTACTCTCTGGACTCACTGAACTGCATCCCTAGTGGTGACAGTGCACTCTCTGGAATCACTGCAGTGCATCCCCAGTGGTGACACTGCACTCTCTGGACTCACTGCACTGCATCACCATTGGTGCCAGGGCACTCTCCGGACTCACTGCAGTGCATCCGCAGTGGTGCCAGTGCACTCTTTCGAGTCACTGCACTGCATCCGCATTAGTGCAAGTGCATTCTCTGGACTCATTGCAGTGCATCCCCAGTGGTGCCAGTGCACTCTCTGGACTCACTGCACTGCATCCCCAGTGGTGCCAGTGCACTCTCCGGACTCACTGCACTGCATCCCTAATGGTGCCAGTGCAATCTCTGGACTCACTGCACTGCACCCCAGTGGTGCCAGTTCACTCTCTGCACTCACTGCACTGCATCCCCGGTGTTCCCAGAGCACTCTCTGGACTCACCGAGGTACATCCCCAGTGGTGTCAGTGCACTCTCTGGACTCACTGCACTGCATCCCCAGTGGTGCCAGTGCACTCTCTGGACTCACTGCAGTGCAGCCCCTGAGGTACCAGTGTACTCTCTGGACTCACTGCACTGCATCCCCAGTGGTGACAGTGCACTCTCTGGAATCACTGCAGTGCATCCCCTGTGGTGCCATTACACTCTCTGGACTCACTGCACTGCATCCCCAGTGGTGCCTGTGCACTCTCTTGAGTCACTGCACTGCATCCCCAGTGGAGCCAGTGCACTCTCTGGACTCACTGCACTGCATCCCCAGTGGTGCCAGTGCACTCTCTGGACTCACTGCACTGCATCCCCAGTGGTTCCAGTGCACTCTCTGGATCACTGCACTGCATCACCATTGGTGCCAGGGCACTCTCCGGACTCACTGCAGTGCATCCCCAGTGGTGCCAGTGCACTCTTTCGAGTCACTGCACTGCATCCCCAGTGGTGCCAGTGCATTCTCTGGACTCACTGCAGTGCATCCGTATTGGTGCCAGTGCAGTCTCTGGAGTCACTGCAGTGCATCCCCAGTGGTGCCAGTGCACTCTCTGGACTCACTGCACTGCATCCCCAGTGCTGACAGTGCACTCTCTGGACTCACTGCACTGCATCCCCAGTGGTGCCAGTGTACTCTCTGGACTCAGTGCACTGCATCCCCAGTGGTGCCAGTGCACTCTCTGGACTCACTGCACTGCATCCCCAGTGGTGCCAGTGCACTCTCTGGACTCAGTGTAGTGCATCCCCTTTTGTGCCAGTGCACTCTCTGGACTCACTGCACTGCATCCCCATTGGTGCCAGTGCACTCTCTAGAGTCACTGCACTGCATCCCCAGTGGTGCCAGTGCACTCTCTGGACTAACTGCACTGCATCCCCAGTGCTGACAGTGCACTCTCTGGACTCACTGCAGTGCATCCCCAGTGCTGACAGTGCACTCTCTGGACTCACTGCACTGCATCCCCAGTGGAGACAGTGCACACTCTGTAGTCACTGCGCTGCATCCCCAGTGGTTCCAGGGCACTCTCTCGACTCACTGCACTGCAACTCCAGTGGTGCCAGTGCACTCTCTGGACTCACTGCAGTGCATCCCCAGTGGTGCCAGTGCACTCTCTGGACTCACTGCGCTGCATCCCCAGTGGTGTTAGTGCCCTCTGTGGACTCACTGCACTACATCCGCTCTGGGGCCAGTGCACTCTCTGGACTCACTGCAGTGCATCCCCAGTGGTGCGAGTGCACTCTCTGGACTCACCGGGGTGCATCCCCAGTGGTGCCAGTGCACTCTGCGGACTCACTGCAGTGCATCCTCAGTGTTGCCAGTGCACTCTCTGGAGTCATTGCACTGCATCCTCAGTGGTGCCAGTGCACTCTCTGGACTCACTGCACTGCATCCCCAGTGGTGCCAATGCACTCTCTGGACTAACTGCACTGCATCCCATTGGTGCTAGTGCACTCTCTGGACTCACTGCACTGCATCCCCAGTGGTGCCAGTGCACTCTCTGGACTCACTGCACTGCATCCCCAGTTGTGCCAGTGCACTCTCTGGACTCACTGCAGTGCATCCCCAGTGGTGCCAGTGCACTCTCTGGACTCACTGCACTGCATCACCATTGGTGCCAGGGCACTCTCCGGACTCACTGCAGTGCATCCGCAGTGGTGCCAGTGCACTCTTTCGAGTCACTGCAGTGCATCCCCAGTGGTGCCAGTGCACTCTCTGGACTCACTGCACTGCATCCCCAGTGGTGCCAGTGCACTCTCTGCACTCAATGCACTGCATCCCCAGTGTTCCCAGAGCACTCTCTGGACTCACTGCAGTGCATCCCCAGTGGTGCCAGTGCACTCTCTGGACTCACTGCACTGCATCCAAAGTGGTGCCACTGCACTCTCTGGACTCACTGCACTGCATCACCATTGGTGCCAGGGCACTCTCCGGACTCACTGCAGTGCATCCCCAGTGGTGCCAGTGCACTCTTTCGAGTCACTGCACTGCATCCCCATTAGTGCCAGTGCATTCTCTGGACTCATTGCAGTGCATCCCCAGTGGTGCCAGTGCACTCTCTGGACTCACTGCACTGCATCCCCAGTGGTACCAGTGCACTCTCCGGACTCACTGCACTGCATCCCTAATGGTGCCAGTGCACTCTCTGGACTCACTGCACTGCATCCCCAGTGGTGCCAGTTCACTCTCTGCACTCACTGCACTGCATCCCCGGTGTTCCCAGAGCACTCTCTGGACTCACCGAGGTGCATCCCCAGTGGTGCCAGTGCACTCTCTGGACTCACTGCACTGCATCCCCAGTGGTGCCAGTGCACTCTCTGGACTCACTGCAGTGCAGCCCCTGAGGTACCAGTGTACTCTCTGGACTCACTGCACTGCATCCCCGGTGGTGACAGTGCACTCTCTGGAATCACTGCAGTGCATCCCCTGTGGTGCCATTGCACTCTCTGGACTCACTGCACTGCATCCCCAGTGGTGCCTGTGCACTCTCTTGAGTCACTGCACTGCATCCCCAGTGGAGCCAGTGCACTCTATGGACTAACTGCACTGCATACCCAGAGGTGCCAGTGCACTCTCTGGACTCACTGCACTGCATCCCCAGTGGTGCCAGTGCACTCTCTGGACTCACTGCACTGCATCCCCAGTGGTTCCAGTGCACTCTCTGGATCACTGCACTGCATCACCATTGGTGCCAGGGCACTCTCCGGACTCACTGCAGTGCATCCCCAGTGGTGCCAGTGCACTCTTTCGAGTCACTGCACTGCATCCCCAGTGGTGCCAGTGCATTCTCTGGACTCACTGCAGTGCATCCCCATTGGTGCCAGTGCAGTCTCTGGAGTCACTGCAGTGCATCCCCAGTGGTGCCAGTGCACTCTCTGGACTCACTGCACTGCATCCCCAGTGCTGACAGTGCACTCTCTGGACTCACTGCACTGCATCCCCAGTGGTGCCAGTGTACTCTCTGGACTCAGTGCACTGCATCCCCAGTGGTGCCACTGCACTCTCTGGACTCACTGCAGTGCATCCCCAGTGGTGCCAGTGCACTCTCTGGACTCACTGCACTGCATCCCCAGTGGTGCCTGTGCACTCTCTTGAGTCACTGCACTGCATCCCCTTTTGTGCCAGTGCACTCTCTGGACTCACTGCACTGCATCCCCAGTAGTGCCAGTTCACTCTCTGGACTCACTGCACTGCATCCCCGGTGTTCCCAGAGCACTCTCAGGACTCACTGCAGTGCATCCCCAGTGGTGCCAGTGCACTCCCTGGACTCACTGCACTGCATCCCCAGTGGTGCCAGTGCACTCTCTGGACTCACTGCAGTGCAGCCCCTGAGGTACCAGTGTACTCTCTGGACTCACTGAACTGCATCCCTAGTGGTGACAGTGCACTCTCTGGAATCACTGCAGTGCATCCCCTGTGGTGCCATTGCACTCTCTGGACTCACTGCACTGCATCCCCAGTGGTGCCTGTGCACTCTCTTGAGTCACTGCACTGCATCCCCAGTGGAGTCAGTGCACTCTATGGACTAAGTGCACTGCATACCCAGTGGTGCCAGTGCACTCTCTGGACTCACTGCACTGCATCCCCAGTGGTGCCAGTGCACTCTCTGGACTCACTGCACTGCATCCCCAGTGGTTCCAGTGCACTCTCTGGATCACTGCACTGCATCACCATTGGTGCCAGGGCACTCTCTGGACTCACTGCAGTGCATCCCCTGTGGTGCCATTGCACTCTTTCGAGTCACTGCACTGCATCCCCAGTGGTGTCAGTGCATTCTCTGGACTCACTGCAGTGCATCCGTATTGGTGCCAGTGCAGTCTCTGGAGTCACTGCAGTGCATCCCCAGTGGTGCCAGTGCACTCTCTGGACTCACTGCACTGCATCCCCAGTGCTGACAGTGCACTCTCTGGACTCACTGCACTGCATCCCCAGTGGTGCCAGTGTACTCTCTGGACTCAGTGCACAGCATCCCCAGTGGTGCCACTGCACTCTCTGGACTCACTGCAGTGCATCCCCAGTGGTGCCAGTGCACTCTCTGGACTCACTGCACTGCATCCCCAGTGGTGCCAGTGCACTCTCTGGACTCAGTGCACTGCATCCCCATTGGTGCCAGTGCACTCTCTAGAGTCACTGCACTGCATCCCCAGTGGTGCCAGTGCACTCTCTGGACTCACTGCAGTGCATCCCCAGTGGTGCCAGTGCACTCTCTGGACTCACTGCACTGCATCCCCAGTGCTGACAGTGCACTCTCTGGACTCACTGCACTGCATCACCAGTGGTGGCAGTGTACTCTCTGGACTCACTGCACTGCATCCACAGTGGAGACAGTGCACTCTCTGTAGTCAGTGCGCTGCATCCCCAGTGGTTCCAGGGCACTCTCTCGACTCACTGCACTGCAACTCCAGTGGAGCCAGTGCACTCTCTGGAGTCACTGCAGTGCATCCCCAGTGGTGTTAGTGCCCTCTGTGGACTCACTGCACTACATCCCCTGTGGGGCCAGTGCACTCTCTGGACTCACTGCATTGCATACCCAGTGGTGCGAGAGCACTCTCTGGACTCACTGCACTGCATCCCCAGTGTTGCCAGTGCCCTCTCTGGACTCACTGCACTGCATCCTCAGTGGTGCCAGTGCACTCTCTGGACTCACTGCACTGCATCCCCAGCGTTGCCAGTGCACTCTCTGGAGTCACTGCAGTGCATCCCCAGTGGTGCCAGTGCACTCTCTGGACTCACTGCACTGCATCCCATTGGTGCTAGTGCATCCTCTGGACTCACTGCACTGCATCCCCAGTGGTGCCACTGCACTCTCTGGACTCACTGCACTGCATCCCCAGTTGTGCCAGTGCACTTTCTGGACTCACTGCAGTGCATCCCCAGTGGTGCCAGTGCACTCTCTGGACTCACTGCAGTGCTTCCGCACTGGTGCCAGTGCACTCTCTGGACTCACTGCACTGCATCCCCAGTGGTGCCAGTGCACTCTCTGGACTCACTGCAGTGCATCCCCAGTGGTGCCTTTGCACTCTCAGGACTCACTGCACTGCATCCCCAGTGGTGCCAGTGCACTCTCTGGAGTCACAGCACTGCATCAACAGTGGTGCCTCTGCACTCTCTGGAGTCACTGCACTGCATCCCCAGTGGTGCCAGTGCACTCTTTCGACTCACTGTAGTGCATCCCCAGTGGTGCCAGTGCACTCTCTGGACTCACTGCAGTGCATCCCCTGAGGTACCAGTGTACTCTCTGGACTCACTGCACTGCATCCCCAGTGGTGACAGCGCACTCTCTGGAATCACTGCAGTGCATCCCCAGTGGTGCCAGTGCACTCTCTGGACTCACTGCACTGCATCCCCAGTGGTGCCTGTGCACTCTCTTGAGTCACTGCACTGCATCCCCAGTGGAGCCAGTGCACTCTATGGACTAACTGCACTGCATACCCAGTGGTGCCAGTGCACTCTCTGGACTCACTGCAGTGCATCCCCAGTGGTGCCAGGGCACTCTCCGGACTCACTGCAGTGCATCCCCAGTGGTGCCAGTGCAGTCTCTGTAGTCACTGCAGTGCATCCCCAGTGGTGGCAGTGCACTCTCTGGACTCACTGCACTGCATCCCCAGTGGTGCCAGTGCACTCTCTGGACTCACTGCACTGCATCCCCAGTGGTGCCAGTGCACTCTCTGCACTCACTGCAGTGCATCCCCAGTGGTGCCAGTGTACTCTCTGGACTCACTGCACTGCATCACCAGCGGTGCCAGTGCACTCTCTGGACTCACTGCATTGGATCCCCATTGGAGTCAGTGCACTCTCTGGACTCAGTGCAGTGCATCCCCTTTTGTGCCAGTGCACTCTCTGGACTCACTGCAGTGCTTCCCCACTGGTGCCAGTGCACTCTCTGGACTCACTGCAGTGCATCCCCAGTGGTGCCAGTGCACTCTCTGGGCTCAGTGCACTGCATCCCCAATGGTGCCAGTGCACTCTCTGTAGTCACTGCACTGCGTCCCCAGTGGTGCCAGTGCACTCTCTGGACTCACTGCAGTGTATCCCCTGTGGTGCCAGTGCACTCTGTGGACTCACTGCAGTGCATTCCCTGTGGAGTCAGTGCAGTCTCTGGACTCACTGCACTGCATCCCCAGTTGTGCCAGTTCACTCTCTGGACTCACTGAACTGCATCCCCAGTGGTGCCAGTGCACTCTGTGGACTCACTGCACTGCATCCCCAGTGGTGCCTGTGAAGTCTCTGGACTCACTGCAGTGCAACCCCAGTGGTGCCAGTGCACTCTCTGGACTCAATGCACTGCATCCCCTTTGGTGCCAGTGCACTCTCTCGACTCACTGCAGTGCATCCCCAGTGGTGCCAGTGCACTCTCTGGACTCACTGCAGTGCATTCCCTGTGGAGTCAGTGCAGTCTCTGGACTCACTGCAGTGAATCTCCCGTGGTGCCAGTGCACTCTCTGGACTCACTGAACTGCATCCCCAGTGGTGCCAGTTCACTCTCTGGACTCACTGAACTGCATCCCCAGTGGTGCCAGTGCACTCTGTGGACTCACTGCACTGCATCCCCAGTGGTGCCTGTGAAGTCTCTGGACTCACTGCAGTGCAACCCCAGTGGTGCCAGTGCACTCTCTTGAGTCACTGCACTGCATCCCCAGTGGAGCCAGTGCACTCTATGGACTAACTGCACTGCATACCCAGTGGTGCCAGTGCACTCTCTGGACTCACTGCACTGCATCCCCAGTGGTGCCAGTGCACTCTCTGGACTCACTGCACTGCATCCCCAGTGGTTCCAGTGCACTCTCTGGATCACTGCACTGCATCACCATTGGTGCCAGGGCACTCTCCGGACTCACTGCAGTGCATCCCCAGTGGTGCCAGTGCACTCTTTCGAGTCACTGCACTGCATGCCCATTGGTGCCAGTGCAGTCTCTGGAGTCACTGCAGTGCATCCCCAGTGGTGCCAGTGCACTCTCTGGACTCACTGCACTGCATCCCCAGTGCTGACAGTGCACTCTCTGGACTCACTGCACTGCATCCCCAGTGGTGCCACTGCACTCTCTGGACTCACTGCAGTGCATCCCCTTTTGTGCCAGTGCACTCTCTGGACTCACTGCACTGCATCCCCAGTGGTGCCAGTTCACTCTCTGCACTCACTGCACTGCATCCCCGGTGTTCCCAGAGCACTCTCTGGACTCACGGAGGTGCATCCCCAGTGGTGCCAGTGCACTCTCTGGACTCACTGCACTGCATCCCCAGTGGTGCCAGTGCACTCTCTGGACTCACTGCAGTGCAGCCCCTGAGGTACCAGTGTACTCTCTGGACTCACTGAACTGCATCCCTAGTGGTGACAGTGCACTCTCTGGAATCACTGCAGTGCATCCCCTGTGGTGCCATTGCACTCTCTGGACTCACTGCACTGCATCCCCAGTGGTGCCTGTGCACTTTCTTGAGTCACTGCACTGCATCCCCAGTGGAGTCAGTGCACTCTATGGACTAACTGCACTGCATACCCAGTGGTGCCAGTGCACTCTCTGGACTCACTGCACTGCATCCCCAGTGGTGCCAGTGCACTCTCTGGACTCACTGCACTGCATCCCCAGTGGTTCCAGTGCACTCTCTGGATCACTGCACTGCATCACCATTGGTGCCAGGGCACTCTCTGGACTCACTGCAGTGCATCCCCTGTGGTGCCAGTGCACTCTTTCGAGTCACTGCACTGCATCCCCAGTGGTGTCAGTGCATTCTCTGGACTCACTGCAGTGCATCCGTATTGGTGCCAGTGCAGTCTCTGGAGTCACTGCAGTGCATCCCCAGTGGTGCCAGTGCACTCTCTGGATCACTGCACTGCATCCCCAGTGGTGCCAGTGTACTCTCTGGACTCAGTGCACAGCATCCCCAGTGGTGCCACTGCACTCTCTGGACTCACTGCACTGCATCCCCAGTGGTGCCAGTGCACTCTCTGGACTCACTGCACTGCATCCCCAGTGGTGCCAGTGCACTCTCTGGACTCAGTGCACTGCATCCCCATTGGTGCCAGTGCACTCTCTAGAGTCACTACACTGCATCCCCAGTGGTGCCAGTGCACTCTCTGGACTCACTGCAGTGCATCCCCAGTGGTGCCAGTGCACTCTCTGGACTCACTGCACTGCATCCCCAGTGCTGACAGTGCACTCTCTGGACTCACTGCACTGCATCACCAGTGGTGGCAGTGTACTCTCTGGACTCACTGCACTGCATCCCCAGTGGAGACAGTGCACTCTCTGTAGTCAGTGTGCTGCATCCCCAGTGGTTCCAGGGCACTCTCTCGACTCACTGCACTGCAACTCCAGTGGTGCCAGTGCACTCTCTGGACTCACTGCAGTGCATACCCAGTGGTGCCAGTGCACTCTCTGGAGTCACTGCTCTGCATCCCCAGTGGTGTTAGTGCCCTCTGTGGACTCACTGCACTACATCCCCTGTGGGGCCAGTGCACTCTCTGGACTCACTGCATTGCATCCCCAGTGGTGCGAGAGCACTCTGTGGACTCACTGCACTGCATCCCCAGTGTTGCCAGTGCACTCTCTGGACTCACTGCACTGCATCCTCAGTGGTGCCAGTGCACTCTCGGGACTCACTGCACTGCATCCCCAGCGGTGCCAGTGCACTCTCTGGAGTCACTGCAGTGCATCCCCTTTTGTGCCAGTGCACTCTCTGGACTCACTGCACTGCATCCCATTGGTGCTAGTGCATCCTCTGGACTCACTGCACTGCATCCCCAGTGGTGCCAGTGCACTCTCTGGACTCACTGCACTGCATCCCCAGTGGTGCCAGTGCACTCTCTGGACCCACTGCAGTGCATCCCCAGTGGTGCCAGTGCACTCTCTGGGCTCAGTGCACTGCATCCCCAATGGTGCCAGTGCACTCTCTGTAGTCACTGCACTGCGTCCCCAGTGGTGCCAGTGCACTCTCTGGACTCACTGCAGTGTATCCCCTGTGGTGCCAGTGCACTCTGTGGACTCACTGCAGTGCATTCCCTGTGGAGTCAGTGCAGTCTCTGGACTCACTGCACTGCATCCCCAGTGGTGCCTGTTCACTCTCTGGACTCACTGAACTGCATCCCCAGTGGTGCCAGTGCACTCTGTGGACTCACTGCACTGCATCCCCAGTGGTGCCTGTGAAGTCTCTGGACTCACTGCAGTGCAACCCCAGTGGTGCCAGTGCACTCTCTGGACTCAATGCACTGCATCCCCTTTGGTGCCAGTGCACTCTCTCGACTCACTGCAGTGCATCCCCAGTGGTGCCAGTGCACTCTCTGGACTCACTGCAGTGCATTCCCTGTGGAGTCAGTGCAGTCTCTGGACTCACTGCAGTGAATCTCCCGTGGTGCCAGTGCACTCTCTGGACTCACTGCACTGCATCCCCAGTGGTGCCAGTGCACTCTCTGGACTCACTGAACTGCATCCCCATTGGTGCCAGTGCACTCTGTGGACTCACTGCACTGCATCCCCAGTGGTGCCTGTGAAGTCTCTGGACTCACTGCAGTGCAACCCCAGTGGTGCCAGTGCACTCTCTGGACTCAATGCACTGCATCCCCTTTGGTGCCAGTGCACTCTCTGGACTCACTGCAGTGCATCCCCAGTGGTGCCAGTGCACCCTCAGGACTCACTGCACTGCATCCCCAGTAGTGCCAGTGCACTCTCTGCACTCACTGTACTGCATCCCCAGTGGTTCCTGTGAAGTCTCTGGACTCAGTGCAGTGCATCCCCAGTGGTGCCAGAGAACTCTCTGGACTCACTGCAGTGCATCCCCAGTGGTGCCAGTGCACTCTCTAGAGTCACTGCACTGCATCCCCAGTGGTGCCAGTACACTTTCTGGACTCACTGCAGTGCATCCCCAGTGGTGCCATTGCACTCTCAGGACTCACTGCACTGCATCCCCAGTGGTGCCAGTGCACTCTCTGGACTCACTGCACTGCATTCCCAGTGGTGCCAGTGCAGTCTCTTTACTCCCTGCAGTGCATCCCTAGTGGAGCCACTTCACTCTCTGGACTCACTGCAGTGCATCCCCAGTGGTTCCAGTGCACTCTCTGGACTCACTGCAGTGCATCACCAGTGGTGCCAGTGCACTCTCTGGACTCACTGTACTGCATCCCCAGTGGTGCCAGTGCACTCTCTGGGCTCACTGCACTGCTCCAGCCGCGGCATCCGCTCCAGCCGCCTCAGCCGCTCCAGCCGCGGCAGCCCCTCCAGCCGCGGCAGACGCTCTAGACGCTCCAGCCGACGCAGCCGCTCCAGCCGCGGCAGCCGCTAAAGCCGCTACCGAGTGGAGCGGCTGCCACGGCTGGAGCGGCTGCCGCGGTTGGAGCGGCTGCCGCGGCTGGAGCGGCTGGAGCGTCTGCCGCGTATGCCGCGGATGGAGTGGCTACCGCGGCTGGAGCGGTTGCCGCGGCTCGAGCAGTACAGTGAGTCCAGAGAGTGCACTGGCACCACTGGGGATGCAGTGCATTGTCTGCAGAGAGTGCCCTGGCACCACTGGGGATGCACTGCAGTGAGTCCAGAGAGTGCACTGGCACCATTGGGGATGCACTGCAGTGAGTCCAGAGAGTGCACTGGCACCACTGGGGATGCAGTGCAGTGACTCCAGAGAATGCAGAGGCACCACTGTTGATGCAGTGCTGCGACTCCAGAGAGTGCACTGGCACCACTGGGGATGCAGTGCAGTGAGTGCAGAGAGTGCACTGGCACCACTGGGGATGCACTGCAGTGAGTCCAGAGAGTGCACTGGCACCACTGGGGATGCAGTGCAGTGACTCCAGAGAGTGCACGGGCACCACTGGGGATGCAGTGCAGTGAGTCCAGAGAGTGCACTGGCACAAAAGGGGATGCACTGCAGTGAGTCCAGAGAGTGCACTGGCACCACTGGGGATGCAGTGCAATGAGTCCAGAGAGTGCACTGGCACCAGTGGGTATGCACTGCAGTGAGTCCAGAGAGTGCACTGGCACCACTGGGGATGCACTGCAGTGAGTCCAGAGAGTGCACTGGCACCACTGGGGATGCACTGCAGTGAGTCCAGAGAGTGCACTGGCAGCACTGGGGATGCAGTGCAGTGACTCCAGAGAGTGCAGAGGCACCACTGTTGATGCAGTGCTGAGACTCCAGCGAGTGCACTGGCACCACTGGGGATGCAGTGCAGTGAGTGCAGAGAGTGCACTGGCACCACTGGGGATGCACTGCAGTGAGTGCAGAGAGTGCACTGGCACCACTGGGGATGCACTGCAGTGAGTCCAGAGAGTGCACTGGCACCACTGGGGATGCAGTGCAGTGACTCCAGAGAGTGCACTGGCACCACTGGGGATGCAGTGCAGTGAGTCCAGAGAGTGCACTGGCACCACTGGGGATGCAGTGCAATGAGTCCAGAGAGTGCACTGGCACAAAAGGGGATGCACTGCAGTGAGTCCAGAGAGTGCACTGGCACCACTGGGGATGCAGTGCAGTGAGTCCAGAGAGTGCACTGGCACCACTGGGGATGCAGTGCAATGAGTCCAGAGAATGCACTGGCACTAATGGGGATGCAGTGCAGTGAGTCCAGAGAGTGCAGTGGCACCACTGGGGATGCAGTGCAGTGAGTCCAGAGAGTGCACTGGCACCACTGGGGATGCACTGCAGTGAGTCCAGAGAGTGCACTGGCACCACTGGGGATGCAGTGCAGTGTGTCCAGAGAGTGCACTGGCACCACTGGGGATGCACTGCAGTGACTCGAAAGAGTGCACTGGCACCACTGCGGATGCAATGCAGTGAGTCCGGTGAGTGCCCTGGCACCAATGGTGATGCAGTGCAGTGAGTCCAGAGAGTGCAGTGACACCACTGGGGATGCAGTGCAGTGAGTCCAGAGAGTGCACTGGCACCACTGCGGATGCACTGCAGTGAGTCCAGAGAGTGCACTGGCACCACTGGGGATGCAATGCAGTGAGTCCAGAGAGTGCACTGGCACCACTGGGGATGAAGTGCAGTGAGTCCAGAGAGTGCACTGGCTCCACTGGGGATGCAGTGCAGTGAGTCCAGAGAGTGCACTGGCACCACTAGGGATGCACTGCAGTGAGTCCCGAGAGTGCACTGGCATCACTGGGGTTGCACTGCAGTGAGTCCAGAGAGTGCACTGGCACCTTGGGGATGCACTGCAGTGACTCAAAAGAGTGCACTGGCACCACTGGGGATGCACTGCAGTGAGTCCGGAGAGTGCACTGGCACCAATGGTGATGCAGTGAAGTGAGTCCAGAGAGTGCAGTGGCACCACTGGGGATGCAGTGCAGTGAGTCCAGAGAGTGCACTGGCACCACTGGGGATGCAGTGCAGTGAGTCCAGAGAGTGCACTGGCACCACTGGGGATGCATTGCAGTGAGTCCAGAGAGTGCTCTGGGAACACAGGGGATGCAGTGCAGTGAGTGCAGAGAGTGCACGGGCACCACTGGGGATGCAGTGCAGTGAGTCCAGAGAGTGCACTGGCACCACTGGGGATGCACTGCAGTGACTCGAAAGAGTGCACTAGCACCACTGGGGATGCACTGCAGTGAGTCCGGACAGTGCCCTGGCACCAATGGTGATGCAGTGCAGTGAGTCCAGAGAGTACAGTGGCACCACTGGGGATGCAGTGCAGTGAGTCCAGAGAGTGCACTGGCACCACTGGGGATGCACTGCAGTGAGTCCAGAGAGTGCACTGGTACCAGTGGGGATGCAGTGCAGTGAGTCCAGAGAGTGCACTGGCACCACTGGGGATGCACTGCAGTGAGTCCAGAGAGTGCACTGGCACCACTGGGGATGCACTCCAGTGAGTCCAAAGAGTGCACTGGCACCACTGGGGATGCAGTGCAGTGACTCCAGAGAGTGCAGAGGCACCACTGTTGATGCAGTGCTGCGACTCCAGAGAGTGCACTGGCACCACTGGGGATGCACTGCAGTGAGTGCAGAGAGTGCACTGGCACCACTGGTGATGCAGTGCAGTGAGTGCAGAGAGTGCACTGGCACCACTGGGGATGCACTGCAGTGAGTCCAGAGAGTGCACTGGCACCTTGGGGATGCACTGCAGTGACTCAAAAGAGTGCACTGGCACCACTGCGGATGCACTGCAGTGAGTCCGGAGAGTGCACTGGCACCAATGGTGATGCAGTGAAGTGAGTCCAGAGAGTGTAGTGGCACCACTGGGGTGCAGTGCAGTGAGTCCAGAGAGTGCACTGGCACCACTGGGGATGCACTGCAGTGAGTCCAGAGAGTGCACTGGCACCCCTGGGAATGCAGTGCAGTGTGTCCAGAGAGTGCACTGGCACCACTGGGGATGCACTGCAGTGACTCGAAAGAGTGCACTGGCACCACTGCGGATGCACTGCAGTGAGTCCGGAGAGTGTCCTGGCACCAATGGTGATGCAGTGCAGTGAGTCCAGAGAGTGCAGTGACACCACTGGGGATGCAGTGCAGTGAGTCCAGAGAGTGCACTGGCACCACTGCGGATGCACTGCAGTGAGTCCAGAGAGTGCACTGGCACCACTGGGGATGCAATGCAGTGAGTCCAGAGAGTGCACTGGCTCCACTGGGGATGCAGTGCAGTGAGTCCAGAGAGTGCACTGGCACCACTGGGGATGCACTGCAGTGAGTCCAGAGAGTGCACTGGCACCACTAGGGATGCACTGCAGTGAGTCCCGAGAGTGCACTGGCATCACTGGGGATGCACTGCAGTGAGTCCAGAGAGTGCACTGGCACCTTGGGGATGCACTGCAGTGACTCAAAAGAGTGCACTGGCACCACTGCGGATGCACTGCAGTGAGTCCGGAGAGTGCACTGGCACCAATGGTGATGCAGTGAAGTGAGTCCAGAGAGTGCAGAGGCACCACTGGGGATGCACTGCAGTGAGTCCAGAGAGTGCACTGGCACCACTGGGGATGCACTGCAGTGAGTCCAGAGAGTGCACTGGCACCACTGGGGATGCACTGCAGTGAGTCCAGAGAGTGCACTGGCACCACTGGGGATGCACTGCAGTGAGTGCAGAGAGTGCACTGGCACCACTGGGGATGCACTGCAGTGAGTCCAGAGAGTGCACTGGCACCACTGGGGATGCAGTGCAGTGAGTCCAGAGAGTGCACTGGCACCACTGGGGATGCAGTGCAGTGAGTCCAGAGAGTGCACTGGCACCACTGCGGATGCACTGCAGTGAGTCCAGAGAGTGCACTGGCACCACTGGGGATGCACTGCAGTGAGTCCAGAGAGTGCACTGGCACCACTGGGGATGCACTGCAGTGAGTCCAGAGAGTGCACTGGCACCACTGGGGATGCAGTGCAGTGAGTCCAGAGAGTGCACTGGCGCCACTGGGGATGCACTGCAGTGACTCCAGAGAGTGCACTGTCACCACTGGGGATGCAGTGCAGTGAGTCCAGAGAGTGCACTGGCACAAAAGGGGATGCACTGCAGTGAGTCTAGAGAGTGCACTGGTACCACTGGGTATGCACTGCAGTGACTCCAGAGAGTGCAGTGGCACCACTGGGGATGCAGTGCACTGAGTCCAGAGAGTACACTGGCAACAACTGGGGATGCAGTGCAGTGAGTCCAGAGAGTGCACTGGCACCACGAGGGATGCACTGCAGTGACTCCAGAGACTGCACTTCCACGAGTGGGGGTGCACTGCAGTGAGTCTAGAGAATGCACTGGCACCACTGGGGATGCAGTGCAGTGACTCGAAAGAGTGCGCTGGCACCACTGGGGATGCACTGCAGTGAGTCCGGAGAGTGCCCTGGCACCAATGGTGATGCAGTGCAGTGATCCATAGAGCGCACTGGAACCACTGGGGATGCAGTGCAGTGAGTCCAGAGAGTGCACTGTCACCACTGGGGATGAAGTGCAGTGAGTCCAGAGAGTACACTGGCACCTCAGGGGCTGCACTGCAGTGAGTCCAGAGAGTGCACTGGCACCACTGGGGATGCAGTGCGGTGAGTCCAGAGAGTGCACTGGCACCACTGGGAATGCACTGCAGTGAGTCCAGAGAGTGCTCTGGGAACACCGGGGATGCAGTGCAGTGAGTCCGGAGAGTACACTGGCACCTCAGGGGCTGCACTGCAGTGAGTCCAGAGAGTGCACTGGCACCACTGGGGATGCAGTGCAGTGAGTCCAGAGAGTGCACTGGCACCACTGGGGATGCACTGCAGTGAGTCCAGAGAGTGCACTGGCACCATTAGGGGATGCAGTGCAGTGAGTCCGGAGAGTGCACTGGCTCCACTGGGGATGCAGTGCAGTGAGTCCAGAGAGTGCACTGGCACCACTGGGGTTGCACTGCAGTGAGTCCAGAGAGTGCACTGTCAGCACTGGGGATGCAGTGCAGTGAGTCCAGAGAGTGCACTGTCAGCACTGGGGATGCAGTGCAGTGAGTCCAGAGAGTGCAGTGGCACCACTGGGGATGCAGTGCAGTGAGTCCCGAGAGTGCACTGGCACCACTGGGGATGCAATGCAGTGAGTCCAGAGAGTGCACTGGCACCACTGGGGACGCAGTGCAGTGACTCCAGAGAGTGCAGAGGCACCACTGTTGATGCAGTGCAGTGAGTGCAGAGAGTGCACTGGCACCAGTGCGGAAGCACTGCAGTGAGTCCAGAGAGTGCACTGGCACCACTGGGGATGCAGTGCAGTGAGTGCACAGAGTGCACTGGCACCACTGGGGATGCAGTGCAGTGAGTCCAGAGAGTGCACTGGCACCTTGGGGATGCACTGCAGTGACTCAAAAGAGTGCACTGGCACCACTGCGGATGCACTGCAGTGAGTCCGGAGAGTGCACTGGCACCAATGGTGATGCAGTGAAGTGAGTCCAGAGAGTGCAGTGGCACCACTGGGGATGCAGTGCAGTGAGTCCAGAGAGTGCACTGGCACCACTGGGGATGCACTGCAGTGAGTCCAGAGAGTGCACTGGCACCACTGGGGATGCACTGCAGTGATTCCAGAGAGTGCACTGGAAACACTGGGGATGCAGTGCAGTGACTCGAAAGAGTGCACTGGCACCACTGCGGATGCACTGCAGTGAGTCCGGAGAGTGCCCTGGCACCAATGGTGATGCAGTGCAGTGAGTCCAGAGAGTGCAGTGACACCACTGGGGATGCAGTGCAGTGAGTCCAGAGAGTGCACTGGCACCACTGGGGATGCAATGCAGTGAGTCCAGAGAGTGCACTGGCACCACTGGGGATGCAGTGCAGTGAGTCCAGAGAGTGCACTGGCTCCACTGGGGATGCAGTGCAGTGAGTCCAGAGAGTGCACTGGCACCACTGGGGATGCAGTGCAGTGAGTCCAGAGAGTGCACTGGCACCACTGGGGATGCACTGCAGTGACTCAAAAGAGTGCATTGGCACCACTGCGGATGCACTGCAGTGAGTCCGGAGAGTGCACTGGCACCACTGGGGATGCAGTGCAGTGAGTCCACAGAGTGCACTGGCACCACAGGGGATACACTGCAGTGAGTCCAGAGAGTGCACTGGCACCACTGGGGACGCAGTGCAGTGACTACAGAGAGTGCACTGGCACCATTGGGGATGCAGTGCACTGAGTCCAGAGAGTGCACTGGCACCAGTGGGGATGCACTGCAGTGGGTCCAGAGAGTGCACTGGCACCACTGGGGATGCAGTGCAGTGAGTCCAGAGAGTGCACTGGCACCACTGGGAATGCAGTGCAGTGAGTCCAGAGAGTGCACTGGCACCACTGGGGATGCAGTGCAGTGACTCCAGAGAGTGCACTGGCACCACTGGTGATGCACTGCAGTGAGTCCAGAGAGTGCACTGGCACCACTGGGGATGCACTGCAAAGAGCTCATAGAGTGCACTGGCACCACTGGGGATGCAGTGCAGTGAGTCCAGAGAGTGCAGTGGCACCATTGGGGATGCAGAGCACTGAGTTCAGAGAGTGCACTGGCACCACTGGGGTTGCAGTGCACTGAGTTCAGAGAGTGCACTGGCACCACTGGGGTGCAGTGCACTGAGTCCAGAGAGTGCACTGGCACCACTGGGGATGCAGTGCAGTGAGTCCAGAGAGTGCACTGGCACCACTGGGGATGCACTACAGTGAGTCCAGAGAGTGCACTGGCACCACTGGGGATGCAGTACAGTGACTCCAGAGAGTGCAGAGGTACCACTGTTGATGCAGTGCAGTGAGTGCAGAGAGTGCACTGGCACCAGTGCGGAAGCACTGCAGTGAGTCCAGAGAGTGCACTGGCACCACTGGGGATGCACTGCAGTGAGTCCAGAGAGTGCACTGGCACAACTGGGGATGCAGTGCAGTGAGTCCAGAGAGTGCACTGGCACCACTGGGGATGCAGTGCAGTGACTCCAGAGAGTGCACTAGCACCAATGGGATGCAGTGCAGTGAGTCCAGAGAGTGCACAGGCACCACTGGGAATGCACTGCAGTGCGTCCAGAGAGTGCACTGGCACCACTGGGGATGCAGTGCAGTGGGTCCAGAGAGTGCACTGGCACCACTGGGGATGCAGTGCAGTAACTCCAGAGAGTGCACTGGCCCCACAGGGGTTGTAGTGCAGTGAGTCCAGAGAGTGCACTGGCACCACTGGGGATGCACTGCAGTGAGTCCAGAGAGTGCCCTGGAACCACTGGGGATGCAGCGCAGTGACTACAGAGAGTGCACTGTCTCCACTGGGGATGCAGTGCAGTTAGTCCAGAGAGTGCACTGGCACCACTGGGGATGCAGTGCAGTGAGTCCAGAGAGTGCACTGGCACCACTGGGGATGCAGTGCCGTGAGTCCAGAGAGTGCACTGGCACAAAAGGGGATGCAGTGCAGTGAGTCCAGAGAGTGCACTGGCACCACTGGGGATGCAGTGCAGTGAGTCCAGAGAGTGCACTGTCAGCACTGGGGATGCAGTGCAGTGAGTCCAGAGAGTGCACTGGCACCACTGGGGATGCACTGCAGTGACTCCAGAGACTGCACTGGCACCAATGGGGAGGCACTGCAGTGAGTCCAGAGAATGCACTGGCACCACTGGGGATGCAGTGCAGTGACTCGAAAGAGTGCACTGGCACCACTGGGGATGCACTGCAGTGAGTCCGGGGAGTGCCCTGGCACCAATGGTGATGCACTGCAGTGATCCAGAGAGTGCACTGGAACCACTGGGGATGCAGTGCAGTGAGTCCAGAGAGTGCACTGGCACCACTGGGGATGCAGTGCAGTGAGTCCAAAGAGTGCACTGGCACCACTGGGTATGCAGTGCAGTTAGTCTATAGAGTGCACTGGCTCCACTGGGGATGCAGTGCAGTGACTCAAGAGAGTGCACAGGCACCACTGGGGATGCAGTGCAGTGAGTCCTGAGAGTGCAATGGCACCACAGGGGATGCACTGCAGTGATTCCAGAGAGTGCACTGTCACCACTGGGGATGCAGTGCAGTGAGTCCAGAGAGTACACTGGCACCACTGGGGATGCACCTTGGTGAGGTCAGAGAGTGCTCTGGGAACACCGGGGATGCAGTGCAGTGAGTGCAGAGAGTGCACTGGCACCACTGGGGATGCAGTGCAGTGAGTGCAGAGAGTGCACTGGCACCACTGGGGATGCAGTGCAGTGAGTGCAGAGAGTGCACTGGCACAAAAGGGGATGCACTGCAGTGAGTCCAGAGAGTGCACTGGCACCTTGGGGATGCACTGCAGTGACTCAAAAGAGTGCACTGGCACCACTGCGGATGCACTGCAGTGAGTCCGGAGAGTGCACTGGCACCAATGGTGATGCAGTGAAGTGAGTCCAGAGAGTGCAGTGGCACCACTGGTGATGCAGTGCAGTGAGTCCAGAGAGTGCACTGGCACCACTGGGGATGCACTGCAGTGAGTCCAGAGAGTGCACTGGCACCACTGGGGATGCACTGCAGTGATTCCAGAGAGTGCACTGGAAACACTGGGGATGCAGTGCAGTGACTCGAAAGAGTGCACTGGCACCACTGCGGATGCACTGCAGTGAGTCCGGAGAGTGCCCTGGCACCAATGGTGATGCAGTGCAGTGAGTCCAGAGAGTGCAGTGACACCATTGGGGATGCAGTGCAGTGAGTCCAGAGAGTGCACTGGCACCACTGGGGATGCACTGCAGTGAGTCCAGAGAGTGCACTGGGAACACTGGGGATGCAGTGCAATGAGTGCTGAGAGTGCACTGGCACCACTGGGGATGCAGTGCAGTGAGTCCAGAGAGTGCACTGGCACCACTGGGGATGCACTGCAGTGACTCGAAAGAGTGCACTGGCACCACTGCGGATGCACTGCAGTGAGTCCGGAGAGTGCCCTGGCACCAACGGTGATACAGTGCAGTGAGTCCAGAGAGTGCACTGGCACCACTGGGGATGCAATGCAGTGACTACAGAGAGTGCACTGGCACCACTGGGGATGAAGTGCAGTGAGTCCAGAGAGTGCACTGGCACCACTGGTGATGCAGTGCAGTGAGTGCAGAGAGTGCACTGGCACCACTGGGGATGCACTGCAGTGAGTCCAGAGAGTGCACTGGCACCACTGGGGATGCACTGCAGTGAGTCCAGAGAGTGCACTGGCAGCACTGGGGATGCAGTGCAGTGACTCCAGAGAGTGCAGAGGCACCACTGTTGATGCAGTGCTGCGACTCCAGAGAGTGCACTGGCACCACTGGGGATGCAGTGCAGTGAGTCCAGAGAGTGCACTGGCACCACTGGGGATGCACTGCAGTGAGTGCAGAGAGTGCACTGGCACCAGTGGTGATGCAGTGTAGTGAGTGTAGAGAGTGCACTGGCACCACTGGGGATGCAGTGCAGTGAGTCCAGAGAGTGCACTGGCACCACTGGGGATGCACTGCAGTGACTCGAAAGAGTGCACTGGCACCACTGCGGATGCACTGCAGTGAGTCCGGAGAGTGCCCTGGCACCAATGGTGATGCAGTGCAGTGAGTCCAGAGAGTGCACTGGCACCACTGGGGATGCACTGCAGTGAGTCCAGAGAGTGCACTGGCACCACTGGGGATGCAGTGCAGTGAGTCCAGAGAGTGCACTGGCGCCACTGGGGATGCACTGCAGTGACTCCAGAGAGTGCACTGGCACCACTGGGGATGCAGAGCAGTGAGTCCAGAGAGTGCACTGGCACAAAAGGGGATGCACTGCAGTGAGTCCAGAGAGTGCACTGGCACCACTGGGGATGCAGTGCGGTGAGTCCAGAGAGTGCACTGGCACCACTGGGGATGCACTGCAGTGAGTCCAGAGAGTGCTCTGGGAACACCGGGGATGCAGTGCAGTGAGTCCGGAGAGTACACTGGCACCTCAGGGGCTGCACTGCAGTGAGTGCAGAGAGTGCACTGGCACCACTGGGGATGCAGTGCAGTGAGTCCAGAGAGTGCACTGGCACCACTGGGGATGCACTGCAGTGAGTCCAGAGAGTGCACTGGCACCATTAGGGGATGCAGTGCAGTGAGTCCGGAGAGTGCACTGGCACCACTGGGGATGCACTGCAGTGAGTCCAGAGAGTGCACTGGCACCACTGGGGATGCAGTGCAGTGACTCCAGAGAGTGCAGAGGCACCACTGTTGATGCAGTGCAGTGAGTGCAGAGAGTGCACTGGCACCAGTGCGGAAGCACTGCAGTGAGTCCAGAGAGTGCACTGGCACTACTGGGGATGCACTGCAGTGAGTGCAGAGAGTGCACTGGCACCACTGGTGATGCAGTGCAGTGAGTGCACAGAGTGCACTGGCACCACTGGGGATGCAGTGCAGTGAGTCCAGAGAGTGCACTGGCACCTTGGGGATGCACTGCAGTGACTCAAAAGAGTGCACTGGCACCACTGCGGATGCACTGCAGTGAGTCCGGAGAGTGCACTGGCACCAATGGTGATGCAGTGAAGTGAGTCCAGAGAGTGCAGTGGCACCACTGGGGATGCAGTGCAGTGAGTCCAGAGAGTGCACTGGCACCACTGGGGATGCACTGCAGTGAGTCCAGAGAGTGCACTGGCACCACTGGGGATGCACTGCAGTGATTCCAGAGAGTGCACTGGCACCACTGGGGATGCAGTGCAGTGTGTCCAGAGAGTGCACTGGCAACACTGGGGATGCAGTGCAGTGACTCGGAAGAGTGCACTGGCACCACTGGGGATGCAGTGCAGTGAGTCCGGAGAGTGCCCTGGCACCAATGGTGATGCAGTGCAGTGAGTCCAGAGAGTGCAGTGACACCACTGGGGATGCAGTGCAGTGAGGGCAGAGAGTGCACTGGCACCACTGGGGATGCAATGCAGTGAGTCCAGAGAGTGCACTGGCACCACTGGGGATGAAGTGCAGTGAGTCCAGAGAGTGCACTGGCTCCACTGGGGATGCAGTGCAGTGAGTCCAGAGAGTGCACTGGCACCACTGGGGATGCACTGCAGTGAGTCCAGAGAGTGCACTGGCACAACTAGGGATGCACTGCAGTGAGTCCAGAGAGTGCACTGGCATCACTGGGGATGCACTGCAGTGAGTCCAGAGAGTGCACTTGCACCTTGGAGATGCACTGCAGTGACTCAAAAGAGTGCGTTGGCACCACTGCGGATGCACTGCAGTGAGTCCGGAGAGTGCACTGGCACCACTGGGGATGCAGTGCAGTGAGTCCACAGAGTGCACTGGCACCACAGGGGATACACTGCAGTGAGTCCAGAGAGTGCACTGGCACCACTGGGGACGCAGTGCAGTGACTACAGAGAGTGCACTGGCACCATTGGGGATGCAGTGCACTGAGTCCAGAGAGTGCACTGGCACCAGTGGGGATGCACTGCAGTGGGTCCAGAGAGTGCACTGGCACCACTGGGGATGCAGTGCAGTGAGTCCAGAGAGTGCACTGGCACCACTGGGAATGCAGTGCAGTGAGTCCAGAGAGTGCACTGGCACCACTGGGGATGCAGTGCAGTGACTCCAGAGAGTGCACTGGCACCACTGGTGATGCACTGCAGTGAGTCCAGAGAGTGCACTGGCACCACTGGGGATGCACTGCAAAGAGCTCATAGAGTGCACTGGCACCACTGGGGATGCAGTGCACTGAGTCCAGAGAGTGCAGTGGCACCATTGGGGATGCAGTGCACTGAGTTCAGAGAGTGCACTGGCACCACTGGGGTTGCAGTGCACTGAGTTCAGAGAGTGCACTGGCACCACTGGGGATGCAGTGCACTGAGTCCAGAGAGTGCACTGGCACCACTGGGGATGCAGTGCAGTGAGTCCAGAGAGTGCACTGGCACCACTGGGGATGCACTACAGTGAGTCCAGAGAGTGCACTGGCACCACTGGGGATGCAGTGCAGTGACTCCAGAGAGTGCAGAGGCACCACTGTTGATGCAGTGCAGTGAGTGCAGAGAGTGCACTGGCACCAGTGCGGAAGCACTGCAGTGAGTCCAGAGAGTGCACTGGCACCACTGGGGATGCACTGCAGTGAGTCCAGAGAGTGCACTGGCACAACTGGGGATGCACTGCAGTGACTCGAAAGAGTGCACTGGCACCACTGCGGATGCACTGCAGTGAGTCCGGAGAGTGCCCTGGCACCAATGGTGATGCAGTGCAGTGAGTCCAGAGAGTGCACTGGCGCCACTGGGGATGCACTGCAGTGCGTCCAGAGAGTGCACTGGCACCACTGGGGATGCAGTGCAGTGGGTCCAGAGAGTGCACTGGGACCACTGGGGATGCAGTGCAGTGAGTCCAGAGAGTGCCCTGGCACCACTGGGGATGCAGTGCAGTGAGTCCAGAGAGTGCACTGGCACCACTGAGGATGCAGTGCAGTGACTCCAGAGAGTGCACTGGCACCACTGGGGATGCAGTGCAGTGAGTCCAGAGAGTGCACTGGCACCACTGGGGATGCAATGCGGTGAGTCCAGAGAGTGCACTGGCACCACTGGGGATGCAGTGCAGTGAGTCCAGAGAGTGCACTGGCACCACTGGGGATGCAATGCAGTGAGGGCAGAGAGTGCACTGGCACCACTGGGGATACACTGCAGTGAGGGCAGAGAGTGCACTGGCACCACTGGGGATGCAGTGCAGTGAGTGCAGAAAGTGCACTGGCACCACTGGGGATGCACTGCAGTGAGGGCAGAGAGTGCACTGGCACCACTGGGGATGCAGTGCAGTGAGTGCAGAGAGTGCACTGGCACCACTGGGGATGCACTGCAGTGAGGGCAGAGAGTGCACAGGCACCACTGGGGATGCAGTGCAGTGAGTCCAGAGAGTGCACTGGCACCACTGGGGATGCAATGCGATGAGTCCACAGAGTGCACAGGCACCACTGGGGATGCAGCGCAGTGACTCCTGAGAGTGCACTGGCACCACTGGGGATGCAGTGCCGTGAGTCCAGAGAGTGCATTGGCACCACAGTGGTGCCTCTGCACTCTCTGGATCACTGCACTGCATCACCATTGGTGCCAGGGCACTCTCCGGACTCACTGCAGTGCATCCCCAGTGGTGCCAGTGCACTCTTTCGAGTCACTGCACCGCATCCCCAGTGGTGCCAGTGCATTTTCTGGACTCACTGCAGTGCATCCGTATTGGTGCCAGTGCAGTCTCTGGAGTCACTGCACTGCATCCCCAGTGGTGCCAGTGCACTCTCTGGACTCACTGCACTGCATCAACAGTGGTGCCAGTGCACTCTCTGCACTCACTGCACTGCATCGCCAGTGGTTCCATTGCACTCTCTGGACTCACTGCATTGGATCCCCAGTGGTGCCAGTGCAACTACTGGACTCACTGCAGTGTAGCTCAGTGGTGCCAGAGCACTCTCTGGACTCACTGCACTGCATCCCCAGTGGTGCCAGTGCACTCTCTGGACTCACTGCAGTGTATCGCCATTGGAGCCGGTGCACTCTCTGGACTCACTAAACTGCATCCCCAGTGGTGCCAGAGAACTCTCTGGTCTCACTGCAGTGCATCCCCAGTGGTGCCAGTGCACTCTCTGGACTCACTGTATCCCCAGTGGTGCCAGGGCACTCTCTGGACTCACAGCACTGCATCCCCATTGGTGCCAGTGCACTCTCTGGACACACTGCAGTGCATCCCCTGTTGTGCCAGTGCACTCTCTGCACTCACTGCACTGCATCCCCAGTGGTTCCATTGCACTCTCTGGACTCACTGCATTGGATCCCCAGTGGTGTCAGTGCACTCTCTGGACTCAGTGCAGTGCATCCCCAGTGGTGCCAGTGCACTCTCTGGACTCACTGCAGTGCTTCCCCACTGGTGCCAGTGCACTCTCTGGACTCACTGCACTGCATCACCAGTGGTGCCAGTGCACTCTCTGGAGTCACTGCACTGCATCCCCAGTGGTGCCACTGCACTCTCTGGACTCCCTGCACTGCATTCCCAGTGGTGCCAGTGCACTCTCTGGACTCACTGCACTGCATCCTCAGTGGTGCCAGTGCACTCTCTGGACTCACTGCACTGCATCCCCAGTGGTGCCTGTGCACTCTCTGGACTCACTGTAGTGCATCCCCAGTGGTGCCAGTGCACTCTCTGGACTCACTGCACTGCATCCCCAGTGGTGCCAGTGCACTCTCTGGACTCAGTGCAGTGCATCCCCAGTGGTGCCAGTGCACTCTCTGGACTCACTGCAGTGCTTCCCCACTGGTGCCAGTGTACTCTCTGGACTCACTGCACTGCATCACCAGTGGTGCCAGTGCACTCTCTGGACTCACTGCAGTGCATCACCAGTGGTGCCAGTGCACTCTCTGGACTCACTGCACTGCTTCCCCAGTGGTGCCACTGCACTCTCTGGACTCCCTGCACTGCATTCCCAGTGGTGCCAGTGCACTCTCTGGACTCACTGCACTGCATCCCCAGTGGTGCCAGTGCACTCTCTGGACTCACTGCACTGCATCCCCAGTGGTGCCTGTGCACTCTCCGGACTCACTGCACTGCATCCCTAATGGTGCCAGTGCACTCTCTGGACTCACTGCACTGCATCCCCAGTGGTGCCAGTGCACTCTCTGCACTCACTGCACTGCATCCCCGGTGTTCCCAGAGCACTCTCTGGACTCACCGAGGTGCATCCCCAGTGGTGCCAGTGCACTCTCTGGACTCAGTGCAGTGCATCCCCAGTGGTGCCACTGCAATCTCTGGACTCACTGCAGTGCAGCCCCTGAGGTGCCAGTGTACTCTCTGGACTCACTGCACTGCATCCCCAGTGGTGACAGTGCACTCTCTGGAATCACTGCAGTGCATCCCCTGTGGTGCCATTGCACTCTCTGGACCCACTGCACTGCATCCCCAGTGGTGCCTGTGCACTCTCTTGAGTCACTGCACTGCATCCCCAGTGGAGCCAGTGCACTCTATGAACTAACTGCACTGCATACCCAGTGGTGCCAGTGCACTCTCTGGACTCACTGCACTGCATCCCCAGTGGTGCCAGTGCACTCTCTGGACTCACTGTACTGCATCCCCATTGGTTCCAGTGCACTCTCTGGATCACTGCACTGCATCACCATTGGTGCCAGGGCACTCTCCGGACTCACTGCAGTGCATCCCCAGTGGTGCCAGTGCACTCTTTCGAGTCACTGCACCGCATCCCCAGTGGTGCCAGTGCATTTTCTGGACTCACTGCAGTGCATCCGTATTGGTGCCAGTGCAGTCTCTGGAGTCACTGCACTGCATCCCCAGTGGTGCCAGTGCACTCTCTGGACTCACTGCACTGCATCAACAGTGGTGCCAGTGCACTCTCTGCACTCACTGCACTGCATCCCCACTGGTGCCAGTGTAGTCTCTGGACTCACAGCAGTGCATCCCCAGTGGTGCCAGTGCAACTACTGGACTCACTGCAGTGTAGCTCAGTGGTGCCAGAGCACTCTCTGGACTCACTGCACTGCATCCCCAGTGGTGCCAGTGCACTCTCTGGACTCACTGCAGTGTATCGCCATTGGAGCCGGTGCACTCTCTGGACTCACTAAACTGCATCCCCAGTGGTGCCAGAGAACTCTCTGGTCTCACTGCAGTGCATCCCCAGTGGTGCCAGTGCACTCTCTGGACTCACTGTATCCCCAGTGGTGCCAGGGCACTCTCTGGACTCACAGCACTGCATCCCCATTGGTGCCAGTGCACTCTCTGGACACACTGCACTAAAACCCCAGTGGTGCCAGTGCACTCTCTGCACTCACTGCACTGCATCCCCAGTGGTGCCAGTGCACTCTCTGGACTCACTGCACTGCATCCCCTGTGGTGCCAGTACACTCTCTGGACTCACTGCAGTGCATCACCAGTGGTGCCAGTGTACTCTCTGGACTCACTGCACTGCATCCTCAGCGGTGCCAGTGCACTCTCTGCACTCACTGCAGTGCATCCCCTGTTGTGCCAGTGCACTCTCTGCACTCACTGCACTGCATCCCCAGTGGTTCCATTGCACTCTCTGGACTCACTGCATTGGATCCCCAGTGGTGTCAGTGCACTCTCTGGACTCAGTGCAGTGCATCCCCAGTGGTGCCAGTGCACTCTCTGGACTCACTGCAGTGCTTCCCCACTGGTGCCAGTGCACTCTCTGGACTCACTGCACTGCATCACCAGTGGTGCCAGTGCACTCTCTGGAGTCACTGCACTGCATCCCCAGTGGTGCCACTGCACTCTCTGGACTCCCTGCACTGCATTCCCAGTGGTGCCAGTGCACTCTCTGGACTCACTGCACTGCATCCTCAGTGGTGCCAGTGCACTCTCTGGACTCACTGCACTGCATCCCCAGTGGTGCCTGTGCACTCTCTGGACTCACTGTAGTGCATCCCCAGTGGTGCCAGTGCACTCTCTGTAGTCACTGCACTGCATCCCCAGTGGTGCCAGTGCACTCTCTGGACTCAGTGCAGTGCATCCCCAGTGGTGCCAGTGCACTCTCTGGACTCACTGCAGTGCTTCCCCACTGGTGCCAGTGCACTCTCTGGACTCACTGCACTGCATCACCAGTGGTGCCAGTGCACTCTCTGGACTCACTGCAGTGCATCACCAGTGGTGCCAGTGCACTCTCTGGAGTCACTGCACTGCATCCCCAGTGGTGCCACTGCACTCTCTGGACTCCCTGCACTGCATTCCCAGTGGTGCCAGTGCACTCTCTGGACTCACTGCACTGCATCCCCAGTGGTGCCAGTGCACTCTCTGGACTCACTGCACTGCATCCCCAGTGGTGCCTGTGCACTCTCCGGACTCACTGCACTGCATCCCTAATGGTGCCAGTGCACTCTCTGGACTCACTGCACTGCATCCCCAGTGGTGCCAGTGCACTCTCTGCACTCACTGCACTGCATCCCCGGTGTTCCCAGAGCACTCTCTGGACTCACCGAGGTGCATCCCCAGTGGTGCCAGTGCACTCTCTGGACTCAGTGCAGTGCATCCCCAGTGGTGCCACTGCACTCTCTGGACTCACTGCAGTGCAGCCCCTGAGGTGCCAGTGTACTCTCTGGACTCACTGCACTGCATCCCCAGTGGTGACAGTGCACTCTCTGGAATCACTGCAGTGCATCCCCTGTGGTGCCATTGCACTCTCTGGACCCACTGCACTGCATCCCCAGTGGTGCCTGTGCACTCTCTTGAGTCACTGCACTGCATCCCCAGTGGAGCCAGTGCACTCTATGAACTAACTGCACTGCATACCCAGTGGTGCCAGTGCACTCTCTGGACTCACTGCACTGCATCCCCAGTGGTGCCAGTGCACTCTCTGGACTCACTGTACTGCATCCCCATTGGTTCCAGTGCACTCTCTGGATCACTGCACTGCATCCCCAGTGGTGCCAGTGCACTCTCCGGACTCACTGTAGTGCATCCCCAGTGGTGCCAGTGCACTCTCTGGACTCACTGCACCGCATCCCCAGTGGTGCCAGTGCACTCTCTGAGCTCACTGCAGTGCATCCCCAGTGATGCCAGTGCACTCTCTGGACTCACTGCACTGCATCCCCAGTGGTGCCAGTGCACTCTCTGGACTCACTGCACTGCATCAACAGTGGTGCCAGTGCACTCTCTGCACTCACTGCACTGCATCCCCACTGGTGCCAGTGTAGTCTCTGGACTCACAGCAGTGCATCCCCAGTGGTGCCAGTGCAACTACTGGACTCACTGCAGTGTAGCTCAGTGGTGCCAGAGCACTCTCTGGACTCACTGCACTGCATCCCCAGTGGTGCCAGTGCACTCTCTGGACTCACTGCAGTGTATCGCCATTGGAGCCGGTGCACTCTCTGGACTCACTAAACTGCATCCCCAGTGGTGCCAGAGAACTCTCTGGTCTCACTGCAGTGCATCCCCAGTGGTGCCAGTGCACTCTCTGGACTCACTGTATCCCCAGTGGTGCCAGGGCACTCTCTGGACTCACAGCACTGCATCCCCATTGGTGCCAGTGCACTCTCTGGACACACTGCACTAAAACCCCAGTGGTGCCAGTGCACTCTCTGCACTCACTGCACTACATCCCCAGTGGTGCCAGTGCACTCTCTGGACTCACTGCACTGCATCCCCTGTGGTGCCAGTACACTCTCTGGACTCACTGCAGTGCATCACCAGTGGTGCCAGTGTACTCTCTGGACTCACTGCACTGCATCCTCAGCGGTGCCAGTGCACTCTCTGGACTCACTGCAGTGCATCCCCTGTTGTGCCAGTGCACTCTCTGCACTCACTGCACTGCATCCCCAGTGGTTCCATTGCACTCTCTGGACTCACTGCATTGGATCCCCAGTGGTGTCAGTGCACTCTCTGGACTCAGTGCAGTGCATCCCCAGTGGTGCCAGTGCACTCTCTGGACTCACTGCAGTGCTTCCCCACTGGTGCCAGTGCACTCTCTGGACTCACTGCACTGCATCACCAGTGGTGCCAGTGCACTCTCTGGAGTCACTGCACTGCATCCCCAGTGGCGCCACTGCACTCTCTGGACTCCCTGCACTGCATTCCCAGTGGTGCCAGTGCACTCTCTGGACTCACTGCACTGCATCCTCAGTGGTGCCAGTGCACTCTCTGGACTCACTGCACTGCATCCCCAGTGGTGCCTGTGCACTCTCTGGACTCACTGTAGTGCATCCCCAGTGGTGCCAGTGCACTCTCTGGACTCACTGCACTGCATCCCCAGTGGTGCCAGTGCACTCTCTGAGCTCACTGCAGTGCATCCCCAGTGATGCCAGTGCACTCTCTGGACTCACTGCACTGCATCCCCAGTGGTGCCAGTGCACTCTCTGGACTCACTACACTGCATCAACAGTGGTGCCAGTGCACTCTCTGCACTCACTGCACTGCATCCCCACTGGTGCCAGTGTAGTCTCTGGACTCACAGCAGTGCATCCCCAGTGGTGCCAGTGCAACTACTGGACTCACTGCAGTGTAGCTCAGTGGTGCCAGAGCACTCTCTGGACTCACTGCACTGCATCCCCAGTGGTGCCAGTGCACTCTCTGGACTCACTGCAGTGTATCGCCATTGGAGCCGGTGCACTCTCTGGACTCACTAAACTGCATCCCCAGTGGTGCCAGAGAACTCTCTGGTCTCACTGCAGTGCATCCCCAGTGGTGCCAGTGCACTCTCTGGACTCACGGTATCCCCAGTGGTGCCAGTGCACTCTCTGGACTCACAGCACTGCATCCCCATTGGTGCCAGTGCACTCTCTGGACACACTGCACTAAAACCCCAGTGGTGCCAGTGCAGTCTCTGGACTCACTGCAGTGCATCCCCAGTGGTGCCAGTGCACTCTCTGGACTCACTGCACTGCATCCCCTGTGGTGCCAGTACACTCTCTGGACTCACTGCAGTGCATCACCAGTGGTGCCAGTGTACTCTCTGGACTCACTGCACTGCATCCTCAGCGGTGCCAGTGCACTCTCTGGACTCACTGCAGTGCATCCCCAGTGGTGCCAGTGCACTTTCTGGAGTCACTGCAGTGCATCCCCTGTTGTGCCAGTGCACTCTCTGCGCTCACTGCACTGCATCCCCAGAAGTGCCAGTGCACTCTCTGGACTCACTGCACTGCATCCCCAGTGGTTCCATTGCACTCTCTGGACTCACTGCATTGGATCCCCAGTGGTGTCAGTGCACTCTCTGGACTCAGTGCAGTGCATCCCCAGTGGTGCCAGTGCACTCTCTGGACTCACTGCAGTGCTTCCCCAGTGGTGCCAGTGCACTCTCTGGACTCACTGCACTGCATCACCAGTGGTGCCAGTGCACTCTCTGGACTCACTGCAGTGCATCACCAGTGGTGCCAGTGCACTCTCTGGAGTCACTGCACTGCATCCCCAGTGGTGCCACTGCACTCTCTGGACTCCCTGCACTGCATTCCCAGTGGTGCCAGTGCACTCTCTGGACTCACTGCACTGCATCCCCAGTGGTGCCAGTGCACTCTCTGGACTCACTGCACTGCATCCCCAGTGGTGCCTGTGCACTCTCCGGACTCACTGCACTGCATCCCTAATGGTGCCAGTGCACTCTCTGGACTCACTGCACTGCATCCCCAGTGGTGCCAGTGCACTCTCTGCACTCACTGCACTGCATCCCCGGTGTTCCCAGAGCACTCTCTGGACTCACCGAGGTGCATCCCCAGTGGTGCCAGTGCACTCTCTGGACTCAGTGCAGTGCATCCCCAGTGGTGCCACTGCACTCTCTGGACTCACTGCAGTGCAGCCCCTGAGGTGCCAGTGTACTCTCTGGACTCACTGCACTGCATCCCCAGTGGTGACAGTGCACTCTCTGGAATCACTGCAGTGCATCCCCTGTGGTGCCATTGCACTCTCTGGACCCACTGCACTGCATCCCCAGTGGTGCCTGTGCACTCTCTTGAGTCACTGCACTGCATCCCCAGTGGAGCCAGTGCACTCTATGAACTAACTGCACTGCATACCCAGTGGTGCCAGTGCACTCTCTGGACTCACTGCACTGCATCCCCAGTGGTGCCAGTGCACTCTCTGGACTCACTGTACTGCATCCCCATTGGTTCCAGTGCACTCTCTGGATCACTGCACTGCATCACCATTGGTGCCAGGGCACTCTCCGGACTCACTGCAGTGCATCCCCAGTGGTGCCAGTGCACTCTTTCGAGTCACTGCACCGCATCCCCAGTGGTGCCAGTGCATTTTCTGGACTCACTGCAGTGCATCCGTATTGGTGCCAGTGCAGTCTCTGGAGTCACTGCAGTGCATCCCCAGTGGTGCCAGTGCACTCTCTGGACTCACTGCACTGCATCCCCAGTGCTGACAGTGCACTCTGGACTCACTGCACTGCATCCCCAGTGGTGCCAGTGTACTCTCTGGACTCAGTGCACTGCATCCCATGTGGTGCCAGTGCACTCTCTGGACTCACTGCACTGCATCCTCAGCGGCGCCAGTGCACTCTCTGGACTCACTGCACTGCATCCCCAGTGGTGCCAGTGCACTCTCTGGACTCACTGCGCTGCATCCCTAGTGGTGCCAGTGCACTCTCTGGACTCACTGCACTGCATCCCCAGTGGTGCCAGTGCACTCTCTGGACTCACTGCACTGCATCACCATTGGTGCCAGGGCACTCTCCGGACTCACTGCAGTGCATCCGCAGTGGTGCCAGTGCACTCTTTCGAGTCACTGCAGTGCATCCCCAGTGGTGCCAGTGCACTCTCTGGACTCACTGCACTGCATCCCCAGTGGTGCCAGTGCACTCTCTGCACTCACTGCACTGCATCCCCAGTGTTCCCAGAGCACTCTCTGGACTCACTGCAGTGCATCCCCAGTGGTGCCAGTGCACTCTCTGGACTCACTGCACTGCATCCCCAGTGGTGCCACTGCACTCTCTGGACTCACTGCACTGCATCACCATTGGTGCCAGGGCACTCTCCGGACTCACTGCAGTGCATCCGCAGTGGTGCCAGTGCACTCTTTCGAGTCACTGCACTGCATCCGCATTAGTGCCAGTGCATTCTCTGGACTCATTGCAGTGCATCCCCAGTGGTGCCAGTGCACTCTCTGGACTCACTGCACTGCATCCCCAGTGGTGCCAGTGCACTCTCCGGACTCACTGCACTGCATCCCTAATGGTGCCAGTGCACTCTCTGGACTCACTGCACTGCATCCCCAGTGGTGCCAGTTCACTCTCTGCACTCACTGCACTGCATCCCCGGTGTTCCCAGAGCACTCTCTGGACTCACCGAGGTACATCCCCAGTGGTGCCAGTGCACTCTCTGGACTCACTGCACTGCATCCCCAGTGGTGCCAGTGCACTCTCTGGACTCACTGCAGTGCAGCCCCTGAGGTACCAGTGTACTCTCTGGACTCACTGCACTGCATCCCCAGTGGTGACAGTGCACTCTCTGGAATCACTGCAGTGCATCCGATGTGGTGCCATTGCACTCTCTGGACTCACTGCACTGCATCCCCAGTGGTGCCTGTGCACTCTCTTGAGTCACTGCACTGCATCCCCAGTGGAGCCAGTGCACTCTATGGACTAACTGCACTGCATACCCAGTGGTGCCAGTGCACTCTCTGGACTCACTGCACTGCATCCCCAGTGGTGCCAGTGCACTCTCTGGACTCACTGCACTGCATCCCCAGTGGTTCCAGTGCACTCTCTGGATCACTGCACTGCATCACCATTGGTGCCAGGGCACTCTCCGGACTCACTGCAGTGCATCCCCAGTGGTGCCAGTGCACTCTTTCGAGTCACTGCACTGCATCCCCAGTGGTGCCAGTGCATTCTCTGGACTCACTGCAGTGCATCCTTATTGGTGCCAGTGCAGTCTCTGGACTCACTGCACTGCATCCCCAGTGGTGCCAGTGCACTCTCTGGACTCACTGCACTGCATCCCCAGTGCTGACAGTGCACTCTCTGGACTCACTGCACTGCATCCCCAGTGGTGCCAGTGTACTCTCTGGACTCAGTGCACTGCATCCCCAGTGGTGCCAGTGCACTCTCTGGACTCACTGCAGTGCATCCCCAGTGGTGCCAGTGCACTCTCTGGACTCACTGCACTGCATCCCCAGTGGTGCCAGTGCACTCTCTGGACTCACTGCAGTGCATCCCCTTTTGTGCCAGTGCACTCTCTGGACTCACTGCACTGCATCCCCATTGGTGCCAGTGCACTCTCTAGAGTCACTGCACTGCATCCCCAGTGGTGCCAGTGCACTCTCTGGACTCACTGCACTGCATCCCCAGTGCTGACAGTGCACTCTCTGGACTCACTGCACTGCATCCCCAGTGCTGACAGTGCACTCTCTGTAGTCACTGCGCTGCATCCCCAGTGGTTCCAGGGCACTCTCTCGACTCACTGCACTGCAACTCCAGTGGTGCCAGTGCACTCTCTGGACTCACTGCACTGAATCCCCAGTGGTGCCAGTGCACTCTCTGGACTCACTGCGCTGCATCCCCAGTGGTGTTAGTGCCCTCTGTGGACTCACTGCACTACATCCCCTCTGGGGCCAGTGCACTCTCTGGACTCACTGCAGTGCATCCCCAGTGGTGCGAGTGCACTCTCTGGACTCACCGGGGTGCATCCCCATTGGTGCCAGTGCACTCTCTGGACTCACTGCAGTGCATCCCCAGTGGTGCCAGTGCACTCTCTAGACTCACTGCAGTGCATCCCCAGTGTTGCCAGTGCACTCTCTGGAGTCACTGCACTGCATCCTCAGTGGTGCCAGTGCACTCTCTGGACTCACTGCACTGCATCCCATTGGTGCTAGTGCACTCTCTGGACTCACTGCACTGCATCCCATGTGGTGCCAGTGCACTCTGTGGACTCACTGCACTGCATCCCCAGTTGTGCCAGTGCACTCTCTGGACTCACTGCAGTGCATCCCCAGTGGTGCCAGTGCACTCTCTGGACTCACTGCACTGCATCACCATAGGTGCCAGGGCACTCTCCGGACTCACTGCAGTGCATCCGCAGTGGTGCCAGTGCACTCTTTCGAGTCACTGCAGTGCATCCCCAGTGGTGCCAGTGCACTCTCTGGACTCACTGCACTGCATCCCCAGTGGTGCCAGTGCACTCTCTGCACTCACTGCACTGCATCACCAGTGTTCCCAGAGCACTCTCTGGACTCACTGCAGTGCGTCCCCAGTGGTGCCAGTGCACTCTCTGGACTCACTGCACTGCATCCCCAGTGGTGCCACTGCACTCTCTGGACTCACTGCACTGCATCACCATTGGTGCCAGGGCACTCTCCGGACTCACTGCGGTGCATCCCCAGTGGTGCCAGTGCATTCTCTAGACTCATTGCAGTGCATCCCCAGTGGTGCCAGTGCACTCTCTGGACTCACTGCACTGCATCCCCAGTGGTACCAGTGCACTCTCCGGACTCACTGCACTGCATCCCTAATGGTGCCAGTGCACTCTCTGGACTCACTGCACTGCATCCCCAGTGGTGCCAGTTCACTCTCTGCACTCACTGCACTGCATCCCCGGTGTTCCCAGAGCACTCTCTGGACTCACCGGGTGCATCCCCAGTGGTGCCAGTGCACTCTCTGGACTCACTGCACTGCATCCCCAGTGGTGCCAGTGCACTCTCTGGACTCACTGCAGTGCAGCCCCTGAGGTACCAGTGTACTCTCTGGACTCACTGCACTGCATCCCCAGTGGTGCCTGTGCACTCTCTTGAGTCACTGCACTGCATACCCAGTGGTGCCAGTGCACTCTCTGGACTCACTGCACTGCATCCCCAGTGGTGCCAGTGCACTCTCTGGACTCACTGCACTGCATCCCCAGTGGTTCCAGTGCACTCTCTGGATCACTGCACTGCATCACCATTGGTGCCAGGGCACTCTCCGGACTCACTGCAGTGCATCCCCAGTGGTGCCAGTGCACTCTCTGGACTCACTGCACTGCATCCCCAGTGGTGCCAGTGCATTCTCTGGACTCACTGCAGTGCATCCGTATTGGTGCCAGTGCAGTCTCTGGAGTCACTGCACTGCATCCCCAGTGGTGCCAGTGCACTCTCTGGACTCACTGCACTGCATCCCCAGTGCTGACAGTGCACACTCTGGACTCACTGCACTGCATCCCCAGTGGTGCCAGTGTACTCTCTGGACTCAGTGAACTGCATCCCCAGTGGTGCCACTGCACTCTCTGGACTCACTGCAGTGCATCCCCAGTGGTGCCAGTGCACTCTCTGGACTCACTGCACTGCATCCCCAGTGGTGCCAGTGCACTCTCTGGACTCACTGCACTGCATCCCCAGTGGTGCCAGTGCACTCTCTGCACTCACTGCACTGCATCCCCAGTGGTGCCAGTTCACTCTCTGCACTAACTGCACTGCATCCCCGGTGTTCCCAGAGCACTCTCTGGACTCACCGAGGTGCATCCCCAGTGGTGCCAGTGCACTCTCTGGACTCACTGCACTGCATCCCCAGTGGTGCCAGTGCACTCTCTGGACTCACTGCAGTGCAGCCCCTGAGGTACCAGTGTACTCTCTGGACTCACTGAACTGCATCCCCAGTGGTGACAGTGCACTCTCTGGAATCACTGCAGTGCATCCCCTGTGGTGCCATTGCACTCTCTGGACTCACTGCACTGCATCCCCAGTGGTGCCTGTGCACTCTCTTGAGTCACTGCACTGCATCCCCAGTGGAGCCAGTGCACTCTATGGACTAACTGCACTGCATACCCAGTGGTGCCAGTGCACTCTCTGGACTCACTGCACTGCAACCCCAGTGGTGCCAGTGCACTCTCTGGACTCACTGCACTGCATCCCCAGTGGTTCCAGTGCACTCTCTGGATCACTGCACTGCATCACCATTGGTGCCAGGGCACTCTCTGGACTCACTGCAGTGCATCCCCAGTGGTGCCAGTGCACTCTTTCGAGTCACTGCACTGCATCCCCAGTGGTGTCAGTGTATTCTCTGGACTCACTGCAGTGCATCCGTATTGGTGCCAGTGCAGTCTCTGGAGTCACTGCAGTCCATCCCCAGTGGTGCCAGTGCACTCTCTGGACTCACTGCACTGCATCCCCAGTGCTGACAGTGCACTCTCTGGACTCACTGCACTGCATCCCCAGTGGTCCCAGTGTACTCTCTGGACTCAGTGCACTGCATCCCCAGTGGTGCCACTGCACTCTCTGGACTCACTGCAGTGCATCCCCAGTGGTGCCAGTGCACTCTCTGGACTCACTGCACTGCATCCCCAGTGGTGCCACTGCACTCTCTGGACTCACTGCACTGCCTCAACAGTGGTGCCTCTGCACTCTCTGGAGTCACTGCACTGCATCCCCAGTGGTGCCAGTGCACTCTCTGGACTCACTGCACTGCATCCCCATTGGTGCCAGTGCACTCTCTAGAGTCACTGCACTGCATCCCCAGTGGTGCCAGTGCACTCTCTGGACTCACTGCAGTGCATCCCCAGTGGTGCCAGTGCACTCTCTGGACTCACTGCACTGCATCCCCAGTGCTGACAGTGCACTCTCTGGACTCACTGCACTGCATCACCAGTGGTGGCAGTGTACTCTCTGGACTCACTGCACTGCATCCCCAGTGGTGCCAGTGCACTCTCTGGAGTCACTGCGCTGCATCCCCAGTGGTGTTAGTGCCCTCTGTGGACTCACTGCACTACATCCCCTGTGGGGCCAGTGCACTCTCTGGACTCACTGCAGTGCATCCCCAGTGGTGCGAGAGCACTCTCTGGACTCACTGCAGTGCATCCCCAGTGTTGCCAGTGCACTCTCTGGACTCACTGCACTGCATCCTCAGTGGTGCCAGTGCAATCTCTGGACTCACTGCACTGCATCCCCAGTGGTGCCAGTGCACTCTCTGGAGTCACTGCAGTGCATCCCCAGTGGTGCCAGTGCACTCTCTGGACTCACTGCACTGCATCCCATTGGTGCTAGTGCACTCTCTGGACTCACTGCACTGCATCCCCAGTGGTGCCACTGCACTCTCTGGACTCACTGCACTGCATCCCCAGTTGTGCCAGTGCACTCTCTGGACTCACTGCAGTGCATCCCCAGTGGTGCCAGTGCACTCTCTGGACTCACTGCAGTGCTTCCGCACTGGTGCCAGTGCACTCTCTGCACTCACTGCACTGCATCAACAGTGGTGCCTCTGCACTCTCTGGAGTCACTGCACTGCATCCCCAGTGGTGCCAGTGCACTCTCAGGACTCACTGCAGTGCATCCCCAGTGGTGCCAGTGCACTCTCTGGACTCACTGCACTGCATCCCCAGTGGTGCCAGTGCACTCTCTGGACTCACTGCAGTGCATCACCAGTGGTGCCTTTGCACTCTCAGGACTCACTGCACTGCATCCCCAGTGGTGCCAGTGCACTCTCTGGAGTCACAGCACTGCATCAACAGTGGTGCCTCTGCACTCTCTGTAGTCACTGCACTGCATCCCCAGTGGTGCCAGTGCACTCTTTCGACTCACTGTAGTGCATCCCCAGTGGTGCCAGTGCACTCTCTGGACTCACTGCAGTGCATCCCCTGAGGTACCAGTGTACTCTCTGGACTCACTGAACTGCATCCCCTGTGGTGACAGTGCACTCTCTGGACTCACTGCACTGCATCCCCTGTGGTGCCATTGCACTCTCTGGACTCACTGCACTGCATCCCCAGTGGTGCCAGTGCACTCTCTGGACTCACTGCACTGCATCACCATTGGTGCCAGCGCACTCTCAGGACTCACTGCAGTGCATCCGCAGTGGTGCCAGTGCACTCTTTCGAGTCACTGCAGTGCATCCCCAGTGGTGCCAGTGCACTCTCTGGACTCACTGCACTGCATCCCCAGTGGTGCCAGTGCACTCTCTGCACTCACTGCATTGCATCCCTAGTGTTCCCAGAGCACTCTCTGGACTCACTGCAGTGCATCCCCAGTGGTGCCAGTGCACTCTCTGGACTCACTGCACTGCATCCCCAGTGGTGCCACTGCACTCTCTGGACTCACTGCACTGCATCACCATTGGTGCCAGGGCACTCTCCGGACTCACTGCAGTGCATCCGCAGTGGTGCCAGTGCACTCTTTCGAGTCACTGCACTGCATCCGCATTAGTGCCAGTGCATTCTCTGGACTCATTGCAGTGCATCCCCAGTGGTGCCAGTGCACTCTCTGGACTCACTGCACTGCATCCCCAGTGGTGCCAGTGCACTCTCCGGACTCACTGCACTGCATCCCTAATGGTGCCAGTGCACTCTCTGGACTCACTGCAATGCATCCCCAGTGGTGCCAGTTCACTCTCTGCACTCACTGCACTGCATCCCCGGTGTTCCCAGAGCACTCTCTGGACTCACCGAGGTACATCCCCAGTGGTGTCAGTGCACTCTCTGGACTCACTGCACTGCATCCCCAGTGGTGCCAGTGCACTCTCTGGACTCACTGCAGTGCAGCCCCTGAGGTACCAGTGTACTCTCTGGACTCACTGCACTGCATCCCCAGTGGTGACAGTGCACTCTCTGGAATCACTGCAGTGCATCCCCTGTGGTGCCATTACACTCTCTGGACTCACTGCACTGCATCCCCAGTGGTGCCTGTGCACTCTCTTGAGTCACTGCACTACATCCCCAGTGGAGCCAGTGCACTCTCTGGACTCACTGCACTGCATCCCCAGTGGTGCCAGTGCACTCTCTGGACTCACTGCACTGCATCCCCAGTGGTTCCAGTGCACTCTCTGGATCACTGCACTGCATCACCATTGGTGCCAGGGCACTCTCCGGACTCACTGCAGTGCATCCGCAGTGGTGCCAGTGCACTCTTTCGAGTCACTGCACTGCATCCCCAGTGGTGCCAGTGCACTCTCTGGACTAACTGCACTGCATCCCCAGTGCTGACAGTGCACTCTCTGGACTCACTGCAGTGCATCCCCAGTGCTGACAGTGCACTCTCTGGACTCACTGCACTGCATCCCCAGTGGAGACAGTGCACTCTCTGTAGTCACTGCGCTGCATCCCCAGTGGTTCCAGGGCACTCTCTCGACTCACTGCACTGCAACTCCAGTGGTGCCAGTGCACTCTCTGGACTCACTGCAGTGCATCCCCAGTGGTGCCAGTGCACTCTCTGGACTCACTACGCTGCATCCCCAGTGGTGTTAGTGCCCTCTGTGGACTCACTGCACTACATCCGCTCTGGGGCCAGTGCACTCTCTGGACTCACTGCAGTGCATCCCCAGTGGTGCGAGTGCACTCTCTGGACTCACCGGGGTGCATCCCCAGTGGTGCCAGTGCACTCTGTGGACTCACTGCAGTGCATCCTCAGTGTTGCCAGTGCACTCTCTGGAGTCACTGCACTGCATCCTCAGTGGTGCCAGTGCACTCTCTGGACTCACTGCACTGCATCCCCAGTGGTGCCAATGCACTCTCTGGACTCACTGCACTGCATCCCCAGTGGTGCCAGTGCACTCTCTGGACTCACTGCACTGCATCCCCAGTTGTGCCAGTGCACTCTCTGGACTCACTGCAGTGCATCCCCAGTGGTGCCAGTGCACTCTCTGGACTCACTGCACTGCATCACCATTGGTGCCAGGGCACTCTCCGGACTCACTGCAGTGCATCCGCAGTGGTGCCAGTGCACTCTTTCGAGTCACTGCAGTGCATCCCCAGTGGTGCCAGTGCACTCTCTGGACTCACCGAGGTGCATCCCCAGTGGTGCCAGTGCACTCTCTGCACTCACTGCACTGCATCCCCAGTGGTGCCAGTGCACTCTCTGGACTCACTGCAGTGCAGCCCCTGAGGTGCCAGTGTACTCTCTGGACTCACTGCACTGCATCCCCTGTGGTGCCATTGCACTCTCTGGACCCACTGCACTGCATCCCCAGTGGTGCCTGTGCACTCTCTTGAGTCACTGCACTGCATTCCCAGTGGAGCCAGTGCACTCTATGGACTAACTGCACTGCATACCCAGTGGTGCCAGTGCACTCTCTGGACTCACTGCACTGCATCCCCAGTGGTGCCAGTGCACTCTCTGGACTCACTGCACTGCATCCCCATTGGTTCCAGTGCACTCTCTGGATCACTGCACTGCATCACCATTGGTGCCAGGGCACTCTCCGGACTCACTGCAGTGCATCCCCAGTGGTGCCAGTGCACTCTTTCGAGTCACTGCACTGCATCCCCAGTGGTGCCAGTGCATTCTCTGGACTCACTGCAGTGCATCCGTATTTGTGCCAGTGCAGTCTCTGGAGTCACTGCAGTGCATCCCCAGTGGTGCCAGTGCACTCTCTGGACTCACTGCACTGCATCCCCAGTGCTGACAGTGCACTCTGGACTCACTGCACTGCATCCCCAGTGGTGCCACTGCACTCTCTGGACTCACTGCACTGCATCCCCAGTGGTGCCAGTGCACTCTCCGGACTCACTGCACTGCATCCCCAGTGGTGCCAGTGCACTCTCTGGACTCACTGCAGTGCATCCCCTTTTGTGCCAGTGCACTCTCTGGACTCACTGCACTGCATCACCAGTGGTGGCAGTGTACTCTCTGGAGTCACTGCACTGCATCCCCAGTGGAGACAGTGCACTCTCTGTAGTCACTGCGCTGCATCCCCAGTGGTTCCAGGGCACTCTCTCGACTCACTGCACTGCAACTCCAGTGGTGCCAGTGCACTCTCTGGACTCACTGCAGTGCATCCCCAGTGGTGCCAGTGCACTCTCTGGAGTCACTGCGCTGCATCCCCAGTGGTGTTAGTGCCCTCTGTGGACTCACTGCACTACATCCCCTGTGGGGCCAGTGCACTCTCTGGACTCACTGCAGTGCATCCCCAGTGGTGCGAGAGCACTCTCTGGACTCACCGGGGTGCATCCCCAGTGGTGCCAGTGCACTCTCTGGACTCACTGCACTGCATCCCCAGTGGTGCCAGTGCACTCTGTGGACTCACTGCAGTGCATCCCCAGTGTTGCCAGTGCACTCTCTGGAGTCACTGCACTGCATCCTCAGTGGTGCCAGTGCACTCTCTGGACTCACTGCACTGCATCCCCAGTGGTGCCAGTGCACTCTCTGGACTCACTGCACTGCATCCCCAGTGGTGGCAGTGCACTCTCTGGATTCACTGCACTGCATCCCCAGTGGTGCTAGTGCACTCTCTGGACTCACTGCACTGCATCCCCAGTGGTGCCAGTGCACTCTCTGGACTCACTGCACTGCATCCCCAGTTGTGCCAGTGCACTCTCTGGACTCACTGCAGTGCATCCCCAGTGGTGCCAGTGCACTCTCTGGACTCACTGCACTGCATCCCCAGTTGTGCCAGTGTACTCTCTGGAGTCACTGCACTGCATCCCCAGTGGTGCCAGTGCACTCTCAGGACTCACTGCAGTGCATCCCCAGTGGTGCCAGTGCACTCTCTGGACTCACTGCACTGCATCCCCAGTGGTGCCAGTGCACTCTCTGGACTCACTGCAGTGCATCACCAGTGGTGCCTTTGCACTCTCAGGACGCACTGCACTGCATCCCCAGTGGTGCCAGTGCACTCTCTGGAGTCACAGCACTGCATCAACAGTGGTGCCTCTGCACTCTCTGGAGTCACTGCACTGCATCACCAGTGGTGCCAGTGCACTCTTTCGACTCACTGTAGTGCATCCCCAGTGGTGCCAGTGCACTCTCTGGACTCACTGCAGTGCATCCCCTGAGGTACCAGTGTACTCTCTGGACTCACTGCACTGCATCCCCTGTGGTGACAGTGCACTCTCTGGACTCACTGCACTGCATCCCCTGTGGTGCCATTGCACTCTCTGGACTCACTGCACTGCATCCCCAGTGGTGCCAGTGCACTCTCTGGACTCACTGCACTGCATCACCATTGGTGCCAGCGCACTCTCAGGACTCACTGCAGTGCATCCGCAGTGGTGCCAGTGCACTCTTTCGAGTCACTGCAGTGCATCCCCAGTGGTGCCAGTGCACTCTCTGGACTCACCGCATTGCATCCCCAGTGGTGCCAGTGTAGTCTCTGGACTCACAGCAGTGCATCCCCAGTGGTGCCAGTGCAACTACTGGACTCACTGCAGTGTAGCTCAGTGGTGCCAGAGCACTCCCTGGACTCACTGCACTGCATCCCCAGTGGTGCCAGTGCACTCTCTGGACTCACTGAACTGCATCCCCAGTGGTGTTAGTGCCCTCTGTGGACTCACTGCACTACATCCCCTGTGGGGCCAGTGCACTCTCTGGACTCACTGCAGTGCATCCCCAGTGGTGCGAGAGCACTCTCTGGACTCACCGGGGTGCATCCCCAGTGGTGCCAGTGAACTCTCTGGACTCACTGCACTGCATCCCCAGTGGTGCCAGTGCACTCTGTGGACTCACTGCAGTGCATCCCCAGTGTTGCCAGTGCACTCTCTGGAGTCACTGCACTGCATCCTCAGTGGTGCCAGTGCACTCTCTGGATTCACTGCACTGCATCCCCAGTGGTTCTAGTGCACTCTCTGGACTCACTGCACTGCATCCCCAGTGGTGCTAGTGCACTCTCTGGACTCACTGCACTGCATCCCCAGTGGTGCCAGTGCACTCTCTGGACTCACTGCACTGCATCCCCAGTTGTGCCAGTGCACTCTCTGGACTCACTGCAGTGCATCCCCAGTGGTGCCAGTGCACTCTCTGGACTCACTGCAGTGCTTCCGCACTGGTGCCAGTGCACTATCTGCACTCACTGCACTGCATCAACAGTGGTGCCTCTGCATTCTCTGGAGTCACTGCACTGCATCCCCAGTGCTGACAGTGCACTCTCTGGACTCACTGTAGTGCATCCCCAGTGGTGCCAGTGCACTCTCTGGACTCACTGCAGTGCATCCCTTGTGGTGCCTTTGCACTCTCAGGACTCACTGCACTGCATCCCCAGTGGTGCCAGTGCACTCTCTGGAGTCACAGCACTGCATCAACAGTGGTGCCTCTGCACTCTCTGGAGTCACTGCACTGCATCCCCAGTGGTGCCAGTGCACTCTCTGGACTCACTGTAGTGCATCCCCAGTGGTGCCAGTGCACTCTCTGGACTCACTGCAGTGCATCCCCAGTAGTGCCAGTGCACTCTCTGGACTCACTGCACTGCATCCCCAGTGGTGCCAGTGCACTCTCTGGACTCACTGCACTGCATCAACAGTGGTGCCAGTGCACTCTCTGGACTCACCGCATTGCATCCCCAGTGGTGCCAGTGTAGTCTCTGGACTCACAGCAATGCATCCCCAGTGGTGCCAGTGCAACTACTGGACTCACTGCAGTGTAGCTCAGTGGTGCCAGAGCACTCCCTGGACTCACTGCACTGCATCCCCAGTGGTGCCAGTGCACTCTCTGGACTCACTGAACTGCATCCCCAGTGGTGCCAGTGCACTCTCTGGACTCACTGCAATGTATCGCCATTGGAGCCGGTGCACTCTCTGGACTCACTGCACTGCATCCCCAGTGGTGCCAGTGCACTGTCTGGACTCACTGCATCCCCAGTGGTGCCAGGGCACTCTCTGGACTCACAGCACTGCATCCCCATTGGTGCCAGTGCACTCTCTGGACTCACTGCACTAAAACCCCAGTGGTGCCAGTGCAGTCTCTGGACTCACTGCACTGCATCCCCAGTGGTGCCAGTGCACTCTCTGGACTCACCGGGGTGCATCCCCAGTGGTGCCAGTGCACTCTCTGGACTCACTGCACTGCATCCCCTGTGGTGCCAGTACACTCTCTGGACTCACTGCAGTGCATCCCCAGTGGTGCCAGTGTACTCTCAGGACTCACTGCACTGCATCACCAGCGGTGCCAGTGCACTCTCTGGACTCACTGCAGTGCATCCCCAGTGGTGCCAGTGCACTTTCTGGACTCACTGCAGTGCATCCCCTTTTGTGCCAGTGCACTCTCTGCACTCACTGCACTGCATCCCCAGAAGTGCCAGTGCACTCTCTGGACTCACTGCACTGCATCCCCTTTTGTGCCAGTGCACTCTCTGGACTCACTGCATTGGATCCCCAGTGGTGTCAGTGCACTCTCTGGACTCAGTGCAGTGCATCCCCAGTGGTGCCAGTGCACTCTCTGGACTCACTGCAGTGCTTCCCCAGTGGTGCCAGTGCACTCTCTGTAGTCACTGCACTGCATCCCCAGTGGTGCCAGTGCACTCTCTGGACTCACTGCACTTCATCCCCAGTGGTTTCAGTGCAATCTCTGGACTCACTGCATTGCATCCCTAGTGGTGCCAGTGCACTCTCTGGACTCACTGCACTGCATCCCCAGTGGTGCCACTGCACTCTCTGGACTCACTGCACTGCATCACCATTGGTGCCAGGGCACTCTCCGGACTCACTGCAGTGCATCCGCAGTGGTGCCAGTGCACTCTTTCGAGTCACTGCAGTGCATCCCCAGTGGTGCCAGTGCACTCTCTGGACTCACCGCACTGCATCCCCAGTGGTGCCAGTGCACTCTCTGCACTCACTGCACTGCATCCCCAGTGTTCCCAGAGCACTCTCTGGACTCACTGCAGTGCATCCCCAGTGGTGCCAGTGCACTCTCTGGACTCACTGCACTGCATCCCCAGTGGTGCCACTGCACTCTCTGGACTCACTGCACTGCATCACCATTGGTGCCAGGGCACTCTCCGGACTCACTGCAGTGCATCCCCAGTGGTGCCAGTGCACTCTTTCAAGTCACTGCACTGCATCCGCATTAGTGCCAGTGCATTCTCTGGACTCATTGCAGTGCATCCCCAGTGGTGCCAGTGCACTCTCTGGACTCACTGCACTGCATCCCCAGTGGTGCCAGTGCACTCTCCGGACTCACTGCACTGCATCCCTAATGGTGCCAGTGCACTCTCTGGACTCACTGCAATGCATCCCCAGTGGTGCCAGTTCACTCTCTGCACTCACTGCACTGCATCCCCGGTGTTCCCAGAGCACTCTCTGGACTCACCGAGGTACATCCCCAGTGGTGCCAGTGCACTCTCTGGACTCACTGCACTGCATCCCCAGTGGTGCCAGTGCACTCTCTGGACTCACTGCAGTGCAGCCCCTGAGGTACCAGTGTACTCTCTGGACTCACTGCACTGCATCCCCAGTGGTGACAGTGCACTCTCTGGAATCACTGCAGTGCATCCGATGTGGTGCCATTGCACTCTCTGGACTCACTGCACTGCATCCCCAGTGGTGCCTGTGCACTCTCTTGAGTCACTGCACTGCATCCCCAGTGGAGCCAGTGCACTCTATGGACTAACTGCACTGCATACCCAGTGGTGCCAGTGCACTCTCTGGACTCACTGCACTGCATCCCCAGTGGTGCCAGTGCACTCTCTGGAGTCACTGCACTGCATCCCCAGTGGTTCCAGTGCACTCTCTGGATCACTGCACTGCATCACCATTGGTGCCAGTGCACTCTCCGGACTCACTGCAGTGCATCCCCAGTGGTGCCAGTGCACTCTTTCGAGTCACTGCACTGCATCCCCAGTGGTGCCAGTGCATTCTCTGGACTCACTGCAGTGCATCCTTATTGGTGCCAGTGCAGTCTCTGGACTCACTGCACTGCATCCCCAGTGGTGCCAGTGCACTCTCTGGACTCACTGCACTGCATCCCCAGTGCTGACAGTGCACTCTCTGGACTCACTGCACTGCATCCCCAGTGGTGCCAGTGTACTCTCTGGACTCAGTGCACTGCATCCCCAGTGGTGCCACTGCACTCTCTGGACTCACTGCAGTGCATCCCCAGTGGTGCCAGTGCACTCTCTGGACTCACTGCACTGCATCCCCAGTGGTGCCAGTGCACTCTCTGGACTCACTGCACTGCATCCCCTTTTGTGCCAGTGCACTCTCTGGACTCACTGCACTGCATCCCCATTGGTGCCAGTGCACTCTCTAGAGTCACTGCACTGCATCCCCAGTGGTGCCAGTGCACTCTCTGGACTCACTGCACTGCATCCCCAGTGCTGACAGTGCACTCTCTGGACTCACTGCACTGCATCCCCAGTGCTGACAGTGCACTCTCTGTAGTCACTGCGCTGCATCCCCAGTGGTTCCAGGGCACTCTCTCGACTCACTGCACTGCAACTCCAGTGGTGCCAGTGCACTCTCTGGACTCACTGCACTGAATCCCCAGTGGTGCGAGTGCACTCTCTGGACTCACTGCAGTGCATCCCCAGTGGTGCCAGTGCACTCTGTGGACTCACTGCAGTGCATCCCCAGTGTTGCCAGTGCACTCTCTGGAGTCACTGCACTGCATCCTCAGTGGTGCCAGTGCACTCTCTGGACTCACTGCACTGCATCCCCAGTGGTGCCAGTGCACTCTCTGGACTCACTGCACTGCATCCCATTGGTGCTAGTGCACTCTCTGGACTCACTGCACTGCATCCCCAGTGGTGCCAGTGCACTCTCTGGACTCACTGCACTGCATCCCCAGTTGTGCCAGTGCACTCTCTGGACTCACTGCAGTGCATCCCCAGTGGTGCCAGTGCACTCTCTGGACTCACTGCACTGCATCACCATTGGTGCCAGGGCACTCTCCGGATTCACTGCAGTGCATCCGCAGTGGTGCCAGTGCACTCTTTCGAGTCACTGCAGTGCATCCCCAGTGGTGCCAGTGCACTCTCTGGACTCACTGCACTGCATCCCCAGTGGTGCCAGTGCACTCTCTGCACTCACTGCACTGCATCCCCAGTGTTCCCAGAGCACTCTCTGGACTCACTGCAGTGCATCCCCAGTGGTGCCAGTGCACTCTCTGGACTCACTGCACTGCATCTCCAGTGGTGCCACTGCACTCTCTGGACTCACTGCACTGCATCACCATTGGTGCCAGGGCACTCTCCGGACTCACTGCAGTGCATCCCCAGTGGTGCCAGTGCACTCTTTCGAGTCACTGCACTGCATCCCCATTAGTGCCAGTGCATTCTCTAGACTCATTGCAGTGCATCCCCAGTGGTGTCAGTGCACTCTCTGGACTCACTGCACTGCATCCCCAGTGGTACCAGTGCACTCTCTGGACTCACTGCACTGCATCCCTAATGGTGCTAGTGCACTCTCTGGACTCACTGCACTGCATCCCCAGTGGTGCCAGTTCACTCTCTGCACTCACTGCACTGCATCCCCGGTGTTCCCAGAGCACTCTCTGGACTCACCGAGGTGCATCCCCAGTGGTGCCAGTGCACTCTCTGGACTCACTGCACTGCATCCCCAGTGGTGCCAGTGCACTCTCTGGACTCACTGCAGTGCAGCCCCTGAGGTACCAGTGTACTCTCTGGACTCACTGCACTGCATCCCCAGTGGTGACAGTGCACTCTCTGGAATCACTGCAGTGCATCCCCTGTGGTGCCATTGCACTCTCTGGACTCACTGCACTGCATCCCCAGTGGTGCCTGTGCACTCTCTTGAGTCACTGCACTGCATACCCAGTGGTGCCAGTGCACTCTCTGGACTCACTGCACTGCATCCCCAGTGGTGCCAGTGCACTCTCTGGACTCACTGCACTGCATCCCCAGTGGTTCCAGTGCACTCTCTGGATCACTGCACTGCATCCCCAGTGGTGCCAGGGCACTCTCTGGACTCACTGCACTGCATCCCCAGTGGTGCCAGTGCACTCTCTGGAGTCACTGCGCTGCATCCCCAGTGGTGTTAGTGCCCTCTGTGGACTCACTGCACTACATCCCCTGTGGGGCCAGTGCACTCTCTGGACTCACTGCAGTGCATCCCCAGTGGTGCGAGAGCACTCTCTGGACTCACTGCAGTGCATCCCCAGTGTTGCCAGTGCACTCTCTGGACTCACTGCACTGCATCCTCAGTGGTGCCAGTGCACTCTCTGGACTCACTGCACTGCATCCCCAGTGGTGCCAGTGCACTCTCTGGAGTCACTGCAGTGCATCCCCAGTGGTGCCAGTGCACTCTCTGGACTCACTGCACTGCATCCCATTGGTGCTAGTGCACTCTCTGGAGTCACTGCACTGCATCCCCAGTGGTGCCACTGCACTCTCTGGACTCACTGCACTGCATCCCCAGTTGTGCCAGTGCACTCTCTGGACTCACTGCAGTGCATCCCCAGTGGTGCCAGTGCACTCTCTGGACTCACTGCAGTGCTTCCGCACTGGTGCCAGTGCACTCTCTGCACTCACTGCACTGCATCAACAGTGGTGCCTCTGCACTCTCTGGAGTCACTGCACTGCATCCCCAGTGGTGCCAGTGCACTCTCAGGACTCACTGCAGTGCATCCCCAGTGGTGCCAGTGCACTCTCTGGACTCACTGCACTGCATCCCCAGTGCTGACAGTGCACTCTCTGGACTCACTGCAGTGCATCACCAGTGGTGCCTTTGCACTCTCAGGACTCACTGCAGTGCATCCCCAGTGGTGCCAGTGCACTCTCTGGACTCACTGCACTGCATCCCCAGTGGTGCCAGTGCACTCTCTGGACTCACTGCAGTGCATCACCAGTGGTGCCTTTGCACTCTCAGGACTCACTGCACTGCATCCCCAGTGGTGCCAGTGCACTCTCTGGAGTCACAGCACTGCATCAACAGTGGTGCCTCTGCATTCTCTGGAGTCACTGCACTGCATCCCCAGTGGTGCCAGTGCACTCTTTCGACTCACTGTAGTGCATCCCCTGTTGTGCCATTGCACTCTCTGGACTCACTGCACTGCATCCCCAGTGGTGCCAGTGCACTCTCTGGACTCACTGCACTGCATCACCATTGGTGCCAGCGCACTCTCCGGACTCACTGCAGTGCATCCGCAGTGGTGCCAGTGCACTCTTTCGAGTCACTGCACTGCATCCCCAGTGGTGCCAGTGCACTCTCTGGACTCACTGCACTGCATCCCCAGTGGTGCCAGTGCACTCTCTGCACTCACTGCACTGCATCCCCAGTGGTGCCAGTGCACTCTCTGGACTCACTGCACTGCATCCCCAGTGGTGCCACTGCACTCTCTGGACTCACTGCACTGCATCACCATTGGTGCCAGGGCACTCTCCGGACTCACTGCAGTGCATCCGCAGTGGTGCCAGTGCACTCTTTCGAGTCACTGCACTGCATCCGCATTAGTGCCAGTGCATTCTCTGGACTCATTGCAGAGCATCCCCAGTGGTGCCAGTGCACTCTCTGGACTCACTGCACTGCATCCCCAGTGGTGCCAGTGCACTCTCCGGACTCACTGCACTGCATCCCTAATGGTGCCAGTGCACTCTCTGGACTCACTGCACTGCATCCCCAGTGGTGCCAGTTCACTCTCTGCACTCACTGCACTGCATCCCCGGTGTTCCCAGAGCACTCTCTGGACTCACCGAGGTACATCCCCAGTGGTGTCAGTGCACTCTCTGGACTCACTGCACTGCATCCCCAGTGGTGCCAGTGCACTCTCTGGACCCACTGCAGTGCAGCCCCTGAGGTACCAGTGTACTCTCTGGACTCACTGCACTGCATCCCCAGTGGTGACAGTGCACTCTCTGGAATCACTACAGTGCATCCCCTGTGGTGCCATTACACTCTCTGGACTCACTGCACTGCATCCCCCGTGGTGCCTGTGCACTCTCTTGAGTCACTGCACTGCATCCCCAGTGGAGCCAGTGCACTCTCTGGACTCACTGCACTGCATCCCCAGTGGTGCCAGTGCACTCTCTGGACTCACTGCACTGCATCCCCAGTGGTTCCAGTGCACTCTCTGGATCACTGCACTGCATCACCATTGGTGCCAGGGCACTCTCCGGACTCACTGCAGTGCATCCCCAGTGGTGCCAGTGCACTCTTTCGAGTCACTGCACTGCATCCCCAGTGGTGCCAGTGCATTCTCTGGACTCACTGCAGTGCATCCGTATTGGTGCCAGTGCAGTCTCTGGAGTCACTGCAGTGCATCCCCAGTGGTGCCAGTGCACTCTCTGGACTCACTGCACTGCATCCCCAGTGCTGACAGTGCACTCTCTGGACTCACTGCACTGCATCCCCAGTGGTGCCAGTGTACTCTCTGGACTCAGTGCACTGCATCCCCAGTGGTGCCAGTGCACTCTCTGGACTCACTGCACTGCATCCCCAGTGGTGCCAGTGCACTCTCTGGACTCAGTGTAGTGCATCCCCTTTTGTGCCAGTGCACTCTCTGGACTCACTGCACTGCATCCCCATTGGTGCCAGTGCACTCTCTAGAGTCACTGCACTGCATCCCCAGTGGTGCCAGTGCACTCTCTGGACTAACTGCACTGCATCCCCAGTGGTGCCAGTGCACTCTCTGGACTCACTGCAGTGCATCCCCAGTGCTGACAGTGCACTCTCTGGACTCACTGCACTGCATCCCCAGTGGAGACAGTGCACTCTCTGTAGTCACTGCACTGCATTCCCAGTGGTTCCAGGGCACTCTCTCGACTCACTGCACTGCAACTCCAGTGGTGCCAGTGCACTCTCTGGACTCACTGCAGTGCATCCCCAGTGGTGCCAGTGCACTCTCTGGAGTGACTGCGCTGCATCCCCAGTGGTGTTAGTGCCCTCTGTGGACTCACTGCACTACATCCGCTCTGGGGCCAGTGCACTCTCTGGACTCACTGCAGTGCATCCCCAGTGGTGCGAGTGCACTCTCTGGACTCACCGGGGTGCATCCCCAGTGGTGCCAGTGCACTCTGTGGACTCACTGCAGTGCATCCTCAGTGTTGCCAGTGCACTCTCTGGAGTCACTGCACTGCATCCTCAGTGGTGCGAGTGCACTCTCTGGACTCACTGCACTGCATCCCCAGTGGTGCCTATGCACTCTCTGGACTAACTGCACTGCATCCCATTGGTGCTAGTGCACTCTCTGGACTCACTGCACTGCATCCCCAGTGGTGCCAGTGCACTCTCTGGACTCACTGCACTGCATCCCCAGTTGTGCCAGTGCACTCTCTGGACTCACTGCAGTGCATCCCCAGTGGTGCCAGTGCACTCTCTGGACTCACTGCACTGCATCACCATTGGTGCCAGGGCACTCTCCGGACTCACTGCAGTGCATCCGCAGTGGTGCCAGTGCACTCTTTCGAGTCACTGCAGTGCATCCCCAGTGGTGCCAGTGCACTCTCTGGACTCACTGCACTGCATCCCCAGTGGTGCCAGTGCACTCTCTGCACTCACTGCACTGCATCCCCAGTGTTCCCAGAGCACTCTCTGGACTCACTGCAGTGCATCCCCAGTGGTGCCAGTGCACTCTCTGGACTCACTGCACTGCATCCCCAGTGGTGCCACTGCACTCTCTGGACTCACTGCACTGCATCACCATTGGTGCCAGGGCACTCTCCGGACTCACTGCAGTGCATCCCCAGTGGTGCCAGTGCACTCTTTCGAGTCACTGCACTGCATCCCCATTAGTGCCAGTGCATTCTCTGGACTCATTGCAGTGCATCCCCAGTGGTGCCAGTGCACTCTCTGGACTCACTGCACTGCATCCCCAGTGGTACCAGTGCACTCTCCGGACTCACTGCACTGCATCCCTAATGGTGCCAGTGCACTCTCTGGACTCACTGCACTGCATCCCCAGTGGTGCCAGTTCACTCTCTGCACTCACTGCACTGCATCCCCGGTGTTCCCAGAGCACTCTCTGGACTCACCGAGGTGCATCCCCAGTGGTGCCAGTGCACTCTCTGGACTCACTGCACTGCATCCCCAGTGGTGCCAGTGCACTTTCTGGACTCACTGCAGTGCAGCCCCTGAGGTACCAGTGTACTCTCTGGACTCACTGCACTGCATCCCCAGTGGTGACAGTGCACTCTCTGGAATCACTGCAGTGCATCCCCTGTGGTGCCATTGCACTCTCTGGACTCACTGCACTGCATCCCCAGTGGTGCCTGTGCACTCTCTTGAGTCACTGCACTGCATCCCCAGTGGAGCCAGTGCACTCTATGGACTAACTGCACTGCATACCCAGAGGTGCCAGTGCACTCTCTGGACTCACTGCACTGCATCCCCAGTGGTGCCAGTGCACTCTCTGGACTCACTGCACTGCATCCCCAGTGGTTCCAGTGCACTCTCTGGATCACTGCACTGCATCCCCAGTGGTGCCAGTGCACTCTCCGGACTCACTGCACTGCATCCCCAGTGGTGCCAGTGCACTCTTTCGAGTCACTGCACTGCATCCCCAGTGGTGCCAGTGCATTCTCTGGACTCACTGCAGTGCATCCCCATTGGTGCCAGTGCAGTCTCTGGAGTCACTGCAGTGCATCCCCAGTGGTGCCAGTGCACTCTCTGGACTCACTGCACTGCATCCCCAGTGCTGACAGTGCACTCTCTGGACTCACTGCACTGCATCCCCAGTGGTGCCAGTGTACTCTCTGGACTCAGTGCACTGCATCCCCAGTGGTGCCACTGCACTCTCTGGACTCACTGCAGTGCATCCCCAGTGGTGCCAGTGCACTCTCTGGACTCACTGCACTGCATCCCCAGTGGTGCCTGTGCACTCTCTTGAGTCACTGCAGTGCATCCCCTTTTGTGCCAGTGCACTCTCTGGACTCACTGCACTGCATCCCCAGTAGTGCCAGTTCACTCTCTGCACTCACTGCACTGCATCCCCGGTGTTCCCAGAGCACTCTCTGGACTCACGGAGGTGCATAATCAGTGGTGCCAGTGCACTCTCTGGACTCACTGCACTGCATCCCCAGTGGTGCCAGTGCACTCTCTGGACTCACTGCAGTGCAGCCCCTGAGGTACCAGTGTACTCTCTGGACTCACTGAACTGCATCCCTAGTGGTGACAGTGCACTCTCTGGAATCACTGCAGTGCATCCCCTGTGGTGCCATTGCACTCTCTGGACTCACTGCACTGCATCCCCAGTGGTGCCTGTGCACTCTCTTGAGTCACTGCACTGCATCCCCAGTGGAGTCAGTGCACTCTATGGACTAAGTGCACTGCATACCCAGTGGTGCCAGTGCACTCTCTGGACTCACTGCACTGCATCCCCAGTGGTGCCAGTGCACTCTCTGGACTCACTGCACTGCATCCCCAGTGGTTCCAGTGCACTCTCTGGATCACTGCACTGCATCACCATTGGTGCCAGGGCACTCTCTGGACTCACTGCAGTGCATCCCCTGTGGTGCCAGTGCACTCTTTCGAGTCACTGCACTGCATCCCCAGTGGTGTCAGTGCATTCTCTGGACTCACTGCAGTGCATCCGTATTGGTGCCAGTGCAGTCTCTGGAGTCACTGCAGTGCATCCCCAGTGGTGCCAGTGCACTCTTTCGAGTCACTGCACTGCATCCCCAGTGGTGTCAGTGCATTCTCTGGACTCACTGCAGTGCATCCGTATTGGTGCCAGTGCAGTCTCTGGAGTCACTGCAGTGCATCCCCAGTGGTGCCAGTGCACTCTCTGGACTCACTGCACTGCATCCCCAGTGCTGACAGTGCACTCTCTGGACTCACTGCACTGCATCCCCAGTGGTGCCAGTGTACTCTCTGGACTCAGTGCACAGCATCCCCAGTGGTGCCACTGCACTCTCTGGACTCACTGCAGTGCATCCCCAGTGGTGCCAGTGCACTCTCTGGACTCACTGCACTGCATCCCCAGTGGTGCCAGTGCACTCTCTGGACTCAGTGCACTGCATCCCCATTGGTGCCAGTGCACTCTCTAGAGTCACTGCACTGCATCCCCAGTGGTGCCAGTGCACTCTCTGGACTCACTGCAGTGCATCCCCAGTGGTGCCAGTGCACCATCTGGACTCACTGCACTGCATCCCCAGTGCTGACAGTGCACTCTCTGGACTCACTGCACTGCATCACCAGTGGTGGCAGTGTACTCTCTGGACTCACTGCACTGCATCCCCAGTGGAGACAGTGCACTCTCTGTAGTCAGTGCGCTGCATCCCCAGTGGTTCCAGGGCACTCTCTCGACTCACTGCACTGCAACTCCAGTGGTGCCAGTGCACTCTCTGGAGTCACTGCAGTGCGTCCCCAGTGGTGTTAGTGCCCTCTGTGGACTCACTGCACTACATCCCCTGTGGGGCCAGTGCACTCTCTGGACTCACTGCATTGCATCCCCAGTGGTGCGAGAGCACTCTCTGGACTCACTGCACTGCATCCCCAGTGTTGCCAGTGCACTCTCTGGACTCACTGCACTGCATCCTCAGTGGTGCCAGTGCACTCTCTGGACTCACTGCACTGCATCCCCAGCGGTGCCAGTGCACTCTCTGGAGTCACTGCAGTGCATCCCCAGTGGTGCCAGTGCACTCTCTGGACTCACTGCACTGCATCCCATTGGTGCTAGTGCACTCTCTGGACTCACTGCACTGCATCCCCAGTGGTGCCACTGCACTCTCTGGACTCACTGCACTGCATCCCCAGTTGTGCCAGTGCACTCTCTGGACTCACTGCAGTGCATCCCCAGTGGTGCCAGTGCACTCTCTGGACTCACTGCAGTGCTCCCGCACTGGTGCCAGTGCACTCTCTGCACTCACTGCACTGCATCAACAGTGGTGTCTCTGCACTCTCTGGAGTCACTGCACTGCATCCCCAGTGGTGCCAGTGCACTCTCAGGACTCACTGCAGTGCATCCCCAGTGGTGCCAGTGCACTCTCTGGACTCACTGCACTGCATCCCCAGTGGTGCCAGTGCACTCTCTGGACTCACTGCAGTGCATCCCCAGTGGTACCTTTGCACTCTTAGGACTCACTGCACTGCATCCCCAGTGGTGCCAGTGCACTCTCTGGAGTCACAGCACTGCATCAACAGTGGTGCCTCTGCACTCTCTGGAGTCACTGCACTGCATCCCCAGTGGTGCCAGTGCACTCTTTCGACTCACTGTAGTGCATCCCCAGTGGTGCCAGTGCACTCTCTGGACTCACTGCAGTGCATCCCCAGTGGTGACAGCGCACTCTCTGGAATCACTGCAGTGCATCCCCAGTGGTGCCAGTGCACTCTCTGGACTCACTGCACTGCATCCCCAGTGGTGCCTGTGCACTCTCTTGAGTCACTGCACTGCATCCCCAGTGGAGCCAGTGCACTCTATGGACTAACTGCACTGCATACCCAGTGGTGCCAGTGCACTCTCTGGACTCACTGCTCTGCATCCCCAGTGGTGCCAGGGCACTCTCCGGACTCACTGCAGTGCATCCCCAGTGGTGCCAGTGCAGTCTCTGTAGTCACTGCAGTGCATCCCCAGTGGTGGCAGTGCACTCTCTGGACTCACTGCACTGCATCCCCAGTGGTGCCAGTGCACTCTCTGGACTCACTGCAGTGCATCCCCAGTGGTGCCAGTGCACTCTCTGGACTCACTGCAGTGCATCCCCAATGGTGCCAGTGTACTCTCTGGACTCACTGCACTGCATCACCAGCGGTGCCAGTGCACTCTCTGGACTCACTGCATTGGATCCCCATTGGAGTCAGTGCACTCTCTGGACTCAGTGCAGTGCATCCCCTTTTGTGCCAGTGCACTCTCTGGACTCACTGCAGTGCTTCCCCACTGGTGCCAGTGCACTCTCTGGACTCACTGCACTGCATCCCCAGTGGTGCCAGTGCACTCTCTGGACTCACCGGGGTGCATCCCCAGTGGTGCCAGTGCACTCTCTGGACTCACTGCAGTGCATCACCAGTGGTGCCAGTGCACTCTCTGGAGTACTGCACTGCATCCCCAGTGGTGCCAGTGCACTCTCTGGACTCACTGCAGTGCATCCCCAGTGGTGCCAGTGCACTCTCTGGACTCACTGCACTGCATCCCCACTGGTGCCAGTGCACTCTCTGGACCCACTGCAGTGCATCCCCAGTGGTGCCAGTGCACTCTGTGGACTCACTGCACTGCATCCCCAGTGGTGCCTGTGAAGTCTCTGGACTCACTGCAGTGCAACCCCAGTGGTGCCAGTGCACTCTCTGGACTCACTGCAGTGTATCCCCTGTGGTGCCAGTGCACTCTCTGGACTCACTGCACTGCATCCCCAGTTGTGCCAGTTCACTATCTGGACTCACTGAACTGCATCCCCAGTGGTGCCAGTGCACTCTGTGGACTCACTGCACTGCATCCCCAGTGGTGCCTGTGAAGTCTCTGGACTCACTGCAGTGCAACCCCAGTGGTGCCAGTGCACTCTCTGGACTCAATGCACTGCATCCCCTTTGGTGCCAGTGCACTCTCTCGACTCACTGCAGTGCATCCCCAGTGGTGCCAGTGCACTCTCTGGACTCACTGCAGTGCATTCCCTGTGGAGTCAGTGCAGTCTCTGGACTCACTGCAGTGAATCTCCCGTGGTGCCAGTGCACTCTCTGGACTCACTGAACTGCATCCCCAGTGGTGCCAGTTCACTCTCTGGACTCACTGAACTGCATCCCCAGTGGTGCCAGTGCACTCTCTGGATCACTGCACTGCATCACCATTGGTGCCAGGGCACTCTCTGGACTCACTGCAGTGCATCCCCAGTGGTGCCAGTGCACTCTTTCGAGTCACTGCACTGCATCCCCAGTGGTGCCAGTGCATTCTCTGGACTCACTGCAGTGCATCACCATTGGTGCCAGTGCAGTCTCTGGAGTCACTGCAGTGCATCCCCAGTGGTGCCAGTGCACACTCTGGACTCACTGCACTGCATCCCCAGTGCTGACAGTGCACTCTCTGGACTCACTGCACTGCATCCCCAGTGGTGCCAGTGTACTCTCTGGACTCAGTGCACTGCATCCCCAGTGGTGCCACTGCACTCTCTGGACTCACTGCAGTGCATCCCCTTTTGTGCCAGTGAACTCTCTGGACTCACTGCACTGCATCCCCAGTGGTGCCAGTTCACTCTCTGCACTCACTTCACTGCATCCCCGGTGTTCCCAGAGCACTCTCTGGACTCACGGAGGTGCATCCCCAGTGGTGCCAGTGCACTCTCTGGACTCACTGCACTGCATCCCCAGTGGTGCCAGTGCACTCTCTGGACTCACTGCAGTGCAGCCCCTGAGGTACCAGTGTACTCTCTGGACTCACTGAACTGCATCCCTAGTGGTGACATTGCACTCTCTGGAATCACTGCAGTGCATCCCCTGTGGTGCCATTGCACTCTCTGGACTCACTGCACTGCATCCCCAGTGGTGCCTGTGCACTCTCTTGAGTCACTGCACTGCATCCCCAGTGGAGTCAGTGCACTCTATGGACTAACTGCACTGCATACCCAGTGGTGCCAGTGCACTCTCTGGACTCACTGCACTGCATCCCCAGTGGTGCCAGTGCACTCTCTGGACTCACTGCACTGCATCCCCAGTGGTGCCAGTGCACTCTCTGGACTCACTGCACTGCATCCCCAGTGGTTCCAGTGCACTCTCTGGATCACTGCACTGCATCACCATTGGTGCCAGGGCACTCTCTGGACTCACTGCAGTGCATCCCCTGTGGTGCCAGTGCACTCTTTCGAGTCACTGCACTGCATCCCCAGGGGTGTCAGTGCATTCTCTGGATTCACTGCAGTGCATCAGTATTGGTGCCAGTGCAGTCTCTGGAGTCACTGCAGTGCATCCCCAGTGGTGCCAGTGCACTCTCTGGACTCACTGCACTGCATCCCCAGTGGTGCCAGTGTACTCTCTGGACTCAGTGCACAGCATCCCCAATGGTGCCACTGCAGTCTCTGGACTCACTGCAGTGCATCCCCAGTGGTGCCAGTGCACTCTCTGGACTCACTGCACTGCATCCCCAGTGCTGACAGTGCACTCTCTGGACTCACTGCACTGCATCACCAGTGGTGGCAGTGTACTCTCTGGACTCACTGCACTGCATCCCCAGTGGAGACAGTGCACTCTCTGTAGTCAGTGCGCTGCATCCCCAGTGGTTCCAGGGCACTCTCTTGACTCACTGCACTGCAACTCCAGTGGTGCCAGTGCACTCTCTGGACTCACTGCAGTGCATACCCAGTGGTGCCAGTGCACTCTCTGGACTCACTGCGCTGCATCCCCAGTGGTGTTAGTGCCCTCTGTGGACTCACTGCACTACATCCCCTGTGGGGCCAGTGCACTCTCTGGACTCACTGCATTGCTACCCAGTGGTGCGAGAGCACTCTCTGGACTCACTGCACTGCATCCTCAGTGGTGCCAGTGCACTCTCGGGACTCACTACACTGCATCCCCAGCGGTGCCAGTGCACTCTCTGGAGTCACTGCAGTGCATCCCCTTTTGTGCCAGTGCACTCTCTGGACTCACTGCACTGCATCCCATTGGTGCTAGTGCATCCTCTGGACTCACTGCACTGCATCCCCAGTGGTGCCACTGCACTCTCTGGACTCACTGCACTGCATCCCCAGTTGTGCCAGTGCACTCTCTGGACTCACTGCAGTGCATCCCCAGTGGTGCCAGTGCACTCTCTGGACTCACTGCAGTGCTTCCCCACTGGTGCCAGTGCACTCTCTGCACTCACTGCACTGCATCAACAGTGGTGCCTCTGCACTCTCTGGAGTCACTGCACTGCATCACCAGTGGTGCCAGTGCACTTTCCGGACTCAGTGCAGTGCATCCCCTTTTGTGCCAGTGCACTCTCTGGACTCACTGCAGTGCTTCCCCACTGGTGCCAGTGCACTCTCTGGACTTACTGAAGTGCATCCCCAGTGGTGCCAGTGCACTCTCTGGACTCACTGCACTGCATCCCCAGTGGTGCCAGTGCACTCTCTGGACTCACTGCAGTGCATCACCTGTGGTGCCAGTGCACTCTCTGGAGTACTGCACTGCATCCCCAGTGGTGCCAGTGCACTCTCTGGACTCACTGCAGTGCATCCCCAGTGGTGCCAGTGCACTCTCTGGACTCACTGCACTGCATCCCCAGTGGTGCCAGTGCACTCTCTGGACCCACTGCAGTGCATCCCCAGTGGTGCCAGTGCACTCTCTGGGCTCAGTGCACTGCATCCCCAATGGTGCCAGTGCACTCTCTGTAGTCACTGCACTGCGTCCCCAGTGGTGCCAGTGCACTCTCTGGACTCACTGCAGTGTATCCCCTGTGGTGCCAGTGCACTCTGTGGACTCACTGCAGTGCATTCCCTGTGGAGTCAGTGCAGTCTCTGGACTCACTGCACTGCATCCCCAGTGGTGCCAGTGCACTCTCTGGACTCACTGCAGTGCATCCCCAGTGGTGCCAGTGCACTCTCTGGACTCACTGCAGTGCTTCCCCAGTGGTGCCTGTGAAGTCTCTGGACTCACTGCAGTGCAACCCCAGTGGTGCCAGTGCACTCTCTGGACTCAATGCACTGCATCCCCTTTGGTGCCAGTGCACTCTCTCGACTCACTGCAGTGCATCCCCAGTGGTGCCAGTGCACTCTCTGGACTCACTGCAGTGCATTCCCTGTGGAGTCAGTGAAGTCTCTGGACTCACTGCAGTGAATCTCCCGTGGTGCCAGTGCACTCTCTGGACTCACTGCACTGCATCCCCAGTGGTGCCAGTTCACTCTCTGGACTCACTGAACTGCATCCCCATTGGTGCCAGTGCACTCTGTGGACTCACTGCACTGCATCCCCAGTGGTGCCAGTGCACTCTCTGGACTCACTGCAGTGCATCCCCAGTGGTGCCAGTGCACCCTCAGGACTCACTGCACTGCATCCCCAGTGGTGCCAGTGCACTCTCTGGACTCACTGAAGTGCATCCCCAGTGGAGCCAGTGCTCTCTGTGGACTCACTGCACTGCATCCCCAGTGGTGCCAGTGCACTCTCTGGACTCAATGCACTGCATCCCCAAGTGCCAGTGCACTCTCTGGACTCACTGCACTGCATCCCCACTGGAGCCAGAGCACTCTCTGGACTCACTGCAGTGCATCCCCAGTGGTGACAGTGCACTCTCTGTAGTCACTGCGCTGCATCCCCAGTGGTGACAGTGCACTCTCTGGAAACTTGTGCTGCATCCCCATTGGTGCCAGTGCACTCTCTGGACTCACTGCAGTGTAACCCCTGTGGTGCCAGTGCACTCTGTGCTCTCAGTGCAATGCATCCCCAGTGGTGCCAGTGCACTCTCTGTACTCACCGCAGTGCAGCCCAAGTGGCGCCAGTGCACTCTCTGTACTCACTGCAGTGCAGCCCCTTAGGTGCCAGTGCACTCTCTGTACTCACTGCAGTGCATTCCCAGTTGTGCCAGTGCACTCTCTGGACGCCTTGCAGTGAATCCCCGGTGGTGCCAGAGCACTCTCTGGACTCACTGAACTGAATCCCCAGTGGTGCTAGTGCACTCTCTGCACTCACTGTACTGCATCCCCAGTGGTTCCTGTGAAGTCTCTGGACTCAGTGCAGTGCATCCCCAGTGGTGCCAGAGAACTCTCTGGACTCACTGCAGTGCATCCCCAGTGGTGCCAGTGCACTCTCTGGAGTCACTGCACTGCATCCCCAGTGGTGCCAGTACACTTTCTGGACTCACTGCAGTGCATCCCCTGTGGTGCCATTGCACTCTCAGGACTCACTGCACTGCATCCCCAGTGGTGCCAGTGCACTCTCTGGACTCACTGCACTGCATTCCCAGTGGTGCCATTGCACTCTCTGGACTCACTGCAGTGCATCCCCAGTGGTGCCAGGGCACTCTCTGCAGACAATGCAGTGCATCCCCAAAGGTGACAGTGCACTCTCTGGACTCACTGTACTGCTCGAGCCGCGGCAGCCTCTCCAGCCGCGGTAGCCCCTCCAACCTCGGCAGCCGCTCCAGCCGCTCCAGCCGCGGCAGCCGCGGCAGCCGGTCCAGCCGCGGCAGCCGCTCCATCCGCGGCATACGCGGCAGACGCTCCAGCCGTGGCAGCCGCTCCACTCGATAGCGGCTTTCGCGGCTGCCGCGGCTGGAGCGGCTGCCGCGGCTGCCGCGGCTGGAGCGGCTGCCGCGGCTGGAGCGGCTGAGGCGGCTGGAGCGGATGCCGCGGCTGGAGCAGTGCAGTGAGTCCAGAGAGTGCAGTGGCACCACTGAGGATGCAGTGCAGTGAGTCCAGAGAGTGCACTGGCACCACTGCGGATGCACTGCAGTTACTCCAGAGAGTGCACTGGCACCAGTGGGGATGCAGTGCAGTGAGTCCATAGAGTGCACTGGCACCAGTGGGGATGCAGTGCAGTGAGTCCAGAGAGTGCACTGGCACCACTGGGGATGCAGTGCAGTGAGTCCAGAGAGTCACTGGCACCACTGGGGATGCAATGCAGTGAGTGCACTGGCACCACTGGGGATGCACTGCAGTGACTCCAGAGTGTGCACTGGCACCAGTGGGGATGCACTGCAGTGAGTCCAGAGAGTGCACTGTCACCACTGGGGATGCACTGCAGTGAGTCCAGAGAGTGCACTGGCACCACCGGGGATTCAGATACATTCTCACTTCAGTGAGATCCCCAGTAGTGCCAGTGCACTCTCTGGACTCACTGTAGTGCAAACCCAGTGGTGCCAGTGCAGTCTCTTTACTCCCTGCAGTGCATCCCTAGTGGAGCCACTTCACTCTCTGGACTACTGCAGTGCATCCCCAGTGGTTCCAGTGCACTCTCTGGACTCACTGCAGTGCATCCCCTGTGGTGCCAGTGCACTCTCTGGACTCACTGTACTGCATCCCCAGTGGTGCCAGTGCACTCTCTGGGCTCACTGCACTGCTCCAGCCGCGGCATCCGCTCCAGCCGCCTCAGCCGCTCCAGCCGCGGCAGCCCCTCCAGCCGCGGCAGACGCTCTAGACGCTCCAGCCGACGCAGCCGCTCCAGCCGCGGCAGCCGCTAAAGCCTGCGGATGCACTGCGGATGCACTGCAGTTACTCCAGAGAGTGCACTGGCACCAGTGGGGATGCAGTGCAGTGAGTCCAGAGAGTGCACTGGCACAAAAGGGGATGCAGTGCAGTGAGTCCAGAGAGTGCACTGGCACCACTGGGGATGCAGTGCAATGAGTCCAGAGAGTGCACTGGCACAAAAGGGGATGCACTGCAGTGAGTCCAGAGAGTGCACTGGCACCACTGGGGATGCAGTGCAGTGAGTCCAGAGAGTGCACTGGCACCACTGGGGATGCAGTGCAGTGAGTCCAGAGAATGCACTGTCAGCAATGGGGATGCAGTGCAGTGAGTCCAGAGAGTACACTGGCACCACTGCGGATGCAGTGCAGTGAGTCCAGAGAGTGCACTGGCACCACTGGGGATGCACTGCAATGAGTCAAGAGAATGCACTGGCACTAATGGGGATGCAGTGCAGTGAGTCCAGAGAGTGCAGTGGCACCACTGGGGATGCAGTGCAGTGAGTCCAGAGAGTGCACTGGCACCACTGGGGATGCACTGCAGTGAGTCCAGAGAGTGCACTGGCACCACTGGGGATGCAGTGCAGTGAGTCCAGAGAGTGCAATGGCACCACTGGGGATGCACTGCAGTGACTCGAAAGAGTGCACTGGCACCACTGCGGATGCACTGCAGTGAGTCCGGAGAGTGCCCTGGCACCAATGGTGATGCAGTGCAGTGAGTCCAGAGAGTGCAGTGACACCACTGGGGATGCAGTGCAGTGAGTCCAGAGAGTGCACTGGCACCACTGCGGATGCACTGCAGTGAGTCCAGAGAGTGCACTGGCACCACTGTGGATGCACTGCAGTGAGTCCAGAGAGTGCACTGGCACCACTGGGGATGAAGTGCAGTGAGTCCAGAGAGTGCACTGGCTCCACTGGGGATGCAGTGCAGTGAGTCCAGAGAGTGCACTGGCACCACTGGGGATGCAGTGCAGTGAGTCCAGAGAGTGCACTGGCACCACTGGGGATGCACTGCAGTGAGTCCCGAGAGTGCACTGGCATCACTGGGGATGCACTGCAGTGAGTCCAGAGAGTGCACTGGCACCTTGGGGATGCACTGCAGTGACTCAAAAGAGTGCACTGGCACCACTGGGGATGCACTGCAGTGAGTCCGGAGAGTGCACTGGAACCAATGGTGATGCAGTGAAGTGAGTCCAGAGAGTGCACTGGCACCAATGGGGATGCACTCCAGTGAGTCCAAAGAGTGCACTGGCACCACTGGGGATGCAGTGCAGTGACTCCAGAGAGTGCAGAGGCACCACTGTTGATGCAGTGCTGCGACTCCAGAGAGTGCACTGGCACCACTGGGGATGCACTGCAGTGAGTGCAGAGAGTGCACTGGCACCACTGGTGATGCAGTGCAGTGAGTGCAGAGAGTGCACTGGCACCACTGGGGATGCAGTGCAGTGAGTCCGGAGAGTGCACTGGCACCAATGGTGATTCAGTGAAGTGAGTCCAGAGAGTGTAGTGGCACCACTGGGAATGCAGTGCAGTGAGTCCAGAGAGTGCACTGGCACCACTGGGGATGCACTGCAGTGAGTCCAGAGAGTGCAATGGCACCACTGGGGATGCAGTGCAGTGAGTCCAGAGAGTGCACTGGCACCACTGGGGATGCACTGCAGTGACTCGAAAGAGTGCACTGGCACCACTGCGGATGCACTGCAGTGAGTCCGGAGAGTGCCCTGGCACCAATGGTGATGCAGTGCAGTGAGTCCAGAGAGTGCAGTGACACCACTGGGGATGCAGTGCAGTGAGTCCAGAGAGTGCACTGGCACCACTGCGGATGCACTGCAGTGAGTCCAGAGAGTGCACTGGCACCACTGGGGATGCAATGCAGTGAGTCCAGAGAGTGCACTGGCACCACTGGGGATGATGTGCAGTGAGTCCAGAGAGTGCACTGGCTCCACTGGGGATGCAGTGCAGTGAGTCCAGAGAGTGCACTGGCACCACTGGGGATGCACTGCAGTGAGTCCAGAGAGTGCACTGGCACCACTAGGGATGCACTGCAGTGAGTCCCGAGAGTGCACTGGCATCACTGGGGATGCACTGCAGTGAGTCCAGAGAGTGCACTGGCACCTTGGGGATGCACTGCAGTGACTCAAAAGAGTGCACTGGCACCACTGGGGATGCACTGCAGTGAGTCCGGAGAGTGCACTGGCACCAATGGTGATGCAGTGAAGTGAGTCCAGAGAGTGCAGAGGCACCACTGGGGATGCACTGCAGTGAGTCCAGAGAGTGCACTGGCACCACTGGGGATGCACTGCAGTGAGTCCAGAGAGTGCACTGGCACCACTGGGGATGCACTGCAGTGAGTGCAGAGAGTGCACTGGCACCAATGGGGATGCACTGCAGTGAGTCCAGAGAGTGAACTGGCACCACTGGGGATGCAGTGCAGTGAGTCCAGAGAGTGCACTGGCACCACTGGGGATGCAGTGCAGTGAGTCCAGAGAGTGCACTGGCACCACTGGGGATGCACTGCAGTGAGTCCAGAGAGTGCACTGGCACCACTGGGGATGCACTGCAGTGAGTCCAGAGAGTGCACTGGCACCACTGGGGATGCACTGCAGTGAGTCCAGAGAGTGCACTGGCACCACTGGGGATGCAGTGCAGTGAGTCCAGAGAGTGCACTGGCACCACTGGGGATGCAGTGCAGTGAGTCCAGAGAGTGCACTGGCGCCACTGGGGATGCACTGCAGTGACTCCAGAGAGTGCACTGTCACCACTGGGGATGCAGTGCAGTGAGTCCAGAGAGTGCACTGGCACAAAAGGGGATGCACTGCAGTGAGTCTAGAGAGTGCAGAGGCACCACTGTTGATGCACTGCAGTGACTCCAGAGAGTGCAGAGGCACCACTGTTGATGCAGTGCAGAGAGTGCACTGGCACCAGTGCGGAAGCACTGCAGTGAGTCCAGAGAGTGCACTGGCACCACTGGGGATGCACTGCAGTGAGTCCAGAGAGTGCACTGGCACAACTGGGGATGCAGTGCAGTGAGTCCAGAGAGTGCACTGGCACCACTGGGGATGCAGTGCAGTGAGTGCAGAGAGTGCACTAGCACCAATGGGATGCAGTGCAGTGAGTCCAGAGAGTGCACAGGCACCACTGGGGATGCACTGCAGTGCGTCCAGAGAGTGCACTGGCACCACTGGGGATGCAGTGCAGTGGGTCCAGAGAGTGCAGTGGCACCACTGGGGATGCAGTGCAGTGAGTCCAGAGAGTGCACTGGCACCACTGGGGATGCAGTGCAGTGAGTCCAGAGAGTGCACTGTCAGCACTGGGGATGCAGTGCAGTGAGTCCAGAGAGTGCACTGGCACCACTGGGGATGCACTGCAGTGACTCCAGAGACTGCACTGCCACCACTGGGGATGCACTGCAGTGAGTCCAGAGAATGCACTGGCACCACTGGGGATGCAGTGCAGTGACTCGAAAGAGTGCACTGGCACCACTGGGGATGCACTGCAGTGAGTCCGGGGAGTGCCCTGGCACCAATGGTGATGCACTGCAGTGATCCAGAGAGTGCACTGGAACCACTGGGGATGCAGTGCAGTGAGTGCAGAGAGTGCACTGGCACCACTGGGGATGCACTGCAGTGAGTCCAGAGAGTGCACTGGCACCACTGGGGATGCAGTGCAGTGACTCCAGAGAGTGCACGGGCACCACTGGGGATGCAGTGCAGTGAGTCCAGAGAGTGCACTGGCACAAAAGGGGATGCACTGCAGTGAGTCCAGAGAGGTCACTGGCACCACTGGGGATGCAGTGCAATGAGTCCAGAGAGTGCACTGGCACCAGTGGGGATGCACTGCAGTGTGTCCAGAGAGTGCACTGGCACCACTGGGGATGCACTGCAGTGAGTCCAGAGAGTGCACTGGCACCACTGGGGATGCACTGCAGTGAGTCCAGAGAGTGCACTGGCAGCACTGGGGATGCAGTGCAGTGACTCCAGAGAGTGCAGAGGCACCACTGTTGATGCAGTGCTGCGACTCCAGCGAGTGCACTGGCACCACTGGGGATGCAGTGCAGTGAGTGCAGAGAGTGCACTGGCACCACTGGGGATGCACTGCAGTGAGTGCAGAGAGTGCACTGGCACCACTGGGGATGCAGTGCTTTGACTCCAGAGAGTGCACTGGCACCACTGGGGATGCAGTGCAGTGAGTCCAGAGAGTGCACTGGCACAAAAGGGGATGCAGTGCAGTGAGTCCAGAGAGTGCACTGGCACCACTGGGGATGCAGTGCAATGAGTCCAGAGAGTGCACTGGCACAAAAGGGGATGCACTGCAATGAGTCCAGAGAGTGCACTGGCACCACTGGGGATGCAGTGCAGTGAGTCCAGAGAGTGCACTGGCACCACTGGGGATGCAGTGCAGTGAGTCCAGAGAATGCACTGTCAGCAATGGGGATGCAGTGCAGTGAGTCCAGAGAGTACACTGGCACCACTGGGGATGCAGTGCAGTGAGTCCAGAGAGTGCACTGGCACCACTGGGGATGCACTGCAATGAGTCAAGAGAATGCACTGGCACTAATGGGGATGCAGTGCAGTGAGTCCAGAGAGTGCAGTGGCACCACTGGGGATGCAGTGCAGTGAGTCCAGAGAGTGCACTGGCACCACTGGGGATGCACTGCAGTGAGTCCAGAGAGTGCACTGGCACCACTGGGGATGCAGTGCAGTGAGTCCAGAGAGTGCAATGGCACCACTGGGGATGCACTGCAGTGACTCGAAAGAGTGCACTGGCACCACTGCGGATGCACTGCAGTGAGTCCGGAGAGTGCCCTGGCACCAATGGTGATGCAGTGCAGTGAGTCCAGAGAGTGCAGTGACACCACTGCGGATGCACTGCAGTGAGTCCAGAGAGTGCACTGGCACCACTGGGGATGCAATGCAGTGAGTCCAGAGAGTGCACTGGCACCACTGGGGATGAAGTGCAGTGAGTCCAGAGAGTGCACTGGCACCACTGGGGATGCAGTGCAGTGAGTCCAGAGAGTGCACTGGCACCACTGGGGATGCAGTGCAGTGAGTCCAGAGAGTGCACTGGCACCACTAGGGATGCACTGCAGTGAGTCCCGAGAGTGCACTGGCACCTTGGGGATGCACTGCAGTGACTCAAAAGAGTGCACTGGCACCTTGGGGATGCACTGCAGTGACTCAAAAGAGTGCACTGGCACCACTGGGGATGCACTGCAGTGAGTCCGGAGAGTGCACTGGCACCAATGGTGATGCAGTGAAGTGAGTCCAGAGAGTGCAGTGGCACCACTGGGGATGCAGTGCAGTGAGCTCAGAGAGTGCACTGGCACCACTGGGGATGCAGTGCAGTGAGTCCAGAGAGTGCACTGGCACCACTGGGGATGCATTGCAGTGAGTCCAGAGAGTGCTCTGGGAACACAGGGGATGCAGTGCAGTGAGTGCAGAGAGTGCACTGGCACCACTGGGGATGCAGTGCAGTGAGTCCAGAGAGTGCACTGGCACCACTGGGGATGCACTGCAGTGACTCGAAAGAGTGCACTGGCACCACTGTGGATGCACTGCAGTGAGTCCGGAGAGTGCCCTGGCACCAATGGTGATGCAGTGCAGTGAGTCCAGAGAGTGCAGTGGCACCACTGGGGATGCACTGCAGTGAGTCCAGAGAGTGCACTGGCACCACTGGGGATGCACTGCAGTGAGTCCAGAGAGTGAACTGGTACCAGTGGGGATGCAGTGCAGTGAGTCCAGAGAGTGCACTGGCACCACTGGGGATGCACTGCAGTGAGTCCAGAGAGTGCACTGGCACCACTGGGGATGCACTCCAGTGAGTCCAAAGAGTGCACTGGCACCACTGGGGATGCAGTGCAGTGAGTCCAGAGAGTGCAGAGGCACCACTGTTGATGCAGTGCTGCGACTCCAGAGAGTGCACTGGCACCACTGGGGATGCACTGCAGTGAGTGCAGAGAGTGCACTGGCACCACTGGTGATGCAGTGCAGTGAGTGCAGAGAGTGCACTGGAACCAGTGGGGATGCACTGCAGTGAGTCCAGAGAGTGCACTGGTACCTTGGGGATGCACTGCAGTGAGTCCAGAGAGTGCACTGGCACCACTAGGGATGCACTGCAGTGAGTCCCGAGAGTGCACTGGCATCACTGGGGATGCACTGCAGTGAGTCCAGAGAGTGCACTGGCACCTTGGGGATGCACTGCAGTGACTCAAAAGAGTGCACTGGCACCACTGGGGATGCACTGCAGTGAGTCCGGAGAGTGCACTGGCACCTATGGTGATGCAGTGAAGTGAGTCCAGAGAGTGCAGAGGCACCACTGGGGATGCACTGCAGTGAGTCCAGAGAGTGCACTGGCACCACTGGGGATGCACTGCAGTGAGTCCAGAGAGTGCACTGGCACCACTGGGGATGCACTGCAGTGAGTCCAGAGAGTGCACTGGCACCACTGGGGATGCACTGCAGTGAGTGCAGAGAGTGCACTGGCACCAATGGGGATGCACTGCAGTGAGTCCAGAGAGTGAACTGGCACCACTGGGGATGCAGTGCAGTGAGTCCAGAGAGTGCACTGGCACCACTGGGGATGCACTGCAGTGAGTCCAGAGAGTGCACTGGCACCACTGGGGATGCACTGCAGTGAGTCCAGAGAGTGCACTGGCACCACTGGGGATGCACTGCAGTGAGTCCAGAGAGTGCACTGGCACCACTGGGGATGCAGTGCAGTGAGTCCAGAGAGTGCACTGTCAGCACTGGGGATGCAGTGCAGTGAGTCCAGAGAGTGCACTGGCACCACTGGGGATGCAGTGCAGTGAGTCCAGAGAGTGCACTGGCGCCACTGAGGATGCACTGCAGTGACTCCAGAGAGTGCACTGTCACCACTGGGGATGCAGTGCAGTGAGTCCAGAGAGTGCACTGGCACAAAAGGGGATGCACTGCAGTGAGTCTAGAGAGTGCACTGGCACCACTGGGTATGCACTGCAGTGACTCCAGAGAGTGCAGTGGCACCACTGGGGATGCAGTGCACTGAGTCCAGAGAGTACACTGGCAACAACTGGGGATGCAGTGCAGTGAGTCCAGAGAGTGCACTGGCACCACTGGGGATGCAGTGCAGTGAGTCCAGAGAGTGCACTGGCACCACGGGGGATGCACTGCAGTGACTCCAGAGACTGGACTTCCACGAGTGGGGTTGCACTGCAGTGAGTCTAGAGAATGCACTGGCAAAATTGGGGATGCAGTGCAGTGACTCGAAAGAGTGCACTGGCACCACTGGGGATGCACTGCAGTGAGTCCGGAGAGTGCCCTGGCACCAATGGTGATGCAGTGCAGTGATCCATAGAGCGCACTGGAACCACTGGGGATGCAGTGCAGTGAGTCCAGAGAGTGCACTGTCACCACTGGGGATGCAGTGCAGTGAGTCCAGAGAGTACACTGGCACCTCAGGGGCTGCACTGCAGTGAGTCCAGAGAGTGCACTGGCACCACTGGGGATGCAGTGCGGTGAGTCCAGAGAGTGCACTGGCACCACTGGGGATGCACTGCAGTGAGTCCAGAGAGTGCTCTGGGAACACCGGGGATGCAGTGCAGTGAGTGCAGAGAGTACACTGGCACCTCAGGGGCTGCACTGCAGTGAGTCCAGAGAGTGCACTGGCACCACTGGGGATGCAGTGCAGTGAGTCCAGAGAGTGCACTGGCACCACTGGGGATGCACTGCAGTGAGTCCAGAGAGTGCACTGGCACCATTAGGGGATGCAGTGCAGTGAGTCCGGAGAGTGCACTGGCTCCACTGGGGATGCAGTGCAGTGAGTCCAGAGAGTGCACTGGCACCACTGGGGTTGCACTGCAGTGAGTCCAGAGAGTGCACTGTCAGCACTGGGGATGCAGTGCAGTGAGTCCAGAGAGTGCACTGTCAGCACTGGGGATGCAGTGCAGTGAGTCCAGAGAGTGCAGTGGCACCACTGGGGATGCAGTGCAGTGAGTCCCGAGAGTGCACTGGCACCACTGGGGATGCAATGCAGTGAGTCCAGAGAGTGCACTGGCACCACTGGGGATGCAGTGCAGTGACTCCAGAGAGTGCAGAGGCACCACTGTTGATGCAGTGCAGTGAGTGCAGAGAGTGCACTGGCACCAGTGCGGAAGCACTGCAGTGAGTCCAGAGAGTGCACTGGCACCACTGGGGATGCAGTGCAGTGAGTGCACAGAGTGCACTGGCACCACTGGGGATGCAGTGCAGTGAGTCCAGAGAGTGCACTGGCACCTTGGGGATGCACTGCAGTGACTCAAAAGAGTGCACTGGCACCACTGCGGATGCACTGCAGTGAGTCCGGAGAGTGCACTGGCACCAATGGTGATGCAGTGAAGTGAGTCCAGAGAGTGCAGTGGCACCACTGGGGATGCAGTGCAGTGAGTCCAGAGAGTGCACTGGCACCACTGGGGATGCAGTGCAGTGAGTCCAGAGAGTGCACTGGCACCACTGGGGATGCACTGCAGTGAGTCCAGAGAGTGCACTGGCAACACTGGGGATGCAGTGCAGTGACTCGAAAGAGTGCACTGGCACCACTGCGGATGCACTGCAGTGAGTCCGGAGAGTGCCCTGGCACCAATGGTGATGCAGTGCAGTGAGTCCAGAGAGTGCAGTGACACCACTGGGGATGCAGTGCAGTGAGTCCAGAGAGTGCACTGGCACCACTGGGGATGCAATGCAGTGAGTCCAGAGAGTGCACTGGCACCACTGGGGATGCAGTGCAGTGAGTCCAGAGAGTGCACTGGCTCCACTGGGGATGCAGTGCAGTGAGTCCAGAGAGTGCACTGGCACCACTGGGGATGCAGTGCAGTGAGTCCAGAGAGTGCACTGGCACCTTGGGGATGCACTGCAGTGACTCAAAAGAGTGCATTGGCACCACTGCGGATGCACTGCAGTGAGTCCGGAGAGTGCACTGGCACCACTGGGGATGCAGTGCAGTGAGTCCACAGAGTGCACTGGCACCACAGGGGATACACTGCAGTGAGTCCAGAGAGTGCACTGGCACCACTGGGGACGCAGTGCAGTGACTACAGAGAGTGCACTGGCACCATTGGGGATGCAGTGCACTGAGTCCAGAGAGTGCACTGGCACCAGTGGGGATGCACTGCAGTGGGTCCAGAGAGTGCACTGGCACCACTGGGGATGCAGTGCAGTGAGTCCAGAGAGTGCACTGGCACCACTGGGAATGCAGTGCAGTGAGTCCAGAGAGTGCACTGGCACCACTGGGGATGCAGTGCAGTGACTCCAGAGAGTGCACTGGCACCACTGGTGATGCAGTGCAGTGAGTGCAGAGAGTGCACTGGCACCACTGGGGATGCACTGCAAAGAGCTCATAGAGTGCACTGGCACCACTGGGGATGCAGTGCAGTGAGTCCAGAGAGTGCAGTGGCTCCATTGGGGATGCAGTGCACTGAGTTCAGAGAGTGCACTGGCACCACTGGGGTTGCAGTGCACTGAGTTCAGAGAGTGCACTGGCACCACTGGGGATGCAGTGCAGTGAGTCCAGAGAGTGCACTGGCACCACTGGGGATGCAGTGCAGTGAGTCCAGAGAGTGCACTGGCACCACTGGGGATGCACTACAGTGAGTCCAGAGAGTGCACTGGCACCACTGGGGATGCAGTACAGTGACTCCAGAGAGTGCAGAGGCACCACTGTTGATGCAGTGCAGTGAGTGCAGAGAGTGCACTGGCACCAGTGCGGAAGCACTGCAGTGAGTCCAGAGAGTGCACTGGCACCACTGGGGATGCACTGCAGTGAGTCCAGAGAGTGCACTGGCACAACTGGGGATGCAGTGCAGTGAGTCCAGAGAGTGCACTGGCACCACTGGGGATGCAGTGCAGTGACTCCAGAGAGTGCAGAGGCACCACTGTTGATGCAGTGCTGCGACTCCAGCGAGTGCACTGGCACCACTGGGGATGCAGTGCAGTGAGTGCAGAGAGTGCACTGGCACCACTGGGGATGCACTGCAGTGAGTGCAGAGAGTGCACTGGCACCACTGGGGATGCAGTGCAGTGAGTCCAGAGAGTGCACTGGCACCACTGGGGATGCAGTGCAGTGAGTCCAGAGAGTGCACTGGCACCACTGGGGATGCAGTGCAGTGAGTCCAGAGAGTGCACTGGCACCACTGGGGATGCAGTGCAATGAGTCCAGAGAGTGCACTGGCACAAAAGGGGATGCAATGCAGTGAGTCCAGAGAGTGCACTGGCACCACTGGGGATGCAGTGCAGTGAGTCCAGAGAGTGCACTGGCACCACTGGGGATGCAGTGCAGTGAGTCCAGAGAATGCACTGTCAGCAATGGGGATGCAGTGCAGTGAGTCCAGAGAGTACACTGGCACCACTGGGGATGCAGTGCAGTGAGTCCAGAGAGTGCACTGGCACCACTGGGGATGCACTGCAATGAGTCAAGAGAATGCACTGGCACTAATGGGGATGCAGTGCAGTGAGTCCAGAGAGTGCAGTGGCACCACTGGGGATGCAGTGCAGTGAGTCCAGAGAGTGCACTGGCACCACTGGGGATGCACTGCAGTGAGTCCAGAGAGTGCACTGGCACCACTGGGGATGCAGTGCAGTGAGTCCAGAGAGTGCAATGGCACCACTGGGGATGCACTGCAGTGACTCGAAAGAGTGCACTGGCACCACTGCGGATGCACTGCAGTGAGTCCGGAGAGTGCCCTGGCACCAATGGTGATGCAGTGCAGTGAGTCCAGAGAGTGCAGTGACACCACTGGGGATGCAGTGCAGTGAGTCCAGAGAGTGCACTGGCACCACTGCGGATGCACTGCAGTGAGTCCAGAGAGTGCACTGGCACCACTGGGGATGCAATGCAGTGAGTCCAGAGAGTGCACTGGCACCACTGGGGATGAAGTGCAGTGAGTCCAGAGAGTGCACTGGCTCCACTGGGGATGCAGTGCAGTGAGTCCAGAGAGTGCACTGGCACCACTGGGGATGCAGTGCAGTGAGTCCAGAGAGTGCACTGGCACCACTAGGGATGCACTGCAGTGAGTCCCGAGAGTGCACTGGCACCTTGGGGATGCACTGCAGTGACTCAAAAGAGTGCACTGGCACCTTGGGGATGCACTGCAGTGACTCAAAAGAGTGCACTGGCACCACTGGGGATGCACTGCAGTGAGTCCGGAGAGTGCACTGGCACCAATGGTGATGCAGTGAAGTGAGTCCAGAGAGTGCAGTGGCACCACTGGGGATGCAGTGCAGCGAGCTCAGAGAGTGCACTGGCACCACTGGGGATGCAGTGCAGTGAGTCCAGAGAGTGCACTGGCACCACTGGGGATGCATTGCAGTGAGTCCAGAGAGTGCTCTGGGAACACAGGGGATGCAGTGCAGTGAGTGCAGAGAGTGCACTGGCACCACTGGGGATGCAGTGCAGTGAGTCCAGAGAGTGCACTGGCACCACTGGGGATGCACTGCAGTGACTCGAAAGAGTGCACTGGCACCACTGGGGATGCACTGCAGTGAGTCCGGAGAGTGCCCTGGCACCAATGGTGATGCAGTGCAGTGAGTCCAGAGAGTGCAGTGGCACCACTGGGGATGCACTGCAGTGAGTCCAGAGAGTGCACTGGCACCACTGGGGATGCACTGCAGTGAGTCCAGAGAGTGAACTGGTACCAGTGGGGATGCAGTGCAGTGAGTCCAGAGAGTGCACTGGCACCACTGGGGATGCACTGCAGTGAGTCCAGAGAGTGCACTGGCACCACTGGGGATGCACTCCAGTGAGTCCAAAGAGTGCACTGGCACCACTGGGGATGCAGTGCAGTGAGTCCAGAGAGTGCAGAGGCACCACTGTTGATGCAGTGCTGCGACTCCAGAGAGTGCACTGGCACCACTGGGGATGCACTGCAGTGAGTGCAGAGAGTGCACTGGCACCACTGGTGATGCAGTGCAGTGAGTGCAGAGAGTGCACTGGCACCACTGGGGATGCACTGCAGTGAGTCCAGAGAGTGCACTGGTACCTTGGGGATGCACTGCAGTGAGTCCAGAGAGTGCACTGGCACCACTAGGGATGCACTGCAGTGAGTCCCGAGAGTGCACTGGCATCACTGGGGATGCACTGCAGTGAGTCCAGAGAGTGCACTGGCACCTTGGGGATGCACTGCAGTGACTCAAAAGAGTGCACTGGCACCACTGGGGATGCACTGCAGTGAGTCCGGAGAGTGCACTGGCACCTATGGTGATGCAGTGAAGTGAGTCCAGAGAGTGCAGAGGCACCACTGGGGATGCACTGCAGTGAGTCCAGAGAGTGCACTGGCACCACTGGGGATGCACTGCAGTGAGTCCAGAGAGTGCACTGGCACCACTGGGGATGCACTGCAGTGAGTCCAGAGAGTGCACTGGCACCACTGGGGATGCACTGCAGTGAGTGCAGAGAGTGCACTGGCACCAATGGGGATGCACTGCAGTGAGTCCAGAGAGTGAACTGGCACCACTGGGGATGCAGTGCAGTGAGTCCAGAGAGTGCACTGGCACCACTGGGGATGCACTGCAGTGAGTCCAGAGAGTGCACTGGCACCACTGGGGATGCACTGCAGTGAGTCCAGAGAGTGCACTGGCACCACTGGGGATGCACTGCAGTGAGTCCAGAGAGTGCACTGGCACCACTGGGGATGCAGTGCAGTGAGTCCAGAGAGTGCACTGTCAGCACTGGGGATGCAGTGCAGAGAGTCCAGAGAGTGCACTGGCACCACTGGGGATGCAGTGCAGTGAGTCCAGAGAGTGCACTGGCGCCACTGGGGATGCACTGCAGTGACTCCAGAGAGTGCACTGTCACCACTGGGGATGCAGTGCAGTGAGTCCAGAGAGTGCACTGGCACAAAAGGGGATGCACTGCAGTGAGTCTAGAGAGTGCACTGGCACCACTGGGTATGCACTGCAGTGACTCCAGAGAGTGCAGTGGCACCACTGGGGATGCAGTGCACTGAGTCCAGAGAGTACACTGGCAACAACTGGGGATGCAGTGCAGTGAGTCCAGAGAGTGCACTGGCACCACTGGGGATGCAGTGCAGTGAGTCCAGAGAGTGCACTGGCACCACGGGGGATGCACTGCAGTGACTCCAGAGACTGGACTTCCACGAGTGGGGTTGCACTGCAGTGAGTCTAGAGAATGCACTGGCAAAATTGGGGATGCAGTGCAGTGACTCGAAAGAGTGCACTGGCACCACTGGGGATGCACTGCAGTGAGTCCGGAGAGTGCCCTGGCACCAATGGTGATGCAGTGCAGTGATCCATAGAGCGCACTGGAACCACTGGGGATGCAGTGCAGTGAGTCCAGAGAGTGCACTGTCACCACTGGGGATGCAGTGCAGTGAGTCCAGAGAGTACACTGGCACCTCAGGGGCTGCACTGCAGTGAGTCCAGAGAGTGCACTGGCACCACTGGGGATGCAGTGCGGTGAGTCCAGAGAGTGCACTGGCACCACTGGGGATGCACTGCAGTGAGTCCAGAGAGTGCTCTGGGAACACCGGGGATGCAGTGCAGTGAGTGCAGAGAGTACACTGGCACCTCAGGGGCTGCACTGCAGTGAGTCCAGAGAGTGCACTGGCACCACTGGGGATGCAGTGCAGTGAGTCCAGAGAGTGCACTGGCACCACTGGGGATGCACTGCAGTGAGTCCAGAGAGTGCACTGGCACCATTAGGGGATGCAGTGCAGTGAGTCCGGAGAGTGCACTGGCTCCACTGGGGATGCAGTGCAGTGAGTCCAGAGAGTGCACTGGCACCACTGGGGTTGCACTGCAGTGAGTCCAGAGAGTGCACTGTCAGCACTGGGGATGCAGTGCAGTGAGTCCAGAGAGTGCACTGTCAGCACTGGGGATGCAGTGCAGTGAGTCCAGAGAGTGCAGTGGCACCACTGGGGATGCACTGCAGTGAGTCCCGAGAGTGCACTGGCACCACTGGGGATGCAATGCAGTGAGTCCAGAGAGTGCACTGGCACCACTGGGGATGCAGTGCAGTGACTCCAGAGAGTGCAGAGGCACCACTGTTGATGCAGTGCAGTGAGTGCAGAGAGTGCACTGGCACCAGTGCGGAAGCACTGCAGTGAGTCCAGAGAGTGCACTGGCACCACTGTGGATGCAGTGCAGTGAGTGCACAGAGTGCACTGGCACCACTGGGGATGCAGTGCAGTGAGTCCAGAGAGTGCACTGGCACCTTGGGGATGCACTGCAGTGACTCAAAAGAGTGCAGTGGCACCACTGCGGATGCACTGCAGTGAGTCCGGAGAGTGCACTGGCACCAATGGTGATGCAGTGAAGTGAGTCCAGAGAGTGCAGTGGCACCACTGGGGATGCAGTGCAGTGAGTCCAGAGAGTGCACTGGCACCACTGGGGATGCAGTGCAGTGAGTCCAGAGAGTGCACTGGCACCACTGGGGATGCACTGCAGTGATTCCAGAGAGTGCACTGGCAACACTGGGGATGCAGTGCAGTGACTCGAAAGAGTGCACTGACACCACTGCGGATGCACTGCAGTGAGTCCGGAGAGTGCCCTGGCACCAATGGTGATGCAGTGCAGTGAGTCCAGAGAGTGCAGTGACACCACTGGGGATGCAGTGCAGTGAGTCCAGAGAGTGCACTGGCACCACTGGGGATGCAATGCAGTGAGTCCAGAGAGTGCACTGGCACCACTGGGGATGCAGTGCAGTGAGTCCAGAGAGTGCACTGGCTCCACTGGGGATGCAGTGCAGTGAGTCCAGAGAGTGCACTGGCACCACTGGGGATGCAGTGCAGTGAGTCCAGAGAGTGCACTGGCACCTTGGGGATGCACTGCAGTGACTCAAAAGAGTGCATTGGCACCACTGCGGATGCACTGCAGTGAGTCCGGAGAGTGCACTGGCACCACTGGGGATGCAGTGCAGTGAGTCCACAGAGTGCACTGGCACCACAGGGGATACACTGCAGTGAGTCCAGAGAGTGCACTGGCACCACTGGGGACGCAGTGCAGTGACTACAGAGAGTGCACTGGCACCATTGGGGATGCAGTGCACTGAGCCCAGAGAGTGCACTGGCACCACTGGGGATGCACTGCAGTGGGTCCAGAGAGTGCACTGGCACCACTGGGGATGCAGTGCAGTGAGTCCAGAGAGTGCACTGGCACCACTGGGAATGCAGTGCAGTGAGTCCAGAGAGTGCACTGGCACCACTGCGGATGCACTGCAGTGACTCCAGAGAGTGCACTGGCACCACTGGTGATGCAGTGCAGTGAGTGCAGAGAGTGCACTGGCACCACTGGGGATGCACTGCAAAGAGCTCATAGAGTGCACTGGCACCACTGGGGATGCAGTGCAGTGAGTCCAGAGAGTGCAGTGGCTCCATTGGGGATGCAGTGCACTGAGTTCAGAGAGTGCACTGGCACCACTGGGGTTGCAGTGCACTGAGTTCAGAGAGTGCACTGGCACCACTGGGGATGCAGTGCACTGAGTCCAGAGAGTGCACTGGCACCACTGGGGATGCAGTGCAGTGAGTCCAGAGAGTGCACTGGCACCACTGGGGATGCACTACAGTGAGTCCAGAGAGTGCACTGGCACCACTGGGGATGCAGTACAGTGACTCCAGAGAGTGCAGAGGCACCACTGTTGATGCAGTGCAGTGAGTGCAGAGAGTGCACTGGCACCAGTGCGGAAGCACTGCAGTGAGTCCAGAGAGTGCACTGGCACCACTGGGGATGCACTGCAGTGAGTCCAGAGAGTGCACTGGCACAACTGGGGATGCAGTGCAGTGAGTCCAGAGAGTGCACTGGCACCACTGGGGATGCAGTGCAGTGACTCCAGAGAGTGCACTAGCACCAATGGGATGCAGTGCAGTGAGTCCAGAGAGTGCACAGGCACCACTGGGGATGCACTGCAGTGCGTCCAGAGAGTGCACTGGCACCACTGGGGATGCAGTGCAGTGGGTCCAGAGAGTGCACTGGCACCACTGGGGATGCAGTGCAGTAACTCCAGAGAGTGCACTGGCCCCACAGGGGTTGTAGTGCAGTGAGTCCAGAGAGTGCACTGGCACCACTGGGGATGCACTGCAGTGAGTCCAGAGAGTGCCCTGGAACCACTGGGGATGCAGCGCAGTGACTACAGAGAGTGCACTGTCTCCACTGGGGATGCAGTGCAGTTAGTCCAGAGAGTACACTGCCACCACTGGTGATGCAGTGCAGTGAGTCCAGAGAGTGCACTGTCAGCACTGGGGATGCAGTGCAGTGAGTCCAGAGAGTGCACTGGCACCACTGGGGATGCACTGCAGTGAGTCCAGAGAGTGCACTGGCACCACTGGGGATGCAGTGCAGTGAGTCCAGAGAGTGCACTGTCAGCACTGGGGATGCAGTGCAGTGAGTCCAGAGAGTGCACTGGCACCACTGGGGATGCACTGCAGTGACTCCAGAGACTGCACTGCCACCAATGGGGATGCACTGCAGTGAGTCCAGAGAATGCACTGGCACCACTGGGGATGCAGTGCAGTGACTCGAAAGAGTGCACTGGCACCACTGGGGATGCACTGCAGTGAGTCCGGGGAGTGCCCTGGCACCAATGGTGATGCACTGCAGTGATCCAGAGAGTGCACTGGAACCACTGGGGATGCAGTGCAGTGAGTCCAGAGAGTGCACTGGCACCACTGGGGATGCACTGCAGTGAGTCCAAAGAGTGTACTGGCACCACTGGGTATGCAGTGCAGTTAGTCTATAGAGTGCACTGGCTCCACTGGGGATGCAGTGCAGTGACTCAAGAGAGTGCACTGGCACCACTGGGGATGCAGTGCAGTGAGTCCAGAGAGTGCAATGGCACCACAGGGGATGCACTGCAGTGATTCCAGAGAGTGCACTGTCACCACTGGGGATGCAGTGCAGTGAGTCCAGAGAGTACACTGGCACCACTGGGGATGCACCTTGGTGAGGTCAGAGAGTGCTCTGGGAACACCGGGGATGCAGTGCAGTGAGTGCAGAGAGTGCACTGGCACCACTGGGGATGCAGTGCAGTGAGTGCAGAGAGTGCACTGGCACCACTGGGGATGCACTGCAGTGAGTCCAGAGAGTGCACTGGCACCACTGGGGATGCAGTGCAGTGAGTGCAGAGAGTGCACTGGCACAAAAGGGGATGCACTGCAGTGAGTCCAGAGAGTGCACTGGCACCACTGGGGATGCAGTGCAGTGAGTCCGGAGAGTGCACTGGCACCACTGGGGATGCAGTGCAGTGAGTCCAGAGAGTGCACTGGCACCACTGGGGATGCACTGCAGTGAGTCCAGAGAGTGCACTGTCAGCACTGGGGATGCAGTGCAGTGAGTCCAGAGAGTGCACTGTCAGCACTGGGGATGCAGAGCAGTGAGTCCAGAGAGTGCACTGGCACCACAGGGGATGCACTGCAATGAGTCCAGAGAATGCACTGGCAGTAATGGGGATGCAGTGCAGTGACTCGAAAGAGTGCACTGACACCACTGCGGATGCACTGCAGTGAGTCCGGAGAGTGCCCTGGCACCAATGGTGATGCAGTGCAGTGATTCCAGAGAGTGCAGTGGCACCACTGGGGATGCAGTGCAGTGAGTCCAGAGAGTGCACTGGCACCACTGGGGATGCACTGCAGTGAGTCCAGAGAGTGCACTGGCACCACTGGGGATGCACTGCAGTGAGTCCAGAGAGTGCACTGGGAACACTGGGGATGCAGTGCAGTGAGTGCAGAGAGTGCACTGGCACCACTGGGGATGCACTGCAGTGACTCGAAAGAGTGCACTGGCACCACTGCGGATGCACTGCAGTGAGTCCGGAGAGTGCCCTGGCACCAACGGTGATGCAGTGCAGTGAGTCCAGAGAGTGCACTGGCACCACTGGGGATGCAGTGCAGTGAGTCCAGAGAGTGCACTGGCACCACTGGGGATGCAATGCAGTGACTACAGAGAGTGCACTGGCACCACTGGTGATGCAGTGCAGTGAGTGCAGAGAGTGCACTGGCACCACTGGGGATGCACTGCAGTGAGTCCAGAGAGTGCACTGGCACCACTGGGGATGCACTGCAGTGAGTCCAGAGAGTGCACTGGCAGCACTGGTGATGCAGTGCAGTGACTCCAGAGAGTGCAGAGGCACCACTGGGGATGCAGTGCTGCGACTCCAGAGAGTGCACTGGCACCACTGGGGATGCAGTGCAGTGAGTCCAGAGAGTGCACTGGCACCACTGGGGATGCAGTGCAGTGAGTCCAGAGAGTGCACTGGCACCAGTGGTGATGCAGTGTAGTGAGTGTAGAGAGTGCACTGGCACCACTGGGGATGCAGTGCAGTGAGTCCAGAGAGTGCACTGGCACCACTGGGGATGCACTGCAGTGACTCGAAAGAGTGCACTGGCACCACGGCGGATGCACTGCAGTGAGTCCGGAGAGTGCCCTGGCACCAATGGTGATGCAGTGCAGTGAGTCCAGAGAGTGCACTGGCACCACTGGGGATGCACTGCAGTGAGTCCAGAGAGTGCACTGGCACCACTGGGGATGCAGTGCAGTGAGTCCAGAGAGTGCACTGGCGCCACTTGGGATGCACTGCAGTGACTCCAGAGAGTGCACTGGCACCACTGGGGATGCAGTGCAGTGAGTCCAGAGAGTGCACTGGCACCACGGGGGATGCACTGCAGTGACTCCAGAGACTGCACTTCCACCAGTGGGGGTGCACTTCAGTGAGTCTAGAGAATGCACTGGCACCACTGGGGATGCAGTGCAGTGACTCGAAAGAGTGCACTGGCACCACTGGGGATGCACTGCAGTGAGTCCGGAGAGTGCCCTGGCACCAATGGTGATGCAGTGCAGTGATCCATAGAGCGCACTGGAACCACTGGGGATGCAGTGCAGTGAGTCCAGAGAGTGCACTGTCACCACTGGGGATGCAGTGCAGTGAGTCCAGAGAGTACACTGGCACCTCAGGGGCTGCACTACAGTGAGTCCAGAGAGTGCACTGGCACCACTGGGGATGCAGTGCGGTGAGTCCAGAGAGTGCACTGGCACCACTGGGGATGCACTGCAGTGAGTCCAGAGAGTGCTCTGGGAACACCGGGGATGCAGTGCAGTGAGTCCGGAGAGTACACTGGCACCTCAGGGGCTGCACTGCAGTGAGTCCAGAGAGTGCACTGGCACCACTGGGGATGCAGTGCAGTGAGTCCAGAGAGTGCACTGGCACCACTGGGGATGCAGTGCAGTGAGTCCAGAGAGTGCACTGGCACCATTAGGGGATGCAGTGCAGTGAGTCCGGAGAGTGCACTGGCTCCACTGGGGATGCAGTGCAGTGAGTCCAGAGAGTGCACTGGCACCACTGGGGTTGCACTGCAGTGAGTCCAGAGAGTGCACTGTCAGCACTGGGGATGCAGTGCAGTGAGTCCAGAGAGTGGACTGTCAGCACTAGGGATGCAGTGCAGTGAGTCCAGAGAGTGCAGTGGCACCACTGGGGATGCAGTGCAGTGAGTCCCGAGAGTGCACTGGCACCACTGGGGATGCAATGCAGTGAGTCCAGAGAGTGCACTGGCACCACTGGGGATGCAGTGCAGTGACTCCAGAGAGTGCAGAGGCACCATTGTTGATGCAGTGCAGTGAGTGCAGAGAGTGCACTGGCACCACTGGGGATGCAATGCAGTGAGTCCAGAGAGTGCACTGGCACCACTGGGGATGCAGTGCAGTGAGTCCAGAGAGTGCACTGGCTCCACTGGGGATGCAGTGCAGTGAGTCCAGAGAGTGCACTGGCACCACTGGGGATGCAGTGCAGTGAGTCCAGAGAGTGCACTGGCACCTTGGGGATGCACTGCAGTGACTCAAAAGAGTGCACTGGCACCACTGCGGATGCACTGCAGTGAGTCCGGAGAGTGCACTGGCACCAATGGTGATGCAGTGAAGTGAGTCCAGAGAGTGCAGTGGCACCACTGGGGATGCAGTGCAGTGAGTCCAGAGAGTGCACTGGCACCACTGCGGATGCACTGCATTGAGTCCAGAGAGTGCACTGGCACCACTGGGGATGCACTGCAGTGATTCCAGAGAGTGCACTGGCACCACTGGGGATGCAGTGCAGTGAGTCCAGAGAGTGCACTGGCACCACTGGGGATGCACTGCAGTGACTCGAAAGAGTGCACTGGCACCACTGGGGATGCACTGCAGTGAGTCCGGACAGTGCCCTGGCACCAATGGTGATGCAGTGCAGTGAGTCCAGAGAGTGCAGTGGCACCACTGGGGATGCAGTGCAGTGAGTCCAGAGAGTGCACTGGCACCACTGGGGATGCACTGCAGTGAGTCCAGAGAGTGCACTGGTACCAGTGGGGATGCAGTGCAGTGAGTCCAGAGAGTGCACTGGCACCACTGGGGATGCACTGCAGTGAGTCCAGAGAGTGCACTGGCACCACTGGGGATGCACTGCAGTGACTCCAGAGAGTGCAGAGGCACCACTGTTGATGCAGTGCTGCGACTCCAGAGAGTGCACTGGCACCACTGGGGATGCACTGCAGTGAGTGCAGAGAGTGCACTGGCACCACTGGTGATGCAGTGCAGTGAGTGCAGAGAGTGCACTGGCACCACTGGGGATGCACTGCAGTGAGTCCAGAGAGTGCACTGGTACCTTGGGGATGCACTGCAGTGACTCAAAAGAGTGCACTGGCACCACTGCGTATGCACTGCAGTGAGTCCGGAGAGTGCACTGGCACCAATGGTGATGCAGTGAAGTGAGTCCAGAGAGTGTAGTGGCACCACTGGGAATGCAGTGCAGTGAGTCCAGAGAGTGCACTGGCACCACTGGGGATGCACTGCAGTGAGTCCAGAGAGTGCACTGGCACCACTGGGGATGCAGGGCAGTGAGTCCAGAGAGTGCACTGGCACCACTGGGGATGCACTGCAGTGACTCGAAAGAGTGCACTGGCACCACTGCGGATGCACTGCAGTGAGTCCGGAGAGTGCCCTGGCACCAATGGTGATGCAGTGCAGTGAGTCCAGAGAGTGCAGTGACACCACTGGGGATGCAGTGCAGTGAGTCCAGAGAGTGCACTGGCACCACTGCGGATGCACTGCAGTGAGTCCAGAGAGTGCACTGGCACCACTGGGGATGCAATGCAGTGAGTCCAGAGAGTGCACTGGCACCACTGGGGATGATGTGCAGTGAGTCCAGAGAGTGCACTGGCTCCACTGGGGATGCAGTGCAGTGAGTCCAGAGAGTGCACTGGCACCACTGGGGATGCACTGCAGTGAGTCCAGAGAGTGCACTGGCACCACTAGGGATGCACTGCAGTGAGTCCCGAGAGTGCACTGGCATCACTGGGGATGCACTGCAGTGAGTCCAGAGAGTGCACTGGCACCTTGGGGATGCACTGCAGTGACTCAAAAGAGTGCACTGGCACCACTGGGGATGCACTGCAGTGAGTCCGGAGAGTGCACTGGCACCAATGGTGATGCAGTGAAGTGAGTCCAGAGAGTGCAGAGGCACCACTGGGGATGCACTGCAGTGAGTCCAGAGAGTGCACTGGCACCACTGGGGATGCACTGCAGTGAGTCCAGAGAGTGCACTGGCACCACTGGGGATGCACTGCAGTGAGTCCAGAGAGTGCACTGGCACCACTGGGGATGCACTGCAGTGAGTGCAGAGAGTGCACTGGCACCAATGGGGATGCACTGCAGTGAGTCCAGAGAGTGAACTGGCACCACTGGGGATGCAGTGCAGTGAGTCCAGAGAGTGCACTGGCACCACTGGGGATGCAGTGCAGTGAGTCCAGAGAGTGCACTGGCACCACTGGGGATGCACTGCAGTGAGTCCAGAGAGTGCACTGGCACCACTGGGGATGCACTGCAGTGAGTCCAGAGAGTGCACTGGCACCACTGGGGATGCAGTGCAGTGAGTCCAGAGAGTGCACTGTCAGCACTGGGGATGCAGTGCAGTGAGTCCAGAGAGTGCACTGGCACCACTGGGGATGCAGTGCAGTGAGTCCAGAGAGTGCACTGGCGCCACTGGGGATGCACTGCAGTGACTCCAGAGAGTGCACTGTCACCACTGGGGATGCAGTGCAGTGAGTCCAGAGAGTGCACTGGCACAAAAGGGGATGCACTGCAGTGAGTCTAGAGAGTGCACTGGCACCACTGGGTATGCACTGCAGTGACTCCAGAGAGTGCAGTGGCACCACTGGGGATGCAGTGCACTGAGTCCAGAGAGTACACTGGCAACAACTGGGGATGCAGTGCAGTGAGTCCAGAGAGTGCACTGGCACCACTGGGGATGCAGTGCAGTGAGTCCAGAGAGTGCACTGGCACCACGGGGGATGCACTGCAGTGACTCCAGAGACTGGACTTCCACGAGTGGGGTTGCACTGCAGTGAGTCTAGAGAATGCACTGGCAAAATTGGGGATGCAGTGCAGTGACTCGAAAGAGTGCACTGGCACCACTGGGGATGCACTGCAGTGAGTCCGGAGAGTGCCCTGGCACCAATGGTGATGCAGTGCAGTGATCCATAGAGCGCACTGGAACCACTGGGGATGCAGTGCAGTGAGTCCAGAGAGTGCACTGTCACCACTGGGGATGCAGTGCAGTGAGTCCAGAGAGTACACTGGCACCTCAGGGGCTGCACTGCAGTGAGTCCAGAGAGTGCACTGGCACCACTGGGACTCAGTGCGGTGAGTCCAGAGAGTGCACTGGCACCACTGGGGATGCACTGCAGTGAGTCCAGAGAGTGCTCTGGGAACACCGGGGATGCAGTGCAGTGAGTGCAGAGAGTACACTGGCACCTCAGGGGCTGCACTGCAGTGAGTCCAGAGAGTGCACTGGCACCACTGGGGATGCAGTGCAGTGAGTCCAGAGAGTGCACTGGCACCACTGGGGATGCACTGCAGTGAGTCCAGAGAGTGCACTGGCACCATTAGGGGATGCAGTGCAGTGAGTCCGGAGAGTGCACTGGCTCCACTGGGGATGCAGTGCAGTGAGTCCAGAGAGTGCACTGGCACCACTGGGGTTGCACTGCAGTGAGTCCAGAGAGTGCACTGTCAGCACTGGGGATGCAGTGCAGTGAGTCCAGAGAGTGCACTGTCAGCACTGGGGATGCAGTGCAGTGAGTCCAGAGAGTGCAGTGGCACCAGTGGGGATGCAGTGCAGTGAGTCCCGAGAGTGCACTGGCACCACTGGGGATGCAATGCAGTGAGTCCAGAGAGTGCACTGGCACCACTGGGGATGCAGTGCAGTGACTCCAGAGAGTGCAGAGGCACCACTGTTGATGCAGTGCAGTGAGTGCAGAGAGTGCACTGGCACCAGTGCGGAAGCACTGCAGTGAGTCCAGAGAGTGCACTGGCACCACTGGGGATGCAGTGCAGTGAGTGCACAGAGTGCACTGGCACCACTGGGGATGCAGTGCAGTGAGTCCAGAGAGTGCACTGGCGCCTTGGGGATGCACTGCAGTGACTCAAAAGAGTGCACTGGCACCACTGCGGATGCACTGCAGTGAGTCCGGAGAGTGCACTGGCACCAATGGTGATGCAGTGAAGTGAGTCCAGAGAGTGCAGTGGCACCACTGGGGATGCAGTGCAGTGAGTCCAGAGAGTGCACTGGCACCACTGGGGATGCAGTGCAGTGAGTCCAGAGAGTGCACTGGCACCACTGGGGATGCACTGCAGTGATTCCAGAGAGTGCACTGGCAACACTGGGGATGCAGTGCAGTGACTCGAAAGAGTGCACTGGCACCACTGCGGATGCACTGCAGTGAGTCCAGAGAGTGCCCTGGCACCAATGGTGATGCAGTGCAGTGAGTCCAGAGAGTGCAGTGACACCACTGGGGATGCAGTGCAGTGAGTCCAGAGAGTGCACTGGCACCACTGGGGATGCAATGCAGTGAGTCCAGAGAGTGCACTGGCACCACTGGGGATGCAGTGCAGTGAGTCCAGAGAGTGCACTGGCTCCACTGGGGATGCAGTGCAGTGAGTCCAGAGAGTGCACTGGCACCACTGGGGATGCAGTGCAGTGAGTCCAGAGAGTGCACTGGCACCACTAGGGATGCAGTGCAGTGAGTCCAGAGAGTGCACTGGCATCAGTGGGGATGCACTGCAGTGAGTCCAGAGAGTGCACTGGCACCTTGGGGATGCACTGCAGTGACTCAAAAGAGTGCATTGGCACCACTGCGGATGCACTGCAGTGAGTCCGGAGAGTGCACTGGCACCACTGGGGATGCAGTGCAGTGAGTCCACAGAGTGCACTGGCACCACAGGGGATACACTGCAGTGAGTCCAGAGAGTGCACTGGCACCACTGGGGACGCAGTGCAGTGACTACAGAGAGTGCACTGGCACCATTGGGGATGCAGTGCACTGAGTCCAGAGAGTGCACTGGCACCAGTGGGGATGCACTGCAGTGGGTCCAGAGAGTGCACTGGCACCACTGGGGATGCAGTGCAGTGAGTCCAGAGAGTGCACTGGCACCACTGGGAATGCAGTGCAGTGAGTCCAGAGAGTGCACTGGCACCACTGGGGATGCAGTGCAGTGACTCCAGAGAGTGCACTGGCACCACTGGTGATGCACTGCAGTGAGTCCAGAGAGTGCACTGGCACCACTGGGGATGCACTGCAAAGAGCTCATAGAGTGCACTGGCACCACTGGGGATGCAGTGCAGTGAGTCCAGAGAGTGCAGTGGCACCATTGGGGATGCAGTGCACTGAGTTCAGAGAGTGCACTGGCACCACTGGGGTTGCAGTGCACTGAGTTCAGAGAGTGCACTGGCACCACTGGGGATGCAGTGCACTGAGTCCAGAGAGTGCACTGGCACCACTGGGGATGCAGTGCAGTGAGTCCAGAGAGTGCACTGGCACCACTGGGGATGCACTACAGTGAGTCCAGAGAGTGCACTGGCACCACTGGGGATGCAGTACAGTGACTCCAGAGAGTGCAGAGGCACCACTGTTGATGCAGTGCAGTGAGTGCAGAGAGTGCACTGGCACCAGTGCGGAAGCACTGCAGTGAGTCCAGAGAGTGCACTGGCACCACTGGGGATGCAGTGCAGTGAGTCCAGAGAGTGCACTGGCACAACTGGGGATGCAGTGCAGTGAGTCCAGAGAGTGCACTGGCACCACTGGGGATGCAGTGCAGTGACTCCAGAGAGTGCACTAGCACCAATGGGATGCAGTGCAGTGAGTCCAGAGAGTGCACAGGCACCACTGGGGATGCACTGCAGTGCGTCCAGAGAGTGCACTGGCACCACTGGGGATGCAGTGCAGTGGGTCCAGAGAGTGCACTGGCACCACTGGGGATGCAGTGCAGTAACTCCAGAGAGTGCACTGGCCCCACAGGGGTTGTAGTGCAGTGAGTCCAGAGAGTGCACTGGCACCACTGGGGATGCACTGCAGTGAGTCCAGAGAGTGCCCTGGAACCACTGGGGATGCAGCGCAGTGACTACAGAGAGTGCACTGTCTCCACTGGGGATGCAGTGCAGTTAGTCCAGAGAGTACACTGCCACCACTGGTGATGCAGTGCAGTGAGTCCAGAGAGTGCACTGTCAGCACTGGGGATGCAGTGCAGTGAGTCCAGAGAGTGCACTGGCACCACTGGGGATGCACTGCAGTGAGTCCAGAGAGTGCACTGGCACCACTGGGGATGCAGTGCAGTGAGTCCAGAGAGTGCACTGTCAGCACTGGGGATGCAGTGCAGTGAGTCCAGAGAGTGCACTGGCACCACTGGGGATGCACTGCAGTGACTCCAGAGACTGCACTGCCACCAATGGGGATGCACTGCAGTGAGTCCAGAGAATGCACTGGCACCACTGGGGATGCAGTGCAGTGACTCGAAAGAGTGCACTGGCACCACTGGGGATGCACTGCAGTGAGTCCGGGGAGTGCCCTGGCACCAATGGTGATGCACTGCAGTGATCCAGAGAGTGCACTGGAACCACTGGGGATGCAGTGCAGTGAGTCCAGAGAGTGCACTGGCACCACTGGGGATGCACTGCAGTGAGTCCAAAGAGTGTACTGGCACCACTGGGTATGCAGTGCAGTTAGTCTATAGAGTGCACTGGCTCCACTGGGGATGCAGTGCAGTGACTCAAGAGAGTGCACAGGCACCACTGGGGATGCAGTGCAGTGAGTCCAGAGAGTGCAATGGCACCACAGGGGATGCACTGCAGTGATTCCAGAGAGTGCACTGTCACCACTGGGGATGCAGTGCAGTGAGTCCAGAGAGTACACTGGCACCACTGGGGATGCACCTTGGTGAGGTCAGAGAGTGCTCTGGGAACACCGGGGATGCAGTGCAGTGAGTGCAGAGAGTGCACTGGCACCACTGGGGATGCAGTGCAGTGAGTGCAGAGAGTGCACTGGCACCACTGGGGATGCACTGCAGTGAGTCCAGAGAGTGCACTGGCACCACTGGGGATGCAGTGCAGTGAGTGCAGAGAGTGCACTGGCACAAAAGGGGATGCACTGCAGTGAGTCCAGAGAGTGCACTGGCACCACTGGGGATGCAGTGCAGTGAGTCCGGAGAGTGCACTGGCACCACTGGGGATGCAGTGCAGTGAGTCCAGAGAGTGCACTGGCACCACTGGGGATGCACTGCAGTGAGTCCAGAGAGTGCACTGTCAGCACTGGGGATGCAGTGCAGTGAGTCCAGAGAGTGCACTGTCAGCACTGGGGATGCAGGGCAGTGAGTCCAGAGAGTGCACTGGCACCACTGGGGATGCACTGCAATGAGTCCAGAGAATGCACTGGCAGTAATGGGGATGCAGTGCAGTGACTCGAAAGAGTGCACTGGCACCACTGCGGATGCACTGCAGTGAGTCCGGAGAGTGCCCTGGCACCAATGGTGATGCAGTGCAGTGAGTCCAGAGAGTGCACTGGCACCACTGGGGATGCACTGCAGTGAGTCCAGAGAGTGCACTGGCACCACTGGGGATGCACTGCAGTGAGTCCAGAGAGTGCACTGGCACCACTGGGGATGCACTGCAGTGAGTCCAGAGAGTGCACTGGGAACACTGGGGATGCAGTGCAGTGAGTGCAGAGAGTGCACTGGCACCACTGGGGATGCACTGCAGTGACTCGAAAGAGTGCACTGGCACCACTGCGGATGCACTGCAGTGAGTCCGGAGATTGCCCTGGCACCAACGGTGATGCAGTGCAGTGAGTCCAGAGAGTGCAGTGGCACCACTGGGGATGCAGTGCAGTGAGTCCAGAGAGTGCACTGGCACCACTGGGGATGCAATGCAGTGACTACAGAGAGTGCACTGGCACCACTGGGGATGAAGTGCAGTGAGTCCAGAGAGTGCACTGGCACCACTGGTGATGCAGTGCAGTGAGTGCAGAGAGTGCACTGGCACCACTGGGGATGCACTGCAGTGAGTCCAGAGAGTGCACTGGCACCACTGGGGATGCAGTGCAGTGAGTCCAGAGAGTGCACTGGCACAACTGGGGATGCAGTGCAGTGAGTCCAGAGAGTGCACTGGCACCACTGGGGATGCAGTGCAGTGACTCCAGAGAGTGCACTAGCACCAATGGGATGCAGTGCAGTGAGTCCAGAGAGTGCACAGGCACCACTGGGGATGCACTGCAGTGCGTCCAGAGAGTGCACTGGCACCACTGGGGATGCAGTGCAGTGGGTCCAGAGAGTGCACTGGCACCACTGGGGATGCAGTGCAGTAACTCCAGAGAGTGCACTGGCCCCACAGGGGTTGTAGTGCAGTGAGTCCAGAGAGTGCACTGGCACCACTGGGGATGCACTGCAGTGAGTCCAGAGAGTGCCCTGGAACCACTGGGGATGCAGCGCAGTGACTACAGAGAGTGCACTGTCTCCACTGGGGATGCAGTGCAGTTAGTCCAGAGAGTACACTGCCACCACTGGTGATGCAGTGCAGTGAGTCCAGAGAGTGCACTGTCAGCACTGGGGATGCAGTGCAGTGAGTCCAGAGAGTGCACTGGCACCACTGGGGATGCACTGCAGTGAGTCCAGAGAGTGCACTGGCACCACTGGGGATGCAGTGCAGTGAGTCCAGAGAGTGCACTGTCAGCACTGGGGATGCAGTGCAGTGAGTCCAGAGAGTGCACTGGCACCACTGGGGATGCACTGCAGTGACTCCAGAGACTGCACTGCCACCAATGGGGATGCACTGCAGTGAGTCCAGAGAATGCACTGGCACCACTGGGGATGCAGTGCAGTGACTCGAAAGAGTGCACTGGCACCACTGGGGATGCACTGCAGTGAGTCCGGGGAGTGCCCTGGCACCAATGGTGATGCACTGCAGTGATCCAGAGAGTGCACTGGAACCACTGGGGATGCAGTGCAGTGAGTCCAGAGAGTGCACTGGCACCACTGGGGATGCACTGCAGTGAGTCCAAAGAGTGTACTGGCACCACTGGGTATGCAGTGCAGTTAGTCTATAGAGTGCACTGGCTCCACTGGGGATGCAGTGCAGTGACTCAAGAGAGTGCACAGGCACCACTGGGGATGCAGTGCAGTGAGTCCAGAGAGTGCAATGGCACCAGAGGGGATGCACTGCAGTGATTCCAGAGAGTGCACTGTCACCACTGGGGATGCAGTGCAGTGAGTCCAGAGAGTACACTGGCACCACTGGGGATGCACCTTGGTGAGGTCAGAGAGTGCTCTGGGAACACCGGGGATGCAGTGCAGTGAGTGCAGAGAGTGCACTGGCACCACTGGGGATGCAGTGCAGTGAGTGCAGAGAGTGCACTGGCACCACTGGGGATGCACTGCAGTGAGTCCAGAGAGTGCACTGGCACCACTGGGGATGCAGTGCAGTGAGTGCAGAGAGTGCACTGGCACAAAAGGGGATGCACTGCAGTGAGTCCAGAGAGTGCACTGGCACCACTGGGGATGCAGTGCAGTGAGTCCGGAGAGTGCACTGGCACCACTGGGGATGCAGTGCAGTGAGTCCAGAGAGTGCACTGGCACCACTGGGGATGCACTGCAGTGAGTCCAGAGAGTGCACTGTCAGCACTGGGGATGCAGTGCAGTGAGTCCAGAGAGTGCACTGTCAGCACTGGGGATGCAGGGCAGTGAGTCCAGAGAGTGCACTGGCACCACTGGGGATGCACTGCAATGAGTCCAGAGAATGCACTGGCAGTAATGGGGATGCAGTGCAGTGACTCGAAAGAGTGCACTGGCACCACTGCGGATGCACTGCAGTGAGTCCGGAGAGTGCCCTGGCACCAATGGTGATGCAGTGCAGTGAGTCCAGAGAGTGCACTGGCACCACTGGGGATGCACTGCAGTGAGTCCAGAGAGTGCACTGGCACCACTGGGGATGCACTGCAGTGAGTCCAGAGAGTGCACTGGCACCACTGGGGATGCACTGCAGTGAGTCCAGAGAGTGCACTGGGAACACTGGGGATGCAGTGCAGTGAGTGCAGAGAGTGCACTGGCACCACTGGGGATGCACTGCAGTGACTCGAAAGAGTGCACTGGCACCACTGCGGATGCACTGCAGTGAGTCCGGAGATTGCCCTGGCACCAACGGTGATGCAGTGCAGTGAGTCCAGAGAGTGCAGTGGCACCACTGGGGATGCAGTGCAGTGAGTCCAGAGAGTGCACTGGCACCACTGGGGATGCAATGCAGTGACTACAGAGAGTGCACTGGCACCACTGGGGATGAAGTGCAGTGAGTCCAGAGAGTGCACTGGCACCACTGGTGATGCAGTGCAGTGAGTGCAGAGAGTGCACTGGCACCACTGGGGATGCACTGCAGTGAGTCCAGAGAGTGCACTGGCACCACTGGGGATGCACTGCAGTGAGTCCAGAGAGTGCACTGGCAGCACTGGGGATGCAGTGCAGTGACTCCAGAGAGTGCAGAGGCACCACTGTTGATGCAGTGCTGCGACTCCAGAGAGTGCACTGGCACCACTGGGGATGCAGTGCAGTGAGTCCAGAGAGTGCACTGGCACCACTGGGGATGCAGTGCAGTGAGTCCAGAGAGTGCACTGGCACCAGTGGTGATGCAGTGTAGTGAGTGTAGAGAGTGCACTGGCACCACTGGGGATGCAGTGCAGTGAGTCCAGAGAGTGCACTGGCACCACTGGGGATGCACTGCAGTGACTCGAAAGAGTGCACTGGCACCACGGCGGATGCACTGCAGTGAGTCCGGAGAGTGCCCTGGCACCAATGGTGATGCAGTGCAGTGAGTCCAGAGAGTGCACTGGCACCACTGGGGATGCACTGCAGTGAGTCCAGAGAGTGCACTGGCACCACTGGGGATGCACTGCAGTGAGTGCAGAGAGTGCACTGGCGCCACTGGGGATGCACTGCAGTGACTCCAGAGAGTGCACTGGCACCACTGGGGATGCAGTGCAGTGAGTCCAGAGAGTGCACTGGCACCACGGGGGATGCACTGCAGTGACTCCAGAGACTGCACTTCCACCAGTGGGGGTGCACTGCAGTGAGTCTAGAGAATGCACTGGCACCACTGGGGATGCAGTGCAGTGACTCGAAAGAGTGCACTGGCACCACTGGGGATGCACTGCAGTGAGTCCGGAGAGTGCCCTGGCACCAATGGTGATGCAGTGCAGTGATCCATAGAGCGCACTGGAACCACTGGGGATGCAGTGCAGTGAGTCCAGAGAGTGCACTGTCACCACTGGGGATGCAGTGCAGTGAGTCCAGAGAGTACACTGGCACCTCAGGGGCTGCACTGCAGTGAGTCCAGAGAGTGCACTGGCACCACTGGGGATGCAGTGCGGTGAGTCCAGAGAGTGCACTGGCACCACTGGGGATGCACTGCAGTGAGTCCAGAGAGTGCTCTGGGAACACCGGGGATGCAGTGCAGTGAGTCCGGAGAGTACACTGGCACCTCAGGGGCTGCACTGCAGAGAGTCCAGAGAGTGCACTGGCACCACTGGGGATGCAGTGCAGTGAGTCCAGAGAGTGCACTGGCACCACTGGGGATGCAGTGCAGTGAGTCCAGAGAGTGCACTGGCACCATTAGGGGATGCAGTGCAGTGAGTCCGGAGAGTGCACTGGCTCCACTGGGGATGCAGTGCAGTGAGTCCAGAGAGTGCACTGGCACCACTGGGGTTGCACTGCAGTGAGTCCAGAGAGTGCACTGTCAGCACTGGGGATGCAGTGCAGTGAGTCCAGAGAGTGGACTGTCAGCACTAGGGATGCAGTGCAGTGAGTCCAGAGAGTGCAGTGGCACCACTGGGGATGCAGTGCAGTGAGTCCCGAGAGTGCACTGGCACCACTGGGGATGCAATGCAGTGAGTCCAGAGAGTGCACTGGCACCACTGGGGATGCAGTGCAGTGACTCCAGAGAGTGCAGAGGCACCATTGTTGATGCAGTGCAGTGAGTGCAGAGAGTGCACTGGCACCACTGGGGATGCAATGCAGTGAGTCCAGAGAGTGCACTGGCACCACTGGGGATGCAGTGCAGTGAGTCCAGAGAGTGCACTGGCACCACTGGGGATGCAGTGCAGTGAGTCCAGAGAGTGCACTGGCACCTTGGGGATGCACTGCAGTGACTCAAAAGAGTGCACTGGCACCACTGGGGATGCAATGCAGTGAGTCCGGAGAGTGCACTGGCACCAATGGTGATGCAGTGAAGTGAGTCCAGAGAGTGCAGTGGCACCACTGGGGATGCAGTGCAGTGAGTCCAGAGAGTGCACTGGCACCACTGCGGATGCACTGCATTGAGTCCAGAGAGTGCACTGGCACCACTGGGGATGCACTGCAGTGATTCCAGAGAGTGCACTGGCACCACTGGGGATGCAGTGCAGTGTGTCCAGAGAGTGCACTGGCAACACTGGGGATGCAGTGCAGTGACTCGAAAGAGTGCACTGGCACCACTGCGGATGCACTGCAGTGAGTCCGGAGAGTGCCCTGGCACCAATGGTGATGCAGTGCAGTGAGTCCAGAGAGTGCAGTGACACCACTGGGGATGCAGTGCAGTGAGTCCAGAGAGTGCACTGGCACCACTGGGGATGCAATGCAGTGAGTCCAGAGAGTGCACTGGCACCACTGGGGATGAAGTGCAGTGAGTCCAGAGAGTGCACTGGCTCCACTGGGGATGCACTGCAGTGAGTCCAGAGAGTGCACTGGCACCACTGGGGATGCACTGCAGTGAGTCCAGAGAGTGCACTGGCACCACTAGGGATGCACTGCAGTGAGTCCAGAGAGTGCACTGGCATCACTGGGGATGCACTGCAGTGAGTCTAGAGAGTGCACTGGCACCTTGGGGATGCACTGCAGTGACTCAAAAGAGTGCGTTGGCACCACTGCGGATGCACTGCAGTGAGTCCGGAGAGTGCACTGGCCCCACTGGGGATGCAGTGCAGTGAGTCCACAGAGTGCACTGGCACCACAGGGGATACACTGCAGTGAGTCCAGAGAGTGCACTGGCACCACTGGGGACGCAGTGCAGTGACTACAGAGAGTGCACTGGCACCACTGGGAATGCACTGCAGTGAGTCCAGAGAGTGCACTGGCACCACTGGGGATGCAGTGCAGTGACTCCAGAGAGTGCACTGGCACCACTGGTGATGCACTGCAGTGAGTCCAGAGAGTGCACTGGCACCACTGGGGATGCACTGCAAAGAGCTCATAGAGTGCACTGGCACCACTGGGGATGCAGTGCAGTGAGTCCAGAGAGTGCAGTGGCACCATTGGGGATGCAGTGCACTGAGTTCAGAGAGTGCACTGGCACCACTGGGGTTGCAGTGCACTGAGTTCAGAGAGTGCACTGGCACCACTGGGGATGCAGTGCACTGAGTCCAGAGAGTGCACTGGCACCACTGGGGATGCAGTGCAGTGAGTCCAGAGAGTGCACTGGCACCACTGGGGATGCACTACAGTGAGTCCAGAGAGTGCACTGGCACCACTGGGGATGCAGTGCAGTGAGTCCAGAGAGTGCACTGGCACCACTGGGGATGCACTGCAGTGACTCCAGAGACTGCACTGCCACCAATGGGGATGCACTGCAGTGAGTCCAGAGAATGCACTGGCACCACTGGGGATGCAGTGCAGTGACTCGAAAGAGTGCACTGGCACCACTGGGGATGCACTGCAGTGAGTCCGGGGAGTTCCCTGGCACCAATGGTGATGCACTGCAGTGATCCAGAGAGTGCACTGGAACCACTGGGGATGCAGTGCAGTGAGTCCAGAGAGTGCACTGGCACCACTGGGGATGCACTGCAGTGAGTCCAAAGAGTGTACTGGCACCACTGGGTATGCAGTGCAGTTAGTCTATAGAGTGCACTGGCTCCACTGGGGATGCAGTGCAGTGACTCAAGAGAGTGCACAGGCACCACTGGGGATGCAGTGCAGTGAGTCCAGAGAGTGCAATGGCACCACAGGGGATGCACTGCAGTGATTCCAGAGAGTGCACTGTCACCACTGGGGATGCAGTGCAGTGAGTCCAGAGAGTACACTGGCACCACTGGGGATGCACCTTGGTGAGGTCAGAGAGTGCTCTGGGAACACCGGGGATGCAGTGCAGTGAGTGCAGAGAGTGCACTGGCACCACTGGGGATGCAGTGCAATGAGTGCAGAGAGTGCACTGGCACCACTGGGGATGCACTGCAGTGAGTCCAGAGAGTGCACTGGCACCACTGGGGATGCACTGCAGTGAGTGCAGAGAGTGCACTGGCACAAAAGGGGATGCACTGCAGTGAGTCCAGAGAGTGCACTGGCACCACTGGGGATGCAGTGCAGTGAGTCCGGAGAGTGCACTGGCACCACTGGGGATGCAGTGCAGTGAGTCCAGAGAGTGCACTGGCACCACTGGGGATGCAGTGCAGTGAGTCCAGAGAGTGCACTGTCAGCACTGGGGATGCAGTGCAGTGAGTCCAGAGAGTGCACTGTCAGCACTGGGGATGCAGGGCAGTGAGTCCAGAGAGTGCACTGGCACCACTGGGGATGCACTGCAATGAGTCCAGAGAATGCACTGGCAGTAATGGGGATGCAGTGCAGTGACTCGAAAGAGTGCACTGGCACCACTGCGGATGCACTGCAGTGAGTCCGGAGAGTGCCCTGGCACCAATGGTGATGCAGTGCAGTGAGTCCAGAGAGTGCACTGGCACCACTGGGGATGCACTGCAGTGAGTCCAGAGAGTGCACTGGCACCACTGGGGATGCACTGCAGTGAGTCCAGAGAGTGCACTGGCACCACTGGGGATGCACTGCAGTGAGTCCAGAGAGTGCACTGGGAACACTGGGGATGCAGTGCAGTGAGTGCAGAGAGTGCACTGGCACCACTGGGGATGCACTGCAGTGACTCGAAAGAGTGCACTGGCACCACTGCGGATGCACTGCAGTGAGTCCGGAGAGTGCCCTGGCACCAACGGTGATGCAGTGCAGTGAGTCCAGAGAGTGCAGTGGCACCACTGGGGATGCAGTGCAGTGAGTCCAGAGAGTGCACTGGCACCACTGGGGATGCAATGCAGTGACTACAGAGAGTGCACTGGCACCACTGGGGATGAAGTGCAGTGAGTCCAGAGAGTGCACTGGCACCACTGGTGATGCAGTGCAGTGAGTGCAGAGAGTGCACTGGCACCACTGGGGATGCACTGCAGTGAGTCCAGAGAGTGCTCTGGGAACACCGGGGATGCACTGCAGTGAGTCCAGAGAGTGCACTGGCAGCACTGGGGATGCAGTGCAGTGACTCCAGAGAGTGCAGAGGCACCACTGTTGATGCAGTGCTGCGACTCCAGAGAGTGCACTGGCACCACTGGGGATGCAGTGCAGTGAGTCCAGAGAGTGCACTGGCACCACTGGGGATGCAGTGCAGTGAGTCCAGAGAGTGCACTGGCACCAGTGGTGATGCAGTGTAGTGAGTGTAGAGAGTGCACTGGCACCACTGGGGATGCAGTGCAGTGAGTCCAGAGAGTGCACTGGCACCACTGGGGATGCACTGCAGTGACTCGAAAGAGTGCACTGGCACCACGGCGGATGCACTGCAGTGAGTCCGGAGAGTGCCCTGGCACCAATGGTGATGCAGTGCAGTGAGTCCAGAGAGTGCACTGGCACCACTGGGGATGCACTGCAGTGAGTCCAGAGAGTGCACTGGCACCACTGGGGATGCACTGCAGTGAGTGCAGAGAGTGCACTGGCGCCACTGGGGATGCACTGCAGTGACTCCAGAGAGTGCACTGGCACCACTGGGGATGCAGTGCAGTGAGTCCAGAGAGTGCACTGGCACCACGGGGGATGCACTGCAGTGACTCCAGAGACTGCACTTCCACCAGTGGTGGTGCACTGCAGTGAGTCTAGAGAATGCACTGGCACCACTGGGGATGCAGTGCAGTGACTCGAAAGAGTGCACTGGCACCACTGGGGATGCACTGCAGTGAGTCCGGAGAGTGCCCTGGCACCAATGGTGATGCAGTGCAGTGATCCATAGAGCGCACTGGAACCACTGGGGATGCAGTGCAGTGAGTCCAGAGAGTGCACTGTCACCACTGGGGATGCAGTGCAGTGAGTCCAGAGAGTACACTGGCACCTCAGGGGCTGCACTGCAGTGAGTCCAGAGAGTGCACTGGCACCACTGGGGATGCAGTGCGGTGAGTCCAGAGAGTGCACTGGCACCACTGGGGATGCACTGCAGTGAGTCCAGAGAGTGCTCTGGGAACACCGGGGATGCAGTGCAGTGAGTCCGGAGAGTACACTGGCACCTCAGGGGCTGCACTGCAGAGAGTCCAGAGAGTGCACTGGCACCACTGGGGATGCAGTGCAGTGAGTCCAGAGAGTGCACTGGCACCACTGGGGATGCAGTGCAGTGAGTCCAGAGAGTGCACTGGCACCATTAGGGGATGCAGTGCAGTGAGTCCGGAGAGTGCACTGGCTCCACTGGGGATGCAGTGCAGTGAGTCCAGAGAGTGCACTGGCACCACTGGGGTTGCACTGCAGTGAGTCCAGAGAGTGCACTGTCAGCACTGGGGATGCAGTGCAGTGAGTCCAGAGAGTGGACTGTCAGCACTAGGGATGCAGTGCAGTGAGTCCAGAGAGTGCAGTGGCACCACTGGGGATGCAGTGCAGTGAGTCCCGAGAGTGCACTGGCACCACTGGGGATGCAATGCAGTGAGTCCAGAGAGTGCACTGGCACCACTGGGGATGCAGTGCAGTGACTCCAGAGAGTGCAGAGGCACCATTGTTGATGCAGTGCAGTGAGTGCAGAGAGTGCACTGGCACCACTGGGGATGCAATGCAGTGAGTCCAGAGAGTGCACTGGCACCACTGGGGATGCAGTGCAGTGAGTCCAGAGAGTGCACTGGCACCACTGGGGATGCAGTGCAGTGAGTCCAGAGAGTGCACTGGCACCTTGGGGATGCACTGCAGTGACTCAAAAGAGTGCACTGGCACCACTGGGGATGCAATGCAGTGAGTCCGGAGAGTGCACTGGCACCAATGGTGATGCAGTGAAGTGAGTCCAGAGAGTGCAGTGGCACCACTGGGGATGCAGTGCAGTGAGTCCAGAGAGTGCACTGGCACCACTGCGGATGCACTGCATTGAGTCCAGAGAGTGCACTGGCACCACTGGGGATGCACTGCAGTGAGTCCAGAGAGTGCACTGGCACCACTGCGGATGCAGTGCAGTGTGTCCAGAGAGTGCACTGGCAACACTGGGGATGCAGTGCAGTGACTCGAAACAGTGCACTGGCACCACTGCGGATGCACTGCAGTGAGTCCGGAGAGTGCCCTGGCACCAATGGTGATGCAGTGCAGTGAGTCCAGAGAGTGCAGTGACACCACTGGGGATGCAGTGCAGTGAGTCCAGAGAGTGCACTGGCACCACTGGGGATGCAATGCAGTGAGTCCAGAGAGTGCACTGGCACCACTGGGGATGAAGTGCAGTGAGTCCAGAGAGTGCACTGGCTCCACTGGGGATGCACTGCAGTGAGTCCAGAGAGTGCACTGGCACCACTGGGGATGCACTGCAGTGAGTCCAGAGAGTGCACTGGCACCACTAGGGATGCACTGCAGTGAGTCCAGAGAGTGCACTGGCATCACTGGGGATGCACTGCAGTGAGTCTAGAGAGTGCACTGGCACCTTGGGGATGCACTGCAGTGACTCAAAAGAGTGCGTTGGCACCACTGCGGATGCACTGCAGTGAGTCCGGAGAGTGCACTGGCCCCACTGGGGATGCAGTGCAGTGAGTCCACAGAGTGCACTGGCACCACAGGGGATACACTGCAGTGAGTCCAGAGAGTGCACTGGCACCACTGGGGACGCAGTGCAGTGACTACAGAGAGTGCACTGGCACCACTGGAAATGCACTGCAGTGAGTCCAGAGAGTGCACTGGCACCACTGGGGATGCAGTGCAGTGACTCCAGAGAGTGCACTGGCACCACTGGTGATGCACTGCAGTGAGTCCAGAGAGTGCACTGGCACCACTGGGGATGCACTGCAAAGAGCTCATAGAGTGCACTGGCACCACTGGGGATGCAGTGCAGTGAGTCCAGAGAGTGCAGTGGCACCATTGGGGATGCAGTGCACTGAGTTCAGAGAGTGCACTGGCACCACTGGGGTTGCAGTGCACTGAGTTCAGAGAGTGCACTGGCACCACTGGGGATGCAGTGCACTGAGTCCAGAGAGTGCACTGGCACCACTGGGGATGCAGTGCAGTGAGTCCAGAGAGTGCACTGGCACCACTGGGGATGCACTACAGTGAGTCCAGAGAGTGCACTGGCACCACTGGGGATGCAGTGCAGTGACTCCAGAGAGTGCAGAGGCACCACTGTTGATGCAGTGCAGTGAGTGCAGAGAGTGCACTGGCACCAGTGCGGAAGCACTGCAGTGAGTTCAGAGAGTGCACTGGCACCACTGGGGATGCACTGCAGTGAGTCCAGAGAGTGCACTGGCACAACTGGGGATGCAGTGCAGTGAGTCCAGAGAGTGCACTGGCACCACTGGGGATGCAGTGCAGTGACTCCAGAGAGTGCACTAGCACCAATGGGATGCAGTGCAGTGAGTCCAGAGAGTGCACTGGCGCCACTGGGGATGCACTGCAGTGCGTCCAGAGAGTGCACTGGCACCACTGGGGATGCACTACAGTGAGTCCAGAGAGTGCACTGGCACCACTGGGGATGCAGTGCAGTAACTCCAGAGAGTGCACTGGCCCCACAGGGGTTGTAGTGCAGTGAGTCCAGAGAGTGCACTGGCACCACTGGGGATGCACTGCAGTGAGTCCAGAGAGTGCCCTGGAACCACTGGGGATGCAGCGCAGTGACTACAGAGAGTGCACTGTCTCCACTGGGGATGCAGTGCAGTTAGTCCAGAGAGTACACTGCCACCACTGGTGATGCAGTGCAGTGAGTCCAGAGAGTGCACTGTCAGCACTGGGGATGCAGTGCAGTGAGTCCAGAGAGTGCACTGGCACCACTGGGGATGCACTGCAGTGAGTCCAGAGAGTGCACTGGCACCACTGGGGATGCAGTGCAGTGAGTCCAGAGAGTGCACTGGCACCACTGGGGATGCGGTGCCGTGAGTCCAGAGAGTGCACTGGCACAGAAGGGGATGCACTGCAGTGAGTCCAGAGAGTGCACTGGCACCACTGGGGATGCAGTGCAGTGAGTCCAGAGAGTGCACTGTCAGCACTGGGGATGCAGTGCAGTGAGTCCAGAGAGTGCACTGTCACCACTGGGGATGCAGTGCACTGAGTCCAGAGAGTGCACTTCCACCAATGGGGATGCACTGCAGTGAGTCCAGAGAATGCACTGGCACCACTGGGGATGCAGTGCAGTGACTCGAAAGAGTGCACTGGCACCACTGGGGATGCACTGCAGTGAGTCCGGGGAGTGCCCTGGCACCAATGGTGATGCACTGCAGTGATCCAGAGAGTGCACTGGAACCACTGGGGATGCAGTGCAGTGAGTCCAGAGAGTGCACTGGCACCACTGGGGATGCAGTGCAGTGAGTCCAAAGAGTGCACTGGCACCACTGGGTATGCAGTGCAGTTAGTCTATAGAGTGCACTGGCTCCACTGGGGATGCAGTGCAGTGACTCAAGAGAGTGCACAGGCACCACTGGGGATGCAGTGCAGTGAGTCCAGAGAGTGCAATGGCACCACAGGGGATGCACTGCAGTGATTCCAGAGAGTGCACTGTCACCACTGGGGATGCAGTGCAGTGAGTCCAGAGAGTACACTGGCACCACTGGGGATGCACCTTGGTGAGGTCAGAGAGTGCTCTGGGAACACCGGGGATGCAGTGCAGTGAGTGCAGAGAGTGCACTGGCACCACTGGGGATGCAGTGCAGTGAGTCCAGAGAGTGCACTGGCACCACTGGGGATGCAATGCAGTGACTACAGAGAGTGCACTGGCACCACTGGGGATGAAGTGCAGTGAGTCCAGAGAGTGCACTGGCACCACTGGTGATGCAGTGCAGTGAGTGCAGAGAGTGCACTGGCACCACTGGGGATGCACTGCAGTGAGTCCAGAGAGTGCACTGGCACCACTGGGGATGCACTGCAGTGAGTCCAGAGAGTGCACTGGCAGCACTGGGGATGCAGTGCAGTGACTCCAGAGAGTGAAGAGGCACCACTGTTGATGCAGTGCTGCGACTCCAGAGAGTGCACTGGCACCACTGGGGATGCAGTGCAGTGAGTCCAGAGAGTGCACTGGCACCATTGGGGATGCAGTGCAGTGAGTCCAGAGAGTGCACTGGCACCAGTGGTGATGCAGTGTAGTGAGTGTAGAGAGTGCACTGGCACCACTGGGGATGCAGTGCAGTGAGTCCAGAGAGTGCACTGGCACCACTGGGGATGCACTGCAGTGACTCGAAAGAGTGCACTGGCACCACGGCGGATGCACTGCAGTGAGTCCGGAGAGTGCCCTGGCACCAATGGTGATGCAGTGCAGTGAGTCCAGAGAGTGCACTGGCACCACTGGGGATGCACTGCAGTGAGTCCAGAGAGTGCACTGGCACCACTGGGGATGCAGTGCAGTGAGTCCAGAGAGTGCACTGGCGCCACTGGGGATGCACTGCAGTGACTCCAGAGAGTGCACTGGCACCACTGGGGATGCAGAGCAGTGAGTCCAGAGAGTGCACTGGCTCAAAAGGGGATGCACTGCAGTGAGTCTAGAGAGTGCACTGGCACCACTGGGTATGCACTGCAGTGACTCCAGAGAGTGCAGTGGCACCACTGGGGATGCTGTGCACTGAGTCCAGAGAGTACACTGGCACCACTGGGGATGCACTGCAGTGAGTCCAGAGAGTGCACTGGCACCACTGGGGATGCAGTGCAGTGAGTCCAGAGAGTGCACTGGCACCACGGGGGATGCACTGCAGTGACTCCAGAGACTGCACTTCCACCAGTGGGGGTGCACTGCAGTGAGTCTAGAGAATGCACTGGCACCACTGGGGATGCAGTGCAGTGACTCGAAAGAGTGCACTGGCACCACTGGGGATGCACTGCAGTGAGTCCGGAGAGTGCCCTGGCACCAATGGTGATGCAGTGCAGTGATCCATAGAGCGCACTGGAACCACTGGGGATGCAGTGCAGTGAGTCCAGAGAGTGCACTGTCACCACTGGGGATGCAGTGCAGTGAGTCCAGAGAGTACACTGGCACCTCAGGGGCTGCACTGCAGTGAGTGCAGAGAGTGCACTGGCACCACTGGGGATGCAGTGCGGTGAGTCCAGAGAGTGAACTGGCACCACTGGGGATGCACTGCAGTGAGTCCAGAGAGTGCTCTGGGAACACCGGGGATGCAGTGCAGTGAGTCCGGAGAGTGCCCTGGCACCAATGGTGATGCAGTGCAGTGAGTCCAGAGAGTGCAGTGACACCACTGGGGATGCAGTGCAGTGAGTCCAGAGAGTGCACTGGCACCACTGGGGATGCAATGCAGTGAGTCCAGAGAGTGCACTGGCACCACAGGGGATGAAGTGCAGTGAGTCCAGAGAGTGCACTGGCTCCACTGGGGATGCAGTGCAGTGAGTCCAGAGAGTGCACTGGCACCACTGGGGATGCACTGCAGTGAGTCCAGAGAGTGCACTGGCACCACTAGGGATGCACTGCAGTGAGTCCAGAGAGTGCACTGGCATCACTGGGGATGCACTGCAGTGAGTCCAGAGAGTGCACTGGCACCTTGGGGATGCACTGCAGTGACTCAAAAGAGTGCGTTGGCACCACTGCGGATGCACTGCAGTGAGTCCGGAGAGTGCACTGGCACCACTGGGGATGCAGTGCAGTGAGTCCACAGAGTGCACTGGCACCACAGGGGATACACTGCAGTGAGTCCAGAGAGTGCACTGGCACCACTGGGGACGCAGTGCAGTGACTACAGAGAGTGCACTGGCACCATTGGGGATGCAGTGCACTGAGTCCAGAGAGTGCACTGGCACCAGTGGGGATGCACTGCAGTGGGTCCAGAGAGTGCACTGGCACCATTGGGGATGCAGTGCAGTGAGTCCAGAGAGTGCACTGGCACCACTGGGAATGCAGTGCAGTGAGTCCAGAGAGTGCACTGGCACCACTGGGGATGCAGTGCAGTGACTCCAGAGAGTGCACTGGCACCACTGGTGATGCACTGCAGTGAGTCCAGAGAGTGCACTGGCACCACTGGGGATGCACTGCAAAGAGCTCATAGAGTGCACTGGCACCACTGGGGATGCAGTGCAGTGAGTCCAGAGAGTGCAGTGGCACCATTGGGGATGCAGTGCACTGAGTTCAGAGAGTGCACTGGCACCACTGGGGTTGCAGTGCACTGAGTTCAGAGAGTGCACTGGCACCACTGGGGATGCAGTGCACTGAGTCCAGAGAGTGCACTGGCACCACTGGGGATGCAGTGCAGTGAGTCCAGAGAGTGCACTGGCACCACTGGGGATGCACTACAGTGAGTCCAGAGAGTGCACTGGCACCACTGGGGATGCAGTGCAGTGACTCCAGAGAGTGCAGAGGCACCACTGTTGATGCAGTGCAGTGAGTGCAGAGAGTGCACTGGCACCAGTGCGGAAGCACTGCAGTGAGTCCAGAGAGTACACTGGCACCACTAGGGATGCACTGCAGTGAGTCCAGAGAGTGCACTGGCACAACTGGGGATGCAGTGCAGTGAGTCCAGAGAGTGCACTGGCACCACTGGGGATGCAGTGCAGTGACTCCAGAGAGTGCACTGGCACCAATGGGATGCAGTGCAGTGAGTCCAGAGAGTGCACTGGCGCCACTGGGGATGCACTGCAGTGCGTCCAGAGAGTGCACTGGCACCACTGGGGATGCAGTGCAGTGGGTCCAGAGAGTGCACTGGCACCACTGGGGATGCAGTGCAGTAACTCCAGAGAGTGCACTGGCCCCACAGGGGTTGTAGTGCAGTGAGTCCACAGGGGGAACTGGCACCACTGGGGATGCACTGCAGTGAGTCCAGAGAGTGCACTGGCACCACTGGGGATGCAGTGCAGTGAGTCCAGAGAGTGCACTGGCACCACTGGTGTTGCAGTGCAGTGAGTCGAGAGAGTGCCCTGGAACCACTGGGGATGCAGCGCAGTGACTACAGAGAGTGCACTGTCTCCACTGGGGATGCAGTGCAGTGAGTCCAGAGAGTACACTGCCACCACTGGTGATGCAGTGCAGTGAGTCCAGAGAGTGCACTGTCAGCACTGGGGATGCAGTGCAGTGAGTCCAGAGAGTGCACTGGCACCACTGGGGATGCACTGCAGTGAGTCCAGAGAGTGCACTGGCACCACTGGGGATGCAGTGCAGTGAGTCCAGAGAGTGCACTGGCAGCACTGGGGATGCAGTGCCGTGAGTCCAGAGAGTGCACTGGCACAAAAGGGGATGCACTGCAGTGAGTCCAGAGAGTGCACTGGCACCACTGGGGATGCAGTGCAGTGAGTCCAGAGAGTGCACTGTCAGCACTGGAGATGCAGAGCAGTGAGTCCAGAGAGTGCACTGGCACCACTGGGGATGCACTGCATTGACTCCAGAGACTGCACTGGCACCAATGGGGATGCACTGCAGTGAGTCCAGAGAATGCACTGGCACCACTGGGGATGCAGTGCAGTGACTCGAAAGAGTGCACTGGCACCACTGGGGATGCACTGCAGTGAGTCCGGGGAGTGCCCTGGCACCAATGGTGATGCACTGCAGTGATCCAGAGAGTGCACTGGAACCACTGGGGATGCAGTGCAGTGAGTCCAGAGAGTGCACTGGCACCACTGGGGATGCAGTGCAGTGAGTCCAAAGAGTGCACTGGCACCACTGGGTATGCAGTGCAGTTTGTCTATAGAGTGCACTGGCTCCACTGGGGATGCAGTGCAGTGAGTCCAGAGAGTGCAGTGGCACCACTGGGGATGCAGTGCAGTGAGTCCAGAGAGTGCAATGGCACCACAGGGGATGCACTGCAGTGATTCCAGAGAGTGCACTGTCACCACTGGGGATGCAGTGCAGTGAGTCCAGAGAGTACACTGGCACCACTGGGGATGCACCTTGGTGAGGTCAGAGAGTGCTCTGGGAACACCGGGGATGCAGTGCAGTGAGTGCAGAGAGTGCACTGGCACCACTGGGGATGCAGTGCAGTGAGTCCAGAGAGTGCACTGGCACCACTGGGGATGCAGTGCAGTGAGTGCAGAGAGTGCACTGGCACCACTGGGGATGCACTGCAGTGAGTCCAGAGAGTGCACTGGCACCACTGGGGATGCAGTGCAGTGAGTCCGGAGAGTGCACTGGCACCACTGGGGATGCAGTGCAGTGAGTCCAGAGAGTGCACTGGCACCACTGGGGATGCACTGCAGTGAGTCCAGAGAGTGCACTGTCAGCACTTAGGATGCAGTGCAGTGAGTCCAGAGAGTGCACTGTCAGCACTGGGGATGCAGGGCAGTGAGTCCAGAGAGTGCACTGGCACCACTGGGGATGCACTGCAATGAGTCCAGAGAATGCACTGGCAGTAATGGGGATGCAGTGCAGTGACTCGAAAGAGTGCACTGGCACCACTGCGGATGCACTGCAGTGAGTCCGGAGAGTGCCCTGGCACCAATGGTGATGCAGTGCAGTGAGTCCAGAGAGTGCAGTGGCACCACTGGGGATGCAGTGCAGTGAGTCCAGAGAGTGCACTGGCACCACTGGGGATGCACTGCAGTGAGTCCAGAGAGTGCACTGGCACCACTGGGGATGCAGTGCAGTGAGTCCAGAGAGTGCACTGGGAACACTGGGGATGCAGTGCAGTGAGTGCAGAGAGTGCACTGGCACCACTGGGGATGCAGTGCAGTGAGTCCAGAGAGTGCACTGGCACCACTGGGGATGCACTGCAGTGACTCGAAAGAGTGCACTGGCACCACTGCGGATGCACTGCAGTGAGTCCGGAGAGTGCCCTGGCACCAACGGTGATGCAGTGCAGTGAGTCCAGAGAGTGCAGTGACACCACTGGGGATGCAGTGCAGTGAGTCCAGAGAGTGCACTGGCACCACTGGGGATGCAATGCAGTGACTACAGAGAGTGCACTGGCACCACTGGGGATGAAGTGCAGTGAGTCCAGAGAGTGCACTGGCACCACTGGTGATGCAGTGCAGTGAGTGCAGAGAGTGCACTGGCACCACTGGGGATGCACTGCAGTGAGTCCAGAGAGTGCACTGGCACCACTGGGGATACAGTGCACTGAGTCCAGAGAGTGCACTGGCAGCACTGGGGATTCAGTGCAGTGACTCCAGAGAGTGCAGAGGCACCACTGTTGATGCAGTGCTGCGACTCCAGAGAGTGCACTGGCACCACTGGGTTTGCAGTGCAGTGAGTCCAGAGAGTGCACTGGCACCACTGGGGATGCACTGCAGTGAGTGCAGAGAGTGCACTGGCACCAGTGGTGATGCAGTGCAGTGAGTGTAGAGAGTGCACTGGCACCACTGGGGATGCAGTGCAGTGAGTCCAGAGAGTGCACTGGCACCACTGGGGATGCACTGCAGTGACTCGAAACAGTGCACTGGCACCACTGCGGATGCACTGCAGTGAGTCCGGAGAGTGCCCTGGCACCAATGGTGATGCAGTGCAGTGAGTCCAGAGAGTGCAGTGACACCACTGGGGATGCACTGCAGTGAGTCCAGAGAGTGCACTGGCACCACTGGGGATGAAGTGCAGTGAGTCCAGAGAGGTCACTGGCACCACTGGGGATGCAGTGCAGTGAGTCCAGAGAGTGCACTGGCACCACTGGGGATGCACTGCAGTGAGTCCAGAGAGTGCACTGGCAGCACTGGGGATGCAGTGCAGTTGAGTCCAGAGAGTGCACTGGCACCTTGGGGATGCAGTGCAGTGTGTCCAGAGAGTGCACTGGCACCATTGGGGATGCAGTGCAGTGAGTCCAGAGAGTGCACTGGCACCAGTGGGGGTGCACTGCAGTGAGTCCAGAGAGTGCACTGGCACCACTGGGGTTGCAGTGCAGTGAGTCCAGAGAGTGCACTGGCACCACTGGGGATGCAGTGCAGTGAGTCCAGAGAGTGCACTGGCAGCACTGGGGATGCAGTGCAGTTGAGTCCAGAGAGTGCACTGGCACCTTGGGGATGCAGTGCAGTGTGTCCAGAGAGTGCACTGGCAACACTGGGGATGCAGTGCAGTGAGTCCAGAGAGGGCACTGGCACCACTGGGGATGCAGTGCAGTGAGTCCAGAGAGTGCACTGGCACCACTGGGGATGCACCCCGGTGAGCCCAGAGATTACACTGGCACCACTGGGGATGCACTGCAGTGACTCCAGAGAGTGCACTGGCACCACTGGGGATGCAATGCAGTGAGTCCAGAGAGTGCACTGGCACCACTGTGGATGCAGTGCAGTGAGTCCAGAGAGTGCACTGGCACCACTGGGGATGCACTGCAGTGATTCCGGAGAGTGCACTGGCACCACTGGGGATGCAGTGCAGTGAGTGCAGAGAGTGCACTGGCACCACTTGGGATGCACTGCAGTGAGTCCAGAGAGTGCACTGGCACCACTGGGGATGCACTGCAGTGAGTCCAGAGAGTGCACTGGCACCACTGGGGATGCACTGCAGTGAGTCCAGAGAGTGCACTGGCAGCACTGGGGATGCAGTGCAGTGACTCCAGAGAGTGCAGAGGCACCACTGTTGATGCAGTGCTGCGACTCCAGAGAGTGCACTGGCACCACTGGGGATGCAGTGCAGTGAGTCCAGAGAGTGCACTGGCACCACTGGGGATGCAGTGCAGTGAGTCCAGAGAGTGCACTGGCACCAGTGGTGATGCAGTGTAGTGAGTGTAGAGAGTGCACTGGCACCACTGGGGATGCAGTTCAGTGAGTCCAGAGAGTGCACTGGCACCACTGGGGATGCACTGCAGTGACTCGAAAGAGTGCACTGGCACCACTGCGGATGCACTGCAGTGAGTCCGGAGAGTGCCCTGGCACCAATGGTGATGCAGTGCAGTGAGTCCAGAGAGTGCACTGGCACCACTGGGGCTGCAGTGCAGTGACTCCAGAGAGTGCAGAGGCACCACTGGGGATGCAGTGCTGTGACTCCAGAGAGTGCACTGGCACCACTGGGGATGCAGTGCTCTGAGTCCAGAGAGTGCACTGGCACCACTGGGGATGCAGTGCAGTGACTCGAAAGAGTGCACTGGCACCACTGCGGATGCACTGCAGTGAGTCCGGAGAGTGCCCTGGCACCAATGGTGATGCAGTGCAGTGAGTCCAGAGAGTGCAGTGGCACCACTGGGGATGCAGTGCAGTGAGTCCAGAGAGTGCACTGGCACCACTGGTGATGCACTGCAGTGAGTCCAGAGAGTGCACTGGCACCACTGGGGATGCACTGCAAAGAGCTCAGAGAGTGCACTGGCACCACTGGGGATGCAGTGCAGTGAGTGCAGAGAGTGCACTGGCACCATTGGGGATGAAGTGCACTGAGTTCAGAGAGTGCACTGGCACCACTGGGGATGCAGTGCACTGAGTCCAGAGAGTGCACTGGCACCACTGGGGATGCACTACAGTGAGTCCAGAGAGTGCACTGGCACCACTGGGGATGCAGTGCAGTGACTCCAGAGAGTGCAGAGGCACCACTGTTGATGCAGTGCAGTGAGTGCAGAGAGTGCACTGGCACCAGTGCGGAAGCACTGCAGTGAGTCCAGAGAGTGCACTGGCACCACTGGGGATGCACTGCAGTGAGTCCAGAGAGTGCACTGGCACAAAAGGGGATGCACTGCAGTGAGTCCAGAGAGTGCACTGGCACCACTGGGGATGCAGTGCAGTGACTCGAAAGAGTGCACTGGCACCACTGCGGATGCACTGCAGTGAGTCCGGAGAGTGCCCTGGCACCAATGGTGATGCAGTGCAGTGAGTCCAGAGAGTGCAGTGGCACCACTGGGGATGCAGTGCAGTGAGTCCAGAGAGTGCACTGGCACCACTGGTGATGCACTGCAGTGACTCAAAAGAGTGCACTGGCACCACTAGGGATGCACTGCAGTGAGTCCGGAGAGTGCACTGGCACCAATGGTGATGCAGTGAAGTGAGTCCAGAGAGTGCAGTGGCACCACTGGGGATGCAGTGCAGTGAGTCCAGAGAGTGCACTGGCACCACTGGGGATGCACTGCAGTGAGTCCAGAGAGTGCACTGGCACCACTGGGGATGCAGTGCAGTGAGTCCAGAGAGTGCACTGGCACCACTGGGGATGCAGTGCAGTGAGTGCAGAGAGTGCACTGGCACCACTGGGGATGCAGTGCAGTGAGTCCAGAGAGTGCACTGGCACCACTGGGGATGCACTGCAGTGAGTCCAGAGAGTGCACTGGCACCAGTGGGGATGCAGTGCAGTGAGTCCAGAGAGTGCACTGGCACCACTGGGGATGCACTGCAGTGAGTCCAGAGAGTGCACTGGCACCACTGGGGATGCACTCCAGTGAGTCCAGAGAGTGCACTGGCACCACTGGGGATGCAGTGCAGTGACTCCAGAGAGTGCAGAGGCACCACTGGGGATGCAGTGCAGTGAGTCCAGAGAGTGCACTGGCACCACTGGGGATGCACTGCAGTGAGTGCAGAGAGTGCACTGGCACCACTGGTGATGCAGTGCAGTGAGTGCAGAGAGTGCACTGGCACCACTGGGGATGCACTGCAGTGAGTCCAGAGAGTGCACTGGCACCTTGGGGATGCACTGCAGTGACTCAAAAGAGTGCACTGGCACCACTGCGGATGCACTGCAGTGAGTCCGGAGAGTGCACTGGCACCAATGGTGATGCAGTGAAGTGAGTCCAGAGAGTGCAGTGGCACCACTGGGGATGCAGTGCAGTGAGTCCAGGGAGTGCACTGGCACCACCGGGGGTGCACTGCAGTGAGTCCAGAGAGTGCACTGGCACCCCTGGGAATGCAGTGCAGTGTGTCCAGAGAGTGCACTGGCACCACTGGGGATGCACTGCAGTGACTCGAAAGAGTGCACTGGCACCACTGCGGATGCACTGCAGTGAGTCCGGAGAGTGCCCTGGCACCAATGGTGATGCAGTGCAGTGAGTCCAGAGAGTGCAGTGACACCACTGGGGATGCAGTGCAGTGAGTCCAGAGAGTGCACTGGCACCACTGCGGATGCACTGCAGTGAGTCCAGAGAGTGCACTGGCACCACTGGGGATGCCATGCAGTGAGTCCAGAGAGTGCACTGGCACCACTGGGGATGAAGTGCAGTGAGTCCAGAGAGTGCACTGGCTCCACTGGGGATGCAGTGCAGTGAGTCCAGAGAGTGCACTGGCACCACTGGGGATGCACTGCAGTGAGTCCAGAGAGTGCACTGGCACCACTAGGGATGCACTGCAGTGAGTCCCGAGAGTGCACTGGCATCACTGGGGATGCACTGCAGTGAGTCCAGAGAGTGCACTGGCACCTTGGGGATGCACTGCAGTGACTCAAAAGAGTGCACTGGCACCACTGGGGATGCACTGCAGTGAGTCCGGAGAGTGCACTGGCACCAATGGTGATGCAGTGAAGTGAGTCCAGAGAGTGCACTGGCACCACTGGGGATGCACTGCAGTGAGTCCAGAGAGTGCACTGGCACCACTGGGGATGCAGTGCAGTGAGTCCAGAGAGTGCACTGGCACCACTGGGGATGCAGTGCAGTGAGTCCAGAGAGTGCACTGGCACCACTGGGGATGCACTGCAGTGAGTCCAGAGAGTGCACTGGCACCACTGGGGATGCACTGCAGTGAGTCCAGAGAGTGCACTGGCGCCACTGGGGATGCAGTGCAGTGAGTCCAGAGAGTGCACTGGCGCCACTGGGGATGCAGAGCAGTGAGTCCAGAGAGTGCACTGGCACAAAAGGGGATGCACTGCAGTGAGTCTAGAGAGTGCACTGGCACCACTGGGTATGCACTGCAGTGACTCCAGAGAGTGCAGTGGCACCACTGGGGATGCAGTGCACTGAGTCCAGAGAGTACACTGGCACCACTGGGGATGCAGTGCAGTGAGTATAGAGAGTGCACTGGCACCACTGGGGATGCAGTGCAGTGAGTCCAGAGAGTGCACTGGCACCACGGGGGATGCACTGCAGTGACTCCAGAGACTGCACTTCCACCAGTGGGGGTGCACTGCAGTGAGTCTAGAGAATGCACTGGCACCACTGGGGATGCAGTGCAGTGACTCGAAAGAGTGCACTGGCACCACAGGGGATGCACTGCAGTGAGTCCGGAGAGTGCCATGGCACCAATGGTGATGCAGTGCAGTGATCCATAGAGCGCACTGGAACCACTGGGGATGCAGTGCAGTGAGTCCAGAGAGTGCACTGTCACCACTGGGGATGCAGTGCAGTGAGTCCAGAGAGTGCACTGGCACCATTGGGGATGCACTGCAGTGAGTCCAGAGAGTGCACTGGCACCACTGGGGATGCAGTGCGGTGAGTCCAGAGAGTGCACTGGCACCACTGGGGATGCACTGCAGTGAGTCCAGAGAGTGCTCTGGGAACACCGGGGATGCAGTGCAGTGAGTCCGGAGAGTGCACTGGCTCCACTGGGGATGCAGTGCAGTGAGTCCAGAGAGTGCACTGGCACCACTGGGTTTGCACTGCAGTGAGTCCAGAGAGTGCACTGTCAGCACTGGTGATGCAGTGCAGTGAGTCCAGAGAGTGCACTGTCAGCACTGGGGATGCAGTGCAGTGAGTCCAGAGAGTGCAGTGGCACCACTGGGGATGCAGTGCGGTGAGTTCAGAGAGTGCACTAGCACCACTGGGGATGCAGTGCAGTGAGTCCAGAGAGTGCACTGGCACCACTGGGGATGCAGTGCAGTGACTCCAGAGAGTGCAGAGGCACCACTGTTGATGCAGTGCAGTGAGTGCAGAGAGTGCACTGGCACCAGTGCGGAAGCACTGCAGTGAGTCCAGAGAGTGCACTGGCACCACTGGGGATGCAGTGCAGTGAGTGCACAGAGTGCACTGGCACCACTGGGGATGCAGTGCAGTGAGTCCAGAGAGTGCACTGGCACCTTGGGGATGCACTGCAGTGACTCAAAAGAGTGCACTGGCACCACTGCGGATGCACTGCAGTGAGTCCGGAGAGTGCACTGGCACCAATGGTGATGCAGTGAAGTGAGTCCAGAGAGTGCAGTGGAACCACTGGGGACGCAGTGCAGTGAGTCCAGAGAGTGCACTGGCACCACTGGGGATGCACTGCAGTGAGTCCAGAGAGTGCACTGGCACCACTGGGGATGCACTGCAGTGATTCCAGAGAGTGCACTGGCACCACTGGGGATGCAGTGCAGTGTGTCCAGAGAGTGCACTGGCAACACTGGGGATGCAGTGCAGTGACTCGAAAGAGTGCTCTGGCACCACTGCGGATGCAGTGCAGTGAGTCCGGAGAGTGCCCTGGCACCAATGGTGATGCAGTGCAGTGAGTCCAGAGAGTGCAGTGACACCACTGGGGATGCAGTGCAGTGAGTCCAGAGAGTGCACTGGCACCACTGGGGATGCAATGCAGTGAGTCCAGAGAGTGCACTGGCACCACTGGGGATGCAGTGCAGTGAGTCCAGAGAGTGCACTGGCTCCACTGGGGATGCAGTGCAGTGAGTCCAGAGAGTGCACTGGCACCTTGGGGATGCACTGCAGTGACTCAAAAGAGTGCACTGGCACCACTGGGGATGCACTGCAGTGAGTCCGGAGAGTGCACTGGCACCAATGGTGATGCAGTGAAGTGAGTCCAGAGAGTGCACTGGCACCACTGGGGATGCACTGCAGTGAGTCCAGAGAGTGCACTGGCACCACTGGGGATGCAGTGCAGTGAGTCCAGAGAGTGCACTGGCACCACTGGGGATGCAGTGCAGTGAGTCCAGAGAGTGCACTGGCACCACTGGGGATGCACTGCAGTGAGTCCAGAGAGTGCACTGGCACCACTGGGGATGCACTGCAGTGAGTCCAGAGAGTGCACTGGCGCCACTGGGGATGCAGTGCAGTGAGTCCAGAGAGTGCACTGGCGCCACTGGGGATGCAGAGCAGTGAGTCCAGAGAGTGCACTGGCACAAAAGGGGATGCACTGCAGTGAGTCTAGAGAGTGCACTGGCACCACTGGGTATGCACTGCAGTGACTCCAGAGAGTGCAGTGGCACCACTGGGGATGCAGTGCACTGAGTCCAGAGAGTACACTGGCACCACTGGGGATGCAGTGCAGTGAGTATAGAGAGTGCACTGGCACCACTGGGGATGCAGTGCAGTGAGTCCAGAGAGTGCACTGGCACCACGGGGGATGCACTGCAGTGACTCCAGAGACTGCACTTCCACCAGTGGGGGTGCACTGCAGTGAGTCTAGAGAATGCACTGGCACCACTGGGGATGCAGTGCAGTGACTCGAAAGAGTGCACTGGCACCACAGGGGATGCACTGCAGTGAGTCCGGAGAGTGCCATGGCACCAATGGTGATGCAGTGCAGTGATCCATAGAGCGCACTGGAACCACTGGGGATGCAGTGCAGTGAGTCCAGAGAGTGCACTGTCACCACTGGGGATGCAGTGCAGTGAGTCCAGAGAGTGCACTGGCACCATTGGGGATGCACTGCAGTGAGTCCAGAGAGTGCACTGGCACCACTGGGGATGCAGTGCGGTGAGTCCAGAGAGTGCACTGGCACCACTGGGGATGCACTGCAGTGAGTCCAGAGAGTGCTCTGGGAACACCGGGGATGCAGTGCAGTGAGTCCGGAGAGTGCACTGGCTCCACTGGGGATGCAGTGCAGTGAGTCCAGAGAGTGCACTGGCACCACTGGGGTTGCACTGCAGTGAGTCCAGAGAGTGCACTGTCAGCACTGGTGATGCAGTGCAGTGAGTCCAGAGAGTGCACTGTCAGCACTGGGGATGCAGTGCAGTGAGTCCAGAGAGTGCAGTGGCACCACTGGGGATGCAGTGCGGTGAGTTCAGAGAGTGCACTAGCACCACTGGGGATGCAGTGCAGTGAGTCCAGAGAGTGCACTGGCACCACTGGGGATGCAGTGCAGTGACTCCAGAGAGTGCAGAGGCACCACTGTTGATGCAGTGCAGTGAGTGCAGAGAGTGCACTGGCACCAGTGCGGAAGCACTGCAGTGAGTCCAGAGAGTGCACTGGCACCACTGGGGATGCAGTGCAGTGAGTGCACAGAGTGCACTGGCACCACTGGGGATGCAGTGCAGTGAGTCCAGAGAGTGCACTGGCACCTTGGGGATGCACTGCAGTGACTCAAAAGAGTGCACTGGCACCACTGCGGATGCACTGCAGTGAGTCCGGAGAGTGCACTGGCACCAATGGTGATGCAGTGAAGTGAGTCCAGAGAGTGCAGTGGAACCACTGGGGACGCAGTGCAGTGAGTCCAGAGAGTGCACTGGCACCACTGGGGATGCACTGCAGTGAGTCCAGAGAGTGCACTGGCACCACTGGGGATGCACTGCAGTGATTCCAGAGAGTGCACTGGCACCACTGGGGATGCAGTGCAGTGTGTCCAGAGAGTGCACTGGCAACACTGGGGATGCAGTGCAGTGACTCGAAAGAGTGCTCTGGCACCACTGCGGATGCAGTGCAGTGAGTCCGGAGAGTGCCCTGGCACCAATGGTGATGCAGTGCAGTGAGTCCAGAGAGTGCAGTGACACCACTGGGGATGCAGTGCAGTGAGTCCAGAGAGTGCACTGGCACCACTGGGGATGCAATGCAGTGAGTCCAGAGAGTGCACTGGCACCACTGGGGATGCAGTGCAGTGAGTCCAGAGAGTGCACTGGCTCCACTGGGGATGCAGTGCAGTGAGTCCAGAGAGTGCACTGGCACCACTGGGGATGCAGTGCAGTGAGTCCAGAGAGTGCACTGGCACCACTAGGGATGCACTGCAGTGAGTCCAGAGAGTGCACTGGCATCACTGGGGATGCACTGCAGTGAGTCCAGAGAGTGCACTGGCACCTTGGGGATGCACTGCAGTGACTCAAAAGAGTGCATTGGCACCAAAGCGGATGCACTGCAGTGAGTCCGGAGAGTGCACTGGCACCACTGGGGATGCAGTGCAGTGAGTCCACAGAGTGCACTGGCACCACAGGGGATACACTGCAGTGAGTCCAGAGAGTGCACTGGCACCACTGGGGACGCAGTGCAGTGACTACAGAGAGTGCACTGGCACCATTGGGGATGCAGGGCACTGAGTCCAGAGAGTGCACTGGCACCAGTGGGGATGCACTGCAGTGGGTCCAGAGAGTGCACTGGCACCACTGGGGATGCAGTGCAGTGAGTCCAGAGAGTGCACTGGCACCACTGGGAATGCAGTGCAGTGAGTCCAGAGAGTGCACTGGCACCACTGGGGATGCAGTGCAGTGACTCCAGAGAGTGCACTGGCACCACTGGTGATGCACTGCAGTGAGTCCAGAGAGTGCACTGGCACCACTGGGGATGCACTGCAAAGAGCTCATAGAGTGCACTGGCACCACTGGGGATGCAGTGCAGTGAGTCCAGAGAGTGCAGTGGCACCATTGGGGATGCAGTGCACTGAGTTCAGAGAGTGCACTGGCACCACTGGGGTTGCAGTGCACTGAGTTCAGAGAGTGCACTGTCACCACTGGGGATGCAGTGCACTGAGTCCAGAGAGTGCACTGGCACCACTGGGGATGCAGTGCAGTGAGTCCAGAGAGTGCACTGGCACCACTGGGGATGCACTACAGTGAGTCCAGAGAGTGCACTGGCACCACTGGGGATGCAGTGCAGTGACTCCAGAGAGTGCAGAGGCACCACTGTTGATGCAGTGCAGTGAGTGCAGAGAGTGCACTGGCACCAGTGCGGAAGCACTGCAGTGAGTCCAGAGAGTGCACTGGCACCACTGGGGATGCACTGCAGTGAGTCCAGAGAGTGCACTGGCACAACTGGGGATGCAGTGCAGTGAGTCCAGAGAGTGCACTGGCACCACTGGGGATGCAGTGCAGTGACTCCAGAGAGTGCACTAGCACCAATGGGATGCAGTGCAGTGAGTCCAGAGAGTGCACTGGCGCCACTGGGGATGCACTGCAGTGCGTCCAGAGAGTGCACTGGCACCACTGGGGATGCAGTGCAGTGGGTCCAGAGAGTGCACTGGCACCACTGGGGATGCAGTGCAGTAACTCCAGAGAGTGCACTGGCCCCACAGGTGTTGTAGTGCAGTGAGTCCACAGAGGGAACTGGCACCACTGGGGATGCACTGCAGTGAGTCCAGAGAGTGCCCTGGAACCACTGGGGATGCAGCGCAGTGACTACAGAGAGTGCACTGTCTCCACTGGGGATGCAGTGCAGTGAGTCCAGAGAGTACACTGCCACCACTGGTGATGCAGTGCAGTGAGTCCAGAGAGTGCACTGTCAGCACTGGGGATGCAGTGCAGTGAGTCCAGAGAGTGCACTGGCACCACTGGGGATGCACTGCAGTGAGTCCAGAGAGTGCACTGGCACCACTGGGGATGCAGTGCAGTGAGTCCAGAGAGTGCACTGGCACCACTGGGGATGCAGTGCCGTGAGTCCAGAGAGTGCACTGGCACAAAAGGGGATGCACTGCAGTGAGTCCAGAGAGTGCACTGGCACCACTGGGGATGCAGTGCAGTGAGTCCAGAGAGTGCACTGTCAGCACTGGGGATGCAGTGCAGTGAGTCCAGAGAGTGCACTGGCACCACTGGGGATGCACTGCAGTGACTCCAGAGACTGCACTGGCACCAATGGGGATGCACTGCAGTGAGTCCAGAGAATGCACTGGCACCACTGGGGATGCAGTGCAGTGACTCGAAAGAGTGCACTGGCACCACTGGGGATGCACTGCAGTGAATCCGGGGAGTGCCCTGGCACCAATGGTGATGCACTGCAGTGAACCAGAGAGTGCACTGGAACCACTGGGGATGCAGTGCAGTGAGTCCAGAGAGTGCACTGGCACCACTGGGGATGCAGTGCAGCGAGTCCAAAGAGTGCACTGGCACCACTGGGTATGCAGTGCAGTTAGTCTATAGAGTGCACTGGCTCCACTGGGGATGCAGTGCAGTGACTCAAGAGAGTGCACAGGCACCACTGGGGATGCAGTGCAGTGAGTCCAGAGAGTGCAATGGCACCACAGGGGATGCACTGCAGTGATTCCAGAGAGTGCACTGTCACCACTGGGGATGCAGTGCAGTGAGTCCAGAGAGTACACTGGCACCACTGGGGATGCACCTTGGTGAGGTCAGAGAGTGCTCTGGGAACACCGGGGATGCAGTGCAGTGAGTCCAGAGACTGCACTGGCACCACTGGGGATGCAGTGCAGTGAGTGCAGAGAGTGCACTGGCACCACTGGGGATGCACTGCAGTGAGTCCAGAGAGTGCACTGGCACCACTGGGGATGCAGTGCAGTGAGTGCAGAGAGTGCACTGGCACCACTGGGGATGCACTGCAGTGAGTCCAGAGAGTGCACTGGCACCACTGGGGATGCAGTGCAGTGAGTCCGGAGAGTGCACTGGCACCACTGGGGATGCAGTGCAGTGAGTCCAGAGAGTGCACTGGCACCACTGGGGATGCACTGCAATGAGTCAAGAGAATGCACTGGCAGTAATGGGGATGCAGTGCAGTGACTCGAAAGAGTGCACTGGCACCACTGCGGATGCACTGCAGTGAGTCCGGAGAGTGCCCTGGCACCAATGGTGATGCAGTGCAGTGAGTCCAGAGAGTGCAGTGGCACCACTGGGGATGCAGTGCAGTGAGTCCAGAGAGTGCACTGGCACCACTGGGGATGCACTGCAGTGAGTCCAGAGAGTGCACTGGCAGCACTGGGGATGCAGTGCAGTGACTCCAGAGAGTGCAGAGGCACCACTGTTGATGCAGTGCTGCGACTCCAGAGAGTGCACTGGCACCACTGGGGATGCAGTGCAGTGAGTCCAGAGAGTGCACTGGCACCACTGGGGATGCACTGCAGTGAGTCCAGAGAGTGCACTGGCACCAGTGGTGATGCAGTGCAGTGAGTGTAGAGAGTGCACTGGCACCACTGGGGATGCAGTGCAGTGAGTCCAGAGAGTGCACTGGCACCACTGGGGATGAAGTGCAGTGAGTCCAGAGAGGTCACTGGCACCACTGGGGATGCAGTGCAGTGAGTCCAGAGAGTGCACTGGCACCACTGGGGATGCACTGCAGTGAGTCCAGAGAGTGCACTGGCAGCACTGGGGATGCAGTGCAGTTGAGTCCAGAGAGTGCAGTGGCACCTTGGGGATGCAGTGCAGTGTGTCCAGAGAGTGCACTGGCACCATTGGGGATGCAGTGCAGTGAGTCCAGAGAGTGCACTGGCACCAGTGGGGGTGCACTGCAGTGAGTCCAGAGAGTGCACTGGCACCACTGGGGTTGCAGTGCAGTGAGTCCAGAGAGTGCACTGGCACCACTGGGGATGCAGTGCAGTGAGTCCAGAGAGTGCACTGGCACCACTGGGCATGCAGTGCAGTGAGTCCAGAGAGGGCACTGGCACCACTGGGGATGCAGTGCAGTGAGTCCAGAGAGTGCACTGGCACCACTGGAGATGCACTCCGGTGAGCCCAGAGATTACACTGGCACCACTGGGGATGCACTGCAGTGAGTCCAGAAAGTGCACTGGCACCACTGGGGATGCAATGCAGTGAGTCCAGAGAGTGCACTGGCACCACTGTGGATGCAGTGCAGTGAGTTCAGAGAGTGCACTGGCACCACTGGGGATGCACTGCAGTGATTCCGGAGAGTGCACTGGCACCACTGGGGATGCAGTGCAGTGAGTGCAGAGAGTGCACTGGCACCACTTGGGATGCACTGCAGTGAGTCCAGAGAGTGCACTGGCACCACTGGGGATGCACTGCAGTGAGTCCAGAGAGTGCACTGGCACCACTGGGGATGCACTGCAGTGAGTCCAGAGAGTGCACTGGCAGCACTGGGGATGCAGTGCAGTGACTCCAGAGAGTGCAGAGGCACCACTGTTGATGCAGTGCTGCGACTCCAGAGAGTGCACTGGCACCACTGGGGATGCAGTGCAGTGAGTCCAGAGAGTGCACTGGCACCACTGGGGATGCAGTGCAGTGAGTCCAGAGAGTGCAGTGGCACCAGTGGTGATGCAGTGTAGTGAGTGTAGAGAGTGCACTGGCACCACTGGGGATGCAGTGCAGTGAGTCCAGAGAGTGCACTGGCACCACTGGGGATGCACTGCAGTGACTCGAAAGAGTGCACTGGCACCACTGCGGATGCACTGCAGTGAGTCCGGAGAGTGCCCTGGCACCAATGGTGATGCAGTGCAGTGAGTCCAGAGAGTGCACTGGCACCACTGGGGCTGCAGTGCAGTGACTCCAGAGAGTGCAGAGGCACCACTGTTGATGCAGTGCTGTGAGTCCAGAGAGTGCACTGGCACCACTGGGGATGCACTGCAGTGAGTCCAGAGAGTGCACTGGCACCACTGGGGATGCAGTGCAGTGAGTCCAGAGAGTGCACTGGCACCACTGGGGATGCACTGCAGTGACTCGAAAGAGTGCACTGGCACCACTGCGGATGCACTGCAGTGAGTCCGGAGAGTGCCCTGGCACCAATGGTGATGCAGTGCAGTGAGTCCAGAGAGTGCAGTGGCACCAATGGGGATGCAGTGCAGTGAGTCCAGAGAGTGCACTGGCACCACTGGGGATGCAATGCAGTGAGTCCAGAGAGTGCACTGGCACCACTGGGGATGCAGTGCTCTGAGTCCAGAGAGTGCACTGGCACCACTGGGGATGCAGTGCAGTGACTCGAAAGAGTGCACTGGCACCACTGCGGATGCACTGCAGTGAGTCCGGAGAGTGCCCTGGCACCAATGGTGATGCAGTGCAGTGAGTCCAGAGAGTGCAGTGGCACCACTGGGGATGCAGTGCAGTGAGTCCAGAGAGTGCACTGGCACCACTGGTGATGCACTGCAGTGAGTCCAGAGAGTGCACTGGCACCACTGGGGATGCACTGCAAAGAGCTCAGAGAGTGCACTGGCACCACTGGGGATGCAGTGCAGTGAGTGCAGAGAGTGCACTGGCACCATTGGGGATGCAGTGCACTGAGTTCAGAGAGTGCACTGGCACCACTGGGGATGCAGTGCACTGAGTTCAGAGAGTGCACTGGCACCACTGGGGATGCAGTGCACTGAGTCCAGAGAGTGCACTGGCACCACTGGGGATGCACTACAGTGAGTCCAGAGAGTGCACTGGCACCACTGGGGATGCAGTGCAGTGAGTCCAGAGAGTGCAGAGGCACCACTGTTGATGCAGTGCAGTGAGTGCAGAGAGTGCACTGGCACCAGTGCGGAAGCACTGCAGTGAGTCCAGAGAGTGCACTGGCACCACTGGGGATGCACTGCAGTGAGTCCAGAGAGTGCACTGGCACAAAAGGGGATGCACTGCAGTGAGTCCAGAGAGTGCACTGGCACCACTGTGGATGCAGTGCAGTGAGTCCAGAGAGTGCACTGGCACCACTGGGGATGCAGTGCTCTGAGTCCAGAGAGTGCACTGGCACCACTGGGGATGCAGTGCAGTGACTCGAAAGAGTGCACTGGCACCACTGCGGATGCACTGCAGTGAGTCCGGAGAGTGCCCTGGCACCAATGGTGATGCAGTGCAGTGAGTCCAGAGAGTGCAGTGGCACCACTGGGGATGCAGTGCAGTGAGTCCAGAGAGTGCACTGGCACCACCGGTGATGCACTGCAGTGACTCAAAAGAGTGCACTGGCACCACTGGGGATGCACTGCAGTGAGTCCGGAGAGTGCACTGGCACCAATGGTGATGCAGTGAAGTGAGTCCAGAGAGTGCAGTGGCACCACTGGGGATGCAGTGCAGTGAGTCCAGAGAGTGCACTGGCACCACTGGGGATGCACTGCAGTGAGTCCAGAGAGTGCACTGGCACCACTGGGGATGCAGTGCAGTGAGTCCAGAGAGTGCACTGGCACCACTGGGGATGCAGTGCAGTGAGTCCAGAGAGTGCACTGGCACCACTGGGGATGCACTGCAGTGACTCGAAAGAGTGCACTGGCACCACTGGGGATGCACTGCAGTGAGTCCGGACAGTGCCCTGGCACCAGTGGTGATGCAGTGCAGTGAGTCCAGAGAGTGCAGTGTCACCACTGGGGATGCAGTGCAGTGAGTCCAGAGAGTGCACTGGCACCACTGGGGATGCAGTGCAGTGAGTCCAGAGAGTGCACTGGCACCAGTGGGGATGCAGTGCAGTGAGTCCAGAGAGTGCACTGGCACCACTGGGGATGCACTGCAGTGAGTCCAGAGAGTGCACTGGCACCACTGGGGATGCTCTCCAGTGAGTCCAGAGAGTGCACAGGCACCACTGGGGATGCAGTGCAGTGACTCCAGAGAGTGCAGAGGCACCACTGTTGATGCAGTGCTGCGACTCCAGAGAGTGCACTGGCACCATTGGGGATGCAGTGCAGTGAGTCCAGAGAGTGCACTGGCACCACTGGGGATGCAGTGCAGTGAGTCCAGAGAGTGCACTGGCACCACTGGGGATGCACTGCAGTGAGTGCAGAGAGTGCACTGGCACCACTGGTGATGCAGTGCAGTGAGTGCAGAGAGTGCACTGGCACCACTGGGGATGCACTGCAGTGAGTCCAGAGAGTGCACTGGCACCTTGGGGATGCACTGCAGTGACTCAAAAGAGTGCACTGGCACCACTGTGGATGCACTGCAGTGAGTCCGGAGAGTGCACTGGCACCAATGGTGATGCAGTGAAGTGAGTCCAGAGAGTGCAGTGGCACCACTGGGGATGCAGTGCAGTGAGTCCAGAGAGTGCACTGGCACCACTGGGGATGCACTGCAGTGAGTCCAGAGAGTGCACTGGCACCCCTGGGAATGCAGTGCAGTGTGTCCAGAGAGTGCACTGGCACCACTGGGGATGCACTGCAGTGACTCGAAAGAGTGCACTGGCACCACTGCGGATGCACTGCAGTGAGTCCGGAGAGTGCCCTGGCACCAATGGTGATGCAGTGCAGTGAGTCCAGAGAGTGCAGTGACACCACTGGGGATGCAGTGCAGTGAGTCCAGAGAGTGCACTGGCACCACTGCGGATGCACTGCAGTGAGTCCAGAGAGTGCACTGGCACCACTGGGGATGCAATGCAGTGAGTCCAGAGAGTGCACTGGCACCACTGGGGATGAAGTGCAGTGAGTCCAGAGAGTGCACTGGCTCCACTGGGGATGCAGTGCAGTGAGTCCAGAGAGTGCACTGGCACCACTGGAGATGCACTGCAGTGAGTCCAGAGAGTGCACTGGCACCACTAGGGATGCACTGCAGTGAGTCCCGAGAGTGCACTGGCATCACTGGGGATGCACTGCAGTGAGTCCAGAGAGTGCACTGGCACCTTGGGGATGCACTGCAGTGACTCAAAAGAGTGCACTGGCACCACTGGGGATGCACTGCAGTGAGTCCGGAGAGTGCACTGGCACCAATGGTGATGCAGTGAAGTGAGTCCAGAGAGTGCACTGGCACCACTGGGGATGCACTGCAGTGAGTCCAGAGAGTGCACTGGCACCACTGGGGATGCACTGCAGTGAGTCCAGAGAGTGCACTGGCACCACTGGGGATGCAGTGCAGTGAGTCCAGAGAGTGCACTGGCACCACTGGGGATGCACTGCAGTGAGTCCAGAGAGTGCACTGGCACCACTGGGGATGCACTGCAGTGAGTCCAGAGAGTGCACTGGCACCACTGGGGATGCACTGCAGTGAGTCCAGAGAGTGCACTGGCACCACTGGGGATGCAGTGCAGTGAGTCCAGAGAGTGCACTGGCGCCACTGGGGATGCACTGCAGTGACTCCAGAGAGTGCACTGGCACCACTGGGGATGCAGAGCAGTGAGTCCAGAGAGTGCACTGGCACCACTGGGGATGCACTGCAGTGAGTCTAGAGAGTGCACTGGCACCACTGGGTATGCACTGCAGTGACTCCAGAGAGTGCAGTGGCACCACTGGGGATGCAGTGCACTGAGTCCAGAGAGTACACTGGCACCACTGGGGATGCAGTGCAGTGAGTATAGAGAGTGCACTGGCACCACTGGGGATGCAGTGCAGTGAGTCCAGAGAGTGCACTGGCACCACGGGGGATGCACTGCAGTGACTCCAGAGACTGCACTTCCACCAGTGGGGGTGCACTGCAGTGAGTCTAGAGAATGCACTGGCACCACTGGGGATGCAGTGCAGTGACTCGAAAGAGTGCACTGGCACCACAGGGGATGCACTGCAGTGAGTCCGGAGAGTGCCATGGCACCAATGGTGATGCAGTGCAGTGATCCATAGAGCGCACTGGAACCACTGGGGATGCAGTGCAGTGAGTCCAGAGAGTGCACTGTCACCACTGGGGATGCAGTGCAGTGAGTCCAGAGAGTGCACTGGCACCATTGGGGATGCACTGCAGTGAGTCCAGAGAGTGCACTGGCACCACTGGGGATGCAGTGCGGTGAGTCCAGAGAGTGCACTGGCACCACTGGGGATGCACTGCAGTGAGTCCAGAGAGTGCTCTGGGAACACCGGGGATGCAGTGCAGTGAGTCCGGAGAGTACACTGGCACCTCAGGGGCTGCACTGCAGTGAGTCCAGAGAGTGCACTGGCACCACTGGGGATGCAGTGCAGTGAGTCCAGAGAGTGCACTGGCACCACTGGGGATGCACTGCAGTGAGTCCAGAGAGTGCACTGGCACCATTAGGGGATGCAGTGCAGTGAGTCCGGAGAGTGCACTGGCGCCACTGGGGATGCAGTGCAGTGAGTCCAGAGAGTGCACTGGCACCACTGGGGATGCAGAGCAGTGAGTCCAGAGAGTGCACTGGCACAAAAGGGGATGCACTGCAGTGAGTCTAGAGAGTGCACTGGCACCACTGTGTATGCACTGCAGTGACTCCAGAGAGTGCAGTGGCACCACTGGGGATGCAGTGCACTGAGTCCAGAGAGTACACTGGCACCACTGGGGATGCAGTGCAGTGAGTATAGAGAGTGCACTGGCACCACTGGGGATGCAGTGCAGTGAGTCCAGAGAGTCACTGGCACCACGGGGGATGCACTGCAGTGACTCCAGAGACTGCACTTCCACCAGTGGGGGTGCACTGCAGTGAGTCTAGAGAATGCACTGGCACCACTGGGGATGCAGTGCAGTGACTCGAAAGAGTGCACTGGCACCACTGGGGATGCACTGCAGTGAGTCCGGAGAGTGCCATGGCACCAATGGTGATGCAGTGCAGTGATCCATAGAGCGCACTGGAACCACTGGGGATGCAGTGCAGTGAGTCCAGAGAGTGCACTGTCACCACTGGGGATGCAGTGCAGTGAGTCCAGAGAGTGCACTGGCACCATTGGGGATGCACTGCAGTGAGTCCAGAGAGTGCACTGGCACCACTGGGGATGCAGTGCGGTGAGTCCAGAGAGTGCACTGGCACCACTGGGGATGCACTGCAGTGAGTCCAGAGAGTGCTCTGGGAACACCGGGGATGCAGTGCAGTGAGTCCGGAGAGTACACTGGCACCTCAGGGGCTGCACTGCAGTGAGTCCAGAGAGTGCACTGGCACCACTGGGGATGCAGTGCAGTGAGTCCAGAGAGTGCACTGGCACCACTGGGGATGCACTGCAGTGAGTCCAGAGAGTGCACTGGCACCATTAGGGGATGCAGTGCAGTGAGTCCGGAGAGTGCACTGGCTCCACTGGGGATGCAGTGCAGTGAGTCCAGAGAGTGCACTGGCACCACTGGGGTTGCACTGCAGTGAGTCCAGAGAGTGCACTGTCAGCACTGGTGATGCAGTGCAGTGAGTCCAGAGAGTGCACTGTCAGCACTGGGGATGCAGTGCAGTGAGTCCAGAGACTGCAGTGGCACCACTGGGGATGCAGTGCGGTGAGTTCAGAGAGTGCACTGGCACCACTGGGGATGCAGTGCAGTGAGTCCAGAGAGTGCACTGGCACCACTGGGGATGCAGTGCAGTGACTCCAGAGAGTGCACTGGCACCACTGTTGATGCAGTGCAGTGAGTGCAGAGAGTGCACTGGCACCACTGGGGATGCACTGCAGTGAGTCCAGAGAGTGCACTGGCACCACTGGGGATGCAGTGCAGTGAGTGCACAGAGTGCACTGGCACCACTGGGGATGCAGTGCAGTGAGTCCAGAGAGTGCACTGGCACCTTGGGGATGCACTGCAGTGACTCAAAAGAGTGCACTGGCACCACTGCGGATGCACTGCAGTGAGTCCGGAGAGTGCACTGGCACCAATGGTGATGCAGTGAAGTGAGTCCAGAGAGTGCAGTGGCACCACTGGGGACGCAGTGCAGTGAGTCCAGAGAGTGCACTGGCACCACTGGGGATGCACTGCAGTGAGTCCAGAGAGTGCACTGGCACCACTGGGGATGCACTGCAGTGATTCCAGAGAGTGCACTGGCACCACTGGGGATGCAGTGCAGTGTGTCCAGAGAGTGCACTGGCAACACTGGGGATGCAGTGCAGTGACTCGAAAGAGTGCTCTGGCACCACTGCGGATGCACTGCAGTGAGTCCGGAGAGTGCCCTGGCACCAATGGTGATGCAGTGCAGTGAGTCCAGAGAGTGCAGTGACACCACTGGGGATGCAGTGCAGTGAGTCCAGAGAGTGCACTGGCACCACTGGGGATGCAGTGCAGTGAGTCCAGAGAGTGCACTGGCTCCACTGGGGATGCAGTGCAGTGAGTCCAGAGAGTGCACTGGCACCACTGGGGATGCAGTGCAGTGAGTCCAGAGAGTGCACTGGCACCACTAGGGATGCACTGCAGTGAGTCCAGAGAGTGCACTGGCATCACTGGGGATGCACAGCAGTGAGTCCAGAGAGTGCACTGGCACCTTGGGGATGCACTGCAGTGACTCAAAAGAGTGCATTGGCACCAAGGCGGATGCACTGCAGTGAGTCCGGAGAGTGCACTGGCACCACTGGGGATGCAGTGCAGTGAGTCCACAGAGTGCACTGGCACCACAGGGGATACACTGCAGTGAGTCCAGAGAGTGCACTGGCACCACTGGGGACGCAGTGCAGTGACTACAGAGAGTGCACTGGCACCATTGGGGATGCAGGGCACTGAGTCCAGAGAGTGCACTGGCACCACTGGGGATGCACTGCAGTGGGTCCAGAGAGTGCACTGGCACCACTGGGGATGCAGTGCAGTGAGTCCAGAGAGTGCACTGGCACCACTGGGAATGCAGTGCAGTGAGTCCAGAGAGTGCACTGGCACCACTGGGGATGCAGTGCAGTGACTCCAGAGAGTGCACTGGCACCACTGGTGATGCACTGCAGTGAGTCCAGAGAGTGCACTGGCACCACTGGGGATGCACTGCAAAGAGCTCATAGAGTGCACTGGCACCACTGGGGATGCAGTGCAGTGAGTCCAGAGAGTGCAGTGGCACCATTGGGGATGCAGTGCACTGAGTTCAGAGAGTGCACTGGCACCATTGGGGATGCAGTGCACTGAGTTCAGACAGTGCACTGTCACCACTGGGGATGCAGTGCACTGAGTCCAGAGAGTGCACTGGCACCACTGGGGATGCACTGCAGTGAGTCCAGAGAGTGCACTGGCACCACTGGGGATGCACTACATTGAGTCCAGAGAGTGCACTGTCAGCACTGGGGATGCAGTGCAGTGACTCCAGAGAGTGCAGGGGCACCACTGTTGATGCAGTGCAGTGAGTGCAGAGAGTGCACTGGCACCAGTGCGGAAGCACTGCAGTGAGTCCAGAGAGTGCACTGGCACCACTGGGGATGCACTGCAGTGAGTCCAGAGAGTGCACTGGCACCACTGGGGATGCAGTGCAGTGACTCCAGAGAGTGCACTAGCACCAATGGGATGCAGTGCAGTGAGTCCAGAGAGTGCACTGGCGCCACTGGGGATGCACTGCAGTGCGTCCAGAGAGTGCACTGGCACCACTGGGGATGCAGTGCAGTGGGTCCAGAGAGTGCACTGGCACCACTGGGGATGCAGTGCAGTAACTCCAGAGAGTGCACTGGCCCCACAGGGGTTGTAGTGCAGTGAGTCCACAGAGGGAACTGGCACCACTGGGGATGCACTGCAGTGAGTCCAGAGAGTGCCCTGGAACCACTGGGGATGCAGCGCAGTGACTACAGAGAGTGCACTGTCTCCACTGGGGATGCAGTGCAGTGAGTCCAGAGAGTACACTGCCACCACTGGGGATGCAGTGCAGTGAGTCCAGAGAGTGCACTGTCAGCACTGGGGATGCAGTGCAGTGAGTCCAGAGAGTGCACTGGCACCACTGGGGATGCACTGCAGTGAGTCCAGAGAGTGCACTGGCACCACTGGGGATGCAGTGCAGTGAGTCCAGAGAGTGCACTGGCACCACTGGGGATGCAGTGCCGTGAGTCCAGAGAGTGCACTGGCACAAAAGGGGATGCACTGCAGTGAGTCCAGAGAGTGCACTGGCACCACTGGGGATGCAGTGCTGTGAGTCCAGAGAGTGCACTGTCAGCACTGGGGATGCAGTGCAGTGAGTCCAGAGAGTGCACTGGCACCACTGGGGATGCACTGCAGTGACTCCAGAGACTGCACTGGCACCAATGGAGATGCACTGCAGTGAGTCCAGAGAATGCACTGGCACCACTGGGGATGCAGTGCAGTGACTCGAAAGAGTGCACTGGCACCACTGGGGATGCACTGCAGTGAATCCGGGGAATGCCCTGGCACCAATGGTGATGCACCGCAATGATCCAGAGAGTGCACTGGAACCACTGGGGATGCAGTGCAGTGAGTCCAGAGAGTGCACTGGCACCACTGGGGATGCAGTGCAGTGAGTCCAAAGAGTGCACTGGCACCACTGGGTATGCAGTGCAGTTAGTCTATAGAGTGCACTGGCTCCACTGGGGATGCAGTGCAGTGACTCAAGAGAGTGCACAGGCACCACTGGGGATGCAGTGCAGTGAGTCCAGAGAGTGCAATGGCACCACAGGGGATGCACTGCAGTGATTCCAGAGAGTGCACTGTCACCACTGGGGATGCAGTGCAGTGAGTCCAGAGAGTACACTGGCACCACTGGGGATGCACCTTGGTGAGGTCAGAGAGTGCTCTGGGAACACCGGGGAAGCAGTGCAGTGAGTGCAGAGAGTGCACTGGCACCACTGGGGATGCAGTGCAGTGAGTGCAGAGAGTGCACTGGCACCACTGGGGATGCACTGCAGTGAGTCCAGAGAGTGCACTGGCACCACTGGGGATGCAGTGCAGTGAGTCCAGAGAGTGCACTGGCACCACTGGGGATGCACTGCAGTGAGTCCAGAGAGTGCACTGGCACCACTGGGGATGCAGTGCAGTGAGTCCGGAGAGTGCACTGGCACCACTGGGGATGCAGTGCAGTGAGTCCAGAGAGTGCACTGGCACCACTGGGGATGCACTGCAGTGAGTCCAGAGAGTGCACTGTCAGCACTGGAGATGCAGTGCAGTGAGTCCAGAGAGTGCACTGTCAGCACTGGGGATGCAGGGCAGTGAGTCCAGAGAGTGCACTGGCACCACTGGGGATGCACTGCAATGAGTCAAGAGAATGCACTGGCAGTAATGGGGATGCAGTGCAGTGACTCGAAAGAGTGCACTGGCACCACTGCGGATGCACTGCATTGAGTCCGGAGAGTGCCCTGGCACCAATGGTGATGCAGTGCAGTGAGTCCAGAGAGTGCAGTGGCACCACTGGGGATGCAGTGCAGTGAGTCCAGAGAGTGCACTGGCACCACTGGGGATGCACTGCAGTGAGTCCAGAGAGTGCACTGGCAGCACTGGCGATGCAGTGCAGTGACTCCAGAGAGTGCAGAGGCACCACTGTTGATGCAGTGCTGCGACTCCAGAGAGTGCACTGGCACCACTGGGGATGCAGTGCAGTGAGTCCAGAGAGTGCACTGGCACCACTGGGGATGCACTGCAGTGAGTGCAGAGAGTGCACTGGCACCAGTGGTGATGCAGTGCAGTGAGTGTAGAGAGTGCACTGGCACCACTGGGGATGCAGTGCAGTGAGTCCAGAGAGTGCACTGGCACCACTGGGGATGCACTGCAGTGACTCGAAAGAGTGTACTGGCACCACTGCGGATGCACTGCAGTGAGTCCGGAGAGTGCCCTGGCACCAATGGTGATGCAGTGCAGTGAGTGTAGAGAGTGCACTGGCACCACTGGGGATGCACTGCAGTGAGTCCAGAGAGTGCACTGGCACCACTGGGGATGCAGTCCAGTGAGTCCAGAGAGTGCACTGGCGCCACTGGGGATGCACTGCAGTGACTCGAAAGAGTGTACTGGCACCACTGCGGATGCACTGCAGTGAGTGCAGAGAGTGCACTGGCACCAGTGGTGATGCAGTGCAGTGAGTGTAGAGAGTGCACTGGCACCACTGGGGATGCACTGCAGTGAGTCCAGAGAGTGCACTGGCACCACTGGGGATGCAGTCCAGTGAGTCCAGAGAGTGCACTGGCACCACTGGGGATGCACTGCAGTGACTCCAGAGAGTGCACTGGCACCACTGGGGATGCAGAGCAGTGAGTCCAGAGAGTGCACTGGCACAAAAGGGGATGCAGTTCAGTGAGTCTAGAGAGTGCACTGGCACCACTGGGTATGCACTGCAGTGAGTCCAGAGAGTGCAGTGGCACCACTGGGGATGCAGTGCACTGAGTCCAGAGAGTACACTGGCACCACTGGGGATGCAGTGCAGTGAGTCCAGAGAGTGCACTGGCAGCACTGGGGATGCAGTGCAGTGAGTCCAGAGAGTGCACTGGCACCACGGGGGATGCACTGCAGTGACTCCAGAGACTGCACTTCCACCAGTGGGGGTGCACTGCAGTGAGTCTAGAGAATGCACTGGCACCACAGGGGATGCACTGCAGTGACTCGAAAGAGTGCACTGGCACCACTGGGGATGCACTGCAGTGAGTCCGGAGAGTGCCCTGGCACCAATGGTGATGCAGTGCAGTGATCCATAGAGCGCACTGGAACCACTGGGGATGCAGTGCAGTGAGTCCAGAGAGTGCACTGTCACCACTGGGGTTGCAGTGCAGTGAGTCCAGAGAGTACACTGGCACCTCAGGGGCTGCACTGCAGTGAGTCCAGAGAGTGCACTGGCACCACTGGGGATGCAGTGCGGTGAGTCCAGAGAGTGCACTGGCACCACTGGGGATGCACTGCAGTGAGTCCAGAGAGTGCTCTGGGAACACCGGGGATGCAGTGCAGTGAGTCCGGAGAGTACACTGGCACCTCAGGGGCTGCACTGCAGTGAGTCCAGAGAGTGCACTGGCACCACTGGGGATGCAGTGCAGTGAGTCCAGAGAGTGCACTGGCACCACTGGGGATGCACTGCAGTGAGTCCAGAGAGTGCACTGGCTCCACTGGGGATGCAGTGCAGTGAGTCCAGAGAGTGCACTGGCACCACTGGGGTTGCACTGCAGTGAGTCCAGAGAGTGCACTGTCAGCACTGGGGATGCAGTGCAGTGAGTCCAGAGAGTGCACTGTCAGCACTGGGGATACAGTGCAGTGAGACCAGAGAGTGCAGTGGCACCACTGGGGATGCAGTGCAGTGAGTCCCGAGAGTGCACTGGCACCACTGGGGATGCAATGCAGTGAGTCCAGAGAGTGCACTGGCACCACTGGGGATGCAGTGCAGTGACTCCAGAGAGTGCAGAGGCACCACTGTTGATGCAGTGCAGTGAGTGCAGAGAGTGCACTGGCACCAGTGCGGAAGCACTGCAGTGAGTCCAGAGAGTGCACTGGCACCACTGGGGATGCACTGCAGTGAGTGCAGAGAGTGCACTGGCACCACTGGTGATGCAGTGCAGTGAGTGCACAGAGTGCACTGGCACCACTGGGGATGCAGTGCAGTGAGTCCAGAGAGTGCACTGGCACCTTGGGGATGCACTGCAGTGACTCAAAAGAGTGCACTGGCACCACTGCGGATGCACTGCAGTGAGTCCGGAGAGTGCACTGGCACCAATGGTGATGCAGTGAAGTGAGTCCAGAGAGTGCAGTGGCACCACTGGGGATGCAGTGCAGTGAGTCCAGAGAGTGCACTGGCACCACTGGGGATGCACTGCAGTGAGTCCAGAGAGTGCACTGGCACCACTGGGGATGCAGTGCAGTGATTCCAGAGAGTGCACTGGCACCACTGGGGATGCAGTGCAGTGTGTCCAGAGAGTGCACTGGCACCACTGGGGATGCAGTGCAGTGACTCGAAAGAGTGCACTGGCACCACTGCGGATGCACTGCAGTGAGTCCGGAGAGTGCCCTGGCACCAATGGTGATGCAGTGCAGTGAGTCCAGACAGTGCAGTGACACCACTGGGGATGCAGTGCAGTGAGTCCAGAGAGTGCACTGGCACCACTGGGGATGCAATGCAGTGAGTCCAGAGAGTGCACTGGCACCACTGGGGGTGAAGCGCAGTGAGTCCAGAGAGTGCACTGGCACCACTGGGGATGCAGTGCAGTGAGTCCAGAGAGTGCACTGGCACCACTGGGGATGCACTGCAGTGAGTCCAGAGAGTGCACTGGCACCACTAGGGATGCACTGCAGTGAGTCCCGAGAGTGCACTGGCATCACTGGGGATGCACTGCAGTGAGTCCAGAGAGTGCACTGGCACCTTGGGGATGCACTGCAGTGACTCAAAAGAGTGCATTGGCACCACTGCGGATGCACTGCAGTGAGTCCGGAGAGTGCACTGGCACCACTGGGGATGCAGTGCAGTGAGTCCACAGAGTGCACTGGCACCACAGGGGATACACTGCAGTGAGTCCAGAGAGTGCACTGGCACCACTGGGGACGCAGTGCAGTGACTACAGAGAGTGCACTGGCACCATTGGGGATGCAGTGCACTGAGTCCAGAGAGTGCACTGGCACCAGTGGGGATGCACTGCAGTGGGTCCAGAGAGTGCACTGGCACCACTGGGGATGCAGTGCAGTGAGTCCAGAGAGTGCACTGGCACCACTGGGAATGCAGTGCAGTGAGTCCAGAGAGTGCACTAGCACCACTGGGGATGCAGTGCAGTGACTCCAGAGAGTGCACTGGCACCACTGGTGATGCACTGCAGTGAGTCCAGAGAGTGCACTGGCACCACTGGGGATGCACTGCAAAGAGCTCATAGAGTGCACTGGCACCACTGGGGATGCAGTGCAGTGAGTCCAGAGAGTGCAGTGGCACCATTGGGATGCAGTGCACTGAGTTCAGAGAGTGCACTGGCACCACTGGGGTTGCAGTGCACTGAGTTCAGAGAGTGCACTGGCACCACTGGGGATGCAGTGCAGTGAGTCCAGAGAGTGCACTGGCACCACTGGGGATGCACTACAGTGAGTCCAGAGAGTGCACTGGCACCACTGGGGATGCAGTGCAGTGACTCCAGAGAGTGCAGAGGCACCACTGTTGATGCAGTGCAGTGAGTGCAGAGAGTGCACTGGCACCAGTGCGGAAGCACTGCAGTGAGTCCAGAGAGTGCACTGGCACCACTGGGGATGCACTGCAGTGAGTCCAGAGAGTGCACTGGCACAACTGGGGATGCAGTGCAGTGACTCCAGAGAGTGCACTGGCACCACTGGGGATGCAGTGCAGTGACTCCAGAGAGTGCACTAGCACCAATGGGATGCAGTGCAGTGAGTCCAGAGAGTGCACTGGCGCCACTGGGGATGCACTGCAGTGCGTCCAGAGAGTGCACTGGCACCACTGGGGATGCAGTGCAGTGGGTCCAGAGAGTGCACTGGCACCACTGGGGATGCAGTGCAGTAACTCCAGAGAGTGCACTGGCCCCACAGGGGTTGTAGTGCAGTGAGTCCACAGAGGGAACTGGCACCACTGGGGATGCACTGCAGTGAGTCCAGAGAGTGCACTGGCACCACTGGGGATGCAGTGCAGTGAGTCCAGAGAGTGCACTGGCACCACTGGAGTTGCAGTGCAGTGAGTCGAGAGAGTGCACTGGAATCACTGGGGATGCAGCGCAGTGACTACAGAGAGTGCACTGTCTCCACTGGGGATGCAGTGCAGTGAGTCCAGAGAGTACACTGCCACCACTGGTGATGCAGTGCAGTGAGTCCAGAGAGTGCACTGGCACCACTGGGGATGCACTGCAGTGAGTCCAGAGAGTGCACTGGCACCACTGGGGATGCACTGCAGTGAGTCCAGAGAGTGCACTGGCACCACTGGGGATGCAGTGCAGTGAGTCCAGAGAGTGCACTGGCACCACTGGGGATGCACTGCAGTGAGTCCAGAGAGTGCACTGGCACAAAAGGGGATGCACTGCAGTGAGTCCAGAGAGTGCACTGGCACCACTGGGGATGCAGTGCACTGAGTCCAGAGAGTACACTGGCACCACTGGGGATGCAGTGCAGTGAGCCCAGAGAGTGCACTGGCACCACTGGGGATGCAGTGCAGTGAGTCCAGAGAGTGCACTGGCACCACGGGGGATGCACTGCAGTGACTCCAGAGACTGCACTTCCACCAGTGGGGGTGCACTGCAGTGAGTCTAGAGAATGCACTGGCACCACTGGGGATGCAGTGCAGTGACTCGAAAGAGTGCACTGGCACCACTGGGGATGCACTGCAGTGAGTCCGGAGAGTGCCCTGGCACCAATGGTGATGCAGTGCAGTGATCCATAGAGCGCACTGGAACCACTGGGGATGCAGTGCAGTGAGTCCAGAGAGTGCACTGTCACCACTGGGGATGCAGTGCAGTGAGTCCAGAGAGTACACTGGCACCTCAGGGGCTGCACTGCAGTGAGTCCAGAGAGTGCACTGGCACCACTGGGGATGCAGTGCGGTGAGTCCAGAGAGTGCACTGGCACCACTGGGGATGCACTGCAGTGAGTCCAGAGAGTGCTCTGGGAACACCGGGGATGCAGTGCAGTGAGTCCGGAGAGTACACTGGCACCTCAGGGGCTGCACTGCAGTGAGTCCAGAGAGTGCACTGGCACCACTGGGGATGCAGTGCAGTGAGTCCAGAGAGTGCACTGGCACCACTGGGGATGCACTGCAGTGAGTCCAGAGAGTGCACTGGCACCATTAGGGGATGCAGTGCAGTGAGTCCGAAGAGTGCACTGGCTCCACTGGGGATGCACTGCAGTGAGTCCAGAGAGTGCACTGGCACCACTGGGGTTGCACTGCAGTGAGTCCAGAGAGTGCACTGTCAGCACTGGGAATGCAGTGCAGTGAGTCCAGAGAGTGCACTGTCAGCACTGGGGATGCAGTGCAGTGAGTCCAGAGAGTGCAGTGGCACCACTGGGGATGCAGTGCAGTGAGTCCCGAGAGTGCACGGGCACCACTGGGGATGCAGTGCAGTGAGTCCAGAGAGTGCACTGGCACCACTGGGGATGCAGTGCAGTGACTCCAGAGAGTGCAGAGGCACCACTGTTGATGCAGTGCAGTGAGTGCAGAGAGTGCACTGGCACCAGTGCGGAAGCACTGCAGTGAGTCCAGAGAGTGAACTGGCACCACTGGGGATGCACTGCAGTGAGTGCAGAGAGTGCACTGGCACCACTGGTGATGCAGTGCAGTGAGTGCACAGAGTGCACTGGCACCACTGGGGATGCAGTGCAGTGAGTCCAGAGAGTGCACTGGCACCTTGGGGATGCACTGCAGTGACTCAAAAGAGTGCACTGGCACCACTGCGGATGCACTGCAGTGAGTCCGGAGAGTGCACTGGCACCAATGGTGATGCAGTGAAGTGAGTCCAGAGAGTGCAGTGGCACCACTGGGGATGCAGTGCAGTGAGTCCAGAGAGTGCACTGGCACCACTGGGGATGCACTGCAGTGATTCCAGAGAGTGCACTGGCACCACTGGGGATGCAGTGCAGTGTGTCCAGAGAGTGCACTGGCAACACTGGGGATGCAGTGCAGTGACTCGAAAGAGTGCACTGGCACCACTGCGGATGCACTGCAGTGAGTCCGGAGAGTGCCCTTGCACCACTGGGGATGCACTACAGTGAGTCCAGAGAGTGCACTGGCACCACTGGGGATGCAGTGCAGTGACTCCAGAGAGGGCAGAGGCACCACTGTTGATGCAGTGCAGTGAGTGCAGAGAGTGCACTGGCACCAGTGCGGAAGCACTGCAGTGAGTCCAGAGAGTGCACTGGCACCACTGGGGATGCACTGCAGTGAGTCCAGAGAGTGCACTGGCACCACGGGGGATGCACTGCAGTGACTCCAGAGACTGCACTTCCACCAGTGGGGGTGCACTGCAGTGAGTCTAGAGAATGCACTGGCACCACAGGGGATGCACTGCAGTGACTCGAAAGAGTGCACTGGCACCACTGGGGATGCACTGCAGTGAGTCCGGAGAGTGCCCTGGCACCAATGGTGATGCAGTGCAGTGATCCATAGAGCGCACTGGAACCACTGGGGATGCAGTGCAGTGAGTCCAGAGAGTGCACTGTCACCACTGGGGTTGCAGTGCAGTGAGTCCAGAGAGTACACTGGCACCTCAGGGGCTGCACTGCAGTGAGTCCAGAGAGTGCACTGGCACCACTGGGGATGCAGTGCGGTGAGTCCAGAGAGTGCACTGGCACCACTGGGGATGCACTGCAGTGAGTCCAGAGAGTGCTCTGGGAACACCGGGGATGCAGTGCAGTGAGTCCGGAGAGTACACTGGCACCTCAGGGGCTGCACTGCAGTGAGTCCAGAGAGTGCACTGGCACCACTGGGGATGCAGTGCAGTGAGTCCAGAGAGTGCACTGGCACCACTGGGGATGCACTGCAGTGAGTCCAGAGAGTGCACTGGCTCCACTGGGGATGCAGTGCAGTGAGTCCAGAGAGTGCACTGGCACCACTGGGGTTGCACTGCAGTGAGTCCAGAGAGTGCACTGTCAGCACTGGGGATGCAGTGCAGTGAGTCCAGAGAGTGCACTGTCAGCACTGGGGATACAGTGCAGTGAGACCAGAGAGTGCAGTGGCACCACTGGGGATGCAGTGCAGTGAGTCCCGAGAGTGCACTGGCACCACTGGGGATGCAATGCAGTGAGTCCAGAGAGTGCACTGGCACCACTGGGGATGCAGTGCAGTGACTCCAGAGAGTGCAGAGGCACCACTGTTGATGCAGTGCAGTGAGTGCAGAGAGTGCACTGGCACCAGTGCGGAAGCACTGCAGTGAGTCCAGAGAGTGCACTGGCACCACTGGGGATGCACTGCAGTGAGTGCAGAGAGTGCACTGGCACCACTGGTGATGCAGTGCAGTGAGTGCACAGAGTGCACTGGCACCACTGGGGATGCAGTGCAGTGAGTCCAGAGAGTGCACTGGCACCTTGGGGATGCACTGCAGTGACTCAAAAGAGTGCACTGGCACCACTGCGGATGCACTGCAGTGAGTCCGGAGAGTGCACTGGCACCAATGGTGATGCAGTGAAGTGAGTCCAGAGAGTGCAGTGGCACCACTGGGGATGCAGTGCAGTGAGTCCAGAGAGTGCACTGGCACCACTGGGGATGCACTGCAGTGAGTCCAGAGAGTGCACTGGCACCACTGGGGATGCAGTGCAGTGATTCCAGAGAGTGCACTGGCACCACTGGGGATGCAGTGCAGTGTGTCCAGAGAGTGCACTGGCAACACTGGGGATGCAGTGCAGTGACTCGAAAGAGTGCACTGGCACCACTGCGGATGCACTGCAGTGAGTCCGGAGAGTGCCCTGGCACCAATGGTGATGCAGTGCAGTGAGTCCAGACAGTGCAGTGACACCACTGGGGATGCAGTGCAGTGAGTCCAGAGAGTGCACTGGCACCACTGGGGATGCAATGCAGTGAGTCCAGAGAGTGCACTGGCACCACTGGGGGTGAAGCGCAGTGAGTCCAGAGAGTGCACTGGCACCACTGGGGATGCAGTGCAGTGAGTCCAGAGAGTGCACTGGCACCACTGGGGATGCACTGCAGTGAGTCCAGAGAGTGCACTGGCACCACTAGGGATGCACTGCAGTGAGTCCCGAGAGTGCACTGGCATCACTGGGGATGCACTGCAGTGAGTCCAGAGAGTGCACTGGCACCTTGGGGATGCACTGCAGTGACTCAAAAGAGTGCATTGGCACCACTGCGGATGCACTGCAGTGAGTCCGGAGAGTGCACTGGCACCACTGGGGATGCAGTGCAGTGAGTCCACAGAGTGCACTGGCACCACAGGGGATACACTGCAGTGAGTCCAGAGAGTGCACTGGCACCACTGGGGACGCAGTGCAGTGACTACAGAGAGTGCACTGGCACCATTGGGGATGCAGTGCACTGAGTCCAGAGAGTGCACTGGCACCAGTGGGGATGCACTGCAGTGGGTCCAGAGAGTGCACTGGCACCACTGGGGATGCAGTGCAGTGAGTCCAGAGAGTGCACTGGCACCACTGGGAATGCAGTGCAGTGAGTCCAGAGAGTGCACTAGCACCACTGGGGATGCAGTGCAGTGACTCCAGAGAGTGCACTGGCACCACTGGTGATGCACTGCAGTGAGTCCAGAGAGTGCACTGGCACCACTGGGGATGCACTGCAAAGAGCTCATAGAGTGCACTGGCACCACTGGGGATGCAGTGCAGTGAGTCCAGAGAGTGCAGTGGCACCATTGGGATGCAGTGCACTGAGTTCAGAGAGTGCACTGGCACCACTGGGGTTGCAGTGCACTGAGTTCAGAGAGTGCACTGGCACCACTGGGGATGCAGTGCAGTGAGTCCAGAGAGTGCACTGGCACCACTGGGGATGCACTACAGTGAGTCCAGAGAGTGCACTGGCACCACTGGGGATGCAGTGCAGTGACTCCAGAGAGTGCAGAGGCACCACTGTTGATGCAGTGCAGTGAGTGCAGAGAGTGCACTGGCACCAGTGCGGAAGCACTGCAGTGAGTCCAGAGAGTGCACTGGCACCACTGGGGATGCACTGCAGTGAGTCCAGAGAGTGCACTGGCACAACTGGGGATGCAGTGCAGTGACTCCAGAGAGTGCACTGGCACCACTGGGGATGCAGTGCAGTGACTCCAGAGAGTGCACTAGCACCAATGGGATGCAGTGCAGTGAGTCCAGAGAGTGCACTGGCGCCACTGGGGATGCACTGCAGTGCGTCCAGAGAGTGCACTGGCACCACTGGGGATGCAGTGCAGTGGGTCCAGAGAGTGCACTGGCACCACTGGGGATGCAGTGCAGTAACTCCAGAGAGTGCACTGGCCCCACAGGGGTTGTAGTGCAGTGAGTCCACAGAGGGAACTGGCACCACTGGGGATGCACTGCAGTGAGTCCAGAGAGTGCACTGGCACCACTGGGGATGCACTGCAGTGAGTCCAGAGAGTGCACTGGCACCACTGGAGTTGCAGTGCAGTGAGTCGAGAGAGTGCACTGGAATCACTGGGGATGCAGCGCAGTGACTACAGAGAGTGCACTGTCTCCACTGGGGATGCAGTGCAGTGAGTCCAGAGAGTACACTGCCACCACTGGTGATGCAGTGCAGTGAGTCCAGAGAGTGCACTGGCACCACTGGGGATGCACTGCAGTGAGTCCAGAGAGTGCACTGGCACCACTGGGGATGCACTGCAGTGAGTCCAGAGAGTGCACTGGCACCACTGGGGATGCAGTGCAGTGAGTCCAGAGAGTGCACTGGCACCACTGGGGATGCACTGCAGTGAGTCCAGAGAGTGCACTGGCACAAAAGGGGATGCACTGCAGTGAGTCCAGAGAGTGCACTGGCACCACTGGGGATGCAGTGCACTGAGTCCAGAGAGTACACTGGCACCACTGGGGATGCAGTGCAGTGAGCCCAGAGAGTGCACTGGCACCACTGGGGATGCAGTGCAGTGAGTCCAGAGAGTGCACTGGCACCACGGGGGATGCACTGCAGTGACTCCAGAGACTGCACTTCCACCAGTGGGGGTGCACTGCAGTGAGTCTAGAGAATGCACTGGCACCACTGGGGATGCAGTGCAGTGACTCGAAAGAGTGCACTGGCACCACTGGGGATGCACTGCAGTGAGTCCGGAGAGTGCCCTGGCACCAATGGTGATGCAGTGCAGTGATCCATAGAGCGCACTGGAACCACTGGGGATGCAGTGCAGTGAGTCCAGAGAGTGCACTGTCACCACTGGGGATGCAGTGCAGTGAGTCCAGAGAGTACACTGGCACCTCAGGGGCTGCACTGCAGTGAGTCCAGAGAGTGCACTGGCACCACTGGGGATGCAGTGCGGTGAGTCCAGAGAGTGCACTGGCACCACTGGGGATGCACTGCAGTGAGTCCAGAGAGTGCTCTGGGAACACCGGGGATGCAGTGCAGTGAGTCCGGAGAGTACACTGGCACCTCAGGGGCTGCACTGCAGTGAGTCCAGAGAGTGCACTGGCACCACTGGGGATGCAGTGCAGTGAGTCCAGAGAGTGCACTGGCACCACTGGGGATGCACTGCAGTGAGTCCAGAGAGTGCACTGGCACCACTGGGGTTGCACTGCAGTGAGTCCAGAGAGTGCACTGTCAGCACTGGGAATGCAGTGCAGTGAGTCCAGAGAGTGCACTGTCAGCACTGGGGATGCAGTGCAGTGAGTCCAGAGAGTGCAGTGGCACCACTGGGGATGCAGTGCAGTGAGTCCCGAGAGTGCACGGGCACCACTGGGGATGCAGTGCAGTGAGTCCAGAGAGTGCACTGGCACCACTGGGGATGCAGTGCAGTGACTCCAGAGAGTGCAGAGGCACCACTGTTGATGCAGTGCAGTGAGTGCAGAGAGTGCACTGGCACCAGTGCGGAAGCACTGCAGTGAGTCCAGAGAGTGAACTGGCACCACTGGGGATGCACTGCAGTGAGTGCAGAGAGTGCACTGGCACCACTGGTGATGCAGTGCAGTGAGTGCACAGAGTGCACTGGCACCACTGGGGATGCAGTGCAGTGAGTCCAGAGAGTGCACTGGCACCTTGGGGATGCACTGCAGTGACTCAAAAGAGTGCACTGGCACCACTGCGGATGCACTGCAGTGAGTCCGGAGAGTGCACTGGCACCAATGGTGATGCAGTGAAGTGAGTCCAGAGAGTGCAGTGGCACCACTGGGGATGCAGTGCAGTGAGTCCAGAGAGTGCACTGGCACCACTGGGGATGCACTGCAGTGATTCCAGAGAGTGCACTGGCACCACTGGGGATGCAGTGCAGTGTGTCCAGAGAGTGCACTGGCAACACTGGGGATGCAGTGCAGTGACTCGAAAGAGTGCACTGGCACCACTGCGGATGCACTGCAGTGAGTCCGGAGAGTGCCCTTGCACCACTGGGGATGCACTACAGTGAGTCCAGAGAGTGCACTGGCACCACTGGGGATGCAGTGCAGTGACTCCAGAGAGGGCAGAGGCACCACTGTTGATGCAGTGCAGTGAGTGCAGAGAGTGCACTGGCACCAGTGCGGAAGCACTGCAGTGAGTCCAGAGAGTGCACTGGCACCACTGGGGATGCACTGCAGTGAGTCCAGAGAGTGCACTGGCACAACTGGGGATGCAGTGCAGTGAGTCCAGAGAGTGCACTGGCACCACTGGGGATGCAGTGCAGTGACTCCAGAGAGTGCACTAGCACCAATGGGATGCAGTGCAGTGAGTCCAGAGAGTGCACTGGCGCCACTGGGGATGCACTGCAGTGCGTCCAGAGAGTGCACTGGCACCACTGGGGATGCAGTGCAGTGGGTCCAGAGAGTGCACTGGCACCACTGGGGATGCAGTGCAGTAACTCCAGAGAGTGCACTGGCCCCACAGGGGTTCTAGTGCAGTGAGTCCACAGAGGGAACTGGCACCACTGGGGATGCACTGCAGTGAGTCCAGAGAGTGCACTGGCACCACTGGGGATGCAGTGCAGTGACTCAAGAGAGTGCACAGGCACCACTGGGGATGCAGTGCAGTGAGTCCAGAGAGTGCAATGGCACCACAGGGGATGCACTGCAGTGATTCCAGAGAGTGCACTGTCACCACTGGGGATGCAGTGCAGTGAGTCCAGAGAGTACACTGGCACCACTGGGGATGCACCTTGGTGAGGTCAGAGAGTGCTCTGGGAACACCGGGGATGCAGTGCAGTGAGTGCAGAGAGTGCACTGGCACCACTGGGGATGCAGTGCAGTGAGTGCAGAGAGTGCACTGGCACCACTGGGGATGCACTGCAGTGAGTCCAGAGAGTGCACTGGCACCACTGGGGATGCAGTGCAGTGAGTGCAGAGAGTGCACTGGCACCACTGGGGATGCACTGCAGTGAGTCCAGAGAGTGCACTGGCACCACTGGGGATGCAGTGCAGTGAGTCCGGAGAGTGCACTGGCACCACTGGGGATGCAGTGCAGTGAGTCCAGAGAGTGCACTGGCACCACTGGGGATGCACTGCAGTGAGTTCAGAGAGTGCACTGGCACCACTGGGGATGCAGTGCAGTGAGTCCAGAGACTGCACTGTCAGCACTGGGGATGCAGGGCAGTGAGTCCAGAGAGTGCACTGGCACCACTGGGGATGCACTGCAATGAGTCCAGAGAATGCACTGGCAGTAATGGGGATGCAGTGCAGTGACTCGAAAGAGTGCACTGGCACCACTGCGGATGCACTGCAGTGAGTCCGGAGAGTGCCCTGGCACCAATGGTGATGCAGTGCAGTGATTCCAGAGAGTGCAGTGGCACCACTGGGGATGCAGTGCAGTGAGTCCAGAGAGTGCACTGGCACCACTGGGGATGCACTGCAGTGAGTCCAGAGAGTGCACTGGCACCACTGGGGATGCACTGCAGTGAGGCCAGAGAGTGCACTGGGAACACTGGGGATGCAGTGCAGTGAGTGCAGAGAGTGCACTGGCACCACTGGGGATGCAGTGCAGTGAGTCCAGAGAGTGCACTGGCACCACTGGGGATGCACTGCAGTGACTCGAAAGAGTGCACTGGCAGTAATGGGGATGCAGTGCAGTGACTCGAAAGAGTGCACTGGCACCACTGCGGATGCACTGCAGTGAGTCCGGAGAGTGCCCTGGCACCAACGGTGATGCAGTGCAGTGAGTCCAGAGAGTGCAGTGGCACCACTGGGGATGCAGTGCAGTGAGTCCAGAGAGTGCACTGGCACCACTGGGGATGCAATGCAGTGACTACAGAGAGTGCACTGGCACCACTGGGGATGAAGTGCAGTGAGTGCAGAGAGTGCACTGGCACCACTGGTGATGCAGTGCAGTGAGTGCAGAGAGTGCACTGGCACCACTGGTGATGCACTGCAGTGAGTCCAGAGAGTGCACTGGCAGCACTGGGGATGCAGTGCAGTGACTCCAGAGAGTGCAGAGGCACCACTGTTGATGCAGTGCTGCGACTCCAGAGAGTGCACTGGCACCACTGGGGATGCAGTGCAGTGAGTCCAGAGAGTGCACTGGCACCAGTGCGGAAGCACTGCAGTGAGTGCAGAGAGTGCACTGGCACCAGTGGTGATGCAGTGCAGTGAGTGTAGAGAGTGCACTGGCACCACTGGGGATGCAGTGCAGTGAGTCCAGAGAGTGCACTGGCACCACTGGGGATGCACTGCAGTGACTCGAAAGAGTGCACTGGCACCACTGCGGATGCACTGCAGTGAGTCCGGAGAGTGCCCTGGCACCAATGGTGATGCAGTGCAGTGAGTCCAGAGAGTGCAGTGACACCACTGGGGATGCAGTGCAGTGAGTCCCGAGAGTGCACTGGCACCACTGGGGATGCAATGCAGTGAGTCCAGAGAGTGCACTGGCACCACTGGGGATGCAGTGCAGTGACTCCAGAGAGTGCAGAGGCACCACTGTTGATGCAGTGCAGTGAGTGCAGAGAGTGCACTGGCACCAGTGCGGAAGCACTGCAGTGAGTCCAGAGAGTGCACTGGCACCACTGGGGATGCACTGCAGTGAGTGCAGAGAGTGCACTGGCACCACTGGTGATGCAGTGCAGTGAGTGCACAGAGTGCACTGGCACCACTGGGGATGCAGTGCAGTGAGTCCAGAGAGTGCACTGGCACCTTGGGGATGCACTGCAGTGACTCAAAAGAGTGCACTGGCACCACTGCGGATGCACTGCAGTGAGTCCGGAAAGTGCACTGGCACCAATGGTGATGCAGTGAAGTGAGTCCAGAGAGTGCAGTGGCACCACTGGGGATGCAGTGCAGTGAGTCCAGAGAGTGCACTGGCACCACTGGGGATGCACTGCAGTGAGTCCAGAGAGTGCACTGACACCACTGGGGATGCACTGCAGTGATTCCAGAGAGTGCACTGGCACCACTGGGGATGCAGTGCAGTGGGTCCAGAGAGTGCACTGGCACCACTGGGGATGCAGTGCAGTAACTCCAGAGAGTGCACTGGCCCCACAGGGGTTGTAGTGCAGTGAGTCCACAGACGGAACTGGCACCACTGGGGATGCACTGCAGTGAGTCCAGAGAGTGCACTGGCACCAGTGGGGATGCAGTGCAGTGAGTCCAGAGAGTGCAGTGGCACCATTGGGGATGCAGTGCACTGAGTTCAGAGAGTGCACTGGCACCACTGGGGTTGCAGTGCACTGAGTTCAGAGAGTGCACTGTCACCACTGGGGATGCAGTGCACTGAGTCCAGAGAGTGCACTGGCACCACTGGGGATGCAGTGCAGTGAGTCCAGAGAGTGCACTGGCACCACTGGGGATGCACTACAGTGAGTCCAGAGAGTGCACTGGCACCACTGGGGATGCAGTGCAGTGACTCCAGAGAGTGCAGAGGCACCACTGTTGATGCAGTGCAGTGAGTGCAGAGAGTGCACTGGCACCAGTGCGGAAGCACTGCAGTGAGTCCAGAGAGTGCACTGGCACCACTGGGGATGCACTGCAGTGAGTCCAGAGAGTGCACTGGCACCACTGGGGATGCAGTGCAGTGAGTCCAGAGAGTGCACTGGCACCACTGGGGATGCAGTGCAGTGACTCCAGAGAGTGCACTAGCACCAATGGGATGCAGTGCAGTGAGTCCAGAGAGTGCACTGGCGCCACTGGGGATGCACTGCAGTGGGTCCAGAGAGTGCACTGGCACCACTGGGGATGCAGTGCAGTAACTCCAGAGAGTGCACTGGCCCCACAGGGGTTGTAGTGCAGTGAGTCCACAGAGGGAACTGGCACCACTGGGTATGCACTGCAGTGAGTCCAGAGAGAGCCCTGGAACCACTGGGGATGCAGCGCAGTGACTACAGAGAGTGCACTGGCACCACTGGGGATGCAGTGCAGTGAGTCCAGAGAGTACACTGCCACCACTGGTGATGCAGTGCAGTGAGTCCAGAGAGTGCACTGTCAGCACTGGGGATGCAGTGCAGTGAGTCCAGAGAGTGCACTGGCACCACTGGGGATGCACTGCAGTGAGTCCAGAGAGTGCACTGGCACCACTGGGGATGCACTGCAGTGAGTCCAGAGAGTGCACTGGCACCACTGGGGATGCAGTGCCGTGAGTCCAGAGAGTGCACTGGCACAAAAGGGGATGCACTGCAGTGAGTCCAGAGAGTGCACTGGCACCACTGGGGATGCAGTGCAGTGAGTCCAGAGAGTGCACTGTCAGCACTGGGGATGCAGTGCAGTGAGTCCAGAGAGTGCACTGGCACCACTGGGGATGCACTGCAGTGACTCCAGAGACTGCACTGGCACCAATGGGGATGCACTGCACTGAGTCCAGAGAATGCACTGGCTCCACTGGGGATGCAGTGCAGTGACTCGAAAGAGTGCACTGGCACCACTGGGGATGCACTGCAGTGAATCCGGGGAGTGCCCTGGCACCAATGGTGATGCACTGCGGTAATCCAGAGAGTGCACTGGAACCACTGGGGATGCAGTGCAGTGAGTCCAGAGAGTGCACTGGCACCACTGGGGATGCAGTGCAGTGAGTCCAAAGAGTGCACTGGCACCACTGGGTATGCAGTGCAGTTAGTCTATAGAGTGCACTGGCTCCACTGGGGATGCAGTGCAGTGACTCAAGAGAGTGCACAGGCAACACTGGGGATGCAGTGCAGTGAGTCCAGAGAGTGCAATGGCACCACAGGGGATGCACTGCAGTGATTCCAGAGAGTGCACTGTCACCACTGGGGATGCAGTGCAGTGAGTCCAGAGAGTACACTGGCACCACTGGGGATGCACCTTGGTGAGGTCAGAGAGTGCTCTGGGAACACCGGGGATGCAGTGCAGTGAGTGCAGAGAGTGCACTGGCACCACTGGGGATGCAGTGCAGTGAGTGCAGAGAGTGCACTGGCACCACTGGGGATGCACTGCAGTGAGTCCAGAGAGTGCACTGGCACCACTGGGGATGCAGTGCAGTGAGTGCAGAGAGTGCACTGGCACCACTGGGGATGCACTGCAGTGAGTCCAGAGAGTGCACTGGCACCACTGGGGATGCAGTGCAGTGAGTCCGGAGAGTGCACTGGCACCACTGGGGATGCAGTGCAGTGAGTCCAGAGAGTGCACTGGCACCACTGGGGATGCACTGCAGTGAGTCCAGAGAGTGCACTGTCAGCACTGGAGATGCAGTGCAGTGAGTCCAGAGAGTGCACTGTCAGCACTGGGGATGCAGGGCAGTGAGTCCAGAGAGTGCACTGGCACCACTGGGGATGCACTGCAATGAGTCAAGAGAATGCACTGGCAGTAATGGGGATGCAGTGCAGTGACTCGAAAGAGTGCACTGCCACCACTGCGGATGCACTGCAGTGAGTCCGGAGAGTGCCCTGGCACCAATGGTGATGCAGTGCAGTGAGTCCAGAGAGTGCAGTGGCACCACTGGGGATGCAGTGCAGTGAGTCCAGAGAGTGCACTGGCTCCACTGGGGATGCACTGCAGTGAGTCCAGAGAGTGCACTGGCAGCACTGGGGATGCAGTGCAGTGACTCCAGAGAGTGCAGAGGCACCACTGTTGATGCAGTGCTGCGATTCCAGGGAGTGCACTGGCACCACTGGGGATGCAGTGCAGTGAGTCCAGAGAGTGCACTGGCACCACTGGGGATGCACTGCAGTGAGTGCAGAGAGTGCACTGGCACCAGTGGTGATGCAGTGCAGTGAGTGTAGAGAGTGCACTGGCACCACTGGGGATGCAGTGCAGTGAGTCCAGAGAGTGCACTGGCACCACTGGGGATGCACTGCAGTGACTCGAAAGAGTGCACTGGCACCACTGCGGATGCACTGCAGTGAGTCCGGAGAGTGCCCTGGCACCAATGGTGATGCAGTGCAGTGAGTCCAGAGAGTGCACTGGCACCACTGGGGATGCACTGCAGTGAGTCCAGAGAGTGCACTGGCACCACTGGGGATGCAGTGCAGTGAGTCCAGAGAGTGCACTGGCGCCACTGGGGATGCACTGCAGTGACTCCAGAGAGTGCAGAGGCACCACTGGGGATGCAGAGCAGTGAGTCCAGAGAGTGCACTGGCACAAAAGGGGATGCACTGCAGTGAGTCTAGAGAGTGCACTGGCACCACTGGGTATGCACTGCAGTGAGTCCAGAGAGTGCAGTGGCACCACTGGGGATGCAGTGCACTGAGTCCAGAGAGTACACTGGCACCACTGGGGATGCAGTGCAGTGAGTCCAGAGAGTGCACTGGCACCACTGGGGATGCAGTGCAGTGAGTCCAGAGAGTGCACTGGCACCACGGGGGATGCACTGCAGTGACTCCAGAGACTGCACTTCCACCAGTGGGGGTGCACTGCAGTGAGTCTAGAGAATGCACTGGCACCACAGGGGATGCACTGCAGTGACTCGAAAGAGTGCACTGGCACCACTGGGGATGCACTTCAGTGAGTCCGGAGAGTGCCCTGGCACCAATGGTGATGCAGTGCAGTGATCCATAGAGCGCACTGGAACCACTGGGGATGCAGTGCAGTGAGTCCAGAGAGTGCACTGGCACCACTGGGGTTGCAGTGCAGTGAGTCCAGAGAGTACACTGGCACCTCAGGGGCTGCACTGCAGTGAGTCCAGAGAGTGCACTGGCACCACTGGGGATGCAGTGCGGTGAGTCCAGAGAGTGCACTGGCACCACTGGGGATGCACTGCAGTGAGTCCAGAGAGTGCGCTGGGAACACCGGGGATGCAGTGCAGTGAGTCCGGAGAGTACACTGGCACCTCAGGGGCTGCACTGCAGTGAGTCCAGAGAGTGCACTGGCACCACTGGGGATGCAGTGCAGTGAGTCCAGAGAGTGCACTGGCACCACTGGGGATGCACTGCAGTGAGTCCAGAGAGTGCACTGGCACCACTGGGGATGCAGTGCAGTGAGTCCAGAGAGTGCACTGGCACCACTGGGGTTGCACTGCAGTGAGTCCAGAGAGTGCACTGTCAGCACTGGGGATGCAGTGCAGTGAGTCCAGAGAGTGCACTGTCAGCACTGGGGATGCAGTGCAGTGAGACCAGAGAGTGCAGTGGCACCACTGGGGATGCAGTGCAGTGAGTCCCGAGAGTGCACTGGCACCACTGGGGATGCAATGCAGTGAGTCCAGAGAGTGCACTGGCACCACTGGGGATGCAGTGTAGTGACTCCAGAGAGTGCAGAGGCACCACTGTTGATGCAGTGCAGTGAGTGCAGAGAGTGCACTGGCACCAGTGCGGAAGCACTGCAGTGAGTCCAGAGAGTGCACTGGCACCACTGGGGATGCACTGCAGTGAGTGCAGAGAGTGCACTGGCACCACTGGTGATGCAGTGCAGTGAGTGCACAGAGTGCACTGGCACCACTGGGGATGCAGTGCAGTGAGTCCAGAGAGTGCACTGGCACCTTGGGGATGCACTGCAGTGACTCAAAAGAGTGCACTGGCACCACTGCGGATGCACTGCAGTGAGTGCAGAGAGTGCACTGGCACCAATGGTGATGCAGTGAAGTGAGTCCAGAGAGTGCAGTGGCACCACTGGGGATGCAGTGCAGTGAGTCCAGAGAGTGCACTGGCACCACTGGGGATGCACTGCAGTGAGTCCAGAGAGTGCACTGGCACCACTGGGGATGCACTGCAGTGATTCCAGAGAGTGCACTGGCACCACTGGGGATGCAGTGCAGTGTGTCCAGAGAGTGCACTGGCAACACTGGGGATGCAGTGCAGTGACTCGAAAGAGTGCACTGGCACCACTGCGGATGCACTGCAGTGAGTCCGGAGAGTGCCCTGGCACCAATGGTGATGCAGTGCAGTGAGTCCAGACAGTGCAGTGACACCACTGGGGATGCAGTGCAGTGAGTCCAGAGAGTGCACTGGCACCACTGGGGATGCAATGCAGTGAGTCCAGAGAGTGCACTGGCACCACTGGGGGTGAAGCGCAATGAGTCCAGAGAGTGCACTGGCTCCACTGGGGATGCAGTGCAGTGAGTCCAGAGAGTGCACTGGCACCACTGGGGATCCACTGCAGTGAGTCCAGAGAGTGCACTGGCACCACTAGGGATGCACTGCAGTGAGTCCAGAGAGTGCACTGGCATCACTGGGGATGCACTGCAGTGAGTCCAGAGAGTGCACTGGCACCTTGGGGATGCACTGCAGTGACTCAAAAGAGTGCATTGGCACCACTGCGGATGCACTGCAGTGAGTCCGGAGAGTGCACTGGCACCACTGGGGATGCAGTGCAATGAGTCCACAGAGTGCACTGGCACCACAGGGGATACACTGCAGTGAGTCCAGAGAGTGCACTGGCACCACTGGGGACGCAGTGCAGTGACTACAGAGAGTGCACTGGCACCATTGGGGATGCAGTGCACTGAGTCCAGAGAGTGCACTGGCCCCACAGGGGTTGTAGTGCAGTGAGTCCACAGAGGGAACTGGCACCACTGGGGATGCACTGCAGTGAGTCCAGAGAGTGCACTGGCACCACTGGGGATGCAGTGCAGTGAGTCCAGAGAGTGCACTGGCACCACTGGAGTTGCAGTGCAGTGAGTCGAGAGAGTGCCCTGGAACCACTGGGGATGCAGCGCAGTGACTACAGAGAGTGCACTGTCTCCACTGGGGATGCAGTGCAGTGAGTCCAGAGAGTACACTGCCACCACTGGTGATGCAGTGCAGTGAGTCCAGAGAGTGCACTGGCACCACTGGGGATGCACTGCAGTGAGTCCAGAGAGTGCACTGGCACCACTGGGGATGCACTGCAGTGAGTCCAGAGAGTGCACTGGCACCAATGGTGATGGAGTGAAGTGAGTCCAGAGAGTGCAGTGGCACCACTGGGGATGCAGTGCAGTGAGTCCAGAGAGTGCACTGGCACCACTGGGGATGCACTGCAGTGAGTCCAGAGAGTGCACTGGCACCACTGGGGATGCACTGCAGTGATTCCAGAGAGTGCACTGGCACCACTGGGGATGCAGTGCAGTGTGTCCAGAGAGTGCACTGGCAACACTGGGGATGCAGTGCAGTGACTCGAAAGAGTGCACTGGCACCACTGCGGATGCACTGCAGTGAGTCCGGAGAGTGCCCTTGCACCACTGGGGATGCACTACAGTGAGTCCAGAGAGTGCACTGGCACCACTGGGGATGCAGTGCAGTGACTCCAGAGAGGGCAGAGGCACCACTGTTGATGCAGTGCAGTGAGTGCAGAGAGTGCACTGGCACCAGTGCGGAAGCACTGCAGTGTGTCCAGAGAGTGCACTGGCACCACTGGGGATGCACTGCAGTGAGTCCAGAGAGAGCACTGGCACAACTGGGGATGCAGTGCAGTGAGTCCAGAGAGTGCACTGGCACCACTGGGGATGCAGTGCAGTGACTCCAGAGAGTGCACTAGCACCAATGGGATGCAGTGCAGTGAGTCCAGAGAGTGCACTGGCGCCACTGGGGATGCAGTGCAGTGGGTCCAGAGAGTGCACTGGCACCACTGGGGATGCAGTGCAGTAACTCCAGAGAGTGCACTGGCCCCACAGGGGTTGTAGTGCAGTGAGTCCACAGAGGGAACTGGCACCACTGGGGATGCACTGCAGTGAGTACAGAGAGTGCACTGGCACCACTGGGGATGCAGTGCAGTGACTCAAGAGAGTGCACAGGCACCACTGGGGATGCAGTGCAGTGAGTCCAGAGAGTGCAATGGCACCACAGGGGATGCACTGCAGTGATTCCAGAGAGTGCACTGTCACCACTGGGGATGCAGTGCAGTGAGTCCAGAGAGTACACTGGCACCACTGGGGATGCACCTTGGTGAGGTCAGAGAGTGCTCTGGGAACACCGGGGATGCAGTGCAGTGAGTGCAGAGAGTGCACTGGCACCACTGGGGATGCAGTGCAGTGAGTGCAGAGAGTGCACTGGCACCACTGGGGATGCACTGCAGTGAGTCCAGAGAGTGCACTGGCACCACTGGGGATGCACTGCAGTGAGTGCAGAGAGTGCACTGGCACCACTGGGGATGCACTGCAGTGAGTCCAGAGAGTGCACTGGCACCACTGGGGATGCAGTGCAGTGAGTCCGGAGAGTGCACTGGCACCACTGGGGATGCAGTGCAGTGAGTCCAGAGAGTGCACTGGCACCACTGGGGATGCACTGCAGTGAGTCCAGAGAGTGCACTGGCACCACTGGGGATGCAGTGCAGTGAGTCCAGAGACTGCACTGTCAGCACTGGGGATGCAGGGCAGTGAGTCCAGAGAGTGCACTGGCACCACTGGGGATGCACTGCAATGAGTCCAGAGAATGCACTGGCAGTAATGGGGATGCAGTGCAGTGACTCGAAAGAGTGCACTGGCACCACTGCGGATGCACTGCAGTGAGTCCGGAGAGTGCCCTGGCACCAATGGTGATGCAGTGCAGTGATTCCAGAGAGTGCAGTGGCACCACTGGGGATGCAGTGCAGTGAGTCCAGAGAGTGCACTGGCACCACTGGGGATGCACTGCAGTGAGTCCAGAGAGTGCACTGGCACCACTGGGGATGCACTGCAGTGAGGCCAGAGAGTGCACTGGGAACACTGGGGATGCAGTGCAGTGAGTGCAGAGAGTGCACTGGCACCACTGGGGTTTCAGTGCAGTGAGTCCAGAGAGTGCACTGGCACCACTGGGGATGCACTGCAGTGACTCGAAAGAGTGCACTGGCAGTAATGGGGATGCAGTGCAGTGACTCGAAAGAGTGCACTGGCACCACTGCGGATGCACTGCAGTGAGTCCGGAGAGTGCCCTGGCACCAACGGTGATGCAGTGCAGTGAGTCCAGAGAGTGCAGTGGCACCACTGGGGATGCAGTGCAGTGAGTCCAGAGAGTGCACTGGCACCACTGGGGATGCAATGCAGTGACTACAGAGAGTGCACTGGCACCACTGGGGATGAAGTGCAGTGAGTGCAGAGAGTGCACTGGCACCACTGGTGATGCAGTGCAGTGAGTGCAGAGAGTGCACTGGCACCACTGGGGATGCACTGCAGTGAGTCCAGAGAGTGCACTGGCACCACTGGGGATGCACTGCAGTGAGTCCAGAGAGTGCACTGGCAGCACTGGGGATGCAGTGCATTGACTCCAGAGAGTGCAGAGGCACCACTCTTGATGCAGTGCTGCGACTCCAGAGAGTGCACTGGCACCACTGGGGATGCAGTGCAGTGAGTCCAGAGAGTGCACTGGCACCACTGGGGTTGCAGTGCACTGAGTTCAGAGAGTGCACTGTCACCACTGGGGATGCAGTGCAGTGAGTGTAGAGAGTGCACTGGCACCACTGGGGATGCAGTGCAGTGAGTCCAGAGAGTGCACTGGCACCACTGGGGATGCACTGCAGTGACTCGAAAGAGTGCACTGGCACCACTGCGGATGCACTGCAGTGAGTCCGGAGAGTGCCCTGGCACCAATGGTGATGCAGTGCAGTGAGTCCAGAGAGTGCAGTGACACCACTGGGGATGCAGTGCAGTGAGTCCAGAGAGTGCACTGGCACCACTGGGGATGCAATGCAGTGAGTCCAGAGAGTGCACTGGCACCACTGGGGATGAAGTGCAGTGAGTCCAGAGAGGTCACTGGCACCACTGGGGATGCAGTGCAGTGAGTCTAGAGAGTGCACAGGCACCAATGGGGATGCACTGCAGTGAGTCCAGAGAGTGCACTGGCAGCACTAGGGATGCAGTGCAGTTGAGTCCAGAGAGTGCACTGGCACCTTGGGGATGCAGTGCAGTGAGTCCAGAGAGTGCACTGGCACCATTGGGGATGCAGTGCAGTGAGTCCAGAGAGTGCACTGGCACCAGTGGGGGTGCACTGCAGTGAGTCCAGAGAGTGCACTGGCACCACTGGGGTTGCAGTGCAGTGAGTCCAGAGAGTGCACTGGCACCACTGGGGATGCAGTGCAGTGACTCCAGAGAGTGCACTGGCAACACTGGGGATGCAGTGCAGTGAGTCCAGAGAGTGCACTGGCACCACTGGGGATGCAGTGCAGTGACTCCAGAGAGTGCACTGGCACCTCTGGGGATGCACCCCGGTGAGCCCAGAGATTACACTGGCACCACTGGGGATGCACTGCAGTGAGTCCAGAGAGTGCACTGGCACCACTGGGGATGCAATGCAGTGAGTCCAGAGAGTGCACTGGCACCACTGTGGATGCAGTGCAGTGAGTCCAGAGAGTGCACTGGCACCACTGGGGATGCACTGCAGTGATTCCGGAGAGTGCACTGGCACCACTGGGGATGCAGTGCAGTGAGTGCAGAGAGTGCACTGGCACCACTTGGGATGCACTGCAGTGAGTCCAGAGAGTGCACTGGCACCACTGGGGATGCACTGCAGTGAGTCCAGGGAGTGCACTGGCACCTTGGGGATGCACTGCAATGAGTCCAGAGAGTGCACTGGCACCACTGGGGCTGCAGTACAGTGACTCCAGAGAGTGCAGAGGCACCACTGTTGATGCAGTGCTGTGACTCCAGAGAGCGCACTGGCACCACTGGGGATGCAGTGCTGTGAGTCCAGAGAGTGCACTGGCACCACTGGGGATGCACTGCAGTGAGTCCAGAGAGTGCACTGGCACCACTGGGGATGCAGTGCAGTGAGTCCAGAGAGTGCACTGGCACCACTGGGGATGCACTGCAGTGACTCGAAAGAGTGCACTGGCACCACTGCGGATGCACTGCAGTGAGTCCGGAGAGTGCCCTGGCACCAATGGGGATGCAGTGCAGTGAGTCCAGAGAGTGCAGTGGCACCAATGGGGATGCAGTGCAGTGAGTCCAGAGAGTGCACTGGCACCACTGGGGATGCAGTGCTCTGAGTCCAGAGAGTGCACTGGCACCACTGGGGATGCAGTGCAGTGACTCGAAAGAGTGCACTGGCACCACTTCGGATGCACTGCAGTGAGTCCGGAGAGTGCCCTGGCACCAATGGTGATGCAGTGCAGTGAGTCCAGAGAGTGCAGTGGCACCACTGGGGATGCAGTGCAGTGAGTCCAGAGAGTGCACTGGCACCACTGGTGATGCACTGCAGTGAGTCCAGAGAGTGCACTGGCACCACTGGGGATGCACTGCAAAGAGCTCAGAGAGTGCACTGGCACCACTGTGGATGCAGTGCAGTGAGTGCAGAGAGTGCACTGGCACCATTGGGGATGCAGTGCACTGAGTTCAGAGAGTGCACTGTCACCACTGGGGATGCAGTGCACTGAGTTCAGAGAGTGCACTGGCACCACTGGGGATGCAGTGCAGTGAGTCCAGAGAGTGCACTGGCACCACTGGGGATGCACTACAGTGAGTCCAGAGAGTGCACTGGCACCACTGGGGATGCAGTGCAGTGACTCCAGAGAGTGCAGAGGCACCACTGTTGATGCAGTGCAGTGAGTGCAGAGAGTGCCCTGGCACCAGTGCGGAAGCACTGCAGTGAGTCCAGAGAGTGCACTGGCACCACTGGGGATGCACTGCAGTGAGTCCAGAGAGTGCACTGGCACCACTGGGGATGCACTGCAGTGAGTCCAGAGAGTGCACTGGCACCACTGGGGATGCAGTGCAGTGAGTCCAGAGAGTGCACTGGCACCACTGGGGATGCAGTGCCGTGAGTCCAGAGAGTGCACTGGCACAAAAGGGGATGCACTGCAGTGAGTCCAGAGAGTGCACTGGCACCACTGGGGATGCAGTGCAGTGAGTCCAGAGAGTGCACTGTCAGCACTGGGGATGCAGTGCAGTGAGTCCAGAGAGTGCACTGGCACCACTGGGGATGCACTGCAGTGACTCCAGAGACTGCACTGGCACCAATGGGGATGCACTGCAGTGAGTCCAGAGAATGCACTGGCACCACTGGGGATGCAGTGCAGTGACTCGAAAGAGTGCACTGGCACCACTGGGGATGCACTGCAGTGAGTCCGGGGAGTGCCCTGGCACCAATGGTGATGCACTGCAGTGATCCAGAGAGTGCACTGGAACCACTGGGGATGCAGTGCAGTGAGTCCAGAGAGTGCACTGGCACCACTGGGGATGCAGTGCAGTGAGTCCAAAGAGTGCACTGGCACCACTGGGTATGCAGTGCAGTTAGTCTATAGAGTGCACTGGCTCCACTGGGGATGCAGTGCAGTGACTCAAGAGAGTGCACAGGCACCACTGGGGATGCAGTGCAGTGAGTCCAGAGAGTGCAATGGCACCACAGGGGATGCACTGCAGTGATTCCAGAGAGTGCACTGTCACCACTGGGGATGCAGTGCAGTGAGTCCGGAGAGTACACTGGCACCACTGGGGATGCACCTTGGTGAGGTCAGAGAGTGCTCTGGGAACACCGGGGATGCAGTGCAGTGAGTGCAGAGAGTGCACTGGCACCACTGGGGATGCAGTGCAGTGAGTGCAGAGAGTGCACTGGCACCACTGGGGATGCACTGCAGTGAGTCCAGAGAGTGCACTGGCACCACTGGGGATGCAGTGCAGTGAGTGCAGAGAGTGCACTGGCACCACTGGGGATGCACTGCAGTGAGTCCAGAGAGGGCACTGGCACCACTGGGGATGCAGTGCAGTTAGTCCGGAGAGTGCACTGGCTCCACTGGGGATGCAGTGCAGTGAGTCCAGAGAGTGCACTGTCAGCACTGGGGATGCAGTGCAGTGAGTCCAGAGAGTGCACTGGCACCACTGGGGATGCACTGCAGTGAGTCCAGAGAGGGCACTGGCACCACTGGGGATGCAGTGCAGTGAGTCCGGAGAGTGCACTGGCACCACTGGGGATGCACTGCAGTGAGTCCAGAGAGTGCACTGTCCGCACTGGGGATGCAGTGCAGTGAGTCCAGAGAGTGCACTGTCAGCACTGGGGATGCAGGGCAGTGAGTCCAGAGAGTGCACTGGCACCACTGGGGATGCATCGCAATAAGTCCAGACAATGCACTGGCACTAATGGGGATGCAGTGCAGTGACTCGAAAGAGTGCACTGGCACCACTGCGGATGCACTGCAGTGAGTCCGGAGAGTGCCCTGGCACCAATGGTGATGCAGTGCAGTGAGTCCAGAGAGTGCAGTGGCACCACTGGGGATGCAGTGCAGTGAGTCCAGAGAGTGCACTGGCACCACTGGGGATGCACTGCAGTGAGTCCAGAGAGTGCACTGGCACCACTGGGGATGCTGTGCAGTGACTCCAGAGAGTGCACTGGGAACACTGGGGATGCAGTGCAGTGAGTGCAGAGAGTGCACTGGCACCACTGGGGATGCACTGCAGTGAGTCCAGAGAGTGCACTGGCACCACTGGGGATGCACTGCAGTGACTCGAAAGAGTGCACTGGCACCACTGCGGATGCACTGCAGTGAGTCCGGAGAGTGCCCTGGCACCAACGGTGATGCAGTGCAGTGAGTCCAGAGAGTGCAGTGGCACCACTGGGGATGCAGTGAAGTGAGTCCAGAGAGTGCACTGGCACCACTGGGGATGCAATGCAGTGACTACAGAGAGTGCACTGGCACCACTGGGGATGAAGTGCAGTGAGTGCAGAGAGTGCACTGGCACCACTGGTGATGCAGTGCAGTGAGTGCAGAGAGTGCACTGGCACCACTGGGGATGCACTGCAGTGAGTCCAGAGAGTGCACTGGCACCACTGGGGATGCACTGCAGTGAGTCCAGAGAGTGCACTGGCAGCACTGGGGATGCAGTGCAGTGACTCCAGAGAGTGCAGAGGCACCACTGTTGATGCAGTGCTGCGACTCCAGAGAGTGCACTGGCACCACTGGGGATGCAGTGCAGTGAGTCCAGAGAGTGCACTGGCACCACTGGGGATGCACTGCAGTGAGTGCAGAGAGTGCACTGGCACCAGTGGTGATGCAGTGCAGTGAGTGTAGAGAGTGCACTGGCACCACTGGGGATGCAGTGCAGTGAGTCCAGAGAGTGCACTGGCACCACTGGGGATGCACTGCAGTGAGTGCAGAGAGTGCCCTGGCACCAATGGTGATGCAGTGCAGTGAGTCCAGAGAGTGCAGTGACACCACTGGGGATGCAGTGCAGTGAGTCCAGAGAGTGCACTGGCACCACTGGGGATGCAATGCAGTGAGTCCAGAGAGTGCACTGGCACCACTGGGGATGAAGTGCAGTGAGTCCAGAGAGGTCACTGGCACCACTGGGGATGCAGTGCAGTGAGTCCAGAGAGTGCACTGGCACCACTGGGGATGCACTGCAGTGAGTCCAGAGAGTGCACTGGCAGCACTGGGGATGCAGTGCAGTTGAGTCCAGAGAGTGCACTGGCACCTTGGGGATGCAGTGCAGTGAGTCCAGAGAGTGCACTGGCACCATTGGGGATGCAGTGCAGTGAGTCCAGAGAGTGCACTGGCACCAGTGGGGGTGCACTGCAGTGAGTCCAGAGAGTGCACTGGCACCACTGGGGTTGCAGTGCAGTGAGTCCAGAGAGTGCACTGGCACCACTGGGGATGCAGTGCAGTGAGTCCAGAGAGTGCACTGGCAACACTGGGGATGCAGTGCAGTGAGTCCAGAGAGTGCACTGGCACCACTGGGGATGCAGTGCAGTGAGTCCAGAGAGTGCACTGGCACCACTGGGGATGCACCCCGGTGAGCCCAGAGATTACACTGGCACCACTGGGGATGCACTGCAGTGAGTCCAGAGAGTGCACTGGCACCACTGGGGATGCACTGCAGTGAGTCCAGAGAGTGCACTGGCACCACTGGGGATGCACTGCAAAGAGCTCAGAGAGTGCACTGGCACCACTGGGGATGCAGTGCAGTGAGTGCAGAGAGTGCACTGGCACCATTGGGGATGCAGTGCACTGAGTTCAGAGAGTGCACTGGCACCACTGGGGATGCAGTGCACTGAGTTCAGAGAGTGCACTGGCACCACTGGGATGCAGTGCACTGAGTCCAGAGAGTGCACTGGCACCACTGGGGATGCACTACAGTGAGTCCAGAGAGTGCACTGGCACCACTGGGGATGCAGTGCAGTGACTCCAGAGAGTGCAGAGGCACCTCTGTTGATGCAGTGCAGTGAGTGCAGAGAGTGCACTGGCACCACTGCGGAAGCACTGCAGTGAGTCCAGAGAGTGCACTGGCACCACTGGGGATGCACTGCAGTGAGTCCAGAGAGTGCAGTGGCACAACTGGGGATGCAGTGCAGTGAGTCCAGAGAGTGCACTGGCACCACTGGGGATGCAGTGGAGTGAGTCCAGAGAGTGCACTAGCACCAATGGGATGCAGTGCAGTGAGTCCAGAGAGTGCACTGGCGCCACTGGGGATGCACTGCAGTGCGTCCAGAGAGTGCACTGGCACCACTGGGGATGCAGTGCAGTGAGTCCAGAGAGTGCACTGGCACCACTGGGGATGCAGTGCAGTGACTCCAGAGAGTGCACTGGCAACACTTGGGATGCAGTGCAGTGAGTCCACAGAGTGCACTGGCACCACTGGGGATGCACCCCGGTGAGTCCAGAGAGTGCACTGGCACCACTGGGGATGCACCCCGGTGAGTCCAGAGAGTGCACTCGCACCACTGGGGATGCACTGCAGTGAGTCCAGAGAGTGCTCTGGCACCACTGGGGATGTAGTGCAGTGAGTCCACAGAGGGAACTGGCACCACTGGGGATGCAGCGCAGTGACTCCAGAGAGTGCACTGGCACCACTGGGGATGCAGTGCAGTGAGTCCAGAGAGTGCACTGGCACCACTGGAGTTGCAGTGCAGTGAGTCCAGAGAGTGCACTGTCACCACTAGGGATGCAGTGCAGTGAGTCCAGAGAGTGCACTGTCAGCACTGGGGATGCAGTGCAGTGAGTCCAGAGAGTGCACTGGCACCACTGGGGATGCACTGCAGTGAGTCCAGAGAGTGCACTGGCACCACTGGGGATGCAGTGCCGTGAGTCCAGAGAGTGCACTGGCACAAAAGGGGATGCACTGCAGTGAGTCCAGAGAGTGCACTGGCACCACTGGGGATGCAGTGCAGTGAGTCCAGAGAGTGCACTGTCAGCACTGGGGATGCAGTGCAGTGAGTCCAGAGAGTGCACTGGCACCACTGGGGATGCACTGCAGTGACTCCAGAGACTGCACTGGCACCAATGGGGATGCACTGCAGTGAGTCCAGAGAATGCACTGGCACCACTGGGGATGCAGTGCAGTGACTCGAAAGAGTGCACTGGCACCACTGGGGATGCACTGCAGTGAGTCCGGGGAGTGCACTGGCACTAATGGTGATGCAGTGCAGTGATCCAGAGAGTGCACTGGAACCACTGGGGATGCAGTGCAGTGAGTCCAGAGAGTGCACTGGCACCACTGGGGATGCAGTGCAGTGAGTCCAAAGAGTGCACTGGCACCACTGGGTATGCAGTGCAGTTAGTCCATAGAGTGCACTGGCACCACTGGGGATGCAGTGCAGTGACTCAAGAGAGTGCACAGGCACCAATGGGGATGCAGTGCAGTGAGTCCAGAGAGTGCAATGGCACCACAGGGGATGCACTGCAGTGATTCCAGAGAGTGCACTGTCACCACTGGGGATGCAGTGCAGTGAGTCCAGAGAGTACACTGGCACCTCAGGGGCTGCACTGCAGTGAGTCCAGAGAGTGCACTGGCACCACTGGGGATGCAGTGTGGTGAGTTCAGAGAGTACACTGGCACCACTGGGGATGCACCTTGGTGAGTCCAGAGAGTGCTCTGGGAACACCGGGGATGCAGTGCAGTGAGTGCAGAGAGTGCACTGGCACCACTGGGGATGCAGTGCAGTGAGTGAAGAGAGTGCACTGGCACCACTGGGGATGCAGTGCAGTGAGTCCAGAGAGTGCACTGGCACCACTGGGGATGCAGTGCAGTGAGTCCAGAGAGTGCACTGTCAGCACTGGGGATGCAGTGCAGTGAGTCCAGAGAGTGCACTGTCAGCACTAGGGATGCAGTGCACTGAGTCCAGAGAGTGCACTGTCAGCACTGGGGATGCAGTGCAGTGAGTCTAGAGAGTGCACTGGCACCACTGGGGATGCACTGCAATGAGTCCAGAGAGTGCACTGGCAGTAATGGGGATGCAGCGCAGTGACTCGAAAGAGTGCACTGGCACCACTGCGGATGCACTGCAGTGAGTCCGGAGAGTGCCCTGGCACCACTGGGGATGCAGTGCAGTGAGTCCAGAGAGTGCACTGGCACCACTGGGGATGCACTGCAGTGAGTCCAGAGAGTGCACTGGCACCACTGGGGATGCACTGCAGTGAGTCCAGAGAGTGCTCTGGGAACACTGGGGATGCAGTGCAGTGAGTGCAGAGAGTGCACTGGCACCACTGGGGATGCAGTGCAGTGAGTCCAGAGAGTGCACTGGCACCACTGGGGATGCAGTGCAGTGAGTCCAGAGAGTGCACTGGCACCACTGGGGATGCACTGCAGTGAGTCCAGAGAGTGCACTGGCACCACTGGGGATGCAGTGCAGTGAGTCCAGAGAGTGCACTGGCACCACTGGGGATGCAGTGCAGTGAGTCCAGAGAGTGCACTGGCACCACTGGGGATGCACTGCAATGAGTCCAGAGAATGCACTGGCACTAATGGGGATGCAGTGCAGTGACTCGAAAGAGTGCACTGGCAACACTGGGGATGCACTGCAGTGAGTCCGGAGAGTGCCCTGGCACCAATGGTGATGCAGTGCAGTGAGTCCAGAGAGTGCAGTGGCACCACTGGGGATGCAGCACAATGAGTCCAGAGAGTGCACTGGCACCGCTGGGGATGCACTGCAGTGAGTCCAGAGAGTGCACTGGCACCACTGGGGATGCACTGCAGTGAGTCCACAGAGTGCTCTGGGAACACTGGGGATGCAGTGCAGTGAGTGCATAGAGTGCACTGGCACCACTGGAGATGCAGTGCAGTGAGTCCAGAGAGTGCACTGGCACCACTGGGGATGCACTGCAGTGACTCGAAAGAGTGCACTGGCACCACTGCGGATGTACTGCAGTGAGTCCGGAGAGTGCACTGGCACCAATGGTGATGCAGTGCAGTGAGTCCAGAGAGTGCAGTGGCACCACTGGGGATGCAGTGCAGTGAGTCCAGAGAGTGCACTGGCACCACTGGGGATGCAATGCAGTGCGTCCAGAGAGTGCACTGGCACCACTGGGGATGCAGTGCAGTGAGTCCAGAGAGGTCACTGGCACCACTGGGGATGCAGTGCAGTGAGTCCAGAGAGTGCACTGGCACCACTGGGGATGCACTGCAGTGAGTCCAGAGAGTGCACTGGCACCAGTGGGGGTGCACTGCAGTGAGTCCAAAGAGTGCACTGGCACCACTGGGGATGCAGTGCAGTGAGTCCAGAGAGTGCAGAGGCACCATTGTTGATGCAGTGCTGTGACTCCAGAGAGTGCACTGGCACCACTGGGAATGCAGTGCAGTGAGTCCAGAGAGTGCACTGGCACCAGTGGGGATGGAGTGCAGTGAGTCCAGAGAGTGCACTGGCACCACTGGTGATGCAGTGCAGTGAGTCCAGAGAGTGCACTGGCACCACTGGGTATGCACTGCAGTGAGTCCAGAGAGTGCACTGGCACCACTGGGGATGCAGTGCAGTGAGTCCAGAGAGTGCACTGGCACCACTGGGGATGCAATGCAGTGAGTCCAGAGAGTGCACTGGCACCACTGGGGATGCAGTGCACTGACTCCAGAGAGTGCACTGGCACCACTGGGGATGCACTGCAGTGATTCCAGAGAGTGCACTGGCACCACTGGGGATGCAGTGCAGTGAGTCCAGAGAGTGCACTGGCACCACTGGGGATGCAGTGCAGTGAGTCCAGAGAGTGCACTGGCACCACTGGGGATGCAGTGCTCTGACTCCAGAGAGTGCACTGGCACCACTGGGGATGCAGTGCAGTGAGTCCAGAGAGCGCACTGGCACCACTGGCGATGCAGTGCAGTGAGTCCAGAGAGTGCACTGGCACCAATGGGGATGCACTGCAGTGAGTCCAGAGAGTGCTCTGGTACCACTGGGTATGCAGTGCAGTGAGTCCAGAGAGTGCACTGGCACCACTGGGGATGAAGTGCGGTGAGTCCAGAGAGTGCACTGGCACCACTGGGGATGCAGTGCAGTGAGTCCAGAGAGTGCACTGGCACCACTGGGTATGCATTTCAGTGAGTCCAGAGAGTGCACTGGCACCACTGGGGATACAGTGCAGTGACTCCAGAGAGTGCACTGGCTCCACTGGGGATGCACTGTAGTGAGTCCAGAGACTGCACAGGCACCACTGGGGATGCAGTGCAGTGACTCCAGAGAGTGCACTGGCACCACTGCGGATGCAGTGCAGTGAGTGCAGAGAGTGCACTGGCACCACTGGGGATGCAATGCAGTGAGTCCAGAGAGTGCACTGGCACCACTGGGGATGCACCTTGGTGAGTCCAGAGAGTGCTCTGGGAACACCGCGGATGCAGTGCAGTGAGTGCAGAGAGTGCACTGGCACCACTGGGGATGCACTGCAGTGAGTCCAGAGAGTGCACTGTCAGCACTGGGGATGCAGTGCACTGAGTCCAGAGAGTGCACTGTCAGCACTGGGGATGCAGTGCAGTGAGTCCAGAGAGTGCACTGGCACCACTGGGGATGCACTGCAATGAGTCCAGAGAATGCACTGGCAGTAATGGGGATGCAGTGCAGTGACTCGAAAGAGTGCACTGGCACCACTGCGGATGCACTGCAGTGAGTCCGGAGAGTGCCCTGGCACCAATGGTGATGCAGTGCAGTGAGTCGAGAGAGTGCAGTGGCACCACTGGGGATGCAGTGCAGTGAGTCCAGAGAGTGCACTGGCACCACTGGGGATGCACTGCAGTGAGTCCAGAGAGTGCACTGCCACCACTGGGGATGCACTGCAGTGAGTCCAGAGAGTGCTCTGGGAACACTGGGGATGCAGTGCAGTGAGTGCAGAGAGTGCACTGGCACCACTGGGGATGCAGTGCAGTGAGTCCAGAGAGTGCACTGGCACCACAGGGGATGCACTGCAGTGATTGCAGAGAGTGCACTGTCACCACTGGGGATGCAGTGCAGTGAGTCCAGAGAGTACACTGGCACCACTGGGGATGCACCTTGGTGAGGTCAGAGAGTGCTCTGGAAACACCGGGGATGCAGTGCAGTGAGTGCAGAGAGTGCACTGGCACCACTGGGGATGCAGTGCAGTGAGTGCAGAGAGTGCACTGGCACCACTGGGGATGCAGTGCAGTGAGTGCAGAGAGTGCACTGGCACCACTGGGGATGCACTGCAGTGAGTCCAGAGAGTGCACTGGCACCACTGGGGATGCAGTGCAGTGAGTCCGGAGAGTGCACTGGCACCACTGGGGATGCAGTGCAGTGAGTCCAGAGAGTGCACTGGCACCACTGGGGATGCACTGCAGTGAGTCCAGAGAGTGCACTGTCAGCACTGGGGATGCAGTGCACTGAGTCCAGAGAGTGCACTGTCAGCACTGGGGATGCAGGGCAGTGAGTCCAGAGAGTGCACTGGCACCACTGGGGATGCACTGAAATGAGTCCAGAGAATGCACTGGCAGTAATGGGGATGCAGTGCAGTGACTCGAAAGAGTGCACTGCCACCACTGCGGATGCACTGCAGTGAGTCCGGAGAGTGCCCTGGCACCAATGGTGATGCAGTGCAGTGAGTCCAGAGAGTGCAGTGGCACCACTGGGGATGCAGTGCAGTGAGTCCAGAGAGTGCACTGGCACCACTGGGGATGCAGTGCAGTGAGTCCAGAGAGTGCACTGGCACCACTGGGGATGCACTGCAGTGAGTCCAGAGAGTGCACTGGGAACACTGGGGATGCAGTGCAGTGAGTGCAGAGAGTGCACTGGCACCACTGGGGATGCAGTGCAGTGAGTCCTGAGAGTGCACTGGCACCACTGGGGATGCACTGCAGTGACTCGAAAGAGTGCACTGGCACCACTGCGGATGCACTGCAGTGAGTCCGGAGAGTGCCCTGGCACCAACGGTGATGCAGTGCAGTGAGTCCAGAGAGTGCAGTGGCACCACTGGGGATGCAGTGCAGTGAGTCCAGAGAGTGCACTGGCACCACTGGGGATGCAATGCAGTGACTACAGAGAGTGCACTGGCACCACTGGGGATGAAGTGCAGTGAGTCCAGAGAGTGCACTGGCACCACTGGTGATGCAGTGCAGTGAGTGCAGAGAGTGCACTGCCACCACTGGTGATGCACTGCAGTGAGTCCAGAGAGTGCACTGGCACCACTGGGGATGCACTGCAGTGAGTCCAGAGAGTGCACTGGCAGCACTGGGGATGCAGTGCAGTGACTCCAGAGAGTGCAGAGGCACCACTGTTGATGCAGTGCTGCGACTCCAGAGAGTGCACTGGCACCACTGGGGATGCAGTGCAGTGAGTCCAGAGAGTGCACTGGCACCACTGGGGATGCACTGCAGTGAGTTCAGAGAGTGCACTGGCACCAGTGGTGATGCAGTGCAGTGAGTGTAGAGAGTGCACTGGCACCACTGGGGATGCAGTGCAGTGACTCGAAAGAGTGCACTGGCACCACTGCGGATGCACTGCAGTGAGTCCGGAGAGTGCCCTGGCACCAATGGTGATGCAGTGCAGTGAGTCCAGAGAGTGCAGTGACACCACTGGGGATGCAGTGCAGTGAGTCCAGAGAGTGCACTGGCACCACTGGGGATGCAATGCAGTGAGTCCAGAGAGTGCACTGGCACCACTGGGGATGAAGTGCAGTGAGTCCAGAGAGGTCACTGGCACCACTGGGGATGCAGTGCAGTGAGTCCAGAGAGTGCACTGGCACCACTGGGGATGCACTGCAGTGAGTCCAGAGAGTGCACTGGCAGCACTGGGGATGCAGTGCAGTTGAGTCCAGAGAGTGCACTGGCACCTTGGGGATGCAGTGCAGTGAGTCCAGAGAGTGCACTGGCACCATTGGGGATGCAGTGCAGTGAGTCCAGAGAGTGCACTGGCACCACTGGGGTTGCAGTGCAGTGAGTCCAGAGAGTGCACTGTCAGCACTGGGGATGCAGTGCAGTGAGTCCAGAGAGTGCACTGGCAACACTGGTGATGCAGTGCAGTGAGTCCAGAGAGTGCACTGGCACCACTGGGGATGCAGTGCAGTGAGTCCAGAGAGTGCACTGGCACCACTGGGGATGCACCCCGGTGAGCCCAGAGATTACACTGGCACCACTGGGGATGCACTGCAGTGAGTCCAGAGAGTGCACTGGCACCACTGGGGATGCAATGCAGTGACTCCAGAGAGTGCACTGGCACCACTGTGGATGCAGTGCAGTGAGTCCAGAGAGTGCACTGGCACCACTGGGGATGCACTGCAGTGATTCCGGAGAGTGCACTGGCACCACTGGGGATGCAGTGCAGTGAGTGCAGAGAGTGCACTGGCACCACTTGGGATGCACTGCAGTGAGTCCAGAGAGTGCACTGGCACCACTGGGGATGCACTGCAGTGAGTCCAGAGAGTGCACTGGCACCACTGGGGCTGCAGTGCAGTGACTCCAGAGAGTGCAGAGGCACCACTGTTGATGCAGTGCTGTGACTCCAGAGAGTGCACTGGCACCACTGGGGATGCAGTGCTGTGAGTCCAGAGAGTGCACTGGCACCACTGGGGATGCACTGCAGTGAGTCCAGAGAGTGCACTGGCACCACTGGGGATGCAGTGCAGTGAGTCCAGAGAGTGCACTGGCACCACTGGGGATGCACTGCAGTGACTCGAAAGAGTGCACTGGCACCACTGCGGATGCACTGCAGTGAGTCCGGAGAGTGCCCTGGCACCAATGGTGATGCAGTGCAGTGAGTCCAGAGAGTGCAGTGGCACCAATAGGGATGCAGTGCAGTGAGTCCAGAGAGTGCACTGGCACCACTGGGGATGCAATGCAGTGAGTCCAGAGAGTGCACTGGCACCACTGGGGATGCAGTGCTCTGAGTCCAGAGAGTGCACTGGCACCACTGGGGATGCAGTGCAGTGACTCGAAAGAGTGCACTGGCACCACTGCGGATGCACTGCAGTGAGTCCGGAGAGTGCCCTGGCACCAATGGTGATGCAGTGCAGTGAGTCCAGAGAGTGCAGTGGCACCACTGGGGATGCAGTGCAGTGAGTCCAGAGAGTGCACTGGCACCACTGGTGATGCACTGCAGTGAGTCCAGAGAGTGCACTGGCACCACTGGGGATGCACTGCAAAGAGCTCAGAGAGTGCACTGGCACCACTGGGGATGCAGTGCAGTGAGTGCAGAGAGTGCACTGGCACCATTGGGGATGCAGTGCACTGAGTTCAGAGAGTGCACTGGCACCACTGGGGATGCAGTGCACTGAGTTCAGAGAGTGCACTGGCACCACTGGGGATGCAGTGCACTGAGTCCAGAGAGTGCACTGGCACCACTGGGGATGCACTACAGTGAGTCCAGAGAGTGCACTGGCACCACTGGGGATGCAGTGCAGTGACTCCAGAGAGTGCAGAGGCACCACTGTTGATGCAGTGCAGTGAGTGCAGAGAGTGCACTGGCACCAGTGCGGAAGCACTGCAGTGAGTCCAGAGAGTGCACTGGCACCACTGGGGATGCACTGCAGTGAGTCCAGAGAGTGCAGTGGCACAACTGGGGATGCAGTGCAGTGAGTCCAGAGAGTGCACTGGCACCACTGGGGATGCAGTGCAGTGAGTCCAGAGAGTGCACTAGCACCAATGTGATGCAGTGCAGTGAGTCCAGAGAGTGCACTGGGTCCACTGGGGATGCAGTGCAGTGACTCAAGAGAGTGCACAGGCACCAATGGGGATGCAGTGCAGTGAGTCCAGAGAGTGCAATGGCACCACAGGGGATGCACTGCAGTGATTCCAGAGAGTGCACTGTCACCACTGGGGATGCAGTGCAGTGAGTCCAGAGAGTACACTGGCACCTCAGGGGCTGCACTGCAGTGAGTCCAGAGAGTGCACTGGCACCACTGGGGATGCAGTGTGGTGAGTTCAGAGAGTACACTGGCACCACTGGGGATGCACCTTGGTGAGTCCAGAGAGTGCTCTGGGAACACCGGGGATGCAGTGCAGTGAGTGCAGAGAGTGCACTGGCACCACTGGGGATGCAGTGCAGTGAGTGAAGAGAGTGCACTGGCACCACTGGGGATGCACTGCAGTGAGTCCAGAGAGTGCACTGGCACCACTGGGGATGCAGTGCAGTGAGTCCGGAGAGTGCACTGGCACCACTGGGGATGCAGTGCAGTGAGTCCAGAGAGTGCACTGTCAGCACTGGGGATGCAGTGCACTGAGTCCAGAGAGTGCACTGTCAGCACTGGGGATGCAGTGCAGTGAGTCTAGAGAGTGCACTGGCACCACTGGGGATGCAGTGCAGTGAGTCCGGAGAGTGCACTGGCACCACTGGGGATGCACTGCAGTGAGTCCAGAGAGTGCACTGTCAGCACTGGGGATGCAGTGCAGTGAGTCCAGAGAGTGCACTGTCAGCACTGGGGATGCAGTGCACTGAGTCCAGAGAGTGCACTGTCAGCACTGGGGATGCAGTGCAGTGAGTCTAGAGAGTGCACTGGCACCACTGGGGATGCACTGCAGTGAGTCCGGAGAGTGCCCTGGCACCAATGGTGATGCAGTGCAGTGAGTCCAGAGAGTGCAGTGGCACCACTGGGGATGCAGTGCAGTGAGTCCAGAGAGTGCACTGGCACCACTGGGGATGCACTGCAGAGAGTCCAGAGAGTGCACTGGCACCACTGGTGATGCACTGCAGTGAGTCCAGAGAGTGCTCTGGGAACACTGGGGATGCAGTGCAGTGAGTGCAGAGAGTGCACTGGCACCACTGGGGATGCAGTGCAGTGAGTCCAGAGAGTGCACTGGCACCACTGGGGATGCACTGCAGTGAGTCCAGAGAGTGCACTGGCACCACTGGGGATGCACTGCAGTGAGTCCAGAGAGTGCACTGGCACCACTGGGGATGCAGTGCAGTGAGTCCAGAGAGTGCACTGGCACCACTGGGGATGCAGTGCAGTGAGTCCAGAGAGTGCACTGGCACCACTGGGGATGCACTGCAATGAGTCCAGAGAATGCACTGGCACTAATGGGGATGCAGTGCAGTGAGTCCAGAGAGCGCACTGGCACCACTGGCGATGCAGTGCAGTGAGTCCAGAGAGTGCACTGGCACCACTGGTGATGCAGTGCAGTGAGTAAACAGAGTGCACTGGCACCACTGCGGATGCAGTGCCGTGAGTCCAGAGAGTGCACTGTCAGCACTGGGGATGCAGTGCAGTGAGTCCAGAGAGTGCACTGGCACCACTGGGGATGCAGTGCCGTGAGTCCAGAGAGTGCACTGTCAGCACTGGGGATGCAGTGCAGTGAGTCCAGAGAGTGCACTGGCACCACTGGGGATGCAGTGCAGTGAGTCCAGAGAGTGCACTGGCACCACTGGGGATGCACTGCAGTGATTCCTGAGAGTGCACTGGTACCAGTGGGGATGCACTGCAGTGAGTGCACTGGCACCACTGGGGATGCACTTCAGTGACGCTAAAGAGTGCACTGGCACCACTGGCAATACACTGCAGTGAGTCCAGAGAGTGCACTGGCACCACTGGGGATGCAGAGCAGTGAGTGCAGACAGTGCCCTGGCACCACTGGGGATGCAGTGCAGTGAGTCCACAGAGTTCAATGGCACCACTGGGTAGCAGTGCCGTGAGTCCAGAGAGTGCACTGGCCCCACTGGGGATGCAGTGCAGTGACTCCAGAGAGTGCACTAGTAGCACTGGGGATGCAGTGCCGTGAGTCCAGAGAGTGCACTGGCACCACTGGGAATGCAGTCCTGTAAGTCCAGAGAGTGCCTTGGCAACACTGTGGATGCACTGCAGTGAGTCCAGAGAGTGCACTGGCACCACTGGTAATGCAGTGCAGTGAGTCCAGAGAGTGCACTGGCACCACTGGGAATGCACTGCAGTGACTCCAGAGAGTGCCCTGGCACAACTGGGAATGCAGTGCAGTGAGTCCAGAGAGCGCACTGGCACCACTGGGGATGCAGTGCAGTGACTCCAGAGAGTGCACTGGCACCACTGGGGATGCAGTGCAGTGAGTCCACAGAGTGCACTGGCACCCCTGGGGATGCAGTGCAGTGAGTCCAGAGAGTGCACTGGCACTACTGGGGATGCAGTGCAGTGAGTCAATAGAGTGCCCTGGCACCACTGGGGATGCAGTGCAGTGAGTCCAGAGAGTTTAATGGCACCACTGGGTAGCAGTGCCGTGAGTCCAGAGAGTGCACTAGCAGCACTGGGGATGCAGTGCCGTGAGTCCAGAGAGTGCACTGGCACCACTGGGGATGCACTGCAGTGAGTCCAGAGAGTGCACTGTCAGCACTGGGGATGCAGTGCAGTGAGTCCAGAGAGTGCACTGTCAGCACTGGGGATGCAGGGCAGTGAGTCCAGAGAGTGCACTGGCACCACTGGGGATGCACTGCAATGAGTCCAGAGAATGCACTGGCAGTAATGGGGATGCAGTGCAGTGACTCGAAAGAGTGCACTGCCACCACTGCGGATGCACTGCAGTGAGTCCGGAGAGTGCCCTGGCACCAATGGTGATGCAGTGCAGTGAGTCCAGAGAGTGCAGTGGCACCACTGGGGATGCAGTGCAGTGAGTCCAGAGAGTGCACTGGCACCACTGGGGATGCAGTGCAGTGAGTCCAGAGAGTGCACTGGCACCACTGGGGATGCACTGCAGTGAGTCCAGAGAGTGCACTGGGAACACTGGGGATGCAGTGCAGTGAGTGCAGAGAGTGCACTGGCACCACTGGGGATGCAGTGCAGTGAGTCCTGAGAGTGCACTGGCACCACTGGGGATGCACTGCAGTGACTCGAAAGAGTGCACTGGCACCACTGCGGATGCACTGCTGTGAGTCCGGAGAGTGCCCTGGCACCAACGGTGATGCAGTGCAGTGAGTCCAGAGAGTGCAGTGGCACCACTGGGGATGCAGTGCAGTGAGTCCAGAGAGTGCACTGGCACCACTGGGGATGCAATGCAGTGACTACAGAGAGTGCACTGGCACCACTGGGGATGAAGTGCAGTGAGTCCAGAGAGTGCACTGGCACCACTGGTGATGCAGTGCAGTGAGTGCAGAGAGTGCACTGGCACCACTGGTGATGCACTGCAGTGAGTCCAGAGAGTGCACTGGCACCACTGGGGATGCACTGCAGTGAGTCCAGAGAGTGCACTGGCAGCACTGGGGATGCAGTGCAGTGACTCCAGAGAGTGCAGAGGCACCACTGTTGATGCAGTGCTGCGACTCCAGAGAGTGCACTGGCACCACTGGGGATGCAGTGCAGTGAGTCCAGAGAGTGCACTGGCACCACTGGGGATGCACTGCAGTGAGTTCAGAGAGTGCACTGGCACCAGTGGTGATGCAGTGCAGTGAGTGTAGAGAGTGCACTGGCACCACTGGGGATGCAGTGCAGTGAGTCCAGAGAGTGCACTGGCACCACTGGGGATGCACTGCAGTGACTCGAAAGAGTGCACTGGCACCACTGCGGATGCACTGCAGTGAGTCCGGAGAGTGCCCTGGCACCAATGGTGATGCAGTGCAGTGAGTCCAGAGAGTGCAGTGACACCACTGGGGATGCAGTGCAGTGAGTCCAGAGAGTGCACTGGCACCACTGGGGATGCAATGCAGTGAGTCCAGAGAGTGCACTGGCACCACTGGGGATGAAGTGCAGTGAGTCCAGAGAGGTCACTGGCACCACTGGGGATGCAGTGCAGTGAGTCCAGAGAGTGCACTGGCACCACTGGGGATGCACTGCAGTGAGTCCAGAGAGTGCACTGGCAGCACTGGGGATGCAGTGCAGTTGAGTCCAGAGAGTGCACTGGCACCTTGGGGATGCAGTGCAGTGAGTCCAGAGAGTGCACTGGCACCATTGGGGATGCAGTGCAGTGAGTCCAGAGAGTGCACTGGCACCACTGGGGTTGCAGTGCAGTGAGTCCAGAGAGTGCACTGTCAGCACTGGGGATGCAGTGCAGTGAGTCCAGAGAGTGCACTGGCAACACTGGGGATGCAGTGCAGTGAGTCCAGAGAGTGCACTGGCACCACTGGGGATGCAGTGCAGTGAGTCCAGAGAGTGCACTGGCACCACTGGGGATGCACCCCGGTGAGCCCAGAGATTACACTGGCACCACTGGGGATGCACTGCAGTGAGTCCAGAGAGTGCACTGGCACCACTGGGGATGCAATGCAGTGAGTCCAGAGAGTGCACTGGCACCACTGTGGATGCAGTGCAGTGAGTCCAGAGAGTGCACTGGCACCACTGGGGATGCACTGCAGTGATTCCGGAGAGTGCACTGGCACCACTGGGGATGCAGTGCAGTGAGTGCAGAGAGTGTACTGGCACCACTTGGGATGCACTGCAGTGAGTCCAGAGAGTGCACTGGCACCACTGGGGATGCACTGCAGTGAGTCCAGAGAGTGCACTGGCACCACTGGGGCTGCAGTGCAGTGACTCCAGAGAGTGCAGAGGCACCACTGTTGATGCAGTGCTGTGACTCCAGAGAGTGCACTGGCACCACTGGGGATGCAGTGCTGTGAGTCCAGAGAGTGCACTGGCACCACTGGGGATGCACTGCAGTGAGTCCAGAGAGTGCACTGGCACCACTGGGGATGCAGTGCAGTGAGTCCAGAGAGTGCACTGGCACCACTGGGGATGCACTGCAGTGACTCGAAAGAGTGCACTGGCACCACTGCGGATGCACTGCAGTGAGTCCGGAGAGTGCCCTGGCACCAATGGTGATGCAGTGCAGTGAGTCCAGAGAGTGCATTGGCACCAATGGGGATGCAGTGCAGTGAGTCCAGAGAGTGCACTGGCACCACTGGGGATGCAATGCAGTGAGTCCAGAGAGTGCACTGGCACCACTGGGGATGCAGTGCTCTGAGTCCAGAGAGTGCACTGGCACCACTGGGGATGCAGTGCAGTGACTCGAAAGAGTGCACTGGCACCACTGCGGATGCACTGCAGTGAGTCCGGAGAGTGCCCTGGCACCAATGGTGATGCAGTGCAGTGAGTCCAGAGAGTGCAGTGGCACCACTGGGGATGCAGTGCAGTGAGTCCAGAGAGTGCACTGGCACCACTGGTGATGCACTGCAGTGAGTCCAGAGAGTGCACTGGCACCACTGGGGATGCACTGCAAAGAGCTCAGAGAGTGCACTGGCACCACTGGGGATGCAGTGCAGTGAGTGCAGAGAGTGCACTGGGACCACTGGGGATGCAGTGCACTGAGTTCAGAGAGTGCACTGGCACCACTGGGGATGCAGTGCACTGAGTCCAGAGAGTGCACTGGCACCACTGGGGATGCACTACAGTGAGTCCAGAGAGTGCACTGGCACCACTGGGGATGCAGTGCAGTGACTCCAGAGAGTGCAGAGGCACCACTGTTGATGCAGTGCAGTGAGTGCAGAGAGTGCACTGGCACCAGTGCGGAAGCACTGCAGTGAGTCCAGAGAGTGCACTGGCACCACTGGGGATGCACTGCAGTGAGTCCAGAGAGTGCAGTGGCACAACTGGGGATGCAGTGCAGTGAGTCCAGAGAGTGCACTGGCACCACTGGGGATGCAGTGCAGTGAGTCCAGAGAGTGCACTAGCACCAATGGGATGCAGTGCAGTGAGTCCAGAGAGTGCACTGGCGCCACTGGGGATGCACTGCAGTGCGTCCAGAGAGTGCACTGGCACTACTGGGGATGCAGTGCAGTGAGTCCAGAGAGTGCACTGGCACCACTGGGGATGCAGTGCAGTGACTCCAGAGAGTGCACTGGCAACACTTGGGATGCAGTGCAGTGAGTCCTCAGAGTGCACTGGCACCACTGGGGATGCACCCCGGTGAGTCCAGAGAGTGCACTGGCACCACTGGGGATGCACCCCGGTGAGTCCAGAGAGTGCACTCGCACCACTGGGGATGCACTGCAGTGAGTCCAGAGAGTGCACTGGCACCACTGGGGATGTAGTGCAGTGAGTCCACAGAGGGAACTGGCACCACTGGGGATGCAGCGCAGTGACTCCAGAGAGTGCACTGGCACCACTGGGGATGCAGTGCAGTGAGTCCAGAGAGTGCACTGGCACCACTGGAGTTGCAGTGCAGTGAGTCCAGAGAGTGCACTGTCACCACTAGGGATGCAGTGCAGTGAGTCCAGAGAGTGCACTGTCAGCTCTGGGGATGCAGTGCAGTGAGTCCAGAGAGTGCACTGGCACCATTGGGGATGCACTGCAGTGCGTCCAGAGAGTGCACTGGCACCACTGGGGATGCAGTGCCGTGAGTCCAGAGAGTGCACTGGCACAAAAGGAGATGCACTGCAGTGAGTCCAGAGAGTGCACTGGCACCACTGGGGATGCAGTGCAGTGAGTCCAGCGAGTGCACTGTCAGCACTGGGGATGCAGTGCACTGAGTCCAGAGAGTGCACTGGCACCACTGGGGATGCACTGCAGTGACTCCAGAGACTGCACTGGCACCAATGGGGATGCACTGCAGTGAGTCCAGAGAATGCACTGGCACCACTGGGGATGCAGTGCAGTGACTCGAAAGAGTGCACTGGCACCACTGGGGATGCACTGCAGTGAGTCCGGGGAGTGCCCTGGCACCAATGGTGATGCAGTGCAGTGATCCAGAGAGTGCACTGGAACCACTGGGGATGCAGTGCAGTGAGTCCAGAGAGTGCACTGGCACCACTGGGGATGCAGTGCAGTGAGTCCAGAGAGTGCACTGGCACCACTGGGTATGCAGTGCAGTTAGTCCATAGAGTGCACTGGCTCCACTGGGGATGCAGTGCAGTGACTCAAGAGAGTGCACAGGCACCAATGGGGATGCAGTGCAGTGAGTCCAGAGAGTGCAATGGCACCACAGGGGATGCACTGCAGTGATTCCAGAGAGTGCACTGTCACCACTGGGGATGCAGTGCAGTGAGTCCAGAGAGTACACTGGCACCTCAGGGTAGGCACTGCAGTGAGTCCAGAGAGTGCACTGGCACCACTGGGGATGCAGTGTGGTGAGTTCAGAGAGTACACTGGCACCACTGGTGATGCACCTTGGTGAGTCCAGAGAGTGCTCTGGGAACACCGGGGATGCAGTGCAGTGAGTGCAGAGAGTGCACTGGCACCACTGGGGATGCAGTGCAGTGAGTGAAGAGAGTGCACTGGCACCACTGGGGATGCACTGCAGTGAGTCCAGAGAGTGCACTGGCACCACTGGGGATGCAGTGCAGTGAGTCCGGAGAGTGCACTGGCACCACTGGGGATGCAGTGCAGTGAGTCCAGAGAGTGCACTGTCAGCACTGGGGATGCAGTGCACTGAGTCCAGAGAGTGCACTGTCAGCACTGGGGATGCAGTGCAGTGAGTCTAGAGAGTGCACTGGCACCACTGGGGATGCAGTGCAGTGAGTCCGGAGAGTGCACTGGCACCACTGGGGATGCACTGCAGTGAGTCCAGAGAGTGCACTGTCAGCACTGGGGATGCAGTGCAGTGAGTCCAGAGAGTGCACTGTCAGCACTGGGGATGCAGTGCACTGAGTCCAGAGAGTGCACTGTCAGCACTGGGGATGCAGTGCAGTGAGTCTAGAGAGTGCACTGGCACCACTGGGGATGCACTGCAGTGAGTCCGGAGAGTGCCCTGGCACCAATGGTGATGCAGTGCAGTGAGTCCAGAGAGTGCAGTGGCACCACTGGGGATGCAGTGCAGTGAGTCCAGAGAGTGCACTGGCACCACTGGGGATGCACTGCAGAGAGTCCAGAGAGTGCACTGGCACCACTGGGGATGCACTGCAGTGAGTCCAGAGAGTGCTCTGGGAACACTGGGGATGCAGTGCAGTGAGTGCAGAGAGTGCACTGGCACCACTGGGGATGCAGTGCAGTGAGTCCAGAGAGTGCACTGGCACCACTGGGGATGCACTGCAGTGAGTCCAGAGAGTGCACTGGCACCACTGGGGATGCACTGCAGTGAGTCCAGAGAGTGCACTGGCACCACTGGGGATGCAGTGCAGTGAGTCCAGAGAGTGCACTGGCACCACTGGGGATGCAGTGCAGTGAGTCCAGAGAGTGCACTGGCACCACTGGGGATGCACTGCAATGAGTCCAGAGAATGCACTGGCACTAATGGGGATGCAGTGCAGTGAGTCCAGAGAGCGCACTGGCACCACTGGCGATGCAGTGCAGTGAGTCCAGAGAGTGCACTGGCACCACTGGGGATGCACTGCAATGAGTCCAGAGAATGCACTGGCACTAATGGGGATGCAGTGCAGTGAGTCCAGAGAGTGCACTGGCACCACTGGGGATGCACTGCAGTGAGTCCAGAGAGTGCACTGGCACCACTGGGGATGCACTGCAGTGATTCCTGAGAGTGCACTGGTACCAGTGGGGATGCACTGCAGTGAGTGCACTGGCACCACTGGGGATGCACTTCAGTGACGCTAAAGAGTGCACTGGCACCACTGGCAATACACTGCAGTGAGTCCAGAGAGTGCACTGGCACCACTGGGGATGCAGTGCAGTGAGTCCACAGAGTTCAATGGCACCACTGGGTAGCAGTGCCGTGAGTCCAGAGAGTGCACTGGACCCACTGGGGATGCAGTGCAGTGACTCCAGAGAGTGCACTAGCAGCACTGGGGATGCAGTGCCGTGAGTCCAGAGAGTGCACTGGCACCACTGGGAATGCAGTCCTGTAAGTCCAGAGAGTGCCTTGGCAACACTGGGGATGCACTGCAGTGAGTCCAGAGAGTGCACTGGCACCACTGGTAATGCAGTGCATTGAGTCCAGAGAGTGCACTGGCACCACTGGGAATGCACTGCAGTGACTCCAGAGAGTGCCCTGGCACAACAGGGAATGCAGTGCAGTGAGTCCAGAGAGCGCACTGGCACCACTGGGGATGCAGTGCAGTGACTCCAGAGAGTGCACTGGCACCACTGGGGATGCACTGCAGTGAGTCCAGAGAGTGCACTGGCACCACTGGGGATGCACTGCAGTGAGTGCACTGGCACCACTGGGGATGCACTGCAGTGACGCTAAAGAGTGCACTGGCACCAATGGGAATACACTGCAGTGAGTCCAGAGAGTGCACTGGCACCAGTGGGGATGCAGTGCAGTGAGTCCAGAGAGTGCACTGGCACCACTGGGGATGCAGTGCAGTGAGTCCAGAGAGTGCACTGGCACCACTGCAGCTGTACTGTAATGAGTCCATAGAGTGCACTGGCACCACTGGGGATGCACTGCAGTGAATCCAGAGAGTGCACTGGCACCACTGGTGATGCAGTGCAGTGAGTAAACAGAGTGCACTGGCACCACTGCGGATGCAGTGCCGTGAGTCCAGAGAGTGCACTGTCAGCACTGGGGATGCAGTGCAGTGAGTCCAGAGAGTGCACTGGCACTACTGGGGATGCAGTGCAGTGAGTCAATAGAGTGCCCTGGCACCACTGGGGATGCAGTGCAGTGAGTCCAGAGAGTTTAATGGCACCACTGGGTAGCAGTGCCGTGAGTCCAGAGAGTGCACTAGCAGCACTGGGGATGCAGTGCCGTGAGTCCAGAGAGTGCACTGGCACCACTGGGAATGCAGTGCTGTAAGTCCAGAGAGTGCCCTGGCAACACTGGGGATGCACTGCAGTGAGTCCAGAGAGTGCACTGGCACCAATGGGGATGGACTGCAGTGAGTCCAGAGAGTGCACTGGCACCACTTGGGATGCACTGCAGTGAGTCCAGAGAGTGCACTGGCACCACAGGGGATGCAGTGCAGTGAGTCCAGAGACTGCACTGGCAGCAACTGGAGCTGCACTGCAGTGAGTCCTGAGATTGCACTGGCACCACTGGGGATGCACTACAGTGAGTCCAGAGACTATACTGGCACCACTGGGGATGCAGCGCGCTGAGTCCAGAGAGTGCACTGGCACCACTGTTCATGCAGTGCAGTGAGTCCAAAGAGTACACTGGCACCACTAGGTATTCAGTGCATGAGTGCAGAGAGTGCACTGGCACCACTGGGGATGCAGTGCAGTGAGTCCAGAGAGTGCACTGGCACCACTGGGGATGCAGTGCAGTGAGTCCAGAGAGTGCACTGGCTCCACTGGGGATGAACTGTAGTGAGTCCAGAGACTGCACAGGCACCAATGGGGATGCAGTGCAGTGACTCCAGAGAGTGCACTGGCACCACTGGGGATGCAGTGCAGTGAGTGCAGAGAGTGCACTGGCACCACTGGGGATGCAATGCAGTGAGTCCAGAGAGTGCACTGGCACCACTGGGGATGCACTGCAGTGAGTCCAGAGAGTACACGGGCACCACTGGGGATGCAGTGCAGTTGAGTGCAGAGAGTGCACTGGCACCACTGGGGATGCACTGCAGTGAGTCCAGAGAGTGCACTGGCACCACTGGGAATGCACTGCAGTGACTCCAGAGAGTGCCCTGGCACAACTGGGAATGCAGTGCACTGAGTCCAGAGAGCGCACTGGCACCACTGGTGATGCAGTGCAGTGAGTAAACAGAGTGCACTGGCACCAGTGGTGATGCAGTGCCGAGAGTCCAGAGAGTGCACTGGAACCACTGGGGATGTAGTGCAGTGAATCCAGAGAGTGCACTGCACCACTGCGGATGCACTGCAGTGATTTCAGAGAGTACACTGGCACCACTCGGGTAGCAGTGCAGTGAGTCCAGAGAGTGCACTGGCACCACTGGGGATGCAGTGCAGTGAGTCCAGAGAGTGCCCTGGCACCACTGGGGATGCAGTGCGGTGAGTGCAGAGAGTGCCCTGGCACCATTGGGAATGCAGTGCAGTGAGTCCAGAGAGTGCACTGGCACCACTGGGGATGCAGTGCAGTGAGTCCAGAGAGTGCACTGGCACCACTGGGGATGCAGTGCAGTGAGTCCAGAGAGTGCACTGGCAACACTCGGGATGCAGTGAAGTGATTCCAGAGCGTGCACTGGCACCTTGGGGATGCAGAGCAGTGAGTCCAGAGAGTGCACTGGCACCACTCGGGATGCAGTGCAGTGAGTCCAGAGAGTGCCCTGGGACCAGTGGGAATGCACTGCAGTGACTCCAGAGAGTGCCCTGGCACAACTGGGAATGCAGTGCAGTGAGTCCAGAGAGCGCACTGGCACCACTGGGGATGCAGTGCCGTGAGTAAACAGAGTGCACTGGCACCACTGGAGATGCAGTGCCGAGAGTCCAGAGAGTGCACTGGCACCACTGGGGATGTAGTGCAGTGATTCCAGAGAGTGCACTGGCACCACTGGGGAAGCAGTGCAGTGAGTCCAGAGAGTGCAGAGGCACCACTGTTAATGCAGTGCTGTGACTCCAGAGAGTGCACTGGCACCACTGGGGATGCAGTGTAGTGAGTGCAGAGAGTGCCCTGGCACCATTGGGGATGCAGTGCAGTGAGTCCAGAGAGTGCACTGGCAACACTGGGGATGCAGTGCAGTGAGTCCAGAGAGTGCACTGGCACCACTGGGGATGCAGTGCAGTGAGTCCAGAGAGTGCACTGGCACCACTGGGGATGCACTGCAGTGAGTCCAGAGAGTGCACTGGCACCACTGGGGATGCACTGCAGTGACTCTAGAGAGTGCACTGGCACCACTGGGGATGCACTGCAGTGAGTCCAGAGAGTGCACTGGCACCACTGGGGATGCAGTGCAGTGAGTCCAGAGAGTGCAGTGGCACCACTGGGGATGCAGTGCAGTGAGTGCAGAGAGTGCCCTGGCACCACTGGGGATGCAGTGCAGTGAGTCCAAAGAGTGCACTGGCACCATTGAACATGCAGTGCAGTGAGTCCAGAGAGTGCACTGGCACCACTGGGGATGCAGTGCAGTGAGTGCAGAGAGTGCACTGGCACCACTGGAGCTGTACTGTAGTGAGTCCAGAGAGTGCACTGGCACCGCTGGGAATGCAGTGCAGTGAGTCCAGAGAGTGCACTGGCACCACTGGGGATGCAGTGCAGGGAGTCCAGTGTGTGCACTGGCACCACTGAGGATGCAGTGCAGTGAGTCCAGAGAGTGCACTGGCACCACTGGGGATGCAGTGCAGTGAGTCCAGAGAGTGCACTGGCACCACTGGGGATGAAGTGCAGTGAGTCCAGAGAGTGCACTGGCACCACTGGGGATGCACTGCAGTGAGTCCAGAGAGTGCACTGGCACCACTGGGGATGCACTGCAGTGAGTCCAGAGAGTGCACTGGCAGCACTGGGGATGCAGTGCAGTTGAGTCCAGAGAGTGCACTGGCACCTTGGGGATGCAGTGCAGTGAGTCCAGAGAGTGCACTGGCACCACTGGGATGCAGTGCAGTTAGTCCACAGAGTGCACTGGCACCACAGGGGATACACTGCAGTGAGTCCAGAGAGTGCACTGGCACCACTGGGGACGCAGTGCAGTGACTACAGAGAGTGCACTGGCACCATTGGGGATGCAGTGCACTGAGTCCAGAGAGTGCACTAGCACCAGTGGGGATGCACTGCAGTGGGTCCAGAGAGTGCACTGGCACCACTGGGGATGCAGTGCAGTGAGTGCAGAGAGTGCACTGGCACCACTGGGGATGCAGTGCAGTGAGTCCAGAAAGTACACTGGCACCACTGGGGATGCACTGCAGTGAGTCCAGAGAGTGCACTGGCACCAATGGGGATGCAGTGCAGTGAGTCCAGAGAGTACACTGGCACCACTGGTGATGCACTGCAGTGAGTCCAGAGAGTGTACTGGCACCACAGGGGATGCAGTGCAGTGAGTCCAGAGAGTGCACTGGCAACACTGAGGATGCACCCCGGTGAGTCCAGAGAGTGCACTGGCACCACTGGGGATGCAGTGCAGTGAGTCCAGAGAGTGCACTGGCACCACTGGGGTTTTAGTGCAGTGAGTCCAGAGAGTGCACTGGCACCACTGGGGATGCAGTGCTGTGAGTCCAGAGAGTGCCCTGGCACCACTGGGGATGCAGTGAGTCCAGAGAGTGCACTGGCACCACTGGGGATGCACTGCAGTGAGACCAGAGAGTTCTCTGGCACCACTGGGGATGCAGTGCAGTGAGTCCAGAGAGTGCACTGGCACCACTGGGGATGAAGTGCAGTGAGTCCAGAGAGTGCACTGGCACCACTGGGGATGCAGTGCAGTGAGTCCAGAGAGTGCTCTGGCACCACTGAGCTACACTGCAGTGAGTCCAATAGTTGCACTGGCACCACTGGGGATGCACTGCTGTGAGTCCAGAGACTACACTGGCACCACTGGGGATGCAGTGCAGTGAGTGCAGAGAGTGCACTGGCACCACTGTTGATGCAGTACAGTGAGTCCAGAGAGTGCACTGGCACCACTGGGGATGCAGTGCAGTGAGTCCAGAGAGTGCACTGGCACCACTGGGGATGCACTGCAGTGAGCTCAGAGAGTGCACTGGCACCACTGGGGATGCAGTGCAGTGAGTCCAGAGAGTGCAGAGGCACCACTGTTGATGCAGTGCAGTGAGTGCAGAGAGTGCACTGGCACCAGTGCGGAAGCACTGCAGTGAGTCCAGAGAGTGCACTGGCACCACTGGGGATGCACTGCAGTGAGTCCAGAGAGTGCACTGGCACAACTGGGGATGCAGTGCAGTGAGTCCAGAGAGTGCACTGGCACCACTGGGGATGCAGTGCAGTGAGTCCAGAGAGTGCACTAGCACCAATTGGATGCAGTGCAGTGAGTCCAGAGAGTGCACTGGCACCACTGGGGATGCACCCCGGTGAGTCCAGAGAGTGCACTGGCACCACTGGGGATGCAGTGCAGTGAGTCCAGAGAGTGCACTCGCACCACTGGGGATGCACTGCAGTGAGTCCAGAGAGTGCACTGGCCCCACAGGGGATGTAGTGCAGTGAGTCCACAGAGGGCACTGGCACCACTGGGGATGCAGCGCAGTGACTCCAGAGAGTGCACTGGCACCACTGGGGATGCAGTGCAGTGAGTCCAGAGAGTGCACTGGCACCACTGGAGTTGCAGTGCAGTGAGTCGAGAGAGTGCACTGGCACCACGGGTGATGCAGTGCAGTGACTACAGAGAGTGCACTGTCTCCACTGGGGATGCAGTGCAGTGAGTGCAGAGAGTACACTGCCACCACTGGTGATGCAGTGCAGTGAGTCCAGAGAGTGCACTGTCAGCACTGGGGATGCAGTGCAGTGAGTCCAGAGAGTGCACTGGCACCACTGGGGATGCACTGCAGTGAGTCCAGAGAGTGCACTGTCAGCACTGGGGATGCAGTGCAGTGACTCCAGAGAGTGCACTGGCACCACTGGGGATGCAGTGCAGTGAGTCAAGAGAGTGCACTGGCGCAAAAGGGGATGCACTGCAGTGAGTCCAGAGAGTGCACTGGCACCACTGGGGATGCAGTGCAGTGAGTCCAGAGAGTGCACTGTCAGCACTGGGGATGCAGTGCAGTGAGTGCAGAGAGTGCACTGGCACCACTGGGGATGCACTGCAGTGACTCCAGAGACTTCACTGGCACCACTGGGGATGCAGTGCAGTGAGTCCAGAGAATGCACAGGCACCACTGGGGATGCAGTGCAGTGACTCGAAAGAGTGCACTGGCACCACTGGGGATGCACTGCAGTGAGTCCAGAGAGTGCACTGGCACAACTGGGGATGCAGTGCAGTGAGTCCAGAGAGTGCACTGGCACCACTGGGGATGCAGTGCAGTGAGTCCAGAGAGTGCACTAGCACCAATTGGATGCAGTGCAGTGAGTCCAGAGAGTGCACTGGCACCACTGGGGATGCACCCCGGTGAGTCCAGAGAGTGCACTGGCACCACTGGGGATGCAGTGCAGTGAGTCCAGAGAGTGCACTCGCACCACTGGGGATGCACTGCAGTGAGTCCAGAGAGTGCACTGGCCCCACAGGGGATGTAGTGCAGTGAGTCCACAGAGGGCACTGGCACCACTGGGGATGCAGCGCAGTGACTCCAGAGAGTGCACTGGCACCACTGGGGATGCAGTGCAGTGAGTCCAGAGAGTGCACTGGCACCACTGGAGTTGCAGTGCAGTGAGTCGAGAGAGTGCACTGGCACCACGGGGGATGCAGTGCAGTGACTACAGAGAGTGCACTGTCTCCACTGGGGATGCAGTGCAGTGAGTGCAGAGAGTACACTGCCACCACTGGTGATGCAGTGCAGTGAGTCCAGAGAGTGCACTGTCAGCACTGGGGATGCAGTGCAGTGAGTCCAGAGAGTGCACTGGCACCACTGGGGATGCACTGCAGTGAGTCCAGAGAGTGCACTGTCAGCACTGGGGATGCAGTGCAGTGACTCCAGAGAGTGCACTGGCACCACTGGGGATGCAGTGCAGTGAGTCAAGAGAGTGCACTGGCGCAAAAGGGGATGCACTGCAGTGAGTCCAGAGAGTGCACTGGCACCACTGGGGATGCAGTGCAGTGAGTCCAGAGAGTGCACTGTCAGCACTGGGGATGCAGTGCAGTGAGTGCAGAGAGTGCACTGGCACCACTGGGGATGCACTGCAGTGACTCCAGAGACTTCACTGGCACCACTGGGGATGCAGTGCAGTGAGTCCAGAGAATGCACAGGCACCACTGGGGATGCAGTGCAGTGACTCGAAAGAGTGCACTGGCACCACTGGGGATGCACTGCAGTGAGTCCGGAGAGTGCCCTGGCACCAATGGTGATGCAGTGCAGTGATCCAGAGAGTGCACTGGCACCACTGGGGATGCAATCCAGTGAGTCCAGAGAGTGCACTGGCACCACTGGGGATGCAGTGCAGTGACTCCAGAGAGTGCAGAGGCACCACTGTTGATGCAGTGCAGTGAGTGCAGAGAGTGCACTGGCACCATTGCGGAAGCACTGCAGTGAGTCCAGAGAGTGCACTGGCACCACTGGGGATGCACTGCAGTGAGTCCAGAGAGTGCACTGGCACAACTGGGGATGCAGTGCAGTGAGTCCAGAGAGTGCACTGGCACCACTGGGGATGCAGTGCAGTGAGTCCAGAGAGTGCACTAGCACCAATTGGATGCAGTGCAGTGAGTCCAGAGAGTGCACTGGCACCACTGGGGATGCACTGCAGTGAGTCCAGAGAGTGCACTGGCACCACTGGGGATGCACCCCGGTGAGTCCAGAGAGTGCACTCGCACCACTGGGGATGCACTGCAGTGAGTCCAGAGAGTGCACTGGCCCCACAGGGGATGTAGTGCAGTGAGTCCACAGAGGGCACTGGCACCACTGGGGATGCAGCGCAGTGACTCCAGAGAGTGCACTGGCACCACTGGGGATGCAGTGCAGTGAGTCCAGAGAGTGCACTGGCACCACTGGAGTTGCAGTGCAGTGAGTCGAGAGAGTGCCCTGGAACCACTGGGGATGCAGCGCAGTGACTCCAGAGAGTGCACTGTCTCCACTGGGGATGCAGTGCAGTGAGTGCAGAGAGTACACTGCCACCACTGGTGATGCAGTGCAGTGAGTCCAGAGAGTGCACTGTCAGCACTGGGGATGCAGTGCAGTGAGTCCAGAGAGTGCACTGGCACCACTGGGGATGCACTGCAGTGAGTCCAGAGAGTGCACTGGCACCACTGGGGATGCAGTGCAGTGAGTCCATAGAGTGCACTGGTACCACTGGGGATGCAGTGCAGTGAGTCAAGAGAGTGCACTGGCGCAAAAGGGGATGCACTGCAGTGAGTCCAGAGAGTGCACTGGCACCACTGGGGATGCACTGCAGTGAGTCCAGAGAGTGCACTGGCACCACTGGGGATGCAGTGCAGTGAGTGCAGAGAGTGCACTGGCACCACTGCGATGCACTGCAGTGACTCCAGAGACTGCACTGGCACCAATGGGGATGCACTGCAGTGAGTCCAGAGAATGCACTGGCACCACTGGGGATGCAGTGCAGTGACTCAAAAGAGTGCACTGGCACCACTGGGGATGCACTGCAGTGAGTCCGGAGAGTGCCCTGGCACCAATGGTGATGCAGTGCAGTGATCCAGAGAGTGCACTGGAACCACTGGGGATGCAGTGCAGTGAGTCCAGAGAGTGCACTGGCACCACTGGGTATGCAGTGCAGTGAGTCCATAGAGTGCACTGGCTCCACTGGTGATGCAGTGCAGTGACTCAAGAGACTGCACAGGCACCACTGGGGATCGAGTGCAGTGAGTCCAGAATGTGCAATGGCACCACAGGGGATGCACTGCAGTGATTCCAGAGAGTGCACTGTCACCACTGGGGATGCAGTGCAGTGAGTCCAGAGAGTACACTGGCACCTCAGGGGCTGCACTGCAGTGAGTCCAGAGAGTGCACTGGCACCACTGGGGATGCAGTGCGGTGAGTCCAGAGAGTGCACTGGCACCACTGGGGATGCACCTCGGTGAGACCAGAGAGTGCTCTGGGAACACCGGGGATGCAGTGCAGTGAGTGCAGAGAGTGCACTGCCACCACTGGGGATGCAGTTCAGTGAGTGCAGAGAGTGCACTGGCACCACTGGGGATGCACTGCAATGAGTCCAGAGAGTGCACTGGCACCACTGGGGATGCAGTGCAGTGAGTCCGGAGAGTGCACTGGCACCACTGGGGATGCACTGCAGTGAGTCCAGAGAGTGCACTGTCAGCACTGGGGATGCAGTGCAGTGAGTCCAGAGAGTGCACTGGCACCACTGGGTATGCACTGCAGTGAGTCCAGAGAGTGCACTGGCACCACTGGGGATGCAGTGCAGTGACACCAGAGAGTGCACTGGCACCACTGGAGTTGCAGTGCAGTGAGTCGAGAGAGTGCCCTGAAACCACTGGGGATGCAGCGCAGTGACTACAGAGAGTGCACTGTCTCCACTGGGGATGCAGTGCAGGCAGTGCAGAGAGTACACTGCCACCACTGGTGATGCAGTGCAGTGAGTCCAGAGAGTGCACTGTCAGCACTGGGGATGCAGTGCAGTGAGTCCAGAGAGTGCACTGGCACCACTGGGGATGCACTGCAGTGAGTCCAGAGAGTGCACTGGCACCACTGGGGATGCAGTGCAGTGACTCCAGAGAGTGCACTGGTACCACTGGGGATGCAGTGCAGTGAGTCAAGAGAGTGCACTGGCGCAAAAGGGGATGCACTGCAGTGAGTCCAGAGAGTGCACTGGCACCACTGGGGATGCAGTGCAGTGAGTCCAGAGAGTGCACTGTCAGCACTGGGGATGCAGTGCAGTGAGTGCAGAGAGTGCACTGGCACCACTGGGGATGCACTGCAGTGAGTCCGGAGAGTGCCCTGGCACCAATGGTGATGCAGTGCAGTGATCCAGAGAGTGCACTGGAACCACTGGGGATGCAGTGCAGTGACTCCAGAGAGTGCACTGGCACCACTGGGGATGCAGTGCAGTGAGTCCAGAGAGTGCACTGGCACCGCTGGGTATGCAGTGCAGTGAGTCCATAGAGTGCACTGGCTCCACTGGTGATGCAGTGCAGTGACTCAAGAGACTGCACAGGCACCACTGGGGATGGAGTGCAGTGAGTCCAGAATGTGCAATGGCACCACAGGGGATGCACTGCAGTGATTCCAGAGAGTGCACTGTCACCACTGGGGATGCAGTGCAGTGAGTCCAGAGAGTACACTGGCACCTCAGGGGCTGCACTGCAGTGAGTCCAGAGAGTGCACTGGCACCACTGGGGATGCAGTGCGGTGAGTCCAGAGAGTGCACTGGCACCACTGGGGATGCACCTCGGTGAGTCCAGAGAGTGCTCTGGGAACACCGGGGATGCAGTGCAGTGAGTCCAGAGAGTGCACTGCCACCACTGGGGATGCAGTTCAGTGAGTGCAGAGAGTGCACTGGCACCACTGGGGATGCACTGCAGTGAGTCCAGAGAGTGCACTGGCACCACTGGGGATGCAGTGCAGTGAGTCCGGAGAGTGCACTGGCACCACTGGGGATGCACTGCAGTGAGTCCAGAGAGTGCACTGTCAGCACTGGGGATGCAGTGCAGTGAGTCCAGAGAGTGCACTGGCACCACTGGGGATGCACTGCAGTGAGTCCAGAGAGTGCACTGGCACCACTGGGGATGCAGTGCAGTGAGACCAGAGAGTGCACTGGCACCACTGGGGATGCACTGCAATGAGTCCAGAGAATGCACTGGCACTAATGGGGATGCAGTGCAGTGACTCGAAAGAGTGCACTGGCACCACTGCGGATGCACTGCAGTGAGTCCGGAGAGTGCCCTGGCACCAATGGTGATGCAGTGCAGTGAGTCCAGAGAGTGCAGTGGCACCACTGGGGATGCAGTGCAGTGAGTCCAGAGAGTGCACTGGCACCACTGGGGATGCACTGCAGTGAGTGCAGAGAGTGCACTGGCACCACTGGGGATGCAGTGCAGTGAGTCCAGAGAGTGCTCTGGGAACACTGGGGATGCAGTGCAGTGAGTGCAGAGAGTGCACTGGCACCACTGGGGATGCAGTGCAGTGAGTCCAGAGAGTGCACTGGCACAAAAGGGGATGCAGTGCAGTGACTCGAAAGAGTGCACTGGCACCACTGCGGATGCACTGCAGTGAGTCCGGAGAGTGCACTGGCACCAATGGTGATGCAGTGCAGTGAGTCCAGAGAGTGCAGTGGCACCACTGGGGATGCAGTGCAGTGAGTCCAGAGAGTGCACTGGCACCACTGGGGATGCAATGCAGTGAATCCAGAGAGTGCACTGGCACCACTGGGGATGCACTGCAGTGAGTCTAGAGAGTGCTCTGGGAACACTGGGGATGCAGTGCAGTGAGTGCAGAGAGTGCACTGGCACCACTGGGGATGCAGTGCAGTGAGTCCAGAGAGTGCACTGGCACCACTGGGGATGAACTGCAGTGACTCAAAAGAGTGCACTGGCACCACTGGGGATGCACTGCAGTGAGTCCGGAGAGTGCAGAGGCACCACTGTTGATGCAGTGCTGCGACTCCAGAGAGTGCACTGGCACCACTGGGGATGCAGTGCAGTGAGTCCAGAGAGTGCACAGGCACCACTGGTGATGCACTGCAGTGAGTCCAGAGAGTGCACTGGCACCACTGGTGATGCAGTGCAGTGAGTGCAGAGAGTGCACTGGCACCACTGGGGATGCACTGCAGTGAGTCCAGAGAGTGCACTGGCACCACTGGGGATGCACTGCAGTGACTCAAAAGAGTGCACTGGCACCACTGCGGATGCACTGCAGTGAGTCCGGAGAGTGCACTGGCACCAATGGTGATGCAGTGCAGTGAGTCCAGAGAGTGCAGTGGCACCACTGGGGATGCAGTGCAGTGAGTCCAGAGAGTGCACTGGCACCACTGGGGATGCAATGCAGTGAGTCCAGAGAGTGCACTGGCACCACTGGGGATGCAGTGCAGTGAGTCCAGAGAGTGCACTGGCACCACTGGGGATGCACTGCAGTGATTCCAGAGAGTGCACTGGCACCACTGGGGATGCAGTGCAGTTAGTCCAGAGAGTGCACTGGCACCACTCGGGATGCACTGCAGTGACTCGAAAGAGTGCACTGGCACCACTGCGGATGCACTGCAGTGAGTCCGGAGAGTGCCCTGGCACCAGTGGTGATGCAGTGCAGTGAGTCCAGAGAGTGCAGTGACACCACTGGGGATGCAGTGCAGTGAGTCCAGAGAGTGCACTGGCACCACTGGGGATGCAATGCAGTGAGTCCAGAGAGTGCACTGGCACCACTGGTGATGAAGTGCGGTGAGTCCAGAGAGTGCACTGGCACCACTGGGGATGCAGTGCAGTGAGTAAAGAGAGTGCACTGGCACCACTGGGGATGAAGTGCGGTGAGTCCAGAGAGTGCACTGGTACCACTGGGGATGCAGTGCAGTGAGTCCAGAGAGTGCACTGGCACCAGTGGGGGTGCACTGCAGTGAGTCCAGAGAGTGCACTGGCACCACTGGGGTTGCAGTGCAGTGAGTCCAGAGAGTGCACTGGCACCACTGGGGATGCAGTGCAGTGAGTCCAGAGAGTGCCCTGGCACCACTGGGGATGCAGTGCAGTGAGTCCAGAGAGTGCACTGGCACCACTGGGGATGCAGTGCAGTGAGTCCAGAGAGTGCACTGGCACCACTGGGGATGCACCCCGGTGAGCCCAGAGATTGCACTGGCACCACTGGGCATGCACTGCAGTGAGTGCAGAGAGTGCACTGGAACCACTGGGGATGCACTGCAGTGAGGGCAGAGAGTGCACTGGCACCACTGGGGATGCACTGCAGTGAGTCCAGAGAGTGCCCTGGCACCACTGGGGATGCAGTGCAGTGAGTCCAGAGAGTGCACTGGCACCACTGAGGGTGCAATGCAGTGAGTCCAGAGAGTGCACTGGCACCACTGTGGATGCAGTGCAGTGAGTCCAGAGAGTGCACTGGCACCACTGGGGATGCACTGCAGTGATTCCGGAGAGTGCACTGGCACCACTGGGGATGCAGTGCAGTGAGTCCAGAGAGTGCACAGGCAGCACTTGGGGTGCACTGCAGTGAGTCCAGAGAGTGCACTGGCACCACTGCGGATGCACTGCAGTGAGTCCGGAGAGTGCCCTGGCACCAATGGTGATGCAGTGCAGTGAGTCCAGAGAGTGCAGTGGCACCACTGGGGATGCAGTGCAGTGAGTCCAGAGAGTGCACTGGCACCACTGGGGATGCACTGCAGTGAGTGCAGAGAGTGCACTGGCACCACTGGGGATGCAGTGCAGTGAGTCCAGAGAGTGCTCTGGGAACACTGGGGATGCAGTGCAGTGAGTGCAGAGAGTGCACTGGCACCACTGGGGATGCAGTGCAGTGAGTCCAGAGAGTGCACTGGCACCACTGGGATGCACTGCAGTGACTCGAAAGAGTGCACTGGCACCACTGCGGATGCACTGCAGTGAGTCCGGAGAGTGCACTGGCACCAATGGTGATGCAGTGCAGTGAGTCCAGAGAGTGCAGTGGCACCACTGGGGATGCACTGCAGTGAGTCCAGAGAGTGCACTGGCACCACTGGGGATGCAATGCAGTGAATCCAGAGAGTGCACTGGCACCACTGGGGATGCACTGCAGTGAGTCTAGAGAGTGCTCTGGGAACACTGGGGATGCAGTGCAGTGAGTGCAGAGAGTGCACTGGCACCACTGGGGATGCACTGCAGTGACTCAAAAGAGTGCACTGGCACCACTGGGGATGCAGTGCAGTGAGTCCGGAGAGTGCAGAGGCACCACTGTTGATGCAGTGCTGCGACTCCAGAGAGTGCACTGGCACCACTGGGGATGCAGTGCAGTGAGTCCAGAGAGTGCACAGGCACCACTGGTGATGCACTGCAGTGAGTCCAGAGAGTGCACTGGCACCACTGGTGATGCAGTGCAGTGAGTGCAGAGAGTGCACTGGCACCACTGGGGATGCAGTGCAGTGAGTCCAGAGAGTGCACTGGCACCACTGGGGATGCACTGCAGTGACTCAAAAGAGTGCACTGGCACCACTGGGGATGCACTGCAGTGAGTCTGGAGAGTGCACTGGCACCAATGGTGATGCAGTGCAGTGAGTCCAGAGAGTGCAGTGGCACCACTGGGGATGCAGTGCAGTGAGTCCAGAGAGTGCACTGGCACCACTGGGGATGCAATGCAGTGAGTCCAGAGAGTGCACTGGCACCACTGGGGATGCAGTGCAGTGAGTCCAGAGAGTGCACTGGCACCACTGGGGATGCACTGCAGTGATTCCAGAGAGTGCACTGGCACCACTGGGGATGCAGTGCAGTGAGTCCAGAGAGTGCACTGGCACCACTCGGGATGCACTGCAGTGACTCGAAAGAGTGCACTGGCACCACTGCGGATGCACTGCAGTGAGTCCGGAGAGTGCCCTGGCACCAGTGGTGATGCAGTGCAGTGAGTCCAGAGAGTGCAGTGACACCACTGGGGATGCAGTGCAGTGAGTCCAGAGAGTGCACTGGCACCACTGGGGATGCAATGCAGTGAGTCCAGAGAGTGCACTGGCACCACTGGGGATGAAGTGCGGTGAGTCCAGAGAGTGCACTGGCACCACTGGGGATGCAGTGCAGTGAGTCCAGAGAGTGCACTGGCACCACTGGGGATGAAGTGCGGTGAGTCCAGAGAGTGCACTGGCACCACTGGGGATGAAGTGCGGTGAGTCCAGAGAGTGCACTGGTACCACTGGGGATGCAGTGCAGTGAGTCCAGAGAGTGCACTGGCACCAGTGGGGGTGCACTGCAGTGAGTCCAGAGAGTGCACTGGCACCACTGGGGTTGCAGTGCAGTGAGTCCAGAGAGTGCACTGGCACCACTGGGGATGCAGTGCAGTGAGTCCAGAGAGTGCCCTGGCACCACTGGGGATGCAGTGCAGTGAGTCCAGAGAGTGCACTGGCACCACTGGGGATGCAGTGCAGTGAGTCCAGAGAGTGCACTGGCACCACTGGGGATGCACCCCGGTGAGCCCAGAGATTGCACTGGCACCACTGGGCATGCACTGCAGTGAGTGCAGAGAGTGCACTGGAACCACTGGGGATGCACTGCAGTGAGGGCAGAGAGTGCACTGGCACCACTGGGGATGCACTGCAGTGAGTCCAGAGAGTGCCCTGGCACCACTGGGGATGCAGTGCAGTGAGTCCAGAGAGTGCACTGGCACCACTGAGGGTGCAATGCAGTGAGTCCAGAGAGTGCACTGGCACCACTGTGGATGCAGTGCAGTGAGTCCAGAGAGTGCACTGGCACCACTGGGGATGCACTGCAGTGATTCCGGAGAGTGCACTGTCAGCACTGGGGATGCAGTGCAGTGAGTCCAGAGAGTGCACAGGCAGCACTTGGGGTGCACTGCAGTGAGTCCAGAGAGTGCACTGGCACCACTGGGGATGCACTGCAGTGAGTCCAGAGAGTGCACTGGCAGCACTTGGGATGCAGTGCAGTGACTCCAGAGAGTGCAGAGGCACCACTGTTGATGCAGTGCTGTGACTCCAGAGAGTGCACTGGCACCACTGGGGATGCAGTGCTGTGAGTCCAGAGAGTGCACTGGCACCACTGGGGATGCACTGCAGTGAGTCCAGAGAGTGCACTGGCAGCACTGGGGATGCACTGCCGTGAGTCCAGAGAGTGCACTGGCACCACTGGGGATGCACTGCAGTGAGTCCAGAGAGTGCACTGGCACCAATGGGGATGCACTGCAGTGAGGGCAGAGAGTTCACTGGCACCACTGGGGATGCAGTGCACTGAGTCCAGAGAGTACACTGGCACCACTGGTGATGCACTGCAGTGAGTCCAGAGAGTGCACTGGCACCACTGGCGATGCAGTGCAGTGAGTCCAGAGAGTGCACTGGTAGCACTGGGGATGCACTGCAGTGAGTCCAGAGACTGCACTGGCACCAACTGGAGCTGCACTGCAGTGAGTCCTGAGATTGCACTGGCACCACTGGGGATGCAATGCAGTGAGTCCAGAGACTACACTGGCACCACTGGGGATGCAGTGCAGTGAGTCCAGAGAGTGCACTGGCACCACTGTTCATGCAGTGCAGTGAGTCCAAAGAATGCACTGGCACCACTGGGTATGCAGTGCATGAGTGCAGAGAGTCCACTGGCACCACTGGGGATGCAGTGCAGTGAGTCCAGAGAGTGGACTGGCACCAGTGGGGATGGAGTGAAGTGAGTCCAGAGAGTGCACTGGCACCACTGGGGATGCAGTGCAGTGAGTCCAGAGAGTGCACTGGCTCCACTGGGGATGAACTGTAGTGAGTCCAGAGACTGCACAGGCACCACTGGGGATGCAGTGCAGTGACTCCAGAGAGTGCACTGGCACCACTGGGGATGCAGTGCAGTGAGTGCAGAGAGTGCCCTGGCACCACTGGGGATGCAATGCAGTGAGTCCAGAGAGTGCACTGGCACCACTGGGGATGCACTGCAGTGAGTCCAGAGAGTGCACTGGCACCACTGGGGATGCACTGCAGTGAGTCCAGAGAGTGCACTGGCACCACTGGGGATGCAGTGCAGTGATTCCGGAGAGTGCACTGGCACCACTGGGGATGCAGTGCAGTGAGTCCAGAGAGTGCACTGGCACCACTGGGGATGCACTGCAGTGAGTCCAGAGAGTGCACTGGCAGCACTGGGGATGCACTGCAGTGAGTCCAGAGAGTGCACTGGCACCACTGGGGATGCACTGCAGTGACTCGAAAGAGTGCACTGGCACCACTGCGGATGCACTGCAGTGAGTCCGGAGAGTGCCCTGGCACCACTGGGGATGCAGTGCAGTGAGTGCAGAGAGTGCACTGGCACCACTGGGGATGCAGCGCAGTGAGTCCAGAGAGTGCACTGGCACTACTGGGGATGCACTGCAGTGAGTCCAGAGTGTGCACTGGCACCACTGGGGATGCACTGCAGTGAGTCCAGAGAGTGCACTGGCACCACTGGGGATGCAGTGCAGTGAGTCCAGAGAGTGCACTGGCACCACTGGGGATGCAGTGCAGTGAGTGCAGAGAGTGCACTGGCACCACTGGGGATGCACTGCAGTGAGTCCAGAGAGTGCACTGGCACCACTGGGGATGCAGTGCAGTAAGTCCAGAGAGTGCACTGGCACCACTGGGGATGCACCCCGGTGAGCCCAGAGATTGCACTGGCACCACTGGGGATGCACTGCAGTGAGTGCAGAGAGTGCACTGGCACCACTGGTGATGCAGTGCAGTGAGTCCAGAGAGTGCACTGGCACCACTGAGGATGCAGTGCAGTGAGTCCAGAGAGTGCACTGGCACCACTGGGGATGCAGTGCAGTGAGTCCAGAGAGTGCACTGGCACCACTGGGGATGCAGTGCGGTGAGTCCAGAGAGTGCACTGGCACCAATGGGGATGCAGTGCAGTGAGTCCAGAGAGTGCACTGACACCACTGGGGATGCAGTGCGGTGAGTTCAGAGAGTGCACTGGCACCACTGGGTATGCAGTGCAGTGAGTCCAGAGAGTGCACTGGCACCACAGGTGATGCAGTGCAGTGAGTACAGAGAGTGCACTGGCACCACAGGGGATGCACTGCAGTGATTCCAGAGATTGCACTGGCACCACTGGGGATGCAGTGCAGTGAGTCCAGAGAGTGCACTGGCACCACTGCGGATGCACTGCAGTGAGTCCAGAGAGTGCACTGGCACCACTGGGGATGCAGTGCAGTGAGTCCAGAGAGTGCAATGGCACCTTGGGGATGCAGTGCAGTGAGTCCAGAGAGTGCACTGGCACCACTGGGGATGCAGTGCAGTGAGTGCAGAGAGTGCACTGGCACCACTGGGGATGCAGTGCAGTGACTCCAGAGAGTGCACTGGCACTTCTGGGGATGCAGTGCAGTGACTCCAGAGAGTGCACTGGCACCACTGGGGATGCAGTGCAGTGAGTCCAGAGAGTGCACTGGCACCACTGGGGATGCACTGCAGTGAGTCCAGAGAGTGCACTGGCACCACTGGGGATGCAGTGCAGTGAGTCCAGAGAGTGCACTGGCACCACTGGTGATGCAGTACAGTGAGGCCAGTGAGTGCACTGGCACCACTGGGGATGCACTGCAGTGAGTCCAGTGAGTGCACTGGCACCACTGGGGATGCAGTGCAGTGAGTCCAGAGAGTGCAATGGCACCGCTGGGGATGCACGTCAGTGAGTCCAGAGAGTGCACTCTCTGGACTTGCCGGGGTGCATCCCCAGTGGTGCCAGTGCACTGGGGATGCACGTCAGTGAGTCCAGAGAGTGCACTCTCTGGACTTGCCGGGGTGCATCCCCAGTGGTGCAAGTGCACTCTCTGGACTCACTGCACTTCATCTCCTGTAGTGCCAGTGCACTCTCTGGACTCACCCGAGTGCATCCCCAGTGGTGCCAGTGCACTCTCTGGACTCACTGCACTGCATCCCCAGTGGTGCCAGTGCACTCTCTGGACTCACTGCGCTGCATCCTATTGGTGCCAGTGCACTCTCAGGACTCACTGCATTGCATCCCCAGTGGTGCCAGTGCACTCTCTGGACTCACTGCACTGCATCCCCAATCGTACCAGTGCCCTCTCTGGACTCGCTGCACTCCATTCCCAGTGGTGCCAATGCAATCTGTGGTCTCACTGCACTGCATCCCCAGTGGTGCCAGTGCACTCTCTGGACTCACTGCACTGCATCCCCAGTGGTGCCACTGCACTCTCTGAAAACACCGGGGTGCAACCGCAGCGGTGCCAGTGCACTCTCTGCACTCACAGCACTGCATCCCCAGTGGTGCCAGTGCACTCTCTGGACTCACTGCAGTGTATCCCCTGTGGTGCCAGTGCACTCTGTGGACTCAGTGCACTGCATCCCAGTGGTGCCAGTGCACTCTCTGGACTCACTGCACTGCATCCCCAGTGGTGCCAGTGCACTCTCTGGACTCACTGCAGTGCATCCCCAGTGGTGCCAGTGCACTGTCTGGACTCACTGCATTCCCAGTGGTGCCAGGGCACTCTCTGGACTCACTGCACTGCATCCCCAGTGGTGCCTGTGAAGTCTCTGGACTCACTGCACTGCATCTCCAATGGTGCCAGTGCACTCTTTGGACTCACTGCACTGCATCCCCAGTGGTGCCACTGTACTCTCTGGACTCACTACACTGCATCCCCAGTGGTGCCTGTGCCCTCTGTGGACTCACTGCACTACATCCCCAGTGGTGCCAGTGCACTCTCTGGACTCACTGAAGTGCATCCCCAGTGGTGCCAGTGCACTCTCTGGACTCACTGCACTGCATCCCCAGTGCTGACAGTGCACTCTCTGGACTCACTGCAGTGCATCCCCAGTGGTGCCAGTGCACTCACTGCACTGCATCCCCAGTGGTGCCAGTGCACTCTCTGGACTCACTGCACTGCATCCCCAGTGGTGCCTGTGAAGTCTCTGGTCTCACTGCACTGCATCCCCAGTGGTGCCAGTGCACTCTCTGGAATCACTGCACTGCATCCCCATTGCTGACAGTGCCCTCTCTAGACTCAGTGCACTGCATCCCCAGTGGTGCCAGTTCATTCTCTGGACTAAATGCACTGCATCCCCAGTGGTTCCAGTGGCTCTCTGGACTCACTGCAGTGCATCCGCAGTGGTGCCAGTGCACTCTCTGGACTCACTGCAGTGCATCCACAGTGGCGCCAGTGTACTCTCTTAACTCACTGCACTGCATCACCAGTGGTGCCAGTGCACTCTTTCGAGTCACTGCTCTGCATCCCCAATGGTGCCACTGCACTCTCTGGACTCACTGCACTGCATCCCCAGTGGTGCCAGTGCACTCTCTGGACTCACTGCAGTGCATTTCCAGTGGTGCCAGTGCACTCTCTGGACTCACTGCACTGCATCCCCAGTGGTGCCAGTGCACTCTCTGGACTCACTGAACTGCATCCCCAAGGTGCCAGTGCACTCTCTGGACTCACTGCACTGCATCCCCAGTGGTGCCAGTGCACTCTCTGGACTCACTGCACTGCATCCCCAGTGGTGCCAGTGCACTCTCTGCACTCACTGCACTGCATCCCCAGTGGTGCCACTGCACTCTCTGAAAACACCGGGGTGCAACCGCAGCGGTGCCAGTGCACTCACTGCACTCACGGCACTGCATCCCCAGTGGTGCCAGTGCACTCTCTGGACTCACTGCAGTGTATCCCCTGTGGTGCCAGTGCACTCTGTGGACTCAGTGCACTGTATCCCAGTGGTGCCAGTGCACTCTCTGGACTCACTGCAGTGCATCCCCAGTGGTGCCAGTGCACTCTCTGGACTCACTGCACTGCATCCCATTGGTGCCAGTGCACTCTCTGGACTCACTGCAGTGCATCCCCAGTGGTGCCAGTGCACTCTCTGGACTCACTGCTGTGCATCCCCAGTGGTGCCAGTGCACTCTCTGGACTCACTGCACTGCATCCCCAGTGGTGCCAGTGCACTCTCTGGACTCACTGCAGTGCATCCCCAGTGGTGCCAGTGCACTCTCTGGACTCACTGCACTGCATCCACAGTGGTGCCAGTGCACTCTCTTTACTCAGTGCACTGCATCCCCAGTGGTGCCAGTGCACTCTCTGGACTCACTGTACTGCATCCCCAGTGGTGCCAGTGCACTCTCTGGACTCACTGCACTGCATCCCCAGTGTTGCCAGTGCACTCTCTGGACTCACTGCACTGCATACCCAGTGGTGCCAGTGCACTCTCTGGACTCACAACAGTGCATCCCCAGTGGTGCCAGTGCACTCTCTGCACTCACTGCAGTGCATCCCCAGTGGTGCCAGTGCACTCTCTGGACTCACTGCACTGCATCCCCAGTGGTGCCACTGCACTCTCTGGACTTGCCGGGGTGCATCCCCAGTGGTGCCAGTGCACTCTCTGGACTCACTGCAGTGCATCCCCAGTGGTGCCAGTGCACTGTCTGGACTCACTGCATTCCCAGTGGTGCCAGGGCACTCTCTGGACTCACTGCACTGCATCCCCAGTGGTGCCTGTGAAGTCTCTGGACTCACTGCAGTGCATCCCCAATGGTGCCAGTGCACTCTCTGGACTCACTGCACTGCATCCCCAGTGGTGCCAGTTCACTCTCTGGACTCACTGCACTGCATCCCCAGTGGTGCCAGTGCACTCTCTGGACTCACTGCACTGCATACCCAGTGGTGCCAGTGCACTCTCTGGACTCACTGCAGTGCATCGCCAGTGGTGCCAGTGCACTCTCTGGACTCACTGCAGTGCATCCCCAGTGGTGTCAGTGCACTCTCTGGACTCACTGCACTGCATCCCCAGTGGTGCCAGTGCACTCTCTGGACTTGCCGGGGTGCATCCCCAGTGGTGCCAGTGCACTCTCTGGACTCACTGCACTGCATCCCCAGTGGTGCCAGTGCACTGTCTGGACTCACTGCATTCCCAGTGGTCCCAGTGCACTCTCTGGACTCACTGCACTGCATCCCCAGTGGTGCCTGTGAAGTCTCTGGACTCACTGCAGTGCATCCCCAATGGTGCCAGTGCACTCTTTGGACTCACTGCACAGCATCCCCAGTGGTGCCACTGTACTCTCTGGACTCACTACAATGCATCCCCAGTGGTGCCAGTGCCCTCTGTGGACTCACTGCACTACATCCCCAGTGGTGCCAGTGCACTCTCTGGACTCACTGCACTGCATCCCCAGTGGTGCCAGTGCACTCTCTGGACTCACTGCACTGCATCCCCAGTGGTGCCAGTGAACACTCTGGACTCACTGCAGTGCATCCCCAGTGGTGCCACTGCACTCTCTGGACTCACTGCACTGCATCCCCTGTGGTGCCAGTGCACTCTCTGGACTCACTGCACTGCATCCCCAGTGGTGCCTGTGAAGTCTCTGGACTCACTGCAGTGCATCCCCAATGGTGCCAGTGCACTCTTTGGACTCACTGCACAGCATCCCCAGTGGTGCCACTGTACTCTCTGGACTCACTACAATGCATCCCCAGTGGTGCCAGTGCCCTCTGTGGACTCACTGCACTACATCCCCAGTGGTGCCAGTGCACTCTCTGGACTCACTGCACTGCATCCCCAGTGGTGCCAGTGCACTCTCTGGACTCACTGCACTGCATCCCCAGTGGTGCCAGTGAATACTCTGGACTCACTGCAGTGCATCCCCAGTGGTGCCACTGCACTCTCTGGACTCACTGCACTGCATCCCAGGTGGTGCCAGTGCACTCTCTGGACTCACTGCAGTGCATCGCCAGTGGTGCCAGTGCCCTCTCTGGACTCACTGCACTGCATCCCCAGTGGTGCCAGTGCAGTCTCTGTGTTAGTGTTGGGGAGAATCGAATGGATGTTTTACTAATGTCTCTTAGGTAATGGGACCTACAGTATAATTAAGCATTGCCAAATGTACTTACATTATCAATTAATCTATGTATACTGGATACTTAGGGAGTACATTGAACAATCAAAAGAGTCATTGAAGGGGAACCTTGGGAGGGAACAGGTACAACCTGACCTTGGATAAGGGCCTGGAAATGATGAAATGAGTTGAAGCAGAACCAAGAAGCGGAGGGAGCATGCATCGAGTAAGAAAGGTGAAAAGTTTAGCGGAGAGGAAGACTCCTTACTTCATCTGGACGACCACCTGGACGACCACCAGAGTGCGCCACGCATGTGCAAAGGGGAGGGGAGCTAATTAGAATGAAAAGCGAGGCTGCTGTTGCAACCTGTAATGAATATGTATACCTGACGCAATATTGTATGTATAAATAACGGCTGGGAAGTAACGGGACTTGAAGCCAGATTTGGGCACCTGCCCCGGCTTCCAGCGCTGAATAAAGCACCTTCATATAATCACTTGGTGATTATGTGGTTGCTAGGCTAACATCTGGACTCACTGCAGTGCATCCCCAGTGGTGCCAGTGCACTCTCTGGAGTCACTGCAGTGCATCCCCAGTGGTGCCAATGCACTCTCTGGACTCACTGCACTGCATCCCCAGTGGTGCCAGGGCACTCTCTGGACTCACTGCAGTGCATCCCCAGTGGTGCCAGTGCCCTCTGTAGACTCACTGCACTGCGTCCCCAGTGGTGCCAGTGCACTCTCTGGACTCACTGCACTGCATCCCCAGTGGTGACAGTGCACTCTCTGGACTTGCCGGGGTGCATCCCCACTGGTGCCACTGCAACCTCTGGTCTCACTGCAGTGCATCCCCAGTGGTGCCAGTGCACTCTCTGGACTCACTGCACTGCATGAACAGTGGTGCCAGTGCACTCTCTGGACTCACTGCACTGCATCACCAGTGGTGCCAGTGCACTCTCTGGACTCACTGCACTGCATCCCCAGTGGTGCCAGTGCACTCTCTGGACACACCGCACTGCATCCCCAGTGGTGCCAGTGCACTCTCTGAGCTCACTGCACTGCATCCCCAGTGGTGCCAGTGCACTCTCTGGACTCACTGCAGTGCATCCCCAGTGGTGCCAGTGCACTCTCTTTACTCACTGCACTGCATCCCCATTGGTGCCAGTGCACTCTCTGGACTCACTGTACTGCATCCCCAGTGGTGCCAGTGCACTCTCTGACTCACTGCACTGCATCCCCAGTGGTGCCAGTGCACTCTCTGGATTCACTGCACTGCATCCCCAGAGGTGCCAGTGCACTCTCTGGACTCACTGCACTGCATCCCCAGTGGTGCCAGTGCACTCTCTGGACTTGCCGGGGTGCATCCCCAGTGGTGCCAGTGCACTCTCTGACTCACTGCACTGCATCCCCAGTGGTGCCAGTGCACTCTCTGGATTCACTGCAGTGCTTCCCCAGAGGTGCCAGTGCACTCTCTGGACTCACTGCACTGCATCCCCAGTGGTGCCAGTGCACTCTCTGGACTTGCCGGGGTGCATCCCCAGTGGTGCCAGTGCAGTCTCTGTGTTAGTGTTGGGGAGAATCGAATGGATGTTTTACTAATGTCTCTTAGGTAATGGGACCTACAGTATAATTAAGCATTGCCAAATGTACTTACATTATCAATTAATCTATGTATACTGGATACTTAGGGAGTACATTGAACAATCAAAAGAGTCATTGAAGGGGAACCTTGGGAGGGAACAGGTACAACCTGACCTTGGATAAGGGCCTGGAAATGATGAAATGAGTTGAAGCAGAACCAAGAAACGGAGGGAGCACGCGTCGAGTAAGAAAGGTGAAAAGTCTAGCGGAGAGGAAGACTCCTTACTTCATCTGGACGACCACCAGAGTGCGCCACGCATGTGCAAAGGGGAGGGGAGCTAATTAGAATGAAAAGCGAGGCTGCTGTTGCAACCTGTAATGAATATGTATACCTGACGCAATATTGTATGTATAAATAACGGCTGGGAAGTAACGGGACTTGAAGCCAGATTTGGGCACCTGCCCCGGCTTCCAGCGCTGAATAAAGCACCTTCATATAATCACTTGGTGATTATGTGGTTGCTAGGCTAACATCTGGACTCACTGCAGTGCATCCCCAGTGGTGCCAGTGCACTCTCTGGAGTCACTGCAGTGCATCCCCAGTGGTGCCACTGCACTCTCTGGACTCACTGCAGTGCATCCCCAGTGGTGCCAGGGCACTCTCTGGACTCACCGGGGTGCATCCCCAGTGGTGCCAGTGCACTCTCTGGACTCACTGCACTGCATCCCCAGTGGTGCCAGTGCACTCTCTGGACTCAGTGCGCTGCATCCCCAGTGGTGCCAGTGCACTCTCTGGACTTGCCGGGGTGCATCCCCAGTGGTGCCAGTGCACTCTCTGGAGTCACCGGGGTGCATCCCCAGAGGTGCCAGTGCACTCTCTGGACTCACTGCACTACATCCCCAGTGGTGCCAGTTCACTCTCTGGACTCACTGAACTGAATCCCCAGTGGTGCCAGTGCAGTCTCTGGACTCACTGTACTGCATCCCCAGTGGTGCCTGTGAAGTCTCTGGACTAACTGCAGTGCATCCCCAGTGGTGCCAGTGCAATCTCAGGGCTCACAGCAGTGCAGCTCCAGTTGGTGCCAGTGCACTCTCTGGACTCACTGCACTGCATCCCCAGTGCTGACAGTGCACTCTCTGGACTCACTGCACTGCATCCCCAGTGGTGCCAGTGTACTCTCTGGACTCAGTGCAATGCATCCCCAGTGGTGCCAGTGAACACTCTGGACTCACTGCAGTGCATCCCCAGTGGTGCCAGTGCACTCTCTGGACTCACTGCACTGCATCCCCAGTGGTGCCAGTGCACTCTCTGGACTCACTGCACTGCATCCCCAGTGCTGACAGTGCACTCTCTGGACTCACTGCACTGCATCACCAGTGGTGCCAGTGCACTCTGTGGACTCACTGCACTGCATCCCCAGTGGTGCCAGTGCACTCTCTGGACTCACTACAGTGCATCCCCAGTGGTGCCAGTGCACTCTCTGGACTCACTGCACTGCATCACCAGTGGTGCCAGTGTACTCTCTGGACTCACTGCACTGCATCACCAGTGGTGCCAGTGCCCTCTGTGGACTCACTGCACTGCATCCCCAGTGGTGCCAGTGCACTCTCTGGACTCACTGAACTGCATCCCCAGTGGTGCCAGTGCACTCTCTGGACTCACTGCACTGCATCCCCAGTGGTGCCAGTGAACACTCTGGACTCACTGCAGTGCATCCCCAGTGGTGACAGTGCACTCTCTGGACTCACTGCACTGCATCCCCTGTGGTGCCAGTGCCCTCTCTGGACTCACTGCACTGCATCCCCAGTGGTGCCAGTGCAGTCTCTGTGTTAGTGTTGGGGAGAATCGAATGGATGTTTTACTAATGTCTCTTAGGTAATGGGACCTACAGTATAATTAAGCATTGCCAAATGTACTTACGTTATCAATTAATCTATGTATACTGGATACTTAGGGAGTACATTGAACAATCAAAAGAGTCATTGAAGGGAAACCTTGGGAGGGAACAGGTACAACCTGACCTTGGATAAGGGCCTGGAAATGATGAAATGAGTTGAAGCAGAACCAAGAAGCGGAGGGAGCATGCGTCGAGTAAGAAAGGTGAAAAGTTTAGCGGAGAGGAAGACTCCTTACTTCATCTGGACGACCACCTGGACGACCACCAGAGTGCGCCACGCATGTGCAAAGGGGAGGGGAGCTAATTAGAATGAAAAGCAAGGCTGCTGTTGCAACCTGTAATGAATATGTATACCTGACGCAATATTGTATGTATAAATAACGGCTGGGAAGTAACGGGACTTGAAGCCAGATTTGGGCACCTGCCCCGGCTTCCAGCGCTGAATAAAGCACCTTCATATAATCACTTGGTGATTATGTGGTTGCTAGGCTAACATCTGGACTCACTGCAGTGCATCCCCAGTGGTTCCAGTGCACTCTCTGGACTCACCGGGGTGCATCCCCAGTGGTGCCGGGGCACTCTCTGGACTCACTGCATTGCATCCGCAGTGGTGCCAGTGCACTCTCTGGACTCACTGCAGTGCATCCCCAGTGGTGCCAGTGCACTCTCTGGACTCACTGCACTGCATACCCAGTGGTGCCACTGCAACCTCTGGTCTCACTGCAGTGCACCCCAGTGGTGCCAGTGCACTCTCTGGACTCACTGCACTGCATCCCCACTGGTGCCACTGCAACCTCTGGTCTCACTGCAGTGCATCCCCAGTGGTGCCAGTGCACTCTCTGGACTCACTGCACTGCATGAACAGTGGTGCCAGTGCACTCTCTGGACTCACTGCACTGCATCCCAAGTGGTGCCAGTGCACTCTCTGGACTCACTGCACTGCATCCCCAGTGGTGCCAGTGCACTCTCTGGACTCACTGCAGTGTATCCCCTGTGGTGCCAGTGCACTCTGTGGACTCAGTGCACTGCATCCCAGTGGTGCCAGTGCACTCTCTGGACTCACTGCACTGCATCCCAGTGGTGCCAGTGCACTCTCTGGACTCACTGCAGTGCATCCCCAGTGGTACCAGTGCACTCTCTGGACTCACTGCACTGCATGAACAGTGGTGCCAGTGCACTCTCTGGACTCACTGCACTGCATCCCCACTGGTGCCACTGCAACCTCTGGTCTCACTGCAGTGCATCCCCAGTGGTGCCAGTGCACTCTCTGGACTCACTGATCTGCATGAACAGTGGTGCCAGTGCACTCTCTGGACTCACTGCACTGCATCCCCAGTGGTGCCAGTGCACTCTCTGGACTCACTGCACTGCATCCCCAGTGGTGCCAGTGCACTCTCTGGACTCACTGCAGTGTATCCCCTGTGGTGCCAGTGCACTCTGTGGACTCAGTGCACTGCATCCCAGTGGTGCCAGTGCACTCTCTGGACTCACTGCACTGCATCCCAGTGGTGCCAGTGCACTCTCTGGACTCACTGCAGTGCATCCCCAGTGGTGCCAGTGCACTCTCTGGACTCACTGCAGTGCATCCCCAGTGGTGCCAGAGCACTCTCTGGACTCACTGCACTGCATCCCCAGTGGTGCCAGTGCACTCTCTGGACTCACTGCAGTGTATCCCCTGTGGTGCCAGTGCACTCTGTGGACTCACTGCACTGCATCCCAGTGGTGCCAGTGCACTCTCTGGACTCACTGCACTGCATCCCCAGTGGTGCCACTGCAACCTCTGGTCTCACTGCAGTGCATCCCCAGTGGTGCCAGTGCACTCTCTGGACTCACTGCAGTGCATCCCCAGTGGTGCCAGTGCACTCTCTGGACTCACTGCACTGCATCCCCAGTGGTGCCAGTGCACTCTCTGCGCTCACGGCAGTGCATCCCCAGTGGTGCCAGTGCACTCTCTGGACTCACTGCAGTGTATCCCCTGTGGTGCCAGTGCACTCTGTGGACTCAGTGCACTGCATCCCAGTGGTGCCAGTGCACTCTCTGGACTCACTGCACTGCATCCCAGTGGTGCCAGTGCACTCTCTGGACTCACTGCAGTGCATCCCCAGTGGTGCCAGTGCACTCTCTGGACTCACTGCACTGCATCCCCAGTGGTGCCAGTGCACTCTCTGGACTCACTGCATTGGATCCCCAGTGGTGTCAGTGCACTCTCTGGACTCAGTGCAGTGCACCCCCAGTGGTGCCAGTGCACTCTCTGGACTCACTGCATTGGATCCCCAGTGGTGCCAGTGCACTCTCTGGACTCACTGCAGTGCTTCCCCAGTGGTGCCAGTGCACTCTCTGGACTCACTGCAGTGCATCCCCAGTGGTGCCAGTGCACTCTCTGGACTCACCGGCGTGCATCCCCAGTGGTGCCAGTGCACTCTCTGGACTCACTGCACTGCATCCCCAGTGGTGCCAGTGCACTCTCTGGACTCACTGCACTGCATCCCCAGTGGTGCCAGTGCCCTCTGTGGACTCACTGCACTGCATCCCCAGTGGTGCCAGTGCACTCTCTGGACACACCGCACTGCATCCCCAGTGGTGCCAGTGCACTCTTTGAGCTCACTGCACTGCATCCCCAGTGGTGACAGTGCACTCTCTGGACTCACTGCACTGCATCCCCAGTGGTGCCAGTGCACTCTCTTTACTCACTGCACTGCATCCCCAGTGGTGCCAGTGCACTCTCTGGACTCAATTTACTGCATCCCCAGTGGTGCCAGTGCACTCTCTGACTCACTGCACTGCATCCCCAGTGGTGCCAGTGCACTCTCTGGATTCACTGCAGTGCATCCCCAGTGGTGCCAGTGCACTCTCCGGACACACGGCAGTGCATCCCCAGAGGTGCCAGTGCACTCTCTGGACTCAATGCACTGCATCCCCAGTGGTGCCAGTGCCCTCTCTGGACTTGCCGGGGTGCATCCCCAGTGGTGCCAGTGCAGTCTCTGTGTTAGTGTTGGGGAGAATCGAATGGATATTTTACTAATGTCTCTTAGGTAATGGGACCGACAGTATAATTAAGCATTGCCAAATGTACTTACATTATCAATTAATCTATGTATACTGGATACTTAGGGAGTACATTGAACAATCAAAAGAATCATTGAAGGGGAACCTTGGGAGGGAACAGGTACAACCTGACCTTGGATAAGGGCCTGGAAATGATGAAATGAGTTGAAGCAGAACCAAGAAACGGAGGGAGCACGCGTCGAGTAAGAAAGGTGAAAAGTTTAGCGGAGAGGAAGACTTCTTACTTCATCTGGACGACCACCAGAGTGCGCCACGCATGTGCAAAGGGGAGGGGAGCTAAATAGAATGAAAAGCGAGGCTGCTGTTGCAACCTGTAATGAATATGTATACCTGACGCAATATTGTATGTATAAATAACGGCTGGGAAGTAACGGGACTTGAAGCCAGATTTGGGCACCTGCCCCGGCTTCCAGCGCTGAATAAAGCACCTTCATATAATCACTTGGTGATGATGTGGTTGCTAGGCTAACATCTGGACTCACTGCAGTGCATCCCCAGTGGTGCCAGTGCACTCTCTGGAGTCACTGCAGTGCATCCCCAGTGGTGCCAATGCACTCTCTGGACTCACTGCAGTGCATCCCCAGTAGTGCCAGTGCACTCCCTGGACTCAGTGCAGTGCATCCCCAGTGGTGCCAGTGAACTCTCTGGACTCACTGCATTGCATCCCCAGTGGTGCCAGTGCACTCTCTGGACTCACTGCACTGCATCCCCAGTGGTGCCAGTGCCCTCTGTGGACTCACTGCACTGCATCCACAGTGGTGCCAGTGCACTCTCTGGACTCACTGCACTGCATCCCCAGTGGTGCCAGTGCACTCTCTGGACTCACTGCACTGCATCCCCAGAGGTGCCACTGCAACCTCTGGTCTCACTGCACTGCATCCCCAGTGGTGCCAGTGCACTCTCTGGACTCACTGCAGTGCATACCCAGTGGTGCCAGTGCACTCTCTGGACTCACTGTACTGCATCCCTAGTGGTGCCAGTGCACTCTCTGGACTCACTACACTGCATCCCCAGGGGTGCCAGTGCACTCTCTGGACTCACTGCACTGCATACCCAGTGGTGCCAGTGCACTCTCTGGACTTGCCGGGGTGCATCCCCAGTGGTGCCAGTGCACTCTGGACTCACTGCACTACTTCCCCAATGGTGCCAGTTCACTCTCTGGACTCACTGAACTGAATCCCCAGTAGTGCCAGTGTACTCTCTGGACTCACTGTACTGAATCCCCATTGGTGCCTGTGAAATCTCTGGACTCACTGCAGTGCATCCCCAGTGGTGCCAGTGCAATCTCAGGACTCACAGCAGTGCAGCTCCAGTTGGTGCCAGTGCACTCTCTGGACTCACTGCACTGCATCCCCAGAGGTGCCAGTGCACTCTCTGGACTCACTGCACTGCATCCCCAGAGGTGCCAGTGGCTCTCTGGACTCACTGCAGTGCATCCACACTGGTGCCAGTGTACTCTCTTAACTCACTTCACTGCATCCCCAGTGGTGCCAGTGCACTCTCTGGACTCACTGCACTGCAACCCCAGTGGTGCCAGTGCACTCTCTGGACTCTCTGCACTGCATCCTCAGTGGTGACAGTGCACTCTCTGGACTCACTGCACTGCATCCCCAGTGGTGCCAGTGCACTCTCTGGACTCACTGCACTGCATCCCCAGTGATGCCACTGCACTCTCTGAAAACACCGGTGTGCAATCGCAGCGGTGCCAGTGCACTCTCTGGACTCACTGCACTGCATCCCTGTGGTGCCAGTGCACTCTCTGGACTCACTGCACTGCATCCTCAGTGGTGACAGTGCACTCTCTGGACTCACTGCACTGCATCCCCAGTGGTGCCAGTGCACTCTCTGGACTCACTGCACTGCATCCCCAGTGGTGCCACTGCACTCTCTGAAAACACCGGGTGGAAAAGCAGCGGTGCCAGTGCACTCTCTGGACTCACTGCAGTGCATCCCCAGTGGTGCCAGTGCACTCTCTGGACTCACTGCAGTGTATCCCCTGTGGTGCCAGAGCACTCTGTAGACTCAGTGCACTGCATCCCAGTGGTGCCAGGGCACTCTCTGGACTCACTGCACTGCATCCCCAGTGGTGCCAGTGCACTCTCTGGACTCACTGCAGTGCATCCCCATTGGTGCCGTTGCATTCTCTTTACTCACCGCAGTGCATCCCCACTGGTGCCAGTGCACTCTCTGGACTCACTGCAGTGCATCCCAAGTGGTGCCAGTGCACTCTCTGGACTCACTGCACTGCTCCAGCCGCGGCATCCGCTCCAGCCGCCTCAGCCCCTCCAGACGCGGTAGCCCCTCCAGCCGCGGCAGACGCTCTAGACGCTCCAGCCGCCTCAGCCGCTCCAGCCGCGGCAGCCGCTCCAGCCTCGGCAGCCCCGACAGGCGCTCCAGCCGCGGCAGCCGCTAAAGCCGCTACCGAGTGGAGCGGCTGCCGCGGCTGGAGCGGCTGCCGCGGCTGGAGCGGCTGGAGCGTCTGCCGCGTATGCCGCGGCTGGAGCGGCTGCCGAGGCTGGAGTGGCTACCGCGGCTGCAGCGGTTGCCGCGGCTCGAGCACTACAGTGAGTCCAGAGAGTGCACTGTCACCTTTGGGGATGCACTGCATTGTCTGCAGAGAGTGCCCTGGCACCACTGGGGACGCACTGCACTGAGTCCAGAGAGTGCACTGGCACCACTGGGGATGGACTGCAGTGAGTCCAGAGAGTGCACTGGCACCACTTGGGATGCACTGCAGTGAGTCCAGAGAGTGCACTGGCACCAGTGGGGATGCACTGCAGTGAGTAAAGAGAATGCACTGGCACCATTGGGGTTGCACTGCAGTGAGTCCAGAGAGTGCACTGGCGCCACTGGGGATGCACTGCAGTGAGTCCAGAGAGTGCACTGGCACCAGTGGGATGCAGTGCAGTGAGTCCAGAGAGTGGACTGGCAACACTGGGGATACACTGCAGTGAGTGCAGAGATTGCACTGGCACCACTGGGGATGCAGTGCAGTGAGTCCAGAGAGTGCACTGGCACCACTGGTGATGCAGTGCAATGAGTCCAGAGAGCCACTGGCACTTCTGGGGATGCACTGCAGTGAGTCCAGAGAGTGCACTGGCACCACTGGGGATGCAGTGCACTGAGTCCAGAGATGGCACTGTCAGCAATGGGTATGCAGTGCAGTGAGTCCAGAGAGTGCACTGGCACTACTGGGGATCTCACTGAAGTGAGAATGTATCTGAATCCCCGGTGGTGCCAGTGCACTCTCTGGACTCACTGAACTGCATCCCCAGTGGTTCCAGTGCACTCTCTGGAGTAACTGCAATGCATCCCCCGTTGTGCCAGTTGACTCTCTGGACTCACTGCACTGCTCCAGCCGCGGCATCCGCTCCAGCCGCCTCAGCCGCTCCAGCCGCGGCAGACGCTCTAGACGCTCCAGCCGCCGCAGCCGCTCCAGCCGCGGCAGCCGCTCCAGCCGCGGCAGCCGCGGCAGACGCTCCAGCCGCGGCAGCCGCGAAAGCCGCTACCGAGTGGAGCGGCTGCCACGGCTGGAGCGGCTGCCGCGGTTGGAGCGGCTGCCGCAGCTGGAGCGGCTGCCGCGGATGCCGCGGCTGGAGCGCCTGCCGCGGTTGGAGTGGCTGCCGTGGCTGGAGCGGCTGGAGCGTCAGCCGCGTATACCGCGGATGGAGAGCCTGCCGCGGCTGGACCGGCTGCCGCGGCTGCCGCGGCTGGAGCGGCTGGAGCGGCTGCCGAGGCTGGAGGGGCTAACGCGGCTGGAGCGGCTGCCGCGGCTCGAGCAGTACAGTGAGTCCAGAGAGTGCACTGTCACCTTTGGGGATGCACTGCATTGTCTGCAGAGAGTGCCCTGGCACCACTGGGGATGCACTGCAGTGAGTCCAGAGAGTGCAATGGAACCACTGGGGATGCAGTGCAGTGAGTCCAGAGAGTGCACTGGCACTTCTGGGGATGCAGTGCAGTGAGTGCAGAGAGTGCACTGGCACAAAAGGGGATGCACTGCAGTGACTCCAGAAAGTGCACTGGCACCACTGGGGATGCACTGCAGTGAGACCAAAGAGTGCACTGGCACCGCTGGTGATGCAGTGCAGTGAGTCCAGAGAGTACACTGGCACCACTGGGGATGCAGTGCAGTGAGTCCAGAGAGTGTACTGGCACCACAGGGGATGCAGTGCAGTGAGTCCAGAGAGTGCACTGGCACCACTGGGGATGCACCCCGGTGAGTCCAGAGAGTGCACTGGCACCACTGGGGATGCAGTGCAGTGAGTCCAGAGACTGCACTGGCACCACTGGGGTTTTAGTGCAGTGAGTCCAGAGAGTGCACTGGCACCACTGGGGATGCAGTGCTGTGAGTCCAGAGAGTGCCCTGGCACCACTGGGGATGCAGTGAGTCCAGACAGTGCACTGGCACCACTGGGGATGCACTGCAGTTAGACCAGAGTGTTCTCTGGCACCACTGGGGATGCAGTTTAGTGAGTCCAGAGAGTGCACCGGCTCCAATGGCGATACACTGCAGTGAGTCCAGACAGTGCACTGGCACCACTGTTGATGCAGTGCAGTGAGTCAAGAGAGTGCACTGGCACCACTGGGGATGCAGTGCAGTGAGTCCAGAGAGTGCAGTGGCACCACTGGGGATGCAGTGCAGTGAGTCCAGAGAGTGCACTGGCACTACTGGGGATGCACTGCAGTGAGTCCAGATATTGCACTGGCAGCACTAGGGATGCAGTGCAGTGACTCCAGAGAGTGCAGAGGCACCACTGTTGATGCAGTGCAGTGAGTGCAGAGAGTGCACTGGCACCACTGGGGATGCAGTGCAGTGAGTCCAGAGAGTGCACTGGCACAACTGGGGATGCAGTGCTGTGAGTCCAGAGAGTGCACTGGCACCAAAGGGGATGCAGTGCAGTGAGTCCAGAGAGTGCACTAGCACCAATGGGATGCACTGCAGTGAGTCCAGAGAGTGCACTGGCACCACTGGGGATGCACCCCGGTGAGTCCAGAGAGTGCCCTGGCACCACTGGTGATGCAGTGCAGTGAGTCCAGAGAGTGCACTGGCACCACTGGGGATGGACTACAGTGAGTCCAGAGAGTGCAATGGCACCATTGGGGATGCAGCGCAGTGACTCCAGAGAGTGCACTGGCACCACTGGAGTTGCAGTGCAGTGAGTCGAGAGAGTGCCCTGGAACCACTGGGGATGCAGTGCAGTGAGTCCGGAGAGTGCACTGTCTCCACTGGGGATGCAGTGCAGTGAGTCCAGAGAGTACACTGCCACCGCTGGTGATGCAGTGCAGTGAGTCCAGAGAGTGCACTGTCACCACTGGGGATGCAGTGCAGTGAGTCCAGAGAGTGCAGTGGCACCACTGGGGATGCAGTGCACTGAGTCCAGAGAGTACACTGGCACCACTGGGGATGCAGTGCAGTGAGTCCAGAGAGTGCACTGGCACCAATGGGGATGCAGTGCAGTGAGTCCAGAGAGTGCACTGGCACCACTGGGGATGCACTGCAGTGACTCCAGAGACTGCACTGGCACCAATGGGGATGCACTGCAGTGAGTCCAGAGAGTGCACTGGCACCACTGGGGATGCAGTGCAGTGACTCGAAAGAGTGCACTGGAACCACTGGGGATGCAGTGCAGTGAGTCCAGAGAGTGCACTGGCACCACTGGGATGCAGTGCAGTGAGTCCAGAGAGTGCACTGGCACCCCTGGGGATGCAGTGCAGTGAGTCCAGAGAGTGCACTGGCTCCACTGGGGATGCAGTGCAGTGATTCCAGAGAGAGCACTGGCACCACTGGGGATGCAGTGCAGTGAGTCCAGAGAGTGCACTGGCACCACTGGGGATGCACTGCAGTGAGTAAAGAGAATGCACTGGCACCATTGGGGTTGCACTGCAGTGAGTCCAGAGAGTGCACTGGCGCCACTGGGGATGCACTGCAGTGAGTCCAGAGAGTGCACTGGCACCAGTGGGGATGCAATGCAGTGAGTCCAGAGAGTGCACTGGCACCACTGGGGATGCAGTGCAGTGAGTGCAGAGATTGCACTGGCACCACTGGGGATGCAGTGCAGTGAGTCCAGAGAGTGCACTGGCACCACTGGTGATGCAGTGCAATGAGTCCAGAGAGCCACTGGCACTTCTGGGGATGCACTGCAGTGAGTCCAGAGAGTGAACTGGCACCACTGGGGATGCAGTGCACTGAGTCCAGAGAGGGCACTGTCAGCAATGGGTATGCAGTGCAGTGAGTCCAGAGAGTGCACTGGCACTACTGGGGATCTCACTGAAGTGAGAATGTATCTGAATCCCCGGTGGTGCCAGTGCACTCTCTGGACTCACTGAACTGCATCCCCAGTGGTTCCAGTGCACTCTCTGGAGTAACTGCAATGCATCCCCCGTTGTGCCAGTTGACTCTCTGGACTCACTGCACTGCTCCAGCCGCGGCATCCGCTCCAGCCGCCTCAGCCGCTCCAGCCGCGGCAGACGCTCTAGACGCTCCAGCCGCCGCAGCCGCTCCAGCCGCGGCAGCCGCTCCAGCCGCGGCAGCCGCGGCAGACGCTCCAGCCGCGGCAGCCGCGAAAGCCGCTACCGAGTGGAGCGGCTGCCACGGCTGGAGCGGCTGCCGCGGTTGGAGCGGCTGCCGCAGCTGGAGCGGCTGCCGCGGATGCCGCGGCTGGAGCGCCTGCCGCGGTTGGAGTGGCTGCCGTGGCTGGAGCGGCTGGAGCGTCAGCCGCGTATGCCGCGGATGGAGAGCCTGCCGCGGCTGGACCGGCTGCCGCGGCTGCCGCGGCTGGAGCGGCTGGAGCGGCTGCCGAGGCTGGAGGGGCTAACGCGGCTGGAGCGGCTGCCGCGGCTCGAGCAGTACAGTGAGTCCAGAGAGTGCACTGTCACCTTTGGGGATGCACTGCATTGTCTGCAGAGAGTGCCCTGGCACCACTGGGGATGCACTGCAGTGAGTCCAGAGAGTGCAATGGAACCACTGGGGATGCAGTGCAGTGAGTCCAGAGAGTGCACTGGCACTTCTGGGGATGCAGTGCAGTGAGTGCAGAGAGTGCACTGGCACAAAAGGGGATGCACTGCAGTGACTCCAGAAAGTGCACTGGCACCACTGGGGATGCACTGCAGTGAGACCAAAGAGTGCACTGGCACCGCTGGTGATGCAGTGCAGTGAGTCCAGAGAGTACACTGGCACCACTGGGGATGCAGTGCAGTGAGTCCAGAGAGTGTACTGGCACCACAGGGGATGCAGTGCAGTGAGTCCAGAGAGTGCACTGGCACCACTGGGGATGCACCCCGGTGAGTCCAGAGAGTGCACTGGCACCACTGGGGATGCAGTGCAGTGAGTCCAGAGACTGCACTGGCACCACTGGGGTTTTAGTGCAGTGAGTCCAGAGAGTGCACTGGCACCACTGGGGATGCAGTGCTGTGAGTCCAGAGAGTGCCCTGGCACCACTGGGGATGCAGTGAGTCCAGACAGTGCACTGGCACCACTGGGGATGCACTGCAGTTAGACCAGAGTGTTCTCTGGCACCACTGGGGATGCAGTTTAGTGAGTCCAGAGAGTGCACCGGCTCCAATGGCGATACACTGCAGTGAGTCCAGACAGTGCACTGGCACCACTGTTGATGCAGTGCAGTGAGTCAAGAGAGTGCACTGGCACCACTGGGGATGCAGTGCAGTGAGTCCAGAGAGTGCAGTGGCACCACTGGGGATGCAGTGCAGTGAGTCCAGAGAGTGCACTGGCACTACTGGGGATGCACTGCAGTGAGTCCAGATATTGCACTGGCAGCACTAGGGATGCAGTGCAGTGACTCCAGAGAGTGCAGAGGCACCACTGTTGATGCAGTGCAGTGAGTGCAGAGAGTGCACTGGCACCACTGGGGATGCAGTGCAGTGAGTCCAGAGAGTGCACTGGCACAACTGGGGATGCAGTGCTGTGAGTCCAGAGAGTGCACTGGCACCAAAGGGGATGCAGTGCAGTGAGTCCAGAGAGTGCACTAGCACCAATGGGATGCACTGCAGTGAGTCCAGAGAGTGCACTGGCACCACTGGGGATGCACCCCGGTGAGTCCAGAGAGTGCCCTGGCACCACTGGTGATGCAGTGCAGTGAGTCCAGAGAGTGCACTGGCACCACTGGGGATGGACTACAGTGAGTCCAGAGAGTGCAATGGCACCATTGGGGATGCAGCGCAGTGACTCCAGAGAGTGCACTGGCACCACTGGAGTTGCAGTGCAGTGAGTCGAGAGAGTGCCCTGGAACCACTGGGGATGCAGTGCAGTGAGTCCGGAGAGTGCACTGTCTCCACTGGGGATGCAGTGCAGTGAGTCCAGAGAGTACACTGCCACCGCTGGTGATGCAGTGCAGTGAGTCCAGAGAGTGCACTGTCACCACTGGGGATGCAGTGCAGTGAGTCCAGAGAGTGCAGTGGCACCACTGGGGATGCAGTGCACTGAGTCCAGAGAGTACACTGGCACCACTGGGGATGCAGTGCAGTGAGTCCAGAGAGTGCACTGGCACCAATGGGGATGCAGTGCAGTGAGTCCAGAGAGTGCACTGGCACCACTGGGGATGCACTGCAGTGACTCCAGAGACTGCACTGGCACCAATGGGGATGCACTGCAGTGAGTCCAGAGAGTGCACTGGCACCACTGGGGATGCAGTGCAGTGACTCGAAAGAGTGCACTGGAACCACTGGGGATGCAGTGCAGTGAGTCCAGAGAGTGCACTGGCACCACTGGGGATGCAGTGCAGTGAGTCCAGAGAGTGCACTGGCACCCCTGGGGATGCAGTGCAGTGAGTCCAGAGAGTGCACTGGCTCCACTGGGGATGCAGTGCAGTGACTCAAGAGAGTGCACAGGCACCACTGGGGATGCAGTGCAGTGAGTCCAGAGAGTGCAATGGCACCACTGGGGATGCACTGCAGTGAGTCCAGAGAGTGCACTGGCACCACTGGGGATGCAGTGCAGTGAGTCCAGAGAGTGCACTGGCACCACTGGGGATGCAGTGCAGTGAGTCCGGAGAGTGCCCTGGCACCATTGGGGATGCACTGCAGTGAGTCCAGAGAGTGCACTTTCACCACTGGGAATGCACTGCAGTGAGTCCAGAGAGTGCACTGGCAGCACTGGGGATGCAGTGCAGTGACTCCAGAGAGTGCAGAGGCACCACTGTTGATGCAGTGCTGCGACTCCAGAGTGCACTGGCACCACTGGAGATGCAGTGCAGTGAGTCCAGAGTGCACTGGCACCACTGGGGATGCAGTGCAGTGAGTGCAGAGAGTGCACTGGCACAAAAGGGGATGCACTGCAGTGAGTCCAGAGAGTGCACTGGCACTAATGGGGATGCAGTGCAGTGACTCCAGAGAGTGCACTGGCACCACTGGGGATGCACTGCAGTGAGTCCAGAGAGTGCACTGGCACCACTGGGGATGCACTGCAATGAGTCCAGAGAGTGCACTGGCACAAAAGGGGCTGCACTGCAGTGAGTCCAGAGAGTGCACTGGCACCACTGGGGATGCAGTGCAGTGAGTCCAGAGAGTGCACTGGCACCACTGGGGATGCAGTGCAGTGAGTCCAGAGAGTACACTGGCACCACTGGGGATGCAGTGCAGTGAGTCCAGAGAGTGCACTGGCACCACTGGGGATGCACTGCAATGAGTCCAGAGAATGCACTGGCTCTAAAGGGGATGTAGTGCAGTGACTCGAAAGAGTGCACTAGCACCACTGCGGATGCACTGCAGTGAGTCCGGAGAGTGCCCTGGCACCAATGGTGATGCAGTGCAGTGAGTCCAGAGAGTGCAGTGGCACCACTGGGGATGCAGTGCAGTGAGTCCAGAGAGTGCACTGGCACCACTGGGGATGCACTGCAGTGAGTCCAGAGAGTGCTCTGGGAACACTGGGGATGCAGTGCAGTGAGTCCAGAGAGTGCACTGGCACCACTGGGGATGCAGTGCAGTGAGTCCAGAGAGTGCACTGGCACCACTGGGGATGCACTGCAGTGAGTCCAGAGAGTGCACTGGCACCACTGGGGATGCACCCCGGCAAGTCCAGAGAGTGCACTGGCAGCACTGGGGATGCAGTGCAGTGACTCCAGAGAGTGTAGAGGCACCACTGTTGATGCTGTGATGCGACTCCAGAGAGTGCACTGGCACCACTGGTGATGCAGTGTAGTGAGTGCAGAGAGTAAACTGGCACCACTGGGGATGCACTGCAGTGAGTCCAGAGAGTGCACTGGCACCACTGGGGATGCACTGCAGTGACTCAAAAGAGTGCACTGGCACCACTGCGGATGCACTGCAGTGAGTCTGGAGAGTGCACTGGCACCAATGGTGATGCAATGCAGTGAGTCCAGAGAGTGCAGTGGCACCACTGGGGATGCAGTGCAGTGAGTCCAGAGAGAGCACTGGCACCACTGGGGATGCAGTGCAGTGAGTCCAGAGAGTGCACTGGCACCACTGGGGATGCACTGCAGTGATTCCAGAGAGTGCACTGGCACCACTGGGGATGCACTGCAGTGACTCGAAAGAGTGTACTGGCACCACTGCGGATGCACTGCAGTGAGTCCGGAGAGTGCCCTGGCACCAATGGTGATGCAGTGCAGTGAGTCCAGAGAGTGCAGTGACACCACTGGGGATGCAGTGCAGTGAGTCCAGAGAGTGCACTGGCACCACTGGGGATGCAATGCAGTGAGTCCAGAGAGTGCACTGGCACCACTGGGGATGAAGTGCAGTGAGTCCAGAGAGTGCACTGGCACCACTGGGGATGCAGTGCAGTGAGTCCAGAGAGTGCACTGGCACCACAGGTGATGCACTGCAGTGAGTCCAGAGAGTGCACTGGCACCTTGGGGATGCAGTGCAGTGAGTCCAGAGAGTGCACTGGCACCACTGGGATGCAGTGCAGTGAGTCCACAGAGTGCACTGGCACCACAGGGGATACACTGCAGTGAGTCCAGAAAGTGCACTGGCACCACTGGGGACGCAGTGCAGTGAGTCCAGAGAGTGCACTGGCACCATTGGGGATGCAGTGCACTGAGTCCAGAGAGTGCACTGGAACCAGTGGGGATGCACTGCAGTGGGTCCAGAGAGTGCACTGGCACCACTGGGGATGCAGTGCAGTGAGTCCAGAGAGTGCACTGGCACCACTGGGAATGCAGTGCAGTGAGTCCAGAGAGTGCACTGGCACCACTGGGGATGCACTGCAGTGACTCCAGAGAGTGCACTGGCACCACTGGTGATGCACTGCAGTGAGTCCAGAGAGTGCACTGGCACCACTGGGGATGCAGTGCAGTGAGTCCAGAGAGTGCACTGGCACCAGTGGGGAAGCACTGCAGTGAGTCCAGAGAGTGCACTGGCACCACTGGGAATGCACTGCACTGAGTCCAGAGAGTGCACTGACACCACTGGGGATCCAATGCAGTGAGTCCAGAGAGTGCAATGGAACCACTGGGGATGCAGTGCAGTGAGTCCAGAGAGTGCACTGGCACTTCTGGGGATGCAGTGCAGTGAGTCCAGAGAGTGCACCGGCTCCAATGGCGATACACTGCAGTGAGTCCAGAGAGTGCACTGGCACCACTGGGGATGCAGTGCAGTGAGTCCAGAGAGTGCACCGGCTCCAATGGCGATACACTGCAGTGAGTCCAGACAGTGCACTGGCACAACTGGGGTTGCAGTGCAGTGAGTCCAGAGAGTGCACTGGCACCACTGGGGATGCAGTGCACTGAGTCCAGAGAGTGCACTGGCACCTATGGTGATGCAGTGCAGTGAGTCCAGAGAGTGCACTGGCACCACTGGCGATGAAGTGCAGTGAGTCCAGAGAGTGCACTGGCAGCACTGGGGATGCACTGCAGTGACTCCAGAGAGTGCTCTGGCACCACTGCGGATGAAGTTCAGTGAGTCCAGAGAGTGCACTGGCACCACTGGGGATACACTGCAGTGACTCCAGAGAGTGCACTGGCACCACTGGGGATGCAGTGCAGTGAGTCCAGAGAGTGCACTGGCACCACTGGGGATGCAGTGCAGTGAGTCCAGAGACTGCACTGGCACCAACTGGAGCTGCACTGCAGTGAGTCCTGAGATTGCACTGGCACCACTGGGGATGCAGTGCAGTGAGTCCAGAGAGTGCACTGGCACCACTGGGGATGCACTGCAGTGAGTCCGGAGAGTGCTCTGGGAACACTGGGGATGCCGTGCAGTGAGTGCAGAGAGTGCACTGGCACCACTGGGGATGCAGTGCAGTGAGTCCAGGGAGTGCACTGGCACCACTGGGGATGCACTGCAGTGACGCGAAAGAGTGCACTGGCACCACTGCGGATGCACTGCAGTGAGTCCGGAGAGTGCCCTGGCACCAACGGTGATGCAGTGCAGTGAGTCCAGAGAGTGCAGTGGCACCACTGGGGATGCAGTGCAGTGAGTCCAGAGAGTGCACTGGCACCACTGGGGATGCAATGCAGTGAGTCCAGAGAGTGCACTGGCACCACTGGGGATGCAGTGCAGTGAGTCCAGAGAGTGCACTGGCACCACTGGGGATGCACTGCAGTGAGTCCAGAGAGTGCACTGGCACCACTGGGGATGCACTGCAGTGAGTCCACAGAGTGCACTGGCAGCACTGGGGATGCAGTGCAGTGACTCCAGAGAGTGCAGAGGCACCACTGTTGATGCAGTGCTGCGACTCCAGAGAGTGCACTGGCACCACTGGGGATGAAGTGCGGTGAGTCCAGAGAGTGCACTGGTACCACTGGGGATGCAGTGCAGTGAGTCCAGAGAGTGCACTGGCACCACTTTGGATGCACTGCAGTGATTCCAGAGAGTGCACTGGCACCACTGGGGATGCAGTGCAGTGAGTCCAGAGAGTGCACTGGCACCACTGGGGATGCACTGCAGTGACTCGAAAGAGTGCACTGTCACCACTGCGGATGCACTGCAGTGATTCCGGAGAGTGCCCTGGTACCAATGGTGAAGCAGTGCAGTGAGTCCAGAGAGTGCAGTGACACCACTGGGGATTCAGTGCAGTGAGTCCAGAGAGTGCACTGGCACCACTGGGGATGCACTGCAGTGAGTCCAGAGAGTGCACTGACACCACTGGGGATGAAGTGCAGTGAGTCCAGAGAGTGCACTGGCACCACTGTGGATGCAGTGCAGTGAGTCCAGAGAGTGCACTGGCACCACTGGGGATGCACTGCAGTGAGTCCAGAGAGTGCACTGGCAGCACTGGGGATGCAGTGCAGTTGAGTCCAGAGAGTGCACTGGCACCTTGGGGATGCAGTGCAGTGAGTCCAGAGAGTGCACTGGCACCACTGGGGATGCAGTGCAGTGAGTCCAGAGAGTGCACTGGCACCAGTGGGGGTGCACTGCAGTGAGTCCAGAGAGTGCACTGGCACCACTGGGGATGCACTGCAGTGACTCAAAAGAGTGCACTGGCACCACTGCGGATGCACTGCAATGAGTCTGGAGAGTGCACTGGCACCAATGGTGATGCAATGCAGTGAGTCCAGAGAGTGCACTGGCACCACTGGGAATGCACTGCAGTGAGTCCAGAGAGTGCACTGGCACCACTGGGGATGCACCCCGGTGAGCCCAGAGATTGCACTGGCACCACTGGGGATGCACTGCAGTGAGTGCAGAGAGTGCACTGGCACCACTGGGGATGCACTGCAGTGAGGGCAGAGAGTGCACTGGCACCACAGGAGATGCACTGCAGTGAGTCCAGAGAGTGCACTGGCACCACTGGGGATTCAGTGCAGTGAGTCCAGAGAGTGCACTGGCACCACTGTGGATGCAGTGCAGTGAGTCCAGAGAGTGCACTGGTACCACTTGGGATGCACTGCAGTGATTCCGGAGAGTGCACTGGCACCACTGGGGATGCAGTGCAGTGAGTCCAGAGAGTGCACTGGCAGCACTTGGGATGCACTGCAGTGAGCCCAGAGAGTGCACTGGCACCACTGGGGATGCACTGCAGTGAGTCCAGAGAGTGCACTGGCACCACTGGGGTGCACTGCAGTGAGTCCAGAGAGTGCACTGGCACCACTGGGGATGCACTGCAGTGAGTCCAGAGAGTGCAATGGCACCACTGGGGATGCACTGCAGTGGGTCCAGAGAGTGCACTGGCACCACTGCGGATGCACTGCAGTGAGTCCGGAGAGTGCACTGGCACCAATGGTGATGCAGTGCAGTGAGTCCAGAGAGTGCACTGGCACCACTGGGGATGCAATGCAGTGAGTCCAGAGAGTGCACTGGCACCACTGGGGATGCAGTGCACTGAGTCCAGAGAGTGCACTGGCACCACTGGTGATGCAGTGCAGTGAGTCCAGAGAGTGCACTGGCACCACTGGCGATGCAGTGCAGTGAGTCCAGAGAGTGCACTGGCAGCACTGGGGATGCACTGCAGTGACTCCAGAGAGTGCTCTGGCACCACTGGGGATGAAGTTCAGTGAGTCCAGAGAGTGCACTGGCATCACTGGGGATGCAGTGCAGTGAGTCCAGAGACTGCACTGGCACCAACTGGAGCTGCACTGCAGTGAGTCCTGAGATTGCACTGGCACCACTGGGTATGCAGTGCATGAGTGCAGAGAGTCCACTGGCACCACTGGGGATGCAGTGCAGTGAGTCCAGAGAGTGGACTGGCACCAGTGGGGATGGAGTGCAGTGAGTCCAGAGAGTGCACTGGCACCACTGGGGATGCAGTGCAGTGAGTCCAGAGAGTGCACTGGCTCCACTGGGGATGAACTGTAGTGAGTCCAGAGACTGCACAGGCACGACTGGGGATGCAGTGCAGTGACTCCAGAGAGTGCACTGGCACCACTGGGGATGCAGTGCAGTGAGTGCAGAGAGTGCACTGGCACCACTGGGGATGCAATGCAGTGAGTCCAGAGAGTGCACTGGCACCACTGGGGATGCACTGCAGTGAGTCCAGAGAGTGCACGGGCACCACTGGGGATGCACTGCAGTGAGTCCAGAGAGTGCACTGACACCACAGGGGATGCAGTGCAGTGATTCCGGAGAGTGCACTGGCACCACTGGGGATGCAGTGCAGTGAGTCCAGAGAGTGCACTGGCACCACTGGGGATGCACTGCAGTGAGTCCAGAGAGTGCACTGGCAGCACTGGGGATGCACTGCAGTGAGTCCAGAGAGTGCACTGGCACCACTGGGGATGCACTGCAGTGACTCGAAAGAGTGCACTGGCACCACTGCGGATGCACTGCAGTGAGTCCGGAGAGTGCCCTGGCACCACTGGGGATGCAGTGCAGTGAGTGCAGAGAGTGCACTGGCACCACTGGGGATGCAGTGCAGTGAGTCCAGAGAGTGCACTGGCACCACTGGGGATGCAGCGCAGTGAGTCCAGAGAGTGCACTGGCACCACTGGGGATGCACTGCAGTGAGTCCAGAGAGTACACTGGTACCTCAGGGGCTGCACTGCAGTGAGTCCAGAGAGTGCACTGGCACCACTGGGGATGCAGTGCAGTGAGTCCAGAGAGTGCACTGGCACCACTGGGGATGCAGTGCAGTGAGTGCAGAGAGTGCACTGGCACAAAAGGGAATGCACTGCAGTGAGTCCAGAGAGTGCACTGTCACCACTGGGGATGCAGTGCAGTGAGTCCAGAGAGTGCACTGGCTCCACTGGGAATGCACCCCGGTGAGCCCAGAGATTGCACTGGCACCACTGGGGATGCACTGCAGTGAGTGCAGAGAGTGCACTGGCACCACTGGGGATGCACTGCAGTGAGGGCAGAGAGTGCACTGGGACCACAGGGGATGCAGTGCAGTGAGTCCAGAGAGTGCCCTGGCACCACTGGGGATGCAGTGCAGTGAGTCCAGAGAGTGCACTGGCACCACTGAGGATGCAGTGCAGTGACTCCAGAGAGTGCACTGGAACCACTGGGGATGCAGTGCAGTGAGTCCAGAGAGTGCACTGGCACCACTGGGGATGCAATGCAGTGAGTACAAAGAGTGCACTGGAACCACAGGGGATGCACTGCAGTGATTCCAGAGAGTGCACTGGCACCACTGCGGATGCAGTGCAGTGAGTCCAGAGAGTGCACTGGCACCACTTGGATGCAGTGCAGTGAGTCCAGAGAGTGCACTGGCACCACTGGTGATGCAGTACAGTGAGTCCAGTGAGTGCACTGGCACCACTGGGGATGCACTGCAGTGAGTCCAGTGAGTGCACTGGCACCACTGGGGATGCAGTGCAGTGAGTCCAGAGAGTGTAATGGCACCACTGGGGATGCACGTCAGTGAGTCCAGAGAGTGCACTCTCTGGACTTGCCGGGGTGCATCCCCAGTGGTGCCAGTGCACTCTCTGGACTCACGGGGTTGCATCCCCAGTGGTGCCAGTGTACTCTCTGGACTCACTGCACTGCATCCCCTGTGGTGCCAGTGCACTCTCTGGACTCACCCGAGTGCATCCCCAGTGGTACCAGTGCACTCTCTGGACTCACCCGAGTGCATCCCCAGTGGTGCCAGTGCACTCTCTGGACTCACTGCACTGCATCCCCAGTGGTGCCAGGGCACTCTCTGGACTCACTGCACTGCATCCCCAGTGGTGCCAGTGCACTCTCTGGACTCACTGCAGTGCATCCTATTGGTGCCAGTGCACTCTCAGGACTCACTGCATTGCATCCCCAGTAGTGCCAGTGCACTCTCTGGACTCACTGCACTGCATCCCCAATCGTACCAGTGCCCTCTCTGGACTCGCTGCACTCCATTCCCAGTGGTGCCAGTGCACTCTCTGGACTCACGGCAGTGCATCCCCAGTGGTGCCAGTGCACTCTCTGCACTCACTGCACTGCATCCCCAGTGGTGCCAGTGCACTCTCTGGACTCACTGCACTGCAACCCCAGTGGTGACAGTGCACTCTATGGACTTGCCGGGGTGCATCCCCAGTGGTGCCAGTGCACTCTCTGGACTCACCGGGGTGCATCCCCAGTGGTGCCAGTGCACTCTCTGGACTCACTGCAGTGCATCCCCAGTGGTGCCAGTGCACTCTCTGGACTCACTGCACTGCATCCCCAGTGGTGCCAGTGCACTCTCTGGACTCACTGCACTGCATCCCCAGTGTTGCCAGTGCACTCTCTGCACTCACTGCACTGCATCAACAGTGGTGCCAGTGCACTCTCTGGACTCACTGCACTGCATCCCCAGTGGTGCCAGTGCACACTCTGGACTCACTGCACTGCATCCCCAGTGGTGCCAGTGCACTCTCTGGACTCACTGCAGTGCATCCCCAGTGGTGCCAGTGCACTCTCTGGACTCACGGCAGTGCATCCCCAGTGGTGCCAGTGCACTCTCTGGACTCACGGCAGTGCATCCCCAGTGGTGCCAGTGCACTCTCTGGACTCACTGCACTGCATCCCCAGTGGTGCCAGTGCACTCTCTGGACTTGCCGGGGTGCATCCCCAGTGGTGCCAGTGCAGTCTCTGTGCTAGTGTTAGGGAGAATCGAATGGATGTTTTACTAATGTCTCTTAGGTAATGGGACTTACAGTATAATTAAGCATTGCCAAATGTACTTACATTATCAATTAATCTATGTATACTGGCTACTTAGGGAGTACATTGAACAATCAAAAGAATCATTGAAGGGGAACCTTGGGAGGGAACAGGTACAACCTGACCTTGGATAAGGGCCTGGAAATGATGAAATGAGTTGAAGCAGAACCAAGAAGCGGAGGGAGCATGCGTCGAGTAAGAAAGGTAGAAAGTTTAGCGGAGAGGAAGACTCCTTACTTCATCTGGACGACCAACTGGACGACCACCAGAGTGCGCCACGCATGTGCAAAGGGGAGGGGAGCTAATTAGAATGAAAAGCGAGGCTGCTGTTGCAACCTGTAATGAATATGTATACCTGACGCAATATTGTATGTATAAATAATGGCTGGGAAGTAACGGGACTTGAAGCCAGATTTGGGCACCTGCCCCGGCTTCCAGCGCTGAATAAAGCACCTTCATATAATCACTTGGTGATTATGTGGTTGCTAGGCTAACATCTGGACTCACTGCAGTGCATCCCCAGTGGTGCCAGTGCACTCTCTGGAGTCACTGCACTGCATCCCCAGTGGTGCCAGTGCACTCCCTGGACTCACTGCAGTGCATCCCCAGTGGTGCCAGTGCACTCTCTGGACTCACTGCATTGCATCCCCAGTGGTGCCAGTGCACTCTCTGGACTCACTGCAGTGCATACCCAGTGGTGCCAGTGCACTCTCTGGACTCACTGCACTGCATCCCCAGTCGTACCAGTGCACTCTCTGGACTCACTGCACTGCATCCCCAGTGGTACCAGTGCACTCTCTGGACTCACTGCACTGCATCCCCAGTGGTGCCACTGCACTCTCTGGACTCACTGCAGTGCATCCCCAGTGGTGCCAGTGCACTCTCTGGACTCACTGCACTGCATCCCCAATGGTGACAGTGCACTCTCTGGACTTGCCGGGGTGCATCCCCAGTGGTGCCAGTGCACTCTCTGGAGTCACCGGGGTGCATCCCCAGAGGTGCCAGTGCACTCTCTGGACTCACTGCACTACATCCCCAGTGGTGCCAGTTCACTCTCTGGACTCACTGAACTGAATCCCCAGTGGTGCCAGATCACTCTCTGGACTCACTGCACTGCATCCCCAGTGGTGCCAGTGCACTCTCTGGACTCACTGCAGTGCATCCCCAGTGGTGCCAGTGCAATCTCAGGACTCACAGCAGTGCAGCTCCAGTTGGTGCCAGTGCACTCTCTGGACTCACTGCACTGCATCCCCAGTGCTGACAGTGCACTCTCTGGACTCACTGCACTGCATCCCCAGTGGTGCCAGTGTACTCTCTGGACTCAGTGGACTGCATCCCCAGTGGTGCCACTGCACTCTCTGGACTCACTGCAGTGCATCCCCAGTGGTGCCAGTGCACTCTCTGGACTCACTGCACTGCATCCCCAGTGGTGCCAGTGCACTCTCTGGACTCACTGCAGTGCATTCCCTTTTGTGCCAGTGCACTCTCTGCACTCACTGCATTGCATCCCCAGTGGTGCCAGTGCACTCTCTGGACTCACTGCACTGCATCCCCAGTGGTGCCTTTGAAGTCTCTGGTCTCACTGCACTGCATCCCCAGTAGTGCCAGTGCACTCTCTGGACTCACTGCACTGCATCCCCATTGCTGACAGTGCCCTCTCTGGACTCAGAGCACTGCATCGCCAGTGGTGCCAGTTCACTCTCTGGACTAAATGCAGTGCATCCCCAGTGGTGCCAGTGGCTCTGTGGACTCATTGCACTGCATCACCAGTGGTGCCAGTGCACTCTCTGGACTCACTGCAGTGCATCCACAGTGGCGCCAGTGTACTCTCTTAACTCACTGCACTGCATCACCAGTGGTGCCAGTGCACTCTCTGGAGTCACTGCACTGCATCCCCAGTGGTGCCAGTGCACTCTCTGGACTCACTGCACTGCATCACCAGTGGTGCCAGTGTACTCTGTGGACTCACTGCACTGCATCCCCAGTGGTGCCAGTGCACTCTCTGGACTCACTGAACTGCATCCCCAAGGTGCCAGTGCACTCTCTGGACTCATTGCACTGCATCCCCAGTGGTGCCAGTGCACTCTCTGGACTCACTGCACTGCATCCCCAGTGGTGACAGTGCACTCTCTGGACTCACTGCACTGCATCCCCCGTGGTGCCAGTGCAGTCTCTGGAGTCACTGCACTGCATCCCCAGTGGTGCCACTGCACTCTCTGAAAACACCGGGGTGCAACCGCAGCGGTGCCAGTGCACTCTCTGCACTCACGGCACTGCATCCCCAGTGGTGCCAGTGCACTCTCTGGACTCACTGCAGTGTATCCCCTGTGGTGCCAGTGCACTCTGTGGACTCAGTGCACTACATCCCAGTGGTGCCAGTTCACTCTCTGGACTCACTGCAGTGCATCCCCAGTGGTGCCAGTGCACTCTCTGGACTCACTGCCCTGCATCCCAATGGTGCCAGTGCACTCTCTGGACTCACTGCAGTGCATCCCCAGTGGTGCCAGTGCACTCTCTGGACTCACTGCAGTGCATCCCCAGTGGTGCCAGTGCACTCTCTGGACTCACTGCAGTGCATCCCCAGTGGTGCCAGTGCACTCTCTGGACTCACTGCAGTGCATCCCCAGTGGTGCCAGTGCACTCTCTGGACTCACTGCACTGCACCCACAGTGGTGCCAGTGCACTCTCTTTACTCACTGCACTGCATCCCCAGTGGTGCCAGTGCACTCTCTGGACTCACTGTACTGCATCCCCAGTGGTGCCAGTGCACTCTCTGGACTCACTGCACTGCATCCCCAGTGGTGCCAGTGCACTCTCTGGACTCACTGCACTGCATCCCCAGTGGTGCCAGTGCACTCTCTGGACTCACTGCACTGCATCCCCAGTGGTGACAGTGCACTCTCTGCACTCACTGCACTGCATCCCCAGTGGTGCCAGTGCACTCTCTGGACTTGCCGGGGTGCATCCCCAGTGGTGCCAGTGCACTCTCTGGAATCACTGCAGTGCATCCCCAGTGGTGCCAGTGCACTCTCCGGACTCACTGCATTCCCAGTGGAGCCAGGGCACTCTCTGGACTCACTGCACTGCATCCCCAGTGGTGCCTGTGAAGTCTCTGGACTCACTGCACTGCATCCCCAGTGGTGCCAGTGCACTCTCTGGACTCACTGCAGTGCATCCCCTTTGGTGCCAGTGCACTCTTTGGACTCACTGCACTGCATCCCCAGTGGTGCCAGTGCACTCTCTGGACTCACTGCACTGCATCCCCAGTGGTGCCACTGCACTCTCTGAAAACACCGGGGTGCAACCGCAGCGGTGCCAGTGCACTCTCTGCACTCACGGCACTGCATCCCCAGTGGTGCCAGTGCACTCTCTGGACTCACTGCAGTGTATCCCCTGTGGTGCCAGTGCACTCTGTGGACTCAGTGAACTGCATCCCAGTGGTGCCAGTGCACTCTCTGGACTCACTGCAGTGCATCCCCAGTGGTGCCAGTGCACTCTCTGGACTCACTGCACTGCATCCCAATGGTGCCAGTGCACTCTCTGGACTCACTGCAGTGCATCCCCAGTGGTGCCAGTGCACTCTCTGGACTCACTGCACTGCATCCCCAGTGGTGCCAGTGCACTCTCTGGACTCACTGCACTGCATCCCCAGTGGTGCCAGTGCACTCTCTGGACTCACTGCAGTCCATCCCCAGTGGTGCCAGTGCACTCTCTGGACTCACTGCACTGCACCCACAGTGGTGCCAGTGCACTCTCTTTACTCACTGCACTGCATCCCCAGTGGTGCCTGTGAAGTCTCTGGTCTCACTGCACTGCATCCCCAGTGGTGCCAGTGCACTCTCTGTACTCACTGCACTGCATCCCCATTGCTGACAGTGCCCTCTCTGGACTCAGTGCACTGTATCCCCAGTGGTGCCAGCTCACTCTCTGGACTAAATGCACTGCATCCCCAGTGGTGCCAGTGGCTCTCTGGACTCATTGCACTGCATCACCAGTGGTGCCAGTGCACTCTCTGGACTCACTGCAGTGCATCCACAGTGGCGCCAGTGTACTCTCTTAACTCACTGCACTGCATCACCAGTGGTGCCAGCGCACTCTCTGGACTCACTGCACTGCATCCCCAATGGTGCCACTGCACTCTCTGGACTCACTGCACTGCATCCCCAGTGGTGCCAGTGCACTCTCTGGACTCACTGCAGTGCATTTCCAGTGGTGCCAGTGTAGTCTCTGGACTCACTGCACTGCATCCCAGTTGTGCCAGTGCACTCTCTGGACTCACTGCACTGCATCCCAGTGGTGCCAGTGCACTCTCTGGACTCACTGCAGTGCATCCCCAGTGGTGCCAGTGCACTCTCTGGACTCACTGCACTGCATCCCCAGTGGTGCCAGTGCACTCTCTGGACTCACTGCAGTCCATCCCCAGTGGTGCCAGTGCACTCTCTGGACTCACTGCACTGCATCCACAGTGGTGCCAGTGCAATCTCAGGACTCACAGCAGTGCAGCTCCAGTTGGTGCCAGTGCACTCTCTGGACTCACTGCACTGCATCCCCAGTGCTGACAGTGCACTCTCTGGACTCACTGCACTGCATCCCCAGTGGTGCCAGTGTACTCTCTGGACTCAGTGGACTGCATCCCCAGTGGTGCCACTGCACTCTCTGGACTCACTGCAGTGCATCCCCAGTGGTGCCAGTGCACTCTCTGGACTCACTGCACTGCATCCCCAGTGGTGCCAGTGCACTCTCTGGACTCACTGCAGTGCATTCCCTTTTGTGCCAGTGCACTCTCTGCACTCACTGCATTGCATCCCCAGTGGTGCCAGTGCACTCTCTGGACTCACTGCACTGCATCCCCAGTGGTGCCTTTGAAGTCTCTGGTCTCACTGCACTGCATCCCCAGTAGTGCCAGTGCACTCTCTGGACTCACTGCACTGCATCCCCATTGCTGACAGTGCCCTCTCTGGACTCAGAGCACTGCATCGCCAGTGGTGCCAGTTCACTCTCTGGACTAAATGCAGTGCATCCCCAGTGGTGCCAGTGGCTCTGTGGACTCATTGCACTGCATCACCAGTGGTGCCAGTGCACTCTCTGGACTCACTACAGTGCATCCACAGTGGCGCCAGTGTAGTCTCTTAACTCACTGCACTGCATCACCAGTGGTGCCAGTGCACTCTCTGGAGTCACTGCACTGCATCCCCAGTGGTGCCAGTGCACTCTCTGGACTCACTGCACTGCATCACCAGTGGTGCCAGTGTACTCTGTGGACTCACTGCACTGCATCCCCAGTGGTGCCAGTGCACTCTCTGGACTCACTGAACTGCATCCCCAAGGTGCCAGTGCACTCTCTGGACTCATTGCACTGCATCCCCAGTGGTGCCACTGCACTCTCTGGACTCACTGCACTGCATCCCCAGTGGTGACAGTGCACTCTCTGGACTCACTGCACTGCATCCCCCGTGGTGCCAGTGCAGTCTCTGGAGTCACTGCACTGCATCCCCAGTGGTGCCACTGCACTCTCTGAAAACACCGGGGTGCAACCGCAGCGGTGCCAGTGCACTCTCTGCTCTCACGGCACTGCATCCCCAGTGGTGCCAGTGCACTCTCTGGACTCACTGCAGTGTATCCCCTGTGGTGCCAGTGCACTCTGTGGACTCAGTGCACTACATCCCAGTGGTGCCAGTTCACTCTCTGGACTCACTGCAGTGCATCCCCAGTGGTGCCAGTGCACTCTCTGGACTCACTGCCCTGCATCCCAATGGTGCCAGTGCACTCTCTGGACTCACTGCAGTGCATCCCCAGTGGTGCCAGTGCACTCTCTGGACTCACTGCAGTGCATCCCCAGTGGTGCCAGTGCACTCTCTGGACTCACTGCAGTGCATCCCCAGTGGTGCCAGTGCACTCTCTGGACTCACTGCAGTGCATCCCCAGTGGTGCCAGTGCACTCTCTGGACTCACTGCACTGCACCCACAGTGGTGCCAGTGCACTCTCTTTACTCACTGCACTGCATCCCCAGTGGTGCCAGTGCACTCTCTGGACTCACTGTACTGCATCCCCAGTGGTGCCAGTGCACTCTCTGGACTCACTGCACTGCATCCCCAGTGGTGCCAGTGCACTCTCTGGACTCACTGCACTGCATCCCCAGTGGTGCCAGTGCACTCTCTGGACTCACTGCACTGCATCCCCAGTGGTGACAGTGCACTCTCTGCACTCACTGCACTGCATCCCCAGTGGTGCCAGTGCACTCTCTGGACTTGCCGGGGTGCATCCCCAGTGGTGCCAGTGCACTCTCTGGAATCACTGCAGTGCATCCACAGTGGTGCCAGTGCACTGTCTGGACTCACTGCATTCCCAGTGGAGCCAGGGCACTCTCTGGACTCACTGCACTGCATCCCCAGTGGTGCCTGTGAAGTCTCTGGACTCACTGCACTGCATCCCCAGTGGTGCCAGTGCACTCTCTGGACTCACTGCAGTGCATCCCCAATGGTGCCAGTGCACTCTTTGGACTCACTGCACTGCATCCCCAGTGGTGCCAGTGCACTCTCTGGACTCACTGCACTGCATCCCCAGTGGTGCCACTGCACTCTCTGAAAACACCGGGGTGCAACCGCAGCGGTGCCAGTGCACTCTCTGCACTCACGGCACTGCATCCCCAGTGGTGCCAGTGCACTCTCTGGACTCACTGCAGTGTATCCCCTGTGGTGCCAGTGCACTCTGTGGACTCAGTGAACTGCATCCCAGTGGTGCCAGTGCACTCTCTGGACTCACTGCAGTGCATCCCCAGTGGTGCCAGTGCACTCTCTGGACTCACTGCACTGCATCCCAATGGTGCCAGTGCACTCTCTGGACTCACTGCAGTGCATCCCCAGTGGTGCCAGTGCACTCTCTGGACTCACTGCACTGCATCCCCAGTGGTGCCAGTGCACTCTCTGGACTCACTGCACTGCATCCCCAGTGGTGCCAGTGCACTCTCTGGACTCACTGCAGTCCATCCCCAGTGGTGCCAGTGCACTCTCTGGACTCACTGCACTGCACCCACAGTGGTGCCAGTGCACTCTCTTTACTCACTGCACTGCATCCCCAGTGGTGCCTGTGAAGTCTCTGGTCTCACTGCACTGCATCCCCAGTGGTGCCAGTGCACTCTCTGTACTCACTGCACTGCATCCCCATTGCTGACAGTGCCCTCTCTGGACTCAGTGCACTGTATCCCCAGTGGTGCCAGTTCACTCTCTGGACTAAATGCACTGCATCCCCAGTGGTGCCAGTGGCTCTCTGGACTCATTGCACTGCATCACCAGTGGTGCCAGTGCACTCTCTGGACTCACTGCAGTGCATCCACAGTGGCGCCAGTGTACTCTCTTAACTCACTGCACTGCATCACCAGTGGTGCCAGCGCACTCTCTGGACTCACTGCACTGCATCCCCAATGGTGCCACTGCACTCTCTGGACTCACTGCACTGCATCCCCAGTGGTGCCAGTGCACTCTCTGGACTCACTGCAGTGCATTTCCAGTGGTGCCAGTGTAGTCTCTGGACTCACTGCACTGCATCCCAGTTGTGCCAGTGCACTCTCTGGACTCACTGCACTGCATCCCAGTGGTGCCAGTGCACTCTCTGGACTCACTGCAGTGCATCCCCAGTGGTGCCAGTGCACTCTCTGGACTCACTGCACTGCATCCCCAGTGGTGCCAGTGCACTCTCTGGACTCACTGCAGTCCATCCCCAGTGGTGCCAGTGCACTCTCTGGACTCACTGCACTGCATCCACAGTGGTGCCAGTGCACTCTCTGGACTCACTGAACTGCATCCCCAAGGTGCCAGTGCACTCTCTGGACTCACTGCACTGCATCCCCAGTGGTGCCAGTGCACTCTCTGGACTCACTGCACTGCATCCCCAGTGGTGACAGTGCACTCTCTGGACTCACTGCACTGCATCCCCCGTGGTGCCAGTGCACTCTCTGGACTCACTGCACTGCATCCCCAGTGGTGCCACTGCACTCTCTGAAAACACCGGGGTGCAACCGCAGCGGTGCCAGTGCACTCTCTGCACTCACGGCACTGCATCCCCAGTGGTGCCAGTGCACTCTCTGGACTCACTGCAGTGTATCCCCTGTGGTGCCAGTGCACTCTGTGGACTCAGTGCACTGCATCCCAGTGGTGCCAGTGCACTCTCTGGACTCACTGCAGTGCATCCCCAGTGGTGCCAGTGCACTCTCTGGACTCACTGCACTGCATCCCAATGGTGCCAGTGCACTCTCTGGACTCACTGCAGTGCATCCCCAGTGGTGCCAGTGCACTCTCTGGACTCACTGCAGTGCATCCCCAGTGGTGCCAGTGCACTCTCTGGACTCACTGCAGTGCATCCCCAGTGGTGCCAGTGCACTCTCTGGACTCACTGCAGTCCATCCCCAGTGGTGCCAGTGCACTCTCTGGACTCACTGCACTGCACCCACAGTGGTGCCAGTGCACTCTCTTTACTCACTGCACTGCATCCCCAGTGGTGCCAGTGCACTCTCTGGACTCACTGTACTGCATCCCCAGTGGTGCCAGTGCACTCTCTGGACTCACTGCACTGCATCCCCAGTGGTGCCAGTGCACTCTCTGGACTCACTGCACTGCATCCCCAGTGGTGCCAGTGCACTCTCTGGACTCACTGCACTGCATCCCCAGTGGTGCCAGTGCACTCTCTGCACTCACTGCACTGCATCCCCAGTGGTGCCAGTGCACTCTCTGGACTTGCCGGGGTGCATCCCCAGTGGTGCCAGTGCACTCTCTGGACTCACTGCAGTGCATCCCCAGTGGTGCCAGTGCACTGTCTGGACTCACTGCATTCCCAGTGGTGCCAGGGCACTCTCTGGACTCACTGCACTGCATCCCCAGTGGTGCCTGTGAAGTCTCTGGACTCACTGCAGTGCATCCCCAATGGTGCCAGTGCACTCTTTGGACTCACTGCACTGCATCCCCAGTGGTGCCACTGTACTCTCTGGACTCACTACACTGCATCCCCAGTGGTGCCAGTGTCCTCTGTGGACTCAGTGCACTACATCCCCAGTGGTGCCAGTGCACTCTCTGGACTCACTGCAGTGCATCCCCAGTGGTGCCAGTGCACTCTCTGGACTCACTGCAGTGCATCCCCTTTTGTGCCAGTGCACTCTCTGGACTCACTGCACTGCATCCCCAGTGGTGCCAGTGCACTCTCTGGACTCACTGCACTGCATCCCCAGTGGTGCCTGTGAAGTCTCTGGTCTCACTGCACTGCATCCCCAGTGGTGCCAGTGCACTCTCTGTACTCACTGCACTGCATCCCCATTGCTGACAGTGCCCTCTCTGGACTCAGTGCACTGTATCCCCAGTGGTGCCAGTTCACTCTCTGGACTAAATGCACTGCATCCCCAGTGGTGCCAGTGGCTCTCTGGACTCATTGCACTGCATCACCAGTGGTGCCAGTGCACTCTCTGGACTCACTGCAGTGCATCCACAGTGGCGCCAGTGTACTCTCTTAACTCACTGCACTGCATCACCAGTGGTGCCAGCGCACTCTCTGGACTCACTGCACTGCATCCCCAATGGTGCCACTGCACTCTCTGGACTCTCTGCACTGCATCCCCAGTGGTGCCAGTGCACTCTCTGGACTCACTGCAGTGCATTTCCAGTGGTGCCAGTGTAGTCTCTGGACTCACTGCACTGCATCCCAGTTGTGCCAGTGCACTCTCTCGACTCACTGCACTGCATCCCAGTGGTGCCAGTGCACTCTCTGGACTCACTGCAGTGCATCCCCAGTGGTGCCAGTGCACTCTCTGGACTCACTTCACTGCATCCCCAGTGGTGCCAGTGCACTCTCTGGACTCACTGCAGTCCATCCCCAGTGGTGCCAGTGCACTCTCTGGACTCACTGCACTGCATCCACAGTGGTGCCAGTGCACTCTCTTTACTCACTGCACTGCATCCCCAGTGGTGCCAGTGCACTCTCTGGACTCACTGTACTGCATCCCCAGTGGTGCCAGTGCACTCTCTGGACTCACTGCACTGCATCCCCAGTGGTGCCAGTGCACTCTCTGGACTCACTGCACTGCATCCCCAGTGGTGCCAGTGCACTCTCTGGACTCACTGCAGTGCATCCCCAGTGGTGCCAGTGCACTCTCTGCACTCACTGCACTGCATCCCCAGTGGTGCCAGTGCACTCTCTGGACTCACTGCACTGCATCCCCAGTGGTGCCAGTGCACTCTCTGGACTTGCCGGGGTGCATCCCCAGTGGTGCCAGTGCACTCTCTGGACTCACTGCACTGCATCCCCAGTGGTGCCAGTGCACTGTCTGGACTCACTGCATTCCCAGTGGTGCCAGGGCACTCTCTGGACTCACTGCACTGCATCACCAGTGGTGCCTGTGAAGTCTCTGGACTCACTGCAGTGCATCCCCAATGGTGCCAGTGCACTCTTTGGACTCACTGCAGTGCATCCCCAGTGGTGCCACTGTACTCTTTGGACTCACTACACTGCATCCCCTGTGGTGCCAGTGCCCTCTGTGGACTCACTGCACTACATCCCCAGTGGTGCCAGTGCACTCTCTGGACTCACTGCACTGCATCCCCAGTGGTGCCAGTGCACTCTCTGGACTCACTGCACTGCATCCCCAGTGGTGCCAGTGCACGCTCTGCACTCACTGCACTGCATCCCCAGTGGTGCTAGTGCACTCTCTGGACTCACTGCACTGCATCCCCAGTGGTGCCAGTGCACTCTCTGGACTCACTGCACTGCATCCCCAGTGGTGCCAGTGCAGTCTCTGTGTTAGTGTTGGGGAGAATCGAATGGATGTTTTACTAATGTCTCTTAGGTAATGGGACCTACAGTATAATTAAGCATTGCCAAATGTACTTACATTATCAATTAATCTATGTATACTGGCTACTTAGGGAGTACATTGAACAATCAAAAGAATCATTGAAGGGGAACCTTGGGAGGGAACAGGTACAACCTGACCTTGGATAAGGGCCTGGAAATGATGAAATGAGTTGAAGCAGAACCAAGAAGCGGAGGGAGCATGCGTCGAGTAAGAAAGGTGAAAAGTTTAGCGGAGAGGAAGACTCCTTACTTCATCTGGACGACCACCTGGACGACCACCAGACTGCGCCACGCATGTGCAAAGGGGAGGGGAGCTAATTAGAATGAAAAGCGAGGCTGCTGTTGCAACCTGTAATGAATATGTATACCTGACGCAATATTGTATGTATAAATAATGCCTGGGAAGTAACGGGACTTGAAGCCAGATTTGGGCACCTGCCCCGGCTTCCAGCGCTGAATAAAGCACCTTCATATAATCACTTGGTGATTATGTGGTTGCTAGGCTAACATCTGGACTCACTGCAGTGCATCCCCAGTGGTGCCAGTGCACTCTCTGGAGTCACTGCAGTGCATCCCCAGTGGTGCCAGTGCACTCCCTGGACTCACTGCAGTGCATCCCCAGTGGTGCCAGTGCACTCTCTGGACTCACTGCATTGCATCCCCAGTGGTGCCAGTGCACTCTCTGGACTCACTGCAGTGCATCCCCAGTGGTGCCAGTGCACTCTCTGGACTCACTGCAGTGCATACCCAGTGGTGCCAGTGCACTCTCTGGACTCACTGCAGTGCATACCCAGTGGTGACAGTGCACTCTCTGGACTTGCCGGGGTGCATCCCCAGTGGTGCCAGTGCACTCCATGGAGTCACCGGGGTGCATCCCCAGAGGTGCCAGTGCACTCTCTGGACTCACTGCACTGCATCCCCAGTGGTGCCAGTGCACTCTCTGGACTCACTGCACTGCATCCCCAGTGGTGCCAGTGCACTCTCTGGACTCACTGCAGTGCATTCCCTTTTGTGCCAGTGCACTCTCTGGACTCACTGCAGTGCATCCCCAGTGGTGCCAGTGCACTCTCTGGACTCACTGCACTGCATCCCCAGTGGTGCCTGTGAAGTCTCTGGTCTCACTGCACTGCATCCCCAGTGGTGCCAGTGCACTCTCTGGACTCACTGCACTGCATCCCCATTGCTGACAGTGCCCTCTCTGGACTCAGTGCACTGCATCCCCAGTGGTGCCAGTTCACTCTCTGGACTAAATGCACTGCATCCCCAGTGGTGCCAGTGGCTCTCTGGACTCATTGCACTGCATCACCAGTGGTGCCAGTGCACTCTCTGGACTCACTGCAGTGCATCCACAGTGGCGCCAGTGTACTCTCTTAACTCACTGCACTGCATCACCAGTGGTGCCAGTGCACTCTCTGGACTCACTGCACTGCATCCCCAATGGTGCCACTGCACTCTCTGGACTCACTGCACTGCATCCCCAGTGGTGCCAGTGCACTCTCTGGACTCACTGCACTGCATCACCAGTGGTGCCAGTGTACTCTGTGGACTCACTGCAGTGCATCCCCAGTGGTGCCAGTGCACTCTCTGGACTCACTGAACTGCATCCCCAAGGTGCCAGTGCACTCTCTGGACTCACTGCACTGCATCCCCAGTGGTGCCAGTGCACTCTCTGCACTCACTGCACTGCATCCCCAGTGGTGACAGTGCACTCTCTGGACTCACTGCACTGCATCCATAGTGGTGCCAGTGCACTCTCTGGACTCACTGCACTGCATCCCCAGTGGTGCCACTGCACTCTCTGAAAACACCGGGGTGCAACCGCAGCGGTGCCAGTGCACTCTCTGCACTCATGGCACTGCATCCCCAGTGGTGCCAGTGCACTCTCTGGACTCACTGCAGTGTATCCACTGTGATGCCAGTGCACTCTGTGGACTCAGTGCACTGCATCCCAGTGGTGCCAGTGCACTCTCTGGAGTCACTGCAGTGCATCCCCAGTGGTGCCAGTGCACTCTCTGGACTCACTGCACTGCATCCCAATGGTGCCAGTGCACTCTCTGGACTCACTGCAGTGCATCCCCAGTGGTGCCAGTGCACTCTCTGGACTCACTGCAGTGCATCACCAGTGGTGCCAGTGCACTCTCTGGACTCACTGCACTGCATCCCCAGTGGTGCCAGTGCACTCTCTGGACTCACTGCACTGCATCCCCAGTGGTGCCAGTGCACTCTCTGGACTCACTGCACTGCATCCACAGTGGTGCCAGTGCACTCTCTTTACTCACGGCACTGCATCCCCAGTGGTGCCAGTGCACTCTCTGGACTCACTGTACTGCATCCCCAGTGGTGCCAGTGCACTCTCTGGACTCACTGCACTGCATCCCCAGTGGTGCCAGAGAACTCTCTGGACTCACTGCACTGCATCCCCAGTGGTGCCAGTGCACTCTCTGGACTCACTGCACTGCATCCCCAGTGGTGCCAGTGCGCTCTCTGGACTTGCCGGGGTGCATCCCCAGTGGTGCCAGTGCACTCTCTGGACTCACTGCAGTGCATCCCCAGTGGTGCCAGTGCACTGTCTGGACTGACTGCATTCCCAGTGGTGCCAGGGCACTCTCTGGACTCACTGCACTGCATCCCCAGTGGTGCCTGTGAAGTCTCTGGACTCACTGCAGTGCATCCCCAATGGTGCCAGTGCTCTCTTTGGACTCACTGCACTGCATCCCCAGTGGTGCTACTGTACTCTCTGGACTCACTACACTGCATCCCCAGTGGTGCCAGTGCCCTCTGTGGACTCAGTGCACTACATCCCCAGTGGTGCCAGTGCACTCTCTGGACTCACTGCAGTGCATCCCCAGTGGTGCCAGTGCACTCTCTGGACTCACTGCATTGCATCCCCTTTTGTGCCAGTGCACTCTCTGCACTCACTGCACTGCATCCCCAGTGGTGCCAGTGCACTCTCTGCACTCACTGCACTGCATCCCCAGTGGTGCCAGTGCACTCTCTGGTCTCACTGCACTGCATCCCCATTGCTGACAGTGCCCTCTCTGGACTCAGTGCACTGCATCCCCAGTGGTGCCAGTTCACTCTCTGGACTAAATCCACTGCATCCCCAGTGGTGCCAGTGGCTCTCTGGACTCATTGCACTGCATCACCAGTGGTGCCAGTGCACTCTCTGGACTCACTGCAGTGCATCCACAGTGGCGCCATTGTACTCTCTTAACTCACTGCACTGCATCACCAGTGGTGCCAGTGCACTCTCTGGACTCACTGCACTGCATCCCCAATGGTGCCACTGCACTCTCTGGACTCACTGCACTGCATCCCCAGTGGTGCCAGTGCACTCTCTGGACTCACTGCACTGCATCCCCAGTGGTGACAGTGCACTCTCTGGACTCACTGCACTGCATTCCCCGTGGTGCCAGTGCACTCTCTGGACTCACTGCACTGCACCCCAGTGGTGCCACTGCACTCTCTGAAAACACCGGGGTGCAACCGCAGCGGTGCCAGTGCACTCTCTGCACTCACGGCACTGCATCCCAGTGGTGCCAGTGCACTCTCTGGACTCACTGCACTGCATCCCCAGTGGTGCCAGTGCACTCTCTGTACTCACTGCACTGCATCCCAGTGGTGCCAGTGCACTCTCTGGACTCATTGCACTGCATCCCCAGTGGTGCCAGTGCACTCTCTGCACTCACTGCACTGCATCCCCAGTGTTCCCAGAGCACTCTCTGGACTAACTGCAGTGCATCCCCAGTGGTGCCAGTGCACTCTCTGGACTCACTGCAGTGCATCCCCAGTGGTGCCAGTGCACTCTCTGGACTCACTGCACTGCATCCCCACTGGTGCCAGTGCACTCTCTGGACTCACTGTACTGCATCGCCAGTGGTGCCAGTGCACTCTCTGGACTCACTGCACTGCATCCCCAGTGGTGCCAGTGCACTCTCTTTACTCACTGCACTGCATACCCAGTGGTGCCAGTGCACTCTCTGGACTCACTGCAGTGCATCCCCAGTGGTGCCAGTGCACTCTCTGCACTCACTGCAGTGCATCCCCAGTGGTGGCAGTGCACTCTCTGGACTCACTGCACTGCATCCCCAGTGGTGCCAGTGCACTCTCTGGACTCACTGCATTCCCAGTGGTGCCAGGGCACTCTCTGGACTCACTGCACTGCATCCCCAGTGGTGCCTGTGAAGTCTCTGGACTCACTGCAGTGCATCCCCAATGGTGCCAGTGCACTCTTTGGACTCACTGCACTGCATCCCCAGTGGTGCCACTGTACTCTTTGGACTCACTACACTGCATCCCCTGTGGTGCCAGTGCCCTCTGTGGACTCACTGCACTACATCCCCAGTGGTGCCAGTGCACTCTCTGGACTCACTGCACTGCATCCCCAGTGGTGCCAGTGCACTCTCTGGACTCACTGCACTGCATCCCCAGTGGTGCCAGTGCACACTCTGGACTCACTGCAGTGCATCCCCAGTGGTGCTAGTGCACTCTCTGGACTCACTGCACTGCATCCCCAGTGGTGCGAGTGCACTCTCTCGACTCACTGCTCTGCGTTACCAGTGGTGCCAGTGCACTCTCTGGACTCATTGCAGTGCATTCCCAGTGGTGCCAATGCACTCTCTGGACTCACGGCACTGCATCCCCAGTGGTGCCAGTGCACTCTCTGGACTCACTGCACTGCATCCCCAGTGGTGCCTGTGAAGTCTCTGGACACACTGCAGTGCATCCCAGGTGGCGCCAGTGCAATCTCAGGACTCAAAGCAGTGCAGCTCCAGTTGGTGCCAGTGCACTCTCTGGACTCACTGCACTGCATCCCCAGTGGTGCCAGTGCACTCTCTGGACTCACTGCACTGCATCCCCAGTGGTGCCAGTGTACTCTCTGGACTCACTACACTGCATCCCCAGTGGTGCCAGTGCACTCTCTGGACTCACTGCAGTGCATCCCCAGTGGTGCCAGTGCACTCTCTGGACTCACTGCACTGCATCACCAGTGGTGCCAGTGCACTCTCTGGACTCACTGCAGTGCATTCCCTTTTGTGCCAGTGCACTCTCTGCACTCACTGCACTGCATCCCCAGTGGTGCCAGTGCACTCTCTGGACTCACTGCACTGCATCCCCAGTAGTGCCTGTGAAGTCTCTGGACTCACTGCAGTGCATCCCCAGTGGTGCCAGTGCACTCTCTGGACTCACTGCACTGCATCCCCATTGCTGACAGTGCCCTCTCTGGACTCAGTGCACTGCATCCCCAGTGGTGCCAGTTCACTCTCTGGACTAAATGCACTGCATCCCCAGTGGTGCCAGTGGCTCTCTGGACTAATTGCACTGCATCACCAGTGGTGCCAGTGCACTCTCTGGACTCACTGCAGTGCATCCACAGTGGCGCCAGTGTACTCTCTTAACTCACTACACTGCATCACCAGTGGTGCCAGTGCACTCTCTGGACTCACTGCACTGCATCCCCAATGGTGCCACTGCACTCTCTGGACTCACTGCCCTGCATCCGCAGTGGTGCCAGTGCACTCTCTGGACTCACTGCACTGCATCACCAGTGGTGCCAGTGCACTCTGTGGACTCACTGCACTGCATCCCCAGTTGTGCCAGTGCACTCTCTGGACTCACTGAACTGCATCCCCAAGGTGCCAGTGCACTCTCTGGACTCACTGCACTGCATCCCCAGTGGTGCCAGTGCACTCTCTGCACTCACTGCACTGCATCCCCAGTGGTGACAGTGCACTCTCTGGACTCACTGCACTGCATGCCCCGTGGTGCCAGTGCACTCTCTGGACTCACTGCACTGCATCCCCAGTGGTGCCAGTGCACTCTCTTTACTCACTGCACTGCATCCCCAGTGGTGCCAGTGCACTCTCTGGACTCACTGTACTGCATCCCCAGTGGTGCCAGTGCACTCTCTGGACTCACTGCAGTGCATCCCCAGTGGTGCCAGTGCACTCTCTGGACTCACTGCACTGCATACCCTGTGGTGCCAGTGCACTCTCTGCACTCACTGCACTGCATCCCCAGTGGTGCCAGTGCACTCTCTGCACTCACTGCAGTGCATCCCCAGTGGTGCCAGTGCACTCTCTGGACTCACTGCACTGCATCCCCAGTGGTGCCAGTGCACTCTCTGGACTTGCCGGGGTGCATCCCCAGTGGTGCCAGTGCACTCTCTGTACTCACTGCACTGCATCCCCAGTGGTGCCAGTGAACTCTCTGGACTCACTGCATTCCCAGTGGTGCCAGGGCACTCTCTGGACTCACTGCACTGCATCCCCAGTGGTGCCAGTGCACTCTCAGGACTCACTGTACTGCATCCCTAGTGGTGCCAGTGCACTCTCTGGACTCACTGCACTGCATCCCCAGTGGTGCCAGTGCACTCTCTGCACTCACTGCAGTGCATCCCAGTGGTGCCAGTGCAATCTCAGGAGTCACAGCAGTGCAGCTCAGTTGGTGCCAGTGCACTCTCTGGACTCACTGCAGTGCATCCCCAGCGGTGCCAGTGCACTCTCTGGACTCAGTGCATTGCATCCCCAGTGGTGCCAGTGCCCTCTCTGGACTCAGTGCACTGCATCCCCAGTGGTGCCACTGCACTCTCTGAAAACACCGGGGTGCAACAGCAGCGGTGCCAGTGCACTCTCTGGACTCAGTGCATTGCATCCCCAGTGGTGCCAGTGCCCTCTCTGGACTCAGTGCACTGCATCCCAGTGGTGCCAGTGCACTCTCTGCACTCACTAAACTGCATCCCAGTGGTGCCAGTGCACTCTCTGGACTCACTGCAGTGCATCCCCAGTGGTGCCAGTGCACTCTCTGGACTCACTGCACTGCATCCCCAGTGGTGCCAGTGCACTCTCTGGACTCACTGCACTGTATACCCAGTGGTGCCAGTGCACTCTCTGGACTCACTGCACTGCATCCCCAGTGGTACCAGTGCACTCTCTGGACTCACTGCACTGCATCCCCAGTGGTGCCAGTGCACTCTTTGGACTCACTGCAGTGCATCCCCAGTGGTGCCAGTGCACTCTCTGGACTCACTGCACTGCATCCCCAGTGGTGCCAGTGCAATCTCTGGACTCACGGCAGTGCATCCCCAGTGGTGCCAGTGCACTCTCTGGACTCACTGCACTGCATCCCCAGTGGTGCCAGTGCACTCTCTGGACTCACTGCACTGCATCCCCAGTGGTACCAGTGCACTCTCTGGACTTGCCGGGGTGCATCCCCAGTGGTGCCAGTGCACTCTCTGGACTCACTGCAGTGCATCCCCAGTGGTGCCAGTGCACTGTCTGGACTCACTGCATTCCCAGTGGTGCCAGGGCACTCTCTGGACTCACTGTTGTGCATCCCCAGTGGTGCCTGTGAAGTCTGTGGACTCACTGCAGTGCATCCCTGTGGTGCCAGTGCACTCTTTGGACTCACTGCACTGCATCCCCAGTGGTGCCACTGTACTCTCTGGACTCACTGCACTGCATCCCCATTGGTGCCAGTGCACTCTCTGGACTCACTGCACTACATCCCCAGTGGTGCCAGTTCACTCTCTGGACTCACTGAACTGAATCCCCAGTGGTGCCAGTGCACTCTCTGGACTCACTGCACTGCATCCCCAGTGGTGCCTGTGAAGTCTCTGGACTCACTGCAGTGCATCCCCAGTGGTGCCAGTGCACTCTCTGGACTCACTGCACTGCATCCCCAGTGGTGCCAGTGCACTCTCTGGACTCACTGCAGTGCATTCCCTTTTGTGCCAGTGCACTCTCTGCACTCACTGCACTGCATCCCCAGTGGTGCCAGTGCACTCTCTGGACTCACTGCACTGCATCACCAGTGGTGCCTGTGAAGTCTCTGGTCTCACTGCACTGCATCCCCAGTGGTGCCAGTGCAGTCTCTGGACACACTGCACTGCATCCCCAGTGGTGCCAGTTCACTCTCTGGACTAAATGCACTGCATCCCCAGTGGTGCCAGTGGCTCTCTGGACTCATTGCACTGCATCACCAGTGGTGCCAGTGCACTCTCTGGACTCACTGCTGTCCATCCCCAGTGGTGCCAGTGCACTCTCTGGACTCACTGCACTGCATCCACAGTGGTGCCAGTGCACTCTCTTTACTCACTGCACTGCATCCCCACTGGTGCCAGTGCACTCTCTGGACTCACTGTACTGCATCCCCAGTGGTGCCAGTGCGCTCTCTGGACTCACTGCACTGCATCCCCAGTGGTGCCAGTGCACTCTCTTTACTCACTGCACTGCATACCCAGTGGTGCCAGTGCACTCTCTGGACTCACTGCAGTGCATCCCCAGTGGTGCCAGTGCACTCTCTGCACTCACTGCAGTGCATCCCCAGTGGTGGCAGTGCACTCTCTGGACTCACTGCACTGCATCCCCAGTGGTGCCAGTGCACTGTCTGGACTCACTGCATTCCCAGTGGTGCCAGGGCACTCTCTGGACTCACTGCACTGCATCCCCAGTGGTGCCTGTGAAGTCTCTGGACTCACTGCAGTGCATCCCCAATGGTGCCAGTGCACTCTTTGGACTCACTGCACTGCATCCCCAGTGGTGCCACTGTACTCTTTGGACTCACTACACTGCATCCCCTGTGGTGCCAGTGCCCTCTGTGGACTCACTGCACTACATCCCCAGTGGTGCCAGTGCAGTCTCTGGACTCACTGCACTGCATCCCCAGTGGTGCCAGTGCACTCTCTGGACTCACTGCACTGCATCCCCAGTGGTGCCAGTGCACACTCTGGACTCACTGCAGTGCATCCCCAGTGGTGCTAGTGCACTCTCTGGACTCACTGCACTGCATCCCCAGTGGTGCGAGTGCACTCTCTCGACTCACTGCTCTGCGTTACCAGTGGTGCCAGTGCACTCTCTGGACTCATTGCAGTGCATTCCCAGTGGTGCCAATGCACTCTCTGGACTCACGGCACTGCATCCCCAGTGGTGCCAGTGCACTCTCTGGACTCACTGCACTGCATCCCCAGTGGTGCCAGTGCACTCTCTGGACTCACTGCACTGCATCCCCAGTGGTGCCAGTGTACTCTCTGGACTCAGTGGACTGCATCCCCAGTGGTTCCAGTGCACTCTCTGGACTCACTGCAGTGCATCCCCAGTGGTGCCAGTGCACTCTCTGGACTCACTGCACTGCATCACCAGTGGTGCCAGTGCACTCTCTGGACTCACTGCAGTGCATTCCCTTTTGTGCCAGTGCACTCTCTGCACTCACTGCACTGCATCCCCAGTGGTGCCAGTGCACTCTCTGGACTCACTGCACTGCATCCCCAGTAGTGCCTGTGAAGTCTCTGGACTCACTGCAGTGCATCCCCAGTGGTGCCAGTGCACTCTCTGGACTCACTGCACTGCATCCCCATTGCTGACAGTGCCCTCTCTGGACTCAGTGCACTGCATCCCCAGTGGTGCCAGTTCACTCTCTGGACTAAATGCACTGCATCCCCAGTGGTGCCAGTGGCTGTCTGGACTAATTGCACTGCATCACCAGTGGTGCCAGTGCACTCTCTGGACTCACTGCAGTGCATCCACAGTGGCGCCAGTGTACTCTCTTAACTCACTACACTGCATCACCAGTGGTGCCAGTGCACTCTCTGGACTCACTGCACTGCATCCCCAATGGTGCCACTGCACTCTCTGGACTCACTGCCCTGCATCCGCAGTGGTGCCAGTGCACTCTCTGGACTCACTGCACTGCATCACCAGTGGTGCCAGTTCACTCTGTGGACTCACTGCACTGCATCCCCAGTTGTGCCAGTGCACTCTCTGGACTCACTGAACTGCATCCCCAAGGTGCCAGTGCACTCTCTGGACTCACTGCACTGCATCCCCAGTGGTGCCAGTGCACTCTCTGCACTCACTGCACTGCATCCCCAGTGGTGACAGTGCACTCTCTGGACTCACTGCACTGCATCCCCCGTGGTGCCAGTGCACTCTCTGGACTCACTGCACTGCATCCCCAGTGGTGCCAGTGCACTCTCTTTACTCACTGCACTGCATCCCCAGTGGTGCCAGTGCACTCTCTGGACTCACTGTACTGCATCCCCAGTGGTGCCAGTGCACTCTCTGGACTCACTGCAGTGCATCCCCAGTGGTGCCAGTGCACTCTCTGGACTCACTGCACTGCATACCCTGTGGTGCCAGTGCACTCTCTGGAGTCACTGCACTGCATCCCCAGTGGTGCTACTGCACTCTCTGCACTCACTGCAGTGCATCCCCAGTGGTGCCAGTGCACTCTCTGGACTCACTGCACTGCATCCCCAGTGGTGCCAGTGCACTCTCTGGACTTGCCGGGGTGCATCCCCAGTGGTGCCAGTGCACTCTCTGTACTCACTGCACTGCATCCCCAGTGGTGCCAGTGAACTCTCTGGACTCACTGCATTCCCAGTGGTGCCAGGGCACTCTCTGGACTCACTGCACTGCATCCCCAGTGGTGCCAGTGCACTCTCAGGACTCACTGTACTGCATCCCTAGTGGTGCCAGTGCACTCTCTGGACTCACTGCACTGCATCCCCAGTGGTGCCAGTGCACTCTCTGCACTCACTGCACTGCATCCCAGTGGTGCCAGTGCAATCTCAGGACTCACAGCAGTGCAGCTCAGTTGGTGCCAGTGCACTCTCTGGACTCACTGCAGTGCATCCCCAGCGGTGCCAGTGCACTCTCTGGACTCAGTGCATTGCATCCCCAGTGGTGCCAGTGCCCTCTCTGGACTCAGTGCACTGCATCCCCAGTGGTGCCACTGCACTCTCTGAAAACACCGGGGTGCAACAGCAGCGGTGCCAGTGCACTCTCTGCACTCACGGCACTGCATCCCCAGTGGTGCCAGTGCACTCCCTGGACTCACTGCAGTGTATCCCCTGTGGTGCCAGTGCACTCTGTGGACTCAGTGCACTGCATCCCAGTGGTGCCAGTGCACTCTCTGCACTCACTAAACTGCATCCCAGTGGTGCCAGTGCACTCTCTGGACTCACTGCAGTGCATCCCCAGTGGTGCCAGTGCACTCTCTGGACTCACTGCACTGCATCCCCAGTGGTGCCAGTGCACTCTCTGGACTCACTGCACTGTATACCCAGTGGTGCCAGTGCACTCTCTGGACTCACTGCACTGCATCCCCAGTGGTACCAGTGCACTCTCTGGACTCACTGCACTGCATCCCCAGTGGTGCCAGTGCACTCTTTGGACTCACTGCAGTGCATCCCCAGTGGTGCCAGTGCACTCTCTGGACTCACTGCACTGCATCCCCAGTGGTGCCAGTGCAATCTCTGGACTCACGGCAGTGCATCCCCAGTGGTGCCAGTGCACTCTCTGGACTCACTGCACTGCATCCCCAGTGGTGCCAGTGCACTCTCTGGACTCACTGCACTGCATGCCCAGTGGTGCCAGTGCACTCTCTGGACTTGCCGGGGTGCATCCCCAGTGGTGCCAGTGCACTCTCTGGACTCACTGCAGTGCATCCCCAGTGGTGCCAGTGCACTGTCTGGACTCACTGCATTCCCAGTGGTGCCAGGGCACTCTCTGGACTCACTGTTGTGCATCCCCAGTGGTGCCTGTGAAGTCTGTGGACTCACTGCAGTGCATCCCTGTGGTGCCAGTGCACTCTTTGGACTCACTGCACTGCATCCCCAGTGGTGCCACTGTACTCTCTGGACTCACTGCACTGCATCCCCATTGGTGCCAGTGCACTCTCTGGACTCACTGCACTACATCCCCAGTGGTGCCAGTTCACTCTCTGGACTCACTGAACTGAATCCCCAGTGGTGCCAGTGCACTCTCTGGACTCACTGCACTGCATCCCCAGTGGTGCCTGTGAAGTCTCTGGACTCACTGCAGTGCATCCCCAGTGGTGCCAGTGCACTCTCTGGACTCACTGCACTGCATCCCCAGTGGTGCCAGTGCACTCTCTGGACTCACTGCAGTGCATTCCCTTTTGTGCCAGTGCACTCTCTGCACTCACTGCAGTGCATTCCCTTTTGTGCCAGTGCACTCTCTGCACTCACTGCAGTGCATTCCCTTTTGTGCCAGTGCACTCTCTGCACTCACTGCACTGCATCCCCAGTGGTGCCAGTTCACTCTCTGGACTAAATGCACTGCATCCCCAGTGGTGCCAGTGGCTCTCTGGACTCATTGCACTGCATCACCAGTGGTGCCAGTGCACTCTCTGGACTCACTGCAGTGCATCCACAGTGGCGCCAGTGTACTCTCTTAACTCACTGCACTGCATCACCAGTGGTGCCAGTGCACTCTCTGGACTCACTGCACTGCATCCCCAATGGTGCCACTGCACTCTCTGGACTCACTGCACTGCATCCCCAGTGGTGCCAGTGCACTCTCTGGACTCACTGCACTGCATCACCAGTGGTGCCAGTGTACTCTGTGGACTCACTGCACTGCATCCCCAGTGGTGCCAGTGCACTCTCTGGACTCACTGAACTGCATCCCCAAGGTGCCCGTGCACTCTCTGGACTCACTGCACTGCATCCCCAGTGGTGCCAGTGCACTCTCTGGACTCACTGCACTGCATCCCCAGTGGTGACAGTGCACTCTCTGGACTCACTGCACTGCATCCCCAATGGTGCCAGTGCACTCTCTGGACTCACTGCACTGCATCCCCAGTGGTGCCACTGCACTCTCTCAAAACACCGGGGTGCAACCGCAGCGGTGCCAGTGCACTCTCTGCACTCACGGCACTGCATCCCCAGTGGTGCCAGTGCACTCTCTGGACTCACTGCAGTGTATCCCCTGTGATGCCAGTGCACTCTGTGGACTCAGTGCACTGCATCCCAGTGGTGCCAGTGCACTCTCTGGACTCACTGCAGTGCATCCCCAGTGGTGCCAGTGCACTCTCTGGACTCACTGCACTGCATCCCAATGGTGCCAGTGCACTCTCTGGACTCACTGCAGTGCATCCCCAGTGGTGCCAGTGCACTCTCTGGACTCACTGCAGTGCATCCGCAGTGGTGCCAGTGCACTCTCTGGACTCACTGGACTGCATTCCCAGTGGTGCCAGTGCACTCTCTGGACTCACTGCAGTGCATCCCCAGTGGTGCCAGTGCACTCTCTGGACTCACTGCACTGCATCCCCAGTGGTGCCAGTGCACTCTCTTTACTCACTGCACTGCATCCCCAGTGGTGCCAGTGCACTCTCTGGACTCACTGTACTGCATCCCCAGTGGTGCCAGTGCACTCTCTGGACTCACTGCACTGCATCCCCAGTGGTGCCAGAGAACTCTCTGGACTCACTGCACTGCATCCCCAGTGGTGCCAGTGCACTCTCTGGACTCACTGCACTGCATCCCCAGTGGTGCCAGTGCGCTCTCTGGACTTGCCGGGGTGCATCCCCAGTGGTGCCAGTGCACTCTCTGGACTCACTGCAGTGCATCCCCAGTGGTGCCAGTGCACTGTCTGGACTCACTGCATTCCCAGTGGTGCCAGGGCACTGTCTGGACTCACTGCACTGCATCCCCAGTGGTGCCTGTGAAGTCTCTGGACTCACTGCAGTGCATCCCCAATGGTGCCAGTGCTCTCTTTGGACTCACTGCACTGCATCCCCAGTGGTGCTACTGTACTCTCTGGACTCACTACACTGCATCCCCAGTGGTGCCAGTGCCCTCTGTGGACTCAGTGCACTACATCCCCAGTGGTGCCAGTGCACTCTCTGGACTCACTGCAGTGCATCCCCAGTGGTGCCAGTGCACTCTCTGGACTCACTGCAGTGCATCCCCAGTGGTGCCAGTGCACTCTCTGGACTCACTGCACTGCATCACCAGTGGTGCCAGTGCACTCTCTGGAGTCACTGCACTGCATCCCCAGTGGTGCCAGTGCACTCTCTGCACTCACTGCAGTGCATCCCCAGTGGTGCCAGTGCACTCTCTGGACTCACTGCACTGCATCCCCAGTGGTGCCAGTGCACTCTCTGGACTTGCCGGGGTGCATCCCCAGTGGTGCCAGTGCACTCTCTGTACTCACTGCACTGCATCCCCAGTGGTGCCAGTGAACTCTCTGGACTCACTGCATTCCCAGTGGTGCCAGGGCACTCTCTGGACTCACTGCACTGCATCCCCAGTGGTGCCAGTGCACTCTCAGGACTCACTGTACTGCATCCCTAGTGGTGCCAGTGCACTCTCTGGACTCACTGCACTGCATCCCCAGTGGTGCCAGTGCACTCTCTGCACTCACTGCCGTGCATCGCAGTGGTGCCAGTGCAATCTCAGGACTCACAGCAGTGCAGCTCAGTTGGTGCCAGTGCACTCTCTGGACTCACTGCACTGCATCCCCAGCGGTGCCAGTGCACTCTCTGGACTCAGTGCATTGCATCCCCAGTGGTGCCAGTGCCCTCTCTGGACTCAGTGCACTGCATCCCCAGTGGTGCCACTGCACTCTCTGAAAACACCGGGGTGCAACAGCAGCGGTGCCAGTGCACTCTCTGGACTCACGGCAGTGCATCCCCAATGGTGCCAGTGCACTCTCTGGACTCACTGCAGTGTATCCCCTGTGGTGCCAGTGCACTCTGTGGACTCAGTGCACTGCATCCCAGTGGTGCCAGTGCACTCTCTGGACTCACTAAACTGCATCCCAGTGGTGCCAGTGCACTCTCTGGACTCACTGCACTGCATCCCCAGTGGTGCCAGTGCACTCTCTGGACTCACTGCACTGCATCCCCAGTGGTGCCAGTGCACTCTCTGGACTCACTGCACTGTATACCCAGTGGTGCCAGTGCACTCTCTGGACTCACTGCACTGCATCCCCAGTGGTACCAGTGCACTCTCTGGACTCACTGCACTGCATCCCCAGTGGTGCCAGTGCACTCTTTGGACTCACTGCAGTGCATCCCCAGTGGTGCCAGTGCACTCTCTGGACTCACTGCACTGCATCCCCAGTGGTGCCAGTGCAATCTCTGGACTCACGGCAGTGCATCCCCAGTGGTGCCAGTGCACTCTCTGGACTCACTGCACTGCATCACCAGTGGTGCCAGTGCACTCTCTGGACTCACTGCACTGCATCCCCAGTGGTGCCACTGCACTCTCTGGACTTGCCGGGGTGCATCCCCAGTGGTGCCAGTGCACTCTCTGGACTCACTGCAGTGCATCCCCAGTGGTGCCAGTGCACTGTCTGGACTCACTGCATTCCCAGTGGTGCCAGGGCACTCTCTGGACTCACTGTTGTGCATCCCCAGTGGTGCCTGTGAAGTCTGTGGACTCACTGCAGTGCATCCCTGTGGTGCCAGTGCACTCTTTGGACTCACTGCACTGCATTCCCAGTGGTGCCACTGTACTCTCTGGACTCACTGCACTGCATCGCCAGTGGTGCCAGTGCACTCTCTGGACTCACTGCAGTGCATCCCCAGTGGTGCCAGTTCACTCTCTGGACTCACTGAACTGAATCCCCAGTGGTGCCAGTGCACTCTCTGGACTCACTGCACTGCATCCCCAGTGGTGCCTGTGAAGTCTCTGGACTCACTGCAGTGCATCCCCAGTGGTGCCAGTGCAATCTCAGGACTCACAGCAGTGCAGCTCCAGTTGGTGCCAGTGCACTCTCTGGACTCACTGCACTGCATCCCCAGTGGTGCCAGTGCACTCTCTGGACTCACTGCAGTGCATTCCCTTTTGTGCCAGTGCACTCTCTGCACTCACTGCACTGCATCCCCAGTGGTGCCAGTGCACTCTCTGGACTCACTGCACTGCATCACCAGTGGTGCCTGTGAAGTCTCTGGTCTCACTGCACTGCATCCCCAGTGGTGCCAGTGCACTCTCTGGACTCACTGCACTGCATCCCCAGTGGTGCCAGTTCACTCTCTGGACTAAATGCACTGCATCCCCAGTGGTGCCAGTGGCTCTCTGGACTCATAGCACTGCATCACCTGTGGTGCCAGTGCACTCTCTGGACTCACTGCAGTGCATCCACAGTGGCGCCAGTGTACTCTCTTAACTCACAGCACTGCATCACCAGTGGTGCCAGTGCACTCTCTGGACTCACTGCACTGCATCCCCAAAGGTGCCACTGCACTCTCTGGACTAACTGCACTGCATCCCCAGTGGTGCCAGTGCACTCTCTGGACTCACTGCACTGCATCACCAGTGGTGCCAGTGTACTCTGTGGACTCACTGCACTGCATCCCCAGTGGTGCCAGTGCACTCTCTGGACTCACTGAACTGCATCCCCAAGGTGCCCGTGCACTCTCTGGACTCACTGCACTGCATCCCCAGTGGTGCCAGTGCACTCTCTGGACTCACTGCACTGCATCCCCAGTGGTGACAGTGCACTCTCTGGACTCACTGCACTGCATCCCCAGTGGTGCCAGTGCACTCTCTGGACTCACTGCACTGCATCCCCAGTGGTGCCACTGCACTCTCTGAAAACACCGGGGTGCAACCGCAGCGGTGCCAGTGCACTCTCTGCACTCACGGCACTGCATCCCCAGTGGTGCCAGTGCACTCTCTGGACTCACTGCAGTGTATCCCCTGTGATGCCAGTGCACTCTGAGGACTCAGTGCACTGCATCCCAGTGGTGCCAGTGCACTCTCTGGACTCACTGCAGTGCATCCCCAGTGGTGCCAGTGCACTCTCTGGACTCACTGCACTGCATCCCAATGGTGCCAGTGCACTCTCTGGACTCACTGCAGTGCATCCCCAGTGGTGCCAGTGCACTCTCTGGACTCACTGCAGTGCATCCCCAGTGGTGCCAGTGCACTCTCTGGACTCACTGCACTGCATTCCCAGTGGTGCCAGTGCACTCTCTGGACTCACTGCACTGCATCCACAGTGGTGCCAGTGCACTCTCTGGACTCACTGCACTGCATCCACAGTGGTGCCAGTGCACTCTCTTTACTCACGGCACTGCATCCCCAGTGGTGCCAGTGCACTCTCTGGACTCACTGTACTGCATCCCCAGTGGTGCCAGTGCACTCTCTGGACTCACTGCACTGCATCCCCAGTGGTGCCAGAGAACTCTCTGGACTCACTGCACTGCATCCCCAGTGGTGCCAGTGCACTCTCTGGACTCACTGCACTGCATCCCCAGTGGTGCCAGTGCGCTCTCTGGACTTGCCGGGGTGCATCCCCAGTGGTGCCAGTGCACTCTCTGGACTCACTGCAGTGCATCCCCAGTGGTGCCAGTGCACTGTCTGGACTCACTGCATTCCCAGTGGTGCCAGGGCACTCTCTGGACTCACTGCACTGCATCCCCAGTGGTGCCTGTGAAGTCTCTGGACTCACTGCAGTGCATCCCCAATGGTGCCAGTGCTCTCTTTGGACTCACTGCACTGCATCCCCAGTGGTGCTACTGTACTCTCTGGACTCACTACACTGCATCCCCAGTGGTGCCAGTGCACTCTCTGGACTCACTGCATTGCATCCCCTTTTGTGCCAGTGCACTCTCTGCACTCACTGCACTGCATCCCCAGTGGTGCCAGTGCACTCTCTGGACTCACTGCACTGCATCCCCAGTGGTGCCAGTGCACTCTCTGGTCTCACTGCACTGCATCCCCAGTGGTGCCAGTGGCTCTCTGGACTCATTGCACTGCATCACCAGTGGTGCCAGTGCACTCTCTGGACTCACTGCAGTGCATCCACAGTGGCGCCAGTGTACTCTCTTAACTCACTGCACTGCATCACCAGTGGTGCCAGTGCACTCTCTGGACTCACTGCACTGCATCCCCAATGGTGCCAGTGCACTCTCTGGACTCACTGCACTGCATCCCCAGTGGTGCCAGTGCACTCTTTGGACTCACTGCAGTGCATCCCCAGTGGTGCCAGTGCACTCTCTGGACTCACTGCACTGCATCCCCAGTGGTGCCAGTGCAATCTCTGGACTCACGGCAGTGCATCCCCAGTGGTGCCAGTGCACTCTCTGGACTCACTGCACTGCATCCCCAGTGGTGCCAGTGCACTCTCTGGACTCACTGCACTGCATCCCCAGTGGTGCCAGTGCACTCTCTGGACTTGCCGGGGTGCATCCCCAGTGGTGCCAGTGCACTCTCTGGACTCACTGCAGTGCATCCCCAGTGGTGCCAGTGCACTGTCTGGACTCACTGCATTCCCAGTGGTGCCAGGGCACTCTCTGGACTCACTGTTGTGCATCCCCAGTGGTGCCTGTGAAGTCTGTGGACTCACTGCAGTGCATCCCTGTGGTGCCAGTGCACTCTTTGGACTCACTGCACTGCATTCCCAGTGGTGCCACTGTACTCTCTGGACTCACTGCACTGCATCCCCAGTGGTGCTACTGTACTCTCTGGACTCACTGCACTACATCCCCAGTGGTGCCAGTTCACTCTCTGGACTCACTGAACTGAATCCCCAGTGGTGCCAGTGCACTCTCTGGACTCACTGCACTGCATCCCCAGTGGTGCCTGTGAAGTCTCTGGACTCACTGCAGTGCATCCCCAGTGGTGCCAGTGCAATCTCAGGACTCACAGCAGTGCAGCTCCAGTTGGTGCCAGTGCACTCTCTGGACTCACTGCAGTGCATCCCCAGTGGTGCCAGTGCACTCTCTGGACTCACTGCAGTGCATTCCCTTTTGTGCCAGTGCACTCTCTGCACTCACTGCACTGCATCCCCAGTGGTGCCAGTGCACTCTCTGGACTCACTGCACTGCATCACCAGTGGTGCCTGTGAAGTCTCTGGTCTCACTGCACTGCATCCCCAGTGGTGCCAGTGCACTCTCTGGACTCACTGCAGTGCATCACCGGTGGTGCCAGTTCACTCTCTGGACTAAATGCACTGCATCCCCAGTGGTGCCAGTGGCTCTCTGGACTCATTGCACTGCATCACCAGTGGTGCCAGTGCACTCTCTGGACTCACTGCAGTGCATCCACAGTGGCGCCAGTGTACTCTCTTAACTCACTGCACTGCATCACCAGTGGTGCCAGTGCACTCTCTGGACTCACTGCACTGCACCCCCAAAGGTGCCACTGCACTCTCTGGACTCACTGCACTGCATCCCCAGTGGTGCCAGTGCACTCTCTGGACTCACTGCACTGCATCACCAGTGGTGCCAGTGTACTCTGTGGACTCACTGCACTGCATCCCCAGTGGTGCCAGTGCACTCTCTGGACTCACTGAACTGCATCCCCAAGGTGCCCGTGCACTCTCTGGACTCACTGCACTGCATCCCCAGTGGTGCCAGTGCACTCTCTGGACTCACTGCATTGCATCCCCAGTGGTGCCAGAGCACTCTCTGGACTCACTGCACTGCATCCCCAGTGGTGCCAGTGCACTCTCTGGACTCACTGCACTGCATCCCCAGTGGTGCCACTGCACTCTCTGAAAACACCGGGGTGCAACCGCAGCGGTGCCAGTGCACTCTCTGCACTCACGGCACTGCATCCCCAGTGGTGCCAGTGCACTCTCTGGACTCACTGCAGTGTATCCCCTGTGATGCCAGTGCACTCTGTGGACTCAGTGCACTGCATCCCAGTGGTGCCAGTCCACTCTCTGGACTCACTCCTGTGCATCCCCAGTGGTGCCAGTGCACTCTCTGGACTCACTGCACTGCATCCCAATGGTGCCAGTGCACTCTCTGGACTCACTGCAGTGCATCCCCAGTGGTGCCAGTGCACTCTCTGGACTCACTGCAGTGCATCCCCAGTGGTGCCAGTGCACTCTCTGGACTCACTGCACTGCATTCCCAGTGGTGCCAGTGCACTCTCTGGACTCACTGCACTGCATCCACAGTGGTGCCAGTGCACTCTCTGGACTCACTGCACTGCATCCACAGTGGTGCCAGTGCACTCTCTTTACTCACGGCACTGCATCCCCAGTGGTGCCAGTGCACTCTCTGGACTCACTGTACTGCATCCCCAGTGGTGCCAGTGCACTCTCTGGACTCACTGCACTGCATCCCCAGTGGTGCCAGAGAACTCTCTGGACTCACTGCACTGCATCCCCAGTGGTGCCAGTGCACTCTCTGGACTCACTGCACTGCATCCCCAGTGGTGCCAGTGCGCTCTCTGGACTTGCCGGGGTGCATCCCCAGTGGTGCCAGTGCACTCTCTGGACTCACTGCAGTGCATCCCCAGTGGTGCCAGTGCACTGTCTGGACTCACTGCATTCCCAGTGGTGCCAGGGCACTCTCTGGACTCACTGCACTGCATCCCCAGTGGTGCCTGTGAAGTCTCTGGACTCACTGCAGTGCATCCCCAATGGTGCCAGTGCTCTCTTTGGACTCACTGCACTGCATCCCCAGTGGTGCTACTGTACTCTCTGGACTCACTACACTGCATCCCCAGTGGTGCCAGTGCACTCTCTGGACTCATTGCACTACATCCTCAGTGGTGCCAGTGCACTCTCTGGACTCACTGCAGTGCATCCCCAGTGGTGCCAGTGCACTCTCTGGACTCACTGCATTGCATCCCCTTTTGTGCCAGTGCACTCTCTGCACTCACTGCACTGCATCCCCAGTGGTGCCAGTGCACTCTCTGGACTCACTGCACTGCATCCCCAGTGGTGCCAGTGCACTCTCTGGTCTCACTGCACTGCATCCCCAGTGGTGCCAGTGCACTCTCTGTACTCACTGCACTGCATCCCCATTGCTGACAGTGCCCTCTCTGGACTCAGTGCACTGCATCCCCAGTGGTGCCAGTTCACTCTCTGGACTAAATGCACTGCATCCGCAGTGGTGCCAGTGGCTCTCTGGACTCATTGCACTGCATCACCAGTGGTGCCAGTGCACTCTCTGGACTCACTGCAGTGCACCCACAGTGGCGCCAGTGTACTCTCTTAACTCACTGCACTGCATCACCAGTGGTGCCAGTGCACTCTCTGGACTCACTGCACTGCATCCCCAATGGTGCCACTGCACTCTCTGGACTCACTGCACTGCATCCCCAGTGGTGCCAGTGCACTCTCTGGACTCACTGCACTGCATCCCCAGTGGTGACAGTGCACTCTCTGGACTCACTGCACTGCATTCCCCGTGGTGCCAGTGCACTCTCTGGACTCACTGCACTGCACCCCAGTGGTGCCACTGCACTCTCTGAAAACACCGGGGTGCAACCGCAGCGGTGCCAGTGCACTCTCTGCACTCACGGCACTGCATCCCCAGTGGTGCCAGTGCACTCTCTGGACTCACTGCAGTGTATCCCCTGTGGTGCCAGTACTCTCCCTGGACTCAGTGCACTGCATCCCAGTGGTGCCAGTGCACTCTCTGGACTCACTGCACTGCATCCCCAGTGGAGCCAGTGCACTCTCTGGACTCACTGCACTGCATCCCAGTGGTGCCAGTGCACTCTCTGGAGTCACTGCAGTGCATCCCCAGTGGTGCCAGTGCACTCTCTGCACTCACTGCACTGCAATCCCAGTGTGGCCAGTGCACTCTCTGGACTCACTGCAGTCCATCCCCAGTGGTGCCAGTGCACTCTCTGGACTCACTGCACTGCATCCACAGTGGTGCCAGTGCACTCTCTTTACTCACTGCACTGCATCCCCACTGGTGCCAGTGCACTCTCTGGACTCACTGTACTGCATCCCCAGTGGTGCCAGTGCACTCTCTGGACTCACTGCACTGCATCCCCAGTGGTGCCAGTGCACTCTCTTTACTCACTGCACTGCATTCCCAGTGGTGCCAGTGCACTCTCTGGACTCACTGCAGTGCATCCCCAGTGGTGCCAGTGCACTCTCTGCACTCACTGCAGTGCATCCCCAGTGGTGGCAGTGCACTCTCTGGAGTCACTGCACTGCATCCCCAGTGGTGCCAGTGCACTCTCTGGACTCACTGCATTCCCAGTGGTGCCAGGGCACTCTCTGGACTCACTGCACTGCATCCCCAGTGGTGCCTGTGAAGTCTCTGGACTCACTGCAGTGCATCCCCAATGGTGCCAGTGCACTCTTTGGACTCACTGCACTGCATCCCCAGTGGTGCCACTGTACTCTTTGGACTCACTACACTGCATCCCCAGTGGTGCCAGTGCACTCTCTGGACTCACTGCATTCCCAGTGGTGCCAGGGCACTCTCTGGACTCACTGCACTGCATCCCCAGTGGTGCCTGTGAAGTCTCTGGACTCACTGCAGTGCATCCCCAATGGTGCCAGTGCACTCTTTGGACTCACTGCACTGCATCCCCAGTGGTGCCACTGTACTCTTTGGACTCACTACACTGCATCCCCTGTGGTGCCAGTGCCCTCTGTGGACTCACTGCACTACATCCCCAGTGGTGCCAGTGCACTCTCTGGACTCACTGCACTGCATCCCCAGTGGTGCCAGTGAACTCTCTGGACTCACTGCAGTGCATCCCCAGTGGTGCTAGTGCACTCTCTGGACTCACTGCACTGCATCCCCAGTGGTGCGAGTGCACTCTCTCGACTCACTGCTCTGCGTTACCAGTGGTGCCAGTGCACTCTCTGGACTCATTGCAGTGCATTCCCAGTGGTGCCAATGCACTCTCTGGACTCACGGCACTGCATCCCCAGTGGTGCCAGTGCACTCTCTGGACTCACTGCAGTGCATCGCCAGTGGTGCCAGTGCAGTCTCTGTGTTAGTGTTGGGGAGAATCGAATGGATGTAATGTCTCTTACGTAATGGGACCTACAGTATAATTAAGCATTGCCAAATGTACTTACATTATCAATTAATCTATGTATACTGGATACTTAGGGAGTACATTGAACAATCAAAAGAGTCATTGAAGGGGAACCTTGGGAGGGAACAGGTACAACCTGACCTTGGATAAGGGCCTGGAAATGATGAAATGAGTTGAAGCAGAACCAAGAAGCGGAGGGAGCATGCATCGAGTAAGAAAGGTGAAAAGTTTAGCGGAGAGGAAGACTCCTTACTTCATCTGGACGACCACCTGGACGACCACCAGAGTGCGCCACGCATGTGCAAAGGTGGAGGGGAGCTACTTAGAATGAAAAGCGAGGCTGCTGTTGCAACCTGTAATGAATATGTATACCTGACGCAATATTGTATGTATAAATAACGGCTGGGAAGTAACGGGACTTGAAGCCAGATTTGGGCACCTGCCCCGGCTTCCAGCGCTGAATAAAGCACCTTCATATCATCACTTGGTGATTATGTGGTTGCTAGGCTAACATCTGGACTCACTGCAGTGCATCCCCAGTGGTGCCAGTGCACTCTCTGGAGTCACTGCAGTGCATCCCCAGTGGTGCCAATGCACTCTCTGGACTCACTGCAGTGCATCCCCAGTGGTGCCGGGGCACTCTCTGGACTCACTGCACTGCATCCCCAGTGGTGCCAGTGCCCTCTGTAGACTCACTGCACTGCGTCCCCAGTGGTGCCAGTGCACTCTCTGGACTCACTGCACTGCATCCCCAGTGGTGCCAGTGCACTCTCTGGACTCAGTGCGCTGCATCCCCAGTGGTGCCACTGCACTCTCTGGAATTGCCGGGGTGCATCCCCAGTGGTGCCAGTGCACTCTCTGGACTCACTGCACTGCATCCCCAGTGGTGCCTGTGAAGTCTCTGGACTCACTGCAGTGCATCCCCAATGGTGCCAGTGCTCTCTTTGGACTCACTGCACTGCATCCCCAGTGGTGCTACTGTACTCTCTGGACTCACTACACTGCATCCCCAGTGGTGCCAGTGCCCTCTGTGGACTCATTGCACTACATCCTCAGTGGTGCCAGTGCACTCTCTGGACTCACTGCACTGCATCACCAGTGGTGCCAGTGCACTCTCTGGACTCACTGCATTGCATCCCCTTTTGTGCCAGTGCACTCTCTGCACTCACTGCACTGCATCCCCAGTGGTGCCAGTGCACTCTCTGGACTCACTGCACTGCATCCCCAGTGGTGCCAGTGCACTCTCTGGTCTCACTGCACTGCATCCCCAGTGGTGCCAGTGCACTCTCTGTACTCACTGCACTGCATCCCCATTGCTGACAGTGCCCTCTCTGGACTCAGTGCACTGCATCCCCAGTGGTGCCAGTTCACTCTCTGGACTAAATGCACTGCATCCGCAGTGGTGCCAGTGGCTCTCTGGACTCATTGCACTGCATCACCAGTGGTGCCAGTGCACTCTCTGGACTCACTGCAGTGCATCCACAGTGGCGCCAGTGTACTCTCTTAACTCACTGCACTGCATCACCAGTGGTGCCAGTGCACTCTCTGGACTCACTGCACTGCATCCCCAATGGTGCCACTGCACTCTCTGGACTCACTGCACTGCATCCCCAGTGGTGCCAGTGCACTCTTTGGACTCACTGCAGTGCATCCCCAGTGGTGCCAGTGCACTCTCTGGACTCACTGCACTGCATCCCCAGTGGTGCCAGTGCAATCTCTGGACTCACGGCAGTGCATCCCCAGTGGTGCCAGTGCACTCTCTGGACTCACTGCACTGCATCCCCAGTGGTGCCAGTGCACTCTCTGGACTCACTGCACTGCATCCCCAGTGGTGCCAGTGCACTCTCTGGACTTGCCGGGGTGCATCCCCAGTGGTGCCAGTGCACTCTCTGGACTCACTGCAGTGCATCCCCAGTGGTGCCAGTGCACTGTCTGGACTCACTGCATTCCCAGTGGTGCCAGGGCACTCTCTGGACTCACTGTTGTGCATCCCCAGTGGTGCCTGTGAAGTCTGTGGACTCACTGCAGTGCATCCCTGTGGTGCCAGTGCACTCTTTGGACTCACTGCACTGCATTCCCAGTGGTGCCACTGTACTCTCTGGACTCACTGCACTGCATCCCCAGTGGTGCTACTGTACTCTCTGGACTCACTGCACTACATCCCCAGTGGTGCCAGTTCACTCTCTGGACTCACTGAACTGAATCCCCAGTGGTGCCAGTGCACTCTCTGGACTCACTGCACTGCATCCCCAGTGGTGCCTGTGAAGTCTCTGGACTCACTGCAGTGCATCCCCAGTGGTGCCAGTGCAATCTCAGGACTCACAGCAGTGCAGCTCCAGTTGGTGCCAGTGCACTCTCTGGACTCACTGCAGTGCATCCCCAGTGGTGCCAGTGCACTCTCTGGACTCACTGCAGTGCATTCCCTTTTGTGCCAGTGCACTCTCTGCACTCACTGCACTGCATCCCCAGTGGTGCCAGTGCACTCTCTGGACTCACTGCACTGCATCACCAGTGGTGCCTGTGAAGTCTCTGGTCTCACTGCACTGCATCCCCAGTGGTGCCAGTGCACTCTCTGGACTCACTGCAGTGCATCACCAGTGGTGCCAGTTCACTCTCTGGACTAAATGCACTGCATCCCCAGTGGTGCCAGTGGCTCTCTGGACTCATTGCACTGCATCACCAGTGGTGCCAGTGCACTCTCTGGACTCACTGCAGTGCATCCACAGTGGCGCCAGTGTACTCTCTTAACTCACTGCACTGCATCACCAGTGGTGCCAGTGCACTCTCTGGACTCACTGCACTGCACCCCCAAAGGTGCCACTGCACTCTCTGGACTCACTGCACTGCATCCCCAGTGGTGCCAGTGCACTCTCTGGACTCACTGCACTGCATCACCAGTGGTGCCAGTGTACTCTGTGGACTCACTGCACTGCATCCCCAGTGGTGCCAGTGCACTCTCTGGACTCACTGAACTGCATCCCCAAGGTGCCCGTGCACTCTCTGGACTCACTGCACTGCATCCCCAGTGGTGCCAGTGCACTCTCTGGACTCACTGCACTGCATCCCCAGTGGTGACAGTGCACTCTCTGGACTCACTGCACTGCATCCCCAGTGGTGCCAGTGCACTCTCTGGACTCACTGCACTGCATCCCCAGTGGTGCCACTGCACTCTCTGAAAACACCGGGGTGCAACCGCAGCGGTGGTACCAGTGCACTCTCTGCACTCACGGCACTGCATCCCCAGTGGTGCCAGTGCACTCTCTGGACTCACTGCAGTGTATCCCCTGTGATGCCAGTGCACTCTGTGGACTCAGTGCACTGCATCCCAGTGGTGCCAGTGCACTCTCTGGACTCACTCCTGTGCATCCCCAGTGGTGCCAGTGCACTCTCTGGACTCACTGCACTGCATCCCAATGGTGCCAGTGCACTCTCTGGACTCACTGCAGTGCATCCCCAGTGGTGCCAGTGCACTCTCTGGACTCACTGCAGTGCATCCCCAGTGGTGCCAGTGCACTCTCTGGACTCACTGCACTGCATTCCCAGTGGTGCCAGTGCACTCTCTGGACTCACTGCACTGCATCCACAGTGGTGCCAGTGCACTCTCTGGACTCACTGCACTGCATCCACAGTGGTGCCAGTGCACTCTCTTTACTCACGGCACTGCATCCCCAGTGGTGCCAGTGCACTCTCTGGACTCACTGTACTGCATCCCCAGTGGTGCCAGTGCACTCTCTGGACTCACTGCACTGCATCCCCAGTGGTGCCAGAGAACTCTCTGGACTCACTGCACTGCATCCCCAGTGGTGCCAGTGCACTCTCTGGACTCACTGCACTGCATCCCCAGTGGTGCCAGTGCGCTCTCTGGACTTGCCGGGGTGCATCCCCAGTGGTGCCAGTGCACTCTCTGGACTCACTGCAGTGCATCCCCAGTGGTGCCAGTGCACTGTCTGGACTCACTGCATTCCCAGTGGTGCCAGGGCACTCTCTGGACTCACTGCACTGCATCCCCAGTGGTGCCTGTGAAGTCTCTGCACTCACTGCAGCGCATCCCCAATGGTGCCAGTGCTCTCTTTGGACTCACTGCACTGCATCCCCAGTGGTGCTACTGTACTCTCTGGACTCACTACACTGCATCCCCAGTGGTGCCAGTGCCCTCTATGGACTCATTGCACTACATCCTCAGTGGTGCCAGTGCACTCTCTGGACTCACTGCAGTGCATCCCCAGTGGTGCCAGTGCACTCTCTGGACTCACTGCATTGCATCCCCTTTTGTGCCAGTGCACTCTCTGCACTCACTGCACTGCATCCCCAGTGGTGCCAGTGCACTCTCTGGACTCACTGCACTGCATCCCCAGTGGTGCCAGTGCACTCTCTGGTCTCACTGCACTGCATCCCCAGTGGTGCCAGTGCACTCTCTGTACTCACTGCACTGCATCCCCATTGCTGACAGTGCCCTCTCTGGACTCAGTGCACTGCATCCCCAGTGGTGCCAGTTCACTCTCTGGACTAAATGCACTGCATCCGCAGTGGTGCCAGTGGCTCTCTGGACTCATTGCACTGCATCACCAGTGGTGCCAGTGCACTCTCTGGACTCACTGCAGTGCACCCACAGTGGCGCCAGTGTACTCTCTTAACTCACTGCACTGCATCACCAGTGGTGCCAGTGCACTCTCTGGACTCACTGCACTGCATCCCCAATGGTGCCACTGCACTCTCTGGACTCACTGCACTGCATCCCCAGTGGTGCCAGTGCACTCTCTGGACTCACTGCACTGCATCCCCAGTGGTGACAGTGCACTCTCTGGACTCACTGCACTGCATTCCCCGTGGTGCCAGTGCACTCTCTGGACTCACTGCACTGCACCCCAGTGGTGCCACTGCACTCTCTGAAAACACCGGGGTGCAACCGCAGCGGTGCCAGTGCACTCTCTGCACTCACGGCACTGCATCCCCAGTGGTGCCAGTGCACTCTCTGGACTCACTGCAGTGTATCCCCTGTGGTGCCAGTACTCTCCCTGGACTCAGTGCACTGCATCCCAGTGGTGCCAGTGCACTCTCTGGACTCACTGCACTGCATCCCCAGTGGAGCCAGTGCACTCTCTGGACTCACTGCACTGCATCCCAGTGGTGCCAGTGCACTCTCTGGAGTCACTGCAGTGCATCCCCAGTGGTGCCAGTGCACTCTCTGCACTCACTGCACTGCAATCCCAGTGTGGCCAGTGCACTCTCTGGACTCACTGCAGTCCATCCCCAGTGGTGCCAGTGCACTCTCTGGACTCACTGCACTGCATCCACAGTGGTGCCAGTGCACTCTCTTTACTCACTACACTGCATCCCCAGTGGTGCCAGTGCCCTCTATGGACTCATTGCACTACATCCTCAGTGGTGCCAGTGCACTCTCTGGACTCACTGCAGTGCATCCCCAGTGGTGCCAGTGCACTCTCTGGACTCACTGCATTGCATCCCCTTTTGTGCCAGTGCACTCTCTGCACTCACTGCACTGCATCCCCAGTGGTGCCAGTGCACTCTCTGGACTCACTGCACTGCATCCCCAGTGGTGCCAGTGCACTCTCTGGTCTCACTGCACTGCATCCCCAGTGGTGCCAGTGCACTCTCTGTACTCACTGCACTGCATCCCCATTGCTGACAGTGCCCTCTCTGGACTCAGTGCACTGCATCCCCAGTGGTGCCAGTTCACTCTCTGGACTAAATGCACTGCATCCGCAGTGGTGCCAGTGGCTCTCTGGACTCATTGCACTGCATCACCAGTGGTGCCAGTGCACTCTCTGGACTCACTGCAGTGCACCCACAGTGGCGCCAGTGTACTCTCTTAACTCACTGCACTGCATCACCAGTGGTGCCAGTGCACTCTCTGGACTCACTGCACTGCATCCCCAATGGTGCCACTGCACTCTCTGGACTCACTGCACTGCATCCCCAGTGGTGCCAGTGCACTCTCTGGACTCACTGCACTGCATCCCCAGTGGTGACAGTGCACTCTCTGGACTCACTGCACTGCATTCCCCGTGGTGCCAGTGCACTCTCTGGACTCACTGCACTGCACCCCAGTGGTGCCACTGCACTCTCTGAAAACACCGGGGTGCAACCGCAGCGGTGCCAGTGCACTCTCTGCACTCACGGCACTGCATCCCCAGTGGTGCCAGTGCACTCTCTGGACTCACTGCAGTGTATCCCCTGTGGTGCCAGTACTCTCCCTGGACTCAGTGCACTGCATCCCAGTGGTGCCAGTGCACTCTCTGGACTCACTGCACTGCATCCCCAGTGGAGCCAGTGCACTCTCTGGACTCACTGCACTGCATCCCAGTGGTGCCAGTGCACTCTCTGGAGTCACTGCAGTGCATCCCCAGTGGTGCCAGTGCACTCTCTGCACTCACTGCACTGCAATCCCAGTGTGGCCAGTGCACTCTCTGGACTCACTGCAGTCCATCCCCAGTGGTGCCAGTGCACTCTCTGGACTCACTGCACTGCATCCACAGTGGTGCCAGTGCACTCTCTTTACTCACTGCACTGCATCCCCACTGGTGCCAGTGCACTCTCTGGACTCACTGTACTGCATCCCCAGTGGTGCCAGTGCACTCTCTGGACTCACTGCACTGCATCCCCAGTGGTGCCAGTGCACTCTCTTTACTCATTGCACTGCAATCCCAGTGGTGCCAGTGCACTCTCTGGACTCACTGCAGTGCATCCCCAGTAGTGCCAGTGCACTCTCTGCACTCACTGCAGTGCATCCCCAGTGGTGGCAGTGCACTCTCTGGAGTCACTGCACTGCATCCCCAGTGGTGCCAGTGCACTCTCTGGACTCACTGCATTCCCAGTGGTGCCAGGGCACTCTCTGGACTCACTGCACTGCATCCCCAGTGGTGCCTGTGAAGTCTCTGGACTCACTGCAGTGCATCCCCAATGGTGCCAGTGCACTCTTTGGACTCACTGCACTGCATCCCCAGTGGTGCCACTGTACTCTTTGGACTCACTACACTGCATCCCCTGTGGTGCCAGTGCCCTCTGTGGACTCACTGCACTACATCCCCAGTGGTGCCAGTGCACTCTCTGGACTCACTGCACTGCATCCCCAGTGGTGCCAGTGAACTCTCTGGACTCACTGCAGTGCATCCCCAGTGGTGCTAGTGCACTCTCTGGACTCACTGCACTGCATCCCCAGTGGTGCGAGTGCACTCTCTCGACTCACTGCTCTGCGTTACCAGTGGTGCCAGTGCACTCTCTGGACTCATTGCAGTGCATTCCCAGTGGTGCCAATGCACTCTCTGGACTCACGGCACTGCATCCCCAGTGGTGCCAGTGCACTCTCTGGACTCACTGCAGTGCATCGCCAGTGGTGCCAGTGCAGTCTCTGTGTTAGTGTTGGGGAGAATCGAATGGATGTAATGTCTCTTACGTAATGGGACCTACAGTATAATTAAGCATTGCCAAATGTACTTACATTATCAATTAATCTATGTATACTGGATACTTAGGGAGTACATTGAACAATCAAAAGAGTCATTGAAGGGGAACCTTGGGAGGGAACAGGTACAACCTGACCTTGGATAAGGGCCTGGAAATGATGAAATGAGTTGAAGCAGAACCAAGAAGCGGAGGGAGCATGCATCGAGTAAGAAAGGTGAAAAGTTTAGCGGAGAGGAAGACTCCTTACTTCATCTGGACGACCACCTGGACGACCACCAGAGTGCGCCACGCATGTGCAAAGGTGGAGGGGAGCTACTTAGAATGAAAAGCGAGGCTGCTGTTGCAACCTGTAATGAATATGTATACCTGACGCAATATTGTATGTATAAATAACGGCTGGGAAGTAACGGGACTTGAAGCCAGATTTGGGCACCTGCCCCGGCTTCCAGCGCTGAATAAAGCACCTTCATATAATCACTTGGTGATTATGTGGTTGCTAGGCTAACATCTGGACTCACTGCAGTGCATCCCCAGTGGTGCCAGTGCACTCTCTGGAGTCACTGCAGTGCATCCCCAGTGGTGCCAATGCACTCTCTGGACTCACTGCAGTGCATCCCCAGTGGTGCCGGGGCACTCTCTGGACTCACTGCACTGCATCCCCAGTGGTGCCAGTGCCCTCTGTAGACTCACTGCACTGCGTCCCCAGTGGTGCCAGTGCACTCTCTGGACTCACTGCACTGCATCCCCAGTGGTGCCAGTGCACTCTCTGGACTCAGTGCGCTGCATCCCCAGTGGTGCCAGTGCACTCTCTGGAATTGCCGGGGTGCATCCCCAGTGGTGCCAGTGCACTCTCTGGACTCACTGCACTGCATCCACAGTGGTGCCAGTGCACTCTCTGGACTCACTGCACTTCATCCCCAGTGGTGCCAGTGCCCTCTGTGGACTCACTGCACTGCATCCCCAGTGGTGCCAGTGCACTCTCTGAACACACCGCACTGCATCCCCAGTGGTGCCACTGCACTCTCTGAGCTCACTGCACTGCATCCCCATTGGTGCCAGTGCACTCTCTTTACTCACTGCACTGCATCCCCATTGGTGCCAGTGCACTCTCTGGACTCACTGTACTGCATCCCCAGTGGTGCCAGTGCACTCTCTGACTCACTGCACTTCATCCCCAGTGGTGCCAGTGCACTCTCTGGATTCACGGCAGTGCATCCCCAGTGGTGCCAGTGCACTCTCTGGACTCACGGCAGTGCATCCCCAGAGGTGCCAGTGCACTCTCTGGACTCACTGCACTGCATCCCCATTGGTGCCAGTGCACTCTCTGGACTTGCCGGGGTGCATCCCCAGTGGTGCCAGTGCAGTCTCTGTGTTAGTGTTGGGGAGAATCGAATGGATATTTTACTAATGTCTCTTAGGTAATGGGACCTACAGTATAATTAAGCATTGCCAAATGTACTTACATTATCAATTAATCTATGTATACTGGATACTTAGGGAGTACATTGAACAATCAAAAGAATCATTAAAGGGGAACCTTGGGAGGGAACAGGTACAACCTGACCGTGGATAAGGGCCTGGAAATGATGAAATGAGTTGAAGCAGAACCAAGAAACGGAGGGAGCACGCGTCGAGTAAGAAAGGTGAAAAGTTTAGCGGAGAGGAAGACTCCTTACTTCATCTGGACGACCACCAAGTGCGCCACGCATGTGCAAAGGGGACGGGAGCTAATTAGAATGAAAAGCGAGGCTGCTGTTGCAACCTGTAAAGAATATGTATACCTGACGCAATATTGTATGTATAAATAACGGCTGGGAAGTAACGGGACTTGAAGCCAGATTTGGGCACCTGCCCCGGCTTCCAGCGCTGAATAAAGCACCTTCATATAATCACTTGGTGATGATGTGGTTGCTAGGCTAACATCTGGACTCACTGCAGTGCATCCCCAGTGGTGCCAGTGCACTCTCTGGACTCACTGCACTGCATCCCCAGTGGTGCCAGTGCACTCTCTGGACTCACTGCAGTGCATCCCCAGTGGTGCCAGTGCACTCCCTGGACTCACTGCGCTGCATCTCCAGTGGTGCCAGTGCACTCTCTGGACTCACCGGGGTGCATCCCCAGTGGTGCCAGTGCACTCTCTGGACTCACTGCACTGCATCCCCAGTGGTGCCAGTGCACTCTCTGGACTCAGTGCGCTGCATCCCCAGTGGTGCCAGTGCACTCTCTGGACTTGCCAGGGTGCATCCCCAGTGGTGCCTGTGAAGTCTCTGGACTCACTGCATTGCATCCCAAGTGGTGCCAGTGCACTCTCTGGACTCACTGCAGTGCATCCCCAGTGGTGCCACTGCAACCTCTGGTCTCACTGCAGTGCATCCCCAGTGGTGCCAGTGCACTCTCTGGACTCACTGCAGTGCATCCCCTGTGGTACCAGTGCACTCTCTGGACTCACTGCACTGCATCCCCACTGGTGCCAGTGCACTCTCTGGACTCACTGCAGTGCATCCCCAGTGGTGCCAGTGCACTCTCTGGACTCACTGCACTGCATCCCCAGTGGTGCCAGTGCACTCTCTGGACTTGCCGGGGTGCATCCCCAGTGGTGCCAGTGCACTCTCTGTACTCACTGCACTGCATCCCCAGTGGTGCCAGTGAACTCTCTGGACTCACTGCATTCCCAGTGGTGCCAGGGCACTCTCTGGACTCACTGCACTGCATCCCCAGTGGTGCCACTGTACTCTCTTTACTCACTGCACTGCATCCCCAGTGGTGCCAGTGCACTCTCTGGACTCACTGTACTGCATCCCTAGTGGTGCCAGTGCACTCTCTGGACTCACTGCATTCCCAGTGGTGCCAGGGCACTCTCTGGACTCACTGCACTGCATCCCCAGTGGTGCCTGTGAAGTCTCTGGACTCACTGCAGTGCATCCCCAATGGTGCCAGTGCACTCTTTGGACTCACTGCACTGCATCCCCAGTGGTGCCACTGTACTCTTTGGACTCACTACACTGCATCCCCTGTGGTGCCAGTGCCCTCTGTGGACTCACTGCACTACATCCCCAGTGGTGCCAGTGCACTCTCTGGACTCACTGCACTGCATCCCCAGTGGTGCCAGTGCACTCTCTGGACTCACTGCACTGCATCCCCAGTGGTGCCAGTGCACACTCTGGACTCACTGCAGTGCATCCCCAGTGGTGCTAGTGCACTCTCTGGACTCACTGCACTGCAACCCCAGTGGTGCGAGTGCACTCTCTCGACTCACTGCTCTGCGTTACCAGTGGTGCCAGTGCACTCTCTGGACTAATTGCAGTGCATTCCCAGTGGTGCCAATGCACTCTCTGGATTCACGGCACTGCATCCCCAGTGGTGCCAGTGCACTCTCTGGACTCACTGCACTGCATCCCCAGTGGTGCCTGTGAAGTCTCTGGACACACTGCAGTGCATCCCCAGTGGTGCCAGTGCAATCTCAGGACTCACAGCAGTGCAGGTCCAGTTGGTGCCAGTGCACTCTCTGGACTCACTGCACTGCATCCCCAGTAGTGCCAGTGCACTCTCTGGCCTCACTGCACTGCATCCCCAGTGGTGCCAGTGTACTCTCTGGACTCAGTGGACTGCATCCCCAGTGGTGCCAGTGCACTCTCTGGACTCACTGCAGTGCATCCCCAGTGGTGCCAGTGCACTCTCTGGACTCACTGCACTGCATCACCAGTGGTGCCAGTGCACTCTCTGGACTCACTGCAGTGCATTCCCTTTTGTGCCAGTGCACTCTCTGCACTCACTGCACTGCATCCCCAGTGGTGCCAGTGCACTCTCTGGACTCACTGCACTGCATCCCCAGTAGTGCCTGTGAAGTCTCTGGACTCACTGCAGTGCATCCCCAGTGGTGCCAGTGCCCTCTCTGGACTCAGTGCACTGCATCCCCAGTGGTGCCAGTTCACTCTCTGGACTAAATGCACTGCATTCCCAGTGGTGCCAGTGGCTCTCTGGACTAATTGCACTGCATCACCAGTGGTGCCAGTGCACTCTCTGGACTCACTGCAGTGCATCCACAGTGGCGCCAGTGTACTCTCTTAACTCACTGCACTGCATCACCAGTGGTGCCAGTGCACTCTCTGGACTCACTGCACTGCATCCCCAATGGTGCCACTGCACTCTCTGGACTCACTGCCCTGCATCCGCAGTGGTGCCAGTGCACTCTCTGGACTCACTGCACTGCATCACCAGTGGTGCCAGTGCACTCTGTGGACTCACTGCACTGCATCCCCAGTTGTGCCAGTGCACTCTCTGGACACACTGAACTGCATCCCCAAGGTGCTAGTGCACTCTCTGGACTCACTGCACTGCATCCCCAGTGGTGCCAGTGCACTCTCTGAACTCACTGCACTGCATCCCCAGTGGTGACAGTGCACTCTCTGGACTCACTGCACTGCATCCCCCGTGGTGCCAGTGCACTCTCTGGACTCACTGCACTGCATCCCCAGTGGTGCCAGTGCACTCTCTTTACTCAGTGCACTGCATCCCCAGTGGTGCCAGTGCACTCTCTGGACTCACTGTACTGCATCCCCAGTGGTGCCAGTGCACTCTCTGGACTCACTGCAGTGCAGCTCCAGTTGGTGCCAGTGCACTCTCTGGACTCACTGCACTGCATACCCTGTGGTGCCAGTGCACTCTCTGGAGTCACTGCACTGCATCCCCAGTGGTGCCAGTGCACTCTCTGCACTCACTGCATTGCATCCCCAGTGGTGCCAGTGCACTCTCTGGACTCACTGCACTGCATCACCAGTGGTGCCAGTGCACTCTCTGGACTTGCAGGGGTGCATCCCCAGTGGTGCCAGTGCACTCTCTGTACTCACTGCAGTGCATCCCCAGTGGTGCCAGTGAACTCTCTGGACTCACTGCATTCCCAGTGGTGCCAGGGCACTCTCTGGACTCACTGCACTGCATCCCCAGTGGTGCCACTGTACTCTCTTTAGTCACTGCACTGCATCCCCAGTGGTGCCAGTGCACTCTCTGGACTCACTGCACTGCATCCCCAGTGGTGCCACTGCACTCTCTGGACTCACTGTACTGCATACCCAGTGGTGCCAGTGCACTCTCTGCACTCACTGCAGTGCATCCCCAGTGGTGCCAGTGCACTCTCTGGACTCACTGCACTGCATCCCCAGTGGTGCCAGTGCACTGTCTGGACTCACTGCATTCCCAGTGGTGCCAGGGCACTCTCTGGACTCACTGCACTGCATCCCCAGTGGTGCCTGTGAAGTCTCTGGACTCACTGCAGTGCATCCCCAATGGTGCCAGTGCACTCTTTGGACTCACTGCACTGCATCCCCAGTGGTGCCAGTGCACTCTCTGGACTCATTGCAGTGCATCCCCAGTGGTGCCAATGCACTCTCTGGACTCACGGCACTGCATCCCCAGTGGTGCCAGTGCACTCTCTGGACTCACTGCACTGCATCCCCAGTGGTGCCAGTGCACTCTCAGGAGTCACTGCGCTGCATCCCCAGTGGTTCCAGTGCACTCTCTGGACTCACTGCACTGCAACTCCAGTGGTGCCAGTGCACTCTCTAGAGTCACTGCAGTGCATCCCCAGTGGTGCCAGTGCACTCTCTGGACTCACTGCACTGCATCCCAGGTGGTGCCAGTGCACTCTCTGGACTCACTGCAGTGCATCGCCAGTGGTGCCAGTGCACTCTCTGGACTCACTGCACTGCATCCCCAGTGGTGCCAGTGCCCTCTCTGGACTCACTGCACTGCATCCCCAGTGGTGCCAGTGCAGTCTCTGTGTTAGTGTTGGGGAGAATCGAATGGATGTAATGTCTCTTACGTAATGGGACCTACAGTATAATTAAGCATTGCCAAATGTACTTACATTATCAATTAATCTATGTATACTGGATACTTAGGGAGTACATTGAACAATCAAAAGAGTCATTGAAGGGGAACCTTGGGAGGGAACAGGTACAACCTGACCTTGGATAAGGGCCTGGAAATGATGAAATGAGTTGAAGCAGAACCAAGAAGCGGAGGGAGCATGCATCGAGTAAGAAAGGTGAAAAGTTTAGCGGAGAGGAAGACTCCTTACTTCATCTGGACGACCACCTGGACGACCACCAGAGTGTGCCACGCATGTGCAAAGGTGGAGGGGAGCTACTTAGAATGAAAAGCGAGGCTGCTGTTGCAACCTGTAATGAATATGTATACCTGACGCAATATTGTATGTATAAATAACGGCTGGGAAGTAACGGGACTTGAAGCCAGATTTGGGCACCTGCCCCGGCTTCCAGCGCTGAATAAAGCACCTTCATATCATCACTTGGTGATTATGTGGTTGCTAGGCTAACATCTGGACTCACTGCAGTGCATCCCCAGTGGTGCCAGTGCACTCTCTGGACTCACTGCAGTGCATCCCCAGTGGTGCCGGGGCACTCTCTGGACTCACTGCACTGCATCCCCTGTGGTGCCAGTGCCCTCTGTAGACTCACTGCACTGCGTCCCCAGTGGTGCCAGTGCACTCTCTGGACTCACTGCACTGCATCCCCAGTGGTGCCAGTGCACTCTCTGGACTCAGTGCGCTGCATCCCCAGTGGTGCCAGTGCACTCTCTGGAATTGCCGGGGTGCATCCCCAGTGGTGCCAGTGCACTCTCTGGACTCACTGCACTGCATCCACAGTGGTGCCAGTGCACTCTCTGGACTCACTGCACTTCATCCCCAGTGGTGCCAGTGCCCTCTGTGGACTCACTGCACTGCATCCCCAGTGGTGCCAGTGCACTCTCTGAACACACCGCACTGCATCCCCAGTGGTGCCACTGCACTCTCTGAGCTCACTGCACTTCATCCCCATTGGTGCCAGTGCACTCTCTTTACTCACTGCACTGCATCCCCATTGGTGCCAGTGCACTCTCTGGACTCACTGTACTGCATCCCCAGTGGTGCCAGTGCACTCTCTGACTCACTGCACTGCATCCCCAGTGGTGCCAGTGCACTCTCTGGATTCACGGCAGTGCATCCCCAGTGGTGCCAGTGCACTCTCTGGACTCACGGCAGTGCATCCCCAGAGGTGCCAGTGCACTCTCTGGACTCACTGCACTGCATCCCCAGTGGTGCCAGTGCACTCTCTGGACTTGCCGGGGTGCATCCCCAGTGGTGCCAGTGCAGTCTCTGTGTTAGTGTTGGGGAGAATCGAATGGATATTTTACTAATGTCTCTTAGGTAATGGGACCTACAGTATAATTAAGCATTGCCAAATGTACTTACATTATCAATTAATCTATGTATACTGGATACTTAGGGAGTACATTGAACAATCAAAAGAATCATTGAAGGGGAACCTTGGGAGGGAACAGGTACAACCTGACCTTGGATAAGGGCCTGGAAATGATGAAATGAGTTGAAGCAGAACCAAGAAACGGAGGGAGCACGCGTCGAGTAAGAAAGGTGAAAAGTTTAGCGGAGAGGAAGATTCCTTACTTCATCTGGACGACCACCAAGTGCGCCACGCATGTGCAAAGGGGAGGGGAGCTAATTAGAATGAAAAGCGAGGCTGCTGTTGCAACCTGTAAAGAATATGTATACCTGACGCAATATTGTATGTATAAATAACGGCTGGGAAGTAACGGGACTTGAAGCCAGATTTGGGCACCTGCCCCGGCTTCCAGCGCTGAATAAAGCACCTTCATATAATCACTTGGTGATTATGTGGTTGCTAGGCTAACATCTGGACTCACTGCAGTGCATCCCCAGTGGTGCCAGTGCACTCCCTGGACTCACTGCGCTGCATCCCCAGTGGTGCCAGTGCACTCTCTGGACTCACCGGGGTGCATCCCCAGTGGTGCCAGTGCACTCTCTGGACTCACTGCACTGCATCCCCAGTGGTGCCAGTGCACTCTCTGGACTCAGTGCGCTGCATCCCCAGTGGTGCCAGTGCACTCTCTGGACTTGCCAGGGTGCATCCCCAGTGGTGCCAGTGCACTCTCTGGACTCACTGCATTGCATCCCAAGTGGTGCCAGTGCACTCTCTGGACTCACTGCAGTGCATCCCCAGTGGTGCCACTGCAACCTCTGGTCTCACTGCAGTGCATCCCCAGTGGTGCCAGTGCACTCTCTGGACTCACTGCAGTGCATCCCCTGTGGTACCAGTGCACTCTCTGGACTCACTGCACTGCATCCCCACTGGTGCCAGTGCACTCTCTTTACTCACTGCACTGCATCCCCATTGGTGCCAGTGCACTCTCTGGACTCACTGTACTGCATCCCCAGTGGTGCCAGTGCACTCTCTGACTCACTGCACTGCATCCCCAGTGGTGCCAGTGCACTCTCTGGATTCACGGCAGTGCATCCCCAGTGGTGCCAGTGCACTCTCTGGACTCACGGCAGTGCATCCCCAGAGGTGCCAGTGCACTCTCTGGACTCACTGCACTGCATCCCCAGTGGTGCCAGTGCACTCTCTGGACTTGCCGGGGTGCATCCCCAGTGGTGCCAGTGCAGTCTCTGTGTTAGTGTTGGGGAGAATCGAATGGATATTTTACTAATGTCTCTTAGGTAATGGGACCTACAGTATAATTAAGCATTGCCAAATGTACTTACATTATCAATTAATCTATGTATACTGGATACTTAGGGAGTACATTGAACAATCAAAAGAATCATTGAAGGGGAACCTTGGGAGGGAACAGGTACAACCTGACCTTGGATAAGGGCCTGGAAATGATGAAATGAGTTGAAGCAGAACCAAGAAACGGAGGGAGCACGCGTCGAGTAAGAAAGGTGAAAAGTTTAGCGGAGAGGAAGATTCCTTACTTCATCTGGACGACCACCAAGTGCGCCACGCATGTGCAAAGGGGAGGGGAGCTAATTAGAATGAAAAGCGAGGCTGCTGTTGCAACCTGTAAAGAATATGTATACCTGACGCAATATTGTATGTATAAATAACGGCTGGGAAGTAACGGGACTTGAAGCCAGATTTGGGCACCTGCCCCGGCTTCCAGCGCTGAATAAAGCACCTTCATATAATCACTTGGTGATTATGTGGTTGCTAGGCTAACATCTGGACTCACTGCAGTGCATCCCCAGTGGTGCCAGTGCACTCCCTGGACTCACTGCGCTGCATCCCCAGTGGTGCCAGTGCACTCTCTGGACTCACCGGGGTGCATCCCCAGTGGTGCCAGTGCACTCTCTGGACTCACTGCACTGCATCCCCAGTGGTGCCAGTGCACTCTCTGGACTCAGTGCGCTGCATCCCCAGTGGTGCCAGTGCACTCTCTGGACTTGCCAGGGTGCATCCCCAGTGGTGCCAGTGCACTCTCTGGACTCACTGCATTGCATCCCAAGTGGTGCCAGTGCACTCTCTGGACTCACTGCAGTGCATCCCCAGTGGTGCCACTGCAACCTCTGGTCTCACTGCAGTGCATCCCCAGTGGTGCCAGTGCACTCTCTGGACTCACTGCAGTGCATCCCCTGTGGTACCAGTGCACTCTCTGGACTCACTGCACTGCATCCCCACTGGTGCCAGTGCACTCTCTGGACTCACTGCACTGCATCCCCAGTGGTGCCAGTGCACTCTCTGGACTCACTGCACTGCATCCCCAGTGGTGACAGTGCACTCTCTGGACTTGCCGGGGTGCATCGCCATTGGTGCCAGTGCACTCTCTGGAGTCACCGGGGTGCATCCCCAGAGGTGCCAGTGCACTCTCTGGACTCACTGTACTGCATCCCCAGTGGTGCCTGTGAAGTCTCTGGACTCACTGCAGTGCATCCCAGTGGTGCCAGTGCAATCTCAGGACTCACAGCAGTGCAGCTCAGTTGGTGCCAGTGCACTCTCTGCACTCACGAAAGTGCATCCCCAGTGTTGCCAGTGCACTCTCTGGACTCACTGCAGTGCATCCCCTGTGGTGCCAGTGCACTCTGTGGACTCAGTGCACTGCATCCCAGTGGTGCCAGTGCACTCTCTGGACTCACTAAACTGCATCCCAGTGGTGACAGTGCACTCTCTGGACTCACTGCAGTGCATCCCCAGTGGTGCCAGTGCACTCTCTGGACTCACTGCACTGCATCCCCAGTGGTGCCAGTGCACTCTCTGGACTCACTGCACTGCATCCCCAGTGGTGCCAGTGCACTCTCTGGACTCACTGCACTGCATCCCCAGTGGTACCAGTGCACTCTCTGGACTCACTGCACTGCATCCCCAGTGGTGCCAGTGCACTCTTTGAACTCACTGCAGTGCATCCCCAGTGGTGCCAGTGCACTCTCTGGACTCACTGCACTGCATACCCAGTGGTGCCAGTGCAATCTCTGGACTCACGGCAGTGCATCCCCAGTGGTGCCAGTGCACTCTCTGGACTCACTGCACTGCATCCCCAGTGGTGCCAGTGCACTCTCTGGACTCACTGCAGTGCATCCCCAGTGGTGCCAGTGCACTCTCTGGACTTGCCGGGGTGCATCCCCAGTGGTGCCAGTGCACTCTCTGGACTCACTGCAGTGCATCCCCAGTGGTGCCAGTGCACTGTCTGGACTCACTGCATTCCCAGTGGTTCCAGGGCACTCTCTGGACTCACTGCATTGCATCCCCAGTGGTGCCTGTATAGTCTGTGGACTCACTGCAGTGCATCCCTGTGGTGCCAGTGCACTCTTTGGACTCACTGCACTGCATCCCCAGTGGTGCCACTGTACTCTCTGGACTCACTGCACTGCATCCCCATTGGTGCCAGTGCACTCTCTGGACTCACTGCACTACATCCCCAGTGGTGCCAGTGAACTCTCTGGACTCACTGCACTGCATCCCCAGTGGTGCCAGTGCACTCTCTGGACTCACTGCAGTGCATCCCCAGTGGTGCTAGTGTACTCTCTGGACTCACTGCACTGCATCCCCTGTGGTGCCAAGGCACTCTCTGTACTCACTGCTCTGCGTTGCCATTGGTGCCAGTGCACTCTCTGGACTCATTGCAGTGCATCCCCAGTGGTGCCAATGCACTCTCTGGACTCACGGCACTGCATCCCCAATGGTGACAGTGCACTCTCTGGACTCACTGCACTGCATCCCCAGTGGTGCCAGTGCACTCTCAGGAGTCACTGCGCTGCATCCCCAGTGGTTCCAGTGCACTCTCTTGACTCACTGCACTTCAACTCCAGTGGTGCCAGTGCACTCTCTGGACTCACTGCACTGCATCCCCAGTGGTGCCAGTGCATTCTCTGGACTCACTGCACTGCATCCCAGGTGGTGCCAGTGCACTCTCTGGACTCACTGCAGTGCATCGCCAGTGGTGCCAGTGCACTCTCTGGACTCACTGCAGTGCATCGCCAGTGGTGCCAGTGCCCTCTCTGGACTCACTGCACTGCATCCCCAGTGGTGCCAGTGCAGTCTCTGTGTTAGTGTTGGGGAGAATCGAATGGATGTTTTACTAATGTCTCTTAGGTAATGGGACCTACAGTATAATTAAGCATTGCCAAATGTACTTACATTATCAATTAATCTATGTATACTGGATACTTAGGGAGTACATTGAACAATCAAAAGAGTCATTGAAGGGGAACCTTGGGAGGGAACAGGTACAACCTGACCTTGGATAAGGGCCTGGAAATGATGAAATGAGTTGAAGCAGAACCAAGAAGCGGAGGGAGCATGCGTCGAGTAAGAAAGGTGAAAAGTTTAGCGGAGAGGAAGACTCCTTTCTTCATCTGGATGACCACCTGGACGACCACCAGAGTGCACCACGCATGTGCAAAGGGGAGGGGAGCTAATTAGAATGAAAAGCGAGGCTGCTGTTGCAACCTGTAAAGAATATGTATACCTGACGCAATATTGTATGTATAAATAATGGCTGGGAAGTAACGGGACTTGAAGCCAGATTTGGGCACCTGCCCCGGCTTCCAGCGCTGAATAAAGCACCTTCATATAATCACTTCGTGATTATGTGGTTGCTAGGCTAACATCTGGACTCACTGCAGTGCATCCCCAGTAGTGCCAGTGCACTCCCTGGACTCAGTGCAGTGCATCCCCAGTGGTGACAGTGCCCTCTCTGGACTCACTGCAGTGCATCCCCAGTGGTGCCAGTGCACTCTCTGGACTCACTGCAGTGCATCCCCAGTGGTACCAGTGCACTCTCTGGACTCACTGCAGTGCATCCCCAATGGTACCAGTGCCCTCTCTGGACTCACTGCACTGCATCCCCAGTGGTGCCACTGCAACCTCTGGTCTCACTGCACTGCATCCCCAGTGGTGCCAGTGCACTCTCTGGACTCACTGCACTGCATCCCCAGTGGTACCAGTGCACTCGCTGGACTCACTGCACTGCATCCCCATTGGTGCCAGTGCACTCTCTGGACTCACTGCACTGCATCCCCAGTGGTGACAGTGCACTCTCTGGACTTGCCGGGGTGCATCCCCAGTGGTGCCAGTGCACTCTGGACTCACTGCACTACTTCCCCAATGGTGCCAGTTCACTCTCTGGACTCACTGAACTGAATCCCCAGTAGTGCCAGTGTACTCTCTGGACTCACTGTACTGCATCCCCAGTGGTGCCTGTGAAATCCCTGGACTCACTGCAGTGCATCCCCAGTGGTGCCAGTGCAATCTCAGGACTCACAGCAGTGCAGCTCCAGTTGGTGCCAGTGCACTCTCTGCACTCACTGCACTGCATCCCCAGTGGTGCCAGTGCACTCTCTGGACTCACTGCACTGCATCCCCAGAGGTGCCAGTGCACTCTCTGGACTCACTGCAGTGCATCCCCTGTGGTGCCATTGCACTCTCAGGACTCACTGCACTGCATCCCCAGTGGTGCCAGTGCACTCTCTGGTCTCACTGCAGTGCATCCCCAGTGGTGCCAGTGCTCTGTGGACTCATTGCACTGCATCACCACTGGTGCCAGTGCACTCTCTGGACTCACTGCAGTGCATCCACAGTGGTGCCAGTGTACTCTCTTAACTCACTTCACTGCATCCCCAGTGGTGCCAGTGCACTCTCTGGACTCACTGCACTGCAACCCCAGTGGTGCCAGTGCACTCTCTGGACTCACAGCACTGCATCCCCTGTGGTGCCAGTGCACTCTCTGGACTCACTAAACTGCATCCCCAGTGGTGCCAGTGCACTCTGTGGAGTCACTGCACTGCATCCCCAGTGGTGCCAGTGCACTCTCTGGACTCACTGCACTGCATCCCCAAGGTGCCAGTGCACTCTCTGGACTCACTGCACTGCATCCCCAGTGGTGCCAGTGCACTCTCTGGACTCACTGCACTGCATCCCCAGTGGTGCCAGTGCACTCTCTGGACTCACTGCACTGCATCCCCAGTGGTGCCACTGCACTCTCTGAAAACACCGGGGTGCAAACGCAGCGGTGCCAGTGCACTCTCTGCACTCACGGCAGTGCATCCTCAGTGGTGCCAGTGCACTCTCTGGACTCACTGCAGTGTATCCCCTGTGGTGCCAGTGCACTCTGTGGACTCAGTGCACTGCATTCCAGTGGTGCCAGGGCACTCTCTGGACTCACTGCAGTGCATCCCCAGTGGTGCCAGTGCACTCTCTGGACTCACTGCAGTGCATCCCCAGTGGTGCCAGTGCACTCTCTGGACTCACTGCAGTGCATCCCCAGTGGTGCCAGTGCACTCTCTGGACTCACTGCACTGCATCCCCAAGGTGCCAGTGCACTCTGTGAACTCACTGCACTGCATTCCCAGTGGTGCCAGTGCACTCTCTGGACTCACTGCAGTCAACCCCAATGGTGCCAGTGCACTCTCTGGACTCACTGCAGTGCATCCCAAGTGGTGCCAGTGCACTCTCTGGACTCACTGCAGTGCATCCCCAGTGGTGCCAGGGCACTCTCTGCAGACAATGCAGTGCATCACCAAAGGTGACAGTGCACTCTCTGGACTCACTGTACTGCTCGAGCCGCGGCAGCCGCTCCAGCCGCGGTAGCCCCTCCAGCCTCGGCAGCCGCTCCAGCCGCGGCAGCCGCGGCAGCCGGTCCAGCCGCGGCAGCCGCTCCATCCGCTGCAGGCGCTCCAGCCGTGGCAGCCGCTCCTCTCGGTAGCGGCTTTAGCGGCTGCCGCGGCTGGAGCGGCTGCGGCGGCTGGAGCGTCTAGAGCGTCTGCCGCGGCTGGAGGGGCTACCGCGGCTGGATCGGCTGAGGCGGCTGGAGCGGATGCCGCGGCTGGAGCAGTGCACTGAGCCCAGAGAGTCAACTGGCACCACTGGGGATGCAGTACAGTGAGTCCAGAGAGTGCACTGGCACCACTGGGGATGCAGTGCACTGAGTCCAGAGAGGGCACTGTCACCACTGGTGATGCAGTGCAGTGCGTCCAGAGAGCCACTGGCACCACTGGGGATGAAGTGCAGTGAGTCCAGAGAGTGCACTGGCACCACTGGGGATGCAGTGCAGTGAGTCCAGAGAGTGCACTGGCTCCACTGGTGATGCAGTGCAGTGAGTCCAGAGAGTGCACTGGCACCACTGGGGATGCAGTGCAGTGAGACCAGAGAGTGCACTGGCACCACTGGGGATGCAGTGCAGTGAGTCCAGAGAGTGCACTGGCTCCACTGGAGATGCAGTGCAGTGAGTCCAGAGAGTGCACTGGCACCACTGGGGATGCAGTACAGTGAGTCCTGAGAGTGCAATGGCACCACTGGGGATGCAGTGCAGTGAGTCCAGAGAGTGCAGTGGCACCACTGGGGATGCAGTGCAGTGAGTCCAGAGAGTGCACTGGCACCACAGGTAATGCAGTGCAATGAGTCCAGAGAGCCACTGGCACTTCTGGGGATGCACTGCAGTGAGTCCAGAGAGTGAACTGGCACCACTGGGGATGCAGTGCACTGAGTCCAGAGAGGGCACTGTCAGCAATGGGGATGCAGTGCAGTGAGTCCAGAGAGTGCACTGGCACCACTGGGGATGCAGTGCAGTGAGTCCTGAGAGTGCAATGGCACCACTGGGGATGCAGTGCAGTGAGTCCAGAGAGTGCACTGGCACCACTGGGGATGCAGTGCAGTGAGTCCAGAGAGTGCACTGGCACCACAGGTGATGCAGTGCAATGAGGCCAGAGAGCCACTGGCACTTCTGGGGATGCACTGCAGTGAGTCCAGAGAGTGCACTGGCACCACTGGGGATGCAGTGCAGTGAGTCCTGAGAGTGCACTGACACCACTGAGGATGCACTGCAGTGAGTCCAGAGAGTGCACTGGCACCACTGGGATGCACTGCAGTGAGTCCTGAGAGTGCAATGGCACCACAGGGGATACCCTGCACTGAGTCCAGAGAGTGCACTGGCACCACTGGGGACGCAGCGCAGTGACTACAGAGAGTGCACTGGCACCACTGGGGATGCACTGCAGTGAGTCCAGAGAGTGCACTGGCACCAGTGGGGATGCAATGCAGTGAGTCCAGAGAGTGCACTGGCACCACTGGGGATGCAGTGCAGTGAGTCCAGAGAGTGCACTGTCAGCACTGGGGATGCACTGCATTGAGTCCAGAGAGTGCACTGGCACCACAGGGGATGCAGTGCAGCGAGTCCAGAGAGTGCACTGGCGCTTCTGGGGATGCAGTGCAGTGAGTGCAGAGAGTGCACTAGCACAAAAGGGGATGCACTGCAGTGACTCCAGAAAGTGCACTGGCACCACTGGGGATGCACTGCAGTGAGTCCAGAGAGTGCACTGGCACCACTGGTGATGCAGTCCAGTGAGTCCAGAGAGTACACTGGCACCACTGGGGATGCACTGCAGTGAGTCCAGAGAGTGCACTGGCACCACTGGGGATGCAGTGCAGTTGAGTCCAGAGAGTGCACTGGCACAACAGGGGATGCAGTGCAGTGAGTCCAGAGAGTGCACTGGCACCACTGGGGATGCACTGCAGTGAGTCCAGAGAGTGCACTGGCACCACTGGGGATGCAGTGCAGTGAGTGCAGAGAGTGCACTGGCACCACTGGGGATGCAGTGCAGTGAGTCCAGAGAGTGCACTGGCACCACTGGGGATGCACTGCAGTGAGTCCAGAGAGTGCACTGGCACCAATGGGGATGCACTGCACTGAGTCCAGAGACTGCACTGGCACCACTGGGGTTTTAGTGCAGTTAGTCTAGAGAGTGCACTGGCACCACTGGGATGCAGTGCAGTGAGTCCAGAGAGTGCCCTTGCACCACTGGGGATAAACTGCAGTGAGTCCAGACAGTGCACTGGCACCACTGGGGATGCACTGCAGTGAGACCAGAGAGTTCTCTGGCACCACTGGGGAAGCAGTTTAGTGAGTCCAGAGAGTGTACCGGCTCCAATGGGGATACACTGCAGTGAGTCCAGAGAGTGCACTGGCTCCACTGGGGATGCAGTGCAGTGAGTCCAGAGAGTGCACTGGCACCACTGGGGATGCAGCACAGTGAGTCCAGAGAGTGCTCTGGCACCACTGAGCTGCACTGCAGTGAGTCCAGAGATTGCACTGGCACCACTGGGGATGCACTGCAGTGAGTCCAGAGACTACACTGGCACCACTGGGGATGCAGTGCAGTGAGTCCAGAGAGTGCACTGGCACCACTGTTGATGCAGTGCAGTGAGTCCAGAGAGTGCACTGGCACCACTGGTGATGCACTGCAGTGAGTCCAGAGAGTGCACTGGCACCACTGGGGATGCAGTGCAGTGAGTCCAGAGAGCCACTGGCACCACTGGGGATGAAGTGCAGTGAGTCCAGAGAGTGCACTAGCACCATTGGGGATGCAGTGCACTGAGTCCAGAGACTGCACTGGCACCACTGGGGATGCAGTGCACTGAGTCCACAGAGTGCACTCTCAGCACAGGGGATGAACTGCAGTGAGTCCAGAGAGTGCAGTGGCACCAATGGGGATGCAGTGCTGTGAGTCCAGAGAGTGCCCTGGCACCACTGGGGATGCAGTGAGTCCAGATATTGTACTGGCACCACAGGGGATGCACTGCAGTGAGTCCAGAGACTTCACAGGCACCACTGGGGATGCAGTGCAGTGAGTCCAGAGAATGAACTGGCACCACTGGGGATGCAGTGCAGTGAGTCCAGAGAGTGCACTGGCACCACCGGAGATTCACTGCAGTGAGTCCAGAGAGTGCACTGGCACCACTGGGGACGCAGTGCAGTGACTACAGAGAGTGCACTGGCACCATTGGGGATGCAGTGCACTGAGTCCAGAGAGTGCACTGGCACCAGTGGGGATGCACTGCAGTGAGTACAGAGAGTGCACTGGCACCTCAGGGGCTGCACTGCAGTGAGTCCAGAGAGTACACTGGCACCTCTGGGGATGCACTGCAGTGAGTCCAGAGAGTGCACTGGCACCACTGGGATGCAGTGCAGTGAGTCCACAGAGTGCACTGGCACCACTGGGGATACACTGCAGTGAGTCCAGAGAGTGCACTGGCACCACTGGGGACGCAGTGCAGTGACTACAGAGAGTGCACTGGCACCATTGGGGATGCAGTGCACTGAGTCCAGAGAGTGCACTGGCACCAGTGGGGATGCACTGCAGTGGGTCCAGAGAGTGCACTGGCACCACTGGGGATGCAGTACAGTGAGTCCAGAGAGTGCACTGGCACCACTGTGGATGCAGTGCAGTGACTCCAGAGAGTGCACTGGCACCACTGGTGATGCACTGCAGTGAGTCCAGAGAGTGCACTGGCACCACTGGGGATGCAGTGCAGTGAGTCCAGAGAGTGCACTGGCACCACTGGGGAAGCACTGCAGTGAGTCCAGAGAGTGCACTGGCACCACTGGGGATGCACTGCACTGAGTCCAGAGAGTGCACTGACACCACTGGGGATGCAATGCAGTGAGTCCAGAGAGTGCAATGGAACCACTGGGGATGCAGTGCAGTGAGTCCAGAGAGTGCACTGGCACTTCTGGGGATGCAGTGCAGTGAGTGCAGAGAGTGCACTTGCACAACAGGGGATGCACTGCAGTGACTCCAGAAAGTGCACTGGCACCACTGGGGATGCACTGCAGTGAGTCCAGAGAGTGCACTGGCACCACTGGGGATGCACTGCAGTGAGTCCACAGAGTGCACTGGCACCACTGCGGATGCAATGCAGTGAGTCCAGAGAGTGTACTGGCACCACAGGGGATGCAGTGCAGTGAGTCCAGAGAGTGCACTGGCACCACTGGGGATGAACACCGGTGAGTCCAGAGAGTGCACTGGCACCACTGGGGATGCACTGCAGTGATTCCAGAGACTACACTGGCACCACTGGGGATGCAGTTTAGTGAGTCCAGAGAGTGCACCGGCTCCAATGGCAATACACTGCAGTGAGTTCAGACAGTGCACTGGCACCACTGGGGTGCAGTGCAGTGAGTCCAGAGAGTGCACTGGCACCACTGGGGATGCAGTGCAGTGAGTCCAGAGAGTGCTCTGGCACCACTGAGCTACACTGCAGTGAGTCCAGTAATTGCACTGGCACCAGTGGGGATGCACTGCTGTGAGTCCAGAGACTACACTGGCACCACTGGGGATGCAGTGCAGTGAGTCCAGAGAGTGCACTGGCACCACTGTTGATGCAGTGCAGTGACTCCAGAGAGTGCACTGGCACCACTGGGGATGCACTGCAGTGAGTGAAGAGAGTGCACTGGCACCACTGGGGATGCACTGCAGTGAGTCCAGAGAGTGCACTGGCACCACTGGGGATGCAGTGCACTGAGTCCAGAGAGTGCACTGGCACCACTGGGGATGCAGTGCAGTGAATACTGAGAGTGCAAAGGCACCACAAGTGATGCACTGCAGTGAGTCCACAGAGTGCACTGGCACCACTGGGGATGCAGTGCAGTGAGTCCAGAGAGTGCACTGGCACCACTGGGGATGCACCCCGGTGAGTCCAGAGAGTGCACTGGCACCACTGGGGATGCACCCCGGTGAGTCCAGAGAGTGCACTCGCACCACTGGGGATGTACTGCAGTGAGTCCAGAGAGTGCACTGGCCCCACTGGGGATGTAGTGCAGTGAGTCCACAGAGGGCACTGGCACCACTGGGGATGCAGCGCAGTGACTCCAGAGAGTGCACTAGCACCACTGGGGATGCAGTGCAGTGAGTCCAGAGAGTGCACTGGCACCACTGGAGTTGCAGTGCAGTGAGTCCAGAGAGTGCCCTGGAACCACTGAAGATACAGCACAGTGACTACAGAGAGTGCAATGTCAGCACTGGGGATGCAGTGCAGTGAGTCCAGAGAGTGCACTGGCACCACTGGGGATGCACTGCAGTGAGTCCAGAGACTGCACTGGCACCACTGGGGATGCACTGCAGTGAGTCCAGAGAATGCACTGGCACCACTGGGGATGCAGTGCAGTGACTCGAAAGAGTGCACTGGCACCACTGGGGATGCACTGCAGTGAGTCCGGAGAGTGCCCTGGCACCACTGGGGATGCAGTGCAGTGAGTCCAGAGAGTGCACTGGAACCACTGGGGATGCAGTGCAGTGAGTCCAGAGAGTGTACTGGCACCACTGGGGATGCAGTGCAGTGAGTCCAGAGAGTGCACTGGCACCACTGGGGATGCAGTGCAGTGAGTCCAGAGAGTGCCCTGGCACCACTGGGGATGCAGTGCAGTGAGTGCAGAGAGTGCACTGGCACCACTGGAGATGCAGTGCACTGAGTCCAGAGAGTGCACTGTCAGCACTGGGGATGCACTGCAGTGAGTCCAGAGAGTGCACTGGCACCACCGGGGATGCAGTGCAGTGAGTCCAGAGAGTGCATTGGCACCACTGGGGATGCACCCCGGTGAGTCCAGAGAGTGCACTGGCTCCAATGGGGATGCAGTGCAGTGAGTCCAGAGAGTGCACTGGCACCACTGGGGATGCAGTGCAGTGAGTCCTGAGAGTGCAATGGCACCACTGGGGATGCACTGCAGTGAGTCCAGAGAGTGCACTGGCACCACTGGGGATGCAGTGCAGTGAGTCCAGAGAGTGCACTGGCACCACTGGGGATGCACTGCAGTGTGTCCAGAGAGTGCACTGGCACCACTGGGGAAGCAGTGCAGTGAGTCCAGAGAGTGCACTGGCACCACTGGGGATGCACTGCAGTGAGTCCAGAGATTGCACTGGCACCACTGGGGATGCAGTGCAGTGAGTCCACAAAGTGCACTGGCACCACAGGTGATGCACTGCAGTGAGTCCAGAGAGTTCACTGGCACCACTGGGGATGCAGTGCAGTGACTCCAGAGATTGCACTGGCACCACTGGGGATGCAGTGCAGTGAGTCCAGAGAGTGCACTGGCACCACTGGGGATGCAGTTCAGTGAGTCCAGAGAGTGAACTGGCACCACTGCGGATGCAGTGCAGTTAGTCCAGAGAGTGCACTGGCACCACCGGGGATTCACTGCAGTGAGTCCAGAGAGTGCACTGACACCACTGGGAATGCACTGCATTGAGTACAGAGAGTGCACGGGCACCTCAGGGGCTGCACTTTCAGTGAGTCCAGAGAGTGCACTGGCACCACTGGGGATGCAGTGCAGTGAGTCCAGAGAGTGCACTGGCACCACTGGGGATGCAATGCAGTGAGTCCAGAGAGTGCACTGGCACCAATGGGATGCAGTGCAGTGAGTCCACAGAGTGCACTGGCACCACAGGGGATACATTGCAGTGAGTCCAGAGAGTGCACTGGCACCACTAGGGATGCAGCACAGTGAGTGCAGAGAGTGAACTGTCACCACTGGGGACGCAGCGCAGTGACTCCAGAGAGTGCGCTGGCACCATAGGGAATGCACTGCAGTGAGTCCAGAGAGTGCACTGGCACCAGTTGGGATGCACTGCAGTGGGTCCAGAGAGTGCACTGGCACCACTGGGGATGCAGTGCAGTGAGTCCAGAGAGTGCACTGGCACCATTGGGGATGCACTGCAGTGAGTCCAGAGAGAGCACTGGCACCACTGGGGATGCAGTGCAGTGAGTCCAGAGAGTGCACTGGCACCACTGGAGATGCACTGCACTGAGTCCAGAGAGTGCACTGGCACCACCGGGGATGCACTGCAGTGAGTCCAGAGAGTGCACTGGCACCACCGGGGATTCACTGCAGTGAGTCCAGAGAGTGCACTGACACCACTGGGAATGCACTGCATTGAGTACAGAGAGTGCACGGGCACCTCAGGGGCTGCACTTTCAGTGAGTCCAGAGAGTGCACTGGCACCACTGGGGATGCAGTGCAGTGAGTCCAGAGAGTGCACTGGCACCACTGGGGATGCAATGCAGTGAGTCCAGAGAGTGCACTGGCACCAATGGGATGCAGTGCAGTGAGTCCACAGAGTGCACTGGCACCACAGGGGATACATTGCAGTGAGTCCAGAGAGTGCACTGGCACCACTAGGGATGCAGCACAGTGAGTGCAGAGAGTGAACTGTCACCACTGGAGACGCAGCGCAGTGACTCCAGAGAGTGCGCTGGCACCATAGGGAATGCACTGCAGTGAGTCCAGAGAGTGCACTGGCACCAGTTGGGATGCACTGCAGTGGGTCCAGAGAGTGCACTGGCACCACTGGGGATGCAGTGCAGTGAGTCCAGAGAGTGCACTGGCACCATTGGGGATGCACTGCAGTGAGTCCAGAGAGAGCACTGGCACCACTGGGGATGCAGTGCAGTGAGTCCAGAGAGTGCACTGGCACCACTGGAGATGCACTGCACTGAGTCCAGAGAGTGCACTGGCACCACTGGGGATGCACTGCAGTGAGTCCAGAGAGTGCACTGGCACCACTGGAGATGCACTGCACTGAGTCCAGAGAGTGCACTGGCACCATTGGGGATGCACTGCAGTGAGTCCAGAGAGTGCACTGGCACCACTGGGGATGCAGTGCAGTGAGTCCTGAGAGTGCACTGGCACCACTGGGGATGCACTGCAGTGAGTCCAGAGAGTGCACTGGCACCACTGGGGATGCAGTGCAGTGAGTCCAGAGAGTGCACTGACACCACTGGGGATGCAGTGCAGTGTGTCCAGAGAGTGCACTGGCACCACTGGGGAAGCAGTGCAGTGAGTCCAGAGAGTGCACTGGCACCACTGGGGATGCACTGCAGTGAGTCCAGAGATTGCACTGGCACCACTGGGGATGCAGTGCAGTGAGTCCACAAAGTGCACTGGCACCACAGGTGATGCACTGCAGTGAGTCCAGAGAGTTCACTGGCACCACTGGGGATGCAGTGCAGTGACTCCAGAGATTGCACTGGCACCACTGGGGATGCAGTGCAGTGAGTCCAGAGAGTGCACTGGCACCACTGGGGATGCAGTTCAGTGAGTCCAGAGAGTGAACTGGCACCACTGGGGATGCAGTGCAGTGAGTCCAGAGAATGCACTGGCACCACTGGGGATGCAGTGCAGTGAGTCCAGAGAGTGCACTGACACCACTGGGAATGCACTGCATTGAGTACAGAGAGTGCACGGGCACCTCAGGGGCTGCACTTTCAGTGAGTCCAGAGGGTGCACTGGCACCACTGGGGATGCAGTGCAGTGAGTCCAGAGAGTGCACTGGCACCACTGGGGATGCAATGCAGTGAGTCCAGAGAGTGCACTGGCACCAATGGGATGCAGTGCAGTGAGTCCACAGAGTGCACTGGCACCACAGGGGATACATTGCAGTGAGTCCAGAGAGTGCACTGGCACCACTAGGGATGCAGCACAGTGAGTGCAGAGAGTGAACTGTCACCACTGGGGACGCAGCGCAGTGACTCCAGAGAGTGCGCTGGCACCATAGGGAATGCACTGCAGTGAGTCCAGAGAGTGCACTGGCACCAGTTGGGATGCACTGCAGTGGGTCCAGAGAGTGCACTGGCACCACTGGGGATGCAGTGCAGTGAGTCCAGAGAGTGCACTGGCACCAATGGTGATGCAGTGCAGTGAGTCCAGAGAGAGCACTGGCACCACTGGGGATGCAGTGCAGTGAGTCCAGAGAGTGCACTGGCACCACTGGAGATGCACTGCACTGAGTCCAGAGAGTGCACTGGCACCACTGGGGATGCACTGCAGTGAGTCCAGAGAGTGCACTGGCACCCCTGGAGATGCACTGCACTGAGTCCAGAGAGTGCACTGGCACCATTGGGGATGCACTGCAGTGAGTCCAGAGAGTGCACTGGCACCACTGGGGATGCAGTGCAGTGAGTCCAGAGAGTGCACTGGCACCACTGGAGATGCACTGCACTGAGTCCAGAGAGTGCACTGGCACCACTGGGGATGCACTGCAGTGAGTCCAGAGAGTGCACTGGCACCACTGAGGATGCACTGCACTGAGTCCAGAGAGTGCACTAGCACAACAGGGGATGCACTGCAGTGACTCCAGAAAGTGCACTGGCACCACTGGGGATGCAGTGCAGTGAGTCCAGAGAATGCACTGGCACTAATAGGGATGCAGTGCAGTGACTCGAAAGAGTGCACTGGCACCACTGCGGATACACTGCAGTGAGTCCAGAGAATGCACTGGCACTAATGGGGATGCAGTGCAGTGACTCGAAAGAGTGCACTGGCACCACTGCGGATGCACTGCAGTGAGTCCGGAGAGTGCCCTGGCACCAATGGTGATGCAGTGCAGTGAGTCCAGAGAGTGCACTGGCACCACTGGGGATGCAGTGCAGTGAGTCCAGAGAGTGCACTGGCACCACTGGGGATGCAGTGCAGTGAGTCCAGAGAGTAAACTGGCACCACTGGGGATGCAGTACAGTGAGTCCAGAGAGTGAACTGGCACCACTGGGGATGCAGTGCAGTGAGTCCAGAGAGTGCACTGGCACCACTGGGGATGCAGTTCAGTGAGTCCAGAGAGTGCACTGGCACCACTGGGGATGAAGTGCAGTGAGTCCAGAGAGTGCACTGGAACCACCGGGGATTCACTGCAGTGAGTCCAGAGAGTGCACTGACACCACTGGGAATGCACTGCATTGAGTACAGAGAGTGCACTGGCACCTCAGGGGCTGCACTGGAGTGAGTCCAGAGAGTGCACTGGCACCACTGGGGATGCACTGCAGTGTGTCCAGAGAGTGCACTGGCACCACTGGGGATGCAATGCAGTGAGTCCAGAGAGTGCACTGGCACCACTGGGATGCAGTGCAGTGTGTCCACAGAGTGCACTGGCACCACAGGGGATACACTGCAGTGAGTCCAGAGAGTGCACTGGCACCACTAGGGATGCAGCACAGTGAGTCCAGAGAGTGAACTGTCACCACTGGGGACGCAGCGCAGTGACTCCAGAGAGTGCGCTGGCACCACTGGAGATGCACTGCAGTGAGTCCAGAGAGTGCACTGGCTCCACTGGGGATGCAGTGCAGTGAGTGCAGAGAGTGCACTGGCACCACTGGGGATGCAGTGCAGTGAGTCCAGAGAGTACACTGGCACCACTGGGGATGCACTGCAGTGAGTCCAGAGAATGCACTGGCACTAATGGGGATGCAGTGCAGTGACTCGAAAGAGTGCACTGGCACCACTGCGGATGCACTGCAGTGAGTTAGGAGAGTGCCCTGGCACCAATGGTGATGCAGTGCAGTGAGTCCAGAGAGTGCACTGGCACCACTGGGGATGCAGTGCAGTGAGTCCAGAGAGTGCACTGGCACCACTGGGGATGCACTGCAGTGAGTCCAGAGAGTGTACTGGCACCACAGGGGATGCACTGCAGTGAGTGCAGAGAGTGCACTGGCACCACTGGGGATGCACCCCGGTGAGTCCAGAGAGTGCACTGGCTCCACTGGGGATGCAGTGCAGTGAGTCCAGAGAGTTCTTTTGCACCACTGGGGATGCAGTTTAGTGAGTCCAGAGAGTGCACCGGCTCCAATGGGGATACACTGCAGTGAGTCCAGAGAGTGCACTCGCACCACTGGGGATGCAGTTCAGTGAGTCCAGAGAGCGCCCTTGCACCACTGGGGATAAACTGCAGTGAGTCCAGACAGTGCACTGGCACCACTGGGGATTCAGTGCAAGGAGTCCAGAGAGTGCACTGGCACCACTGGGAATGCACTGCAGTGAGTACGGAGAGTGCACTGGCACCTAAGGGCCTGCAGTGCAGTGAGTCCAGAGAGTGCACTGGCACCACTGGGGCTGCACTGCAGTGAGTCCAGAGAGCGCACTGGCACCACTGGGGATGCACTGCAGTGAGTCCAGAGAGTGCACTGGCACCACTGGGATGCAGTGCAGTGAGTCCACAGAGTGCACTGGCACCTCAGGGGATACACTGCAGTGAGTGCAGAGAGTGCACTGGCACCACTGGGGATGCAGTGCAGTGAGTCTAGAGAGTGCACTGTCACCACTGCTTATGCAGCGCAGTGAGTCCAGAGAGTTCACTGGCACCACTGGGGATGCAGTGCAGTGAGTCCAGAGATTGCACTGGCACCACTGGGGATGCAGTGCAGTGAGTCCAGAGAGTGCACTGGCACCTAAGGGGATGCAGTGCAGTGAGTCCAGAGAGTGCACTGGCACCACTGGGGATGCACTGCACTGAGTCCAGAGAGTGCACTGGCACCACTGGGGATGCAATGCAGTGAGCCCAGAGAGTGCAATGGAACCACTTGGGATGCAGTGCAGTGAGTCCAGAGAGTGCACTGGCACCACTGGGGTTTTAGTGCAGTTAGTCCAGAGAGTGCACTGGCACCAATGGGGATGCAGTGCAGTGAGTCCTGAGAGTGCCCTTGCACCACTGGGGATAAACTGCAGTGAGTCCAGACAGTGCACTGGCACCACTGGGGATGCACTGCAGTGAGACCATAGAGTTCTCTGGCACCACAGGGGATGCAGTTTAGTGAGTCCAGAGAGTGCACCGGCTCCAATGGAGATACACTGCAGTGAGTCCAGAGAGTGCACTGGCTCCACTGGGGATGCAGTGCAGTGAGTCCAGAGAGTGCACTGGCACCACTGGGGATGCACTGCAGTGAGTCCAGAGAGTGCTCTGGCACCACTGAGCTGCACTGCAGTGAGTCCAGAGATTGCACTGGCACCACTGGGGATGCACTGCAGTGAGTCCAGAGACTACACTGGCACCACTGGTGATGCAGTGCAGTGAGTCCAGAGAGTGCACTGGCACCACTGTTGATGCAGTGCAGTGACTCCAGAGAGTGCACTGGCACCACTGGGGATGCAGTGCAGTGAGTCCAGAGAGTGCACTGTCACCACTGGTGATGTAGTGCAGTGAGTCCAGAGAGCCACTGGCACCACTGGGGATGCAGTGCAGTGAGTCCAGAGAGTGCACTGGCACCATTGGGGATGCAGTGTACTAAGTCCAGAGAGTGCACTGGCACCACTGGGGATGCAGTGCACTGAGTCCAGAGAGTGCACTGGCACCACAGGGGATGCAGTGCAGTGAGACCAGAGAGTGCACTGGCTCCACTGGTGATGCAGTGCAGTGAGTCCAGAGAGTGCACTGGCTCCACTGGTGATGCAGTGCAGTGAGTCCAGAGAGTGCGCTGGCACCACTGGGGATGCAGTGCAGTGAGTCCTGAGAGTGCACTGGCACCACTGGGGATGCAGTGCAGTGAGTCCAGAGAGTGCACTGGCACCACTGGGGATGCAGTGCAGTGAGTCCAGAGAGTGCACTGGCTCCACTGGTGATGCAGTGCAGTGAGTCCAGAGAGTGCGCTGGCACCACTGGGTATGCAGTGCAGTGAGTCCAGAGAGTGCACTGGCACCACTGGGGATGCAGTGCAGTGAGTCCAGAGAGTGCACTGGCACCACTGGGGATGCAGTGCAGTTGAGTCCAGAGAGTGCACTGGCACAACAGGGGATGCAGTGCAGTGAGTCCAGAGAGTGCACTGGCACCACTGGGGATGCAGTGCAGTGAGTCCAGAGAGTGCACTGGCACCACTGGGGATGCAGTGCAGTTGAGTCCAGAGAGTGCACTGGCACAACAGGGGATGCAGTGCAGTGAGTCCAGAGAGTGCACTGGCACCACTGGGGATGCACCCTGGTGAGTCCTGAGATTGCACTGGCACCACTGGGGATGCACTGCAGTGAGTCCAGAGAGTGCACTGGCACCACTGGGGATGCAGTGCAGTGATTGCAGAGAGTGCACTGGCACCACTGGGGATGCAGTGCAGTGAGTCCAGAGAGTGCACTGGCACCACTGGGGATGCACTGCAGTGAGTCCAGAGAGTGCACTGGCACCACTGGGGATGCACTGCACTGAGTCCAGAGAGTGCACTGGCACCACTGGGGTTTTAGTGCAGTTAGTCTAGAGAGTGCACTGGCACCACTGGGATGCAGTGCAGTGAGTCCAGAGAGTGCCCTTGCACCACTGGGGATAAACTGCAGTGAGTCCAGACAGTGCACTGGCACCACTGGGGATGCACTGCAGTGAGACCAGAGAGTTCTCTGGCACCGCTGGGGAAGCAGTTTAGTGAGTCCAGAGAGTGCACTGGCTCCACTGGGGATGCAGTGCAGTGAGTCCAGAGAGTGCACTGGCACCACTGGGGATGCAGCACAGTGAGTCCAGAGAGTGATCTGGCACCACTGAGCTGCACTGCAGTGAGTCCAGAGATTGCACTGGCACCACTGGGGATGCACTGCAGTGAGTCCAGAGACTACACTGGTACCACTGGGGATGCAGTGCAGTGAGTCCAGAGAGTGCACTGGCACCACTGTTGATGCAGTGCAGTGAGTCCAGAGAGTGCACTGGCACCACTGGGTATGCACTGCAGTGAGTCCAGAGAGTGCACTGGCACCACGGGAGATGCAGTGCAGTGAGTCCAGAGACTGCACATGCACCACTCTGGATGAAGTGCAGTGAGTCCAGAGAGTGCACTGGCACCATTGGGGATGCAGTGCACTGAGTCCAGAGAGTGCACTGGCACCACTGGGGATGCAGTGCACTGAGTCCACAGAGTGCACTCTCAGCACAGGGGATGAACTGCAGTGAGTCCAAAGAGTGCACTGGCACCACTGGGGATGCACTGCAGTGAGTCCAGAGACTACACTGGCACCACTGGGGATGCAGTTTAGTGAGTCCAGAGAGTGCACCGGCTCCAATGGCGATACACTGCAGTGAGTTCAGACAGTGCACTGGCACCACTGGGGTGCAGTGCAGTGAGTCCAGAGAGTGCACTGGCACCACTGGGGATGCAGTGCAGTGAGTCCAGAGAGTGCTCTGGCACCACTGAGCTACACTGCAGTGAGTCCAGTAATTGCACTGGCACCACTGGGGATGCACTGCTGTGAGTCCAGAGACTACACTGGCACCACTGGGGATGCAGTGCAGTGAGTCCAGAGAGTGCACTGGCACCACTGTTGATGCAGTGCAGTGAGTCCAGAGAGTGCACTGGCACCACTGGGGATGCACTGCAGTGAGTCCAGAGAGTGCACTGGCACCACTGGGGATGCACTGCAGTGAGCTCGGAGAGTGCACTGGCTCCACTGGGGATGCAGTGCAGTGAGTCCAGAGAGTGCACTGGCACCACTGGGGATGCAGTGTAGTGAGTCCAGAGAGTGCAGTGGCACCATTGGGGATGCAGTGCACTGAGTCCAGAGAGTGCACTGGCACCACTGGGGATGCAGTGCACTGAGTCCAGAGAGTGCACTGGCACCACTGGGGATGCAGTGCACTGAGTACTGAGAGTGCAAAGGCACCACAAGGGATGCACTGCAGTGAGTCCAGAGAGTGCACTGGCACCACTGGGGATGCAGTGCAGTGAGTCCAGAGAGTGCACTGGCACCACTGGGGATGCACTGCAGTTAGTCCAGAGAGTGCACTGGCACCACTGGGGATGCACTGCAGTGAGTCCAGAGAGTGCACTGGAACACTGGGGATGCAGTGCAGTGAGTCCAGAGAGTGCACTGGCACCAGTGCGGAAGCACTGCAGTGAGTCCAGAGAGTGCACTGGCACCACTGGGGATGCACCCCGGTGAGTCCAGAGAATGCACTGGCACCACTGGGGATGCACCGCAGTGAGTCCAGAGAGTGCACTGGCACCACTGGGGATGCACCCCGGTGAGTCCAGAGAATGCACTGGCACCACTGGGGATGCACCCCGGTGAGTCCAGAGAGTGCACTCGCACCACTGGGGATGCACTGCAGTGAGTCCAGAGAGTGCACTGGCCCCACTGGGGATGTAGTGCAGTGAGTCCACAGAGGGCACTGGCACCACTGGGGATGCAGCGCAGTGAGTCCAGAGAGTGCACTGGCACCACTGGGGATGCACTGCAGTGAGTCCAGAGAGTGCACTGGCACCACTGCAGTTGCAGTGCAGTGAGTCCAGAGAGTGCCCTGGAACCACTGGGGATGCAGCGCAGTGACTACAGAGAGTGCACTGTCTCCACTGGGGATGCAGTGCAGTGAGTCCAGAGAGTGCACTGGCACCACTGGTGATGCAGTGCAGTGAGTCCAGCGAGTGCACTGTCAGCACTGGGGATGCAGTGCAGTGAGTCCAGAGAGTGCACTGGCACCACTGGGGATGTACTGCAGTGAGTCCAGAGAGTGCACTGGCACCTAAGGGCCTGCACTGCAGTGAGTCCAGAGAGTGCACTGGCACCACTGGGGCTGCACTGCAGTGAGTCCAGAGAGCGCACTGGCACCACTGGGGATGCACTGCAGTGAGTCCAGAGAGTGCACTGGCACCACTGGGATGCAGTGCAGTGAGTCCACAGAGTGCACTGGCACCTCAGGGGATACACTGCAGTGAGTCCAGAGAGTGCACTGGCACCACTGGGGATGCAGTGCAGTGAGTCTAGAGAGTGCACTGTCACCACTGCTTATGCAGCGCAGTGAGTCCAGAGAGTTCACTGGCACCACTGGGGATGCAGTGCAGTGAGTCCAGAGATTGCACTGGCACCACTGGGGATGCAGTGCAGTGAGTCCAGAGAGTGCACTGGCACCACTGGGGATGCAGTGCAGTGAGTCCAGAGAGTGCACTGGCACCACTGGGGATGCACTGTACTGAGTCCAGAGAGTGCACTGGCACCACTGGGGATGCAATGCAGTGAGCCCAGAGAGTGCAATGGAACCACTGGGGATGCAGTGCAGTGAGTCCAGAGAGTGCACTGGCACCACTGGGGTTTTAGTGCAGTTAGTCCAGAGAGTGCACTGGCACCAATGGGGATGCAGTGCAGTGAGTCCTGAGAGTGCCCTTGCACCACTGGGGATAAACTGCAGTGAGTCCAGACGGTGCACTGGCACCACTGGGGATGCACTGCAGTGAGACCATAGAGTTCTCTGGCACCACAGGGGATGCAGTTTAGTGAGTCCAGAGAGTGCACCGGCTCCAATGGAGATACACTGCAGTGAGTCCAGAGAGTGCACTGGCTCCACTGGGGATGCAGTGCAGTGAGTCCAGAGAGTGCACTGGCACCACTGGGGATGCACTGCAGTGAGTCCAGAGAGTGCTCTGGCACCACAGAGCTGCACTGCAGTGAGTCCAGAGATTGCACTGGCACCACTGGGGATGCACTGCAGTGAGTCCAGAGACTACACTGGCACCACTGGTGATGCAGTGCAGTGAGTCCAGAGAGTGCACTGGCACCACTGTTGATGCAGTGCAGTGACTCCAGAGAGTGCACTGGCACCACTGGGGATGCAGTGCAGTGAGTCCAGAGAGTGCACTGTCACCACTGGTGATGCAGTGCAGTGAGACCAGAGAGCCACTGGCACCACTGGGGATGCAGTGCAGTGAGTCCAGAGAGTGCACTGGCACCATTGGGGATGCAGTGTACTAAGTCCAGAGAGTGCACTGGCACCACTGGGGATGCAGTGCACTGAGTCCAGAGAGTGCACTGGCACCACAGGGGATGCAGTGCAGTGAGACCAGAGAGTGCACTGGCTCCACTGGTGATGCAGTGCAGTGAGTCCAGAGAGTGCACTGGCTCCACTGGTGATGCAGTGCAGTGAGTCCAGAGAGTGCGCTGGCACCACTGGGGATGCAGTGCAGTGAGTCCTGAGAGTGCACTGGCACCACTGGGGATGCAGTGCAGTGAGTCCAGAGAGTGCACTGGCACCACTGGGGATGCAGTGCAGTGAGTCCAGAGAGTGCACTGGCACCACTGGGGATGCAGTGCAGTGAGTCCAGAGAGTGCGCTGGCACCACTGGGGATGCAGTGCAGTGAGTCCAGAGAGTGCACTGGCACCACTGGGGATGCAGTGCAGTGAGTCCAGAGAGTGCACTGGCACCACTGGGGATGCAGTGCAGTTGAGTCCAGAGAGTGCACTGGCACAACAGGGGATGCAGTGCAGTGAGTCCAGAGAGTGCACTGGCACCACTGGGGATGCACCCTGGTGAGTCCTGAGATTGCACTGGCACCACTGGGGATGCACTGCAGTGAGTCCAGAGAGTGCACTGGCACCACTGGGGATGCAGTGCAGTGATTGCAGAGAGTGCACTGGCACCACTGGGGATGCAGTGCAGTGAGTCCAGAGAGTGCACTGGCACCACTGGGGATGCACTGCAGTGAGTCCAGAGAGTGCACTGGCACCACTGGGGATGCACTGCACTGAGTCCAGAGAGAGCACTGGCACCACTGGGGTTTTAGTGCAGTTAGTCTAGAGAGTGCACTGGCACCACTGGGATGCAGTGCAGTGAGTCCAGAGAGTGCCCTTGCACCACTGGGGATAAACTGCAGTGAGTCCAGACAGTGCACTGGCACCACTGGGGATGCACTGCAGTGAGACCAGAGAGTTCTCTGGCACCACTGGGGAAGCAGTTTAGTGAGTCCAGAGAGTGCACTGGCTCCACTGGGGATGCAGTGCAGTGAGTCCAGAGAGTGCACTGGCACCACTGGGGATGCAGCACAGTGAGTCCAGAGAGTGATCTGGCACCACTGAGCTGCACTGCAGTGAGTCCAGAGATTGCACTGGCACCACTGGGGATGCACTGCAGTGAGTCCAGAGACTACACTGGTACCACTGGGGATGCAGTGCAGTGAGTCCAGAGAGTGCACTGGCACCACTGGGTATGCACTGCAGTGAGTCCAGAGAGTGCACTGGCACCACTGGGGATGCAGTGCAGTGAGTCCAGAGACTGCACATGCACCACTGGGGATGAAGTGCAGTGAGTCCAGAGAGTGCACTGGCACCATTGGGGATGCAGTGCACTGAGTCCAGAGAGTGCACTGGCACCACTGGGGATGCAGTGCACTGAGTCCACAGAGTGCACTCTCAGCACAGGGGATGAACTGCAGTGAGTCCAAAGAGTGCACTGGCACCACTGGGGATGCACTGCAGTGAGTCCAGAGACTACACTGGCACCACTGGGGATGCAGTTTAGTGAGTCCAGAGAGTGCACCGACTCCAATGGCGATACACTGCAGTGAGTTCAGACAGTGCACTGGCACCACTGGGGTGCAGTGCAGTGAGTCCAGAGAGTGCACTGGCACCACTGGGGATGCAGTGCAGTGAGTCCAGAGAGTGCTCTGGCACCACTGAGCTACACTGCAGTGAGTCCAGTAATTGCACTGGCACCACTGGGGATGCACTGCTGTGAGTCCAGAGACTACACTGGCACCACTGGGGATGCAGTGCAGTGAGTCCAGAGAGTGCACTGGCACCACTGTTGATGCAGGGCAGTGAGTCCAGAGAGTGCACTGGCACCACTGGGGATGCACTGCAGTGAGTCCAGAGAGTGCACTGGCACCACTGGGGATGCACTGCAGTGAGCTCGGAGAGTGCACTGGCTCCACTGGGGATGCAGTGCAGTGAGTCCAGAGAGTGCACTGGCACCACTGGGGATGCAGTGTAGTGAGTCCAGAGAGTGCAGTGGCACCATTGGGGATGCAGTGCACTGAGTCCAGAGAGTGCACTGGCACCACTGGGGATGCAGTGCACTGAGTCCAGAGAGTGCACTGGCACCACTGGGGATGCAGTGCACTGAGTACTGAGAGTGCAAAGGCACCACAAGGGATGCACTGCAGTGAGTCCAGAGAGCGCACTGGCACCACTGGGGATGCAGTGCAGTGAGTCCAGAGAGTGCACTGGCACCACTGGGGATGCACTGCAGTTAGTCCAGAGAGTGCACTGGCACCACTGGGGATGCACTGCAGTGAGTCCAGAGAGTGCACTGGAACACTGGGGATGCAGTGCAGTGAGTCCAGAGAGTGCACTGGCACCAGTGCGGAAGCACTGCAGTGAGTCCAGAGAGTGCACTGGCACCACTGGGGATGCACCCCAGTGAGTCCAGAGAATGCACTGGCACCACTGGGGATGCACCGCAGTGAGTCCAGAGAGTGCACTGGCACCACTGGGGATGCACCCCGGTGAGTCCAGAGAATGCACTGGCACCACTGGGGATGCACCCCGGTGAGTCCAGAGAGTGCACTCGCACCACTGGGGATGCACTGCAGTGAGTCCAGAGAGTGCACTGGCCCCACTGGGGATGTAGTGCAGTGAGTCCACAGAGGGCACTGGCACCACTGGGGATGCAGCGCAGTGAGTCCAGAGAGTGCACTGGCACCACTGGGGATGCACTGCAGTGAGTCCAGAGAGTGCACTGGAACCACTGCAGTTGCAGTGCAGTGAGTCCAGAGAGTGCCCTGGAACCACTGGGGATGCAGCGCAGTGACTACAGAGAGTGCACTGTCTCCACTGGGGATGCAGTGCAGTGAGTCCAGAGAGTGCACTGGCACCACTGGTGATGCAGTGCAGTGAGTCCAGCGAGTGCACTGTCAGCACTGGGGATGCAGTGCAGTGAGTCCAGAGAGTGCACTGGCACCACTGGGGATGTACTGCAGTGAGTCCAGAGAGTGCACTGGCACCTAAGGGCCTGCACTGCAGTGAGTCCAGAGAGTGCACTGGCACCACTGGGGCTGCACTGCAGTGAGTCCAGAGAGCGCACTGGCACCACTGGGGATGCACTGCAGTGAGTCCAGAGAGTGCACTGGCACCACTGGGATGCAGTGCAGTGAGTCCACAGAGTGCACTGGCACCTCAGAGGATACACTGCAGTGAGTCCAGAGAGTGCACTGGCACCACTGGGGATGCAGTGCAGTGAGTCTAGAGAGTGCACTGTCACCACTGCTTATGCAGCGCAGTGAGTCCAGAGAGTTCACTGGCACCACTGGGGATGCAGTGCAGTGAGTCCAGAGATTGCACTGGCACCACTGGGGATGCAGTGCAGTGAGTCCAGAGAGTGCACTGGCACCACTGGGGATGCAGTGCAGTGAGTCCAGAGAGTGCACTGGCACCACTGGGGATGCACTGCACTGAGTCCAGAGAGTGCACTGGCACCACTGGGGATGCAATGCAGTGAGCCCAGAGAGTGCAATGGAACCACTGGGGATGCAGTGCAGTGAGTCCAGAGAGTGCACTGGCACCACTGGGGTTTTAGTGCAGTTAGTCCAGAGAGTGCACTGGCACCAATGGGGATGCAGTGCAGTGAGTCCTGAGAGTGCCCTTGCACCACTGGGGATAAACTGCAGTGAGTCCAGACGGTGCACTGGCACCACTGGGGATGCACTGCAGTGAGACCATAGAGTTCTCTGGCACCACAGGGGATGCAGTTTAGTGAGTCCAGAGAGTGCACCGGCTCCAATGGAGATACACTGCAGTGAGTCCAGAGAGTGCACTGGCTCCACTGGGGATGCAGTGCAGTGAGTCCAGAGAGTGCACTGGCACCACTGGGGATGCACTGCAGTGAGTCCAGAGAGTGCTCTGGCACCACTGAGCTGCACTGCAGTGAGTCCAGAGATTGCACTGGCACCACTGGGGATGCACTGCAGTGAGTCCAGAGACTACACTGGCACCACTGGTGATGCAGTGCAGTGAGTCCAGAGAGTGCACTGGCACCACTGTTGATGCAGTGCAGTGAGTCCAGAGAGTGCACTGGCACCACTGGGGATGCAGTGCAGTGAGTCCAGAGAGTGCACTGTCACCACTGGTGATGCAGTGCAGTGAGTCCAGAGAGCCACTGGCACCACTGGGGATGCAGTGCAGTGAGTCCAGAGAGTGCACTGGCACCATTGGGGATGCAGTGTACTAAGTCCAGAGAGTGCACTGGCACCACTGGGGATGCAGTGCACTGAGTCCAGAGAGTGCACTGGCACCACAGGGGATGCAGTGCAGTGAGACCAGAGAGTGCACTGGCTCCACTGGTGATGCAGTGCAGTGAGTCCAGAGAGTGCACTGGCTCCACTGGTGATGCAGTGCAGTGAGTCCAGAGAGTGCGCTGGCACCACTGGGGATGCAGTGCAGTGAGTCCTGAGAGTGCACTGGCACCACTGGGGATGCAGTGCAGTGAGTCCAGAGAGTGCACTGGCACCACTGGGGATGCAGTGCAGTGAGTCCAGAGAGTGCACTGGCTCCACTGGTGATGCAGTGCAGTGAGTCCAGAGAGTGCGCTGGCACCACTGGGGATGCAGTGCAGTGAGTCCAGAGAGTGCACTGGCACCACTGGGGATGCAGTGCAGTGAGTCCAGAGAGTGCACTGGCACCACTGGGGATGCAGTGCAGTTGAGTCCAGAGAGTGCACTGGCACAACAGGGGATGCAGTGCAGTGAGTCCAGAGAGTGCACTGGCACCACTGGGGATGCACCCTGGTGAGTCCTGAGATTGCACTGGCACCACTGGGGATGTACTGCAGTGAGTCCAGAGAGTGCACTGGCACCACTGGGGATGCAGTGCAGTGATTGCAGAGAGTGCACTGGCACCACTGGGGATGCAGTGCAGTGAGTCCAGAGAGTGCACTGGCACCACTGGGGATGCACTGCAGTGAGTCCAGAGAGTGCACTGGCACCACTGGGGATGCACTGCACTGAGTCCAGAGAGTGCACTGGCACCACTGGGGTTTTAGTGCAGTTAGTCTAGAGAGTGCACTGGCACCACTGGGATGCAGTGCAGTGAGTCCAGAGAGTGCCCTTGCACCACTGGGGATAAACTGCAGTGAGTCCAGACAGTGCACTGGCACCACTGGGGATGCACTGCAGTGAGACCAGAGAGTTCTCTGGCACCACTGGGGAAGCAGTTTAGTGAGTCCAGAGAGTACACTGGCTCCACTGGGGATGCAGCACAGTGAGTCCAGAGAGTGATCTGGCACCACTGAGCTGCACTGCAGTGAGTCCAGAGATTGCACTGGCACCACTGGGGATGAAGTGCAGTGAGTCCAGAGAGTGCACTGGCACCATTGGGGATGCAGTGCACTGAGTCCAGAGAGTGCACTGGCACCACTGGGGATGCAGTGCACTGAGTCCACAGAGTGCACTCTCAGCACAGGGGATGAACTGCAGTGAGTCCAAAGAGTGCACTGGCACCACTGGGGATGCACTGCAGTGAGTCCAGAGACTACACTGGCACCACTGGGGATGCAGTTTAGTGAGTCCAGAGAGTGCACCGGCTCCAATGGCGATACACTGCAGTGAGTTCAGACAGTGCACTGGCACCACTGGGGTGCAGTGCAGTGAGTCCAGAGAGTGCACTGGCACCACTGGGGATGCAGTGCAGTGAGTCCAGAGAGTGCTCTGGCACCACTGAGCTACACTGCAGTGAGTCCAGTAATTGCACTGGCACCACTGGGGATGCACTGCTGTGAGTCCAGAGACTACACTGGCACCACTGGGGATGCAGTGCAGTGAGTCCAGAGAGTGCACTGGCACCACTGTTGATGCAGTGCAGTGAGTCCAGAGAGTGCACTGGCACCACTGGGGATGCACTGCAGTGAGTCCAGAGAGTGCACTGGCACCACTGGGGATGCACTGCAGTGAGCTCGGAGAGTGCACTGGCTCCACTGGGGATGCAGTGCAGTGAGTCCAGAGAGTGCACTGGCACCACTGGGGATGCAGTGTAGTGAGTCCAGAGAGTGCAGTGGCACCATTGGGGATGCAGTGCACTGAGTCCAGAGAGTGCACTGGCACCACTGGGGATGCAGTGCACTGAGTCCAGAGAGTGCACTGGCACCACTGGGGATGCAGTGCACTGAGTACTGAGAGTGCAAAGGCACCACAAGGGATGCACTGCAGTGAGTCCAGAGAGTGCACTGGCACCACTGGGGATGCAGTGCAGTGAGTCCAGAGAGTGCACTGGCACCACTGGGGATGCACTGCAGTTAGTCCAGAGAGTGCACTGGCACCACTGGGGATGCACTGCAGTGAGTCCAGAGAGTGCACTGGAACACTGGGGATGCAGTGCAGTGAGTCCAGAGAGTGCACTGGCACCAGTGCGGAAGCACTGCAGTGAGTCCAGAGAGTGCACTGGCACCACTGGGGATGCACCCCGGTGAGTCCAGAGAATGCACTGGCACCACTGGGGATGCACCGCAGTGAGTCCAGAGAGTGCACTGGCACCACTGTTGATGCAGTGCAGTGACTCCAGAGAGTGCACTGGCACCACTGGGGATGCAGTGCAGTGAGTCCAGAGAGTGCACTGTCACCACTGGTGATGCAGAGCAGTGAGTCCAGAGAGCCACTGGCACCACTGGGGATGCAGTGCAGTGAGTCCAGAGAGTGCACTGGCACCATTGGGGATGCAGTGTACTAAGTCCAGAGAGTGCACTGGCACCACTGGGGATGCAGTGCACTGAGTCCAGAGAGTGCACTGGCACCACAGGGGATGCAGTGCAATGAGACCAGAGAGTGCACTGGCTCCACTGGTGATGCAGTGCAGTGAGTCCAGAGAGTGCACTGGCTCCACTGGTGATGCAGTGCAGTGAGTCCAGAGAGTGCGCTGGCACCACTGGGGATGCAGTGCAGTGAGTCCTGAGAGTGCACTGGCACCACTGGGGATGCAGTGCAGTGAGTCCAGAGAGTGCACTGGCACCACTGGGGATGCAGTGCAGTGAGTCCAGAGAGTGCACTGGCTCCACTGGTGATGCAGTGCAGTGAGTCCAGAGAGTGCGCTGGCACCACTGGGGATGCAGTGCAGTGAGTGCAGAGAGTGCACTGGCACCACTGGGGATGCAGTGCAGTGAGTCCAGAGAGTGCACTGGCACCACTGGGGATGCAGTGCAGTTGAGTCCAGAGAGTGCACTGGCACAACAGGGGATGCAGTGCAGTGAGTCCAGAGAGTGCACTGGCACCACTGGGGATGCACCCTGGTGAGTCCTGAGATTGCACTGGCACCACTGGGGATGCACTGCAGTGAGTCCAGAGAGTGCACTGGCACCACTGGGGATGCAGTGCAGTGATTGCAGAGAGTGCACTGGCACCACTGGGGATGCAGTGCAGTGAGTCCAGAGAGTGCACTGGCACCACTGGGGATGCAGTGCAGTGAGTCCAGAGAGTGCACTGGCACCACTGGGGATGCACTGCACTGAGTCCAGAGAGTGCACTGGCACCACTGGGGTTTTAGTGCAGTTAGTCTAGAGAGTGCACTGGCACCACTGGGATGCAGTGCAGTGAGTCCAGAGAGTGCCCTTGCACCACTGGGGATAAACTGCAGTGAGTCCAGACAGTGCACTGGCACCACTGGGGATGCACTGCAGTGAGACCAGAGAGTTCTCTGGCACCACTGGGGAAGCAGTTTAGTGAGTCCAGAGAGTGCACTGGCTCCACTGGGGATGCAGTGCAGTGAGTCCAGAGAGTGCACTGGCACCACTGGGGATGCAGCACAGTGAGTCCAGAGAGTGATCTGGCACCACTGAGCTGCACTGCAGTGAGTCCAGAGATTGCACTGGCACCACTGGGGATGCACTGCAGTGAGTCCAGAGACTACACTGGTACCACTGGGGATGCAGTGCAGTGAGTCCAGAGAGTGCACTGGCACCACTGTTGATGCAGTGCAGTGAGTCCAGAGAGTGCACTGGCACCACTGGGTATGCACTGCAGTGAGTCCAGAGAGTGCACTGGCGCCACTGGGGATGCAGTGCAGTGAGTCCAGAGACTGCACATGCACCACTGGGGATGAAGTGCAGTGAGTCCAGAGAGTGCACTGGCACCATTGGGGATGCAGTGCACTGAGTCCAGAGAGTGCACTGGCACCACTGGGGATGCAGTGCACTGAGTCCACAGAGTGCACTCTCAGCACAGGGGATGAACTGCAGTGAGTCCAAAGAGTGCACTGGCACCACTGGGGATGCACTGCAGTGAGTCCAGAGACTACACTGGCACCACTGGGGATGCAGTTTAGTGAGTCCAGAGAGTGCACCGGCTCCAATGGCGATACACTGCAGTGAGTTCAGACAGTGCACTGGCACCACTGGGGTGCAGTGCAGTGAGTCCAGAGAGTGCACTGGCACCACTGGGGATGCAGTGCAGTGAGTCCAGAGAGTGCTCTGGCACCACTGAGCTACACTGCAGTGAGTCCAGTAATTGCACTGGCACCACTGGGGATGCACTGCTGTGAGTCCAGAGACTACACTGGCACCACTGGGGATGCAGTGCAGTGAGTCCAGAGAGTGCACTGGCACCACTGTTGATGCAGTGCAGTGAGTCCAGAGAGTGCACTGGCACCACTGGGGATGCACTGCAGTGAGTCCAGAGAGTGCACTGGCACCACTGGGGATGCACTGCAGTGAGCTCGGAGAGTGCACTGGCTCCACTGGGGATGCAGTGCAGTGAGTCCAGAGAGTGCACTGGCACCACTGGAGATGCAGTGTAGTGAGTCCAGAGAGTGCAGTGGCATCATTGGGGATGCAGTGCACTGAGTCCAGAGAGTGCACTGGCACCACTGGGGATGCAGTGCACTGAGTCCAGAGAGTGCACTGGCACCACTGGGGATGCAGTGCACTGAGTACTGAGAGTGCAAAGGCACCACAAGGGATGCACTGCAGTGAGTCCAGAGAGTGCACTGGCACCACTGGGGATGCAGTGCAGTGAGTCCAGAGAGTGCACTGGCACCACTGGGGATGCACTGCAGTTAGTCCAGAGAGTGCACTGGCACCACTGGGGATGCACTGCAGTGAGTCCAGAGAGTGCACTGGAACACTGGGGATGCAGTGCAGTGAGTCCAGAGAGTGCACTGGCACCAGTGCGGAAGCACTGCAGTGAGTCCAGAGAGTGCACTGGCACCACTGGGGATGCACCCCGGTGAGTCCAGAGAATGCACTGGCACCACTGGGGATGCACCGCAGTGAGTCCAGAGAGTGCACTGGCACCACTGGGGATGCACCCCGGTGAGTCCAGAGAATGCACTGGCACCACTGGGGATGCACCCCGGTGAGTCCAGAGAGTGCACTCGCACCACTGGGGATGCACTGCAGTGAGTCCAGAGAGTGCACTGGCCCCACTGGGGATGTAGTGCAGTGAGTCCACAGAGGGCACTGGCACCACTGGGGATGCAGCGCAGTGAGTCCAGAGAGTGCACTGGCACCACTGGGGATGCACTGCAGTGAGTCCAGAGAGTGCACTGGCACCACTGCAGTTGCAGTGCAGTGAGTCCAGAGAGTGCCCTGGAACCACTGGGGATGCAGCGCAGTGACTACAGAGAGTGCACTGTCTCCACTGGGGATGCAGTGCAGTGAGTCCAGAGAGTGCACTGGCACCACTGGTGATGCAGTGCAGTGAGTCCAGCGAGTGCACTGTCAGCACTGGGGATGCAGTGCAGTGAGTCCAGAGAGTGCACTGGCACCACTGGGGATGTACTGCAGTGAGTCCAGAGAGTGCACTGGCACCACTGGGGATGCACTGCAGTGATTCCGGAGAGTGCACTGGCACCACTGGGGATGCAGTGCACTGAGTCCAGAGAGTACACTGCCACCACTGGGGATGCAGTGCAGTGAGTCCAGAGAGTGCACTGGCACCACTGGGGATGCACTGCAGTGAGTCCAGAGAGTGCACTGGCACCACTGGGGATGCACTGCAGTGAGTCCAGAGACTGCACTGGCACCACTGGGGATGCACTGCAGTGAGTCCAGAGAATGCACTGGCACCACTGGGGATGCAGTGCAGTGACTCGAAAGAGTGCACTGGCACCACTGGGGATGCACTGCTCTGAGTCCGCAGAGTGCCCTGGCACCAATGGTGATGCAGTGCAGTGATCCAGAGAGTGCACTGGAACCACTGGGGATGCAGTGCAGTGAGTCCAGAGAGTGCACTGGCACCACTGGGCATGCAGTACAGTGAGCTCAGAGAGTGCACTGGCACCACTGGGGATGCAGTGCAGTGAGTCCAGAGAGTGCACTGGCACCACTGGGGATGCAGTGCAGTGAGTCCAGAGAGTGCACTGGCACCACTGGGGATGCAGTGCACTGAGTCCAGAGAGTGCACTGGCAGCACTGGGGATGCACTGCAGTGAGTCCAGAGAGTGCACTGACACCACTGGGGATGCACTGCAGTGAGTCCAGAGAGTGCACTGGCACCACTGGGGATGCACCCCGGTGAGTCCAGACAGTGCACTGGCTCCAATGGGGATGCAGTGCAGTGAGTCCAGAGAGTGCACTGGCACCACTGGGGATGCAGTGCAGTGAGTCCAGAGAGTGCACTGGCACCACGGGGGATGCACTGCAGTGAGTCCAGAGATTGCACTGGCACCACTGGGGATGCAGTGCAGTGAGTCCACAAAGTGCACTGGCACCACTGGTGATGCACTGCAGTGAGTCCAGAGAGTTCACTGGCACCACTGGGGATGCAGTGCAGTGAGTCCAGAGATTGCACTGGCACCACTGGGGATGCATTGCAGTGAGTCCAGAGAGTGCACTGGCACCACTGGGGATGCGGTGCAGTGAGTCCAGAGAGTGAACTGGCACCACTGGGGATGCAGTGCAGTGAGTCCAGAGAGTGCACTGGCACCACTGGGGATGCACTGCAGTGAGTCCAGAGAGTGCACTGGAACACTGGGGATGCAGTGCAGTGAGTCCAGAGAGTGCACTGGCACCAGTGCGGAAGCACTGCAGTGAGTCCAGAGAGTGCACTGGCACCACTGGGGATGCACCCCGGTGAGTCCAGAGAATGCACTGGCACCACTGGGGATGCACCGCAGTGAGTCCAGAGAGTGCACTGGCACCACTGGGGATGCACCCCGGTGAGTCCAGAGAATGCACTGGCACCACTGGGGATGCACCCCGGTGAGTCCAGAGAGTGCACTCGCACCACTGGGGATGCACTGCAGTGAGTCCAGAGAGTGCACTGGCCCCACTGGGGATGTAGTGCAGTGAGTCCACAGAGGGCACTGGCACCACTGGGGATGCAGCGCAGTGAGTCCAGAGAGTGCACTGGCACCACTGGGGATGCACTGCAGTGAGTCCAGAGAGTGCACTGGCACCACTGCAGTTGCAGTGCAGTGAGTCCAGAGAGTGCCCTGGAACCACTGGGGATGCAGCGCAGTGACTACAGAGAGTGCACTGTCTCCACTGGGGATGCAGTGCAGTGAGTCCAGAGAGTGCACTGGCACCACTGGTGATGCAGTGCAGTGAGTCCAGCGAGTGCACTGTCAGCACTGGGGATGCAGTGCAGTGAGTCCAGAGAGTGCACTGGCACCACTGGGGATGTACTGCAGTGAGTCCAGAGAGTGCACTGGCACCACTGGGGATGCACTGCAGTGATTCCGGAGAGTGCACTGGCACCACTGGGGATGCAGTGCACTGAGTCCAGAGAGTACACTGCCACCACTGGGGATGCAGTGCAGTGAGTCCAGAGAGTGCACTGGCACCACTGGGGATGCACTGCAGTGAGTCCAGAGAGTGCACTGGCACCACTGGGGATGCACTGCAGTGAGTCCAGAGACTGCACTGGCACCACTGGGGATGCACTGCAGTGAGTCCAGAGAATGCACTGGCACCACTGGGGATGCAGTGCAGTGACTCGAAAGAGTGCACTGGCACCACTGGGGATGCACTGCTCTGAGTCCGCAGAGTGCCCTGGCACCAATGGTGATGCAGTGCAGTGATCCAGAGAGTGCACTGGAACCACTGGGGATGCAGTGCAGTGAGTCCAGAGAGTGCACTGGCACCACTGGGCATGCAGTACAGTGAGCTCAGAGAGTGCACTGGCACCACTGGGGATGCAGTGCAGTGAGTCCAGAGAGTGCACTGGCACCACTGGGGATGCAGTGCAGTGAGTCCAGAGAGTGCACTGGCACCACTGGGGATGCAGTGCACTGAGTCCAGAGAGTGCACTGGCAGCACTGGGGATGCACTGCAGTGAGTCCAGAGAGTGCACTGACACCACTGGGGATGCACTGCAGTGAGTCCAGAGAGTGCACTGGCACCACTGGGGATGCACCCCGGTGAGTCCAGACAGTGCACTGGCTCCAATGGGGATGCAGTGCAGTGAGTCCAGAGAGTGCACTGGCACCACTGGGGATGCAGTGCAGTGAGTCCAGAGAGTGCACTGGCACCACGGGGGATGCACTGCAGTGAGTCCAGAGATTGCACTGGCACCACTGGGGATGCAGTGCAGTGAGTCCAGAGAGTGCACTGGCACCACTGGTGATGCACTGCAGTGAGTCCAGAGAGTTCACTGGCACCACTGGGGATGCAGTGCAGTGAGTCCAGAGATTGCACTGGCACCACTGGGGATGCATTGCAGTGAGTCCAGAGAGTGCACTGGCACCACTGGGGATGCGGTGCAGTGAGTCCAGAGAGTGAACTGGCACCACTGGGGATGCAGTGCAGTGAGTCCAGAGAGTGCACTGGCACCACTGGGAATGCACTGCAGTGAGTCCAGAGAGTGCACTGGCACCTCAGGGGCTGCACTTCAGTGAGTCCAGAGAGTGCACTGGCACCACTGGGGATGCACTGCAGTGAGTCCAGAGAGTGCACTGGCACCACTGGGGATGCAATGCAGTGAGTCCAGAGAGTGCACTGGCACCACTAGGGATGCAGCACAGTGAGTCCAGAGAGTGAACTGTCACCACTGGGGACGCAGCGCAGTGACTCCAGAGAGTGCACTGGCACCACTGGGGATGCACTGCAGTGAGTCCAAAGAGTGCACTGGCACCACTGGGGATGCACTGCAGTGAGTCCAGAGAGTGCACTGGCACCACTGGAGATGCACTGCACTGAGTCCAGAGAGTGCACTGGCTCCACTGGGGATGCAGTGCAGTGAGTGCAGAGAGTGCACTAGCACAACAGGGGATGCACTGCAGTGACTCCAGAAAGTGCACTGGCACCACTGGGGATGCAGTGCAGTGAGTCCAGAGAGTGCACTGGCACCACTGGTGATGCAGTGCTGTGAGTCCAGAGAGTACACTGGCACCACTGGGGATGCACTGCAGTGAGTCCAGAGAATGCACTGTCACTAATGGGGATGCAGTGCAGTGACTCGAAAGAGTGCACTGGCACCACTGGGGATGCACTGCAGAGAGTGCAGAGAGTGCCCTGGCACCAATGGTGATGCAGTTCAGTGACTCCAGAGAGTGCACTGGCACCACTGGGGATGCAGTGCAGTGAGTCCATAGAGTGCACTGTCAGCACTGGGGATGCAGTGCAGTGAGTCCAGAGAGTGCACTGGCACCTAAGGGGATGCAGTGCAGTGAGTCCAGAGAGTGTACTGGCACCACAGGGGATGCAGTGCAGTGAGTCCAGAGAGTGCACTGGCACCACTGGGGATGCACCCCGGTGAGTCCAGAGAGTTCTCTGGCACCACTGGGGATGCAGTTTAGTGAGTCCAGAGAGTGCACCGGCTCCAATGGGGATACACTGCAGTGAGTCCAGAGAGTGCACTGGCACCACTGGGGATGCAGTGCAGTGAGTCCAGAGAGTGCCCTTGCACCACTGGGGATGCACTGCAGTGAGTCCAGAGAGTGCACTGGCACCACTGGTGATGTAGTGCAGTGAGTCCAGAGAGTGCACTGGCACCACAGGGGATTCAGTGCAAGGAGTCCAGAGAGTGCACTGGCACCACTGGGAATGCACTGCAGTGAGTACAGAGAGTGCACTGGCACCTAAGGGCCTGCACTGCAGTGAGTCCAGAGAGTGCACTGGCACCACTGGTGTTGCACTGCAGTGAGTCCAGAGAGCGCACTGGCACCACTGGGGATGCACTGCAGTGAGTCCAGGGAGTGCACTGGCACCACTGGGATGCAGTGCAGTGAGTCCACAGAGTGCACTGGCACCTCAGGGGATACACTGCAATGTTTCCTGAGAGTGCACTGGCACCACTGGGGATGCAATGCAGTGAGTCTAGAGAGTGCACTGTCACCACTGCTTATGCAGCGCAGTGAGTCCAGAGAGTTCACTGGCACCACTGGGGTTTTAGTGCAGTTAGTCCAGAGAGTGCACTGGCACCACTGGGGATGCACTGCAGTGAGACGAGAGAGTTCTCTGGCACCACTGGGGATGCAGTTTAGTGAGTCCAGAGAGTTCACCGGCTCCAATGGGGATGCACTGCAGGGAGTCCAGAGAGTGCTCTGGCACCACTGAGCTGCACTGCAGTGAGTGCAGAGATTGCACTGGCACCACTGGGGATGCACTGCAGTGAGTCCAGAGACTACACTGGCACCACTGGGGATGCAGTGCTGTGAGTCCAGAGAGTGCACTGGCACCACTGTTGATGCAGTGCAGTGACTCCAGAGAGTGCACTGGCACCACTGGGGATGCAGTGCAGTGAGTCCAGAGAGGGCACTGTCACCACTGGTGATGCATTGCAGTGAGTCCAGAGAGCCACTGGCACCACTGGGGATGCAGTGCAGTGAGTCCAGAGAGTGCACTGGCACCATTGGGGATGCAGTGTACTGAGTCCAGAGAGTGCACTGGCACCACTGGGGATGCAGTGCACTGAGTCCAGAGAGTGCACTCTAAGCACTGGGGATGCACTGCAGTGAGTCCAAAGAGTGCACTGGCACCACAGGGGATGCAGTGCAGTGAGACCAGAGAGTGCACTGGCACCACTGGGGATGCAGCGCAGTGAGTCCAGAGAGTGCACTGGCTCCACTGGTGATGCAGTGCAGTGAGTCCAGAGAGTGCACTGGCACCACTGGGGATGCAGTGCAGTGAGTCCTGAGAGTGCAATGGCACCACTGGGGATGCAGTGCAGTGAGTCCAGAGAGTGCACTGGCACCACTGGGGATGCACCGCAGTGAGTCCAGAGAGTGCACTGGCACCACTGGGGATGCACCCCGGTGAGTCCAGAGAATGCACTGGCACCACTGGGGATGCACCCCGGTGAGTCCAGAGAGTGCACTCGCACCACTGGGGATGCACTGCAGTGAGTCCAGAGAGTGCACTGGCCCCACTGGGGATGTAGTGCAGTGAGTCCACAGAGGGCACTGGCACCACTGGGGATGCAGCGCAGTGACTCCAGAGAGTGCACTGGCACCACTGGGGATGCAGTGCAGTGAGTCCAGAGAGTGCACTGGCACCACTGCAGTTGCAGTGCAGTGAGTCCAGAGAGTGCCCTGGAACCACTGGGGATGCAGCGCAGTGACTACAGAGAGTGCACTGTCTCCACTGGGGATGCAGTGCAGTGAGTCCAGAGAGTGCACTGGCACCACTGGTGATGCAGTGCAGTGAGTCCAGCGAGTGCACTGTCAGCACTGGGGATGCAGTGCAGTGAGTCCAGAGAGTGCACTGGCACCACTGGGGATGCACTGCAGTGAGGCCAGAGAGTGTACTGGCACCACTGGGGATGCACTGCAGTGATTCCGGAGAGTGCACTGGCACCACTGGGGATGCAGTGCACTGAGTCCAGAGAGTACACTGCCACCACTGGGGATGCAGTGCAGTGAGTCCAGAGAGTGCACTGGCACCACTGGGGATGCACTGCAGTGAGTCCAGAGAGTGCACTGGCACCACTGGGGATGCACTGCAGTGAGTCCAGAGACTGCACTGGCACCACTGGGGATGCACTGCAGTGAGTCCAGAGAATGCACTGGCACCACTGGGGATGCAGTGCAGTGACTCGAAAGAGTGCACTGGCACCACTGGGGATGCACTGCACTGAGTCCGCAGAGTGCCCTGGCACCAATGGTGATGCAGTGCAGTGATCCAGAGAGTGCACTGGAACCACTGGGGATGCAGTGCAGTGAGTCCAGAGAGTGCACTGACACCACTGGGCATGCAGTGCAGTGAGCTCAGAGAGTGCACTGGCACCACTGGGGATGCAGTGCAGTGAGTCCAGAGAGTGCACTGGCACCACTGGGGATGCAGTGCAGTGAGTCCAGAGAGTGCACTGGCACCACTGGGGATGCAGTGCACTGAGTCCAGAGAGTGCACTGTCAGCACTGGAGATGCACTGCAGTGAGTCCAGAGAGTGCACTGGCACCACTGGGGATGCACTGCAGTGAGTCCAGAGAGTGCACTGGCACCACTGGGGATGCACCCCGGTGAGTCCAGACAGTGCACTGGCTCCAATGGGGATGCAGTGCAGTGAGTCCAGAGAGTGCACTGGCACCACTGGGGATGCAGTGCAATGAGTCCTGAGAGTGCAATGGCACCACAAGGGATGCACTGCAGTGAGTCCAGAGAGTGCACTGGCACCACTGGGGATGCAGTGCACTGAGTCCAGAGAGTGCACTGGCACCACGGGGGATGCACTGCAGTGAGTCCAGAGATTGCACTGACACCACTGGGGATGCAGTGCAGTGAGTCCACAAAGTGCACTGGCACCACTGGTGATGCACTGCAGTGAGTCCAGAGAGTTCACTGGCACCACTGGGGATGCAGTGCAGTGAGTCCAGAGATTGCACTGGCACCACTGGGGATGCATTGCAGTGAGTCCAGAGAGTGCACTGGCACCACTGGGGATGCGGTGCAGTGAGTCCAGAGAGTGAACTGGCACCACTGGGGATGCAGTGCAGTGAGTCCAGAGAGTGCTCTGGCACCACTGGGAATGCACTGCATTGAGTACAGAGAGTGCACTGGCACCTCAGGGGCTGCACTGCAGTGAGTCCAGAGAGTGCACTGGCACCACTGGGGATGCACTGGAGTGAGTCCAGAGAGTGCACTGGCACCACTGGGGATGCAATGCAGTGAGTCCAGAGAGTGCACTGGCACCAATGGGATGCAGTGCAGTGAGTCCACAGAGTGCACTAGCACCACAGGGGATACATTGCAGTGAGTCCAGAGAGTGCACTGGCACCACTGGGGATGCAGCACAGTGAGTCCAGAGAGTGAACTGTCACCACTGGGGACGCAGCGCAGTGACTCCAGAGAGTGCACTGGCACCACTGGTGATGCACTGCAGTGAGTCCAGAGAGTGCACTGGCACCACTGGAGATGCACTGCACTGAGTCCAGAGAGTGCACTGGCTCCACTGGGGATGCAGTGCAGTGAGTGCAGAGAGTGCACTAGCACAACAGGGGATGCACTGCAGTGACTCCAGAAAGTGCACTGGCACCACTGGGGATGCAGTGCAGTGAGTCCAGAGAGTGCACTGGCACCACTGGGGATGCAGTGCTGTGAGTCCAGAGAGTACACTGGCACCACTGGGGATGCACTGCAGTGAGTCCAGAGAATGCACTGTCACTAATGGGGATGCAGTGCAGTGACTCGAAAGAGTGCACTGGCACCACTGCGGATGCACTGCAGTGAGTCCGGAGAGTGCCCTGGCACCAATGGTGATGCAGTTCAGTGAGTCCAGAGAGTGCACTGGCACCACTGGGGATGCAGTGCAGTGAGTCCAGAGAGTGCACTGTCAGCACTGGGGATGCAGTGCAGTGAGTCCAGAGAGTGCACTGGCACCTAAGGGGATGCAGTGCAGTGAGTCCAGACCGTGTACTGGCACCACAGGGGATGCAGTGCAGTGAGTCCAGAGAGTGCACTGGCACCACTGGGGATGCACCCCGGTGAGTCCAGAGAGTTCTCTGGCACCACTGGGGATGCAGTTTAGTGAGTCCAGAGAGTGCACCGGCTCCAATAGGGATACACTGCAGTGAGTTCAGAGAGTGCACTGGCACCACTGGGGATGCAGTGCAGTGAGTCCAGAGAGTGCCCTTGCACCACTGGGGATGCACTGCAGTGAGTCCAGACAGTGCACTGGCACCACTGGGGATGCAGTTCAGTGAGTCCAGAGAGTGAACTGGCACCACTGGTGATGTAGTGCAGTGAGTCCAGAGAGTGCACTGGCACCACCGGGGATTCAGTGCAAGGAGTCCAGAGAGTGCACTGGCACCACTGGGAATGCACTGCAGTGAGTACAGAGAGTGCACTGGCACCTAAGGGCCTGCACTGCAGTGAGTCCAGAGAGTGCACTGGCACCACTGGTGCTGCACTGCAGTGAGTCCAGAGAGCGCACTGGCACCACTGGGGATGCACTGCAGTGAGTCCAGAGAGTGCACTGGCACCACTGGGATGCAGTGCAGTGAGTCCACAGAGTGCACTGGCACCTCAGGGGATACACTGCAATGAGTCCTGAGAGTGCACTGGCACCACTGGGGTTGCAATGCAGTGAGTCTAGAGAGTGCACTGTCACCACTGCTTATGCAGCGCAGTGAGTCCAGAGAGTTCACTGGCACCAATGGGGTTTTAGTGCAGTTAGTCCAGAGAGTGCACTGGCACCAATGGGGATGCAGTGCAGTGAGTCCTGAGAGTGCCCTTGCACCACTGGGGATAAACTGCAGTGAGTCCAGACAGTGCACTGGCACCACTGGGGATGCACTGCAGTGAGACGAGAGAGTTCTCTGGCACCACTGGGGATGCAGTTTAGTGAGTCCAGAGAGTGCACCGGCTCCAATGGGGATGCACTGCAGGGAGTCCAGAGAGTGCTCTGGCACCACTGAGCTGCACTGCAGTGAGTGCAGAGATTGCACTGGCACCACTGGGGATGCACTGCAGTGAGTCCAGAGACTACACTGGCACCACTGGGGATGCAGTGCAGTGAGTCCAGAGAGTGCACTGGCACCACTGGGGATGCACTGCTGTGAGTGCAGAGAGTGCACTGGCACCACTGGGGATGCAGTGCAGTGAGTCCAGAGAGTGCACTGTCACCACTGGTGATGCATTGCAGTGAGTCCAGAGAGCCACTGGCACCACTGGGGATGGAGTGCAGTGAGTCCAGAGAGTGCACTGGCACCACTGGGGATGCAGTGCACTGAGTCCAGAGAGTGCACTCTAAGCACTGGGGATGCACTGCAGTGAGTCCAAAGAGTGCACTGGCACCACAGGGGATGCAGTGCAGTGAGACCAGAGAGTGCACTGGCACCACTGGGGATGCAGTGCAGTGAGTCCAGAGAGTGCACAGGCTCCACTGGTGATGCAGTGCAGTGAGTCCAGAGAGTGCACTGGCACCACTGGGGATGCAGTGCAGTGAGTCCTGAGAGTGCAATGGCACCACTGGGGATGCAGTGCAGTGAGTCCAGAGAGTGCACTAGCACCACTGGGGATGCAGTTCAGTGAGTCCAGAGAGTGCACTGGCACCACTGGGGATGCACTGCAGTGATTCCGGAGAGTGCACTGGCACCACTGGGGATGCAGTGCACTGAGTCCAGAGAGTACACTGGCACCACTGGGGATGCAGTGCAGTGAGTCCAGAGAGTGCACTGGCACCACTGGGGATGCACTGCAGTGAGTCCAGAGAGTGCACTGGCACCACTGGGGATGTACTGCAGTGAGTCCAGAGACTGCACTGGCACCACTGGGGATGCACTGCAGTGAGTCCAGAGAATGCACTGGCACCACTGGGGATGCGGTGCAGTGACTCGAAAGAGTGCACTGGCACCACTGGGGATGCACTGCACTGAGTCCGCAGAGTGCCCTGGCACCAATGGTGATGCAGTGCAGTGATCCAGAGAGTGCACTGGAACCACTGGGGATGCAGTGCAGTGAGTCCAGAGAGTGCACTGGCACCACTGGGCATGCAGTGCAGTGAGCTCAGAGAGTGCACTGGCACCACTGGGGATGCAGTGCAGTGAGTCCAGAGAGTGCACTGGCACCACTGGGGATGCAGTGCACTGAGTCCAGAGAGTGCACTGTCAGCACTGGAGATGCACTGCAGTGAGTCCAGAGAGTGCACTGGCACCACTGGGGATGCAGTGCAGTGAGTCCAGAGAGTGCACTGGCACCACTGGGGATGCACCCCGGTGAGTCCAGACAGTGCACTGGCTCCAATGGGGATGCAGTGCAGTGAGTCCAGAGAGTGCACTGGCACCACTGGGGATGCAGTGCAATGAGTCCTGAGAGTGCAATGGCACCACAAGGGATGCACTGCAGTGAGTCCAGAGAGTGCACTGGCACCACTGGGGATGCAGTGCAGTGAGTCCAGAGAGTGCACTGGCACCACGGGGGATGCACTGCAGTGAGTCCAGAGATTGCATTGGCACCACTGGGGATGCAGTGCAGTGAGTCCACAAAGTGCACTGGCACCACTGGTGATGCACTGCAGTGAGTCCAGAGAGTTCACTGGCACCACTGGGGATGCAGTGCAGTGAGTCCAGAGATTGCACTGGCACCACTGGGGATGCATTGCAGTGAGTCCAGAGAGTGCACTGGCACCACTGGGGATGCGGTGCAGTGAGTCCAGAGAGTGAACTGGCACCAGTGGGGATGCAGTGCAGTGAGTCCAGAGAGTGCACTGGCACCACTGGGAATGCACTGCATTGAGTACAGATAGTGCACTGGCACCTCAGGGGCTGCACTGCAGTGAGTCCAGAGAGTGCACTGGCACCACTGGGGATGCACTGCAGTGAGTCCAGAGAGTACACTGGCACCACTGGGGATGCAATGCAGTGAGTCCAGAGAGTGCACTGGCACCAATGGGATGCAGTGCAGTGAGTCCACAGAGTGCACTGGCACCACAGGGGATACATTGTAGTGAGTCCAGAGAGTGCACTGGCACCACTAGGGATGCAGCACAGTGAGTCCAGAGAGTGAACTGTCACCACTGGGGACGCAGCGCAGTGACTCCAGAGAGTGCACTGGCACCACTGGTGATGCACTGCAGTGAGTCCAGAGAGTGCACTGGCACCACTGGGGATGCAGTGCAGTGAGTCCACAGAGTGCACTGGCACCACTGGAGATGCACTGCACTGAGTCCAGAGAGTGCACTAGCTCCACTGGGGATGCAGTGCAGTGAGTGCAGAGAGTGCACTAGCACAACAGGGGATGCACTGCAGTGACTCCAGAAAGTGCACTGGCACCACTGGGGATGCAGTGCAGTGAGTCCAGAGAGTGCACTGGCACCACTGGTGATGCAGTGCTGTGAGTCCAGAGAGTACACTGGCACCACTGGGGATGCACTGCAGTGAGTCCAGAGAATGCACTGTCACTAATGGGGATGCAGTGCAGTGACTCGAAAGAGTGCACTGGCACCACTGCGGATGCACTGCAGTGAGTCCGGAGAGTGCCCTGGCACCAATGGTGATGCAGTTCAGTGAGTCCAGAGAGTGCACTGGCACCACTGGGGATGCAGTGCAGTGAGTCCAGAGAGTGCACTGTCAGCACTGGGGATGCAGTGCAGTGAGTCCAGAGAGTGCACTGGCACCTAAGGGGATACAGTGGAGTGAGTCCAGAGAGTGTACTGGCACCACAGGGGATGCAGTGCAGTGAGTCCAGAGAGTGCACTGGCACCACTGGGGATGCACCCCGGTGAGTCCAGAGAGTTCTCTGGCACCACTGGGGATGCAGTTTAGTGAGTCCAGAGAGTGCACCGGCTCCAATAGGGATACACTGCAGTGAGTTCAGAGAGTGCACTGGCACCACTGGGGATGCAGTGCAGTGAGTCCAGAGAGTGCCCTTGCACCACTGGGGATGCACTGCAGTGAGTCCAGACAGTGCACTGGCACCACTGGGGATGCAGTTCAGTGAGTCCAGAGAGTGAACTGGCACCACTGGTGATGTAGTGCAGTGAGTCCAGAGAGTGCACTGGCACCACCGGGGATTCAGTGCAAGGAGTCCAGAGAGTGCACTGGCACCACTGGGAATGCACTGCAGTGAGTACAGAGAGTGCACTGGCACCTAAGGGCCTGCACTGCAGTGAGTCCAGAGAGTGCACTGGCACCACTGGTGCTGCACTGCAGTGAGTCCAGAGAGCGCACTGGCACCACTGGGGATGCACTGCAGTGAGTCCAGAGAGTGCACTGGCACCACTGGGATGCAGTGCAGTGAGTCCACAGAGTGCACTGGCACCTCAGGGGATACACTGCAATGAGTCCTGAGAGTGCACTGGCACCACTGGGGATGCAATACAGTGAGTCTAGAGAGTGCGCTGTCACAACTGCTTATGCAGCGCAGTGAGTCCAGAGAGTTCACTGGCACCACTGGGGTTTTAGTGCAGTTAGTCCAGAGAGTGCACTGGCACCAATGGGGATGCAGTGCAGTGAGTCCTGAGAGTGCCCTTGCACCACTGGGGATAAACTGCAGTGAGTCCAGACAGTGCACTGGCACCACTGGGGATGCACTGCAGTGAGACGAGAGAGTTCTCTGGCACCACTGGGGATGCAGTTTAGTGAGTCCAGAGAGTGCACCGGCTCCAATGGGGATGCACTGCAGGGAGTCCAGAGAGTGCTCTGGCACCACTGAGCTGCACTGCAGTGAGTGCAGAGATTGCACTGGCACCACTGGGGATGCACTGCAGTGAGTCCAGAGACTACACTGGCACCACTGGGGATGCAGTGCAGTGAGTCCAGAGAGTGCACTGGCACCACTGGGGATGCACTGCAGTGACTCCAGAGAGTGCACTGGCACCACTGGGGATGCAGTGCAGTGAGTCCAGATAGTGCACTGTCACCACTGGTGATGCATTGCAGTGAGTCCAGAGAGCCACTGGCACCACTGGGGATGCAGTGCAGTGAGTCCAGAGAGTGCACTGGCACCATTGGGGATGCAGTGTACTGAGTCCAGAGAGTGCACTGGCACCACTGGGGATGCAGTGCACTGAGTCCAGAGAGTGCACTCTAAGCACTGGGGATGCACTGCAGTGAGTCCAAAGAGTGCACTGGCACCACAGGGGATGCAGTGCAGTGAGACCAGAGAGTGCACTGGCACCACTGGGGATGCACTGCAGTGAGTGCAGAGAGTGCACTGGCTCCACTGGTGATGCAGTGCAGTGAGTCCAGAGAGTGCACTGGCACCACTGGGGATGCAGTGCAGTGAGTCCTGAGAGTGCAATGGCACCACTGGGGATGCAGTGCAGTGAGTCCAGAGAGTGCACTAGCACCACTGGGGATGCAGTTCAGTGAGTCCAGAGAGTGCACTGGCACCACTGGGGATGCACCGCGGTGACTCCAGAGAGTGCACTGGCACCACCGGGGATTCACTGCAGTGAGTCCAGAGAGTGCACTGACACCACTGGGAATGCACTGCAGTGAGTACAGAGAGTGCACTTTCACCTCAGTGGCTGCACTGCAGTGAGTCCAGAAAGTGCACTGGCACCACTGGGGATGCACTGCAGTGAGTCCAGAGAGTGCACTGGCACCACTGGGGATGCACTGCAGTGAGTCCTGAGAGTGCAATGGCACCACAGGGGACACCCTGCACTGAGTCCAGAGAGTGCACTGGCACCACTGGGGATGCAGCACAGTAAGTCCAGAGAGTGAACTGTCAGCACTGGGGACGCAGCGCAGTGCTTACAGAGAGTGCACTAGCACCACTGGGGATGCAGTGCAGTGAGTCCAGAGAGTGCACTGGCACCAGTGGGGATGCACTGCAGTGGGTCCAGAGAGTGCACTGGCACCACTGGGGATGCAGTGCAGTGAGTCCAGTGAGTGCACTGGCACCACTGGGGATGTACTGCAGTGAGTCCAGAGAGTGCACTGGCACCACTGGGGATGCAGTGCAGTGAGTCCAGAGAGTGCACTGGCTCCACTGGGGATGCACAACAGTGAGTCCAGAGAGTGCACTAGCACAACAGGGGATGCACTGCAGTGACTCCAGAAGGTGCACTGGCACCACTGGGGATGCAGTGCAGTGAGTCCAGAGAGTGCACTGGCACCACTGGTGATGCAGTGCAGTGAGTCCAGAGAGTACACTGGCACCACTGGGGATGCAGTGCAGTTGAGTCCAGAGAGTGCACTGGCACAACAGGGGATGCAGTGCAGTGAGTCCAGAGAGTGCACTGGCACCACTGGGGATGCACCCTGGTGAGTCCAGAGAGTGCACTGACACCACTGGGGATGCAGTGCAGTGAGTGAGTCCAGAGAGTGCACTGGCACCACTGGGGATGCAGTGCAGTGAGTCCAGAGAGTGCACTGGCACCACTGGGGATGCAGTGCACTGAGTACTGAGAGTGCACTGGCACCACTGGGGATGCAGTGCAGTGAGTCCAGAGAGTGCACTGTCAGCACTGGGGATGCAGTGCAGTGAGTCCAGAGAGTGCACTGGCACCACTGGGGATGCAGTGCAGTGAGTCCAGAGAGTGCACTGGCACCACTGGGGATGCAGTGCAGTGAGTCCAGAGAGTGCACTGGCACCACTGGGGATGCAGTGCAGTGAGTCCAGAGAGTGCACTGGCACCACTGGGGATGCAGTGCAGTGAGTCCAGAGAGTGCACTGGCACCACTGGGGATGCAGTGCAGTGCGTCCAGAGAGTGCACTGGCACCACTGGGGATGCACTGCAGTGAGTCCAGAGAGTGCAGTGGCACCACAGGGAAGCAGTGCAGTGAGTCCAGAGAGTACACTGGCACCACTGGGGATGCAGTGCAGTGAGTCCAGAGAGTGCACTGTCAGCACTGGGGATGCAGTGCAGTGAGTCCAGAGAGTTCACTGACACCACTGGGGATGCACTGCAGTGAGTCCAGAGACTGCACTGGCACCACTGGGGATGCACTGCAGTGAGTCCAGAGAATGCACTGGCACCATGGGGATGCAGTGCAGTGACTCGAAAGAGTGCACTGGCACCACTGGGGATGCACTGCAGTGAGTCCGGAGAGTGCCCTGGCACCAATGGTGATGCAGTGCAGTGATCCAGAGAGTGCACTGGAACCACTGGGGATGCAGTGCAGTGAGTCCAGAGAGTGCACTGGCACCACTGGGGATGCAGTGCAGTGACTCAAGAGAGTGCACAGGCACCACTGGGGATGCAGTGCAGTGAGTCCAGAGAGTGCAATGGCACCACAGGGGATGCACTGCAGTGATTCCACAGAGTGCACTGTCACCACTGGGGATGCAGTGCAGTGAGTCCAGAGAGTGCACTGGCACCAGTGGGGGTGCAGTGCAGTGAGTCCAGAGACTGCACTGGCACCACAGGGGATGCAGTGCAGTGAGTCCAGAGAGTGCACTGGCACCACTGGGGATGCAGTGCACTGAGTCCACAGAGTGCACTCTCAGCACTGGTGATGCACTGCAGTGAGTCCAAAGAGTGCACTGGCACCACAGGGGATGCAGTGCAGTGAGACCAGAGAGTGCACTGGCACCACTAGGGATGCAGTGCAGTGAGTCCAGAGAGTGCACTGGCACCACTGGGGATGCAGTGCAGTGAGTCCAGAGAGTGCAATGGCACCACAGTGGATGCACTGCAGTGAGTCCAGAGAGTGCTCTGGCACCACTCGGGATGCACTGCAGTGAGTCCAGAGAGTGCACTGGCACCACTGGGGATGCAGTGCAGTGAGTCCAGAGAGTGCACTGGCACCAAATTTAGCTGCAGTGCTGTGAGTCCTGAGATTGCACTGGCACCACTGGGGTTTCTGTGCCTTGAGTCCAGAGACTACACTGGCACCACTGGGGTTGCACTGCAGTGAGTCCAGAGACTTCACAGGCACCACTGGGGATGCAGTGCAGTGAGTCCACAGAGTGCACTGGCACCACTGGGGATGCAGTGCAGTGAGTCCAGAGAGTGAACTGGCACCACTGGGGATGCAGTGCAGTGAGTCCAGAGAGTGCACTGGCACCACCGGAGATTCACTGCAGTGAGTCCAGAGAGTGCACTGACACCACTGGGATGCAGTGCAGTGAGTCCAGAGAGTGCACTGGCACCACTGGGGACGCAGTGCAGTGTCTACAGAGAGTGCACTGGCACCATTGGGGATGCAGTGCAGTGAGTCCAGAGAGTGCACTGGCACCAGTGGGGATGCACTGCAGTGGGTCCAGAGAGTGCACTGGCACCAATGGGGATGCAGTGCAGTGACTCCAGAGAGTGCACTGGCACCACTGGTGATGCACTGCAGTGAGTCCAGAGAGTGCACTGGCACCAGTGGGGAAGCACTGCAGTGAGTCCAGAGAGTGCACTGGCACCACTGGGATACACTGCACTGAGTCCAGAGAGTGCACTGACACCACTGGGGATGCAATGCAGTGAGTCCAGAGAGTGCCCTGGCACCACTGGGGATGCAGTGCAGTGAGTCCAGAGAGTGCACTGGCACTTCTGGGGATGCAGTGCAGTGAGTGCAGAGAGTGCACTGGCACAACAGGGGATGCACTGCAGTGACTCCAGAAAGTGCACTGGCACCACTGGGGATGCACCCCGGTGAGTCCAGAGAGTGCACTGGCACCACTGGGGATGCAGTGCAGTGAGTCCAGAGACTGCACTGGCACCACTGGGGTTTTAGTGCAGTGAGTCCAGAGAGTGCACTGGCACCAATGGGGATGCAGTGCTGTGAGTCCAGAGAGTGCCCTGGCACCACTGGGGATGCAGTGAGTCCAGACAGTGCACTGGCACCACTGGCGATGCACTGCAGTGAGTCCAGAGAGTTCTCTGGCACCACTGGGGATGCAGTTTAGTGAGTCCAGAGAGTGCACCGGCTCCAATGGCGATACACTGCAGTGAGTCCAGACAGTGCACTGGCACCACTGGTGATGCAGTGCAGTGAGTCCAGAGAGTGCACTGGCACCACTGGGGATGCAGTGCAGTGAGTCCAGAGAGTGCTCTGGCACCACTGAGCTACACTGCAGTGAGTCCAGTAATTACACTGGCACCACTGGGGATGCACTGCTGTGAGTGCAGAGAGTGCACTGGCACCACTGGGGATGCAGTGCAGTGAGTCCAGAGAGTGCACTGGCACCACTGTTGATGCAGTGCAGTGAGTCCAGAGAGTGCACTGGCACCACTGGGGATGCAGTGCAGTGAGTCCAGAGAGTGCACTGGCACCACTGGGGATGCACTGCAGTGAGCTCAGAGAGTGCAAAGGCACCACAAGGGATGCACTGCAGTGAGTCCAGAGAGTGCACTGGCACCACTGGGGATGCAGTGCAGTGAGTCCAGAGAGTGCACTGGCACCACTGGGGATGCACCCCGGTGAGTCCAGAGAGTGCACTGGCCCCACTGGGGATGTAGTGCAGTGAGTCCACAGAGGGCACTGGCACCACTGGGGATGCAGCGCAGTGAGTCCAGAGAGTGCACTGGCACCACTGGGGATGCACTGCAGTGAGTCCAGAGAGTGCACTGGCACCACTGGGGATGCAGTGCAGTGAGTCCAGAGAGTGCACTGTCACCACTGGGGATGCAGTGCAGTGAGTCCAGAGAGTGCACTGGCACCACTGGGGATGCAGTGCAGTGAGTCCAGAGAGTGCACTGTCACCACTGGGGATGCAGTGCAGTGAGTCCAGAGAGTGCACTGGCACCACTGGGGATGCACTGCAGTGACTACAGAGAGTGCACTGTCTCCACTGGGCATGCAGTGCAGTGAGTCAAAAGACTGCACTGCCACCACTGGTGATGCAGTGCAGTGAGTCCAGAGAGTGCACTGGCACCACTGGGGATGCACTGCAGTGAGTCCAGAGAGTGCACTGGCACCACTGGGGATGCAGTGCAGTGAGTCCAGAGAGTGCACTGTCACCACTGGGGATGCAGTGCAGTGAGTCCAGAGAGTGCACTGGCACAAAAGGTGATGCACTGCAGTGAGTCCAGAGAGTGCACTGGCACCACTGGGGATGTAGTGCAGTGAGTCCAGAGAGTGCACTGGCACCACTGGGGATGCACTGCAGTGAGTCCAGAGAGTGCAGTGGCACCACTGGGGATGCAGTGCACTGAGTCCAGAGAGTACACTGGCACCACTGGGGATGCAGTGCAGTGAGTGCAGAGAGTGCACTGGCACCACTGGGGATGCACTGCAGTGAGTCCAGAGAGTGCACTGGCACCACTGGGGATGCAGTGCAGTGAGTCCAGAGAGTGCACTGTCACCACTGGGGATGCAGTGCAGTGAGTCCAGAGAGTGCACTGGCACAAAAGGTGATGCACTGCAGTGAGTCCAGAGAGTGCACTGGCACCACTGGGGATGTAGTGCAGTGAGTCCAGAGAGTGCACTGGCACCACTGGGGATGCACTGCAGTGAGTCCAGAGAGTGCAGTGGCACCACTGGGAATGCAGTGCACTGAGTCCAGAGAGTACACTGGCACCACTGGGGATGCAGTGCAGTGAGTGCAGAGAGTGCACTGGCACCACTGGGGATGCAGTGCAGTGAGTCCAGAGAGTGCACTGGCACCACTGGGGATGCACTGCAGTGAGTCCAGAGAGTGCACTGGCACCACTGGGGATGCACTGCCGTGAGTCCAGAGAATGCACTGGCACCACTGGGGATGCAGTGCAGTGACTTGAAAGAGTGCACTGGCACCACTGGGGATGCACTGCAGTGAGTCCGGAGAGTGCCCTGGCACCAATGGTGATGCAGTGCAGTGATCCAGAGAGTGCACTGGCACCACTGGGGATGCAGTGCAGTGAGTCCAGAGAGTGCACTGGCACCACTGGGTATGCAGTGCAGTTAGTCCATAGAGTGAACTGGCTCCACTGGGGATGCAGTGCAGTGACTCAAGAGAGTGCACAGGCACCACTGGGGATGCAGTGCAGTGAGTCCAGAGAGTGCAATGGCACCACAGGGGATGCACTGCAGTGATTCCAGAGAGTGCACTGTCACCACTGGGGATGCAGTGCAGTGAGTCCAGAGAGTGCACTGGCGCCAGTGGGGGTGCAGTGCAGTGAGTCCAGAGAGTGCACTGGCACCAACTGGAGCTGCACTGCAGTGAGTCCTGAGATTGCACTGGCACCACTGGGGATGCAGTGCAGTCAGTCCAGAGACTACACTGGCACCACTGGAAATGCACTGCAGTGAGTCCAGAGAGAGCACTGGCACCACTGGGGATGCACTGCAGTGATTCCGGAGAGTGCACTGGCACCACTGGGGATGCAGTGCAGTGAGTCCAGAGAGTACACTGACACCTCAGGGGCTGCACTGCAGTGAGTCCAGAGAGTGCACTGGCACCACTGGGGATGCACTGCAGTGAGTCCACAGAGTGCACTGGCGCCACTGGGGATGCACCTCGGTGAGTCCAGAGAGTGCTCTGGGAACACCGGGGATGCAGTGCAGTGAGTCCAGAGAGTGCACTGGCACCACTGTTGATGCAGTGCAGTGAGTCCAGAGAGTGCACTGGCACCACTGGGTATGCACTGCAGTGAGTCCAGAGAGTGCACTGGCACCACTGGGGATGCAGTGCAGTGAGTCCAGAGACTGCACATGCACCACTGGGGATGAAGTGCAGTGAGTCCAGAGAGTGCACTGGCACCATTGGGGATGCAGTGCACTGAGTCCAGAGAGTGCACTGGCACCACTGGGGATGCAGTGCACTGAGTCCACAGAGTGCACTCTCAGCACAGGGGATGAACTGCAGTGAGTCCAAAGAGTGCACTGGCACCACTGGGGATGCACTGCAGTGAGTCCAGAGACTACACTGGCACCACTGGGGATGCAGTTTAGTGAGTCCAGAGAGTGCACCGGCTCCAATGGCGATACACTGCAGTGAGTTCAGACAGTGCACTGGCACCACTGGGGTGCAGTGCAGTGAGTCCAGAGAGTGCACTGGCTCCACTGGGGATGAACTGTAGTGAGTCCAGAGACTGCACAGGCACCACTGGGGATGCAGTGCAGTGACTCCAGAGAGTGCACTGGCACCACTGGGGATGCAGTGCAGTGAGTGCAGAGAGTGCCCTGGCACCACTGGGGATGCAATGCAGTGAGTCCAGAGAGTGCACTGGCACCACTGGGGATGCACTGCAGTGAGTCCAGAGAGTGCACTGGCACCACTGGGGATGCACTGCAGTGAGTCCAGAGAGTGCACTGGCACCACTGGGGATGCACTGCAGTGAGCTCGGAGCGTGCACTGGCTCCACTGGGGATGCAGTGCAGTGAGTCCAGAGAGTGCACTGGCACCACTGGGGATGCAGTGTAGTGAGTCCAGAGAGTGCAGTGGCACCATTGGGGATGCAGTGCACTGAGTCCAGAGAGTGCACTGGCACCACTGGGGATGCAGTGCACTGAGTCCAGAGAGTGCACTGGCACCACTGGGGATGCAGTGCACTGAGTACTGAGAGTGCAAAGGCACCACAAGGGATGCACTGCAGTGAGTCCAGAGAGTGCACTGGCACCACTGGGGATGCAGTGCAGTGAGTCCAGAGAGTGCACTGGCACCACTGGGGATGCACTGCAGTTAGTCCAGAGAGTGCACTGGCACCACTGGGGATGCACTGCAGTGAGTCCAGAGAGTGCACTGGAACACTGGGGATGCAGTGCAGTGAGTCCAGAGAGTGCACTGGCACCAGTGCGAAAGCACTGCAGTGAGTCCAGAGAGTGCACTGGCACCACTGGGGATGCACCCCGGTGAGTCCAGAGAATGCACTGGCACCACTGGGGATGCACCGCAGTGAGTCCAGAGAGTGCACTGGCACCACTGGGGATGCACCCCGGTGAGTCCAGAGAATGCACTGGCACCACTGGGGATGCACCCCGGTGAGTCCAGAGAGTGCACTCGCACCACTGGGGATGCACTGCAGTGAGTCCAGAGAGTGCACTGGCCCCACTGGGGATGTAGTGCAGTGAGTCCACAGAGGGCACTGGCACCACTGGGGATGCAGCGCAGTGAGTCCAGAGAGTGCACTGGCACCACTGGGGATGCACTGCAGTGAGTCCAGAGAGTGCACTGGCACCACTGCAGTTGCAGTGCAGTGAGTCCAGAGAGTGCCCTGGAACCACTGGGGATGCAGCGCAGTGACTACAGAGAGTGCACTGTCTCCACTGGGGATGCAGTGCAGTGAGTCCAGAGAGTGCACTGGCACCACTGGTGATGCAGTGCAGTGAGTCCAGCGAGTGCACTGTCAGCACTGGGGATGCAGTGCAGTGAGTCCAGAGAGTGCACTGGCACCACTGGGGATGTGCTGCAGTGAGTCCAGAGAGTGCACTAGCACCACTGGGGATGCACTGCAGTGATTCCGGAGAGTGCACTGGCACCACTGGGGATGCAGTGCACTGAGTCCAGAGAGTACACTGGCACCACTGGGGATGCAGTGCAGTGAGTCCAGAGAGTGCACTGGCACCACTGGGGATGCACTGCAGTGAGTCCAGAGAGTGCACTGGCACCACTGGGGATGCACTGCAGTGAGTCCAGAGACTGCACTGGCACCACTGGGGATGCACTGCAGTGAGTCCAGAGAATGCACTGGCACCACTGGGGATGCAGTGCAGTGACTCGAAAGCGTGCACTGGCACCACTGGGGATGCACTGCTCTGAGTCCGCAGAGTGCCCTGGCACCACTGGGGATGCAGTGCAGTGATCCAGAGAGTGCACTGGAACCACTGGGGATGCAGTGCAGTGAGTCCAGAGAGTGCACTGGCACCACTGGGCATGCAGTGCAGTGAGCTCAGAGAGTGCACTGGCACCACTGGGGATGCAGTGCAGTGAGTCCAGAGAGTGCACTGGCACCACTGGGGATGCAGTGCAGTGAGTCCAGAGAGTGCACTGGCACCACTGGGGATGCAGTGCACTGAGTCCAGAGAGTGCACTGGCAGCACTGGGGATGCACTGCAGTGAGTCCAGAGAGTGCACTGGCACCACTGGGGATGCACTGCAGTGAGTCCAGAGAGTGCACTGGCACCACTGGGGATGCACCCCGGTGAGTCCAGACAGTGCACTGGCTCCAATGGGGATGCAGTGCAGTGAGTCCAGAGAGTGCACTGGCACCACTGGGGATGCAGTGCAATGAGTCCTGAGAGTGCAATGGCACCACAAGGGATGCACCCCGGCAAGTCCAGAGAGTGCACTGGCACCACTGGGGATGCAGTGCAGTGAGTCCAGAGAGTGCACTGGCACCACGGGGGATGCACTGCAGTGAGTCCAGAGATTGCACTGGCACCACTGGGGATGCAGTGCAGTGAGTCCACAAAGTGCACTGGCACCACTGGTGATGCACTGCAGTGAGTCCAGAGAGTTCACTGGCACCACTGGGGATGCAGTGCAGTGAGTCCAGAGATTGCACTGGCACCACTGGGGATGCAGTGCAGTGAGTCCAGAGAGTGTACTGGCACCACTGGGGATGCGGTGCAGTGAGTCCAGAGAGTGAACTGGCACCACTGGGGATGCAGTGCAGTGAGTCCAGAGAGTGCACTGGCACCACTGGGAATGCACTGCATTGAGTACAGAGAGTGCACTGGCACCTCAGGGGCTGCACTGCAGTGAGTCCAGAGAGTGCACTGGCACCACTGGGGATGCACTGGAGTGAGTCCAGAGAGTGCACTGGCACCACTGGGGATGCAATGCAGCGAGTCCAGAGAGTGCACTGGCACCACTAGGGATGCAGCACAGTGAGTCCAGAGAGTGAACTGTCACCACTGGGGACGCAGCGCAGTGACTCCAGTGAGTGCACTGGCACCACTGGGGATGCACTGCAGTGAGTCCAGAGAGTGCACTGGCACCACTGGGGATGCACTGCAGTGAGTCCAGAGAGTGCACTGGCACCACTGGAGATGCACTGCACTGAGTCCAGAGAGTGCACTGGCTCCACTGGGGATGCAGTGCAGTGAGTGCAGAGAGTGCACTAGCACAACAGGGGATGCACTGCAGTGACTCCAGAAAGTGCACTGGCACCACTGGGGATGCAGTGCAGTGAGTCCAGAGAGTGCACTGGCACCACTGGTGATGCAGTGCTGTGAGTCCAGAGAGTACACTGGCACCACTGGGGATGCACTGCAGTGAGTCCAGAGAATGCACTGTCACTAATGGGGATGCAGTGCAGTGACTCGAAAGAGTGCACTGGCACCACTGCGGATGCACTGCAGTGAGTCCGGAGAGTGCCCTGGCACCAATGGTGATGCAGTTCTGTGACTCCAGAGAGTGCACTGGCACCACTGGGGATGCAGTGCAGTGAGTCCAGAGAGTGCACTGTCAGCACTGGGGATGCAGTGCAGTGAGTCCAGAGAGTGCACTGGCACCACTGGGGATGCAGTGCAGTGAGTCCAGAGAGTGCACTGGCACCACTGGGGATGCAGTGCAGTGAGTCCAGAGAGTGCACTGGCTCCACTGGGGATGCAGTGCAGTGAGTGCAGAGAGTGCACTAGCACAACAGGGGATGCACTGCAGTGACTCCAGAAGGTGCACTGGCACCACTGGGGATGCACTGCAGTGAGTCCAGACAGTGCACTGGCACCACTGGGGATGCAGTTCAGTGAGTCCAGAGAGTGAACTGGCACCACTGGTGATGTAGTGCAGTGAGTCCAGAGAGTGCACTGGCACCACCGGGGATTCAGTGCAAGGAGTCCAGAGAGTGCACTGGCACCACTGGGAATGCACTGCAGTGAGTACAGAGAGTTCACTGGCACCTAAGGACCTGCACTGCAGTGAGTCCAGAGAGTGCACTGGCACCACTGGTGCTGCACTGCAGTGAGTCCAGAGAGCGCACTGGCACCACTGGGGATGCACTGCAGTGAGTCCAGAGAGTGCACTGGCACCACTGGGATGCAGTGCAGTGAGTCCACAGAGTGCACTGGCACCTCAGGGGATACACTGCAATGAGTCCTGAGAGTGCACTGGCACCACTGGGGATGCAATGCAGTGAGTCTAGAGAGTGCACTGTCACCACTGCTTATGCAGCACAGTGAGTCCAGAGAGTTCACTGGCACCACTGGGGTTTTAGTGCAGTTAGTCCAGAGAGTGCACTGGCACCAATGGGGATGCAGTGCAGTGAGTCCTGAGAGTGCCCTTGCACCACTGGGGATAAACTGCAGTGAGTCCAGACAGTGCACTGGCACCACTGGGGATGCACTGCAGTGAGACGAGAGAGTTCTCTGGCACCACTGGGGAATCAGTTTAGTGAGTCCAGAGAGTGCAACGGCTCCAATGGGGATGCACTGCAGGGAGTCCAGAGAGTGCTCTGGCACCACTGAGCTGCACTGCAGTGAGTGCAGAGATTGCACTGGCACCACTGGGGATGCACTGCAGTGACTCCAGAGAGTGCACTGGCACCACTGGGGATGCAGTGCAGTGAGTCCAGAGAGTGCACTGTCACCACTGGTGATGCATTGCAGTGAGTCCAGAGAGCCACTGGCACCACTGGGGATGCAGTGCAGTGAGTCCAGAGAGTGCACTGGCACCATTGGGGATGCAGTGTACTGAGTCCAGAGAGTGCACTGGCACCACTGGGGATGCAGTGCACTGAGTCCAGAGAGTGCACTCTAAGCACTGGGGATGCACTGCAGTGAGTCCAAAGAGTGCACTGGCACCACAGGGGATGCAGTGCAGTGAGACCAGAGAGTGCACTGGCACCACTGGGGATGCAGTGCAGTGAGTGCAGAGAGTGCACTGGCTCCACTGGTGATGCAGTGCAGTGAGTCCAGAGAGTGCACTGGCACCACTGGGGATGCAGTGCAGTGAGTCCTGAGAGTGCAATGGCACCACTGGGGATGCAGTGCAGTGAGTCCAGAGAGTGCACTAGCACCACTGGGGATGCAGTTCAGTGAGTCCAGAGAGTGCACTGGCACCACTGGGGATGCACCGCGGTGACTCCAGAGAGTGCACTGGCACCACCGGGGATTCACTGCAGTGAGTCCAGAGAGTGCACTGACACCACTGGGAATGCACTGCAGTGAGTACAGAGAGTGCACTTTCACCTCAGGGGCTGCACTGCAGTGAGTCCAGAGAGTGCACTGGCACCACTGGGGATGCACTGCAGTGAGTCCAGAGAGTGCACTGGCACCACTGGGGATGCACTGCAGTGAGTCCTGAGAGTGCAATGGCACCACAGGGGATACCCTGCACTGAGTCCAGAGAGTGCACTGGCACCACTGGGGATGCAGCACAGTAAGTCCAGAGAGTGAACTGTCAGCACTGGGGACGCAGCGCAGTGCTTACAGAGAGTGCACTAGCACCACTGGGGATGCAGTGCAGTGAGTCCAGAGAGTGCACTGGCACCAGTGGGGATGCACTTCAGTGGGTCCAGAGAGTGCACTGGCACCACTGGGGATGCAGTGCAGTGAGTCCAGAGAGTGCACTGGCACCACTGGGGATGCACTGCAGTGAGTCCAGAGAGTGCACTGGCACCACTGGGGATGCAGTGCAGTGAGTCCAGAGAGTGCACTGGCTCCACTGGGGATGCACAACAGTGAGTCCAGAGAGTGCACTAGCACAACAGGGGATGCACTGCAGTGACTCCAGAAGGTGCACTGGCACCACTGGGGATGCAGTGCAGTGAGTCCAGAGAGTGCACTGGCACCACTGGTGATGCAGTGCAGTGAGTCCAGAGAGTACACTGGCACCACTGGGGATGCAGTGCAGTGAGTCCAGAGAGTGTACTGGCACCACAGGGGATGCACTGCAGTGAGTCCAGAGAGTGCACTGGCACCACTGGGGATGCAGTGCAGTTGAGTCCAGAGAGTGCACTGGCACAACAGGGGATGCAGTGCAGTGAGTCCAGAGAGTGCACTGGCACCACTGGGGATGCACCCTGGTGAGTCCAGAGAGTGCACTGACACCACTGGGGATGCAGTGCAGTGAGTGAGTCCAGAGAGTGCACTGGCACCACTGGGGATGCAGTGCAGTGAGTCCAGAGAATGCACTGGCACCGCTGGGGATGCAGTGCAGTGAGTCCAGAGAGTGCACTGGCACCACTGGGGATGCAGTGCAGTGAGTCCAGAGAGTGCACTGTCAGCACTGGGGATGCAGTTCAGTGAGTCCAGAGAGTGCACTGGCACCACTGGGGATGCAGTGCAGTGAGTCCAGAGAGTGCACTGGCACCACTGGGGATGCAGTGCAGTGAGTCCAGAGAGTGCACTGGCACCACTGGGGATGCAGTGCAGTGAGTCCAGAGAGTGCACTGGCACAAAAGGGGATGCAGTGAAGTGAGTCCAGAGAGTGCACTGGCACCACTGGGGATGCAGTGCAGTGAGTCCAGAGAGTGCACTGGCACCACTGGGGATGCACTGCAGTGAGTCCAGAGAGTGCAGTGGCACCACTGGGGATGCAGTGCAGTGAGTCCAGAGAGTACACTGGCACCACTGGGGATGCAGTGCAGTGAGTCCAGAGAGTGCACTGTCAGCACTGGGGATGCAGTGCAGTGAGTCCAGAGAGTGCACTGGCACCACTGGGGATGCACTGCAGTGAGTCCAGAGACTGCACTGGCACCACTGGGGATGCACTGCAGTGAGTCCAGAGAATGCACTGGCACCATGGGGATGCAGTGCAGTGACTCGAAAGAGTGCACTGGCACCACTGTGGATGCACTGCAGTGAGTCCGGAGAGTGCCCTGGCACCAATGGTGATGCAGTGCAGTGATCCAGAGAGTGCACTGGAACCACTGGGGATGCAGTGCAGTGAGTCCAGAGAGTGCACTGGCACCACTGGGGATGCAGTGCAGTGACTCAAGAGAGTGCAGAGGCACCACTGGGGATGCAGTGCAGTGAGTCCAGAGAGTGCAATGGCGCCACAGGGGATGCAGTGCAGTGATTCCAGAGAGTGCACTGTCACCACTGGGGATGCAGTGCAGTGAGTCCAGAGAGTGCACTGGCACCAGTGGGGGTGCAGTGCAGTGAGTCCAGAGACTGCACTGGCACCACAGGGGATGCAGTGCAGTGAGTCCAGAGAGTGCACTGGCACCACGGGGGATGCAGTGCACTGAGTCCACAGAGTGCACTCTCAGCACTGGTGATGCACTGCAGTGAGTCCAAAGAGTGCACTGGCACCACAGGGGATGCAGTGCAGTGAGACCAGAGAGTGCACTGGCACCACTAGGGATGCAGTGCAGTGAGTCCAGAGAGTGCACTGGCACCACTGGGGATGCAGTGCAGTGAGTCCTTAGAGTGCAATGGCACCACAGTGGATGCACTGCAGTGAGTCCAGAGAGTGCTCTGGCACCACTGGGGATGCACTGCAGTGAGTCCAGAGAGTGCACTGGCACCACAGGGGATGCAGTGCAGTGAGTCCAGAGAGTGCACTGGCACCAACTTTAGCTGCAGTGCTGTGAGTCCTGAGATTGCACTGGCACCACTGGGGTTTCTGTGCCTTGCGTCCAGAGACTACACTGGCACCACTGGGGTTGCACTGCAGTGAGTCCAGAGACTTCACAGGCACCACTGGGGATGCAGTGCAGTGAGTCCACAGAGTGCACTGGCACCACTGGGGATGCAGTGCAGTGAGTCCAGAGAGTGAACTGGCACCACTGGGGATGCAGTGCAGTGAGTCCAGAGAGTGCACTGGCACCACCGGAGATTCACTGCAGTGAGTCCAGAGAGTGCACTGACACCACTGGGATGCAGTGCAGTGAGTGCAGAGAGTGCACTGGCACCACTGGGGACGCAGTGCAGTGTCTACAGAGAGTGCACTGGCACCATTGGGGATGCAGTGCAGTGAGTCCAGAGAGTGCACTGGCACCAGTGGGGATGCACTGCAGTGGGTCCAGAGAGTGCACTGGCACCAATGGGGATGCAGTGCAGTGAGTCCAGAGAGTGCACTGGCACCACTGGTGATGCACTGCAGTGAGTCCAGAGAGTGCACTGGCACCAGTGGGGAAGCACTGCAGTGAGTCCAGAGAGTGCACTGGCACCACTGGGATACACTGCACTGAGTCCAGAGAGTGCACTGACACCACTGGGGATGCAATGCAGTGAGTCCAGAGAGTGCCCTGGCACCACTGGGGATGCAGTGCAGTGAGTCCAGAGAGTGCACTGGCACTTCTGGGGATGCAGTGCAGTGAGTGCAGAGAGTGCACTGGCACCACTGGGGATGCACCCCGGTGAGTCCAGAGAGTGCACTGGCACCACTGGGGATGCACTGTAGTGAGTCCAGGGAGTGCACTGGCCCCACTGGGGATGTAGTGCAGTGAGTCCACAGAGGGCACTGGCACCACTGGGGATGCAGCGCAGTGAGTCCAGAGAGTGCAATGGCACCACTGGGGATGCACTGCAGTGAGTCCAGAGAGTGCACTGGCACCACTGGGGATGCAGTGCAGTGAGTCCAGAGAGTGCACTGTCACCACTGGGGATGCAGTGCAGTGAGTCCAGAGAGTGCACTGGCACCACTGGGGATGCAGTGCAGTGAGTCCAGAGAGTGCACTGGCACTTCTGGGGATGCAGTGCAGTGAGTGCAGAGAGTGCACTGGCACAACAGGGGATGCACTGCAGTGACTCCAGAAAGTGCACTGGCACCACTGGGGATGCACCCCGGTGAGTCCAGAGAGTGCACTGGCACCACTGGGGATGCAGTGCAGTGAGTCCAGAGACTGCACTGGCACCACTGGGGTTTTAGTGCAGTGTGTCCAGAGAGTGCACTGGCACCAATGGGGATGCAGTGCTGTGAGTCCAGAGAGTGCCCTGGCACCACTGGGGATGCAGTGAGTCCAGACAGTGCACTGGCACCACTGGCGATGCACTGCAGTGAGTCCAGAGAGTTCTCTGGCACCACTGGGGATGCAGTTTAGTGAGTCCAGAGAGTGCACCGGCTCCAATGGCGATACACTGCAGTGAGTCCAGACAGTGCACTGGCACCACTGGTGATGCAGTGCAGTGAGTCCAGAGAGTGCACTGGCACCACTGGGGATGCAGTGCAGTGAGTCCAGAGAGTGCTCTGGCACCACTGAGCTACACTGCAGTGAGTCCAGTAATTGCACTGGCACCACTGGGGATGCACTGCTGTGAGTGCAGAGAGTGCACTGGCACCACTGGGGATGCAGTGCAGTGAGTCCAGAGAGTGCACTGGCACCACTGTTGATGCAGTGCAGTGAGTCCAGAGAGTGCACTGGCACCACTGGGGATGCAGTGCAGTGAGTCCAGAGAGTGCACTGGCACCACTGGGGATGCACTGCAGTGAGCTCAGAGAGTGCACTGGCACCACTGGGGATGCAGTGCAGTGAGTCCAGAGAGTGCACTGGCACCACTGGGGATGCAGTGCAGTGAGTCCAGAGAGTGCAGTGGCACCATTGGGGATGCAGTGCAGTGAGTCCAGAGAGTGCACTGGCACCACTGGGGATGCAGTGCACTGAGTCCAGAGAGTGCACTGGCACCACTGGGGATGCAGTGCAGTGAGTCCTGAGAGTGCAAAGGCACCACAAGGGATGCACTGCAGTGAGTCCAGAGAGTGCACTGGCACCACTGGGGATGCAGTGCAGTGAGTCCAGAGAGTGCACTGGCACCACTGGGGATGCACCCCGGTGAGTCCAGAGAGTGCACTGGCACCACTGGGGATGCACTGTAGTGAGTCCAGGGAGTGCACTGGCCCCACTGGGGATGTAGTGCAGTGAGTCCACAGAGGGCACTGGCACCACTGGGGATGCAGCGCAGTGAGTCCAGAGAGTGCAATGGCACCACTGGGGATGCACTGCAGTGAGTCCAGAGAGTGCACTGGCACCACTGGGGATGCAGTGCAGTGAGTCCAGAGAGTGCACTGTCACCACTGGGGATGCAGTGCAGTGAGTCCAGAGAGTGCACTGGCACCACTGGGGATGCAGTGCAGTGAGTCCAGAGAGTGCACTGTCACCACTGGGGATGCAGTGCAGTGAGTCCAGAGAGTACACTGGCACCACTGGGGATGCACTGCAGTGACTACAGAGAGTGCACTGTCTCCACTGGTCATGCAGTGCAGTGAGTCAAAAGACTGCACTGCCACCACTGGTGATGCAGTGCAGTGAGTCCAGAGAGTGCACTGGCACCACTGGGGATGCACTGCAGTGAGTCCAGAGAGTGCACTGGCACCACTGGGGATGCAGTGCAGTGAGTCCAGAGAGTGCACTGTCACCACTGGGGATGCAGTGCAGTGAGTCCAGAGAGTGCACTGGCACAAAAGGTGATGCACTGCAGTGAGTCCAGAGAGTGCACTGGCACCACTGGGGATGTAGTGCAGTGAGTCCAGAGAGTGCACTGGCACCACTGGGGATGCACTGCAGTGAGTCCAGAGAGTGCACTGGCACCACTGGGGATGCAGTGCACTGAGTCCAGAGAGTACACTGGCACCACTGGGGATGCAGTGCAGTGAGTGCAGAGAGTGCACTGGCACCACTGGGGATGCACTGCAGTGAGTCCAGAGAGTGCACTGGCACCACTGGGGATGCAGTGCAGTGAGTCCAGAGAGTGCACTGTCACCACTGGGGATGCAGTGCAGTGAGTCCAGAGAGTGCACTGGCACAAAAGGTGATGCACTGCAGTGAGTCCAGAGAGTGCACTGGCACCACTGGGGATGTAGTGCAGTGAGTCCAGAGAGTGCACTGGCACCACTGGGGATGCACTGCAGTGAGTCCAGAGAGTGCAGTGGCACCACTGGGAATGCAGTGCACTGAGTCCAGAGAGTACAGTGGCACCACTGGGGATGCAGTGCAGTGAGTCCAGAGAGTGCACTGGCACCACTGGGGATGCACTGCAGTGAGTCCAGAGAGTGCACTGGCACCACTGGGGATGCACTGCCGTGAGTCCAGAGAATGCACTGGCACCACTGGGGATGCAGTGCAGTGACTTGAAAGAGTGCACTGGCACCACTGGGGATGCACTGCAGTGAGTCCGGAGAGTGCCCTGGCACCAATGGTGATGCAGTGCAGTGATCCAGAGAGTGCACTGGCACCACTGGGGATGCAGTGCAGTGAGTCCAGAGAGTGCACTGGCACCACTGGGTATGCAGTGCAGTTAGTCCATAGAGTGCACTGGCTCCACTGGGGATGCAGTGCAGTGACTCAAGAGAGTGCACAGGTACCACTGGGGATGCAGTGCAGTGAGTCCAGAGAGTGCAATGGCACCACAGGGGATGCACTGCAGTGATTCCAGAGAGTGCACAGTCACCACTGGGGATGCAGTGCAGTGAGTCCAGAGAGTGCACTGGCACCAGTGGGGGTGCAGTGCAGTGAGTCCAGAGAGTGCACTGGCACCAACTGGAGCTGCACTGCAGTGAGTCCTGAGATTGCACTGGCACCACTGGGGATGCAGTGCAGTCAGTCCAGAGACTACACTGGCACCACTGGAAATGCACTGCAGTGAGTCCAGAGAGAGCACTGGCACCACTGGGGATGCAGCGCACTGACTACAGAGAGTGCACTGGCACCACTGGGGATGCAGTGCAGTGAGTCCAGAGAGTACACTGACACCTCAGGGGCTGCACTGCAGTGAGTCCAGAGAGTGCACTGGCACCACTGGGGATGCAGTGCAGTGAGTCCACAGAGTGCACTGGCGCCACTGGGGATGCACCTCGGTGAGTCCAGAGAGTGCTCTGGGAACACCGGGGATGCAGTGCAGTGAGTGCAGAGAGTGCCCTGGCACCACTGGGGATGCAGTGCAGTGAGTGCAGAGAGTGCACTGGCACCACTGGGGATGCAGTGCAGTGAGTCCAGAGAGTGCACTGGCACCAGTGGGGGTGCAGTGCAGTGAGTCCAGAGAGTGCACTGGCACCAACTGGAGCTGCACTGCAGTGAGTCCTGAGATTGCACTGGCACCACTGGGGATGCAGTGCAGTGAGTCCAGAGACTACACTGGCACCACTGGAAATGCACTGCAGTGACTCCAGAGAGAGCACTGGCACCACTGGGGATGCAGTGTAGTGACTCCAGAGAGTGCACTGGCACCACTGGGGATGCAGTGCAGTGAGTCCAGGGAGTACACTGGCACCTCAGGGGCTGCACTGCAGTGAGTCCAGAGAGTGCACTGGCACCACTGGGGATGCAGTGCAGTGAGTCCAGGGAGTACACTGGCACCTCAGGGGCTGCACTGCAGTGAGTCCAGAGAGTGCACTGGCACCACTGGGGATGCACCTCGGTGAGTCCAGAGAGTGCTCTGGGAACACCGGGGATGCAGTGCAGTGAGTCCAGAGAGTGCACTGGCACCACTGGGGATGCAGTGCAGTGAGTGCAGAGAGTGCACTGGCAGCACTGGGGATGCACTGCACTGAGTCCAGAGAGTGCACTGGCACCACTGGGGATGCAGTGCAGTGAGTCCGGAGAGTGCACTGGCACCACTGGGGATGCAGTGCAGTGAGTCCAGAGAGTGCACTGGCACCACTGGGGATGCACTGCAGTGAGTCCAGAGAGTGCACTGGCACCACTGGGGATGCACTGCAGTGACTCAAAAGAGTGCACTGGCACCACTGGGGATGCAATGCAGTGACTCAAAAGAGTGCACTGGCACCACTGCGGATGCACTGCAGTGAGTCCGGAGAGTGCACTGGCACCAATGGTGATGCAGTGCAGTGAGTCCAGAGAGTGCACTGGCACCACTGGGGATACAGTGCAGTGAGTCCAGAGAGTGCACTGTCACCACTGGGGATGCAATGCAGTGAGTCCAGAGAGTGCACTGGCACCACTGGGGATGCAGTGCAGTGAGTCCAGAGAGTGCACTGGCACCACTGGGGATGCACTGCAGTGAGTCCAGAGAGTGCACTGGCACCACTGGGGATGCAGTGCAGTGAGTCCAGAGAGTGCACTGGCACCACTGGTGAAGCACTGCAGTGAGTCCAGAGAGTGCACTGGCACCACTGGGGATGCAGTGCAGTGAGTCCAGAGAGTGCACTGGCACCACTGGGGATGCAGTGCAGTGAGTCCAAAGAGTGCACTGGCACCACTGGGGATGCAGTGCTTGAGTGCAGAGAGTGCACTGGCACCACTAGGGATGCAGTGCAGTGAGTCCAGAGAGTGGACTGGCACCACTGGGGATGGAGTGCAGTAAGTCCAAAGCGTGCACTGGCACCACTGGGGATGCACTGTAGTGAGTCCAGAGACTGCACAGGCACCACTGGGGATGCAGTGCAGTGACTCCAGAGAGTGCACTGGCACCACTGGGGATGCAGTGCAGTGAGTGCAGAGAGTGCACTGGCACCACTGGGGATGCAATGCAGTGAGTCCAGAGAGTGCACTGGCACCACTGGGGATGCACTGCAGTGAATCCAGAGAGTGCACGGGCACCACTGGTTATGCAGTGCAGTTGAGTCCAGAGAGTGCACTGGCACCTTGGGGATGCATTGGAGTGAGTCCAGAGAGTGCACTGGCACCACTGGGGATGCAGTGCAGTGAGTCCAGAGAGTGCACTGGCACCAGTGGGGGTGCACTGCAGTGAGTCCAGAGAGTGCACTGGCACCACAGGGGTTGCAGTGCAGTGAGTCCAGAGAGTGCACTGGCACCACTGGGGATGCACTGCAGTGAGTCCAGAGAGTGCACTGGCACCACTGGGAATGCACTGCAATGAGTCCAGATAGTGCACTGTCAGCACTGGTGATGCAGTGCAGTGAGGGCAGAGAGTGCACTGGCACCACTGGGGATGCAGTGCAGTGAGTCCAGAGAGTGCACTGGCACCACTGGGGATGCACCCCCGTGAGCCCAGAGATTGCACTGGCACCACTGGGGATGCACTGCAGTGAGTGCAGAGAGTGCACTGGCACCCCTGGGGATGCACTGCAGTGAGGGCAGAGAGTGCACTGGCACCACTGGGGATGCACTGCAGTGAGTCCAGAGAGTGCCCTGGCACCACTGGGGATGCAGTGCAGTGAGTCCAGAGAGTGCACTGGCACCATTGGGGATGCAATGCAGTGAGTCCAGAGAGTGCACTGGCACCACTGTGGATGCAGTGCAGTGAGTCCAGAGAGTGCACTGGCACCACTGGGGATGCACTGCAGTGATTCCGGAGAGTGCACTGGCACCACTGGGGATGCAGTGCAGTGAGTCCAGAGAGTGCACTGGCACCACTGGGGATGCAGTGCAGTGAGTCCAGAGAGTGCACTGGCACCACTGGGGATGCAGTGCAGTGAGTCCAGAGAGTGCACTGGCACCACTGGGGATGCAGTGCAGTGACTCCAGAGAGTGCACTGGCACCACTGGGGATGCTGTGCAGTGACTCCAGAGAGTGCAGAGGCACCACTGTTGGTGCAGTGCTGTGACTCCAGTGAGTGCACTGGCACCACTGGGGATGCAGTGCAGTGAGTCCAGAGAGTGCACTGGCACCACTGGGGATGCAGTGCAGTGAGTCCAGAGAGTGCACTGGCACCACTGGAAATGCACTGCAGTGAGTCCAGAGAGAGCACTGGCACCACTGGGGATGCAGCGCACTGACTACAGAGAGTGCACTGGCACCACTGGGGATGCAGTGCAGTGAGTCCAGAGAGTGCACTGGCACAACTGGGGATGCAATGCAGTGAGTCCAGACAGTGCACTGGCACCACTGGGGATGCAGTGCAGTGACTCCAGAGAGTGCCCTGGCACCACTGGGGATGCACTGCAGTGATTCAAGAGAGTGCACTGGCACCACTGGGGATGCAGTGCAGTGAGTCCAGAGAGTGCACTGACACTACTGGGAATGCAGTGCAGTGAGTCCAGAGAGTGCACTGGCACCACTGGGGATGCACTGCAGTGAGTCCAGAGAGTGCACTGGCACCACTGGGGATGCAGTGCAGTGAGTCCAGAGACTGCACTGGCACCAACTGGAGCTGCACTGCAGTGAGTCCTGAGATTGCACTGGCACCACTGGGGATGCACTACAGTGAGTCCAGAGACTATACTGGCACCACTGGGGATGCAGCGCACTGAGTCCAGAGAGTGCACTGGCACCACTGTTCATGCAGTGCAGTGAGTCCAAAGAGTGCACTGGCACCACTAGGTATTCAGTGCATGAGTGCAGAGAGTGCACTGGCACCACTGGGGATGCAGTGCAGTGAGTCCAGAGAGTGCTCTGGCACCACTGGGGATGCAGTGCAGTGAGTCCAGAGAGTGTACTGGCACCACTGGGGATGAACTGTAGTGAGTCCAGAGACTGCACAGGCACCACTGGGGATGCAGTGCAGTGACTCCAGAGAGTGCACTGGCACCACTGGGGATGCAGTGCAGTGAGTGCAGAGAGTGCACTGGCACCACTGGGGATGCAATGCAGTGAGTCCAGAGAGTGCACTGGCACCACTGGGGATGCACTGCAGTGAGTCCAGAGAGTGCACGGGCACCACTGGGGATGCAGTGCGGTCAGTCCAGAGAGTGCACTGGCACCAGTGCGGAAGCACTGCAGTGAGTCCAGAGAGTGCACTGGCACCACTGGGGATGCACTGCAGTGAGTCCAGAGAGTGCACTGGCACCACTTGGGATGCACTGCAGTGAGTCCAGAGAGTGCACTGGCACCACTGGGAATGCAGTGCAGTGACTCAGAGAGTGCACTGGCACCACTGGGGATGCACTACAGTGAGTCCAGAGAGTGCACTGGCACCACTGGGGATGCAGTGCCGTGAGTCCAGAGAGTGCATTGGCACCACAGTGGTGCCTCTGCACTCACTGGAGTCACTGCACTGCATCCCCAGTGGTGCCAGTGCACTCTCTGGACTCACTGTAGTGCATCCCCAGTGGTGCCAGTGCACTCTCTGGACTCACTGCACTGCATCCCCAGTGGTGCCAGTGCACTCTGTGAGCTCACTGCAGTGCATCCCCAGTGGTGCCAGTGCACTCTCTGGACTCACTGCACTGCATCCCCAGTGGTGCCAGTGCACTCTCTGGACTCACTGCACTGTATCAACAGTGGTGCCAGTGCACTCTCTGCACTCACTGCACTGCATCCCCACTGGTGCCAGTGTAGTCTCTGGACTCACAGCAGTGCATCCCCAGTGGTGCCAGTGCAACTACTGGACTCACTGCAGTGTAGCTCACTGGTGCCAGAGCACTCTCTGGACTCACTGCACTGCATCCCCAGTGGTGCCAGAGAACTCTCTGGTCTCACTGCAGTGCATCCCCAGTGGTGCCAGTCCACTCTATGGACTCACTGTATCCCCAGTGGTGCCAGGGCACTCTCTGGACTCACAGCACTGCATCCCCATTGGTGCCAGTGCACTCTCTGGACACACTGCACTAAAACCCCAGTGGTGCCAGTGCAGTCTCTGGACTCACTGCACTGCATCCCCAGTGGTGCCAGTGCACTCTCTGGACTCACTGCACTGCATCCCCTGTGGTGCCAGTACACTCTCTGGACTCACTGCAGTGCATCCCCAGTGGTGCCAGTGTACTCTCTGGACTCACTGCACTGCATCACCAGCGGTGCCAGTGCACTCTCTGGACTCACTGCAGTGCATCCCCAGTGGTGCCAGTGCACTTTCTGGAGTCACTGCAGTGCATCCCCTGTTGTGCCATTGCACTCTCTGCACTCACTGCACTGCATCCCCAGAAGTGCCAGTGCACTCTCTGGACTCACTGCACTGCATCCCCAGTGGTTCCATTGCACTCTCTGGACTCACTGCATTGGATCCCCAGTGGTGTCAGTGCACTCTCTGGACTCAGTGCAGTGCATCCCCAGTGGTGCCAGTGCACTCTCTGGATTCACTGCAGTGCTTCCCCACTGGTGCCAGTGCACTCTCTGGACTCACTGCACTGCATCACCAGTGGTGCCAGTGCACTCTCTGGACTCACTGCAGTGCATCACCAGTGGTGCCAGTGCACTCTCTGGAGTCACTGCACTGCATCCCCAGTGGTGCCACTGCACTCTCTGGACCAACTGCACTGCATTCCCAGTGGTGCCAGTGCACTCTCTGGACTCACTGCACTGCATCCCCAGTGGTGCCTGTGCACTCTCCGGACTCACTGCACTGCATCCCTAATGGTGCCAGTGCACTCTCTGGACTCACTGCACTGCATCCCCAGTCGTGCCAGTGCACTCTCTGCACTCACTGCACTGCATCCCCGGTGTTCCCAGAGCACTCTCTGGACTCACCGAGGTGCATCCCCAGTGGTGCCAGTGCACTCTCTGGACTCACTGCACTGCATCCCCAGTGGTGCCAGTGCACTCTCTGGACTCACTGCACTGCATCCCCTGAGGTGCCAGTGTACTCTCTGGACTCACTGCACTGCATCCCCAGTGGTGACAGTGCACTCTCTGGAATCACTGCAGTGCATCCCCTGTGGTGCCATTGCACTCTCTGGACCCACTGCACTGCATACCCAGTGGTGCCAGTGCACTCTCTGGACTCACTGCACTGCATCGCCAGTGAAGCCAGTGCACTCTATGAACTAACTGCACTGCATACCCAGTGGTGCCAGTGCACTCTCTGGACTCACTGCACTGCATCCCCAGTGGTGCCAGTGCACTCTCTGGACTCACTGTACTGCATCCCCATTGGTTCCAGTGCACTCTCTGGATCACTGCACTGCATCACCATTGGTGCCAGGGCACTCTCCGGACTCACTGCAGTGCATCCCCAGTGGTGCCAGTGCACTCTTTCGAGTCACTGCACTGCATCCCCAGTGGTGCCAGTGCATTCTCTGGACTCACTGCAGTGCATCCGTATTGGTGCCAGTGCAGTCTCTGGAGTCACTGCAGTGCATCCCCAGTGGTGCCAGTGCACTCTCTGGACTCACTGCACTGCATCCCCAGTGCTGACAGTGCACTCTGGACTCACTGCACTGCATCCCCAGTGGTGCCAGTGTACTCTCTGGACTCAGTGCACTGCATCCCCAGTGGTGCCAGTGCACTCTCTGGACTCACTGCACTGCATCCCCAGTGGTGCCAGTGCACTCTCTGGACTCACTGCACTGCATCCCCAGTGGTGCCAGTGCACTCTCTGGACTCACTGAAGTGCATCCCCTTTTGTGCCAGTGCACTCTCTGGACTCACTGCACTGCATCCCCAGTGGTGCCAGTGCACTCTCTAGAGTCACTGCACTGCATCCCCAGTGGTGCCAGTGCACTCTCTGGACTCACTGCACTGCATCCCCAGTGGTGCCAGTGCACTCTCTGGACTCACTGCACTGCATCACTAGTGGTGGCAGTGTACTCTCTGGAGTCACTGCACTGCATCCCCAGTGGAGACAGTGCACTCTCTGTAGTCACTGCGCTGCATCCCCAGTGGTTCCCGGGCACTCTCTCGACTCACTGCACTGCAACTCCAGTGGTGCCAGTGCACTCTCTGGACTCACTGCAGTGCATCCCCAGTGGTGCCAGTGCACTCTCTGGAGTCACTGCGCTGCATCCCCAGTGGTGTTAGTGCCCTCTGTGGACTCACTGCACTACATACCCTGTGGGGCCAGTGCACTCTCTGGACTCACTGCAGTGCATCCCCAAAGGTGCGAGAGCACTCTCTGGAATCACCGGGGTGCATCCCCAGTGGTGCCAGTGCACTCTCTGGACTCACTGCAGTGCATCCCCAGTGGTGCCAGTGCACTCTGTGGACTCACTGCAGTGCATCCCCAGTGTTGCCAGTGCACTCTCTGGAGTCACTGCACTGCATCCTCAGTGGTGCCAGTGCACTCTCTGGACTCACTGCACTGCATCCCCAGTGGTGCCAGTGCACTCTCTGGAGTCACTGCAGTGCATCCCCAGTGGTGCCAGTGCACTCTCTGGACTCACTGCACTGCATCCCCAGTGGTGCCAGTGCACTCTCCGGACTCACTGCACTGCATCCCTAATGGTGCCAGTGCACTCTCTGGACTCACTGCAGTACATCCCCAGTGGTGCCAGTGCACTCTCTGGACTCACCGAGGTGCATCCCCAGTGGTGCAAGTGCACTCTCTGGACTCACTGCACTGCATCCACAGTGGTGCCAGTGCACTCTCTGGACTCACTGCAGTGCAGCCCCTGAGGTGCCAGTGTACTCTCTGGACTCACTGCACTGCATCCCCAGTGGTGACAGTGCACTCTCTGGAATCACTGCAGTGCATCCCCTGTGGTGCCATTGCACTCTCTGGACCCACTGCACTGCATCCCCAGTGGTGCCTGTGCACTCTCTTGAGTCACTGCACTGCATTCCCAGTGGAGCCAGTGCACTCTATGGACTAACTGCACTGCATACCCAGTGGTGCCAGTGCACTCTCTGGACTCACTGCACTGCATCCCCAGTGGTGCCAGTGCACTCTCTGGACTCACTGTACTGCATCCCCATTGGTTCCAGTGCACTCTCTGGATCACTGCACTGCATCACCATTGGTGCCAGTTCACTCTCCGGACTCACTGCAGTGCATCCCCAGTGGTGCCAGTGCACTCTTTCGAGTCACTGCACTGCATCCCCAGTGGTGCCAGTGCATTCTCTGGACTCACTGCAGTGCATCCGTATTTGTGCCAGTGAAGTCTCTGGAGACACTGCAGTGCATCCCCAGTGGTGCCAGTGCAGTCTCTGGAGTCACTGCACTGCATCCCCAGTGGTGCCAGTGCACTCTCTGGACTCACTGCAGTGCATCCCCTTTTGTGCCAGTGCACTCTCTGGACTCACTGCACTGCATCCCCAGTGCTGACAGTGCACTCTATGGACTCTCTGCACTGCATCACCAGTGGTGGCAGTGTACTCTCTGGAGTCACTGCACTGCATCCCCAGTGGAGACAGTGCACTCTCTGTAGTCACTGCGCTGCATCCCCAGTGGTTCCAGGGCACTCTCTCGACTCACTGCACTGCAACTCCAGTGGTGCCAGTGCACTCTCTGGACTCACTGCAGTGCATCCCCAGTGGTGCCAGTGCACTCTCTGGACTCACTGCGCTGCATCCCCAGTGGTGTTAGTGCCCTCTGTGGACTCACTGCAGTACATCCCCTGTGGGGCCAGTGCACTCTCTGGACTCACCGGGGTGCATCCCCAGTGGTGCCAGTGCACTCTCTGGACTCACTGCACTGCATCCCCAGTGGTGCCAGTGCACTCTCTGGACTCACCGGGGTGCATCCCCAGTGGTGCCAGTGCACTCTCTGGACTCACTGCAGTGTATCCCCTGTGGTGCCAGTGCACTCTGTGGACTCACTGCAGTGCATTCCCTGTGGAGTCAGTGCAGTCTCTGGACTCACTGCACTGCATCCCCAGTGGTGCCAGTTCACTCTCTGGACTCACTGAACTGCATCCCCAGTGGTGCCAGTGCACTCTGTGGACTCACTGCACTGCATCCCCAGTGGTGCCTGTGAAGTCTCTGGACTCACTGCAGGGCAACCCCAGTGGTGCCAGTGCACTCTCTGGACTCAATGCACTGCATCCCCTTTGGTGCCAGTGCACTCTCTGGACTCACTGCAGTGCATCCCCAGTGGTGCCAGTGCACTCTCTGGACTCACTGCACTGCATTCCCTGTGGAGTCAGTGCAGTCTCTGGACTCACTGCAGTGAATCTCCCGTGGTGCCAGTGCACTCTCTGGACTCACTGCACTGCATCCCCAGTGGTGCCAGTTCACTCTCTGGACTCACTGAACTGCATCCCCAGTGGTGCCAGTGCACTCTCTGGACTCACTGCACTGCATCCCCAGTGGTGCCTGTGAAGTCTCTGGACTCACTGCAGTGCATCCCCAGTGGTGCCAGTGCACTCTCTGGACTCAATGTACTGCATCCCCTTTGGTGCCAGTGCACTCTCTGGACTCACTGCAGTGCATCCCCAGTGGTGCCAGTGCACTCTCAGGACTCACTGCACTGCACCCCAGTGGTGCCAGTGCACTCTCTGGACTCACTGAAGTGCATCCCCAGTGGAGCCAGTGCTCTCTGTGGACTCACTGCACTGCATCCCCAGTGGTGCCAGTGCACTCTCTGGACTCAATGCACTGCATCCCCAAGGTGCCAGTGCACTCTCTGGACTCACTGCACTGCATCCCCACTGGAGCCAGAGCACTCTCTGGACTCACTGCAGTGCATCCCCAGTGGTGACAGTGCACTCTCTGTAGTCACTGCGCTGCATTCCCAGTGGTGACAGTGCACTCTCTGGAAACTTGTGCTCCATCCCCATTGGTGCCAGTGCACTCTCTGGACTCACTGCAGTGTAACCCCTGCGGTGCCAGTGCACTCTGTGCTCTCAGTGCAATGCATCCCCAGTGGTGCCAGTGCACTCTCTGTACTCACCGCAGTGCAGCCCAAGTGGTGCCAGTGCACTCTCTGTACTCACTGCAGTGCAGCCCCTTAGGTGCCAGTGCACTCTCTGTACTCACTGCAGTGCATTCCCAGTTTTGCCAGTGCACTCTCTGGACGCCTTGCAGTGAATCCCCGGTGGTGCCAGAGCACTCTCTGGACTCACTGAACTGAATCCCTAGTGGTGCTAGTGCACTCTCTGCACTCACTGTACTGCATCCCCAGTTGTTCCTGTGAAGTCTCTGGACTCAGTGCAATGCATCCCCAGTGGTGCCAGAGAACTCTCTGGACTCACTGCAGTGCATCCCCAGTGGTGCCAGTGCAATCTCAGGACTCACAGCAGTGCAGCTCCAGTTGGTGTCAGTGCACTCTCTGGACTCACTGCACTGCATCCCCAGTGGTGCCAGTGCACTCTCTGGAGTCACTGCACTGCATCCCCAGTGGTGCCAGTACACTTTCTGGACTCACTGCAGTGCATCCCCTGTGGTGCCATTGCACTCTCAGGACTCACTGCAGTGCATCCCCACTGGTGCCAGTGCACTCTCTGGAGTAACTGCAGTGCATCCCCAGAATTGCCAGTGCCCTCTCTGGACTCACTGCACTGCATTCCCAGTGGTGCCAGTGCACTCTCTGGACTCACTGCAGTGCATCCCCAGTGGTGCCAGGGCACTCTCTGCAGACAATGCAGTGCATCCCCAAAGGTGACAGTGCACTCTCTGGTCTCACTGTACTGCTCGAGCCGCGGCAGCCGCTCCAGCCGCGGTAGCCCCTCCAACCTCGGCAGCCGCTCCAGCCGCTCCAGCCGTGGCAGCCGGTCCAGCCGCGGCAGACGCTCCATCCGCGGCATACGCGGCAGACGCTCCAGCCGTGGCAGCCGCTCCACTCGATAGCGGCTTTCGCGGCTCCCTCGGCTGGAGGGGCTGCCGCGGCTGCCGCGGCTGGAGCTGCTGCCGCGGCTGCCGCGGCTGCGGCGGCTGGAGCGTCTAGAGCGTCTGCCGCGGCTGGAGGGGCTACCGCGGCTGGAGCGGCTGAGGCGGCTGGAGCGGATGCCGCGGCTGGAGCAGTGCAGTGAGTCCAGAGAGTGCAGTGGCACCAGTGGGGATGCAGTGCAGTGAGTCCATAGAGTGCACTGGCACCAGTGGGGATGCAGTGCAGTGAGTGCAGAGAGTGCACTGGCACCACTGGGGATGCAGTGCAGTGAGTCCAGAGAGTCACTGGCACCACTGGGGATGCAATGCAGTGAGTGCACTGGCACCACTGGGGATGCACTGCAGTGACTCCAGAGAGTGCACTGGCACCAGTGGGGATGCACTGCAGTGAGTCCAGAGAGTGCACTGTCACCACTGGGGATGCAGTGCAGTGAGTCCAGAGAGTGCACTGGCACCACCGGGGATTCAGATACATTCTCACTTCAGTGAGATCCCCAGTAGTGCCAGTGCACTCTCTGGACTCACTGTAGTGCAAACCCAGTGGTGCCAGTGCAGTCTCTTTACTCCCTGCAGTGCATCCCTAGTGGAGCCAGTTCACTCTCTGGACTCACTGCAGTGCATCCCCAGTGGTTCCAGTGCACTCTCTGGACTCACTGCAGTGCATCCCCTGTGGTGCCAGTGCACTCTCTGGACTCACTGTACTGCATCCCCAGTGGTGCCAGTGCACTCTCTGGGCTCACTGCACTACTCCAGCCGCGGCATCCGCTCCAGCCTCCTCAGCCGCTCCAGCCGCGGCAGCCCCTCCAGCCGCGGCAGACGCTCTAGACGCTCCAGCCGACGCAGCCGCTCCAGCCGCGGCAGCCGCTAAAGCCGCTACCGAGTGGAGCGGCTGCCACGGCTGGAGCGGCTGCCGCGGTTGGAGCGGCTGCCGCGGCTGGAGCGGCTGGAGCGTGTGCCGCGGCTGCCGCGGCTGGAGCGGCAGGAGCGGCTGCCGAGGCTAGAGTGGCTACCGCGGCTGGAGCGGTTGCCGCGGCTCGAGCAGTACAGTGAGTCCAGAGAGTGCACTGTCACCACTGGGGATGCAGTGCATTGTCTGCAGAGAGTGCCCTGGCACCACTGGGGATGCACTGCAGTGAGTCCAGAGAGTGCACTGGCACCATTGGGGATGCACTGCAGTGAGTCCAGAGAGTGCACTGGCACCACTGGGGATGCAGTGCAGTGACTCCAGAGAGTGCACTGGCACCACTGGGGATGCAGTGCAGTGAGTGCAGAGAGTGCACTGGCACCACTGGGGATGCACTGCAGTGAGTCCAGAGAGCCACTGGCACCACTGGGGATGCAATGCAGTGAGTCCAGAGAGTGCACTGGCACCATTGGGGATGCAGTGTACTGAGTCCAGAGAGTGCACTCTAAGCACTGGGGATGCACTGCAGTGAGTCCAAAGAGTGCACTGGCACCACAGGGGATGCAGTGCAGTGAGACCAGAGAGTGCACTGGCACCACTGGGGATGCAGTGCAGTGAGTCCAGAGAGTGCACTGGCTCCACTGGTGATGCAGTGCAGTGAGTCCAGAGAGTGCACTGGCACCACTGGGGATGCAGTGCAGTGAGTCCTGAGAGTGCGATGGCACCACTGGGGATGCAGTGCAGTGAGTCCAGAGAGTGCACTAGCACCAGTGGGGATGCAGTTCAGTGAGTCCAGAGAGTGCACTGGCACCACTGGGGATGCACCGCGGTGACTCCAGAGAGTGCACTGGCACCACCGGGGATTCACTGCAGTGAGTCCAGAGAGTGCACTGACACCACTGGGAATGCACTGCAGTGAGTACAGAGAGTGCACTTTCACCTCAGGGGCTGCACTGCAGTGAGTCCAGAGAGTGCAATGGCACCACAGGGGATGCACTGCAGTGAGTCCAGAGAGTGCACTGGCACCACTGGGATGCACTGCAGTGAGTCCTGAGAGTGCAATGGCACCACAGGGGATACCCTGCACTGAGTCCAGAGAGTGCACTGGCACCACTGGGGATGCAGCACAGTAAGTCCAGAGAGTGAACTGTCACCACGGGGGACGCAGCGCAGTGACTACAGAGAGTGCACTAGCACCACTGGGGATGCAGTGCAGTGAGTCCAGAGAGTGCACTGGCACCACTGGGGATGCACTGCAGTGGGTCCAGAGAGTGCACTGGCACCACTGGGGATGCAGTGCAGTGAGTCCAGAGAGTGCACTGGCACCACTGGGGATGCACTGCAGTGAGTCCAGAGAGTGCACTGGCACCACTGGGGATGCAGTGCAGTGAGTCCAGAGAGTGCACTGGCTCCATAGGGGATGCAGTGCAGTGAGTCCAGAGAGTGCACTGGCACCAACTTTAGCTGCAGTGCTGTGAGTCCTGAGATTGTACTGGCACCACTGGGGTTTCTGTGCCTTGAGTCCAGAGACTACACTGGCACCACTGGGGTTGCACTGCAGTGAGTCCAGAGACTTCACAGGCACCACTGGGGATGCAGTGCAGTGAGTCCACAGAGTGCACTGGCACCACTGGGGATGCAGTGCAGTGAGTCCAGAGATTGAACTGGCACCACTGGGGATGCAGTGCAGTGAGTCCAGAGAGTGCACTGGCACCATCGGAGATTCACTGCAGTGAGTCCAGAGAGTGCACTGACACCACTGGGAATGCACTGCAGTGAGTCCAGAGAGTGCACTGGCACCTCAGGGGCTGCACTGCAGTGAGTCCAGATAGTGCACTGGCACCACTGGGATGCAGTGCAGTGAGTCCAGAGAGTGCACTGGCACCACTGGGGACGCAGTGCAGTGTCTACAGAGAGTGCACTGGCACCATTGGGGATGCAGTGCAGTGAGTCCAGAGAGTGCACTGGCACCAGTGGGGATGCACTGCAGTGGGTCCAGAGAGTGCAGTGGCACCACTAGGGATGCAGTGCAGTGAGTGCAGAGAGTGCACTGGCACCACTGGTGATGAACTGCACTGAGTCCAGAGAGTGCACTGGCACCAGTTTGGAAGCACTGCAGTGAGTCCAGAGAGTGCACTGGTACCACTGGGGATGCACTGCACTGAGTCCAGAGAGTGCACTGACACCACTGGGGATGCAATGCAGTGAGTCCAGAGAGTGCCTTGGCACCACTGGGGATGCAGTGCAGTGAGTCCAGAGAGTGCACTGGCACTTCTGGGGATGCAGTGCAGTGAGTGCAGAGAGTGCACTGGCACAACAGGGGATGCACTGCAGTGACTCCAGAAAGTGCACTCGCACCACTGGGGATGCACCGCGGTGAGTCCAGAGAGTGCACTGGCACCACTGGGGATGCAGTGCAGTGAGTCCAGAGACTGCACTGGCACCACTGGGGTTTTAGTGCAGTGAGTCCAGAGAGTGCACTGGCACCAAAGGGGATGCAGTGCTGTGAGTCCAGAGAGTGCCCTGGCACCACTGGGGATGCAGTGAGTTCAGACAGTGCACTGGCACCACTGGCGATGCACTGCAGTGAGTCCAGACAGTGCACTGGCACCACTGGTGATGCAGTGCAGTGAGTCCAGAGAGTGCACTGGCACCACTGGGGATGCAGTGCAGTGAGTCCAGAGAGTGATCTGGCACCACTGAGCTACACTGCAGTGAGTCCAGTAATTGCACTGGCACCACTGGGGATGCACTGCTGTGAGTCCAGAGACTACACTGGCACCACTGGGGATGCAGTGCAGTGACTCCAGAGAGTGCACTGGCACCACTGTTGATGCAGTGCAGTGAGTCCAGAGAGTGCACTGGCACCACTGGGGATGCAGTGCAGTGAGCTCAGAGAGTGCACTGGCACCACTGGGGATGCACTGCAGTGAGTCCAGAGAGTGCAGTGGCACCATTGGGGATGCAGTGCACTGAGTCCAGAGAGTGCACTGGCACCACTGGGGATGCAGTGCACTGAGTCCAGAGAGTGCACTGGCACCACTGGGGATGCAGTGCAGTGAGTCCTGAGAGTGCAAAGGCACCACAAGGGATGCACTGCAGTGAGTCCAGAGAGTGCACTGGCACCACTGGGGATGCAGTGCAGTGAGTCCAGAGAGTGCACTGGCACCACTGGGGATGCAGTGCAGGTAGTCCAGAGAGTGCACTGGAACACTGGGGATGCAGTGCAGTGAGTGCAGAGAGTGCACTGGCACCAGTGCGGAAGCACTGCAGTGAGTCCAGAGAGTGCACTGGCACCACTGGGGATGCACTGCAGTGAGTCCAGAGAGTGCAGTGGCACAACTGGGGATGCAGTGCAGTGAGTCCAGAGAGTGCACTGGCACCACTGGGGATGCAGTGCAGTGAGTCCAGAGAGTGCACTGGCACCACTGGGGATGCACTGCAGTGAGTCCAGAGAGTGCACTGGCACCACTGGAGATGCAGTGCAGTGAGTCCAGAGAGTGCACTGGCACCACTGGGGATGCACTCCGCTGAGTCCAGAGAGTGCACTGGCACCACTGGGGATGCACCCCGGTGAGTCCAGAGAGTGCACTGGCACCACTGGGGATGCACTGTAGTGAGTCCAGGGAGTGCACTGGCCCCACAGGGGATGTAGTGCAGTGAGTCCACAGAGGGCACTGGCACCACTGGGGATGCAGCGCAGTGAGTCCAGAGAGTGCACTGGCACCACTGGGGATGCAGTGCAGTGAGTCCAGAGAGTGCACTGGCACCACTGGAGTTGCAGTGCAGTGAGTCCAGAGAGTGCCCTGGAACCACTGGGGATGCAGTGCAGTGACTACAGAGAGTGCACTGTCTCCACTGGGGATGCAGTGCAGTGAGTCCAAAGAGTGCACTGGCACCACTGGTGATGCAGTGCAGTGAGTCCAGAGAGTGCACTGTCAGCACTGTGGATGCAGTGCAGTGAGTCCAGAGAGTGCAGTGGCACCACTGGGGATGCAGTGCAGTGAGTCCAGAGAGTGCACTGGCACCACTGGGGATGCAGTGCAGTGAGTCCAGAGAGTGCACTGTCACCACTGGGGATGCAGTGCAGTGAGTCCAGAGAGTGCACTGGCACAAAAGGTGATGCACTGCAGTGAGTCCAGAGAGTGCACTGGCACCACTGGGGATGTAGTGCAGTGAGTCCAGAGAGTGCACTGGCACCACTGGGGATGCAGTGCAGTGAGTCCAGAGAGTGCACTGGCACCACTGGGGATGCAGTGCACTGAGTCCAGAGAGTACACTGGCACCACTGGGGATGCAGTGCAGTGAGTGCAGAGAGTGCACTGGCACCACTGGGGATGCAGTGCAGTGAGTCCAGAGAGTGCACTGGCACCACTGGGGATGCACTGCAGTGAGTCCAGAGAGTGCACTGGCACCACTGGGGATGCACTGCCGTGAGTCCAGAGAATGCACTGGCACCACTGGGGATGCAGTGCAGTGACTCGAAAGAGTGCACTGGCACCACTGGGGATGCACTGCAGTGAGTCCGGAGAGTGCCCTGGCACCAATGGTGATGCAGTGCAGTGATCCAGAGAGTGCACTGGAACCACTGGGGATGCAGTGCAGTGAGTCCAGAGAGTGCACTGGCACCACTGGGGATGCAGTGCAGTGAGTCCAGAGAGTGCACTGGCACCACTGGGTATGCAGTGCAGTTAGTCCATAGAGTGCACTGGCTCCACTGGGGATGCAGTGCAGTGACTCAAGAGAGTGCACAGACACCACTGGGGATGCAGTGCAGTGAGTCCAGAGAGTGCAATGGCACCACAGGGGATGCACTGCAGTGATTCCAGAGAGTGCACTGTCACCACTGGGGATGCAGTGCAGTGAGTCCAGAGAGTGCACTGGCACCAGTGGGGGTGCAGTGCAGTGAGTCCAGAGAGTGCACTGGCACCAACTGGAGCTGCACTGCAGTGAGTCCTGAGATTGCACTGGCACCACTGGGGATGCAGTGCAGTCAGTCCAGAGACTACACTGGCACCACTGGAAATGCACTGCAGTGAGTCCAGAGAGAGCACTGGCACCACTGGGGATGCAGTTTTGTGACTCCAAAGAGAGCACTGGCACCACTGGGGATGCAGTGCAGTGAGTCCAGAGAGTACACTGACACCTCAGGGGCTGCACTGCAGTGAGTCCAGAGAGTGCACTGGCACCACTGGGGATGCAGTGCAGTGAGTCCAGAGAGTGCACTGGCACCACTGGGGCTGCACTGCAGTGAGTCCAGAGAGTGCACTGGCACCACTGGGGATGCACTGCAGTGACTCAAAAGAGTGCACTGGCACCAACTGTTTCTGCACTGCAGTGAGTCCTGAGATTGCACTGGCACCACTGGGGATGCAGTGCAGTGAGTCCAGAGACTACACTGGCACCACTGGAAATGCACTGCAGTGACTCCAGAGAGAGCACTGGCACCAATGGGGATGCAGTGTAGTGACTCCAGAGAGTGCACTGGCACCACTGGGTATACAGTGCAGTGAGTCCAGGGAGTACACTGGCACCTCAGGGGCTGCACTGCAGTGAGTCCAGTGAGTGCACTGGCACCACTGGGGATGCAGTGCGGTGAGTCCAGAGAGTGCTCTGGGAACACCGGGGATGCAGTGCAGTGAGTGCAGAGAGTGCACTGGCACCACTGGGGATGCAGTGCAGTGAGTGCAGAGAGTGCACTGGCACCACTGGGGATGCAGTGCAGTGAGTCCAGAGAGTGCACTGGCACCACTGGGGATGCACTGCAGTGAGTCCAGAGAGTGCACTGGCACCACTGGGGATGCACTGCAGTGAGTCCAGAGAGTGCACTGGCACCACTGGGGATGCAATGCAGTGAGTGCAGAGAGTGCACTGGCACCAATGGTGATGCAGTGTAGTGAGTCCAGAGAGTGCAGTGGCACCACTGGGGATGCAGTGCAGTGAGTCCAGAGAGTGCACTGTCACCACTGGGGATGCAATGCAGTGAGTCCAGAGAGTGCACTGGCACCACTGGGGATGCAATGCAGTGAGTCCAGAGAGTGCACTGGCACCACTGGGTATGCAGTGCAGTTAGTCCATAGAGTGCACTGGCTCCACTGGGGATGCAGTGCAGTGACTCAAGAGAGTGCACAGGCACCACTGGGGATGCAGTGCAGTGAGTCCAGAGAGTGCAATGGCACCACAGGGGATGCACTGCAGTGATTCCAGAGAGTGCACTGGCACCACTGGGGATGGAGTGCAGTGAGTCCAAAGAGTGCACTGGCACCACTGGGGATGCACTGCAGTGACTCCAGAGAGTGCACTGGCTCCACTGGGGATGCACTGTAGTGAGTCCAGAGACTGCACAGGCACCACTGGGGATGCAGTGCAGTGACTCCAGAGAGTGCACTGGCACCACTGGGGATGCAGTGCAGTGAGTGCAGAGAGTGCACTGGCACCACTGGGGATGCAGTGCAGTGAGTCCAGAGAGTGCAGTGGCACCACTGGGGATGCAGTGCACTGAGTCCAGAGAGTACACTGGCACCACTGGGGATGCAGTGCAGTGAGTGCAGAGAGTGCACTGGCACCACTGTGGATGCAGTGCAGTGAGTCCAGAGAGTGCACTGGCACCACTGGGGATGCACTGCAGTGAGTCCAGAGAGTGCACTGGCACCACTGGGGATGCACTGCAGTGAGTCCAGAGAATCCACTGGCACCACTGGGGATGCAGTGCAGTGACTCGAAAGAGTGCACTGGCACCACTGGGGATGCACTGCAGTGAGTCCGGAGAGTGCCCTGGCACCAATGGTGATGCAGTGCAGTGATCCAGAGAGTGCACTGGAACCACTGGGGATGCAGTGCAGTGAGTCCAGAGAGTGCACTGGCACCACTGGGGATGCAGTGCAGTGAGTCCAGAGAGTGCACTGGCACCACTGGGTATGCAGTGCAGTTAGTCCATAGAGTGCACTGGCTCCACTGGGGATGCAGTGCAGTGACTCAAGAGAGTGCACAGGCACCACTGGGGATGCAGTGCAGTGAGTCCAGAGAGTGCAATGGCACCACAGGGGATGCACTGCAGTGATTCCAGAGAGTGCACTGTCACCACTGGGGATGCAGTGCAGTGAGTCCAGAGAGTGCACTGGCACCAGTGGGGGTGCAGTGCAGTGAGTCCAGAGAGTGCACTGGCACCAACTGGAGCTGCACTGCAGTGAGTCCTGAGATTGCACTGGCACCACTGGGGATGCAGTGCAGTGAGTCCAGAGAGTGCCCTGGCACCACTAGGGATGCAGTGCAGTGAGTCCAGAGAGTGCACTGGCACCACTGGGGATGCACTGCAGTGAGTCCAGAGAGTGCACTGGCACCACTGGGGATGCAGTGCAGTGAGTCCAGAGAGTGCACTGGCACCAGTGGGGGTGCAGTGCAGTGAGTCCAGAGAGTGCACTGGCACCAACTGGAGCTGCACTGCAGTGAGTCCTGAGATTGCACTGGCACCACTGGGGATGCAGTGCAGTGAGTCCAGAGACTACACTGGCACCACTGGAAATGCACTGCAGTGACTCCAGAGAGAGCACTGGCACCACTGGGGATGCAGTGTAGTGACTCCAGAGAGTGCACTGGCACCACTGGGGATGCACTGCAGTGAGTCCAGAGAGTGCACTGGCACCACAGGGGATGCAATGCAGTGACCCGAAAGAGTGCACTGGCACCACTGGGGATGCACTGCAGTGAGTCCGGAGAGTGCACTGGCACCAATGGTGATGCAGTGCAGTGAGTCCAGAGAGTGCAGTGGCACCACTGGGGATGCAGTGCAGTGAGTCCAGAGAGTGCACTGTCACCACTGGGGATGCACCCCGGTGAGTCCAGAGAATGCACTGGCACCACTGGGGATGCACCCCGGTGAGTCCAGAGAGTGCACTCGCACCACTGGGGATGCACTGCAGTGAGTCCAGAGAGTGCACTGGCCCCACTGGGGATGTAGTGCAGTGAGTCCACAGAGGGCACTGGCACCACTGGGGATGCAGCGCAGTGACTCCAGAGACTACACTGGCACCACTGGAAATGCACTGCAGTGACTCCAGAGAGAGCACTGGCACCACTGGGGATGCAGTGTAGTGACTCCAGAGAGTGCACTGGCACCACTGGGGATGCACTGCAGTGAGTCCAGAGAGTGCACTGGCACCACAGGGGATGCAATGCAGTGACCCGAAAGAGTGCACTGGCACCACTGGGGATGCACTGCAGTGAGTCCGGAGAGTGCACTGGCACCACTGGTGAAGCACTGCAGTGAGTCCAGAGAGTGCACTGGCACCACTGGGGATGCACTGCAGTGAGTCCAGAGAGTGCACTGTCACCACTGGGGATGCACCCCGGTGAGTCCAGAGAATGCACTGGCACCACTGGGGATGCACCCCGGTGAGTCCAGAGAGTGCACTCGCACCACTGGGGATGCACTGCAGTGAGTCCAGAGAGTGCACTGGCCCCACTGGGGATGTAGTGCAGTGAGTCCACAGAGGGCACTGGCACCACTGGGGATGCAGCGCAGTGACTCCAGAGAGTGCACTGGCACCACTGGGGATGCACTGCAGTGAGTCCAGAGAGTGCACTGGCACCACTGCAGTTGCAGTGCAGTGAGTCCAGAGAGTGCCCTGGAACCACTGGGGATGCAGCGCAGTGACTACAGAGAGTGCACTGTCTCCACTGGGGATGCAGTGCAGTGAGTCCAGAGAGTGCACTGGCACCACTGGGGATGCAGTGCAGTGAGTTCAGCGAGTGCACTGTCAGCCCTGGGGATGCAGTGCAGTGAGTCCAGAGAGTGCACTGGCACCACTGGGGATGTACTGCAGTGAGTCCAGAGAGTGCACTGGCACCACTGGGGATGCAGTGCAGTGATTCCGGAGAGTGCACTGGCACCACTGGGGATGCAGTGCACTGAGTCCAGAGAGTACACTGGCACCACTGGGGATGCAGTGCAGTGAGTCCAGAGAGTGCACTGGCACCACTGGGGATGCACTGCAGTGAGTCCAGAGAGTGCACTGGCACCACTGGGGATGCACTGCAGTGAGTCCAGAGACTGCACTGGCACCACTGGGGATGCACTGCAGTGAGTCCAGAGAATGCACTGGCACCACTGGGGATGCAGTGCAGTGACTCGAAAGAGTGCACTGGCACCACTGGGGATGCACTGCTCTGAGTCCGCAGAGTGCCCTGGCACCAATGGTGATGCAGTGCAGTGATCCAGAGAGTGCACTGGAACCACTGGGGATGCAGTGCAGTGAGTCCAGAGAGTGCACTGGCACCACTGGGCATGCAGTGCAGTGAGCTCAGAGAGTGCACTGGCACCACTGGGGATGCAGTGCAGTGAGTCCAGAGAGTGCACTGGCACCACTGGGGATGCAGTGCAGTGAGTCCAGAGAGTGCACTGGCTCCACTGGGGATGCAGTGCAGTGAGTGCAGAGAGTGCACTAGCACAACAGGGGATGCACTGCAGTGACTCCAGAAAGTGCACTGGCACCACTGGGGATGCAGTGCAGTGAGTCCAGAGAGTGCACTGGCACCACTGGTGATGCAGTGCTGTGAGTCCAGAGAGTACACTGGCACCACTGGGGATGCACTGCAGTGAGTCCAGAGAATGCACTGTCACTAATGGGGATGCAGTGCAGTGACTCGAAAGAGTGCACTGGCACCACTGCGGATGCACTGCAGTGAGTCCGGAGAGTGCCCTGGCACCAATGGTGATGCAGTTCAGTGAGTCCAGAGAGTGCACTGGCACCACTGGGGATGCAGTGCAGTGAGTCCAGAGAGTGCACTGTCAGCACTGGGGATGCAGTGCAGTGAGTCCAGAGAGTGCACTGGCACCTAAGGGGATGCAGTGCAGTGAGTCCAGAGAGTGTACTGGCACCACAGGGGATGCAGTGCAGTGAGTCCAGAGAGTGCACTGGCACCACTGGGGATGCACCCCGGTGAGTCCAGAGAGTTCTCTGGCACCACTGGGGATGCAGTTTAGTGAGTCCAGAGAGTGCACCGGCTCCAATGGGGATACACTGCAGTGAGTCCAGAGAGTGCACTGGCACCACTGGGGATGCAATTTAGTGAGTCCAGAGAGTGCACTGGCACCAATGGGGATGCAGTGCAGTGAGTCCTGAGAGTGCCCTTGCACCACTGGGGATAAACTGCAGTGAGTCCAGACAGTGCACTGGCACCACTGGGGATGCACTGCAGTGAGACGAGAGAGTTCTCTGGCACCACTGGGGATGCAGTTTAGTGAGTCCAGAGAGTGCACCGGCTCCAATGGGGATGCACTGCAGGGAGTCCAGAGAGTGCTCTGGCACCACTGAGCTGCACTGCAGTGAGTGCAGAGATTGCACTGGCACCACTGGGGATGCACTGCAGTGAGTCCAGAGACTACACTGGCACCACTGGGGATGCAGTGCTGTGAGTCCAGAGAGTGCACTCTAAGCACTGGGGATGCACTGCAGTGAGTCCAAAGAGTGCACTGGCACCACAGGGGATGCAGTGCAGTGAGACCAGAGAGTGCACTGGCACCACAGTTGATGCAGTGCAGTGACTCCAGAGAGTGCACTGGCACCACTGGGGATGCAGTGCAGTGAGTCCAGAGAGGGCACTGTCACCACTGGTGATGCATTGCAGTGAGTCCAGAGAGCCACTGGCACCACTGGGGATGCAGTGCAGTGAGTCCAGAGAGTGCACTGGCACCACTGGGAATGCAGTGTACTGAGTCCAGAGAGTGCACTGGCACCACTGGGGATGCAGTGCACTGAGTCCAGAGAGTGCACTCTAAGCACTGGGGATGCACTGCAGTGAGTCCAAAGAGTGCACTGGCACCACAGGGGATGCAGTGCAGTGAGACCAGAGAGTGCACTGGCACCACTGGGGATGCAGTGCAGTGAGTCCAGAGAGTGCACTGGCTCCACTGGTGATGCAGTGCAGTGAGTCCAGAGAGTGCACTGGCACCACTGGGGATGCAGTGCAGTGAGTCCTGAGAGTGCAATGGCACCACTGGGGATGCACCGCAGTGAGTCCAGAGAGTGCACTGGCACCACTGGGGATGCACCCCGGTGAGTCCAGAGAATGCACTGGCACCACTGGGGATGCACCCCGTTGAGTCCAGAGAGTGCACTCGCACCACTGGGGATGCACTGCAGTGAGTCCAGAGAGTGCACTGGCCCCACTGGGGATGTAGTGCAGTGAGTCCACAGAGGGCACTGGCACCACTGGGGATGCAGCGCAGTGACTCCAGAGAGTGCACTGGCACCACTGGGGATGCAGTGCAGTGAGTCCAGAGAGTGCACTGGCACCACTGGGGATGCAGTGCACTGAGTCCAGAGAGTGCACTGGCAGCACTGGGGATGCACTGCAGTGAGTCCAGAGAGTGCACTGGCACCACTGGGGATGCACTGCAGTGAGCCCAGAGAGTGCACTGGCACCACTGGGGATGCACCCCGGTGAGTCCAGACAGTGCACTGGCTCCAATGGGGATGCAGTGCAGTGAGTCCAGAGAGTGCACTGGCAGCACTGGGGATGCAGTGCAATGAGTCCTGAGAGTGCAATGGCACCACAAGGGATGTACCCCGGCAAGTCCAGAGAGTGCACTGGCACCACTGGGGATGCAGTGCAGTGAGTCCAGAGAGTGCACTGGCACCACGGGGGATGCACTGCAGTGAGTCCAGAGATTGCACTGGCACCACTGGGGATGCAGTGCAGTGAGTCCACAAAGTGCACTGGCACCACTGGTGATGCACTGCAGTGAGTCCGGAGAGTTCACTGGCACCACTGGGGATGCAGTGCAGTGAGTCCAGAGATTGCACTGGCACCACTGGGGATGCATTGCAGTGAGTCCAGAGAGTGCACTGGCACCACTGGGGATGCGGTGCAGTGAGTCCAGAGAGTGAACTGGCACCACTGGGGATGCAGTGCAGTGAGTCCAGAGAGTGCACTGGCACCACTGGGAATGCACTGCATTGAGTACAGAGAGTGCACTGGCACCTCAGGGGCTGCACTGCAGTGAGTCCAGAGAGTGCACTGGCACCACTGGGGATGCAGTGCAGTGAGTCCAGAGAGTGCACTGGCACCACTGGGGATGCAATGCAGTGAGTCCAGAGAGTGCACTGGCACCACTAGGGATGCAGCACAGTGAGTCCAGAGAGTGAACTGTCACCACTGGGGACGCAGCGCAGTGACTCCAGAGAGTGCACTGGCACCACTGGGGATGCACTGCAGTGAGTCCAGAGAGTGCACTGGCACCACTGGGGATGCACTGCAGTGAGTCCAGAGAGTGCACTGGCACCACTGGAGATGCACTGCACTGAGTCCAGAGAGTGCACTGGCTCCACTGGGGATGCAGTGCAGTGAGTGCAGAGAGTGCACTAGCACAACAGGGGATGCACTGCAGTGACTCCAGAAAGTGCACTGGCACCACTGGGGATGCAGTGCAGTGAGTCCAGAGAGTGCACTGGCACCACTGGTGATGCAGTGCTGTGAGTCCAGAGAGTACACTGGCACCACTGGGGATGCACTGCAGTGAGTCCAGAGAATGCACTGTCACTAATGGGGATGCAGTGCAGTGACTCGAAAGAGTGCACTGGCACCACTGCGGATGCACTGCAGTGAGTCCGGAGAGTGCCCTGGCACCAATGGTGATGCAGTTCAGTGACTCCAGAGAGTGCACTGGCACCACTGGGGATGCAGTGCAGTGAGTCCAGAGAGTGCACTGTCAGCACTGGGGATGCAGTGCAGTGAGTCCAGAGAGTGCACTGGCACCTAAGGGGATGCAGTGCAGTGAGTCCAGAGAGTGTACTGGCACCACAGGGGATGCAGTGCAGTGAGTCCAGAGAGTGCACTGGCACCACTGGGGATGCACCCCGGTGAGTCCAGAGAGTTCTCTGGCACCACTGGGGATGCAGTTTAATGAGTCCAGAGAGTGCACCGGCTCCAATGGGGATACACTGCAGTGAGTCCAGAGAGTGCACTGGCACCACTGGGGATGCAGTGCAGTGAGTCCAGAGAGTGCCCTTGCACCACTGGGGATGCACTGCAGTGAGTCCAGAGAGTGCACTGGCACCACTGGTGATGTAGTGCAGTGAGTCCAGAGAGTGCACTGGCACCACAGGGGATTCAGTGCAAGAAGTCCAGAGAGTGCACTGGCACCACTGGGAATGCACTGCAGTGAGTACAGAGAGTGCACTGGCACCTAAGGGCCTGCACTGCAGTGAGTCCAGAGAGTGCACTGGCACCACTGGTGTTGCACTGCAGTGAGTCCAGAGAGCGCACTGGCACCACTGGGGATGCACTGCAGTGAGTCCAGGGAGTGCACTGGCACCACTGGGATGCAGTGCAGTGAGTCCAGCGAGTGCACTGTCAGCACTGGGGATGCAGTGCAGTGAGTCCAGAGAGTGCACTGGCACCACTGGGGATGCACTGCAGTGAGGCCAGAGAGTGCACTGGCACCACTGGGGATGCACTGCAGTGATTCCGGAGAGTGCACTGGCACCACTGGGGATGCAGTGCACTGAGTCCAGAGAGTACACTGGCACCACTGGGGATGCAGTGCAGTGAGTCCAGAGAGTGCACTGGCACCACTGGGGATGCACTGCAGTGAGTCCAGAGAGTGCACTGGCACCACTGGGGATGCACTGCAGTGAGTCGAGAGACTGCACTGGCACCACTGGGGATGCACTGCAGTGAGTCCAGAGAATGCACTGGCACCACTGGGGATGCAGTGCAGTGACTCGAAAGAGTGCACTGGCACCACTGGGGATGCACTGCACTGAGTCCGCAGAGTGCCCTGGCACCAATGGTGATGCAGTGCAGTGATCCAGAGAGTGCACTGGAACCACTGGGGATGCAGTGCAGTGAGTCCAGAGAGTGCACTGACACCACTGGGCATGCAGTGCAGTGAGCTCAGAGAGTGCACTGGCACCACTGGGGATGCAGTGCAGTGAGTCCAGAGAGTGCACTGGCACCACTGGGGATGCAGTGCAGTGAGTCCAGAGAGTGCACTGGCACCACTGGGGATGCAGTGCACTGAGTCCAGAGAGTGCACTGTCAGCACTGGAGATGCACTGCAGTGAGTCCAGAGAGTGCACTGGCACCACTGGGGATGCACTGCAGTGAGTCCAGAGAGTGCACTGGCACCACTGGGGATGCACCCCGGTGAGTCCAGACAGTGCACTGGCTCCAATGGGGATGCAGTGCAGTGAGTCCAGAGAGTGCACTGGCACCACTGGGGATGCAGTGCAATGAGTCCTGAGAGTGCAATGGCACCACAAGGGATGCACTGCAGTGAGTCCAGAGAGTGCACTGGCACCACTGGGGATGCAGTGCAGTGAGTCCAGAGAGTGCACTGGCACCACGGGGGATGCACTGCAGTGAGTCCAGAGATTGCACTGGCACCACTGGGGATGCAGTGCAGTGAGTCCACAAAGTGCACTGGCACCACTGGTGATGCACTGCAGTGAGTCCAGAGAGTTCACTGGCACCACTGGGGATGCAGTGCAGTGAGTCCAGAGATTGCACTGGCACCACTGGGGATGCATTGCAGTGAGTCCAGAGAGTGCACTGGCACCACTGGGGATGCGGTGCAGTGAGTCCAGAGAGTGAACTGGCACCACTGGGGATGCAGTGCAGTGAGTCCAGAGAGTGCTCTGGCACCACTGGGAATGCACTGCATTGAGTACAGAGAGTGCACTGGCACCTCAGGGGCTGCACTGCAGTGAGTCCAGAGAGTGCACTGGCACCACTGGGGATGCAGTGCAGTGAGTCCAGAGAGTGCACTGGCACCACTGGGGATGCACTGCAGTGAGCTCAGAGAGTGCACTGGCACCACTGGGGATGCAGTGCAGTGAGTCCAGAGAGTGCACTGGCACCACAGGGGATACATTGTAGTGAGTCCAGAGAGTGCACTGGCACCACTGGGGATGCAGCACAGTGAGTCCAGAGAGTGAACTGTCACCACTGGGGACGCAGCGCAGTGACTCCAGAGAGTGCACTGGCACCACTGGTGATGCACTGCAGTGAGTCCAGAGAGTGCACTGGCACCACTGGGGATGCACTGCAGTGAGTCCAGAGAGTGCACTGGCACCACTGGAGATGCACTGCACTGAGTCCAGAGAGTGCACTGGCTCCACTGGGGATGCAGTGCAGTGAGTGCAGAGAGTGCACTAGCACAACAGGGGATGCACTGCAGTGACTCCAGAAAGTGCACTGGCACCACTGGGGATGCAGTGCAGTGAGTCCAGAGAGTGCACTGGCACCTCTGGGGATGCAGTGCTGTGAGTCCAGAGAGTACACTGGCACCACTGGGGATGCACTGCAGTGAGTCCAGAGAATGCACTGTCACTAATGGGGATGCAGTGCAGTGACTCGAAAGAGTGCACTGGCACCACTGCGGATGCACTGCAGTGAGTCCGGAGAGTGCCCTGGCACCAATGGTGATGCAGTTCAGTGAGTCCAGAGAGTGCACTGGCACCACTGGGGATGCAGTGCAGTGAGTCCAGAGAGTGCACTGTCAGCACTGGGGATGCAGTGCAGTGAGTCCAGAGAGTGCACTGGCACCTAAGGGGATGCAGTGCAGTGAGTCCAGAGAGTGTACTGGCACCACAGGGGATGCAGTGCAGTGAGTCCAGAGAGTGCACTGGCACCACTGGGGATGCACCCCGGTGAGTCCAGAGAGTTCTCTGGCACCACTGGGGATGCAGTTTAGTGAGTCCAGAGAGTGCACCGGCTCCAATAGGGATACACTGCCGTGAGTTCAGAGAGTGCACTGGCACCACTGGGGATGCAGTGCAGTGAGTCCAGAGAGTGCCCTTGCACCACTGGGGATGCACTGCAGTGAGTCCAGACAGTGCACTGGCACCACTGGGGATGCAGTTCAGTGAGTCCAGAGAGTGAACTGGCACCACTGGTGATGTAGTGCAGTGAGTCCAGAGAGTGCACTGGCACCACCGGGGATTCAGTGCAAGGAGTCCAGAGAGTGCACTGGCACCACTGGGAATGCACTGCAGTGAGTACAGAGAGTGCACTGGCACCTAAGGGCCTGCACTGCAGTGAGTCCAGAGAGTGCACTGGCACCACTGGTGCTGCACTGCAGTGAGTCCAGAGAGCGCACTGGCACCACTGGGGATGCACTGCAGTGAGTCCAGAGAGTGCACTGGCACCACTGGGATGCAGTGCAGTGAGTCCACAGAGTGCACTGGCACCTCAGGGGATACACTGCAATGAGTCCTGAGAGTGCACTGGCACCACTGGGGATGCAATGCAGTGAGTCTAGAGAGTGCACTGTCACCACTGCTTATGCAGCGCAGTGAGTCCAGAGAGTTCACTGGCACCAATGGGGTTTTAGTGCAGTTAGTCCAGAGAGTGCACTGGCACCAATGGGGATGCAGTGCAGTGAGTCCAGAGAGTGCCCTTGCACCACTGGGGATAAACTGCAGTGAGTCCAGACAGTGCACTGGCACCACTGGGGATGCACTGCAGTGAGACGAGAGAGTTCTCTGGCACCACTGGGGATGCAGTTTAGTGAGTCCAGAGAGTGCACCGGCTCCAATGGGGATGCACTGCAGGGAGTCCAGAGAGTGCTCTGGCACCACTGAGCTGCACTGCAGTGAGTGCAGAGATTGCACTGGCACCACTGGGGATGCACTGCAGTGAGTCCAGAGACTACACTGGCACCACTGGGGATGCAGTGCAGTGAGTCCAGAGAGTGCACTGGCACCACTGTTGATGCAGTGCAGTGACTCCAGAGAGTGCACTGGCACCACTGGGGATGCAGTGCAGTGAGTCCAGAGAGTGCACTGTCACCACTGGTGATGCATTGCAGTGAGTCCAGAGAGCCACTGGCACCACTGGGGATGGAGTGCAGTGAGTCCAGAGAGTGCACTGGCACCACTGGGGATGCAGTGCACTGAGTCCAGAGAGTGCACTCTAAGCACTGGGGATGCACTGCAGTGAGTCCAAAGAGTGCACTGGCACCACAGGGGATGCAGTGCAGTGAGACCAGAGAGTGCACTGGCACCACTGGGGATGCAGTGCAGTGAGTCCAGAGAGTGCACTGGCTCCACTGGTGATGCAGTGCAGTGAGTCCAGAGAGTGCACTGGCACCACTGGGGATGCACTGCAGTGAGTCCTGAGAGTGCAATGGCACCACTGGGGATGCAGTGCAGTGAGTCCAGAGAGTGCACTAGCACCACTGGGGATGCAGTTCAGTGAGTCCAGAGAGTGCACTGGCACCACTGGGGATGCACTGCAGTGATTCCGGAGAGTGCACTGGCACCACTGGGGATGCAGTGCACTGAGTCCAGAGAGTACACTGGCACCACTGGGGATGCAGTGCAGTGAGTCCAGAGAGTGCACTGGCACCACTGGGGATGCACTGCAGTGAGTCCAGAGAGTGCACTGGCACCACTGGGGATGCACTGCAGTGAGTCCAGAGACTGCACTGGCACCACTGGGGATGCACTGCAGTGAGTCCAGAGAATGCACTGGCACCACTGGGGATGCGGTGCAGTGACTCGAAAGAGTGCACTGGCACCACTGGGGATGCACTGCACTGAGTCCGCAGAGTGCCCTGGCACCAATGGTGATGCAGTGCAGTGATCCAGAGAGTGCACTGGAACCACTGGGGATGCAGTGCAGTGAGTCCAGAGAGTGCACTGGCACCACTGGGCATGCAGTGCAGTGAGCTCAGAGAGTGCACTGGCACCACTGGGGATGCAGTGCAGTGAGTCCAGAGAGTGCACTGGCACCACTGGGGATGCAGTGCAGTGAGTCCAGAGAGTGCACTGGCACCACTGGGGATGCAGTGCACTGAGTCCAGAGAGTGCACTGTCAGCACTGGAGATGCACTGCAGTGAGTCCAGAGAGTGCACTGGCACCACTGGGGATGCACCCCGGTGAGTCCAGACAGTGCACTGGCTCCAATGGGGATGCAGTGCAGTGAGTCCAGAGAGTGCACTGGCACCACTGGGGATGCAGTGCAATGAGTCCTGAGAGTGCAATGGCACCACAAGGGATGCACTGCAGTGAGTCCAGAGAGTGCACTGGCACCACTGGGGATGCAGTGCAGTGAGTCCAGAGAGTGCACTGGCACCACGGGGGATGCACTGCAGTGAGTCCAGAGATTGCACTGGCACCACTGGGGATGCAGTGCAGTGAGTCCACAAAGTGCACTGGCACCACTGGTGATGCACTGCAGTGAGTCCAGAGAGTTCACTGGCACCACTGGGGATGCAGTGCAGTGAGTCCAGAGATTGCACTGGCACCACTGGGGATGCATTGCAGTGAGTCCAGAGAGTGCACTGGCACCACTGGGGATGCGGTGCAGTGAGTCCAGAGAGTGAACTGGCACCACTGGGGATGCAGTGCAGTGAGTCCAGAGAGTGCACTGGCACCACTGGGAATGCACTGCATTGAGTACAGAGAGTGCACTGGCACCTCAGGGGCTGCACTGCAGTGAGTCCAGAGAGTGCACTGGCACCACTGGGGATGCACTGGAGTGAGTCCAGAGAGTGCACTGGCACCACTGGGGATGCAATGCAGTGAGTCCAGAGAGTGCACTGGCACCAATGGGATGCAGTGCAGTGAGTCCACAGAGTGCACTGGCACCACAGGGGATACATTGTAGTGAGTCCAGAGAGTGCACTGGCACCACTAGGGATGCAGCACAGTGAGTCCAGAGAGTGAACTGTCACCACTGGGGACGCAGCGCAGTGACTCCAGAGAGTGCACTGGCACCACTGGTGATGCACTGCTGTGAGTCCAGAGAGTGCACTGGCACCACTGGAGATGCACTGCAGTGAGTCCAGAGAGTGCACTGGCACCACTGGAGATGCACTGCACTGAGTCCAGAGAGTGCACTAGCTCCACTGGGGATGCAGTGCAGTGAGTGCAGAGAGTGCACTAGCACAACAGGGGATGCACTGCAGTGACTCCAGAAAGTGCACTGGCACCACTGGGGATGCAGTGCAGTGAGTCCAGAGAGTGCACTGGCACCACTGGTGATGCAGTGCTGTGAGTCCAGAGAGTACACTGGCACCACTGGGGATGCACTGCAGTGAGTCCAGAGAATGCACTGTCACTAATGGGGATGCAGTGCAGTGACTCGAAAGAGTGCACTGGCACCACTGCGGATGCACTGCAGTGAGTCCGGAGAGTGCCCTGGCACCAATGGTGATGCAGTTCAGTGAGTCCAGAGAGTGCACTGGCACCACTGGGGATGCAGTGCAGTGAGTCCAGAGAGTGCACTGTCAGCACTGGGGATGCAGTGCAGTGAGTCCAGAGAGTGCACTGGCACCTAAGGGGATGCAGTGCAGTGAGTCCAGAGAGTGTACTGGCACCACAGGGGATGCAGTGCAGTGAGTCCAGAGAGTGCACTGGCACCACTGGGGATGCACCCCGGTGAGTCCAGAGAGTTCTCTGGCACCACTGGGGATGCAGTTTAGTGAGTCCAGAGAGTGCACCGGCTCCAATAGGGATACACTGCAGTGAGTTCAGAGAGTGCACTGGCACCACTGGGGATGCAGTGCAGTGAGTCCAGAGAGTGCCCTTGCACCACTGGGGATGCACTGCACTGAGTCCAGACAGTGCACTGGCACCACTGGGGATGCAGTTCAGTGAGTCCAGAGAGTGAACTGGCACCACTGGTGATGTAGTGCAGTGAGTCCAGAGAGTGCACTGGCACCACCGGGGATTCAGTGCAAGGAGTCCAGAGAGTGCACTGGCACCACTGGGAATGCACTGCAGTGAGTACAGAGAGTGCACTGGCACCTAAGGGCCTGCACTGCAGTGAGTCCAGAGAGTGCACTGGCACCACTGGTGCTGCACTGCAGTGAGTCCAGAGAGCGCACTGGCACCACTGGGGATGCACTGCAGTGAGTCCAGAGAGTGCACTGGCACCACTGGGATGCAGTGCAGTGAGTCCACAGAGTGCACTGGCACCTCAGGGGATACACTGCAATGAGTCCTGAGAGTGCACTGGCACCACTGGAGATGCAATGCAGTGAGTCTAGAGAGTGCACTGTCACCACTGCTTATGCAGCGCAGTGAGTCCAGAGAGTTCACTGGCACCACTGGGGTTTTAGTGCAGTTAGTCCAGAGAGTGCACTGGCACCAATGGAGATGCAGTGCAGTGAGACGAGAGAGTTCTCTGGCATCACTGGGGATGCAGTTTAGTGAGTCCAGAGAGTGCACCGGCTCCAATGGGGATGCACTGCAGGGAGTCCAGAGAGTGCTCTGGCACCACTTAGCTGCACTGCAGTGAGTGCAGAGATTGCACTGGCACCACTGGGGATGCACTGCAGTGAGTCCAGAGACTACACTGGCACCACTGGGGATGCAGTGCAGTGAGTCCAGAGAGTGCACTGGCACCACTGTTGATGCAGTGCAGTGACTCCAGAGAGTGCACTGGCACCACTGGGGATGCAGTGCAGTGAGTCCAGAGAGTGCACTGTCACCACTGGTGATGCATTGCAGTGAGTCCAGAGAGCCACTGGCACCACTGGGGATGCAGTGCAGTGAGTCCAGAGAGTGCACTGGCACCATTGGGGATGCAGTGTACTGAGTCCAGAGAGTGCACTGGCACCACTGGGGATGCAGTGCACTGAGTCCAGAGAGTGCACTCTAAGCACTGGGGATGCACTGCAGTGAGTCCAAAGAGTGCACTGGCACCACAGGGGATGCAGTGCAGTGAGACCAGAGAGTGCACTGGCACCACTGGGGATGCAGTGCAGTGAGTGCAGAGAGTGCACTGGCTCCACTGGTGATGCAGTGCAGTGAGTCCAGAGAGTGCACTGGCACCACTGGGGATGGAGTGCAGTGAGTCCTGAGAGTGCAATGGCACCACTGGGGATGCAGTGCAGTGAGTCCAGAGAGTGCACTAGCACCACTGGGGATGCAGTTCAGTGAGTCCAGAGAGTGCACTGGCACCACTGGGGATGCACCGCGGTGACTCCAGAGAGTGCACTGGCACCACCGGGGATTCACTGCACTGAGTCCAGAGAGTGCACTGACACCACTGGGAATGCACTGCAGTGAGTACAGAGAGTGCACTTTCACCTCAGGGGCTGCACTGCAGTGAGTCCAGAGAGTGCACTGGCACCACTGGGGATGCACTGCAGTGAGTCCAGAGAGTGCACTGGCACCACTGGGATGCACTGCAGTGAGTCCTGAGAGTGCAATGGCACCACAGGGGATACCCTGCACTGAGTCCAGAGAGTGCACTGGCACCACTGGGGATGCAGCACAGTAAGTCCAGAGAGTGAACTGTCAGCACTGGGGACGCAGCGCAGTGCTTACAGAGAGTGCACTAGCACCACTGGGGATGCAGTGCAGTGAGTCCAGAGAGTGCACTGGCACCAGTGGGGATGCACTGCAGTGGGTCCAGAGAGTGCACTGGCACCACTGGGGATGCAGTGCAGTGAGTCCAGAGAGTGCTCTGGCACCACTGAGATACACTGCAGTGAGTCCAGTAATTGCACTGGCACCACTGGGGATGCACTGCTGTGAGTGCAGAGAGTGCACTGGCACCACTGGGGATGCAGTGCAGTGAGTCCAGAGAGTGCACTGGCACCACTGTTGATGCAGTGCAGTGAGTCCAGAGAGTGCACTGGCACCACTGGGGATGCAGTGCAGTGAGTCCAGAGAGTGCACTGGCACCACTGGGGATGCACTGCAGTGAGCTCAGAGAGTGCACTGGCACCACTGGGGATGCAGTGCAGTGAGTCCAGAGAGTGCACTGGCACCACTGGGGATGCAGTGCAGTGAGTCCAGAGAGTGCAGTGGCACCATTGGGGATACAGTGCAGTGAGTCCAGAGAGTGCACTGGCACCACTGGGGATGCAGTGCACTGAGTCCAGAGAGTGCACTGGCACCACTGGGGATGCAGTGCAGTGAGTCCTGAGAGTGCAAAGGCACCACAAGGGATGCAGTGCAGTGAGTCCAGAGAGTGCACTGGCACCACTGGGGATGCAGTGCAGTGAGTCCAGAGAGTGCACTGGCACCACTGGGGATGCACCCCGGTGAGTCCAGAGAGTGCACTGGCACCACTGGGGATGCACTGTAGTGAGTCCAGGGAGTGCACTGGCCCCACTGGGGATGTAGTGCAGTGAGTCCACAGAGGGCACTGGCACCACTGGGGATGCAGTGCAGTGAGTCCAGAGAGTGCACTGTCACCACTGGGGATGCAGTGCAGTGAGTCCAGAGAGTGCACTGGCACCACTGGGGATGCAGTGCAGTGAGTCCAGAGAGTGCACTGTCACCACTGGGGATGCAGTGCAGTGAGTCCAGAGAGTGCACTGGCACCACTGGGGATGCACTGCAGTGACTACAGAGAGTGCACTGTCTCCACTGGGCATGCAGTGCAGTGAGTCAAAAGACTGCACTGCCACCACTGGTGATGCAGTGCAGTGAGTCCAGAGAGTGCACTGGCACCACTGGGGATGCACTGCAGTGAGTCCAGAGAGTGCACTGTCACCACTGGGGATGCAGTGCAGTGAGTCCAGAGAGTGCACTGTCACCACTGGGGATGTAGTGCAGTGAGTCCACAGAGGGCACTGGCACCACTGGGGATGCACTGCAGTGACTACAGAGAGTGCACTGTCTCCACTGGGCATGCAGTGCATTGAGTCAAAAGACTGCACTGCCACCACTGGTGATGCAGTGCAGTGAGTCCAGAGAGTGCACTGGCACCACTGGGGATGCACTGCAGTGAGTCCAGAGAGTGCACTGGCACCACTGGGGATGCAGTGCAGTGAGTCCAGAGAGTGCACTGTCACCACTGGGGATGCAGTGCAGTGAGTCCAGAGAGTGCACTGGCACAAAAGGTGATGCACTGCAGTGAGTCCAGAGAGTGCACTGGCACCACTGGGGATGTAGTGCAGTTAGTCCAGAGAGTGCACTGGCACCACTGGGGATGCACTGCAGTGAGTCCAGAGAGTGCAGTGGCACCACTGGGGATGCAGTGCACTGAGTCCAGAGAGTACACTGGCACCACTGGGGATGCAGTGCAGTGAGTGCAGAGAGTGCAGTGGCACCACTGGGGATGCACTGCAGTGAGTCCAGAGAGTGCACTGGCACCACTGGGGATGCAGTGCAGTGAGTCCAGAGAGTGCACTGTCACCACTGGGGATGCAGTGCAGTGAGTCCAGAGAGTGCACTGGCACAAAAGGTGATGCACTGCAGTGAGTCCAGAGAGTGCACTGGCACCACTGGGGATGTAGTGCAGTGAGTCCAGAGAGTGCACTGGCACCACTGGGGATGCACTGCAGTGAGTCCAGAGAGTGCAGTGGCACCACTGGGAATGCAGTGCACTGAGTCCAGAGAGTACACTGGCACCACTGGGGATGCAGTGCAGTGAGTGCAGAGAGTGCACTGGCACCACTGGGGATGCAGTGCAGTGAGTCCAGAGAGTGCACTGGCACCACTGGGGATGCACTGCAGTGAGTCCAGAGAGTGCACTGGCACCACTGGGGATGCACTGCCGTGAGTCCAGAGAATGCACTGGCACCACTGGGGATGCAGTGCAGTGACTCGAAAGAGTGCACTGGCACCACTGGGGATGCACTGCAGTGAGTCCGGAGAGTGCCCTGGCACCAATGGTGATGCAGTGCAGTGATCCAGAGAGTGCACTGGCACCACTGGGGATGCAGTGCAGTGAGTCCAGAGAGTGCACTGGCACCACTGGGGATGCAGTGCAGTGAGTCCAGGGAGTACACTGGCACTTCAGGGTCTGCACTGCAGTGAGTCCAGAGAGTGCACTGGCACCACTGGGGATGCACCTCGGTGAGTCCAGAGAGTGCTCTGGGAACACCGGGGATGCAGTGCAGTGAGTGCAGAGAGTGCACTGGCACCACTGGGGATGCAGTGCAGTGAGTGCAGAGAGTGCACTGGCAGCACTGGGGATGCACTGCACTGAGTCCAGAGAGTGCACTGGCACCACTGGGGATGCAGTGCACTGAGTCCGGAGAGTGCACTGGCACCACTGGGGATGCAGTGCAGTGAGTCCAGAGAGTGCACTGGCACCACTGGGGATGCACTGCAGTGAGTCCAGAGAGTGCACTGGCACCACTGGGGATGCACTGCAGTGAGTCCAGAGAGTGCACTGGCACCACTGGGGATGCAATGCAGTGACTCAAAAGAGTGCACTGGCACCACTGCGGATGCACTGCAGTGAGTCCGGAGAGTACACTGGCACCAATGGTGATGCAGTGCAGTGAGTCCAGAGAGTGCACTGGCACCACTGGGGATACAGTGCAGTGAGTCCAGAGAGTGCACTGTCACCACTGGGGATGCAATGCAGTGAGTCCAGAGAGTGCACTGGCACCACTGGGGATGCAGTGCAGTGAGTCCAGAGAGTGCACTGGCACCACTGGGGATGCACTGCAGTGATTCCAGAGAGTGCACTGGCACCACTGGGGATGCAGTGCAGTGAGTCCAGAGAGTGCACTGGCACCACTGGTGAAGCACTGCAGTGAGTCCAGAGAGTGCACTGGCACCACTGGGGATGCACTGCAGTGAGTCCAGAGAGTGCACTGGCACCACTGGGGATGCAGTGCAGTGAGTCCAAAGAGTGCACTGGCACCACTGGGGATGCAGTGCTTGAGTGCAGAGAGTGCACTGGCACCACTAGGGATGCAGTGCAGTGAGTCCAGAGAGTGGACTGGCACCACTGGGGATGGAGTGCAGTGAGTCCAAAGAGTGCACTGGCACCACTGGGGATGCACTGTAGTGAGTCCAGAGAGTGCACTGGCACCACTGGGGATGCAGTGCAGTGACTCCAGAGAGTGCACTGGCACCACTGGGGATGCAGTGCAGTGAGTGCAGAGAGTGCACTGGCACCACTGGGGATGCAATGCAGTGAGTCCAGAGAGTGCACTGGCACCACTGGGGATGCACTGCAGTGAATCCAGAGAGTGCACGGGCACCACTGGTTATGCAGTGCAGTTGAGTCCAGAGAGTGCACTGGCACCTTGGGGATGCATTGGAGTGAGTCCAGAGAGTGCACTGGCACCACTGGGGATGCAGTGCAGTGAGTCCAGAGAGTGCACTGGCACCAGTGGGGGTGCACTGCAGTGAGTCCAGAGAGTGCACTGGCACCTTGGGGATGCAGAGCAGTGAGTCCAGAGAGTGCACTGGCACCACTCGGGATGCAGTGCAGTGAGTCCAGAGAGTGCACTGGCACCACTGGGAATGCACTGCAATGAGTCCAGATAGTGCACTGTCAGCACTGGTGATGCAGTGCAGTGAGGGCAGAGAGTGCACTGGCACCACTGGGGATGCACTGCAGTGAGGGCAGAGAGTGCACTGGCACCACTGGGGATGCAGTGCAGTGAGTCCAGAGAGTGCACTGGCACCACTGGGGATGCACCCCCGTGAGCCCAGAGATTGCACTGGCACCACTGGGGATGCACTGCAGTGAGTGCAGAGAGTGCACTGGCACCCCTAGGGATGCACTGCAGTGAGGGCAGAGAGTGCACTGGCACCACTGGGGATGCACTGCAGTGAGTCCAGAGAGTGCTTTGGCACCACTGGGGATGCAGTGCAGTGAGTCCAGAGAGTGCACTGGCACCACTGGGGATGCACTGCAGTGATTCCGGAGAGTGCACTGGCACCACTGGGGATGCAGTGCAGTGAGTCCAGAGAGTGCACTGGCACCACTGGGGATGCAGTGCAGTGAGTCCAGAGAGTGTACTGGCACCACTGGGGATGCAGTGCAGTGAGTCCAGAGAGTGCACTGGCACCACTGGCGATGCACTGCAGTGAGTCCAGAGAGTGCACTGGCACCACTGGGGATGCTGTGCAGTGACTCCAGAGAGTGCAGAGGCACCACTGTTGGTGCAGTGCTGTGACTCCAGTGAGTGCACTGGCACCACTGGGGATGCAGTGCAGTGAGTCCAGAGAGTGCACTGGCACCACTGGGGATGCAGTGCAGTGAGTCCAGAGAGTGCACTGGCACCACTGGGGATGCACTGCAGTGAGTCCGGAGAGTGCCCTGGCACCAATGGTGATGCAGTGCAGTGAGTCCAGAGAGTGCACTGGCACCACTGGGGATGCAGTGCAGTGAGTCCAGAGAGTGCACTGGCACAACTGGGGATGCAATGCAGTGAGTCCAGACAGTGCACTGGTACCACTGGGGATGCAGTGCAGTGACTCCAGAGAGTGCACTGGCACCACTGGGGATGCACTACAGTGAGTCCAGAGACTATACTGGCACCACTGGGGATGCAGCGCACTGAGTCCAGAGAGTGCACTGGCACCACTGTTCATGCAGTGCAGTGAGTCCAAAGAGTGCACTGGCACCACTAGGTATTCAGTGCATGAGTGCAGAGAGTGCACTGGCACCACTGGGGATGCAGTGCAGTGAGTCCAGAGAGTGCTCTGGCACCACTGGGGATGCAGTGCAGTGAGTCCAGAGAGTGCACTGGCTCCACTGGGGATGAACTGTAGTGAGTCCAGAGACTGCACAGGCACCACTGGGGATGCAGTGCAGTGACTCCAGAGAGAGCACTGGCACCACTGGGGATGCAGTGCAGTGAGTGCAGAGAGTGCACTGGCACCACTGGGGATGCAATGCAGTGAGTCCAGAGAGTGCACTGGCACCACTGGGGATGCACTGCAGTGAGTCCAGAGAGTGCACGGGCACCACTGGGGATGCAGTGCAGTTGAGTCCAGAGAGTGCACTGGCACCACTGGGGATGCAGTGCGGTGAGTCCAGAGAGTGCACTGGCACCAGTGCGGAAGCACTGCAGTGAGTCCAGAGAGTGCACTGGCACCACTGGGGATGCACTGCAGTGAGTCCAGAGAGTGCACTGGCACCACTTGGGATGCACTGCAGTAAGTCCAGAGAGTGCACTGGCACCACTGGGAATGCAGTGCAGTGACTCAGAGAGTGCACTGGCACCACTGGGGATGCACTACAGTGAGTCCAGAGAGTGCACTGGCACCACTGGGGATGCAGTGCCGTGAGTCCAGAGAGTGCATTGGCACCACAGTGGTGCCTCTGCACTCACTGGAGTCACTGCACTGCATCCCCAGTGGTGCCAGTGCACTCTCTGGACTCACTGTAGTGCATCCCCAGTGGTGCCAGTGCACTCTCTGGACTCACTGCACTGCATCCCCAGTGGTGCCAGTGCACTCTCTGAGCTCACTGCAGTGCATCCCCAGTGGTGCCAGTGCACTCTCTGGACTCACTGCACTGCATCCCCAGTGGTGCCAGTGCACTCTCTGGACTCACTGCACTGTATCAACAGTGGTGCCAGTGCACTCTCTGCACTCACTGCACTGCATCCCCACTGGTGCCAGTGTAGTCTCTGGACTCACAGCAGTGCATCCCCAGTGGTGCCAGTGCAACTACTGGACTCACTGCAGTGTAGCTCAGTGGTGCCAGAGCACTCTCTGGACTCACTGCACTGCATCCCCAGTGGTGCCAGAGAACTCTCTGGTCTCACTGCAGTGCATCCCCAGTGGTGCCAGTCCACTCTATGGACTCACTGTATCCCCAGTTGTGCCAGGGCACTCTCTGGACTCACAGCACTGCATCCCCATTGGTGCCAGTGCACTCTCTGGACACACTGCACTAAAACCCCAGTGGTGCCAGTGCAGTCTCTGGACTCACTGCACTGCATCCCCAGTGGTGCCAGTGCACTCTCTGGACTCACTGCACTGCATCCCCTGTGGTGCCAGTACACTCTCTGGACTCACTGCAGTGCATCACCAGTGGTGCCAGTGTACTCTCTGGACTCACTGCACTGCATCACCAGCGGTGGCAGTGCACTCTCTGGACTCACTGCAGTGCATCCCCAGTGGTGCCAGTGCACTCTCTGCACTCACTGCACTGCATCCCCAGAAGTGCCAGTGCACTCTCTGGACTCACTGCACTGCATCCCCAGTGGTTCCATTGCACTCTCTGGACTCACTGCATTGGATCCCCAGTGGTGTCAGTGCACTCTCTGGACTCAGTGCAGTGCATCCCCAGTGGTGCCAGTGCACTCTCTGGATTCACTGCAGTGCTTCCCCACTGGTGCCAGTGCACTCTCTGGACTCACTGCACTGCATCACCAGTGGTGCCAGTGCACTCTCTGGACTCACTGCAGTGCATCACCAGTGGTGCCAGTGCACTCTCTGGAGTCACTGCACTGCATCCCCAGTGGTGCCACTGCACTCTCTGGACCAACTGCACTGCATTCCCAGTGGTGCCAGTGCACTCTCTGGACTCACTGCACTGCATCCCCAGTGGTGCCAGTGCACTCTCTGCACTCACTGCACTGCATCCCCAGTGGTGCCTGTGCACTCTCCGGACTCACTGCACTGCATCCCTAATGGTGCCAGTGCACTCTCTGGACTCACTGCAGTGCATCCCCAGTGGTGCCAGTGCACTCTCTGCACTCACTGCACTGCATCCCCGGTGTTCCCAGAGCACTCTCTGGACTCACCGAGGTGCATCCCCAGTGGTGCCAGTGCACTCTCTGGACTCACCGCACTGCATCCCCAGTGGTGCCAGTGCACTCTCTGGACTCACTGCAGTGCAGCCCCTGAGGTGCCAGTGTACTCTCTGGACTCACTGCACTGCATCCCCAGTGGTGCCAGTGCACTCTCTGGAATCACTGCAGTGCATCCCCTGTGGTGCCATTGCACTCTCTGGACCCACTGCACTGCATCCCCAGTGGTGCCTGTGCACTCTCTTGAGTCACTGCACTGCATCCCCAGTGGAGCCAGTGCACTCTATGAACTAACTGCACTGCATCCCCAGTGGTGCCAGTGCACTCTCTGGACTCACTGCACTGCATCCCCAGTGGTGCCAGTGCACTCTCTGGACTCACTGTACTGCATCCCCATTGGTTCCAGTGCACTCTCTGGATCACTGCACTGCATCACCATTGGTGCCAGGGCACTCTCCGGACTCACTGCAGTGCATCCCCAGTGGTGCCAGTGCACTCTTTCGAGTCACTGCACTGCATCCCCAGTGGTGCCAGTGCATTCTCTGGACTCACTGCAGTGCATCCGTATTGGTGCCAGTGCAGTCTCTGGAGTCACTGCAGTGCATCCCCAGTGGTGCCAGTGCACTCTCTGGACTCACTGCACTGCATCCCCAGTGCTGACAGTGCACTCTGGACTCACTGCACTGCATCCCCAGTGGTGCCAGTGTACTCTCTGGACTCAGTGCACTGCATCCCCAGTGGTGCCAGTGCACTCTCTGGACTCACTGCACTGCATCCCCAGTGGTGCCAGTGCACTCTCTGGACTCACTGCACTGCATCCCCAGTGGTGCCAGTGCACTCTCTGGACTCACTGCAGTGCATCCCCTTTTGTGCCAGTGCACTCTCTGGACTCACTGCACTGCATCCCCAGTGGTGCCAGTGCACTCTCTAGAGTCACTGCACTGCATCCCCAGTGGTGCCAGTGCACTCTCTGGACTCACTGCACTGCATCCCCAGTGGTGCCAGTGCACTCCCTGGACTCACTGCACTGCATCACCAGTGGTGGCAGTGTACTCTCTGGAGTCACTGCACTGCATCCCCAGTGGAGACAGTGCACTCTCTGTAGTCACTGCGCTGCATCCCCAGTGGTTCCCGGGCACTCTCTCGACTCACTGCACTGCAACTCCAGTGGTGCCAGTGCACTCTCTGGACTCACTGCAGTGCATCCCCAGTGGTGCCAGTGCACTCTCTGGAGTCACTGCGCTGCATCCCCAGTGGTGTTAGTGCCCTCTGTGGACTCACTGCACTACATCCCCTGTGGGGCCAGTGCACTCTCTGGACTCACTGCAGTGCATCCCCAGTGGTGCGAGAGCACTCTCTGGACTCACCGGGGTGCATCCCCAGTGGTGCCAGTGCACTCTCTGGACTCACTGCACTGCATCCCCAGTGGTGCCAGTGCATACTGTGGACTCACTGCAGTGCATCCCCAGTGTTGCCAGTGCACTCTCTGGAGTCACTGCACTGCATCCTCAGTGGTGCCAGTGCACTCTCTGGACTCACTGCACTGCATTACCAGTGGTGCCAGTGCACTCTCTGGAGTCACTGCAGTGCATCCCCAGTGGTGCCAGTGCACTCTCTGGACTCACTGCACTGCATCCCCAGTGGTGCCAGTGCACTCTCCGGACTCACTGCACTGCATCCCTAATGGTGCCAGTGCACTCTCTGGACTCACTGCACTGCATCCCCAGTGGTGCCAGTGCACTCTCTGGACTCACTGCACTGCATCCCCAGTGGTGCCAGTGCACTCTCTGGACTCACTGCACTGCATCCACAGTGGTGCCAGTGCACTCTCTGGACTCACTGCAGTGCAGCCCCTGAGGTGCCAGTGTACTCTCTGGACTCACTGCACTGCATCCCCAGTGGTGACAGTGCACTCTCTGGAATCACTGCAGTGCATCCCCTGTGGTGCCATTGCACTCTCTGGACCCACTGCACTGCATCCCCAGTGGTGCCTGTGCACTCTCTTGAGTCACTGCACTGCATTCCCAGTGGAGCCAGTGCACTCTATGGACTAACTGCACTGCATACCCAGTGGTGCCAGTGCACTCTCTGGACTCACTGCACTGCATCCCCAGTGGTGCCAGTGCACTCTCTGGACTCACTGCACTGCATCCCCATTGGTTCCAGTGCACTCTCTGGATCACTGCACTGCATCACCATTGGTGCCAGTTCACTCTCCGGACTCACTGCAGTGCATCCCCAGTGGTGCCAGTGCACTCTTTCGAGTCACTGCACTGCATCCCCAGTGGTGCCAGTGCATTCTCTGGACTCACTTCAGTGCATCCGTATTTGTGCCAGTGAAGTCTCTGGAGTCACTGCAGTGCATCCCCAGTGGTGCCAGTGCACTCTCTGGACTCACTGCACTGCATCCCCAGTGGTGCCAGTGCACTCTCTGGACTCACTGCAGTGCATCCCCTTTTGTGCCAGTGCACTCTCTGGACTCACTGCACTGCATCCCCAGAGCTGACAGTGCACTCTCTGGACTCTCTGCACTGCATCACCAGTGGTGGCAGTGTACTCTCTGGAGTCACTGCACTGCATCCCCAGTGGAGACAGTGCACTCTCTGTAGTCACTGCGCTGCATCCCCAGTGGTTCCAGGGCACTCTCTGGACTCACTGCACTGCAACTCCAGTGGTGCCAGTGCACTCTCTGGACTCACTGCAGTGCATCCCCAGTGGTGCCAGTGCACTCTCTGGAGTCACTGCGCTGCATCCCCAGTGGTGTTAGTGCCCTCTGTGGACTCACTGCACTACATCCCCTGTGGGGCCAGTGCACTCTCTGGACTCACTGCAGTGCATCCCCAGTGGTGCGAGAGCACTCTCTGGACTCACAGGGGTGCATCCCCAGTGGTGCCAGTGCACTCTCTGGACTCACTGCAGTGCATCCCCAGTGGTGCCAGTGCACTCTGTGGACTCACTGCAGTGCATCCCCAGTGTTGCCAGTGCACTCTCTGGAGTCACTGCACTGCATCCTCAGTGGTGCCAGTGCACTCTCTGGACTCACTGCACTGCATCCCCAGTGGTGCCAGTGCACTCTCTGGACTCACTGCACTGCATCCCCAGTGGTGCCAGTGCACTCTCTGGATTCACTGCACTGCATCCCCAGTGGTGCTAGTGCACTCTCTGGACTCACTGCACTGCATCCCCAGTGGTGCCAGTGCACTCTCTGGACTCACTGCAGTGCATCCCCAGTGGTGCCAGTGCACTCTCTGGACTCACTGCAGTGCTTCCGCACTGGTGCCAGTGCACTATCTGCACTCACTGCACTGCATCAACAGTGGTGCCTCTGCATTCTCTGGAGTCACTGCACTGCATCCCCAGTGCTGACAGTGCACTCTCTGGACTCACTGTAGTGCATCCCCAGTGGTGCCAGTGCACTCTCTGGACTCACTGCACTGCATCCCCAGTGGTGCCAGTGCACTCTCTGGACTCACTGCAGTGCATCCCTTGTGGTGCCTTTGCACTCTCAGGACTCACTGCACTGCATCCCCAGTGGAGCCAGTGCACTCTCTGGAGTCACAGCACTGCATCAACAGTGGTGCCTCTGCACTCTCTGGAGTCACTGCACTCCATCCCCAGTGGTGCCAGTGCACTCTCTGGACTCACTGTAGTGCATCCCCAGTGGTGCCAGTGCACTCTCTGGACTCACTGCAGTGCATCCCCAGTAGTGCCAGTGCACTCTGTGGACTCACTGCACTGCATCCCCAGTGGTGCCAGTGCACTCTCTGGACTCACTGCACTGCATCAACAGTGGTGCCAGTGCACTCTCTGGACTCACTGCACTGCATCCCCAGTTGTGCCAGTGCACTCTCTGGACTCACTGCAGTGCATCCCCAGTGGTGCCAGTGCACTCTCTGGACTCACTGCAGTGTAGCTCAGTGGTGCCAGAGCACTCCCTGGACTCACTGCACTGCATCCCCAGTGGTGCCAGTGCACTCTCTGGACTCACTGCACTGCATCCCCAGTGGTGCCAGTGCACTCTCTGGACTCACTGCAATGTATTGCCATTGGAGCCGGTGCACTCTCTGGACTCACTGCACTGCATCCCCAGTGGTGCCAGTGCACTCTTTCGAGTCACTGCAGTGCATCCCCAGTGGTGCCAGTGCACTCTCTGGACTCACTGCACTGCATCCCCAGTGGTGCCAGTGCACTCTCTGCACTCACTGCACTGCATCCCCAGTGTTCCCAGAGCACTCTCTGGACTCACTGCAGTGCATCCCCAGTGGTGCCAGTGCACTCTCTGGACTCACTGCACTGCATCCCCAGTGGTGCCAGTGCACTCTCCGGACTCACTGCACTGCATCCCTAATGGTGCCAGTGCACTCTCTGGACTCACTGCACTGCATCCCCAGTGGTGCCAGTTCACTCTCTGCACTCACTGCACTGCATCCCCGGTGTTCCCAGAGCACTCTCTGGACTCACCGAGGTACATCCCCAGTGGTGCCAGTGCACTCTCTGGACTCACTGCACTGCATCCCCAGTGGTGCCAGTGCACTCTCTGGACTCACTGCAGTGCAGCCCCTGAGGTACCAGTGTACTCTCTGGACTCACTGCACTGCATCCCCAGTGGTGACAGTGCACTCTCTGGAATCACTGCAGTGCATCCCCTGTGGTGCCATTGCACTCTCTGGACTCACTGCACTGCATCCCCAGTGGTTCCTGTGCACTCTCTTGAGTCACTGCACTGCATCCCCAGTGGAGCCAGTGCACTCTCTGGACTCACTGCACTGCATCCCCAGTGGTGCCAGTGCACTCTCTAGAGTCACTGCACTGCATCCCCAGTGGTGCCAGTGCACTCTCTGGACTCACTGCACTGCATCCCCAGTGCTGACAGTGCACTCTCTGGACTCACTGCACTGCATCCCCAGTGCTGACAGTGCACTCTCTGGACTCACTGCACTGCATCCCCAGTGGAGACAGTGCACTCTCTGTAGTCACTGCGCTGCATCCCCAGTGGTTCCAGGGCACTCTCTCGACTCACTGCACTGCAACTCCAGTGGTGCCAGTGCACTCTCTGGACTCACTGCAGTGCATCCCCAGTGGTGCCAGTGCACTCTCTGGACTCACTGCGCTGCATCCCCAGTGGTGTTAGTGCCCTCTGTGGACTCACTGCACTACATCCCCTCTGGGGCCAGTGCACTCTCTGGACTCACTGCAGTGCATCCCCAGTGGTGCCTGTGAAGTCTCTGGACACACTGCAGTGCATCCCCAGTGGTGCCAGTGCACTCTCTGGACTCACTGCAGTGCATCCCCAGTGGTGCCAGTGCACTCTGTGGACTCACTGCAGTGCATCCTCAGTGTTGCCAGTGCACTCTCTGGAGTCACTGCACTGCATCCTCAGTGGTGCCAGTGCACTCTCTGGACTCACTGCACTGCATCCCCAGTGGTGCCAATGCACTCTCTGGACTAACTGCACTGCATCCCATTGGTGCTAGTGCACTCTCTGGACTCACTGCACTGCATCCCCAGTGGTGCCAGTGCACTCTCTGGACTCACTGCACTGCATCCCCAGTGGTGACAGTGCACTCTCTGGACTCACTGCACTGCATCCCCAGTGGTGCCAGTGCACTCTCTGGACTCACTGCACTGCATCACCATTGGTGCCAGGGCACTCTCCGGACTCACTGCAGTGCATCCGCAGTGGTGCCAGTGCACTCTTTCGAGTCACTGCACTGCATCCCCAGTTGTGCCAGTGCACTCTCTGGACTCACTGCACTGCATCCCCAGTGGTGCCAGTGCACTCTCTGCACTCACTGCACTGCATCCCCAGTGTTCCCAGAGCACTCTCTGGACTCACTGCAGTGCATCCCCAGTGGTGCCAGTGCACTCTCTGGACTCACTGCACTGCATCCCCAGTGGTGCCACTGCACTCTCTGGACTCACTGCACTGCATCACCATTGGTGCCAGGGCACTCTCCGGACTCACTGCAGTGCATCCCCAGTGGTGCCAGTGCACTCTTTCGAGTCACTGCACTGCATCCCCATTAGTGCCAGTGCATTCTCTGGACTCATTGCAGTGCATCCCCAGTGGTGCCAGTGCACTCTCTGGACTCACTGCACTGCATCCCCAGTGGTACCAGTGCACTCTCTGGACTCACTGCACTGCATCCGTAATGGTGCCAGTGCACTCTCTGGACTCACTGCAATGCATCCCCAGTGGTTACAGTTCACTCTCTGCACTCACTGCACTGCATCCCCGGTGTTCCCAGAGCACTCTCTGGACTCACCGAGGTGCATCCCCAGTGGTGCCAGTGCACTCTCTGGACTCACTGCAGTGCAGCCCCTGAGGTACCAGTGTACTCTCTGGACTCACTGCACTGCATCCCCAGTGGTGACAGTGCACTCTCTGGAATCACTGCAGTGCATCCCCAGTGGTGCCAGTGCACTCTCTGGACTCACTGCACTGCATCCCCAGTGGTGCCTGTGCACTCTCTTGAGTCACTGCACTGCATCCCCAGTGGAGCCAGTGCACTCTATGGACTAACTGCACTGCATACCCAGTGGTGCCAGTGCACTCTCTGGACCCACTGCACTGCATCCCCAGTGGTGCCAGTGCACTCTCTGGACTCACTGAACTGCATCCCCAGTGGATCCAGTGCACTCTCTGGATCACTGCACTGCATCACCATTGGTGCCAGGGCACTCTCCGGACTCACTGCAGTGCATCCCCAGTGGTGCCAGTGCACTCTTTCAAGTCACTGCACTGCATCCCCAGTGGTGCCAGTGCATTCTCTGGACTCACTGCAGTGCATTCCCATTGGTGCCAGTGCAGTCTCTGGAGTCACTGCAGTGCATCCCCAGTGGTGCCAGTGCACTCTCTGGACTCACTGCAGTGCATCCCCAGTGGTGCCAGTGCACTCTCTGGACTCACTGCACTGCATCCCCAGTGGTGCCAGTGTACTCTCTGGACTCAGTGCACTGCATCCCCAGTGGTGCCACTGCACTCTCTGGACTCACTACAGTGCATCCCCAGTGGTGCCAGTGCACTCTCTGGACTCACTGCACTGCATCCCCAGTGGTGCCTGTGCACTCTCTTGAGTCACTGCAGTGCATCCCCTTTTGTGCCAGTGCACTCTCTGGACTCACTGCACTGCATCCCCAGTGGTGCCAGTTCACTCTCTGCACTCACTGCACTGCATCCCCGGTGTTCCCAGAGCACTCTCTGGACTCACCGAGGTGCATCCCCAGTGGTGCCAGTGCACTCTCTGGACTCACTGCACTGCATCCCCAGTGGTGCCAGTGCACTCTCTGGACTCACTGCAGTGCAGCCCCTGAGGTACCAGTGTACTCTCTGGACTCACTGAACTGCATCCCTAGTGGTGACAGTGCACTCTCTGGAATCACTGCAGTGCATCCCCTGTGGTGCCATTGCACTCTCTGGACTCACTGCACTGCATCCCCAGTGGTGCCTGTGCACTCTCTTGAGTCACTGCACTGCATCCCCAGTGGAGCCAGTGCACTCTATGGACTAACTGCACTGCATACCCAGTGGTGCCAGTGCACTCTCTGGACTCACTGCACTGCATCCCCAGTGGTGCCAGTGCACTCTCTGGACTCACTGCACTGCATCCCCAGTGGTTCCAGTGCACTCTCTGGATCACTGCACTGCATTACCATTGGTGCCAGGGCACTCTCTGGACTCACTGCAGTGCATCCCCTGTGGTGCCAGTGCACTCTTTCGAGTCACTGCACTGCATCCCCAGTGGTGTCAGTGCATTCTCTGGACTCACCGCAGTGCATCCGTATTGGTGCCAGTGTACTCTCTGGACTCACTGCACTGCATCCCCAGTGCTGACAGTGCACTCTCTGGACTCACTGCACTGCATCCCCAGTGGTGCCAGTGTACTCTCTGGACTCAGTGCACTGCATTCCCAGTGGTGCCACTGCACTCTCTGGACTCACTGCAGTGTATACCCAGTGGTGCCAGTGCACTCTCTGGACTCACTGCACTGCATCCCCAGTGGTGCCAGTGCACTCTCTGGACTCAGTGCACTGCATCCCCATTGGTGCCAGTGCACTCTCTAGAGTCACTGCACTGCATCCCCAGTGGTGCCAGTGCACTCTCTGGACTCACTGCACTGCATCCCCAGTGCTGACAGTGCACTCTCTGGACTCACTGAACTGAATCCCTAGTGGAGCTAGTGCACTCTCTGCACTCACTGCACTGCATCCCCAGTGGAGCCAGTGCACTCTATGGACTAACTGCACTGCATACCCAGTGGTGCCAGTGCACTCTCTGGACTCACTGCACTGCATCCCCAGTGGTGCCAGTGCACTCTCTGGACTCACTGCACTGCATCCCCAGTGGTTCCAGTGCACTCTCTGGATCACTGCACTGCATCACCATTGGTGCCAGGGCACTCTCTGGACTCACTGCAGTGCATCCCCTGTGGTGCCAGTGCACTCTTTCGAGTCACTGCACTGCATCCCCAGTGGTGTCAGTGCATTCTCTGGACTCACCGCAGTGCATCCGTATTGGTGCCAGTGTACTCTCTGGACTCACTGCACTGCATCCCCAGTGCTGACAGTGCACTCTCTGGACTCACTGCACTGCATCCCCAGTGGTGCCAGTGTACTCTCTGGACTCAGTGCACTGCATTCCCAGTGGTGCCACTGCACTCTCTGGACTCACTGCAGTGCATCCCCAGTGGTGCCAGTGCACTCTCTGGACTCACTGCACTGCATCCCCAGTGGTGCCAGTGCACTCTCTGGACTCAGTGCACTTCATCCCCATTGGTGCCAGTGCACTCTCTAGAGTCACTGCACTGCATCCCCAGTGGTGCCAGTGCACTCTCTGGACTCACTGCACTGCATCCCCAGTGCTGACAGTGCACTCTCTGGACTCACTGCACTGCATCCCCAGTGGTGGCAGTGTACTCTCTGGACTCAGTGCACTGCATCCCCATTGGTGCCACTGCACTCTCTGGACTCACTGCACTGCATCCCCAGTGGTGCCAGTCCACTCTCTGGACTCAGTGCACTGCATCCCCATTTTTGCCACTGCACTCTCTGGACTCACTGCAGTGCATCCCCAGTGGTGCCAGTGCACTCTCTGGACTCACTGCACTGCATCCCCTTTTGTGCCAGTGCACTCTCTGGACTCACTGCACTGCATCCCCAGTGGTGCCAGTGCACTCTCTGGACTCACTGCACTGCATCCCCAGTGCTGACAGTGCACTCTCTGGACTCACTGCACTGCATCCCCAGTGGTGGCAGTGTACTCTCTGGACTCACTGCACTGCATCCCCAGTGGAGACAGTGCACTCTCTGGACTCACTGCGCTGCATCCCCAGTGGTTCCAGGGCACTCTCTCGACTCACTGTACTACAACTCCAGTGGTGCCAGTGCACTCTCTGGACTCACTGCAGTGCATCCCCAGTGGTGCCATTGCACTCTCTGGACTCACTGCGCTGCATCATCAGTGGTGTTAGTGCCCTCTGTGGACTCACTGCAGTACATCCCCTGTGGGGCCAGTGCACTCTCTGTACTCACCGGGGTGCATCCCCAGTGGTGCCAGTGCACTCTCTGGACTCACTGCACTGCATCCCCAGTGGTGCCAGTGCACTCTCTGGACTCACCGGGGTGCATCACCAGTGGTGCCAGTGCACTCTCTGGACTCACTGCAGTGTATCCCCTGTGGTGCCAGTGCACTCTTTGGACTCACTGCAGTGCATTCCCTGTGGAGTCAGTGCAGTCTCTGGACTCACTGCACTGCATCCCCAGTGGTGCCAGTGCACTCTCTGGACTCACTGCACTGCATCCCCAGTGGTGCCAGTGCACTCTCTGGACTCACTGCACTGCATCCCCAGTGGTGCCTGTGAAGTCTCTGGACTCACTGCAGGGCAACCCCAGTTGTGCCAGTGCACTCTCTGGACTCAATGCACTGCATCCCCTTTGGTGCCAGTGCACTCTCTGGACTCACTGAACTGAATCCCTAGTGGTGCTAGTGCACTCTCTGCACTCACTGTACTGCATCCCCAGTTGTTCCTGTGAAGTCTATGGACTCAGTGCAATGCATCCCCAGTGGTGCCAGAGAACTCTCTGGACTCACTGCAGTGCATCCCCAGTGGTGCCAGTGCAATCTCAGGACTCACAGCAGTGCAGCTCCAGTTGGTGTCTGTGCACTCTCTGGACTCACTGCACTGCATCCCCAGTGGTGCCAGTGCACTCTCTGGAGTCACTGCACTGCATCCCCAGTGGTGCCAGTACACTTTCTGGACTCACTGCAGTGCATCCCCTGTGGTGCCATTGCACTCTCAGGACTCACTGCAGTGCATCCCCACTGGTGCCAGTGCAGTCTCTGGAGTAACTGCAGTGCATCCCCAGAGGTGCCAGTGCCCTCTCTGGACTCACTGCACTGCATTCCCAGTGGTGCCAGTGCACTCTCTGGACTCACTGCAGTGCATCCCCAGTGGTGCCAGGGCACTCTCTGCAGACAATGCAGTGCATCCCCAAAGGTGACAGTGCACTCTCTGGTCTCACTGTACTGCTCGAGCCGCGGCAGCCGCTCCAGCCGCGGTAGCCCCTCCAACCTCGGCAGCCGCTCCAGCCGCTCCAGCCGCGGCAGCCGGTCCAGCCGCGGCAGACGCTCCATCCGCGGCATACGCGGCAGACGCTCCAGCCGTGGCAGCCGCTCCACTCGATAGCGGCTTTCGCGGCTCTCTCGGCTGGAGGGGCTGCCGCGGCTGCCGCGGCTGGAGCTGCTGCCGCGGCTGCCGCGGCTGCGGCGGCTGGAGCGTCTAGAGCGTCTGCCGCGGCTGGAGGGGCTACCGCGGCTGGAGCGGCTGAGGCGGCTGGAGCGGATGCCGCGGCTGGAGCAGTGCAGTGAGTCCAGAGAGTGCAGTGGCACCACTGAGGATGCAGTGCAGTGAGTCCAGAGAGTGCACTGGCACCACAGGGGATGCACTGCAGTTACTCCAGAGAGTGCACTGGCACCAGTGGGGATGCAGTGCAGTGAGTCCATAGAGTGCACTGGCACCAGTGGGGATGCAGTGCAGTGAGTGCAGAGAGTGCACTGGCACCACTGGGGATGCAGTGCAGTGACTCCAGAGAGTGCACTGGCACCAGTGGGGATGCACTGCAGTGAGTCCAGAGAGTGCACTGTCACCACTGGGGATGCAGTGCAGTGAGTCCAGAGAGTGCACTGGCACCATTGGGGATGCACTGCAGTGAGTCCAGAGAGTGCACTGGCACCACTGGGGATGCAGTGCAGTGACTCCAGAGAGTGCACTGGCACCACTGGGGATGCAGTGCAGTGAGTGCAGAGAGTGCACTGGCACCACTGGGGATGCACTGCAGTGAGTCCAGAAAGTGTACTGGCACCACTGGGGATGCAGTGCAGTGAGTCCAGAGAGTGCACTGGCACCATTGGGAATGCAGTGTACTGAGTCCAGAGAGTGCACTCTAAGCACTGGGGATGCACTGCAGTGAGTCCAAAGAGTGCACTGGCACCACAGGGGATGCAGTGCAGTGAGACCAGAGAGTGCACTGGCACCACTGGGGATGCAGTGCAGTGAGTCCAGAGAGTGCACTGGCTCCAATGGTGATGCAGTGCAGTGAGTCCAGAGAGTGCACTGGCACCAATGGGGATGCAGTGCAGTGAGTCCTGAGAGTGCAATGGCACCACTGGGGATGCAGTGCAGTGAGTCCAGAGAGTGCACTAGCACCACTGGGGATGCAGTTCAGTGAGTCCAGAGAGTGCACTGGCACCACTGGGGATGCACCGCGGTGACTCCAGAGAGTGCACTGGCACCACCGGGGATTCACTGCAGTGAGTCCAGAGAGTGCACTGACACCACTGGGAATGCACTGCAGTGAGTACAGAGAGTGCACTTTCACCTCAGGGGCTGCACTGCAGTGAGTCCAGAGAGTGCAATGGCACCACAGGGGATGCACTGCAGTGAGTCCAGAGAGTGCACTGGCACCACTGGGATGCACTGCAGTGAGTCCTGAGAGTGCAATGGCACCACAGGGGATACCCTGCACTGAGTCCAGAGAGTGCACTGGCACCACTGGGGATGCAGCACAGTAAGTCCAGAGAGTGAACTGTCACCACGGGGGACGCAGCGCAGTGACTACAGAGAGTGCACTAGCACCACTGGGGATGCAGTGCAGTGAGTCCAGAGAGTGCACTGGCACCACTGGGGATGCACTGCAGTGGGTCCAGAGAGTGCACTGGCACCAATGGGGATGCAGTGCAGTGAGTCCAGAGAGTGCACTGGCTCCACAGGGGATGCAGTGCAGTGAGTCCAGAGAGTGCACTGGCACCAACTTTAGCTGCAGTGCTGTGAGTCCTGAGATTGTACTGGCACCACTGGGGTTTCTGTGCCTTGAGTCCAGAGACTACACTGGCACCACTGGGGTTGCACTGCAGTGAGTCCAGAGACTTCACAGGCACCACTGGGGATGCAGTGCAGTGAGTCCAGAGATTGAACTGGCACCACTGGGGATGCAGTGCAGTGAGTCCAGAGAGTGCACTGGCACCACCGGAGATTCACTGCAGTGAGTCCAGAGAGTGCACTGACACCACTGGGAATGCACTGCAGTGAGTCCAGAGAGTGCACTGGCACCTCAGGGGCTGCACTGCAGTGAGTCCAGATAGTGCACTGGCACCACTGGGATGCAGTGCAGTGAGTCCAGAGAGTGCACTGGCACCAATGGGGACGCAGTGCAGTGTCTACAGAGAGTGCACTGGCACCATTGGGGATGCAGTGCAGTGAGTCCAGAGAGTGCACTGGCACCAGTGGGGATGCACTGCAGTGGGTCCAGAGAGTGCACTGGCACCACTGGGGATGCAGTGCAGTGAGTGCAGAGAGTGCACTGGCACCACTGGTGATGCACTGCAGTGAGTCCAGAGAGTGCACTGGCACCAGTTTGGAAGCACTGCAGTGAGTCCAGAGAGTGCACTGGTACCACTGGGGATGCACTGCACTGAGTCCAGAGAGTGCACTGACACCACTGGGGATGCAATGCAGTGAGTCCAGAGAGTGCCCTGGCACCACTGGGGATGCAGTGCAGTGACTCCAGAGAGTGCACTGGCACTTCTGGGGATGCAGTGCAGTGAGTGCAGAGAGTGCACTGGCACAACAGGGGATGCACTGCAGTGACTCCAGAAAGTGCACTGGCACCACTGGGGATGCACCGCGGTGAGTCCAGAGAGTGCACTGGCACCACTGGGGATGCAGTGCAGTGAGTCCAGAGACTGCACTGGCACCACAGGGGATGCAGTGCAGTGAGTCCAGAGAGTGCACTGGCACCAATGGGGATGCAGTGCTGTGAGTCCAGAGAGTGCCCTGGCACCACTGGGGATGCAGTGAGTTCAGACAGTGCACTGGCACCTCTGGCGATGCACTGCAGTGAGTCCAGACAGTGCACTGGCACCACTGGTGATGCAGTGCAGTGAGTCCAGAGAGTGCACTGGCACCACTGGGGATGCAGTGCAGTGAGTCCAGAGAGTGATCTGGCACCACTGAGCTACACTGCAGTGAGTCCAGTAATTGCACTGGCACCACTGGCGATGCACTGCAGTGAGTCCAGAGAGTGCAGTGGCACCATTGGGTATGCAGTGCACTGAGTCCAGAGAGTGCACTGGCACCACTGGGGATGCAGTGCACTGAGTCCAGAGAGTGCACTGGCACCACTGGGGATGCAGTGCAGTGAGTCCTGAGAGTGCAAAGGCACCACAAGGGATGCACTGCAGTGAGTCCAGAGAGTGCACTGGCACCACTGGGGATGCAGTGCAGTGAGTCCAGAGAGTGCACTGGCACCACTGGGGATGCAGTGCAGGTAGTCCAGAGAGTGCACTGGAACACTGGGGATGCAGTGCAGTGAGTGCAGAGAGTGCACAGGCACCAGTGCGGAAGCACTGCAGTGAGTCCAGAGAGTGCACTGGCACCACTGGGGATGCACTGCAGTGAGTCCAGAGAGTGCAGTGGCACAACTGGGGATGCAGTGCAGTGAGTCCAGAGAGTGCACTGGCACCACTGGGGATGCAGTGCAGTGAGTCCAGAGAGTGCACTGGCACCACTGGGGATGCACTGCAGTGAGTCCAGAGAGTGCACTGGCACCACTGGAGATGCAGTGCAGTGAGTCCAGAGAGTGCACTGGCACCACTGGGGATGCACTCCGGTGAGTCCAGAGAGTGCACTGGCACCACTGGGGATGCACCCCGGTGAGTCCAGAGAGTGCACTGGCACCACTGGGGATGCACTGTAGTGAGTCCAGGGAGTGCACTGGCCCCACTGGGGATGTAGTGCAGTGAGTCCACAGAGGGCACTGGCACCAATGGGGATGCAGCGCAGTGAGTCCAGAGAGTGCACTGGCACCACTGGGGATGCAGTGCAGTGAGTCCAGAGAGTGCACTGGCACCACTGGAGTTGCAGTGCAGTGAGTCCAGAGAGTGCCCTGGAACCACTGGGGATGCAGTGCAGTGACTACAGAGAGTGCACTGTCTCCACTGGGGATGCAGTGCAGTGAGTCCAAAGAGTGCACTGCCACCACTGGTGATGCAGTGCAGTGAGTCCAGAGAGTGCACTGTCAGCACTGTGGATGCAGTGCAGTGAGTCCAGAGAGTGCACTGGCACCACTGGGGATGCAGTGCAGTGAGTCCAGAGACTGCACTGGCACCACTGGGGATGCAGTGCAGTGAGTCCAGAGAGTGCACTGTCACCAATGGGGATGCAGTGAAGTGAGTCCAGAGAGTGCACTGGCACAAAAGGTGATGCACTGCAGTGAGTCCAGAGAGTGCACTGGCACCACTGGGGATGTAGTGCAGTGAGTCCAGAGAGTGCACTGGCACCACTGGCGATGCAGTGCAGTGAGTCCAGAGAGTGCAGTGGCACCACTGGGGATGCAGTGCACTGAGTCCAGAGAGTACACTGGCACCACTGGGGATGCAGTGCAGTGAGTGCAGAGAGTGCACTGGCACCACTGGGGATGCAGTGCAGTGAGTCCAGAGAGTGCACTGGCACCACTGGGGATGCACTGCAGTGAGTCCAGAGAGTGCACTGGCACCACTGGGGATGCACTGCCGTGAGTCCAGAGAATGCACTGGCACCACTGGGGATGCAGTGCAGTGACTCGAAAGAGTGCACTGGCACCACTGGGGATGCACTGCAGTGAGTCCGGAGAGTGCCCTGGCACCAATGGTGATGCAGTGCAGTGATCCAGAGAGTGCACTGGAACCACTGGGGATGCAGTGCAGTGAGTCCAGAGAGTGCACTGGCACCACTGGGGATGCAGTGCAGTGAGTCCAGAGAGTGCACTGGCACCACTGGGTATGCAGTGCGGTTAGTCCATAGAGTGCACTGGCTCCACTGGGGATGCAGTGCAGTGACTCAAGAGAGTGCACAGACACCACTGGGGATGCAGTGCAGTGAGTCCAGAGAGTGCAATGGCACCACAGGGGATGCACTGCAGTGATTCCAGAGAGTGCACTGTCACCACTGGGGATGCAGTGCAGTGAGTGCAGAGAGTGCACTGGCACCACTGGTGATGCACTGCAGTGAGTCCAGAGAGTGCACTGGCACCAGTTTGGAAGCACTGCAGTGAGTCCAGAGAGTGCACTGGTACCACTGGGGATGCACTGCACTGAGTCCAGAGAGTGCACTGACACCACTGGGGATGCAATGCAGTGAGTCCAGAGAGTGCCCTGGCACCACTGGGGATGCAGTGCAGTGACTCCAGAGAGTGCACTGGCACTTCTGGGGATGCAGTGCAGTGAGTGCAGAGAGTGCACTGGCACAACAGGGGATGCACTGCAGTGACTCCAGAAAGTGCACTGGCACCACTGGGGATGCACCGCGGTGAGTCCAGAGAGTGCACTGGCACCACTGGGGATGCAGTGCAGTGAGTCCAGAGACTGCACTGGCACCACTGGGGATGCAGTGCAGTGAGTCCAGAGAGTGCACTGGCACCAATGGGGATGCAGTGCTGTGAGTCCAGAGAGTGCCCTGGCACCACTGGGGATGCAGTGAGTTCAGACAGTGCACTGGCACCTCTGGCGATGCACTGCAGTGAGTCCAGACAGTGCACTGGCACCACTGGTGATGCAGTGCAGTGAGTCCAGAGAGTGCACTGGCACCACTGGGGATGCAGTGCAGTGAGTCCAGAGAGTGATCTGGCACCACTGAGCTACACTGCAGTGAGTCCAGTAATTGCACTGGCACCACTGGCGATGCACTGCAGTGAGTCCAGAGAGTGCAGTGGCACCATTGGGGATGCAGTGCACTGAGTCCAGAGAGTGCACTGGCACCACTGGGGATGCAGTGCACTGAGTCCAGAGAGTGCACTGGCACCACTGGGGATGCAGTGCAGTGAGTCCTGAGAGTGCAAAGGCACCACAAGGGATGCACTGCAGTGAGTCCAGAGAGTGCACTGGCACCACTGGGGATGCAGTGCAGTGAGTCCAGAGAGTGCACTGGCACCACTGGGGATGCAGTGCAGGTAGTCCAGAGAGTGCACTGGAACACTGGGGATGCAGTGCAGTGAGTGCAGAGAGTGCACAGGCACCAGTGCGGAAGCACTGCAGTGAGTCCAGAGAGTGCACTGGCACCACTGGGGATGCACTGCAGTGAGTCCAGAGAGTGCAGTGGCACAACTGGGGATGCAGTGCAGTGAGTCCAGAGAGTGCACTGGCACCACTGGGGATGCAGTGCAGTGAGTCCAGAGAGTGCACTGGCACCACTGGGGATGCACTGCAGTGAGTCCAGAGAGTGCACTGGCACCACTGGAGATGCAGTGCAGTGAGTCCAGAGAGTGCACTGGCACCACTGGGGATGCACTCCGGTGAGTCCAGAGAGTGCACTGGCACCACTGGGGATGCACCCCGGTGAGTCCAGAGAGCGCACTGGCACCACTGGGGATGCACTGTAGTGAGTCCAGGGAGTGCACTGGCCCCACTGGGGATGTAGTGCAGTGAGTCCACAGAGGGCACTGGCACCAATGGGGATGCAGCGCAGTGAGTCCAGAGAGTGCACTGGCACCACTGGGGATGCAGTGCAGTGAGTCCAGAGAGTGCACTGGCACCACTGGAGTTGCAGTGCAGTGAGTCCAGAGAGTGCCCTGGAACCACTGGGGATGCAGTGCAGTGACTACAGAGAGTGCACTGTCTCCACTGGGGATGCAGTGCAGTGAGTCCAAAGAGTGCACTGCCACCACTGGTGATGCAGTGCAGTGAGTCCAGAGAGTGCACTGGCACCACTGGGGATGCAGTGCAGTGAGTCCAGAGAGTGCACTGGCACCACTGGGGATGCAGTGCAGTGAGTCCAGAGACTGCACTGGCACCACTGGGGATGCCGTGCAGTGAGTCCAGAGAGTGCACTGTCACCAATGGGGATGCAGTGAAGTGAGTCCAGAGAGTGCACTGGCCCAAAAGGTGATGCACTGCAGTGAGTCCAGAGAGTGCACTGGCACCACTGGGGATGTAGTGCAGTGAGTCCAGAGAGTGCACTGGCACCACTGGGGATGCAGTGCAGTGAGTCCAGAGAGTGCAGTGGCACCACTGGGGATGCAGTGCACTGAGTCCAGAGAGTACACTGGCACCACTGGGGATGCAGTGCAGTGAGTGCAGAGAGTGCACTGGCACCACTGGGGATGCAGTGCAGTGAGTCCAGAGAGTGCACTGGCACCACTGGGGATGCACTGCAGTGAGTCCAGAGAGTGCACTGGCACCACTGGGGATGCACTGCCGTGAGTCCAGAGAATGCACTGGCACCACTGGGGATGCAGTGCAGTGACTCGAAAGAGTGCACTGGCACCACTGGGGATGCACTGCAGTGAGTCCGGAGAGTGCCCTGGCACCACTGGGTATGCAGTGCAGTGACTCAAGAGAGTGCACAGACACCACTGGGGATGCAGTGCAGTGAGTCCAGAGAGTGCAATGGCACCACAGGGGATGCACTGCAGTGATTCCAGAGAGTGCACTGTCACCACTGGGGATGCAGTGCAGTGAGTCCAGAGAGTGCACTGGCACCAGTGCGGGTGCAGTGCAGTGAGTCCAGAGAGTGCACTGGCACCAACTGGAGCTGCACTGCAGTGAGTCCTGAGATTGCACTGGCACCACTGGGGATGCAGTGCAGTCAGTCCAGAGACTACACTGGCACCACTGGAAATGCACTGCAGTGAGTCCAGAGAGAGCACTGGCACCACTGGGGATGCAGTGTTGTGACTCCAAAGAGAGCACTGGCACCACTGGGGATGCAGTGCAGTGAGTCCAGAGAGCACACTGACACCTCAGGGGCTGCACTGCAGTAAGTCCAGAGAGTGCACTGGCACCACTGGGGATGCAGTGCAGTGAGTCCACAGAGTGCACTGGCGCCACTGGGGATGCACCTCGGTGAGTCCAGAGAGTGCTCTGGGAACACCGGGGATGCAGTGCAGTGAGTGCAGAGAGTGCCCTGGCACCACTGGGGATGCAGTGCAGTGAGTCCAGAGAGTGCACTGGCACCACTGGGGATGCAGTGCAGTGAGTCCAGAGAGTGCACTGGCACCACTGGGGATGCAGTGTAGTGACTCCAGAGAGTGCACTGGCACCACTGGGGATGCAGTGCAGTGAGTCCAGGGAGTACACTGGCACCTCAGGGGCTGCACTGCAGTGAGTCCAGTGAGTGCACTGGCACCACTGGGGATGCAGTGCGGTGAGTCCAGAGAGTGCTCTGGGAACACCGGGGATGCAGTGCAGTGAGTGCAGAGAGTGCACTGGCACCACTGGGGATGCAGTGCAGTGAGTGCAGAGAGTGCACTGGCACCACTGGGGATGCAGTGCAGTGTGTCCAGAGAGTGCAGTGGCACCACTGGGGATGCAGTGCAGTGAGTCCAGAGAGTGCACTGTCACCACTGGGGATGCACTGCAGTGAGTCCAGAGAGTGCACTGGCACCACTGGGGATGCAATGCAGTGAGTGCAGAGAGTGCACTGGCACCAATGGTGATGCAGTGTAGTGAGTCTAGAGAGTGCAGTGGCACCACTGGGGATGCAGTGCAGTGAGTCCAGAGAGTGCACTGTCACCACTGGGGATGCAATGCAGTGAGTCCAGAGAGTGCACTGGCACCACTGGGGATGCAGTGCAGTGAGTCCAGAGAGTGCACTGGCACCACTGGGGATGCACTGCAGTGGTTCCAGAGAGTGCACTGGCACCACTGGGGATGCAGTGCAGTGAGTCCAGAGAGTGCACTGGCACCACTGGTGAAGCACTGCAGTGAGTCCAGAGAGTGCACTGGCACCACTGGGGATGCACTGCAGTGAGTCCAGAGAGTGCACTGGCACCACTGGGGATGCAGTGCAGTGAGTCCAGAGAGTGCACTGGCACCACTGGGGATGCACTGCAGTGAGTCCAGAGAGTGCACTGGCACCACTGGGGATGCAGTGCAGTGAGTCCAGAGAGTGCACTGGCACCACTGGGGATGCAGTGCAGTGAGTCCAGAGAGTGCAGTGGCACCACTGGGGATGCAGTGCACTGAGTCCAGAGAGTACACTGGCACCACTGGGGATGCAGTGCAGTGAGTGCAGAGAGTGCACTGGCACCACTGGGGATGCAGTGCAGTGAGTGCAGAGAGTGCACTGGCACCACTGGGGATGCACTGCAGTGAGTCCAGAGAGTGCACTGGCACCACTGGGGATGCACTGCAGTGAGTCCAGAGAATGCACTGGCACCACTGGGGATGCAGTGCAGTGACTCGAAAGAGTGCACTGGCACCACTGGGGATGCACTGCAGTGAGTCCGGAGAGTGCCCTGGCACCAATGGTGATGCAGTGCAGTGATCCAGAGAGTGCACTGGAACCACTGGGGATGCAGTGCAGTGAGTCCAGAGAGTGCACTGGCACCACTGGGGATGCAGTGCAGTGAGTCCAGAGAGTGCACTGGCACCACTGGGTATGCAGTGCAGTTAGTCCATAGAGTGCACTGGCTCCACTGGGGATGCAGTGCAGTGACTCAAGAGAGTGCACAGGCACCACTGGGGATGCAGTGCAGTGAGTCCAGAGAGTGCAATTGCACCACAGGGGATGCACTGCAGTGATTCCAGAGAGTGCACTGTCACCACTGGGGATGGAGTGCAGTGAGTCCAAAGAGTGCACTGGCACCACTGGGGATGCACTGCAGTGACTCCAGAGAGTGCACTGGCTCCACTGGGGATGCACTGTAGTGAGTCCAGAGACTGCACAGGCACCACTGGGGATGCAGTGCAGTGACTCCAGAGAGTGCACTGGCACCACTGGGGATGCAGTGCAGTGAGTGCAGAGAGTGCACTGGCACCACTGGGGATGCAGTGCAGTGAGTCCAGAGAGTGCACTGGCACCACTGGGGATGCACTGCAGTGAGTCCAGAGAATGCACTGGCACCACTGGGGATGCAGTGCAGTGACTCGAAAGAGTGCACTGGCACCACTGGGGATGCACTGCAGTGAGTCCGGAGAGTGCCCTGGCACCAATGGTGATGCAGTGCAGTGATCCAGAGAGTGCACTGGAACCACTGGGGATGCAGTGCAGTGAGTCCAGAGAGTGCACTGGCACCACTGGGGATGCAGTGCAGTGAGTCCAGAGAGTGCACTGGCACCACTGGGTATGCAGTGCAGGTAGTCCATAGAGTGCACTGGCTCCACTGGGGATGCAGTGCAGTGACTCAAGAGAGTGCACAGGCACCACTGGGGATGCAGTGCAGTGAGTCCAGAGAGTGCAATGGCACCACAGGGGATGCACTGCAGTGATTCCAGAGAGTGCACTGTCACCACTGGGGATGCAGTGCAGTGAGTCCAGAGAGTGCACTGGCACCAGTGGGGGTGCAGTGCAGTGAGTCCAGAGAGTGCACTGGCACCAACTGGAGCTGCACTGCAGTGAGTCCAGAGAGTGCACTGGCACCACTGGGGATGCAGTGCAGTGAGTCCAGAGAGTGCACTGGCACCACTGGGGATGCACCTCGGTGAGTCCAGAGAGTGCTCTGGGAACACCGGGGATGCAGTGCAGTGAGTGCAGAGAGTGCCCTGGCACCACTGGGGATGCAGTGCAGTGAGTCCAGAGAGTGCACTGGCACCACTGGGGATGCACTGCAGTGAGTCCAGAGAGTGCACTGGCACCACTGGGGATGCAGTGCAGTGAGTCCAGAGAGTGCACTGGCACCAGTGGGGGTGCAGTGCTGTGAGTCCAGAGAGTGCACTGGCACCAACTGGAGCTGCACTGCAGTGAGTCCTGAGATTGCACTGGCACCACTGGGGATGCAGTGCAGTGAGTCCAGAGACTACACTGGCACCACTGGAAATGCACTGCAGTGACTCCAGAGAGAGCACTGGCACCACTGGGGATGCAGTGTAGTGACTCCAGAGAGTGCAATGGCACCACTGGGGATGCAGTGCAGTGAGTCCAGGGAGTACACTGGCACCTCAGGGGCTGCACTGCAGTGAGTCCAGAGAGTGCACTGACACCACTGGGGATGCAGTGCGGTGAGTCCAGAGAGTGCACTGGCACCACTGGGGATGCACCTCGGTGAGTCCAGAGAGTGCTCTGGGAACACCGGGGATGCAGTGCAGTGAGTCCAGAGAGTGCACTGGCACCACTGGGGATGCAGTGCAGTGAGTGCAGAGAGTGCACTGGCAGCACTGGGGATGCACTGCACTGAGTCCAGAGAGTGCACTGGCACCACTGGGGATGCAGTGCAGTGAGTCCGGAGAGTGCACTGGCACCACTGGGGATGCAGTGCAGTGAGTCCAGAGAGTGCACTGGCACCACTGGGGATGCACTGCAGTGAGTCCAGAGAGTGCACTGGCACCACTGGGGATGCACTGCAGTGAGTCCAGAGAGTGCACTGGCACCACAGGGGATGCAATGCAGTGACTCGAAAGAGTGCACTGGCACCACTGGGGATGCACTGCAGTGAGTCCGGAGAGTGCACTGGCACCAATGGTGATGCAGTGCAGTGAGTCCAGAGAGTGCAGTGGCACCACTGGGGATGCAGTGCAGTGAGTCCAGAGAGTGCACTGTCACCACTGGGGATGCAATGCAGTGAGTCCAGAGAGTGCACTGGCACCACTGGGGATGCAGTGCAGTGAGTCCAGAGAGTGCACTGGCACCACTGGGGACGCAGTGCAGTGTCTACAGAGAGTGCACTGGCACCATTGGGGATGCAGTGCAGTGAGTCCAGAGAGTGCACTGGCACCAGTGGGGATGCACTGCAGTGGGTCCAGAGAGTGCACTGGCACCACTGGGGATGCAGTGCAGTGAGTGCAGAGAGTGCACTGGCACCACTGGTGATGCACTGCAGTGAGTCCAGAGAGTGCACTGGCACCAGTTTGGAAGCACTGCAGTGAGTCCAGAGAGTGCACTGGTACCACTGGGGATGCACTGCACTGAGTCCAGAGAGTGCACTGACACCACTGGGGATGCAATGCAGTGAGTCCAGAGAGTGCCCTGGCACCACTGGGGATGCAGTGCAGTGACTCCAGAGAGTGCACTGGCACTTCTGGGGATGCAGTGCAGTGAGTGCAGAGAGTGCACTGGCACAACAGGGGATGCACTGCAGTGACTCCAGAAAGTGCACTGGCACCACTGGGGATGCACCGCGGTGAGTCCAGAGAGTGCACTGGCACCACTGGGGATGCAGTGCAGTGAGTCCAGAGACTGCACTGGCACCACTGGGGATGCAGTGCAGTGAGTCCAGAGAGTGCACTGGCACCAATGGGGATGCAGTGCTGTGAGTCCAGAGAGTGCCCTGGCACCACTGGGGATGCAGTGAGTTCAGACAGTGCACTGGCACCTCTGGCGATGCACTGCAGTGAGTCCAGACAGTGCACTGGCACCACTGGTGATGCAGTGCAGTGAGTCCAGAGAGTGCACTGGCACCACTGGGGATGCAGTGCAGTGAGTCCAGAGAGTGATCTGGCACCACTGAGCTACACTGCAGTGAGTCCAGTAATTGCACTGGCACCACTGGCGATGCACTGCAGTGAGTCCAGAGAGTGCAGTGGCACCATTGGGGATGCAGTGCACTGAGTCCAGAGAGTGCACTGGCACCACTGGGGATGCAGTGCACTGAGTCCAGAGAGTGCACTGGCACCACTGGGGATGCAGTGCAGTGAGTCCTGAGAGTGCAAAGGCACCACAAGGGATGCACTGCAGTGAGTCCAGAGAGTGCACTGGCACCACTGGGGATGCAGTGCAGTGAGTCCAGAGAGTGCACTGGCACCACTGGGGATGCAGTGCAGGTAGTCCAGAGAGTGCACTGGAACACTGGGGATGCAGTGCAGTGAGTGCAGAGAGTGCACAGGCACCAGTGCGGAAGCACTGCAGTGAGTCCAGAGAGTGCACTGGCACCACTGGGGATGCACTGCAGTGAGTCCAGAGAGTGCAGTGGCACAACTGGGGATGCAGTGCAGTGAGTCCAGAGAGTGCACTGGCACCACTGGGGATGCAGTGCAGTGAGTCCAGAGAGTGCACTGGCACCACTGGGGATGCACTGCAGTGAGTCCAGAGAGTGCACTGGCACCACTGGAGATGCAGTGCAGTGAGTCCAGAGAGTGCACTGGCACCACTGGGGATGCACTCCGGTGAGTCCAGAGAGTGCACTGGCACCACTGGGGATGCACCCCGGTGAGTCCAGAGAGTGCACTGGCACCACTGGGGATGCACTGTAGTGAGTCCAGGGAGTGCACTGGCCCCACTGGGGATGTAGTGCAGTGAGTCCACAGAGGGCACTGGCACCAATGGGGATGCAGCGCAGTGAGTCCAGAGAGTGCACTGGCACCACTGGGGATGCAGTGCAGTGAGTCCAGAGAGTGCACTGGCACCACTGGAGTTGCAGTGCAGTGAGTCCAGAGAGTGCCCTGGAACCACTGGGGATGCAGTGCAGTGACTACAGAGAGTGCACTGTCTCCACTGGGGATGCAGTGCAGTGAGTCCAAAGAGTGCACTGCCACCACTGGTGATGCAGTGCAGTGAGTCCAGAGAGTGCACTGTCAGCACTGTGGATGCAGTGCAGTGAGTCCAGAGAGTGCACTGGCACCACTGGGGATGCAGTGCAGTGAGTCCAGAGACTGCACTGGCACCACTGGGGATGCAGTGCAGTGAGTCCAGAGAGTGCACTGTCACCAATGGGGATGCAGTGAAGTGAGTCCAGAGAGTGCACTGGCACAAAAGGTGATGCACTGCAGTGAGTCCAGAGAGTGCACTGGCACCACTGGGGATGTAGTGCAGTGAGTCCAGAGAGTGCACTGGCACCACTGGGGATGCAGTGCAGTGAGTCCAGAGAGTGCAGTGGCACCACTGGGGATGCAGTGCACTGAGTCCAGAGAGTACACTGGCACCACTGGGGATGCAGTGCAGTGAGTGCAGAGAGTGCACTGGCACCACTGGGGATGCAGTGCAGTGAGTCCAGAGAGTGCACTGGCACCACTGGGGATGCACTGCAGTGAGTCCAGAGAGTGCACTGGCACCACTGGGGATGCACTGCCGTGAGTCCAGAGAATGCACTGGCACCACTGGGGATGCAGTGCAGTGACTCGAAAGAGTGCACTGGCACCACTGGGGATGCACTGCAGTGAGTCCGGAGAGTGCCCTGGCACCAATGGTGATGCAGTGCAGTGATCCAGAGAGTGCACTGGAACCACTGGGGATGCAGTGCAGTGAGTCCAGAGAGTGCACTGGCACCACTGGGGATGCAGTGCAGTGAGTCCAGAGAGTGCACTGGCACCACTGGGTATGCAGTGCAGTTAGTCCATAGAGTGCACTGGCTCCACTGGGGATGCAGTGCAGTGACTCAAGAGAGTGCACAGACACCACTGGGGATGCAGTGCAGTGAGTCCAGAGAGTGCAATGGCACCACAGGGGATGCACTGCAGTGATTCCAGAGAGTGCACTGTCACCACTGGGGATGCAGTGCAGTGAGTGCAGAGAGTGCACTGGCACCACTGGTGATGCACTGCAGTGAGTCCAGAGAGTGCACTGGCACCAGTTTGGAAGCACTGCAGTGAGTCCAGAGAGTGCACTGGTACCACTGGGGATGCACTGCACTGAGTCCAGAGAGTGCACTGACACCACTGGGGATGCAATGCAGTGAGTCCAGAGAGTGCCCTGGCACCACTGGGGATGCAGTGCAGTGACTCCAGAGAGTGCACTGGCACTTCTGGGGATGCAGTGCAGTGAGTGCAGAGAGTGCACTGGCACAACAGGGGATGCACTGCAGTGACTCCAGAAAGTGCACTGGCACCACTGGGGATGCACCGCGGTGAGTCCAGAGAGTGCACTGGCACCACTGGGGATGCAGTGCAGTGAGTCCAGAGACTGCACTGGCACCACTGGGGATGCAGTGCAGTGAGTCCAGAGAGTGCACTGGCACCAATGGGGATGCAGTGCTGTGAGTCCAGAGAGTGCCCTGGCACCACTGGGGATGCAGTGAGTTCAGACAGTGCACTGGCACCTCTGGCGATGCACTGCAGTGAGTCCAGACAGTGCACTGGCACCACTGGTGATGCAGTGCAGTGAGTCCAGAGAGTGCACTGGCACCACTGGGGATGCAGTGCAGTGAGTCCAGAGAGTGATCTGGCACCACTGATCTACACTGCAGTGAGTCCAGTAATTGCACTGGCACCACTGGCGATGCACTGCAGTGAGTCCAGAGAGTACAGTGGCACCATTGGGGATGCAGTGCACTGAGTCCAGAGAGTGCACTGGCACCACTGGGGATGCAGTGCACTGAGTCCAGAGAGTGCACTGGCACCACTGGGGATGCAGTGCAGTGAGTCCTGAGAGTGCAAAGGCACCACAAGGGATGCACTGCAGTGAGTCCAGAGAGTGCACTGGCACCACTGGGGATGCAGTGCAGTGAGTCCAGAGAGTGCACTGGCACCACTGGGGATGCAGTGCAGGTAGTCCAGAGAGTGCACTGGAACACTGGGGATGCAGTGCAGTGAGTGCAGAGAGTGCACAGGCACCAGTGCGGAAGCACTGCAGTGAGTCCAGAGAGTGCACTGGCACCACTGGGGATGCACTGCAGTGAGTCCAGAGAGTGCAGTGGCACAACTGGGGATGCAGTGCAGTGAGTCCAGAGAGTGCACTGGCACCACTGGGGATGCAGTGCAGTGAGTCCAGAGAGTGCACTGGCACCACTGGGGATGCACTGCAGTGAGTCCAGAGAGTGCACTGGCACCACTGGAGATGCAGTGCAGTGAGTCCAGAGAGTGCACTGGCACCACTGGGGATGCACTCCGGTGAGTCCAGAGAGTGCACTGGCACCACTGGGGATGCACCCCGGTGAGTCCAGAGAGCGCACTGGCACCACTGGGGATGCACTGTAGTGAGTCCAGGGAGTGCACTGGCCCCACTGGGGATGTAGTGCAGTGAGTCCACAGAGGGCACTGGCACCAATGGGGATGCAGCGCAGTGAGTCCAGAGAGTGCACTGGCACCACTGGGGATGCAGTGCAGTGAGTCCAGAGAGTGCACTGGCACCACTGGAGTTGCAGTGCAGTGAGTCCAGAGAGTGCCCTGGAACCACTGGGGATGCAGTGCAGTGACTACAGAGAGTGCACTGTCTCCACTGGGGATGCAGTGCAGTGAGTCCAAAGAGTGCACTGCCACCACTGGTGATGCAGTGCAGTGAGTCCAGAGAGTGCACTGTCAGCACTGTGGATGCAGTGCAGTGAGTCCAGAGAGTGCACTGGCACCACTGGGGATGCAGTGCAGTGAGTCCAGAGACTGCACTGGCACCACTGGGGATGCCGTGCAGTGAGTCCAGAGAGTGCACTGTCACCAATGGGGATGCAGTGAAGTGAGTCCAGAGAGTGCACTGGCCCAAAAGGTGATGCACTGCAGTGAGTCCAGAGAGTGCACTGGCACCACTGGGGATGTAGTGCAGTGAGTCCAGAGAGTGCACTGGCACCACTGGGGATGCAGTGCAGTGAGTCCAGAGAGTGCAGTGGCACCACTGGGGATGCAGTGCACTGAGTCCAGAGAGTACACTGGCACCACTGGGGATGCAGTGCAGTGAGTGCAGAGAGTGCACTGGCACCACTGGGGATGCAGTGCAGTGAGTCCAGAGAGTGCACTGGCACCACTGGGGATGCACTGCAGTGAGTCCAGAGAGTGCACTGGCACCACTGGGGATGCACTGCCGTGAGTCCAGAGAATGCACTGGCACCACTGGGGATGCAGTGCAGTGACTCGAAAGAGTGCACTGGCACCACTGGGGATGCACTGCAGTGAGTCCGGAGAGTGCCCTGGCACCACTGGGTATGCAGTGCAGTTAGTCCATAGAGTGCACTGGCTCCACTGGGGATGCAGTGCAGTGACTCAAGAGAGTGCACAGACACCACTGGGGATGCAGTGCAGTGAGTCCAGAGAGTGCAATGGCACCACAGGGGATGCACTGCAGTGATTCCAGAGAGTGCACTGTCACCACTGGGGATGCAGTGCAGTGAGTCCAGAGAGTGCACTGGCACCAGTGCGGGTGCAGTGCAGTGAGTCCAGAGAGTGCACTGGCACCAACTGGAGCTGCACTGCAGTGAGTCCTGAGATTGCACTGGCACCACTGGGGATGCAGTGCAGTCAGTCCAGAGACTACACTGGCACCACTGGAAATGCACTGCAGTGAGTCCAGAGAGAGCACTGGCACCACTGGGGATGCAGTGTTGTGACTCCAAAGAGAGCACTGGCACCACTGGGGATGCAGTGCAGTGAGTCCAGAGAGCACACTGACACCTCAGGGGCTGCACTGCAGTAAGTCCAGAGAGTGCACTGGCACCACTGGGGATGCAGTGCAGTGAGTCCACAGAGTGCACTGGCGCCACTGGGGATGCACCTCGGTGAGTCCAGAGAGTGCTCTGGGAACACCGGGGATGCAGTGCAGTGAGTGCAGAGAGTGCCCTGGCACCACTGGGGATGCAGTGCAGTGAGTCCAGAGAGTGCACTGGCACCACTGGGGATGCAGTGCAGTGAGTCCAGAGAGTGCACTGGCACCACTGGGGATGCAGTGTAGTGACTCCAGAGAGTGCACTGGCACCACTGGGGATGCAGTGCAGTGAGTCCAGGGAGTACACTGGCACCTCAGGGGCTGCACTGCAGTGAGTCCAGTGAGTGCACTGGCACCACTGGGGATGCAGTGCGGTGAGTCCAGAGAGTGCTCTGGGAACACCGGGGATGCAGTGCAGTGAGTGCAGAGAGTGCACTGGCACCACTGGGGATGCAGTGCAGTGAGTGCAGAGAGTGCACTGGCACCACTGGGGATGCAGTGCAGTGTGTCCAGAGAGTGCAGTGGCACCACTGGGGATGCAGTGCAGTGAGTCCAGAGAGTGCACTGTCACCACTGGGGATGCACTGCAGTGAGTCCAGAGAGTGCACTGGCACCACTGGGGATGCAATGCAGTGAGTGCAGAGAGTGCACTGGCACCAATGGTGATGCAGTGTAGTGAGTCCAGAGAGTGCAGTGGCACCACTGGGGATGCAGTGCAGTGAGTCCAGAGAGTGCACTGTCACCACTGGGGATGCAATGCAGTGAGTCCAGAGAGTGCACTGGCACCACTGGGGATGCAGTGCAGTGAGTCCAGAGAGTGCACTGGCACCACTGGGGATGCACTGCAGTGGTTCCAGAGAGTGCACTGGCACCACTGGGGATGCAGTGCAGTGAGTCCAGAGAGTGCACTGGCACCACTGGTGAAGCACTGCAGTGAGTCCAGAGAGTGCACTGGCACCACTGGGGATGCACTGCAGTGAGTCCAGAGAGTGCACTGGCACCACTGGGGATGCAGTGCAGTGAGTCCAGAGAGTGCACTGGCACCACTGGGGATGCACTGCAGTGAGTCCAGAGAGTGCACTGGCACCACTGGGGATGCAGTGCAGTGAGTCCAGAGAGTGCACTGGCACCACTGGGGATGCAGTGCAGTGAGTCCAGAGAGTGCAGTGGCACCACTGGGGATGCAGTGCACTGAGTCCAGAGAGTACACTGGCACCACTGGGGATGCAGTGCAGTGAGTGCAGAGAGTGCACTGGCACCACTGGGGATGCAGTGCAGTGAGTGCAGAGAGTGCACTGGCACCACTGGGGATGCACTGCAGTGAGTCCAGAGAGTGCACTGGCACCACTGGGGATGCACTGCAGTGAGTCCAGAGAATGCACTGGCACCACTGGGGATGCAGTGCAGTGACTCGAAAGAGTGCACTGGCACCACTGGGGATGCACTGCAGTGAGTCCGGAGAGTGCCCTGGCACCAATGGTGATGCAGTGCAGTGATCCAGAGAGTGCACTGGAACCACTGGGGATGCAGTGCAGTGAGTCCAGAGAGTGCACTGGCACCACTGGGGATGCAGTGCAGTGAGTCCAGAGAGTGCACTGGCACCACTGGGTATGCAGTGCAGTTAGTCCATAGAGTGCACTGGCTCCACTGGGGATGCAGTGCAGTGACTCAAGAGAGTGCACAGGCACCACTGGGGATGCAGTGCAGTGAGTCCAGAGAGTGCAATTGCACCACAGGGGATGCACTGCAGTGATTCCAGAGAGTGCACTGTCACCACTGGGGATGGAGTGCAGTGAGTCCAAAGAGTGCACTGGCACCACTGGGGATGCACTGCAGTGACTCCAGAGAGTGCACTGGCTCCACTGGGGATGCACTGTAGTGAGTCCAGAGACTGCACAGGCACCACTGGGGATGCAGTGCAGTGACTCCAGAGAGTGCACTGGCACCACTTGGGATGCAGTGCAGTGAGTGCAGAGAGTGCACTGGCACCACTGGGGATGCAGTGCAGTGAGTCCAGAGAGTGCAGTGGCACCACTGGGGATGCAGTGCACTGAGTCCAGAGAGTACACTGGCACCACTGGGGATGCAGTGCAGTGAGTGCAGAGAGTGCACTGGCACCACTGGGGATGCAGTGCAGTGAGTCCAGAGAGTGCACTGGCACCACTGGGGATGCACTGCAGTGAGTCCAGAGAGTGCACTGGCACCACTGGGGATGCACTGCAGTGAGTCCAGAGAATGCACTGGCACCACTGGGGATGCAGTGCAGTGACTCGAAAGAGTGCACTGGCACCACTGGGGATGCACTGCAGTGAGTCCGGAGAGTGCCCTGGCACCAATGGTGATGCAGTGCAGTGATCCAGAGAGTGCACTGGAACCACTGGGGATGCAGTGCAGTGAGTCCAGAGAGTGCACTGGCACCACTGGGGATGCAGTGCAGTGAGTCCAGAGAGTGCACTGGCACCACTGGGTATGCAGTGCAGGTAGTCCATAGAGTGCACTGGCTCCACTGGGGATGCAGTGCAGTGACTCAAGAGAGTGCACAGGCACCACTGGGGATGCAGTGCAGTGAGTCCAGAGAGTGCAATGGCACCACAGGGGATGCACTGCAGTGATTCCAGAGAGTGCACTGTCACCACTGGGGATGCAGTGCAGTGAGTCCAGAGAGTGCACTGGCACCAGTGGGGGTGCAGTGCAGTGAGTCCAGAGAGTGCACTGGCACCAACTGGAGCTGCACTGCAGTGAGTCCAGAGAGTGCACTGGCACCACTGGGGATGCAGTGCAGTGAGTCCAGAGAGTGCACTGGCACCACTGGGGATGCACCTCGGTGAGTCCAGAGAGTGCTCTGGGAACACCGGGGATGCAGTGCAGTGAGTGCAGAGAGTGCCCTGGCACCACTGGGGATGCAGTGCAGTGAGTCCAGAGAGTGCACTGGCACCACTGGGGATGCACTGCAGTGAGTCCAGAGAGTGCACTGGCACCACTGGGGATGCAGTGCAGTGAGTCCAGAGAGTGCACTGGCACCAGTGGGGGTGCAGTGCTGTGAGTCCAGAGAGTGCACTGGCACCAACTGGAGCTGCACTGCAGTGAGTCCTGAGATTGCACTGGCACCACTGGGGATGCAGTGCAGTGAGTCCAGAGACTACACTGGCACCACTGGAAATGCACTGCAGTGACTCCAGAGAGAGCACTGGCACCACTGGGGATGCAGTGTAGTGACTCCAGAGAGTGCAATGGCACCACTGGGGATGCAGTGCAGTGAGTCCAGGGAGTACACTGGCACCTCAGGGGCTGCACTGCAGTGAGTCCAGAGAGTGCACTGACACCACTGGGGATGCAGTGCGGTGAGTCCAGAGAGTGCACTGGCACCACTGGGGATGCACCTCGGTGAGTCCAGAGAGTGCTCTGGGAACACCGGGGATGCAGTGCAGTGAGTCCAGAGAGTGCACTGGCACCACTGGGGATGCAGTGCAGTGAGTGCAGAGAGTGCACTGGCAGCACTGGGGATGCACTGCACTGAGTCCAGAGAGTGCACTGGCACCACTGGGGATGCAGTGCAGTGAGTCCGGAGAGTGCACTGGCACCACTGGGGATGCAGTGCAGTGAGTCCAGAGAGTGCACTGGCACCACTGGGGATGCACTGCAGTGAGTCCAGAGAGTGCACTGGCACCACTGGGGATGCACTGCAGTGAGTCCAGAGAGTGCACTGGCACCACAGGGGATGCAATGCAGTGACTCGAAAGAGTGCACTGGCACCACTGGGGATGCACTGCAGTGAGTCCGGAGAGTGCACTGGCACCAATGGTGATGCAGTGCAGTGAGTCCAGAGAGTGCAGTGGCACCACTGGGGATGCAGTGCAGTGAGTCCAGAGAGTGCACTGTCACCACTGGGGATGCAATGCAGTGAGTCCAGAGAGTGCACTGGCACCACTGGGGATGCAGTGCAGTGAGTCCAGAGAGTGCACTGGCACCACTGGGGATGCACTGCAGTGATTCCAGAGAGTGCACTGGCACCACTGGGGATGCAGTGCAGTGAGTCCAGAGAGTGCACTGGCACCACTGGTGAAGCACTGCAGTGAGTCCAGAGAGTGCACTGGCACCACTGGGGATGCACTGCAGTGAGTCCAGAGAGTGCACTGGCACCACTGGGGATGCAGTGCAGTGAGTCCAAAGAGTGCACTGGCGCCACTGGGGATGCAGTGCTTGAGTGCAGAGAGTGCACTGGCACTAAAGGGGATGCAGTGCAGTGAGTCCAGAGAGTGGACTGGCACCACTGGGGATGGAGTGCAGTGAGTCCAAAGAGTGCACTGGCACCACTGGGGATGCACTGCAGTGAGTCCAGAGAGTGCACTGGCTCCACTGGGGATGCACTGTAGTGAGTCCAGAGACTGCACAGGCACCACTGGGGATGCAGTGCAGTGACTCCAGAGAGTGCACTGGCAGCACTGGGGATGCAGTGCAGTGAGTGCAGAGAGTGCACTGGCACCACTGGGGATGCAATGCAGTGAGTCCAGAGAGTGCACTGGCACCACTGGGGATGCACTGCAGTGAATCCAGAGAGTGCACTGGCACCACTGGGGATGAAGTGCAGTTGAGTCCAGAGAGTGCACTGGCACGTTGGGGATGCATTGGAGTCAGTCCAGAGAGTGCACTGGCACCACTGGGGATGCAGTGCAGTGAGTCCAGAGAGTGCGCTGGCACCAGTGGGGGTGTACTGCAGTGAGTCCAGAGAGTGCACTGGCAGCACTGCGGTTGCAGTGCAGTGAGTCCAGAGAGTGCACTGGCACCACTGGGGATGCACTGCAGTGAGTCCAGAGAGTGCACTGGCACCACTGGGAATGCACTGCAATGAGTCCAGATAGTGCACTGTCAGCACTGGTGATGCAGTGCAGTGAGTCCAGAGAGTACACTGTCACCAATGGGGATGAAGCGCAGTGAGTCCAGAGAGTGCACTGGCACCACTGGGGATGCAGCGCAGTGAGTCCAGAGAGTGCACTGGCACCACTGGGGATGCAGTGCAGTGAGTCCAGAGAGTGCACTGGCACCACTGGGGATGCAGTGCAGTGAGTCCAGAGAGTGCACTGGCACCACTGGGGATGCACTGCAGTGAGGGCAGAGAGTGCACTGGCACCACTGGGGATGCACTGCAGTGAGGGCAGAGAGTGCACTGTCAGCACTGGGGATGCAGTGCAGTGAGTCCAGAGAGTGCACTGGCACCACTGGGGATGCACCCCCGTGAGCCCAGAGATTGCACTGGCACCAGTGGGGATGCACTGCAGTGAGTGCAGAGAGTGCACTGGCACCCCTGGGGATGCACTGCAGTGAGGGCAGAGAGTGCACTGGCACCACTGGGGATGCACTGCAGTGAGTGCAGAGAGTGCACTGGCACCACTGTGGATGCAGTGCAGTGAGTCCAGAGAGTGCACTGGCACCACTGGGGATGCACTGCAGTGATTCCGGAGAGTGCACTGGCACCACTGGGGATGCAGTGCAGTGAGTCCAGAGAGTGCACTGGCACCACTGGGGATGCACTGCAGTGATTCCGGAGAGTGCACTGGCACCACTGGGAATGCAGTGCAGTGAGTCCAGAGAGTGCACTGGCACCACTGGGGATGCAGTGCAGTGAGTCCAGAGAGTGCACTGGCACCACTGGGGATGCACTGCAGTGAGTCCAGAGAGTGCACTGGCACCACTGGGGATGCACTGCAGTGAGTCCAGAGAGTGCACTGGCACCACTGGGGATGCTGTGCAGTGACTCCAGAGAGTGCAGAGGCACCACTGTTGGTGCAGTGCTGTGACTCCAGTGAGTGCACTGGCACCACTGGGGATGCAGTGCAGTGAGTCCAGAGAGTGCACTGGCACCACTGGGGATGCACTGCAGTGAGTCCAGAGAGTGCCCTGGCACCAATGGTGATGCACTGCAGTGAGTCCAGAGAATGCACTGGCACCACTGGGGATGCAGTGCAGTGACTCGAAAGAGTGCACTGGCACCACTGGGGATGCACTGCAGTGAGTCCGGAGAGTGCCCTGGCACCAATGGTGATGCAGTGCAGTGATCCAGAGAGTGCACTGGAACCACTGGGGATGCAGTGCAGTGAGTCCAGAGAGTGCACTGGCACCACTGGGGATGCAGTGCAGTGAGTCCAGAGAGTGCACTGGCACCACTGGGTATGCAGTGCAGTTAGTCCATAGAGTGCACTGGCTCCACTGGGGATGCAGTGCAGTGACTCAAGAGAGTGCACAGGCACCACTGGGGATGCAGTGCAGTGAGTCCAGAGAGTGCAATGGCACCACAGGGGATGCACTGCAGTGATTCCAGAGAGTGCACTGTCACCACTGGGGATGGAGTGGAGTGAGTCCAAAGAGTGCACTGGCACCACTGGGGATGCACTGCAGTGACTCCAGAGAGTGCACTGGCTCCACTGGGGATGCACTGTAGTGAGTCCAGAGACTGCACAGGCACCACTGGGGATGCAGTGCAGTGACTCCAGAGAGTGCACTGGCACCACTGGGGATGCAGTGCAGTGAGTGCAGAGAGTGCACTGGCACCACTGGGGATGCAGTGCAGTGAGTCCAGAGAGTGCAGTGGCACCACTGGGGATGCAGTGCACTGAGTCCAGAGAGTACACTGGCACCACTGGGGATGCAGTGCAGTGAGTGCAGAGAGTGCACTGGCACCACTGGGGATGCAGTGCAGTGAGTCCAGAGAGTGCACTGGCTCCACTGGGGATGCACTGCAGTGAGTCCAGAGAGTGCACTGGCACCACTGGGGATGCAGTGCAGTGAGTCCAGAGAATGCACTGGCACCACTGGGGATGCAGTGCAGTGACTCGAAAGAGTGCACTGGCACCACTGGGGATGCACTGCAGTGAGTCCGGAGAGTGCCCTGGCACCAATGGTGATGCAGTGCAGTGATCCAGAGAGTGCACTGGAACCACTGGGGATGCAGTGCAGTGAGTCCAGAGAGTGCACTGGCACCACTGGGGATGCAGTGCAGTGAGTCCAGAGAGTGCACTGGCACCACTGGGGATGCAGTGCAGTTAGTCCATAGAGTGCACTGGCTCCACTGGGGATGCAGTGCAGTGACTCAAGAGAGTGCACAGGCACCACTGGGGATGCAGTGCAGTGAGTCCAGAGAGTGCAATGGCACCACAGGGGATGCACTGCAGTGATTCCAGAGAGTGCACTGTCACCACTGGGGATGCAGTGCAGTGAGTCCAGAGAGTGCACTGGCACCAGTGGGGGTGCAGTGCAGTGAGTCCAGAGAGTGCACTGGCACCAACTGGAGCTGCACTGCAGTGAGTCCTGAGATTGCACTGGCACCACTGGGGATGCAGTGCAGTGAGTCCAGAGAGTGCACTGGCACCACTGGGGATGCACCTCGGTGAGTCCAGAGAGTGCTCTGGGAACACCGGGGATGCAGTGCAGTGAGTGCAGAGAGTGCCCTGGCACCACTGGGGATGCAGTGCAGTGAGTCCAGAGAGTGCACTGGCACCACTGGGGATGCACTGCAGTGAGTCCAGAGAGTGCACTGGCACCACTGGGGATGCAGTGCAGTGAGTCCAGAGAGTGCACTGGCACCAGTGGGGGTGCAGTGCAGTGAGTCCAGAGAGTGCACTGGCACCAACTGGAGCTGCACTGCAGTGAGTCCTGAGATTGCACTGGCACCACTGGGGATGCAGTGCAGTGAGTCCAGAGACTACACTGGCACCACTGGAAATGCACTGCAGTGACTCCAGAGAGAGCACTGGCACCACTGGGGATGCAGTGTAGTGACTCCAGAGAGTGCAATGGCACCACTGGTGATGCAGTGCAGTGAGTCCAGAGAGTGCACTGGCACCACTGGGGATGCACTGCAGTGAATCCAGAGAGTGCACGGGCACCACTGGGGATGAAGTGCAGTTGAGTCCAGAGAGTGCACTGGCACCTTGGGGATGCATTGGAGTGAGTCCAGAGAGTGCACTGGCACCACTGGGGATGCAGTGCAGTGAGTCCAGAGAGTGCACTGGCACCAGTGGGGGTGCACTGCAGTGAGTCCAGATAGTGCACTGGCACCACTGGGGTTGCAGTGCAGTGAGTCCAGAGAGTGCACTGGCACCACTGGGGATGCACTGCAGTGAGTCCAGAGAGTGCACTGGCACCACTGGGAATGCACTGCAATGAGTCCAGATAGTGCACTGTCAGCACTGGTGATGCAGTGCAGTGAGTCCAGAGAGTGCACTGTCACCAATGGGGATGAAGCGCAGTGAGTCCAGAGAGTGCACTGGCACCACTGGGGATGCAGCGCAGTGAGTCCAGAGAGTGCACTGGCACCACTGGGGATGCAGTGCAGTGAGTCCAGAGAGTGCACTGGCACCACTGGGGATGCAGTGCAGTGAGTCCAGAGAGTGCACTGGCACCACTGGGGATGCACTGCAGTGAGGGCAGAGAGTGCACTGGCACCACTGGGGATGCACTGCAGTGAGGGCAGAGAGTGCACTGGCACCACTGGGGATGCAGTGCAGTGAGTCCAGAGAGTGCACTGGCACCACTGGGGATGCACCCCCGTGAGCCCAGAGATTGCACTGGCACCACTGGGGATGCACTGCAGTGAGTGCAGAGAGTGCACTGGCACCCCTGGGGATGCACTGCAGTGAGGGCAGAGAGTGCACTGGCACCACTGGGGATGCACTGCAGTGAGTCCAGAGAGTGCCCTGGCACCACTGGGGATGCAGTGCAGTGAGTCCAGAGAGTGCACTGGCACCATTGGGGATGCAATGCAGTGAGTCCAGAGAGTGCACTGGCACCACTGTGGATGCAGTGCAGTGAGTCCAGAGAGTGCACTGGCACCACTGGGGATGCACTGCAGTGATTCCGGAGAGTGCACTGGCACCACTGGGGATGCAGTGCAGTGAGTCCAGAGAGTGCACTGGCACCACTGGGGATGCACTGCAGTGACTCCAGAGACTGCACTGGCACCAATACGGATGCACTGCAGTGAGTCCAGAGACTATACTGGCACCACTGGGGATGCAGTGCAGTGAGTCCAGAGAGTGCACTGGCACCACTGGGGATGCACTGCAGTGAGTCCAGAGAGTGCACTGGCACCACTGGGGATGCACTGCAGTGAGTCCAGAGAGTGCACTGGCACCACTGGGGATGCTGTGCAGTGACTCCAGAGAGTGCAGAGGCACCACTGTTGGTGCAGTGCTGTGACTCCAGTGAGTGCACTGGCACCACTGGGGATGCAGTGCAGTGAGTCCAGAGAGTGCACTGGCACCACTGGGGATGCACTGCAGTGAGTCCAGAGAGTGCCCTGGCACCAATGGTGATGCAGTGCAGTGAGTCCAGAGAGTGCACTGGCACCACTGGGGATGCAGTGCAGTGAGTCCAGAGAGTGCACTGGCACCACTGGGGATGCAATGCAGTGAGTCCAGAGAGTGCACTGGCACCACTGGGGATGCAGTGCAGTGACTCCAGAGAGTGCACTGGCACCACTGGGGATGCACTGCAGTGATTCAAGACAGTGCACTGGCACCACTGGGGATGCAGTGCAGTGAGTCCAGAGAGTGCACTGACACTACTGGGGATGCAGTGCAGTGAGTCCAGAGAGTGCACTGGCACCACTGGGGATGCAGTTCAGTGAGTCCAGAGAGTGCACTGGCACCACTGGGGATGCAGTGCAGTGAGTCCAGAGAGTGCACTGGCACCACTGGGGATGCAGTGCAGTGAGTCCAGAGACTGCACTGGCACCAACTGGAGCTGCACTGCAGTGAGTCCTGAGATTGCACTGGCACCACTGGGGATGCACTACAGTGAGTCCAGAGACTATACTGGCACCACTGGGGATGCAGCCCACTGAGTCCAGAGAGTGCACTGGCACCACCAGGTATTCAGTGCATGAGTGCAGAGAGTGCACTGGCACCACTGGGGATGCAGTGCAGTGAGTCCAGAGAGTGCACTGGCACCACTGGGGATGCAGTGCAGTGAGTCCAGAGAGTGCATTGGCTCCACTGGGGATGCAGTGCAGTGAGTGCAGAGAGTGCACTGGCACCACTGGGGATGCAATGCAGTGAGTCCAGAGAGTGCACTGGCACCACTGGGGATGCACTGCAGTGAGTCCAGAGAGTGCACGGGCACCACTGGGGATGCAGTGCAGTTGAGTCCAGAGAGTGCACTGGCACCACTCGGGATGCAGTGCGGTGAGTCCAGAGAGTGCACTGGCACCAGTGCGGAAGCACTGCAGTGAGTCCAGAGAGTGCACTGGCTCCACTGGGGATGCAGTGCAGTGAGTCCAGAGAGTGCACTGGCACCACTGGGAATGCAGTGCAGTGACTCAGAGAGTGCACTGGCACCACTGGGGATGCACTGCAATGAGTCCAGAGAGTGTACTGGCACCACAGGGGATGCAGTGCAGTGAGTCCAGAGAGTGCACTGGCACCACTGGGGATGCAGTGCAGTGAGTCCAGAGACTGCACTGGCACCACTGCGGATGCAGTGCAGTGACTCCAGAGAGTGCAGAGGCACCACTGTTGATGCAGTGCTGTGACTCCAGAGAGTGCACTGGCACCACTGGGGATGCACTGCAGTGAGGCCAGAGAGTGCACTGGCACCACTGGCGATGCAGTGCAGTGAGTCCAGAGAGTGCACTGGCAGCACTGGGGATGCACTGCAGTGAGTCCAGAGAGTGCTCTGGCACCACTGGGGATGCAGTTCAGTGAGTCCAGAGAGTGCACTGGCACCACTGGGGATACACTGCAGTGACTCTAGAGAGTGCACTGGCACCACTGGGGATGCAGTGCAGTGAGTCCAGAGAGTGCACTGGCACCACTGGGGATGCAGTGCAGTGAGTCCAGAGACTGCACTGGCACCAACTGGAGCTGCACTGCAGTGAGTCCTGAGATTGCACTGGCACCACTGGGGATGCACTACAGTGAGTCCAGAGACTATACTGGCACCACTGGGGATGGAGCGCACTGAGTCTAGAGAGTGCACTGGCACCACTGTTCATGCAGTGCAGTGAGTCCAAAGAGTGCACTGGCACCACTAGGTATTCAGTGCATGAGTGCAGAGAGTGCACTGGCTCCACTGGGGATGAACTGTAGTGAGTCCAGAGACTGCACAGGCACCACTGGGGATGCAGTGCAGTGAATCCAGAGAGTGCACTGGCACCACTGGGGATGCAGTGCAGTGAGTGCAGAGAGTGCACTGGCACCACTGGGGATGCAATGCAGTGAGTCCAGAGAGTGCACTGGCACCACTGGGGATGCACTGCAGTGAGTCCAGAGAGTGCACGGGCACCACTGGGGATGCAGTGCAGTTGAGTCCAGAGAGTGCACTGGCACCACTGGGGATGCAGTGCGGTGAGTCCAGAGAGTGCACTGGCACCAGTGCGGAAGCACTGCAGTGAGTCCAGAGAGTGCACTGGCACCACTGGGGATGCACTGCAGTGAGTCCAGAGAGTGCACTGGCACCACTTGGGATGCACTGCAGTGAGTCCAGAGAGTGCACTGGCACCACTGGGAATGCAGTGCAGTGACTCAGAGAGTGCACTGGCACCACTGGGGATGCACTGCAATGAGTCCAGATAGTGCACTGGCACCACTGGGGATGCACTGCAGTGAGTGCAGAGAGTGCACTGGCACCACTGCGGATGCAGTGCAGTGAGTCCAGAGAGTGCACTGGCACCACTGGGGATGCAGTGCAGTGAGTCCAGAGAGTGCACTGGCACCACTGGGGATGCACTGCAGTGAGTGCAGAGAGTGCACTGGCACCACGGGGGATGCACTGCAGTGAGTCCAGAGAGTGCACTGGCACCACTGGGGATGCAGTGCAGTGAGTCCAGAGAGTGCACTGGCACCACTGGGGATGCACCCCGGTGAGCCCAGAGATTGCACTGGCACCACTGGGGATGCACTGCAGTGAGTGCAGAGAGTGCACTGGCACCACTGGTGATGCACTGAAGTGAGGGCAGAGAGTGCACTGGGACCACTGGGGATGCAGTGCAGTGAGTCCAGAGAGTGCCCTGGCACCACTGGGGATGCAGTGCAGTGAGTCCAGAGAGTGCACTGGCACCACTGAGGATGCAGTGCAGTGACTCCAGAGAGTGCACTGGCACCACTGGCGATGCAGTGCAGTGAGTCCAGAGAGTGCACTGGCACCACTGGGGATGCAGTGCAGTGAGTCCAGAGAGTGCACTGGCACCACTGGGGATGCAATGCAGTGAGGGCAGAGAGTGCACTGGCACCACTGGGGATGCAGTGCAGTGAGTCCAGAGAGTGCACTGGCACCACTGGGGATGCAGTGCAGTGACTCCAGAGAGTGCAGAGGCACCACTGGGCTGCACTGCAGTGAGTCCTGAGAGTGCAATGGCACCACAGGGGATACCCTGCACTGAGTCCAGAGAGTGCACTGGCACCACTGGGGATGCAGCACAGTAAGTCCAGAGAGTGAACTGTCACCACTGGGGACGCAGCGCAGTGACTACAGAGAGTGCACTAGCACCACTGGGGATGCAGTGCAGTGAGTCCAGAGAGTGCACTGGCACCAGTGGGGATGCACTGCAGTGGGTCCAGAGAGTGCACTGGCACCACAGGGGATGCAGTGCAGTGAGTCCAGAGAGTGCACTGGCACCACTGTGGATGCAGTGCAGTGAGTCCAGAGAGTGCACTGGCACCACTGGGGATGCACTGCAGTGATTCCGGAGAGTGCACTGGCACCACTGGGGATGCAGTGCAGTGAGTCCAGAGAGTGCACTGGCACCACTGGGGATGCACTGCAGTGATTCCGGAGAGTGCACTGGCACCACTGGGAATGCAGTGCAGTGAGTCCAGAGAGTGCACTGGCACCACTGGGGATGCAGTGCAGTGAGTCCAGAGAGTGCACTGGCACCACTGGGGATGCACTGCAGTGAGTCCAGAGAGTGCACTGGCACCACTGGGGATGCACTGCAGTGAGTCCAGAGAGTGCACTGGCACCACTGGGGATGCTGTGCAGTGACTCCAGAGAGTGCAGAGGCACCACTGTTGGTGCAGTGCTGTGACTCCAGTGAGTGCACTGGCACCACTGGGGATGCAGTGCAGTGAGTCCAGAGAGTGCACTGGCACCACTGGGGATGCACTGCAGTGAGTCCAGAGAGTGCCCTGGCACCAATGGTGATGCAGTGCAGTGAGTCCAGAGAGTGCACTGGCACCACTGGGGATGCAGTGCAGTGAGTCCAGAGAGTGCACTGGCACCACTGGGGATGCAATGCAGTGAGTCCAGAGAGTGCACTGGCACCACTGGGGATGCAGTGCAGTGACTCCAGAGAGTGCACTGGCACCACTGGGGAAGCACTGCAGTGATTCAAGACAGTGCACTGGCACCACTGGGGATGCAGTGCAGTGAGTCCAGAGAGTGCACTGACACTACTGGGGATGCAGTGCAGTGAGTCCAGAGAGTGCACTGGCACCACTGGGGATGCAGTTCAGTGAGTCCAGAGAGTACACTGGCACCACTGGGGATGCAGTGCAGTGAGTCCAGAGAGTGCACTGGCACCACTGGGGATGCAGTGCAGTGAGTCCAGAGACTGCACTGGCACCAACTGGAGCTGCACTGCAGTGAGTCCTGAGATTGCACTGGCACCACTGGGGATGCACTACAGTGAGTCCAGAGACTATACTGGCACCACTGGGGATGCAGCCCACTGAGTCCAGAGAGTGCACTGGCACCACCAGGTATTCAGTGCATGAGTGCAGAGAGTGCACTGGCACCACTGGGGATGCAGTGCAGTGAGTCCAGAGAGTGCACTGGCACCACTGGGGATGCAGTGCAGTGAGTCCAGAGAGTGCATTGGCTCCACTGGGGATGCAGTGCAGTGAGTGCAGAGAGTGCACTGGCACCACTGGGGATGCAATGCAGTGAGTCCAGAGAGTGCACTGGCACCACTGGGGATGCACTGCAGTGAGTCCAGAGAGTGCACGGGCACCACTGGGGATGCAGTGCAGTTGAGTCCAGAGAGTGCACTGGCACCACTCGGGATGCAGTGCGGTGAGTCCAGAGAGTGCACTGGCACCAGTGCGGAAGCACTGCAGTGAGTCCAGAGAGTGCACTGGCTCCACTGGGGATGCAGTGCAGTGAGTCCAGAGAGTGCACTGGCACCACTGGGAATGCAGTGCAGTGACTCAGAGAGTGCACTGGCACCACTGGGGATGCACTGCAATGAGTCCAGAGAGTGTACTGGCACCACAGGGGATGCAGTGCAGTGAGTCCAGAGAGTGCACTGGCACCACTGGGGATGCAGTGCAGTGAGTCCAGAGACTGCACTGGCACCACTGCGGATGCAGTGCAGTGACTCCAGAGAGTGCAGAGGCACCACTGTTGATGCAGTGCTGTGACTCCAGAGAGTGCACTGGCACCACTGGGGATGCACTGCAGTGAGGCCAGAGAGTGCACTGGCACCACTGGCGATGCAGTGCAGTGAGTCCAGAGAGTGCACTGGCAGCACTGGGGATGCACTGCAGTGAGTCCAGAGAGTGCTCTGGCACCACTGGGGATGCAGTTCAATGAGTCCAGAGAGTGCACTGGCACCACTGGGGATACACTGCAGTGACTCTAGAGAGTGCACTGGCACCACTGGGGATGCAGTGCAGTGAGTCCAGAGAGTGCACTGGCACCACTGGGGATGCAGTGCAGTGAGTCCAGAGACTGCACTGGCACCAACTGGAGCTGCACTGCAGTGAGTCCTGAGATTGCACTGGCACCACTGGGGATGCACTACAGTGAGTCCAGAGACTATACTGGCACCACTGGGGATGCAGCGCACTGAGTCTAGAGAGTGCACTGGCACCACTGTTCATGCAGTGCAGTGAGTCCAAAGAGTGCACTGGCACCACTAGGTATTCAGTGCATGAGTGCAGAGAGTGCACTGGCTCCACTGGGGATGAACTGTAGTGAGTCCAGAGACTGCACAGGCACCACTGGGGATGCAGTGCAGTGAATCCAGAGAGTGCACTGGCACCACTGGGGATGCAGAGCAGTGAGTGCAGAGAGTGCACTGGCACCACTGGGGATGCAATGCAGTGAGTCCAGAGAGTGCACTGGCACCACTGGGGATGCACTGCAGTGAGTCCAGAGAGTGCACGGGCACCACTGGGGATGCAGTGCAGTTGAGTCCAGAGAGTGCACTGGCACCACTGGGGATGCAGTGCGGTGAGTCCAGAGAGTGCACTGGCACCAGTGCGGAAGCACTGCAGTGAGTCCAGAGAGTGCACTGGCACCACTGGGGATGCACTGCAGTGAGTCCAGAGAGTGCACTGGCACCACTTGGGATGCACTGCAGTGAGTCCAGAGAGTGCACTGGCACCACTGGGAATGCAGTGCAGTGACTCAGAGAGTGCACTGGCACCACTGGGGATGCACTGCAATGAGTCCAGATAGTGCACTGGCACCACTGGGGATGCACTGCAGTGAGTGCAGAGAGTGCACTGGCACCACTGCGGATGCAGTGCAGTGAGTCCAGAGAGTGCACTGGCACCACTGGGGATGCAGTGCAGTGAGTCCAGAGAGTGCACTGGCACCACTGGGGATGCACTGCAGTGAGTGCAGAGAGTGCACTGGCACCACGGGGGATGCACTGCAGTGAGTCCAGAGAGTGCACTGGCACCACTGGGGATGCAGTGCAGTGAGTCCAGAGAGTGCACTGGCACCACTGGGGATGCACCCCGGTGAGCCCAGAGATTGCACTGGCACCACTGGGGATGCACTGCAGTGAGTGCAGAGAGTGCACTGGCACCACTGGGGATGCACTGAAGTGAGGGCAGAGAGTGCACTGGGACCACTGGGGATGCAGTGCAGTGAGTCCAGAGAGTGCCCTGGCACCACTGGGGATGCAGTGCAGTGAGTCCAGAGAGTGCACTGGCACCACTGAGGATGCAGTGCAGTGACTCCAGAGAGTGCACTGGCACCACTGGCGATGCAGTGCAGTGAGTCCAGAGAGTGCACTGGCACCACTGGGGATGCAGTGCAGTGAGTCCAGAGAGTGCACTGGCACCACTGGGGATGCAATGCAGTGAGGGCAGAGAGTGCACTGGCACCACTGGGGATGCAGTGCAGTGAGTCCAGAGAGTGCACTGGCACCACTGGGGATGCAGTGCAGTGACTCCAGAGAGTGCAGAGGCACCACTGGGCTGCACTGCAGTGAGTCCTGAGAGTGCAATGGCACCACAGGGGATACCCTGCACTGAGTCCAGAGAGTGCACTGGCACCACTGGGGATGCAGCACAGTAAGTCCAGAGAGTGAACTGTCACCACTGGGGACGCAGCGCAGTGACTACAGAGAGTGCACTAGCACCACTGGGGATGCAGTGCAGTGAGTCCAGAGAGTGCACTGGCACCAGTGGGGATGCACTGCAGTGGGTCCAGAGAGTGCACTGGCACCACAGGGGATGCAGTGCAGTGAGTCCAGAGAGTGCACTGGCACCACTGGGGATGCACTGCAGTGAGTCCAGAGAGTGCACTGGCACCACTGGGGATGCAGTGCAGTGAGTCCAGAGAGTGCACTGGCTCCACTGGGGATGCACTGCACTGAGTCCAGAGAGTGCACTGGCACCACTGGAATGCAAAGAAGTGAGTCCAGAGAGTGCAATGGAACCACTGGGGATGCAGTGCAGTGAGTTCAGAGAGTGCACTGTCACCACTGGGGATGCAGTGCAGTGAGTCCAGAGAGTGCACTGGCAGTTCTGGGGATGCAGTGCAGTGAGTCCAGAGAGTGCACTGGCACAACAGGGGATGCACTGCAGTGACTCCAGAATGTGCACTGGCACCACTGGGGATGCAGTGCAGTGAGTCCAGAGAGTGCACTGGCACCACTGGTTATGCAGTGCAGTGAGTCCAGAGAGTACACTGGCACCACTGGGGATGCAGTGCAGTGAGTCCAGAGAGTGTACTGGCACCACAGGGGATGCACTGCAGTGAGTCCAGAGAGTGCACTGGCACAACAGGGGATGCAGTGCAGTTGAGTCCAGAGAGTGCACTGGCACCACTGGGGATGCACCCTGGTGAGTCCAGAGAGTGCACTGACACCACTGGGGATGCAGTGCAGTGAGTCCAGAGAGTGCACTGGCACCACTGGGGATGCAGTGCAGTGAGTCCAGAGAGTGCACTGGCACCACTGGGGATGCAGTGCAGTGAGTCCAGAGAGTGCATTGTCAGCACTGGGGATGCAGTGCAGTGAGTCCAGAGAGTGCACTGGCACCACTGGGGATGCACTGCAGTGAGTCCAGAGAGTGCACTGGCACCACTGGGGATGCAGTGCAGTGAGTCCAGAGAGTGCACTGGCACCACTGGGGATGCAGTGCAGTGAGTCCAGAGAGTGCACTGGCACAAAAGGGGATGCAGTGCAGTGAGTCCAGAGAGTGCACTGGCACCACTGGGGATGCAGTGCAGTGAGTCCAGAGAGTGCACTGGCACCACTGGGGATGCACTGCAGTGAGTCCAGAGAGTGCAGTGGCACCACTGGGGATGCAGTGTAGAGTCCAGAGAGTACACTGGCACCACTGGGGATGCAGTGCAGTGAGTCCAGAGAGTGCACTGTCAGCACTGGGGATGCAGTGCAGTGAGTCCAGAGAGTGCACTGGCACCACTGGGGATGCACTGCAGTGACTCCAGAGACTGCACTGGCACCACTGGGGATGCACTGCAGTGAGTCCAGAGAATGCACTGGCACCATGGGGATGCAGTGCAGTGACTCGAAAGAGTGCACTGGCACCACTGGGGATGCACTGCAGTGAGTCCGGAGAGTGCAATGGCACCAATGGTGATGCAGTGCAGTGATCCAGAGAGTGCACTGGCACCACTGGGGATGCAGTGCAGTGAGTCCAGAGAGTGCAATGGCACCACAGGGGATGCACTGCAGTGATTCCAGAGAGTGCACTGTCACCACTGGGGATGCAGTGCAGTGAGTCCAGAGAGTGCACTGGCACCAGTGGGGGTGCAGTGCAGTGAGTCCAGAGACTGCACTGGCACCACAGGGGATGCAGTGCAGTGAGTCCAGAGAGTGCACTGGCACCACTGGGGATGCAGTGCACTGAGTCCACAGAGTGCACTCTCAGCACTGGGGATGCACTGCAGTGAGTCCAAAGAGTGCACTGGCACCACAGGGGATGCAGTGCAGTGAGACCAGAGAGTGCACTGGCACCAATGGTGATGCAGTGCAGTGAGTCCAGAGAGTGCACTGGCACCACTGGGGATGCAGTGCAGTGAGTCCTGAGAGTGCAATGGCACCACAGTGGATGCAGTGCAGTGAGTCCAGAGAGTGCTCTGGCACCACTGGGGATGCAGTGCAGTGAGTCCAGAGAGTGCACTGGCACCACAGGGGATACAGTGCAGTGAGTCCAAAGAGTGCACTGGCACCAACTTTAGCTGCAGTGCTGTGAGTCCTGAGATTGCACTGGCACCACTGGGGTTTCTGTGCCTTGAGTCCAGAGACTACACTGGCACCACTGGGGTTGCACTGCAGTGAGTCCAGAGACTTCACAGGCACCACTGGGGATGCAGTGCAGTGAGTCCACAGAGTGCACTGGCACCACTGGGGATGCAGTGCAGTGAGTCCAGAGAGTGAACTGGCACCACTGGGGATGCAGTGCAGTGAGTGCAGAGAGTGCACTGGCACCACTGGGGATGCAGTGCAGTGAGTCCAGAGAGTGCACTGGCACCACTGGGGATGCACTGCAGTGAGTCCAGAGAGTGCACTGGCACCTCAGGGGCTGCACTGCAGTGAGTCCAGATAGTGCACTGGCACCACTGGGATGCAGTGCAGTGAGTCCAGAGAGTGCACTGGCACCACTGGGGACGCAGTGCAGTGTCTACAGAGAGTGCACTGGCACCATTGGGGATGCAGTGCAGTGAGTCCAGAGAGTGCACTGGCACCAGTGGGGATGCACTGCAGTGGGTCCAGAGAGTGCACTGGCACCAATGGGGATGCAGTGCAGTGACTCCAGAGAGTGCACTGGCACCACTGGTGATGCACTGCAGTGAGTCCAGAGAGTGCACTGGCACCAGTGGGGAAGCACTGCAGTGAGTCCAGAGAGTGCACTGGCACCACTGGGGATGCACTGCACTGAGTCCGGAGAGTGCACTGACACCACTGGGGATGCAATGCAGTGAGTCCAGAGAGTGCCCTGGCACCACTGGGGATGCAGTGCAGTGAGTCCAGAGAGTGCACTGGCACTTCTGGGGATGCAGTGCAGTGAGTGCAGAGAGTGCACTGGCACAACAGGGGATGCACTGCAGTGACTCCAGAAAGTGCACTGGCACCACTGGGGATGCACCCCGGTGAGTCCAGAGAGTGCACTGGCACCACTGGGGATGCAGTGCAGTGAGTCCAGAGACTGCACTGGCACCACTGGGGTTTTAGTGCAGTGAGTCCATAGAGTGCACTGGCACCAATGGGGATGCAGTGCTGTGAGTCCAGAGAGTGCCCTGGCACCACTGGGGATGCAGTGAGTCCAGACAGTGCACTGGCACCACTGGGGATGCCGTTTAGTGAGTCCAGAGAGTGCACCGGCTCCAATGGCGATACACTGCAGTGAGTCCAGACAGTGCACTGGCACCACTGGTGATGCAGTGCAGTGAGTCCAGAGAGTGCACTGGCACCACTGGGGATGCAGTGCAGTGAGTCCAGAGAGTGCTCTGGCACCACTGAGCTACACTGCAGTGAGTCCAGTAATTGCACTGGCACCACTGGGGATGCACTGCTGTGAGTCCAGAGACTACACTGGCACCACTGGGGATGCAGCGCAGTGAGTCCAGAGAGTGCACTGGCACCACTGTTGATGCAGTGCAGTGAGTCCAGAGAGTGCACTGGCACCACTGGGGATGCAGTGCAGTGAGTCCAGAGAGTGCACTGGCACCACTGGGGATGCACTGCAGTGAGCTCAGAGAGTGCACTGGCACCACTGGGGATGCAGTGCAGTGAGTCCAGAGAGTGCACTGGCACCACTGGGGATGCAGTGCAGTGAGTCCTGAGAGTGCAAAGGCACCACAAGGGATGCACTGCAGTGAGTCCAGAGAGTGCACTGGCACCACTGGAGATGCAGTGCAGTGAGTCCAGAGAGTGCACTGGCACCACTGGGGATGCAGTGCAGTGAGTCCAGAGAGTGCAGTGGCACAACTGGGGATGCAGTGCAGTGAGTCCAGAGAGTGCACTGGCACCACTGGGGATGCAGTGCAGTGAGTCCAGAGAGTGCACTGGCACCACTGGGGATGCACTGCAGTGAGTCCAGAGAGTGCACTGGCTCCAATGGGGATGCAGTGCACTGAGTCCAGAGAGTGCACTGGCACCACTGGGGATGCACTACAGTGAGTCCAGAGAGTGCACTGGCACCACTGGGGATGCACCCCGGTGAGTCCAGAGAGTGCACTGGCACCACTGGGGATGCACTGTAGTGAGTCCAGGGAGTGCACTGGCCCCACTGGGGATGTAGTGCAGTGAGTCCACAGAGGGCACTGGCACCACTGGGGATGCAGCGCAGTGAGTCCAGAGAGTGCACTGGCACCACTGGGGATGCAGTGCAGTGAGTCCAGAGAGTGCACTGGCACCACTGGAGTTGCAGTGCAGTGAGTCCAGAGAGTGCCCTGGAACCACTGGGGATGCAGTGCAGTGACTACAGAGAGTGCACTGTCTCCACTGGGGATGCAGTGCAGTGAGTCCAAAGAGTGCACTGCCACCACTGGTGATGCAGTGCAGTGAGTCCAGAGAGTGCACTGTCAGCACTGTGGATGCAGTGCAGTGAGTCCAGAGAGTGCACTGGCACCACTGGGGATGCACGGCAGTGAGTCCAGAGAGTGCACTGGCACCACTGGGGATGCAGTGCAGTGAGTCCAGAGAGTGCACTGTCACCACTGGGGATGCAGTGCAGTGAGTCCAGAGAGTGCACTGGCACAAAAGGTGATGCACTGCAGTGAGTCCAGAGAGTGCACTGGCACCACTGGGGATGTAGTGCAGTGAGTCCAGAGAGTGCACTGGCACCACTGGGGATGCACTGCAGTGAGTCCAGAGAGTGCAGTGGCACCACTGGGGATGCAGTGCACTGAGTCCAGAGAGTACACTGGCACCACTGGGGATGCAGTGCAGTGAGTGCAGAGAGTGCACTGGCACCACTGGGGATGCAGTGCAGTGAGTCCAGAGAGTGCACTGGCACCACTGGGGATGCACTGCAGTGAGTCCAGAGAGTGCACTGGCACCACTGGGGATGCACTGCCGTGAGTCCAGAGAATGCACTGGCACCACTGGGGATGCAGTGCAGTGACTCGAAAGAGTGCATTGGCACCACTGGGGATGCACTGCAGTGAGTCCGGAGAGTGCTCTGGCACCAATGGTGATGCAGTGCAGTGATCCAGAGAGTGCACTGGAACCACTGGGGATGCAGTGCAGTGAGTCCAGAGAGTGCACTGGCTCCACTGGCGATGCAGTGCAGTGACTCAAGAGAGTGCACTGGCACCACTGGGGATGCAGTGCAGTGAGTCCAGAGAGTGCAATGGCACCACAGGGGATGCACTGCAGTGATTCCAGAGAGTGCACTGGCACAACAGGGGATGCAGTGCAGTTGAGTCCAGAGAGTGCACTGGCACCACTGGGGATGCACCCTGGTGAGTCCAGAGAGTGCACTGACACCACTGGGGATGCAGTGCAGTGAGTCCAGAGAGTGCACTGGCACCACTGGGGATGCAGTGCAGTGAGTCCAGAGAGTGTACTGGCACCACAGGGGATGCACTGCAGTGAGTCCAGAGAGTGCACTGGCACAACAGGGGATGCAGTGCAGTTGAGTCCAGAGAGTGCAATGGCACCACTGGGGATGCACCCTGGTGAGTCCAGAGAGTGCACTGACACCACTGGGGATGCAGTGCAGTGAGTCCAGAGAGTGCACTGGCACCACTGGGGATGAAGTGCAGTGAGTCCAGAGAGTGCACTGGCACCACTGGGGATGCAGTGCAGTGAGTCCAGAGAGTGCACTGTCAGCACTGGGGATGCAGTGCAGTGAGTCCAGAGAGTGCACTGGCACCACTGGGGATGCACTGCAGTGAGTCCAGAGAGTGCACTGGCACCACTGGGGATGCAGTGCAGTGAGTCCAGAGAGTGCACTGGCACCACTGGGGATGCAGTGCAGTGACTCCAGAGAGTGCAGAGGCACCACTGTTGATGCAGTGCTGTGACTCCAGAGAGTGCACTGGCACCACTGGGGATGCACTGCAGTGAGGCCAGAGAGTGCACTGGCACCACTGGCGATGCAGTGCAGTGAGTCCAGAGAGTGCACTGGCAGCACTGGGGATGCACTGCAGTGAGTCCAGAGAGTGCTCTGGCACCACTGGGGATGCAGTTCAGTGAGTCCAGAGAGTGCACTGGCACCACTGGGGATACACTGCAGTGACTCTAGAGAGTGCACTGGCACCACTGGGGATGCAGTGCAGTGAGTCCAGAGAGTGCACTGGCACCACTGGGGATGCAGTGCAGTGAGTCCAGAGACTGCACTGGCACCAACTGGAGCTGCACTGCAGTGAGTCCTGAGATTGCACTGGCACCACTGGGGATGCAGCGCACTGAGTCTAGAGAGTGCACTGGCACCACTGTTCATGCAGTGCAGTGAGTCCAAAGAGTGCACTGGCACCACTAGGTATTCAGTGCATGAGTGCAGAGAGTGCACTGGCTCCACTGGGGATGAACTGTAGTGAGTCCAGAGACTGCACAGGCACCACTGGGGATGCAGTGCAGTGAATCCAGAGAGTGCACTGGCACCACTGGGGATGCAGTGCAGTGAGTGCAGAGAGTGCACTGGCACCACTGGGGATGCAATGCAGTGAGTCCAGAGAGTGCACTGGCACCACTGGGGATGCACTGCAGTGAGTCCAGAGAGTGCACGGGCACCACTGGGGATGCAGTGCAGTTGAGTCCAGAGAGTGCACTGGCACCACTGGGGATGCAGTGCGGTGAGTCCAGAGAGTGCACTGGCACCAGTGCGGAAGCACTGCAGTGAGTCCAGAGAGTGCACTGGCACCACTGGGGATGCACTGCAGTGAGTCCAGAGAGTGCACTGGCACCACTTGGGATGCACTGCAGTGAGTCCAGAGAGTGCACTGGCACCACTGGGAATGCAGTGCAGTGACTCAGAGAGTGCACTGGAACCACTGGGGATGCACTGCAATGAGTCCAGATAGTGCACTGGCACCACTGGGGATGCACTGCAGTGAGTGCAGAGAGTGCACTGGCACCACTGCGGATGCAGTGCAGTGAGTCCAGAGAGTGCACTGGCACCACTGGGGATGCAGTGCAGTGAGTCCAGAGAGTGCACTGGCACCACTGGGGATGCACTGCAGTGAGTGCAGAGAGTGCACTGGCACCACGGGGGATGCACTGCAGTGAGTCCAGAGAGTGCACTGGCACCACTGGGGATGCAGTGCAGTGAGTCCAGAGAGTGCACTGGCACCACTGGGGATGCACCCCGGTGAGCCCAGAGATTGCACTGGCACCACTGGGGATGCACTGCAGTGAGTGCAGAGAGTGCACTGGCACCACTGGGGATGCACTGCAGTGAGGGCAGAGAGTGCACTGGGACCACTGGGGATGCAGTGCAGTGAGTCCAGAGAGTGCCCTGGCACCACTGGGGATGCAGTGCAGTGAGTCCAGAGAGTGCACTGGCACCACTGAGGATGCAGTGCAGTGACTCCAGAGAGTGCACTGGCACCACTGGCGATGCAGTGCAGTGAGTCCAGAGAGTGCACTGGCACCACTGGGGATGCAGTGCAGTGAGTCCAGAGAGTGCACTGGCACCACTGGGGATGCAATGCAGTGAGGGCAGAGAGTGCACTGGCACCACTGGGGATGCAGTGCAGTGAGTCCAGAGAGTGCACTGGCACCACTGGGGATGCAGTGCAGTGACTCCAGAGAGTGCAGAGGCACCACTGGGCTGCACTGCAGTGAGTCCTGAGAGTGCAATGGCACCACAGGGGATACCCTGCACTGAGTCCAGAGAGTGCACTGGCACCACTGGGGATGCAGCACAGTAAGTCCAGAGAGTGAACTGTCACCACTGGGGATGCAGCGCAGTGACTACAGAGAGTGCACTAGCACCACTGGGGATGCAGTGCAGTGAGTCCAGAGAGTGCACTGGCACCAGTGGGGATGCACTGCAGTGGGTCCAGAGAGTGCACTGGCACCACAGGGGATGCAGTGCAGTGAGTCCAGAGAGTGCACTGGCACCACTGGGGATGCACTGCAGTGAGTCCAGAGAGTGCACTGGCACCACTGGGGATGCAGTGCAGTGAGTCCAGAGAGTGCACTGGCTCCACTGGGGATGCACTGCACTGAGTCCAGAGAGTGCACTGGCACCACTGGAATGCAAAGAAGTGAGTCCAGAGAGTGCAATGGAACCACTGGGGATGCAGTGCAGTGAGTCCAGAGAGTGCACTGTCACCACTGGGGATGCAGTGCAGTGAGTCCAGAGAGTGCACTGGCAGTTCTGGGGATGCAGTGCAGTGAGTGCAGAGAGTGCACTAGCACAACAGGGGATGCACTGCAGTGACTCCAGAATGTGCACTGGCACCACTGGGGATGCAGTGCAGTGAGTCCAGAGAGTGCACTGGCACCACTGGTTATGCAGTGCAGTGAGTCCAGAGAGTACACTGGCACCACTGGGGATGCAGTGCAGTGAGTCCAGAGAGTGTACTGGCACCACAGGGGATGCACTGCAGTGAGTCCAGAGAGTGCACTGGCACAACAGGGGATGCAGTGCAGTTGAGTCCAGAGAGTGCACTGGCACCACTGGGGATGCACCCTGGTGAGTCCAGAGAGTGCACTGACACCACTGGGGATGCAGTGCAGTGAGTCCAGAGAGTGCACTGGCACCACTGGGGATGCAGTGCAGTGAGTCCTGAGAGTGCACTGGCACCACTGGGGATGCAGTGCAGTGAGTCCAGAGAGTGCACTGGCACTTCTGGGGATGCAGTGCAGTGAGTCCAGAGAGTGCACTGGCACCACTGGGGATGCACTGCAGTGAGTCCAGAGAGTGCACTGGCACCACTGGGGATGCAGTGCAGTGAGTCCAGAGAGTGCACTGGCACCACTGGGGATGCAGTGCAGTGAGTCCAGAGAGTGCACTGGCACAAAAGGGGATGCAGTGCAGTGAGTCCAGAGAGTGCACTGGCACCACTGGGGATGCAGTGCAGTGAGTCCAGAGAGTGCACTGGCACCACTGCGGATGCACTGCAGTGAGTCCAGAGAGTGCAGTGGCACCACTGGGGATGCAGTGTAGAGTCCAGAGAGTACACTGGCACCACTGGGGATGCAGTGCAGTGAGTCCAGAGAGTGCACTGTCAGCACTGGGGATGCAGTGCAGTGAGTCCAGAGAGTGCACTGGCACCACTGGGGATGCACTGCAGTGACTCCAGAGACTGCACTGGCACCACTGGGGATGCACTGCAGTGAGTCCAGAGAATGCACTGGCACCATGGGGATGCAGTGCAGTGACTCGAAAGAGTGCACTGGCACCACTGGGGATGCACTGCAGTGAGTCCGGAGAGTGCAATGGCACCAATGGTGATGCAGTGCAGTGATCCAGAGAGTGCACTGGAACCACTGGGGATGCAGTGCAGTGAGTCCAGAGAGTGCACTGGCACCACTGGGGATGCAGTGCAGTGAGTCCAGAGAGTGCAATGGCACCACAGGGGATGCACTGCAGTGATTCCAGAGAGTGCACTGTCACCACTGGGGATGCAGTGCAGTGAGTCCAGAGAGTGCACTGGCACCAGTGGGGGTGCAGTGCAGTGAGTCCAGAGACTGCACTGGCACCACAGGGGATGCAGTGCAGTGAGTCCAGAGAGTGCACTGGCACCACTGGGGATGCAGTGCACTGAGTCCACAGAGTGCACTCTCAGCACTGGGGATGCACTGCAGTGAGTCCAAAGAGTGCACTGGCACCACAGGGGATGCAGTGCAGTGAGACCAGAGAGTGCACTGGCACCAATGGTGATGCAGTGCAGTGAGTCCAGAGAGTGCACTGGCACCACTGGGGATGCAGTGCAGTGAGTCCTGAGAGTGCAATGGCACCACAGTGGATGCAGTGCAGTGAGTCCAGAGAGTGCTCTGGCACCACTGGGGATGCAGTGCAGTGAATCCAGAGAGTGCACTGGCACCACAGGGGATACAGTGCAGTGAGTCCAAAGAGTGCACTGGCACCAACTTTAGCTGCAGTGCTGTGAGTCCTGAGATTGCACTGGCACCACTGGGGTTTCTGTGCCTTGAGTCCAGAGACTACACTGGCACCACTGGGGTTGCACTGCAGTGAGTCCAGAGACTTCACAGGCACCACTGGGGATGCAGTGCAGTGAGTCCACAGAGTGCACTGGCACCACTGGGGATGCAGTGCAGTGAGTCCAGAGAGTGAACTGGCACCACTGGGGATGCAGTGCAGTGAGTCCAGAGAGTGCACTGGCACCAACGGAGATTCACTGCAGTGAGTCCAGAGAGTGCACTGACACCACTGGGAATGCACTGCAGTGAGTCCAGAGAGTGCACTGGCACCTCAGGGGCTGCACTGCAGTGAGTCCAGATAGTGCACTGGCACCACTGGGATGCAGTGCAGTGAGTCCAGAGAGTGCACTGGCACCACTGGGGACGCAGTGCAGTGTCTACAGAGAGTGCACTGGCACCATTGGGGATGCAGTGCAGTGAGTCCAGAGAGTGCACTGGCACCAGTGGGGATGCACTGCAGTGGGTCCAGAGAGTGCACTGGCACCAATGGGGATGCAGTGCAGTGACTCCAGAGAGTGCACTGGCACCACTGGTGATGCACTGCAGTGAGTCCAGAGAGTGCACTGGCACCAGTGGGGAAGCACTGCAGTGAGTCCAGAGAGTGCACTGGCACCACTGGGGATGCACTGCACTGAGTCCGGAGAGTGCACTGACACCACTGGGGATGCAATGCAGTGAGTCCAGAGAGTGCCCTGGCACCACTGGGGATGCAGTGCAGTGAGTCCAGAGAGTGCACTGGCACTTCTGGGGATGCAGTGCAGTGAGTGCAGAGAGTGCACTGGCACAACAGGGGATGCACTGCAGTGACTCCAGAAAGTGCACTGGCACCACTGGGGATGCACCCCGGTGAGTCCAGAGAGTGCACTGGCACCACTGGGGATGCAGTGCAGTGAGTCCAGAGACTGCACTGGCACCACTGGGGTTTTAGTGCAGTGAGTCCAGAGAGTGCACTGGCACCAATGGGGATGCAGTGCTGTGAGTCCAGAGAGTGCCCTGGCACCACTGGGGATGCAGTGAGTCCAGACAGTGCACTGGCACCACTGGGGATGCCGTTTAGTGAGTCCAGAGAGTGCACCGGCTCCAATGGCGATACACTGCAGTGAGTCCAGACAGTGCACTGGCACCACTGGTGATGCAGTGCAGTGAGTCCAGAGAGTGCACTGGCACCACTGGGGATGCAGTGCAGTGACTCCAGAGAGTGCTCTGGCACCACTGAGCTACACTGCAGTGAGTCCAGTAATTGCACTGGCACCACTGGGGATGCACTGCTGTGAGTCCAGAGACTACACTGGCACCACTGGGGATGCAGCGCAGTGAGTCCAGAGAGTGCACTGGCACCACTGTTGATGCAGTGCAGTGAGTCCAGAGAGTGCACTGGCACCACTGGGGATGCAGTGCAGTGAGTCCAGAGAGTGCACTGGCACCACTGGGGATGCACTGCAGTGAGCTCAGAGAGTGCACTGGCACCACTGGGGATGCAGTGCAGTGAGTCCAGAGAGTGCACTGGCACCACTGGGGATGCAGTGCAGTGAGTCCAGAGAGTGCACTGGCACCACTGGGGATGCACTGCAGTGAGTCCAGAGAGTGCACTGGCTCCAATGGGGATGCACTGCACTGAGTCCAGAGAGTGCACTGGCACCACTGGGGATGCACTACAGTGAGTCCAGAGAGTGCACTGGCACCACTGGGGATGCACCCCGGTGAGTCCAGAGAGTGCACTGGCACCACTGGGGATGCACTGTAGTGAGTCCAGGGAGTGCACTGGCCCCACTGGGGATGTAGTGCAGTGAGTCCACAGAGGGCACTGGCACCACTGGGGATGCAGCGCAGTGAGTCCAGAGAGTGCACTGGCACCACTGGGGATGCAGTGCAGTGAGTCCAGAGAGTGCACTGGCACCACTGGAGTTGCAGTGCAGTGAGTCCAGAGAGTGCCCTGGAACCACTGGGGATGCAGTGCAGTGACTACAGAGAGTGCACTGGCACCACTGGGGATGCAGTGCAGTGAGTCCAAAGAGTGCACTGCCACCACTGGTGATGCAGTGCAGTGAGTCCAGAGAGTGCACTGTCAGCACTGTGGATGCAGTGCAGTGAGTCCAGAGAGTGCACTGGCACCACTGGGGATGCACGGCAGTGAGTCCAGAGAGTGCACTGGCACCACTGGGGATGCAGTGCAGTGAGTCCAGAGAGTGCACTGTCACCACTGGGGATGCAGTGCAGTGAGTCCAGAGAGTGCACTGGCACAAAAGGTGATGCACTGCAGTGAGTCCAGAGAGTGCACTGGCACCACTGGGGATGTAGTGCAGTGAGTCCAGAGAGTGCACTGGCACCACTGGGGATGCACTGCAGTGAGTCCAGAGAGTGCAGTGGCACCACTGGGGATGCAGTGCACTGAGTCCAGAGAGTACACTGGCACCACTGGGTATGCAGTGCAGTGAGTGCAGAGAGTGCACTGGCACCACTGGGGATGCAGTGCAGTGAGTCCAGAGAGTGCACTGGCACCACTGGGGATGCACTGCAGTGAGTCCAGAGAGTGCACTGGCACCACTGGGGATGCACTGCCGTGAGTCCAGAGAATGCACTGGCACCACTGGGGATGCAGTGCAGTGACTCGAAAGAGTGCATTGGCACCACTGGGGATGCACTGCAGTGAGTCCGGAGAGTGCTCTGGCACCAATGGTGATGCAGTGCAGTGATCCAGAGAGTGCACTGGAACCACTGGGGATGCAGTGCAGTGAGTCCAGAGAGTGCACTGGCACCACTGGGGATGCAGTGCAGTGAGTCCATAGAGTGCACCGGCTCCACTGGCGATGCAGTGCAGTGACTCAAGAGAGTGCACTGGCACCACTGGGGATGCAGTGCAGTGAGTCCAGAGAGTGCAATGGCACCACAGGGGATGCACTGCAGTGATTCCAGAGAGTGCACTGGCACAACAGGGGATGCAGTGCAGTTGAGTCCAGAGAGTGCACTGGCACCACTGGGGATGCACCCTGGTGAGTCCAGAGAGTGCACTGACACCACTGGGGATGCAGTGCAGTGAGTCCAGAGAGTGCACTGGCACCACTGGGGATGCAGTGCAGTGAGTCCAGAGAGTGTACTGGCACCACAGGGGATGCACTGCAGTGAGTCCAGAGAGTGCACTGGCACAACAGGGGATGCAGTGCAGTTGAGTCCAGAGAGTGCAATGGCACCACTGGGGATGCACCCTGGTGAGTCCAGAGAGTGCACTGACACCACTGGGGATGCAGTGCAGTGAGTCCAGAGAGTGCACTGGCACCACTGGGGATGAAGTGCAGTGAGTCCAGAGAGTGCACTGGCACCACTGGGGATGCACTGCAGTGAGTCCAGAGAGTGCACTGTCAGCACTGGGGATGCAGTGCAGTGAGTCCAGAGAGTGCACTGGCACCACTGGGGATGCACTGCAGTGAGTCCAGAGAGTGCACTGGCACCACTGGGGATGCAGTGCAGTGAGTCCAGAGAGTGCACTGGCACCACTGGGGATGCAGTGCAGTGAGTCCAGAGAGTGCACTGGCACAAAAGGGGATGCAGTGCAGTGAGTCCAGAGAGTGCACTGGCACCACTGGGGATGCAGTGCAGTGAGTCCAGAGAGTGCACTGGCACCACTGGGGATGCACCCTGGTGAGTCCAGAGAGTGCACTGACACCACTGGGGATGCAGTGCAGTGAGTCCAGAGAGTGCACTGGCACCACTGGGGATGCAGTGCAGTGAGTCCAGAGAGTGCACTGGCACCACTGGGGATGCAGTGCAGTGAGTCCAGAGAGTGCACTGTCAGCACTGGGGATGCAGTGCAGTGAGTCCAGAGAGTGCACTGGCACCACTGGGGATGCAGTGCAGTGAGTCCAGAGAGTGCACTGGCACCACTGGGGATGCAGTGCAGTGAGTCCAGAGAGTGCACTGGCACCACTGGGGATGCAGTGCAGTGAGTCCAGAGAGTGCACTGGCACAAAAGGGGATGCAGTGCAGTGAGTCCAGAGAGTGCACTGGCACCACTGGGGATGCAGTGCAGTGAGTCCAGAGAGTGCACTGGCACCACTGGGGATGCACTGCAGTGAGTCCAGAGAGTGCAGTGGCACCACTGGGGATGCAGTGCAGTGAGTCCAGAGAGTACACTGGCACCACTGGGGATGCAGTGCAGTGAGTCCAGAGAGTGCACTGTCAGCACTGGGGATGCAGTGCAGTGAGTCCAGAGAGTGCACTGGCACCACTGGGGATGCAGTGCAGTGAGTCCAGAGACTGCACTGGCACCACTGGGGATGCACTGCAGTGAGTCCAGAGAATGCACTGGCACCATGGGGATGCAGTGCAGTGACTCGAAAGAGTGCACTGGCACCACTGGGGATGCACTGCAGTGAGTCCGGAGAGTGCCCTGGCACCAATGGTGATGCAGTGCAGTGATCCAGAGAGTGCACTGGAACCACTGGGGATGCAGTGCAGTGAGTCCAGAGAGTGCACTGGCACCACTGGGGATGCAGTGCAGTGAGTCCAGAGAGTGCAATGGCACCACAGGGGATGCACTGCAGTGATTCCAGAGAGTGCACTGTCACCACTGGGGATGCAGTGCAGTGAGTCCAGAGAGTGCACTGGCACCAGTGGGGGTGCAGTGCAGTGAGTCCAGAGACTGCACTGGCACCACAGGGGATGCAGTGCAGTGAGTCCAGAGAGTGCACTGGCACCACTGGGGATGCAGTGCACTGAGTCCACAGAGTGCACTGGCACCACGGGGGAAGCAGTGCAGTGAGTCCTGAGAGTGCAATGGCACCACTGGGGATGCAGTGCAGTGAGTCCAGAGAGTGCACTGGCACCACTGGGTATGCAGTGCAGTTAGTCCATAGAGTGCACTGGCTCCACTGGGGATGCACTGCAGTGACTCAAGAGAGTGCACAGGCACCACTGGGGATGCAGTGCAGTGAGTCCAGAGAGTGCAATGGCACCACAGGGGATGCACTGCAGTGATTCCAGAGAGTGCACTGTCACCACTGGGGATGCAGTGCAGTGAGTCCAGAGAGTGCACTGGCACCAGTGGGGGTGCAGTGCAGTGAGTCCAGAGAGTGCACTGGCACCAACTGGAGCTGCACTGCAGTGAGTCCTGAGATTGCACTGGCACTACTGGGGATGCAGTGCAGTGAGTCCAGAGACTACACTGGCACCACTGGAAATGCACTGCAGTGAGTCCAGAGAGAGCACTGGCACCACTGGGGATGCAGTGTAGTGACTCCAGAGAGTGCACTGGCACCACTGGGGATGCAGTGCAGTGAGTCCAGAGAGTACACTGGCACCTCAGGGGCTGCACTGCAGTGAGTCCAGAGAGTGCACTGGCACCACTGGGGATGCAGTGCAGTGAGTCCAGAGAGTGCACTGGCACCACTGGGGATGCACCTCGGTGAGTCCAGAGAGTGCTCTGGGAACACCGGGGATGCAGTGCAGTGAGTGCAGAGAGTGCCCTGGCACCACTGGGGATGCAGTGCAGTGAGTCCAGAGAGTGCACTGGCACCACTGGGGATGCACTGCAGTGAGTCCAGAGAGTGCACTGGCACCACTGGGGATGCAGTGCAGTGAGTCCAGAGAGTGCACTGGCACCAGTGGGGGTGCAGTGCAGTGAGTCCAGAGAGTGCACTGGCACCAACTGGAGCTGCACTGCAGTGAGTCCTGAGATTGCACTGGCACCACTGGGGATGCAGTGCAGTGAGTCCAGAGACTACACTGGCACCACTGGAAATGCACTGCAGTGACTCCAGAGAGAGCACTGGCACCACTGGGGATGCAGTGTAGTGACTCCAGGGAGTGCACTGGCACCACTGGGGATGCAGTGCAGTGAGTACAGGGAGTACACTGGCACCTCAGGGGCTCCACTGCAGTGAGTCCAGAGAGTGCACTGACACCACTGGGGATGCAGTGCGGTGAGTCCAGAGAGTGCACTGGCACCACTGGGGATGCACCTCGGTGAGTCCAGAGAGTGCTCTGGGAACACCGGGGATGCAGTGCAGTGAGTGCAGAGAGTGCACTGGCACCACTGGGGATGCAGTGCAGTGAGTGCAGAGAGTGCACTGGCAGCACTGGGGATGCACTGCACTGAGTCCAGAGAGTGCACTGGAACCACTGGGGATGCAGTGCAGTGAGTCCGGAGAGTGCACTGGCACCACTGGGGATGCAGTGCAGTGAGTCCAGAGAGTGCACTGGCACCACTGGGGATGCACTGCAGTGAGTCCAGAGAGTGCACTGGCACCACTGGGGATGCACTGCAGTGAGTCCAGAGAGTGCACTGGCACCACAGGGGCTGCAATGCAGTGACTCGAAAGAGTGCACTGGCACCACTGCGGATGCACTGCAGTGAGTCCGGAGAGTGCACTGGCACCAATGGTGATGCAGTGCACTGAGTCCAGAGAGTGCAGTGGCACCACTGGGGATGCAGTGCAGTGAGTCCAGAGAGTGCACTGTCACCACTGGGGATGCAATGCAGTGAGTCCAGAGAGTGCACTGGCACCACTGGGGATGCAGTGCAGTGAGTCCAGAGAGTGCACTGGCACCACTGGGGATGCACCTCGGTGAGTCCAGAGAGTGCTCTGGGAACACCGGGGATGCAGTGCAGTGAGTGCAGAGAGTGCCCTGGCACCACTGGGGATGCAGTGCAGTGAGTCCAGAGAGTGCACTGGCACCACTGGGGATGCACTGCAGTGAGTCCAGAGAGTGCACTGGCACCACTGGGGATGCAGTGCAGTGAGTCCAGAGAGTGCACTGGCACCAGTGGGGGTGCAGTGCAGTGAGTCCAGAGAGTGCACTGGCACCAACTGGAGCTGCACTGCAGTGAGTCCTGAGATTGCACTGGCACCACTGGGGATGCAGTGCAGTGAGTCCAGAGACTACACTGGCACCACTGGAAATGCACTGCAGTGACTCCAGAGAGAGCACTGGCACCACTGGGGATGCAGTGTAGTGACTCCAGGGAGTGCAATGGCACCACTGGGGATGCAGTGCAGTGAGTACAGGGAGTACACTGGCACCTCAGGGGCTCCACTGCAGTGAGTCCAGAGAGTGCACTGACACCACTGGGGATGCAGTGCGGTGAGTCCAGAGAGTGCACTGGCACCACTGGGGATGCACCTCGGTGAGTCCAGAGAGTGCTCTGGGAACACCGGGGATGCAGTGCAGTGAGTGCAGAGAGTGCACTGGCACCACTGGGGATGCAGTGCAGTGAGTGCAGAGAGTGCACTGGCAGCACTGGGGATGCACTGCACTGAGTCCAGAGAGTGCACTGGAACCACTGGGGATGCAGTGCAGTGAGTCCGGAGAGTGCACTGGCACCACTGGGGATGCAGTGCAGTGAGTCCAGAGAGTGCACTGGCACCACTGGGGATGCACTGCAGTGAGTCCAGAGAGTGCACTGGCACCACTGGGGATGCACTGCAGTGAGTCCAGAGAGTGCACTGGCACCACAGGGGCTGCAATGCAGTGACTCGAAAGAGTGCACTGGCACCACTGCGGATGCACTGCAGTGAGTCCGGAGAGTGCACTGGCACCAATGGTGATGCAGTGCACTGAGTCCAGAGAGTGCAGTGGCACCACTGGGGATGCAGTGCAGTGAGTCCAGAGAGTGCACTGTCACCACTGGGGATGCAATGCAGTGAGTCCAGAGAGTGCACTGGCACCACTGGGGATGCAGTGCAGTGAGTCCAGAGAGTGCACTGGCACCACTGGGGATGCACTGCAGTGATTCCAGAGAGTGCACTGGCACCACTGGGGATGCAGTGCAGTGAGTCCAGAGAGTGCACTGGCACCACTGGTGAAGCACTGCAGTGAGTCCAGAGAGTGCACTGGCACCACTGGGGATGCACTGCAGTGAGTCCAGAGAGTGCACTGGCACCACTGGGGATGCAGTGCAGTGAGTCCAAAGAGTGCACTGGCACCACTGGGGATGCAGTGCTTGAGTGCAGAGAGTGCACTGGCACCACTAGGGATGCAGTGCAGTGAGTCCAGAGAGTGGACTGGCACCACTGGGGATGGAGTGCAGTGAGTCCAAAGAGTGCACTGGCACCACTGGGGATGCACTGCAGTGAGTCCAGAGAGTGCACTGGCTCCACTGGGGATGCACTGTAGTGAGTCCGGAGACTGCACAGGCACCACTGGGGATGCAGTGCAGTGACTCCAGAGAGTGCACTGGCACCACTGGGGATGCAGTGCAGTGAGTGCAGAGAGTGCACTGGCACCACTGGGGATGCAATGCAGTGAGTCCAGAGAGTGCACTGGCACCACTGGGGATGCACTGCAGTGAATCCAGAGAGTGCACGGGCACCACTGGTTATGCAGTGCAGTTGAGTCCAGAGAGTGCACTGGCACCTTGGGGATGCATTGGAGTGAGTCCAGAGAGCGCACTGGCACCACTGGGGATGCAGTGCAGTGAGTCCAGAGAGTGCACTGGCACCAGTGGGGGTGCACTGCAGTGAGTCCAGAGAGTGCACTGGCACCACTGGGGTTGCAGTGCAGTGAGTCCAGAGAGTGCACTGGCACCACTGGGGATGCACTGCAGTGAGTCCAGAGAGTGCACTGGCACCACTGGGAATGCAGTGCAGTGAGTCCAGAGAGTGCACTGGCACCACTGGGGATGCAGTGCAGTGAGTCCAGAGAGTGCACTTGCACCACTGGGGATGCACTGCAGTGAGGGCAGAGAGTGCACTGGCACCACTGGGGATGCACTGCAGTGAGGGCAGAGAGTGCACTGGCACCACTGGGGATGCAGTGCAGTGAGTCCAGAGAGTGCACTGGCACCACTGGGGATGCACCCCCGTGAGCCCAGAGATTGCACTGGCACCACTGGGGATGCACTGCAGTGAGTGCAGAGAGTGCACTGGCACCTCTGGGGATGCACTGCAGTGAGGGCAGAGAGTGCACTGGCACCACTGGAGATGCAGAGCAGTGAGTCCAGAGAGTGCCCTGGCACCACTGGGGATGCAGTGCAGTGAGTCCAGAGAGTGCACTGGCACCATTGGGGATGCAATGCAGTGAGTCCAGAGAGTGCACTGGCACCACTGTGGATGCACTGCAGTGAGTCCAGAGAGTGCACTGGCACCACTGGGGATGCACTGCAGTGATTCCGGAGAGTGCACTGGCACCACTGGGGATGCAGTGCAGTGAGTCCAGAGAGTGCACTGGCACCACTGGGGATGCACTGCAGTGAGTCCAGAGAGTGCACTGGCACCACTGGGGATGCACTGCAGTGAGTCCAGAGAGTGCACTTGCACCACTGGGGATGCACTGCAGTGAGTCCAGAGAGTGCACTGGCACCACTGGGGATGCTGTGCAGTGACTCCAGAGAGTGCAGAGGCACCACTGTTGGTGCAGTGCTGTGACTCCAGTGAGTGCACTGGCACCACTGGGGATGCAGTGCAGTGAGTCCAGAGAGTGCACTGGCACCACTGGGGATGCAGAGCAGTGAGTCCAGAGAGTGCACTGGCACCACTGGGGATGCACTGCAGTGAGTCCGGAGAGTGCCCTGGCACCAATGGTGATGCAGTGCAGTGAGTCCAGAGAGTGCACTGGCACCACTGGGGATGCAGTGCAGTGAGTCCAGAGAGTGCACTGGCACAACTGGGGATGCAATGCAGTGAGTCCAGAGAGTGCACTGGCACCACTGGGGATGCAGTGCAGTGACTCCAGAGAGTGCACTGGCACCACTGGGGATGCACTGCAGTGATTCAAGAGAGTGCACTGGCACCACTGGGGATGCAGTGCAGTGAGTCCAGAGAGTGCACTGACACTACTGGGGATGCAGTGCAGTGAGTCCAGAGAGTGCACTGGCACCACTGGGGATGCACTGCAGTGAGTCCAGAGAGTGCACTGGCACCACTGGGGATGCAGTGCAGTGAGTGCAGAGAGTGCACTGGCACCACTGGGGATGCAGTGCAGTGAGTGCAGAGAGTGCACTGGCACCACTGGGGATGCAATGCAGTGAGTCCAGAGAGTGCACTGGCACCACTGGGGATGCACTGCAGTGAGTCCAGAGAGTGCACGGGCACCACTGGGGATGCAGTGCAGTTGAGTCCAGAGAGTGCACTGGCACCACTGGGGATGCAGTGCGGTGAGTCCAGAGAGTGCACAGGCACCACTGGGGATGCACTGCAGTGAGTCCAGAGAGTGCACTGGCACCACTGGGAATGCAGTGCAGTGACTCAGAGAGTGCACTGGCACCACTGGGGATGCACTGCAATGAGTCCAGATAGTGCACTGGCACCACTGGGGATGCAGTGCAGTGAGTCCAGAGAGTGCACTGGCACTACTGGGGATGCACTGCAGTGAGTCCAGAGAGTGCACTGGCACCACTGTTGATGCAGTGCAGTGAGTCCAGAGAGTGCACTGGCACCACTGGGGATGCAGTGCAGTGAGTCCAGAGAGTGCACTGGCACCACTGGGGATGCAGTGCAGTGAGTGCAGAGAGTGCACTGGCACCACGGGGGATGCACTGCAGTGAGTCCAGAGAGTGCACTGGCACCACTGGGGATGCAGTGCAGTGAGTCCAGAGAGTGCACTGGCACCACTGGGGATGCACCCCGGTGAGCCCAGAGATTGCACTGGCACCACTGGGGATGCACTGCAGTGAGTGCAGAGAGTGCACTGGCACCACTGGGGATGCACTGCAGTGAGGGCAGAGAGTGCACTGGCACCACTGGGGATGCAGTGCAGTGAGTCCAGAGAGTGCACTGGCACCACTGGGGATGCAGTGCAGTGAGTCCAGAGAGTGCACTGACACTACTGGGGATGCAGTGCAGTGAGTCCAGAGAGTGCACTGGCACCACTGGGGATGCACTGCAGTGAGTCCAGAGAGTGCACTGGCACCACTGGGGATGCAGTGCAGTGACTCCAGAGAGTGCAGAGGCACCACTGTTGATGCAGTGCTGTGACTCCAGAGAGTGCACTGGCACCACTGGGGATGCACTGCAGTGAGGCCAGAGAGTGCACTGGCACCACTGGTGATGCAGTGCAGTGACTCCAGAGAGTGCACTGGCACCACTGGCGATGCAGTGCAGTGACTCCAGAGAGTGCACTGGCAGCACTGGGGATGCACTGCAGTGAGTCCAGAGAGTGCTCTGGCACCACTGGGGATGCAGTTCAGTGAGTCCAGAGAGTGCACTGGCACCACTGGGGATACACTGCAGTGACTCCAGAGAGTGCACTGGCACCACTGTTGATGCAGTGCAGTGAGTCCAGAGAGTGCACTGGCACCACTGGGGATGCAGTGCAGTGAGTCCAGAGACTGCACTGGCACCAACTGGAGCTGCACTGCAGTGAGTCCTGAGATTGCACTGGCACCACTGGGGATGCACTACAGTGAGTCCAGAGACTATACTGGCACCACTGGGGATGCAGCGCACTGAGTCCAGAGAGTGCACTGGCACCACTGTTCATGCAGTGCAGTGAGTCCAAAGAGTGCACTGGCACCAATGGGGATGCAGTGCATGAGTGCAGAGAGTGCACTGGCTCCACTGGGGATGCAGTGCAGTGAGTCCAGAGAGTGCACTGGCACCACTGGGGATGGAGTGCAGTGAGTCCAGAGAGTGCACTGGCACCACTGGGGATGCAGTGCAGTGAGTCCAGAGAGTGCACTGGCTCCACTGGGGATGAACTGTAGTGAGTCCAGAGACTGCACAGGCACCACTGGGGATGCAGTGCAGTGACTCCAGAGAGTGCACTGGCACCACTGGGGATGTAGTGCAGTGAGTGCAGAGAGTGCAGTGGCACCACTGGGGATGGACTGCAGTGAGTCCAGAGAGTGCACTTGCACCACTGGGGATGCACTGCAGTGAGTCCAGAGAGTGCACGGGCACCACTGGGGATGCAGTGCAGTTGAGTCCAGAGAGTGCACTGGCACCACTGGGGATGCAGTGCGGTGAGTCCAGAGAGTGCACTGGCACCAGTGCGGAAGCAGTGCAGTGAGTCCAGAGAGTGCACTGGCACCACTGGGGATGCACTGCAGTGAGTCCAGAGAGTGCACTGGCACCACTTGGGATGCACTGCAGTGAGTCCAGAGAGTGCACTGGCACCACTGGGAATGCAGTGCAGTGACTCAGAGAGTGCACTGGCACCACTGGGGATGCACTGCAATGAGTCCAGATAGTGCACTGGCACCACTGGGGATGCAGTGCAGTGAGTGCAGAGAGTGCACTGGCACCACTGGGGATGCAGTGCAGTGAGTCCAGAGAGTGCACTGGCACCACTGGGGATGCAGCGCGGTGAGTCCAGAGAGTGCACTGGCACTACTGGGGATGCACTGCAGTGAGTCCAGAGAGTGCACTGGCACCACTGCGGATGCACTGCAGTGAGTCCAGAGAGTGCACTGGCACCACTGGGGATGCAGTGCAGTGAGTCCAGAGAGTGCACTGGCACCACTGGGGATGCAGTGCAGTGAGTGCAGAGAGTGCACTGGCACCACGGGGGATGCACTGCAGTGAGTCCAGAGAGTGCACTGGCACCACTGGGGATGCAGTGCAGTGAGTCCAGAGAGTGCACTGGCACCACTGGGGATGCACCCCGGTGAGCCCAGAGATTGCACTGGCACCACTGGGGATGCACTGCAGTGAGTGCAGAGAGTGCACTGGCACCACTGGGGATGCACTGCAGTGAGGGCAGAGAGTGCACTGGGACCACTGGGGATGCAGTGCAGTGAGTCCAGAGAGTGCCCTGGCACCACTGCGGATGCAGTGCAGTGAGTCCAGAGAGTGCACTGGCACCACTGAGGATGCAGTGCAGTGAGTCCAGAGAGTGCACTGGCACCACTGGGGATGCAATGCGGTGAGTCCAGAGAGTGCACTAGCACCACTGGGGATGCAGTGCAGTGAGTCCAGAGAGTGCACTGGCTCCACTGGGGATGCAATGCAGTGAGGGCAGAGAGTGCACTGGCACCACTGGGGATGCACTGCAGTGAGGGCAGAGAGTGCACTGGCACCACTGGGGATGCAGTGCAGTGAGTGCAGAGAGTGCACTGGCACCACTGGGGATGCACTGCAGTGAGGGCAGAGAGTGCACTGGCACCACTGGGGATGCAGTGCAGTGAGTGCAGAGAGTGCACTGGCACCACTGGGGATGCACTGCAGTGAGGGCAGAGAGTGCACAGGCACCACTGGGGATGCAGTGCAGTGAGTCCAGAGAGTGCACTGGCACCACTGGGGATGCACTGCAGTGAGTGCAGAGAGTGCACTGGCACCACGGGGGATGCACTGCAGTGAGTCCAGAGAGTGCACTGGCACCACTGGGGATGCAGTGCAGTGAGTCCAGAGAGTGCATTGGCACCACAGTGGTGCCTCTGCACTCTCTGGAGTCACTGCACTGCATCCCCAGTGGTGCCAGTGCACTCTCTGGACTCACTGTAGTGCATCCCCAGTGGTGCCAGTGCACTCTCTGGACTCACTGCACTGCATCCCCAGTGGTGCCAGTGCACTCTCTGAGCTCACTGCAGTGCATCCCCAGTGATGCCAGTGCACTCTCTGGACTCACTGCACTGCATCCCCAGTGGTGCCAGTGCACTCTCTGGACTCACTGCACTGCATCAACAGTGGTGCCAGTGCACTCTCTGCACTCACTGCACTGCATCCCCACTGGTGCCAGTGTAGTCTCTGGACTCACAGCAGTGCATCCCCAGTGGTGCCAGTGCAACTACTGGACTCACTGCAGTGTAGCTCAGTGGTGCCAGAGCACTCTCTGGACTCACTGCACTGCATCCCCAGTGGTGCCAGTGCACTCTCTGGACTCACTGCAGTGTATCGCCATTGGAGCCGGTGCACTCTCTGGACTCACTATACTGCATCCCCAGTGGTGCCAGAGAACTCTCTGGTCTCACTGCAGTGCATCCCCAGTGGTGCCAGTGCACTCTCTGGACTCACTGTATCCCCAGTGGTGCCAGGGCACTCTCTGGACTCACAGCACTGCATCCCCATTGGTGCCAGTGCACTCTCTGCACTCACTGCACTGCATCCCCAGTGGTGCCAGTGCACTCTCTGGACTCACTGCACTGCCTCCCCTGTGGTGCCAGTACACTCTCTGGACTCACTGCAGTGCATCACCAGTGGTGCCAGTGTACTCTCTGGACTCACTGCACTGCATCCTCAGCGGTGCCAGTGCACTCTCTGGACTCACTGCAGTGCATCCCCAGTGGTGCCAGTGCACTCTCTGCACTCACTGCACTGCATCCCCAGTGGTTCCATTGCACTCTCTGGACTCACTGCATTGGATCCCCAGTGGTGTCAGTGCACTCTCTGGACTCAGTGCAGTGCATCCCCAGTGGTGCCAGTGCACTCTCTGGACTCACTGCAGTGCTTCCCCACTGGTGCCAGTGCACTCTCTGGACTCACTGCACTGCATCACCAGTGGTGCCAGTGCACTCTCTGGACTCACTGCAGTGCATCACCAGTGGTGCCAGTGCACTCTCTGGAGTCACTGCACTGCATCCCCAGTGGTGCCACTGCACTCTCTGGAGTCCCTGCACTGCATCCCCAGTGGTGCCAGTGCACTCTCTGGACTCACTGCACTGCATCCCCAGTGGTGCCTGTGCACTCTCTGGACTCACTGTAGTGCATCCTCAGTGGTGCCAGTGCACTCTCTGGACTCACTGCACTGCATCCCCAGTGGTGCCAGTGCACTCTCTGAGCTCACTGCAGTGCATCCCCAGTGATGCCAGTGCACTCTCTGGACTCACTGCACTGCATCCCCAGTGGTGCCAGTGCACTCTCTGGACTCACTGCACTGCATCAACAGTGGTGCCAGTGCACTCTCTGCACTCACTGCAGTGCATCCCCAGTGGTGCCAGTGCACTCTCTGCACTCACTGCAGTGCATCCCCACTGGTGCCAGTGTAGTCTCTGGACTCACAGCAGTGCATCCCCAGTGGTGCCAGTGCAACTACTGGACTCACTGCAGTGTAGCTCAGTGGTGCCAGAGCACTCTCTGGACTCACTGCACTGCATCCCCAGTGGTGCCAGTGCACTCTCTGGACTCACTGCAGTGTATCGCCATTGGAGCCGGTGCACTCTCTGGACTCACTAAACTGCATCCCCAGTGGTGCCAGAGAACTATCTGGTCTCACTGCAGTGCATCCCCAGTGGTGCCAGTGCACTCTCTGGACTCACTGTATCCCCAGTGGTGCCAGTGCACTCTCTGGACTCACAGCACTGCATCCCCATTGGTGCCAGTGCACTCTCTGGACACACTGCACTGCATCCCCAGTGGTGCCAGTGCACTCTCTGGACTCACTGCACTGCATCCCCTGTGGTGCCAGTACACTCTCTGGACTCACTGCAGTGCATCACCAGTGGTGCCAGTGTACTCTCTGGACTCACTGCACTGCATCCTCAGCGGTGCCAGTGCACTCTCTGGACTCACTGCAGTGCATCCCCAGTGGTGCCAGTGCACTTTCTGGAGTCACTGCAGTGCATCCCCTGTTGTGCCAGTGCACTCTCTGCACTCACTGCACTGCATCCCCAGAAGTGCCAGTGCACTCTCTGGACTCACTGCACTGCATCCCCAGTGGTTCCATTGCACTCTCTGGACTCACTGCATTGGATCCCCAGTGGTGTCAGTGCACTCTCTGGACTCAGTGCAGTGCATCCCCAGTGGTGCCAGTGCACTCTCTGGACTCACTGCAGTGCTTCCCCACTGGTGCCAGTGCACTCTCTGGACTCACTGCAGTGCATCACCAGTGGTGCCAGTGCACTCTCTGGACTCACTGCAGTGCATCACCAGTGGTGCCAGTGCACTCTCTGGAGTCACTGCACTGCATCCCCAGTGGTGCCAGTGCACTCTCTGGACTCCCTGCACTGCATTCCCAGTGGTGCCAGTGCACTCTCTGGACTCACTGCACTGCATCCCCAGTGGTGCCAGTGCACTCTCTGGACTCACTGCACTGCATCCCCAGTGGTGCCTGTGCACTCTCCGGACTCACTGCACTGCATCCCTAATGGTGCCAGTGCACTCTCTGGACTCACTGCACTGCATCCCCAGTGGTGCCAGTGCACTCTCTGCACTCACTGCACTGCATCCCCGGTGTTCCCAGAGCACTCTCTGGACTCACCGAGGTGCATCCCCAGTGGTGCCAGTGCACTCTCTGGACTCACTGCACTGCATCCCCAGTGGTGCCACTGCACTCTCTGGACTCACTGCAGTGCAGCCCCTGAGGTGCCAGTGTACTCTCTGGACTCACTGCACTGCATCCCCAGTGGTGACAGTGCACTCTCTGGAATCACTGCAGTGCATCCCCTGTGGTGCCATTGCACTCTCTGGACCCACTGCACTGCATCCCCAGTGGTGCCTGTGCACTCTCTTGAGTCACTGCACTGCATCTCCAGTGGAGCCAGTGCACTCTATGAACTAACTGCACTGCATACCCAGTGGTGCCAGTGCACTCTCTGGACTCACTGCACTGCATCCCCAGTGGTGCCAGTGCACTCTCTGGACTCACTGTACTGCATCCCCATTGGTTCCAGTGCACTCTCTGGATCACTGCACTGCATCACCATTGGTGCCAGGGCACTCTCCGGACTCACTGCAGTGCATCCCCAGTGGTGCCAGTGCACTCTTTCGAGTCACTGCACTGCATCCCCAGTGGTGCCAGTGCATTTTCTGGACTCACTGCAGTGCATCCGTATTGGTGCCAGTGCAGTCTCTGGAGTCACTGCAGTGCATCCCCAGTGGTGCCAGTGCACTCTCTGGACTCACTGCACTGCATCCCCAGTGCTGACAGTGCACTCTGGACTCACTGCACTGCATCCCCAGTGGTGCCAGTGTACTCTCTGGACTCAGTGCACTGCATCCCCAGTGGTGCCAGTGCACTCTCTGGACTCACTGCACTGCATCCCCAGTGGTGCCAGTGCACTCTCTGGACTCACTGCACTGCATCCCCAGTGGTGCCAGTGCACTCTCTGGACTCACTGCGCTGCATCCCCATTGGTGCCAGTGCACTCTCTGGACTCACTGCAGTGCATCCCCAGTGTTGCCAGTGCACTCTCTGGACTCACTGCACTGCATCCTCAGTGGTGCCAGTGCACTCTCTGGACTCACTGCACTGCATCCCCAGTGGTGCCAGTGCACTCTCTGGACTCACTGCACTGCATCACCAGTGGTGGCAGTGTACTCTCTGGAGTCACTGCACTGCATCCCCAGTGGAGACAGTGCACTCTCTGTAGTCACTGCGCTGCATCCCCAGTGGTTCCAGGGCACTCTCTCGACTCACTGCACTGCAACTCCAGTGGTGCCAGTGCACTCTCTGGACTCACTGCAGTGCATCCCCAGTGGTGCCAGTGCACTCTCTGGAGTCACTGCGCTGCATCCCCAGTGGTGTTAGTGCCCTCTGTGGACTCACTGCACTACATCCCCTGTGGGGCCAGTGCACTCTCTGGACTCACTGCAGTGCATCCCCAGTGGTGCGAGAGCACTCTCTGGACTCACCGGGGTGCATCCCCAGTGGTGCCAGTGCACTCTCTGGACTCACTGCAGTGCATCCCCAGTGGTGCCAGTGCACTCTGTGGACTCACTGCAGTGCATCCCCAGTGTTGCCAGTGCACTCTCTGGAGTCACTGCACTGCATCCTCAGTGGTGCCAGTGCACTCTCTGCACTCACTGCACTGCATCCCCAGTGGTGCCAGTGCACTCTCTGGACTCACTGCAGTGCATCCCCAGTGGTGCCAGTGCACTCTCTGGACTCACTGCACTGCATCCCCAGTGGTGCCAGTGCACTCTCCGGACTCACTGCACTGCATCCCTAATGGTGCCAGTGCACTCTGTGGACTCACTGCACTGCATCCCCAGTGGTGCCAGTGCACTCTCTGGACTCACCGAGGTGCATCCCCAGTGGTGCCAGTGCACTCTCTGGACTCACTGCAGTGCAGCCCCTGAGGTGCCAGTGTACTCTCTGGACTCACTGCACTGCATCCCCTGTGGTGCCATTGCACTCTCTGGACCCACTGCACTGCATCCCCAGTGGTGCCTGTGCACTCTCTTGAGTCACTGCACTGCATTCCCAGTGGAGCCAGTGCACTCTATGGACTAACTGCACTGCATACCCAGTGGTGCCAGTGCACTCTCTGGACTCACTGCACTGCATCCCCAGTGGTGCCAGTGCACTCTCTGGACTCACTGTACTGCATCCCCATTGGTTCCAGTGCACTCTCTGGATCACTGCACTGCATCACCATTGGTGCCAGGGCACTCTCCGGACTCACTGCAGTGCATCCCCAGTGGTGCCAGTGCACTCTTTCGAGTCACTGCACTGCATCCCCAGTGGTGCCAGTGCATTCTCTGGACTCACTGCAGTGCAACCGTATTTGTGCCAGTGCAGTCTCTGGAGTCACTTCAGTGCATCCCCAGTGGTGCCAGTGCACTCTCTGGACTCACTGCACTGCATCCCCAGTGCTGACAGTGCACTCTGGACTCACTGCACTGCATCCCCAGTGGTGCCACTGCACTCTCTGGACTCACTGCACTGCATCCCCAGTGGTGCCAGTGCACTCTCTGGACTCACTGCACTGCATCCCCAGTGGTGCCAGTGCACTCTCTGGACTCACTGCAGTGCATCCCCTTTTGTGCCAGTGCACTCTGTGGACTCACTGCACTGCATCCCCAGTGCTGACAGTGCACTCTCTGGACTCACTGCACTGCATCACCTGTGGTGGCAGTGTACTCTCTGGAGTCACTGCACTGCATCCCCAGTGGAGACAGTGCACTCTCTGTAGTCACTGCGCTGCATCCCTAGTGGTTCCAGGGCACTCTCTCGACTCACTGCACTGCAACTCCAGTGGTGCCAGTGCACTCTCTGGACTCACTGCAGTGCATCCCCAGTGGTGCCAGTGCACTCTCTGGAGTCACTGCGCTGCATCCCCAGTGGTGTTAGTGCCCTCTGTGGACTCACTGCACTACATCCCCTGTGGGGCCAGTGCACTCTCTGGACTCACTGCAGTGCATCCCCAGTGGTGCGAGAGCACTCTCTGGACTCACCGGGGTGCATCCCCAGTGGTGCCAGTGCACTCTCTGGACTCACTGCACTGCATCCCCAGTGGTGCCAGTGCACTCTGTGGACTCACTGCAGTGCATCCCCAGTGTTGCCAGTGCACTCTCTGGAGTCACTGCACTGCATCCCCAGTGGTGCCAGTGCACTCTCTGGACTCACTGCACTGCATCCCCAGTGGTGCCAGTGCACTCTCTGGACTCACTGCACTGCATCCCCAGTGGTGCCAGTGCACTCTCTGGATTCACTGCACTGCATCCCCAGTGGTGCTAGTGCACTCTCTGGACTCACTGCAGTGCATCCCCAGTGGTGCCAGTGCACTCTTTCGACTCACTGCACTGCATCCCCAGTTGTGCCAGTGCACTCTCTGGACTCACTGCAGTGCATCCCCAGTGGTGCCAGTGCACTCTCTGGACTCACTGCAGTGCTTCCGCACTGGTGCCAGTGCACTATCTGCACTCACTGCACTGCATCAACAGTGGTGCCTCTGCATTCTCTGGAGTCACTGCACTGCATCCCCAGTGCTGACAGTGCACTCTCTGGACTCACTGTAGTGCATCCCCAGTGGTGCCAGTGCACTCTCTGGACTCACTGCACTGCATCCCCAGTGGTGCCAGTGCACTCTCTGGAGTCACAGCACTGCATCAACAGTGGTGCCTCTGCACTCTCTGGAGTCACTGCACTGCATCCCCAGTGGTGCCAGTGCACTCTCTGGACTCACTGTAGTGCATCCCCAGTGGTGCCAGTGCACTCTCTGGACTCACTGCAGTGCATCCCCAGTAGTGCCAGTGCACTCTCTGGACTCACTGCACTGCATCCCCAGTGGTGCCAGTGCACTCTCTGGACTCACTGCACTGCATCAACAGTGGTGCCAGTGCACTCTCTGCACTCACCGCATTGCATCCCCAGTGGTGCCAGTGTAGTCTCTGGACTCACAGCAGTGCATCCCCAGTGGTGCCTGTGCAACTACTGGACTCACTGCAGTGTAGCTCAGTGGTGCCAGAGCACTCCCTGGACTCACTGCACTGCATCCCCAGTGGTGCCAGTGCACTCTCTGGACTCACTGCACTGCATCCCCAGTGGTGCCAGTGCACTCTCTGGACTCACTGCAATGTATCGCCATTGGAGCCGGTGCACTCTCTGGACTCACTGCACTGCATCCCCAGTGGTGCCAGTGCACTGTCTGGACTCACTGCATCCCCAGTGGTGCCAGGGCACTCTCTGGACTCAAAGCACTGCATCCCCATTGGTGCCAGTGCACTCTCTGGACTCACTGCACTAAAACCCCAGTGGTGCCAGTGCAGTCTCTGGACTCACTGCTCTGCATCCCCAGTGGTGCCAGTGCACTCTCTGGACTCACCGGGGTGCATCCCCAGTGGTGCCAGTGCACTCTCTGGACTCACTGCACTGCATCCCCTGTGGTGCCAGTACACTCTCTGGACTCACTGCAGTGCATCCCCAGTGGTGCCAGTGTACTCTCAGGACTCACTGCACTGCATCACCAGCGGTGCCAGTGCACTCTCTGGACTCACTGCAGTGCATCCCCAGTGGTGCCAGTGCACTTTCTGGACTCACTGCAGTGCATCCCCTTTTGTGCCAGTGCACTCTCTGCACTCACTGCACTGCATCCCCAGAAGTGCCAGTGCACTCTCTGGACTCACTGCACTGCATCCCCAGTGGTTCCATTGCACTCTCTGGACTCACTGCATTGGATCCCCAGTGGTGTCAGTGCACTCTCTGGACTCAGTGCAGTGCATCCCCAGTGGTGCCAGTGCACTCTCTGGACTCACTGCAGTGCTTCCCCAGTGGTGCCAGTGCACTCTCTGTAGTCACTGCACTGCATCCCCAGTGGTGCCAGTGCACTCTCTGGACTCACTGCACTTCATCCCCAGTGGTGCCAGTGCAATCTCTGGACTCACTGCATTGCATCCCTAGTGGTGCCAGTGCACTCTCTGGACTCACTGCACTGCATCCCCAGTGGTGCCACTGCACTCTCTGGACTCACTGCACTGCATCACCATTGGTGCCAGGGCACTCTCCGGACTCACTGCAGTGCATCCGCAGTGGTGCCAGTGCACTCTTTCGAGTCACTGCAGTGCATCCCCAGTGGTGCCAGTGCACTCTCTGGACTCACTGCACTGCATCCCCAGTGGTGCCAGTGCACTCTCTGGACTCACTGCACTGCATCCCCAGTGTTCCCAGAGCACTCTCTGGACTCACTGCAGTGCATCCCCAGTGGTGCCAGTGCACTCTCTGGACTCACTGCACTGCATCCCCAGTGGTGCCACTGCACTCTCTGGACTCACTGCACTGCATCACCATTGGTGCCAGGGCACTCTCCGGACTCACTGCAGTGCATCCCCAGTGGTGCCAGTGCACTCTTTCGAGTCACTGCACTGCATCCGCATTAGTGCCAGTGCATTCTCTGGACTCATTGCAGTGCATCCCCAGTGGTGCCAGTGCACTCTCTGGACTCACTGCACTGCATCCCCAGTGGTGCCAGTGCACTCTCCGGACTCACTGCACTGCATCCCTAATGGTTCCAGGGCACTCTCTGGACTCACTGCACTGCATCCCCAGTGGTGCCAGTTCACTCTCTGCACTCACCGCACTTCATCCCCGGTGTTCCCAGAGCACTCTCTGGACTCACCGAGGTACATCCCCAGTGGTGCCAGTGCACTCTCTGGACTCACTGCACTGCATCCCCAGTGGTGCCAGTGCACTCTCTGGACTCACTGCAGTGCAGCCCCTGAGGTACCAGTGTACTCTCTGGACTCACTGCACTGCATCCCCAGTGGTGACAGTGCACTCTCTGGAATCACTGCAGTGCATCCGATGTGGTGCCATTGCACTCTCTGGACTCACTGCACTGCATCCCCAGTGGTGCCTGTGCACTCTCTTGAGTCACTGCACTGCATCCCCAGTGGTGCCAGTGCACTCTCTGGACTCACTGCAGTGCATCCCCAGTGGTTCCAGTGCACTCTCTGGATCACTGCACTGCATCACCATTGGTGCCAGGGCACTCTCCGGACTCACTGCAGTGCATCCCCAGTGGTGCCAGTGCACTCTTTCGAGTCACTGCACTGCATCCCCAGTGGTGCCAGTGCATTCTCTGGACTCACTGCAGTGCATTCTTATTGGTGCCAGTGCAGTCTCTGGACTCACTGCACTGCATCCCCAGTGGTGCCAGTGCACTCTCTGGACTCACTGCACTGCATCCCCAGTGGTGCCACTGCACTCTCTGGACTCACTGCACTGCATCCCCAGTGGTGCCAGTGTACTCTCTGGACTCAGTGCACTGCATCCCCAGTGGTGCCACTGCACTCTCTGGACTCACTGCAGTGCATCCCCAGTGGTGCCAGTGCACTCTCTGGACTCACTGCACTGCATCCCCAGTGGTGCCAGTGCACTCTCTGGACTCACTGCAGTGCATCCCCTTTTGTGCCAGTGCACTCTCTGGACTCACTGCACTGCATCCCCATTGGTGCCAGTGCACTCTCTAGAGTCACTGCACTGCATCCCCAGTGGTGCCAGTGCACTCTCCGGACTCACTGCACTGCATCCCCAGTGCTGACAGTGCACTCTCTGGACTCACTGCACTGCATCCCCAGTGCTGACAGTGCACTCTCTGTAGTCACTGCGCTGCATCCCCAGTGGTTCCAGGGCACTCTCTCGACTCACTGCACTGCAACTCCAGTGGTGCCAGTGCACTCTCTGGACTCACTGCACTGAATCCCCAGTGGTGCCAGTGCACTCTCTGGACTCACTGCGCTGCATCCCCAGTGGTGTTAGTGCCCTCTGTGGACTCACTGCACTACATCCCCTCTGGGGCCAGTGCACTCTCTGGACTCACTGCAGTGCATCCCCAGTGGTGCGAGTGCACTTTCTGGACTCACCGGGGTGCATCCCCATTGGTGCCAGTGCACTCTCTGGACTCACTGCAGTGCATCCCCAGTGGTGCCAGTGCACTCTGTGGACTCACTGCAGTGCATCCCCAGTGTTGCCAGTGCACTCTCTGGAGTCACTGCACTGCATCCCCAGTGGTGCCAGTGCACTCTCTGGACTCACTGCACTGCATCCCCAGTGGTGCCAGTGCACTCTCTGGACTCACTGCACTGCATCCCATTGGTGCTAGTGCACTCTCTGGACTCACTGCACTGCATCCCATGTGGTGCCAGTGCACTCTCTGGACTCACTGCACTGCATCCCCAGTTGTGCCAGTGCACTCTCTGCACTCACTGCACTGCATCCCCAGTGGTGCCAGTGCACTCTCTGGACTCACTGCACTGCATCACCATTGGTGCCAGGGCACTCTCCGGACTCACTGCAGTGCATCCGCAGTGGTGCCAGTGCACTATTTCGAGTCACTGCAGTGCATCCCCAGTGGTGCCAGTGCACTCTCTGGACTCACTGCAGTGCATCCCCAGTGGTGCCAGTGCACTCTTTCGAGTCACTGCACTGCATCCCCATTAGTGCCAGTGCATTCTCGAGACTCATTGCAGTGCATCCCCAGTGGTGCCAGTGCACTCTCTGGACTCACTGCACTGCATCCCCAGTGGTACCAGTGCACTCTCTGGACTCACTGCGCTGCATCCCTAATGGTGCCAGTGCACTCTCTGGACTCACTGCACTGCATCCCCAGTGGTGCCAGTTCACTCTCTGCACTCACTGCACTGCATCCCCGGTGTTCCCAGAGCACTCTCTGGACTCACCGAGGTGCATCCCCAGTGGTGCCAGTGCACTCTCTGCACTCACTGCACTGCATCCCCAGTGGTGCCAGTGCACTCTCTGGACTCACTGCAGTGCAGCCCCTGAGGTACCAGTGTACTCTCTGGACTCACTGCACTGCATCCCCAGTGGTGACAGTGCACTCTCTGGAATCACTGCAGTGCATCCCCTGTGGTGCCATTGCACTCTCTGGACTCACTGCACTGCATCCCCAGTGGTGCCTGTGCACTCTCTTGAGTCACGGCACTGCATCCCCAGTGGAGCCAGTGCACTCTATGGACTAACTGCACTGCATACCCAGTGGTGCCAGTGCACTCTCTGGACTCACTGCACTGCATCCCCAGTGGTGCCAGTGCACTCTCTGGACTCACTGCACTGCATCCCCAGTGGTTCCAGTGCACTCTCTGGATCACTGCACTGCATCACCATTGGTGCCAGGGCACTCTCCGGACTCACTGCAGTGCATCCCCAGTGGTGCCAGTGCACTCTTTCGAGTCACTGCACTGCATCCCCAGTGGTGCCAGTGCATTCTCTGGACTCACTGCAGTGCATCCGTATTGGTGCCAGTGCAGTCTCTGGAGTCACTGCACTGCATCCCCAGTGGTGCCAGTGCACTCTCTGGACTCACTGCACTGCATCCCCAGTGCTGACAGTGCACACTCTGGACTCACTGCACTGCATCCCCAGTGGTGCCAGTGTACTCTCTGGACTCAGTGCACTGCATCCCCAGTGGTGCCACTGCACTCTCTGGACTCACTGCACTGCATCCCCAGTGGTGCCAGTGCACTCTCTGGACTCACTGCACTGCATCCCCAGTGGTGCCAGTGCACTCTCTGGACTCACTGCACTGCATCCCCAGTGGTGCCAGTGCACTCTCTGCACTCACTGCACTGCATCCCCAGTGGTGCCAGTTCACTCTCTGCACTCACTGCACTGCATCCCCGGTGTTCCCAGAGCACTCTCTGGACTCACCGAGGTGCATCCCCAGTGGTGCCAGTGCACTCTCTGGACTCACTGCACTGCATCCCCAGTGGTGCCAGTGCACTCTCTGGACTCACTGCAGTGCAGCCCCTGAGGTACCAGTGTACTCTCTGGACTCACTGAACTGCATCCCCAGTGGTGACAGTGCACTCTCTGGAATCACTGCAGTGCATCCCCTGTGGTGCCATTGCACTCTCTGGACTCACTGCACTGCATCCCCAGTGGTGCCTGTGCACTCTCTTGAGTCACTGCACTGCATCCCCAGTGGAGCCAGTGCACTCTATGGACTAACTGCACTGCATACCCAGTGGTGCCAGTGCACTCTCTGGACTCACTGCACTGCAACCCCAGTGGTGCCAGTGCACTCTCTGGACTCACTGCACTGCATCCCCAGTGGTTCCAGTGCACTCTCTGGATCACTGCACTGCATCACCATTGGTGCCAGGGCACTCTCTGGACTCACTGCAGTGCATCCCCTGTGGTGCCAGTGCACTCTTTCGAGTCACTGCACTGCATCCCCAGTGGTGTCAGTGCATTCTCTGGACTCACTGCAGTGCATCCGTATTGGTGCCAGTGCAGTCTCTGGAGTCACTGCACTGCATCCCCAGTGGTGCCACTGCACTCTCTGGACTCAGTGCACTGCATCCCCAGTGGTGCCACTGCACTCTCTGGACTCACTGCAGTGCATCCCCAGTGGTGCCAGTGCACTCTCTGGACTCACTGCACTGCATCCCCAGTGGTGCCACTGCACTCTCTGGACTCACTGCACTGCCTCAACAGTGGTGCCTCTGCACTCTCTGGAGTCACTGCACTGCATCCCCAGTTGTGCCAGTGCACTCTCTGGACTCACTGCACTGCATCCCCATTGGTGCCAGTGCACTCTCTAGAGTCACTGCACTGCATCCCCAGTGGTGCCAGTGCACTCTCTGGACTCACTGCACTGCATCCCCAGTGGTGCCAGTGCACTCTCTGGACTCACTGCACTGCATCCCCAGTGCTGACAGTGCTCTCTCTGGACTCACTGCACTGCATCACCAGTGGTGGCAGTGTACTCTCTGGACTCACTGAACTGCATCCCCAGTGGTGCCAGTGCACTCTCTGGAGTCACTGCGCTGCATCCCCAGTGGTGTTAGTGCCCTCTGTGGACTCACTGCACTACATCCCCTGTGGGGCCAGTGCACTCTCTGGACTCACTGCAATGCATCCCCAGTGGTGCGAGAGCACTCTCTGGACTCACTGCAGTGCATCCCCAGTGTTGCCAGTGCACTCTCTGGACTCACTGCACTGCATCCTCAGTGGTGCCAGTGCACTCTCTGGACTCACTGCACTGCATCCCCAGTGGTGCCAGTGCACTCTCTGGACTCACTGCAGTGCATCCCCAGTGGTGCCAGTGCACTCTCTGGACTCACTGCACTGCATCCCATTGGTGCTAGTGCACTCTCTGGACTCACTGCACTGCATCCCCAGTGGTGCCACTGCACTCTCTGGACTCACTGCACTGCATCCCCAGTTGTGCCAGTGCACTCTCTGGACTCACTGCAGTGCATCCCCAGTGGTGCCAGTGCACTCTCTGGACTCACTGCAGTGCTTCCACACTGGTGCCAGTGCACTCTCTGCACTCACCGCACTGCATCAACAGTGGTGCCTCTGCACTCTCTGGAGTCACTGCACTGCATCCCCAGTGGTGCCAGTGCACTCTCAGGACTCACTGCACTGCATCCCCAGTGGTGCCAGTGCACTCTCTGGACTCACTGCAGTGCATCACCAGTGGTGCCTTTGCACTCTCAGGACTCACTGCACTGCATCCCCAGTGGTGCCAGTGCACTCTCTGGAGTCACAGCACTGCATCAACAGTGGTGCCTCTGCACTCTCTGGAGTCACTGCACTGCATCCCCAGTGGTGCCAGTGCACTCTTTCGACTCACTGTAGTGCATCCCCAGTGGTGCCAGTGCACTCTCTGGACTCACTGCAGTGCATCCCCTGAGGTACCAGTGTACTCTCTGGACTCACTGCACTGCATCCCATGTGGTGCCAGTGCACTCTCTGGACTCACTGCACTGCATCCCCAGTTGTGCCAGTGCACTCTCTGCACTCACTGCACTGCATCCCCAGTGGTGCCAGTGCACTCTCTGGACTCACTGCACTGCATCACCATTGGTGCCAGGGCACTCTCCGGACTCACTGCAGTGCATCCGCAGTGGTGCCAGTGCACTCTTTCGAGTCACTGCAGTGCATCCCCAGTGGTGCCAGTGCACTCTCTGGACTCACTGCACTGCATCCCCAGTGGTGCCAGTGCACTCTCTGCACTCACTGCACTGCATCCCCAGTGTTCCCAGAGCACTCTCTGGACTCACTGCAGTGCATCCCCAGTGGTGCCAGTGCACTCTCTGGACTCACTGCACTGCATCCCCAGTGGTGCCACTGCACTCTCTGGACTCACTGCACTGCATCACCATTGGTGCCAGGGCACTCTCCGGACTCACTGCAGTGCATCCCCAGTGGTGCCAGTGCACTCTTTCGAGTCACTGCACTGCATCCCCATTAGTGCCAGTGCATTCTCGAGACTCATTGCAGTGCATCCCCAGTGGTGCCAGTGCACTCTCTGGACTCACTGCACTGCATCCCCAGTGGTACCAGTGCACTCTCCGGACTCACTGCGCTGCATCCCTAATGGTGCCAGTGCACTCTCTGGACTCACTGCACTGCATCCCCAGTGGTGCCAGTTCACTCTCTGCACTCACTGCACTGCATCCCCGGTGTTCCCAGAGCACTCTCTGGACTCACCGAGGTGCATCCCCAGTGGTGCCAGTGCACTCTCTGCACTCACTGCACTGCATCCCCAGTGGTGCCAGTGCACTCTCTGGACTCACTGCAGTGCAGCCCCTGAGGTACCAGTGTACTCTCTGGACTCACTGCACTGCATCCCCAGTGGTGACAGTGCACTCTCTGGAATCACTGCAGTGCATCCCCTGTGGTGCCATTGCACTCTCTGGACTCACTGCACTGCATCCCCAGTGGTGCCTGTGCACTCTCTTGAGTCACGGCACTGCATCCCCAGTGGAGCCAGTGCACTCTATGGACTAACTGCACTGCATACCCAGTGGTGCCAGTGCACTCTCTGGACTCACTGCACTGCATCCCCAGTGGTGCCAGTGCACTCTCTGGACTCACTGCACTGCATCCCCAGTGGTTCCAGTGCACTCTCTGGATCACTGCACTGCATCACCATTGGTGCCAGGGCACTCTCCGGACTCACTGCAGTGCATCCCCAGTGGTGCCAGTGCACTCTTTCGAGTCACTGCACTGCATCCCCAGTGGTGCCAGTGCATTCTCTGGACTCACTGCAGTGCATCCGTATTGGTGCCAGTGCAGTCTCTGGAGTCACTGCACTGCATCCCCAGTGGTGCCAGTGCACTCTCTGGACTCACTGCACTGCATCCCCAGTGCTGACAGTGCACACTCTGGACTCACTGCACTGCATCCCCAGTGGTGCCAGTGTACTCTCTGGACTCACTGCACTGCATCCCCAGTGGTGCCACTGCACTCTCTGGACTCACTGCACTGCATCCCCAGTGGTGCCAGTGCACTCTCTGGACTCACTGCACTGCATCCCCAGTGGTGCCAGTGCACTCTCTGGACTCACTGCACTGCATCCCCAGTGGTGCCAGTGCACTCTCTGCACTCACTGCACTGCATCCCCAGTGGTGCCAGTTCACTCTCTGCACTCACTGCACTGCATCCCCGGTGTTCCCAGAGCACTCTCTGGACTCACCGAGGTGCATCCCCAGTGGTGCCAGTGCACTCTCTGGACTCACTGCACTGCATCCCCAGTGGTGCCAGTGCACTCTCTGGACTCACTGCAGTGCAGCCCCTGAGGTACCAGTGTACTCTCTGGACTCACTGAACTGCATCCCCAGTGGTGACAGTGCACTCTCTGGAATCACTGCAGTGCAACCCCTGTGGTGCCATTGCACTCTCTGGACTCACTGCACTGCATCCCCAGTGGTGCCTGTGCACTCTCTTGAGTCACTGCACTGCATCCCCAGTGGAGCCAGTGCACTCTATGGACTAACTGCACTGCATCCCCAGTGGTGCCAGTGCACTCTCTGGACTCACTGCACTGCAACCCCAGTGGTGCCAGTGCACTCTCTGGACTCACTGCACTGCATCCCCAGTGGTTCCAGTGCACTCTCTGGATCACTGCACTGCATCACCATTGGTGCCAGGGCACTCTCTGGACTCACTGCAGTGCATCCCCTGTGGTGCCAGTGCACTCTTTCGAGTCACTGCACTGCATCCCCAGTGGTGTCAGTGCATTCTCTGGACTCACTGCAGTGCATCCGTATTGGTGCCAGTGCAGTCTCTGGAGTCACTGCCGTGCATCCCCAGTGGTGCCAGTGCACTCTCTGGACTCACTGCACTGCATCCCCAGTGGTGCCAGTGCACTCTCTGGACTCACTGTACTGCATCCCCAGTGGTGCCAGTGTACTCTCTGGACTCAGTGCACTGCATCCCCAGTGGTGCCACTGCACTCTCTGGACTCACTGCAGTGCATCCCCAGTGGTGCCAGTGCACTCTCTGGACTCACTGCACTGCATCCCCAGTGGTGCCACTGCACTCTCTGGACTCACTGCACTGCCTCAACAGTGGTGCCTCTGCACTCTCTGGAGTCACTGCACTGCATCCCCAGTGGTGCCAGTGCACTCTCTGGACTCACTGCACTGCATCCCCATTGGTGCCAGTGCACTCTCTAGAGTCACTGCACTGCATCCCCAGTGGTGCCAGTGCACTCTCTGGACTCACTGCACTGCATCCCCAGTGGTGCCAGTGCACTCTCTGGAGTCACTGCACTGCATCCCCAGTGCTGACAGTGCTCTCTCTGGACTCACTGCACTGCATCACCAGTGGTGGCAGTGTACTCTCTGGACTCACTGCAGTGCATCCCCAGTGGTGCGAGAGCACTCTCTGGACTCACTGCAGTGCATCCCCAGTGTTGCCAGTGCACTCTCTGGACTCACTGCACTGCATCCTCAGTGGTGCCAGTGCACTCTCTGGACTCACTGCACTGCATCCCCAGTGGTGCCAGTGCACTCTCTGGAGTCACTGCAGTGCATCCCCAGTGGTGCCAGTGCACTCTCTGGACTCACTGCACTGCATCCCATTGGTGCTAGTGCACTCTCTGGACTCACTGCACTGCATCCCCAGTGGTGCCACTGCACTCTCTGGACTCACTGCACTGCATCCCCAGTTGTGCCAGTGCACTCTCTGGACTCACTGCAGTGCATCCCCAGTGGTGCCAGTGTACTCTCTGGACTCACTGCAGTGCTTCCACACTGGTGCCAGTGCACTCTCTGCACTCACCGCACTGCATCAACAGTGGTGCCTCTGCACTCTCTGGAGTCACTGCACTGCATCCCCAGTGGTGCCAGTGCACTCTCCGGACTCACTGCACTGCATCCCCAGTGGTGCCAGTGCACTCTCTGGACTCACTGCAGTGCATCACCAGTGGTGCCTTTGCACTCTCAGGACTCACTGCACTGCATCCCCAGTGGTGCCAGTGCACTCTCTGGAGTCACAGCACTGCATCAACAGTGGTGCCTCTGCACTCTCTGGAGTCACTGCACTGCATCCCCAGTGGTGCCAGTGCACTCTTTCGACTCACTGTAGTGCATCCCCAGTGGTGCCAGTGCACTCTCTGGACTCACTGCAGTGCATCCCCTGAGGTACCAGTGTACTCTCTGGACTCACTGCACTGCATCCCCTGTGGTGACAGTGCACTCTCTGGACTCACTGCACTGCATCCCCTGTGGTGCCATTGCACTCTCTGGACTCACTGCACTGCATCCCCAGTGGTGCCAGTGCACTCTCTGGACTCACTGCACTGCATCACCATTGGTGCCAGCGCACTCTCAGGACTCACTGCAGTGCATCCGCAGTGGTGCCAGTGCACTCTTTCGAGTCACTGCAGTGCATCCCCAGTGGTGCCAGTGCACTCTCTGGACTCACTGCACTGCATCCCCAGTGGTGCCAGTGCACTCTCTGCACTCACTGCACTGCATCCCCAGTGTTCCCAGAGCACTCTCTGGACTCACTGCAGTGCATCCCCAGTGGTGCCAGTGCACTCTCTGGACTCACTGCACTGCATCCCCAGTGGTGCCACTGCACTCTCTGGACTCACTGCACTGCATCACCATTGGTGCCAGGGCACTCTCCGGACTCACTGCAGTGCATCCCCAGTGGTGCCAGTGCACTCTTTCGAGTCACTGCACTGCATCCGCATTAGTGCCAGTGCATTCTCTGGACTCATTGCAGTGCATCCCCAGTGGTGCCAGTGCACTCCCTGGACTCACTGCACTGCATCCCCAGAGGTGCCAGTGCACTCTCCGGACTCACTGCACTGCATCCCTAATGGTGCCAGTGCACTCTCTGGACTCACTGCACTGCATCCCCAGTGGTGCCAGTTCACTCTGTGGACTCACTGCACTGCATCCCCAGTGGTGCCAGTGCACTCTCTGGACTCACTGCAGTGCAGCCCCTGAGGTACCAGTGTACTCTCTGGACTCACTGCACTGCATCCCCAGTGGTGACAGTGCACTCTCTGGAATCACTGCAGTGCATCCCCTGTGGTGCCATTACACTCTCTGGACTCACTGCACTGCATCCCCAGTGGTGCCTGTGCACTCTCTTGAGTCACTGCACTGCATCCCCAGTGGAGCCAGTGCACTCTCTGGACTCACTGCACTGCATCCCCAGTGGTGCCAGTGCACTCTCTGGACTCACTGCACTGCATCCCCAGTGGTTCCAGTGCACTCTCTGGATCACTGCACTGCATCACCATTGGTGCCAGGGCACTCTCCGGACTCACTGCAGTGCATCCCCAGTGGTGCCAGTGCACTCTTTCGAGTCACTGCGCTGCATCCCCGGTGGTGCCAGTGCATTCTCTGGACTCACTGCAGTGCATCCGTATTGGTGCCAGTGCAGTCTCTGGAGTCACTGCAGTGCATCCCCAGTGGTGCCAGTGCACTCTCTGGACTCACTGCACTGCATCCCCAGTGCTGACAGTGCACTCTCTGGACTCACTGCACTGCATCCCCAGTGGTGCCAGTGTACTCTCTGGACTCAGTGCACTGCATCCCCAGTGGTGCCAGTGCACTCTCTGGACTCACTGCACTGCATCCCCAGTGGTGCCAGTGCACTCTCTGGACTCAGTGTAGTGCATCCCCTTTTGGGCCAGTGCACTCTCTGGACTCACTGCACTGCATCCCCATTGGTGCCAGTGCACTCTCTAGAGTCACTGCACTGCATCCCCAGTGGTGCCAGTGCACTCTCTGGACTAACTGCACTGCATCCCCAGTGCTGACAGTGCACTCTCTGGACTCACTGCAGTGCATCCCCAGTGCTGACAGTGCACTCTCTGGACTCACTGCACTGCATCCCCAGTGGAGACAGTGCACACTCTGTAGTCACTGCGCTGCATCCCCAGTGGTTCCAGGGCACTCTCTCGACTCACTGCACTGCAACTCCAGTGGTGCCAGTGCACTCTCTGGACTCACTGCAGTGCATCCCCAGTGGTGCCAGTGCACTCTCTGGACTCACTGCGCTGCATCCCCAGTGGTGTTAGTGCCCTCTGTGGACTCACTGCACTACATCCGCTCTGGGGCCAGTGCACTCTCTGGACTCACTGCAGTGCATCCCCAGTGGTGCGAGTGCAGTCTCTGGACTCACCGGGGTGCATCCCCAGTGGTGCCAGTGCACTCTGTGGACTCACTGCAGTGCATCCTCAGTGTTGCCAGTGCACTCTCTGGAGTCACTGCACTGCATCCTCAGTGGTGCCAGTGCACTCTCTGGACTCACTGCACTGCATCCCCAGTCGTGCCAATGCACTCTCTGGACTAACTGAACTGCATCCCATTGGTGCTAGTGCACTCTCTGGACTCACTGCACTGCATCCCCAGTGGTGCCAGTGCACTCTCTGGACTCACTGCACTGCATCCCCAGTTGTGCCAGTGCACTCTCTGGACTCACTGCAGTGCATCCCCAGTGGTGCCAGTGCACTCTCTGGACTCACTGCACTGCATCACCATTGGTGCCAGGGCACTCTCCGGACTCACTGCAGTGCATCCGCAGTGGTGCCAGTGCACTCTTTCGAGTCACTGCAGTGCATCCCCAGTGGTGCCAGTGCACTCTCTGGACTCACTGCACTGCATCTCCAGTGGTGCCAGTGCACTCTCTGCACTCACTGCACTGCATTCCCAGTGTTCCCATAGCACTCTCTGGACTCACTGCAGTGCATCCCCAGTGGTGCCAGTGCACTCTCTGGACTCACTGCACTGCATCCCCAGTGGTGCCACTGCACTCTCTGGACTCACTGCACTGCATCACCATTGGTGCCAGGGCACTCTCCGGACTCACTGCAGTGCATCCCCAGTGGTGCCAGTGCACTCTTTCGAGTCACTGCACTGCATCCCCATTAGTGCCAGTGCATTCTCTGGACTCATTGCAGTGCATCCCCAGTGGTGCCAGTGCACTCTCTGGACTCACTGCACTGCATCCCCAGTGGTACCAGTGCACTCTCCGGACTCACTGCACTGCATCCCTAATGGTGCCAGTGCACTCTCTGGACTCACTGCACTGCATCCCCAGTGGTGCCAGTTCACTCTCTGCACTCACTGCACTGCATCCCCGGTGTTCCCAGAGCACTCTCTGGACTCACCGAGGTGCATCCCCAGTGGTGCCAGTGCACTCTCTGGACTCACTGCACTGCATCCCCAGTGGTGCCAGTGCACTCTCTGGACTCACTGCAGTGCAGCCCCTGAGGTACCAGTGTACTCTCTGGACTCACTGCACTGCATCCCCAGTGGTGACAGTGCACTCTCTGGAATCACTGCACTGCATCAACAGTGGTGCCATTGCACTCTCTGGACTCACTGCACTGCATCCCCAGTGGTGCCTGTGCACTCTCTTGAGTCACTGCACTGCATCCCCAGTGGAGCCAGTGCACTCTATGGACTAACTGCACTGCATACCCAGAGGTGCCAGTGCACTCTCTGGACTCACTGCACTGCATCCCCAGTGGTGCCAGTGCACTCTCTGGACTCACTGCACTGCATCCCCAGTGGTGCCAGTGCACTCTCTGGATCACTGCACTGCATCACCATTGGTGCCAGGGCACTCTCCGGACTCACTGCAGTGCATCCCCAGTGGTGCCACTGCACTCTTTCGAGTCACTGCACTGCATCCCCAGTGGTGCCAGTGCATTCTCTGGACTCACTGCAGTGCATCCCCATTGGTGCCAGTGCAGTCTCTGGAGTCACTGCAGTGCATCCCCAGTGGTGCCAGTGCACTCTCTGGACTCACTGCACTGCATCCCCAGTGCTGACAGTGCACTCTCTGGACTCACTGCACTGCATCCCCAGTGGTGCCAGTGTACTCTCTGGACTCAGTGCACTGCATCCCCAGTGGTGCCACTGCACTCTCTGGACTCACTGCAGTGCATCCCCAGTGGTGCCAGTGCACTCTCTGGACTCACTGCACTGCATCCCCAGTGGTGCCTGTGCACTCTCTTGAGTCACTGCAGTGCATCCCCTTTTGTGCCAGTGCACTCTCTGGACTCACTGAACTGCATCCCTAGTGGTGACAGTGCACTCTCTGGAATCACTGCAGTGCATCCCCTGTGGTGCCATTGCACTCTCTGGACTCACTGCACTGCATCCCCAGTGGTGCCTGTGCACTCTCTTGAGTCACTGCACTGCATCCCCAGTGGAGTCAGTGCACTCTATGGACTAAGTGCACTGCATACCCAGTGGTGCCAGTGCACTCTCTGGACTCACTGCACTGCATCCCCAGTGGTGCCAGTGCACTCTCTGGACTCACTGCACTGCATCCCCAGTGGTTCCAGTGCACTCTCTGGATCACTGCACTGCATCACCATTGGTGCCAGGGCACTCTCTGGACTCACTGCAGTGCATCCCCTGTGGTGCCAGTGCACTCTTTCGAGTCACTGCACTGCATCCCCAGTGGTGTCAGTGCACTCTCTGGACTCACTGCACTGCATCCCCAGTGCTGACAGTGCACTCTCTGGACTCACTGCACTGCATCACCATTGGTGCCAGTGTACTCTCTGGACTCAGTGCACAGCATCCCCAGTGGTGCCACTGCACTCTCTGGACTCACTGCAGTGCATCCCCAGTGGTGCCAGTGCACTCTCTGGACTCACTGCACTGCATCCCCAGTGCTGACAGTGCACTCTCTGGACTCACTGCACTGCATCCCCAGTGGTGCCAGTGTACTCTCTGGACTCAGTGCACAGCATCCCCAGTGGTGCCACTGCACTCTCTGGACTCACTGCAGTGCATCCCCAGTGGTGCCAGTGCACTCTCTGGACTCACTGCACTGCATCCCCAGTGGTGCCAGTGCACTCTCTGGACTCAGTGCACTGCATCCCCATTGGTGCCAGTGCACTCTCTAGAGTCACTGCACTGCATCCCCAGTGGTGCCAGTGCACTCTCTGGACTCACTGCAGTGCATCCCCAGTGGTGCCAGTGCACTCTCTGGACTCACTGCACTGCATCCCCAGTGCTGACAGTGCACTCTCTGGACTCACTGCACTGCATCACCAGTGGTGGCAGTGTGCTCTCTGGACTCACTGCACTGCATCCCCAGTGGAGACAGTGCACTCTCTGTAGTCAGTGCGCTGCATCCCCAGTGGTTCCAGGGCACTCTCTCGACTCACTGCACTGCAACTCCAGTGGTGCCAGTGCACTCTCTGGAGTCACTGCAGTGCATCCCCAGTGGTGTTAGTGCCCTCTATGGACTCACTGCACTACATCCCCTGTGGGGCCAGTGCACTCTCTGGACTCACTGCATTGCATCCCCAGTGCTGCGAGAGCACTCTCTGGACTCACTGCACTGCATCAACAGTGGTGCCTCTGCACTCTCTGGAGTCACTGCACTGCATCCCCAGTGGTGCCAGTGCACTCTCAGGACTCACTGCAGTGCATCCCCAGTGGTGCCAGTGCACTCTCTGGACTCACTGCACTGCATCCCCAGTGGTGCCAGTGCACTCTCTGCACTCACTGCACTGCATCCCCAGTGGTGCCAGTGCACTCTCTGGAGTCACAGCACTGCATCAACAGTGGTGCCTCTGCACTCTCTGGAGTCACTGCACTGCATCCCCAGTGGTGCCAGTGCACTCTTTCGACTCACTGTAGTGCATCCCCAGTGGTGCCAGTGCACTCTCTGGACTCACTGCAGTGCATCCCCTGAGGTACCAGTGTACTCTCTGGACTCACTGCACTGCATCCCCAGTGTTGCCAGTGCACTCTCTGGACTCACTGCACTGCATCCCCAGTGGTGCCTGTGCACTCTCTTGAGTCACTGCACTGCATCCCCAGTGGAGCCAGTGCACTCTCTGGACTCACTGCAGTGCATCCCCAGTGGTGCCAGTGCACTCTCTGGACTCACTGCAGTGCATCCCCAGTGGTGCCAGTGTACTCTCTGGACTCACTGCACTGCATCACCAGCGGTGCCAGTGCACTCTCTGGACTCACTGCATTGGATCCCCATTGGAGTCAGTGCACTCTCTGGACTCAGTGCAGTGCATCCCCTTTTGTGCCAGTGCACTCTCTGGACTCACTGCAGTGCTTCCCCACTGGTGCCAGTGCACTCTCTGGACTCACTGCACTGCATCCCCAGTGGTGCCAGTGCACTCTCTGGACTCACTGCACTGCATCCCCAGTGGTGCCAGTGCACTCTCTGGACTCACTGCAGTGCATCACCAGTGGTGCCAGTGCACTCTCTGGAGTACTGCACTGCATCCCCAGTGGTGCCAGTGCACTCTCTGGACTCACTGCAGTGCATCCCCAGTGGTGCCAGTGCACTCTCTGGACTCACTGCACTGCATCCCCAGTGGTGCCAGTGCACTCTCTGGACCCACTGCAGTGCATCCCCAGTGGTGCCAGTGCACTCTCTGGGCTCAGTGCACTGCATCCCCAATGGTGCCAGTGCGCTCTCTGTAGTCACTGCACTGCGTCCCCAGTGGTGCCAGTGCACTCTCTGGACTCACTGCAGTGTATCCCCTGTGGTGCCAGTGCACTCTGTGGACTCACTGCAGTGCATTCCCTGTGGAGTCAGTGCAGTCTCTGGACTCACTGCACTGCATCCCCAGTTGTGCCAGTTCACTCTCTGGACTCACTGAACTGCATCCCCAGTGGTGCCAGTGCACTCTGTGGACTCACTGCACTGCATCCCCAGTGGTGCCTGTGAAGTCTCTGGACTCACTGCAGTGCAACCCCAGTGGTGCCAGTGCACTCTCTGGACTCAATGCACTGCATCCCCTTTGGTGCCAGTGCACTCTCTCGACTCACTGCAGTGCATCCCCAGTGGTGCCAGTGCACTCTCTGGACTCACTGCAGTGCATTCCCTGTGGAGTCAGTGCAGTCTCTGGACTCACTGCAGTGAATCTCCCGTGGTGCCAGTGCACTCCCTGGACTCACTGAACTGCATCCCCAGTGGTGCCAGTTCACTCTCTGGACTCACTGAACTGCATCCCCAGTGGTGCCAGTGCACTCTGTGGACTCACTGCACTGCATCCCCAGTGGTGCCTGTGAAGTCTCTGGACTCACTGCAGTGCAACCCCAGTGGTGCCAGTGCACTCTCTTGAGTCACTGCACTGCATCCCCAGTGGAGCCAGTGCACTCTATGGACTAACTGCACTGCATACCCAGTGGTGCCAGTGCACTCTCTGGACTCACTGCACTGCATCCCCAGTGGTGCCAGTGCACTCTCTGGACTCACTGCACTGCATCCACAGTGGTTCCAGTGCACTCTCTGGATCACTGCACTGCATCACCATTGGTGCCAGGGCACTCTCCGGACTCACTGCAGTGCATCCCCAGTGGTGCCAGTGCACTCTTTCGAGTCACTGCACTGCATCCCCAGTGGTTCCAGTGCATTCTCTGGACTCACTGCAGTGCATCCCCATTGGTGCCAGTGCAGTCTCTGGAGTCACTGCACTGCATCCCATTGGTGCTAGTGCACTCTCTGGACTCACTGCACTGCATCCCCAGTGGTGCCACTGCACTCTCTGGACTCACTGCACTGCATCCCCAGTTGTGCCAGTGCACTCTCTGGACTCACTGCAGTGCATCCCCAGTGGTGCCAGTGCACTCTCTGGACTCACTGCAGTGCTTCCGCACTGGTGCCAGTGCACTCTCTGCACTCACTGCACTGCATCAACAGTGGTGCCTCTGCACTCTCTGGAGTCACTGCACTGCATCCCCAGTGGTGCCAGTGCACTCTCAGGACTCACTGCAGTGCATCCCCAGTGGTGCCAGTGCACTCTCTGGACTCACTGCACTGAATCCCCAGTGGTGCCAGTGCACTCTCTGGACTCACTGCAGTGCATCACCAGTGGTGCCTTTGCACTCTCAGGACTCACTGCACTGCATCCCCAGTGGTGCCAGTGCACTCTCTGGAGGCACAGCACTGCATCAACAGTGGTGCCTCTGCACTCTCTGGAGTCACTGCACTGCATCCCCAGTGGTGCCAGTGCACTCTTTCGACTCACTGTAGTGCATCCCCAGTGGTGCCACTGCACTCTCTGGACTCACTGCACTGCCTCAACAGTGGTGCCTCTGCACTCTCTGGAGTCACTGCACTGCATCCCCAGTGGTGCCAGTGCACTCTCTGGACTCACTGCACTGCATCCCCAGTGGTGCCAGTGCACTCTCTGGACTCACTGCACTGCATCACCAGTGGTGGCAGTGTACTCTCTGGAGTCACTGCACTGCATCCCCAGTGGAGACAGTGCACTCTCTGTAGTCACTGCGCTGCATCCCCAGTGGTTCCAGGGCACTCTCTCGACTCACTGCACTGCAACTCCAGTGGTGCCAGTGCACTCTCTGGACTCACTGCAGTGCATCCCCAGTGGTGCCAGTGCACTCTCTGGAGTCACTGCGCTGCATCCCCAGTGGTGTTAGTGCCCTCTGTGGACTCACTGCACTACATCCCCTGTGGGGCCAGTGCACTCTCTGGACTCACTGCAGTGCATCCCCAGTGGTGCGAGAGCACTCTCTGGACTCACCGGGGTGCATCCCCAGTGGTGCCAGTGCACTCTCTGGACTCACTGCAGTGCATCCCCAGTGGTGCCAGTGCACTCTGTGGACTCACTGCAGTGCATCCCCAGTGTTGCCAGTGCACTCTCTGGAGTCACTGCACTGCATCCTCAGTGGTGCCAGTGCACTCTCTGGACTCACTGCACTGCATCCCCAGTGGTGCCAGTGCACTCTCTGGACTCACTGCAGTGCATCCCCAGTGGTGCCAGTGCACTCTCTGGACTCACTGCACTGCATCCCCAGTGGTGCCAGTGCACTCTCCGGACTCACTGCACTGCATCCCTAATGGTGCCAGTGCACTCTGTGGACTCACTGCACTGCATCCCCAGTGGTGCCTGTGAAGTCTCTGGACTCACTGCAGTGCAACCCCAGTGGTGCCAGTGCACTCTCTGGACTCAATGCACTGCATCCCCTTTGGTGCCAGTGCACTCTCTCGACTCACTGCAGTGCATCCCCAGTGGTGCCAGTGCACTCTCTGGACTCACTGCAGTGCATTCCCTGTGGAGTCAGTGCAGTCTCTGGACTCACTGCAGTGAATCTCCCGTGGTATCAGTGCACTCCCTGGACTCACTGAACTGCATCCCCAGTGGAGCCAGTGCACTCTATGGACTAACTGCACTGCATACCCAGTGGTGCCAGTGCACTCTCTGGACTCACTGCACTGCATCCCCAGTGGTGCCAGTGCACTCTCTGGACTCACTGCACTGCATCCCCAGTGGTTCCAGTGCACTCTCTGGATCACTGCACTGCATCACCATTGGTGCCAGGGCACTCTCCGGACTCACTGCAGTGCATCCCCAGTGGTGCCAGTGCACTCTTTCGAGTCACTGCACTGCATCCCCAGTGGTTCCAGTGCATTCTCTGGACTCACTGCAGTGCATCCCCTTTGGTGCCAGTGCAGTCTCTGGAGTCACTGCACTGCATCCCATTGGTGCTAGTGCACTCTCTGGACTCACTGCACTGCATCCCCAGTGGTGCCACTGCACTCTCTGGACTCACTGCACTGCATCCCCAGTTGTGCCAGTGCACTCTCTGGACTCACTGCAGTGCATCCCCAGTGGTGCCAGTGCACTCTCTGGACTCACTGCAGTGCTTCCGCACTGGTGCCAGTGCACTCTCTGCACTCACTGCACTGCATCAACAGTGGTGCCTCTGCACTCTCTGGAGTCACTGCACTGCATCCCCAGTGGTGCCAGTGCACTCTCAGGACTCACTGCAGTGCATCCCCAGTGGTGCCAGTGCACTCTCTGGACTCACTGCACTGAATCCCCAGTGGTGCCAGTGCACTCTCTGGACTCACTGCAGTGCATCACCAGTGGTGCCTTTGCACTCTCAGGACTCACTGCACTGCATCCCCAGTCGTGCCAGTGCACTCTCTGGAGGCACAGCACTGCATCAACAGTGGTGCCTCTGCACTCTCTGGCCTCACTGCAGTGCATCCCCAGTGGTGCCAGTGCACTCTTTCGACTCACTGTAGTGCATCCCCAGTGGTGCCACTGCACTCTCTGGACTCACTGCACTGCCTCAACAGTGGTGCCTCTGCACTCTCTGGAGTCACTGCACTGCATCCCCAGTGGTGCCAGTGCACTCTCTGGACTCACTGCACTGCATCCCCATTGGTGCCAGTGCACTCTCTAGAGTCACTGCACTGCATCCCCAGTGGTGCCAGTGCACTCTCTGGACTCATTGCAGTGCATCCCCAGTGGTGCCAGTGCACTCTCTGGACTCACTGCACTGCATCCCCAGTGCTGACAGTGCACTCTCTGGACTCACTGCACTGCATCACCAGTGGTGGCAGTGTACTCTCTGGACTCACTGCACTGCATCCCCAGTGGTGCCAGTGCACTCTCTGGAGTCACTGCGCTGCATCCCCAGTGGTGTTAGTGCCCTCTGTGGACTCACTGCACTACATCCCCTGTGGGGCCAGTGCACTCTCTGGACTCACTGCAGTGCATCCCCAGTGGTGCGAGAGCACTCTCTGGACTCACTGCAGTGCATCCCCAGTGTTGCCAGTGCACTCTCTGGACTCACTGCACTGCATCCTCAGTGGTGCCAGTGCACTCTCTGGACTCACTGCACTGCATCCCCAGTGGTGCCAGTGCACTCTCTGGAGTCACTGCAGTGCATCCCCAGTGGTGCCAGTGCACTCTCTGGACTCACTGCACTGCATCCCATTGGTGCTAGTGCACTCTCTGGACTCACTGCACTGCATCCCCAGTGGTGCCACTGCACTCTCTGGACTCACTGCACTGCATCCCCAGTTGTGCCAGTGCACTCTCTGGACTCACTGCAGTGCATCCCCAGTGGTGCCAGTGCACTCTCTGGACTCACTGCAGTGCTTCCGCACTGGTGCCAGTGCACTCTCTGCACTCACTGCACTGCATCAACAGTGGTGCCTCTGCACTCTCTGGAGTCACTGCACTGCATCCCCAGTGGTGCCAGTGCACTCTCAGGACTCACTGCAGTGCATCCCCAGTGGTGCCAGTGCACTCTCTGGACTCACTGCACTGCATCCCCAGTGGTGCCAGTGCACTCTCTGGACTCACTGCAGTGCATCACCAGTGGTGCCAGTGCACTCTCAGGACTCACTGCACTGCATCCCCAGTGGTGCCAGTGCACTCTCTGGAGTCACAGCACTGCATCAACAGTGGTGCCTCTGCACTCTCTGGAGTCACTGCACTGCATCCCCAGTGGTGCCAGTGCACTCTTTCGACTCACTGTAGTGCATCCCCAGTGGTGCCAGTGCACTCTCTGGACTCACTGCAGTGCATCCCCTGATGTACCAGTGTACTCTCTGGACTCACTGCACTGCATCCCCTGTGGTGACAGTGCACTCTCTGGACTCACTGCACTGCATCCCCTGTGGTGCCATTGCACTCTCTGGACTCACTGCACTGCATCCCCAGTGGTGCCAGTGCACTCTCTGGACTCACTGCACTGCATCACCATTGGTGCCAGCGCACTCTCAGGACTCACTGCAGTGCATCCGCAGTGGTGCCAGTGCACTCTTTCGAGTCACTGCAGTGCATCCCCAGTGGTGCCAGTGCACTCTCTGGACTCACTGCACTGCATCCCCAGTGGTGCCAGTGCACTCTCTGGACTCACTGAACTGCATCCCCAGTGGTGCCAGTGCACTCTCTGGACTCACTGCACTGCATCCCCAGTTGTGCCAGTTCACTCTCTGGACTCACTGAACTGCATCCCCAGTGGTGCCAGTGCACTCTGTGGACTCACTGCACTGCATCCCCAGTGGTGCCTGTGAAGTCTCTGGACTCACTGCAGTGCAACCCCAGTGGTGCCAGTGCACTCTCTGGACTCAATGCACTGCATCCCCTTTGGTGCCAGTGCACTCTCTCGACTCACTGCAGTGCATCCCCAGTGGTGCCAGTGCACTCTCTGGACTCACTGCAGTGCATTCCCTGTGGAGTCAGTGCAGTCTCTGGACTCACTGCAGTGAATCTCCCGTGGTGCCAGTGCACTCTCTGGACTCACTGAACTGCATCCCCAGTGGTGCCAGTTCACTCTCTGGACTCACTGAACTGCATCCCCAGTGGTGCCAGTGCACTCTGTGGACTCACTGCACTGCATCCCCAGTGGTGCCTGTGAAGTCTCTGGACTCACTGCAGTGCAACCCCAGTGGTGCCAGTGCACTCTCTTGAGTCACTGCACTGCATCCCCAGTGGAGCCAGTGCACTCTATGGACTAACTGCACTGCATACCCAGTGGTGCCAGTGCACTCTCTGGACTCACTGCACTGCATCCCCAGTGGTGCCAGTGCATTCTCTGGACTCACTGCAGTGCATCCCCATTGGTGCCAGTGCAGTCTCTGGAGTCACTGCACTGCATCCCATTGGTGCTAGTGCACTCTCTGGACTCACTGCACTGCATCCCCAGTGGTGCCACTGCACTCTCTGGACTCACTGCACTGCATCCCCAGTTGTGCCAGTGCACTCTCTGGACTCACTGCAGTGCATCCCCAGTGGTGCCAGTGCACTCTCTGGACTCACTGCAGTGCTTCCGCACTGGTGCCAGTGCACTCTCTGCACTCACTGCACTGCATCAACAGTGGTGCCTCTGCACTCTCTGGAGTCACTGCACTGCATCCCCAGTGGTGCCAGTGCACTCTCAGGACTCACTGCAGTGCATCCCCAGTGGTGCCAGTGCACTCTCTGGACTCACTGCACTGAATCCCCAGTGGTGCCAGTGCACTCTCTGGACTCACTGCAGTGCATCACCAGTGGTGCCTTTGCACTCTCAGGACTCACTGCACTGCATCCCCAGTGGTGCCAGTGCACTCTCTGGAGGCACAGCACTGCATCAACAGTGGTGCCTCTGCACTCTCTGGAGTCACTGCACTGCATCCCCAGTGGTGCCAGTGCACTCTTTCGACTCACTGTAGTGCATCCCCAGTGGTGCCACTGCACTCTCTGGACTCACTGCACTGCCTCAACAGTGGTGCCTCTGCACTCTCTGGAGTCACTGCACTGCATCCCCAGTGGTGCCATTGCACTCTCTGGACTCACTGCACTGCATCCCCATTGGTGCCAGTGCACTCTCTAGAGTCACTGCACTGCATCCCCAGTGGTGCCAGTGCACTCTCTGGACTCATTGCAGTGCATCCCCAGTGGTGCCAGTGCACTCTCTGGACTCACTGGACTGCATGCCCAGTGCTGACAGTGCACTCTCTGGACTCACTGCACTGCATCACCAGTGGTGGCAGTGTACTCTCTGGACTCACTGCACTGCATCCCCAGTGGTGCCAGTGCACTCTCTGGAGTCACTGCGCTGCATCCCCAGTGGTGTTAGTGCCCTCTGTGGACTCACTGCACTACATCCCCTGTGGGGCCAGTGCACTCTCTGGACTCACTGCAGTGCATCCCCAGTGGTGCGAGAGCACTCTCTGGACTCACTGCAGTGCATCCCCAGTGTTGCCAGTGCACTCTCTGGACTCACTGCACTGCATCCTCAGTGGTGCCAGTGCACTCTCTGGACTCACTGCACTGCATCCCCAGCGGTGCCAGTGCACTCTCTGGAGTCACTGCAGTGCATCCCCAGTGGTGCCAGTGCACTCTCTGGACTCACTGCACTGCATCCCATTGGTGCCTGTGCACTCTCTGGACTCACTGCACTGCATCCCCAGTGGTGCCAGTGCACTCTCTGGACTCACTGCACTGCATCCCCAGTTGTGCCAGTGCACTCTCTGGACTCACTGCAGTGCATCCCCAGTGGTGCCAGTGCACTCTCTGGACTCACTGCAGTGCTTCCGCACTGGTGCCAGTGCACTCTCTGCACTCACTGCACTGCATCAACAGTGGTGCCTCTGCACTCTCTGGAGTCACTGCACTGCATTCCCAGTGGTGCCAGTGCACTCTCTGGACTCACTGCACGGCATCCCCAGTGGTGCCAGTGCACTCTCTGGACTCACTGCACTGCATCCCCAGTGGTGCCAGTGCACTCTCTGGACTCACTGCAGTGCATCACCAGTGGTGCCTTTGCACTCTCAGGACTCACTGCACTGCATCCCCAGTGGTGCCAGTGCACTCTCTGGAGTCACAGCACTGCATCAACAGTGGTGCCTCTGCACTCTCTGGAGTCACTGCACTGCATCCCCAGTGGTGCCAGTGCACTCTTTCGACTCACTGTAGTGCATCCCCAGTGGTGCCAGTGCACTCTCTGGACTCACTGCAGTGCATCCCCTGATGTACCAGTGTACTCTCTGGACTCACTGCACTGCATCCCCTGTGGTGCCAGTGCACTCTCTGGACTCACTGCACTGCATCCCCTGTGGTGCCATTGCACTCTCTGGACTCACTGCACTGCATCCCCAGTGGTGCCAGTGCACTCTCTGGACTCACTGCACTGCATCACCATTGGTGCCAGCGCACTCTCAGGACTCACTGCAGTGCATCCGCAGTGGTGCCAGTGCACTCTTTCGAGTCACTGCAGTGCATCCCCAGTGGTGCCAGTGCACTCTCTGGACTCACTGCACTGCATCCCCAGTGGTGCCAGTGCACTCTCTGCACTCACTGCACTGCATCCCCAGTGTTCCCAGAGCACTCTCTGGACTCACTGCAGTGCATCCCCAGTGGTGCCAGTGCACTCTCTGGACTCACTGCACTGCATCCCCAGTGGTGCCACTGCACTCTCTGGACTCACTGCACTGCATCACCATTGGTGCCAGGGCACTCTCCGGACTCACTGCAGTGCATCCGCAGTGGTGCCAGTGCACTCTTTCGAGTCACTGCACTGCATCCGCATTAGTGCCAGTGCATTCTCTGGACTCATTGCAGTGCATCCCCAGTGGTGCCAGTGCACTCCCTGGACTCACTGCACTGCATCCCCAGTGGTGCCAGTGCACTCTCCGGACTCACTGCACTGCATCCCTAATGGTGCCAGTGCACTCTCTGGACTCACTGCACTGCATCCCCAGTGGTGCCAGTTCACTCTCTGCACTCACTGCACTGCATCCCCGGTGTTCCCAGAGCACTCTCTGGACTCACCGAGGTACATCCCCAGTGGTGTCAGTGCACTCTGTGGACTCACTGCACTGCATCCCCAGTGGTGCCAGTGCACTCTCTGGACTCACTGCAGTGCTTCCGCACTGGTGCCAGTGCACTCTCTGCACTCACTGCACTGCATCAACAGTGGTGCCTCTGCACTCTCTGGAGTCACTGCACTGCATTCCCAGTGGTGCCAGTGCACTCTCTGGACTCACTGCACGGCATCCCCAGTGGTGCCAGTGCACTCTCTGGACTCACTGCACTGCATCCCCAGTGGTGCCAGTGCACTCTCTGGACTCACTGCAGTGCATCACCAGTGGTGCCTTTGCACTCTCAGGACTCACTGCACTGCATCCCCAGTGGTGCCAGTGCACTCTCTGGAGTCACAGCACTGCATCAACAGTGGTGCCTCTGCACTCTCTGGAGTCACTGCACTGCATCCCCAGTGGTGCCAGTGCACTCTTTCGACTCACTGTAGTGCATCCCCAGTGGTGCCAGTGCACTCTCTGGACTCACTGCAGTGCATCCCCTGATGTACCAGTGTACTCTCTGGACTCACTGCACTGCATCCCCTGTGGTGCCAGTGCACTCTCTGGACTCACTGCACTGCATCCCCTGTGGTGCCATTGCACTCTCTGGACTCACTGCACTGCATCCCCAGTGGTGCCAGTGCACTCTCTGGACTCACTGCACTGCATCACCATTGGTGCCAGCGCACTCTCAGGACTCACTGCAGTGCATCCGCAGTGGTGCCAGTGCACTCTTTCGAGTCACTGCAGTGCATCCCCAGTGGTGCCAGTGCACTCTCTGGACTCACTGCACTGCATCCCCAGTGGTGCCAGTGCACTCTCTGCACTCACTGCACTGCATCCCCAGTGTTCCCAGAGCACTCTCTGGACTCACTGCAGTGCATCCCCAGTGGTGCCAGTGCACTCTCTGGACTCACTGCACTGCATCCCCAGTGGTGCCACTGCACTCTCTGGACTCACTGCACTGCATCACCATTGGTGCCAGGGCACTCTCCGGACTCACTGCAGTGCATCCGCAGTGGTGCCAGTGCACTCTTTCGAGTCACTGCACTGCATCCGCATTAGTGCCAGTGCATTCTCTGGACTCATTGCAGTGCATCCCCAGTGGTGCCAGTGCACTCCCTGGACTCACTGCACTGCATCCCCAGTGGTGCCAGTGCACTCTCCGGACTCACTGCACTGCATCCCTAATGGTGCCAGTGCACTCTCTGGACTCACTGCACTGCATCCCCAGTGGTGCCAGTTCACTCTCTGCACTCACTGCACTGCATCCCCGGTGTTCCCAGAGCACTCTCTGGACTCACCGAGGTACATCCCCAGTGGTGTCAGTGCACTCTGTGGACTCACTGCACTGCATCCCCAGTGGTGCCAGTGCACTCTCTGGACTCACTGCAGTGCAGCCCCTGAGGTACCAGTGTACTCTCTGGACTCACTGCACTGCATCCCCAGTGGTGACAGTGCACTCTCTGGAATCACTGCAGTGCATCCCCTGTGGTGCCATTACACTCTCTGGACTCACTGCACTGCATCCCCAGTGGTGCCTGTGCACTCTCTTGAGTCACTGCACTGCATCCCCAGTGGAGCCAGTGCACTCTCTGGACTCACTGCACTGCATCCCCAGTGGTGCCAGTGCACTCTCTGGACTCACTGCACTGCATCCCCAGTGGTTCCAGTGCACTCTCTGGATCACTGCACTGCATCCCCAGTGGTGCCTGTGCACTCTGTGGACTCATCGCATTGCATCCCCAGTGGTGCCAGTGCACTCTCTGGACTCACTGCACTGCATCCCCAGTGGTGCCTGTGCACTCTCTGCCCTCACTGCAGTGCATCCCCAGTGGTGCCAGTGCACTCTTTGCACTCACTGCACTGCATCCCCAGTGGTGCCAGTGCACTCTCTGCCCTCACTGCAGTGCATCCCCAGTGGTGCCAGTGCACTCTCTGCACTCACTGCACTGCATCCCCAGTGGTGCCAGTGCACTCTCTGCCCTCACTGCAGTGCATCCCCAGTGGTGCCAGTGCACTCTCTGCCCTCACTGCATTTCATCCCCAGTGGTGCCAGTGCACTCTCTGGACTCACTGCACTGCATCCCCAGTGGTGCCAGTGCACTCTCTGGACTCACCGCATTGCATACCTAGTGGTGCCAGTGCACTCTCTGGACTCACTGCACTGCATCCCCAGTGGTGCCAGTGCACTCTCTGGAGTCACTGCACTGCATCCTCAGTGGTGCCAGTGCACTCTCTGGACTCACTGCACTGCATCCCCAGTGGTGCCAGGGCACTCTCTGGACTCACTGCACTGCATCCCCAGTGGTCCCAGTGCACTCTCTGGACCCACTGCAGTGCATCCCCAGTGGTGCCAGTGCACTCTCTGGACGCACTGCAGTGCATACCCAGTGGCGCCAGTGTACTCTCTGGACTCACTGCACTGCATCCCATTGGTGCTAGTGCACTCTCTGGAGTCACTGCACTGCATCCCCAGTGGTGCCAGTGCACTCTCTGGACTCACTGCACTGCATCCCCAGTTGTGCCAGTGCACTCTCTGGACTCAGTGCAGTGCATCCCCAGTGGTGCCAGTGCACTCTCTGGACTCACTGCAGTGCTTCCCCACTGGTGCCAGTGCACTCTCTGGACTCACTGCACTGCATCACCAGTGGTGCCAGTGCACTCTCTGGACTCACTGCAGTGCATCACCAGTGGTGCCAGTGCACTCTCTGGACTCACTGCACTGCATCCCCAGTGGTGCCACTGCACTCTCTGGACTCCCTGCACTGCATTCCCAGTGGTGCCAGTGCACTCTCTGGACTCACTGCACTGCATCCCCAGTGGTGCCAGTGCACTCTCTGGACTCACTGCACTGCATCCCCAGTGGTGCCTGTGCACTCTCTGGACTCACTGTAGTGCATCCCCAGTGGTGCCAGTGCACTCTCTGGACTCACTGCACTGCATCCCCATTGGTGCCAGTGCACTCTCTAGAGACACTGCACTGCATCCCCAGTGGTGCCAGTGCACTCTCTGGACTAACTGCACTGCATCCCCAGTGGTGCCAGTGCACTCTCTGGACTCACTGCAGTGCATCCCCAGTGCTGACAGTGCACTCTCTGTAGTCACTGCACTGCATCCCCCGTGGAGACAGTGCACACTCTGTAGTCACTGCGCTGCATCCCCAGTGGTTCCAGGGCACTCTCTCGACTCACTGCACTGCAACTCCAGTGGTGCCAGTGCACTCTCTGGACTCACTGCAGTGCATCCCCAGTGGTGCCAGTGCACTCTCTGGACTCACTGCGCTGCATCCCCAGTGGTGTTAGTGCCCTCTGTGGACTCACTGCACTACATCCGCTCTGGGGCCAGTGCACTCTCTGGACTCACTGCAGTGCATCCCCAGTGGTGCCAGTGCACTCTCTGGACTCACCGGGGTGCATCCCCAGTGGTGCCAGTGCACTCTGTGGACTCACTGCAGTGCATCCTCAGTGTTGCCAGTGCACTCTCTGGAGTCACTGCACTGCATCCCCAGTGGTGCCAATGCACTCTCTGCACTCACTGCACTGCATCCCATTGGTGCTAGTGCACTCTCTGGACTCACTGCACTGCATCCCCAGTGGTGCCAGTGCACTCTCTGGACTCACTGCACTGCATCCCCAGTTGTGCCAGTGCACTCTCTGGACTCACTGCAGTGCATCCCCAGTGGTGCCAGTGCACTCTCTGGACTCACTGCAGTGCATCACCATTGGTGCCAGGGCACTCTCCGGACTCACTGCAGTGCATCCGCAGTGGTGCCAGTGCACTCTTTCGAGTCACTGCAGTGCATCCCCAGTGGTGCCAGTGCACTCTCTGGACTCACTGCACTGCATCCCCAGTGGTGCCAGTGCACTCTCTGCACTCACTGCACTGCATCCCCAGTGTTCCCAGAGCACTCTCTGGACTCACTGCAGTGCATCCCCAGTGGTGCCAGTGCACTCTCTGGACTCAGTGCAGTGCATCCCCAGTGGTGCCACTGCACTCTCTGGACTCACTGCAGTGCAGCCCCTGAGGTGCCAGTGTACTCTCTGGACTCACTGCACTGCATCCCCAGTGGTGACAGTGCACTCTCTGGAATCACTGCAGTGCATCCCCTGTGGTGCCATTGCACTCTCTGGACCCACTGCACTGCATCCCCAGTGGTGCCTGTGCAATCTCTTGAGTCACTGCACTGCATCCCCAGTGGAGCCAGTGCACTCTATGGACTAACTGCACTGCATACCCAGTGGTGCCAGTGCACTCTCTGGACTCACTGCACTGCATCCCCAGTGGTGCCAGTGCACTCTCTGGACTCACTGTACTGCATCCCCATTGGTTCCAGTGCACTCTCTGGATCACTGCACTGCATCACCATTGGTGCCAGTGCACTCTCTAGACTCACTGCAGTGCATCCCCAGTGGTGCCAGTGCACTCTTTCGAGTCACTGCACTGCATCCCCAGTGGTGCCAGTGCATTTTCTGGACTCACTGCAGTGCATCCGTATTGGTGCCAGTGCAGTCTCTGGAGTCACTGCAGTGCATCCCCAGTGGTGCCAGTGCACTCTCTGGACTCACTGCACTGCATCCCCAGTGCTGACAGTGCACTCTGGACTCACTGCACTGCATCCCCAGTGGTGCCAGTGTACTCTCTGGACTCACTGCACTGCATCCCCAGTGGTGCCAGTGCACTCTCTGGACTCACTGCGCTGCATCCCCATTGGTGCCAGTGCACTCTCTGGACTCACTGCACTGCATCCCCAGTGGTGCCAGTGCACTCTCTAGAGTCACTGCACTGCATCCCCAGTGGTGCCAGTGCACTCTCTGGACTCACTGCACTGCATCCCCAGTGGTGCCAGTGCACTCTCTGGACTCACTGCACTGCATCACCAGTGGTGGCAGTGTACTCTCTGGAGTCACTGCACTGCATCCCCAGTGGAGACAGTGCACTCTCTGTAGTCACTGCGCTGCATCCCCAGTGGTTCCAGGGCACTCTCTCGACTCACTGCACTGCAACTCCAGTGGTGCCAGTGCACTCTCTGGACTCACTGCAGTGCATCCCCAGTGGTGCCAGTGCACTCTCTGGAGTCACTGCGCTGCATCCCCAGTGGTGTTAGTGCCCTCTGTGGACTCACTGCACTACATCCCCTGTGGGGCCAGTGCACTCTCTGGACTCACTGCAGTGCATCCCCAGTGGTGCGAGAGCACTCTCTGGACTCACCGGGGTGCATCCCCAGTGGTGCCAGTGCACTCTCTGGACTCACTGCAGTGCATCCCCAGTGGTGCCAGTGCACTCTGTGGACTCACTGCAGTGCATCCCCAGTGTTGCCAGTGCACTCTCTGGAGTCACTGCACTGCATCCTCAGTGGTGCCAGTGCACTCTCTGGACTCACTGCACTGCATCCCCAGTGGTGCCAGTGCACTCTCTGGACTCACTGCAGTGCATCCCCAGTGGTGCCAGTGCACTCTCTGGACTCACTGCACTGCATCCCCAGTGGTGCCAGTGCACTCTCCGGACTCACTGCACTGCATCCCTAATGGTGCCAGTGCACTCTGTGGACTCACTGCACTGCATCCCCACTGGTGCCAGTGCACTCTCTGGACTCACCGAGGTGCATCCCCAGTGGTGCCAGTGCACTCTCTGGACTCACTGCACTGCATCCCCAGTGGTGCCAGTGCACTCTCTGGACTCACTGCAGTGCAGCCCCTGAGGTGCCAGTGTACTCTCTGGACTCACTGCACTGCATCCCCTGTGGTGCCATTGCACTCTCTGGACCCACTGCACTGCATCCCCAGTGGTGCCTGTGCACTCTCTTGAGTCACTGCACTGCATTCCCAGTGGAGCCAGTGCACTCTATGGACTAATTGCACTGCATACCCAGTGGTGCCAGTGCACTCTCTGGACTCACTGCACTGCATCCCCAGTGGTGCCAGTGCACTCTCTGGACTCACTGTACTGCATCCCCATTGGTTCCAGTGCACTCTCTGGATCACTGCAGTGCATCCCCAGTGGTTCCAGGGCACTCTTTCGAGTCACTGCACTGCATCCCCAGTGGTGCCAGTGCATTCTCTGAACTCACTGCAGTGCATCCGTATTTGTGCCAGTGCAGTCTCTGGAGTCACTGCAGTGCATCCCCAGTGGTGCCAGTGCACTCTCTGGACTCACTGCACTGCATCCCCAGTGCTGACAGTGCACTCTGGACTCACTGCACTGCATCCCCAGTGGTGCCACTGCACTCTCTGGACTCACTGCACTGCATTCCCAGTGGTGCCAGTGCACTCTCTGGACTCACTGCACTGCATCCCCAGTGGTGCCAGTGCACTCTCTGGACTCACTGCAGTGCATCCCCTTTTGTGCCAGTGCACTCTCTGGACTCACTGCACTGCATCCCCAGTGCTGACAGTGCACTCTCTGGACTCACTGCACTGCATCACCAGTGGTGGCAGTGTACTCTCTGGAGTCACTGCACTGCATCCCCAGTGGAGACAGTGCACTCTGTGTAGTCACTGCGCTGCATCCCCAGTGGTTCCAGGGCACTCTCTCGACTCACTGCACTGCAACTCCAGTGGTGCCAGTGCACTCTCTGGACTCACTGCAGTGCATCCCCAGTGGTGCCAGTGCACTCTCTGGAGTCACTGCGCTGCATCCCCAGTGGTTTTAGTGCCCTCTGTGGACTCACTGCACTACATCCCCTGTGGGGCCAGTGCACTCTCTGGACTCACTGCACTGCATCCCCAGTGGTGCCAGTGCACTCTCTGGACTCACCGGGGTGCATCCCCAGTGGTGCCAGTGCACTCTCTGGACTCACTGTACTGCATCCCCAGTGGTGCCAGTGCACTCTGTGGACTCACTGCAGTGCAACCCCAGTGTTGCCAGAGCACTCTCTGGAGTCACTGCACTGCATCCTCAGTGGTGCCAGTGCACTCTCTGGACTCACTGCACTGCATCCCCAGTGGTGCCAGTGCACTCTCTGGACTCACTGCACTGCATCACCATTGGTGCCAGGGCACTCTCCGGACTCACTGCAGTGCATTCCCAGTGGTGCCAGTGCACTCTTTCGAGTCACTGCACTGCATCCCCAGTGGTGCCAGTGCATTCTCTGGACTCACTGCAGTGCATCCTTATTGGTGCCAGTGCAGTCTCTGGACTCACTGCACTGCATCCCCAGTGGTGCCAGTGCACTCTCTGGACTCACTGCACTGCATCCCCAGTGGTGCCAGTGCACTCTCTGGACTCACTGCACTGCATCCCCAGTGGTGCCAGTGCACTCTCTGGACTCACTGCAGTGCATCCCCTTTTGTGCCAGTGCACTCTCTGGACTCACTGCACTGCATCCCCATTGGTGCCAGTGCACTCTCTGGACTCACTGCACTGCATCCCCAGTGCTGACAGTGCACTCTCTGGACTCACTGCACTGCATCCCCAGTGCTGACAGTGCACTCTCTGTAGTCACTGCGCTGCATCCCCAGTGGTTCCAGGGCACTCTCTCGACTCACTGCACTGCAACTCCAGTGGTGCCAGTGCACTCTCTGGACTCACTGCACTGAATCCCCAGTGGTGCCAGTGCACTCTCTGGACTCACTGCGCTGCATCCCCAGTGGTGTTAGTGCCCTCTGTGGACTCACTGCACTACATCCCCTCTGGGGCCAGTGCACTCTCTGGACTCACTGCAGTGCATCCGCAGTGGTGCCAGTGCACTCTTTCGAGTCACTGCAGTGCATCCCCAGTGGTGCCAGTGCACTCTCTGGACTCACTGCACTGCATCCCCAGTGGTGCCAGTGCACTCTCTGCACTCACTGCACTGCATCCCCAGTGTTCCCAGAGCACTCTCTGGACTCACTGCAGTGCGTCCCCAGTGGTGCCAGTGCACTCTCTGGACTCACTGCACTGCATCCCCAGTGGTGCCACTGCACTCTCTGGACTCACTGCACTGCATCACCATTGGTGCCAGGGCACTCTCCGGACTCACTGCAGTGCATCCCCAGTGGTGCCAGTGCACTCTTTCGAGTCACTGCACTGCATCCCCATTAGTGCCAGTGCATTCTCTAGACTCATTGCAGTGCATCCCCAGTGGTGCCAGTGCACTCTCTGGACTCACTGCACTGCATCCCCAGTGGTACCAGTGCACTCTCCGGACTCACTGCACTGCATCCCTAATGGTGCCAGTGCACTCTCTGGACTCACTGCACTGCATCCCCAGTGGTGCCAGTTCACTCTCTGCACTCACTGCACTGCATCCCCGGTGTTCCCAGAGCACTCTCTGGACTCACCGAGGTGCATCCCCAGTGGTGCCAGTGCACTCTCTGGACTCACTGCACTGCATCCCCAGTGGTGCCAGTGCACTCTCTGGACTCACTGCAGTGCAGCCCCTGAGGTACCAGTGTACTCTCTGGACTCACTGCACTGCATCCCCAGTGGTGCCTGTGCACTCTCTTGAGTCACTGCACTGCATACCCAGTGGTGCCAGTGCACTCTCTGGACTCACTGCACTGCATCCCCAGTGGTGCCAGTGCACTCTCTGGACTCACTGCACTGCATCCCCAGTGGTTCCAGTGCACTCTCTGGATCACTGCACTGCATCACCATTGGTGCCAGGGCACTCTCCGGACTCACTGCAGTGCATCCCCAGTGGTGCCAGTGCACTCTTTCGAGTCACTGCACTGCATCCCCAGTGGTGCCAGTGCATTCTCTGGACTCACTGCAGTGCATCCGTATTGGTGCCAGTGCAGTATCTGGAGTCACTGCACTGCATCCCCAGTGGTGCCAGTGCACTCTCTGGACTCACTGCACTGCATCCCCAGTGCTGACAGTGCACACTCTGGACTCACTGCACTGCATCCCCAGTGGTGCCAGTGTACTCTCTGGACTCAGTGCACTGCATCCCCAGTGGTGCCACTGCACTCTCTGGACTCACTGCAGTGCATCCCCAGTGGTGCCAGTGCACTCTCTGGACTCACTGCACTGCATCCCCAGTGGTGCCAGTGCACTCTCTGGACTCACTGCACTGCATCCCCAGTGGTGCCAGTGCACTCTCTGCACTCACTGCACTGCATCCCCAGTGGTGCCAGTTCACTCTCTGCACTCACTGCACTGCATCCCCGGTGTTCCCAGAGCACTCTCTGGACTCACCGAGGTGCATCCCCAGTGGTGCCAGTGCACTCTCTGGACTCACTGCACTGCATCCCCAGTGGTGCCAGTGCACTCTCTGGACTCACTGCAGTGCAGCCCCTGAGGTACCAGTGTACTCTCTGGACTCACTGAACTGCATCCCCAGTGGTGACAGTGCACTCTCTGGAATCACTGCAGTGCATCCCCTGTGGTGCCATTGCACTCTCTGGACTCACTGCACTGCATCCCCAGTGGTGCCTGTGCACTCTCTTGAGTCACTGCACTGCATCCCCAGTGGAGCCAGTGCACTCTATGGACTAACTGCACTGCATACCCAGTGGTGCCAGTGCACTCTCTGGACTCACTGCACTGCAACCCCAGTGGTGCCAGTGCACTCTCTGGACTCACTGCACTGCATCCCCAGTGGTTCCAGTGCACTCTCTGGATCACTGCACTGCATCACCATTGGTGCCAGGGCACTCTCTGGACTCACTGCAGTGCATCCCCTGTGGTGCCAGTGCACTCTTTCGAGTCACTGCACTGCATCCCCAGTGGTGTCAGTGCATTCTCTGGACTCACTGCAGTGCATCCGTATTGGTGCCAGTGCAGTCTCTGGAGTCACTGCAGTGCATCCCCAGTGGTGCCAGTGCACTCTCTGGACTCACTGCACTGCATCCCCAGTGCTGACAGTGCACTCTCTGGACTCACTGCACTGCATCCCCAGTGGTGCCAGTGTACTCTCTGGACTCAGTGCACTGCATCCCCAGTGGTGCCACTGCACTCTCTGGACTCACTGCAGTGCATCCCCAGTGGTGCCAGTGCACTCTCTGGACTCACTGCACTGCATCCCCAGTGGTGCCACTGCACTCTCTGGACTCACTGCACTGCCTCAACAGTGGTGCCTCTGCACTCTCTGGAGTCACTGCACTGCATCCCCAGTGGTGCCAGTGCACTCTCTGGACTCACTGCACTGCATCCCCATTGGTGCCAGTGCACTCTCTAGAGTCACTGCACTGCATCCCCAGTGGTGCCAGTGCACTCTCTGGACTCACTGCAGTGCATCCCCAGTGGTGCCAGTGCACTCTCTGGACTCACTGCACTGCATCCCCAGTGCTGACAGTGCACTCTCTGGACTCACTGCACTGCATCACCAGTGGTGGCAGTGTACTCTCTGGACTCACTGAACTGCATCCCCAGTGGTGCCAGTGCACTCTCTGGAGTCACTGCGCTGCATCCCCAGTGGTGTTAGTGCCCTCTGTGGACTCACTGCACTACATCCCCTGTTGGGCCAGTGCACTCTCTGGACTCACTGCAGTGCATCCCCAGTGGTGCGAGAGCACTCTCTGGACTCACTGCACTGCATCCCCAGTGTTGCCAGTGCACTCTCTGGACTCACTGCACTGCATCCTCAGTGGTGCCAGTGCACTCTCTGGACTCACTGCACTGCATCCCCAGTGGTGCCAGTGCACTCTCTGGAGTCACTGCAGTGCATCTCCAGTGGTGCCAGTGCACTCTCTGGACTCACTGCACTGCATCCCATTGGTGCTAGTGCACTCTCTGGACTCACTGCACTGCATCCCCAGTGGTGCCACTGCACTCTCTGGACTCACTGCACTGCATCCCCAGTTGTGCCAGTGCACTCTCTGGACTCACTGCAGTGCATCCCCAGTGGTGCCAGTGCACTCTCTGGACTCACTGCAGTGCTTCCGCACTGGTGCCAGTGCACTCTCTGCACTCACTGCACTGCATCAACAGTGGTGCCTCTGCACTCTCTGGAGTCACTGCACTGCATCCCCAGTGGTGCCAGTGCACTCTCAGGACTCACTGCAGTGCATCCCCAGTGGTGCCAGTGCACTCTCTGGACTCACTGCACTGCATCCCCAGTGGTGCCAGTGCACTCTCTGGACTCACTGCAGTGCATCACCAGTGGTGCCTTTGCACTCTCAGGACTCACTGCACTGCATCCCCAGTGGTGCCAGTGCACTCTCTGGAGTCACAGCACTGCAACTCCAGTGGTGCCAGTGCACTCTCTGGACTCACTGCAGTGCATCCCCAGTGGTGCCAGTGCACTCTTTCGACTCACTGTAGTGCATCCCCAGTGGTGCCAGTGCACTCTCTGGACTCACTGCAGTGCATCCCCTGAGGTACCAGTGTACTCTCTGGACTCACTGCACTGCATCCCCTGTGGTGACAGTGCACTCTCTGGACTCACTGCACTGCATCCCCTGTGGTGCCATTGCACTCTCTGGACTCACTGCACTGCACACCCAGTGGTGCCAGTGCACTCTCTGGACTCACTGCACTGCATCACCATTGGTGCCAGCGCACTCTCAGGACTCACTGCAGTGCATCCGCAGTGGTGCCAGTGCACTCTTTCGAGTCACTGCAGTGCATCCCCAGTGGTGCCAGTGCACTCTCTGGACTCACTGCACTGCATCCCCAGTGGTGCCAGTGCACTCTCTGCACTCACTGCACTGCATCCCCAGTGTTCCCAGAGCACTCTCTGGACTCACTGCACTGCATCACCATTGGTGCCAGGGCACTCTCCGGACTCACTGCAGTGCATCCGCAGTGGTGCCAGTGCACTCTTTCGAGTCACTGCACTGCATCCGCATTAGTGCCAGTGCATTCTCTGGACTCATTGCAGTGCATCCCCAGTGGTGCCAGTGCACTCTCTGGACTCACTGCACTGCATCCCCAGTGGTGCCAGTGCACTCTCCGGACTCACTGCACTGCATCCCTAATGGTGCCAGTGCACTCTCTGGACTCACTGCACTGCATCCCCAGTGGTGCCAGTTCACTCTCTGCACTCACTGCACTGCATCCCCGGTGTTCCCAGAGCACTCTCTGGACTCACCGAGGTACATCCCCAGTGGTGTCAGTGCACTCTCTGGACTCACTGCACTGCATCCCCAGTGGTGCCAGTGCACTCTCTGGACTCACTGCAGTGCAGCCCCTGAGGTACCAGTGTACTCTCTGGACTCACTGCACTGCATCCCCAGTGGTGACAGTGCACTCTCTGGAATCACTGCAGTGCATCCCATTGGTGCCATTACACTCTCTGGACTCACTGCACTGCATCCCCAGTGGTGCCTCTGCACTCTCTTGAGTCACTGCACTGCATCCCCAGTGGTTCCAGTGCACTCTCTGGATCACTGCACTGCATCACCATTGGTGCCAGGGCACTCTCCGGACTCACTGCAGTGCATCCCCAGTGGTGCCAGTGCACTCTTTCGAGTCACTGCACTGCATCCCCAGTGGTGCCAGTGCATTCTCTGGACTCACTGCAGTGCATCCGTATTGGTGCCAGTGCAGTCTCTGGAGTCACTGCAGTGCATCCCCAGTGGTGCCAGTGCACTCTCTGGACTCACTGCACTGCATCCCCAGTGCTGACAGTGCACTCTCTGGACTCACTGCACTGCATCCCCAGTGGTGCCAGTGTACTCTCTGGACTCAGTGCACTGCATCCCCAGTGGTGCCAGTGCACTCTCTAGAGTCACTGCACTGCATCCCCAGTGGTGCCAGTGCACTCTCTGGACTAACTGCACTGCATCCCCAGTGCTGACAGTGCACTCTCTGGACTCACTGCAGTGCATCCCCAGTGCTGACAGTGCACTCTCTGGACTCACTGCACTGCATCCCCAGTGGAGACAGTGCACTCTCTGTAGTCACTGCGCTGCATCCCCAGTGGTTCCAGGGCACTCTCTCGACTCACTGCAGTGCATCCCCAGTGGTGCCAGTGCACTCTCTGGACTCACTGCAGTGCTTCACCAGTGGTGCCAGTGCACTCTCTGGACTCACTGCGCTGCATCCCCAGTGGTGTTAGTGCCCTCTGTGGACTCACTGCACTACATCCGCTCTGGGGCCAGTGCACTCTCTGGACTCACTGCAGTGCATCCCCAGTGGTGCCAGTGCACTCTCTGGACTCACCGGGGTGCATCCCCAGTGGTGCCAGTGCACTCTGTGGACTCACTGCAGTGCATCCTCAGTGTTGCCAGTGCACTCTCTGGAGTCACTGCACTGCATCCTCAGTGGTGCCAGTGCACTCTCTGGACTCACTGCACTGCATCCCCAGTGGTGCCAATGCACTCTCTGGACTAACTGCACTGCATCCCATTGGTGCTAGTGCACTCTCTGGACTCACTGCACTGCATCCCCAGTGGTGCCAGTGCACTCTCTGGACTCACTGCACTGCATCCCCAGTTGTGCCAGTGCACTCTCTGGACTCACTGCAGTGCATCCCCAGTGGTGCCAGTGCACTCTCTGGACTCACTGCACTGCATCACCATTGGTGCCAGGGCACTCTCCGGACTCACTGCACTGCATCCGCAGTGGTGCCAGTGCACTCTTTCGAGTCACTGCAGTGCATCCCCAGTGGTGCCAGTGCACTCTCTGGACTCACCGAGGTGCATCCCCAGTGGTGCCAGTGCACTCTCTGCACTCACTGCACTGCATCCCCAGTGGTGCCAGTGCACTCTCTGGACTCACTGCAGTGCAGCCCCTGAGGTGCCAGTGTACTCTCTGGACTCACTGCACTGCATCCCCAGTGGTGCCAGTGCACTCTGTGGACTCACTGCAGTGCATCCCCAGTGTTGCCAGTGCACTCTCTGGAGTCACTGCACTGCATCCCCAGTGGTGCCAGTGTACTCTCTGGACTCAGTGCACTGCATCCCCAGTGGTGCCAGTGCACTCTCTAGAGTCACTGCACTGCATCCCCAGTGGTGCCAGTGCACTCTCTGGACTAACTGCACTGCATCCCCAGTGCTGACAGTGCACTCTCTGGACTCACTGCAGTGCATCCCCAGTGCTGACAGTGCACTCTCTGGACTCACTGCACTGCATCCCCAGTGGAGACAGTGCACTCTCTGTAGTCACTGCGCTGCATCCCCAGTGGTTCCAGGGCACTCTCTCGACTCACTGCACTGCAACTCCAGTGGTGCCAGTGCACTCTCTGGACTCACTGCAGTGCATCCCCAGTGGTGCCAGTGCACTCTCTGGACTCACTGCGCTGCATCCCCAGTGGTGTTAGTGCCCTCTGTGGACTCACTGCACTACATCCGCTCTGGGGCCAGTGCACTCTCTGGACTCACTGCAGTGCATCCCCAGTGGTGCGAGTGCACTCTCTGGACTCACCGGGGTGCATCCCCTGTGGTGCCAGTGCACTCTGTGGACTCACTGCAGTGCATCCTCAGTGTTGCCAGTGCACTCTCTGGAGTCACTGCACTGCATCCTCAGTGGTGCCAGTGCACTCTCTGGACTCACTGCACTGCATCCCCAGTGGTGCCAATGCACTCTCTGGACTAACTGCACTGCATCCCATTGGTGCTAGTGCACTCTCTGGACTCACTGCACTGCATCCCCAGTGGTGCCAGTGCACTCTCTGGACTCACTGCACTGCATCCCCAAATGTGCCAGTGCACTCTCTGGACTCACTGCAGTGCATCACCATTGGTGCCAGGGCACTCTCCGGACTCACTGCACTGCATCCGCAGTGGTGCCAGTGCACTCTTTCGAGTCACTGCAGTGCATCCCCAGTGGTGCCAGTGCACTCTCTGGACTCACCGAGGTGCATCCCCAGTGGTGCCAGTGCACTCTCTGCACTCACTGCACTGCATCCCCAGTGGTGCCAGTGCACTCTCTGGACTCACTGCAGTGCAGCCCCTGAGGTGCCAGTGTACTCTCTGGACTCACTGCACTGCATCCCCTGTGGTGCCATTGCACTCTCTGGACCCACTGCACTGCATCCCCAGTGGTGCCTGTGCACTCTCTTGAGTCACTGCACTGCATTCCCAGTGGAGCCAGTGCACTCTATGGACCAACTGCACTGCATACCCAGTGGTGCCAGTGCACTCTCTGGACTCACTGCACTGCATCCCCAGTGGTGCCAGTGCACTCTCTGGACTCACTGCACTGCATCCCCAGTGGTGCCAGTTCACTCTCTGCACTCACTGCACTGCATCCCCGGTGTTCCCAGAGCACTCTCTGGACTCACCGAGGTACATCCCCAGTGGTGTCAGTGCACTCTCTGGACTCACTGCACTGCATCCCCAGTGGTGCCAGTGCACTCTCTGGACTCACTGCAGTGCAGCCCCTGAGGTACCAGTGTACTCTCTGGACTCACTGCACTGCATCCCCAGTGGTGACAGTGCACTCTCTGGAATCACTGCAGTGCATCCCCTGTGGTGCCATTACACTCTCTGAACTCACTGCACTGCATCCCCAGTGGTGCCTCTGCACTCTCTTGAGTCACTGCACTGCATCCCCAGTGGAGCCAGTGCACTCTCTGGAGTCACTGCACTGCATCCCCAGTGGTGCCAGTGCACTCTCTGGACTCACTGCACTGCATCCCCAGTGGTTCCAGTGCACTCTCTGGATCACTGCACTGCATCACCATTGGTGCCAGGGCACTCTCCGGACTCACTGCAGTGCATCCCCAGTGGTGCCAGTGCACTCTTTCGAGTCACTGCACTGCATCCCCAGTGGTGCCAGTGCATTCTCTGGACTCACTGCAGTGCATCCGTATTGGTGCCAGTGCAGTCTCTGGAGTCACTGCAGTGCATCCCCAGTGGTGCCAGTGCACTCTCTGGACTCACTGCACTGCATCCCCAGTGCTGACAGTGCACTCTCTGGACTCACTGCACTGCATCCCCAGTGGTGCCAGTGTACTCTCTGGACTCAGTGCACTGCATCCCCAGTGGTGCCAGTGCACTCTCTAGAGTCACTGCACTGCATCCCCAGTGGTGCCAGTGCACTCTCTGGACTAACTGCACTGCATCCCCAGTGCTGACAGTGCACTCTCTGGACTCACTGCAGTGCATCCCCAGTGCTGACAGTGCACTCTCTGGACTCACTGCACTGCATCCCCAGTGGAGACAGTGCACTCTCTGTAGTCACTGCGCTGCATCCCCAGTGGTTCCAGGGCACTCTCTCGACTCACTGCACTGCAACTCCAGTGGTGCCAGTGCACTCTCTGGACTCACTGCAGTGCATCCCCAGTGGTGCCAGTGCACTCTCTGGACTCACTGCGCTGCATCCCCAGTGGTGTTAGTGCCCTCTGTGGACTCACTGCACTACATCCGCTCTGGGGCCAGTGCACTCTCTGGACTCACTGCAGTGCATCCCCAGTGGTGCGAGTGCACTCTCTGGACTCACCGGGGTGCATCCCCAGTGGTGCCAGTGCACTCTGTGGACTCACTGCAGTGCATCCTCAGTGTTGCCAGTGCACTCTCTGGAGTCACTGCACTGCATCCTCAGTGGTGCCAGTGCACTCTCTGGACTCACTGCACTGCATCCCCAGTGGTGCCAATGCACTCTCTGGACTAACTGCACTGCATCCCATTGGTGCTAGTGCACTCTCTGGACTCACTGCACTGCATCCCCAGTGGTGCCAGTGCACTCTCTGGACTCACTGCACTGCATCCCCAGTTGTGCCAGTGCGCTCTCTGGACTCACTGCAGTGCATCCCCAGTGGTGCCAGTGCACTCTCTGGACTCACTGCACTGCATCACCATTGGTGCCAGGGCACTCTCCGGACTCACTGCAGTGCATTCGCAGTGGTGCCAGTGCACTCTTTCGAGTCACTGCAGTGCATCCCCAGTGGTGCCAGTGCACTCTCTGGACTCACCGAGGTGCATCCCCAGTGGTGCCAGTGCACTCTCTGCACTCACTGCACTGCATCCCCAGTGGTGCCAGTGCACTCTCTGGACTCACTGCAGTGCAGCCCCTGAGGTGCCAGTGTACTCTCTGGACTCACTGCACTGCATCCCCAGTGGTGCCAGTGCACTCTGTGGACTCACTGCAGTGCATCCCCAGTGTTGCCAGTGCACTCTCTGGAGTCACTACACTGCATCCCCAGTGGTGCCAGTGTACTCTCTGGACTCAGTGCACTGCATCCCCAGTGGTGCCAGTGCACTCTCTAGAGTCACTGCACTGCATCCCCAGTGGTGCCAGTGCACTCTCTGGACTCACTGCAGTGCATCCCCAGTGCTGACAGTGCACTCTCTGGACTCACTGCAGTGCATCCCCAGTGCTGACAGTGCACTCTCTGGACTCACTGCACTGCATCCCCAGTGGAGACAGTGCACTCTCTGTAGTCACTGCGCTGCATCCCCAGTGGTTCCAGGGCACTCTCTCGACTCACTGCACTGCAACTCCAGTGGTGCCAGTGCACTCTCTGGACTCACTGCAGTGCATCCCCAGTGGTGCCAGTGCACTCTCTGGACTCACTGCGCTGCATCCCCAGTGGTGTTAGTGCCCTCTGTGGACTCACTGCACTACATCCGCTCTGGGGCCAGTGCACTCTCTGGACTCACTGCAGTGCATCCCCAGTGGTGCGAGTGCACTCTCTGGACTCACCGGGGTGCATCCCCAGTGGTGCCAGTGCACTCTGTGGACTCACTGCAGTGCATCCTCAGTGTTGCCAGTGCACTCTCTGGAGTCACTGCACTGCATCCTCAGTGGTGCCAGTGCACTCTCTGGACTCACTGCACTGCATCCCCAGTGGTGCCAATGCACTCTCTGGACTAACTGCACTGCATCCCATTGGTGCTAGTGCACTCTCTGGACTCACTGCACTGCATCCCCAGTGGTGCCAGTGCACTCTCTGGACTCACTGCACTGCATCCCCAAATGTGCCAGTGCACTCTCTGGACTCACTGCAGTGCATCACCATTGGTGCCAGGGCACTCTCCGGACTCACTGCACTGCATCCGCAGTGGTGCCAGTGCACTCTTTCGAGTCACTGCAGTGCATCCCCAGTGGTGCCAGTGCACTCTCTGGACTCACCGAGGTGCATCCCCAGTGGTGCCAGTGCACTCTCTGCACTCACTGCACTGCATCCCCAGTGGTGCCAGTGCACTCTCTGGACTCACTGCAGTGCAGCCCCTGAGGTGCCAGTGTACTCTCTGGACTCACTGCACTGCATCCCCTGTGGTGCCATTGCACTCTCTGGACCCACTGCACTGCATCCCCAGTGGTGCCTGTGCACTCTCTTGAGTCACTGCACTGCATTCCCAGTGGAGCCAGTGCACTCTATGGACCAACTGCACTGCATACCCAGTGGTGCCAGTGCACTCTCTGGACTCACTGCACTGCATCCCCAGTGGTGCCAGTGCACTCTCTGGACTCACTGTACTGCATCCCCATTGGTTCCAGTGCACTCTCTGGATCACTGCACTGCATCACCATTGGTGCCAGGGCACTCTCCGGACTCACTGCAGTGCATCCCCAGTGGTGCCAGTGCACTCTTTCGAGTCACTGCACTGCATCCCCAGTGGTGCCAGTGCATTCTCTGGACTCACTGCAGTGCATCCGTATTTGTGCCAGTGCAGTCTCTGGAGTCACTGCAGTGCATCCCCAGTGGTGCCAGTGCACTCTCTGGACTCACTGCACTGCATCCCCAGTGCTGACAGTGCACTCTGGACTCACTGCACTGCATCCCCAGTGGTGCCACTGCACTCTCTGGACTCACTGCACTGCATCCCCAGTGGTGCCAGTGCACTCTCTGGACTCACTGCACTGCATCCCCAGTGGTGCCAGTGCACTCTCTGGACTCACTGCAGTGCATCCCCTTTTGTGCCAGTGCACTCTCTGGACTCACTGCACTGCATCCCCAGTGCTGACAGTGCACTCTCTGGACTCACTGCACTGCATCACCAGTGGTGGCAGTGTACTCTCTGGAGTCACTGCACTGCATCCCCAGTGGAGACAGTGCACTCTCTGTAGTCACTGCGCTGCATCCCCAGTGGTTCCAGGGCACTCTCTCGACTCACTGCACTGCAACTCCAGTGGTGCCAGTGCACTCTCTGGACTCACTGCAGTGCATCCCCAGTGGTGCCAGTGCACTCTCTGGAGTCACTGCGCTGCATCCCCAGTGGTGTTAGTGCCCTCTGTGGACTCACTGCACTACATCCCCTGTGGGGCCAGTGCACTCTCTGGACTCACTGCAGTGCATCCCCAGTGGTGCCAGTGCACTCTCTGGACTCACTGCACTGCATCCCCAGTGGTGCCAGTGCACTCTGTGGACTCACTGCAGTGCATCCCCAGTGTTGCCAGTGCACTCTCTGGAGTCACTGCACTGCATCCTCAGTGGTGCCAGTGCACTCTCTGCACTCACTGCACTGCATCCCCAGTGGTGCCAGTGCACTCTCTGGACTCACTGCACTGCATCCCCAGTGGTGGCAGTGCACTCTCTGGATTCACTGCACTGCATCCCCAGTGGTGCTAGTGCACTCTCTGGACTCACTGCACTGCATCCCCAGTGGTGCCAGTGCACTCTCTGGACTCACTGCACTGCATCCCCAGTTGTGCCAGTGCACTCTCTGGACTCACTGCGCTGCATCCCCAGTGGTGTTAGTGCCCTCTGTGGACTCACTGCACTACATCCGCTCTGGGGCCAGTGCACTCTCTGGACTCACTGCAGTGCATCCCCAGTGGTGCGAGTGCACTCTCTGGACTCACCGGGGTGCATCCCCAGTGGTGCCAGTGCACTCTGTGGACTCACTGCAGTGCATCCTCAGTGTTGCCAGTGCACTCTCTGGAGTCACTGCACTGCATCCTCAGTGGTGCCAGTGCACTCTCTGGACTCACTGCACTGCATCCCCAGTGGTGCCAATGCACTCTCTGGACTAACTGCACTGCATCCCATTGGTGCTAGTGCACTCTCTGGACTCACTGCACTGCATCCCCAGTGGTGCCAGTGCACTCTCTGGACTCACTGCACTGCATCCCCAGTTGTGCCAGTGCGCTCTCTGGACTCACTGCAGTGCATCCCCAGTGGTGCCAGTGCACTCTCTGGACTCACTGCACTGCATCACCATTGGTGCCAGGGCACTCTCCGGACTCAATGCAGTGCATTCGCAGTGGTGCCAGTGCACTCTTTCGAGTCACTGCAGTGCATCCCCAGTGGTGCCAGTGCACTCTCTGGACTCACCGAGGTGCATCCCCAGTGGTGCCAGTGCACTCTCTGCACTCACTGCACTGCATCCCCAGTGGTGCCAGTGCACTCTCTGGACTCACTGCAGTGCAGCCCCTGAGGTGCCAGTGTACTCTCTGGACTCACTGCACTGCATCCCCAGTGGTGCCAGTGCACTCTGTGGACTCACTGCAGTGCATCCCCAGTGTTGCCAGTGCACTCTCTGGAGTCACTGCACTGCATCCCCAGTGGTGCCAGTGTACTCTCTGGACTCAGTGCACTGCATCCCCAGTGGTGCCAGTGCACTCTCTAGAGTCACTGCACTGCATCCCCAGTGGTGCCAGTGCACTCTCTGGACTCACTGCAGTGCATCCCCAGTGCTGACAGTGCACTCTCTGGACTCACTGCAGTGCATCCCCAGTGCTGACAGTGCACTCTCTGGACTCACTGCACTGCATCCCCAGTGGAGACAGTGCACTCTCTGTAGTCACTGCGCTGCATCCCCAGTGGTTCCAGGGCACTCTCTCGACTCACTGCACTGCAACTCCAGTGGTGCCAGTGCACTCTCTGGACTCACTGCAGTGCATCCCCAGTGGTGCCAGTGCACTCTCTGGACTCACTGCGCTGCATCCCCAGTGGTGTTAGTGCCCTCTGTGGACTCACTGCACTACATCCGCTCTGGGGCCAGTGCACTCTCTGGACTCACTGCAGTGCATCCCCAGTGGTGCGAGTGCACTCTCTGGACTCACCGGGGTGCATCCCCAGTGGTGCCAGTGCACTCTGTGGACTCACTGCAGTGCATCCTCAGTGTTGCCAGTGCACTCTCTGGAGTCACTGCACTGCATCCTCAGTGGTGCCAGTGCACTCTCTGGACTCACTGCACTGCATCCCCAGTGGTGCCAATGCACTCTCTGGACTAACTGCACTGCATCCCATTGGTGCTAGTGCACTCTCTGGACTCACTGCACTGCATCCCCAGTGGTGCCAGTGCACTCTCTGGACTCACTGCACTGCATCCCCAAATGTGCCAGTGCACTCTCTGGACTCACTGCAGTGCATCACCATTGGTGCCAGGGCACTCTCCGGACTCACTGCACTGCATCCGCAGTGGTGCCAGTGCACTCTTTCGAGTCACTGCAGTGCATCCCCAGTGGTGCCAGTGCACTCTCTGGACTCACCGAGGTGCATCCCCAGTGGTGCCAGTGCACTCTCTGCACTCACTGCACTGCATCCCCAGTGGTGCCAGTGCACTCTCTGGACTCACTGCAGTGCAGCCCCTGAGGTGCCAGTGTACTCTCTGGACTCACTGCACTGCATCCCCTGTGGTGCCATTGCACTCTCTGGACCCACTGCACTGCATCCCCAGTGGTGCCTGTGCACTCTCTTGAGTCACTGCACTGCATTCCCTGTGGAGCCAGTGCACTCTCTGGACTCACTGCACTGCATCCCCAGTGGTGCCAGTGCACTCTCTGGACTCACTGTACTGCATCCCCATTGGTTCCAGTGCACTCTCTGGATCACTGCACTGCATCACCATTGGTGCCAGGGCACTCTCCGGACTCACTGCAGTGCATCCCCAGTGGTGCCAGTGCACTCTTTCGAGTCACTGCACTGCATCCCCAGTGGTGCCAGTGCATTCTCTGGACTCACTGCAGTGCATCCGTATTTGTGCCAGTGCAGTCTCTGGAGTCACTGCAGTGCATCCCCAGTGGTGCCAGTGCACTCTCTGGACTCACTGCACTGCATCCCCAGTGCTGACAGTGCACTCTGGACTCACTGCACTGCATCCCCAGTGGTGCCACTGCACTCTCTGGACTCACTGCACTGCATCCCCAGTGGTGCCAGTGCACTCTCTGGACTCACTGCACTGCATCCCCAGTGGTGCCAGTGCACTCTCTGGACTCACTGCAGTGCATCCCCTTTTGTGCCAGTGCACTCTCTGGACTCACTGCACTGCATCCCCAGTGCTGACAGTGCACTCTCTGGACTCACTGCACTGCATCACCAGTGGTGGCAGTGTACTCTCTGGAGTCACTGCACTGCATCCCCAGTGGAGACAGTGCACTCTCTGTAGTCACTGCGCTGCATCCCCAGTGGTTCCAGGGCACTCTCTCGACTCACTGCACTGCAACTCCAGTGGTGCCAGTGCACTCTCTGGACTCACTGCAGTGCATCCCCAGTGGTGCCAGTGCACTCTCTGGAGTCACTGCGCTGCATCCCCAGTGGTGTTAGTGCCCTCTGTGGACTCACTGCACTACATCCCCTGTGGGGCCAGTGCACTCTCTGGACTCACTGCAGTGCATCCCCAGTGGTGCCAGTGCACTCTCTGGACTCACTGCACTGCATCCCCAGTGGTGCCAGTGCACTCTGTGGACTCACTGCAGTGCATCCCCAGTGTTGCCAGTGCACTCTCTGGAGTCACTGCACTGCATCCTCAGTGGTGCCAGTGCACTCTCTGCACTCACTGCACTGCATCCCCAGTGGTGCCAGTGCACTCTCTGGACTCACTGCACTGCATCCCCAGTGGTGGCAGTGCACTCTCTGGATTCACTGCACTGCATCCCCAGTGGTGCTAGTGCACTCTCTGGACTCACTGCACTGCATCCCCAGTGGTGCCAGTGCACTCTCTGGACTCACTGCACTGCATCCCCAGTTGTGCCAGTGCACTCTCTGGACTCACTGCAGTGCATCCCCAGTGGTGCCAGTGCACTCTCTGGACTCACTGCAGTGCTTCCGCACTGGTGCCAGTGCACTATCTGCACTCACTGCACTGCATCAACAGTGGTGCCTCTGCATTCTCTGGAGTCACTGCACTGCATCCCCAGTGCTGACAGTGCACTCTCTGGACTCACTGTAGTGCATCCCCAGTGGTGCCAGTGCACTCTCTGGACTCACTGCACTGCATCCCCAGTGGTGCCAGTGCACTCTCTGGACTCACTGCAGTGCATCCCTTGTGGTGCCTTTGCACTCTCAGGACTCACTGCACTGCATCCCCAGTGGTGCCAGTGCACTCTCTGGAGTCACAGCACTGCATCAACAGTGGTGCCTCTGCACTCTCTGGAGTCACTGCACTGCATCCCCAGTGGTGCCAGTGCACTCTCTGGACTCACTGTAGTGCATCCCCAGTGGTGCCAGTGCACTCTCTGGACTCACTGCAGTGCATCCCCAGTAGTGCCAGTGCACTCTCTGGACTCACTGCACTGCATCCCCAGTGGTGCCAGTGCACTCTCTGGACTCACTGCACTGCATCAACAGTGGTGCCAGTGCACTCTCTGGACTCACCGCATTGCATCCCCAGTGGTGCCAGTGTAGTCTCTGGACTCACAGCAGTGCATCCCCAGTGGTGCCAGTGCAACTACTGGACTCACTGCAGTGTAGCTCAGTGTTGCCAGTGCACTCTCTGGAGTCACTGCACTGCATCCTCAGTGGTGCCAGTGCACTCTCTGGACTCACTGAACTGCATCCCCAGTGGTGCCAGTGCACTCTCTGGACTCACTGCAATGTATCGCCATTGGAGCCGGTGTACTCTCTGGACTCACTGCACTGCATCCCCAGTGGTGCCAGTGCACTGTCTGGACTCACTGCATCCCCAGTGGTGCCAGGGCACTCTCTGGACTCACAGCACTGCATCCCCATTGGTGCCAGTGCACTCTCTGGACTCACTGCACTAAAACCCCAGTGGTGCCAGTGCAGTCTCTGGACTCACTGCACTGCATCCCCAGTGGTGCCAGTGCACTCTCTGGACTCACCGGGGTGCATCCCCAGTGGTGCCAGTGCACTCTCTGGACTCACTGCACTGCATCCCCTGTGGTGCCAGTACACTCTCTGGACTCACTGCAGTGCATCCCCAGTGGTGCCAGTGTACTCTCAGGACTCACTGCACTGCATCACCAGCGGTGCCAGTGCACTCTCTGGACTCACTGCAGTGCATCCCCAGTGGTGCCAGTGCACTTTCTGGACTCACTGCAGTGCATCCCCTTTTGTGCCAGTGCACTCTCTGCACTCACTGCACTGCATCCCCAGAAGTGCCAGTGCACTCTCTGGACTCACTGCACTGCATCCCCAGTGGTTCCATTGCACTCTCTGGACTCACTGCACTGCATCACCAGTGGTGCCAGTGCACTCTCTGGACTCACTGCACTGCATCCCCAGTGGTGCCACTGCACTCTCTGGACTCACTGCAGTGTTTCCCCAGTGGTGCCAGTGCACTCTCTGTAGTCACTGCACTGCATCCCCAGTGGTGCCAGTGCACTCTCTGGACTCACTGCACTTCATCCCCAGTGGTGCCAGTGCAATCTCTGGACTCACTGCATTGCATCCCTAGTGGTGCCAGTGCACTCTCTGGACTCACTGCACTGCATCCCCAGTGGTGCCACTGCACTCTCTGGACTCACTGCACTGCATCACCATTGGTGCCAGGGCACTCTCCGGACTCACTGCAGTGCATCCGCAGTGGTGCCAGTGCACTCTTTCGAGTCACTGCAGTGCATCCCCAGTGGTGCCAGTGCACTCTCTGGACTCACTGCACTGCATCCCCAGTGGTGCCAGTGCACTCTCTGCACTCACTGCACTGCATCCCCAGTGTTCCCAGAGCACTCTCTGGACTCACTGCAGTGCATCCCCAGTGGTGCCAGTGCACTCTCTGGACTCACTGCACTGCATCCCCAGTGGTGCCACTGCACTCTCTGGACTCACTGCACTGCATCACCATTGGTGCCAGGGCACTCTCCGGACTCACTGCAGTGCATCCCCAGTGGTGCCAGTGCACTCTTTCGAGTCACTGCACTGCATCCGCATTAGTGCCAGTGCATTCTCTGGACTCATTGCAGTGCATACCCAGTGGTGCCAGTGCACTCTCTGGACTCACTGCACTGCATCCCCAGTGGTGCCAGTGCACTCTCCGGACTCACTGCACTGCATCCCTAATGGTGCCAGTGCACTCTCTGGACTCACTGCACTGCATCCCCAGTGGTGCCAGTTCACTCTCTGCACTCACTGCACTGCATCCCCGGTGTTCCCAGAGCACTCTCTGGACTCACCGAGGTACATACCCAGTGGTGCCAGTGCACTCTCTGGACTCACTGCACTGCATCCCCAGTGGTGCCAGTGCACTCTCTGGACTCACTGCAGTGCAGCCCCTAAGGTACCAGTGTACTCTCTGGACTCACTGCACTGCATCCCCAGTGGTGACAGTGCACTCTCTGGAATCACTGCAGTGCATCCGATGTGGTGCCATTGCACTCTCTGGACTCACTGCACTGCATCCCCAGTGGTGCCTGTGCACTCTCTTGAGTCACTGCACTGCATCCCCAGTGGAGCCAGTGCACTCTATGGACTAACTGCACTGCATACCCAGTGGTGCCAGTGCACTCTCTGGACTCACTGCACTGCATCCCCAGTGGTGCCAGTGCACTCTCTGGACTCACTGCACTGCATCCCCAGTGGTTCCAGTGCACCCTCTGGATCACTGCACTGCATCACCATTGGTGCCAGGGCACTCTCCGGACTCACTGCAGTGCATCCCCAGTGGTGCCAGTGCACTCTTTCGAGTCACTGCACTGCATCCCCAGTGGTGCCAGTGCATTCTCTGGACTCACTGCAGTGCATCCGTATTGGTGCCAGTGCAGTCTCTGGAGTCACTGCACTGCATCCCCAGTGGTGCCAGTGCACTCTCTGGACTCACTGCACTGCATCCCCAGTGCTGACAGTGCACACTCTGGACTGACTGCACTGCATCCCCAGTGGTGCCAGTGTACTCTCTGGACTCAGTGCACTGCATCCCCAGTGGTGCCACTTCACTCTCTGGACTCACTGCAGTGCATCCCCAGTGGTGCCAGTGCACTCTCTGGACTCACTGCACTGCATCCCCAGTGGTGCCAGTGCACTCTCTGGACTCACTGCACTGCATCCCCAGTGGTGCCAGTGCACTCTCTGCACTCACTGCACTGCATCCCCAGTGGTGCCTGTGCACTCTCTTGAGTCACTGCACTGCATCCCCAGTGGAGCCAGTGCACTCTATGGACTAACTGCACTGCATACCCAGTGGTGCCAGTGCACTCTCTGGACTCACTGCACTGCAACCCCAGTGGTGCCAGTGCACTCTCTGGACTCACTGCACTGCATCCCCAGTGGTTCCAGTGCACTCTCTGGATCACTGCACTGCATCACCATTGGTGCCAGGGCACTCTCTGGACTCACTGCACTGCATCCCCTGTGGTGCCAGTGCACTCTTTCGAGTCACTGCACTGCATCCCCAGTGGTGTCAGTGCATTCTCTGGACTCACTGCAGTGCATCCGTATTGGTGCCAGTGCAGTCCCTGGAGTCACTGCAGTGCATCCCCAGTGGTGCCAGTGCACTCTCTGGACTCACTGCACTGCATCCCCAGTGCTGACAGTGCACTCTCTGGACTCACTGCACTGCATCCCCAGTGGTGCCAGTGTACTCTCTGGACTCAGTGCACTGCATCCCCAGTGGTGCCACTGCACTCTCTGGACTCACTGCAGTGCATCCCCAGTGGTGCCAGTGCACTCTCTGGACTCACTGCACTGCATCCCCAGTGGTGCCACTGCACTCTCTGGACTCACTGCACTGCCTCAACAGTGGTGCCTCTGCACTCTCTGGAGTCACTGCACTGCATCCCCAGTGGTGCCAGTGCACTCTCTGGACTCACTGCACTGCATCCCCATTGGTGCCAGTGCACTCTCTAGAGTCACTGCACTGCATCCCCAGTGGTGCCAGTGCACTCTCTGGACTCACTGCAGTGCATCCCCAGTGGTGCCAGTGCACTCTCTGGACTCACTGCACTGCATCCCCAGTGGTGCCAGTGCACTCTCTGGACTCACTGCACTGCATCACCAGTGGTGGCAGTGTACTCTCTGGACTCACTGCACTGCATCCCCAGTGGTGCCAGTGCACTCTCTGGAGTCACTGCGCTGCATCCCCAGTGGTGTTAGTGCCCTCTGTGGACTCACTGCACTACATCCCCTGTGGGGCCAGTGCACTCTCTGGACTCACTGCAGTGCATCCCCAGTGGTGCGAGAGCACTCTCTGGACTCACTGCAGTGCATCCCCAGTGTTGCCAGTGCACTCTCTGGACTCACTGCACTGCATCCTCAGTGGTGCCAGTGCACTCTCTGGACTCACTGCACTGCATCCCCAGTGGTGCCAGTGCACTCTCTGGAGTCACTGCAGTGCATCCCCAGTGGTGCCAGTGCACTCTCTGGACTCACTGCACTGCATCCCATTGGTGCTAGTGCACTCTCTGGACTCACTGCACTGCATCACCAGTGGTGCCACTGCACTCTCTGGACTCACTGCACTGCATCCCCAGTTGTGCCAGTGCACTCTCTGGACTCACTGCAGTGCATCCCCAGTGGTGCCAGTGCACTCTCTGGACTCACTGCAGTGCTTCCGCACTGGTGCCAGTGCACTCTCTGCACTCACTGCACTGCATCAACAGTGGTGCCTCTGCACTCTCTGGAGTCACTGCACTGCATCCCCAGTGGTGCCAGTGCACTCTCAGGACTCACTGCAGTGCATCCCCAGTGGTGCCAGTGCACTCTCTGGACTCACTGCACTGCATCCCCAGTGGTGCCAGTGCACTCTCTGGACTCACTGCAGTGCATCACCAGTGGTGCCTTTGCACTCTCAGGACTCACTGCAGTGCATCCCCAGTGGTGCCAGTGCACTCTCTGGACTCACTGCACTGCATCCCCAGTGGTGCCAGTGCACTCTCTGGACTCACTGCATTGCATCACCAGTGGTGCCTTTGCACTCTCAGGACTCACTGCACTGCATCCCCAGTGGTGCCAGTGCACTCTCTGGAGTCACAGCACTGCATCAACAGTGGTGCCTCTGCACTCTCTGGAGTCACTGCAGTGCATCCGCAGTGGTGCCAGTGCACTCTTTCGAGTCACTGCAGTGCATCCCCAGTGGTGCCAGTGCACTCTCTGGACTCACTGCACTGCATCCCCAGTGGTGCCAGTGCACTCTCTGCACTCACTGCACTGCATCCCCAGTGTTCCCAGAGCACTCTCTGGACTCACTGCAGTGCATCCCCAGTGGTGCCAGTGCACTCTCTGGACTCACTGCACTGCATCCCCAGTGGTGCCACTGCACTCTCTGGACTCACTGCACTGCATCACCATTGGTGCCAGGGCACTCTCCGGACTCACTGCAGTGAATCCCCAGTGGTGCCACTGCACTCTTTCGAGTCACTGCACTGCATCCGCATTAGTGCCAGTGCATTCTCTGGACTCATTGCAGTGCATACCCAGTGGTGCCAGTGCACTCTCTGGACTCACTGCACTGCATCCCCAGTGGTGCCAGTGCACTCTCCGGACTCACTGCACTGCATCCCTAATGGTGACAGTGCACTCTCTGGACTCACTGCACTGCATCCCCAGTGGTGCCAGTTCACTCTCTGCACTCACTGCACTGCATCCCCGGTGTTCCCAGAGCACTCTCTGGACTCACCGAGGTACATCCCCAGTGGTGTCAGTGCACTCTCTGGACTCACTGCACTGCATCCCCAGTGGTGCCAGTGCACTCTCTGGACTCACTGCAGTGCAGCCCCTGAGGTACCAGTGTACTCTCTGGACTCACTGCACTGCATCCCCAGTGGTGACAGTGCACTCTCTGGAATCACTGCAGTGCATCCCCAGTGGTGCCATTACACTCTCTGGACTCACTGCACTGCATCCCTAGTGGTGCCTGTGCACTCTCTTGAGTCACTGTACTGCATCCCCAGTGGAGCCAGTGCACTCTCTGGACTCACTGCACTGCATCCCCAGTGGTGCCAGTGCACTCTCTGGACTCACTGCACTGCATCCCCAGTGGTTCCAGTGCACTCTCTGGATCACTGCACTGCATCACCATTGGTGCCAGGGCACTCTCCGGACTCACTGCAGTGCATCCCCAGTGGTGCCAGTGCACTCTTTCGAGTCACTGCACTGCATCCCCAGTGGTGCCAGTGCATTCTCTGGACTCACTGCAGTGCATCCGTATTGGTACCAGTGCAGTCTCTGGAGTCACTGCAGTGCATCCCCAGTGGTGCCAGTGCACTCTCTGGACTCACTGCACTGCATCCCCAGTGCTGACAGTGCACTCTCTGGACTCACTGCACTGCATCCCCAGTGGTGCCAGTGTACTCTCTGGACTCAGTGCACTGCATCCCCAGTGGTGCCAGTGCACTCTCTGGACTCACTGCACTGCATCCCCAGTGGTGCCAGTGCACTCTCTGGACTCAGTGTAGTGCATCCCCTTTTGTGCCAGTGCACTCTCTGGACTCACTGCACTGCATCCCCAGTGGTGCCAGTGCACTCTCTGGACTAACTGCACTGCATCCCCATTGGTGCCAGTGCACTCTCTGGACTCACTGCAGTGCATCCCCAGTGCTGACAGTGCACTCTCTGGACTCACTGCACTGCATCCCCAGTGGAGACAGTGCACTCTCTGTAGTCAGTGCGCTGCATCCCCAGTGGTTCCAGGGCACTCTCTCGACTCACTGCACTGCAACTCCAGTGGTGCCAGTGCACTCTCTGGACTCAATGCAGTGCATACCCAGTGGTGCCAGTGCACTCTCTGGAGTCACTGCGCTGCATCCCCAGTGGTGTTAGTGCCCTCTGTGGACTCACTGCACTACATCCCCTGTGGGGCCAGTGCACTCTCTGGACTCAGTGCAGTGCATCCCCAGTGGTGCGAGTGCACTCTCTGGACTCACCGGGGTGCATCCCCAGTGGTGCCAGTGCACTCTGTGGACTCACTGCAGTGCATCCTCAGTGTTGCCAGTGCACTCTCTGGAGTCACTGCACTGCATCCTCAGTGGTGCCAGTGCACTCTCTGGACTCACTGCACTGCATCCCCAGTGGTGCCTATGCACTCTCTGGACTAACTGCACTGCATCCCATTGGTGCTAGTGCACTCTCTGGACTCACTGCACTGCATCCCCAGTGGTGCCAGTGCACTCTATGGACTCACTGCACTGCATCCCCAGTTGTGCCAGTGCACTCTCTGGACTCACTGCAGTGCATCCCCAGTGGTGCCAGTGCACTCTCTGGACTCACTGCACTGCATCACCATTGGTGCCAGGGCACTCTCCGGACTCACTGCAGTGCATCCGCAGTGGTGCCAGTGCACTCTTTCGAGTCACTGCAGTGCATCCCCAGTGGTGCCAGTGCACTCTCTGGACTCACTGCACTGCATCCCCAGTGGTGCCAGTGCACTCTCTGCACTCACTGCACTGCATTCCCAGTGTTCCCAGAGCACTCTCTGGACTCACTGCAGTGCATCCCCAGTGGTGCCAGTGCACTCTCTGGACTCACTGCACTGCATCCCCAGTGGTGCCACTGCACTCTCTGGACTCACTGCACTGCATCACCATTGGTGCCAGGGCACTCTCCGGACTCACTGCAGTGCATCCCCAGTGGTGCCAGTGCACTCTTTCGAGTCACTGCACTGCATCCCCATTAGTGCCAGTGCATTCTCTGGACTCATTGCAGTGCATCCCCAGTGCACTCTCTGGACTCACTGCACTGCATCCCCAGTGGTACCAGTGCACTCTCCGGACTCACTGCACTGCATCCCTAATGGTGCCAGTGCACTCTCTGGACTCACTGCACTGCATCCCCAGTGGTGCCAGTTCACTCTCTGCACTCACTGCACTGCATCCCCGGTGTTCCAAGAGCACTCTCTGGACTCACCGAGGTGCATCCCCAGTGGTGCCAGTGCACTCTCTGGACTCACTGCACTGCATCCCCAGTGGTGCCAGTGCACTCTCTGGACTCACTGCAGTGCAGCCCCTGAGGTACCAGTGTACTCTCTGGACTCACTGCACTGCATCCCCAGTGGTGACAGTGCACTCTCTGGAATCACTGCAGTGCATCCCCTGTGGTGCCATTGCACTCTCTGGACTCACTGCACTGCATCCCCAGTGGTGCCTATGCACTCTCTGGACTAACTGCACTGCATCCCCAGTGGAGTCAGTGCACTCTATGGACTAAGTGCACTGCATACCCAGTGGTGCCAGTGCACTCTCTGGACTCACTGCACTGCATCCCCAGTGGTGCCAGTGCACTCTCTGGACTCACTGCACTGCATCCCCAGTGGTTCCAGTGCACTCTCTGGATCACTGCACTGCATCACCATTGGTGCCAGGGCACTCTCTGGACTCACTGCAGTGCATCCCCAGTGGTGCCAGTTCACTCTCTGCACTCACTTCACTGCATCCCCGGTGTTCCCAGAGCACTCTCTGGACTCACGGAGGTGCATCCCCAGTGGTGCCAGTGCACTCTCTGGACTCACTGCAGTGCATCCCCTTTTGTGCCAGTGCACTCTCTGGACTCACTGCACTGCATCCCCAGTGGTGCCAGTTCACTCTCTGCACTCACTTCACTGCATCCCCGGTGTTCCCAGAGCACTCTCTGGACTCACGGAGGTGCATCCCCAGTGGTGCCAGTGCACTCTCTGGACTCACTGCACTGCATCCCCAGTGGTTCCAGGGCACTCTCTGGACTCACTGCAGTGCAGCCCCTGAGGTACCAGTGTACTCTCTGGACTCACTGAACTGCATCCCTAGTGGTGACATTGCACTCTCTGGAATCACTGCAGTGCATCCCCTGTGGTGCCATTGCACTCTCTGGATTCACTGAACTGCATCCCTAGTGGTGCCAGTGCACTCTATGGACTAACTGCACTGCATACCCAGTGGTGCCAGTGCACTCTCTGGACTCACTGCACTGCATCCCCAGTGGTGCCAGTGCACTCTCTGGACTCACTGCACTGCATCCCCAGTGGTTCCAGTGCACTCTCTGGATCACTGCACTGCATCACCATTGGTGCCAGGGCACTCTCTGGACTCACTGCAGTGCATCCCCTATGGTGCCAGTGCACTCTTTCGAGTCACTGCACTGCATCCCCAGTGGTGGCAGTGCATTCTCTGGATTCACTGCAGTGCATCAGTATTGGTGCCAGTGCAGTCTCTGGAGTCACTGCAGTGCATCCCCAGTGGTGCCAGTGCACTCTCTGGACTCACTGCACTGCATCCCCAGTGGTGCCAGTGTACTCTCTGGACTCAGTGCACAGCATCCCAAGTGGTGCCACTGCACTCTCTGGACTCACTGCAGTGCATCCCCAGTGGTGCCAGTGCACTCTCTGGACTCACTGCACTGCATCCCCAGTGGTGCCAGTGTACTCTCTGGACTCAGTGCACAGCATCCCAAGTGGTGCCACTGCACTCTCTGGACTCACTGCAGTGCATCCCCAGTGGTGCCAGTGCACTCTCTGGACTCACTGCACTGCATCCCCAGTGGTGCCAGTGCACTCTCTGGACTCACTGCAGTGCATCCCCAGTGGTGCCAGTGCACTCTCTGGACTCACTGCACTGCATCCCCAGTGCTGACAGTGCACTCTCTGGACTCACTGCACTGCATCACCAGTGGTGGCAGTGTACTCTCTGGACTCACTGCACTGCATCCCCAGTGGAGACAGTGCACTCTCTGTAGTTAGTGCGCTGCATCCCCAGTGGTTCCAGGGCACTCTCTTGACTCACTGCACTGCAACTCCAGTGGTGCCAGTGCACTCTCTGGACTCACTGCAGTGCATACCCAGTGGTGCCAGTGCACTCTCTGGAGTCACTGCGCTGCATCCCCAGTGGTGTTAGTGCCCTCTGTGGACTCACTGCACTACATCCCCTCTGGGGCCAGTGCACTCTCTGGACTCACTGCATTGCTACCCAGTGGTGCGAGAGCACTCTCTGGACTCACTGCACTGCATCCTCAGTGTTGCCAGTGCACTCTCGGGACTCACTGCACTGCATCCCCAGCGGTGCCAGTGCACTCTCTGGAGTCACTGCAGTGCATCCCCTTTTGTGCCAGTGCACTCTCTGGACTCACTGCACTGCATCCCATTGGTGCTAGTGCACTCTATGCACTCACTGCACTGCATCAACAGTGGTGCCTCTGCACTCCCTGGAGTCACTGCACTGCATCCCCAGTGGTGCCAGTGCACTCTCTGGACTCACTGCACTGCATCCCCAGTGGTGCCAGTGCACTCTCTGGACTCACTGCAGTGCATCACCTGTGGTGCCAGTGCACTCTCTGGACCCACTGCAGTGCATCCCCAGTGGTGCCAGTGCACTCTCTGGAGTACTGCACTGCATCCCCAGTGGTGCCAGTGCACTCTCTGGACTCACTGCAGTGCATCCCCAGTGGTGCCAGTGCACTCTCTGGACTCACTGCACTGCATCCCCAGTGGTGCCAGTGCACTCTCTGGACCCACTGCAGTGCATCCCCAGTGGTGCCAGTGCACTCTCTGGGCTCAGTGCACTGCATCCCCAATGGTGCCAGTGCACTCTCTGTAGTCACTGCACTGCGTCCCCAGTGGTGCCAGTGCACTCTCTGGACTCACTGCAGTGTATCCCCTGTGGTGCCAGTGCAATCTGTGGACTCACTGCAGTGCATTCCCTGTGGAGTCATTGCAGTCTCTGGACTCACTGCACTGCATCCCCAGTGGTGCCAGTGCACTCTCTGGACTCACTGCACTGCATCCCCAGTGGTGCCAGTGCACTCTGTGGACTCACTGCACTGCATCCCCAGTGGTGCCTGTGAAGTCTCTGGACTCACTGCAGTGCAACCCCAGTGGTGCCAGTGCACTCTCTGGACTCAATGCACTGCATCCCCTTTGGTGCCAGTGCACTCTCTCGACTCACTGCAGTGCATCCCCAGTGGTGCCAGTGCACTCTCTGGACTCACTGCAGTGCATTCCCTGTGGAGTCGGTGCAGTCTCTGGACTCACTGCAGTGAATCTCCCGTGGTGCCAGTGCACTCTCTGGACTCACTGCACTGCATCCCCAGTGGTGCCAGTTCACTCTCTGGACTCACTGAACTGCATCCCCATTGGTGCCAGGGCACTCTGTGGACTCACTGCACTGCATCCCCAGTGGTGCCTCTGAAGTCTCTGGACTCACTGCAGTGCAACCCCAGTGGTGCCAGTGCACTCTCTGGACTCAATGCACTGCATCCCCTTTGGTGCCAGTGCACTCTCTGGACTCACTGCAGTGCATCCCCAGTGGTGCCAGTGCACCCTCAGGACTCACTGCACTGCATCCCCAGTGGTGCCAGTGCACTCTCTGGACTCACTGAAGTGCATCCCCAGTGGAGCCAGTGCTCTCTGTGGACTCACTGCACTGCATCCCCAGTGGTGCCAGTGCACTCTCTGGACTCAATGCACTGCATCCCCAAGTGCCAGTGCACTCTCTGGACTCACTGCACTGCATCCCCACTGGAGCCAGAGCACTCTCTGGACTCACTGCAGTGCATCCCCAGTGGTGACAGTGCACTCTCTGTAGTCACTGCGCTGCATCCCCAGTGGTGACAGCGCACTCTCTGGAAACTTGTGCTGCATCCCCATTGGTGCCAGTGCACTCTCTGGACTCACTGCAGTGTAACCCCTGCGGTGCCAGTGCACTCTGTGCTCTCAGTGCAATGCATCCCCATTGGTGCCAGTGCACTCTCTGTACTCACTGCAGTGCATTCCCAGTTGTGCCAGTGCACTCTCTGGACGCCTTGCAGTGAATCCCCGGTGGTGCCAGAGCACTCTCTGGACTCACTGAACTGAATCCCCAGTGGTGCTAGTGCACTCTCTGCACTCACTGTACTGCATCCCCAGTGGTTCCTGTGAAGTCTCTGGACTCAGAGCAGTGCATCCCCAGTGGTGCCAGAGAACTCTCTGGACTCACTGCAGTGCATCCCCAGTGGTGCCAGTGCACTCTCTGGAGTCACTGCACTGCATCCCCAGTGGTGTCAGTACACTTTCTGGACTCACTGCAGTGCATCCCCTGTGGTGCCATTGCACTCTCAGGACTCACTGCACTGCATCCCCAGTGGTGCCAGTGCACTCTCTGGACTCACTGCACTGCATTCCCAGTGGTGCCAGTGCACTCTCTGGACTCACTGCAGTGCATCCCCTGTGGTGCCAGGGCACTCTCTGCAGACAATGCAGTGCATCCCCAAAGATGACAGTGCACTCTCTGGACTCACTGTACTGCTCGAGCCGCGGCAGCCGCTCCAGCCGCGGTAGCCCCTCCAACCTCGGCAGCCGCTCCAGCCGCTCCAGCCGCGGCAGCCGCGGCAGCCGGTCCAGCCGCGGCAGCCGCTCCATCCGCGGCATACGCGGCAGACGCTCCAGCCGTGGCAGCCGCTCCACTCGATAGCGGCTTTCGCGGCTCCCGCCGCTGGAGCGGCTGCCGCGGCTGCCGCGGCTGGAGCGGCTGCCGCGGCTGCCGCGGCTGGAGCGGCTGCCGCGGCTGCCGCGGCTGGAGCGGCTGCCGCGGCTGGAGCGGCTGCGGCGGCTGGAGGGGCTACCGCGGCTGGAGCGGCTGAGGCGGCTGGAGCGGATGCCGCGGATGGAGCAGTGCAGTGAGTCCAGAGAGTGCAGTGGCACCACTGAGGATGCAGTGCAGTGAGTCCAGAGAGTGCACTGGCACCACAGGGGATGCACTGCAGTTACTCCAGAGAGTGCACTGGCACCAGTGGGGATGCAGTGCAGTGAGTCCATAGAGTGCACTAGCACCAGTGGGGATGCAGTGCAGTGAGTCCAGAGAGTGCACTGTCACCAGTGGGGATGCAGTGCAGTGAGTCCAGAGAGTCACTGGCACCACTGGGGATGCAATGCAGTGAGTGCACTGGCACCACTGGGGATGCACTGCAGTGACTCCAGAGAGTGCACTGGCACCAGTGGGGATGCACTGCAGTGAGTCCAGAGAGTGCACTGGCACCACCGGGGATTCAGATACATTCTCACTTCAGTGAGATCCCCAGTAGTGCCAGTGCACTCTCTGGACTCACTGTAGTGCAAACCCAGTGGTGCCAGTGCAGTCTCTTTACTCCCTGCAGTGCATCCCTAGTGGAGCCACTTCACTCTCTGGACTCACTGCAGTGCATCCCCTGTGGTGCCAGTGCACTCTCTGGACTCACTGTACTGCATCCCCAGTGGTGCCAGTGCACTCTCTGGGCTCACTGCACTGCTCCAGCCGCGGCATCCGCTCCAGCCGCCTCAGCCGCTCCAGCCGCGGCAGCCCCTCCAGCCGCGGCAGACGCTCTAGACGCTCCAGCCGACGCAGCCGCTCAAGCCGCGGCAGCCGCTAAAGCCGCTACCGAGTGGAGCGGCTGCCACGGCTGGAGCGGCTGCCGCGGTTGGAGCGGCTGCCGCGGCAGAGCGGCTGGTGCGTCTGCCGCGTATGCCGCGGATGGAGCGGCTGCCGCGGCTGGACCGGCTGCCGCGGCTGCCGCGTCTGGAGCGGCTGGAGCGGCTGCCGAGGCTGCAGTGGCTACCGCGGCTGGAGCAGTTGCCGCGGCTCGAGCAGTACAGAGAGTGCACTGGCACCACTGGGGATGCAGTGCATTGTCTGCAGAGAGTGCCCTGGCACCACTGGGGATGCACTGCAGTGAGTCCAGAGAGTGCACTGGCACCATTGGGGATGCACTGCAGTGAGTCCAGAGAGTGCACTGGCACCACTGGGGATGCAGTGCAGTGACTCCAGAGAGTGCAGAGGCACCACTGTTGATGCAGTGCTGCGACTCCAGAGAGTGCACTGGCACCACTGGGGATGCAGTGCAGTGAGTGCAGAGAGTGCACTGGCACCACTGGGGATGCACTGCAGTGAGTCCAGAGAGTGCACTGGCACCACTGGGGATGCAGTGCAGTGACTCCAGAGAGTGCACGGGCACCACTGGGGATGCAGTGCAGTGAGTCCAGAGAGTGCACTGGCACAAAAGGGGATGCACTGCAGTGAGTCCAGAGAGTGCACTGGCACCATTGGGGATGCAGTGCAATGAGTCCAGAGAGTGCACTGGCACCAGTGGGGATGCACTGCAGTGAGTCCAGAGAGTGCACTGGCACCACTGGGGATGCAGTGCAGTGAGTCCAGAGAGTGCACTGGCACCTCTGGGGATGCACTGCAGTGAGTCCAGAGAGTGCACTGGCAGCACTGGGGATGCAGTGCAGTGACTCCAGAGAGTGCAGAGGCACCGCTGTTGATGCAGTGCTGCGACTCCAGCGAGTGCACTGGCACCACTGGGGATGCAGTGCAGTGAGTGCAGAGAGTGCACTGGCACCACTGGGGATGCACTGCAGTGAGTGCAGAGAGTGCACTGGCACCACTGGGGATGCACTGCAGTGAGTCCAGAGAGTGCACTGGCACCACTGGGGATGCAGTGCAGTGACTCCAGAGAGTGCACTGGCACCACTGGGGATGCAGTGCAGTGAGTCCAGAGAGTGCACTGGCACAAAAGGGGATGCAGTGCAGTGAGTCCAGAGAGTGCACTGGCACCACTGGGGATGCAGTGCAATGAGTCCAGAGAGTGCACTGTTACAAAAGGCGATGCACTGCAGTGAGTCCAGAGAGTGCACTGGCACCACTGGGGATGCAGTGCAGTGAGTCCAGAGAGTGCACTGGCACCACTGGGGATGCAGTGCAGTGAGTCCAGAGAATGCACTGTCAGCAATGGGGATGCAGTGCAGTGAGTCCAGAGAGTACACTGGCACCACTGGGGATGCAGTGCAGTGAGTCCAGAGAGTGCACTGGCACCACTGGGGATGCACTGCAATGAGTCAAGAGAATGCACTGGCACTAATGGGGATGCAGTGCAGTGAGTCCAGAGAGTGCAGTGGCACCACTGGGGATGCACTGCAGTGAGTCCAGAGAGTGCACTGGCACCACTGGGGATGCAGTGCAGTGAGTCCAGAGAGTGCAATGGCACCACTGGGGTTGCACTGCAGTGACTCGAAAGAGTGCACTGGCACCACTGCGGATGCACTGCAGTGAGTCCGAAGAGTGCCCTTTCACCAAAGGTGATGCAGTGCAGTGAGTCCAGACAGTGCAGTGACACCACTGGGGATGCAGTGCAGTGAGTCCAGAGAGTGCACTGGCACCACTGCGGATGCACTGCAGTGATTCCAGAGAGTGCACTGGCACCACTGGAGATGCAATGCAGTGAGTCCAGAGAGTGCACTGGCACCACTGGGGATGAAGTGCAGTGAGTCCAGAGAGTGCACTGGCTCCACTGGGGATGCAGTGCAGTGAGTCCAGAGAGTGCACTGGCACCACTGGGGATGCACTGCAGTGAGTCCAGAGAGTGCACTGGCACCACTAGGGATGCACTGCAGTGAGTCCCGAGAGTGCACTGGCATTAATGGGGATGCACTGCAGTGAGTCCAGAGAGTGCACTGGCACCTTGGGGATGCACAGCAGTGACTCAAAAGAGTGCACTGGCACCACTGGGGATGCACTGCAGTGAGTGCAGAGAGTGCACTGGCACCAATGGTGATGCAGTGAAGTGAGTCCAGAGAGTGCAGTGGCACCACTGGGGATGCAGTGCAGTGAGTCCAGAGAGTGCACTGGCACCACTGGAGATGCAGTGCAGTGAGTCCAGAGAGTGCACTGGCACCACTGGGGATGCATTGCAGTGAGTCCAGAGAGTGCTCTGGGAACACAGGGGATGCAGTGCAGTGAGTCCAGAGAGTACACTGGCACCACTGGGGATGCAGTGCAGTGAGTCCAGAGAGTGCACTGGCACCACTGGGGATGCACTGCAGTGACTCGAAAGAGTGCACTGGCACCACTAGTGATGCACTGCAGTGAGTCCGGACAGTGCCCTGGCACCAACGGTGATGCAGTGCAGTGAGTCCAGAGAGTGCAGTGGCACCACTGGGGATGCAGTGCAGTGAGTCCAGAGAGTGCACTGGCACCACTGGGGATGCACTGCAGTGAGTCCAGAGAGTGCACTGGTACCAGTGGGGATGCAGTGCAGTGAGTCCAGAGAGTGCACTGGCACCACTGGGGATGCACTGCAGTTAGTCCAGAGAGTGCACTGGCACCACTGGGGATGCACTCCAGTGAGTCCAAAGAGTGCACTGGCACCACTGGGGATGCAGTGCAGTGACTCCAGAGAGTGCAGAGGCACCACTGTTGATGCAGTGCTGCGACTCCAGAGAGTGCACTGGCACCACTGGGGATGCACTGCAGTGAGTGCAGAGAGTGCACTGGCACCACTGGTGATGCAGTGCAGTGAGTGCAGAGAGTGCACTGGCACCACTGGGGATGCACTGCAGTGAGTCCAGAGAGTGCACTGGTACCTTGGGGATGCACTGCAGTGACTCAAAAGAGTGCACTGGCACCACTGCGGATGCACTGCAGTGAGTCCGGAGAGTGCACTGGCACCAATGGTGATGCAGTGAAGTGAGTCCAGAGAGTGTAGTGGCACCACTGGGAATGCAGTGCAGTGAGTCCAGAGAGTGCACTGGCACCACTGGGGATGCACTGCAGTGAGTCCAGAGAGTGCACTGGCAGTAATGGGAATGCAGTGCAGTGTGTCCAGAGAGTGCACTGGCACCACTGCGGATGCACTGCAGTGAGTCCGGAGAGTGCCCTGGCACCAATGGTGATGCAGTGCAGTAAGTCCAGAGAGTGCAGTGACACCACTGGGGATGCAGTGCAGTGAGTCCAGAGAGTGCACTGGCACCACTGCGGATGCACTGCAGTGAGTCCAGAGAGTGCACTGGCACCACTGGGGTTGCAATGCAGTGAGTCCAGAGAGTGCACTGGCACCACTGGGGATGATGTGCAGTGAGTCCAGAGAGTGCACTGGCTCCACTGGGGATGCAGTGCAGTGAGTCCAGAGAGTGCACTGGCACCACTGGGGATGCACTGCAATGAGTCCAGAGAGTGCACTGGCACCACTAGGGATGCACTGCAGTGAGTCCCGAGAGTGCACTGGCATCACTGGGGATGCACTGCAGTGAGTCCAGAGAGTGCACTGGCACCTTGGGGATGCACTGCAGTGACTCAAAAGAGTGCACTGGCACCACTGGGGATGCACTGCAGTGAGTCCGGAGAGTGCACTGGCACCAATGGTGATGCAGTGAAGTGAGTCCAGAGAGTGCAGAGGCACCACTGGGGATGCACTGCAGTGAGTCCAGAGAGTGCACTGGCACCACTGGGGATGCACTGCAGTGAGTCCAGAGAGTGCACTGTCAGCACTGGGGATGCACTGCAGTGAGTCCAGAGAGTGCACTGGCACCACTGGGGATGCACTGCAGTGAGTCCAGAGAGTGCACTGGCACCACTGGGGATGCAGTGCAGTGAGTCCAGAGAGTGCACTGGCACCACTGGGGATGCACTGCATTGAGTCCAGAGAGTGCACTGGCGCCACTGGGGATGCAATGCAGTGACTCCAGAGAGTGCACTGTCACCACTGGGGATGCAGTGCAGTGAGTCCAGAGAGTGCACTGGCACAAAAGGGGATGCACTGCAGTGAGTCTAGAGAGTGCACTGGCACCACAGGGTATGCACTGCAGTGACTCCAGAGAGTGCAGTGGCACCACTGGGGATGCAGTGCACTGAGTCCAGAGAGTACACTGGCAACAACTGGGGATGCAGTGCAGTGAGTCCAGAGAGTGCACTGGCACCACTGGGGATGCAGTGCAGTGAGTCCAGAGAGTGCACTGGCACCACGGGGGATGCACTGCAGTGACTCCAGAGACTGCACTTCCACGAGTGGGGTTGCACTGCAGTGAGTCTAGAGAATGCACTGGCACCATTGGGGATGCAGTGCAGTGACTCGAAAGAGTGCACTGGCACCACTGGGGATGCACTGCAGTGAGTCCGGAGAGTGCCCTGGCACCAATGGTGATGCAGTGCAGTGATCCATATAGCGCACTGGAACCACTGGGGATGCAGTGCAGTGAGTCCAGAGAGTGCACTGTCACCACTGGGGATGCAGTGCAGTGAGTCCAGAGAGTACACTGGCACCTCAGGGGCTGCACTGCAGTGAGTCCAGAGAGTGCACTGGCACCACTGGGGATGCAGTGCGGTGAGTCCAGAGAGTGCACTGGCACCACTGGGGATGCACTGCAGTGAGTCCAGAGAGTGCACTGGTACCAGTGGGGATGCAGTGCAGTGAGTCCAGAGAGTGCACTGGCACCAGTGGGGATGCACTGCAGTGAGTCCAGAGAGTGCACTGGCACCACTGGGGATGCAGTGCAGTGAGTCCAGAGAGTGCACTGGCACCACTGGGGATGCACTGCAGTGAGTCCAGAGAGTGCACTGGCAGCACTGGGGATGCAGTGCAGTGAGTCCAGAGAGTGCAGAGGCACCACTGTTGATGCAGTGCTGCGACTCCAACGAGTGCACTGGCACCACTGGGGATGCAGTGCAGTGAGTGCAGAGAGTGCACTGGCACCACTGGGGATGCACTGCAGTGAGTGCAGAGAGTGCACTGGCACCACTGGGGATGCACTGCAGTGAGTCCAGAGAGTGCACTGGCTCCACTGGGGATGCAGGGCAGTGAGTCCAGAGAGTGCAGTGGCACCACTGGGGATGCAGTGCAGTGAGTCCAGAGAGTGCACTGGCACCACTGGGGATGCACTGCAGTGAGTCCAGAGAGTGCACTGGTACCAGTGGGGATGCAGTGCAGTGAGTCCAGAGAGTGCACTGGCACCACTGGGGATGCACTGCAGTTAGTCCAGAGAGTGCACTGGCACCACTGGGGATGCACTCCAGTGAGTCCAAAGAGTGCACTGGCACCACTGGGGATGCAGTGCAGTGACTCCAGAGAGTGCAGAGGCACCACTGTTGATGCAGTGCTGCGACTCCAGAGAGTGCACTGGCACCACTGGGGATGCACTGCAGTGAGTCCAGAGAGTGCACTGGCACCACTGGTGATGCAGTGCAGTGAGTGCAGAGAGTGCACTGGCACCACTGGGGATGCACTGCAGTGAGTCCAGAGAGTGCACTGGTACCTTGGGGATGCACTGCAGTGACTCAAAAGAGTGCACTGGCACCACTGCGGATGCACTGCAGTGAGTCCGGAGAGTGCACTGGCACCAATGGTGATGCAGTGAAGTGAGTCCAGAGAGTGTAGTGGCACCACTGGGAATGCAGTGCAGTGAGTCCAGAGAGTGCACTGGCACCACTGGGGATGCACTGCAGTGAGTCCAGAGAGTGCACTGGCAGTAATGGGAATGCAGTGCAGTGTGTCCAGAGAGTGCACTGGCACCACTGCGGATGCACTGCAGTGAGTCCGGAGAGTGCCCTGGCACCAATGGTGATGCAGTGCAGTGAGTCCAGAGAGTGCAGTGACACCACTGGGGATGCAGTGCAGTGAGTCCAGAGAGTGCACTGGCACCACTGCGGATGCACTGCAGTGAGTCCAGAGAGTGCACTGGCACCACTGGGGATGCAATGCAGTGAGTCCAGAGAGTGCACTGGCACCACTGGGGATGATGTGCAGTGAGTCCAGAGAGTGCACTGGCTCCACTGGGGATGCAGTGCAGTGAGTCCAGAGAGTGCACTGGCACCACTGGGGATGCACTGCAATGAGTCCAGAGAGTGCACTGGCACCACTAGGGATGCACTGCAGTGAGTCCCGAGAGTGCACTGGCATCACTGGGGATGCACTGCAGTGAGTCCAGAGAGTGCACTGGCACCTTGGGGATGCACTGCAGTGACTCAAAAGAGTGCACTGGCACCACTGGGGATGCACTGCAGTGAGTCCGGAGAGTGCCCTGGCACCAATGGTGATGCAGTGAAGTGAGTCCAGAGAGTGCAGAGGCACCACTGGGGATGCACTGCAGTGAGTCCAGAGAGTGCACTGGCACCACTGGGGATGCACTGCAGTGAGTCCAGAGAGTGCACTGGCACCATTGGAGATGCACTGCAGTGAGTCCAGGGAGTGCACTGGCACCACTGGGGATGCACTGCAGTGAGTGCAGAGAGTGCACTGGCACCACTGGGGATGCACTGCAGTGAGTCCAGAGAGTGAACTGGCACCACTGGGGATGCAGTGCAGTGAGTCCAGAGAGTGCACTGGCACCACTGGGGATGCAGTGCAGTGAGTCCAGAGAGTGCACTGGCACCACTGGGGATGCACTGCAGTGAGTCCAGAGAGTGCACTGTCAGCACTGGGGATGCACTGCAGTGAGTCCAGAGAGTGCACTGGCACCACTGGGGATGCACTGCAGTGAGTCCAGAGAGTGCACTGGCACCACTGGGGATGCAGTGCAGTGAGTCCCGAGAGTGCACTGGCACCACTGGGGATGCAGTGCATTGAGTCCAGAGAGTGCACTGGCGCCACTGGGGATGCACTGCAGTGACTCCAGAGAGTGCACTGTCACCACTGGGGATGCAGTGCAGTGAGTCCAGAGAGTGCACTGGCACAAAAGGGGATGCACTGCAGTGAGTCTAGAGAGTGCACTGGCACCACTGGGTATGCACTGCAGTGACTCCAGAGAGTGCAGTGGCACCACTGGGGATGCAGTGCACTGAGTCCAGAGAGTACACTGGCAACAACTGGGGATGCAGTGCAGTGAGTCCAGAGAGTGCACTGGCACCACTGGGGATGCACTGCAGTGAGTCCAGAGAGTGCACTGGCACCACGGGAAATGCACTGCAGTGACTCCAGAGACTGCACTTCCACGAGTGGGGTTGCACTGCAGTGAGTCTAGAGAATGCACTGGCACCATTGGGGATGCAGTGCAGTGACTCGAAAGAGTGCACTGGCACCACTGGGGATGCACTGCAGTGAGTCCGGAGAAAGCCCTAGCACCAATGGTGATGCAGTGCAGTGATCCATATAGCGCACTGGAACCACTGGGGATGCAGTGCAGTGAGTCCAGAGAGTACACTGGCACCTCAGGGGCTGCACTGCAGTGAGTCCAGAGAGTGCACTGGCACCACTGGGGATGCAGTGCGGTGAGTCCAGAGAGTGCACTGGCACCACTGGGGATGCACTGCAGTGAGTCCAGAGAGTGCACTGGTACCAGTGGGGATGCAGTGCAGTGAGTCCAGAGAGTGCACTGGCACCATTGGGGATGCACTGCAGTTAGTCCAGAGAGTGCACTGGCACCACTGGGGATGCACTCCAGTGAGTCCAAAGAGTGCACTGGCACCACTGGGGATGCAGTGCAGTGACTCCAGAGAGTGCAGAGGCACCACTGTTGATGCAGTGCTGCGACTCCAGAGAGTGCACTGGCACCACTGGGGATGCACTGCAGTGAGTGCAGAGAGTGCACTGGCACCACTGGTGATGCAGTGCAGTGAGTGCAGAGAGTGCACTGGCACCACTGGGGATGCACTGCAGTGAGTCCAGAGAGTGCACTGGTACCTTGGGGATGCAGTGCAGTGACTCAAAAGAGTGCACTGGCACCACTGCGGATGCACTGCAGTGAGTCCGGAGAGTGCACTGGCACCAATGGTGATGCAGTGAAGTGAGTCCAGAGAGTGTAGTGGCACCACTGGGAATGCAGTGCAGTGAGTCCAGAGAGTGCACTGGCACCCCTGGGAATGCACTGCAGTGAGTCCAGAGAGTGCACTGGCACCACTGGGAATGCAGTGCAGTGAGTGCAGAGAGTACACTGGCACCTCAGCGGCTGCACTGCAGTGAGTCCAGAGAGTGCACTGGCACCACTGGAGATGCAGTGCAGTGAGTCCAGAGAGTGCACTGGCACCACTGGGGATGCACTGCAGTGAGTCCAGAGAGTGCACTGGCACCATTAGGGGATGCAGTGCAGTGAGTCCGGAGAGTGCACTGGCTCCACTGGGGATGCAGTGCAGTGAGTCCAGAGAGTGCACTGGCACCACTGGGGTTGCACTGCAGTGAGTCCAGAGAGTGCACTGTCAGCACTGGGGATGCAGTGCAGTGAGTCCAGAGAGTGCACTGTCAGCACTGGGGATGCAGTGCAGTGAGTCCAGAGAGTGCAGTGGCACCACTGGGGATGCAGTGCAGTGAGTCCCGAGAGTGCACTGGCACCACTGGGGATGCAATGCAGTGAGTCCAGAGAGTGCACTGGCACCACTGGGGATGCAGTGCAGTGACTCCAGAGAGTGCAGAGGCACCACTGTTGATGTAGTGCAGTGAGTGCAGAGAGTGCACTGGCACCAGTGCGGAAGCACTGCAGTGAGTCCAGAGAGTGCACTGGCACCACTGGGGATGCAGTGCAGTGAGTGCACAGAGTGCACTGGCACCACTGGGGATGCAGTGCAGTGAGTCCAGAGAGTGCACTGGCACCTTGGGGATGCACTGCAGTGACTCAAAAGAGTGCACTGGCACCACTGCGGATGCACTGCAGTGAGTCCAGAGAGTGCACTGGCACCACTGGGGATGCAGTGCAGTGAGTCCAGAGAGTGCACTGGCACCACTGGGGATGCACTGCAGTGATTCCAGAGAGTGCACTGGCAACACTGGGGATGCAGTGCAGTGACTCGAAAGAGTGCACTGGCACCACTGCGGATGCAGTGCAGTGAGTCCGGAGAGTGCCCTGGCACCAATGGTGATGCAGTGCAGTGAGTCCAGAGAGTGCAGTGACACCACTGGGGATGCAGTGCAGTGAGTCCAGAGAGTGCACTGGCACCACTGGGGATGCAATGCAGTGAGTCCAGAGAGTGCACTGGCACCACTGGGGATGCAGTGCAGTGAGTCCAGAGAGTGCACTGGCTCCACTGGGGATGCAGTGCAGTGAGTCCAGAGAGTGCACTGGCACCACTGGGGATGCAGTGCAGTGAGTCCAGAGAGTGCACTGGCACCACTAGGGATGCAGTGCAGTGAGTCCAGAGAGTGCACTGGCATCACTGGGGATGCACTGCAGTGAGTCAAAAGAGTTCATTGGCACCACTGCGGATGCACTGCAGTTCGTCCGGAGAGTGCACTGGCACCACTGGGGATGCAGTGCAGTGAGTCCACAGAGTGCACTGGCACCAATGGGGATACACTGCAGTGAGTCCAGAGAGTGCACTGGCACCACTGGGGACGCAGTGCAGTGACTACAGAGAGTGCACTGGCACCATTGGGGATGCAGTGCACTGAGTCCAGAGAGTGCACTGGCACCAGTGGGGATGCACTGCAGTGAGTCCGGAGAGTGCCCTGGCACCAATGGTGATGCAGTGAAGTGAGTCCAGAGAGTGCAGAGGCACCACTGGGGATGCACTGCAGTGAGTCCAGAGAGTGCACTGGCACCATTGGAGATGCACTGCAGTGAGTCCAGGGAGTGCACTGGCACCACTGGGGATGCACTGCAGTGAGTGCAGAGAGTGCACTGGCACCACTGGGGATGCACTGCAGTGAGTCCAGAGAGTGAACTGGCACCACTGGGGATGCAGTGCAGTGAGTCCAGAGAGTGCACTGGCACCACTGGGGATGCAGTGCAGTGAGTCCAGAGAGTGCACTGGCACCACTGGGGATGCACTGCAGTGAGTCCAGAGAGTGCACTGTGAGCACTGGGGATGCACTGCAGTGAGTCCAGAGAGTGCACTGGCACCACTGGGGATGCACTGCAGTGAGTCCAGAGAGTGCACTGGCACCACTGGGGATGCAGTGCAGTGAGTCCAGAGAGTGCACTGGCACCACTGGGGATGCAGTGCATTGAGTCCAGAGAGTGCACTGGCGCCACTGGGGATGCACTGCAGTGACTCCAGAGAGTGCACTGTCACCACTGGGGATGCAGTGCAGTGAGTCCAGAGAGTGCACTGGCACAAAAGGGGATGCACTGCAGTGAGTCTAGAGAGTGCACTGGCACCACTGGGTATGCACTGCAGTGACTCCAGAGAGTGCAGTGGCACCACTGGGGATGCAGTGCACTGAGTCCAGAGAGTACACTGGCAACAACTGGGGATGCAGTGCAGTGAGTCCAGAGAGTGCACTGGCACCACTGGGGATGCACTGCAGTGAGTCCAGAGAGTGCACTGGCACCACGGGAAATGCACTGCAGTGACTCCAGAGACTGCACTTCCACGAGTGGGGTTGCACTGCAGTGAGTCTAGAGAATGCACTGGCACCATTGGGGATGCAGTGCAGTGACTCGAAAGAGTGCACTGGCACCACTGGGGATGCACTGCAGTGAGTCCGGAGAAAGCCCTAGCACCAATGGTGATGCAGTGCAGTGATCCATATAGCGCACTGGAACCACTGGGGATGCAGTGCAGTGAGTCCAGAGAGTACACTGGCACCTCAGGGGCTGCACTGCAGTGAGTCCAGAGAGTGCACTGGCACCACTGGGGATGCAGTGCGGTGAGTCCAGAGAGTGCACTGGCACCACTGGGGATGCACTGCAGTGAGTCCAGAGAGTGCACTGGTACCAGTGGGGATGCAGTGCAGTGAGTCCAGAGAGTGCACTGGCACCATTGGGGATGCACTGCAGTTAGTCCAGAGAGTGCACTGGCACCACTGGGGATGCACTCCAGTGAGTCCAAAGAGTGCACTGGCACCACTGGGGATGCAGTGCAGTGACTCCAGAGAGTGCAGAGGCACCACTGTTGATGCAGTGCTGCGACTCCAGAGAGTGCACTGGCACCACTGGGGATGCACTGCAGTGAGTGCAGAGAGTGCACTGGCACCACTGGTGATGCAGTGCAGTGAGTGCAGAGAGTGCACTGGCACCACTGGGGATGCACTGCAGTGAGTCCAGAGAGTGCACTGGTACCTTGGGGATGCAGTGCAGTGACTCAAAAGAGTGCACTGGCACCACTGCGGATGCACTGCAGTGAGTCCGGAGAGTGCACTGGCACCAATGGTGATGCAGTGAAGTGAGTCCAGAGAGTGTAGTGGCACCACTGGGAATGCAGTGCAGTGAGTCCAGAGAGTGCACTGGCACCCCTGGGAATGCACTGCAGTGAGTCCAGAGAGTGCACTGGCACCACTGGGAATGCAGTGCAGTGAGTGCAGAGAGTACACTGGCACCTCAGCGGCTGCACTGCAGTGAGTCCAGAGAGTGCACTGGCACCACTGGAGATGCAGTGCAGTGAGTCCAGAGAGTGCACTGGCACCACTGGGGATGCACTGCAGTGAGTCCAGAGAGTGCACTGGCACCATTAGGGGATGCAGTGCAGTGAGTCCGGAGAGTGCACTGGCTCCACTGGGGATGCAGTGCAGTGAGTCCAGAGAGTGCACTGGCACCACTGGGGTTGCACTGCAGTGAGTCCAGAGAGTGCACTGTCAGCACTGGGGATGCAGTGCAGTGAGTCCAGAGAGTGCACTGTCAGCACTGGGGATGCAGTGCAGTGAGTCCAGAGAGTGCAGTGGCACCACTGGGGATGCAGTGCAGTGAGTCCCGAGAGTGCACTGGCACCACTGGGGATGCAATGCAGTGAGTCCAGAGAGTGCACTGGCACCACTGGGGATGCAGTGCAGTGACTCCAGAGAGTGCAGAGGCACCACTGTTGATGTAGTGCAGTGAGTGCAGAGAGTGCACTGGCACCAGTGCGGAAGCACTGCAGTGAGTCCAGAGAGTGCACTGGCACCACTGGGGATGCAGTGCAGTGAGTGCACAGAGTGCACTGGCACCACAGGGGATGCAGTGCAGTGAGTCCAGAGAGTGCACTGGCACCTTGGGGATGCACTGCAGTGACTCAAAAGAGTGCACTGGCACCACTGCGGATGCACTGCAGTGAGTCCAGAGAGTGCACTGGCACCACTGGGGATGCAGTGCAGTGAGTCCAGAGAGTGCACTGGCACCACTGGGGATGCACTGCAGTGATTCCAGAGAGTGCACTGGCAACACTGGGGATGCAGTGCAGTGAACTCGAAAGAGTGCACTGGCACCACTGCGGATGCAGTGCAGTGAGTCCGGAGAGTGCCCTGGCACCAATGGTGATGCAGTGCAGTGAGTCCAGAGAGTGCAGTGACACCACTGGGGATGCAGTGCAGTGAGTCCAGAGAGTGCACTGGCACCACTGGGGATGCAATGCAGTGAGTCCAGAGAGTGCACTGGCACCACTGGGGATGCAGTGCAGTGAGTCCAGAGAGTGCACTGGCTCCACTGGGGATGCAGTGCAGTGAGTCCAGAGAGTGCACTGGCACCACTGGGGATGCACTGCAGTGAGTCCAGAGAGTGCACTGGCACCACTAGGGATGCAGTGCAGTGAGTCCAGAGAGTGCACTGGCATCACTGGGGATGCACTGCAGTGACTCAAAAGAGTTCATTGGCACCACTGCGGATGCACTGCAGTTCGTCCGGAGAGTGCACTGGCACCACTGGGGATGCAGTGCAGTGAGTCCACAGAGTGCACTGGCACCACAGGGGATACACTGCAGTGAGTCCAGAGAGTGCACTGGCACCACTGGGGACGCAGTGCAGTGACTACAGAGAGTGCACTGGCACCATTGGGGATGCAGTGCACTGAGTCCAGAGAGTGCACTGGCACCAGTGGGGATGCACTGCAGTGGGTCCAGAGAGTGCACTGGCACCACTGGGGATGCAGTGCAGTGAGTCCAGAGAGTGCAATGGCACCACTGGGGATGCAGTGCAGTGACTCCAGAGAGTGCACTGGCACCACTGGTGATGCACTGCAGTGAGTCCAGAGAGTGCACTGGCACCACTGGGGATGCACTGCAAAGAGCTCATAGAGTGCACTGGCACCACTGGGGATGCAGTGCAGTGAGTCCAGAGAGTGCAGTGGCACCATTGGGGATGCAGTGCACTGAGTTCAGAGAGTGCACTGGCACCACTGGGGTTGCAGTGCACTGAGTTCAGAGAGTGCACTGGCACTACTGGGGATGCAGTGCACTGAGTCCAGAGAGTGCACTGGCACCACTGGGGATGCAGTGCAGTGAGTCCAGAGAGTGCACTGGCACCACTGGGGATGCACTACAGTGAGTCCAGAGAGTGCACTGGCACCACTGGGGATGCAGTACAGTGACTCCAGAGAGTGCAGAGGCACCACTGTTGATGCAGTGCAGTGAGTGCAGAGAGTGCACTGGCACCAGTGCGGAAGTACTGCAGTGAGTCCAGAGAGTGCACTGGCACCACTGGGGATGCACTGCAGTGAGTCCAGAGAGTGCACTGGCACAACTGGGGATGCAGTGCAGTGAGTCCAGAGAGTGCACTGGCACCACTGGGGATGCAGTGCAGTGACTCCAGAGAGTGCACTAGCACCAATGGGATGCAGTGCAGTGAGTCCAGAGAGTGCACAGGCACCACTGGGGATGCACTGCAGTGCGTCCAGAGAGTGCACTGGCACCACTGGGGATGCAGTGCAGTGGGTCCAGAGAGTGCACTGGCACCACTGGGGATGCAGTGCAGTAACTCCAGAGAGTGCACTGGCCCCACAGGGGTTGTAGTGCAGTGAGTCCAGAGAGTGCACTGGCACCACTGGGGATGCACTGCAGTGAGTCCAGAGAGTGCCCTGGAACCACTGGGGATGCAGCGCAGTGACTACAGAGAGTGCACTGTCTCCACTGGGGATGCAGTGCAGTTAGTCCAGAGAGAACACTGCCACCACTGGTGATGCAGTGCAGTGAGTCCAGAGAGTGCACTGTCAGCACTGGGGATGCAGTGCAGTGAGTCCAGAGAGTGCACTGGCACCACTGGGGATGCACTGCAGTGAGTCCAGAGAGTGCACTGGCACCACTGGGGATGCAGTGCAGTGAGTCCAGAGAGTGCACTGGCACCACTGGGGATGCGGTGCCGTGAGTCCAGAGAGTGCACTGGCACATAAGGGGATGCACTGCAGTGAGTCCAGAGAGTGCACTGGCACCACTGGGGATGCAGTGCAGTGAGTCCAGAGAGTGCACTGTCAGCACTGGGGATGCAGTGCAGTGAGTCCAGAGAGTGCACTGGCACCACTGGGGATGCACTGCAGTGACTCCAGAGACTGCACTGCCACCAATGGGGATGCACTGCAGTGAGTCCAGAGAATGCACTGGCACCACTGGGGATGCAGTGCAGTGACTCGAAAGAGTGCACTGGCACCACTGGGGATGCACTGCAGTGAGTCCGGGGAGTGCCCTGGCACCAATGGTGATGCACTGCAATGATCCAGAGAGTGCACTGGAACCACTGGGGATGCAGTGCAGTGAGTCCAGAGAGTGCACTGGCACCACTGGGGATGCAGTGCAGTGAGTCCAAAGAGTGCACTGGCACCACGGGGTATGCAGTGCAGTTAGTCTATAGAGTGCACTGGCTCCACTGGGGATGCAGTGCAGTGACTCAAGAGAGTGCACAGGCACCACTGGGGATGCAGTGCAGTGAGTCCAGAGAGTGCAATGGCACCACAGGGGATGCACTGCAGTGATTCCAGAGAGTGCACTGTCACCACTGGGGATGCAGTGCAGTGAGTCCAGAGAGTACACTGGCACCACTGGGGATGCACCTTGGTGAGGTCAGAGAGTGCTCTGGGAACACCGGGGATGCAGTGCAGTGAGTGCAGAGAGTGCACTGGCACCACTGGGGATGCAGTGCAGTGAGTGCAGAGAGTGCACTGGCACCACTGGGGATGCACTGCAGTGAGTCCAGAGAGTGCACTGGCACCACTGGGGATGCAGTGCAGTGAGTGCAGAGAGTGCACTGGCACAAAAGGGGATGCACTGCAGTGAGTCCAGAGATTGCACTGGCACCACTGGGGATGCAGTGCAGTGAGTCCGGAGAGTGCACTGGCACCACTGGGGATGCAGTGCAGTGAGTCCAGAGAGTGCACTGGCACCACTGGGGATGCAGTGCACTGAGTCCAGAGAGTGCACTGTCAGCACTGGGGATGCAGTGCAGTGAGTCCAGAGAGTGCACTGTCAGCACTGGGGATGCAGGGCAGTGAGTCCAGAGAGTGCACTGGCACCACTGGGGATGCACTGCAATGAGTCCAGAGAATGCACTGGCACTAATGCGGATGCAGTGCAGTGACTCGAAAGAGTGCACTGGCACCACTGCGGATGCACTGCAGTGAGTCCGGAGAGTGCCCTGGCACCAATGGTGATGCAGTGCAGTGATTCCAGAGAGTGCAGTGGCACCACTGGGGATGCAGTGCAGTGAGTCCAGAGAGTGCACTGGCACCACTGGGGATGCACTGCAGTGAGTCCAGAGAGTGCACTGGCACCACTGGGGATGCAGTGCAGTGAGTCCAGAGAGTGCACTGGGAACACTGGGGATGCAGTGCAGTGAGTCCAGAGAGTGCACTGGCACCACTGGGGATGCACTGCAGTGACTCGAAAGATTGCACTGGCACCACTGCGGATGCACTGCAGTGAGTCCGGAGAGTGCCCTGGCACCAACGGTGATGCAGTGCAGTGAGTCCAGAGAGTGCAGTGGCACCACTGGGGATGCAGTGCAGTGAGTCCAGAGAGTGCACTGGCACCACTGGGGATGCAATGCAGTGACTACAGAGAGTGCACTGGCACCACTGGGGATGAAGTGCAGTGAGTCCAGAGAGTGCACTGGCACCACTGGTGATGCAGTGCAGTGAGTGCAGAGAGTGCACTGGCACCACTGGGGATGCACTGCAGTGAGTCCAGGGAGTGCACTGGCACCACTGGGGATGCACTGCAGTGAGTCCAGAGAGTGCACTGGCAGCACTGGGGATGCAGTGCAGTGACTCCAGAGAGTGCAGAGGCACCACTGTTGATGCAGTGCTGCGACTCCAGAGAGTGCACTGGCACCACTGGGGATGCAGTGCAGTGAGTCCAGAGAGTGCACTGGCACCACTGGGGATGCAGTGCAGTGAGTCCAGAGAGTGCACTGGCACCAGTGGTGATGCAGTGTAGTGAGTGTAGAGAGTGCACTGGCACCACTGGGGATGCAGTGCAGTGAGTCCAGAGAGTGCACTGGCACCACTGGGGATGCAGTGCAGTGACTCGAAAGAGTGCACTGGCACCACGGCGGATGCACTGCAGTGAGTCCGGAGAGTGCCCTGGCACCAATGGTGATGCAGTGCAGTGAGTCCAGAGAGTGCACTGGCACCACTGGGGATGCACTGCAGTGAGTCCAGAGAGTGCACTGGCACCACTGGGGATGCAGTGCAGTGAGTCCAGAGAGTGCACTGGCGCCACTGGGGATGCACTGCAGTGACTCCAGAGAGTGCACTGGCACCACTGGGGATGCAGAGCAGTGAGTCCAGAGAGTGCACTGGCTCAAAAGGGGATGCACTGCAGTGAGTCTAGAGAGTGCACTGGCACCACTGGGGATGCACTGCAGTGACTCCAGAGAGTGCAGTGGCACCACTGGGGATGCTGTGCACTGAGTCCAGAGAGTGCACTGGCACCACTGGGGATGCAGTGCACTGAGTCCAGAGAGTGCACTGGCACCACTGGGGATGCAGTGCAGTGAGTCCAGAGAGTGCACTGGCACCACGGGGGATGCACTGCAGTGACTCCAGAGACTGCACTTCCACCAGTGGGGGTGCACTGCAGTGAGTCTAGAGAATGCACTGGCACCACTGGGGATGCAGTGCAGTGACTCGAAAGAGTGTACTGGCACCACTGGGGATGCACTGCAGTGAGTCCGGAGAGTGCCCTGGCACCAATGGTGATGCAGTGCAGTGATCCATAGAGCGCACTGGAACCACTGGGGATGCAGTGCAGTGAGTCCAGAGAGTGCACTGTCACCACTGGGGATGCAGTGCAGTGAGTCCAGAGAGTACACTGGCACCTCAGGCGCTGCACTGCAGTGAGTCCAGAGAGTGCACTGGCACCACTGGGGATGCAGTGCGGTGAGTCCAGAGAGTGCACTGGCACCACTGGGGATGCACTGCAGTGAGTCCAGAGAGTGCTCTGGGAACACCGGGGATGCAGTGCAGTGAGTCCGGAGAGTACAATGGCACCTCAGGGGCTGCACTGCAGTGAGTCCAGAGAGTGCACTGGCACCACTGGGGATGCAGTGCAGTGAGTCCAGAGAGTGCACTGGCACCACTGGGGATGCACTGCAGTGAGTCCAGAGAGTGCACTGGCACCATTAGGGGATGCAGTGCAGTGAGTCCGGAGAGTGCACTGGCTCCACTGGGGATGCAGTGCAGTGAGTCCAGAGAGTGCACTGGCACCACTGGGGTTGCACTGCAGTGAGTCCAGAGAGTGCACTGTCAGCACTGGGGATGCAGTGCAGTGAGTCCAGAGAGTGCACTGTCAGCACTGGGGATGCAGTGCAGTGAGTCCAGAGAGTGCAGTGGCACCACTGGGGATGCAGTGCAGTGAGTCCCGAGAGTGCACTGGCACCACTGGGGATGCAATGCAGTGAGTCCAGAGAGTGCACTGGCACCACTGGGGATGCAGTGCAGTGACTCCAGAGAGTGCAGAGGCACCATTGTTGATGCAGTGCAGTGAGTGCAGAGAGTGCACTGGCACCAGTGCGGAAGCACTGCAGTGAGTCCAGAGAGTGCACTGGCACCACTGGGGATGCACTGCAGTGAGTGCAGAGAGCGCACTGGCACCACTGGTGATGCAGTGCAGTGAGTGCACAGAGTGCACTGGCACCACTGGGGATGCAGTGCAGTGAGTCCAGAGAGTGCACTGGCACCTTGGGGATGCACTGCAATGACTCAAAAGAGTGCACTGGCACCACTGCGGATGCACTGCAGTGAGTCCGGAGAGTGCACTGGCACCAATGGTGATGCAGTGAAGTGAGTCCAGAGAGTGCAGTGGCACCACTGGGGATGCAGTGCAGTGAGTCCAGAGAGTGCACTGGCACCACTGGGGATGCACTGCATTGAGTCCAGAGAGTGCACTGGCACCACTGGGGATGCACTGCAGTGATTCCAGAGAGTGCACTGGCACCACTGGGGATGCAGTGCAGTGTGTCCAGAGAGTGCACTGGCAACACTGGGGATGCAGTGCAGTGACTCGAAAGAGTGCACTGGCACCACTGCGGATGCACTGCAGTGAGTCCGGAGAGTGCCCTGGCACCAATGGTGATGCAGTGCAGTGAGTCCAGAGAGTGCAGTGACACCACTGGGGATGCAGTGCAGTGAGTCCAGAGAGTGCACTGGCACCACTGGGGATGCAATGCAGTGAGTCCAGAGAGTGCACTGGCACCACTGGGGATGAAGTGCAGTGAGTCCAGAGAGTGCACTGGCTCCACTGGGGATGCAGTGCAGTGAGTCCAGAGAGTGCACTGGCACCACTGGGGATGCACTGCAGTGAGTCCAGAGAGTGCACTGGCACCACTAGGGATGCACTGCAGTGAGTCCAGAGAGTGCACTGGCATCACTGGGGATGCACTGCAGTGAGTCCAGAGAGTGCACTGGCACCTTGGGGATGCACTGCAGTGACTCAAAAGAGTGCGTTGGCACCACTGCGGATGCACTGCAGTGAGTCCGGAGAGTGCACTGGCACCACTGGGGATGCAGTGCAGTGAGTCCACAGAGTGCACTGGCACCACAGGGGATACACTGCAGTGAGTCCAGAGAGTGCACTGGCACCACTGGGGACGCAGTGCAGTGACTACAGAGAGTGCACTGGCACCATTGGGGATGCAGTGCACTGAGTCCAGAGAGTGCACTGGCACCAGTGGGGATGCACTGCAGTGGGTCCAGAGAGTGCACTGGCACCATTGGGGATGCAGTGCAGTGAGTCCAGAGAGTGCACTGGCACCACTGGGAATGCAGTGCAGTGAGTCCAGAGAGTGCACTGGCACCACTGGGGATGCAGTGCAGTGACTCCAGAGAGTGCACTGGCACCACTGGTGATGCACTGCAGTGAGTCCAGAGAGTGCACTGGCACCACTGGGGATGCACTGCAAAGAGCTCATAGAGTTCACTGGCACCACTGGGGATGCAGTGCAGTGAGTCCAGAGAGTGCAGTGGCACCATTGGGGATGCAGTGCACTGAGTTCAGAGAGTGCACTGGCACCACTGGGGTTGCAGTGCACTGAGTTCAGAGAGTGCACTGGCACCACTGGGGATGCAGTGCACTGAGTCCAGAGAGTGCACTGGCACCACTGGGGATGCAGTGCAGTGAGTCCAGAGAGTGCACTGGCACCACTGGGGATGCACTACAGTGAGTCCAGAGAGTGCACTGGCACCACTGGGGATGCAGTGCAGTGACTCCAGAGAGTGCAGAGGCACCACTGTTGATGCAGTGCAGTGAGTGCAGAGAGTGCACTGGCACCAGTGCGGAAGCACTGCAGTGAGTCCAGAGAGTGCACTGGCACCACTGGGGATGCACTGCAGTGAGTCCAGAGAGTGCACTGGCACAACTGGGGATGCAGTGCAGTGAGTCCAGAGAGTGCACTAGCACCAATGGGATGCAGTGCAGTGAGTCCAGAGAGTGCACTGGCGCCACTGGGGATGCACTGCAGTGCGTCCAGAGAGTGCACTGGCACCACTTGGGATGCAGTGCAGTGGGTCCAGAGAGTGCACTGGCACCACTGGGGATGCAGTGCAGTAACTCCAGAGAGTGCACTGGCCCCACAGGGGTTGTAGTGCAGTGAGTCCACAGGGGGAACTGGCACCACTGGGGCTGCACTGCAGTGAGTCCAGAGAGTGCACTGGCACCACTGGGGATGCAGTGCAGTGAGTCCAGAGAGTGCACTGGCACCACTGGTGTTGCAGTGCAGTGACTCCAGAGAGTGCCCTGGAACCACTGGGGATGCAGCGCAGTGACTACAGAGAGTGCACTGTCTCCACTGGGGATGCAGTGCAGTGAGTCCAGAGAGTACACTGCCACCACTGGTGATGCAGTGCAGTGAGTCCAGAGAGTGCACTGTCAGCACTGGGGATGCAGTGCAGTGAGTCCAGAGAGTGCACTGGCACCACTGGGGATGCACTGCAGTGAGTCCAGAGAGTGCACTGGCACCACTGGGGATGCAGTGCAGTGAGTCCAGAGAGTGCACTGGCACCACTGGGGATGCAGTGCCGTGAGTCCAGAGAGTGCACTGGCACAAAAGGGGATGCACTGCAGTGAGTCCAGAGAGTGCACTGGCACCACTGGGGATGCAGTGCAGTGAGTCCAGAGAGTGCACTGTCAGCACTGGGGATGCAGAGCAGTGAGTCCAGAGAGTGCACTGGCACCACTGGGGATGCACTGCAGTGACTCCAGAGACTGCACTGGCACCAATGGGGATGCACTGCAGTGAGTCCAGAGAATGCACTGGCACCACTGGGGATGCAGTGCAGTGACTCGAAAGAGTGCACTGGCACCACTGGGGATGCACTGCAGTGAGTCCGGGGAGTGCCCTGGCACCAATGGTGATGCACTGCAGTGATCCAGAGAGTGCACTGGAACCACTGGGGATGCAGTGCAGTGAGTCCAGAGAGTGCACTGGCACCACTGGGGATGCAGTGCAGTGAGTCCAAAGAGTGCACTGGCACCACTGGGTATGCAGTGCAGTTAGTCTATAGAGTGCACTGGCTCCACTGGGGATGCAGTGCAGTGACTCAAGAGAGTGCACAGGCACCACTGGGGATGCAGTGCAGTGAGTCCAGAGAGTGCAATGGCACCACAGGGGATGCACTGCAGTGATTCCAGAGAGTGCACTGTCACCACTGGGGATGCAGTGCAGTGAGTCCAGAGAGTACACTGGCACCACTGGGGATGCACCTTGGTGAGGTCAGAGAGTGCTCTGGGAACACCGGGGATGCAGTGCAGTGAGTGCAGAGAGTGCACTGGCACCACTGGGGATGCAGTGCAGTGAGTGCAGAGAGTGCACTGGCACCACTGGGGATGCACTGCAGTGAGTCCAGAGAGTGCACTGGCACCACTGGGGATGCAGTGCAGTGAGTGCAGAGAGTGCACTGGCACCACTGGGGATGCACTGCAGTGAGTCCAGAGAGTGCACTGGCACCACTGGGGATGCAGTGCAGTGAGTCCGGAGAGTGCACTGGCACCACTGGGGATGCAGTGCAGTGAGTCCAGAGAGTGCACTGGCACCACTGGGGATGCACTGCAGTGAGTCCAGAGAGTGCACTGTCAGCACTGGGGATGCAGTGCAGTGAGTCCAGAGAGTGCACTGTCAGCACTGGGGATGCAGGGCAGTGAGTCCAGAGAGTGCACTGGCACCACTGGGGATGCACTGCAATGAGTCCAGAGAATGCACTGGCAGTAATGGGGATGCAGTGCAGTGACTCGAAAGAGTGCACTGGCACCACTGCGGATGCACTGCAGTGAGTCCGGAGAGTGCCCTGGCACCAATGGTGATGCAGTGCAGTGAGTCCAGAGAGTGCAGTGGCACCACTGGGGATGCAGTGCAGTGAGTCCAGAGAGTGCACTGTCAGCACTGGGGATGCAGTGCAGTGAGTCCAGAGAGTGCACTGGCACCACTGGGGATGCAGTGCAGTGAGTCCAGAGAGTGCACTGGGAACACTGGGGATGCAGTGCAGTGAGTGCAGAGAGTGCACTGGCACCACTGGGGATGCAGTGCAGTGAGTCCAGAGAGTGCACTGGCACCACTGGGGATGCACTGCAGTGACTCGAAAGAGTGCACTGGCACCACTGCGGATGCACTGCAGTGAGTCCGGAGAGTGCCCTGGCACCAACGGTGATGCAGTGCAGTGAGTCCAGAGAGTGCAGTGACACCACTGGGGATGCAGTGCAGTGAGTCCAGAGAGTGCACTGGCACCACTGGGGATGCAATGCAGTGACTACAGAGAGTGCACTGGCACCACTGGGGATGAAGTGCAGTGAGTCCAGAGAGTGCACTGGCACCACTGGTGATGCAGTGCAGTGAGTGCAGAGAGTGCACTGGCACCACTGGGGATGCACTGCAGTGAGTCCAGAGAGTGCACTGGCAGCACTGGGGATGCAGTGCAGTGACTCCAGAGAGTGCAGAGGCACCACTGTTGATGCAGTGCTGCGACTCCAGAGAGTGCACTGGCACCACTGGGGATGCAGTGCAGTGAGTCCAGAGAGTGCACTGGCACCACTGGGGATGCACTGCAGTGAGTGCAGAGAGTGCACTGGCACCAGTGGTGATGCAGTGCAGTGAGTGTAGAGAGTGCACTGGCACCACTGGGGATGCAGTGCAGTGAGTCCAGAGAGTGCACTGGCACCACTGGGGATGCACTGCAGTGACTCGAAACAGTGCACTGGCACCACTGCGGATGCACTGCAGTGAGTCCGGAGAGTGCCCTGGCACCAATGGTGATGCAGTGCAGTGAGTCCAGAGAGTGCAGTGACACCACTGGGGATGCAGTGCAGTGAGTCCAGAGAGTGCACTGGCACCACTGGGGATGCAATGCAGTGAGTCCAGAGAGTGCACTGGCACCACTGGGATGAAGTGCAGTGAGTCCAGAGAGGTCACTGGCACCACTGGGGATGCAGTGCAGTGAGTCCAGAGAGTGCACTGGCACCACTGGGGATGCAGTGCAGTGAGTCCAGAGAGTGCACTGGCAGCACTGGGGATGCAGTGCAGTTGAGTCCAGAGAGTGCACTGGCACCTTGGGGATGCAGTGCAGTGTGTCCAGAGAGTGCACTGGCACCATTGGGGATGCAGTGCAGTGAGTCCAGAGAGTGCACTGGCACCAGTGGGGGTGCACTGCAGTGAGTCCAGAGAGTGCACTGGAACCACTGGGGTTGCAGTGCAGTGAGTCCAGAGAGTGCACTGGCACCACTGGGGATGCAGTGCAGTGAGTCCAGAGAGTGCACTGGCAACACTGGGGATGCAGTGCAGTGAGTCCAGAGAGGGCACTGGCACCACTGGGGATGCAGTGCAGTGAGTCCAGAGAGTGCACTGGCACCACTGGGGATGCACCCCGGTGAGCCCAGAGATTACACTGGCACCACTGGGGATGCAGTGCAGTGAGTCCAGAGAGTGCACTGGCACCACTGGGGATGCACTGCAGTGAGTCCAGAGAGTGCACTGGCACCACTGGGGATGCACTGCAGTGAGTCCAGAGAGTGCACTGGCACCACTGGGGATGCACTGCAGTGAGTCCAGAGAGTGCACTGGCAGCACTGGGGATGCAGTGCAGTGACTCCAGAGAGTGCAGAGGCACCACTGTTGATGCAGTGCTGCGACTCCAGAGAGTGCACTGGCACCACTGGGGATGCAGTGCAGTGAGTCCAGAGAGTGCACTGGCACCACTGGGGATGCAGTGCAGTGAGTTCAGAGAGTGCACTGGCACCAGTGGTGATGCAGTGTAGTGAGTGTAGAGAGTGCACTGGCACCACTGGGGATGCAGTGCAGTGAGTCCAGAGAGTGCACTGGCACCACTGGTGATGCACTGCAGTGACTCGAAAGAGTGCACTGGCACCACTGCGGATGCACTGCAGTGAGTCCGGAGAGTGCCCTGGCACCAATGGTGATGCAGTGCAGTGAGTCCAGAGAGTGCACTGGCACCACTGGGGCTGCAGTGCAGTGACTCCAGAGAGTGCAGAGGCACCACTGTTGATGCAGTGCTGTGACTCCAGAGAGTGCACTGGCACCACTGGGGATGCAGTGCTGTGAGTCCAGAGAGTGCACTGGCACCACTGGGGATGCACTGCAGTGAGTCCAGAGAGTGCACTGGCACCACTGGGGATGCAGTGCAGTGAGTCCAGAGAGTGCACTGGCACCACTGGGGATGCACTGCAGTGACTCGAAAGAGTGCACTGGCACCACTGCGGATGCACTGCAGTGAGTCCGGAGAGTGCCCTGGCACCAATGGTGATGCAGTGCAGTGAGTCCAGAGAGTGCAGTGGCACCAATGGGGATGCAGTGCAGTGAGTCCAGAGAGTGCACTGGCACCACTGGGGATGCAATGCAGTGAGTCCAGAGAGTGCACTGGCACCACTGGGGATGCAGTGCTCTGAGTCCAGAGAGTGCACTGGCACCACTGGGGATGCAGTGCAGTGACTCGAAAGAGTGCACTGGCACCACTGCGGATGCACTGCAGTGAGTCCGGAGAGTGCCCTGGCACCAATGGTGATGCAGTGCAGTGAGTCCAGAGAGTGCAGTGGCACCACTGGGGATGCAGTGCAGTGAGTCCAGAGAGTGCACTGGCACCACTGGTGATGCACTGCAGTGAGTCCAGAGAGTGCACTGGCACCACTGGGGATGCACTGCAAAGAGCTCAGAGAGTGCACTGGCACCACTGGGGATGCAGTGCAGTGAGTGCAGAGAGTGCACTGGCACCATTGGGGATGCAGTGCACTGAGTTCAGAGAGTGCACTGGCACCACTGGGGATGCAGTGCACTGAGTTCAGAGAGTGCACTGGCACCACTGGGGATGCAGTGCACTGAGTCCAGAGAGTGCACTGGCACCACTGGGGATGCACTACAGTGAGTCCAGAGAGTGCACTGGCACCACTGGGGATGCAGTGCAGTGACTCCAGAGAGTGCAGAGGCACCACTGTTGATGCAGTGCAGTGAGTGCAGAGAGTGCACTGGCACCAGTGCGGAAGCACTGCAGTGAGTCCAGAGAGTGCACTGGCACCACTGGGGATGCACTGCAGTGAGTCCAGAGAGTGCACTGGCACCACTGGGGATGCACTGCAGTGAGTCCAGAGAGTGCACTGGCACCACTGGGGATGCAGTGCAGTGAGTCCAGAGAGTGCACTGGCACCACTGGGGATGCAGTGCCGTGAGTCCAGAGAGTGCACTGGCACAAAAGGGGATGCACTGCAGTGAGTCCAGAGAGTGCACTGGCACCACTGGGGATGCAGTACAGTGAGTCCAGAGAGTGCACTGGCACCACTGGGGATGCAGTGCAGTGAGTCCAGAGAGTGCACTGGCACCACTGGGGATGCAGTGCAGTGACTCCAGAGACTGCACTGGCACCAATGGGGATGCAGTGCAGTGAGTCCAGAGAGTGCACTGGCACCACTGGGGATGCAGTGCTCTGAGTCCAGAGAGTGCACTGGCACCACTGGGGATGCAGTGCAGTGACTCGAAAGAGTGCACTGGCACCACTGCGGATGCACTGCAGTGAGTCCGGAGAGTGCCCTGGCACCAATGGTGATGCAGTGCAGTGAGTCCAGAGAGTGCAGTGGCACCACTGGGGATGCAGTGCAGTGAGTTCAGAGAGTGCACTGGCACCACTGGTGATGCACTGCAGTGACTCAAAAGAGTGCACTGGCACCACTGGGGATGCACTGCAGTGAGTCCGGAGAGTGCACTGGCACCAATGGTGATGCAGTGAAGTGAGTCCAGAGAGTGCAGTGGCACCACTGGGGATGCAGTGCAGTGAGTCCAGAGAGTGCACTGGCACCACTGGGGATGCACTGCAGTGAGTCCAGAGAGTGCACTGGCACCACTGGGGATGCATTGCAGTGAGTCCAGAGAGTGCTCTGGGAACACAGGGGATGCAGTGCAGTGAGTGCAGAGAGTGCACTGGCACCACTGGGGATGCAGTGCAGTGAGTCCAGAGAGTGCACTGGCACCACTGGGGATGCACTGCAGTGACTCGAAAGAGTGCACTGGCACCACTGGGGATGCACTGCAGTGAGTCCGGACAGTGCCCTGGCACCAGTGGTGATGCAGTGCAGTGAGTCCAGAGAGTGCAGTTTCACCACTGGGGATGCAGTGCAGTGAGTCCAGAGAGTGCACTGGCACCACTGGGGATGCACTGCAGTGAGTCCAGAGAGTGCACTGGCACCAGTGGGGATGCAGTGCAGTGAGTCCAGAGAGTGCACTGGCACCACTGGGGATGCACTGCAGTGAGTCCAGAGAGTGCACTGGCACCACTGGGGATGCACTCCAGTGAGTCCAGAGAGTGCACTGGCACCACTGGGGATGCAGTGCAGTGACTCCAGAGAGTGCAGAGGCACCACTGTTGATGCAGTGCTGCGACTCCAGAGAGTGCACTGGCACCATTGGGGATGCAGTGCAGTGAGTCCAGAGAGTGCACTGGCACCACTGGGGATGCACTGCAGTGAGTGCAGAGAGTGCACTGGCACCACTGGTGATGCAGTGCAGTGAGTGCAGAGAGTGCACTGGCACCACTGGGGATGCACTGCAGTGAGTCCAGAGACTGCACTGGCACCTTGGGGATGCACTGCAGTGACTCAAAAGAGTGCACTGGCACCACTGCGGATGCACTGCAGTGAGTCCGGAGAGTGCACTGGCACCAATGTTGATGCAGTGAAGTGAGTCCAGAGAGTGCAGTGGCACCACTGGGGATGCAGTGCAGTGAGTCCAGAGAGTGCACTGGCACCACTGGGGATGCACTGCAGTGAGTCCAGAGAGTGCACTGGCACCCCTGGGAATGCAGTGCAGTGAGTCCAGAGAGTGCACTGGCACCACTGGGGATGCACTGCAGTGACTCGAAAGAGTGCACTGGCACCACTGCGGATGCACTGCAGTGAGTCCGGAGAGTGCCCTGGCACCAATGGTGATGCAGTGCAGTGAGTCCAGAGAGTGCAGTGACACCACTGGGGATGCAGTGCAGTGAGTCCAGAGAGTGCACTGGCACCACTGGGGATGCACTGCAGTGAGTCCAGAGAGTGCACTGGCACCACTAGGGATGCACTGCAGTGAGTCCCGAGAGTGCACTGGCATCACTGGGGATGCACTGCAGTGAGTCCAGAGAGTGCACTGGCACCTTGGGGATGCACTGCAGTGACTCAAAAGAGTGCACTGGCACCACTGGGGATGCACTGCAGTGAGTCCGGAGAGTGCACTGGCACCAATGGTGATGCAGTGAAGTGAGTCCAGAGAGTGCACTGGCACCACTGGGGATGCACTGCAGTGAGTCCAGAGAGTGCACTGGCACCACTGGGGATGCAGTGCAGTGAGTCCAGAGAGTGCACTGGCACCACTGGGGATGCAGTGCAGTGAGTCCAGAGAGTGCACTGGCACCACTGGGGATGCACTGCAGTGAGTCCAGAGAGTGCACTGGCACCACTGGGGATGCACTGCAGTGAGTCCAGAGAGTGCACTGGCACCACTGGGGATGCAGTGCAGTGAGTCCAGAGAGTGCACTGGCGCCACTGGGGATGCACTGCAGTGACTCCAGAGAGTGCACTGGCACCACTGGGGATGCAGAGCAGTGAGTCCAGAGAGTGCACTGGCACAAAAGGAGATGCACTGCAGTGAGTCTAGAGAGTGCACTGGCACCACTGGGGATGCAGTGCACTGAGTCCAGAGAGTACACTGGCACCACTGGGGATGCATTGCAGTGAGTATAGAGAGTGCACTGGCACCACTGGGGATGCAGTGCAGTGAGTCCAGAGAGTGCACTGGCACCACGGGGGATGCACTGCAGTGACTCCAGAGACTGCACTTCCACCAGTGGGGGTGCACTGCAGTGAGTCTAGAGAGTGCACTGGCACCACTGGGGATGCACTGCAGTGAGTCCGGAGAGTGCCATGGCACCAATGGTGATGCAGTGCAGTGATCCATAGAGCGCACTGGAACCACTGGGGATGCAGTGCAGTGAGTCCAGAGAGTGCACTGTCACCACTGGGGATGCAGTGCAGTGAGTCCAGAGAGTGCACTGGCACCATTGGGGATGCAGTGCAGTGAGTCCAGAGAGTGCACTGGCACCACTGGGGATGCAGTGCGGTGAGTCCAGAGACTGCACTGGCACCACTGGGGATGCACTGCAGTGAGTCCAGAGAGTGCTCTGGGAACACCGGGGATGCAGTGCAGTGAGTCCGGAGAGTACACTGGCACCTCAGGGGCTGCACTGCAGTGAGTCCAGAGAGTGCACTGGCACCACTGGGGATGCAGTGCAGTGAGTCCAGAGAGTGCACTGGCACCACTGGGGATGCACTGCAGTGAGTCCAGAGAGTGCACTGGCACCATTAGGGGATGCAGTGCAGTGAGTCCGGAGAGTGCACTGGCTCCACTGGGGATGCAGTGCAGTGAGTCCAGAGAGTGCACTGGCACCACTGGGGTTGCACTGCAGTGACTCCAGAGAGTGCAGAGGCACCACTGTTGATGCAGTGCATTGAGTGCAGAGAGTGCACTGGCACCAGTGCGGAAGCACTGCAGTGAGTCCAGAGAGTGCACTGGCACCACTGGGGATGCAGTGCAGTGAGTGCACAGAGTGCACTGGCACCACAGGGGATGCAGTGCAGTGAGTCCAGAGAGTGCACTGGCACCTTGGGGATGCACTGCAGTGACTCAAAAGAGTACACTGGCACCACTGCGGATGCGCTGCAGTGAGTCCGGAGAGTGCACTGGCACCAATGGTGATGCAGTGAAGTGAGTCCAGAGAGTGCAGTTGCACCACTGGGGATGCAGTGCAGTGAGTCCAGAGAGTGCACTGGCACCACTGGGGATGCACTGCAGTGAGTCCAGAGAGTGCACTGGCACCACTGGGGATGCACTGCAGTGATTCCAGAGCGTGCACTGGCACCACTGGGGATGCAGTGCAGTGTGTCCAGAGAGTGCACTGGCAACACTGGGGATGCAGTGCAGTGACTCGAAAGAGTGCTCTGGCACCACTGCGGATGCACTGCAGTGAGTCCGGAGAGTGCCCTGGCACCAATGGTGATGCAGTGCAGTGAGTCCAGAGAGTGCAGTGACACCACTGGGGATGCAGTGCAGTGAGTCCAGAGAGTGCACTGGCACCACTGGGGATGCAATGCAGTGAGTGCAGAGAGTGCACTGGCACCACTGGGGATGCAGTGCAGTGAGTCCAGAGAGTGCACTGGCTCCACTGGGGATGCAGTGCAGTGAGTCCAGAGAGTGCACTGGCACCACTGGGGATGCAGTGCAGTGAGTCCAGAGAGTGCACTGGCACCACTAGGGATGCACTGCAGTGAGTCCAGAGAGTGCACAGGCATCACTGGGGATGCACTGCAGTGAGTCCAGAGAGTGCACTAGCACCTTGGGGATGCACTGCAGTGACTCAAAAGAGTGCATTGGCACCAAAGCGGATGCACTGCAGTGAGTCCGGAGAGTGCACTGGCACCACTGGGGATGCAGTGCAGTGAGTCCACAGAGTGCACTGGCACCACAGGGGATACACTGCAGTGAGTCCAGAGAGTGCACTGCCACCACTGGGGACGCAGTGCAGTGACTACAGAGAGTGCACTGGCACCATTGGGGATGCAGGGCACTGAGTCCAGAGAGTGCACTGGCACCAGTGGGGATGCAGTGCAGTGGGTCCAGAGAGTGCACTGGCACCACTGGGGATGCAGTGCAGTGAGTCCAGAGAGTGCACTGGCACCACTGGGAATGCAGTGCAGTGAGTCCAGAGAGTGCACTGGCACCACTGGGGATGCAGTGCAGTGACTCCAGAGAGTGCACTGGCACCACTGGTGATGCACTGCAGTGAGTCCAGAGAGTGCACTGGCACCACTGGGGATGCACTGCGAAGAGCTCATAGAGTGCACTGGCACCACTGGGGATGCAGTGCAGTGAGTCCAGAGAGTGCAGTGGCACCATTGGGGATGCAGTGCACTGAGTTCAGAGAGTGCACTGGCACCACTGGGGTTGCAGTGCACTGAGTTCAGAGAGTGCACTGTAACCACTGGGGATGCAGTGCACTGAGTCCAGAGAGTGCACTGGCACCACTGGGGATGCAGTGCAGTGAGTCCAGAGAGTGCACTGGCACCACTGGGGATGCACTACAGTGAGTCCAGAGAGTGCACTGGCACCACTGGGGATGCAGTGCAGTGACTCCAGAGAGTGCAGAGGCACCACTGTTGATGCAGTGCAGTGAGTGCAGAGAGTGCACTGGCACCAGTGCGGAAGCACTGCAGTGAGTCCAGAGAGTGCACTGGCGCCACTGGGGATGCACTGCAGTGCGTCCAGAGAGTGCACTGGCACCACTGGGGATGCAGTGCAGTGGGTCCAGAGAGTGCACTGGCACCACTGGGGATGCAGTGCAGTAACTCCAGAGAGTGCACTGGCCCCACAGGGGTTGTAGTGCAGTGAGTCCACAGAGGGAACTGGCACCACTGGGGATGCACTGCAGTGAGTCCAGAGAGTGCCCTGGAACCACTGGGGATGCAGCGCAGTGACTACAGAGAGTGCACTGTCTCCACTGGGGATGCAGTGCAGTGAGTCCAGAGAGTGCACTGCCACCACTGGTGATGCAGTGCAGTGAGTCCAGAGAGTGCACTGTCAGCACTGGGGATGCAGTGCAGTGAGTCCAGAGAGTGCACTGGCACCACTGGGGATGCACTGCAGTGAGTCCAGAGAGTGCACTGGCACCACTGGGGATGCAGTGCAGTGAGTCCAGAGAGTGCACTGGCACCACTGGGGATGCAGTGCCGTGAGTCCAGAGAGTGCACTGGCACAAAAGGGGATGCACTGCAGTGAGTCCAGAGAGTGCACTGGCACCACTGGGGATGCAGTGCAGTGAGTCCAGAGAGTGCACTGTCAGCACTGGGGATGCAGTGCAGTGAGTCCAGAGAGTGCACTGGCACCACTGGGGATGCAGTGCAGTGACTCCAGAGACTGCACTGGCACCAATGGGGATGCACTGCAGTGAGTCCAGAGAATGCACTGGCAGTAATGGGGATGCAGTGCAGTGACTCGAAAGAGTGCACTGGCACCACTGGGGATGCACTGCAGTGAATCCGGGGAGTGCCCTGGCACCAATGGTGATGCACTGCACTGATCCAGAGAGTGCACTGGAACCACTGGGGATGCAGTGCAGTGAGTCCAGAGAGTGCACTGGCACCACTGGGGATGCAGTGAAGTGAGTCCAAAGAGTGCACTGGCACCACTGGGTATGCAGTGCAGTTAGTCTATAGAGTGCACTGGCTCCACTGGGGATGCAGTGCAGTGACTCCAGAGAGTGCACAGGCACCACTGGGGATGCAGTGCAGTGAGTCCAGAGAGTGCAATGGCACCACAGGGGATGCACTGCAGTGATTCCAGAGAGTGCACTGTCACCACTGGGGATGCAGTGCAGTGAGTCCAGAGAGTACACTGGCACCACTGGGGATGCACCTTGGTGAGGTCAGAGAGTGCTCTGGGAACACCGGGGATGCAGTGCAGTGAGTGCAGAGAGTGCAGTGGCACCACTGGGGATGCAGTGCAGTGAGTGCAGAGAGTGCACTGGCACCACTGGGGATGCACTGCAGTGAGTCCAGAGAGTGCACTGGCACCACTGGGGATGCAGTGCAGTGAGTGCAGAGAGTGCACTGGCACCACTGGGGATGCAGTGCAGTGAGTCCAGAGAGTGCACTGGCACCACTGGGGATGCAGTGCAGTGAGTCCGGAGAGTGCACTGGCACCACTGGGGATGCAGTGCAGTGAGTCCAGAGAGTGCACTGGCACCACTGGGGATGCAGTGCAGTGAGTCCAGAGAGTGCACTGTCAGCACTGGAGATGCAGTGCAGTGAGTCCAGAGAGTGCACTGTCAGCACTGGGGATGCAGGGCAGTGAGTCCAGAGAGTGCACTGGCACCACTGGGGATGCACTGCAATGAGTCAAGAGAATGCACTGGCAGTAATGGGGATGCAGTGCAGTGACTCGAAAGAGTGCACTGGCACCACTGCGGATGCACTGCAGTGAGTCCGGAGAGTGCCCTGGCACCAATGGTGATGCAGTGCAGTGAGTCCAGAGAGTGCAGTGGCACCACTGGGGATGCAGTGCAGTGAGTCCGGAGAGTGCACTGGCACCACTGGGGATGCACTGCAGTGAGTCCAGAGAGTGCACTGGCAGCACTGGGGATGCAGTGCAGTGACTCCAGAGAGTGCAGAGGCACCACTGTTGATGCAGTGCTGCGACTCCAGAGAGTGCACTGGCACCACTGGGGATGCAGTGCAGTGAGTCCAGAGAGTGCACTGGCACCACTGGGGATGCACTGCAGTGAGTGCAGAGAGTGCACTGGCACCAGTGGTGATGCAGTGCAGTGAGTGTAGAGAGTGCACTGGCACCACTGGGGATGCAGTGCAGTGAGTCCAGAGAGTGCACTGGCACCACTGGGGATGCACTGCAGTGACTCGAAAGAGTGCACTGGCACCACTGCGGATGCACTGCAGTGAGTCCGGAGAGTGCCCTGGCACCAATGGTGATGCAGTGCAGTGAGTCCAGAGAGTGCACTGGCACCACTGGGGATGCACTGCAGTGAGTCCAGAGAGTGCACTGGCACCACTGGGGATGCAGTGCAGTGAGTCCAGAGAGTGCACTGGCGCCACTGGGGATGCACTGCAGTGACTCCAGAGAGTGCACTGGCACCACTGGGGATGCAGAGCAGTGAGTCCAGAGAGTGCACTGGCACAAAAGGGGATGCACTGCAGTGAGTCTAGAGAGTGCACTGTCACCACTGGGTATGCACTGCAGTGACTCCAGAGAGTGCAGTGGCACCACTGGGGATGCACTGCACTGAGTCCAGAGAGTACACCGGCACCACTGGGGATGCAGTGCAGTGAGTCCAGAGAGTGCACTGGTACCACTGGGGATGCAGTGCAGTGAGTCCAGAGAGTGCACTGGCACCACGGGGGATGCACTACAGTGACTCCAGAGACTGCACTTCCACCAGTGGGGGTGCACTGCAGTGAGTCTAGAGAATGCACTGGCACCACAGGGGATGCACTGCAGTGACTCGAAAGAGTGCACTGGCACCACTGGGGATGCACTGCAGTGAGTCCGGAGAGTGCCCTGGCACCAATGGTGATGCAGTGCAGTGATCCATAGAGCGCACTGGAACCACTGGGGATGCAGTGCAGTGAGTCCAGAGTGTGCACTGTCACCACTGGGGTTGCAGTGCAGTGAGTCCAGAGAGTACACTGGCACCTCAGGGGCTGCACTGCAGTGAGTCCAGAGAGTGCACTGGCACCACTGGGGATGCAGTGCGGTGAGTCCAGAGAGTGCTCTGGGAACACCGGGGATGCAGTGCAGTGAGTCCGGAGAGTACACTGGCACCTCAGGGGCTGCACTGCAGTGAGTCCAGAGAGTGCACTGGCACCACTGTGGATGCAGTGCAGTGAGTCCAGAGAGTGCACTGGCACCACTGGGGATGCACTGCAGTGAGTCCAGAGAGTGCACTGGCTCCACTGGGGATGCAGTGCAGTGAGTCCAGAGAGTGCACTGGCACCACTGGGGTTGCACTGCAGTGAGTCCAGAGAGTGCACTGGCACCACTGGGGATGCAGTGCAGTGAGTCCAGAGAGTGCACTGTCAGCACTGGGGATGCAGTGCAGTGACTCCAGAGAGTGCACTGGCACCAACTGGAGCTGCACTGCTGTGAGTCCTGAGATTGCACTGGCACCACTGGGGATGCACTGCAGTGAGTCCAGAGAGTTCGCTGGCACCACTGGGGATGCACTGCACTGAGTCCAGAGACTTCACAGGCACCACTGGGGATGCAGTACAGTGAGTGCAGAGAGTGCACTGGCACCACTGGGGATTCAGTTCAGTGAGTCCAGAGAGTGCTCTGGCACCACCGGGGATTCACTGCAAGGCGTCCAGAGAGTGCACTGGCACCACTGGGAATGCACTGCAGTGAGTCCAGAGAGTACACTGGCGCCACTTGGGCTGCACTGCGGTGAGTACAGAGAGTGCACTGGCACCACTGGGGATGCATTGCACTGAGAGCACAGAGTGCACTGGCACCGCAGGGGTTACACTGCAGTGAGTCCAGAGAGTGCACTGGCACCACTGGGTATGCAGCACAAGTTTCCAGAGAGTGCACTGTCACAACTGGGGATGCACTGCAGTGAGTCCAGAGAGTGCACTGGCACCACTGGGGATGCACTGCAGTGAGTCCAGAGAGTGCTCTGGCTCCACTGGGGATGCAGTGCAGTGAGTCCAGAGAGTGCACTGGCACCTTGGGGATGCAGTGCATTGAGTCCAGAGAGTGCACTGGCACCACTGGGGATGCAGTGCAGTGAGTCCACAGAGGGCACTAACACCACTGGGGATGCAGCGCAGTGACTCCAGAGAGTGCACTGGCACCACTGGGGATGCACTGCAGTGAGACCAGAGAGTGCACTGGCACCACTGGGGATGCAGTGCAGTGACTCTAGAGAGTGCACTGGCACCACTGGGGATGCAGTGCAGTGAGTCCAGAGAGTGCACTGGCACAAAAGGGGATGCACTGCAGTGAGTCCAGAGAGTGCACTGGCACCACTGGGGATGCAGTGCAGTGAGTCCAGAGAGTGCACTGGCTCCACTGGGGATGCACTGCAGTGAGTCCAGAGAGTGCAGTGGCACCACTGGGGATGCAGTGCACTGAGTCCAGAGAGTGCACTGGCACCACTGGGGATGCAGTGCAGTGAGTCCAGAGAGTGCACTGTCAGCAGTGGGGATGCAGTGCAGTGAGTCCAGAGAGTGCACTGGTACCACTGGGGATGCACTGCAGTGACTCCAGAGACTGCACTGGCACCAATGGGGATGCACTGCAGTGAGTCCAGAGAATGCACTGGCACTACTGGGGATGCAGTGCAGTGACTCGAAAGAGTGCACTGGCACCACTGGGGATGCACTGCAGTGAGTCCGGAGAGTGCCCTGGCACCAATGGTGATGCAGTGCACTGATCCAGAGAGTGCACTGGAACCACTGGGGATGCAGTGCAGTGAGTGCAGAGAGTGCACTGGCACCAGTGCGGAAGCACTGCAGTGAGTCCAGAGAGTGCACTGGCACCACTGGGGATGCAGTGCAGTGAGTCCAGAGAGTGCACTGGCACCACTGGGGATGCAGTGCAGTGAGTCCAGAGAGTGCACTGTCAGCACTGGGGATGCAGTGCAGTGAGTCCAGAGAGTGCACTGTCAGCACTGGGGATGCAGTGCAGTGAGTCCAGAGAGTGCACTGGCACCACTGGGGATGCACTGCAGTGAGTCCAGAGAGTGCACTGTCAGCACTGGGGATGCAGTGCAGTGACTCCAGAGAGTGCACTGGCACCACTGGGGATGCAGTGCAGTGAGTCCAGAGAGTGCACTGTCAGCAGTGGGGATGCAGTGCAGTGAGTCCAGAGAGTGCACTGGCACCACTGGGGATGCAGTGCAGTGAGTCCAGAGAGTGCAGTGGCACCACTGGGGATGCAGTGCACTGAGTCCAGAGAGTGCACTGGCACCACTGGGGATGCAGTGCAGTGAGTCCAGAGAGTGCACTGTCAGCAGTGGGGATGCAGTGCAGTGAGTCCAGAGAGTGCACTGGTACCACTGGGGATGCAGTGCAGTGAGTCCAGAGAGTGCACTGGCACCAATGGGGATGCAGTGCAGTGAGTCCAGAGAGTGCACTGGCACCAATGGGGATGCACTGCAGTGAGTCCAGAGAGTGCACTGGCACCACTGGGGATGCACTGCAGTGAGTCCAGAGAGTGCACTGTCACCACTAGGGATGCAGCGCAGTGAGTCCAGAGAGTGCACTGGCACAAAAGGGGATGCACTTCAGTGAGTCCAGAGAATGCACTGGCACCACAGGGGATGCAGTGCAGTGACTCGAAAGAGTGCACTGGCACCACTGGGGATGCACTGCAGTGAGTCCGGAGAGTGCCCTGGCACCAATGGTGATGCAGTGCAATGAGTCCAGAGAGTGCACTGGCACCACTGGGGATGCAGTGCAGTTAGTCCATAGAGTGCACTGGCTCCACTGGTGATGCAGTGCAGTAACTCAAGAGAGTGCACAGGCACCACTGGCGATGCAGTGCAGTGAGTCCAGAGAGTGCAATGGCACCACAGGGGATGCACTGCAGTGATTCCAGAGAGTGCACTGTCACCACTGGGGATGCAGTGCAGTGAGTCCAGAGAGTACACTGGTACCTCAGGGGCTGCACTGCAGTGAGTCCAGAGAGTGCACTGGCACCACTGGGGATGCACCCCGGTGAGTCCAGAGAGTGCACTCGCACCACTGGGGATGCACTGCAGTGAGTCCAGAGAGTGCACTGGCACCACTGGGGATGCAGTGCAGTGAGTCCAGAGAGTGCACTGGCACCACTGAGGATGCAGTGCAGTGAGTCCAGAGAGTGCACTGGCAACACTGGGGATGCACTGCAGTGAGTCCAGAGAGTGCTCTCGCACCACTGGGGATGCACTGCAGTGAGTCCAGAGAGTGCACTGCCAGCAATGGGGATGCAGTGCAGTGAGTCCAGAGAGTGCACTGGCACCACTGGGGATGCAGTGCAGTGACTCTAGAGAGTGCACTGGCACCAATGGGGATGCAGTGCAGTGAGTCCAGAGAGTGCACTGGAACAAAAGGGGATGCAGTGGAGTGAGTCCAGAGAGTGCACTGGCACCACTGGGGATGCAGTGCAGTGAGTCCACAGAGTGCACTTACACCACAGGGGATACACTGCAGTGAGTCCAGAGAGTGCACTGGCACCACTGGGGACGCAGTGCAGTGAGTCCAGAGAGTGCTCTGGCACCACTGAGATACACTGCAGTGAGTCCAGTAGTTGCAATGGCACCACTGGGGATGCAGTGCAGTGAGTCCAGAGACTACACTGGCACCACTGGGGATGGAATGCGGTGAGTCCAGAGAGTGCACTGGCACCACTGTTGATGCAGTGCAGTGAGTCCAGAGAGTGCACTGGCACCACTGGGGATGCAGTGCAGTGAGTCCAGAGAGTGCACTGGCACCACTGGGGATGCAGTGCAGTGAGTCCAGAGAGTGCACTGGCACCATTGGGGATGCACTGCAGTGAGTCCTGAGAGTGCACTGGCACCACTGGGGATGCAGTGCAGTGACTCCAGAGAGTGCAGAGGCACCACTCGGGATGCAGTGCAGTGAGTGCAGAGAGTGCACTGGCACCAGCGCGGAAGCACTGCAATGAGTCCAGAGAGTGCACTGGCACCACTGGGGATGCACTGCAGTGAGTCCAGAGAGTGCACTGGCACCACTGGGGATGCAGTGCAGTGAGTCCAGAGAGTGCACTGGCACCACTGGGGATGCAATGCAGTGAGTCCAGAGAGTGCACTGGCACCACTGGGGATGCAGTGCAGTGAGTCCAGAGAGTGCACTGGCACCACTGGGGATGCACTGCAGTGACTCCAGAGAGTGCTCTCGCACCACTGGGGATGCACTGCAGTGAGTCCAGAGAGTGTACTGGCCCCACAGGGGATGTAGTGCAGTGAGTCCACAGAGGGCACTAACACCACTGGGGATGCAGCGCAGTGACTCCAGAGAGTGCACTGGCACCACTGGTGTTGCAGTGCAGTGAGTCGAGAGAGTGCCCTGGAACCACTGGGGATGCAGCGCAGTGACTACAGAGAGTGCACTGTCTCCACTGGGGATGCAGTGCAGTGAGTCCAGAGAGTACACTGCCAGCACTGGTGATGCAGTGCAGTGAGTCCAGAGAGTGCACTGTCAGCACTGGGGATGCAGTGCAGTGATTCCAGAGAGTGCACTGGCACCACTGGGGATGCACTGCAGTGAGTCCAGAGAGTGTACTGGCACCACTGGGGATGCAGTGCAGTGACTCTAGAGAGTGCACTGGCACCACTGGGGATGCAGTGCAGTGAGTCCAGAGAGTGCACTGGCACAAAAGGGGATGCACTGCAGTGAGTCCAGAGAGTGCACTGGCACCACTGGGGATGCAGTGCAGTAAGTCCAGAGAGTGCACTGGCACCACTGGGGATGCAGTGCACTGAGTCCAGAGAGTGCACTGGCACCACTGGGGATGCAGTGCAGTGAGTCCAGAGAGTGCACTGGCACCACTGGGGATGCACTGCAGTGAGTCCAGAGAATGCACTGGCACCACTGGGGATGCAGTGCAGTGACTCGAAAGAGTGCACTGGCACCACTGGGGATGCACTGCAGTGAGTCCGGAGAGTGCACTAGCACCAATGGGATGCAGTGCAGTGAGTCCAGAGAGTGCACTGGCACCACTGGGGATGCACTGCAGTGAGTCCAGAGAGTGCACTGGCACCACTGAGGATGCAGTGCAGTGAGTCCAGAGAGTGCACTGGCAACACTGGGGATGCACTGCAGTGAGTCCACAGAGTGCCCTGGCACCACTGGGGATGCACTGCAGTGAGTCCAGAGAGTGTACTGGCACCAATGGGGATGAACCCCGGTGAGTCCAGAGAGTGCACTCGCACCACTGGGGATGCACTGCAGTGAGTCCAGAGAGTGCACTGGCCCCACAGGGGATGTAGTGCAGTGAGTCCACAGAGGGCACTAACACCACTGGGGATGCAGCGCAGTGAGTCCAGAGAGTGCACTGGCACCACTGGGGATGCAGTGCAGTGAGTCCAGAGAGTGCACTGGCACCACTGGGGATGCAGTGCAGTGACTCTAGAGAGTGCACTGGCACCAATGGGGATGCAGTGCAGTGAGTCCAGAGAGTGCACTGGCACAAAAGGGGATGCACTGCAGTGAGTCCAGAGAGTGCACTGGCACCACTGGGGATGCAGTGCAGTGAGTCCAGAGAGTGCACTGGCACCACTGGGGATGCACTGCAGTGAGTCCAGAGAGTGCACTGGCACCACTGGGGATGCAGTGCAGTGAGTCCAGAGAGTGCACTGGCACCACTGGGGATGCACTGCAGTGACTCCAGAGACTGCACTGGCACCAATACGGATGCACTGCAGTGAGTCCAGAGAATGTACTGGCACCACTGGGGATGCAGTGCAGTGACTCGAAAGAGTGCACTGGCACCACTGGGGATGCACTGCAGTGAGTCCGGAGAGTGCCCTGGCACCAATGGTGATGCAGTGCAGTGATCCAGAGAGTGCACTGGAACCACTGGGGATGCAGTGCAGTGATTCCAGAGAGTGCACTGGCACCACTGGGGATGCAGTCCAGTGAGTCCAGAGAGTGCACTGGCACCACTGGGTATGCAGTGCAGTTAGTGCATAGAGTGCACTGGCTCCACTGGGGATGCAGTGCAGTGACTCAAGAGAGTGCACAGGCACCACTGGGGATGCAGTGCAGTGAGTCCAGAGAGTGCAATGGCACCACAGGGGATGCACTGCAGTGATTCCAGAGAGTGCACTGTCACCACTGGGGATGCAGTGCAGTGAGTCCAGAGAGTACACTGGTACCTCAGGGGCTGCACTGCAGTGAGTCCAGAGAGTGCACTGGCACCACTGGGGATGAACTACAGTGAGTCCAGAGAGTGCACTGGCACCACTGGGGATGCAGTGCAGTGACTCCAGAGAGTGCAGAGGCACCACTGTTGATGCAGTGCTGTGACTCCAGAGAGTACACTGGCACCACTGGGGATGCAGTGCAGTGATTCCAGAGAGTACACTGGTACCTCAGGGGATGCACTGCAGTGAGTCCAGAGAGTGCACTGGCACCACTGGGGATGCACTACAGTGAGTCGAAAGAGTGCACTGGCACCACTGGGGATGCAGTGCAGTGACTCCAGAGAGTGCAGAGGCACCACTGTTGATGCAGTGCTGTGACTCCAGAGAGTGCACTGGCACCACTGGGGATGCAGTGCAGTGAGTCCAGAGAGTGCAAAGGCACCACTGGTGATGCACTGAAGTGAGTCCAGAGAGTGCACTGGCACCACTGGGGATGCAGTGCAGTGAGTCCAGAGAGTGCACTGGCACCACTGGGGATGCACTGCAGTGAGTCCTGAGAGTGCACTGGCACCACTGGGGATGCAGTGCAGTGACTCCAGAGAGTGCAGAGGCACCACTGTTGATGCAGTGCAGTGAGTGCAGAGAGTGCACTGGCACCAGTGCGGAAGCACTGCAGTGAGTCCAGAGAGTGCACTGGCACCACTGGGGATGAACTGCAGTGAGTCCAGAGAGTGCACTGGCACAACTGGGGATGCAGTGCAGTGAGTCCAGAGAGTGCACTGGCACCACTGGGGATGCATTGCAGTGAGTCCAGAGAGTGCACTAGCACCAATGGGATGCAGTGCAGTGAGTCCAGAGAGTGCACTGGCACCACTGGGGATGCACTGCAGTGACTCCAGAGAGTGCACTGGCACCACTGGGGATGCAGTGCAGTGAGTCCAGAGAGTGCACTGGCACCACTGAGGATGCAGTGCAGTGAGTCCAGAGAGTGCACTGGCAACACTGGGGATGCACTGCAGTGAGTCCAGAGAGTGCACTGGCCCCACAGGGGATGTAATGCAGTGAGTCCACAGAGGGCACTAACACCACTGGGGATGCAGCGCAGTGACTCCAGAGAGTGCACTGGCACCACTGGGGATGCAGTGCAGTGAGTCCAGAGAGTGCACTGTCTCCACTGGGGATGCAGTGCAGTGAGTCCAGAGAGTGCACTGGCACCACGCGGGATGCAGTGCAGTGAGTCCAGAGAGTGCACTGTCAGCACTGGGGATGCAGTGCAGTGAGCCCAGAGAGTGCACTGGCACCACTGGGGATGCACTGCAGTGAGTCCAGAGAGTGCACTGGCACCACTGGGGATGCAGTGCAGTGACTCTAGAGAGTGCACTGGCACCACTGGGGATGCAGTGCAGTGAGTCCAGAGAGTGCACTGGCACCACTGGGGATGCAGTGCAGTGAGTCCAAAGAGTGCACTGGCACCACTGGGGATGCAGTGCAGTGAGTCCAGAGAGTGCACTGGCACCACTGGGGATGCACTGCAGTGAGTCCACAGAGTGCAGTGGCACCACTGGGGATGCAGTGAACTGAGTCCAGAGAGTACACTGGCACCACTGGGGATGCAGTGCAGTGAGTCCAGAGAGTGCACTGTCAGCACTGGGGATGTAGTGCAGTGAGTCCAGAGAGTGCACTGGCACCACTGGGGATGCAGTGCAGTGAGTCCAGAGAGTGCACTGGCACCACTGAGGATGCAGTGCAGTGAGTCCAGAGAGTGCACTGGCACCACTGGGGATGCACTGCAGTGAGTCCAGAGAGTGCTCTCGCACCACTGGGGATGCACTGCAGTGAGTCCAGAGAGTGCACTGGCACCACAGGGGATGTAGTGCAGTGAGTCCACAGAGGGCACTAACACCACTGTGGATGCAGCGCAGTGACTCCAGAGAGTGCACTGGCACCACTGGGGATGCACTGCAGTGAGTCCAGAGAGTGCACTGGCACCACTGGAGTTGCAGTGCAGTGAGTCGAGAGAGTGCCCTGGAACCACTGGGGATGCAGCGCAGTGACTACAGAGAGTGCACTGTCTCCACTGGGGATGCAGTGCAGTGAGTCCAGAGAGTGCACTGCCACCACTGGTGATGCAGTGCAGTGAGTCCAGAGAGTGCACTGTCAGCACTGGGGATGCAGTGCAGTGAGTCCAGAGAGTGCACTGGCACCACCTGGGATGCACTGCAGTGAGTCCAGAGAGTGCACTGGCACCACTGGGGATGCAGTGCAGTGACTCTAGAGAGTGCACTGGCACCACTGGGGATGCAGTGCAGTGAGTCCAGAGAGTGCACTGGCACCACTGGGGATGCAGTCCAGTGAGTCCAGAGAGTGCACTGGCACCACTGGGTATGCAGTGCAGTTAGTCCATAGAGTGCACTGGCTCCACTGGGGATGCAGTGCAGTGACTCAAGAGAGTGCACAGGCACCACAGGGGATGCAGTGCAGTGAGTCCAGAGAGTGCAATGGCACCACAGGGGATGCACTGCAGTGATTCCAGAGAGTGCACTGTCACCACTGGGGATGCAGTGCAGTGAGTCCAGAGAGTACACTGGTACCTCAGGGGCTGCACTGCAGTGAGTCCAGAGAGTGCACTGGCACCACTGGGGATGAACTGCAGTGAGTCCAGAGAGTGCACTGGCACAACTGGGGATGCAGTGCAGTGAGTCCAGAGAGTGCACTGGCACCACTGGGGATGCAGTGCAGTGAGTCCAGAGAGTGCACTAGCACCAATGGGATGCAGTGCAGTGAGTCCAGAGAGTGCACTGGCACCACTGGGGATGCACTGCAGTGAGTCCAGAGAGTGCACTGGCACCACTGGGGATGCAGTGCAGTGAGTCCAGAGAGTGCACTGGCACCACTGAGGATGCAGTGCAGTGAGTCCAGAGAGTGCACTGGCAACACTGGGGATGCACTGCAGTGAGTCCAGAGAGTGCACTGGCACCACAGGGGATGTAATGCAGTGAGTCCACAGAGGGCACTAACACCACTGGGGATGCAGCGCAGTGACTCCAGAGAGTGCACTGGCACCACTGGGGATGCACTGCAGTGAGTCCAGAGAGTGTACTGTCTCCACTGGGGATGCAGTGCAGTGAGTCCAGAGAGTGCACTGGCACCACGCGGGATGCAGTGCAGTGAGTCAAGAGAGTGCACTGTCAGCACTGGGGATGCAGTGCAGTGAGTCCAGAGAGTGCACTGGCACCACTGGGGATGCAGTGCAGTGAGTCCAGAGAGTGCACTGGCACCACTGGGGATGCAGTGCAGTGACTCTAGAGAGTGCACTGGCACCACTGGGGATGCAGTGCAGTGACTCCAGAGAGTGCACTGGCACCACTGGGGATGCAGTGCAGTGAGTCCAAAGAGTGCACTGGCACCACTGGGGATGCAGTGCAGTGAGTCCAGAGAGTGCACGGGCACCACTGGGGATGCAGTGCAGTGAGTCCAGAGAGTGCACTGTCAGCACTGGGGATGTAGTGCAGTGAGTCCAGAGAGTGCACTGGCACCACTGGGGATGCAGTGCAGTGACTCCAGAGAGTGCACTGGCACCACTGAGGATGCAGTGCAGTGAGTCCAGAGAGTGCACTGGCACCACTGGGGATGCACTGCAGTGAGTCCAGAGAGTGCTCTCGCACCACTGGGGATGCACTGCAGTGAGTCCAGAGAGTGCACAGGCACCACAGGGTATGTAGTGCAGTGAGTCCACAGAGGGCACTAACACCACTGGGGATGCAGCGCAGTGACTCCAGAGAGTGCACTGGCACCACTGGGGATGCACTGCAGTGAGTCCAGAGAGTGCACTGGCACCACTGGAGTTGCAGTGCAGTGAGTCGAGAGAGTGCCCTGGAACCACTGGGGATGCAGCGCAGTGACTACAGAGAGTGCACTGTCTCCACTGGGGATGCAGTGCAGTGAGTCCAGAGAGTACACTGCCACCACTGGTGATGCAGTGCAGTGAGTCCAGAGAGTGCACTGTCAGCACTGGGGATGCAGTGCAGTGACTCTAGAGAGTGCACTGGCACCACTGGGGATGCAGTGCAGTGAGTCCAGAGAGTGCACTGGCACCACTGGGGATGCAGTCCAGTGAGTCCAGAGAGTGCACTGGCACCACTGGGTATGCAGTGCAGTTAGTCCATAGAGTGCACTGGCTCCACTGGGGATGCAGTGCAGTGACTCAAGAGAGTGCACAGGCACCACTGGGGATGCAGTGCAGTGAGTCCAGAGAGTGCAATGGCACCACAGGGGATGCACTGCAGTGATTCCAGAGAGTGCACTGTCACCACTGGGGATGCAGTGCAGTGAGTCCAGAGAGTACACTGGTACCTCAGGGGCTGCACTGCAGTGAGTCCAGAGAGTGCACTGGCACCACTGGGGATGAACTACAGTGAGTCCAGAGAGTGCACTGGCACCACTAGGGATGCAGTGCAGTGACTCCAGAGAGTGCAGAGGCACCACTGTTGATGCAGTGCTGTGACTCCAGAGAGTACACTGGCACCACTGGGGATGCAGTGCAGTGAGTCCAGAGAGTACACTGGTACCTCAGGGGATGCACTGCAGTGAGTCCAGAGAGTGCACTGGCACCACTGGGGATGCACTACAGTGAGTCGAAAGAGTGCACTGGCACCACTGGGGATGCAGTGCAGTGACTCCAGAGAGTGCAGAGGCACCACTGTTGATGCAGTGCTGTGACTCCAGAGAGTGCACTGGCACCACTGGGGATGCAGTGCAGTGAGTCCTGAGAGTGCAAAGGCACCACTGGTGATGCACTGCAGTGAGTCCAGAGAGTGCACTGGCACCACTGGGGATGCAGTGCAGTGAGTCCAGAGAGTGCACTGGCACCACTGGGGATGCAGTGCAGTGAGTCCTGAGAGTGCACTGGCACCACTGGGGATGCAGTGCAGTGACTCCAGAGAGTGCAGAGGCACCACTGTTGATGCAGTGCAGTGAGTGCAGAGAGTGCACTGGCACCAGTGCGGAAGCACTGCAGTGAGTCCAGAGAGTGCACTGGCACCACTGGGGATGAACTGCAGTGAGTCCAGAGAGTGCACTGGCACAACTGGTGATGCAGTGCAGTGAGTCCAGAGAGTGCACTGTCAGCACTGGGGATGCAGTGCAGTGACTCTAGAGAGTGCACTGGCACCACTGGGGATGCAGTGCAGTGAGTCCAGAGAGTGCACTGGCACCACTGGGGATGCAGTCCAGTGAGTCCAGAGAGTGCACTGGCACCACTGGGTATGCAGTGCAGTTAGTCCATAGAGTGCACTGGCTCCACTGGGGATGCAGTGCAGTGACTCAAGAGAGTGCACAGGCACCACTGGGGATGCAGTGCAGTGAGTCCAGAGAGTGCAATGGCACCACAGGGGATGCACTGCAGTGATTCCAGAGAGTGCACTGTCACCACTGGGGATGCAGTGCAGTGAGTCCAGAGAGTACACTGGTACCTCAGGGGCTGCACTGCAGTGAGTCCAGAGAGTGCACTGGCACCACTGGGGATGAACTACAGTGAGTCCAGAGAGTGCACTGGCACCACTAGGGATGCAGTGCAGTGACTCCAGAGAGTGCAGAGGCACCACTGTTGATGCAGTGCTGTGACTCCAGAGAGTACACTGGCACCACTGGGGATGCAGTGCAGTGAGTCCAGAGAGTACACTGGTACCTCAGGGGATGCACTGCAGTGAGTCCAGAGAGTGCACTGGCACCACTGGGGATGCACTACAGTGAGTCGAAAGAGTGCACTGGCACCACTGGGGATGCAGTGCAGTGACTCCAGAGAGTGCAGAGGCACCACTGTTGATGCAGTGCTGTGACTCCAGAGAGTGCACTGGCACCACTGGGGATGCAGTGCAGTGAGTCCTGAGAGTGCAAAGGCACCACTGGTGATGCACTGCAGTGAGTCCAGAGAGTGCACTGGCACCACTGGGGATGCAGTGCAGTGAGTCCAGAGAGTGCACTGGCACCACTGGGGATGCAGTGCAGTGAGTCCTGAGAGTGCACTGGCACCACTGGGGATGCAGTGCAGTGACTCCAGAGAGTGCAGAGGCACCACTGTTGATGCAGTGCAGTGAGTGCAGAGAGTGCACTGGCACCAGTGCGGAAGCACTGCAGTGAGTCCAGAGAGTGCACTGGCACCACTGGGGATGAACTGCAGTGAGTCCAGAGAGTGCACTGGCACAACTGGGGATGCAGTGCAGTGAGTCCAGAGAGTGCACTGGCACCACTGGGGATGCATTGCAGTGAGTCCAGAGAGTGCACTAGCACCAATGGGATGCAGTGCAGTGAGTCCAGAGAGTGCACTGGCACCACTGGGGATGCACTGCAGTGACTCCAGAGAGTGCACTGGCACCACTGGGGATGCACTGCAGTGAGTCCAGAGAGTGCACTGGCACCACTGAGGATGCAGTGCAGTGAGTCCAGAGAGTGCACTGGCAACACTGGGGATGCACTGCAGTGAGTCCAGAGAGTGCTCTCGCACCACTGGGGATGCACTGCAGTGAGTCCAGAGAGTGCACTGGCACCACAGGGGATGTAATGCAGTGAGTCCACAGAGGGCACTAACACCACTGGGGATGCAGCGGAGTGACTCCAGAGAGTGCACTGGCACCACTGGGGATGCACTGCAGTGAGTCCAGAGAGTGCACTGGCACCACTGGAGTTGCAGTGCAGTGAGTCGAGAGAGTGCCCTGGAACCACTGGGGATGCAGCGCAGTGACTACAGAGAGTGCACTGTCTCCACTGGGGATGCAGTGCAGTGAGTCCAGAGAGTACACTGCCACCACTGGTGATGCAGTGCAGTGAGTCCAGAGAGTGCACTGTCAGCACTGGGGATGCACTGCAGTGAGTCCAGAGAGTGCACTGGCACCACTGGGGATGCACTGCAGTGAGTCCAGAGAGTGCACTGGCACCACTGGGGATGCAGTGCAGTGACTCTAGAGAGTGCACTGGCACCACTGGGGATGCAGTGCAGTGAGTCCAGAGAGTGCACTGGCACCACTGGGGATGCAGTGCAGTGAGTCCAAAGAGTGCACTGGCACCACTGGGGATGCAGTGCAGTGAGTCCAGAGAGTGCACTGGCACCACTGGGGATGCACTGCAGTGAGTCCAGAGAGTGCACTGGCACCACTGGGGATGCAGTGAACTGAGTCCAGAGAGTACACTGGCACCACTGGGGATGCAGTGCAGTGAGTCCAGAGAGTGCACTGTCAGCACTGGGGATGTAGTGCAGTGAGTCCAGAGAGTGCACTGGCACCACTGGGGATGCAGTGCAGTGAGTCCAGAGAGTGCACTGGCACCACTGAGGATGCAGTGCAGTGAGTCCAGAGAGTGCACTGGCACCACTGGGGATGCACTGCAGTGAGTCCAGAGAGTGCTCTCGCACCACTGGGGATGCACTGCAGTGAGTCCAGAGAGTGCACTGGCACCACAGGGGATGTAGTGCAGTGAGTCCACAGAGGGCACTAACACCACTGGGGATGCAGCGCAGTGAGTCCAGAGAGTGCACTGGCACCACTGGAGTTGCAGTGCAGTGAGTCGAGAGAGTGCCCTGGAACCTCTGGGGGTGCAGCGCAGTGACTACAGAGAGTGCACTGTCTCCACTGGGGATGCAGTGCAGTGAGTCCAGAGCGTACACTGTCTCCACTGGGGATGCAGTGCAGTGAGTCCAGAGAGTACACTGCCACCACTGGTGATGCAGTGCAGTGAGTCCAGAGAGTGCACTGGCACCACTGCGGATGCAGTGCAGTGAGCCCAGAGAGTGCACTAGCACTAATGGGATGCAGTGCAGTGAGTCCAGAGAGTGCACTGGCACCACTGGGGATGCACTGCAGTGAGTCCAGAGAGTGCACTGGCACAACTGGGGATGCAGTGCAGTGAGTCCAGAGAGTGCAGAGGCACCACTGCGGATGCAGTGCAGTGAGTCCAGAGAGTGCACTAGCACCAATGGGATGCAGTGCAGTGAGTCCAGAGAGTGCACAGGCACCACTGGGGATGCACTGCAGTGAGTCCAGAGAGTGCACTGGCACCACTGAGGATGCAGTGCAGTGACTCCAGAGAGTGCACTGGCACCACTGGGGATGCACTGCAGTGAGTCCACAGAGTGCACTGGCACCACTGGGGATGCACTGCAGTGAGTCCAGAGAGTGCACTGGCACCACTATGGATGCACCCCGGTGAGTCCAGAGAGTGCACTCGCACCACTGGGGATGCACTGCAGTGAGTCCAGAGAGTGCACTGGCCCCACAGGGGATGTAGTGCAGTGAGTCCACAGAGGGCACTAACACCACTGGGGATGCAGCGCAGTGAGTCCAGAGAGTGCACTGGCACCACAGGGGATGCACTGCAGTGAGTCCAGAGAGTGCACTGGCACCACTAGATTTGCAGTGCAGTGAGTCGAGAGAGTGCCCTGGAACCACTGGGGATGCAGCGCAGTGACTACAGAGGGTGCACTGTCTCCACTGGGGATGCAGTGCAGTGAGTCCAGAGAGTACACTGTCTCCACTGGGGATGCAGTGCAGTGAGTCCAGAGAGTACACTGCCACCACTGGTGATGCAGTGCAGTGAGTCCAGAGAGTGCACTGGCACCACTGGGGATGCAGTGCAGTGAGTCCAGAGAGTGCACTGGCACCACTGGGGATGCAGTGCAGTGAGTCCAGAGAGTGCACTGGCACCACTGGGGATGCACTGCAGTGAGTCCAGAGAGTGCAGTGGCACCACTGGGGATGCAGTGCACTGAGTCCAGAGAGTGCACTGGCACCACTGGGGATGCACTGCAGTGAGTCCAGAGAGTGCACTGGCACCACTGGGGATGCACTGCAGTGAGTCCAGAGAGTGCACTGGCACCACTGGGGATGCACTGCAGTGACTCCAGAGACTGCACTGGCACCAATACGGAAGCACTGCAGTGAGTCCAGAGAATGCACTGGCACCACTGGGGATGCAGTGCAGTGACTCGAAAGAGTGCACTGGCACCACTGGGGATGCACTGCAGTGAGTCCGGAGAGTGCACTGGCACCACTGGGGATGCAGTGCAGTGAGTCCAGAGAGTGCCCTGGCTCCACTGGGGATGCAGTGCAGTGACTCAAGAGAGTGCACAGGCACCACTGGGGATGCAGTGCAGTGAGTCCAGAGAGTGCAATGGCACCACAGGGGATGCACTGCAGTGAGTCCAGAGAGTGCACTGTCACCACTGGGGATGCAGTGCAGTGAGTCCAGAGAGTACACTGGTACCTCAGGGGCTGCACTGCAGTGAGTCCAGAGAGTGCACTGGCACCACTGGGGATGCACCTCGGTGAGTCCAGAGAGTGCTCTGGGAACACCGGGGATGCAGTGCAGTGAGTGCAGAGAGTGAACTGGCACCACTGGGGATGCAGTGCAGTGAGTCCAGAGAGTGCACTGGCACCATTAGGGATGCAGTGCAGTGAGTCCGGAGAGTGCACTGGCACCACTGGGGATGCAGTGCAGTGAGTCCAGAGAGTGCACTGGCACCTCTGGGGATGCACTTCAGTGAGTCCAGAGAGTGCAGTGGCACCACTGGGGATGCAGTGTACTGAGTCCAGAGAGTGCACTGGCACCACTGGGGATGCAGTGCAGTGAGTCCAGAGAGTGCACTGTCAGCAGTGGGGATGCAGTGCAGTGAGTCCAGAGAGTGCACTGGTACCACTGGGGATGCACTCCAGTGACTCCAGAGACTGCACTGGCACCAATGGGGATGCACTGCAGTGAGTCCAGAGAATGCACTGGCACTACTGGGGATGCAGTGCAGTGACTCGAAAGAGTGCACTGGCACCACTGGGGATGCACTGCAGTGAGTCCGGAGAGTGCCCTGGCACCAATGGTGATGCAGTGCAGTGATCCAGAGAGTGCAGAGGCACCACTGTTGATGCAGTGCAGTGAGTGCAGAGAGTGCACTGGCACCAGTGCGGAAGCACTGCAGTGAGTCCAGAGAGTGCACTGGCACCACAGGGGATGCAGTGCAGTGAGTCCAGAGAGTGCACTGGCACAAAAGGGGATGCAGTGCAGTGAGTCCAGAGAGTGCACTGTCAGCACTGGGGATGCAGTGCAGTGAGTCCAGAGAGTGCACTGTCAGCACTGGGGATGCAGTGCAGTGAGTCCAGAGAGTGCACTGGCACCACTGGGGATGCACTGCAGTGAGTCCAGAGAGTGCACTGTCAGCACTGGGGATGCAGTGCAGTGAGTCCAGAGAGTGCACTGGCACCACTGGGGATGCACTGCAGTGAGTCCAGAGAGTGCACTGTCAGCACTGGGGATGCAGTGCAGTGAGTCCAGAGAGTGCACTGGTACCACTGGGGATGCAGTGCAGTGAGTCCAGAGAGTGCACTGGCACCAATGGGGATGCAGTGCAGTGAGTCCAGAGAGTGCACTGGCACAAAAGGGGATGCACTGCAGTGAGTCCAGAGAGTGCACTGGCACCACTGGGGATGCAGTGCAGTGAGTCCAGAGAGTGCACTGGCACCACTGGGGATGCAGCGCAGTGAGTCCAGAGAGTACACTGGCACCACTGGGGATGCAGTGCAGTGAGTCCAGAGAGTGCACTGGCACCACTGGGGATGCAGTGCAGTGAGTCCAGAGAGTGCACTGGCACCACTGGGGATGCAGTGCAGTGAGTCCAGAGAGTGCAATGGCACCACAGGGGCTGCACTGCAGTGAGTCCAGAGAGTGCACTGGCACCACTGGGGATGCAGTGCAGTGAGTCCAGAGAGTGCACTGGCACCACTGGGGATGCAGTGCAGTGATTCCAGAGAGTGCACTGTCACCACTGGGGATTCAGTGCAGTGAGTCCAGAGAGTACACTGGTACCTCAGGGGCTGCACTGCAGTGAGTCCAGAGAGTGCACTGGCACCACTGGGGATGCAGTGCAGTGAGTCCAGAGAGTGCACTGGCACAAAAGGGGATGCACTTCAGTGAGTCCAGAGAATGCACTGGCACCACTGGGGATGCAGTGCAGTGACTCGAAAGAGTGCACTGGCACCACTGGGGATGCACTGCAGTGAGTCCGGAGAGTGCCCTGGCACCAATGGTGATGCAGTGCAGTGAGTCCAGAGAGTGCACTGGCACCACTGGGGATGCAGTGCAGTTAGTCCATAGAGTGCACTGGCTCCACTGGTGATGCAGTGCAGTGACTCAAGAGAGTGCACAGGCACCACTGGCGATGCAGTGCAGTGAGTCCAGAGAGTGCAATGGCACCACAGGTGATGCACTGCAGTGATTCCAGAGAGTGCACTGTCACCACTGGGGATGCAGTGCAGTGAGTCCAGAGAGTACACTGGTACCTCAGGGGCTGCACTGCAGTGAGTCCATAGAGTGCACTGGCACCACAGGGGATGCACCCCGGTGAGTCCAGAGAGTGCACTCGCACCACTGGGGATGCACTGCAGTGAGTGCAGAGAGTGCACTGGCACCACTGGGGATGCACTGCAGTGAGTCCAGAGAGTGCACTGGCACCACTAGAGTTGCAGTGCAGTGAGTCGAGAGAGTGCCCTGGAACCACTGGGGATGCAGCGCAGTGACTAGAGAGAGTGCACTGTCTCCACTGGGGATGCAGTGCAGTGAGTCCAGAGAGTACACTGCCACCACTGGTGATGCAGTGCAGTGAGTCCAGAGAGTGCACTGTCAGCAATGGGGATGCTGTGCAGTGAGTCCAGAGAGTGCACTGGCACCACTGGGGATGCAGTGCAGTGACTCGAGAGAGTGCACTGGCACCAATGGGGATGCAGTGCAGTGAGTCCAGAGAGTGCACTGGCACAAAAGGGGTTGCACTGCAGTGAGTCCAGAGAGTGCACTGGCACCACTGGGGATGCAGTGCAGTGAGTCCACAGAGTGCACTGGCACCACAGGGGATACACTGCAGTGAGTCCAGAGAGTGCACTGGCACCACTGGGGACGCAGTGCACTGAGTCCAGAGAGTGCACTGGCACCACTGGGGATGCACTGCAGTGGGTCCAGAGAGTGCACTGGCACCAATGGGGATGCACTGCAGTGAGTCCAGAGAGTGCACTGGCACCACTGGGGATGCAGTGCAGTGACTCCAGAGAGTGCACTGGCACCACTGGTGATGCACTGCAGTGAGTCCAGAGAGTGCACTGGCACCACTGGGGATGCAGTGCAGTGAGTCCAGAGATTGCACTGGCACCAGTGGGGAAGCACTGCAGTGAGTCCAGAGAGTGCACTGGCACCACTGGGGATCCACTGCACTGAGTCCAGAGAGTGCACTGGCACCACTGGGGATGCAGTGCAGTGAGTCCAGAGAGTGCACTGGCACTTCTGGGGATGCAGTGCAGTGAGTGCAGAGAGTGCACTGGCACAAAAGGGGATGCACTGCAGTGACTGCAGAAAGTGCACTGGCACCACTGGGGATGCACTGCAGTGAGTCCAGAGAGTGCACTGGCACCGCTGGTGATGCAGTGCAGTGAGTCCAGAGAGTACACTGGCACCACTGGGGATGCACTGCAGTGAGTCCAGAGAGTGTACTGGCACCACAGGGGATGCAGTGCAGTGAGTCCAGAGAGTGCACTGGCACCACTGGGGATGCACCCCGGTGAGCCACGAGAGTGCACTGGCACCACTGGGGATGCAGTGCAGTGAGTCCAGAGACTGCACTGGCACCACTGGGGTTTTAGTGCAGTGAGTCCAGAGAGTGCACTGGCACCAATGGGGATGCAGTGCTGTGAGTCCAGAGAGTGCCCTGGCACCACTGGGGATGCAGTGAGTCCAGACAGTGCACTGACACCACTGGGGATGCAGTGCAGTGAGTCCAGAGAGTGCACTGGCACCACTGGGGATGCAGTGCAGTGAGTCCAGAGAGTGCTCTGGCACCACTGAGATACACTGCAGTGAGTCCAGTAGTTGCACTGGCACCACTGGGTATGCACTGCTGTGAGTCCAGAGACTACACTGGCACCACTAGGGATGCAATGCGGTGAGTCCAGAGAGTGCACTGGCACCACTGTTGATGCAGTGCAGTGAGTCCAGAGAGTGCACTGGCACCACTGGGGATGCAGTGCAGTGAGTCCAGAGAGTGCACTGGCCCCACTGGGGATGCAGTGCAGTGAGTCCAGAGAGTGCACTGGCACCACTGGGGATGCACTGCAGTGAGTCCAGAGAGTGCACTGGCACCACTGGGGATGCAGTGCACTGAGTCCAGAGAGTGCAGAGGCACCACTGTTGATGCAGTGCTGTGACTCCAGAGAGTGCACTGGCACCACTCGGGATGCAGTGCAGTGAGTCCTGAGAGTGCAAAGGCACCACTGGTGATGCACTGCAGTGAGTCCAGAGAGTGCACTGGCACCACTGGGGATGCAGTGCAGTGAGTCCAGAGAGTGCACTGGCACCATTGGGGATGCACTGCAGTGAGTCCTGAGAGTGCACTGGCACCACTGGGGATGCAGTGCAGTGACTCCAGAGAGTGCAGAGGCACCACTGTTGATGCAGTGCAGTGAGTGCAGAGAGTGCACTGGCACCAGTGCGGAAGCACTGCAATGAGTCCAGAGAGTGCACTGGCACCACTGGGGATGCACTGCAGTGAGTCCAGAGAGTGCACTGGCACCACTGGGGATGCAGTGCAGTGAGTCCAGAGAGTGCACTGGCACCACTGGGGATGCAATGCAGTGAGTCCAGAGAGTGCACTGGCACCACTGGGGATGCAGTGCAGTGAGTCCAGAGAGTGCACTGGCACCACTGGGGATGCACTGCAGTGACTCCAGAGAGTGCTCTCGCACCACTGGGGATGCACTGCAGTGAGTCCAGAGAGTGTACTGGCCCCACAGGGGATGTAGTGCAGTGAGTCCACAGAGGGCACTAACACCACTGGGGATGCAGCGCAGTGACTCCAGAGAGTGCACTGGCACCACTGGGGATGCACTGCAGTGAGTCCAGAGAGTGCACTGGCACCACTGGAGTTGCAGTGCAGTGAGTCGAGAGAGTGCCCTGGAACCACTGGGGATGCAGCGCAGTGACTACAGAGAGTGCACTGTCTCCACTGGGGATGCAGTGCAGTGAGTCCAGAGAGTACACTGCCAGCACTGGTGATGCAGTGCAGTGAGTCCAGAGAGTGCACTGTCAGCACTGGGGATGCAGTGCAGTGATTCCAGAGAGTACACTGCCAGCACTGGTGATGCAGTGCAGTGAGTCCAGAGAGTGCACTGTCAGCACTGGGGATGCAGTGCAGTGAGTCCAGAGAGTGCACTGGCACCACTGGGGATGCACTGCAGTGAGTCCAGAGAGTGCACTGGCACCACTGGGGATGCAGTGCAGTGACTCTAGAGAATGCACTGGCACCACTGGGGATGCAGTGCAGTGAGTCCAGAGAGTGCACTGGCACAAAAGGGAATGCACTCCAGTGAGTCCAGAGAGTGCACTGGCACCACTGGGGATGCAGTGCAGTGAGTCCAGAGAGTGCAGTGGCACCACTGGGGATGCAGTGCACTGAGTCCAGAGAGTGCACTGGCACCACTGGGGATGCAGTGCAGTGAGTCCAGAGAGTGCACTGGCACCACTGGGGATGCACTGCAGTGACTCCAGAGAGTGCACTGGCACCAATGGGGATGCACTGCAGTGAGTCCAGAGAATGCACTGGCACCACTGGGGATGCAGTGCAGTGACTCGGAAGAGTGCACTGGCACCACTGGGGATGCACTGCAGTGAGTCCGGAGAGTGCACTAGCACCAATGGGATGCAGTGCAGTGAGTCCAGAGAGTGCACTGGCACCACTGGGGATGCACTGCAGTGAGTCCAGAGAGTGCACTGGCACCACTGAGGATGCAGTGCAGTGACTCCAGAGAGTGCACTGGCAACACTGGGGATGCACTGCAGTGAGTCCACAGAGTGCACTGGCACCACTGGGGATGCACTGCAGTGAGTCCAGAGAGTGTACTGGCACCACTGGGGATGAACCCCGGTGAGTCCAGAGAGTGCACTCGCACCACTGGGGATGCACTGCAGTGAGTCCAGAGAGTGCACTGGCCCCACAGGGGATGTAGTGCAGTGAGTCCACAGAGGGCACTAACACCACTGGGGATGCAGCGCAGTGAGTCCAGAGAGTGCACTGGCACCACTGGGGATGCAGTGCAGTGAGTCCAGAGAGTGCACTGGCACCACTGGGGATGCAGTGCAGTGACTCTAGAGAGTGCACTGGCACCAATGGGGATGCAGTGCAGTGAGTCCAGAGAGTGCACTGGCACAAAAGGGGATGCACTGCAGTGAGTCCAGAGAGTGCACTGGCACCACTGGGGATGCAGTGCTGTGAGTCCAGAGAGTGCACTGGCACCACTGGGGATGCACTGCAGTGAGTCCAGAGAGTGCACTGGCACCACTGGGGATGCAGCGCAGTGACTACAGAGAGTACACTGGCACCACTGGGGATGCAGTGCAGTGAGTCCAGAGAGTGCACTGTCACCACTGGGGATGCAGTGCAGGGAGTCCAGAGAGTGCACTGGCACCACTGGGGATGCACTGCAGTGAGTCCAGAGAGTGCACTGGCACCACTGGGGATGCACTGCAGTGAGTCCAGAGAATGCACTGGCACCACTGGGGATGCAGTGCAGTGACTCGAAAGAGTGCACTGGCACCACTGGGGATGCACTGCAGTGAGTCCGGAGAGTGCCCTGGCACCAATGGTGATGCAGTGCAGTGATCCAGAGAGTGCACTGGAACCACTGGGGATGCAGTGCAGTGAGTCCAGAGAGTGCACTGGCACCACTGGGGATGCACTGCAGTGAGTCCAGAGAGTGCACTGGCACCACTGGGGATGCACTGCAGTGAGTCCATAGAGTGCACTGGCTCCACTGGGGATGCAGTGCAGTGACTCAAGAGAGTGCACAGGCACCACTGGGGATGCAGTGCAGTGAGTCCAGAGAGTGCAATGGCACCACAGGGGATGCACTGCAGTGATTCCAGAGAGTGCACTGTCACCACTGGGGATGCAGTGCAGTGAGTCCAGAGAGTACACTGGTACCTCAGGGGCTGCACTGCAGTGAGTCCAGAGAGTACACTGGCACCACTGGGGATGAACTACAGTGAGTCCAGAGAGTGCACTGGCACCACTGGGGATGCACTACAGTGAGTCGAAAGAGTGCACTGGCACCACTGGGGATGCAGTGCAGTGACTCCAGAGAGTGCAGAGGCACCACTGTTGATGCAGTGCTGTGACTCCAGAGAGTGCACTGGCACCACTGGGGATGCAGTGCAGTGAGTCCTGAGAGTGCAAAGGCACCACTGGTGATGCACTGCAGTGAGTCCAGAGAGTGCACTGGCACCACTGGGGATGCAGTGCAGTGAGTCCAGAGAGTGCACTGGCACCACTGGGGATGCACTGCAGTGAGTCCTGAGAGTGCACTGGCACCACTGGGGATGCAGTGCAGTGACTCCAGAGAGTGCAGAGGCACCACTGTTGATGCAGTGCAGTGAGTGCAGAGAGTGCACTGGCACCAGTGCGGAAGCACTGCAGTGAGTCCAGAGAGTGCACTGGCACCACTGGGGATGAACTGCAGTGAGTCCAGAGAGTGCACTGGCACAACTGGGGATGCAGTGCAGTGAGTCCAGAGAGTGCACTGGCACCACTGGGGATGCATTGCAGTGAGTCCAGAGAGTGCACTAGCACCAATGGGATGCAGTGCAGTGAGTCCAGAGAGTGCACTGGCACCACTGGGGATGCACTGCAGTGACTCCAGAGAGTGCACTGGCACCACTGGGGATGCAGTGCAGTGAGTCCAGAGAGTGCACTGGCACCACTGAGGTTGCAGTGCAGTGAGTCCAGAGAGTGCACTGGCAACACTGGGGATGCACTGCAGTGAGTCCAGAGAGTGCTCTCGCACCACTGGGGATGCACTGCAGTGAGTCCAGAGAGTGCACTGGCACCACTTGGGATGTAATGCAGTGAGTCCACAGAGGGCACTAACACCAGTGGGGATGCAGCGCAGTGACTCCAGAGAGTGCACTGGCACCACTGGGGATGCACTGCAGTGAGTCCAGAGAGTGCACTGGCACCACTGGAGTTGCAGTGCAGTGAGTCGAGAGAGTGCCCTGGAACCACTGGGGATGCAGCGCAGTGAGTCCAGAGAGTGCACTGTCTCCACTGGGGATGCAGTGCAGTGAGTCCAGAGAGTACACTGCCACCACTGGTGATGCAGTGCAGTGACTCCAGAGAGTGCACTGTCAGCACTGGGGATGCAGTGCAGTGAGTCCAGAGAGTGCACTGGCACCACTGGGGATGCACTGCAGTGAGTCCTGAGAGTGCACTGGCACCACTGGGGATGCAGTGCAGTGACTCCAGAGAGTGCAGAGGCACCACTGTTGATGCAGTGCAGTGAGTGCAGAGAGTGCACTGGCACCAGTGCGGAAGCACTGCAGTGAGTCCAGAGAGTGCACTGGCACCACTGGGGATGAACTGCAGTGAGTCCAGAGAGTGCACTGGCACAACTGGGGATGCAGTGCAGTGAGTCCAGAGAGTGCACTGGCACCACTGGGGATGCATTGCAGTGAGTCCAGAGAGTGCACTAGCACCAATGGGATGCAGTGCAGTGAGTCCAGAGAGTGCACTGGCACCACTGGGGATGCACTGCAGTGACTCCAGAGAGTGCACTGGCACCACTGGGGATGCAGTGCAGTGAGTCCAGAGAGTGCACTGGCACCACTGAGGTTGCAGTGCAGTGAGTCCAGAGAGTGCACTGGAACCACTGGGGATGCACTGCAGTGAGTCCAGATTGTGCTCTCGCACCACTGGGGATGCACTGCAGTGAGTCCAGAGAGTGCACTGGCACCACAGGGGATGTAATGCAGTGAGTCCACAGAGGGCACTAACACCACTGGGGATGCAGCGCAGTGACTCCAGAGAGTGCACTGGCACCACTGGGGATGCACTGCAGTGAGTCCAGAGAGTGCACTGGCACCACTGGAGTTGCAGTGCAGTGAGTCGAGAGAGTGCCCTGGAACCACTGGGGATGCAGCGCAGTGACTACAGAGAGTGCACTGTCTCCACTGGGGATGCAGTGCAGTGAGTCCAGAGAGTACACTGCCACCACTGGTGATGCAGTGCAGTGACTCCAGAGAGTGCACTGTCAGCACTGGGGATGCAGTGCAGTGAGTCCAGAGAGTGCACTGGCACCACTGGGGATGCACTGCAGTGAGTCCAGAGAGTGCACTGGCACCACTGGGGATGCAGTGCAGTGACTCTAGAGAGTGCACTGGCACCACTGGGGATGCAGTGCAGTGAGTCCAGAGAGTGCACTGGCACCACTGGGGATGCAGTGCAGTGAGTCCAAAGAGTGCACTGGCACCACTGGGGATGCAGTGCAGTGAGTCCAGAGAGTGCACTGGCACCACTGGGGATGCACTGCAGTGAGTCCACAGAGTGCAGTGGCACCACTGGGGATGCAGTGAACTGAGTCCAGAGAGTACACTGGCACCACTGGGGATGCAGTGCAGTGAGTCCAGAGAGTGCACTGTCAGCACTGCGGATGTAGTGCAGTGAGTCCAGAGAGTGCACTGGCACCACTGGGGATGCAGTGCAGTGAGTCCAGAGAGTGCACTGGCACCACTGAGGATGCAGTGCAGTGAGTCCAGAGAGTGCACTGGCACCACTGGGGATGCACTGCAGTGAGTCCAGAGAGTGCTCTCGCACCACTGGGGATGCACTGCAGTGAGTCCTGAGAGTGCACTGGCACCACAGGGGATGTAGTGCAGTGAGTCCACAGAGGGCACTAACACCACTGGGGATGCAGCGCAGTGACTCCAGAGAGTGCACTGGCACCACTGGGGATGCAGTGCAGTGAGTCCAGAGAGTGCACTGGCACCACTGGAGTTGCAGTGCAGTGAGTCGAGAGAGTGCCCTGGAACCACTGGGGATGCAGCGCAGTGACTACAGAGAGTGCACTGTCTCCACTGGGGATGCAGTGCAGTGAGTCCAGAGAGTACACTGCCACCATTGGTGATGCAGTGCAGTGAGTCCAGAGAGTGCACTGTCAGCACTGGGGATGCAGTGCAGTGAGTCCAGAGAGTGCACTGGCACCACTGGGGATGCACTGCAGTGAGTCCAGAGAGTGCACTGGCACCACTGGGGATGCAGTGCAGTGACTCTAGAGAGTGCACTGGCACCACTGGGGATGCAGTGCAGTGAGTCCAGAGAGTGCACTGGCACCACTGGGGATGCAGTGCAGTGAGTCCAAAGAGTGCACTGGCACCACTGGGGATGCAGTGCAGTGAGTCCAGAGAGTGCACTGGCACCACTGGGGATGCACTGCAGTGAGTCCACAGAGTGCAGTGGCACCACTGGGGATGCAGTGAACTGAGTCCAGAGAGTACACTGGCACCACTGGGGATGCAGTGCAGTGAGTCCAGAGAGTGCACTGTCAGCACTGCGGATGTAGTGCAGTGAGTCCAGAGAGTGCACTGGCACCACTGGGGATGCAGTGCAGTGAGTCCAGAGAGTGCACTGGCACCACTGAGGATGCAGTGCAGTGAGTCCAGAGAGTGCACTGGCACCACTGGGGATGCACTGCAGTGAGTCCAGAGAGTGCTCTCGCACCACTGGGGATGCACTGCAGTGACTCCAGAGAGTGCACTGGCACCACAGGGGATGTAGTGCAGTGAGTCCACAGAGGGCACTAACACCACTGGGGATGCAGCGCAGTGACTCCAGAGAGTGCACTGGCACCACTGGGGATGCAGTGCAGTGAGTCCAGAGAGTGCACTGGCACCACTGGAGTTGCAGTGCAGTGAGTCGAGAGAGTGCCCTGGAACCACTGGGGATGCAGCGCAGTGACTACAGAGAGTGCACTGTCTCCACTGGGGATGCAGTGCAGTGAGTCCAGAGAGTACACTGCCACCATTGGTGATGCAGTGCAGTGAGTCCAGAGAGTGCACTGTCAGCACTGGGGATGCAGTGCAGTGAGTCCAGAGAGTGCACTGGCACCACTGGGGATGCACTGCAGTGAGTCCAGAGAGTGCACTGGCACCACTGGGGATGCAGTGCAGTGACTCTAGAGAGTGCACTGGCACCACTGGGGATGCAGTGCAGTGAGTCCAGAGAGTGCACTGGCACCACTGGGGATGCAGTGCAGTGAGTCTAAAGAGTGCACTGGCACCACTGGGGATGCAGTGCAGTGAGTCCAGAGAGTGCACTGGCACCACTGGGGATGCACTGCAGTGAGTCCAGAGAGTGCAGTGGCACCACTGGGGATGCAGTGCACTGAGTCCAGAGAGTACACTGGCACCACTGGGGATGCACTGCAGTGAGTCCAGAGAGTGCACTGTCAGCACTGGGGATGCAGTGGAGTGAGTCCAGAGCGTGCACTGGCACAACTGGGGATGCACTGCAGTGACTCCAGAGACTGCACTGGCACCAATGGGGATGCACTGCAGTGAGTCCAGAGAATGCACTGGCACCACTGGTAATGCAGTGCCGTGACTCGAAAGAGTGCACTGGCACCACTGGGGATGCACTGCAGTGAGTCCGGTGAGTGCCCTGGCACCAATGGTGATGCAGTGCAGTGATCCAGAGAGTGCAGAGGCACCACTGTTGATGCAGTGCAGTGAGTCCAGAGAGTGCACTGGCACCAGTGCGGAAGCACTGCAGTGAGTCCAGAGAGTGCACTGGCACCACTGGGGATGCACTGCAGTGAGTCCAGAGAGTGCACTGGCACAACTGTGGATGCAGTGCAGTGAGTCCAGAGAGTGCACTGGCAACACTGGGGATGCACTGCAGTGAGTCCAGAGAGTGCACTAGCACCAATGGGATGCAGTACAGTGAGTCCAGAGAGTGCACAGGCACCACTGGGGATGCAGTGCAGTGAGTCCAGAGAGTGCACTGGCGCCACTGAGGATGCAGTGCAGTGACTCCAGAGAGTGCACTGGCACCACTGGGGATGCACTGCAGTGAGTCCACAGAGTGCACTGGCACCACTGGGGATGCACTGCAGTGAGTCCAGAGAGTGCACTGGCACCACTGGGGATGCACCCCGATGAGTCCAGAGAGTGCACTCGCACCACTGGGGATGCACTGCAGTGAGTCCAGAGAGTGCACTGGCCCCACAGGGGATGTAGTGCAGTGAGTCCACAGAGGGCACTAACACCACTGGGGATGCAGCGCAGTGAGTCCAGAGAGTGCACTGGCACCACAGGGGATGCACTGCAGTGAGTCCAGAGAGTGCACTGGCACCACTAGAGTTGCAGTGCAGTGAGTCGAGAGAGTGCCCTGGAACCACTGGGGATGCAGCGCAGTGACTACAGAGAGTGCACTGTCTCCACTGGGGATGCAGTGCAGTGAGTCCAGAGAGTACACTGTCTCCACTGGGGATGCAGTGCAGTGAGTCCAGAGAGTACACTGCCACCACTGGTGATGCAGTGCAGTGAGTCCAGAGAGTGCACTGGCACCACTGGGGATGCAGTGCAGTGAGTCCAGAGAGTGCACTGGCACCACTGGGGATGCAGTGCAGTGAGTCCAGAGAGTGCACTGGCACCACTGGGGATGCACTGCAGTGAGTCCAGAGAGTGCACTGGCACCACTGGGGATGCACTGCAGTGAGTCCAGAGAGTGCACTGGCACCACTGGGGATGCAGTGCAGTGACTCCAGAGACTGCACTGGCACCAATACGGATGCACTGCAGTGAGTCCAGAGAATGCACTGGCACCACTGGGGATGCAGTGCAGTGACTCGAAAGAGTGCACTGGCACCACTGGGGATGCACTGCAGTGAGTCCGGAGAGTGCCCTGGCACCAATGGTGATGCAGTGCAGTGATCCAGAGAGTGCACTGGAACCACTGGGGATGCAGTGCAGTGAGTCCAGAGAGTGCACTGGCACCACTGGGGATGCAGTGCAGTGAGTCCAGAGAGTGCACTGGCACCACTGGGGATGCAGTGCAGTTAGTCCATAGAGTGCCCTGGCTCCACTGGGGATGCAGTGCAGTGACTCAAGAGAGTGCACAGGCACCACTGGGGATGCAGTGCAGTGAGTCCAGAGAGTGCACTGGCACCACTGAGGATGCAGTGCAGTGACTCCAGAGAGTGCACTGGCAACACTGGGGATGCACTGCAGTGAGTCCAGAGAGTGCACTGTCAGCACTGGGGATGCAGTGCAGTGAGTCCAGAGAGTGCACTGGCACCACTGGGGATGCACCTCGGTGAGTCCAGAGAGTGCACTCGCACCACTGGGAATGCACTGCAGTGAGTCCAGAGAGTGCACTGGCCCCACAGGGGATGTAGTGCAGTGAGTCCACAGAGGGCACTAACACCACTGGGGATACAGCGCAGTGAGTCCAGAGAGTGCACTGGCACCACTGGGGATGCACTGCAGTGAGTCCAGAGAGTGCACTGGCACCACTAGAGTTGCAGTGCAGTGAGTCGAGAGAGTGCCCTGGAACCACTGGGGATGCAGCGCAGTGACTACAGAGAGTGCACTGTCTCCACTGGGGATGCAGTGCAGTGAGTCCAGAGAGTACACTGTCTCCACTGGGGATGCAGTGCAGTGAGTCCAGAGAGTACACTGTCTCCACTGGGGATGCAGTGCAGTGAGTCCAGAGAGTACACTGCCACGACTGGTGATGCAGTGCAGTGAGTCCAGAGAGTGCACTGGCACAAAAGGGGATGCACTGCAGTGAGTCCAGAGAGTGCACTGGCACCACTGGGGATGCAGTGCAGTGAGTCCAGAGAGTGCACTGGCACCACTGGGGATGCACTGCAGTGAGTCCAGAGAGTGCAGTGGCACCACTGGGGATGCAGCGCAGTGACTACAGAGAGTACACTGGCACCACTGGGGATGCAGTGCAGTGAGTCCAGAGAGTGCACTGTCAGCACTGGGGATGCAGTGCAGTGAGTCCAGAGAGTGCACTGGCACCACTGGGGATGCACTGCAGTGAGTCCAGAGAGTGCACTGGCACCACTGGGGATGTACTGCAGTGAGTCCAGAGAATGCACTGGCACCACTGGGGATGCAGTGCAGTGACTCGAAAGAGTGCACTGGCACCACTGGGGATGCACTGCAGTGAGTCCGGAGAGTGCCCTGGCACCAATGGTGATGCAGTGCAGTGATCCAGAGAGTGCACTGTCTCCACTGGGGATGCAGTGCAGTGAGTCCAGAGAGTGCACTGGCACCACTGGGGATGAACTGCAGTGAGTCCAGAGAGTGCACTGGCACAACTGGGGATGCAGTGCAGTGAGTCCAGAGAGTGCACTGGCACCACTGGGGATGCATTGCAGTGAGTCCAGAGAGTGCACTAGCACCAATGGGATGCAGTGCAGTGAGTCCAGAGAGTGCACTGGCACCACTGGGGATGCACTGCAGTGACTCCAGAGAGTGCACTGGCACCACTGGGGATGCAGTGCAGTGAGTCCAGAGAGTGCACTGGCACCACTGAGGATGCAGTGCAGTGAGTCCAGAGAGTGCACTGGCAACACTGGGGATGCACTGCAGTGAGTCCAGAGAGTGCTCTCGCACCACTGGGGATGCACTGCAGTGAGTCCAGAGAGTGCACTGGCACCACAGGGGATGTAATGCAGTGAGTCCACAGAGGGCACTAACACCACTGGGGATGCAGCGCAGTGACTCCAGAGAGTGCACTGGCACCACTGGGGATGCACTGCAGTGAGTCCAGAGAGTGCACTGGCACCACTGGAGTTGCAGTGCAGTGAGTCCAGAGAGTGCACTGGCACCACTGGGGATGCACTGCAGTGAGTCCAGAGAGTGCACTGGCACCACTGGGGATGCAGTGCAGTGACTCTAGAGAGTGCACTGGCACCACTGGGGATGCAGTGCAGTGAGTCCAGAGAGTGCACTGGCACCACTGGGGATGCAGTGCAGTGAGTCCAAAGAGTGCACTGGCACCACTGGGGATGCAGTGCAGTGAGTCCAGAGAGTGCACTGGCACCACTGGGGATGTACTGCAGTGAGTCCACAGAGTGCAGTGGCACCACTGGGGATGCAGTGAACTGAGTCCAGAGAGTACACTGGCACCACTGGGGATGCAGTGCAGTGAGTCCAGAGAGTGCACTGTCAGCACTGGGGATGTAGTGCAGTGAGTCCAGAGAGTGCACTGGCACCACTGGGGATGCAGTGCAGTGAGTCCAGAGAGTGCACTGGCACCACTGGGGATGCACTGCAGTGAGTCCAGAGAGTGCTCTCGCACCACTGGGGATGCACTGCAGTGAGTCCAGAGAGTGCACTGGCACCACAGGGGATGTAGTGCAGTGAGTCCACAGAGGGCACTAACACCACTGGGGATGCAGCGCAGTGACTCCAGAGAGTGCACTGGCACCACTGGCTATGCACTGCAGTGAGTCCAGAGAGTGCACTGGCACCACTGGAGTTGCAGTGCAGTGAGTCGAGAGAGTGCCCTGGAACCACTGGGGATGCAGTGCAGTGACTACAGAGAGTGCACTGTCTCCACTGGGGATGCAGTGCAGTGAGTCCAGAGAGTACACTGCCACCACTGGTGATGCAGTGCAGTGACTCCAGAGAGTGCACTGTCAGCACTGGGGATGCAGTGCAGTGAGTCCAGAGAGTGCACTGGCACCACTGGGGATGCACTGCAGTGAGTCCAGAGAGTGCACTGGCACCACTGGGGATGCAGTGCAGTGACTCTAGAGAGTGCACTGGCACCACTGGGGATGCAGTGCAGTGAGTCCAGAGAGTGCACTGGCACCACTGGGGATGCAGTGCAGTGAGTCCAAAGAGTGCACTGGCACCACTGGGGATGCAGTGCAGTGAGTCCAGAGAGTGCACTGGCACCACTGGGGATGCACTGCAGTGAGTCCACAGAGTGCAGTGGCACCACTGGGGATGCAGTGAACTGAGTCCAGAGAGTACACTGGCACCACTGGGGATGCAGTGCAGTGAGTCCAGAGAGTGCACTGTCAGCACTGGGGATGTAGTGCAGTGAGTCCAGAGAGTGCACTGGCACCACTGGGGATGCAGTGCAGTGAGTCCAGAGAGTGCACTGGCACCACTGAGGATGCAGTGCAGTGAGTCCAGAGAGTGCTCTCGCACCACTGGGGATGCACTGCAGTGAGTCCAGAGAGTGCACTGGCACCACAGGGGATGTAGTGCAGTGAGTCCACAGAGGGCACTAACACCACTGGGGATGCAGCGCAGTGACTCCAGAGAGTGCACTGGCACCACTGGGGATGCACTGCAGTGAGTCCAGAGAGTGCACTGGCACCACTGGAGTTGCAGTGCAGTGAGTCGAGAGAGTGCCCTGGAACCACTGGGGATGCAGCGCAGTGACTACAGAGAGTGCACTGTCTCCACTGGGGATGCAGTGCAGTGAGTCCAGAGAGTACACTGCCACCACTGGTGATGCAGTGCAGTGAGTCCAGAGAGTGCACTGTCAGCACTGGGGATGCAGTGCAGTGAGTCCAGAGAGTGCACTGGCACCACTGGGGATGCACTGCAGTGAGTCCAGAGAGTGCACTGGCACCACTGGGGATGCAGTGCAGTGACTCTAGAGAGTGCACTGGCACCACTGGGGATGCAGTGCAGTGAGTCCAGAGAGTGCACTGGCACCACTGGGGATGCAGTGCAGTGAGTCCAAAGAGTGCACTGGCACCACTGGGGATGCAGTGCAGTGAGTCCAGAGAGTGCACTGGCACCACTGGGGATGCACTGCAGTGACTCGAAAGAGTGCACTGGCACCACTGCGGATGCACTGCAGTGAGTCCGGAGAGTGCCCTGGCACCAATGGTGATGCAGTGCAGTGAGTCCAGAGAGTGCAGTGGCACCACTGGGGATGCAGTGCAGTGAGTCCAGAGAGTGCACTGGCACCACTGGGGATGCACTGCAGTGAGTCCAGAGAGTGCACTGGCACCACTGGGGATGAAGTGCAGTGAGTCCAGAGAGTGCACTGGCACCACTGGGGATGCACTGCAGTGAGTCCAGAGAGTGCACTGGCACCACTGGGGAAGCACTGCAGTGAGTCCAGAGAGTGCACTGGCACCACTGGGGATGCACTGCACTGAGTCCAAGGAGGGCACTGACACCACTGGGGATCCAATGCAGTGAGTCCAGAGAGTGCAATGGAACCACTGGGGATGCAGTGCAGTGAGTCCAGAGAGTGCACTGGCACTTCTGGCTATGCAGTGCAGTGAGTGCAGAGAGTGCACTGGCACAAAAGAGGATGCAGTGCAGTGAGTCCAGAGAGTGCACTGGCACCACTGCGGATGCAGTGCAGTGAGTCCAGAGAGTGCACTAGCACCAATGGGATGCAGTGCAGTGAGTCCAGAGAGTTCACAGGCACCACTGGGGATGCAGTGCAGTGAGTCCAGAGAGTGCACTGGCACCACTGAGGATGCAGTGCAGTGACTCCAGAGAGTGCACTGGCAACACTTGGGATGCACTGCAGTGAGTCCACAGAGTGCAAAGGCACCACTGGGGATGCACTGCAGTGAGTCCAGAGAGTGCACTGGCACCACTGGGGATGCACCCCGGTGAGTCCAGAGAGTGCACTCGCACCACTGGGGATGCACTGCAGTGAGTCCAGAGAGTGCACTGGCCCCACAGGGGATGTAGTGCAGTGAGTCCAGAGAGGGCACTAACACCACTGGGGATGCAGTGCAGTGAGTCCAGAGAGTGCACTGGCACCACTGGGGATGCACTGCAGTGAGTCCAGAGAGTGCACTGGCACCACTAGAGTTGCAGTGCAGTGAGTCGAGAGAGTGCCCTGGAACCACTGGGGATGCAGCGCAGTGACTACAGAGAGTGCACTGTCTCCACTGGTGATGCAGTGCAATGAGTCCAGAGAGTACACTGTCTCCACTGGGGATGCAGTGCAGTGAGTCCAGAGAGTACACTGTCTCCACTGGGGATGCAGTGCAGTGAGTCCAGAGAGTACACTGCCACCACTGGTGATGCAGTGCAGTGAGTCCAGAGAGTGCACTGGCACAAAAGGGGATGCACTGCAGTGAGTCCAGAGAGTGCACTGGCACCACTGGGGATGCAGTGCAGTGAGTCCAGAGAGTGCACTGGCACCACTGGGGATGCACTGCAGTGAGTCCAGAGAGTGCAGTGGCACCACTGGGGATGCAGCGCAGTGACTACAGAGAGTACACTGGCACCACTGGGGATGCAGTGCAGTGAGTCCAGAGAGTGCACTGTCAGCACTGGGGATGCAGTGCAGTGAGTCCAGAGAGTGCACTGGCACCACTGGGGATGCACTGCAGTGACTCCAGAGACTGCACTGGCACCACTGGGGATGCACTGCATTGAGTCCAGAGAATGCACTGGCACCACTGGGGATGCAGTGCAGTGACTCGAAAGAGTGCACTGGCACCACTGCGGATGCACTGCAGTGAGTCCGGAGAGTGCCCTGGCACCAATGGTGATGAAGTGCAGTGATCCAGAGAGTGCACTGGAACCACTGGGGATGCAGTGCAGTGAGTCCAGAGAGTGCACTGGCACCACTGGGGATGCAGTGCAGTGAGTCCAGAGAGTGCACTGGCAGCACTGGGGATGCAGTGCAGTGACTCCAGAGAGTGCCCTGGCTCCACTGGGGATGCAGTGCAGTGACTCGAAAGAGTGCACTGGCACCACTGCGGATGCACTGCAGTGAGTCCGGAGAGTGCCCTGGCACCAATGGTGATGAAGTGCAGTGATCCAGAGAGTGCACTGGAACCACTGGGGATGCACTGCAGTGATTCCAGAGAGTGCACTGTCACCACTGGGGATGCAGTGCAGTGAGTCCAGAGAGTACAATGGTACCTCAGGGGCTGCACTGCAGTGAGTCCAGAGAGGGCACTGTCAGCACTGGGGATGCAGTGCAGTGAGTCCAGAGAGTGCACTGGCACCACTGGGGATGCACTGCAGTGAGTCCAGAGAGTGCACTGGCACCACTGGGGATGCAGTGCAGTGACTCTAGAGAGTGCACTGGCACCACTGGGGATGCAGTGCAGTGAGTCCAGAGAGTGCACTGGCACCACTGGGGATGCAGTGCAGTGAGTCCAAAGAGTGCACTGGCACCACTGGGGATGCAGTGCAGTGAGTCCAGAGAGTGCACTGGCACCACTGGGGATGCACTGCAGTGAGTCCAGAGAGTGCACTGGCACCACTGGGGATGCAATGCAGTGAGTCCAGAGAGTGCACTGGCACCACTGGGGATGAAGTGCAGTGAGTCCAGAGAGTGCACTGGCACCACTGGGGATGCAGTGCAGTGAGTCCAGAGAGTGCACTGGCACCACTGGGGAAGCACTGCAGTGAGTCCAGAGAGTGCACTGGCACCACTGGGGATGCACTGCACTGAGTCCAAGGAGGGCACTGACACCACTGGGGATCCAATGCAGTGAGTCCAGAGAGTGCAATGGAACCACTGGGGATGCACTGCAGTGAGTCCAGAGAGTGCACTGGCACTTCTGGCTATGCAGTGCAGTGAGTGCAGAGAGTGCACTGGCACCACTGGGGATGCAATGCAGTGAGTCCAGAGAGTGCACTGGCACCACTGGGGATGAAGTGCAGTGAGTCCAGAGAGTGCACTGGCACCACTGGGGAAGCACTGCAGTGAGTCCAGAGAGTGCACTGGCACCACTGGGGATGCACTGCACTGAGTCCAGAGAGTGCACTGACACCACTGGGGATCCAATGCAGTGAGTCCAGAGAGTGCAATGGAACCACTGGGGATGCAGTGCAGTGAGTCCAGAGAGTGCACTGGCACTTCTGGCGATGCAGTTCAGTGAGTGCAGAGAGTGCACTGGCACAAAAGGGGATGCACTGCAGTGACTCCAGAAAGTGCACTGGCACCACTGGGGATGCACTGCAGTGAGTCCAGAGAGTGCACTGGCACCGCTGGTGATGCAGTGCAGTGAGTCCAGAGAGTACACTGGCACCACTGGGGATGCACTGCAGTGAGTCCAGAGAGTGTACTGGCACCACAGGGGATGCAGTGCAGTGAGTCCAGAGAGTGCACTGGCACCACTGGGGATGCACCCCGGTGAGTCCTGAGAGTGTACTGGCACCACTGGGGATGCAGTGCAGTGAGTCCAGAGACTGCACTGGCACCACTGGGGTTTTAGTGCAGTGAGTCCAGAGAGTGCACTGGCACCAATGGGGATGCAGTGCTGTGAGTCCAGAGAGTGCCCTGGCACCACTGGGGATGCAGTGAGTCCAGAGAGTGCACTGGCACCACTGGGGATGCACTGCAGTGAGACCAGAGTGTTCTCTTACACCTCTGGGGGTGCAGTTTAGTGAGTCCAGAGAGTGCACCGGCTCCAATGGCGATACATTGCAGTGAGTCCAGAGAGTGCACTGGCACCACTGGGGATGCAGTGCAGTGAGTCCAGAGAGTGCACTGGCACCACTGGGGATGCACTACAGTGAGTCCAGAGAGTGCACTGGCACCACTGGGGATGCAGTGCAGTGAGTCCAGAGAATGCAGAGGCACCACTGTTGATGCAGTGCAGTGAGTGCAGAGAGTGCACTGGCACCAGTGCGGAAGCACTGCAGTGAGTCCAGAGAGTGCACTGGCACCACTGGGGATGCACTGCAGTGAGTCCAGAGAGTGCACTGGCACAACTGGGGATGCAGTGCAGTGAGTCCAGAGAGTGCACTAGCACCAATGGGATGCAGTGCAGTGAGTCCAGAGAGTGCACTGGCACCACTGGGGATGCACTGCAGTGAGTCCAGAGAGTGCACTGGCACCACTGGGGATGCACTGCAGTGACTCCAGAGAGTGCACTGGCACCACTGAGGATGCAGTGCAGTGACTCCAGAGAGTGCACTGGCAACACTGGGGATGCACTGCAGTGATTCCAGAGAGTGCACTGGCACCTCTGGGGATGCACTGCAGTGAGTCCAGAGAGTGCACTGGCACCACTGGGGATGCACCCCGGTGAGTCCAGAGAGTGCTCTCGCACCACTGGGGATGCACTGCAGTGAGTCCAGAGAGTGCACTGGCCCCACAGGGGATGTAGTGCAGTGAGTCCACAGAGGGCACTAACACCACTGGGGATGCAGTGCAGTGACTCCAGAGAGTGCACTGGCACCACTGGGGATGCACTGCAGTGAGTCCAGAGAGTGCACTGGCACCACTGGAGTTGCAGTGCAGTGAGTCGAGAGAGTGCCCTGGAACCACTGGGGATGCAGTGCAGTGAGTCCAGAGAGTACACTGCCACCACTGGTGATGCAGTGCAGTGAGTCCAGAGAGTGCACTGTCAGCACTGGGGATGCAGTGCAGTGAGTCCAGAGAGTGCACTGGCACCACTGGGGATGCACTGCAGTGAGTCCAGAGAGTGCACTGGCACCACTGGGGATGCAGTGCAGTGACTCTAGAGAGTGCACTGGCACCACTGGGGATGCAGTGCAGTGAGTCCAGAGAGTGCACTGGCACAAAAGGGGATGCACTGCAGTGAGTCCAGAGAGTGCACTGGCACCACTGGGGATGCAGTGCAGTGAGTCCAGAGAGTGCACTGGCACCAATGGGGATGCACTGCAGTGAGTCCAGAGAGTGCAGTGGCACCAATGGGGATGCAGTGCACTGAGTCCAGAGAGTACACTGGCACCACTGCGGATGCAGTGCAGTGAGTCCAGAGAGTGCACTGTCAGCACTGGGGATGCAGTGCAGTGAGTCCAGAGACTGCACTGGCACCAATACGGATGCACTGCAGTGAGTCCAGAGAATGCACTGGCACCACTGGGGATGCAGTGCAGTGACTCGAAAGAGTGCACTGGCACCACTGGGGATGCACTGCAGTGAGTCCGGAGAGTGCCCTGGCACCAATGGTGATGCAGTGCCGTGATCCAGAGAGTGCACTGGAACCAATGGGGATGCAGTACAGTGAGTCCAGAGAGTGCACTGGCACCACTGGGGATGCAGTGCAGTGAGTCCAGAGAGTGCACTGGCACCACTGGGTATGCAGTGCAGTTAGTCCATAGAGTGCACTGGCTCCACTGGGGATGCAGTGCAGTGACTCAAGAGAGTGCACAGGCACCACTGGGGATGCAGTGCAGTGGGTCCAGAGAGTGCAATGGCACCACAGGGGATGCACTGCAGTGATTCCAGAGAGTGCACTGGCACCACTGGGGATGCAGTGCAGTGAGTCCAGAGAGTGCACTGGCACCACTGGTGATGCACCTCGGTGAGTCCAGAGAGTGCTCTGGGAACACCGGGGATGCAGTGCAGTGAGTGCAGAGAGTGCACTGGCACCACCGGGGATGCATTGCAGTGAGTCCAGAGAGTGCACTGGCACCATTAGGGATGCAGTGCAGTGAGTCCGGAGAGTGCACTGGCACCACTGGGGATGCAGTGCAGTGAGTCCAGAGAGTGCACTGGCACCACTGGGGATGCACTGCAATGAGTCCAGAGAATGCACTGGCACTAATGGGGATGCAGTGCAGTGACTCGAAAGAGTGCACTGGCACCACTGCGGATGCACTGCAGTGAGTCCGGAGAGTGCCCTGGCACCAATGGTGATGCAGTGCAGTGAGTCCAGAGAGTGCAGTGGCACCACTGGGGATGCAGTGCACTGAGTCCAGAGAGTGCACTGGCACCACTGGGGATGCACTGCAGTGAGTCCAGAGAGTGCACTGGCAGCACTGGGGATGCACTGCAGTGACTCCAGAGAGTGCACTGGCACCACTGGTGATGCAGTGCAGTGAGTGCAGAGAGTGCACTGGCACCACTGGGGATGCACTGCAGTGAGTCCAGAGAGTGCACTGGCACCACTGGGGATGCACTGCAGTGACTCAAAAGAGTGCACTGGCACCACTGCGGATGCACTGCAGTGAGTCCGGAGAGTGCACTGGCACCAATGGTGATGCAGTGCAGTGAGTCCAGAGAGTGCAGTGGCACCACTGGGGATGCAGTGCAGTGAGTCCAGAGAGTGCACTGGCACCACGGGGTTTGCAATGCAGTGAGTCCAGAGAGTGCACTGGCACCACTGGGGATGCAGTGCAGTGAGTCCAGAGAGTGCACTGGCACCACTGGGGATGCACTGCAGTGATTCCAGAGAGTGCACTGGCACCACTGGGGATGCAGTGCAGTGACTCCAGAGAGTGCACTGGCACCACTGGGGATGCACTGCAGTGACTCGAAAGAGTGCACTGGCACCACTGGGGATGCACTGCAGTGAGTCCGGAGTGTGCCCTGGCACCAATGGTGATGCAGTGCAGTGAGTCCAGAGAGTGCAGTGACACCACTGGGGATGCAGTACAGTGAGTCCAGAGAGTGCACTGGCACCACTGGGGATGCAATGCAGTGAGTCCAGAGAGTGCACTGGCACCACTGGGGATGAAGTGCAGTGAGTCCAGAGAGTGCACTGGCACCACTGGGGATGCACTGCAGTGAGTCCAGAGAGTGCACTGGCACCACTGGGGATGCAATGCAGTGAGTCCAGAGAGTGCACTGGCAGCACTGGGGATGCAGTGCAGTTGAGTGCAGAGAGTGCACTGGCACCTTGGGGATGCAGTGCAGTGAGTCCAGAGAGTGCACTGGCACCACTGGGATGCAGTGCAGTGAGTCCACAGAGTGCACTGGCACCCCAGGGGATACACTGCAGTGAGTCCAGAGAGTGCACTGGCACCACTGGGGACGCAGTGCAGTGACTACAGAGAGTGCACTGGCACCATTGGGGATGCAGTGCAGTGAGTCCAGAGAGTGCACTGGCACCAGTGGGGATGCACTGCAGTGGGTCCAGAGAGTGCACTGGCACCACTGGGGATGCAGTGCAGTGAGTCCAGAGAGTGCACTGGCACCACTGGGAATGCAGTGCAGTGAGTACAGAGAGTGCACTGGCACCACTGGGGATGCAGTGCAGTGACTCCAGAGAGTGCACTGGCACCACTGGTGATGAACTGCAGTGAGTCCAGAGAGTGCACTGGCACCACTGGGGATGCACTGCAGTGAGTCCAGAGAGTGCACTGGCACCAGTGGGGAAGCACTGCAGTGAGTCCAGAGAGTGCACTGGCACCACTGGGGATGCACTGCACTGAGTCCAGAGAGTGCACTGACACCACTGGGGATCCAATGCAGTGAGTCCAGAGAGTGTAATGGAACCACTGGGGATGCAGTGCAGTGAGTCCAGAGAGTGCACTGGCACTTCTGGGGATGCAGTGCAGTGAGTGCAGAGAGTGCACTGGCACAACAGGGGATGCACTGCAGTGACTCCAGAAAGTGCACTGGCACCACTGGGGATGCACTGCAGTGAGTCCAGAGAGTGCACTGGCACCGCTGGTGATGCAGTGCAGTGAGTCCAGAGAGTGTACTGGCACCACAGGGGATGCAGTGCAGTGAGTCCAGAGAGTGCACTGGCACCACTGGGGATGCACCCCGGTGAGTCCAGAGAGTGCACTGGCACCACTGGGGATGCAGTGCAGTGAGTCCAGAGACTGCACTGGCACCACTGGGGTTTTAGTGCAGTGTGTCCAGAGAGTGCACTGGCACCAATGGGGATGCAGTGCTGTGAGTCCAGAGAGTGCACTGGCACCACTGGGGATGCAGTGAGTCCAGAGAGTGCACTGGCACCACTGGGGATGCAGTGCAGTGAGTCCAGAGAGTGCGCTGGCACCACTGGGGATGCAGTGCAGTGAGTCCAGAGAGTGCACTGGCACCACTGGGGATGCACTGCAGTGAGATCAGAGAGTGCACTGGCACCACTGGGGATGCAGTGCAGTGAGTCCAGAGAGTGCACTGGCACCACTGGGGATGCACTACAGTGAGTCCAGAGAGTGCACTGGCACCACTGGGGTTGCAGTGCAGTGACTCCAGAGAGTGCAGAGGCACCACTGGGGATGCACCCCGGTGAGTCCAGAGAGTGCACTGGCACCACTGGGGATGCAGTGCAGTGAGTCCAGAGACTGCACTGGCACCACTGGGGTTTTAGTGCAGTGAGTGCAGAGAGTGCACTGGCACCAATGGGGATGCAGTGCTGTGAGTCCAGAGAGTGCACTGGCACCATTGGGGATGCAGTGAGTCCAGAGAGTGCACTGGCACCACTGGGGATGCAGTGCAGTGAGTCCAGAGAGTGCTCTGGCACCACTGAGCTACACTGCAGTGAGTCCAGTAGTTGCACTGGCACCACTGGGAATGCACTGCTGTGAGTCCAGAGACTACACTGGCACCACTGGGGATGCAGTGCAGTGAGTGCAGAGAGTGCACTGGCACCACTGTTGATGCAGTGCAGTGAGTCCAGAGAGTGCACTGGCACCACTGGGGATGCAGTGCAGTGAGTCCAGAGAGTGCACTGGCACCACTGGGGATGCACTACAGTGAGTCCAGAGAGTGCACTGGCACCACTGGGGTTGCAGTGCAGTGACTCCAGAGAGTGCAGAGGCACCACTGTGGTGCCAATGCACTCTCTGGACTCACGGCACTGCATCCCCAGTGGTGCCAGTGCACTCTCTGGACTCACTGTGCTGCATCCCCAGTGGTTCCAGTGCACTCTCTTGACTCACTGCACTTCAACTCCAGTGGTGCCAGTGCATTCTCTGGACTCACTGCACTGCATCCCAGGTGGTGCCAGTGCACTCTCTGGACTCACTGCAGTGCATCGCCAGTGGTGCCAGTGCACTCTCTGGACTCACTGCAGTGCATCGCCGGTGGTGCCAGTGCCCTCTCTGGACTCACTGCACTGCATCCCCAGTGGTGCCAGTGCAGTCTCTGTGTTAGTGTTGGGGAGAATCGAATGGATGTTTTTCTAATGTCTCTTAGGTAATGGGACCTACAGTATAATTAAGCATTGCCAAATGTACTTACATTATCAATTAATCTATGTATACTGGATACTTAGGGAATACATTGAACAATCAAAAGAGTCATTGAAGGGGAACCTTGGGAGGGAACAGGTACAACCTGACCTTAGATAAGGGCCTGGAAATAATGAAATGAGTTGAAGCAGAACCAAGAAGCGGAGGGAGCATGCGTCGAGTAAGAAAGGTGAAAGGTTTAGCGGAGAGGAAGACTCCTTACTTCATCTGGACGACCACCTGGACGACCACCAGAGTGCGCCACGCATGTGCAAAGGGGAGGGGAGCTAATTAGAATGAAAAGCGAGGCTGCTGTTGCAACCTGTAAAGAATATGTATACCTGACGCAATATTGTATGTATAAATAACGGCTGGGAAGTAACGGGACTTGAAGCCAGATTTGGGCACCTGCCCCGGCTTCCAGCGCTGAATAAAGCACCTTCATATAATCACTTGGTGATGATGTGGTTGCTAGGCTAACATCTGGACTCACTGCAGTGCATCCCCAGTGGTGCCAGTGCACTCTCTGGAGTCACTGCAGTGCATCCCCAGTGGTGCCAATGCACTCTCTGGACTCACTGCAGTGCATCCCCAGTGGTGCCAGTGCACTCCCTGGACTCAGTGCAGTGCATCCCCAGTGGTGCCAGTGCACTCTCTGGACTCACTGCAGTGCTTCCCCACTGGTGCCAGTGCACTCTCTGGACTCACTGCACTGCATCCCCAGTGATGCCAGTGCACTCTCTGGACTCACTGCACTGCATTCCCAGTGGTGCCAGTGCACTCTCTGGACTCACTGCACTGCATCCCCAGTGGTGCCAGTGCACTCTCTGGACCCACTGCAGTGCATCCCCACTGGTGCCAGTGCACTCTCTGGACTCACTGCACTGCATCCCCAATGGTGCCAGTGCACTCTCTGTAGTCACTGCACTGCGTCCCCAGTGGTGCCAGTGCACTCTCTGGACTCACTGCAGTGTATCTCCTTTGGTGCCAGTGCACTCTGTGGATTCACTGCACTGCATCCCAGTGGTGCCAGTGCACTCTCTGGACTCACTGCACTGCATCCCCAAGGTGCCAGTGCACTCTCTGGACTCAACTGCACTGCATCCCCAGTGGTGCCAGTGCACTCTCTGGACTCACTGCAGTGCATCCCCAGTGGTGCCAGTGCACTCTCTGGACTCACTGCAGTGCATCCCCAGTGGTGCCAGTGCACTCTCTGGACTCACTGCACTTCATCCCCATTGGTGCCAGTGCACTCTCTGGACTCACTGCATTGCATCCCCAGTGGTGCCAGTGCACTCTCTGGACTCACTGCACTGCATCCCCAGTGGTGTCACTGCACTCTCTGGACTCACTGCACTGCATCACCATTGGTGCCAGGGCACTCTCCGGACTCACTGCAGTGCATCCGCAGTGGTGCCAGTGCACTCTTTCGAGTCACTGCAGTGCATCCCCAGTGGTGCCAGTGCACTCTCTGGACTCACTGCACTGCATCCCCAGTGGTGCCAGTGCACTCTCTGGAATCACTGCAGTGCATCCCCAGTGGTGCCAGTGCACTCTCTGGACTCACTGCACTGCATCCCCAGTGGTGCCAGTGCACTCTCTGGACTCACTGCATTGCAACCCCCGTGGTGCCAGTGCACTCTCTGGACTCACTGCACTGCATCCCCAGTGGTGCCACTGCACTCTCTGGACTCACTGCACTGCATCCCCAGTGCAGACAGTGCACTCTCCGGACTCACTGCAGTGCATCCGCAGTGGTGCCAGTGCACTCTTTTGAGTCACTGCAGTGCATCCCCAGTGGTGCCTGTGCACTCTTTTGAGTCACTGCACTGCATCCCCAGTGGTGCCAGTGCACTCTCTGGACTCACTGCAGTGCATCCCCAGTGGTGCCAGTGCACTCTCTGCACTCACTGCACTGCATCACCAGTGGTGCCAGTGCACTCTCTGGAGTCACTGCACTGCATCCCCAGTGCTGCCAGTGCACTCTCTGGACTCACTGCAGTGCATCCCCAGTGGTGCCAGTGCACTCTCTGGACTCACTGCACTGCATCCCCAGTGGTGCCAGTGCACTCTCTGGACTCACTGCACTGTATCCCCAGTGGCGCCAGTGCACTCTCTGGACTCACTGCACTTCATCCCCAGTTGGTCCAGTGCACTCTCTGGACTCACTGCATTGCATCCCCAGTGGTGCCAGTGCACTCTCTGGACTCACTGCACTGCATCCCCAGTGGTGCCACTGCACTCTCTGAACTCACTGCACTGCATCACCATTGGTGCCAGGGCACTCTCCGGACTCACTGCAGTGCATCCGCAGTGGTGCCAGTGCACTCTTTCGAGTCACTGCAGTGCATCCCATGTGGTGCCAGTGCACTCTCTGGACTCACTGCACTGCATCCCCAGTGGTGCCAGTGCACTCTCTGCACTCACTGCACTGCATCCCCAGTGTTCCCAGAGCACTCTCTGGACTCACTGCAGTGCATCCCCAGTGCTGCCAGTGCACTCTCTGGACTCACTGCAGTGCATCCCCAGTGGTGCCAGTGCACTCTCTGGACTCACTGCACTGCATCCCCAGTGGTGCCACTGCACTCTCTGGACTCACTGCACTGCATCACCATTGGTGCCAGGGCACTCTCCGGACTCACTGCACTGCATCCGCAGTGGTGCCAGTGCACTCTTTCGAGTCACTGCACTGCATCCCCATTAGTGCCAGTGCATTCTCTGGACTCATTGCAGTGCATCCCCAGTGGTGCCAGTGCACTCTCTGGACTCACTGCACTGCATCCCCAGTGGTGCCAGTGCACTCCCCGGACTCACTGCACTGCATCCCCAGTGGTGCTAGTGCACTCTCTGGACTCACTGCACTGCATCAACAGTGGTGCCAGTGCACTCTCTGCACTCACTGCACTGCATCCCCGGTGTTCCCAGAGCACTCTCTGGACTCACCGAGGTGCATCCCCAGTGGTGCCAGTGCACTCTCTGGACTCACTGCACTGCATCCCCAGTGGTGCCAGTGCACTCTCTGGACTCACTGCAGTGCAGCCCCTGAGGTGCCAGTGTACTCTCTGGACTCACTGCACTGCATCCCCAGTGGTGACAGTGCACTCTCTGGAATCACTGCACTGCATCCCCTGTGGTGCCATTGCACTCTCTGGACCCACTGCACTGCATCCCCAGTGGTGCCTGTGCACTCTCTTGAGTCACTGCACTGCATCCCCAGTGGAGCCAGTGCACTCTATGGACTAACTGCGCTGCATACCCAGTGGTGCCAGTGCACTCTCTGGACTCACTGCACTGTATCCCCAGTGGTGCCAGTGCACTCTGTGGACTCACTGCACTACATCCCCTGTGGTGCCAGTGCACTCTCTGGAATCACTGCAGTGCATCCCCTGTGGTGCCATTGCACTCTCTGGACTCACTTCAGTGCATCCCCAGTGTTGCCAGTGCACTCTCTGGACTCACTGCACTGCATCCCCAGTGGTGCCAGTGCACTCTCTGGACTCACTGCACTGCATCCCCAGTGGTGCCAGTGCACTCTCTGGAGTCACTGCAGTGCATCCCCAGTGGTGCCAGTGCACTCTCTGGACTCACTGCACTGCATGCCATTGGTGCTAGTGCACTCTCTGGACTCACTGCACTGCATCCCCAGTGGTGCCAGTGCACTCTCTGGACTCACTGCACTGCATCCCTTGTTGTGCCAGTGCACTCTCTGGACTCACTGCACTGCATCAACAGTGGTGCCTCTGCACTCTCTGGAGTCACTGCACTGCATCCCCAGTGGTGCCAGTGCACTCTCAGGACTCACTGCAGTGCATCCCCAGTGGTGCCAGTGCACTCTCTGGACTCACTGCACTGCATCCCCAGTGGTGCCAGTGCACTCTCTGGTCTCACTGCTGTGCATCACCAGTGGTGCCTTTGCACTCTCAGGACTCACTGCACTGCATCCCCAGTGGTGCCAGTGCACTCTCTGGAGTCACAGCACTGCATCAACAGTGGTGCCTCTGCACTCTCTGGAGTCACTGCACTGCATCCCCAGTGGTGCCAGTGCACTCTTTCGACTCACTGTAGTGCATCCCCAGTGGTGCCAGTGCACTCTCTGGACTCACTGCAGTGCATCCCCTGAGGTACCAGTGTACTCTCTGGACTCACTGCACTGCATCCCCAGTGGTGCCAGTGCACTCTCTGGAGTCACAGCACTGCATCAACAGTGGTGCCTCTGCACTCTCTGGAGTCACTGCACTGCATCCCCAGTGGTGCCAGTGCACTCTCTGGACTCACTGTAGTGCATCCCCAGTGGTGCCAGTGCACTCTCTGGACTCACTGCACTTCATCCCCAGTTGGTCCAGTGCACTCTCTGGACTCACTGCATTGCATCCCCAGTGGTGCCAGTGCACTCTCTGGACTCACTGCACTGCATCCCCAGTGGTGCCACTGCACTCTCTGAACTCACTGCACTGCATCACCATTGGTGCCAGGGCACTCTCCGGACTCACTGCAGTGCATCCGCAGTGGTGCCAGTGCACTCTTTCGAGTCACTGCAGTGCATCCCATGTGGTGCCAGTGCACTCTCTGGACTCACTGCACTGCATCCCCAGTGGTGCCAGTGCACTCTCTGCACTCACTGCACTGCATCCCCAGTGTTCCCAGAGCACTCTCTGGACTCACTGCAGTGCATCCCCAGTGGTGCCAGTGCACTCTCTGGACTCACTGCAGTGCATCCCCAGTGGTGCCAGTGCACTCTCTGGACTCACTGCACTGCATCCCCAGTGGTGCCACTGCACTCTCTGGACTCACTGCACTGCATCACCATTGGTGCCAGGGCACTCTCCGGACTCACTGCACTGCATCCGCAGTGGTGCCAGTGCACTCTTTCGAGTCACTGCACTGCATCCCCATTAGTGCCAGTGCATTCTCTGGACTCATTGCAGTGCATCCCCAGTGGTGCCAGTGCACTCCCTGGACTCACTGCACTGCATCCCCAGTGGTGCCAGTGCACTCTCCGGACTCACTGCACTGCATCCCTAATGGTGCTAGTGCACTCTCTGGACTCACTGCACTGCATCAACAGTGGTGCCAGTGCACTCTCTGCACTCACTGCACTGCATCCCCGGTGTTCCCAGAGCACTCTCTGGACTCACCGAGGTGCATCCCCAGTGGTGCCAGTGCACTCTCTGGACTCACTGCACTGCATCCCCAGTGGTGCCTGTGCACTCTCTGGACTCACTGCAGTGCAGCCCCTGAGGTGCCAGTGTACTCTCTGGACTCACTGCACTGCATCCCCAGTGGTGACAGTGCACTCTCTGGAATCACTGCACTGCATCCCCTGTGGTGCCATTGCACTCTCTGGACCCACTGCACTGCATCCCCAGTGGTGCCTGTGCACTCTCTTGAGTCACTGCACTGCATCCCCAGTGGAGCCAGTGCACTCTATGGACTAACTGCGCTGCATACCCAGTGGTGCCAGTGCACTCTCTGGACTCACTGCACTGTATCCCCAGTGGTGCCAGTGCACTCTCTGGACTCACTGTACTGCATCCCCATTGGTGCCAGGGCACTCTCCGGACTCACTGCAGTGCATCCCCAGTGGTGCCAGTGCACTCTTTCGAGTCACTGCACTGCATCCCCAGTGGTGCCAGTGCATTCTCTGGACTCACTGCAGTGCATCCGTATTGGTGCCAGTGCAGTCTCTGGAGTCACTGCAGTGCATCCCCAGTGGTGCCAGTGCACTCTCTGGACTCACTGCACTGCATCCCCAGTGCTGACAGTGCACTCTCTGGACTCACTGCACTGCATCCCCAGTGGTGCCAGTGTACTCTCTGGACTCAGTGCACTGCATCCCCAGTGGTGCCACTGCACTCTCTGGACTCACTGCAGTGCATCCCCAGTGGTGCCAGTGCACTCTCTGGACTCACTGCACTGCATCCCCAGTGGTGCCAGTGCACTCTTTGGACTCACTGCACTGCATCCCCAGTGGTGCCAGTGCACTCTCTAGAGTCACTGCAGTGCATCCCCAGTGGTGCCAGTGCACTCTCTGGACTCACTGCAGTGCATCCCCAGTGGTGCCAGTGCACTCTCTGGACTCACTGCACTGCAACTCCAGTGGTGCCAGTGCACTCTCTGGACTCACTGCAGTGCATCCCCAGTGGTGCCAGTGCACTCTCTGGAGTCACTGCGCTGCATCCCCAGTGGTGTTAGTGCCCTCTGTGGACTCACTGCACTACATCCCCTGTGGTGCCAGTGCACTCTCTGGACTCACTGCAGTGCATCCCCAGTGGTGCGAGAGCACTCTCTGGACTCACTTCAGTGCATCCCCAGTGTTGCCAGTGCACTCTCTGGAGTCAGTGCACTGCATCCCCAGTGGTGCCAGTGCACTCTCTGGACTCACTGCACTGCATCCCCAGTGGTGCCAGTGCACTCTCTGGAGTCACTGCAGTGCATCCCCATTGGTGCCAGTGCACTCTCTGGACTCACTGCACTGCATGCCATTGGTGCTAGTGCACTCTCTGGACTCACTGCACTGCATCCCCAGTGGTGCCAGTGCACTCTCTGGACTCACTGCACTGCATCCCTTGTTGTGCCAGTGCACTCTCTGGACTCACTGCACTGCATCAACAGTGGTGCCTCTGCACTCTCTGGAGTCACTGCACTGCATCCCCAGTGGTGCCAGTGCACTCTCAGGACTCACTGCAGTGCATCCCCAGTGGTGCCAGTGCACTCTCTGGACTCACTGCACTGCATCCCCAGTGGTGCCAGTGCACTCTCTGGACTCACTGCTGTGCATCACCAGTGGTGCCTTTGCACTCTCAGGACTCACTGCACTGCATCCCCAGTGGTGCCAGTGCACTCTCTGGAGTCACAGCACTGCATCAACAGTGGTGCCTCTGCACTCTCTGGAGTCACTGCACTGCATCCCCAGTGGTGCCAGTGCACTCTTTCGACTCACTGTAGTGCATCCCCAGTGGTGCCAGTGCACTCTCTGGACTCACTGCAGTGCATCCCCTGAGGTACCAGTGTACTCTCTGGACTCACTGCACTGCATCCCCAGTGGTGCCAGTGCACTCTCTGGAGTCACAGCACTGCATCAACAGTGGTGCCTCTGCACTCTCTGGAGTCACTGCACTGCATCCCCAGTGGTGCCAGTGCACTCTCTGGACTCACTGTAGTGCATCCCCAGTGGTGCCAGTGCACTCTCTGGACTCACTGCAGTGCAGCCCCTGAGGTACCAGTGTACTCTCTGGACTCACTGCACTGCATCCCCAGTGGTGACAGTGCACTCTCTGGAATCACTGCAGTGCATCCCCTCTGGTGCCATTGCACTCTCTGGACTCACTGCACTGCATCCCCAGTGGTGCCTGTGCACTCTTTTGAGTCACTGCACTGCATCCCCAGTGGTGCCAGTGCACTCTCTGGACTCACTGCAGTGTATCCCCAGTGGTGCCAGTGCACTCTCTGCACTCACTGCACTGCATCACCAGTGGTGCCAGTGCACTCTCTGGAGTCACTGCACTGCATCCCCAGTGCTGCCAGTGCACTCTCTGGACTCACTGCACTGCATCCCCAGTGGTGACAGTGCACTCTCTGGACTCACTGCAGTGCAGCCCCTGAGGTGCCAGTGTACTCTCTGGACTCACTGCACTGCATCCCCAGTGGTGACAGTGCACTCTCTGGAATCACTGCACTGCATCCCCTGTGGTGCCATTGCACTCTCTGGACCCACTGCACTGCATCCCCAGTGGTGCCTTTGCACTCTCTTGAGTCACTGCACTGCATCCCCAGTGGAGCCAGTGCACTCTATGGACTAACTGCGCTGCATACCCAGTGGTGCCAGTGCACTCTCTGGACTCACTGCACTGCATCCCCAGTGGTGCCAGTGCACTCTCTGGACTCACTGTACTGCATCCCCATTGGTTCCAGTGCACTCTCTGGATCACTGCACTGCATCACCATTGGTGCCAGGGCACTCTCCGGACTCACTGCAGTGCATCCCCAGTGGTGCCAGTGCACTCTTTCGAGTCACTGCACTGCATCCCCAGTGGTGCCAGTGCATTCTCTGGACTCACTGCAGTGCATCCGTATTGGTGCCAGTGCAGTCTCTGGAGTCACTGCAGTGCATCCCCAGTGGTGCCAGTGCACTCTCTGGACTCACTGCACTGCATCCCCAGTGCTGACAGTGCACTCTCTGGACTCACTGCACTGCATCCCCAGTGGTGCCAGTGTACTCTCTGGACTCAGTGCACTGCATCCCCAGTGGTGCCACTGCACTCTCTGGACTCACTGCAGTGCATCCCCAGTGGTGCCAGTGCACTCTCTGGACTCACTGCACTGCATCCCCAGTGGTGCCAGTGCACTCTTTGGACTCACTGCACTGCATCCCCAGTGGTGCCAGTGCACTCTTTGGACTCACTGCACTGCATCCCCAGTGGTGCCAGTGCACTCTCTAGAGTCACTGCAGTGCATCCCCAGTGGTGCCAGTGCACTCTCTGGACTCACTGCAGTGCATCCCCTGTGGTGCCAGTGCACTCTCTGGACTCACTGCACTGCAACTCCAGTGGTGCCAGTGCACTCTCTGGACTCACTGCAGTGCATCCCCAGTGGTGCCAGTGCACTCTCTGGAGTCACTGCGCTGCATCCCCAGTGGTGTTAGTGCCCTCTGTGGACTCACTGCACTACATCCCCTGTGGTGCCAGTGCACTCTCTGGACTCACTGCAGTGCATCCCCAGTGGTGCGAGAGCACTCTCTGGACTCACTTCAGTGCATCCCCAGTGTTGCCAGTGCACTCTCTGGACTCACTGCACTGCATCCCCAGTGGTGCCAGTGCACTCTCTGGACTCACTGCACTGCATCCCCAGTGGTGCCAGTGCACTCTCTGGACTCACTGCAGTGCATCCCCAGTGGTGCCAGTGCACTCTCTGGACTCACTGCACTGCATGCCATTGGTGCTAGTGCACTCTCTGGACTCACTGCACTTCATCCCCAGTGGTGCCAGTGCACTCTCTGGACTCACTGCACTGCATTCCTTGTTGTGCCAGTGCACTCTCTGGACTCACTGCACTGCATCAACAGTGGTGCCTCTGCACTCTCTGGAGTCACTGCACTGCATCCCCAGTGGTGCCAGTGCACTCTCAGGACTCACTGCACTGCATCCCCAGTGGTGCCAGTGCACTCTCTGGACTCACTGCACTGCATCCCCAGTGGTGCCAGTGCACTCTCTGGACTCACTGCAGTGCATCACCAGTGGTGCCTTTGCACTCTCAGGACTCACTGCACTGCATCCCCAGTGGTGCCAGTGCACTCTCTGGAGTCACAGCACTGCATGAACAGTGGTGCCTCTGCACTCTCTGGAGTCACTGCACTGCATCCCCAGTGGTGCCAGTGCACTCTTTCGACTCACTGTAGTGCATCCCCAGTGGTGCCAGTGCACTCTCTGGACTCGCTGCAGTGCATCCCCTGAGGTACCAGTGTACTCTCTGGACTCACTGCACTGCATCCCCAGTGGTGCCAGTGCACTCTCTGGAGTCACAGCACTGCATCAACAGTGGTGCCTCTGCACTCTCTGGAGTCACTGCACTGCATCCCCAGTGGTGCCAGTGCACTCTCTGGACTCACTGTAGTGCATCCCCAGTGGTGCCAGTGCACTCTCTGGACTCACTGCAGTGCAGCCCCTGAGGTACCAGTGTACTCTCTGGACTCACTGCACTGCATCCCCAGTGGTGACAGTGCACTCTCTGGAATCACTGCAGTGCATCCCCTCTGGTGCCATTGCACTCTCTGGACTCACTGCACTGCATCCCCAGTGGTGCCTGTGCACTCTTTTGAGTCACTGCACTGCATCCCCAGTGGTGCCAGTGCACTCTCTGGACTCACTGCAGTGTATCCCCAGTGGTGCCAGTGCACTCTCTGCACTCACTGCACTGCATCCCCAGTGGTGCCAGTGCACTCTCTGGAGTCACTGCACTGCATCCCCAGTGCTGCCAGTGCACTCTCTGGACTCACTGCAGTGCATCCCCAGTGGTGCCAGTGCACTCTCTGGACTCACTGCAGTGCATCCCCAGTGGTGCCAGTGCACTCTCTGGACTCACTGCACTGCATACCCAGTGGTGCCAGTGCACTCTCTGGACTCACTGCACTTCATCCCCAGTGGTGCCAGTGCACTCTCTGGACTCACTGCATTGCATCCCCAGTGGTGCCAGTGCACTCTCTGGACTCACTGCACTGCATTCCCAGTGGTGCCACTGCACTCTCTGGACTCACTGCACTGCATCACCATTGGTGCCAGGGCACTCTCCGGACTCACTGCAGTGCATACGCAGTGGTGCCAGTGCACTCTTTCGAGTCACTGCAGTGCATCCCATGTGGTGCCAGTGCACTCTCTGGACTCACTGTACTGCATCCCCAGTGGTGCCAGTGCACTCTCTGGACTCACTGCAGTGCATCCCCAGTGGTGCCAGTGCACTCTCTGGACTCACTGCAGTGCATCCCCAGTGGTGCGAGAGCACTCTCTGGACTCACTGCAGTGCATCCCCAGTGTTGCCAGTGCACTCTCTGGACTCACTGCAGTGCATCCTCAGTGGTGCCAGTGCACTCTCTGGACTCACTGCACTGCATCCCCAGTGGTGCCAGTGCACTCTCTGGAGTCACTGCAGTGCATCCCCAGTGGTGCCAGTGCACTCTCTGGACTCACTGCACTGCATCCCATTGGTGCTAGTGCACTCTCTGGACTCACTGCACTGCATCCCCAGTGGTGCCAGTGCACTCTCTGGACTCACTGCACTGCATCCCCAGTTGTGCCAGTGCACTCTCTGGACTCACTGCAGTGCATCCCCTGTGGTGCCAGTGCACTCTCTGGACTCACTGCAGTGCTTCCGCACTGGTGCCAGTGCACTCTCTGCACTCACTGCACTGCATCAACAGTGGTGCTAGTGCACTCTCTGGACTCACTGCACTGCATCCCCAGTGGTGCCAGTGCACTCTCAGGACTCACTGCAGTGCATCCCCAGTGGTGCCAGTGCACTCTCTGGACTCACTGCACTGCATCCCCAGTGGTGCCAGTGCACTCTCTGGACTCACTGCAGTGCATCACCAGTGGTGCCTTTGCACTCTCAGGACTCACTGCACTGCATCCCCAGTGGTGCCAGTGCACTCTCTGGAGTCACAGCACTGCATCAACAGTGGTGCCAGTGCACTCTCTGGACTCACTGCACTGCATCCCCAGTGGTGCCAGTGCACTCTCTGGACTCACTGTAGTGCATCCCCAGTGGTGCCAGTGCACTCTCTGGACTCACTGCAGTGCAGCCCCTGAGGTACCAGTGTACTCTCTGGACTCACTGCACTGCATCCCCAGTGGTGACAGTGCACTCTCTGGAATCACTGCACTGCATCCCCAGTGGTGCCAGTGCACTCTCTGGACTCACTGCACTGCATCCCCAGTGGTGCCAGTGCACTCTCTGGACTCACTGCACTGCATCCCCAGTGGTTCCAGTGCACTCTCTGGATCACTGCACTGCATCACCATTGGTGCCAGGGCACTCTCCGGACTCACTGCAGTGCATCCCCAGTGGTGCCAGTGCATTCTCTGGACTCACTGCAATGCATCCGTATTGGTGCCAGTGCAGTCTCTGGAGTCACTGCAGTGCATCCCCAGTGGTGCTAGTGCACTCTCTGGACTCACTGCACTGCATCCCCAGTGCTGACAGTGCACTCTCTGGACTCACTGCACTGCATCCCCAGTGGTGCCTGTGTACTCTCTGGACTCAGTGCACTGCATCCCCAGTGGTGCCACTGCATTCTCTGGACTCACTGCGCTGCATCACCAGTGGTGCCAGTGCACTCTCTGGACTCACTGCACTGCATCCCGAGTGGTGCCAGTGCACTCTCTGGACTCACTGCACTGCATCCCCTTTTGTGCCAGTGCACTCTCTGGAGTCACTGCACTGCATCCCCATTGGTGCCAGTGCACTCTCTAGAGTCACTGCACTGCATCCCCAGTGGTGCCAGTGCACTCTCTGGACTCACTGCACTGCATCCCCAGTGCTGACAGTGCACTCTCTGGACTCACTGCACTGCATCCCCAGTGGTGGCAGTGTACTCTCTGGACTCACTGCACTGCATCCCCAGTGGAGACAGTGCGCTCTCTGTAGTCACTGCGCTGCATCCCCAGTGGTTCCAGGGCACTCTCTCGACTCACTGCACTGCAACTCCAGTGGTGCCAGTGCACTCTCTGGACTCACTGCAGTGCATCCCCAGTGGTGCCAGTGCACTCTGTGGAGTCACTGCGCTGCATCCCCAGTGGTGTTAGTGCCCTCTGTGGACTCACTGCACTACATCCCCTGTGGGGCCAGTGCACTCTCTGGACTCACTGCAGTGCATCCCCAGTGGTGCGAGAGCACTCTCTGGACTCACTGCAGTGCATCCCCAGTGTTGCCAGTGCACTCTCTGGACTCACTGCACTGCATCCTCAGTGGTGCCAGTGCACTCTCTGGACTCACTGCACTGCATCCCCAGTGGTGCCAGTGCACTCTCTGGACTCACTGCAGTGCATCCCCAGTGGTGCCAGTGCACTCTCTGGACTCACTGCACTGCATCCCATTGGTGCTAGTGCACTCTCTGGACTCACTGCACTGCATCCCCAGTGGTGCCAGTGCACTCTCTGCACTCACTGCACTGCATCCCCAGTTGTGCCAGTGCACTCTCTGGACTCACTGCACTGCATCCCCAGTGGTGCCAGTGCACTCTCTGGACTCACTGCACTGCATCACCAGTGGCGCCAGTGCACTCTCTGGACTCACTGCACTTCATCCCCAGTGGTGCCAGTGCACTCTCTGGACTCACTGCATTGCATCCCCAGTGGTGCCAGTGCACTCTCTGGACTCACTGCACTGCATCCCCAGTGGTGCCACTGCACTCTCTGGACTCACTGCACTGCATCCCCAGTGGTGCCAGGGCACTCTCCGGACTCACTGCAGTGCATCCGCAGTGGTGCCTTTGCACTCTCAGGACTCACTGCACTGCATCCCCAGTGGTGCCAGTGCACTCTCTGGAGTCACAGCACTGCATCCCCAGTGGTGCCAGTGCACTCTCTGGACTCACTGCACTGCATCCCCAGTGGTGCCAGTGCACTCTTTCGACTCACTGTAGTGCATCCCCAGTGGTGCCAGTGCACTCTCTGGACTCACTGCACTGCATCCCCAGTGGTGCCAGTGCACTCTCTGGAGTCACAGCACTGCATCAACAGTGGTGCCTCTGCACTCTCTGGAGTCACTGCACTGCATCACCAGTGGTGCCAGTGCACTCTCTGGACTCACTGTAGTGCATCCCCAGTGGTGCCAGTGCACTCTCTGGACTCACTGCAGTGCAGCCCCTGAGGTACCAGTGTACTCTCTGGACTCACTGCACTGCATCCCCAGTGGTGACAGTGCACTCTCTGGAATCACTGCAGTGCATCCCCTGTGGTGCCATTGCACTCTCTGGACTCACTGCACTGCATCCCCAGTGGTGCCTGTGCACTCTCTTGAGTCACTGCACTGCATCCCCAGTGGAGCCAGTGCACTCTATGGACTAACTGCACTGCATACCCAGTGGTGCCAGTGCACTCTCTGGACTCACTGCACTGCATCCCCAGTGGTGCCAGTGCACTCTCTGGACTCACTGCACTGCATCCCCAGTGGTTCCAGTGCACTCTCTGGATCACTGCACTGCATCACCATTGGTGCCAGGGCACTCTCCGGACTCACTGCAGTGCATCCCCAGTGGTGCCAGTGCACTCTTTCGAGTCACTGCACTGCATCCCCAGTGGTGCCAGTGCATTCTCTGGACTCACTGCAGTGCATCCGTATTGGTGCCAGTGCAGTCTCTGGAGTCACTGCAGTGCATCCCCAGTGGTGCCAGTGCACTCTCTGGACTCACTGCACTGCATCCCCAGTGGTGCCAGTGCACTCTCTGGACTCACTGCAGTGCATCCCCTTTTGTGCCAGTGCACTCTCTGGACTCACTGCACTGCATCCCCATTGGTGCCAGTGCACTCTCTAGAGTCACTGCACTGCATCCCCAGTGGTGCCAGTGCACTCTCTAGACTCACTGCAGTGCATCCCCAGTGGTGCCAGTGCACTCTCTGGACTCACTGCAGTGCATCCCCAGTGGTGCCAGTGCACTCTCTGGACTCACTGCAGTGCATTCCCATTGGAGTCAGTGCACTCTCTGGACTCACTGCAGTGAATCTCCCGTGGTGCCAGTGCACTCTCTGGACTCACTGCAGTGCATCCCCAGTGGTGCCAGTGCACTCTCTGGACTCACTGCAGTGCATTCCCATTGGAGTCAGTGCACTCTCTGGACTCACTGCAGTGCATCCCCAGTGGTGCCAGTGCACTGTCTGGACTCACTGCACTGCATCCCCAGTGGTGCCTGTGAAGTCTCTGGACTCACTGCAGTGCAACCCCAGTGGTGACAGTGTAATCTCTGGACTCAAGGCACAGTAAACCCAGTGGTGCCAGTGCAATCTAAGGACTCACAGCAGTGCAGCTAAAGTTGGTGCCAGTGCACTCTCTGGAGTCACTTCACTGCATCCCCAGTGGTGCCAGTGCACTCTCTAGACTCACTGCACTACATCCCCTTTGGTGCCAGTGCACTCTCTGGACTCACTGCACTGCGTCCACAGTGGAGCCAGAGCACTCTCTGGACTCACTGCAGTGCATCCCCAGTGGTGACAGTGCACTCTCTGTAGTCACTGCGGTGCATCCCCAGTGGTGACAGTGCACTCTCTGGAAACTTGTGCTGCATCCCCATTGGTGCCAGTGCATTCTCTGGACTCACTGCAATTTAACACCTGCGGTGCCAGTGCACTCTGTGCTCTCAGTGCAATGCATCCCCAGTGGTGCCAGTGCACTCTCTGTACTCACTGCAGTGCATCCCCAGTGGTGCCAGTGCACTCTCTGGACTCACTGCAGTGCAGCCCCTTAGGTGGCAGTGCAATCTCTCTACTAACTGCAGTGCATTCCCAGTGGTGCCAGAGCACTCTGTGGACTCACTGAACTGAATCCCCAGTAGTGCCAGAGCACTCTCTGGACTCACAGCAGTGCATCCCCAGTGGTGCCAGTGCACTCTCTGTAGTCACTGTGCTGCATCCCCAGTGGTGACAGTGCACACTCTGGACTCAATGCAGTGTATCCCCTGTGGTGCCAGTGCACTCTGTGGACTCACTGCAGTGCATCCCCAGTGGTGCCAGTGCACTCTCTGGACTCACTGTAGTGCAAACCCAGTGGTGCCAGTGCAGTCTCTTTACTCCCTGCAGTGCATCCCTAGTGGAGCCAGTGCACTCTCTGGACTCACTGCACTGCATCCCCAGTGGTGCCAGTGCACTCACTGGAGTCACTGCAGTGCATCCCCAGTGGTGCCAGTGCACTCACTGGACTCACTGTACTGCATCACCAGTGGTGCCAGTGCACTCTCTGGACTCACTGCACTGCATCCCCAGTGGTGCCAGTGCACTCTCTGGAGTCACTGCAGTGTATCCCCAGTGGTGCCAGTGCACTCTCTGGACCCACTGCAGTGCATCCCCACTGGTGCCAGTGCACTCTCTGGACTCACTGCACTGCATCCCCAGTGGTGCCACTGCACTCTCTGGAGTCACTGCACTGCATCCCCAGAAGTGCCAGTGCACTCTCTGGAGTCACTGCACTGCATCCCCAGTGGTGCCAGTGCACTCTCTGGACTCACTGCACTGCATCCCCAGTGGTGCCAGTGCACTCTCTGGACTCACTGCAGTGCATCCCCTTTTGTGCCAGTGCACTCTCTGGACTCACTGCACTGCATCCCCAGTGCTGACAGTGCACTCTCTGGAATCACTGCAGTGCATCCCCTGTGGTGCCAGTGCACTCTCTGTACTCACTGCACTGCATCACCTGTGGTGCCAGTGCACTCTCTGAACTCACCGCACTGCATCCCCAGTGGTGTCAGTGCACTCTCTGTACTCACTGCACTGCATCCCCAGTGGTGCCAGTGCACTCTCTGAACTCACCGCACTGCATCCCCAGTGGTGTCAGTGCACTCTCTGGACTCACTGCACTGCATCCCCAGTGGTGCCAGTGCACTCTCTGGACTCACTGCACTGCATCCCCAGTGGTGCCAGTGCACTCTCTGCACTCACTGCAGTGCATCCCCAGTGGTGCCAGTGTACTCTCTGGAGTCACTGCACTGCATCCTCAGTGGTGCCAGTGCACTCTCTGGACTCACTGCACTGCATCCCCAGTGGTGCCAGTGCACTCTCTGGACTCACTGCACTGCATCCCCAGTGGTGCCAGTGCACTCTCTGCCCTCAGTGCAGTGCATCCCCAGTGGTGCCAGTGCACTCTCTGCACTCACTGCAGTGCATCACCAGTGGTGCCAGTGCAATCTCTGGGCTCACTGCACTGCATCCCCAGTGGTGCCAGTGCACTCTCTGGACTCACTGCACTGCATCCCCAGTGGTGACAGTGCACTCTCTGGACTCACTGCACTGCATCCCCAGTGGTGCCAGTGCACTCTCTGGACTCACTGCATTGCATCCGCAGTGGTGCCAGTGCACTCTCTGGACTCACTGCAGTGCATCCCCAGTAGTGCCAGTGCACTCTCTGGACTCACTGCGCTGCATCCCCAGTGGTGCCAGTGCACTCTCTGGACTAACTGCACTGCATCCCCAGTGGTGCCAGTACACTCTCTGCACTCACTGCACTGCATCCCCAGTGGTGCCAGGGCACTCTCCGGACTCACTGCAGTGCATCCGCAGTGGTGCCAGTGCACTCTTTCGAGTCACTGCAGTGCATCCCCAGTGGTGCCAGTGCACTCTCTGGACTCACTGCAGTGCATCCCCAGTGCTGCCAGTGCACTCTCTGGACTCACTGCAGTGCATCCCCAGTGGTGCCAGTGCACTCTCTGGACTCACTGCAGTGCATCCCCAGTGGTGCCAGTGCACACTCTGCACTCACTGCAGTGCATCCCCAGTGGTGCCAGTGCACTCTCTGGAGTCACTGCAGTGCATCCCCAGTGGTGCGAGAGCACTCTCTGGACTCACTGCACTGCATCCCCAGTGGTGCCAGTGCACTCTCTGGACTCAGTGCACTCCAACCCCACTGGTGCCAGTCCACTCTCTGGACTCACTGCAGTGCATCCCCAGTGGTGCCAGTGGACTCTCTGCACTCATGCACTGCATCCCAAGTGGTGCCAGTGCACTCTCTGGACTCACTGCGCTGCATCACCAGTCGTGTCAGTGCACTCTCTGGACTCACTGCACTGCATCCCCAGTGGTGCCAGTGCACTCTCTGGACTCACTGCAGTGCATCCCCAGTGGTGCCAGTGCACTGTCTGGAGTCACTGCAGTGTATCGTCAGTGGTGCCAGTGCACTCTCTGGGCTCACTGAACTGCATCCCCAGTGGTGCCAGAGCACTCTCTGGACTCACTGCAGTGCATCCCCAGTGGTGCCAGTGCACTCTTTCGAGTCACTGCAGTGCATCCCATGTGGTTCCAGTGCACTCTCTGGACTCACTGCACTGCATCCCCAGTGGTGCCAGTGCACTCTCTGCACTCACTGCACTGCATCCCCAGTGGTGCCAGTGCACTCTCTGGACTCACTGCTGTGCATCCCCAGTGGGGCCAGTGCACTCTCTGGACTCACTGCACTGCAACCCCAGTGGTGCCAGTGCACTCTCTGGACTCACTGCACTGCATCACCATTGGTGCCAGGGCACTCTCCGGACTCAGTGCAGTGCATCCGCAGTGGTGCCAGTGCACTCTTTCGAGTCACTGCAGTGCATCCCCAGTGGTGCCAGTGCACTCTCTGGACTCACTGCACTGCATCCCCAGTGGTGCCAGTGCACTCTCTGGACTCACTGCAGTGCATCCCCAGTGCTGCCAGTGCACTCTCTGGACTCACTGCACTGCATCGCCAGTGGTGCCAGTGCACTCTCTGGACTCACTGCACTGCATAACCAGTGGTGCCAGTGCACTCTCTGGACTCAGTGCACTGCATCCCCAGTGGTGCCAGTGCACTCTCTGGACTCACTGCATTGCATCCCCATTGGTGCCAGTGCACTCTCTGGACTCAGAGCACTGCATCCCCAGTGGTTCCAGTGCACTCTCTGGACTCACTGCAGTGCATCCCCAGTGGTGCCAGTGCACTCTCTGGACTCACTGCACTGCATCACCAGTGGTGCCAGTGCACTCTCTGGACTCACTGCACTGCATCACCATTGGTGCCAGGGCACTCTCCGGACTCACTGCAGTGCATCCGCAGTGGTGCCAGTACACTCTTTCGAGTCACTGCAGTGCATCCCCAGTGGTGCCAGTTCACTCTCTGGACTCACTGCACTGCATCCCCAGTGGTGCCAGTGCACTCTCTGGACTCACTGCAGTGCATCCCCAGTGGTGCCAGTGCACTCTCTGGACTCACTGCAGTGCATCCCCAGTGGTGCCAGTGCACTCTCTGGACTCACAGCACTGCATCCCCAGTGGTGCCAGTGCACTCTGGAGTCACAGCACTGCATCAACAGTGGTTCCTCTGCACTCTCTGGAGTCACTGCACTGCATCCCCAGTGGTGCCAGTGCACTCTTTGGACTCATTGCAGTGCATCCCCAGTGGTGCCAGTGCACTCTCTGGACTCACTGCACTGCATCCCCAGTGGTGCCAGTGCACTCTCTGGACTCACTGCAGTGCATCCCAAGTGGTGCCAGTGCACTCTCTGCACTCACTGCACTGCATCCCCAGTGGTGCCAGTGCACTCTCCGGAATCACTGCAGTGCATCCCCAGTGGTGCCAGTGCACTCTCTGGACTCACTGCACTGCATCCACAGTGGTGCCAGTGCACTCTCTGGACTCACTGCATTGCATCCCCAGTGGTGCCAGTGCACTCTCTGGACTCACTGCAGTGCATCCCCAGTGGTGCCAGTGTAATCTCTGGTCTCACCGGGGTGCATCCCCAGTGGTGCCAGTGCACTCTCTGGACTCACTGCAGTGCATCCCCAGTGGTGCCAGGGCACTCTCTGGACTCACTGCACTGCATCCCCAGTGTTGCCAGTGCACTCTCTGGAGTCACTGCACTGCATCCCCAGTGGTGCCAGTGCACTCTCTGGACTCACTGCACTGCATCCCCAGTGGTGCCAGTGCACTCTCTGGACTCGCTGCACTGCATCCCCAGTTGTGCCAGTGCACTCTCTGGACTCACTGCAGTTCATCCCCAGTGGTGCCAGTGCACTGTCTGGACTCACTGCAGTGCTTCCGCACTGGTGCCAGTGCACTCTCTGCACTCACTGCACTGCATCAACAGTGGTGCCTCTGCACTCTCTGGAGTCACTGCACTGCATCCCCAGTGGTGCCAGTGCACTCTCAGGACTCACTGCAGTGCATCCCCAGTGGTGCCAGTGCACTCTCTGGACTCACTGCACTGCATCCCCAGTGGTGCCAGTGCACTCTCTGGACTCACTGCAGTGCATTACCAGTGGTGCCTTTGCACTCTCTGCACTCACTGCACTGCATCCCCAGTGGTGCCAGTGCACTCTCTGGAGTCACAGCACTGCATCAACAGTGGTGCCTCTGCACTCTCTGGAGTCACTGCACTGCATCCCCAGTGATGCCAGTGCACTCTTTCGACTCACTGTAGTGCATCCCCAGTGGTGCCAGTGCACTCTCTGGACTCACTGCAGTGCATCCCCTGAGGTACCAGTGTACTCTCTGGACTCACTGCACTGCATCCCCAGTGGTGCCAGTGCACTCTCTGGAGTCACAGCACTGCATCAACAGTGGTGCCTCTGCACTCTCTGGAGTCACTGCACTGCATCCCCAGTGGTGCCAGTGCACTCTCTGGACTCACTGTAGTGCATCCCCAGTGGTGCCAGTGCACTCTCTGGACTCACTGCAGTGCAGCCCCTGAGGTACCAGTGTACTCTCTGGACTCACTGCACTGCATCCCCAGTGGTGACAGTGCACTCTCTGGAATCACTGCAGTGCATCCCCTCTGGTGCCATTGCACTCTATGGACTCACTGCACTGCATCCCCAGTGGTGCCTGTGCACTCTTTTGAGTCACTGCACTTCATCCCCAGTGGTGCCAGTGCACTCTCTGGACTCACTGCAGTGCATCCCCAGTGGTGCCAGTGCACTCTCTGCACTCACTGCACTGCATCACCAGTGGTGCCAGTGCACTCTCTGGAGTCACTGCACTGCATCCCCAGTGCTGCCAGTGCACTCTCTGGACTCACTGCAGTGCATCCCCAGTGGTGCCAGTGCACTCTCTGGACTCACTGCAGTGCATCCCCAGTGGTGCCAGTGCACTCTCTGGACTCACTGCACTGCATCCCCAGTGGTGCCAGTGCACTCTCTGGACTCACTGCACTTCATCCCCAGTGGTGCCAGTGCACTCTCTGGACTCACTGCATTGCATCCCCAGTGGTGCCAATGCACTCTCTGGACTCACTGCACTGCATCCCCAGTGGTGCCACTGCACTCTCTGGACTCACTGCACTGCATCACCATTGGTGCCAGGGCACTCTCCGGACTCACTGCAGTGCATACGCAGTGGTGCCAGTGCACTCTTTCGAGTCACTGCACTGCATCCCCAGTGGTGCCAGTGCACTCTCTGGACTCACTGCAGTGCATCCCCAGTGGTGCCAGTGCACTCTCTGGACTCACTGCACTGCATCCCCAGTGGTGCCAGTGCACTCTCTGCACTCACTGCACTGCATCCCCATTGGTGCCAGTGCACTCTCTGGATCACTGCACTGCATCACCGTTGGTGCCAGGGCACTCTCTGGATCACTGCACTGCATCACCGTTGGTGCCAGGGCACTCTCTGCACTCACTGCACTGCATCCCCAGTGGTGCCAGTGCACTCTCTGCACTCACTGCACTGCATCCCCATTGGTGCCAGTGCACTCTCTGGATCACTGCACTGCATCACCGTTGGTGCCAGGGCACTCTCCGGACTCACTGCAGTGCATCCCCAGTGGTTCCAGGGCACTCTCTCGACTCACTGCACTGCAACTCCAGTGGTGCCAGTGCACTCTCTGGATTCACTGCAGTGCATCCCCAGTGGTGCCAGTGCACTCTGTGGAGTCACTGCGCTGCATCCCCAGTGGTGTTAGTGCCCTCTGTGGACTCACTGCACTACATCCCCTGTGGGGCCAGTGCACTCTCTGGACTCACTGCAGTGCATCCCCAGTGGTGGGAGAGCACTCTCTGGACTCACTGCAGTGCATCCCCAGTGTTGCCAGTGCACTCTCTGGACTCACTGCACTGCATCTTCAGTGGTGCCAGTGCACTCTCTGGACTCACTGCACTGCATCCCCAGTGGTGCCAGTGCACTCTCTGGAGTCACTGCAGTGCATCCCCAGTGGTGCCAGTGCACTCTCTGGACTCACTGCACTGCATCCCATTGGTGCTAGTGCACTCTCTGGACTCACTGCACTGCATCCCCAGTGGTGCCAGTGCACTCTCTGGACTCACTGCACTGCATCCCCAGTTGTGCCAGTGCACTCTCTGGACTCACTGCAGTGCATCCCCAGTGGTGCCAGTGCACTCTCTGGACTCACTGCAGTGCTTCCGCACTGGTGCCTGTGCACTCTCTGCACTCACTGCACTGCATCAACAGTGGTGCTAGTGCACTCTCTGGACTCACTGCACTGCATCCCCAGTGGTGCCAGTGCACTCTCAGGACTCACTGCAGTGCATCCCCAGTGGTGCCAGTGCACTCTCTGGACTCACTGCACTGCATCCCCAGTGGTGCCAGTGCACTCTCTGGACTCACTGCAGTGCATCCCCAGTGGTGCCTTTGCACTCTCAGGACTCACTGCACTGCATCCCCAGTGGTGCCAGTGCACTCTCTGGAGTCACAGCACTGCATCAACAGTGGTGCGTCTGCACTCTCTCCAGTCACTGCACTGCATCCCCAGTGGTGCCAGTGCACTCTTTCCACTCACTGTAGTGCATCCCCAGTGGTGCCAGTGCACTCTCTGGACTCACTGCAGTGCATCCCCTGAGGTACCATTGTACTCTCTGGACTCACTGCACTGCATCCCCAGTGGTGCCAGTGCACTCTCTGGAGTCACAGCACTGCATCAACAGTGGTGCCTCTGCACTCTCTGGAGTCACTGCACTGCATCCCCAGTGGTGCCAGTGCACTCTCTGGACTCACTGTAGTGCATCCCCAGTGGTGCCAGTGCACTCTCTGGACTCACTGCAGTGCAGCCCCTGAGGTACCAGTGTACTCTCTGGACTCACTGCACTGCATCCCCAGTGGTGACAGTGCACTCTCTGGAATCACTGCAGTGCATCCCCTGTGGTGCCATTGCACTCTCTGGACTCACTGCACTGCATCCCCAGTGGTGCCTGTGCACTCTCTTGAGTCACTGCACTGCATCCCCAGTGGTGCCAGTGCCCTCTGTGGACTCACTGCACTACATCCCCTGTGGGGCCAGTGCACTCTCTGGACTCACTGCAGTGCATCCCCAGTGGTGAGAGTGCACTCTCTGGACTCACCGGGGTGCATCCCCAGTGGTGCCAGTGCACTCTCTGGACTCACTGCAGTGCATCCCCAGTGGTGCCAGTGCACTCTTTGGACTCACTGCACTGCATCCCCAGTGGTGCCAGTGCACTCTCTGGACTCACTGCACTGCATCCCCAGTGGTGCCAGTGCACTCTCTGGACTCACTGCACTGCATCCCCAGTGGTGCCAGTGCACTCTCTGGACTCACTGCACTGCATCCCCAGTGCTGACAGTGCACTCTCTGGACTCACTGCACTGCATCCCCAGTGGTGCCAGTGTACTCTCTGGACTCACTGCACTGCATCCCCAGTGGAGACAGTGCACTCTCTGTAGTCACTGCGCTGCATCCCCAGTGGTTCCAGGGCACTCTCTCGACTCACTGCACTGCAACTCCAGTGGTGCCAGTGCACTCTCTGGATTCACTGCAGTGCATCCCCAGTGGTGCCAGTGCACTCTGTGGAGTCACTGCGCTGCATCCCCATTGGTGTTAGTGCCCTCTGTGGACTCACTGCACTACATCCCCTGTGGGGCCAGTGCACTCTCTGGACTCACTGCAGTGCATCCCCAGTGGTGCGAGAGCACTCTCTGGACTCACTGCAGTGCATCCCCAGTGTTGCCAGTGCACTCTCTGGACTCACTGCACTGCATCCTCAGTGGTGCCAGTGCACTCTCTGGACTCACTGCACTGCATCCCCAGTGGTGCCAGTGCACTCTCTGGACTCACTGCAGTGCATCACCAGTGGTGCCTTTGCACTCTCAGGACTCACTGCACTGCATCCCCAGTGGTGCCAGTGCACTCTCTGGAGTCACAGCACTGCATCAACAGTGGTGCCTCTGCACTCTCTGGAGTCACTGCACTGCATCCCCAGTGGTGCCAGTGCACTCTCTGGACTCACTGTAGTGCATCCCCAGTGGTGCCAGTGCACTCTCTGGACTCACTGCAGTGCAGCCCCTGAGGAACCAGTGTACTCTCTGGACTCACTGCACTGCATCCCCAGTGGTGACAGTGCACTCTCTGGAATCACTGCAGTGCATCCCCTGTGGTGCCATTGCACTCTCTGGACTCACTGCACTGCATCCCCAGTGTTGCCTGTGCACTCTCTTGAGTCACTGCACTGCATCCCCAGTGGAGCCAGTGCACTCTATGGACTAACTGCATAGCATACCCAGTGGTGCCAGTGCACTCTCTGGACTCACTGCACTGCATCCCCAGTGGTGCCAGTGCACTCTCTGGACTCACTGCACTGCATCCCCAGTGGTTCCAGTGCACTCTCTGGATCACTGCACTGCATCACCATTGGTGCCAGGGCACTCTCTGGACTCACTGCAGTGCATCCCCAGTGGTGCCAGTGCACTCTCTGGACTCACTGCAGTGCATCCGTATTGGTGCCAGTGCCGTCTCTGGAGTCACTGCAGTGCATACCCAGTGGTGCCAGTGCACTCTCTGGACTCACTGCACTGCATCCCCAGTGCTGACAGTGCACTCTCTGGACTCACTGCACTGCATCCCCAGTGGTGGCAGTGTACTCTCTGGACTCACTGCACTGCATCCCCAGTGGAGACAGTGCACTCTCTGTAGTCACTGCGCTGCATCCCCAGTGGTTCCAGGGCACTCTCTCGACTCACTGCACTGCAACTCCAGTGGTGCCAGTGCACTCTCTGGACTCACTGCAGTGCATCCCCAGTGGTGCCAGTGCACTCTCTGGACTCACTGCGCTGCATCCCCAGTGGTGTTAGTGCCCTCTGTGGACTCACTGCACTACATCGCCAGTGGTGCCAGTGCACTCTCTGGACTCACTGCAGTGCATCCCCAGTGGTGCGAGTGCACTCTCTGGACTCACCGGGGTGCATCCCCAGTGGTGCCAGTGCACTCTCTGGACTCACTGCAGTGCATCCCCAGTGGTGCCAGTGCACTCTGTGGACTCACTGCAGTGCATACCCAGTGTTGCCAGTGCACTCTCTGGAGTCACTGCACTGCATCCTCAGTGGTGCCAGTGCACTCTCTGGACTCACTGCACTGCATCCCATTGGTGCTAGTGCACTCTCTGGACTCACTGCACTGCATCCCCAGTGGTGCCAGTGCACTCTCTGGACTCACTGCACTGCATCCCCAGTTGTGCCAGTGCACTCTCTGGACTCACTGCACTGCATCCCCAGTGGTGCCAGTGCACTCTCTGGACTCACTGCAGTGCTTCCGCACTGGTGCCAGTGCACTCTCTGCACTCACTGCACTGCATCAACAGTGGTGCCTCTGCACTCTCTGGAGTCACTGCACTGCATCCCCAGTGGTGCCAGTGCACTCTCAGGACTCACTGCAGTGCATCCCCAGTGGTGCCAGTGCACTCTCTAGACTCACTGCACTGCATCCCCAGTGGTGCCAGTGCACTCTCTGGAGTCACAGCACTGCATCAACAGTGGTGACAGTGCACTCTCTGGAATCACTGCAGTGCATCCCCTGTGGTGCCATTGCACTCTCTGGACTCACTGCAGTGCACCCCCAGTGGTGCCAGTGCAACTACTGGACTCACAGCAGTGCATCCCCAGTGGTGCCAGTGCACTCTCTGGACTCACTGCACTGCATCCCCAGTGGTGTCAGTGCACTGTCTGGACTCACTGCATCCCCAGTGGTGCCAGGGCACTCTCTGGACTCACAGCACTGCATCCCCATTGTTGCCAGTGCACTCTCTGGACTCACTGCACTAAAACCCCAGTGTGCCAGTGCAGTCTCTGGACTCACTGCACTGCATCCCCAGTGGTGCCAGTGCACTCTCGTGACTCACCGGGGTGCATCCCCAGTGGTGCCAGTGCACTCTCTGGACTCAGTGCACTGCATCCCCTGTGGTGCCAGTGCAGTCTCTGGACTCACTGCAGTACATCCCCAGTGGTGCCAGTGTACTCTCTGGACTCACTGCACTGCATCACCAGCGGTGCCAGTGCACTCTCTGGACTCACTGCAGTGCATCCCCATTGGTGCCAGTGCACTTTCTGGAGTCACTGCAGTGCATCCCCTTTTGTGCCAGTGCACTCTCTGCACTCACTGCACTGCATCCCCAGAAGTGCCAGTGCACTCTCTGGACTCACTGCACTGCATCCCCAGTGGTGCCAGTGCACTCTCAGGACTCACTGCATTGGATCCCCAGTGGTGTCAGTGCACTCTCTGGACTCAGTGCAGTGGATCCCCAGTGGTGCCAGTGCACTCTCTGGACTCACTGCAGTGCTTCCCCACTTGTGCCAGTGCACTCTCTAGACTCACTGCAGTGCATCCCCAGTGGTGCCAGTGCACTCTCTGGACTCACTGCAGTGCATCACCAGTGGTGCCAGTGCACTCTCTGGAGTCACTGCACTGCATCCCCTTTTGTGCCAGTGCACTCTCTGGACTCACTGCAGTGCATCCCCAGTGGTGCCAGTGCACTCTCTGGACTCACTGCACTGCATCCCCATTGGTGTCAGTGCACTCTCTGGACCCACTGCAGTGCATCCCCAGTGGTGCCAGTGCACTCTCTGGACTCAGTGCACTGCATCCCCAATGGTGCCAGTGCACTCTCTGGACTCACTGCACTGCGTCCCCAGTGGTGCCAGTGCACTCTCTGGACTAACTGCAGTGTATCCCCTGTGGTGCCAGTGCACTCTGTGGTCTCACTTCACTGCATCCCCAGTGCTGCCAGTGCACTCTCTGGACTCACTGCAGTGCATCCAAAGTGGTGCCAGTGCACTCTCTGGACTCACTGCAGTGAATCTCCCGTGGTGCCAGTGCACTCTCTGGACTCACTGCACTGCATCCCCAGTGGTGCCAGTTCACTCTCTGGACTCACTGCACTGCATCCCCAGTGGTGCCAGTGCACTGTCTGGACTCACTGCACTGCATCCCCAGTGGTGCCTGTGAAGTCTCTGAACTCACTGCAGTGCAACCCCAGTGGTGCCAGTGTAATCTCTGGACTCAAGGCACAGTAACCCCAGTGGTGCCAGTGCAATCTAAGGACTCACAGCAGTGCAGCTAAAGTTGGTGCCAGTGCACTCTCTGGAGTCACTTCACTGCATCCCCAGTGGTGCCAGTGCACTCTCTGGACTCACTGCACTACATCCCCTTTGGTGCCAGTGCACTCTCTGGACTCACTGCACTGCGTCCCCAGTGGTGCCAGTGCACTCTCAGGACTCACTGCACTGCATCCCCAGTGGTGCCAGTGCACTCTCTGGAAACACTGAAGTGCATCCCCAGTGGAGCCAGTGCTCTCTGTGGACTCACTGCACTGCATCCCCAGTGGTGCCAGTGCACTCTCTGGACTCAATGCACTGCATCCCCAAGGTGCCAGTGCACTCTCTGGACTCACTGCACTGCATCCCCAGTGGAGCCAGAGGACTCTCTGGACTCACTGCATTGCATCCCCAGTGGTGACAGTGCACTCTCTGTAGTCACTGCGCTGCATCCCCAGTGGTGACAGTGCACTCTCTGGAAACTTGTGCTGCATCCCCATTGGTGCCAGTGCACTCTCTGGACTCACTGCAGTGTAACCCCTGCGGTGCCAGTGCACTCTGTGCTCTCAGTGCAATGCATCCCCAGTGGTGCTAGTGCACTCTGTGTACTCACTGCAGTGCATCCCCAGTGCTGCCAGTGCACTCTCTGGACTCACTGCAGTGCAGCCCCTTAGGTGGCAGTGCAATCTCTCTACTAACTGCAGTGCATTCCCAGTGGTGCCAGTGCACTCTCTGGACGCCTTGCAGTGAATCCCCAGTGGTGCCAGAGCACTCTCTGGACTCACTGAACTGAATCCCCAGTAGTGCCAGTGCACTCTCTGGACTCACAGCAGTGCATCCCCAGTAGTGCCAGTGCACTCTCTGTAGTCACTGTGCTGCATCCCCAGTGGTGACAGTGCACACTCTGGACTCACTGCAGTGTATCCCCTGTGGTGCCAGTGCACTCTGTGGACTCACTGCACTGCATCCCAGTGTGCCAGTGCACTCTGTGGACTCACTGCAGTGCATCCCCAGTGGTTCCAGTGCACTCTCTGGACTCACTGACGTGCATCCCCAGTGGTGCCATTGCACTCTCTGGACTCACTGCACTGCATCCCCAGTGGTGCCAGTGCACTCACTGGACTCACTGCAGTGCATCCCCAGTGGTGCCAGTGCACTCACTGGACTCACTGTACTGCATCACCAGTGGTGCCAGTGCACTCTCTGGACTCACTGCACTGCATCCCCAGTGGTGCCAGTGCACTCTCTGGACTCACTGCACTGCATCCCAGTGGTGCCAGTGCACTCTCTGGACTCACTGCACTGCATCCCCAGTGGTGCCAGTGCACTCTCTGGACTCACTGTACTGCATCCCCAGTGGTGCCCGTGCACTCTCTGGACTCACTGCACTGCATCTCCAGTGGTGCCAGTGCACTCTCTGGACTCAGTGCAGTGCATCCCCAGTGGTGCCAGTGCACTCTCTGGACCCACTGCAGTGCATCCCCACTGGTGCCAGTGCACTCTCTGGACTCACTGCACTGCATCTCCAGTGGTGCCACTGCACTCTCTGGAGTCACTGCACTGCATCCCCAGAAGTGCCAGTGCACTCTCTGGAGTCACTGCACTGCATCCCCAGTGGTGCCAGTGCACTCTCTGGACTCACTGCACTGCATCCCCAGTGGTGCCAGTGTACTCTCTGGACTCACTGCAGTGCATCCCCAAGGTGTCAGTGCACTCTCTGGACTCACTGCACTGCATCCCCAGTGGTGCCAGTGCACTCTCTGGACTCACTGCACTGCAAACCCAGTGGTGCCAGTGCACTCTCTGGACTCACTGCACTGCATCCACAGTGGTGCCAGTGCACTCTCTGGAATCACTGCAGTGCATCCCCTGTGGTGCCAGTATACTCTCTGTACTCACCGCACTGCATCCCCAGTGGTGTCAGTGCACTCTCTGTACTCACTGCACTGCATCCCCAGTGGTGCCAGTGCACTCTCTGAACTCACCGCACTGCATCCCCAGTGGTGTCAGTGCACTCTCTGGACTCACTGCACTGCATCCCCAGTGGTGCCAGTGCACTCTCTGGACTCACTGCACTGCATCCCTAGTGGTGCCAGTGCACTCTCTGCACTCACTGCAGTGCATCCCCAGTGGTGCCAGTGTACTCTCTGGAGTCACTGCACTGCATCCTCAGTGGTGCCAGTGCACTCTCTGGACTCACTGCAGTGCATCCCCAGTGGTGCCAGGGCACTCTCTGGACTAACTGCACTGCATCCCCTGTGGTCCCTGTGCACTCTCTGCCCTCACTGCAGTGCATCCCCAGTGGTGCCAGTGCACTCTCTGCACTCACTGCAGTGCATCCCCAGTGGTGCCAGTGCAATCTCTGGGCTCACTGCACTGCATCCCCAGTGGTGCCAGTGCACTCTCTGGACTCACTGCACTGCATCCCCAGTGGTGACAGTGCACTCTCTGGACTCACTGCACTGCATCCCCAGTGCTGACAGTGCACTCTCTGGACTCACTGCACTGCATCCCCAGTGCTGCCAGTGCACTCTCTGGACTCCCTGCATTGCATCCGCAGTGGTCCCAGTGCACTCTCTGGACTCACTGCAGTGCATCCCCAGTAGTGCCAGTGCACTCTCTGGACTCACTGCGCTGCATCCCCAGTGGTGCCAGTGCACTCTCTGGACTCACTGCACTGCATCCCCAGTGGTGCCAGTACACTCTCTGCACTCACTGCACTGCATCCCCAGTGGTGCCAGGGCACTCTCCGGACTCACTGCAGTGCATCCGCAGTGGTGCCAGTGCACTCTTTCGAGTCACTGCAGTGCATCCCCAGTGGTGCCAGTGCACTCTCTGGACTCACTGCAGTGCATCCCCAGTGCTACCAGTGCACTCTCTGGACTCACTGCAGTGCATCCCCAGTGGTGCCCGTGCACTCTCTGGACTCACTGCAGTGCATCCCCAGTGGTGCCAGTGCACTCTCTGGACTCACTGCATTGCATCCCCAGTGGTGCCAGTGCACACTCTGCACTCACTGCAGTGCATCCCCAGTGGTGCCAGTGCACTCTCTGGAGTCACTGCACTGCATCCCCAGTGGTGCCTGTGCAGTCTCTGGACTCAGTGCACTCCAACCCCACTGGTGCCAGTCCACTCTCTGGACTCACTGCACTGCATCCCCAGTGGTGCCAGTGGACTCTCTGCACTCATGCACTGCATACCCAGTGGTGCCAGTGCACTCTTTGGACTCACTGCACTGCATGAACAGTGGTGCCAGTGCACTCTCTGGACTCACTGCACTGCATCCACAGTGGTGCCAGTGTAGTCTCTGGACTCACTGTAGTGCATCCCCAGTGGTGCCAGTGCAATCTCAGGACTCACTGCAGTGCAGCTTCAGTTGGTGCCAATGCAGTCTCTGGACTCACTGCACTGCATCCCTAGTGGTGCCAGTGCACTCTCTGCACTCACTGCAGTGCATCCCCAGTGGTGCCAGTGTACTCTCTGGAGTCACTGCACTGCATCCTCAGTGGTGCCAGTGCACTCTCTGGACTCACTGCACTGCATCCCCAGTGGTGCCAGGGCACTCTCTGGACTCACTGCACTGCATCCCCTGTGGTCCCTGTGCACTCTCTGCCCTCACTGCAGTGCATCCCCAGTGGTGCCAGTGCACTCTCTGCACTCACTGCATTGCATCCGCAGTGGTCCCAGTGCACTCTCTGGACTCACTGCAGTGCATCCCCAGTAGTGCCAGTGCACTCTCTGGACTCACTGCGCTGCATCCCCAGTGGTGCCAGTGCACTCTCTGGACTCACTGCACTGCATCCCCAGTGGTGCCAGTGCACTCTCTCGACTCACTGCACTGCAACTCCAGTGGTGCGAGTGCACTCTCTGGACTCACTGCGCTGCATCCCCAGTGGTGTTAGTGCCCTCTGTGGACTCACTGCACTACATCGCCAGTGGTGCCAGTGCACTCTCTGGACTCACTGCAGTGCATCCCCAGTGGTGCGAGTGCACTCTCTGGACTCACCGGGGTGCATCCCCAGTGGTGCCAGTGCACTCTCTGGACTCACTGCAGTGCATCCCCAGTGGTGCCAGTGCACTCTGTGGACTCACTGCAGTGCATACCCAGTGTTGCCAGTGCACTCTCTGGAGTCACTGCACTGCATCCTCAGTGGTGCCAGTGCACTCTCTGGACTCACTGCACTGCATCCCATTGGTGCTAGTGCACTCTCTGGACTCACTGCAGTGCATCCCCAGTGGTGCCAGTGCACTCTCTGGACTCACTGCACTGCATCCCCAGTTGTGCCAGTGCACTCTCTGGACTCACTGCAGTGCATCCCCAGTGGTGCCAGTGCACTCTCTGGACTCACTGCAGTGCTTCCGCACTGGTGCCAGTGCACTCTCTGCACTCACTGCACTGCATCAACAGTGGTGCCTCTGCACTCTCTGGAGTCACTGCACTGCATCCCCAGTGGTGCCAGTGCACTCTCAGGACTCACTGCAGTGCATCCCCAGTGGTGCCAGTGCACTCTCTAGACTCACTGCACTGCATCCCCAGTGGTGCCAGTGCACTCTCTGGAGTCACAGCACTGCATCAACAGTGGTGACAGTGCACTCTCTGGAATCACTGCAGTGCATCCCCTGTGGTGCCATTGCACTCTCTGGACTCACTGCAGTGCACCCCCAGTGGTGCCAGTGCAACTACTGGACTCACAGCAGTGCATCCCCAGTGGTGCCAGTGCACTCTCTGGACTCACTGCACTGCATCCCCAGTGGTGTCAGTGCACTGTCTGGACTCACTGCATCCCCAGTGGTGCCAGGGCACTCTCTGGACTCACAGCACTGCATCCCCATTGGTGCCAGTGCACTCTCTGGACTCACTGCACTAAAACCCCAGTGGTGCCAGTGCAGTCTCTGGACTCACTGCACTGCATCCCCAGTGGTGCCAGTGCACTCTCGTGACTCACCGGGGTGCATCCCCAGTGGTGCCAGTGCACTCTCTGGACTCAGTGCACTGCATCCCCTGTGGTGCCAGTGCAGTCTCTGGACTCACTGCAGTACATCCCCAGTGGTGCCAGTGTACTCTCTGGACTCACTGCACTGCATCACCAGCGGTGCCAGTGCACTCTCTGGACTCACTGCAGTGCATCCCCATTGGTGCCAGTGCACTTTCTGGAGTCACTGCAGTGCATCCCCTTTTGTGCCAGTGCACTCTCTGCACTCACTGCACTGCATCCCCAGAAGTGCCAGTGCACTCTCTGGACTCACTGCACTGCATCCCCAGTGGTGCCAGTGCACTCTCAGGACTCACTGCATTGGATCCCCAGTGGTGTCAGTGCACTCTCTGGACTCAGTGCAGTGGATCCCCAGTGGTGCCAGTGCACTCTCTGGACTCACTGCAGTGCTTCCCCACTTGTGCCAGTGCACTCTCTAGACTCACTGAACTGCATCCCCAGTGGTGCCAGTGCACTCTCTGGACTCACTGCAGTGCATCACCAGTGGTGCCAGTGCACTCTCTGGAGTCACTGCACTGCATCCCCTTTTGTGCCAGTGCACTCTCTGGACTCACTGCAGTGCATCCCCAGTGGTGCCAGTGCACTCTCTGGACTCACTGCACTGCATCCCCATTGGTGTCAGTGCACTCTCTGGACCCACTGCAGTGCATCCCCAGTGGTGCCAGTGCACTCTCTGGACTCAGTGCACTGCATCCCCAATGGTGCCAGTGCACTCTCTGGACTCACTGCACTGCGTCCCCAGTGGTGCCAGTGCACTCTCTGGACTAACTGCAGTGTATCCCCTGTGGTGCCAGTGCACTCTGTGGTCTCACTTCACTGCATCCCCAGTGCTGCCAGTGCACTCTCTGGACTCACTGCAGTGCATCCCCAGTGGTGCCAGTGCACTCTCTGGACTCACTGCAGTGAATCTCCCGTGGTGCCAGTGCACTCTCTGGACTCACTGCACTGCATCCCCAGTGGTGCCAGTTCACTCTCTGGACTCACTGCACTGCATCCCCAGTGGTGCCAGTGCACTGTCTGGACTCACTGCACTGCATCCCCAGTGGTGCCTGTGAAGTCTCTGAACTCACTGCAGTGCAACCCCAGTGGTGCCAGTGTAATCTCTGGACTCAAGGCACAGTAACCCCAGTGGTGCCAGTGCAATCTAAGGACTCACAGCAGTGCAGCTAAAGTTGGTGCCAGTGCACTCTCTGGAGTCACTTCACTGCATCCCCAGTGGTGCCAGTGCACTCTCTGGACTCACTGCACTACATCCCCTTTGGTGCCAGTGCACTCTCTGGACTCACTGCACTGCGTCCCCAGTGGTGCCAGTGCACTCTCAGGACTCACTGCACTGCATCCCCAGTGGTGCCAGTGCACTCTCTGGAAACACTGAAGTGCATCCCCAGTGGAGCCAGTGCTCTCTGTGGACTCACTGCACTGCATCCCCAGTGGTGCCAGTGCACTCTCTGGACTCAATGCACTGCATCCCCAAGGTGCCAGTGCACTCTCTGGACTCACTGCACTGCATCCCCAGTGGAGCCAGAGGACTCTCTGGACTCACTGCAGTGCATCCCCAGTGGTGACAGTGCACTCTCTGTAGTCACTGCGCTGCATCCCCAGTGGTGACAGTGCACTCTCTGGAAACTTGTGCTGCATCCCCATTGGTGCCAGTGCACTCTCTGGACTCACTGCAGTGTAACCCCTGCGGTGCCAGTGCACTCTGTGCTCTCAGTGCAATGCATCCCCAGTGGTGCTAGTGCACTCTGTGTACTCACTGCAGTGCATCCCCAGTGCTGCCAGTGCACTCTCTGGACTCACTGCAGTGCAGCCCCTTAGGTGGCAGTGCAATCTCTCTACTAACTGCAGTGCATTCCCAGTGGTGCCAGTGCACTCTCTGGACGCCTTGCAGTGAATCCCCAGTGGTGCCAGAGCACTCTCTGGACTCACTGAACTGAATCCCCAGTAGTGCCTGTGCACTCTCTGGACTCACAGCAGTGCATCCCCAGTAGTGCCAGTGCACTCTCTGTAGTCACTGTGCTGCATCCCCAGTGGTGACAGTGCACACTCTGGACTCACTGCAGTGTATCCCCTGTGGTGCCAGTGCACTCTGTGGACTCACTGCACTGCATCCCAGTGTGCCAGTGCACTCTGTGGACTAACTGCAGTGCATCCCCAGTGGTGCCAGTGCACTCTCTGGACTCACTGTAGTGCAAAACCAGTGGTGCCAGTGCAGTCTCTTTACTCCCTGCAGTGCATCCCTAGTGGAGCCAGTGCACTCTCTGGACTCACTGCAGTGCATCCCCAGTGGTTCCAGTGCACTCTCTGGACTCACTGACGTGCATCCCCAGTGGTGCCATTGCACTCTCTGGACTCACTGCACTGCATCCCCAGTGGTGCCAGTGCACTCACTGGACTCACTGCAGTGCATCCCCAGTGGTGCCAGTGCACTCACTGGACTCACTGTACTGCATCACCAGTGGTGCCAGTGCACTCTCTGGACTCACTGCACTGCATCCCCAGTGGTGCCAGTGCACTCTCTGGACTCACTGCACTGCATCCCAGTGGTGCCAGTGCACTCTCTGGACTCACTGCACTGCATCCCCAGTGGTGCCAGTGCACTCTCTGGACTCACTGTACTGCATCCCCAGTGGTGCCCGTGCACTCTCTGGACTCACTGCACTGCATCTCCAGTGGTGCCCGTGCACTCTCTGGACTCAGTGCAGTGCATCCCCAGTGGTGCCAGTGCACTCTCTGGACCCACTGCAGTGCATCCCCACTGGTGCCAGTGCACTCTCTGGACTCACTGCACTGCATCTCCAGTGGTGCCACTGCACTCTCTGGAGTCACTGCACTGCATCCCCAGAAGTGCCAGTGCACTCTCTGGAGTCACTGCACTGCATCCCCAGTGGTGCCAGTGCACTCTCTGGACTCACTGCACTGCATCCCCAGTGGTGCCAGTGTACTCTCTGGACTCACTGCAGTGCATCCCCAAGGTGCCAGTGCACTCTCTGGACTCACTGCACTGCATCCCCAGTGGTGCCAGTGCACTCTCTGGACTCACTGCAGTGCATCCCCAGTGGTGCCAGTGCACTCTCTGGACTCACTGCACTGCATCCACAGTGGTGCCAGTGCACTCTCTGGAATCACTGCAGTGCATCCCCTGTGGTGCCAGTATACTCTCTGTACTCACCGCACTGCATCCCCAGTGGTGTCAGTGCACTCTCTGTACTCACTGCACTGCATCCCCATTGGTGCCAGTGCACTCTCTGAACTCACCGCACTGCATCCCCAGTGGTGTCAGTGCACTCTCTGGACTCACTGCACTGCATCCCCAGTGGTGCCAGTGCACTCTCTGGACTCACTGCACTGCATCCCTAGTGGTGCCAGTGCACTCTCTGCACTCACTGCAGTGCATCCCCAGTGGTGCCAGTGTACTCTCTGGAGTCACTGCACTGCATCCTCAGTGGTGCCAGTGCACTCTCTGGACTCACTGCAGTGCATCCCCAGTGGTGCCAGGGCACTCTCTGGACTCACTGCACTGCATCCCCTGTGGTCCCTGTGCACTCTCTGCCCTCACTGCAGTGCATCCCCAGTGGTGCCAGTGCACTCTCTGCACTCACTGCAGTGCATCCCCAGTGGTGCCAGTGCAATCTCTGGGCTCACTGCACTGCATCCCCAGTGGTGCCAGTGCACTCTCTGGACTCACTGCACTGCATCCCCAGTGGTGACAGTGCACTCTCTGGACTCACTGCACTGCATCCCCAGTGCTGACAGTGCACTCTCTGGACTCACTGCACTGCATCCCCAGTGGTGCCAGTGCACTCTCTGGACTCACTGCATTGCATCCGCAGTGGTCCCAGTGCACTCTCTGGACTCACTGCAGTGCATCCCCAGTAGTGCCAGTGCACTCTCTGGACTCACTGCGCTGCATCCCCAGTGGTGCCAGTGCACTCTCTGGACTCACTGCACTGCATCCCCAGTGGTGCCAGTACACTCTCTGCACTCACTGCACTGCATCCCCAGTGGTGCCAGGGCACTCTCCGGACTCACTGCAGTGCATCCGCAGTGGTGCCAGTGCACTCTTTCGAGTCACTGCAGTGCATCCCCAGTGGTGCCAGTGCACTCTCTGGACTCACTGCAGTGCATCCCCAGTGCTACCAGTGCACTCTCTGGACTCACTGCAGTGCATCCCCAGTGGTGCCCGTGCACTCTCTGGACTCACTGCACTGCATCCCCAGTGGTGCCAGTGCACTCTCTGGACTCACTGCATTGCATCCCCAGTGGTGCCAGTGCACACTCTGCACTCACTGCAGTGCATCCCCAGTGGTGCCAGTGCACTCTCTGGAGTCACTGCACTGCATCCCCAGTGGTGCCTGTGCAGTCTCTGGACTCAGTGCACTCCAACCCCACTGGTGCCAGTCCACTCTCTGGACTCACTGCACTGCATCCCCAGTGGTGCCAGTGGACTCTCTGCACTCATGCACTGCATACCCAGTGGTGCCAGTGCACTCTTTGGACTCACTGCACTGCATGAACAGTGGTGCCAGTGCACTCTCTGGACTCACTGCACTGCATCCACAGTAGTGCCAGTGTAGTCTCTGGACTCACTGTAGTGCATCCCCAGTGGTGCCAGTGCAATCTCAGGACTCACTGCAGTGCAGCTTCAGTTGGTGCCAATGCAGTCTCTGGACTCACTGCACTGCATCCCTAGTGGTGCCAGTGCACTCTCTGCACTCACTGCAGTGCATCCCCAGTGGTGCCAGTGTACTCTCTGGAGTCACTGCACTGCATCCTCAGTGGTGCCAGTGCACTCTCTGGACTCACTGCACTGCATCCCCAGTGGTGCCAGGGCACTCTCTGGACTCACTGCACTGCATCCCCTGTGGTCCCTGTGCACTCTCTGCCCTCACTGCAGTGCATCCCCAGTGGTGCCAGTGCACTCTCTGCACTCACTGCAGTGCATCCCCAGTGGTGCCAGTGCAATCTCTGAGCTCACTGCACTGCATCCCCAGTGGTGCCAGTGCACTCTCTGGACTCACTGCACTGCATCCCCAGTGGTGACAGTGCACTCTCTGGACTCACTGCACTGCATCCCCAGTGCTGACAGTGCACTCTCTGGACTCACTGCACTGCATCCCCAGTGGTGCCAGTGCACTCTCTGGACTCACTGCATTGCATCCGCAGTGGTCCCAGTGCACTCTCTGGACTCACTGCAGTGCATCCCCAGTAGTGCCAGTGCACTCTCTGGACTCACTGCGCTGCATCCCCAGTGGTGCCAGTGCACTCTCTGGACTCACTGCACTGCATCCCCAGTGGTGCCAGTACACTCTCTGCACTCACTGCACTGCATCCCCAGTGGTGCCAGGGCACTCTCCGGACTCACTGCAGTGCATCCGCAGTGGTGCCAGTGCACTCTTTCGAGTCACTGCAGTGCATCCCCAGTGGTGCCAGTGCACTCTCTGGACTCACTGCAGTGCATCCCCAGTGCTGCCAGTGCACTCTCTGGACTCACTGCAGTGCATCCCCAGTGGTGCCCGTGCACTCTCTGGACTCACTGCACTGCATCCACAGTGGTGCCAGTGCACTCTCTGGACTCACTGCATTGCATCCCCAGTATTGCCAGTGCACACTCTGCACTCACTGCAGTGCATCCCCAGTGGTGCCAGTGCACTCTCTGGAGTCACTGCACTGCATCCCCAGTGGTGCCTGTGCAGTCTCTGGACTCAGTGCACTCCAACCCCACTGGTGCCAGTCCACTCTCTGGACTCACTGCACTGCATCCCCAGTGGTGCCAGTGGACTCTCTGCACTCATGCACTGCATCCCCAGTGGTGCCAGTGCACTCTCTGGACTCACTGCACTGCATCCCCAGTGGTGCCAGTGTAGTCTCTGGACTCACTGTAGTGCATCCCCAGTGGTGCCAGTGCAATCTCAGGACTCACTGCAGTGCAGCTCCAGTTGGTGCCAGTGCAGTCTCTGGACTCACTGCACTGCATCCCCAGTGGTGCCAGTGCACTCTCTGGACTCACTGCAGTGCATCCCCAGTGGTGCCAGTGCACTGTCTGGAGTCACTGCAGTGTATCCCCAGTGGTGCCAGTGCACTCTCTGGACTCACTGAACTGCATCCCCAGTGGTGCCAGAGCACTCTCTGGACTCACTGCAGTGCATCCCCAGTGCTGCCAGTGCACTCTCTGGACTCAGTGTACTGCATCGCCAGTGGTGCCAGTGCACTCTCTGGACTCACTGCACTGCATCACCAGTGGTGCCAGTGCACTCTCTGGACACAGTGCACTGAATCCCCAGTGGTGCCAGTGCACTCTCTGGACTCACTGCATTGCATCCCCAGTGGTGCCAGTGCACTCTTTCGAGTCAGTGCAGTGCATCCCCAGTGGTGCCAGTGCACTCTCTGGACTCACTGCACTGCATCCCCAGTGGTGCCAGTGCACTCTCTGGACTCACTGCACTGCATCCCCAGTGGTGCCACTGCACTCTCTGGACTCACTGCACTGCATCACCATTGGTGCCAGGGCACTCTCCGGACTCACTGCAGTGCATCCGCAGTGGTGCCAGTGCACTCTCTGGACTCACTGCACTGCATCCCCAGTGGTGCCAGTGCACTCTCTGGAGTCACTGCAGTGTATCCCCAGTGGTGCCAGTGCACTCTCTGGACTCACTGAACTGCATCCCCAGTGGTGCCAGAGCAGTCTCTGGACTCACTGCAGTGCATCCCCAGTGCTGCCAGTGCACTCTCTGTACTCACTGCACTGCATCGCCAGTGGTGCCAGTGCACTCTCTGGACTCACTGCACTGCATCCCCAGTGGTGCCAGTGCACTCTCTGGACTCACTGCAGTGCATCCCCAGTGGTGCCAGTGCACTCTCTGGACTCACTGCACTGCATCACCATTGGTGCCAGGGCACTCTCTGGAATCACTGCAGTGCATCCCCTGTGGTGCCAGTATACTCTCTGTACTCACTGCACTGCATCACCTGTGGTGCCAGTGCACTCTCTGAACTCACCGCACTGCATCCCCAGTGGTGTCAGTGCACTCTCTGTACTCACTGCACTGCATCCCCAGTGGTGCCAGTGCACTCTCTGAACTCACCGCACTGCATCCCCAGTGGTGTCAGTGCACTCTCTGGACTCACTGCACTGCATCCCCAGTGGTGCCAGTGCACTCTCTGGACTCACTGCACTGCATCCCTAGTGGTGCCAGTGCACTCTCTGCACTCACTGCAGTGCATCCCCAGTGGTGCCAGTGCACTCTCTGGACTCACTGCACTGCATCCTCAGTGGTGCCAGTGCACTCTCTGGACTCACTGCACTGCATCCCCAGTGGTGCCAGGGCACTCTCTGGACTCACTGCACTGCATCGCCTGTGGTCCCTGTGCACTCTCTGCCCTCACTGCAGTGCATCCCCAGTGGTGCCAGTGCACTCTCTGCACTCACTGCAGTGCATCCCCAGTGGTGCCAGTGCAATCTCTGGGCTCACTGCACTGCATCCCCAGTGGTGCCAGTGCACTCTCTGGACTCACTGCACTGCATCCCCAGTGGTGACAGTGCACTCTCTGGACTCACTGCACTGCATCCCCAGTGCTGACAGTGCACTCTCTAGACTCACTGCAGTGCATCCCCAGTAGTGCCAGTGCACTCTCTGGACTCACTGCGCTGCATCCCCAGTGGTGCCAGTGCACTCTCTGGACTCACTGCACTGCATCCCCAGTGGTGCCAGTACACTCTCTGCACTCACTGCACTGCATCCCCAGTGGTGCCAGGGCACTCTCCGGACTCACTGCGATGCAACCGCAGTGGTGCCAGTGCACTCTTTCGAGTCACTGCAGTGCATCCCCAGTGGTGCCAGTGCACTCTCTGGACTCACTGCAGTGCATCCCCAGTGCTGCCAGTGCACTCTCTGGACTCACTGCAGTGCATCCCCAGTGGTGCCCGTGCACTCTCTGGACTCACTGCAGTGCATCCCCAGTGGTGCCAGTGCACTCTCTGGACTCACTGCATTGCATCCCCAGTGGTGCCAGTGCACACTCTGCACTCACTGCAGTGCATCCCCAGTGGTGCCAGTGCACTCTCTGGAGTCACTGCACTGCATCCCCAGTGGTGCCTGTGCAGTCTCTGGACTCAGTGCACTCCAACCCCACTGGTGCCAGTCCACTCTCTGGACTCACTGCACTGCATCCCCAGTGGTGCCAGTGGACTCTCTGCACTCATGCACTGCATACCCAGTGGTGCCAGTGCGCTCTTTGGACTCACTGCACTGCATGAACAGTGGTGCCAGTGCACTCTCTGGACTCACTGCCGTGCATCCCCAGTGGTGCCAGTGCACTGTCTGGAGTCACTGCAGTGTATCCCCAGTGGTGCCAGTGCACTCTCTGGACTCACTGAACTGCATCCCCAGTGGTGCCAGTGCACTCTCTGGACTCACTGCCGTGCATCCCCAGTGGTGCCAGTGCACTGTCTGGAGTCACTGCAGTGCAGCTCCAGTTGGTGCCAGTGCAGTCTCTGGACTCACTGCACTGCATCCCCAGTGGTGCCAGTGCACTCTCTGGACTCACTGCCGTGCATCCCCAGTGGTGCCAGTGCACTGTCTGGAGTCACTGCAGTGTATCCCCAGTGGTGCCAGTGCACTCTCTGGACTCACTGAACTGCATCCCCAGTGGTGCCAGAGCACTCTCTGGACTCACTGCAGTGCATCCCTAGTGCTGCCAGTGTACTCTCTGGACTCAGTGTACTGCATCGCCAGTGGTGCCAGTGCACTCTCTGGACTCACTGCACTGCATCACCAGTGGTGCCAGTGCACTCTCTGGACTCAGTGCACTGCATCCCCAGTGGTGCCAGTGCACTCTCTGGACTCACTGCATTGCATCCCCAGTGGTGCCAGTGCACTCTCTGGACTCACTGCACTGCATCCCCAGTGGTGCCACTGCACTCTCTGGACTCACTGCACTGCATCACCATTGGTGCCAGGGCACTCTCCGGACTCACTGCAGTGCATCCCCAGTGGTGCCAGTGCACTCTTTCGAGTCACTGCAGTGCATCCCCAGTGGTGCCAGTGCACTCTCTGGACTCACTGCACTGCATCCCCAGTGCTGACAGTGCACTCTCTGGACTCACTGCACTGCATCTCCAGTGGTGCCACTGCACTCTCTGGACTCACTGCAGTGTATCCCCAGTGGTGCCAGTGCACTCTCTGGACTCACTGAACTGCATCCCCAGTGGTGCCAGAGCACTCTCTGGACTCACTGCACTGCATCCCCAGTGGTGCCACTGCACTCTCTGGACTCACTGCACTGCATCACCATTGGTGCCAGGGCACTCTCCGGACTCACTGCAGTGCATCCGCAGTGGTGCCAGTGCACTCTCTGGACTCACTGCACTGCATCCCCAGTGGTGCCAGTGCACTCTCTGGAGTCACTGCAGTGTATCCCCAGTGGTGCCAGTGCACTCTCTGGACTCACTGAACTGCATCCCCAGTGGTGCCAGAGCACTCTCTGGACTCACTGCAGTGCATCCCCAGTGCTGCCAGTGCACTCTCTGTACTCACTGCACTGCATCGCCAGTGGTGCCAGTGCACTCTCTGGACTCACTGCACTGCATCACCAGTGGTGCCAGTGCACTCTCTGGACTCAGTGCACTGCATCCCCAGTGGTGCCAGTGCACTCTCTGGACTCACTGCATTGCATCCCCAGTGGTGCCAGTGCACTCTCTGGACTCACTGCACTGCATCCCCAGTGGTGCCACTGCACTCTCTGGACTCACTGCACTGCATCACCATTGGTGCCAGGGCACTCTCCGGACTCACTGCAGTGCATCCGCAGTGGTGCCAGTGCACTCTTTCCAGTCACTGCACTGCATCCCCAGTGGTGCCAGTGCACTCTCTGGACTCAGAGCACTGCATCCCCAGTGGTGCCAGTGCACTCTCTGTACTCACTGCATTGCATCCCCAGTGGTGCCACTGCACTCTCTGGACTCACTGCACTGCATCCCCTGTGGTGCCACTGCACTCTCTGGACTCACTGCACTGCATCACCATTGGTGCCAGGGCACTCTCCGGACTCACTGCAGTGCATCCGCAGTGGTGCCAGTGCACTCTTTCGAGTCACTGCAGTGCATCCCCAGTGGTGCCAGTGCACTCTCTGGACTCACTGCACTGCATCCCCAGTGGTGCCAGTGCACTCTCTGGACTCACTGCAGTGCATCCCCAGTGGTGCCAGTGCACTCTCTGGACTCACTGCAGTGCATCCCCAGTGGTGCCAGTGCACTCTCTGGACTCACAGCACTGCATCCCCAGTGGTGCCAGTGCACTCTCTGGAGTCACAGCACTGCATCAACAGTGGTGCCTCTGCACTCTCTGGAGTCACTGCACTGCATCCCCAGTGGTGCCAGTGCACTCTCTGGACTCATTGCAGTGCATCCCCAGTGGTGCCAGTGCACTCTCTGGACTCACTGCAGTGCATCCCCAGTGGTGCCAGTGCACTCTCTGGACTCACTGCAGTGCATCCCAAGTGGTGCCAGTGCACTCTCTGCACTCACTGCAGTGCATCCCCAGTGGTGCCAGTGCACTCTCCGGAATCACTGCAGTGCATCCCCAGTGGTGCCAGTGCACTCTCTGGACTCACTGCACTGCATCCACAGTGGTGCCAGTGCACTCTCTGGACTCACTGCATTGCATCCCCAGTGGTGCCAGTGCACTCTCTGGACTCACTGCAGTGCATCCCCAGTGGTGCCAGTGTAATCTCTGGGCTCACCGGGGTGCATCCCCAGTGGTGCCAGTGCACTCTCTGGACTCACTGCACTGCATCCCCAGTGATGCCAGTGCACTCTGTGGACTCACTGCACTGCATCCCCAGTGTTGCCAGTGCACTCTCTGGAGTCACTGCACTGCATCCCCAGTGGTGCCAGTGCACTCTCTGGACTCAGTGCACTGCATCCCCAGTGGTGCCAGTGCACTCTCTGGACTCACTGCATTGCATCCCCAGTGGTGCCAGTGCACTCTCTGGACTCACTGCACTGCATCCCCAGTGGTGCCACTGCACTCTCTGGACTCACTGCACTGCATCACCATTGGTGCCAGGGCACTCTCCGGACTCACTGCAGTGCATCCCCAGTGGTGCCAGTGCACTCTTTCGAGTCACTGCAGTGCATCCCCAGTGGTGCCAGTGCACTCTCTGGACTCACTGCACTGCATCCCCAGTGCTGACAGTGCACTCTCTGGACTCACTGCACTGCATCTCCAGTGGTGCCACTGCACTCTCTGGACTCACTGCAGTGTATCCCCAGTGGTGCCAGTGCACTCTCTGGACTCACTGAACTGCATCCCCAGTGGTGCCAGAGCACTCTCTGGACTCACTGCACTGCATCCCCAGTGGTGCCACTGCACTCTCTGGACTCACTGCACTGCATCACCATTGGTGCCAGGGCACTCTCCGGACTCACTGCAGTGCATCCGCAGTGGTGCCAGTGCACTCTCTGGACTCACTGCACTGCATCCCCAGTGGTGCCAGTGCACTCTCTGGAGTCACTGCAGTGTATCCCCAGTGGTGCCAGTGCACTCTCTGGACTCACTGAACTGCATCCCCAGTGGTGCCAGAGCACTCTCTGGACTCACTGCAGTGCATCCCCAGTGCTGCCAGTGCACTCTCTGTACTCACTGCACTGCATCGCCAGTGGTGCCAGTGCACTCTCTGGACTCACTGCACTGCATCACCAGTGGTGCCAGTGCACTCTCTGGACTCAGTGCACTGCATCCCCAGTGGTGCCAGTGCACTCTCTGGACTCACTGCATTGCATCCCCAGTGGTGCCAGTGCACTCTCTGGACTCACTGCACTGCATCCCCAGTGGTGCCACTGCACTCTCTGGACTCACTGCACTGCATCACCATTGGTGCCAGGGCACTCTCCGGACTCACTGCAGTGCATCCGCAGTGGTGCCAGTGCACTCTTTCCAGTCACTGCACTGCATCCCCAGTGGTGCCAGTGCACTCTCTGGACTCAGAGCACTGCATCCCCAGTGGTGCCAGTGCACTCTCTGTACTCACTGCATTGCATCCCCAGTGGTGCCACTGCACTCTCTGGACTCACTGCACTGCATCCCCTGTGGTGCCACTGCACTCTCTGGACTCACTGCACTGCATCACCATTGGTGCCAGGGCACTCTCCGGACTCACTGCAGTGCATCCGCAGTGGTGCCAGTGCACTCTTTCGAGTCACTGCAGTGCATCCCCAGTGGTGCCAGTGCACTCTCTGGACTCACTGCACTGCATCCCCAGTGGTGCCAGTGCACTCTCTGGACTCACTGCAGTGCATCCCCAGTGGTGCCAGTGCACTCTCTGGACTCACTGCAGTGCATCCCCAGTGGTGCCAGTGCACTCTCTGGACTCACAGCACTGCATCCCCAGTGGTGCCAGTGCACTCTCTGGAGTCACAGCACTGCATCAACAGTGGTGCCTCTGCACTCTCTGGAGTCACTGCACTGCATCCCCAGTGGTGCCAGTGCACTCTCTGGACTCATTGCAGTGCATCCCCAGTGGTGCCAGTGCACTCTCTGGACTCACTGCAGTGCATCCCCAGTGGTGCCAGTGCACTCTCTGGACTCACTGCAGTGCATCCCAAGTGGTGCCAGTGCACTCTCTGCACTCACTGCAGTGCATCCCCAGTGGTGCCAGTGCACTCTCCGGAATCACTGCAGTGCATCCCCAGTGGTGCCAGTGCACTCTCTGGACTCACTGCACTGCATCCACAGTGGTGCCAGTGCACTCTCTGGACTCACTGCATTGCATCCCCAGTGGTGCCAGTGCACTCTCTGGACTCACTGCAGTGCATCCCCAGTGGTGCCAGTGTAATCTCTGGGCTCACCGGGGTGCATCCCCAGTGGTGCCAGTGCACTCTCTGGACTCACTGCACTGCATCCCCAGTGATGCCAGTGCACTCTGTGGACTCACTGCACTGCATCCCCAGTGTTGCCAGTGCACTCTCTGGAGTCACTGCACTGCATCCCCAGTGGTGCCAGTGCACTCTCTGGACTCACTGCACTGCATCCCCAGTGGTTTCAGTGCACTCTCTGGAGTCGCAGCACTGCATCAACAGTGGTGCCTCTGCACTCTCTGGAGTCACTGCAGTGCATCCCCAGTGGTGCCAGTGCACTCTCTGGACTCACTGCAGTGCATCCCCAGTGGTGCCAGTGCACTCTCTGCACTCACTGCACTGCATCACCAGTGGTGCCAGTGCACTCTCTGGACTCACTGCACTTCATCCCCAGTGGTGCCAGTGCACTCTCTGTAATCACTGCATTGCATCCCCAGTGGTGCCAGTGCACTCTCTGGACTCACTGCACTGCATCCCCAGTGGTGCCACTGCACTCTCTGGACTCACTGCACTGCATCACCGTTGGTGCCAGGGCACTCTCCGGACTCACTGCAGTGCATCCGCAGTGGTGCCAGTGCACTCTTTCGAGTCACTGCAGTGCATCCCCAGTGGTGCCAGTGCACTCTCTGGACTCACTGCACTGCATCCCCAGTGGTGCCAGTGCACTCTCTGCACTCACTGCACTGCATCCCCAGTGGTGCCACTGCACTCTCTGGACTCACTGCACTGCATCACCATTGGTGCCAGGGCACTCTCCGGACTCACTGCAGTGCATCCGCAGTGGTGCCAGTGCACTCTTTCGAGTCACTGCACTGCATACCCATTACTGCCAGTGCATTCTCTGGACTCATTGCAGTGCATCCCCAGTGGTGCCAGTGAACTCTCTGGACTCACTGCACTGCATCACCAGTGCTGACAGTGCACTCTCTGGACTCAGTGCACTGCATCCCCAGTGGTGCCAGTGCACTCTCTGGACTCACTGCAGTGCATCCCCAGTGCTGACAGTGCACTCTCTGGACTCACTGCACTGCATCCCCAGTGGTGCCAGTGCACTCTCCGGACTCACTGCACTGCATCCCCAGTGGTGCCAGTGCACTCTCTGCACTCACTGCACTGCATCCCCGGTGTTCCCAGAGCACTCTCTGGACTCACCAAGGTGCATCCCCAGTGGTGCCAGTGTACTCTCTGGACTCACCACACTGCATCCCCAGTGGTGCCAGTGCACTCTCTGGACTAACTGCAGTGCAGCCCCTGAGGTGCCAGTGTACTCTCTGGACTCACTGCACTGCATCCCCAGTGGTGACAGTGCACTCTGTGGACTCACTGCAGTGCATCCCCAGTGGTGCCATTGCACTCTCTGGACTCACTGCACTGCATCCCCATTGGTGCCTGTGCACTCTCTTGAGTCACTGCACTGCATCCCCAGTGGAGCCAGTGCACTCTATGGACTCACTGCACTGCATCCCCAGTGGTGCCAGTGCACTCTCTGGACTCACTGCAGTGCATCCCCAGTGGTGCCAGTGCACTCTCTGGACTCACTGCAGTGCATCCCCAGTGGTGCCAGTGCACTCTCTGGACTCACAGCACTGCATCCCCAGTGGTGCCAGTGCACTCTCTGGAGTCACAGCACTGCATCAACAGTGGTGCCTCTGCACTCTCTGGAGTCACTGCACTGCATCCCCAGTGGTGCCAGTGCACTCTCTGGACTCATTGCAGTGCATCCCCAGTGGTGCCAGTGCACTCTCTGGACTCACTGCAGTGCATCCCCAGTGGTGCCAGTGCACTCTCTGGACTCACTGCAGTGCATCCCAAGTGGTGCCAGTGCACTCTCTGCACTCACTGCACTGCATCCCCAGTGGTGCCAGTGCACTCTCCGGAATCACTGCAGTGCATCCCCAGTGGTGCCAGTGCACTCTCTGGACTCACTGCACTGCATCCACAGTGGTGCCAGTGCACTCTCTGGACTCACTGCATTGCATCCCCAGTGGTGCCAGTGCACTCTCTGGACTCACTGCAGTGCATCCCCAGTGGTGCCAGTGTAATCTCTGGGCTCACCGGGGTGCATCCCCAGTGGTGCCAGTGCACTCTCTGGACTCACTGCACTGCATCCCCAGTGATGCCAGTGCACTCTGTGGACTCACTGCACTGCATCCCCAGTGTTGCCAGTGCACTCTCTGGAGTCACTGCACTGCATCCCCAGTGGTGCCAGTGCACTCTCTGGACTCACTGCACTGCATCCCCAGTGGTTTCAGTGCACTCTCTGGAGTCGCAGCACTGCATCAACAGTGGTGCCTCTGCACTCTCTGGAGTCACTGCAGTGCATCCCCAGTGGTGCCAGTGCACTCTCTGGACTCACTGCAGTGCATCCCCAGTGGTGCCAGTGCACTCTCTGCACTCACTGCACTGCATCACCAGTGGTGCCAGTGCACTCTCTGGACTCACTGCACTTCATCCCCAGTGGTGCCAGTGCACTCTCTGTAATCACTGCATTGCATCCCCAGTGGTGCCAGTGCACTCTCTGGACTCACTGCACTGCATCCCCAGTGGTGCCACTGCACTCTCTGGACTCACTGCACTGCATCACCGTTGGTGCCAGGGCACTCTCCGGACTCACTGCAGTGCATCCGCAGTGGTGCCAGTGCACTCTTTCGAGTCACTGCAGTGCATCCCCAGTGGTGCCAGTGCACTCTCTGGACTCACTGCACTGCATCCCCAGTGGTGCCAGTGCACTCTCTGCACTCACTGCACTACATCCCCAGTGGTGCCACTGCACTCTCTGGACTCACTGCACTGCATCCCCAGTGGTGCCAGTGCACTCTCTGGACTCACTGCACTGCATCCCTAGTGGTGCCAGTGCACTCTCTGCACTCACTGCAGTGCATCCCCAGTGGTGCCAGTGTACTCTCTGGAGTCACTGCACTGCATCCTCAGTGGTGCCAGTGCACTCTCTGGACTCACTGCAGTGCATCCCCAGTGGTGCCAGGGCACTCTCTGGACTCACTGCACTGCATCCCCTGTGGTCCCTGTGCACTCTCTGCCCTCACTGCAGTGCATCCCCAGTGGTGCCAGTGCACTCTCTGCACTCACTGCAGTGCATCCCCAGTGGTGCCAGTGCAATCTCTGGGCTCACTGCACTGCATCCCCAGTGGTGCCAGTGCACTCTCTGGACTCACTGCACTGCATCCCCAGTGGTGACAGTGCACTCTCTGGACTCACTGCACTGCATCCCCAGTGCTGACAGTGCACTCTCTGGACTCACTGCACTGCATCCCCAGTGGTGCCAGTGCACTCTCTGGACTCACTGCATTGCATCCGCAGTGGTCCCAGTGCACTCTCTGGACTCACTGCAGTGCATCCCCAGTAGTGCCAGTGCACTCTCTGGACTCACTGCGCTGCATCCCCAGTGGTGCCAGTGCACTCTCTGGACTCACTGCACTGCATCCCCAGTGGTGCCAGTACACTCTCTGCACTCACTGCACTGCATCCCCAGTGGTGCCAGGGCACTCTCCGGACTCACTGCAGTGCATCCGCAGTGGTGCCAGTGCACTCTTTCGAGTCACTGCAGTGCATCCCCAGTGGTGCCAGTGCACTCTCTGGACTCACTGCAGTGCATCCCCAGTGCTACCAGTGCACTCTCTGGACTCACTGCAGTGCATCCCCAGTGGTGCCCGTGCACTCTCTGGACTCACTGCAGTGCATCCCCAGTGGTGCCAGTGCACTCTCTGGACTCACTGCATTGCATCCCCAGTGGTGCCAGTGCACACTCTGCACTCACTGCAGTGCATCCCCAGTGGTGCCAGTGCACTCTCTGGAGTCACTGCACTGCATCCCCAGTGGTGCCTGTGCAGTCTCTGGACTCAGTGCACTCCAACCCCACTGGTGCCAGTCCACTCTCTGGACTCACTGCACTGCATCCCCAGTGGTGCCAGTGGACTCTCTGCACTCATGCACTGCATACCCAGTGGTGCCAGTGCACTCTTTGGACTCACTGCACTGCATGAACAGTGGTGCCAGTGCACTCTCTGGACTCACTGCACTGCATCCACAGTGGTGCCAGTGTAGTCTCTGGACTCACTGTAGTGCATCCCCAGTGGTGCCAGTGCAATCTCAGGACTCACTGCAGTGCAGCTTCAGTTGGTGCCAATGCAGTCTCTGGACTCACTGCACTGCATCCCTAGTGGTGCCAGTGCACTCTCTGCACTCACTGCAGTGCATCCCCAGTGGTGCCAGTGTACTCTCTGGAGTCACTGCACTGCATCCTCAGTGGTGCCAGTGCACTCTCTGGACTCACTGCACTGCATCCCCAGTGGTGCCAGGGCACTCTCTGGACTCACTGCACTGCATCCCCTGTGGTCCCTGTGCACTCTCTGCCCTCACTGCAGTGCATCCCCAGTGGTGCCAGTGCACTCTCTGCACTCACTGCAGTGCATCACCAGTGGTGCCAGTGCAATCTCTGAGCTCACTGCACTGCATCCCCAGTGGTGCCAGTGCACTCTCTGGACTCACTGCACTGCATCCCCAGTGGTGACAGTGCACTCTCTGGACTCACTGCACTGCATCCCCAGTGCTGACAGTGCACTCTCTGGACTCACTGCACTGCATCCCCAGTGGTGCCAGTGCACTCTCTGGACTCACTGCATTGCATCCGCAGTGGTCCCAGTGCACTCTCTGGACTCACTGCAGTGCATCCCCAGTAGTGCCAGTGCACTCTCTGGACTCACTGCGCTGCATCCCCAGTGGTGCCAGTGCACTCTCTGGACTCACTGCACTGCATCCCCAGTGGTGCCAGTACACTCTCTGCACTCACTGCACTGCATCCCCAGTGGTGCCAGGGCACTCTCCGGACTCACTGCAGTGCATCCGCAGTGGTGCCAGTGCACTCTTTCGAGTCACTGCAGTGCATCCCCAGTGGTGCCAGTGCACTCTCTGGACTCACTGCAGTGCATCCCCAGTGCTGCCAGTGCACTCTCTGGACTCACTGCAGTGCATCCCCAGTGGTGCCCGTGCACTCTCTGGACTCACTGCACTGCATCCACAGTGGTGCCAGTGCACTCTCTGGACTCACTGCATTGCATCCCCAGTATTGCCAGTGCACACTCTGCACTCACTGCAGTGCATCCCCAGTGGTGCCAGTGCACTCTCTGGAGTCACTGCACTGCATCCCCAGTGGTGCCTGTGCAGTCTCTGGACTCAGTGCACTCCAACCCCACTGGTGCCAGTCCACTCTCTGGACTCACTGCACTGCATCCCCAGTGGTGCCAGTGGACTCTCTGCACTCATGCACTGCATCCCCAGTGGTGCCAGTGCACTCTTTGGACTCACTGCACTGCATGAACAGTGGTGCCAGTGCACTCTCTGGACTCACTGCACTGCATCCCCAGTGGTGCCAGTGTAGTCTCTGGACTCACTGTAGTGCATCCCCAGTGGTGCCAGTGCAATCTCAGGACTCACTGCAGTGCAGCTCCAGTTGGTGCCAGTGCAGTCTCTGGACTCACTGCACTGCATCCCCAGTGGTGCCAGTGCACTCTCTGGACTCACTGCAGTGCATCCCCAGTGGTGCCAGTGCACTGTCTGGAGTCACTGCAGTGTATCCCCAGCGGTGCCAGTGCACTCTCTGGACTCACTGAACTGCATCCCCAGTGGTGCCAGAGCACTCTCTGGACTCACTGCAGTGCATCCCCAGTGGTGCCAGTGCACTCTCTGGACTCAGTGTACTGCATCGCCAGTGGTGCCAGTGCACTCTCTGGACTCACTGCACTGCATCACCAGTGGTGCCAGTGCACTCTCTGGACTCAGTGTACTGAATCCCCAGTGGTGCCAGTGCACTCTCTGGACTCACTGCATTGCATCCCCAGTGGTGCCAGTGCACTCTTTCGAGTCACTGCAGTGCATCCCCAGTGGTGCCAGTGCACTCTCTGGACTCACTGCACTGCATCCCCAGTGGTGCCAGTGCACTCTCTGGACTCACTGCACTGCATCCCCAGTGGTGCCACTGCACTCTCTGGACTCACTGCACTGCATCACCATTGGTGCCAGGGCACTCTCCGGACTCACTGCAGTGCATCCGCAGTGGTGCCAGTGCACTCTCTGGACTCACTGCACTGCATCCCCAGTGGTGCCAGTGCACTCTCTGGAGTCACTGCAGTGTATCCCCAGTGGTGCCAGTGCACTCTCTGGACTCACTGAACTGCATCCCCAGTGGTGCCAGAGCAGTCTCTGGACTCACTGCAGTGCATCCCCAGTGCTGCCAGTGCACTCTCTGTACTCACTGCACTGCATCGCCAGTGGTGCCAGTGCACTCTCTGGACTCACTGCACTGCATCCCCAGGGGTGCCAGTGCACTCTCTGGACTCACTGCAGTGCATCCCCAGTGGTGCCAGTGCACTCTCTGGACTCACTGCACTGCATCACCATTGGTGCCAGGGCACTCTCTGGAATCACTGCAGTGCATCCCCTGTGGTGCCAGTATACTCTCTGTACTCACTGCACTGCATCACCTGTGGTGCCAGTGCACTCTCTGGACTCACCGCACTGCATCCCCAGTGGTGTCAGTGCACTCTCTGTACTCACTGCACTGCATCCCCAGTGGTGCCAGTGCACTCTCTGAACTCACCGCACTGCATCCCCAGTGGTGTCAGTGCACTCTCTGGACTCACTGCACTGCATCCCCAGTGGTGCCAGTGCACTCTCTGGACTCACTGCACTGCATCCCTAGTGGTGCCAGTGCACTCTCTGCACTCACTGCAGTGCATCCCCAGTGGTGCCAGTGTACTCTCTGGAGTCACTGCACTGCATCCTCAGTGGTGCCAGTGCACTCTCTGGACTCACTGCACTGCATCCCCAGTGGTGCCAGGGCACTCTCTGGACTCACTGCACTGCATCGCCTGTGGTCCCTGTGCACTCTCTGCCCTCACTGCAGTGCATCCCCAGTGGTGCCAGTGCACTCTCTGCACTCACTGCAGTGCATCCCCAGTGGTGCCAGTGCAATCTCTGGGCTCACTGCACTGCATCCCCAGTGGTGCCAGTGCACTCTCTGGACTCACTGCACTGCATCCCCAGTGGTGACAGTGCACTCTCTGGACTCACTGCACTGCATCCCCAGTGGTGCCAGTGCAATCTCTGGGCTCACTGCACTGCATCCCCAGTGGTGCCAGTGCAGTCTCTGGACTCAGTGCACTCCAACCCCACTGGTGCCAGTCCACTCTCTGGACTCACTGCACTGCATCCCCAGTGGTGCCAGTGGACTCTCTGCACTCATGCACTGCATACCCAGTGGTGCCAGTGCGCTCTTTGGACTCACTGCACTGCATGAACAGTGGTGCCAGTGCACTCTCTGGACTCACTGCACTGCATCCCCAGTGGTGCCAGTGTAGTCTCTGGACTCACTGTAGTGCATCCCCAGTGGTGCCAGTGCAATCTCAGGACTCACTGCAGTGCAGCTCCAGTTGGTGCCAGTGCAGTCTCTGGACTCACTGCACTGCATCCCCAGTGGTGCCAGTGCACTCTCTGGACTCACTGCCGTGCATCCCCAGTGGTGCCAGTGCACTGTCTGGAGTCACTGCAGTGTATCCCCAGTGGTGCCAGTGCACTCTCTGGACTCACTGAACTGCATCCCCAGTGGTGCCAGAGCACTCTCTGGACTCACTGCAGTGCATCCCCAGTGCTGCCAGTGTACTCTCTGGACTCAGTGTACTGCATCGCCAGTGGTGCCAGTGCACTCTCTGGACTCACTGCACTGCATCACCAGTGGTGCCAGTGCACTCTCTGGACTCAGTGCACTGCATCCCCAGTGGTGCCAGTGCACTCTCTGGACTCACTGCATTGCATCCCCAGTGGTGCCAGTGCACTCTCTGGACTCACTGCACTGCATCCCCAGTGGTGCCACTGCACTCTCTGGACTCACTGCACTGCATCACCATTGGTGCCAGGGCACTCTCCGGACTCACTGCAGTGCATCCCCAGTGGTGCCAGTGCACTCTTTCGAGTCACTGCAGTGCATCCCCAGTGGTGCCTGTGCACTCTCTGGACTCACTGCACTGCATCCCCAGTGCTGACAGTGCACTCTCTGGACTCACTGCACTGCATCCCCAGTGGTGCCACTGCACTCTCTGGACTCACTGCAGTGTATCCCCAGTGGTGCCAGTGCACTCTCTGGACTCACTGAACTGCATCCCCAGTGGTGCCAGAGCACTCTCTGGACTCACTGCACTGCATCCCCAGTGGTGCCACTGCACTCTCTGGACTCACTGCACTGCATCACCATTGGTGCCAGGGCACTCTCCGGACTCACTGCAGTGCATCCGCAGTGGTGCCAGTGCACTCTCTGGACTCACTGCACTGCATCCCCAGTGGTGCCAGTGCACTCTCTGGAGTCACTGCAGTGTATCCCCAGTGGTGCCAGTGCACTCTCTGGACTCACTGAACTGCATCCCCAGTGGTGCCAGAGCACTCTCTGGACTCACTGCAGTGCATCCCCAGTGCTGCCAGTGCACTCTCTGTACTCACTGCACTGCATCGCCAGTGGTGCCAGTGCACTCTCTGGACTCACTGCACTGCATCACCAGTGGTGCCAGTGCACTCTCTGGACTCAGTGCACTGCATCCCCAGTGGTGCCAGTGCACTCTCTGGACTCACTGCATTGCATCCCCAGTGGTGCCAGTGCACTCTCTGGACTCACTGCACTGCATCCCCAGTGGTGCCACTGCACTCTCTGGACTCACTGCACTGCATCACCATTGGTGCCAGGGCACTCTCCGGACTCACTGCAGTGCATCCGCAGTGGTGCCAGTGCACTCTTTCCAGTCACTGCACTGCATCCCCAGTGGTGCCAGTGCACTCTCTGGACTCAGAGCACTGCATCCCCAGTGGTGCCAGTGCACTCTCTGTACTCACTGCATTGCATCCCCAGTGGTGCCACTGCACTCTCTGGACTCACTGCACTGCATCCCCTGTGGTGCCACTGCACTCTCTGGACTCACTGCACTGCATCACCATTGGTGCCAGGGCACTCTCCGGACTCACTGCAGTGCATCCGCAGTGGTGCCAGTGCACTCTTTCGAGTCACTGCAGTGCATCCCCAGTGGTGCCAGTGCACTCTCTGGACTCACTGCACTGCATCCCCAGTGGTGCCAGTGCACTCTCTGGACTCACTGCAGTGCATCCCCAGTGGTGCCAGTGCACTCTCTGGACTCACTGCAGTGCATCCCCAGTGGTGCCAGTGCACTCTCTGGACTCACAGCACTGCATCCCCAGTGGTGCCAGTGCACTCTCTGGAGTCACAGCACTGCATCAACAGTGGTGCCTCTGCACTCTCTGGAGTCACTGCACTGCATCCCCAGTGGTGCCAGTGCACTCTCTGGACTCATTGCAGTGCATCCCCAGTGGTGCCAGTGCACTCTCTGGACTCACTGCAGTGCATCCCCAGTGGTGCCAGTGCACTCTCTGGACTCACTGCAGTGCATCCCAAGTGGTGCCAGTGCACTCTCTGCACTCACTGCACTGCATCCCCAGTGGTGCCAGTGCACTCTCCGGAATCACTGCAGTGCATCCCCAGTGGTGCCAGTGCACTCTCTGGACTCACTGCACTGCATCCACAGTGGTGCCAGTGCACTCTCTGGACTCACTGCATTGCATCCCCAGTGGTGCCAGTGCACTCTCTGGACTCACTGCAGTGCATCCCCAGTGGTGCCAGTGTAATCTCTGGGCTCACCGGGGTGCATCCCCAGTGGTGCCAGTGCACTCTCTGGACTCACTGAACTGCATCCCCAGTGATGCCAGTGCACTCTGTGGACTCACTGCACTGCATCCCCAGTGTTGCCAGTGCACTCTCTGGAGTCACTGCACTGCATCCCCAGTGGTGCCAGTGCACTCTCTGGACTCACTGCACTGCATCCCCAGTGGTTTCAGTGCACTCTCTGGAGTCGCAGCACTGCATCAACAGTGGTGCCTCTGCACTCTCTGGAGTCACTGCAGTGCATCCCCAGTGGTGCCAGTGCACTCTCTGGACTCACTGCAGTGCATCCCCAGTGGTGCCAGTGCACTCTCTGCACTCACTGCACTGCATCACCAGTGGTGCCAGTGCACTCTCTGGACTCACTGCACTTCATCCCCAGTGGTGCCAGTGCACTCTCTGTAATCACTGCATTGCATCCCCAGTGGTGCCAGTGCACTCTCTGGACTCACTGCACTGCATCCCCAGTGGTGCCACTGCACTCTCTGGACTCACTGCACTGCATCACCGTTGGTGCCAGGGCACTCTCCGGACTCACTGCAGTGCATCCGCAGTGGTGCCAGTGCACTCTTTCGAGTCACTGCAGTGCATCCCCAGTGGTGCCAGTGCACTCTCTGGACTCACTGCACTGCATCCCCAGTGGTGCCAGTGCACTCTCTGCACTCACTGCACTGCATCCCCAGTGGTGCCACTGCACTCTCTGGACTCACTGCACTGCATCACCATTGGTGCCAGGGCACTCTCCGGACTCACTGCAGTGCATCCGCAGTGGTGCCAGTGCACTCTTTCGAGTCACTGCACTGCATACCCATTACTGCCAGTGCATTCTCTGGACTCATTGCAGTGCATCCCCAGTGGTGCCAGTGAACTCTCTGGACTCACTGCACTGCATCCCCAGTGCTGACAGTGCACTCTCTGGACTCACTGCACTGCATCCCCAGTGGTGCCAGTGCACTCTCCGGACTCACTGCACTGCATCCCCAGTGGTGCCAGTGCACTCTCTGCACTCACTGCACTGCATCCCCGGTGTTCCCAGAGCACTCTCTGGACTCACCAAGGTGCATCCCCAGTGGTGCCAGTGTACTCTCTGGACTCACCACACTGCATCCCCAGTGGTGCCAGTGCACTCTCTGGACTAACTGCAGTGCAGCCCCTGAGGTGCCAGTGTACTCTCTGGACTCACTGCACTGCATCCCAGTGGTGACAGTGCACTCTGTGGACTCACTGCAGTGCATCCCCAGTGGTGCCATTGCACTCTCTGGACTCACTGCACTGCATCCCCATTGGTGCCTGTGCACTCTCTTGAGTCACTGCACTGCATCCCCAGTGGAGCCAGTGCACTCTATGGACTCACTGCACTGCATCCCCAGTGGTGCCAGTGCACTCTCTGGACTCACTGCAGTGCATCCCCAGTGGTGCCAGTGCACTCTCTGGACTCACTGCAGTGCATCCCCAGTGGTGCCAGTGCACTCTCTGGACTCACAGCACTGCATCCCCAGTGGTGCCAGTGCACTCTCTGGAGTCACAGCACTGCATCAACAGTGGTGCCTCTGCACTCTCTGGAGTCACTGCACTGCATCCCCAGTGGTGCCAGTGCACTCTCTGGACTCATTGCAGTGCATCCCCAGTGGTGCCAGTGCACTCTCTGGACTCACTGCAGTGCATCCCCAGTGGTGCCAGTGCACTCTCTGGACTCACTGCAGTGCATCCCAAGTGGTGCCAGTGCACTCTCTGCACTCACTGCACTGCATCCCCAGTGGTGCCAGTGCACTCTCCGGAATCACTGCAGTGCATCCCCAGTGGTGCCAGTGCACTCTCTGGACTCACTGCACTGCATCCACAGTGGTGCCAGTGCACTCTCTGGACTCACTGCATTGCATCCCCAGTGGTGCCAGTGCACTCTCTGGACTCACTGCAGTGCATCCCCAGTGGTGCCAGTGTAATCTCTGGGCTCACCGGGGTGCATCCCCAGTGGTGCCAGTGCACTCTCTGGACTCACTGCACTGCATCCCCAGTGATGCCAGTGCACTCTGTGGACTCACTGCACTGCATCCCCAGTGTTGCCAGTGCACTCTCTGGAGTCACTGCACTGCATCCCCAGTGGTGCCAGTGCACTCTCTGGACTCACTGCACTGCATCCCCAGTGGTTTCAGTGCACTCTCTGGAGTCGCAGCACTGCATCAACAGTGGTGCCTCTGCACTCTCTGGAGTCACTGCAGTGCATCCCCAGTGGTGCCAGTGCACTCTCTGGACTCACTGCAGTGCATCCCCAGTGGTGCCAGTGCACTCTCTGCACTCACTGCACTGCATCACCAGTGGTGCCAGTGCACTCTCTGGACTCACTGCACTTCATCCCCAGTGGTGCCAGTGCACTCTCTGTAATCACTGCATTGCATCCCCAGTGGTGCCAGTGCACTCTCTGGACTCACTGCACTGCATCCCCAGTGGTGCCACTGCACTCTCCGGACTCACTGCAGTGCATCCGCAGTGGTGCCAGTGCACTCTTTCGAGTCACTGCAGTGCATCCCCAGTGGTGCCAGTGCACTCTCTGGACTCACTGCACTGCATCCCCAGTGGTGCCAGTGCACTCTCTGCACTCACTGCACTACATCCCCAGTGGTGCCACTGCACTCTCTGGACTCACTGCACTGCATCACCATTGGTGCCAGGGCACTCTCCGGACTCACTGCAGTGCATCCGCAGTGGTGCCAGTGCACTCTTTCGAGTCACTGCACTGCATACCCATTACTGCCAGTGCATTCTCTGGACTCATTGCAGTGCATCCCCAGTGGTGCCAGTGAACTCTCTGGACTCACTGCACTGCATCACCAGTGCTGACAGTGCACTCTCTGGACTCAGTGCACTGCATCCCCAGTGCTGACAGTGCACTCTCTGGACTCACTGCAGTGCATCCCCAGTGCTGACAGTGCACTCTCTGGACTCACTGCACTGCATCCCCAGTGGTGCCAGTGCACTCTCCGGACTCACTGCACTGCATCCCCAGTGGTGCCAGTGCACTCTCTGCACTCACTGCACTGCATCCCCGGTGTTCCCAGAGCACTCTCTGGACTCACCAAGGTGCATCCCCAGTGGTGCCAGTGTACTCTCTGGACTCACCACACTGCATCCCCAGTGGTGCCAGTGCACTCTCTGGACTAACTGCAGTGCAGCCCCTGAGGTGCCAGTGTACTCTCTGGACTCACTGCACTGCATCCCCAGTGGTGACAGTGCACTCTCTGGAATCACTGCAGTGCATCCCCAGTGGTGCCATTGCACTCTCTGGACTCACTGCACTGCATCCCCATTGGTGCCTGTGCACTCTCTTGAGTCACTGCACTGCATCCCCAGTGGAGCCAGTGCACTCTATGGACTAACTGCACTGCATACCCAGTGGTGCCTGTGCACTCTTTGGACTCTCTGCACTGCATCCCCAGTGGTGCCAGTGCACTCTCTGGACTCACTGCACTGCATCCCCAGTGTTTTCAGTGCACTCTCTGGATCACTGCACTGCATCACCATTGGTGCCAGGGCACTCCCCGGACTCACTGCAGTGCATCCCCAGTGGTGCCAGTGCACTCTTTCGAGTCACTGCACTGCATCCCCAGTGGTGCCAGTGCATTCTCTGGACTCACTGCAGTGCATCCCCATTGGTGCCAGTGCAGTCTCTGGAGTCACTGCAGTGCATCCCCAGTGGTGCCAGTGCACTCTCTGGACTCACTGCACTGCATCCCCAGTGCTGACAGTGCACTCTCTGGACTCACTGCACTGCATCCCCAGTGGTGCCAGTGCACTCTCTGGACTCACTGCAGTGCATCCCCAGTGGTGCCAGTGCACTCTCTGGACTCACAGCACTGCATCCCCAGTGGTGCCAGTGCACTCTCTGGAGTCACAGCACTGCATCAACAGTGGTGCCTCTGCACTCTCTGGAGTCACTGCACTGCATCCCCAGTGGTGCCAGTGCACTCTCTGGACTCATTGCAGTGCATCCCCAGTGGTGCCAGTGCACTCTCTGGACTCACTGCAGTGCATCCCCAGTGGTGCCAGTGCACTCTCTGGACTCACTGCAGTGCATCCCAAGTGGTGCCAGTGCACTCTCTGCACTCACTGCACTGCATCCCCAGTGGTGCCAGTGCACTCTCCGGAATCACTGCAGTGCATCCCCAGTGGTGCCAGTGCACTCTCTGGACTCACTGCACTGCATCCACAGTGGTGCCAGTGCACTCTCTGGACTCACTGCATTGCATCCCCAGTGGTGCCAGTGCACTCTCTGGACTCACTGCAGTGCATCCCCAGTGGTGCCAGTGTAATCTCTGGGCTCACCGGGGTGCATCCCCAGTGGTGCCAGTGCACTCTCTGGACTCACTGCACTGCATCCCCAGTGATGCCAGTGCACTCTGTGGACTCACTGCACTGCATCCCCAGTGGTGCCAGTGCACTCTCTGAAGTCACTGCACTGCATCCCCAGTGGTGCCAGTGCACTCTCTGGACTCACTGCACTGCATCCCCAGTGGTGCCAGTGCACTCTCTGGATGCACTGCAGTGCATCCCCAGTGGCGCCAGTGCACTCTCTGGACTCACTGCACTGCATCCCATTGGTGCTAGTGCACTCTCTGGACTCACTGCACTGCATCCCCAGTGGTGCCAGTGCACTCTCTGCACTCACTGCACTGCATCCCCAGTTGTGCCAGTGCACTCTCTGGACTCACTGCATTGCATCCCCAGTGGTGCCAGTGCACTCTCTGGACTCACTGCAGTGCTTCCGCACTGGTGCCAGTGCACTCTCTGCACTCACTGCACTGCATCAACAGTGGTGCCTCTGCACTCTCTGGAGTCACTGCACTGCATCCCCAGTGGTGCCAGTGCACTCTCTGGACTCACTGCACTGCATCCCCAGTGGTGCCAGTGCACTCTCTGGACTCACTGCACTGCATCCCCAGTGGTGCCAGTGCACTCTCTGGACTCAGTGCACTGCATCCCCAGTGGTGCCAGTGCACTCTCTGGACTCAGTGCACTGCATCCCCAGTGGTGCCAGTGCACTCTCTGAACTCAGTGCACTGCATCCCCAATGGTGCCACTGCACTCTCTGGACTCACTGCACTGCATCCCCAGTGGTGCCAGTGCACTCTCTGAGCTCTTTTCAGTGCATCCCCAGTGGTGCCAGTGCACTCTCTGGACTCACTGCAGTGCATCACCAGTGGTGCCAGTGCACTCTCTGGACTCACTGCACTGCATCCCCAGTGGTGCCACTGCACTCTCTGGACTCACTGCACTGCATCACCATTGGTGCCAGGGCACTCTCCGGACTCACTGCAGTGCATCCGCAGTGGTGCCAGTGCACTCTTTCGAGTCACTGCACTGCATCCCCAGTGGTGCCAGTGCACTCTCTGGACTCAGAGCACTGCATCCCCAGTGGTGCCAGTGCACTCTCTGGACTCACTGCATTGCATCCCCAGTGGTGCCAGTGCACTCTCTGGACTCACTGCACTACATCCCCTGTGGTGCCACTGCACTCTCTGGACTCACTGCACTGCATCACCATTGGTGCCAGGGCACTCTCCGGACTCACTGCAGTGCATCCGCAGTGGTGCCAGTGCACTCTTTCGAGTCACTGCAGTGCATCCCCAGTGGTGCCAGTGCACTCTCTGGACTCACTGCACTGCATCCCCAGTGGTGCCAGTGCACTCTTTCGAGTCACTGCAGTGCATCCCCAGTGGTGCCAGTGCACTCTCTGGACTCACTGCAGTGCATCCCCAGTGGTGCCAGTGCACTCTCTGGACTCACAGCACTGCATCCCCAGTGGTGCCAGTGCACTCTCTGGAGTCACAGCACTGCATCAACAGTGGTGCCTCTGCACTCTCTGGAGTCACTGCACTGCATCCCCAGTGGTGCCAGTGCACTCTCTGGACTCATTGCAGTGCATCCCCAGTGGTGCCAGTGCACTCTCTGGACTCACTGCAGTGCATCCCCAGTGGTGCCAGTGCACTCTCTGGACTCACTGCAGTGCATCCCAAGTGGTGCCAGTGCACTCTCTGGACTCACTGCACTGCATCCCCAGTGGTGCCAGTGCACTTTCCGGAATCACTGCAGTGCATCCCCAGTGGTGCCAGTGCACTCTCTGGACTCACTGCACTGCATCCACAGTGGTGCCAGTGCACTCTCTGGACTCACTGCATTGCATCCCCAGTGGTGCCAGTGCACTCTCTGGACTCACTGCAGTGCATCCCCAGTGGTGCCAGTGTAATCTCTGGGCTCACCGGGGTGCATCCCCAGTGGTGCCAGTGCACTCTCTGGACTCACTGCACTGCATCCCCAGTGGTGCCAGTGCACTCTCTGGACTCACTGCACTGCATCCCCAGTGTTGCCAGTGCACTCTCTGGAGTCACTGCACTGCATCCCCAGTGGTGCCAGTGCACTCTCTGGACTCACTGAACTGGAACCCCAGTGGTGCCAGTGCACTCTCTGGACTCACTGCAGTGCACCCCCACTGGTGCCAGTGCACTCTCTGGACTCACTGCACTGCATCCCCAATGGTGCCAGTGCACTCTCTGGACTCACTGCACTGCATCCCCAAGGTGCCAGTGCACTCTCTGGACTCAACTGCACTGCATCCCCAGTGCTGCCAGTGCACTCTCTGGACTCACTGCAGTGCATCCCCAGTGGTGCCAGTGCACTCTCTGCACTCACTGCACTGCATCCCCAGTGGTGCCAGTGCACTCTCTGGACTCACTGCACTTCATCCCCAGTGGTGCCAGTGCACTCTCTGGACTCACTGCATTGCATCCCCAGTGGTGCCAGTGCACTCTCTGGACTCACTGCACTGCATCCCCAGTGGTGCCAGTGCACTCTCTGCACTCACTGCACTGCATCCCCAGTGTTCCCAGTGCACTCTCTGGACTCACTGCAGTGCATCGCCAGTGGTGCCAGTGCACTCTCTGGACTCACTGCAGTGCATCCCCAGTGGTGCCAGTGCACTCTCTGGACTCACTGCACTGCATCCCCAGTGGTGCCACTGCACTCTCTGGACTCACTGCACTGCATCACCATTGGTGCCAGGGCACTCTCCGGACTCACTGCAGTGCATCCGCAGTGGTGCCAGTGCACTCTTTCGAGTCACTGCACTGCATCCCCATTAGTGCCAGTGCATTCTCTGGACTCATTGCAGTGCATCCCCAGTGGTGCCAGTGCACTCTCTGGACTCACTGCAGTGCATCCCCAGTGGTGCCAGTGCACTCTCTGGACTCACTGCACTGCATCCCCAGTGCTGACAGTGCACTCTCTGGACTCACTGCACTGTATCCCCAGTGCTGACAGTGCACTCTCTGGACTCACTGCACTGCATCCCTAGTGGTGCCAGTGCACTCTCTGGACTCACTGCTCTGCATCCCCAGTAGTGCCAGTGCACTCTCCGGACTCACTGCACTGCATCCCTAATGGTGCCAGTGCACTCTCTGGACTCACTGCACTGCATCACCAGTGGTGCCAGTGCACTCTCCGGACTCACTGCACTGCATCCCCAGTGGTGCCAGTGCACTCTCTGCACTCACTGCACTGCATCCCCGGTGTTCCCAGAGCACTCTCTGGACTCACCGAGGTGCATCCCCAGTGGTGCCAGTGCACTCTCTGGACTCACTGCAGTGCAGCCCCTGAGGTGCCAGTGTACTCTCTGCCCTCACTGCACTGCATCCCCAGTGGTGACAGTGCACTCTCTGGAATCACTGCAGTGCCTCCCCTGTGGTGCCATTGCACTCTCTGGACTCACTGCACTGCATCCCCAGTGGTGCCTGTGCACTCTCTGGAATCACTGCACTGCATCCCCAGTGGAGCCAGTGCACTCTATGGACTAACTGCACTGCATCCCCAGTGGTGCCAGTGCACTCTCTGGACTCACTGCACTGCATCCCCAGTGGTGCCAGTGCACTCTCTGGACTCACTGCACTGCATCCCCAGTGGTTCCAGTGCACTCTCTGGATCAGTGCACTGCATCACCATTGGTGCCAGGGCACTCTCCGGACTCACTGCAGTGCATCCCCAGTGGTGCCAGTGCACTCTTTCGAGTCACTGCACTGCATCCCCAGTGGTGCCAGTGCATTCTCTGGACTCACTGCAGTGCATCCCCATTGCTGCCAGTGCAGTCTCTGGAGTCACTGCAGTGCATCCCCAGTGGTGCCAGTGCACTCTCTGGACTCACTGCACTGCATCCCCAGTGCTGACAGTGCACTCTCTGGACTCACTGCACTGCATCCCCAGTGGTGCCAGTGTACTCTCTGGATTCAGTGCACTGCATCCCCAGTGGTGCCACTGCACTCTCTGGACTCACTGCAGTGCATCCCCAGTGGTGCCAGTGCACTCTCTGGACTCACTGCACTGCATCCCCAGTGGTGCCAGTGCACTCTCTGGACTCACCCGAGTGCATCCCCAGTGTTGCCAGTGCACTCTCTGGAGTCACTGCACTGCATCCCCTGTGGTACCAGTGCACTCTCTGGACTCACAGCACTGCATCCCCAGTGGTGCCAGTGCACTCTCTGGACGCACTGCAGTGCATCCCCAGAGGCGCCAGTGCACTCTCTGGACTCACTGCACTGCATCCCATTGGTGCTAGTGCACTCTCTGGACTCACTGCACTGCATCCCCAGTGGTGCCAGTGCACTCTCTGCACTCACTGCACTGCATCCCCTGTGGGGCCAGTGCACTCTCTGGACTCACTGCAGTGCATCCCCAGTGGTGCGAGTGCACTCTCTGGACTCACCGGGGTGCATCCCCAGTGGTGCCAGTGCACTCTCTGGACTCACCGGGGTGCATCCCCAGTGGTGCCAGTGCACTCTCTGGACTCACTGCACTGCATCCCCAGTGGTGACAGTGCACTCTCTGGAATCACTGCAGTGCATCCCCTGTGGTGCCATTGCACTCTCTGGACTCACTGCAGTGCATCCCCAGTGGTGCCTGTGCACTCTCTTGAGTCACTGCACTGCATCCCCAGTGGAGCCAGTGCACTCTATAGACTAACTGCACTGCATACCCAGTGGTGCCAGAGCACTCTTTGGACTCACTGCACTGCATCCCCAGTGGTGCCAGTGCACTCTCTGGACTCACTGCAGTGCATCACCAGTGGTGCCAGTGCACTCTCTGGACTCACTGCACTGCATCACCGTTGGTGCCAGGGCACTCTCCGGACTCACTGCAGTGCATCCCCAGTGGTGCCAGTGCACTCTCTGGAGTCACTGCGCTGCATCCCCAGTGGTGCGAGTTCCCTCTGTGGACTCACTGCACTACATCCCCTGTGGGGCCAGTGCACTCTCTGGACTCACTGCAGTGCATCCCCAGTGGTGCGAGTGCACTCTCTGGACTCACCGGGGTGCATCCCCAGTGGTGCCAGTGCACTCTCTGGACTCACCGGGGTGCATCCCCAGTGGTGCCAGTGCACTCTCTGGACTCGCCGGGGTGCATCTCCAGTGGTGCCAGTGCACTCTGTGGACTCACTGCACTGCATCCCCAGTGTTGCCAGTGCACTCTCTGGAGTCACTGCACTGCATCCCCAGTGGTGCCAGTGCACTCTCTGGACTCACTGCACTGCATCCCCAGTGGTGCCAGTGCACTCTCTGGACGCACTGCAGTGCATCCCCAGTGGCGCCAGTGCACTCTCTGGACTCACTGCACTGCATCCCATTGGTGCTAGTGCACTCTCTGGACTCACTGCACTGCATCCCCAGTGGTGCCAGTGCACTCTCTGGACAAACTGCACTGCATCCCCAGTTGTGCCAGTGCACTCTCTGGACTCACTGCAGTGCATCCCCAGTGGTGCCAGTGCACTCTCTGGACTCACTGCAGTGCTTCCGCACTGGTGCCAGTGCACTCTCTGCACTCACTGCACTGCATCAACTGTGGTGCCTCTGCACTCTCTGGAGTCACTGCACTGCATCCCCAGTGGTGCCAGTGCATTCTCTGGACTCACTGTAGTGCATCCCCAGTGGTGTCAGTGCACTCTCTGGACTCACTGCACTGCATCCCCAGTGGTGCCAGTGCACTCTCTGGACTCAGTGCACTGCATCCCCAGTGGTGCCAGTGCACTCTCTGAACTCAGTGCACTGCATCCCCAGTGGTGCCAGTGCACTCTCTGAACTCAGTGCACTGCATCCCCAATGGTGCCACTGCACTCTCTGGACTCACTGCACTGCATCCCCAGTGGTGCCAGTGCACTCTCTGAGCTCTTTGCAGTGCATCCCCAGTGGTGCCAGTGCACTCTCTGGACTCACTGCAGTGCATCACCAGTGGTGCCAGTGCACTCTCTGGAGTCACTGCACTGCATCCCCAGTGGTGCCAGTGCACTCTCTGGACTCACTGCACTGCATTCCCAGTGGTGCCAGTGCACTCTCTGGACTCACTGCACGGCATCCCCAGTGGTGCCAGTGCACTCTCTGGACCCATTGCAGTGCATCCCCAGTGGTGCCAGTGCACTCTCTGGACTCAGTGCACTGCATCCCCAACGGTGCCAGTGCACTCTCTGTAGTCGTTGCACTGCGTCCCCAGTGGTGCCAGTGCACTCTCTGGACTCACTGCAGTGTATCCCCTGTGGTGCCAGTGCACTCTGTGGACTCACTGCACTGCATCCCAGTGGTGCCAGTGCACTCTCTGGACTCACTGCACTGCATCCCCAAGGTGCCAGTGCACTCTCTGGACTCAACTGCACTGCATCCCCAGTGGTGCCAGTGCACTCTCTGGACTCACTGCACTGCATCCCCAGTGGTGCCAGTGCACTCTCTGGACTCACTGCACTGCATCACCAGTGGTGCCAGTGCACTCTCTGGACTCACTGCACTTCATCCCCAGTGGTGCCAGTGCACTCTCTGGACTCACTGCACTGCATCACCATTGGTGCCAGGGCACTCTCCGGACTCACTGCACTGCATCCCCAGTGGTGCCACTGCACTCTCTGGACTCACTTCACTGCATCACCATTGGTGCCAGTGCACTCTCCGGACTCACTGCAGTGCATCCCCAGTGGTGCCAGTGCACTCTCTGGAATCACTGCAGTGCATCCCCAGTGGTGCCAGTGCACTCTCTGGACTCACTGCACTGCATCCCCAGTGGTGCCAGTGCACTCTCTGGACTCACTGCATTGCATCCCCAGTGGTGCCACTGCACTCTCTGGACTCACTGCACTGCATCACCATTGGTGCCAGTGCACTCTCCGGACTCACTGCAGTGCATCCCCAGTGGTGCCAGTGCACTCTCTGGACTCACTGCACTGCATCCCCAGTGGTGCCAGTGCACTCTCTGGACGCACTGCAGTGCATCCCCAGAGGCGCCAGTGCACTCTCTGGACTCACTGCACTGCATCCCATTGGTGCTAGTGCACTCTCTGGACTCACTGCACTGCATCCCCAGTGGTGCCAGTGCACTCTCTGGACTCACTGCACTGCATCCCCTGTGGGGCCAGTGCACTCTCTGGACTCACTGCACTGCATCCCCAGTGGTGCCAGGGCACTCTCTGGACTCACTGCACTGCATCGCCTGTGGTCCCTGTGCACTCTCTGCCCTCACTGCAGTGCATCCCCAGTGGTGCCAGTGCACTCTCTGCACTCACTGCAGTGCATCCCCAGTGGTGCCAGTGCAATCTCTGGGCTCACTGCACTGCATCCCCAGTGGTGCAAGTGCACTCTCTGGACTCACTGCACTGCATCACCAGTGGTGCCAGTGCACTCTCTGGACTCACTGCACTTCATCCCCAGTGGTGCCAGTGCACTCTCTGGACTCACTGCACTGCATCACCATTGGTGCCAGGGCACTCTCCGGACTCACTGCACTGCATTCCCAGTGGTGCCACTGCACTCTCTGGACTCACTTCACTGCATCACCATTGGTGCCAGTGCACTCTCCGGACTCACTGCAGTGCATCCCCAGTGGTGCCAGTGCACTCTCTGGAATCACTGCAGTGCATCCCAAGTGGTGCCAGTGCACTCTCTGGACTCACTGCACTGCATCCCCAGTGGTGCCAGTGCACTCTCTGGACTCACTGCATTTCATCCCCAGTGGTGCCACTGCACTCTCTGGACTCACTGCACTGCATCACCATTGGTGCCAGTGCACTCTCCGGACTCACTGCAGTGCATCCCCAGTGGTGCCAGTGCACTCTCTGGACTCACTGCACTGCATCCCCAGTGGTGCCAGTGCACTCTCTGGACGCACTGCAGTGCATCCCCAGAGGCGCCAGTGCACTCTCTGGACTCACTGCACTGCATCCCATTGGTGCTAGTGCACTCTCTGGACTCACTGCACTGCATCCCCAGTGGTGCCAGTGCACTCTCTGGACTCACTGCACTGCATCCCCTGTGGGGCCAGTGCACTCTCTGGACTCACTGCACTGCATCCCCAGTGGTGCCAGGGCACTCTCTGGACTCACTGCACTGCATCGCCTGTGGTCCCTGTGCACTCTCTGCCCTCACTGCAGTGCATCCCCAGTGGTGCCAGTGCACTCTCTGCACTCACTGCAGTGCATCCCCAGTGGTGCCAGTGCAATCTCTGGGCTCACTGCACTGCATCTCCAGTGGTGCCAGTGCACTCTCTGGACTCACTGCACTGCATCCCCAGTGGTGACAGTGCACTCTCTGGACTCACTGCACTGCATCCCCAGTGCTGACAGTGCACTCTCTGGACTCACTGCAGTGCATCCCCAGTAGTGCCAGTGCACTCTCTGGACTCACTGCGCTGCATCCCCAGTGGTGCCAGTGCACTCTCTGGACTCACTGCACTGCATCCCCAGTGGTGCCAGTACACTCTCTGCACTCACTGCACTGCATCCCCAGTGGTGCCAGGGCACTCTCCGGACTCACTGCACTGCATTCCCAGTGGTGCCAGTGCACTCTTTCGAGTCACTGCAGTGCATCCCCAGTGGTGCCAGTGCACTCTCTGGACTCACTGCAGTGCATCCCCAGTGGTGCCAGTGCACTCTCTGGACTCACTGCAGTGCATCCCCAGTGGTGCCCGTGCACTCTCTGGACTCACTGCAGTGCATCCCCAGTGGTGCCAGTGCACTCTCTGGACTCACTGCATTGCATCCCCAGTGGTGCCAGTGCACACTCTGCACTCACTGCAGTGCATCCCCAGTGGTGCCAGTGCACTCTCTGGAGTCACTGCACTGCATCCCCAGTGGTGCCTGTGCAGTCTCTGGACTCAGTGCACTCCAACCCCACTGGTGCCAGTCCACTCTCTGGACTCACTGCACTGCATCCCCAGTGGTGCCAGTGGACTCTCTGCACTCATGCACTGCATACCCAGTGGTGCCAGTGCCCTCTTTGGACTCACTGCACTGCATGAACAGTGGTGCCAGTGCACTCTCTGGACTCACTGCACTGCATCCCCAGTGGTCCCAGTGTAGTCTCTGGACTCACTGTAGTGCATCCCCAGTGGTGCCAGTGCAATCTCAGGACTCACTGCAGTGCAGCTCCAGTTGGTGCCAGTGCAGTCTCTGGACTCACTGCACTGCATCCCCAGTGGTGCCAGTGCACTCTCTGGACTCACTGCAGTGCATCCCCAGTGGTGCCAGTGCACTGTCTGGAGTCACTGCAGTGTATCCCCAGTGGTGCCAGTGCACTCTCTGGACTCACTGAACTGCATCCCCAGTGGTGTCAGAGCACTCTCTGGACTCACTGCAGTGCATCTCCAGTGCTGCCAGTGCACTCTCTGGACTCAGTGTACTGCATCGCCAGTGGTGCCAGTGCACTCTCTGGACTCACTGCACTGCATCACCAGTGGTGCCAGTGCACTCTCTGGACTCAGTGCACTGCATCCCCAGTGGTGCCAGTGCACTCTTTCGAGTCACTGCAGTGCATCCCCAGTGGTGCCAGTGCACTCTCTGGACTCACTGCACTGCATCCCCAGTGGTGCCACTGCACTCTCTGGACTCACTGCACTGCATCACCATTGGTGCCAGGGCACTCTCCGGACTCACTGCAGTGCATCCCCAGTGGTGCCAGTGCACTCTTTCGAGTCACTGCAGTGCATCCCCAGTGGTGCCAGTGCACTCTCTGGACTCTCTGCACTGCATCCCCAGTGGTGCCAGTGCACTCTCTGGACTCACTGCACTGCATCCCCAGTGGTGCCACTGCACTCTCTGGACTCACTGCACTGCATCACCATTGGTGCCAGGGCACTCTCCGGACTCACTGCAGTGCATCCGCAGTGGTGCCAGTGCACTCTCTGGACTCACTGCACTGCATCCCCAGTGGTGCCAGTGCACTCTCTGGAGTCACTGCAGTGTATCCCCAGTGGTGCCAGTGCACTCTCTGGACTCACTGAACTGCATCCCCAGTGGTGCCAGAGCACTCTCTGGACTCACTGCAGTGCATCCCCAGTGCTGCCAGTGCACTCTCTGTACTCACTGCACTGCATCGCCAGTGGTGCCAGTGCACTCTCTGGACTCACTGCACTGCATCACCAGTGGTGCCAGTGCACTCTCTGGACTCAGTGCACTGCATCCCCAGTGGTGCCAGTGCACTCTCTGGACTCACTGCATTGCATCCCCAGTGGTGCCAGTGCACTCTCTGGACTCACTGCACTGCATCCCCAGTGGTGCCACTGCACTCTCTGGACTCACTGCACTGCATCACCATTGGTGCCAGGGCACTCTCCGGACTCACTGCAGTGCATCCGCAGTGGTGCCAGTGCACTCTTTCCAGTCACTGCACTGCATCCCCAGTGGTGCCAGTGCACTCTCTGGACTCAGAGCACTGCATCCCCAGTGGTGCCAGTGCACTCTCTGTACTCACTGCATTGCATCCCCAGTGGTGCCACTGCACTCTCTGGACTCACTGCACTGCATCCCCTGTGGTGCCACTGCACTCTCTGGACTCACTGCACTGCATCACCATTGGTGCCAGGGCACTCTCCGGACTCACTGCAGTGCATCCGCAGTGGTGCCAGTGCACTCTTTCGAGTCACTGCAGTGCATCCCCAGTGGTGCCAGTGCACTCTCTGGACTCACTGCACTGCATCCCCAGTGGTGCCAGTGCACTCTCTGGACTCACTGCAGTGCATCCCCAGTGGTGCCAGTGCACTCTCTGGACTCACTGCAGTGCATCCCCAGTGGTGCCAGTGCACTCTCTGGACTCACAGCACTGCATCCCCAGTGGTGCCAGTGCACTCTCTGGAGTCACAGCACTGCATCAACAGTGGTGCCTCTGCACTCTCTGGAGTCACTGCACTGCATCCCCAGTGGTGCCAGTGCACTCTCTGGACTCATTGCAGTGCATCCCCAGTGGTGCCAGTGCACTCTCTGGACTCACTGCAGTGCATCCCCAGTGGTGCCAGTGCACTCTCTGGACTCACTGCAGTGCATCCCAAGTGGTGCCAGTGCACTCTCTGCACTCACTGCACTGCATCCCCAGTGGTGCCAGTGCACTCTCCGGAATCACTGCAGTGCATCCCCAGTGGTGCCAGTACACTCTCTGGACTCACTGCACTGCATCCACAGTGGTGCCAGTGCACTCTCTGGACTCACTGCATTGCATCCCCAGTGGTGCCAGTGCACTCTCTGGACTCACTGCAGTGCATCCCCAGTGGTGCCAGTGTAATCTCTGGGCTCACCGGGGTGCATCCCCAGTGGTGCCAGTGCACTCTCTGGACTCACTGCACTGCATCCCCAGTGGTGCCAGTGCACTCTGTGGACTCACTGCACTGCATCCCCAGTGTTGCCAGTGCACTCTCTGGAGTCACTGCACTGCATCCCCAGTGGTGCCAGTGCACTCTCTGGACTAACTGCACTGCATCCCCAGTGGTTTCAGTGCACTCTCTGGAGTCGCAGCACTGCATCAACAGTGGTGCCTCTGCACTCTCTGGAGTCACTGCACTGCATCCCCAGTGCTGCCAGTGCACTCTCTGGACTCACTGCAGTGCATCCCCAGTGGTGCCAGTGCACTCTCTGGACTCACTGCAGTGCATCCCCAGTGGTGCCAGTGCACTCTCTGCACTCACTGCACTGCATCACCAGTGGTGCCAGTGCACTCTCTGGACTCACTGCACTTCATCCCCAGTGGTGCCAGTGCACTCTCTGTAATCACTGCATTGCATCCCCAGTGGTGCCAGTGCACTCTCTGGACTCACTGCACTGCATCCCCAGTGGTGCCAGTGCACTCTCTGGACTCACTGCACTGCATCACCGTTGGTGCCAGGGCACTCTCCGGACTCACTGCAGTGCATCCGCAGTGGTGCCAGTGCACTCTTTCGGGTCACTGCAGTGCATCCCCAGTGGTGCCAGTGCACTCTCTGGACTCACTGCACTGCATCCCCAGTGGTGCCAGTGCACTCTCTGCACTCACTGCACTGCATCCCCAGTGGTGCCACTGCACTCTCTGGACTCACTGCACTGCATCACCATTGGTGCCAGGGCACTCTCCGGACTCACTGCAGTGCATCCGCAGTGGTGCCAGTGCACTCTTTCGAGTCACTGCACTGCATACCCATTACTGCCAGTGCATTCTCTGGACTCATTGCAGTGCATCCCCAGTGGTGCCAGTGAACTCTCTGGACTCACTGCACTGCATCCCCAGTGCTGACAGTGCACTCTCTGGACTCACTGCACTGCATCCCCAGTGGTGCCAGTGCACTCTCTGGACTCACTGCAGTGCATCCCCAGTGGTGCCAGTGCACTGTCTGGAGTCACTGCAGTGTATCCCCAGTGGTGCCAGAGCACTCTCTGGACTCACTGCACTGCATCCCCAGTGCTGCCAGTGCACTCTCTGGACTCAGTGTACTGCATCGCCAGTGGTGCCAGTGCACTCTCTGGACTCACTGCACTGCATCACCAGTGGTGCCAGTGCACTCTCTGGACTCAGTGCACTGCATCCCCAGTGGTGCCAGTGCACTCTCTGGACTCACTGCATTGCATCCCCAGTGGTGCCAGTGCACTCTCTGGACTCACTGCACTGCATCCCCAGTGGTGCCACTGCACTCTCTGGACTCACGGCACTGCATCACCATTGGTGCCAGGGCACTCTCCGGACTCACTGCAGTGCATCCCCAGTGGTGCCAGTGCACTCTTTCGAGTCACTGCAGTGCATCCCCAGTGGTGCCAGTGCACTCTCTGGACTCACTGCACTGCATCCCCAGTGGTGCCAGTGCACTCTCTGGACTCACTGCACTGCATCCCCAGTGGTGCCACTGCACTCTCTGGACTCACTGCACTGCATCACCATTGGTGCCAGGGCACTCTCCGGACTCACTGCAGTGCATCCGCAGTGGTGCCAGTGCACTCTCTGGACTCACTGCACTGCATCCCCAGTGGTGCCAGTGCACTCTCTGGAGTCACTGCAGTGTATCCCCAGTGGTGCCAGTGCACTCTCTGGACTCACTGAACAGCATCCCCAGTGGTGCCAGAGCACTCTCTGGACTCACTGCAGTGCATCCCCAGTGCTGCCAGTGCACTCTCTGTACTCACTGCACTGCATCGCCAGTGGTGCCAGTGCACTCTCTGGACTCACTGCACTGCATCACCAGTGGTGCCAGTGCACTCTCTGGACTCAGTGCACTGCATCCCCAGTGGTGCCAGTGCACTCTCTGGACTCACTGCATTGCATCCCCAGTGGTGCCAGTGCACTCTCTGGACTCACTGCACTGCATCCCCAGTGGTGCCACTGCACTCTCTGGACTCACTGCACTGCATCACCATTGGTGCCAGGGCACTCTCCGGACTCACTGCAGTGCATCCGCAGTGGTGCCAGTGCACTCTTTCCAGTCACTGCACTGCATCCCCAGTGGTGCCAGTGCACTCTCTGGACTCAGAGCACTGCATCCCCAGTGGTGCCAGTGCACTCTCTGTACTCACTGCATTGCATCCCCAGTGGTGCCACTGCACTCTCTGGACTCACTGCACTGCATCCCCTGTGGTGCCACTGCACTCTCTGGACTCACTGCACTGCATCACCATTGGTGCCAGGGCACTCTCCGGACTCACTGCAGTGCATCCGCAGTGGTGCCAATGCACTCTTTCGAGTCACTGCAGTGCATCCCCAGTGGTGCCAGTGCACTCTCTGGACTCACTGCACTGCATCCCCAGTGGTGCCAGTGCACTCTCTGGACTCACTGCAGTGCATCCCCAGTGGTGCCAGTGCACTCTCTGGACTCACTGCAGTGCATCCCCAGTGGTGCCAGTGCACTCTCTGGACTCACAGCACTGCATCCCCAGTGGTGCCAGTGCACTCTCTGGAGTCACAGCACTGCATCAACAGTGGTGCCTCTGCACTCTCTGGAGTCACTGCACTGCATCCCCAGTGGTGCCAGTGCACTCTCTGGACTCATTGCAGTGCATCCCCAGTGGTGCCAGTGCACTCTCTGGACTCACTGCAGTGCATCCCCAGTGGTGCCAGTGCACTCTCTGGACTCACTGCAGTGCATCCCAAGTGGTGCCAGTGCACTCTCTGCACTCACTGCAGTGCATCCCCAGTGGTGCCAGTGCACTCTCCGGAATCACTGCAGTGCATCCCCAGTGGTGCCAGTGCACTCTCTGGACTCACTGCACTGCATCCACAGTGGTGCCAGTGCACTCTCTGGACTCACTGCATTGCATCCCCAGTGGTGCCAGTGCACTCTCTGGACTCACTGCAGTGCATCCCCAGTGGTGCCAGTGTAATCTCTGGGCTCACCGGGGTGCATCCCCAGTGGTGCCAGTGCACTCTCTGGACTCACTGCACTGCATCCCCAGTGGTGCCAGTGCACTCTGTGGACTCACTGCACTGCATCCCCAGTGTTGCCAGTGCACTCTCTGGAGTCACTGCACTGCATCCCCAGTGGTGCCAGTGCACTCTCTGGACTAACTGCACTGCATCCCCAGTGGTTTCAGTGCACTCTCTGGAGTCGCAGCACTGCATCAACAGTGGTGCCTCTGCACTCTCTGGAGTCACTGCACTGCATCCCCAGTGCTGCCAGTGCACTCTCTGGACTCACTGCAGTGCATCCCCAGTGGTGCCAGTGCACTCTCTGGACTCACTGCAGTGCATCCCCAGTGGTGCCAGTGCACTCTCTGCACTCACTGCACTGCATCACCAGTGGTGCCAGTGCACTCTCTGGACTCACTGCACTTCATCCCCAGTGGTGCCAGTGCACTCTCTGTAATCACTGCATTGCATCCCCAGTGGTGCCAGTGCACTCTCTGGACTCACTGCACTGCAACCCCAGTGGTGCCACTGCACTCTCTGGACTCACTGCACTGCATCACCATTGGTGCCAGGGCACTCTCCGGACTCACTGCAGTGCATCCCCAGTGGTGCCAGTGCACTCTTTCGAGTCACTGCAGTGCATCCCCAGTGGTGCCAGTGCACTCTCTGGACTCACTGCACTGCATCCCCAGTGGTGCCAGTGCACTCTCTGGACTCACTGCACTGCATCCCCAGTGGTGCCACTGCACTCTCTGGACTCACTGCAGTGCATCCGCAGTGGTGCCAGTGCACTCTCTGGACTCACTGCACTGCATCCCCAGTGGTGCCAGTGCACTCTCTGGAGTCACTGCAGTGTATCCCCAGTGGTGCCAGTGCACTCTCTGGACTCACTGAACTGCATCCCCAGTGGTGCCAGAGCACTCTCTGGACTCACTGCAGTGCATCCCCAGTGCTGCCAGTGCACTCTCTGTACTCACTGCACTGCATCGCCAGTGGTGCCAGTGCACTCTCTGGACTCACTGCACTGCATCACCAGTGGTGCCAGTGCACTCTCTGGACTCAGTGCACTGCATCCCCAGTGGTGCCAGTGCACTCTCTGGACTCACTGCATTGCATCCCCAGTGGTGCCAGTGCACTCTCTGGACTCACTGCACTGCATCCCCAGTGGTGCCACTGCACTCTCTGGACTCACTGCACTGCATCACCATTGGTGCCAGGGCACTCTCCGGACTCACTGCAGTGCATCCGCAGTGGTGCCAGTGCACTCTTTCCAGTCACTGCACTGCATCCCCAGTGGTGCCAGTGCACTCTCTGGACTCAGAGCACTGCATCCCCAGTGGTGCCAGTGCACTCTCTGTACTCACTGCATTGCATCCCCAGTGGTGCCACTGCACTCTCTGGACTCACTGCACTGCATCCCCTGTGGTGCCACTGCACTCTCTGGACTCACTGCACTGCATCACCATTGGTGCCAGGGCACTCTCCGGACTCACTGCAGTGCATCCGCAGTGGTGCCAGTGCACTCTTTCGAGTCACTGCAGTGCATCCCCAGTGGTGCCAGTGCACTCTCTGGACTCACTGCACTGCATCCCCAGTGGTGCCAGTGCACTCTCTGGACTCACTGCAGTGCATCCCCAGTGGTGCCAGTGCACTCTCTGGACTCACTGCACTGCATCCCCAGTGGTGCCAGTGCACTCTCTGGACTCACAGCACTGCATCCCCAGTGGTGCCAGTGCACTCTCTGGAGTCACAGCACTGCATCAACAGTGGTGCCTCTGCACTCTCTGGAGTCACTGCACTGCATCCCCAGTGGTGCCAGTGCACTCTCTGGACTCATTGCAGTGCATCCCCAGTGGTGCCAGTGCACTCTCTGGACTCACTGCAGTGCATCCCCAGTGGTGCCAGTGCACTCTCTGGACTCACTGCAGTGCATCCCAAGTGGTGCCAGTGCACTCTCTGCACTCACTGCACTGCATCCCCAGTGGTGCCAGTGCACTCTCCGGAATCACTGCAGTGCATCCCCAGTGGTGCCAGTGCACTCTCTGGACTCACTGCACTGCATCCACAGTGGTGCCAGTGCACTCTCTGGACTCACTGCATTGCATCCCCAGTGGTGCCAGTGCACTCTCTGGACTCACTGCAGTGCATCCCCAGTGGTGCCAGTGTAATCTCTGGGCTCACCGGGGTGCATCCCCAGTGGTGCCAGTGCACTCTCTGGACTCACTGCACTGCATCCCCAGTGGTGCCAGTGCACTCTGTGGACTCACTGCACTGCATCCCCAGTGTTGCCAGTGCACTCTCTGGAGTCACTGCACTGCATCCCCAGTGGTGCCAGTGCACTCTCTGGACTAACTGCACTGCATCCCCAGTGGTTTCAGTGCACTCTCTGGAGTCGCAGCACTGCATCAACAGTGGTGCCTCTGCACTCTCTGGAGTCACTGCACTGCATCCCCAGTGCTGCCAGTGCACTCTCTGGACTCACTGCAGTGCATCCCCAGTGGTGCCAGTGCACTCTCTGGACTCACTGCAGTGCATCCCCAGTGGTGCCAGTGCACTCTCTGCACTCACTGCACTGCATCACCAGTGGTGCCAGTGCACTCTCTGGACTCACTGCACTTCATCCCCAGTGGTGCCAGTGCACTCTCTGTAATCACTGCATTGCATCCCCAGTGGTGCCAGTGCACTCTCTGGACTCACTGCACTGCATCCCCAGTGGTGCCACTGCACTCTCTGGACTCACTGCACTGCATCACCGTTGGTGCCAGGGCACTCTCCGGACTCACTGCAGTGCATCCGCAGTGGTGCCAGTGCACTCTTTCGAGTCACTGCAGTGCATCCCCAGTGGTGCCAGTGCACTCTCTGGACTCACTGCACTGCATCCCCAGCGGTGCCAGTGCACTCTCTGCACTCACTGCACTGCATCCCCAGTGGTGCCACTGCACTCTCTGGACTCACTGCACTGCATCACCATTGGTGCCAGGGCACTCTCCGGACTCACTGCAGTGCATCCGCAGTGGTGCCAGTGCACTCTTTCGAGTCACTGCACTGCATACCCATTACTGCCAGTGCATTCTCTGGACTCATTACAGTGCATCCCCAGTGGTGCCAGTGAACTCTCTGGACTCACTGCACTGCATCACCAGTGCTGACAGTGCACTCTCTGGACTCAGTGCACTGCATCCCCAGTGCTGACAGTGCACTCTCTGGACTCACTGCAGTGCATCCCCAGTGCTGACAGTGCACTCTCTGGACTCACTGCACTGCATCCCCAGTGGTGCCAGTGCACTCTCCGGACTCACTGCACTGCATCCCCAGTGGTGCCAGTGCACTCTCTGCACTCACTGCACTGCATCCCCGGTGTTCCCAGAGCACTCTCTGGACTCACCAAGGTGCATCCCCAGTGGTGCCAGTGTACTCTCTGGACTCACCACACTGCATCCCCAGTGGTGCCAGTGCACTCTCTGGACTAACTGCAGTGCAGCCCCTGAGGTGCCAGTGTACTCTCTGGACTCACTGCACTGCATCCCCAGTGGTGACAGTGCACTCTCTGGAATCACTGCAGTGCATCCCCTGTGGTGCCATTGCACTCTCTGGACTCACTGCACTGCATCCCCATTGGTGCCTGTGCACTCTCTTGAGTCACGCACTGCATCCCCAGTGGAGCCAGTGCACTCTATGGACTAACTGCACTGCATACCCAGTGGTGCCTGTGCACTCTTTGGACTCACTGCACTGCATCCCCAGTGGTGCCAGTGCACTCTCTGGACTCACTGCACTGCATCCCCAGTGTTTTCAGTGCACTCTCTGGATCACTGCACTGCATCACCATTGGTGCCAGGGCACTCCCCGGACTCACTGCAGTGCATCCCCAGTGGTGCCAGTGCACTCTTTCGAGTCACTGCACTGCATCCCCAGTGGTGCCAGTGCATTCTCTGGACTCACTGCAGTGCATCCCCATTGGTGCCAGTGCAGTCTCTGGAGTCACTGCAGTGCATCCCCAGTGGTGCCAGTGCACTCTCTGGACTCACTGCACTGCATCCCCAGTGCTGACAGTGCACTCTCTGGACTCACTGCACTGCATCCCCAGTGGTGCCAGTGCACTCTCTGGACTCACTGCAGTGCATCCCCTTTTGTGCCAGTGCACTCTCTGGACTCACGGCACTGCATCCCCAGTGGTGCCAGTGCACTCTCTGGACTCACTGCACTGCATCCCCAGTGGTGCCAGTGCACTCTCTGGACTCACTGCAGTGCATCCCCAGTGGTGCCAGTGCACTCTCTGGACTCACTGCACTGCATCCCCAGTGCTGACAGTGCACTCTCTGGACTCACTGCACTGCATCACAAGTCGTGGCAGTGTACTCTCTGGACTCACTGCACTGCATCCCCAGTGGAGACAGTGCACTCTCTGTAGTCACTGCGCTGCATCCCCAGTGGTTCCAGGGCACTCTCTCGACTCACTGCACTGCAACTCCAGTGGTCCAGTGCACTCTCTGGACTCACTGCACTGCATCCCCAGTGGTGCCAGTGCACTCTCTGGAGTCACTGCGCTGCATCCCCAGTGGTGCCAGTTCCCTCTGTGGACTCACTGCACTACATCACCTGTGGGGCCAGTGCACTCTCTGGACTCACTGCAGTGCATCCCCAGTGGTGCGAGTGCACTCTCTGGACTCACCGGGGTGCATCCCCAGTGGTGCCAGTGCACTCTCTGGACTCACTGCAGTGCATCCCCAGTGGTGCCAGTGCACTCTCTGGACTCACTGCACTGCATCCCCAGTGGTGCCAGTGCACTCTCTGGAGTCACTGCACTGCATCCCCAGTGGTGCCAGTGCACTCTCTGGACTCACTGCACTGCATCCCCAGTGGTGCCACTGCACTCTCTGGACTCACTGCACTGCATCACCATTGGTGCCAGGGCACTCTCCGGACTCACTGCAGTGCATCCCCAGTGGTGCCAGTGCACTCTTTCGAGTCACTGCAGTGCATCCCCAGTGGTGCCAGTGCACTCTCTGGACTCACTGCACTGCATCCCCAGTGGTGCCAGTGCACTCTCTGGACTCACTGCACTGCATCCCCAGTGGTGCCACTGCACTCTCTGGACTCACTGCACTGCATCACCATTGGTGCCAGGGCACTCTCCGGACTCACTGCAGTGCATCCGCAGTGGTGCCAGTGCACTCTCTGGACTCACTGCACTGCATCCCCAGTGGTGCCAGTGCACTCTCTGGAGTCACTGCAGTGTATCCCCAGTGGTGCCAGTGCACTCTCTGGACTCACTGAACTGCATCCCCAGTGGTGCCAGAGCACTCTCTGGACTCACTGCAGTGCATCCCCAGTGCTGCCAGTGCACTCTCTGTACTCACTGCACTGCATCGCCAGTGGTGCCAGTGCACTCTCTGGACTCACTGCACTGCATCACCAGTGGTGCCAGTGCACTCTCTGGACTCAGTGCACTGCATCCCCAGTGGTGCCAGTGCACTCTCTGGACTCACTGCATTGCATCCCCAGTGGTGCCAGTGCACTCTCTGGACTCACTGCACTGCATCCCCAGTGGTGCCACTGCACTCTCTGGACTCACTGCACTGCATCACCATTGGTGCCAGGGCACTCTCCGGACTCACTGCAGTGCATCCGCAGTGGTGCCAGTGCACTCTTTCCAGTCACTGCACTGCATCCCCAGTGGTGCCAGTGCACTCTCTGGACTCAGAGCACTGCATCCCCAGTGGTGCCAGTGCACTCTCTGTACTCACTGCATTGCATCCCCAGTGGTGCCACTGCACTCTCTGGACTCACTGCACTGCATCCCCTGTGGTGCCACTGCACTCTCTGGACTCACTGCACTGCATCACCATTGGTGCCAGGGCACTCTCCGGACTCACTGCAGTGCATCCGCAGTGGTGCCAGTGCACTCTTTCGAGTCACTGCAGTGCATCCCCAGTGGTGCCAGTGCACTCTCTGGACTCACTGCACTGCATCCCCAGTGGTGCCAGTGCACTCTCTGGACTCACTGCAGTGCATCCCCAGTGGTGCCAGTGCACTCTCTGGACTCACTGCAGTGCATCCCCAGTGGTGCCAGTGCACTCTCTGGACTCACAGCACTGCATCCCCAGTGGTGCCAGTGCACTCTCTGGAGTCACAGCACTGCATCAACAGTGGTGCCTCTGCACTCTCTGGAGTCACTGCACTGCATCCCCAGTGGTGCCAGTGCACTCTCTGGACTCATTGCAGTGCATCCCCAGTGGTGCCAGTGCACTCTCTGGACTCACTGCAGTGCATCCCCAGTGGTGCCAGTGCACTCTCTGGACTCACTGCAGTGCATCCCAAGTGGTGCCAGTGCACTCTCTGCACTCACTGCACTGCATCCCCAGTGGTGCCAGTGCACTCTCCGGAATCACTGCAGTGCATCCCCAGTGGTGCCAGTGCACTCTCTGGACTCACTGCACTGCATCCACAGTGGTGCCAGTGCACTCTCTGGACTCACTGCATTGCATCCCCAGTGGTGCCAGTGCACTCTCTGGACTCACTGCAGTGCATCCCCAGTGGTGCCAGTGTAATCTCTGGGCTCACCGGGGTGCATCCCCAGTGGTGCCAGTGCACTCTCTGGACTCACTGCACTGCATCCCCAGTGGTGCCAGTGCACTCTGTGGACTCACTGCACTGCATCCCCAGTGTTGCCAGTGCACTCTCTGGAGTCACTGCACTGCATCCCCAGTGGTGCCAGTGCACTCTCTGGACTAACTGCACTGCATCCCCAGTGGTTTCAGTGCACTCTCTGGAGTCGCAGCACTGCATCAACAGTGGTGCCTCTGCACTCTCTGGAGTCACTGCACTGCATCCCCAGTGCTGCCAGTGCACTCTCTGGACTCACTGCAGTGCATCCCCAGTGGTGCCAGTGCACTCTCTGGACTCACTGCAGTGCATCCCCAGTGGTGCCAGTGCACTCTCTGCACTCACTGCACTGCATCACCAGTGGTGCCAGTGCACTCTCTGGACTCACTGCACTTCATCCCCAGTGGTGCCAGTGCACTCTCTGTAATCACTGCATTGCATCCCCAGTGGTGCCAGTGCACTCTCTGGACTCACTGCACTACATCCCCAGTGGTGCCACTGCACTCTCTGGACTCACTGCACTGCATCACCGTTGGTGCCAGGGCACTCTCCGGACTCACTGCAGTGCATCCGCAGTGGTGCCAGTGCACTCTTTCGAGTCACTGCAGTGCATCCCCAGTGGTGCCAGTGCACTCTCTGGACTCACTGCACTGCATCCCCAGCGGTGCCAGTGCACTCTCTGCACTCACTGCACTGCATCCCAAGTGGTGCCACTGCACTCTCTGGACTCACTGCACTGCATCACCATTGGTGCCAGGGCACTCTCCGGACTCACTGCAGTGCATCCGCAGTGGTGCCAGTGCACTCTTTCGAGTCACTGCACTGCATACCCATTACTGCCAGTGCATTCTCTGGACTCATTACAGTGCATCCCCAGTGGTGCCAGTGAACTCTCTGGACTCACTGCACTGCATCACCAGTGCTGACAGTGCACTCTCTGGACTCAGTGCACTGCATCCCCAGTGCTGACAGTGCACTCTCTGGACTCACTGCAGTGCATCCCCAGTGCTGACAGTGCACTCTCTGGACTCACTGCACTGCATCCCCAGTGGTGCCAGTGCACTCTCCGGACTCACTGCACTGCATCCCCAGTGGTGCCAGTGCACTCTCTGCACTCACTGCACTGCATCCCCGGTGTTCCCAGAGCACTCTCTGGACTCACCAAGGTGCATCCCCAGTGGTGCCAGTGTACTCTCTGGACTCACTGCAGTGCATCCCCAGTGGTGCCAGTGCACTCTCTGGACTAACTGCAGTGCAGCCCCTGAGGTGCCAGTGTACTCTCTGGACTCACTGCACTGCATCCCCAGTGGTGACAGTGCACTCTCTGGAATCACTGCAGTGCATCCCCTGTGGTGCCATTGCACTCTCTGGACTCACTGCACTGCATCCCCATTGGTGCCTGTGCACTCTCTTGAGTCACGCACTGCATCCCCAGTGGAGCCAGTGCACTCTATGGACTAACTGCACTGCATACCCAGTGGTGCCTGTGCACTCTTTGGACTCACTGCACTGCATCCCCAGTGGTGCCAGTGCACTCTCTGGACTCACTGCACTGCATCCCCAGTGTTTTCAGTGCACTCTCTGGATCACTGCACTGCATCACCATTGGTGCCAGGGCACTCCCCGGACTCACTGCAGTGCATCCCCAGTGGTGCCAGTGCACTCTTTCGAGTCACTGCACTGCATCCCCAGTGGTGCCAGTGCATTCTCTGGACTCACTGCAGTGCATCCCCATTGGTGCCAGTGCAGTCTCTGGAGTCACTGCAGTGCATCCCCAGTGGTGCCAGTGCACTCTCTGGACTCACTGCACTGCATCCCCAGTGCTGACAGTGCACTCTCTGGACTCACTGCACTGCATCCCCAGTGGTGCCAGTGCACTCTCTGGACTCACTGCAGTGCATCCCCTTTTGTGCCAGTGCACTCTCTGGACTCACGGCACTGCATCCCCAGTGGTGCCAGTGCACTCTCTGGACTCACTGCACTGCATCCCCAGTGGTGCCAGTGCACTCTCCGGACTCACTGCACTGCATCCCCAGTGCTGACAGTGCACTCTCTGGACTCACTGCACTGCATCACAAGTCGTGGCAGTGTACTCTCTGGACTCACTGCACTGCATCCCCAGTGGAGACAGTGCACTCTCTGTAGTCACTGCGCTGCATACCCAGTGGTTCCAGGGCACTCTCTCGACTCACTGCACTGCAACTCCAGTGGTCCAGTGCACTCTCTGGACTCACTGCACTGCATCCCCAGTGGTGCCAGTGCACTCTCTGGAGTCACTGCGCTGCATCCCCAGTGGTGCCAGTTCCCTCTGTGGACTCACTGCACTACATCACCTGTGGGGCCAGTGCACTCTCTGGACTCACTGCAGTGCATCCCCAGTGGTGCGAGTGCACTCTCTGGACTCACCGGGGTGCATCCCCAGTGGTGCCAGTGCACTCTCTGGACTCACTGCAGTGCATCCCCAGTGGTGCCAGTGCACTCTCTGGACTCACTGCACTGCATCCCCAGTGGTGCCAGTGCACTCTCTGGAGTCACTGCACTGCATCCCCAGTGGTGCCAGTGCACTCTCTGGACTCACTGCACTGCATCCCCAGTGGTGCCAGTGCACTCTCTGGACGCACTGCAGTGCATCCCCAGTGGCCCCAGTGCACTCTCTGGACTCACTGCACTGCATCCCATTGGTGCTAGTGCACTCTCTGGACTCACTGCACTGCATCCCCAGTGGTGCCAGTGCACTCTCTGCACTCACTGCACTGCATCCCCAGTTGTGCCAGTGCACTCTCTGGACTCACTGCATTGCATCCCCAGTGGTGCCAGTGCACTCTCTGGACTCACTGCAGTGCTTCCGCACTGGTGCCAGTGCACTCTCTGCACTCACTGCACTGCATCAACAGTGGTGCCTCTGCACTCTCTGGAGTCACTGCACTGCATCCCCAGTGGTGCCAGTGCACTCTCTGGACTCACTGCACTGCATCCCCAGTGGTGCCAGTGCACTCTCTGGACTCAGTGCACTGCATCCCCAGTGGTGCCAGTGCACTCTCTGGACTCACTGCACTGCATCACCATTGGTGCCAGGGCACTCTCCGGACTCACTGCAGTGCATCCGCAGTGGTGCCAGTGCACTCTTTCGAGTCACTACACTGCATCCCCAGTGGTGCCAGTGCACTCTCTGGACTCAGAGCACTGCATCCCCAGTGGTGCCAGTGCACTCTCTGGACTCACTGCATTGCATCCCCAGTGGTGCCAGTGCACTCTCTGGACTCACTGCACTGCATCCCCTGTGGTGCCACTGCACTCTCTGGACTCACTGCACTGCATCACCATTGGTGCCAGGGCACTCTCCGGACTCACTGCAGTGCATCCGCAGTGGTGCCAGTGCACTCTTTCGAGTCACTGCAGTGCATCCCCAGTGGTGCCAGTGCACTCTCTGGACTCACTGCACTGCATCCCCAGTGGTGCCAGTGCACTCTCTGGACTCACTGCAGTGCATCCCCAGTGGTGCCAGTGCACTCTCTGGACTCACTGCAGTGCATCCCCAGTGGTGCCAGTGCACTCTCTGGACTCACAGCACTGCATCCCCAGTGGTGCCAGTGCACTCTCTGGACTCACTGCACTGCATCCCTAGTGGTGCCTCTGCACTCTCTGGAGTCACTGCACTGCATCCCCAGTGGTGCCAGTGCACTCTCTGGACTCATTGCAGTGCATCCCCAGTGGTGCCAGTGCACTCTCTGGACTCACTGCAGTGCATCCCCAGTGGTGCAAGTGCACTCTCTGGACTCACTGCAGTGCATCCCAAGTGGTGCCAGTGCACTCTCTGGACTCACTGCACTGCATCCCCAGTGGTGCCAGTGCACTTTCCGGAATCACTGCAGTGCATCCCCAGTGGTGCCAGTGCACTCTCTGGACTCACTGCACTGCATCCACAGTGGTGCCAGTGCACTCTCTGGACTCACTGCATTGCATCCCCAGTGGTGCCAGTGCACTCTCTGGACTCACTGCAGTGCATCCCCAGTGGTGCCAGTGTAATCTCTGGGCTCACCGGGGTGCATCCCCAGTGGTGCCAGTGCACTCTCTGGACTCACTGCACTGCATCCCCAGTGGTGCCAGTGCACTCTCTGGACTCACTGCACTGCATCCCCAGTGTTGCCAGTGCACTCTCTGGAGTCACTGCACTGCATCCCCAGTGGTGCCAGTGCACTCTCTGGACTCACTGAACTGGAACCCCAGTGGTGCCAGTGCACTCTCTGGACTCACTGCAGTGCACCCCCACTGGTGCCAGTGCACTCTCTGGACTCACTGCACTGCATCCCCAATGGTGCCAGTGCACTCTCTGGACTCACTGCACTGCATCCCCAAGGTGCCAGTGCACTCTCTGGACTCAACTGCACTGCATCCCCAGTGCTGCCAGTGCACTCTCTGGACTCACTGCAGTGCATCCCCAGTGGTGCCAGTGCACTCTCTGGACTCACTGCACTGCATCCCCAGTGGTGCCAGTGCACTCTCTGGACTCACTGCACTTCATCCCCAGTGGTGCCAGTGCACTCTCTGGACTCACTGCATTGCATCCCCAGTGGTGCCAGTGCACTCTCTGGACTCACTGCACTGCATCCCCAGTGGTGCCAGTGTACTCTCTGCACTCACTGCACTGCATCCCCAGTGTTCCCAGAGCACTCTCTGGACTCACTGCAGTGCATCCCCAGTGGTGCCAGTGCACTCTCTGGACTCACTGCAGTGCATCCCCAGTGGTGCCAGTGCACTCTCTGGACTCACTGCACTGCATCCCCAGTGGTGCCACTGCACTCTCTGGACTCACTGCACTGCATCACCATTGGTGCCAGGGCACTCTCCGGACTCACTGCAGTGCATCCGCAGTGGTGCCAGTGCACTCTTTCGAGTCACTGCACTGCATCCCCATTACTGCCAGTGCATTCTCTGGACTCATTGCAGTGCATCCCCAGTGGTGCCAGTGCACTCTCTGGACTCACTGCACTGCATCCCCAGTGGTGCCTGTGCAGTCTCTGGACTCACTGCACTGCATCCCCAGTGCTGACAGTGCACTCTCTGGACTCACTGCAGTGCATCCCCAGTGGTGCCAGTGCACTCTCCGGACTCACTGCACTGCATCCCCAGTGGTGCCAGTGCACTCTCTGGACTCACTGCAGTGCATCCCCAGTGGTGCCAGTGCACTCTCTGCACTCACTGCACTGCATCCCCAGTGGTGCCAGTGCACTCTCTGGACTCACTGCAGTGCATCCCCAGTGGTGCCAGTGCACTCTCTGCACTCACTGCACTGCATCCCCAGTGGTGCCAGTGTACTCTCTGCACTCACTGCACTGCATCCCCGGTGTTCCCAGAGCACTCTCTGGACTCACCAAGGTGCATCCCCAGTGGTGCCAGTGTACTCTCTGGACTCACTGCACTGCATCCCCAGTGGTGACAGTGCACTCTCTGGAATCACTGCAGTGCATCCCCTGTGGTGCCATTGCACTCTCTGGACTCACTGCAGTGCATCCCCAGTGGTGCCTGTGCACTCTCTTGAGTCACTGCACTGCATCCCCAGTGGAGCCAGTGCACTCTATAGACTAACTGCACTGCATACCCAGTGGTGCCAGTGCACTCTTTGGACTCACTGCACTGCATCCCCAGTGGTGCCAGTGCACTCTCTGGACTCACTGCAGTGCATCACCGTTGGTGCCAGGGCACTCTCCGGACTCACTGCAGTGCATCCCCAGTGGTGCCAGTGCACTCTCTGGAGTCACTGCGCTGCATCCCCAGTGGTGCGAGTTCCCTCTGTGGACTCACTGCACTACATCCCCTGTGGGGCCAGTGCACTCTCTGGACTCACTGCAGTGCATCCCCAGTGGTGCGAGTGCACTCTCTGGACTCACCGGGGTGCATCCCCAGTGGTGCCAGTGCACTCTCTGGACTCACCGGGGTGCATCCCCAGTGGTGCCAGTGCACTCTCTGGACTCACCGGGGTGCATCCCCAGTGGTGCCAGTGCACTCTGTGGACTCACTGCACTGCATCCCCAGTGTTGCCAGTGCACTCTCTGGACTCACTGCACTGCATCCCCAGTGGTGCCAGTGCACTCTCTGGACGCACTGCAGTGCATCCCCAGTGGCGACAGTGCACTCTCTGGACTCACTGCACTGCATCCCATTGGTGCTAGTGCACTCTCTGGACTCACTGCACTGCATCCCCAGTGGTGCCAGTGCACTCTCTGGACTCACTGCACTGCATCCCCAGTTGTGCCAGTGCACTCTCTGGACTCACTGCAGTGCATCCCCAGTGGTGCCAGTGCACTCTCTGGACTCACTGCAGTGCTTCCGCACTGGTGCCAGTGCACTCTCTGCACTCACTGCACTGCATCAACAGTGGTGCCTCTGCACTCTCTGGAGTCACTGCACTGCATCCCCAGTGGTGCCAGTGCATTCTCTGGACTCACTGTAGTGCATCCCCAGTGGTGCCAGTGCACTCTCTGGACTCACTGCATTGCATCCCCAGTGGTGCCAGTGCACTCTCTGGACTCACTGCACTGCATCCCCTGTGGTGCCACTGCACTCTCTGGACTCACTGCACTGCATCACCATTGGTGCCAGGGCACTCTCCGGACTCACTGCAGTGCATCCGCAGTGGTGCCAGTGCACTCTTTCGAGTCACTGCAGTGCATCCCCAGTGGTGCCAGTGCACTCTCTGGACTCACTGCACTGCATCCCCAGTGGTGCCAGTGCACTCTCTGGACTCACTGCAGTGCATCCCCAGTGGTGCCAGTGCACTCTCTGGACTCACTGCAGTGCATCCCCAGTGGTGCCAGTGCACTCTCTGGACTCACAGCACTGCATCCCCAGTGGTGCCAGTGCACTCTCTGGACTCACTGCACTGCATCCCTAGTGGTGCCTCTGCACTCTCTGGAGTCACTGCACTGCATCCCCAGTGGTGCCAGTGCACTCTCTGGACTCATTGCAGTGCATCCCCAGTGGTGCCAGTGCACTCTCTGGACTCACTGCAGTGCATCCCCAGTGGTGCAAGTGCACTCTCTGGACTCACTGCAGTGCATCCCAAGTGGTGCCAGTGCACTCTCTGGACTCACTGCACTGCATCCCCAGTGGTGCCAGTGCACTTTCCGGAATCACTGCAGTGCATCCCCAGTGGTGCCAGTGCACTCTCTGGACTCACTGCACTGCATCAACAGTGGTGCCAGTGCACTCTCTGGACTCACTGCATTGCATCCCCAGTGGTGCCAGTGCACTCTCTGGACTCACTGCAGTGCATCCCCAGTGGTGCCAGTGTAATCTCTGGGCTCACCGGGGTGCATCCCCAGTGGTGCCAGTGCACTCTCTGGACTCACTGCACTGCATCCCCAGTGGTGCCAGTGCACTCTCTGGACTCACTGCACTGCATCCCCAGTGTTGCCAGTGCACTCTCTGGAGTCACTGCACTGCATCCCCAGTGGTGCCAGTGCACTCTCTGGACTCACTGAACTGGAACCCCAGTGGTGCCAGTGCACTCTCTGGACTCACTGCAGTGCACCCCCACTGGTGCCAGTGCACTCTCTGGACTCACTGCACTGCATCCCCAATGGTGCCAGTGCACTCTCTGGACTCACTGCACTGCATCCCCAAGGTGCCAGTGCACTCTCTGGACTCAACTGCACTGCATCCCCAGTGCTGCCAGTGCACTCTCTGGACTCACTGCAGTGCATCCCCAGTGGTGCCAGTGCACTCTCTGGACTCACTGCACTGCATCCCCAGTGGTGCCAGTGCACTCTCTGGACTCACTGCACTTCATCCCCAGTGGTGCCAGTGCACTCTCTGGACTCACTGCATTGCATCCCCAGTGGTGCCAGTGCACTCTCTGGACTCACTGCACTGCATCCCCAGTGGTGCCAGTGTACTCTCTGCACTCACTGCACTGCATCCCCAGTGTTCCCAGAGCACTCTCTGGACTCACTGCAGTGCATCCCCAGTGGTGCCAGTGCACTCTCTGGACTCACTGCAGTGCATCCCCAGTGGTGCCAGTGCACTCTCTGGACTCACTGCACTGCATCCCCAGTGGTGCCACTGCACTCTCTGGACTCACTGCACTGCATCACCATTGGTGCCAGGGCACTCTCCGGACTCACTGCAGTGCATCCGCAGTGGTGCCAGTGCACTCTTTCGAGTCACTGCACTGCATCCCCATTACTGCCAGTGCATTCTCTGTACTCATTGCAGTGCATCCCCAGTGGTGCCAGTGCACTCTCTGGACTCACTGCACTGCATCCCCAGTGGTGCCTGTGCAGTCTCTGGACTCACTGCACTGCATCCCCAGTGCTGACAGTGCACTCTCTGGACTCACTGCAGTGCATCCCCAGTGGTGCCAGTGCACTCTCCGGACTCACTGCACTGCATCCCCAGTGGTGCCAGTGCACTCTCTGGACTCACTGCAGTGCATCCCCAGTGGTGCCAGTGCACTCTCTGCACTCACTGCACTGCATCCCCAGTGGTGCCAGTGCACTCTCTGGACTCACTGCAGTGCATCCCCAGTGGTGCCAGTGCACTCTCTGCACTCACTGCACTGCATCCCAAGTGGTGCCAGTGCACTCTCTGCACTCACTGCACTGCATCCCCGGTGTTCCCAGAGCACTCTCTGGACTCACCAAGGTGCATCCCCAGTGGTGCCAGTGTACTCTCTGGACTCACTGCACTGCATCCCCAGTGGTGACAGTGCACTCTCTGGAATCACTGCAGTGCATCCCCTGTGGTGCCATTGCACTCTCTGGACTCACTGCAGTGCATCCCCAGTGGTGCCTGTGCACTCTCTTGAGTCACTGCACTGCATCCCCAGTGGAGCCAGTGCACTCTATAGACTAACTGCACTGCATACCCAGTGGTGCCAGTGCACTCTTTGGACTCACTGCACTGCATCCCCAGTGGTGCCAGTGCACTCTCTGGACTCACTGCAGTGCATCACCAGTGGTGCCAGTGCACTCTCTGGACTCACTGCACTGCATCACCGTTGGTGCCAGGGCACTCTCCGGACTCACTGCAGTGCATCCCCAGTGGTGCCAGTGCACTCTCTGGAGTCACTGCGCTGCATCCCCAGTGGTGCGAGTTCCCTCTGTGGACTCACTGCACTACATCCCCTGTGGGGCCAGTGCACTCTCTGGACTCACTGCAGTGCATCCCCAGTGGTGCGAGTGCACTCTCTGGACTCACCGGGGTGCATCCCCAGTGGTGCCAGTGCACTCTCTGGACTCACCGGGGTGCATCCCCAGTGGTGCCAGTGCACTCTCTGGACTCACCGGGGTGCATCCCCAGTGGTGCCAGTGCACTCTGTGGACTCACTGCACTGCATCCCCAGTGTTGCCAGTGCACTCTCTGGACTCACTGCACTGCATCCCCAGTGGTGCCAGTGCACTCTCTGGACGCACTGCAGTGCATCCCCAGTGGCGCCAGTGCACTCTCTGGACTCACTGCACTGCATCCCATTGGTGCTAGTGCACTCTCTGGACTCACTGCACTGCATCCCCAGTGGTGCCAGTGCACTCTCTGGACTCACTGCACTGCATCCCCAGTTGTGCCAGTGCACTCTCTGGACTCACTGCAGTGCATCCCCAGTGGTGCCAGTGCACTCTCTGGACTCACTGCAGTGCTTCCGCACTGGTGCCAGTGCACTCTCTGCACTCACTGCACTGCATCAACAGTGGTGCCTCTGCACTCTCTGGAGTCACTGCACTGCATCCCCAGTGGTGCCAGTGCATTCTCTGGACTCACTGTAGTGCATCCCCAGTGGTGCCAGTGCACTCTCTGGACTCACTGCACTGCATCCCCAGTGGTGCCAGTGCACTCTCTGGACTCAGTGCACTGCATCCCCAGTGGTGCCAGTGCACTCTCTGAACTCAGTGCACTGCATCCCCAGTGGTGCCATTGCACTCTCTGAACTCAGTGCGCTGCATCCCCAATGGTGCCACTGCACTCTCTGGACTCACTGCACTGCATCCCCAGTGGTGCCAGTGCACTCTCTGAGCTCTTTGCAGTGCATCCCCAGTGGTGCCAGTGCACTCTCTGGACTCACTGCAGTGCATCACCAGTGGTGCCAGTGCACTCTTTGGAGTCACTGCACTGCATCCCCAGTGGTGCCAGTGCACTCTCTGGACTCACTGCACTGCATTCCCAGTGGTGCCAGTGCACTCTCTGGACTCACTGCACTGCATCCCCAGTGGTGCCAGTGCACTCTCTGGACCCACTGCAGTGCATCCCCACTGGTGCCAGTGCACTCTCTGGACTCAGTGCACTGCATCCCCAGCGGTGCCAGTGCACTCTCTGTAGTCACTGCACTGCGTCCCCAGTGGTGCCAGTGCACTCTCCGGACTCACTGCAGTGTATCCCCTGTGGTGCCAGTGCACTCTGTGGACTCACTGCACTGCATCCCAGTGGTGCCAGTGCACTCTCTGGACTCACTGCACTGCATCCCCAAGGTGCCAGTGCACTCTCTGGACTCAACTGCACTGCATCCCCAGTGCTGCCAGTGCACTCTCTGGACTCACTGCACTGCATCCCCAGTGGTGCCAGTGCACTCTCTGGACTCACTGCAGTGCATCCCCAGTGGTGCCAGTGCACTCTCTGGACTCACTGCACTGCATCACCAGTGGTGCCAGTGCACTCTCTGGACTCACTGCACTTCATCCCCAGTGGTGCCAGTGCACTCTCTGGACTCACTGCACTGCATCACCATTGGTGCCAGGGCACTCTCCGGACTCACTGCACTGCATCCCCAGTGGTGCCACTGCACTCTCTGGACTCACTTCACTGCATCACCATTGGTGCCAGTGCACTCTCCGGACTCACTGCACTGCATCCCCAGTGGTGCCAGTGCACTCTCTGGAATCACTGCAGTGCATCCCCAATGGTGCCAGTGCACTCTCTGGACTCACTGCACTGCATCCCCAGTGGTGCCAGTGCACTCTCTGGACTCACTGCATTGCATCCCCAGTGGTGCCACTGCACTCTCTGGACTCACTGCACTGCATCACCATTGGTGCCAGTGCACTCTCCGGACTCACTGCAGTGCATCCCCAGTGGTGCCAGTGCACTCTTTTGAGTTACTGCAGTGCATCCCCAGTGGTGCCAGTGCACTCTCTGGACTCACTGCAGTGCATCCCCAGTGGTGCCAGTGCACTCTCTGGACTCACTGCACTGCATCCCCAGTGGTGCCACTGCACTCTCTGGACTCACTGCAGTGCATCACCAGTGGTGCCAGTGCACTCTCTGGACTCACTGCACTTCATCCCCAGTGGTGCCAGTGCACTCTCTGGACTCACTGCACTGCATCACCATTGGTGCCAGGGCACTCTCCGGACTCACTGCACTGCATCCCCAGTGGTGCCACTGCACTCTCTGGACTCACTTCACTGCATCACCATTGGTGCCAGTGCACTCTCCGGACTCACTGCAGTGCATCCCCAGTGGTGCCAGTGCACTCTCTGGAATCACTGCAGTGCATCCCCAGTGGTGCCAGTGCACTCTCTGGACTCACTGCACTGCATCCCCAGTGGTGCCAGTGCACTCTCTGGACTCACTGCAGTGCATCCCCAGTGGTGCCACTGCACTCTCTGGACTCACTGCACTGCATCACCATTGGTGCCAGTGCACTCTCCGGACTCACTGCAGTGCATCCCCAGTGGTGCCAGTGCACTCTTTTGAGTTACTGCAGTGCATCCCCAGTGGTGCCAGTGCACTCTCTGGACTCACTGCACTGCATCCCCAGTGGTGCCAGTGCACTCTCTGGACTCACTGCACTGCAACCCCAGTGGTGCCAGTGCACTCTGTGGACTCACTGCACTGCATCCCCAGTGGTGCCAGTGCACTCTCTGGAGTCGCAGCACTGCCTCAACAGTGGTGCCTCTGCACTCTCTGGAGTTACTGCACTGCATCCCCAGTGGTGCCAGTGCACTCTCTGGACTCACTGCAGTGCATCCCCAGTGGTGCCAGTGCACTCTCTGGACTCACTGCAGTGCATCCCCAGTGGTGCCAGTGTACTCTCTGGACTCACTGCACTGCATCCCCAGTGGTGCCAGTGCACTCTCTGCACTCACTGCGCTGCATCCCCAGTGTTCCCAGAGCACTCTCTGGACTCACTGCACTGCATCCCCAGTGGTGCCAGTGCACTCTCTGGACTCACTGCACTGCATCCCCAGTGGTGCCACTGCACTCTCTGGACTCACTGCACTGCATCACCATTGGTGCCAGGGCACTCTCCGGACTCACTGCAGTGCATCCGCAGTGGTGCCAGTGCACTCTTTCGAGTCACTGCACTGCATCCCCATTAGTGCCAGTGCATTCTCTGGACTCATTGCAGTGCATCCCCAGTGGTGCCAGTGCACTCTCTGGACTCACTGCAGTGCATCCCCAGTGGTGCCAGTGCACTCTCTGGACTCACTGCACTGCATCCCCAGTGCTGACAGTGCACTCTCTGGACTCACTGCACTGCATCCCCAGTGCTGACAGTGCACTCTCTGGACTCACTGCACTGCATCCCTAGGGGTGCCAGTGCACTCTCTGGACTCACTGCACTGCATCACCAGTGGTGCCAGTGCACTCTCCGGACTCACTGCACTGCATCCACAGTGGTGCCAGTGCACTCTCTGCACTCACTGCACTGCATCCCCGGTGTTCCCAGAGCACTCTCTGGACTCACCGAGGTGCATCCCCAGTGGTGCCAGTGCACTCTCTGGACTCACTGCAGTGCAGCCCCTGAGGTGCCAGTGTACTCTCTGCCCTCACTGCACTGCATCCCCAGTGGTGACAGTGCACTCTCTGGAATCACTGCAGTGCCTCCCCTGTGGTGCCATTGCACTCTCTGGACTCACTGCACTGCATCCCCAGTGGTGCCTGTGCACTCTCTTGAATCACTGCACTGCATCCCCAGTGGAGCCAGTGCACTCTATGGACTAACTGCACTGCATCCCCAGTGGTGCCAGTGCACTCTCTGGACTCACTGCACTGCATCCCCAGTGGTGCCAGTGCACTCTCTGGACTCACTGCACTGCATCCCCAGTGGTTCCAGTGCACTCTCTGGATCACTGCACTGCATCACCATTGGTGCCAGGGCACTCTCCGGACTCACTGCAGTGCATCCCCAGTGGTGCCAGTGCACTCTTTCGAGTCACTGCACTGCATCCCCAGTGGTGCCAGTGCATTCTCTGGACTCACTGCAGTGCATCCCCATTGCTGCCAGTGCAGTCTCTGGAGTCACTGCAGTGCATCCCCAGTGGTGCCAGTGCACTCTCTGGACTCACTGCACTGCATCCCCAGTGCTGACAGTGCACTCTCTGGACTCACTGCACTGCATCCCCAGTGGTGCCAGTGTACTCTCTGGATTCAGTGCACTGCATCCCCAGTGGTGCCAGTGCACTCTCTGGACTCACTGCAGTGCATCCCCAGTGGTGCCAGTGCACTCTCTGGACTCACTGCACTGCATCCCCAGTGGTGCCAGTGCACTCTCTGGACTCACCCGAGTGCATCCCCAGTGTTGCCAGTGCACTCTCTGGAGTCACTGCACTGCATCCCCAGTGGTGCCAGTGCACTCTCTGGACTCACTGCACTGCATCCCCAGTGGTGCCAGTGCACTCTCTGGACGCACTGCAGTGCATCCCCAGAGGCGCCAGTGCACTCTCTGGACTCACTGCACTGCATCCCATTGGTGCTAGTGCACTCTCTGGACTCACTGCACTGCATCCCCAGTGGTGCCAGTGCACTCTCTGGACTCACTGACCTGCATCCCCTGTGGGGCCAGTGCACTCTCTGGACTCACTGCAGTGCATCCCCAGTGGTGCCAGTGCACTCTCTGGACTCACCGGGGTGCATCCCCAGTGGTGCCAGTGCACTCTCTGGACTCACCGGGGTGCATCCCCAGTGGTGCCAGTGCACTCTCTGGACTCACTGCACTGCATCCCCAGTGGTGACAGTGCACTCTCTGGAATCACTGCAGTGCATCCCCTGTGGTGCCATTGCACTCTCTGGACTCACTGCAGTGCATCCCCAGTGGTGCCTGTGCACTCTCTTGAGTCACTGCACTGCATCCCCAGTGGAGCCAGTGCACTCTATAGACTAACTGCACTGCATACCCAGTGGTGCCAGAGCACTCTTTGGACTCACTGCACTGCATCCCCAGTGGTGCCAGTGCACTCTCTGGACTCACTGCAGTGCATCACCAGTGGTGCCAGTGCACTCTCTGGACTCACTGCACTGCATCACCGTTGGTGCCAGGGCACTCTCCGGACTCACTGCAGTGCATCCCCAGTGGTGCCAGTGCACTCTCTGGAGTCACTGCGCTGCATCCCCAGTGGTGCGAGTTCCCTCTGTGGACTCACTGCACTACATCCCCTGTGGGGCCAGTGCACTCTCTGGACTCACCGAGGTGCATCCCCAGTGGTGCGAGTGCACTCTCTGGACTCACCGGGGTGCATCCCCAGTGGTGCCAGTGCACTCTCTGGACTCACCGGGGTGCATCCCCAGTGGTGCCAGTGCACTCTCTGGACTCACCGGGGTGCATCCCCAGTGGTGCCAGTGCACTCTGTGGACTCACTGCACTGCATCCCCAGTGTTGCCAGTGCACTCTCTGGAGTCACTGCACTGCATCCCCAGTGGTGCCAGTGCACTCTCTGGACTCACTGCACTGCATCCCCAATGGTGCCAGTGCACTCTCTGGACGCACTGCAGTGCATCCCCAGTGGCGCCAGTGCACTCTCTGGACTCACTGCACTGCATCCCATTGGTGCTAGTGCACTCTCTGGACTCACTGCACTGCATCCCCAGTGGTGCCAGTGCACTCTCTGGACTCACTGCACTGCATCCCCAGTTGTGCCAGTGCACTCTCTGGACTCACTGCAGTGCATCCCCAGTGGTGCCAGTGCACTCTCTGGACTCACTGCAGTGCTTCCGCACTGGTGCCAGTGCACTCTCTGCACTCACTGCACTGCATCAACAGTGGTGCCTCTGCACTCTCTGGAGTCACTGCACTGCATCCCCAGTGGTGCCAGTGCATTCTCTGGACTCACTGTAGTGCATCCCCAGTGGTGCCAGTGCACTCTCTGGACTCACTGCACTGCATCCCCAGTGGTGCCAGTGCACTCTCTGGACTCAGTGCACTGCATCCCCAGTGGTGCCAGTGCACTCTCTGAACTCAGTGCACTGCATCCCCAGTGGTGCCAGTGCACTCTCTGAACTCAGTGCACTGCATCCCCAATGGTGCCACTGCACTCTCTGGACTCACTGCACTGCATCCCCAGTGGTGCCAGTGCACTCTCTGAGCTCTTTGCAGTGCATCCCCAGTGGTGCCAGTGCACTCTCTGGACTCACTGCAGTGCATCACCAGTGGTGCCAGTGCACTCTCTGGAGTCACTGCACTGCATCCCCAGTGGTGCCAGTGCACTCTCTGGACTCACTGCACTGCATTCCCAGTGGTGCCAGTGCACTCTCTGGACTCACTGCACGGCATCTCCAGTGGTGCCAGTGCACTCTCTGGACCCACTGCAGTGCATCCCCAGTGGTGCCAGTGCACTCTCTGGACTCACTGCAGTGCTTCCGCACTGGTGCCAGTGCACTCTCTGCACTCACTGCACTGCATCAACAGTGGTGCCTCTGCACTCTCTGGAGTCACTGCACTGCATCCCCAGTGGTGCCAGTGCATTCTCTGGACTCACTGTAGTGCATCCCCAGTGGTGCCAGTGCACTCTCTGGACTCACTGCACTGCATCCCCAGTGGTGCCAGTGCACTCTCTGGACTCAGTGCACTGCATCCCCAGTGGTGCCAGTGCACTCTCTGAACTCAGTGCACTGCATCCCCAGTGGTGCCAGTGCACTCTCTGAACTCAGTGCACTGCATCCCCAATGGTGCCACTGCACTCTCTGGACTCACTGCACTGCATCCCCAGTGGTGCCAGTGCACTCTCTGAGCTCTTTGCAGTGCATCCCCAGTGGTGCCAGTGCACTCTCTGGACTCACTGCAGTGCATCACCAGTGGTGCCAGTGCACTCTCTGGAGTCACTGCACTGCATCCCCAGTGGTGCCAGTGCACTCTCTGGACTCACTGCACTGCATCCCCAGTTGTGCCAGTGCACTCTCTGGACTCACTGCAGTGCATCCCCAGTGGTGCCAGTGCACTCTCTGGACTCACTGCAGTGCTTCCGCACTGGTGCCAGTGCACTCTCTGCACTCACTGCACTGCATCAACAGTGGTGCCTCTGCACTCTCTGGAGTCACTGCACTGCATCCCCAGTGGTGCCAGTGCATTCTCTGGACTCACTGTAGTGCATCCCCAGTGGTGCCAGTGCACTCTCTGGACTCACTGCACTGCATCCCCAGTGGTGCCAGTGCACTCTCTGGACTCAGTGCACTGCATCCCCAGTGGTGCCAGTGCACTCTCTGAACTCAGTGCACTGCATCCCCAGTGGTGCCAGTGCACTCTCTGAACTCAGTGCACTGCATCCCCAATGGTGCCACTGCACTCTCTGGACTCACTGCACTGCATCCCCAGTGGTGCCAGTGCACTCTCTGAGCTCTTTGCAGTGCATCCCCAGTGGTGCCAGTGCACTCTCTGGACTCACTGCAGTGCATCACCAGTGGTGCCAGTGCACTCTCTGGAGTCACTGCACTGCATCCCCAGTGGTGCCAGTGCACTCTCTGGACTCACTGCACTGCATTCCCAGTGGTGCCAGTGCACTCTCTGGACTCACTGCACGGCATCCCCAGTGGTGCCAGTGCACTCTCTGGACCCACTGCAGTGCATCCCCACTGGTGCCAGTGCACTCTCTGGACTCACTGCAGTGCTTCCGCACTGGTGCCAGTGCACTCTCTGCACTCACTGCACTGCATCAACAGTGGTGCCAGTGCACTCTCTGGAGTCACTGCAGTGTATCCCCTGTGGTGCCAGTGCACTCTGTGGACTCACTGCACTGCATCCCAGTGGTGCCAGTGCACTCTCTGGACTCACTGCACTGCATACCCAAGGTGCCAGTGCACTCTCTGGACTCAACTGCACTGCATCCCCAGTGGTGCCAGTGCACTCTCTGGACTCACTGCACTGCATCCCCAGTGGTGCCAGTGCACTCTCTGGACTCACTGCACTGCATCCCCAGTGGTGCCAGTGCACTCTCTGGACTCACTGCACTGCATCACCAGTGGTGCCAGTGCACTCTCTGGACTCACCGCACTTCATCCCCAGTGGTGCCAGTGCACTCTCTGGACTCACTGCACTGCATCACCATTGGTGCCAGGGCACTCTCCGGACTCACTGCACTGCATCCCCAGTGGTGCCACTGCACTCTCTGGACTCACTTCACTGCATCACCATTGGTGCCAGTGCACTCTCCGGACTCACTGCAGTGCATCCCCAGTGGTGCCAGTGCACTCTCTGGAATCACTGCACTGCATCCCCAGTGGTGCCAGTGCACTCTCTGGACTCACTGCACTGCATCCCCAGTGGTGCCAGTGCACTCTCTGGACTCACTGCATTGCATCCCCAGTGGTGCCACTGCACTCTCTGGACTCACTGCACTGCATCACCATTGGTGCCAGTGCACTCTCCGGACTCACTGCAGTGCATCCCCAGTGGTGCCAGTGCACTCTCTGGACTCACTGCACTGCATCCCCAGTGGTGCCAGTGCACTCTCTGGACGCACTGCAGTGCATCCCCAGAGGCGCCAGTGCACTCTCTGGACTCACTGCACTGCATCCCATTGGTGCTAGTGCACTCTCTGGACTCACTGCACTGCATCCCCAGTGGTGCCAGTGCACTCTCTGGACTCACTGCACTGCATCCCCTGTGGGGCCAGTGCACTCTCTGGACTCACTGCAGTGCATCCCCAGTGGTGCGAGTGCACTCTCTGGACTCACCGGGGTGCATCCCCAGTGGTGCCAGTGCACTCTCTGGACTCACCGGGGTGCATCCCCAGTGGTGCCAGTGCACTCTCTGGACTCAGCGGGGTGCATCCCCAGTGGTGCCAGTGCACTCTGTGGACTCACTGCACTGCATCCCCAGTGTTGCCAGTGCACTCTCTGGAGTCACTGCACTGCATCCCCAGTGGTGCCAGTGCACTCTCTGGACTCACTGCACTGCATCCCCAGTGGTGCCAGTGCACTCTCTGGACGCACTGCAGTGCATCCCCAGTGGCGCCAGTGCACTCTCTGGACTCACTGCACTGCATCCCATTGGTGCTAGTGCACTCTCTGCACTCACTGCACTGCATCCCCAGTGGTGCCAGTGCACTCTCTGGACTCACTGCACTGCATCCCCAGTTGTGCCAGTGCACTCTCTGGACTCACTGCAGTGCAGCCCCAGTGGTGCCAGTGCACTCTCTGGACTCACTGCAGTGCTTCCGCACTGGTGCCAGTGCACTCTCTGCACTCACTGCACTGCATCAACAGTGGTGCCTCTGCACTCTCTGGAGTCACTGCACTGCATCCCCAGTTGTGCCAGTGCACTCTCTGGACTCACTGCAGTGCAGCCCCAGTGGTGCCTCTGCACTCTCTGGAGTCACTGCACTGCATCCCCAGTGGTGCCAGTGCATTCTCTGGACTCACTGTAGTGCATCCCCAGTGGTGCCAGTGCACTCTCTGGACTCACTGCACTGCATCCCCAGTGGTGCCAGTGCACTCTCTGGACTCAGTGCACTGCATCCCCAGTGGTGCCAGTGCACTCTCTGAACTCAGTGCACTGCATCCCCAGTGGAGCCAGTGCACTCTCTGGACTCAGTGCACTGCATCCCCAGTGGTGCCAGTGCACTCTCTGAACTCAGTGCACTGCATCCCCAGTGGTGCCAGTGCACTCTCTGAACTCAGTGCACTGCATCCCCAATGGTGCCACTGCACTCTCTGGACTCACTGCACTGCATCCCCAGTGGTGCCAGTGCACTCTCTGAGCTCTTTGCAGTGCATCCCCAGTGGTGCCAGTGCACTCTCTGGACTCACTGCAGTGCATCACCAGTGGTGCCAGTGCACTCTCTGGAGTCACTGCACTGCATCCCCAGTGGTGCCAGTGCACTCTCTGGACTCACTGCACTGCATTCCCAGTGGTGCCAGTGCACTCTCTGGACTCACTGCACTGCATCCCCAGTGGTGCCAGTGCACTCTCTGGACTCAGTGCACTGCATCCCCAACGGTGCCAGTGCACTCTCTGTAGTCACTGCACTGCGTCCCCAGTGGTGCCAGTGCACTCTCTGGACTCACTGCAGTGTATCCCCTGTGGTGCCAGTGCACTCTGTGGACTCACTGCACTGCATCCCAGTGGTGCCAGTGCACTCTCTGGACTCACTGCACTGCATCCCCAAGGTGCCAGTGCACTCTCTGGACTCAACTGCACTGCATCCCCAGTGCTGCCAGTGCACTCTCTGGACTCACTGCACTGCATCCCCAGTGGTGCCAGTGCACTCTCTGGACTCACTGCAGTGCATCCCCAGTGGTGCGAGTGCACTCTCTGGACTCACTGCACTGCATCACCAGTGGTGCCAGTGCACTCTCTGGACTCACTGCACTTCATCCCCAGTGGTGCCAGTGCACTCTCTGGACTCACTGCACTGCATCACCATTGGTGCCAGGGCACTCTCCGGACTCACTGCACTGCATCCCCAGTGGTGCCACTGCACTCTCTGGACTCACTTCACTGCATCACCATTGGTGCCAGTGCACTCTCCGGACTCACTGCAGTGCATCCCCAGTGGTGCCAGTGCACTCTCTGGAATCACTGCAGTGCATCCCCAGTGGTGCCAGTGCACTCTCTGGACTCACTGCAGTGCATCCCCAGTGGTGCCAGTGCACTCTTTTGAGTTACTGCAGTGCATCCCCAGTGGTGCCAGTGCACTCTCTGGACTCACTGCAGTGCATCCCCAGTGGTGCCAGTGCACTCTCTGGACTCACTGCACTGCAACCCCAGTGGTGCCAGTGCACTCTGTGAACTCACTGCACTGCATCCCCAGTGGTGCCAGTGCACTCTCTGGAGTCGCAGCACTGCCTCAACAGTGGTGCCTCTGCACTCTCTGGAGTCACTGCACTGCATCCCCAGTGGTGCCAGTGCACTCTCTGGACTCACTGCAGTGCATCCCCAGTGGTGCCAGTGCACTCTCTGGACTCACTGCAGTGCATCCCCAGTGGTGCCAGTGTACTCTCTGGACTCACTGCACTGCATCCCCAGTGGTGCCAGTGCACTCTCTGCACTCACTGCGCTGCATCCCCAGTGTTCCCAGAGCACTCTCTGGACTCACTGCAGTGCATCCCCAGTGGTGCCAGTGCACTCTCTGGACTCACTGCACTGCATCCCCAGTGGTGCCACTGCACTCTCTGGACTCACTGCACTGCATCACCATTGGTGCCAGGGCACTCTCTGGACTCACTGCAGTGCATCCCCAGTGGTGCCAGTGCACTCTCTGGACTCACTGCACTGCATCCCTAATGGTGCCAGTGCACTCTCTGGACTCACTGCACTGCATCACCAGTGGTGCCAGTGCACTCTCCGGACTCACTGCACTGCATCGCCAGTGGTGCCAGTGCACTCTCTGCACTCACTGCACTGCATCCCCGGTGTTCCCAGAGCACTCTCTGGACTCACCGAGGTGCATCCCCAGTGGTGCCAGTGCACTCTCTGGACTCACTGCAGTGCAGCCCCTGAGGTGCCAGTGTACTCTCTGCCCTCACTTAACTGCATCCCCAGTGGTGACAGTGCACTCTCTGGAATCACTGCAGTGCCTCCCCTGTGGTGCCATTGCACTCTCTGGACTCACTGCACTGCATCCCCAGTGGTGCCTGTGCACTCTCTTGAATCACTGCACTGCATCCCCAGTGGAGCCAGTGCACTCTATGGACTAACTGCACTGCATCCCCAGTGGTGCCAGTGCACTCTCTGGACTCACTGCACTGCATCCCCAGTGGTGCCAGTGCACTCTCTGGACTCACTGCACTGCATCCCCAGTGGTTCCAGAGCACTCTCTGGATCACTGCACTGCATCACCATTGGTGCCAGGGCACTCTCCGGACTCACTGCAGTGCATCCCCAGTGGTGCCAGTGCACTCTTTCGAGTCACTGCACTGCATCCCCAGTGGTGCCAGTGCATTCTCTGGACTCACTGCAGTGCATCCCCATTGCTGCCAGTGCAGTCTCTGGAGTCACTGCAGTGCATCCCCAGTGGTGCCAGTGCACTCTCTGGACTCACTGCACTGCATCCCCAGTGCTGACAGTGCACTCTCTGGACTCACTGCACTGCATCCCCAGTGGTGCCAGTGTACTCTCTGGATTCAGTGCACTGCATCCCCAGTGGTGCCACTGCACTCTCTGGACTCACTGCTGTGCATCCCCAGTGGTGCCAGTGCACTCTCTGGACTCACTGCAGTGCATCCCCAGTGGTGCCAGTGCACTCTCTGGACTCACCCGAGTGCATCCCCAGTGTTGTCAGTGCACTCTCTGGAGTCACTGCACTGCATCCCCAGTGGTGCCAGTGCACTCTCTGGACTCACTGCACTGCATCCCCAGTGGTGCCAGTGCACTCTCTGGACGCACTGCAGTGCATCCCCAGAGGCGCCAGTGCACTCTCTGGACTCACTGCACTGCATCCCATTGGTGCTAGTGCACTCTCTGGACTCACTGCACTGCATCCCCAGTGGTGCCAGTGCACTCTCTGGACTCACTGCACTGCACCCCCAGTTGTGCCAGTGCACTCTCTGGACTCACTGCACTGCATCCCCAGTGGTGCCAGTGCACTCTCTGGACTCACTGCAGTGCTTCCGCACTGGTGCCAGTGCACTCTCTGCACTCACTGCACTGCATCAACAGTGGTGCCTCTGCACGCTCTGGAGTCACTGCACTGCATCCCCAGTGGTGCCAGTGCACTCTCTGGACTCACTGTAGTGCATCCCCAGTGGTGCCAGTGCACTCTCTGGACTCACTGCACTGCATCCCCAGTGGTGCCAGTGCACTCTCTGGACTCACTGCACTGCATCCCTTGTGGTGCCTTTGCACTCTCTGGACTCAGTGCACTGCATCCCCAATGGTGCCAGTGCACTCTCTGGACTCACTGCACTGCATCCCCAGTGGTGGCAGTGTACTCTCTGGACTCACTGCACTGCATCCCCAGTGGAGACAGTGCACTCTCTGTAGTCACTGCGCTGCATCCCCAGTGGTTCCAGGGCACTCTCTCGACTCACTGCACTGCAACTCCAGTGGTGCCAGTGCACTCTCTGGACTCACTGCCGTGCATCCCCAGTGGTGCCAGTGCACTCTCTGGACTCACTGCGCTGCATCCCCAGTGGTGTTAGTGCCCTCTGTGGACTCACTGCACTACATCCCCTGTGGGGCCAGTGCACTCTCTGGACTCACTGCAGTGCATCCCCAGTGGTGCGAGTGCACTCTCTGGACTCACCGGGGTGCATCCCCAGTGGTGCCAGTGCACTCTCTGGACTCACTGCACTGCATCCCCAGTGGTGCCAGTGCACTCTTTGGACTCACTGCACTGCATCCCCAGTGGTGCCAGTGCACTCTCTGGACTCACTGCACTGCATCCCCAGTGGTGCCAGTGCACTCTCTAGAGTCACTGCACTGCATCCCCAGTGGTGCCAGTGCACTCTCTGGACTCACTGCAGTGCATCCCCAGTGGTGCCAGTGCACTCTCTGGACTCACTGCACTGCATCCCCAGTGCTGACAGTGCACTCTCTGGACTCACTGCACTACATCACCAGTGGTGGCAGTGTACTCTCTGGACTCACTGCACTGCATCCCCAGTGGTTCCAGGGCACTCTCTCGACTCACTGCACTGCAACTCCAGTGGTGCCAGTGCACTCTCTGGATTCACTGCAGTGCATCCCCAGTGGTGCCAGTGCACTCTGTGGAGTCACTGCGCTGCATCCCCAGTGGTGTTAGTGCCCTTTGTGGACTCACTGCACTACATCCCCTGTGGGGCCAGTGCACTCTCTGGACTCACTGCACTGCATCCCCAGTGGTGCGAGAGCACTCTCTGGACTCACTGCAGTGCATCCCCAGTGTTGCCAGTGCACTCTCTGGACTCACTGCACTGCATCCTCAGTGGTGCCAGTGCACTCTCTGGACTCACTGCACTGCATCCCCAGTGGTGCCAGTGCACTCTCTGGAGTTACTGCAGTGCATCCCCAGTGGTGCCAGTGCACTCTCTGGACTCACTGCACTGCATCCCATTGGTGCTAGTGCACTCTCTGGACTCACTGCACTGCATCCCAGTGGTGCCAGTGCACGCTCTGCACTCACTGCACTGCATCCCCAGTTGTGCCAGTGCACTCTCTGGACTCACTGCAGTGCATCCCCAGTGGTGCCAGTGCACTCTCTGGAGTCACTGCAGTGCTTCCGCACTGGTGCCAGTGCACTCTCTGCACTCACTGCACTGCATCAACAGTGGTGCTAGTGCACTCTCTGGACTCACTGCACTGCATCCCCAGTGGTGCCAGTGCACTCTCTGGACTCACTGCACTGCATCCCAGTGGTGCCAGTGCACTCTCTGGACTCACTGCACTGCATCCCCAGTGGTGCCAGTGCACTCTCTGGACTCACTGCAGTGCATCACCAGTGGTGCCTTTGCACTCTCAGGACTCACTGCACTGCATCCCCAGTGGTGCCAGTGCACTCTCTGAGGTCACAGCACTGCATCCCCAGTGGTGCCAGTGCACTCTCTGGAGTCACTGCACTGCATCCCCAGTGGTGCAAGTGCACTCTTTCGACTCACTGTAGTGCATCCCCAGTGGTGCCAGTGCACTCTCTGGACTCACTGCAGTGCATCCCCTGAGGTACCAGTGTACTCTCTGGACTCACTGCACTGCATCCCCAGTGGTGCCAGTGCACTCTCTGGAGTCACAGCACTGCATCAACAGTGGTGCCTCTGCACTCTCTGGAGTCACTGTACTGCATCCCCAGTGGTGCCAGTGCACTCTCTGGACTCACTGTAGTGCATCCCCAGTGGTGCCAGTGCACTCTCTGGACTCACTGCAGTGCAGCCCCTGAGGTACCAGTGTACTCTCTGGACTCACTGCACTGCATCCCCAGTGGTGACAGTGCACTCTCTGGACTCACTGCAGTGCATCCCCTGTGGTGCCATTGCACTCTCTGGACTCACTGCACTGCATCCCCAGTGGTGCCTGTGCACTCTCTTGAGTCACTGCACTGCATCCCCAGTGGAGCCAGTGCACTCTATGGACTAACTGCACTGCATACCCAGTGGTGCCTGTGCACTCTCTGGACTCACTGCACTGCATCCCCAGTGGTGCCAGTGCACTCTCTGGACTCACTGCACTGCATCCCCAGTGGTTCCAGTGCACTCTCTGGATCACTGCACTGCATCACCATTGGTGCCAGGGCACTCTCCGGACTCACTGCAGTGCATCCCCAGTGGTGCCAGTGCACTCTTTCGAGTCACTGCACTGCATCCCCAGTGGTGCCAGTGCATTCTCTGGACTCACTGCAGTGCATCCGTATTGGTGCCAGTGCAGTCTCTGGAGTCACTGCAGTGCATCCCCAGTGGTGCCAGTGCACTCTCTGGACTCACTGCACTGCATCCCCAGTGCTGACAGTGCACTCTCTGGACTCACTGCACTGCATCCCCAGTGGTTCCAGTGTACTCTCTGGATTCAGTGCACTACATCCCCAGTGGTGCCAGTGCACTCTCTGGAGTCACTGCAGTGCATCCCCAGTGGTGCCAGTGCACTCTCTGGACTCACTGCACTGCATCCCATTGGTGCTAGTGCACTCTCTGGACTCACTGCACTGCATCCCCAGTGGTGCCAGTGCACTCTCTGCACTCACTGCACTGCATCCCCAGTTGTGCCAGTGCACTCTCTGCACTCACTGCACTGCATCCCCAGTGGTGCCAGTGCACTCTCTGGAGTCACTGCAGTGCTTCCGCACTGGTGCCAGTGCACTCTCTGCACTCACTGCTCTGCATCAACAGTGGTGCTAGTGCACTCTCTGGACTCACTGCACTGCATCCCCAGTGGTGCCAGTGCACTCTCTGGACTCACTGCACTGCATCCCAGTGGTGCCAGTGCACTCTCTGGACTCACTGCACTGCATCCCCAGTGGTGCCAGTGCACTCTCTGGACTCACTGCAGTGCATCACCAGTGGTGCCTTTGCACTCTCAGGTCTCACTGCACTGCATCCCCAGTGGTGCCAGTGCACTCTCTGGAGTCACAGCAGTGCATCCCCAGTGGTGCCAGTGCACTCTCTGGAGTCACTGCACTGCATCCCCAGTGGTGCAAGTGCACTCTTTCGACTCACTGTAGTGCATCCCCAGTGGTGCCAGTGCACTCTCTGGAGTCAATGCACTGCATCCCCTGAGGTACCAGTGTACTCTCTGGACTCACTGCACTGCATCCCCAGTGGCGCCAGTGCACTCTCTGGAGTCACAGCACTGCATCAACAGTGGTGCCTCTGCACTCTCTGGAGTCACTGCACTGCATCCCCAGTGGTGCCAGTGCACTCTCTGGACTCACTGTAGTGCATCCCCAGTGGTGCCAGTGCACTCTCTGGACTCACTGCAGTGCAGCCCCTGAGGTACCAGTGTACTCTCTGGACTCACTGCACTGCATCCCCAGTGGTGACAGTGCACTCTCTGGAATCACTGCAGTGCATCCCCTGTGGTGCCATTGCACTCTCTGGACTCACTGCACTGCATCCCCGGTGGTGCCTGTGCACTCTCTTGAGTCACTGCAATGCATCCCCAGTGGAGCCAGTGCACTCTCTGGACTAACTGCACTGCATACCCAGTGGTGCCAGTGCACTCTCTGGACTCACTGCACTGCATCCCCAGTGGTGCCAGTGCACTCTCTGGACTCACTGCACTGCATCCCCAGTGGTTCCAGTGCACTCTCTGGATCACTGCACTGCATCACCATTGGTGCCAGGGCACTCTCTGGACTCACTGCAGTGCATCCCCAGTGGTGCCAGTGCACTCTCTGGACTCACTGCAGTGCATCCCCAGTGGTGCCAGTGCACTCTCTGGACTCACTGCAGTGCATCCCCAGTGGTGCCAGTGCACTCTCTGGAGTCACTGCACTGCATCCTCAGTGGTGCCAGTGCACTCTCTGCACTCACTGCAGTGCATCCCCAGTGGTGCCAGTGCACTCTCTAGACTCACTGCACTGCATCCCCAGTGGTGCCAGTGCACTCTCTGGAGTCACAGCACTGCATCAACAGTGGTGCCTCTGCACTCTCTTGAGTCAGTGCACTGCATCTCCAGTGGTGCCAGTGCACTCTCTGGACTCACTGCAGTGCATCCCCAGTGGTGCCAGTGCACTCTCTGGACTCACTGCACTGCATCCCCTGTAGTGCCAGTGCACTCTCTGGACTCACTGCACTGCATCCCCAGTGGTGCCAGTGCACTCTCTGGACTCACTGCACTGCATCAACAGTGGTGCCAGTGCACTCTCTGGACTCACCGCATTGCATCCCCAGTGGTGCCAGTGTAGTCTCTGGACTCACAGCAGTGCATCACCAGTGGTGCCAGTGCAACTACTGGACTCACAGCAGTGCATCCCCAGTGGTGCCAGTGCACTCTCTGGACTCACTGCACTGCATCCCCAGTGGTGTCAGTGCACTGTCTGGACTCACTGCATCCCCAGTGGTGCCAGTGCACTCTCTGGACTCACAGCACTGCATCCCCATTGGTGCCAGTGCACTCTCTGGACTCACTGCACTAAAACCCCAGTGGTGCCAGTGCACTCTCGTGACTCACTGGGGTGCATCCCCAGTGGTGCCAGTGCACTCTCTGGACTCAGTGCACTGCATCCCCTGTGGTGCCAGTACACTCTCTGGACTCACTGCAGTGCATCCCCAGTGGTGCCAGTGTACTCTCTGGACTCACTGCACTGCATCACCAGTGGTGCCAGTGCACTCTCTGGACTCACTGCAGTGCATCCCCATTGGTGCCAGTGCACTTTCTGGAGTCACTGCAGTGCATCCCCTTTTGTGCCAGTGCACTCTCTGCACTCACTGCACTGCATCCCCAGAAGTGCCAGTGCACTCTCTGGACTCACTGCACTGCATCCCCAGTGGTTCCATTGCACTCTCTGGACTCACTGCATTGGATCCCCAGTGGTGTCAGTGCACTCTCTGGACTCAGTGCAGTGGATCCCCAGTGGTGCCAGTGCACTCTCTGGACTCACTGCAGTGCTTCCCCACTGGTGCCAGTGCACTCTCTAGACTCACTGCACTGCATCCCCAGTGGTGCCAGTGCACTCTCTGGACTCACTGCAGTGCATCACCAGTGGTGCCAGTGCACTCTCTGGAGTCACTGCACTGCATCCCCAGTGGTGCCAGTGCACTCTCTGGACTCACTGCACTGCATCCCCAGTGGTGCCAGTGCACTCTTTGGACTCACTGCAGTGCATCCCCAGTGGTGCCAGTGCACTCTCTGGACCGACTGCAGTGCATCCCCAGTGTTGCCAGTGCACTCTCTGGACTCAGTGCACTGCATCCCCAATGGTGCCAGTGCACTCTCTGGACTCACTGCACTGCGTCCCCAGTGGTGCCAGTGCACTCTCTGGACTCACTGCAGTGTATCCCCTGTGGTGCCAGTGCACTCTGTGGTCTCACTTCACTGCATCCCAGTGGTGCCAGTGCACTCTCTGGACTCACTGCAGTGCATCCCCAGTGGTGCCAGTGCACTCTCTGGACTCACTGCAGTGCATTCCCAGTGGAGTCAGTGCACTCTCTGGACTCACTGCAGTGAATCTCCCGTGGTGCCAGTGCACTCTCTGGACTCATTGCACTGCATCCCCAGTGGTGCCAGTTCACTCTCTGGACTCACTGAACTGCATCCCCAGTGGTGCCAGTACACTGTCTGGACTCACTGCACTGCATCCCCAGTGGTGCCTGTGAAGTCTCTGGACTCACTGCAGTGCAACCCCAGTGGTGCCAGTGTAATCTCTGGACTCAAGGCACAGTAACCCCAGTGGTGCCAGTGCAATCTAAGGACTCACAGCAGTGCAGCTAAAGTTGGTGCCAGTGCACTCTCTGGAGTCACTTCACTGCATCCCCAGTGGTGCCAGTGCACTCTCTGGACTCACTGCACTACATCCCCTTTGGTGCCAGTGCACTCTATGGACTCAGTGCACTGCGTCCCCAGTGGTGCCAGTGCACTCTCAGGACTCACTGCACTGCATCCCCAGTGGTGCCAGTGCACTCTCTGGAAACACTGAAGTGCATCCCCAGTGGAGCCAGTGCTCTCTGTGGACTCACTGCACTGCATCACCAGTGGTGCCAGTGCACTCTCTGGACTCACTGCACTGCATCAACAGTGGTGCCAGTGCACTCTCTGGACTCACTGCACTGCATCCCCAGTGGAGCCAGAGCACTCTCTGGACTCACTGCAGTGCATCCCCAGTGGTGACAGTGCACTCTCTGGAAACTTGAGCTGCATCCCCATTGGTGCCAGTGCACTCTCTGGACTCACTGCAGTGCAGCCCCTTAGGTGGCAGTGCAATCTCTCTACTAACTGCAGTGCATTCCCAGTGGTGCCAGTGCACTCTCTGGACGCCTTGCAGTGAATCCCCGGTGGTGCCAGAGCACTCTCTGGACTCACTGAACTGAATCCCCAGTAGTGCCAGTGCACTCTCTGGACACACAGCAGTGCATCCCCAGTGGTGCCAGTGCACTCTCTGTAGTCACTGTGCTGCATCCCCAGTGGTGACAGTGCACACTCTGGACTCACTGCAGTGTATCCCCTGTGGTGCCAGTGCACTCTGTGGACTCACTGCACTGCATCCCAGTGTGCCAGTGCACTCTGTGGACTCACTGCAGTGCATCCCCAGTGGTGCCAGTGCACTCTCTGGACTCACTGTAGTGCAAACCCAGTGGTGCCAGTGCAGTCTCTTTACTCCCTGCAGTGCATCCCTAGTGGAGCCAGTGCACTCTCTGGACTCACTGCAGTGCATCCCCAGTGGTTCCAGTGCACTCTCTGGACTCACTGACGTGCATCCCCAGTGGTGCCATTGCACTCTCTGGACTCACTGCACTGCATCCCCAGTGGTGCCAGTGCACTCACTGGACTCACTGCAGTGCATCCCCAGTGGTGCCAGTGCACTCACTGGACTCACTGTACTGCATCACCAGTGGTGCCAGTGCACTCTCTGGACTCACTGCACTGCATCCCCAGTGGTGCCAGTGCACTCTCTGGACTCACTGCACTGCATCCCAGTGGTGCCAGTGCACTCTCTGGACTCACTGTACTGCATCCCCAGTGGTGCCAGTGCACTCTCTGGACGCACTGCACTGCATTCCCAGTGGCGCCAGTGCACTCTCTGGACTCACTGCACTGCATCCCCAGTGGTGCCAGTGCACTCTCTGGACTCACTGCACTGCATCCCCAGTTGTGCCAGTGCACTCTCTGGACTCACTGCAGTGCATCCCCAGTGGTGCCAGTGCACTCTCTGGACTCACTGCAGTGCTTCCGCACTGGTGCCAGTGCACTCTCTGCACTCACTGCACTGCATCAACAGTGGTGCCTCTGCACTCTCTGGAGTCACTGCACTGCATCCCCAGTGGTGCCAGTGCATTCTCTGGACTCACTGTAGTGCATCCCCAGTGGTGCCAGTGCAGTCTCTGGAGTCACTGCAGTGCATCCCCAGTGGTGCCAGTGCACTCTCTGGACTCAGTGCACTGCATCCCCAGTGGTGCCAGTGCAGTCTCTGGAGTCACTGCAGTGCATCCCCAGTGGTGCCAGTGCACTCTCTGAACTCAGTGCACTGCATCCCCAGTGGTGCCAGTGCACTCTCTGAACTCAGTGCACTGCATCCCCAATGGTGCCACTGCACTCTCTGGACTCACTGCACTGCATCCCCAGTGGTGCCAGTGCACTCTCTGAGCTCTTTGCAGTGCATCACCAGTGGTGCCAGTGCACTCTCTGGAGTCACTGCACTGCATCCCCAGTGGTGCCAGTGCACTCTCTGGACTCACTGCACTGCATTCCCAGTGGTGCCAGTGCACTCTCTGGACTCACTGCACTGCATCCCCAGTGGTGCCAGTGCACTCTCTGGACCCACTGCAGTGCATCCCCAACGGTGCCAGTGCACTCTCTGTAGTCACTGCACTGCGTCCCCAGTGGTGCCAGTGCACTCTCTGGACTCACTGCAGTGTATCCCCTGTGGTGCCAGTGCACTCTGTGGACTCACTGCACTGCATCCCAGTGGTGCCAGTGCACTCTCTGGACTCACTGCACTGCATCCCCAAGGTGCCAGTGCACTCTCTGGACTCAACTGCACTGCATCACCATTGGTGCCAGTGCACTCTCTGGACTCACTGCACTGCATCCCCAGTGGTGCCAGTGCACTCTCTGGACTCACTGCACTGCATCCCCAGTGGTGCCAGTGCACTCTCTGGACTCACTGCACTGCATCACCAGTGGTGCCAGTGCACTCTCTGGACTCACTGCACTTCATCCCCAGTGGTGCCAGTGCACTCTCTGGACTCACTGCACTGCATCACCATTGGTGCCAGGGCACTCTCCGGACTCACTGCACTGCATCCCCAGTGGTGCCAGTGCACTCTCTGGACTCACTTCACTGCATCACCATTGGTGCCAGTGCACTCTCCGGACTCACTGCAGTGCATCCCCAGTGGTGCCAGTGCACTCTCTGGAATCACTGCAGTGCATCCCCAGTGGTGCCAGTGCACTCTCTGGACTCACTGCACTGCATCCCCAGTGGTGCCAGTGCACTCTCTGGACTCACTGCATTGCATCCCCAGTGGTGCCACTGCACTCTCTGGACTCACTGCACTGCATCACCATTGGTGCCAGTGCACTCTCCGGACTCACTGCAGTGCATCCCCAGTGGTGCCAGTGCACTCTCTGGACTCACTGCACTGCATCCCCAGTGGTGCCACTGCACTCTCTGGACGCACTGCAGTGCATCCCCAGAGGCGCCAGTGCACTCTCTGGACTCACTGCACTGCATCCCATTGGTGCTAGTGCACTCTCTGGACTCACTGCACTGCATCCCCAGTGGTGCCAGTGCACTCTCTGGACTCACTGCACTGCATCCCCTGTGGGGCCAGTGCACTCTCTGGACTCACTGCAGTGCATCCCCAGTGGTGCGAGTGCACTCTCTGGACTCACCGGGGTGCATCCCCAGTGGTGCCAGTGCACTCTCTGGACTCACCGGGGTGCATCCCCAGTGGTGCCAGTGCACTCTCTGGACTCAGCGGGGTGCATCCCCAGTGGTGCCAGTGCACTCTGTGGACTCACTGCACTGCATCCCCACTGTTGCCAGTGCACTCTCTGGAGTCACTGCACTGCATCCCCAGTGGTGCCAGTGCACTCTCTGGACTCACTGCACTGCATCCCCAGTGGTGCCAGTGCATTCTCTGGACTCACTGTAGTGCATCCCCAGTGGTGCCAGTGCACTCTCTGGACTCACTGCACTGCATCCCCAGTGGTGCCAGTGCACTCTCTGGACTCACTGCACTGCATCCCCAGTGGTGCCAGTGCACTCTCTGAACTCAGTGCACTGCATCCCCAGTGGTGCCAGTGCACTCTCTGAACTCAGTGCACTGCATCCCCAATGGTGCCACTGCACTCTCTGGACTCACTGCACTGCATCCCCAGTGGTGCCAGTGCACTCTCTGAGCTCTTTGCAGTGCATCCCCAGTGGTGCCAGTGCACTCTCTGGACTCACTGCAGTGCATCACCAGTGGTGCCAGTGCACTCTCTGGAGTCACTGCACTGCATCCCCAGTGGTGCCAGTGCACTCTCTGGACTCACTGCACTGCATTCCCAGTGGTGCCAGTGCACTCTCTGGACTCACTGCACTGCATCCCCAGTGGTGCCAGTGCACTCTCTGGACTCAGTGCACTGCATCCCCAACGGTGCCAGTGCACTCTCTGTAGTCACTGCACTGCGTTCCCAGTGGTGCCAGTGCACTCTCTGGACTCACTGCAGTGTATCCCCTGTGGTGCCAGTGCACTCTGTGGACTCACTGCACTGCATCCCAGTGGTGCCAGTGCACTCTCTGGACTCACTGTAGTGCATCCCCAGTGGTGCCAGTGCACTCTCTGGACTCACTGCAGTGCAGCCCCTGAGGTACCAGTGTACTCTCTGGACTCACTGCACTGCATCCCCAGTGGTGACAGTGCACTCTCTGGACTCACTGCAGTGCATCCCCTGTGGTGCCATTGCACTCTCTGGACTCACTGCACTGCATCCCCAGTGGTGCCAGTGCACTCTCTGGACTCACTGCACTTCATCCCCAGTGGTGCCAGTGCACTCTCTGGACTCACTGCAGTGCATCACCATTGGTGCCAGGGCACTCTCCGGACTCACTGCACTGCATCCCCAGTGGTGCCACTGCACTCTCTGGACTCACTTCACTGCATCACCATTGGTGCCAGTGCACTCTCCGGACTCACTGCAGTGCATCCCCAGTGGTGCCAGTGCACTCTCTGGAATCACTGCAGTGCATCCCCAGTGGTGCCAGTGCACTCTCTGGACTCACTGCACTGCATCCCCAGTGGTGCCAGTGCACTCTCTGGACTCACTGCATTGCATCCCCAGTGGTGCCACTGCACTCTCTGGACTCACTGCACTGCATCACCATTGGTGCCAGTGCACTCTCCGGACTCACTGCAGTGCATCCCCAGTGGTGCCAGTGCACTCTTTTGAGTTACTGCAGTGCATCCCCAGTGGTGCCAGTGCACTCTCTGGACTCACTGCAGTGCATCCCCAGTGGTGCCAGTGCACTCTCTGGACTCACTGCACTGCAACCCCAGTGGTGCCAGTGCACTCTGTGAACTCACTGCACTGCATCCCCAGTGGTGCCAGTGCACTCTCTGGAGTCGCAGCACTGCCTCAACAGTGGTGCCTCTGCACTCTCTGGAGTCACTGCACTGCATCCCCAGTGGTGCCAGTGCACTCTCTGGACTCACTGCAGTGCATCCCCAGTGGTGCCAGTGCACTCTCTGGACTCACTGCAGTGCATCCCCAGTGGTGCCAGTGTACTCTCTGGACTCACTGCACTGCATCCCCAGTGGTGCCAGTGCACTCTCTGCACTCACTGCGCTGCATCCCCAGTGTTCCCAGAGCACTCTCTGGACTCACTGCAGTGCATCCCCAGTGGTGCCAGTGCACTCTCTGGACTCACTGCACTGCATCCCCAGTGGTGCCACTGCACTCTCTGGACTCACTGCACTGCATCACCATTGGTGCCAGGGCACTCTCCGGACTCACTGCAGTGCATCCGCAGTGGTGCCAGTGCACTCTTTCGAGTCACTGCACTGCATCCTCATTAGTGCCAGTGCATTCTCTGGACTCATTGCAGTGCATCCCCAGTGGTGCCAGTGCACTCTCTGGACTCACTGCAGTGCATCCCCAGTGGTGCCAGTGCACTCTCTGGACTCACTGCACTGCATCCCCAGTGCTGACAGTGCACTCTCTGGACTCACTGCACTGCATCCCCAGTGCTGACAGTGCACTCTCTGGACTCACTGCACTGCATCCCTAGTGGTGCCAGTGCACTCTCTGGACTCACTGCACTGCATCCCCAGTAGTGCCAGTGCACTCTCCGGACTCACTGCACTGCATCCCTAATGGTGCCAGTGCACTCTCTGGACTCACTGCACTGCATCACCAGTGGTGCCAGTGCACTCTCCGGACTCACTGCACTGCATCCCCAGTGGTGCCAGTGCACTCTCTGCACTCACTGCACTGCATCCCCGGTGTTCCGAGAGCACTCTCTGGACTCACCGAGGTGCATCCCCAGTGGTGCCAGTGCACTCTCTGGACTCACTGCAGTGCAGCCCCTGAGGTGCCAGTGTACTCTCTGCCCTCACTTAACTGCATCCCCAGTGGTGACAGTGCACTCTCTGGAATCACTGCAGTGCCTCCCCTGTGGTGCCATTGCACTCTCTGGACTCACTGCACTGCATCCCCAGTGGTGCCTGTGCACTCTCTTGAATCACTGCACTGCATCCCCAGTGGAGCCAGTGCACTCTATGGACTAACTGCACTGCATCCCCAGTGGTGCCAGTGCACTCTCTGGACTCACTGCACTGCATCCCCAGTGGTGCCAGTGCACTCTCTGGACTCACTGCACTGCATCCCCAGTGGTTCCAGAGCACTCTCTGGATCACTGCACTGCATCACCATTGGTGCCAGGGCACTCTCCGGACTCACTGCAGTGCATCCCCAGTGGTGCCAGTGCACTCTTTCGAGTCACTGCACTGCATCCCCAGTGGTGCCAGTGCATTCTCTGGACTCACTGCAGTGCATCCCCATTGCTGCCAGTGCAGTCTCTGGAGTCACTGCAGTGCATCCCCAGTGGTGCCAGTGCACTCTCTGGACTCACTGCACTGCATCCCCAGTGCTGACAGTGCACTCTCTGGACTCACTGCACTGCATCCCCAGTGGTGCCAGTGTACTCTCTGGATTCCGTGCACTGCATCCCCAGTGGTGCCACTGCACTCTCTGGACTCACTGCAGTGCATCCCCAGTGGTGCCAGTGCACTCTCTGGACTCACTGCAGTGCATCCCCAGTGGTGCCAGTGCACTCTCTGGACTCACCCGAGTGCATCCCCAGTGTTGCCAGTGCACTCTCTGGAGTCACTGCACTGCATCCCCAGTGGTGCCAGTGCACTCTCTGGACTCACTGCACTGCATCCCCAGTGGTGCCAGTGCACTCTCTGGACGCACTGCAGTGCATCCCCAGAGGCGCCAGTGCACTCTCTGGACTCACTGCACTGCATCCCATTGGTGCTAGTGTACTCTCTGGACTCACTGCACTGCATCCCCAGTGGTGCCAGTGCACTCTCTGGACTCACTGCACTGCATCCCCAGTTGTGCCAGTGCACTCTCTGGACTCACTGCACTGCATCCCCAGTGGTGCCAGTGCACTCTCTGGACTCACTGCAGTGCTTCCGCACTGGTGCCAGTGCACTCTCTGCACTCACTGCACTGCATCAACAGTGGTGCCTCTGCACGCTCTGGAGTCACTGCACTGCATCCCCAGTGGTGCCAGTGCACTCTCTGGACTCACTGTAGTGCATCCCCAGTGGTGCCAGTGCACTCTCTGGACTCACTGCACTGCATCCCCAGTGGTGCCAGTGCACTCTCTGGACTCACTGCACTGCATCCCTTGTGGTGCCTTTGCACTCTCAGGACTCACTGCACTGCATCCCCAGTGCTGACAGTGCACTCTCTGGACTCACTGCACTGCATCCCCAGTGGAGACAGTGCACTCTCTGTAGTCACTGCGCTGCATCCCCAGTGGTTCCAGGGCACTCTCTCGACTCACTGCACTGCAACTCCAGTGGTGCCAGTGCACTCTCTGGACTCACTGCAGTGCATCCCCAGTGGTGCCAGTGCACTCTCTGGACTCACTGCGCTGCATCCCCAGTGGTGTTAGTGCCCTCTGTGGACTCACTGCACTCCATCCCCTGTGGGGCCAGTGCACTCTCTGGACTCACTGCAGTGCATCCCCAGTGGTGCGAGTGCACTCTCTGGACTCACCGGGGTGCATCCCCAGTGGTGCCAGTGCACTCTCTGGACTCACTGCACTGCATCCCCAGTGGTGCCAGTGCACTCTTTGGACTCACTGCACTGCATCCCCAGTGGTGCCAGTGCACTCTCTGGACTCAGTGCACTGCATCCCCAGTGGTGCCAGTGCACTCTCTAGAGTCACTGCACTGCATCCCCAGTGGTGCCAGTGCACTCTCTGGACTCACTGCAGTGCATCCCCAGTGGTGCCAGTGCACTCTCTGGACTCACTGCACTGCATCCCCAGTGCTGACAGTGCACTCTCTGGACTCACTGCACTGCATCACCAGTGGTGGCAGTGTACTCTCTGGACTCACTGCACTGCATCCCCAGTGGAGACAGTGCACTCTCTGTAGTCACTGCGCTGCATCCCCAGTGGTTCCAGGGCACTCTCTCGACTCACTGCAGTGCAACTCCAGTGGTGCCAGTGCACTCTCTGGATTCACTGCAGTGCATCCCCAGTGGTGCCAGTGCACTCTGTGGAGTCACTGCGCTGCATCCCCAGTGGTGTTAGTGCCCTTTGTGGACTCACTGCACTACATCCCCTGTGGGGCCAGTGCACTCTCTGGACTCACTGCACTGCATCCCCAGTGGTGCGAGAGCACTCTCTGGACTCACTGCAGTGCATCCCCAGTGTTGCCAGTGCACTCTCTGGACTCACTGCACTGCATCCTCAGTGGTGCCAGTGCACTCTCTTTACTCACTGCACTGCATCCCCAGTGGTTCCAGTGCACTCTCTGGATCACTGCACTGCATCACCATTGGTGCCAGGGCACTCTCCGGACTCACTGCAGTGCATCCCCAGTGGTGCCAGTGCACTCTTTCGAGTCACTGCACTGCATCCCCAGTGGTGCCAGTGCATTCTCTGGACTCACTGCAGTGCATCCGTATTGCTGCCAGTGCAGTCTCTGGAGTCACTGCAGTGCATCCCCAGTGGTGCCAGTGCACTCTCTGGACTCACTGCACTGCATCCCCAGTGCTGACAGTGCACTCTCTGGACTCACTGCACTGCATCACCAGTGGTGCCAGTGTACTCTCTGGATTCAGTGCACTACATCCCCAGTGGTGCCAGTGCACTCTCTGGACTCACTGCAGTGCATCCCCAGTGGTGCCAGTGCACTCTCTGGACTCACTGCAGTGCATCCCATTGGTGCTAGTGCACTCTCTGGACTCACTGCACTTCATCCCCAGTGGTGCCAGTGCACTCTCTGCACTCACTGCACTGCATCCCCAGTTGTGCCAGTGCACTCTCTGCACTCACTGCACTGCATCCCCAGTGGTGCCAGTGCACTCTCTGGAGTCACTGCAGTGCTTCCGCACTGGTGCCAGTGCATTCTCTGCACTCACTGCTCTGCATCAACAGTGGTGCTAGTGCACTCTCCGGACTCACTGCAGTGCATCCGCAGTGGTGCCAGTGCACTCTTTCGAGTCACTGCACTGCATCCCCATTAGTGCCAGTGCATTCTCTGGACTCATTGCAGTGCATCCCCAGTGGTGCCAGTGCACTCTCTGGACTCACTGCAGTGCATCCCCAGTGGTGCCAGTGCACTCTCTGGACTCACTGCACTGCATCCCCAGTGCTGACAGTGCACTCTCTGGACTCACTGCACTGCATCCCCAGTGCTGACAGTGCACTCTCTGGACTCACTGCACTGCATCCCTAGTGGTGCCAGTGCACTCTCTGGACTCACTGCACTGCATCCCCAGTAGTGCCAGTGCACTCTCCGGACTCACTGCACTGCATCCCTAATGGTGCCAGTGCACTCTCTGGACTCACTGCACTGCATCACCAGTGGTGCCAGTGCACTCTCCGGACTCACTGCACTGCATCCCCAGTGGTGCCAGTGCACTCTCTGCACTCACTGCACTGCATCCCCGGTGTTCCGAGAGCACTCTCTGGACTCACCGAGGTGCATCCCCAGTGGTGCCAGTGCACTCTCTGGACTCACTGCAGTGCAGCCCCTGAGGTGCCAGTGTACTCTCTGCCCTCACTTAACTGCATCCCCAGTGGTGACAGTGCACTCTCTGGAATCACTGCAGTGCCTCCCCTGTGGTGCCATTGCACTCTCTGGACTCACTGCACTGCATCCCCAGTGGTGCCTGTGCACTCTCTTGAATCACTGCACTGCATCCCCAGTGGAGCCAGTGCACTCTATGGACTAACTGCACTGCATCCCCAGTGGTGCCAGTGCACTCTCTGGACTCACTGCACTGCATCCCCAGTGGTGCCAGTGCACTCTCTGGACTCACTGCACTGCATCCCCAGTGGTTCCAGAGCACTCTCTGGATCACTGCACTGCATCACCATTGGTGCCAGGGCACTCTCCGGACTCACTGCAGTGCATCCCCAGTGGTGCCAGTGCACTCTTTCGAGTCACTGCACTGCATCCCCAGTGGTGCCAGTGCATTCTCTGGACTCACTGCAGTGCATCCCCATTGCTGCCAGTGCAGTCTCTGGAGTCACTGCAGTGCATCCCCAGTGGTGCCAGTGCACTCTCTGGACTCACTGCACTGCATCCCCAGTGCTGACAGTGCACTCTCTGGACTCACTGCACTGCATCCCCAGTGGTGCCAGTGTACTCTCTGGATTCCGTGCACTGCATCCCCAGTGGTGCCACTGCACTCTCTGGACTCACTGCAGTGCATCCCCAGTGGTGCCAGTGCACTCTCTGGACTCACTGCAGTGCATCCCCAGTGGTGCCAGTGCACTCTCTGGACTCACCCGAGTGCATCCCCAGTGTTGCCAGTGCACTCTCTGGAGTCACTGCACTGCATCCCCAGTGGTGCCAGTGCACTCTCTGGACTCACTGCACTGCATCCCCAGTGGTGCCAGTGCACTCTCTGGACGCACTGCAGTGCATCCCCAGAGGCGCCAGTGCACTCTCTGGACTCACTGCACTGCATCCCATTGGTGCTAGTGTACTCTCTGGACTCACTGCACTGCATCCCAAGTGGTGCCAGTGCACTCTCTGGACTCACTGCACTGCATCCCCAGTTGTGCCAGTGCACTCTCTGGACTCACTGCACTGCATCCCCAGTGGTGCCAGTGCACTCTCTGGACTCACTGCAGTGCTTCCGCACTGGTGCCAGTGCACTCTCTGCACTCACTGCACTGCATCAACAGTGGTGCCTCTGCACGCTCTGGAGTCACTGCACTGCATCCCCAGTGGTGCCAGTGCACTCTCTGGACTCACTGTAGTGCATCCCCAGTGGTGCCAGTGCACTCTCTGGACTCACTGCACTGCATCCCCAGTGGTGCCAGTGCACTCTCTGGACTCACTGCACTGCATCCCTTGTGGTGCCTTTGCACTCTCAGGACTCACTGCACTGCATCCCCAGTGCTGACAGTGCACTCTCTGGACTCACTGCACTGCATCCCCAGTGGAGACAGTGCACTCTCTGTAGTCACTGCGCTGCATCCCCAGTGGTTCCAGGGCACTCTCTCGACTCACTGCACTGCAACTCCAGTGGTGCCAGTGCACTCTCTGGACTCACTGCAGTGCATCCCCAGTGGTGCCAGTGCACTCTCTGGACTCACTGCGCTGCATCCCCAGTGGTGTTAGTGCCCTCTGTGGACTCACTGCACTCCATCCCCTGTGGGGCCAGTGCACTCTCTGGACTCACTGCAGTGCATCCCCAGTGGTGCGAGTGCACTCTCTGGACTCACCGGGGTGCATCCCCAGTGGTGCCAGTGCACTCTCTGGACTCACTGCACTGCATCCCCAGTGGTGCCAGTGCACTCTTTGGACTCACTGCACTGCATCCCCAGTGGTGCCAGTGCACTCTCTGGACTCAGTGCACTGCATCCCCAGTGGTGCCAGTGCACTCTCTAGAGTCACTGCACTGCATCCCCAGTGGTGCCAGTGCACTCTCTGGACTCACTGCAGTGCATCCCCAGTGGTGCCAGTGCACTCTCTGGACTCACTGCACTGCATCCCCAGTGCTGACAGTGCACTCTCTGGACTCACTGCACTGCATCACCAGTGGTGGCAGTGTACTCTCTGGACTCACTGCACTGCATCCCCAGTGGAGACAGTGCACTCTCTGTAGTCACTGCGCTGCATCCCCAGTGGTTCCAGGGCACTCTCTCGACTCACTGCAGTGCAACTCCAGTGGTGCCAGTGCACTCTCTGGATTCACTGCAGTGCATCCCCAGTGGTGCCAGTGCACTCTGTGGAGTCACTGCGCTGCATCCCCAGTGGTGTTAGTGCCCTTTGTGGACTCACTGCACTACATCCCCTGTGGGGCCAGTGCACTCTCTGGACTCACTGCACTGCATCCCCAGTGGTGCGAGAGCACTCTCTGGACTCACTGCAGTGCATCCCCAGTGTTGCCAGTGCACTCTCTGGACTCACTGCACTGCATCCTCAGTGGTGCCAGTGCACTCTCTGGACTCACTGCACTGCATCCCCAGTGGTGCCAGTGCACTCTCTGGAGTTACTGCAGTGCATCCCCAGTGGTGCCAGTGCACTCTCTGGACTCACTGCACTGCATCCCATTGGTGCTAGTGCACTCTCTGGACTCACTGCACTGCATCCCCAGTGGTGCCAGTGCACTCTCTGCACTCACTGCACTGCATCCCCAGTTGTGCCAGTGCACTCTCTGGACTCACTGCAGTGCATCCCCAGTGGTGCCAGTGCACTCTCTGGAGTCACTGCAGTGCTTCCGCACTGGTGCCAGTGCACTCTCTGCACTCACTGCACTGCATCAACAGTGGTGCTAGTGCACTCTCTGGACTCACTGCACTGCATCCCCAGTGGTGCCAGGGCACTCTCTGGACTCACTGCACTGCATCCCAGTGGTGCCAGTGCACTCTCTGGACTCACTGCACTGCATCCCCAGTGGTGCCAGTGCACTCTCTGGACTCACTGCAGTGCATCACCAGTGGTGCCTTTGCACTCTCAGGACTCACTGCACTGCATCCCCAGTGGTGCCAGTGCACTCTCTGGAGTCACAGCACTGCATCCCCAGTGGTGCCAGTGCACTCTCTGGAGTCACTGCACTGCATCCCCAGTGGTGCAAGTGCACTCTTTCGACTCACTGTAGTGCATCCCCAGTGGTGCCAGTGCACTCTCTGGACTCACTGCAGTGCATCCCCTGAGGTACCAGTGTACTCTCTGGACTCACTGCACTGCATCCCCAGTGGTGCCAGTGCACTCTCTGGAGTCACAGCACTGCATCAACAGTGGTGCCTCTGCACTCTCTGGAGTCACTGCACTGCATCCCCAGTGGTGCCAGTGCACTCTCTGGACTCACTGCACTGCATCCCCAGTGGTGCCAGTGCACTCTCTGCACTCACTGCACTGCATCCCCAGTTGTGCCAGTGCACTCTCTGCACTCACTGCACTGCATCCCCAGTGGTGCCAGTGCACTCTCTGGAGTCACTGCAGTGCTTCCGCACTGGTGCCAGTGCATTCTCTGCACTCACTGCTCTGCATCAACAGTGGTGCTAGTGCACTCTCTGGACTCACTGCACTGCATCCCCAGTGGTGCCAGTGCACTCTCTGGACTCACTGCACTGCATCCCAGTGGTGCCAGTGCACTCTCTGGACTCACTGCACTGCATCCCCAGTGGTGCCAGTGCACTCTCTGGACTCACTGCAGTGCATCACCAGTGGTGCCTTTGCACTCTCAGGTCTCACTGCACTGCATCCCCAGTGGTGCCAGTGCACTCTCTGGAGTCACAGCACTGCATCCCCAGTGGTGCCAGTGCACTGTCTGGAGTCACTGCACTGCATCCCCAGTGGTGCAAGAGCACTCTTTCGACTCACTGTAGTGCATCCCCAGTGGTGCCAGTGCACTCTCTGGACTCACTGCAGTGCATCCCCTGAGGTACCAGTGTACTCTCTGGACTCACTGCACTGCATCCCCAGTGGTGCCAGTGCACTCTCTGGAGTCACAGCACTGCATCAACAGTGGTGCCTCTGCACTCTCTGGAGTCACTGCACTGCATCCCCAGTGGTGCCAGTGCACTCTCTGGACTCACTGTAGTGCATCCCCAGTGGTGCCAGTGCACTCTCTGGACTCACTGCAGTGCAGCCCCTGAGGTACCAGTGTACTCTCTGGACTCACTGCACTGCATCCCCAGTGGTGACAGTGCACTCTCTGGAATCACTGCAGTGCATCCCCTGTGGTGCCATTGCACTCTCTGGACTCACTGCACTGCATCCCCAGTGGTGCCTGTGCACTCTCTTGAGTCACTGCACTGCATCCCCAGTGGAGCCAGTGCACTCTCTGGACTAACTGCACTGCATACCCAGTGGTGCCAGTGCACTCTCTGGACTCACTGCACTGCATCCCCAGTGGTGCCAGTGCACTCTCTGGACTCACTGCACTGCATCCCCAGTGGTTCCAGTGCACTCTCTGGATCACTGCACTGCATCACCATTGGTGCCAGGGCACTCTCCGGACTCACTGCAGTGCATCCCCAGTGGTGCCAGTGCACTCTCTGGACTCACTGCAGTGCATCCCCAGTGGTGCCAGTGCACTCTGTGGACTCACTGCAGTGCATACCCAGTGTTGCCAGTGCACTCTCTGGAGTCACTGCACTGCATCCTCAGTGGTGTCAGTGCACTGTCTGGACTCACTGCATCCCCAGTGGTGCCAGTGCACTCTCTGGACTCACAGCACTGCATCCCCATTGGTGCCAGTGCACTCTCTGGACTCACTGCACTAAAACCCCAGTGGTGCCAGTGCACTCTCTGGACTCACTGCACTGCATCCCCAGTGGTTCCAGTGCACTCTCGTGACTCACTGGGGTGCATCCCCAGTGGTGCCAGTGCACTCTCTGGACTCAGTGCACTGCATCCCCTGTGGTGCCAGTACACTCTCTGGACTCACTGCAGTGCATCCCCAGTGGTGCCAGTGTACTCTCTGGACTCACTGCACTGCATCACCAGCGGTGCCAGTGCACTCTCTGGACTCACTGCAGTGCATCCCCATTGGTGCCAGTGCACTCTCTGGAGTCACTGCAGTGCATCCCCTTTTGTGCCAGTGCACTCTCTGGACTCACTGCACTGCATCCCCAGTGCTTCCATTGCACTCTCTGGACTCACTGCATTGGATCCCCAGTGGTGTCAGTGCACTCTCTGGACTCAGTGCAGTGGATCCCCAGTGGTGCCAGTGCACTCTCTGGACTCACTGCAGTGCTTCCCCACTGGTGCCAGTGCACTCTCTAGACTCACTGCACTGCATCCCCAGTGGTGCCAGTGCACTCTCTGGACTCACTGCAGTGCATCACCAGTGGTGCCAGTGCACTCTCTGGACTCACTGCAGTGCATCCCCAGTGGTGCCAGTGCACTCTCTGGACTCACTGCACTGCATCCCCAGTGTTGCCAGTGCACTCTCTGGACTCACTGCACTGCATCCCCAGTGGTGCCAGTGCACTCTCTGGACCCACTGCAGTGCATCCCCAGTGGTGCCAGTGCACTCTCTGGACTCAGTGCACTGCATCCCCAATGGTGCCAGTGCACTCTCTGGACTCACTGCACTGCGTCCCCAGTGGTGCCAGTGCACTCTCTGGACTCACTGCAGTGTATCCCCTGTGGTGCCAGTGCACTCTGTGGTCTCACTTCACTGCATCCCAGTGGTGCCAGTGCACTCTCTGGACTCACTGCAGTGCATCCCCAGTGGTGCCAGTGCACTCTCTGGACTCACTGCACTGCATCCCCAGTGGTGCCAGTTCACTCTCTGGACTCACTGAACTGCATCCCCAGTGGTGCCAGTACACTGTCTGGACTCACTGCACTGCATCCCCAGTGGTGCCTGTGAAGTCTCTGGACTCACTGCAGTGCAACCCCAGTGGTGCCAGTGTAATCTCTGGACTCAAGGCACAGTAACCCCAGTGGTGCCAGTGCAATCTAAGGACTCACAGCAGTGCAGCTAAAGTTGGTGCCAGTGCACTCTCTGGAGTCACTTCACTGCATCCCCAGTGGTGCCAGTGCACTCTCTGGACTCACTGCACTACATCCCCTTTGGTGCCAGTGCACTCTCTGGACTCAGTGCACTGCGTCCCCAGTGGTGCCAGTGCACTCTCAGGACTCACTGCACTGCATCCCCAGTGGTGCCAGTGCACTCTCTGGAAACACTGAAGTGCATCCCCAGTGGAGCCAGTGCTCTCTGTGGACTCACTGCACTGCATCCCCAGTGGTGCCATTGCACTCTCTGGACTCAATGCACTGCATCCCCAAGGTGCCAGTGCACTCTCTGGACTCACTGCACTGCATCCCCAGTGGAGCCAGAGCACTCTCTGGACTCACTGCAGTGCATCCCCAGTGGTGACAGTGCACTCTCTGGAAACTTGTGCTGCATCCCCATTGGTGCCAGTGCACTCTCTGGACTCACTGCAGTGCAGCCCCTTAGGTGGCAGTGCAATCTCTCTACTAACTGCAGTGCATCCCCAGTGGTGCCAGTGCACTCTCTAGACTCACTGCACTGCATCCCCAGTGGTGCCAGTGCACTCTCTGGAGTCACAGCACTGCATCAACAGTGGTGCCTCTGCACTCTCTTGAGTCACTGCACTGCATCTCCAGTGGTGCCAGTGCACTCTCAGGACTCACTGCAGTGCATCCCCAGTGGTGCCAGTGCACTCTCTGGACTCACTGCACTGCATCCCCTGTAGTGCCAGTGCACTCTCTGGACTCACTGCACTGCATCCCCAGTGGTGCCAGTGCACTCTCTGGACTCACTGCACTGCATCAACAGTGGTGCCAGTGCACTCTCTGGACTCACCGCATTGCATCCCCAGTGGTGCCAGTGTAGTCTCTGGACTCACAGCAGTGCATCACCAGTGGTGCCAGTGCAACTACTGGACTCACAGCAGTGCATCCCCAGTGGTGCCAGTGCACTCTCTGGACTCACTGCACTGCATCCCCAGTGGTGTCAGTGCACTGTCTGGACTCACTGCATCCCCAGTGGTGCCAGTGCACTCTCTGGACTCACAGCACTGCATCCCCATTGGTGCCAGTGCACTCTCTGGACTCACTGCACTAAAACCCCAGTGGTGCCAGTGCACTCTCTGGACTCACTGCACTGCATCCCCAGTGGTTCCAGTGCACTCTCGTGACTCACTGGGGTGCATCCCCAGTGGTGCCAGTGCACTCTCTGGACTCAGTGCACTGCATCTCCTGTGGTGCCAGTGTACTCTCTGGACTCACTGCACTGCATCACCAGCGGTGCCAGTGCACTCTCTGGACTCACTGCAGTGCATCCCCATTGGTGCCAGTGCACTTTCTGGAGTCACTGCAGTGCATCCCCTTTTGTGCCAGTGCACTCTCTGCACTCACTGCACTGCATCTCCAGAAGTGCCAGTGCACTCTCTGGACTCACTGCAGTGCATCCCCAGTGGTTCCATTGCACTCTCTGGACTCACTGCATTGGATCCCCAGTGGTGTCAGTGCACTCTCTGGACTCAGTGCAGTGGATCCCCAGTGGTGCCAGTGCACTCTCTGGACTCACTGCAGTGCTTCCCCACTGGTGCCAGTGCACTCTCTAGACTCACTGCACTGCATCCCCAGTGGTGCCAGTGCACTCTCTGGACTCACTGCAGTGCATCACCAGTGGTGCCAGTGCACTCTCTGGAGTCACTGCACTGCATCCCCAGTGGTGCCAGTGCACTCTCTGGACTCACTGCACTGCATCCCCAGTGTTGCCAGTGCACTCTCTGGACTCACTGCACTGCATCCCCAGTGGTGCCAGTGCACTCTCTGGACCCACTGCAGTGCATCCCCAGTGGTGCCAGTGCACTCTCTGGACTCAGTGCACTGCATCCCCAATGGTGCCAGTGCACTCTCTGGACTCACTGCACTGCGTCCCCAGTGGTGCCAGTGCACTCTCTGGACTCACTGCAGTGTATCCCCTGTGGTGCCAGTGCACTCTGTGGTCTCACTTCACTGCATCCCAGTGGTGCCAGTGCACTCTCTGGACTCACTGCAGTGCATCCCCAGTGGTGCCAGTGCACTCTCTGGACTCACTGCAGTGCATTCCCAGTGGAGTCAGTGCACTCTCTGGACTCACTGCAGTGAATCTCCCGTGGTGCCAGTGCACTCTCTGGACTCACTGCACTGCATCCCCAGTGGTGCCAGTTCACTCTCTGGACTCACTGAACTGCATCCCCAGTGGTGCCAGTACACTGTCTGGACTCACTGCACTGCATCCCCAGTGGTGCCTGTGAAGTCTCTGGACTCACTGCAGTGCAACCCCAGTGGTGCCAGTGTAATCTCTGGACTCAAGGCACAGTAACCCCAGTGGTGCCAGTGCAATCTAAGGACTCACAGCAGTGCAGCTAATGTTGGTGCCAGTGCACTCTCTGGAGTCACTTCACTGCATCCCCAGTGGTGCCAGTGCACTCTCTGGACTCACTGCACTACATCCCCTTTGGTGCCAGTGCACTCTCTGGACTCAGTGCACTGCGTCCCCAGTGGTGCCAGTGCACTCTCAGGACTCACTGCACTGCATCCCCAGTGGTGCCAGTGCACTCTCTGGAAACACTGAAGTGCATCCCCAGTGGAGCCAGTGCTCTCTGTGGACTCACTGCACTGCATCCCCAGTGGTGCCAGTGCACTCTCTGGACTCAATGCACTGCATCCCCAAGGTGCCAGTGCACTCTCTGGACTCACTGCACTGCATCCCCAGTGGAGCCAGAGCACTCTCTGGACTCACTGCAGTGCATCCCCAGTGGTGACAGTGCACTCTCTGGAAACTTGTGCTGCATCCCCATTGGTGCCAGTGCACTCTCTGGACTCACTGCAGTGCAGCCCCCTAGGTGGCAGTGCAATCTCTCTACTAACTGCAGTGCATTCCCAGTGGTGCCAGTGCACTCTCTGGACGCCTTGCAGTGAATCCCCGGTGGTGCCAGAGCACTCTCTGGACTCACTGAACTGAATCCCCGGTAGTGCCAGTGCACTCTCTGGACACACAGCAGTGCATCCGCAGTGGTTCCAGTGCACTCTCTGTAGTCATTGTGCTGCATCCCCAGTGGTGACAGTGCACACTCTGGACTCACTGCAGTGTATCCCCTGTGGTGCCAGTGCACTCTGTGGACTCACTGCACTGCATCCCAGTGTGCCAGTGCACTCTGTGGACTCACTGCAGTGCATCCCCAGTGGTGCCAGTGCACTCTCTGGACTCACTGTAGTGCAAACCCAGTGGTGCCAGTGCAGTCTCTTTACTCCCTGCAGTGCATCCCTAGTGGAGCCAGTGCACTCTCTGGACTCACTGCAGTGCATCCCCAGTGGTTCCAGTGCACTCTCTGGACTCACTGACGTGCATCCCCAGTGGTGCCATTGCACTCTCTGGACTCACTGCACTGCATCCCCAGTGGTGCCAGTGCACTCACTGGACTCACTGCAGTGCATCCCCAGTGGTGCCAGTGCACTCACTGGACTCACTGTACTGCATCACCAGTGGTGCCAGTGCACTCTCTGGACTCACTGCACTGCATCCCCAGTGGTGCCAGTGCACTCTCTGGACTCACTGCACTGCATCCCAGTGGTGCCAGTGCACTCTCTGGACTCACTGTACTGCATCCCCAGTGGTGCCAGTGCACTCTCTGGAGTCACTGCACTGCATCTCCAGTGGTGCCAGTGCACTCTCTGGAGTCAGTGCAGTGCATCCCCAGTGGTGCCAGTGCACTCTCTGGACCCACTGCAGTGCATCCCCACTGGTGCCAGTGCACTCTCTGTAGTCACTGCACTGCATCCGCAGTGGTGCCACTGCACTCTCTGGAGTCACTGCACTGCATCCCCAGAAGTGCCAGTGCACTCTCTGGAGTCACTGCACTGCATCCCCAGTGGTGCCAGTGCACTCTCTGGACTCACTGCACTGCATCCCCAGTGGTGCCAGTGTACTCTGTGGACTCACTGCAGTGCATCCTTAAGGTGCCAGTGCACTCTCTGGACTCACTGCACTGCATCCCCAGTGGTGCCAGTGCACTCTCTGGACTCACTGCAGTGCATCCCCAGTGGTGCCAGTGCACTCTCTGGACTCACTGCACTGCATCCCCAGTGGTGCCAGTGCACTCTCTGGAATCACTGCAGTGCATCCCCTGTGGTGCCAGTGCACTCTCTGGAGTCACTGCACTGCATCACCTGTGGTGCCAGTGCACTCTCTGAACTCACCGCACTACATCCCCAGTGGTGTCAGTGCACTCTCTGTACTCACTGCACTGCATCCCCAGTGGTGCCAGTGCACTCTCTGAACTCACCGCACTGCATCCCCAGTGGTGTCAGTGCACTCTCTGGACTCACTGCAGTGCATCCCCTTTTGTGCCAGTGCACTCTCTGGACTCACTGCACTGCATCCCCAGTGGTGCCAGTGCACTCTCTGCACTCACTGCAGTGCATCCCCAGTGGTGCCAGTGTACTCTCTGGAGTCACTGCAGTGCATCCTCAGTGGTGCCAGTGCACTCTCTGGAGTCACTGCACTGCATCCCCAGTGGTGCCAGGGCACTCTCTGGACTCACTGCACTGCATCCCCTGTGGTCCCAGTGCACTCTCTGCCCTCACTGCAGTGCATCCCCAGTGGTGCCAGTGCACTCTCTGCACTCACTGCAGTGCATCCCCAGTGGTGCCAGTGCAATCTCTGGGCTCACTGCACTGCATCCCCAGTGGTGCCAGTGCACTCTCTGGACTCACTGCACTGCATCCCCAGTGGTGACAGTGCACTCTCTGGACTCACTGCACTGCATCCCCAGTGGTGCCAGTGCACTCTCTGGACTCACTGCACTGCATCCCCAGTGGTGCCAGTGCACTCTCTGGACTCACTGCATTGCATCCGCAGTGGTGCCAGTGCACTCTCTGGACTCACTGCAGTGCATCCTCAGTAGTGCCAGTGCACTCTCTGGACTCACTGCGCTGCATCCCCAGTGGTGCCAGTGCACTCTCTGGACTCACTGCACTGCATCCCCAGTGGTGCCAGTACACTCTCTGCACTCACTGCACTGCATCCCCAGTGGTGCCAGGGCACTCTCCGGACTCACTGCAGTGCATCCGCAGTGGTGCCAGTGCACTCTTTCGAGTCACTGCACTGCATCCCCAGTGGTGCCAGTGCACTCTCTGGACTCACTGCACTGCATCCCCAGTGGTGCCAGTGCACTCTCTTGACTCACTGCATTGCATCCCCAGTGGTGCCAGTGCACTCTCTGGACTCACTGCACTGCATCCCCTGTGGTGCCACTGCACTCTCTGGACTCACTGCACTGCATCACCATTGGTGCCAGGGCACTCTCCGGACTCACTGCAGTGCATCCGCAGTGGTGCCAGTGCACTCTTTCGAGTCACTGCAGTGCATCCCCAGTGGTGCCAGTGTACTCTCTGGAGTCACTGCAGTGCATCCTCAGTGGTGCCAGTGCACTCTCTGGAGTCACTGCACTGCATCCCCAGTGGTGCCAGGGCACTCTCTGGACTCACTGCACTGCATCCCCTGTGGTCCCAGTGCACTCTCTGCCCTCACTGCAGTGCATCCCCAGTGGTGCCAGTGCACTCTCTGCACTCACTGCAGTGCATCCCCAGTGGTGCCAGTGCAATCTCTGGGCTCACTGCACTGCATCCCCAGTGGTGCCAGTGCACTCTCTGGACTCACTGCACTGCATCCCCAGTGGTGACAGTGCACTCTCTGGACTCACTGCACTGCATCCCCAGTGGTGCCAGTGCACTCTCTGGACTCACTGCACTGCATCCCCAGTGGTGCCAGTGCACTCTCTGGACTCACTGCATTGCATCCGCAGTGGTGCCAGTGCACTCTCTGGACTCACTGCAGTGCATCCTCAGTAGTGCCAGTGCACTCTCTGGACTCACTGCGCTGCATCCCCAGTGGTGCCAGTGCACTCTCTGGACTCACTGCACTGCATCCCCAGTGGTGCCAGTACACTCTCTGCACTCACTGCACTGCATCCCCAGTGGTGCCAGGGCACTCTCCGGACTCACTGCAGTGCATCCGCAGTGGTGCCAGTGCACTCTTTCGAGTCACTGCACTGCATCCCCAGTGGTGCCAGTGCACTCTCTGGACTCACTGCACTGCATCCCCAGTGGTGCCAGTGCACTCTCTTGACTCACTGCATTGCATCCCCAGTGGTGCCAGTGCACTCTCTGGACTCACTGCACTGCATCCCCTGTGGTGCCACTGCACTCTCTGGACTCACTGCACTGCATCACCATTGGTGCCAGGGCACTCTCCGGACTCACTGCAGTGCATCCGCAGTGGTGCCAGTGCACTCTTTCGAGTCACTGCAGTGCATCCCCAGTGGTGCCAGTGCACTCTCTGGACTCACTGCACTGCATACCCAGTGGTGCCAGTGCACTCACTGGACTCACTGCAGTGCATCCCCAGTGGTGCCAGTGCACTCTCCGGACTCACTGCAGTGCATCCCCAGTGGTGCCAGTGCACTCTCTGGACTCACAGCACTGCATCCCCAGTGGTGCCAGTGCACTCTCTGGAGTCACAGCACTGCATCAACAGTGGTGCCTCTGCACTCTCTGGAGTCACTGCACTGCATCCCCAGTGGTGCCAGTGCACTCTCTGGACTCATTGCAGTGCATCCCCAGTGGTGCCAGTGCAATCTCTGGACTCACTGCACTGCATCCCCAGTGGTGACAGTGCACTCTCTGGAATCACTGCAGTGCATCCCAAGTGGTGCCAGTGCACTCTCTGCACTCACTGCACTGCATCCCCAGTGGTGCCAGTGCACTCTCCGGAATCACTGCAGTGCATCCCCAGTGGTGCCAGTGCACTCTCTGGACTCACTGCACTGCATCCCCAGTGGTGCCAGTGCACTCTCTGGACTCACTGCATTGCATCCCCAGTGGTGCCAGTGCACTCTCTGGACTCACTGCAGTGCATCCCCAGTGGTGCCAGTGTAATCTCTGGGCTCACCGGGGTGCATCCCCAGTGGTGCCAGTGCACTCTCTGGACTCACTGCACTGCATCCCCAGTGTTGCCAGTGCACTCTCTGGAGTCACTGCACTGCATCCCCAGTGGTGCCAGTGCACTCTCTGGACTCACTGCACTGCAACCCCAGTGGTGCCAGTGCACTCTCTGGACTCACTGCACTGCATCCCCAGTGGTGCCAGTGCACTCTCTGGACTCAGTGCAGTGCATCCCCAGTGGTGCCAGTGCACTCTCTGGACCCACTGCAGTGCATCCCCAGTGGTGCCAGTGCACTCTCTGGACTCACTGCAGTGCATCCCCAGTGGTGCCAGTGCACTCTCTGGAGTCACTGCACTGCATCCCCAGAAGTGCCAGTGCACTCTCTGGAGTCACTGCACTGCATCCCCAGTGGTGCCAGTGCACTCTCTGGACTCACTGCACTGCATCCCCAGTGGTGCCAGTTCACTCTCTGGACTCACTGCAGTGCATCCCCAAGGTGCCAGTGCACTCTCTGGACTCACTGCACTGCATCCCCCGTGGTGCCAGTGCACTCTCTGGACTCACTGCAGTGCATCCCCAGTGGTGCCAGTGCACTCTCTGGACTCACTGCACTGCATCCCCAGTGGTGCCAGTGCACTCTCTGGACTCACTGAACTGCATCCCCAGTGGTGCCAGAGCACTCTCTGGACTCACTGCACTGCATCACCTGTGGTGCCAGTGCACTCTCTGGACTCACTGCACTGCATCCCCAGTGGTGCCAGTGCACTCTCTGAACTCACCGCACTGCATCCCCAGTGGTGTCAGTGCACTCTCTGGACTCACTGCACTGCATCCCCAGTGGTGCCAGTGCACTCTCTGGACTCACCGCATTGCACCCCCAGTGGTGCCAGTGCACTCTCTGGACTCACTGCACTGCATCCCCAGTGGTGCCAGTGCACTCTCTGCACTCACTGCACTGCATCCCCAGTGGTGCCAGGGCACTCTCTGGACTCACTGCAGTGCATCCGCAGTGGTGCCAGTGCACTCTTTCGAGTCACTGCAGTGCATCCCCAGTGGTGCCAGTGCACTCTCTGGACTCACTTCAGTGCATCCCAGTGCTGCCAGTGCACTCTCTGGACTCACTGCAGTGCATCCCCAGTGGTGCCAGTGCACTCTCTGGACTCACTGCACTGCATCCCCAGTGGTGCCAGTGCACTCTCCGGAATCACTGCACTGCATCCCCAGTGGTGCCAGTGCACTCTCTGGACTCACTGCATTGCATCCCCAGTGGTGCCAGTGCACTCTCTGCACTCACTGCACTGCATCCCCAGTGGTGCCAGTTCACTCTCTGGAGTCACTGCACTGCATCCCCAGTGGTGCCTGTGCAGTCTCTGGACTCACTACAGTTCATCCCCAGTGGAGCCAGTGCACTCTCTGGACTCACTGCACTTCAGCCCTACTGGTGCCAGTCCACTCTCTGGACTCACTGCACTTCATCCCCAGTGGTGCCAGTGGACTCTCTGCACTCATGCACTGCATACCCAGTGGTGCCAGTGCACTCTCTGGACTCACTGCACTGCATCCCCAGTGGTGCCAGTGTAGTCTCTGGACTCACTGTAGTGCATCCCCAGTGGTGCCAGTGCAATCTCAGGACTCACTGCACTGCATCCCCAGTGCTGCCAGTGCACTCTCTGGAGTCACTGCAGTGTATCCCCAGTGCTGCCAGTGCACTCTCTGGACTCACTGCACTGCATCGCCAGTGGTGCCAGTGCACTCTCTGGACTCACTGCACTGCATCACCAGTGGTGCCAGTGCACTCTCTGGACTCAGTGCACTGCATCCCCAGTGGTGCCAGTGCACTCTCTGGACTCACTGCAGTGCATCCCCAGTGGTGCCAGTGCACTCTCTGGACTCACTGCAGTGCATCCCAAGTGGTGCCAGTGCACTCTCTGGACTCACTGCACTGCATCCCCAGTGGTGCCAGTGCACTCTCCGGAATCACTGCAGTGCATCCCCAGTGGTGCCAGTGCACTCTCTGGACTAACTGCACTGCATCCACAGTGGTGCCAGTGCACTCTCTGGACTCACTGCATTGCATCACCAGTGGTGCCAGTGCACTCTCTGGACTCACTGCACTGCATCCCCAGTGGTGCCAGTGCACTCTCTGGACTCACTGCAGTGCATCCCCAGTGGTGCCAGTGCACTCTCTGCCCTCACTGCAGTGCATCACCAGTGGTGCCAGTGCACTCTCTGGACTCACTGCACTGCATCCCCAGTGGTGCCAGTGCACTCTCTGGACTCACTGCACTGCATCCCCAGTGGTGCCTGGGCACTCTCTGCACTCACTGCACTGCATCCCCAGTGGTGCCAGTGCACTCTCTGGACTCACTGCACTGCAACCCCAGTGGTGCCAGTGCACTCTCTGGACTCACTGCAGTGCACCCCCAGTGGTGCCAGTGCACTCTCTGGACTCACTGCACTGCATCCCCAGTGGTGCCAGTGCACTCTCTGGACTCACTGCACTGCATCACCAGTGGTGGCAGTGTACTCTCTGGACTCACTGCACTGCATCACCAGTGGAGACAGTGTACTCTCTGTAGTCACTGCGCTGCATCCCCAGTGGTTCCAGGGCACTCTCTCGACTCACTGCACTGCAACCCCAGTGGTGCCAGTGCACTCTCTGGACTCACTGCACTGCATCCCCAGTGGTGCCAGTGCACTCTCTGGAGTCACTGCGCTGCATCCCCAGTGGTGCCAGTTCCCTCTGTGGATTCACTGCACTACATCCCCTGTGGGGCCAGTGCACTCTCTGGACTCACTGCAGTGCATCCCCAGTGGTGCGAGTGCACTCTCTGGACTCACTGCAGTGCATCCCCAGTGGTGCCAGTGCACTCTCTGGACTCACCGGGGTGCATCCCCAGTGGTGCCAGTGCACTCTCTGGACTCACTGCAGTGCATCCCCAGTGGTGCCAGTGCACTCTGTGGACTCACTGCACTGCATCCCCAGTGTTGCCAGTGCACTCTCTGGAGTCACTGCACTGCATCCCCAGTGGTGCCAGTGCACTCTCTGGACTCACTGCACTGCATCCCCAGTGGTGCCAGTGCACTCTCTGGACGCACTGCAGTGCATCCCCAGTGGCGCCAGTGCACTCTCTGGACTCACTGCACTGCATCCCATTGGTGCTAGTGCACTCTCTGGACTCACTGCACTGCATCCCCAGTGGTGCCAGTGCACTCTCTGGACTCACTGCACTGCATCCCCAGTGGTGCCAGTGCACTCTCTGGACTCACTGCAGTGCTTCCGCACTGGTGCCAGTGCACTCTCTGCACTCACTGCACTGCATCAACAGTGGTGACTCTGCACTCTCTGGAGTCACTGCACTGCATCCCCAGTGGTGCCAGTGCACTCTCTGGACTCACTGTAGTGCATCCCCAGTGGTGCCAGTGCACTCTCTGGACTCACTGCACTGCATCCCCAGTGGTGCCAGTGCACTCTCTGGACTCACTGCACTGCATCCCCAGTGGTGCCAGTGCACTCTCTGAACTCACTGCACTGCATCCCCAGTGGTGCCAGTGCACTCTCTGAACTCAGTGCACTTCATCCCCAATGGTGCCACTGCACTCTCTGGACTCACTGAAGTGCATCCCCAGTGGTGCCATTGCACTCTCTGGACTCACTGCACTGCATCCCCAGTGGTGCCAGTGCACTCACTGGACTCACTGCAGTGCATCCCCAGTGGTGCCAGTGCACTCACTGGACTCACTGTACTGCATCACCAGTGGTGCCAGTGCACTCTCTGGACTCACTGCACTGCATCCCCAGTGGTGCCAGTGCACTCTCTGGACTCACTGCACTGCATCCCCAGTGGTGCCAGTGCACTCACTGGACTCACTGCAGTGCATCCCCAGTGGTGCCAGTGCACTCACTGGACTCACTGTACTGCATCACCAGTGGTGCCAGTGCACTCTCTGGACTCACTGCACTGCATCCCCAGTGGTGCCAGTGCACTCTCTGGACTCGCTGCACTGCATCCCCAGTGGTGCCAGTGCACTCTCCGGAATCACTGCAGTGCATCCCTAGTGGTGCCAGTGCACTCTCTGCACTCACTGCACTGCATCACCAGTGGTGCCAGTGCACTCTCTGGACTCACTGCATTGCATCCCCAGTGGTGCCAGTGCACTCTCTGGACTCACTGCACTGCATCCCCAGTGGTGCCAGTGCACTCTCTGGAATCACTGCAGTGCATCCCCAGTGGTGCCAGTGCACTCTCTGCCCTCACTGCAGTGCATCCCCAGCGGTGCCAGTGCACTCTCCGGACTCACTGGACTGCATCCCCAGTGGTGCCAGTGCACTCTCTGGACTCACTGCACTGCATCCCCAGTGGTGCCTGGGCACTCTCTGCACTCACTGCACTGCATCCCCAGTGGTGCCAGTGCACTCTCTGGACTCACTGCACTGCAACCCCAGTGGTGCCAGTGCACTCTCTGGACTCACTGCATTGCACCCCCAGTGGTGCCACTGCACTCTCTGGACTCACTGCACTGCATCCCCAAGGTGCCAGTGCACTCTCTGGACTCAACTGCACTGCATCCCCAGTGCTGCCAGTGCACTCTCTGGACTCACTGCAGTGCATCCCCAGTGGTGCCAGTGCACTCTCTGGACTCACTGCACTTCATCCCCAGTGGTGCCAGTGCACTCTCTGGACTCACTGCATTGCATCCCCAGTGGTGCCAGTGCACTCTCTGGACTCACTGCACTGCATCCCCAGTGGTGCCAGTGCACTCTCTGGACTCACTGCACTGCATCACCATTGGTGCCAGGGCACTCTCCGGACTCACTGCAGTGCATCCGCAGTGGTGCCAGTGCACTCTTTCGAGTCACTGCAGTGCATCCCCAGTGGTGCCAGTGCACTCTCTGGACTCACTGCACTGCATCCCCAGTGGTGCCAGTGCACTCTCTGGAATCACTGCAGTGCATCCCCAGCGGTGCCAGTGCACTCTCTGGACTCACTGCACTGCATCCCCAGTGGTACCAGTGCACTCTCTGGACTCACTGCACTGCATCCCCAGTGGTGCCACTGCACTCTCTGGACTCACTGCACTGCATCACCATTGGTGCCAGTGCACTCTCCGGACTCACTGCAGTGCATCCGCAGTGGTGCCAGTGCACTCTTTTGAGTCACTGCACTGCATTCCCAGTGGTGCCAGTGCACTCTCTGGACTCACTGCAGTGCATCACCAGTGGTGCCAGTGCACTCTCTGCACTCACTGCACTGCATCCCCAGTGGTGCCAGTGCACTGTCTGGACTCACTGCACTGCAACCCCAGTGGTGCCAGTGCACTCTCTGCACTCACTGCAGTGCACCCCCAGTGGTGCCAGTGCACTCTCTGGACTCACTGCACTGCATCCCCAAGGTGCCAGTGCACTCTCTGGACTCACTGCAAGCATCCCCAGTGGTGCCAGTGCACTCTCTGGACTCACTGCACTTCATCCCCAGTGGTGCCAGTGCACTCTCTGGACTCACTGCATTGCATCCCCAGTGGTGCCAGTGCACTCTCTGGACTCACTGCACTGCATCCCCAGTGGTGTCACTGCACTCTCTGGACTCACTGCACTGCATCACCATTGGTGCTACGGCACTCTCCGGACTCACTGCAGTGCATCCGCAGTGGTGCCAGTGCACTCTTTCGAGTCACTGCAGTGCATCCCCAGTGGTGCCAGTGCACTCTCTGGACTCACTGCAGTGCATCCCCAGTGGTGCCAGTGCACTCTCTGGAATCACTGCAGTGCATCCCCAGTGGTGCCAGTGCACTCTCTGGACTCACTGCACTGCATCCCCAGTGGTACCAGTGCACTCTCTGGACTCACTGCACTGCATCCCCAGTGGTGCCACTGCACTCTCTGGACTCACTGCACTGCATCACCATTGGTGCCAGTGCACTCTCCGGACTCACTGCAGTGCATCCGCAGTGGTGCCAGTGCACTCTTTTGAGTCACTAGAGTGCATCCCCAGTGGTGCCAGTGCACTCTCTGGACTCACTGCAGTGCATCCCCAGTGGTGCCAGTGCACTCTCTGGAGTCACTGCACTGCATCCCCAGTGGTGCCAGTGCACTCTCTGGACTCACTGCAGTGCATTCCCAGTGGTGCCAGTGCACTCTCTGGACTCACTGCACTGCATCCCCAGTGGTGCCAGTGCACTCTCTGGAGTCGCAGCACTGCATCAACAGTGGTGTCACTGCACTCTCTGGAGTCACTGCACTGCATCCCCAGTGGTACAAGTGCACTCTCTGGAATCACTGCAGTGCATCCCCAGTGGTGCCAGTGCACTCTCTGGACTCACTGCACTGCATCCCCAGTGGTGCCAGTGCACTCTCTGGACTCACTGCATTGCATCCCCAGTGGTGCCAGTGCACTCTCTGGACTCACTGCAGTGCATCCCCAGTGGTGCCAGTGCACTCTCTGCACTCACTGCACTGCATCCCCAGTGGTGCCAGTGGACTCTCTGGACTCACTGCAGTGCATCCGCAGTGGTGCCAGTGCACTCTTTCGAGTCACTGCAGTGCATCCCGAGTGGTGCCAGTGCACTCTCTGGACTCACTTCAGTGCATCCCAGTGCTTCCAGTGCACTCTCTGGACTCACTGCAGTGCATCCCCAGTGGTGCCAGTGCACTCTCTGGACTCACTGCACTGCATCCCCAGTGGTGCCAGTGCACTCTCCGGAATCACTGCACTGCATCCCCAGTGGTGTCAGTGCACTCTCTGGACTCACTGCAGTGCATCCCCAGTGGTGCCCGTGCACTCTCTGGACTCACTGCAGTGCATCCCCAGTGGTGCCAGTGCACTCTCTGGACTCACTGCATTGCATCCCCAGTGGTGCCAGTGCACTCTCTGGACTCACTGCACTGCATCCCCAGTGGTGCCAGTTCACTCTCTGGAATCACTGCACTGCATCCCCAGTGGTGCCTGTGCAGTCTCTGGACTCACTACAGTTCATCCCCAGTGGAGCCAGTGCACTCTCTAGAGTCACTGCACTGCATCTCTACTGGTGCCAGTGCACTCTCTGGACTCACTGCAGTGCATCCCCAGTGGTGCCAGTGGACTCTCTGCACTCACTGCACTGCATACCCAGTGGTGCCAGTGCACTCTTTGGACTCACTGCACTGCATGAACAGTGGTGCCACTGCACTCTCTGGACTCACTGCACTGCATCCCCAGTGGTGCCAGTGTAGTCTCTGGACTCACTGTAGTGCATCCCCAGTGGTGCCAGTGCAATCTCAGGACTCACTGCACTGCATCCCCAGTGCTGCCAGTGCACTCTCTGGACTCACTGCAGTGCATCCCCAGTGGTGCCAGTGCACTCTCTGGACTCACTGCAGTGCATCCCCAGTGGTGCCAGTGCACTCTCTGGAGTCACTGCAGTGTATCCCCAGTGGTGCCAGTGCACTCTCTGGACTCACTGAACTGCATCCCCAGTGGTGCCAGAGCACTCTCTGGACTCACTGCATTGCATCCCCAGTGCTGCCAGTGCACTCTCTGGACTCACTGCACTGCATCCCCAGTGGTGCCAGTGCACTCTCTGGACTCACTGCACTGCATCACCAGTGGTGCCAGTGCACTCTCTGGACTCAGTGCACTGCATCCCCAGTGGTGCCAGTGCACTCTCTGGACTCACTGCAGTGCATCCCCAGTGGTGCCAGTGCACTCTCTGGACTCACTGCAGTGCATCCCAAGTGGTGCCAGTGCACTCTCTGGACTCACTGCACTGCATCCCCAGTGGTGCCAGTGCACTCTCCGGAATCACTGCAGTGCATCCCCAGTGGTGCCAGTGCACTCTCTGGACTCACTGCAGTGCATCCCCAGTGGTGCCAGTGCACTCTCTGGAGTCACTGCAGTGTATCCCCAGTGGTGCCAGTGCACTCTCTGGACTCACTGAACTGCATCCCCAGTGGTGCCAGTGCACTCTCTGGACTCACTGCACTGCATCCCCAGTGGTGCCAGTGCACTCTCTGGACTCACTGCAGTGCATCCCCAGTGGTGCCAGTGCACTCTCTGGACTCACTGCACTGCATCCCCAGTGGTGCCAGTGCACTCTCTGGACTCACTGCACTGCATCCCCAGTGGTGCCTGGGCACTCTCTGCACTCACTGCACTGCATCCCCAGTGGTGCCAGTGCACTCTCTGGACTCACTGCACTGCAACCCCAGTGGTGCCAGTGCACTCTCTGGACTCACTGCAGTGCACCCCCAGTGGTGCCAGTGCACTCTCTGGACTCACTGCACTGCATCCCCAAGGTGCCAGTGCACTCTCTGGACTCAACTGCACTGCATCCCCAGTGCTGCCAGTGCACTCTCTGGACTCACTGCACTGCATCCCCAGTGGTGCCAGTGCACTCTTTCGAGTCACTGCAGTGCATCCCCAGTGGTGCCAGTGCACTCTCTGGACTCACTGCAGTGCATCCCCAGTGGTGCCAGTGCACTCTCTGGACTCACTGCAGTCCATCCCCAGTGGTGCCAGTGCACTCTTTTGAGTCACTGCAGTGCATCCCCAGTGGTGCCAGTGCACTCTCTGGACTCACTGCAGTGCATCCCCAGTGGTGCCAGTGCACTCTCTGCACTCACTGCACTGCATCCCCAGTGGTGCCAGTGCACTCTCTGGACTCACTGAAGTGCATCCCCAGTGGTGCCAGTGCACTCTCTGGACTCACTGCACTGCATCCCCAGTGCTGACAGTGCACTCTCTGGAGCCGCAGCACTGCATCAACAGTGGTGTCACTGCACTCTCTGGAGTCACTGCACTGCATCCCCAGTGGTGCCAGTGCACTCTCTGGACTCACTGCAGTGCATCCCCAGTGGTGCCAGTGCACTCTCTGGACTCACTGCATTGCATCCCCAGTGGTGCCAGTGCACTCTCTGGACTCACTGCACTGCATCCCCAGTGGTGCCACTGCACTCTCTGGACTCACTGCACTGCATCACCATTGGTGCCAGTGCACTCTCTGGACTCACTGCAGTGCATCCGCAGTGGTGCCAGTGTACTCTTTTGAGTCACTGCAGTGCATCCCCAGTGGTGCCAGTGCACTCTCTGGACTCACTGCAGTGCATCCCCAGTCGTGCCAGTGCACTCTCTGCACTCACTGCACTGCATCACCAGTGGTGCCAGTGCACTCTCTGGACTCACTGCAGTGCATCCCCAGTGGTGCCAGTGCACTCTCTGGACTCACTGCACTGCATCCCCAGTGGTGCCAGTGCACTCTCTGGAGTCGCAGCACTGCATCAACAGTGGTGCCTCTGCACTCTCTGGAGTCACTGCACTGCATCCCCAGTGCTGCCAGTGCACTCTCTGGACTCACTGCAGTGCATCCCCAGTGGTGCCAGTGCACTCTCTGGACTCACTGCAGTGCATCCCCAGTGGTGCCAGTGCACTCTCTGGACTCACTGCACTGCATCCCCACTGGTGCCAGTGCACTCTCTGGACTCACTGCACTTCATCCTCAGTGGTGCCAGTGCACTCTCTGGACTCACTGCACTGTATCCCCAGTGGTGCCAGAGCACTCTCTGCACTCACTGCACTGCATCCCCAGTGTTCCCAGAGCACTCTCTGGACTCACTGCACTGCATCCCCAGTGGTGCCAGTGCACTCTGTGGACTCACTGCACTGCATCCCCAGTGGTGCCAGTGCACTCTCTGGACTCACTGCACTTCATCCTCAGTGGTGCCAGTGCACTCTCTGGACTCACTGCACTGTATCCCCAGTGGTGCCAGAGCACTCTCTGCACTCACTGCACTGCATCCCCAGTGTTCCCAGAGCACTCTCTGGACTCACTGCACTGCATCCCCAGTGGTGCCAGTGCACTCTCTGGACTCACTGCACTGCATCCCCAGTGGTGCCACTGCACTCTCTGGACTCACTGCACTGCATCACCATTGGTGCCAGGGCACTCTCTGGACTCACTGCACTGCATCCCCGGTGTTCCCAGAGCACTCTCTGGACTCACCGAGGTGCATCCCCAGTGGTGCCAGTGTACTCTTTCGAGTCACTGCACTGCATCCCCATTAGTGCCAGTGCATTCTCTGGACTCATTGCAGTGCATCCCCAGTGGTGCCAGTGCACTCTCTGGACTCACTGCAGTGCATCCCCAGTGGTGCCAGTGCACTCTCTGGACTCACTGCACTGCATCCCCAGTGGTGCCAGGGCACTCTCTGGACTCACTGCACTGCATCCCCGGTGTTCCCACAGCACTCTCTGGACTCACCGAGGTGCATCCCCAGTGGTGCCAGTGTACTCTTTCGAGTCACTGCACTGCATCCCCATTAGTGCCAGTGCATTCCCTGGACTCATTGCAGTGCATCCCCAGTGGTGCCAGTGCACTCTCTGGACTCACTGCACTGCATCCCCAGTGGTGCCAGTGCACTCTCTGGACTCACTGCACTGCATCCCCAGTGCTGACAGTGCACTCTCTGGACTCACTGCACTGCATCCCCAGTGGTGCCAGTGCACTCTCCGGACTCACTGCACTGCATCCCCAGTGGTGCCAGTGCACTCTCTGGACTCACTGCAGTGCATCCCCAGTGGTGCCAGTGCACTCTCTGGACTCACTGCAGTGCATCCCCAGTGGTGCCAGTGCACTCTTTCGAGTCACTGCACTGCATCCCCAGTGGTGCCACTGCAGTCTCTGGAGTCACTGCACTGCATCCCCAGTGGTGCCAGTGCACTCTCTGGAATCACTGCACTGCATCCCCAGTGCTGACAGTGCACTCTCTGGACTCACTGCAGTGCATCCCCTTTTGTGCCAGTGCACTCTCTGGACTCACGGCACTGCATCCCCAGTGCTGCCAGTGCACTCTCTGGACTCACTGCACTGCATCCCCAGTGGTGCCAGTGCACTCTCTGGACTCACTGCAGTGCATCCCCAGTGGTGCCAGTGCACTCTCTGGACTCACTGCACTGCATCCCCAGTGCTGACAGTGCACTCTCTGGACTCACTGCACTGCATCACCAGTGGTGGCAGTGTACTCTATGGACTCACTGCACTGCATCTCCAGTGGAGACAGTGCACTCTCTGTAGTCACTGTGCTGCATCCCCAGTGGTGCCAGTGCACTCTCTGGACTCACTGCACTGCAACTCCAGTGGTGCCAGTGCACTCTCTGGACTCACTGGAGTGCATCACCATTGGTGCCTGGGCACTCTCTGGAGTCACTGCGCTGCATCCCCAGTGGTGCCAGTGCCCTCTGTGGACTCACTGCACTACATCCCCTGTGGGGCCAGTGCACTCTCTGGACTCACTGCAGTGCATCCCCAGTGGTGCCAGTGCACTCTGTGGACTCACTGCAGTGCATCCCCAGTGGTGCCATTGCACTCTGTGGACTCACTGCAGTGCATCCCCAGTGTTGCCAGTGCACTCTCTGGAGTCACTGCACTGCATCCCCAGTAGTGCCAGTGCACTCTCAGGACTCACTGCAGTGCATCCCCAGTGGAGCCAGTGCACTCTCTGAACTCAGTGCACTGCATCCCCAATGGTGCCACTGCACTCTCTGGACTCACTGCAGTGCATCCCCAGTGGTGCCAGTGCACTCTCTGGACTCACTGCACTGCATCACCAGTGGTGCCAGTGCACTCTCTGGACTCACGGCAGTGCATCACCAGTGGTGCTAGTGCAGTTTCTGGACTCACTGCACTGCATCCCCAGTGGTGCTAGTGTAGTCTCTGGACTCACAGCAGTGCATCCCCAGAGGTGCCAGTGCAACTACTGGACTCACTGCAGTGTAGCTCAGTGGTGCCAGAGCACTCTCTGGACTCACTGCACTGCATCCCCAGTGGTGCCAGTGCACTCTCTGGACTCACTGCACTGCATCCCCTGTGGTGCCAGTGCACTCTCTGGACTCACTGCACTGCATCCCCAGTGGTGCCAGTGCACTGTCTGGACTCACTGCAGTGTATCGCCATTGGAGCCGGTGCACTCTCTGGACTCACTAAACTGCATCCCCAGTGGTGCCAGAGAACTCTCTGGTCTCACTGCAGTGCATCCCCAGTGGTGCCAGTGCACTCTCTGGACTCACTGCACTAAAACCCCAGTGGTGCCAGTGCAGTATCTGGACTCACGGCACTGCATCCCCAGTGGTGCCAGTGCACTCTCTGGACTCACCGGGGTGCATCCCCAGTGGTGCCAGTGCACTCTCTGGACTCACTGCACTGCATCCCCTGTGGTGCCAGTACACTCTCTGGACTCACTGCAGTGCATCCCCAGTGGTGCCAGTGTACTCTCTGGACTCACTGCACTGCATCACCAGCGGTGCCAGTGCACTCTCTGGACTCACTGCAGTGCATCCCCAGTGGTGCCAGTGCACTTTCTGGAGTCACTGCAGTGCATCCCCTGTTATGCCAGTGCACTCTCTGCACTCACTGCACTGCATCCCCAGAAGTGCCAGTGCACTCTCTGGACTCACTGCACTGCATCCCCAGTGGTTCCATTGCACTCTCTGGACTCACTGCATTGGATCCCCAGTGGTGTCAGTGCACTCTCTGGACTCAGTGCAGTGCATCCCCAGTGGTGCCAGTGCACTCTCTGGACTCACTGCACTGCATCACCAGTGGTGCCAGTGCACTCTCTGGAGTCACTGCACTGCATCCCCAGTGGTGCCAGTGCACTCTCTGGACTCACTGCACTGCATTCCCAGTGGTGCCAGTGCACTCTCTGGACTCACTGCACTGCATCCCCAGTGGTGCCAGTGCACTCTCTGGACTCACTGCACTGCATTCCCAGTGGTGCCAGTGCACTCTCTGGACTCAGTGCACTGCATCCCCAATGGTGCCAGTGCACTCTCTGTAGTCACTGCACTGCGTCCCCAGTGGTGCCAGTGCACTCTCTGGACTCACTGCAGTGTATCCCCTGTGGTGCCAGTGCACTCTGTGGACTCACTGCACTGCATCCCAGTGGTGCCAGTGCACTCTCTGGACTCACTGCACTGCATCCCGAAGGTGCCAGTGCACTCTCTGGACTCAACTGCACTGCATCCCCAGTGCTGCCAGTGCACTCTCTGGACTCACTGCAGTGCATCCCCAGTGGTGCCAGTGCACTCTCTGGACTCACTGCACTGCATCCCCAGTGGTGCCAGTGCACTCTCTGGACTCACTGCACTTCATCCCCAGTGGTGCCAGTGCACTCTCTGGACTCACTGCATTGCATCCCCAGTGGTGCCAGTGCACTCTCTGGACTCAGAGCACTGCATCCCCAGTGGTGTCACTGCACTCTCTGGACTCACTGCACTGCATCACCATTGGTGCCAGGGCACTCTCCGGACTCACTGCAGTGCATCCCCAGTGGTGCCAGTGCACTCTTTCGAGTCACTGCAGTGCATCCCCAGTGGTGCCAGTGCACTCTCTGGACTCACTGCACTGCATCCCCAGTGGTGCCACTGCACTCTCTGGACTCACTGCACTGCATCACCATTGGTGCCAGTGCACTCTCCGGACTCACTGCAGTGCATCCGCAGTGGTGCCAGTGCACTCTTTTGAGTCACTGCAGTGCATCCCCAGTGGTGCCAGTGCACTCTCTGGACTCACTGCAGTGCATCCCCAGTGGTGCCAGTGCACTCTCTGTAGTCACTGCAATGCGTCCCCAGTGGTGCCAGTGCACTCTCTGGACTCACTGCAGTGTATCCCCTGTGGTGCCAGTGCACTCTGTGGACTCACTGCACTGCATCCCAGTGGTGCCAGTGCACTCTCTGGACTCACTGCACTGCATCCCCAGTGGTGCCACTGCACTCTCTGGACTCACTGCACTGCATCACCATTGGTGCCAGTGCATTCTCTGGACTCACTGCAGTGCATCCCCAATGGTGCCAGTGCACTCTGTGGACTCACTGCAGTGCATCCCCAGTTCTGCCAGTACACTCTCTGGAGTCACTGCACTGCAGCCCCAGTTGTGCCAGTGCACTCTCTGGACTCACTGCAGTGCTTCCGCACTGGTGTCAGTGCACTCTCTGCACTCACTGCAGTGCATCAACAGTGGTGCCTCTGCACTCTCTGGAGTCACTGCACTGCATCCCCAGTGGTGCCAGTGCACTCTCTGGACTCACTGCACTGCATCCCCAATGGTGCCAGAGTAGTCTCTGGACTCAAAGCAGTGCATCCCCAGTGGTGACAGTGCAACTACTAGACTCAATGCAGTGTAGCTCAGTGGTGCCAGAGCACTCTCTGGACTCACTGCACTGCATCCCCAGTGGTGCCAGTGCACTCTCTGGACTCACTGCACTGCATCCCCAGTGGTGCCAGTGCACTGTCTGGACTCACTGCAGTGTATCGCCATTGGAGCCGGTGCACTCTCTGGACTCACTAAACTGCATCCCCAGTGGTGCCAGAGAACACACTGGTCTCACTGCATTGCATCCCCAGTGGTGCCAGTGCACTGTCTGGACTCACTGCATCCCCACTGGTGCCAGGGCACTCTCTGGACTCACAGCACTGCATCCCCAGTGGTGCCAGTGCACTCTCTGGACTCACTGCACTTCATCCCCAGTGGTGCCAGTGCACTCTCTGGACTCACTACATTGCATCCCCAGTGGTGCCAGTGCACTCTCTGGACTCAGAGCACTGCATCCCCAGTGGTGTCACTGCACTCTCTGGACTCACTGCACTGCATCATCATTGGTGCCAGGGCACTCTCCGGACTCACTGCAGTGCATCCGCAGTGGTGCCAGTGCACTCTCTGGACTCACTGCACTGCATCCCCAGTGGTGCCAGTGCACTTTCTGGAGTCACTGCAGTGCATTCCCTTTTGTGCCAGTGCACTCTCTGCACTCACTGCAGTGCATCCCCAGTGGTGCCAGTGCACTCTCTGGACTCACTGCACTGCATCCCCAGTGGTGCCAGTGCACTCTCTGGACTCACTGCACTTCATCCCCAGTGGTGCCAGTGCACTCTCTGGACTCACTGCATTGCATCCCCAGTGGTGCCAGTGCACTCTCTGGACTCACTGCACTGCATCCCCAGTGGTGTCACTGCACTCTCTGGACTCACTGCACTGCATCACCATTGGTGCCACGGCACTCTCCGGACTCACTGCAGTGCATCCGCAGTGGTGCCAGTGCACTCTTTCGAGTCACTGCAGTGCATCCCCAGTGGTGCCAGTGCACTCTCTGGACTCACTGCAGTGCATCCCCAGTGGTGCCAGTGCACTCTCCGGACTCACTGCAGTGCATCCGCAGTGGTGCCAGTGCACTCTTTTGAGTCACTAGAGTGCATCCCCAGTGGTGCCAGTGCACTCTCTGGACTCACTGCAGTGCATCCCCAGTGGTGCCAGTGCACTCTCTGGAGTCACTGCACTGCATCCCCAGTGGTGCCAGTGCACTCTCTGGACTCACTGCAGTGCATTCCCAGTGGTGCCAGTGCACTCTCTGGACTCACTGCACTGCATCCCCAGTGGTGCCAGTGCACTCTCTGGAGTCGCAGCACTGCATCAACAGTGGTGTCACTGCACTCTCTGGAGTCACTGCACTGCATCCCCAGTGGTACAAGTGCACTCTCTGGAATCACTGCAGTGCATCCCCAGTGGTGCCAGTGCACTCTCTGGACTCACTGCACTGCATCCCCAGTGGTGCCAGTGCACTCTCTGGACTCACTGCATTGCATCCCCAGTGGTGCCAGTGCACTCTCTGGACTCACTGCAGTGCATCCCCAGTGGTGCCAGTGCACTCTCTGCACTCACTGCACTGCATCCCCAGTGGTGCCAGTGGACTCTCTGGACTCACTGCAGTGCATCCGCAGTGGTGCCAGTGCACTCTTTCGAGTCACTGCAGTGCATCCCCAGTGGTGCCAGTGCACTCTCTGGACTCACTTCAGTGCATCCCAGTGCTTCCAGTGCACTCTCTGGACTCACTGCAGTGCATCCCCAGTGGTGCCAGTGCACTCTCTGGACTCACTGGACTGCATCCCCAGTGGTGCCAGTGCACTCTCCGGAATCACTGCACTGCATCCCCAGTGGTGTCAGTGCACTCTCTGGACTCACTGCAGTGCATCCCCAGTGGTGCCCGTGCACTCTCTGGACTCACTGCAGTGCATCCCCAGTGGTGCCAGTGCACTCTCTGGACTCACTGCATTGCATCCCCAGTGGTGCCAGTGCACTCTCTGGACTCACTGCACTGCATCCCCAGTGGTGCCAGTTCACTCTCTGGAATCACTGCACTGCATCCCCAGTGGTGCCTGTGCAGTCTCTGGACTCACTACAGTTCATCCCCAGTGGAGCCAGTGCACTCTCTGGACTCACTGCACTGCATCTCTACTGGTGCCAGTCCACTCTCTGGACTCACTGCACTGCATCCCCAGTGGTGCCAGTGGACTCTCTGCACTCACTGCACTGCATACCCAGTGGTGCCAGTGCACTCTTTGGACTCACTGCACTGCATGAACAGTGGTGCCACTGCACTCTCTGGACTCACTGCACTGCATCCCCAGTGGTGCCAGTGTAGTCTCTGGACTCACTGTAGTGCATCCCCAGTGGTGCCAGTGCACTCTCTGGACTCACTGAACTGCATCCCCAGTGGTGCCAGAGCACTCTCTGGACTCACTGCATTGCATCCCCAGTGCTGCCAGTGCACTCTCTGGACTCACTGCACTGCATCCCCAGTGGTGCCAGTGCACTCTCTGGACTCACTGCACTGCATCACCAGTGGTGCCAGTGCACTCTCTGGACTCAGTGCACTGCATCCCCAGTGGTGCCAGTGCACTCTCTGGACTCACTGCAGTGCATCCCCAGTGGTGCCAGTGCACTCTCTGGACTCACTGCAGTGCATCCCAAGTGGTGCCAGTGCACTCTCTGGACTCACTGCACTGCATCCCCAGTGGTGCCAGTGCACTCTCCGGAATCACTGCAGTGCATCCCCAGTGGTGCCAGTGCACTCTCTGGACTCACTGCACTGCATCCACAGTGGTGCCAGTGCACTCTCTGGACTCACTGCATTGCATCCCCAGTGGTGCCAGTGCACTCTCTGGACTCACTGCACTGCATCCCCAGTGGTGCCAGTGCACTCTCTGGACTCACTGCAGTGCATCCCCAGTGGTGCCAGTGCACTCTCTGGACTCACTGCACTGCATCCCCAGTGGTGCCAGTGCACTCTCTGGACTCACTGCACTGCATCCCCAGTGGTGCCTGGGCACTCTCTGCACTCACTGCACTGCATCCCCAGTGGTGCCAGTGCACTCTCTGGACTCACTGCACTGCAACCCCAGTGGTGCCAGTGCACTCTCTGGACTCACTGCAGTGCACCCCCAGTGGTGCCAGTGCACTCTCTGGACTCACTGCACTGCATCCCCAAGGTGCCAGTGCACTCTCTGGACTCAACTGCACTGCATCCCCAGTGCTGCCAGTGCACTCTCTGGACTCACTGCAGTGCATCCCCAGTGGTGCCAGTGCACTCTTTAGAGTCACTGCAGTGCATCCCCAGTGGTGCCAGTGCACTCTCTGGACTCACTGCACTGCATCCCCAGTGGTGCCAGTGCACTCTCTGGAATCACTGCAGTCCATCCCCAGTGGTGCCAGTGCACTCTCTGGACTCATTGCACTGCATCCCCAGTGGTGCCAGTGCACTCTCTGGACTCACTGCACTGCATCCCCAGTGGTGCCACTGCACTCTCTGGACTCACTGCACTGCATCACCATTGGTGCCAGTGCACTCTCCGGACTCACTGCAGTGCATCCGCAGTGGTGCCAGTGCACTCTTTTGAGTCACTGCAGTGCATCCCCAGTGGTGCCAGTGCACTCTCTGGACTCACTGCAGTGCATCCCCAGTGGTGCCAGTGCACTCTCTGCACTCACTGCACTGCATCCCCAGTGGTGCCAGTGCACTCTCTGGACTCACTGAAGTGCATCCCCAGTGGTGCCAGTGCACTCTCTGGACTCACTGCACTGCATCCCCAGTGCTGACAGTGCACTCTCTGGAGCCGCAGCACTGCATCAACAGTGGTGTCACTGCACTCTCTGGAGTCACTGCACTGCATCCCCAGTGGTGCCAGTGCACTCTCTGGACTCACTGCAGTGCATCCCCAGTGGTGCCAGTGCACTCTCTGGACTCACTGCATTGCATCCCCAGTGGTGGCAGTGCACTCTCTGGACTCACTGCACTGCATCCCCAGTGGTGCCACTGCACTCTCTGGACTCACTGCACTGCATCACCATTGGTGCCAGTGCACTCTCTGGACTCACTGCAGTGCATCCGCAGTGGTGCCAGTGTACTCTTTTGAGTCACTGCAGTGCATCCCCAGTGGTGCCAGTGCACTCTCTGGACTCACTGCAGTGCATCCCCAGTCGTGCCAGTGCATTCTCTGCACTCACTGCACTGCATCCCCAGTGGTGCCAGTGCACTCTCTGGACTCACTGCAGTGCATCCCCAGTGGTGCCAGTGCACTCTCTGGACTCACTGCACTGCATCCCCAGTGGTGCCAGTGCACTCTCTGGAGTCGCAGCACTGCATCAACAGTGGTGCCTCTGCACTCTCTGGAGTCACTGCACTGCATCCCCAGTGCTGCCAGTGCACTCTCTGGACTCACTGCAGTGCATCCCCAGTGGTGCCAGTGCACTCTCTGGACTCACTGCAGTGCATCCCCAGTGGTGCCAGTGCACTCTCTGGACTCACTGCACTGCATCCCCAGTGGTGCCAGTGCACTCTCTGGACTCACTGCACTTCATCCTCAGTGGTGCCAGTGCACTCTCTGGACTCACTGCACTGTATCCCCAGTGGTGCCAGAGCACTCTCTGCACTCACTGCACTGCATCCCCAGTGTTCCCAGAGCACTCTCTGGACTCACTGCACTGCATCCCCAGTGGTGCCAGTGCACTCTCTGGACTCACTGCACTGCATCCCCAGTGGTGCCAGTGCACTCTCTGGACTCACTGCACTTCATCCTCAGTGGTGCCAGTGCACTCTCTGGACTCACTGCACTGTATCCCCAGTGGTGCCAGAGCACTCTCTGCACTCACTGCACTGCATCCCCAGTGTTCCCAGAGCACTCTCTGGACTCACTGCACTGCATCCCCAGTGGTGCCAGTGCACTCTCTGGACTCACTGCACTGCATCCCCAGTGGTGCCACTGCACTCTCTGGACTCACTGCACTGCATCACCATTGGTGCCAGGGCACTCTCTGGACTCACTGCACTGCATCCCCGGTGTTCCCAGAGCACTCTCTGGACTCACCGAGGTGCATCCCCAGTGGTGCCAGTGTACTCTTTCGAGTCACTGCACTGCATCCCCATTAGTGCCAGTGCATTCTCTGGACTCATTGCAGTGCATCCCCAGTGGTGCCAGTGCACTCTCTGGACTCACTGCAGTGCATCCCCAGTGGTGTCAGTGCACTCTCTGGACTCACTGCACTGCATCCCCAGTGGTGCCAGGGCACTCTCTGGACTCACTGCACTGCATCCCCGGTGTTCCCACAGCACTCTCTGGACTCACCGAGGTGCATCCCCAGTGGTGCCAGTGTACTCTTTCGAGTCACTGCACTGCATCCCCAGTGGTGCCACTGCAGTCTCTGGAGTCACTGCACTGCATCCCCAGTGGTGCCAGTGCACTCTCTGGAATCACTGCACTGCATCCCCAGTGGTGCCAGTGCACTCTCTGGAATCACTGCACTGCATCCCCAGTGCTGACAGTGCACTCTCTGGACTCACTGCAGTGCATCCCCTTTTGTGCCAGTGCACTCTCTGGACTCACGGCACTGCATCCCCAGTGCTGCCAGTGCACTCTCTGGACTCACTGCACTGCATCCCCAGTGGTGCCAGTGCACTCTCTGGACTCACTGCAGTGCATCCCCAGTGGTGCCAGTGCACTCTCTGGACTCACTGCACTGCATCCCCAGTGCTGACAGTGCACTCTCTGGACTCACTGCACTGCATCACCAGTGGTGGCAGTGTACTCTATGGACTCACTGCACTGCATCTCCAGTGGAGACAGTGCACTCTCTGTAGTCACTGCGCTGCATCCCCAGTGGTGCCAGTGCACTCTCTGGACTCACTGCACTGCAACTCCAGTGGTGCCAGTGCACTCTCTGGACTCACTGCACTGCATCACCATTGGTGCCTGGGCACTCTCTGGAGTCACTGCGCTGCATCCCCAGTGGTGCCAGTGCCCTCTGTGGACTCACTGCACTACATCCCCTGTGGGGCCAGTGCACTCTCTGGACTCACTGCAGTGCATCCCCAGTGGTGCCAGTGCACTCTGTGGACTCACTGCAGTGCATCCCCAGTGGTGCCAGTGCACTCTCTGGACTCACTGCACTGCATCCCCAGTGGTGCCAGTGCACTCTCAGGACTCACTGCAGTGCATCCCCAGTGGAGCCAGTGCACTCTCTGAACTCAGTGCACTGCATCCCCAATGGTGCCACTGCACTCTCTGGACTCACTGCAGTGCATCCCCAGTGGTTCCAGTGCACTCTCTGGACTCACTGCACTGCATCACCAGTGGTGCCAGTGCACTCTCTGGACTCACGGCAGTGCATCACCAGTGGTGCTAGTGCAGTTTCTGGACTCACTGCACTGCATCCCCAGTGGTGCTAGTGTAGTCTCTGGACTCACAGCAGTGCATCCGCAGAGGTGCCAGTGCAACTACTGGACTCACTGCAGTGTAGCTCAGTGGTGCCAGAGCACTCTCTGGACTCACTGCACTGCATCCCCAGTGGTGCCAGTGCACTCTCTGGACTCACTGCACTGCATCCCCAGTGGTGCCAGTGCACTCTCTGGACTCACTGCACTGCATCCCCAGTGGTGCCAGTGCACTGTCTGGACTCACTGCAGTGTATCGCCATTGGAGCCGGTGCACTCTCTGGACTCACTAAACTGCATCCCCAGTGGTGCCAGAGAACTCTCTGGTCTCACTGCAGTGCATCCCCAGTGGTGCCAGTGCACTCTCTGGACTCACTGCACTAAAACCCCAGTGGTGCCAGTGCAGTATCTGGACTCACGGCACTGCATCCCCAGTGGTGCCAGTGCACTCTCTGGACTCACCGGGGTGCATCCCCAGTGGTGCCAGTGCACTCTCTGGACTCACTGCACTGCATCCCCTGTGGTGCCAGTACACTCTCTGGACTCACTGCAGTGCATCCCCAGTGGTGCCATTGTACTCTCTGGACTCACTGCACTGCATCACCAGCGGTGCCAGTGCACTCTCTGGACTCACTGCAGTGCATCCGCAGTGGTGCCAGTGCACTTTCTGGAGTCACTGCAGTGCATCCCCTGTTATGCCAGTGCACTCTCTGCACTCACTGCACTGCATCCCCAGAAGTGCCAGTGCACTCTCTGGACTCACTGCACTGCATCCCCAGTGGTTCCATTGCACTCTCTGGACTCACTGCATTGGATCCCCAGTGGTGTCAGTGCACTCTCTGGACTCAGTGCAGTGCATCCCCAGTGGTGCCAGTGCACTCTCTGGACTCACTGCACTGCATCACCAGTGGTGCCAGTGCACTCTCTGGAGTCACTGCACTGCATCCCCAGTGGTGCCAGTGCACTCTCTGGACTCACTGCACTGCATTCCCAGTGGTGCCAGTGCACTCTCTGGACTCACTGCACTGCATCCCCAGTGGTGCCAGTGCACTCTCTGGACTCACTGCACTGCATTCCCAGTGGTGCCAGTGTACTCTCTGGACTCAGTGCACTGCATCCCCAATGGTGCCAGTGCACTCTCTGTAGTCACTGCACTGCGTCCCCAGTGGTGCCAGTGCACTCTCTGGACTCACTGCAGTGTATCCCCTGTGGTGCCAGTGCACTCTGTGGACTCACTGCACTGCATCCCAGTGGTGCCAGTGCACTCTCTGGACTCACTGCACTGCATCCCGAAGGTGCCAGTGCACTCTCTGGACTCAACTGCACTGCATCCCCAGTGCTGCCAGTGCACTCTCTGGACTCACTGCAGTGCATCCCCAGTGGTGCCAGTGCACTCTCTGGACTCACTGCACTGCATCCCCAGTGGTGCCAGTGCACTCTCTGGACTCACTGCACTTCATCCCCAGTGGTGCCAGTGCACTCTCTGGACTCACTGCATTGCATCCCCAGTGGTGCCAGTGCACTCTCTGGACTCAGAGCACTGCATCCCCAGTGGTGTCACTGCACTCTCTGGACTCACTGCACTGCATCACCATTGGTGCCAGGGCACTCTCCGGACTCACTGCAGTGCATCCCCAGTGGTGCCAGTGCACTCTTTCGAGTCACTGCAGTGCATCCCCAGTGGTGCCAGTGCACTCTCTGGACTCACTGCACTGCATCCCCAGTGGTGCCACTGCACTCTCTGGACTCACTGCACTGCATCACCATTGGTGCCAGTGCACTCTCCGGACTCACTGCAGTGCATCCGCAGTGGTGCCAGTGCACTCTTTTGAGTCACTGCAGTGCATCCCCAGTGGTGCCAGTGCACTCTCTGGACTCACTGCAGTGCATCCCCAGTGGTGCCAGTGCAATCTCAGCACTCACTGCACTGCATCACCAGTGGTGCCAGTGCACTCTCTGGACTCACTGCAGTGCATCCCCAGTGGTGCCAGTGCACTCTCTGTAGTCACTGCAATGCGTCCCCAGTGGTGCCAGTGCACTCTCTGGACTCACTGCAGTGTATCCCCTCTGGTGCCAGTGCACTCTGTGGACTCACTGCACTGCATCCCAGTGGTGCCAGTGCACTCTCTGGACTCACTGCACTGCATCCCCAGTGGTGCCACTGCACTCTCTGGACTCACTGCACTGCATCACCATTGGTGCCAGTGCATTCTCTGGACTCACTGCAGTGCATCCCCAATGGTGCCAGTGCACTCTGTGGACTCACTGCAGTGCATCCCCAGTTCTGCCAGTACACTCTCTGGAGTCACTGCACTGCAGCCCCAGTTGTGCCAGTGCACTCTCTGGACTCACTGCAGTGCTTCCGCACTGGTGTCAGTGCACTCTCTGCACTCACTGCAGTGCATCAACAGTGGTGCCTCTGCACTCTCTGGAGTCACTGCACTGCATCCCCAGTGGTGCCAGTGCACTCTCTGGACTCACTGCACTGCATCCCCAATGGTGCCAGAGTAGTCTCTGGACTCAAAGCAGTGCATCCCCAGTGGTGACAGTGCAACTACTAGACTCAATGCAGTGTAGCTCAGTGGTGCCAGAGCACTCTCTGGACTCATTGCACTGCATCCCCAGTGGTGCCAGTGCACTCTCTGGACTCACTGCACTGCATCCCCAGTGGTGCCAGTGCACTGTCTGGACTCACTGCAGTGTATCGCCATTGGAGCCGGTGCACTCTCTGGACTCACTGCACTGCATCCCCAGTGGTGCCAGAGAACACACTGGTCTCACTGCATTGCATCCCCAGTGGTGCCAGTGCACTGTCTGGACTCACTGCATCCCCACTGGTGCCAGGGCACTCTCTGGACTCACAGCACTGCATCCCCAGTGGTGCCAGTGCACTCTCTGGACTCACTGCACTTCATCACCAGTGGTGCCAGTGCACTCTCTGGACTCACTGCATTGCATCCCCAGTGGTGCCAGTGCACTCTCTGGACTCAGAGCACTGCATCCCCAGTGGTGTCACTGCACTCTCTGGACTCACTGCACTGCATCATCATTGGTGCCAGGGCACTCTCCGGACTCACTGCAGTGCATCCGCAGTGGTGCCAGTGCACTCTTTCGAGTCACTGCAGTGCATACCCAGTGGTGCCAGTGCACTCTCTGGACTCACTGCACTGCATCCCCAGTGGTGCCAGTGCACTTTCTGGAGTCACTGCAGTGCATTCCCTTTTGTGCCAGTGCACTCTCTGCACTCACTGCAGTGCATCCCCAGTGGTGCCAGTGCACTCTCTGGACTCACTGCACTGCATCCCCAGTGGTGCCAGTGCACTCTCTGGACTCACTGCACTTCATCCCCAGTGGTGCCAGTGCACTCTCTGGACTCACTGCATTGCATCCCCAGTGGTGCCAGTGCACTCTCTGGACTCAGAGCACTGCATCCCCAGTGGTGTCACTGCACTCTCTGGACTCACTGCACTGCATCACCATTGGTGCCAGGGCACTCTCCGGACTCACTGCAGTGCATCCGCAGTGGTGCCAGTGCACTCTTTCGAGTCACTGCAGTGCATCCCCTGTGGTGCCAGTGCACTCTCTGGACTCACTGCACTGCATCCCCAGTGGTGCCAGTGCACTCTCTGGACTCACTGCACTGCATCCCCTGTGGTGCCAGTACACTCTCTGGACTCACTGCCGTGCATCCCCAGTGGTGCCAGTGTACTCTCTGGACTCACTGCACTGCATCACCAGCGGTGCCAGTGCACTCTCTGGACTCACTGCAGTGCATCCCCAGTGGTGCCAGTGCACTTTCTGGAGTCACTGCAGTGCATCCCCTGTTATGCCAGTGCACTCTCTGCACTCACTGCACTGCATCCCCAGAAGTGCCAGTGCACTCTCTGGACTCACTGCAATGCATCCCCAGTGGTTCCATTGCACTCTCTGGACTCACTGCATTGGATGCCCAGTGGTGTCAGTGCACTCTCTGGACTCAGTGCAGTGCATCCCCAGTGGTGCCACTGCACTCTCTGGACTCACTGCAGTGCATCACCAGTGGTTCCAGTGCACTCTCTGGAGTCACTGCACTGCATCCCCAGTGGTGCCAGTGCACTCTCTGGACTCACTGCACTGCATTCCCAGTGGTGCCAGTGCACTCTCTGGACTCACTGCACTGCATCCCCAGTGGTGCCAGTGCACTCTCTGGACTCACTGCACTGCATTCCCAGTGGTGCCAGTGCACTCTCTGGACTCAGTGCACTGCATCCCCAATGGTGCCAGTGCACTCTCTGTAGTCACTGCACTGCGTCCCCAGTGGTGCCAGTGCACTCTCTGGACTCACTGCAGTGTATCCCCTGTGGTGCCAGTGCACTCTGTGGACTCACTGCACTGCATCCCAGTGGTGCCAGTGCACTCTCTGGACTCACTGCACTGCATCCCGAAGGTGCCAGTGCACTCTCTGGACTCAACTGCAGTGCATCCCCAGTGCTGCCAGTGCACTCTCTGGACTCACTGCAGTGCATCCCCAGTGGTGCCAGTGCACTCTCTGGACTCACTGCACTGCATCCCCAGTGGTGCCAGTGCACTCTCTGGACTCACTGCACTTCATCCCCAGTGGTGCCAGTGCACTCTCTGGACTCACTGCAGTGCATCCCCAGTGGTGCCAGTGCACTCTCTGGACTCAGAGCACTGCATCCCCAGTGGTGTCACTGCACTCTCTGGACTCACTGCACTGCATCACCATTGGTGCCAGGGCACTCTCCGGACTCACTGCAGTGCATCCCCAGTGGTGCCAGTGCACTCTCTGGACTCACTGCAGTGCATCCCCAGTGGTGCCAGTGCACTCTCTGGACTCACTGCACTGCATCCCCAGTGGTGCCACTGCACTCTCTGGACTCACTGCACTGCATCACCATTGGTGCCAGTGCACTCTCCGGACTCACTGCAGTGCATCCGCAGTGGTGCCAGTGCACTCTTTTGAGTCACTGCAGTGCATCCCCAGTGGTGCCAGTGCACTCTCTGGACTCACTGCAGTGCATCCCCAGTGGTGCCAGTGCACTCTCTGCACTCACTGCACTGCATCACCAGTGGTGCCAGTGCACTCTCTGGACTCACTGCAGTGCATCCCCACTGGTGCCAGTGCACTCTCTGTAGTCACTGCAATGCGTCCCCAGTGGTGCCAGTGCACTCTCTGGACTCACTGCAGTGTATCCCCTGTGGTGCCAGTGCACTCTGTGGACTCACTGCACTGCATCCCAGTGGTGCCAGTGCACTCTCTGGACTCACTGCACTGCATCACCATTGGTGCCAGGGCACTCTCCGGACTCACTGCAGTGCATCCGCAGTGGAGCCAGTGCACTCTTTCGAGTCACTGCACTGCATCCCCATTAGTGCCAGTGCATTCTCTGGACTAACTGCAGTGCATCCCCAGTGGTGCCAGTGCACTCTCTGGACTCACTGCACTGCATCAACTATGGTGCCTCTGCACTCTCTGGAGTCACTGCACTGCATCCCCAGTGGTGCCAGTGCACTCTCTGGACTCACTGCAGTGCATCCCCAATGGTGCCAGTGCACTCTGTGGACTCACTGCAGTGCATCCCCAGTTCTGCCAGTACACTCTCTGGAGTCACTGCACTGCATCCCCAGTGGTGCCAGTGCACTCTCTGGACTCACTGCACTGCATCCCCAATGGTGCCAGAGTAGTCTCTGGACTCAAAGCAGTGCATCCCCAGTGGTGACAGTGCAACTACTAGACTCAATGCAGTGTAGCTCAGTGGTGCCAGAGCACTCTCTGGACTCACTGCACTGCATCCCCAGTGGTGCCAGTGCACTCTCTGGACTCACTGCACTGCATCCCCAGTGGTGCCAGTGCACTGTCTGGACTCACTGCAGTGTATCGCCATTGGAACCGGTGCACTCTCTGGACTCACTAAACTGCATCCCCAGTGGTGCCAGAGAACACACTGGTCTCACTGCATTGCATCCCCAGTGGTGCCAGTGCACTGTCTGGACTCACTGCATCCCCACTGGTGCCAGGGCACTCTCTGGACTCACAGCACTGCATCCCCAGTGGTGCCAGTGCACTCTCTGGACTCACTGCACTAAAACCCCAGTGGTGCCAGTGCAGTCTCTGGACTCACTGCACTGCATCCCCAGTGGTGCCAGTGCACTCTCTGGACTCACCGGGGTGCATCCCCAGTGGTGCCAGTGCACTCTCTGGACTCACTGCACTGCATCCCCAGTGGTGCCAGTGTACTCTCTGGACTCACTGCACTGCATCACCAGCGGTGCCAGTGCACTCTTTGGTCTCACTGCAGTGCATCCCCATTGGTGCCAGTGCACTTTCTGGAGTCACTGCAGTGCATTCCCTTTTGTGCCAGTGCACTCTCTGGACTCACTGCAGTGCATCCCCTGTGGTGCCAGTGCACTCTCTGGACTCACTGCACTGCATCCCCAGTGGTTCCATTGCACTCTCTGGACTCACTGCAGTGCATCCTCAGTGGTGCCAGGGCACTCTCTGCAGACAATGCAGTACATCCCCAAAGGTGACAGTGCACTCTCTGGACTCACTGTACTGCTCGAGCCTCGGCAGCCGCTCCAGCCGCTCCAGCCGCGGCAGCCGCGGCAGCCGGTCCAGCCGCGGCAGCCGCGGCAGCCGGTCCAGCCGCGGCAGGCTCTCCATCCGCGGCATACGCGGCAGACGCTCCAGCCGCTCCAGCCGCGGCATCCGCTCCAACCGCGGCAGACGCTCCAGCCGCGGCAGCCGCTCCAACCGCGGCAGCCGCTCCAGCCGTGGCAGCCGCTCCACTCGGTAGCGGCTTTCGCGGCTCCCGCGGCTGGAGCGGCTGCCGCGGCTGGAGCGGCTGCGGCGGCTGGAGCGGCTGAGGCGGCTGGAGCGGATGCCGCGGCTGGAGCAGTGCAGTAAGTCCAGAGAGTCAACTGGCACCACTGAGGATGCAGTACAGTGAGTCCAGAGAGTGCACTGGCACCACAGGGGATGCACTGCAGTTACTGCAGAGAGTGCACTGGAACCACTGGGGATGCAGTTCAATGAGTCCAGAGAGTGCACTGGCACTACCGGGGATTCAGATACATTCTCACGGCAGTGAGATCCCCAGTAGTGCCAGTGCACTCTCTGGACTCACTGCACTGCATCCCCATTGATGACAGTGCCCTCTCTGGACTCACTGCAGTGCATCCCCAGAAGTGCCAGTGGCTCTCTGGACTCACTGCACTGCATCACCTGTGGTGCCAGTGCACTCTCTGGACTCACTGCACTTCATCCCCAGTGGTGCCAGTGCACTCTCTGGACTCAGTGCAGTGCATCCCCAGTGGTGCCAGTGCACTCTCTGGACTCACTGCACTGCATCCCCGGTGGTGCCAGTGCACTCTCTGTAGTCACTGAAGTGCATCCCCAGTGGAGCCAGTGCTCTCTGTGGACTCACTGCACTGCATGCCCAGTGGTGCCAGTGCACTCTCTGGACTCACTGCACTGCATCCCCAAGGTGCCAGTGCATTCTCTTTACTCACTGCAGTGCATCCCCAGTGGTGCCAGTGCTCTCTCTGGACTCACTGCAGTGCATCCCAAGTGGTGCCAGTGCACTCTCTGGACTCACTGCAGTCCATCCCCAGTGGTGCCAGTGCACTCTCTGGACTCACTGCAGTGCGTCCCCAGTGGTGCCAGGGCACTCTCTGCAGACAATGCAGTGCATCCCCAAAGGTGACAGTGCACTCTCTGGACTCACTGTACTGCTCGAGCCGCGGCAACCGCTCCAGCCGCGGTAGCCACTCCAGCCTCGGCAGCCGCTCCTGCCGCTCCAACCGCGGCAGCCGCGGCAGCCGCTCCAGCCGCGGCAGCCGCTCCAGCCGGGGCTGCCGCTCCAGCCGCGGCAGACGCGTCAGCCGCTCCAGCCGTGGCAGCCGCTCCACTCGGTAGCGGCTTTAGCGGCTGCCGCGGCTGGAGCGCCTGTCGCGGCTGCCGAGGCTGGAGCGGCTGCCGCGGCTGGAGCGACTGCGGCGGCTGGAGCGTCTAGAGCGTCTGCCGCGGCTGGAGGGGCTACCGCGGCTGGAGCGGCTGAGGCGGCTGGAGCGGATGCCGCGGCTGGAGCAGTGCAGTGAGTCCAGAGAGTCAACTGGCACCACTGGGGATGCCGTACAGTGAGTCCAGAGAGTGCACTGGCACCACTGGGGATGCAGTGCAGTTACTCCAGAGAGTGCACTGGAACCACTGGGGATGCAGTTCAGTGACTCCAGAGAGTGCACTGGCACTATCGGGGATTCAGATACATTCTCACTGCAGTGAGATCCCCAGTAGTGCCAGTGCACTCTCTGGACTCACAGCAGTGCATCCCCAGTGGTGCCAGTGCACTCTCTGTAGTCAGTGTGCTGCATCCCCAGTGGTGAGAGTGCACACTCTGGACTCACTGCAGTGTATCCCCTGTGGTGCCAGTGCACTCTGTGGACTCACTGCACTGCATCCCAGTGTGCCAGTGCACTCTGTGGACTCACTGCAGTGCATCCCCAGTGGTGCCAGTGCACTGTCTGGACTCACTGCAGTGCAACCCCAGTGGTGCCAGTGCAGTCTCTTTACTCCCTGCAGTGCATCCCTAGCGGAGCCAGTGCACTCTCTGGACTCACTGCATTGCAACCCCAGTGGTTCCAGTGCACTCTCTGGACTCACTGCAGTGCATCCCCTGTGGTGCCAGTGCACTCTCTGGACTCACTGTACTGCATCCCCAGTGGTGCCAGTTGACTCTCTGGGCTCGCTGCACTGCTCCAGCCGCGGCATCCGCTCCAGCCGCCTCAGCCGCTCCAGCCGCGGTAGCCCCTCCAGCCGCGGCAGACGCTCTAGACGCTCAAGCCGCCGCAGCCGCTCCAGCCGCGGCACCCGCTAAAGCCGCTACCGAGTGGAGCGGCTGCCACGGCTGGAGCGGCTGCCGCGGTTGGAGCGGCTGGAGCGGCTTCCGCGGCTGGAGCGGCTGCCGCGGATGGAGCGCCTGCAGCGGATGGAGCGGCTGCCGCGGCTGGACCGGCTGGAGCGGCTGCCGAGGCTGGAGGGGCTACCGCGGGTGGAGCGGCTGCCGCGGCTCGAGCAGTACAGTGAGTCCAGAGAGTGCACTGGCACCACGGGTGATGCAGTGCAGTGAGTCCAGAGAGTGCACTGGCACCACTGGTGATGCAGTGCAGTGAGTCCAGAGAGTGCACTGGCACCACTGGTGATGCACTGCAGTGAGTCCAGAGAGTGCAGTGGCACCACTGGGGATGCAGTGCAGTGAGTCCTGAGAGTGCACTGGCACCAACTGGAGCTGCAGTGCTGTGAGTCCTGAGATTGCACTGGCACCACTGGGGATGCAGTACAGTGAGTCCAGAGAGTACACTGGCACTACTGGGGATTCAGTTCAGTGAGTCCAGAGTGTGAACTGGCACCATTGGGGAAGTAGTGCAGTGAGTCCAGAGTGCACTGGCACCACTGGGGATGCAGTGCAGTGAGTCCAGAGAGTGCACTGGTACCACTGGGGATGCAGTGCAGTGAGTCCAGAGAGTGCACTGGCACCACTGGGGATGCACTGCAGTGAGTCCAGAGAGTGCACTGGCACCACTGTGGATGCACTGCAGTGAGTCCAGAGAGTGCACTGGCACCAGTGGGGATGCAGTGCAGTGAGTCCAGAGAGTGCACTGGCACCACTGGGGTGCACTGCAGTGAGTCCAGGGAGTGCATTGGCACCACTGGGGATGCAGTGCAGTGACTCCAGAGAGTGCACTGGCACCACTGGGGATGCACTGCAGTGAGTCCAGATGTTAGCCTAGCAACCACATAATCACCAAGTGATTATATGAAGGTGCTTTATTCAGCGCTGGAAGCCGGGGCAGGTGCCCAAATCTGGCTTCAAGTCCCATTACTTCCCAGCCGTTATTTATACATACAATATTGCGTCAGGTATACATATTCTTTACAGGTTGCAACAGCAGCCTCGCTTTTCATTCTAATTAGCTCCCCTCCCCTTTGCACATGCGTGGCGCACTCTGGTGGTCGTCCAGGTGGTCGTCCAGATGAAGTAAGGAGTCTTCCTCTCCGCTAAACCTTTCACCTTTCTTACTCGACGCATGCTCCCTCCGCTTCTTGGTTCTGCTTCAACTCATTACATTATTTCCAGGCCCTCATCTAAGGTCAGGTTGTACCTGTTCCCTCCCAAGGTTCCCCTTCAATGACTCTTTGGATTGTTCAATGTACTCCCTAAGTATCCAGTATACATAGATTAATTGATAATGTAAGTACATTTGGTAATACTTAATTATACTGTAGGTCCCATTACCTAAGAGACATTAGTAAAACATCCATTCGATTCTCCCCAACACTAACACAGAGACTGCACTGGCACCACTGGGGATGCAGTGCAGTGAGTCCAGAGAGTGCACTGGCACCACTGGCGATGCACTGTAGTGAGTCCAGAGAGTGCACTGGCACCACCTGGGATGCAGTGCAGTGAGTCCAGAGAATGCACTGGCACCACTGGGGATGCAGTGCAGTGAGTCCAGAGAGTGCACTGGCACCAAAGGAGTTGAAGTACAGTGAGTCAAGAGAGTGCACTGGAACAACTGGGGATGCAGCGCAGTGACTTCTGAGAGTGCACTGGCACCACTGGGGATGCACTGCAATGAGTCCAGAGAGTGCACTGGCACCAATGGCAACGCAGTGCAGTGAGTCCAGAGAGTGCACTGGCACCACTGGGGATGTAGTGTAGTGAGTCCACGGAGGGCACTGGCACCACTGGGGATGCAGTGCAGTGAGTCCAGAGAGTACAGTGGCACCACTGGGGATGCAGTGCAGTGAGTCCAAAGAGTGCACTGGCACCATTGGGGATGCACCCCGGTGAGTCCAGAGACTTCACAGGCACCACTGGGGATGCAGTGCAGTGAGTCCAGAGAGTGCCCTGGTACCACTGGGAATGCAGTGAGTCCAGACAGTGCACTGGAACCACTGGTGATGCAGTGCCGTGAGTCCAGAGAGTGCACTGGCACCACTGTGGATGCAGTGCAGTGAGTGCAGAGAGTGCACTGGCACCACTGGGGATGTTATGCAGTGAGTCCAGAGAGTGCACTGGCACCACTGGGGATGCACTGCAGTGAGTCCAGAGAGTGCACGGGCACCACTGGGGATGCACTGCAGTGAGTCCAGAGAGTGCACTGGCACCACTGGGTATGCAGTGCAGTGAGTCCAGAGAGTGCACTGGCACCAATGGGGATGCAGTGCAGTGAGTCCAAAGAGTGCGCTGGCACCATTGGGGATGCACGGCAGTGAGTCCAGAGACTTCACAGGCACCACTGGGGATGCAGTGCAGTGAGTCCAGAGAGTGCCCTGGCACCACTGGGTGTGCAGTGAGTCCAGACAGTGCACTGGCACCACTGGGGATGCACTGCAGTGAGTCCAGAGACTACACTGGCACCACTGGGGATGCACCCCGGCAAGTCCAGAGAGTGCACTGGCACCACTGGGGATGCACCCCGGCAAGTCCAGAGAGTGCTTTGGCACCACTGGGGATGCAGTGCCGTGAGTGCAGTGAGTGCACTGTCACCACTGGGGATGCAGTGCAGTGAGTCCAGAGAGTGCACTGGCACCACGGGGGATGCAGTGCTGTGAGTCCAGAGAGTGCACTGTCACCACTGGGGATGCAGTGCAGTGAGTCCAGAGAGTGCACTGGCACCACTGGGGATGCAGTGCAGTGAGTCCAGAGACTACACTGGCACCACTGGGGATGCAGTGCAGTGAGTCCAGAGAGTGCACTGGCACCACTGGGGATGCAGTGCAGTGAGTACAGGGAGTGCAGGGGCACCATTGGGGATGCAGTGCAGTGAGTCCAGAGAGTGCACTGGCACCACTGGTGATGCATTGCAGTGAGTTAAGAGAGTACACTGGACCACTGTGGATGCACTGCAGTGAGTCCAGAGAGTGCACTGGCACCACTGGTGATGCAGTGCAATGAGTCCAGAGAGCCACTGGCACCACTGGGGATGCAGTGCATTTAGTCCAGAGAGTGCACTGGCACCACTGGGGATGCAGTGCAGTCAGACCAGAGAGTGCACTGGCACCACTGGGAATGCAGTGCAGTGAGACCAGAGACTTCACAGGCACCACTGGGGATGCAGTGCAGTGAGTCCAGAGAGTGCACTGGCACCACTGGGGATGCAGTGCAGTGAGTGCAGAGAGTGCACTGGCACAAAAGGTGATGCACTGCAGTGAGTCCAGAGAGTGCACTGGCACCACTGGGGATGCAGTGCAGTGAGTCCAGAGAGTGCACTGGCACCACTGGGGTTGCACTGCAGTGAGTCCAGAGAGTGCACTGGCACCACTGGGGATGTAGTGCAGTGAGTCCACAGAGGGCACTGGCACCACTGGGAATGCAGTGAGTCCAGAGAGGCACTGTCACCACTGGGGATGCAGTGCAGTGAGTCCAGAGAGTGCACTGGCACCACTGGGGATAAAGTGCAGTGAGTCCAGAGAGTGCACTGGCACCACTGGGGATGCAGTGCAGTGAGTCCTGAGAGTGCACTGGCACCACTGGGGATGCACTGCAGTGAGTCCAGAGAGTGCAGTGGCCCCACTGGGTATGCAGTGCAGTGAGTGCAGAGAGTGCACTGGCACCACTGGGGATGCACTGCAGTGAGTCCAGAGAGTGCACTGGCACCACTGGGGATGCAGTGCAGTGAGTCCAGAGAGTGCACTGGCACCACTGGGGATGCACTGCAGTGAGTCCAGAGAGTGCAGTGGCACCATTGGGGATGCAGTGCAGTGAGTCCAGAGAGTGCACTGGCACCACTGGTGATGCAGTGCAGTGAGTTAAGAGAGTACACTGGCGCCACTGTGGATGCAGTGCAGTGAGTCCAGAGAGTGCACTGTCAGCACTGGGGATGCAGTACAATGAGTCCAGAGAGCCACTGGCACCACTGGGGATGCAGTGCATTTAGTCCAGAGAGTGAACTGGCACCACTGGGGATGCAGTGCACTGAGTCCAGAGAGTGCACTGGCACCACTGGGGATTTAGTTCAGTGAGTCCAGAGAGTGAACTGGCACCACTGGGGATGTAGTGCAGTGAGTCCAGAGAGTGCACTGGCACCTCTGGGGATGCACCCCGGTGACTCCAGAGAGTGCACTGGCACCACTGGGGATGCACCCCGGCAAGTCCTGAGAGTGCACTGTCACCACTGGGGATGCAGTGCAGTGAGTCCAGAGAGTGCACTGGCACCACTGGGGATGCAGTGCAGTGAGTCCAGAGAGTGCACTGGCACCACTGGGGATGCAGTGCAGTGAGTCCAGAGAGTGCACTGGTACGATTGGGGATGCACTGCAGTGAGTCCAGAGAGTGCACTAGCACCACTGGGGATGCACTGCAGTGAGTCCAGAGACTTCACAGGCACCACTGGGGATGCAATGCAGTGAGTCCAGAGAGTGCACTGGCACCACTGGGGATGCACCCCGGCAAGTCCAGAGAGTGCACTGGCACCACTTGGGTTACAGCGCACTGAGTCCAGAGAGTGCACTAGCACCACTGGGGATGCAGTGCAGTGAGTCCAGAGAGTGCACTGGCACCACTGGGTATGCAGTGCAGTGAGTCCTGAGAGTGCACTGGCACCACTGGGGATGCACTGCAGTGAGTCCAGAGAGTGCACTGGCACCACTGGGGATGCACTGCAGTGAGTCCAGAGAGTGCACTGGCAGCACTGGGGATGCACTGCAGTGAGTCCAGAGAGTGCACTGGCACCACTGGGGATGCACTGCAGTGAGTCCAGAGAGTGCAGTGGCACCACTGGGGATGCAGTGCAGTGAGTCCAGAGTGTGCACTGGCACCACTGGGGATGCAGTGCAGTGAGTCCAGAGAGTGCACTGGCAACACTGGGGATGCAGTGCAGTGAGTAAAGTGAGTGCACTGGCACCATTGGGGATGCAGTGCAGTGAGTCCAGAGAGTGCACTGGCACCACTGGGGATGCAGTGCAGTGAGTCCAGAGAGTGCACTGGCACCACTGGGGATGCACCCCGGCAAGTCCATAGAGTGCACTGTCACCAGTGGGGTTGCAGTGCAGTGAGTCCAGAGAGTGCACTGGCCCCACTGGGGATGCAGTGCAGTGAGTCCAGAGAGTGCACTGGCACCACTGGGGATGCACTGCCGTGAGTCCAGAGAGTTCCCCGGCACCACTGGGGATGCAGTGCAGTGAGTCCAGAGAGTGCACTGGCACCACTGGGGATGCACTGCCGTGAGTCCAGAGAGTGCCCCGGCACCACTGGGGATGCAGTGCAGTGAGTCCAAAGAGTGCACTGGCACCACTGGGGATGCAGTGCAGTGAGTCCAGAGAGTGCACTGGCACCACTTGGGATGCAGTGCAGTGAGTCCAGAGAGTGTACTGGCACCACTGGGGATGCAGTGCAGTGAGTCCAGAGAGGTCACTGTCAGCACTGGGGATGCAGTGCAGTGAGTCCAGAGAGTGCACTGGCACCAGTGGGGATGCAGTGCGGTGAGTCCAGAGTGCACTGGCACCACTGGGGATGCAGTGCAGTGAGTCAAGAGAGGTCACTGGCACCACTGGGGATGCACTGCAGTGAGTCCAGAGAGTGCACTGGCACCACTGGGGATGCACCCCGGCAAGTCCAGAGAGTGCACTGTCAGAGAGTGTCACTGGACTCACTGCAGTGCATCCCCAGTGGTGCCAGTGCACTCACTGGACTCACTGTACTGCATCACCAGTGGTGCCTGTGCACTCTCTGGACTCACTGCACTGCATCCCCAGTGGTGCCAGTGCACTCTCTGGACTCACTGCACTGCATCCCCAGTGGTGCCAGTGCACTCTCTGGACTCACTGCACTGCATCCCCAGTGGTGCCAGTGCACTCTCTGGACTCACTGCACTGCATCGCCAGTGGTGCCAGTGCACTCTCTGGAGTCACTGCAGTGAATCCCCAGTGGTGCCAGTGCACTCTCTGGACTCACTGCACTGCATCCCCAGTGGTGCCAGTCCACTCTCTGGACTCACTGCACTGCATCCCCAGTGGTGCCAGTGCACTCTCTGCACTCATGGACTGCATACCCAGTGGTGCCAGTGTATTCTTTGGACTCACTGCACTGCATGAACAGTGGTGCCAGTGCACTCTCTGGACTCACTGCACTGCATCCCCAGTTGTGCCAGTGTAGTCTATGGACTCACTGTAGTGCATCCCCAGTGGTGCCAGTGCAATCTCAGGACTCACTGCAGTGCAGCTCCGGTTGGTGCCAGTGCAGTCTCTGGACTCACTGCACTGCATCCCCAGTGGTGCCAGTGCACTCTCTGGACTCACTGCAGTGCATCCCCAGTGGTGGTAGTGCACTCTCTGGACTCACTGCACTGCATCACCAGTGGTGCCAGTGCACTTTCTGGAGTCGCATCACTGCATCAACAGTGGTGCCTCTGCACTCTCTGGAGTCACTGCACTGCATCCCCAGTGCTGCCAGTGCACTCTCTGGACTCACTGCAGTGCATCCCCAGTGGTGCCAGTGCACTCTCTGGACACACTGCACTGCATCCCCAGTGGTGCCAGTGCACTCTCTGGACTCACTGCACTTCATCCCCAGTGGTGCCAGTGCACTCTCTGGACTCACTGCACTTCATCCTCAGTGGTGTCAGTGCACTCTCTGGACTCACTTCATTGCATCCCCAGTGGTGCCAGTGCACTCTCTGGACTCACTGCACTGCATCCCCAGTGGTGCCACTGCACTCTCTGGACTCACTGCACTGCATCACAATTGTTGCCAGTGCACTCTCCGGACTCACTGCAGTGCATCCGCAGTGGTGCCAGTGCACTCTTTCGAGTCACTGCAGTGCATCCCCAGTGGTGCCAGTGCACTCTCTGGACTCACTGAACTGCATCCCCAGTGGTGCCAGTGCACTCTCTGCACTCACTGCAGTGCATCCCCAGTGGTGCAAGTGCACTCTCTGGACTCACTGCAGTGCATCCCCAGTGGTGCCAGTGCACTCTCTGCCCTCACTGCAGTGCATCCCCAGTGGTGCCAGTGCACTCTCTGCACTCACTGCAGTGCATCCCCAGTGGTGCCAGTGCACTCTTTCGAGTCACTGCACTGCATCCCCATTAGTGCCAGTGCATTCTCCGGACTCACTGCACTGCATCACCAGTGGTGCCAGTGCACTCTCTGGACTCACTGCAGTGCATCCCCAGTGGTGCCAGTGCACTCTCTGCACTCACTGAACTGCATCTCCGGTGTTCCCAGAGCACTCTCTGGACTCACCGAGGTGCATCCCCAGTGGTGCCAGTGCACTCTCCGGACTCACTGCAGTGCAGCCCCTGAGGTGCCAGTGTACTCTCTGGACTCACTGCACTGCATTCCCAGTGGTGACAGTGCACTCTCTGGAATCACTGCAGTGCATCCCCTGTGGTGCCATTGCACTCTCTGGACTCACTGCACCGCATCCCCAGTGGTGCCTGTGCACTCTCTTGAGTCACTGCTCTACATCCCCAGTAGAGCCAGTGCACCCTCTGGAGTCACTGCGCTGCATCCCCAGTGGTGCCAGTGCCCTCTGTGGACTCACTGCACTACATCCCCAGTGGGGCCAGTGCACTCTCTGGACTCATTGCAGTGCATCCCCAGTGGTGCGAGTGCACTCTCTGGACTCACCGGGGTGCATCCCCAGTGGTGCCAATGCACTCTCTGGACTCACCGGGGTGCATCCCTAGTGGTGCCAGTGCACTCTCTGGACTCACTGCAGTGCATCCCCAGTGGTGCCAGTGCACTCTCTGGACTCACTGCAGTGCATCCCCAGTGTTGCCAGTGCACTCTCTGGAGTCACTGCACTGCATCCCCAGTGGTGCCAGTGCACTCTCTGGACTCACTGCACTGCATCCCCAGTGGTGCCAGTGCACTCTCTGGACTCACTGCAGTACATCCCCAGTGGTGCCAGTGCACTCTCTGGACTCACTGCACTACATCCCCACTGGTGCCAGTGCACTCTCTGGACTCACTGCAGTGCATCCCCAGTGGTGCCAGTGCACTCTCTGGACTCACTGCAGTCCATCCCCAGTGGAGCCAGTGCACTCTCTGGACTCACTGCAGTGCATCCCCAGTGGTGCCAGTGCACTCTCTGGACTCACTGCAGTGCTTCCGCACTGGTGCCAGTGCACTCTCTGCACTCACTGCAGTGTATCCCCAGTGTTCCAGTGCACTCTCTGGACTACCTGCACTGCATCCCCAGTGGTGCCAGTGCACTCTCTGCACTCACTGCACTGCATCCCCAGTGGTGCCAGTGCACTCTCTGGACTCACTGCACTGCATCCCCAGTGGTGCCTTTGCACTCTCAGGACTCACTGCACTGCATCCCCAGTGGTGCCAGTGCAATTACTGGACTCACTGTAGTGTAGCTCAGTGGTGCCAGAGCACTCTCTGGACTCACTGCACTGCATCCCCAGTGGTGCCAGTGCACTCTCTGGACTCACTGCACTGCATCCCCAGTGGTGCCAGTGCACTGTCTGGACACACTGCAGTGTATCGCCATTGGAGCCGGTGCACTCTCTGGACTCACTAAACTGCATCCCCAGTGGTGCCAGAGAACTCTCTGGACTCACTGCAGTGCATCCCCAGTGGTGCCAGTGCACTGTCTGGACTCACTGCATCCCCAGTGGTGCCAGGGCACTCTCTGCACTCACTGCACTGCATCCCCATTGGTGCCAGTGCACTCTCTGGACTCACTGCACTAATACCCCAGTGGTGCCAGTGCAGTCTCTGGACTCACTGCACTGCATCCCCAGTGGTGCCAGTGCACTCTCTGGACTCACCGGGGTGCATCCCCAGTGGTGCCAGTACACTCTCTGGACTCACTGCAGTGCATCCCCAGTGGTGCCAGTGTACTCTCTGGACTCACTGCACTGCATCACCAGCGGTGCCAGTGCACTCTCTGGACTCACTGCAGTGCATCCCCAGTGGTGCCAGTGCACTTTCTGGAGTCACTGCAGTGCATCCCCTGTTGTGCCAGTGCACTCTCTGCACTCACTGCACTGCATCCCCAGAAGTGCCAGTGCACTCTCTGGACTCACTGCACTGCATCCCAGTGGTTCCATTGCACTCTCTGGACTCACTGCATTGCATCCCCAGTGGTGTCAGTGCACTCTCTGGACTCAGTGCAGTGCATCCCCAGTGGTGCCAGTGCACTCTCTGGACTCACTGCAGTGCTTCCCCACTGGTGCCAGTGCACTCTCTGGACTCACTGCACTGCATCCCCAGTGGTGCCACTGCACTCTCTGGACTCACTGCAGTGCACCCCCAGTAGTGCCAGTGCACTCTCTGGACTCACTGCAGTGCTTCCGCACTGGTGCCAGTGCACTCTCTGCACTCACTGCACTGCATCCCCAGTGTTCCAGTGCACTCTCTGGACTACCTGCACTGCATCCCCAGTGGTGCCAGTGCACTCTCTGGACTTACTGCACTGCATCCCCAGTGGTGACAGTGCACTCTCTGGACTCACTGCACTGCATCCCCAGTGGTGCCAGTGCACTCTCAGGACTCACTGCACTGCATCCCCAGTGGTGCCAGTGCAATTACTGGACTCACTGTAGTGTAGTTCAGTGGTGCCAGAGCACTCTCTGGACTCACTGCACTGCATCCCCAGTGGTGCCAGTGCACTCTCTGGACTCACTGCACTGCATCCCCAGTGGTGCCAGTGCACTGTCTGGACTCACTGCAGTGTATCGCCATTGGAGCCGGTGCACTCTCTGGACTCACTAAACTGCATCCCCAGTGGTGCCAGAGAACTCTCTGGACTCACTGCAGTGCATCCCCAGTGGTGCCAGTGCACTCTCTGGACTCACTGCATCCCCAGTGGTGCCAGGGCACTCTCTGGACTCACAGCACTGCATCCCCATTGGTGCCAGTGCACTCTCTGGACTCACTGCACTAATACCCCAGTGGTGCCAGTGCAGTCTCTGGACTCACTGCACTGCATCCCCAGTGGTGCCAGTGCACTCTCTGGACTCACTGCACTGCATCCCCAGTGGTGCCAGTGCACTCTCTGCACTCACTGCACTGCATACCCAGAAGTGCCAGTGCACTCTCTGGACTCACTGCACTGCATCCCCAGTGGTTCCATTGCACTCTCTGGACTCACTGCATTGCATCCCCAGAGGTGTCAGTGCACTCTCTGGACTCAGTGCAGTGCATCCCCAGTGGTGCCAGTGCACTCTCTGGACTCACTGCAGTGCTTCCCCACTGGTGCCAGTGCACTCTCTGGACTCACTGCACTGCATCCCCAGTGGTGCCAGTGCACTCTCTGGACTCACTGCAGTGCATCACCAGTGGTGCCAGTGCACTCTCTGGAGTCACTGCACTGCATCCCCAGTGGTGCCAGTGCACTCTCTGGACTCACTGCAGTGCATCCCCAGTGGTGCCTGTGCACTCTCTGGACTCACTGCACTGCATCCCCAGTGGTGCCAGTGCACTCTCTGGACCCACTGCAGTGCATCCCCAGTGGTGCCAGTGCACTCTCTGGACTCAGTGCACTGCATCCCCAATGGTGCCAGTGCACTCCCTGTAGTCACTGCACTGCGTCCCCAGTGGTGCCAGTGCACTCTCTGGACTCACTGCAGTGTATCCCCTGTGGTGCCAGTGCACTCTGTGGACTCACTGCACTGCATCCCAGTGGTGCCAGTGCACTCTCTGGACTCACTGCACTGCATCCCCAGTGGTGCCAGTTCACTCTCTGGACTCACTGAACTGCATCCCCAGTGGTGCCAGTGCACTCTGTGGACTCACTGCACTGCATCCCCAGTGGTGCCTGTGAAGTCTCTGGACTCACTGCAGTGCAACCCCAGTGGTGACAGTGTAGTCTCTGGACTCAAGGCACAGTAACCCCAGTGGTGCCAGTGCAATCTCAGGACTCACAGCAGTGCAGCTAAAGTTGGTGCCGGTGAACTCTCTGGACTCACTGCACTGCATCCCCAGTGGTGCCAGTGCACTCTCTGGACTCACTGCAGTGCATCCAATGTGGTGCCATTGCACTCTCAGGACTCACTGCACTGCATCCCCAGTGGTGCCAGTGCACTCTCTGGACTCACTGCACTGCATCCCCATTGGAGCCAGTGCACTCTCTGGACTCACTGCACTGCATCCCCAGTGGTGCCAGTGCACTCTCTAGACTTACTGCACTGCATCCCCATTGGTGCCAGTGCACTCTCTGGACTGACTGCACTAAAACCCCAGTGGTGCCAGTGCACTTTCTGGAGTCACTGCAGTGCATCCCCTGTTGTGCTAGTGCACTCTCTGCATTCACTGCACTGCATCCCCAGAAGTGCCAGTGCACTCTCTGGACTCACTGCAGTGCATCCCCAGTGGTGCCAGTGCACTCTCTGGACTCACTGCTCTGCATCCCCAGTGGTGCCAGTGCACTCTCTGGACTCACCAGGGTGCATCCCCTGTGGTGCCAGTGCACTCTCTGGACTCACTGCACTGCATCCCGAGTGGTGCCAGTGCACTCTCTGGACTCACTGCAGTGCATCCCCAGTGGTGCCAGTGTACTCTCTGGACTCACTGCACTGCATCACCAGTGGTGCCAGTGCACTCTCTGGACTCACTGCAGTGCATCCCCAGTGGTGCCAGTGCACTTTCTGGAGTCACTGCAGTGCATCACCTGTTGTGCTAGTACACTCTCTGGACTAACTGCAGTGCATCCCCAGTGGTGCCAGTGCACTCTCTGGACTCACTGCACTGCATCCCCAGTGGTGCCAGTGCACTCTCTGGACTCACTGCACTGCATCCCCAGTGGTGCCAGTGCACTCTCTGGACTCACTTCTTTGCATTCCAGTGGTGCCAGTGGACTCTCTGGACTCACTGCAGTGCATCCCCAGTGGAGCCAGTGCACTCTCTGGACTCACTGCACTGCATCCCCAGTGGTGCCAGTGCACTCTCTGGACTCACTGCACTGCATCCCCAGTGGTGCCAGTGAACTCTCTGGACTCACTGCAGTGTATCCCCAGTGGAGCCAGTGCACTCTCTGGACTCACTGCACTGCATCCCCAGTGGTGCCAGTGCACTCTCTGGACTCACTGCAGTGCATCACCAGTGGTGCCAGTGCACTCTCTGGACTCACTGCACTGCATCCCCAGTGGTGCCAGTGCACTCTCTGGACGCACTGCAGTGCATCCCCAGTGGTGCCAGTGCACTCTCTGGACCCAATGCAGTGCATCCCCACTGGTGCCAGTGCACTCTCTGGACTCACTGCAGTGCATCACCAGTGGAGCCAGTGCACTCTCTGGACTCACTGCACTGCATCCCCAGTGGTGCCAGTGCACTCTCTGGTCTCACTGCACTGCATCCCCTTTGGTGCCAGTGCACTCTTTGGACTCACTGCAGTGCATCCCCAGTGCTGAGAGTGCACTCTCTGGACTCAGTGCACTGCATCCCCAGTGGTGCCAGTGCACTCTCTGGACTCAGTGCAGTGCATCCCCAGTGGTGCCAGTGCACTCTCTGGACTCAGTACACTGCATCCCCAATGGTGCCAGTGCACTCTCTGGACTCACTGCACTGCATCCCCAGTGGTGCCAGTGCACTCTCTGGACTCACTGCACTGCATCCCCAGTAGTGCCAGTGCACTCTCTGGACTCACCGGGGTGCATCCCCAGTGGTGCCAGTGCACTCTCTGGACCCACTGCAGTGCATCCCCACTGGTGCCAGAGCACTCTCTGGACTCACTGCAGTGCATCCCCAGTGGTGCCAGTGCACTCTCTGTAGTCACTGTACTGCGTCCCCAGTGGTGACAGTTCACTCTCTGGACTTACTGTGCTGCATCCCCAGTGGTGCCAGTGCACTCTCTGGACTCAGTACAGGGTATCCCCAGTGGTGCCAGTTCACTCTCTGGACTCACTGCAGTGCATCTCCAGTGGTGCCAGTGCACTCTCTGGACTCACTGCAGTGCAGCCCCTGAGGTGCCAGTGCACTCTCTGGACTCACTGCAGTGCATTCCCAGTGGTGTCAGTGCACTCTCTGGACTCACTGCAGTGAATCCCCGGTGGTGCCAGTGCACTCTCTGGAGTCACCGCGGTGCATCCCCAGTGGTGCCAGTGCACTCTCTGGACTCACTGCACTGCATCCCCAGTGGTGCCAGTTCACTCTCAGGACTCACTGCACTGCATCCCCAGTGGTGCCAGTGCACTCTCTGGACTCACTGCACTGCATCACCAGTGGAGCCAGTGCACTCTCTGGACTCACTGCACTGCATACCCAGTGGAGCCAGTGCACTCTCTGGTCTCACTGCACTGCATCTCCTGTGGTGCCAGTGCACTCTTTGGACTCACTGCAGTGCATCCCCAGTGCTGAGAGTGCACTCTCTGGACTCAGTGCACTGCATCCCCAGTGGTGCCAGTGCACTCTCTGGACTCAGTACACTGCATCCCCAATGGTGCCAGTGCACTCTCTGGACTCACTGCACTGCATCCCCAGTGGTGCCAGTGGCTCTCTGGACTCACTGCACTGCATCCCCAGTGGTTCCATTGCACTCTCTGGGCTCACTGCAGTGCATCCCCAGTGGTGCCAGTGCACTCTCTGGACTCACTGCAGTGCATCCCCAGTGGTGCCAGTGCACTCTCAGGACTCACTGCACTGCATCCCCAGTGGTGCCAGTGCACTCTCTGGACTCACTGCACTGCATCCCCATTGGAGCCAGTGCACTCTCTGGACTCACTGCACTGCATCCCCAGTGGTGCCAGTGCACTCTCTAGACTTACTGCACTGCATCCCCATTGGTGCCAGTGCACTCTCTGGACTGACTGCACTAAAACCCCAGTGGTGCCAGTGCACTTTCTGGAGTCACTGCAGTGCATCCCCTGTTGTGCTAGTGCACTCTCTGCATTCACTGCACTGCATCCCCAGAAGTGCCAGTGCACTCTCTGGACTGACTGCAGTGCATCCCCAGTGGTGCCAGTGCACTCTCTGGACTCACCAGGGTGCATCCCCTGTGGTGCCAGTGCACTCTCTGGACTCACTGCACTGCATCCCGAGTGGTGCCAGTGCACTCTCTGGACTCACTGCACTGCATCCCCAGTGGTGCCAGTACACTCTCTGGACTCACTGCAGTGCATCCCCAGTGGTGCCAGTGTACTCTCTGGACTCACTGCACTGCATCACCAGTGGTGCCAGTGCACTCTCTGGACTCACTGCAGTGCATCCCCAGTGGTGCCAGTGCACTTTCTGGAGTCACTGCAGTGCATCACCTGTTGTGCTAGTACACTCTCTGGACTAACTGCAGTGCATCCCCAGTGGTGCCAGTGCACTCTCTGGACTCACTGCACTGCATCCCCAGTGGTGCCAGTGCACTCTCTGGACTCACTGCACTGCATCCCCAGTGGTTCCATTGCACTCTCTGGACTCACTTCTTTGCATTCCAGTGGTGCCAGTGGACTCTCTGGACTCACTGCAGTGCATCCCCAGTGGAGCCAGTGCACTCTCTGTACTCACTGCACTGCATCCCCAGTGGTGCCAGTGCACTCTCTGGACTCACTGCACTGCATCCCCAGTGGTGCCAGTGCACTCTCTGGACTCACTGCAGTCCATCCCCAGTGGAGCCAGTGCACTCTCTGGACTCACTGCACTGCATCCCCAGTGGTGCCAGTGCACTCTCTGGACTCACTGCAGTGCATCACCAGTGGTGCCAGTGCACTCTCTGGACTCACTGCACTGCATCCCCAGTGGTGCCAATGCACTCTCTGGACTCACTGCAGTGCATCCCCAGTGGTGCCAGTGCACTCTCTGGACTCACTGCAGTGCATCCCCAGTGGTGCCAGTGCACTCTCTGGACCCAATGCAGTGCATCCCCACTGGTGCCAGTGCACTCTCTGGACTCACTGCAGTGCATCACCAGTGGAGCCAGTGCACTCTCTGGACTCACTGCACTGCATCCCCAGTGGTGCCAGTGCACTCTCTGGTCTCACTGCACTGCATCCCCTGTGGTGCCAGTGCACTCTTTGGACTCACTGCAGTGCATCCCCAGTGCTGAGAGTGCACTCTCTGGACTCAGTGCACTGCATCCCCAGTGGTTCCAGTGCACTCTCTGGACTCAGTGCAGTGCATCCCCACTGGTGCCAGTGCACTCTCTGGACTCAGTACACTGCATCCCCAATGGTGCCAGTGCACTCTCTGGACTCACTGCACTGCATCCCCAGTGGTGCCAGTGGCTCTCTGGACTCACTAAACTGCTTCCCCAGTGGTTACAGTGCACTCTCTGGACTCACTGCACTGCATCCCCAGTGGTGCCAGTGCACTCTCTGGACTCACTGCACTGCATCCCCAGTAGTGCCAGTGCACTCTCTGGACTCACCGGGGTGCATCCCCAGTGGTGCCAGTGCACTCTCTGGACCCACTGCAGTGCATCCCCACTGGTGCCAGAGCACTCTCTGGACTCACTGCAGTGCATCCCCAGTGGTGCCAGTGCACTCTCTGTAGACACTGTACTGCGTCCCCAGTGGTGACAGTTCACTCTCTGGACTTACTGTGCTGCATCCCCAGTGGTGCCAGTGCACTCTCTGGACTCAGTACAGGGTATCCCCAGTGGTGCCAGTTCACTCTCTGGACTCACTGCAGTGCATCCCCAGTGGTGCCAGTGCACTCTCTGGACTCACTGCAGTGCAGCCCTGAGGTGCCAGTGCACTCTCTGGACTCACTGCAGTGCATTCCCAGTGGTGTCAGTGCACTCTCTGGACTCACTGCAGTGAATCCCCGGTGGTGCCAGTGCACTCTCTGGAGTCACCGCGGTGCATCCCCAGTGGTGCCAGTGCACTCTCTGGACTCACTGCACTGCATCCCCAGTGGTGCCAGTTCACTCTCTGGACTCACTGCACTGCATCCCCAGTGGTGCCATTGCACTCTCAGGACTCACTGCACTGCATCCCCAGTGGTGCCAGTGCACTCTCTGGACTCACTGCACTGCATCACCAGTGGAGCCAGTGCACTCTCTGGACTCACTGCACTGCATCCCCAGTGGTGCCAGTGCACTCTCTGGTCTCACTGCACTGCATCCCCTGTGGTGCCAGTGCACTCTTTGGACTCACTGCAGTGCATCCCCAGTGCTGAGAGTGCACTCTCTGGACTCAGTGCACTGCATCCCCAGTGGTGCCAGTGCACTCTCTGGACTCAGTACACTGCATCCCCAGTGGTGCCAGTGCACTCTCTGGACTCACTGCACTGCATCCCCAGTGGTGCCAGTGGCTCTCTGGACTCACTAAACTGCTTCCCCAGTGGTGCCAGTGCACTCTCTGGACTCACTGCACTGCATCCCCAGTGGTTCCATTGCACTCTCTGGACTCACTGCAGTGCATCCCCAGTGGTGCCAGTGCACTCTCTGGACTCACTGCACTGCATCCCCTTAGGTGCCAGTGCACTCTCTGGACTCACTGCAGTGCATCCCCAGTGGTGCCAGTGCACTCTCTGCACTCACTGCACTGCATCCCCACTGGTGCCAGTGAACTCTCTGGACTCACTGCACTACATCCCCAGTGGTGCCAGTGCACTCTCTGGACTCACTGTGCTGCATCCCCAGTGGTGCCAGTGCACTCTCAGGACTCACTGCAGTGTATCCCCTGAGGTGCCAGTGCACTCTGTGGACTCACTGCACTGCATCCCAGTGGTGCCAGTGCACTCTCTTGACTCACTGCAGTGCATCACCAGTGGTGCCAGTGCGCTCTCTGGACTCACTGCAGTGCATCCCCAGTGGTGCCAGTGCACTCTCTGGACTCACTGCAGTGCAGGTCCTTAGGTGCCAGTGCACTCTCTGTACTCACTGCAGTGCATTCCCAGTGGTGCCAGTGCACTCTCTGGACTCCTTGCACTGAATCCCCGGAGGAGCCAGTGCACTCTCTGGACTCACTGCACTACATCCCCAGTGGTGCCAGTGCACTCTCTGGACTCACTGCAGTGCATCCCCAGTGGTGCCAGTGCACTGTCTGGACTCACTGCAGTTTATCCCCAGCGGTGCAAGGGCACTCTCTGGACTCACTGCACTGCATCCCCATTGGTGCCAGTGCACTCTCTGGACTAACTGCACTAAAACCCCAGTGGTGCCAGTGCACTCTCTGGACTCACTGCACTGCATCCCCAGTGGTTCCATTGCACTCTCTGGGCTCACTGCAGTGCATCCCCAGTGGTGCCAGTGCACTCTCTGGACTCACTGCACTGCATCCCCTTAGGTGCCAGTGCACTCTCTGGACTCACTGCAGTGCATCCCCAGTGGTGCCAGTGCACTCTCTGGACTCACTGCACTGCATCCCCACTGGTGCCAGTGAACTCTCTGGACTCACTGCACTGCATCCCCACTGGTGACAGTGCACTCTCTAGACTCACTGTGCTGCATCCCCAGTGGTGCCAGTGCACTCTCAGGACTCACTGCAGTGTATCCCCTGAGGTGCCAGTGCACTCTGTGGACTCACTGCACTGCATCCCAGTGGTGCCAGTGCACTCTCTGGACTCACTGCAGTGCATCCCTTGTTGTGCCAGTGCGCTCTCTGGACTCACTGCAGTGCAGCCCCAGTGGTGCCAGTGCACTCTCTGGACTCACTGCAGTGCAGGCCCTTAGGTGCCAGTGCACTCTCTGTACTCACTGCAGTGCATTCCCAGTGGTGCCAGTGCACTCTCTGGACTCCTTGCACTGAATCCCCGGTGGAGCCAGTGCACTCTCTGGACTCACTGCACTACATCCCCAGTGGTGCCAGTTCACTCTCTGGACTCACTGAACTGCATCCCCAGTGGTGCCAGTGCACTGTCTGGACTCACTGCAGTTTATCCCCAGTGGTGCAAGGGCACTCTCTGGACTCACTGCACTGCATCCCCAGTGGTGCCAGTGCACTCTCTGGACTCACTGCAGTGTATCCCCATTGGAGCCGGTGCACTCTGTGGACTCACTAAACTGCATCCCCAGTGGTGCCAGAGAACTCTCTGGACTCACTGCACTACATCCCCAGTGGTGCCAGTGCACTCTCTGGACTCACTGCATTGCATCCCATTGGTGCCAGTGCACTCTCTGGACTCACTGCAGTGCATCCCCAGTGGTGCCAGTGCACTCTCTGCACTCACTGCACTGCATCCCCAGTGTTCCAGTGCACTCTCTGGACTACCTGCACTGCATCCCCAGTGGTGCCAGTGCACTCTCTGGACTCACTGCAGTGCATCCCCAGTGGTGCCAGTGCACTCTCAGGACTCACTGCACTGCATCCCCAGTGGTGCCAGTGCACTCTCTGGACTCACTGCAGTGCATCCCTTGTGGTGCCTTTGCACTCTCAGGACTCACTGCACTGCATCCCCAGTGGTGCCAGTGCACTCTCTGGACTCACAGCAGTGCATCCCCAGCGGTGCCAGTGCAATTACTGGACTCACTGCAGTGTAGCTCAGTGGTACCAGAGCACTCTCTGGACTCACTGCACTGCATCCCCAGTGGTGCCAGTGCACTCTCTGGACTCACTGCACTGCATCCCCAGTGGTGCCAGTGCACTGTCTGGACTCACTGCATTGTATCGCCATTGGAGCCGGTGCACTCTATGGACTCACTAAACTGCATCCCCAGTGGTGCCAGAGAACTCTCTGGACTCACTGCAGTGCATCCCCAGTGGTGCCAGTGCACTGTCTGGACTCACTGCATCCCCAGTGGTGCCAGGGCACTCTCTGGACTCACAGCACTGCATCCCCAGTGGTGCCAGTGCACTCTCTGGACTCACTGCACTAAAACCCCAGTGGTGCCAGTGCACTCTCTGGACTCACCGGGTTGCATCCCCAGTGGTGCCAGTGCACTCTCTGGTCTCACTGCACTGCATCCCCTGTGGTGCCAGTGCACTCTTTGGACTCACTGCAGTGCATCCCCAGTGGTGCCAGTGGCTCTCTGGACTCACTGCACTGCATCCCCAGTGGTGCCAGTGCACTCTCTGGACTCACTGCAGTGCATCCCCAGTGGTGCCAGTGCACTCTCTGGACTCACTGCACTGCATCCCCAGTGGTGCCAGTGCACTCTCTGGACTCACTGCACTGCATCCCCAGTGGTGCCAGTGCACTCTCTGGAGTCACTGCAGTGCATCTCCAGTGGTGCCAGTGCACTCTGTGGACTCACTGCACTGCATCCCCAGTGGGGCCAGTGCACTCTCTGGACTCACTGCACTGCATCCCCAGTGGTGCCAGTGCACTCTCTGCACTCACTGCACTGCATCCCCAGTGGTGCCAGTGCACTCTCTGGACTCACTGCAGTGCATTCCCCGTGGTGCCAGTGCACTCTCTGGACTCACTGCACTGCATCCCCAGTGCTGCCAGTGCACTCTCTGGAGTCACTGCAGTGCATCCCCAGTGGTTCCAGTGCACTCTCTGGACTCACTGCACTGCATTACCAGTGGTTCCAGTGCACTCTCTAGAGTCACTGCAGTGCATCCTCAGTGGTACCAGTGCACTCTCTTGACTCACTGCACTGCATCCCCAGTGGTGCCAGTGCACTCTCTGGACTCACTGCAGTCCATCCCCAGTGGTGCCAGTGCACTCTCTGGACTCACAGCACTGCATCGCCAGTGGTGCCAGTGCACTCTCTGGACTCACTGCACTGCATCACCAGTGGTGCCAGTGCACTCTCTGGACTCACTGCAGTGCATCCCCAGTGCTGCCAGTGCCCTCTCTGGAGTCACTGCAGTGCATCCCCAGTGGTGCCAGTACACTCCCTGCACTCACTGCACTGCATCCCCAGTGGTGCCAGTGTACTCTCTGCACTCACTGCAGTGCATCCCCAGTGGTGCCAGTGCACTCTCTGGACTCACTGCACTGCATCCCCGGTGGTGCCAGTGCACTCTCTGGTGTTACTGCAGTGCATCCCTTTCTTTGCCTCAGTCTTTAGCGGCAGTACCGGTTGTTCTCTGGATACCCAGTGCCTTGAGCTGGTGGAAGGGGATGGGGAGCAGGATGTGGCCTTCGCTATCCATGAGGAAATGGTTGGCGACCTGCTACGGAGCTTGGATGTGCGCAAGTCGATGAGGCCGGATGGGATGCACCGAGGGTACTGAAAGAACTGGCGGAGGAGCTGGCCGAGCCGCTTACCATCATTTATCGGAAGTCCTGGCTATCGGGGGAGGTCCCAGTTGACTGGCGGCTTGCCAATGTGACGCCCATCTATAAGAAGGGCCGCAGGGCAGACCCGGGGAACTATAGGCCTGTCAGTTTGACCTCAGTGCCAGGAAAGCTCATGGAGCAGATTATCTTGAGGGTCAACACGCGGCACTTGCAGGGCAAGCAGGCGATCAGGCCCAGTCAGCATGGGTTTATGAAAGGTAGGTCCTGCTTAACGAACCTGATCTCCTTCTATGACCAAGTGACGCGCTTGGCGGATGAGGGAAAGGCTGTGGATGTGGTTTACCTTGACCTCAGTAAGGCTTTTGACACAGTTCCCCACAACATTCTCCTCAAGAAACTGGCTGCTCGGGGCTTGGACTGGCGTACGCTTCGCTGGGTTAGAAACTGGCTGGATAGCCGGGCCCAGAGAGTTGTGGTGAATGGAGTCAAATCTGGTTGGAGGCCGGTCACTAGTGGTGTCCCCCAGGGCTCGGTACTGGGGCCGGTCCTCTTTAATATCTTTATCGATGATCTGGATGAGGGCGTCCAGTGCACCCTCAGTAAGTTTGCAGATGACACCAAGCTAAGTGCGTGTGTCGATCTGCTCGAGGGCAGGAAGGCTCTGCAGGAGGATCTGGATACGCTGGAGCGATGGGCTGAGGTCAACTGTATGAAGTTCAACACGGCCAAGTGCCGGGTCCTGCACCTGGGGCGCAACAACCCCAAGCAGAGCTACAGGCTGGGAGATGAGTGGCTGCAAAGCTGCCTGGCCGAGAGGGACCTGGGAGTATTGGTTGATAGTCGGCTGAATATGAGCCAGCAGTGTGCCCAGGTGGCCAAGAAGGCCAACAGCATCCTGGCCTGCATAAGAAGCAGTGTGGCCAGCAGGTCTAGGGAAGTGATTGTGCCCCTGTACTCGGCTCTGGTGAGGCCGCACCTCGAGTACTGTCTTCAGTTTTGGGCCCCTCGCTACAGGAAGGACATGGACGTGCTCGAGCGAGTCCAGAGAAGGGCGACCAAGCTGGTGAGGGGTCTGGAGAACAAGTCTTACGAGGAGCGGCTGAGGGAGCTGGGCTTGTTCAGCCTGGAGAAGAGGAGGCTCAGGGGCGACCTTATCACTCTCTACAGTTACCTTAAAGGAGGCTGTAAAGAGGTGGGGGTTGGTCTGTTCTCCTGCGTGCCTGGTGACAGGACGAGGGGGAATGGGCGAAAGTTGCGACAGGGGAGTTTTATATTGGATGTTAGGAAGTACTTCTTTACCGAAAGGGTTATTAAGCATTGGAACGGGCTGCCCAGGGAGGTGGTGGAGTCACCATCCCTGGAGGTCTTTAAAAGACGTTTAGATGTAGAGCTTAGCGATATGGTTTAGTGGAGTACTTAGAGTTAGGTCGGAGGTTGGACTCGATGATCTTGAGGTCTCTTCCAACCTAGAAATCTGTGATACTGTGATCCCCACTGGTGCCTGTGCACTCTATGGACTCACTGCACTGCATCCCCAGTGGTGCCAGTGCACTCTCTGGACTCACTGCACTGCATCCCCAGTGGTGCCAGTGCACTCTCTGGACTCACTGCAGTGCATACCCAGTGGTGCCAGTGGACTCTCTGGAGTCATTGTAGTGCATCCCCTGTTGTGCCAGTGCACTCTCTGGACACACTGAACTGTATCCCCAGTGGTGCCAGTGCACTCTCTGGAGTCACTGCAGTACATCCCCAGTGGTGCCAGTGCACTCTCTGGACTCACTGCACTGCATCCCCAGTGGTGCCAGTGCACTCTCTAGAGTCACTGCAGTGCATCCCCAGTGGTGCCAGTGCCCTCTCTGCACTCACTGCACTGCATCCCCAGTGGTGCCAGTGCACTCTCTGGACTCACTGCATTGCATCCCCAGTGTTGTCAGTGCACTCTCTGGACTCACTGCAGTGCATCCCCAGTGGTGCCAGTGCACTCTCTGGACTCACTGCAGTGCATCCCCAGTGGTGCCAGTGCACTCTCTAGAGTCACTACAGTGCATCCCCCGTCATGCCAGTGCACTCTCTGGACTCACTGCACTGCATTACCAGTGGTGCCAGTGCACTCTCTGGAGTCACTGCAGTGCATCCCCAGTGGTGCCAGTGCACTCTCTGGACACACTGAACTGTATCCCCAGTGGTGCCAGTGCACTCTCTGGAGTCACTGCAGTACATCCCCAGTGGTGCCAGTGCACTCTCTGGACTCACTGCACTGCATCCCCAGTGGTGCCAGTGCACTCTCTAGAGTCACTGCAGTGCATCCCCAGTGGTGCCAGTGCCCTCTCTGCACTCACTGCACTGCATCCCCAGTGGTGCCAGTGCACTCTCTGGACTCACTGCATTGCATCCCCAGTGTTGTCAGTGCACTCTCTGGACTCACTGCAGTGCATCCCCAGTGGTGCCAGTGCACTCTCTGGACTCACTGCACTGCATCCCCAGTGGTGCCAGTGCACTCTCTAGAGTCACTACAGTGCATCCCCCGTCATGCCAGTGCACTCTCTGGACTCACTGCACTGCATTACCAGTGGTGCCAGTGCACTCTCTGGAGTCACTGCAGTGCATCCCCAGTGGTGCCAGTGCACTCTCTGGACTCACTGCACTGCATTACCAGTGGTGCCAGTGCACTCTCTGGAGTCACTGCAGTGCATCCCCAGTGGTGTCAGTGCACTCTCTGGACTCACTGCAGTGCATTACCCAAGGTGCCAGTGCACTCTCTGGACTCACTGCACTGCATCCCCAGTGGTGCCAGTGCACTCTCTGGACTCACTGCACTGCATCCCCAGTGGTGCCAGTGCACTCTCTAGAGTCACTGCAGTGCATCCCCCGTGGTGCCAGTGCACTCTCTGGACTCACTGCACTGCATCCCCAGTGGTGCCAGTGCACTCTCTCGTCTCACTGCAGTCCATCCCCAGTGGTGCCAGTGCACTCTCTAGAGTCACTGCAGTGCATCCCCAGTGGTGCCAGTGCACTGTCTGGACTCACTGCACTGCATCCCCAGTGGTGTCAGTGCCCTCTCTGGAGTCACTGCACTGCATCCCCAGTGGTGCCAGTGCACTCCCTGCACTCACTGCACTGCATCCACAGTGGTGCCAGTGTACTCTCTGCACTCACTGCAGTGCATCCCCAGTGGTGCCAGTGCACTCTGTGGACTCACTGCAGTGCATCCCCAGTGGTGCCAGTGCACTCTCTGGACTCACTGTACTGCATCCCCAGTGGTGCCAGTGCAGTCTCTGGACTCACTGCACTGCATCCCCAGTGGTGCCAGTGCACTCTCTGGAGTCACTGCAGTGCATCCCCAGTGGTGCCAGTGCACTCTGTGGACTCACTGTACTGCATCCCCAGTGGTGCCAGTGCACTCTCTGGACTCACTGCAGTGCATCCCCAGTGGTGCCAGTGCACTCTCTGGACTCACTGCAGTGCATTCCCCGTGGTGCCAGTACACTCTCTGGACTCACTGCACTGCATCCCCAGTGGTGCCAGTGCACTCTCTGGACTCACTGCATTGCATCCCCAGTGGTGCCAGTGCACTCTCTGGACTCACTGAACCGTATCCCCAGTGTTGCCAGTGCACTCTCTGGACTCACTGCAGTGCATCCCCAGTGGTGCCAGTGCACTCTCTGGACTCACAGCACTGCATCGCCAGTGGTGCCAGTGAACTCTCTGGACTCACTGCAGTGCATCCCCGGTGGTGCCAGTGCACTCTCTGGACTCACTGAACCGTATCCCCAGTGTTGCCAGTGCACTCTCTGGACTCACTGCAGTGCATCCCCAGTGGTGCCAGTGCACTCTCTGGACTCACAGCACTGCATCGCCAGTGGTGCCAGTGCACTCTCTGGACTCACTGCAGTTCATGCCCTGTGGTGGCAGTGCACTCTCTGGACTCACTGCACTGCATCCCCAGTGGTGCCAGTGCACTCTCTGGACTCACTGCACTGTATGCCCAGTGGTGCTAGTGCACTCTCTGGACTCACTGCAGTGCATCCCCAGTGGTGCCAGTGCACTCACTGGACTCACTGTACTGCATTCCCAGTGTTGCCAGTGCACTCTCTGGACTCACTGCACTGTATCCCCACTGGTGCCAGTGCACTCTCTGGACTCACTGCACTGCATCCCCAGTGGTGCCAGTGCACTCTCTGGAGTCACTCCACTGCATCCCCAGTGGTGCCAGAGCACTCTCTGGACTCACTGCACTGCATTACCAGTGGTGCCAGTGCACTCTCTGGACTCACTGCAGTGCATCCCCAGAGGTGCCAGTGCACTCTCTGGACTCACTGCAGTCCATCCCCAGTGGTGCCAGTGCACTCTCTGGACTCACAACACTGCATCCCCAGTGGTGCCAGTGCACTCTCTGGAGTCACTGCACTGCATCCCCAGTGGTGCCAGGGCACTCTCTGGACTCACTGCACTGCATCCCCAGTGGTGCCTGTGCAGTCTCTGGACTCACTGCACTGCATCACCATTGGTGCCAGGGCACTCTCCGGACTCACTGCAGTGCATCCGCAGTGGTGCCAGTGCACTTTTTCGAGTCACTGCACTGCATCCCCATTAGTTCAAGTGCATTCTCTGGACTCACTGCAGTGCAACCCCAGTGGTGCCAGTGCACTCTCTAGACTAACTGCACTGCATCCCCAGTGGTGCCAGTGTACTCTCTGGAGTCACTGCAGTGCATCCCCAGTGCTGACAGTGCACTCTCTGGACTCACTGCACTGCATCCCCAGTGGTGCCAGTGCACTCTCTGGAGTCACTGCACTGCATCCCCAGTGGTGCCAATGCACTCTCTGGACTCACTGCACTGCATCCCCAGTGGTGCCACTGCACTCTCTGGACTCACCGCACTGCATTCCCTGTGGTGCCAGTGCAGTCTCTGGACTCACTGCACTGCATCCCCAGTGGTGCCAGTGCAGTCTCTGGACTCACTGCAGTGCATCCCCAGTGGTGCCAGTGCAATCTCTGGACTCACTGCAGTGCATCCCCAAGGTGCCAGTGCACTCTGTGGAGTCACTGTACTGCATCCCCAGTGGTGCCAGTGCAGTCTCTGGACTCACTGCACTGCATCCCCAGTGGTGCCAGTGCACTCTCTGGAGGCACTGCACTGCATCCCCAGTGGTGTCAGTGCACTCTCTGGACTCACTGCACTGCATCCCCAGTGGTGCCAGTGCACTCTCTGGACTCACTGCACTGCATCCCCAGTGGTGCCAGTGCACTCTCTGGACTGACTGCACTGCATCCCCAGTGGTGCCAGTGCACTCTCTGCACTCACTGCACTGCATCACCAGTGGTGCCAGTGCACTCTCTGGACTCACTGCACTGCATCCCAAGTGGTGCCAGTGCACTCTCTCGAGTACTGCACTGCATCCCCAGTGGTGCCAGTGCACTCTCTGGACTCACTGCAGTGCATCCCCAGTGGTGCGAGGGCACTCTCTGGACTCACTGCACTGCATCCCCAGTGGTGCCAGTGCACTCTCTGGACTCACTGCACTGCATCCCCAGTGGTGCCAGTGCACTCTCTGGACTCACTGCACTGCATCCCCAGTGGTGCCAGTGCACTCTCTGGACTCACTGAAGTGCATCCCCAGTGGTGCCACTGCACTCTCTGGACTCACAGCACTGCATCAACAGTGGTGCCAGTGCACTCTCTGGACTCACTGCAGTACAGCTCCAGTGGTGCCAGTGCAGTCTCTGGACTCACTGCACTGCATCACCAGTGGTGCCAGTGCACTCTCTGGAGTCACTGCAGTGCATCCCCAGTGGTGCCAGTGCACTCTCTGCACTCACTGCAGTGCATCCCCAGTGGTGCCAGTGCACTCCCTGCACTCACTGCACTGCATCCCCAGTGGTGCCAGTGCACTCTCTGCACTCACTGCAGTGCATCCCCAGTGGTGCCAGTGCACTCTCTGGACTCACTGCACTGCATCCCCTGTGGTGCCAGTGCACTCTCTGGTGTCACTGCAGTGCATCCCTTTCTTTGCCTCAGTCTTTAGCGGCAGTACCGGTTGTTCTCTGGATACCCAGTGCCTTGAGCTGGTGGAAGGGGATGGGGAGCAGGATGTGGCCTTCGCTATCCATGAGGAAATGGTTGGCGACCTGCTACGGAGCTTGGATGTGCGCAAGTCGATGAGGCCGGATGGGATGCACCGAGGGTACTGAAAGAACTGGCGGAGGAGCTGGCCGAGCCGCTTACCATCATTTATCGGAAGTCCTGGCTATCGGGGGAGGTCCCAGTTGACTGGCGGCTTGCCAATGTGACGCCCATCTATAAGAAGGGCCGCAGGGCAGACCCGGGGAACTATAGGCCTGTCAGTTTGACCTCAGTGCCAGGAAAGCTCATGGAGCAGATTATCTTGAGGGTCAACACGCGGCACTTGCAGGGCAAGCAGGCGATCAGGCCCAGTCAGCATGGGTTTATGAAAGGTAGGTCCTGCTTAACGAACCTGATCTCCTTCTATGACCAAGTGACGCGCTTGGCGGATGAGGGAAAGGCTGTGGATGTGGTTTACCTTGACCTCAGTAAGGCTTTTGACACAGTTCCCCACAACATTCTCCTCAAGAAACTGGCTGCTCGGGGCTTGGACTGGCGTACGCTTCGCTGGGTTAGAAACTGGCTGGATAGCCGGGCCCAGAGAGTTGTGGTGAATGGAGTCAAATCTGGTTGGAGGCCGGTCACTAGTGGTGTCCCCCAGGGCTCGGTACTGGGGCCGGTCCTCTTTAATATCTTTATCGATGATCTGGATGAGGGCGTCCAGTGCACCCTCAGTAAGTTTGCAGATGACACCAAGCTAAGTGCGTGTGTCGATCTGCTCGAGGGCAGGAAGGCTCTGCAGGAGGATCTGGATACGCTGGAGCGATGGGCTGAGGTCAACTGCATGAAGTTCAACAAGGCCAAGTGCCGGGTCCTGCACCTGGGGCGCAACATCCCCAAGCAGAGCTACAGGCTGGGAGATGAGTGGCTGCAAAGCTGCCTGGCCGAGAGGGACCTGGGAGTATTGGTTGATAGTCGGCTGAATATGAGCCAGCAGTGTGCCCAGGTGGCCAAGAAGGCCAACAGCATCCTGGCCTGCATAAGAAGCAGTGTGGCCAGCAGGTCTAGGGAAGTGATTGTGCCCCTGTACTCGGCTCTGGTGAGGCCGCACCTCGAGTACTGTCTTCAGTTTTGGGCCCCTCGCTACAGGAAGGACATGGACGTGCTCGAGCGAGTCCAGGGAAGGGCGACCAAGCTGGTGAGGGGTCTAGAGAACAAGTCTTACGAGGAGCGGCTGAGGGAGCTGGGCTTGTTCAGCCTGGAGAAGAGGAGGCTCAGGGGCGACCTTATCACTCTCTACAGTTACCTTAAAGGAGGCTGTAAAGAGGTGGGGGTTGGTCTGTTCTCCTACGTGCCTGGTGACAGGACGAGGGGGAATGGGCGAAAGTTGCGACAGGGGAGTTTTATATTGGATGTTAGGAAGTACTTCTTTACCGAAAGGGTTATTAAGCATTGGAACGGGCTGCCCAGGGAGGTGGTGGAGTCACCATCCCTGGAGGTCTTTAAAAGACGTTTAGATGTAGAGCTTAGCGATATGGTTTAGTGGAGTACTTAGAGTTAGGTCGGAGGTTGGACTCGATGATCTTGAGGTCTCTTCCAACCTAGAAATCTGTGATACTGTGATACCCACTGGTGCCTGTGCACTCTATGGACTCACTGCACTGCATCCCCAGTGGTGCCAGTGCACTCTCTGGACTCACTGCACTGCATCCCCAGTGGTGCCAGTGCACTCTCTGGACTCACTGCAGTGCATTCCCAGTGGTGCCAGTGCACTCTCTGGACTCAATGCACTGCATCCCCACTGGTGCCAGTGCACTCTCTGGACTCACTGCACTGCATCCGCAGTGGTGCCAGTGTACTCTCTGGAGTCACTGCACTGCATCCTCACTGGTGCCAGTGCACTCTCTGGACTCACCGCACTGCATCACCACTGGTGCCAGTGCACTCTCTGGACTCACTGCATTGCATCCCCAGTGGTGCCAGTGCATTGTCTGGACTCACTGCAGTGCAACCCCAGTGGTGCCAGTGCACTCCCTGGACTCACTGCACTGCATCCCCAGTGGTGCCAGTGCACTCTCTGGACTCACTGCACTGCATCCCAAGTGCTGACAGTGCAATCTCTGGACTCACTGCACTGCATCCCCAGTGGTGCCAGTGCACTCTCTGGACTCACTGCACTGCATCCCCAGTTGTGCCAGTGCACTCTCTGGACTCACTGAACTGAATCCCCAGTGGTGCCAGTGCACTCTCTGGACTCACTGTACTGCATCCCCAGTGGTGCCTGTGAAGTCTCTGGACTCACTGCAGTGCATCCCCAGTGCTGACAGTGCACTCTCTGCACTCACTGCACTGCATCCCCAGTTGTGCCAGTGAAATCTCAGGACACACAGCAGTGCAGCTCCATTTGGTGCAAGTGCACTCTCTGGACTCACTGCACTGCATCCCCAGTGGTGCCAGTGCACTCTCTGGACTCACTGCACTGCATTCCCAGTGGTGCCTGTGCAGTCTCTGGACTCACTACATTGCATCAACATTGGTGCCAGTGCACTCTCTGGACTCACTGCACTGCATCCCCAGTGCTGACAGTGCACTCTCTGGACTCACTGCACTGCATCCCCAGTGGTGCCAGTGCACTCTCTGGAGTCACTGCACTGCATCACCATTGGTGCCAGGGCACTCTCTGGACTCACTGCACTGCATCCCCAGTGGTGCCACTGCACTCTCTGGACTCACCGCACTGAATCCCCAGTGGTGCCAGTGCACTCTCTGGACTCACTGCACTAAAACCCCAGTGGTGCCAGTGCACTCTCTGGAGTCACTGCAGTGCATCCCCAGTGGTGCCAGTGCACTCTCTGCACTCACTGCACTGCATCCCCAGTGGTGCTAGTGCACTCTCTGGACTCACTGCAGTGCATCCCCTTTTGTGCCAGTGCAATCTCTGGACTGACTGCACTGCATCCCTAGTGGTGCCAGTGCACTCTCTGGACTCAGTGCACTGCATCCCCAGTGGTGCCAGTGCACTCTCTGGACTCACTGCACTGCATCCCCAAGGTGCCAGTGCACTCTCTGGACTCAACTGCACTGCATCCCCAGTGGTGCCAGTGCACTCTCTGGACTCACTGCAGTGCATCCCCAGTGGTGCCAGTGCAGTCTCTGGACTCACTGCAGTGCATCCCCAGTGGTGCCAGTGCAATTTCTGGAGTCACTGCAGTGCATCCCCTCTTGTGCTAGTGCACTCTCTGCATTCACTGCACTGCATCCGCAGAAGTGCCAGTGCACTCTCTGGACTCACTGCACTGCATCCCCAGTGGTGCCAGTGCACTCTCTGGAGTCACTGCAGTGCATCCCCAGAGGTGCCAGTGCACTCTCTGGAGTACTGCATTGCATCCCCACTGGTGCCAGTGCATTCTCTGGACTCACTGCAGTGCAACCCCAGTGGTGCCAGTGCACTCCCTGGACTCACTGCACTGCATCCCCAGTGGTGCCAGTGCAATCTCTGGACTCACTGCACTGCATCCCCAGTGCTGACAGTGCACTCTCTGTACTCACTGCACTGCATCCCCAGTTGTGCCAGTGCACTCTCTGCACTCACTGCACTGCATCCCCAGTGGTGCCACTGCACTCTCTGGACTCACCGCACTGCATCCCCAGTGGTGCCAGTGCAGTCTCTGGACTCACTGCACTGCATCCCCAGTGGTGCCAGTGCACTCTCTGGACTCACTGCAGTGCATCCCCAGAGGTGCCAGTGCACTCTCTGGAGTACTGCATTGCATCCCCAGTGGTGCCAGTGCATTCTCTGGACTCACTGCAGTGCAACCACAGTGGTGCCAGTGCACTCCCTGGACTCACTGCACTGCATCCCCAGTGGTGCCAGTGCACTCTCTGGACTCACTGCACTGCATCCCACGTGCTGACAGTGCAATCTCTGGACTCACTGCACTGCATCCCCAGTTGTGCCAGTGCACTCTCTGGACTCACTGCACTGCATCCCCAGTTGTGCCAGTGCACACTCTGCACTCACTGCACTGCATCCCCAGTGGTGCCAGTGCACTCTCTGGAGTCACTGCACTGCATCCCCTGTGGTGCCAGTGCACTCTCTGGCCTCACTGCACTGCATCCCCAGTGGTGCCAGTGCACTCTCTGGACTCACTGCACTGCATCACCATTGGTGCCAGTGCACTCTCTGGACTCACTGCAGTGCATCCCCAGTGGTGCCAGTGCACTTTTTCGAGTCACTGCAAAGCATCCCCATTAGTGCCCGTGCATTCTCTGGACTCACTGCAGTGCAACCCCAGTGGTGCCAGTGCACTCCCTGGACTCCCTGCACTGCATCCCCAGTGGTGCCAGTGCACTCTCTGGACTCACTGCACTGCATCGCCAGTGGTGCCAGTGCACTCTCTGGACTCACTGCGGTGCATCCCCAGTGGTGCCAGTGCACTCTCTGGACTCATTGCACTGCATCCCCAGTTGTGCCAGTGCACTCTCTGCACTCACTGCACTGCATCCCCAGTGGTGCCAGTGCACTCTCTGGAGTCACTGCACTGCATCCCCAGTGGTGCCAGTGCACTCTCTGGACTCACTGCAGTGCATCCCCAGTGGTGCCAGTGCACTCTCTGGAGTCACTGCAGTGCATCCCCAGTTGTGCCAGTGCACTCTCTGCACTCACTGCACTGCATCCCCAGTGGTGCCACTGCACTCTCTGGACTCACCGCACTGCATCCCCAGTGGTGCCAGTGTATTCTCTGGACTCACTGCACTGCATCCCCAGTGGTGCCAGTGCACTCACTGGAGTCACTGCAGTGCATCCCCGGTTGTGCCAGTGCACACTCTGCACTCACTGCACTGCATCCCCAGTGGTGCCAGAGCACTCTCTGGACTCACTGCACTGCATCCCCAGTGGTGCCAGTGCACTCTCTGGACTCACTGCACTGCATCCCCAAGGTGCCAGTGCACTCTCTGGACTCAACTGCACTGCATCCCCAGTTGTGCCAGTGCACTCTCTGGACTCACTGCAGTGCATCCCCAGTGGTGCCAGTGCAGTCTCTGGACTCACTGCAGTGCATCCCCAGTGGTGCCAGTGCAATTTCTGGAGTCACTGCAGTGCATCCCCTCTTGTGCTTGTGCACTCTCTGCATTCACTGCACTGCATCCGCAGAAGTGCCAGTGCACTCTCTGGACTCACTGCACTGCATCCCCAGTGGTGCCAGTGCACTCTCTGGAGTCACTGCAGTGCATCCCCAGAGGTGCCAGTGCACTCTCTGGAGTACTGCATTGCATCCCCACTGGTGCCAGTGCATTCTCTGGACTCACTGCAGTGCAACCCCAGTGGTGCCAGTGCACTCCCTGGACTCACTGCACTGCATCCCCAGTGGTGCCAGTGCAATCTCTGGACTCACTGCACTGCATCCCCAGTGCTGACAGTGCACTCTCTGGACTCACTGCACTGCATCCCCAGTTGTGCCAGTGCACTCTCTGCACTCACTGCACTGCATCCCCAGTGGTGCCACTGCACTCTCTGGACTCACCGCACTGCATCCCCAGTGGTGCCAGTGCAGTCTCTGGACTCACTGCACTGCATCCCCAGTGGTGCCAGTGCACTCTCTGGAGTAACTGCACTGCATCCCCAGAGGTGCCAGTGCACTCTCTGGAGTACTGCATTGCATCCCCAGTGGTGCCAGTGCATTCTCTGGACTCACTGCAGTGCAACCCCAGTGGTGCCAGTGCACTCCCTGGACTCACTGCACTGCATCCCACGTGCTGACAGTGCAATCTCTGGACTCACTGCACTGCATCCCCAGTGGTGCCAGTGCACTCTCTGCACTCACTGCACTGCACCAACAGTGGTGCCAGTGCACTCTCTGGACTCACTGCACTGCATCCCCAGTTGTGCCAGTGCACTCTCTGCACTCACTGCACTGCATCCCCAGTGCTGACAGTGCACTCTCTGGACTCACTGCACTGCATCACCAGTTGTGCCAGTGCACACTCTGCACTCACTGCACTGCATCCCCAGTGGTGCCAGTGCACTCTCTGCACTCACTGCACTGCATCACCTGTGGTGCCAGTGCACTCTCTGGACTCACTGCACTGCATCCCCAGTGGTGCCAGTGCACTCTCTGGACTCACTGCACTGCATCACCATTGGTGCCAGTGCACTCTCTGGACTCACTGCAGTGCATCCCCAGTGGTGCCAGTGCACTTTTTCGAGTCACTGCAATGCATCCCCATTAGTGCCAGTGCATTCTCTGGACTCACTGCAGTGCAACCCCAGTGGTGCCAGTGCACTCCCTGGACTCCCTGCACTGCATCCCCAGTGGTGCCAGTGCACTATCTGGACTCACTGCACTGCATCGCCAGTGGTGCCAGTGCACTCTCTGGACTCACTGCACTGCATCCCCAGTGGTGCCAGTGCACTCTCTGCACTCACTGCACTGCATCCCCAGTGGTGCCAGTGCACTATCTGGACTCACGGCACTACATCCCCAAGGTGCCAGTGCACTCTCTGAGTCACTGCACTGCATTCCCAGTGGTGCCAGTGCACTCTCTGGACTCACTGCACTGCATCCCCAGTGGTGCCAGTGCACTCTCTGGAATCACTGCACTGCATCCCCAGTTGTGCCAGTGCACTCTCTCCACTCACTGCACTGCATCCCCAGTGCTGACAGTTCACTCTCTCCACTCACTGCACTGCATCCCCACTGGTGCCAGTGCACTCTCTGGAGTCACTGCACTGCATCCCCTGTGGTGCCAGTGCACTCTCTGGACTCACTGCACTGCATCCCCAGTGGTGCCTGTGCAGTCTCTGGATCACTGCACTGCATCACCATTGGTGCCAGTGCACTCTCTGGACTCACTGCAGTGCATCCCCAGTGGTGCCAGTGCACTTTTTCGAGTCACTGCAGTGCATCCCCAGTGGTGCCAGTGCACTTTTTCGAGTCACTGCAATGCATCCCCATTAGTGCCAGTGCATTCTCTGGACTCACTGCAGTGCAACCCCAGTGGTGCCAGTGCACTCCCTGGACTCCCTGCACTGCATCCCCAGTGGTGCCAGTGCACTCTCTGGACTCACTGCACTGCATCGCCAGTGGTGCCAGTGCACTCTCTGGACTCACTGCGGTGCATCCCCAGGGGTGCCAGTGCACTCTCTGGACTCATTGCACTGCATCCCCAGTTGTGCCAGTGCACTCTCTGCACTCACTGCACTGCATCCCCAGTGGTGCCACTGCACTCTCTGGACTCACTGCACTGCATCCCCAGTGCTGACAGTGCACTCTCTGGACTCACTACACTGCATCCCCAGTGGTGCCAGTGCACTCTCTGGAGTCACTGCAGTGCATCCCCAGTTGTGCCAGTGCACTCTCTGCACTCACTGCACTGCATCCCCACTGGTGCCACTGCACTCTCTGGACTCACCGCACTGCATCCCCAGTGGTGCCAGTGTATTCTCTGGACTCACTGCAGTGCAACCCCAGTGGTGCCAGTGCACTCACTGGAGTCACTGCAGTGCATCCCCGGTTGTGCCAGTGCACACTCTGCACTCACTGCACTGCATCCCCAGTGGTGCCAGTGCACTCTCTGCACTCACTGCACTGCATCCCCAGTGGTGCCAGTGCACTATCTGGACTCACGGCACTACATCCCCAAGGTGCCAGTGCACTCTCTGAGTCACTGCACTGCATTCCCAGTGGTGCCAGTGCACTCTCTGGACTCACTGCACTGCATCCCCAGTGGTGCCAGTGCACTCTCTGGAATCACTGCACTGCATCCCCAGTTGTGCCAGTGCACTCTCTCCACTCACTGCACTGCATCCCCAGTGCTGACAGTTCACTCTCTCCACTCACTGCACTGCATCCCCACTGGTGCCAGTGCACTCTCTGGAGTCACTGCACTGCATCCCCTGTGGTGCCAGTGCACTCTCTGGACTCACTGCACTGCATCCCCAGTGGTGCCTGTGCAGTCTCTGGACTCACTGCACTGCATCACCATTGGTGCCAGTGCACTCTCTGGACTCACTGCAGTGCATCCCCAGTGGTGCCAGTGCACTTTTTCGAGTCACTGCACTGCATCCCCAGTGGTGCCAGTGCACTCCCTGGACTCACTGCACTGCATCCCCAGTGGTGCCAGTGCACTCTCTGGACTCACTGCACTGCATCCCCAGTTGTGCCAGTGCACTCTCTGCACTCACTGCAGTGCATACCCAGTTGTGCCAGTGCACTCTCTGGATTCACTGCACTGCATCCACAGTGGTGCCAGTGTACTCTCTGCACTCACTGCACTGCATCCCCAGTGCTGACAGTGCACTCTCTGGACTCACTGCAGTGCATCCCCAGTTGTGCCAGTGCACACTCTGCACTCACTGCAGTGCATCCCCAGTGGTGCCAGTGCACTCTCTGCATTCACTGCACTGCATCCCCAGTGGTGCCAGTGCACTCTCTGGACTCACTGCACTGCATCCCCAGTGGTGCCAGTGCACTCTCTGGAATCACTGCACTGCATCCCCAGTGGTGCCAGTGCACTCTCTGGACTCACTGCACTGCATCCCCAGTGGTGCCAGTGCACTCTCTGGACTCACTGCAGTGTATCCCCAGTGGTGCCAGTGCACTCTCTGGACTCACCGGGGTGCATCTCCAGTGGTGCCAGTGCACTCTCTGGAATCACTGCAGTGCATCCCCTGTGGTGCCAGTACACTCTCTGGACTCACTGCATTGCATCCCCAGTGGTGCCAGTGCACTCTCTGGACTCACTGCAGTGCATCACCAGTGGTGCCAGTGCACTCTCTGGACTCACTGCACTGCATCCCCAGTGGTGCCAGTGCTCTCTCTGGACTCTCTGCAGTGCATCCCCAGTGGTGCCAGTGCACTCTCTGGACTCAGTGCACTGCATCCCCAGTGGTGCCAGTGCACTCTCTGGACTCACTGCACTGCATCCCCAGTGGTGCCAGTCCATTCTCTGGACTCACTGCAGTGCATCCCCAGTGGTGCCAGTGCACTCTCTGGACTCACTGCACTGCATCTATTGTGGTGCAACTGCACTCTCTGGACTCACTGCACTGCATACCCAGTGGTGCCAGTGTACTCTCTGCACTCACTGCACTGCATCACCAGTTGTTTCAGTGCACTCTCTGGACTCACTGCACTGCATCCCCAGTTGTGCCAGTGCACTCCCTGGACTCACTGCACTGCATCCCCAGTGCTGACAGTGCACTCTCTGGACTCACTGCAGTGCATCCCTTGTGGTGCCTTTGCACTCTCTGCACTCACTGCACTGCATCCCCAGTGGTGCCAGTGCACTCTCTGGACTCACCGGGGTGCATCCCCAGTGGTGCCAGTGCACTCTCTGTAATCACTGCAGTGCATCCCTGTGGAGCCAGTACACTCTCTGGACTCACTGCATTGCATCCCCAGTGGTGCCAGTGCACTCTCTGGACTACCTGCACTGCATCCCCAGTGGTGCCAGTGCACTCTCTGGACTCACTGCACTGCATCCCCAGTGGTTCCAGTGCACTCTCTGGACTCACTGCAGTGCATCCCCAGTGGTGCCAGTGCACTCTCTGGAATCACTGCAGTGCATCCCTGTGGAGCCAGTACACTCTCTGGACTCACTGCACTGCATCCCCCGTGGTGCCAGTGCACTCTCTGGACTCACTGCGCTGCGTCCCCAGTGGTGACAGTTCACTCTCTGGACTCACTGTGCTGCATCCCCAGTGGTGCCAGTGAACTCTCTGGACTCACTGCACTGCATCCCAGTGGTGCCAGTGCAGTCTCTGGACTCACTGCACTGCATCCCCAGTGGTGCCAGTGCACTCTCTGGACTCACTGCACTGCATCCCCAGTGGTGCCAGTGCAGTCTCTGGACTCACTGCACTGCATCCCCAGTGGTGCCACTGCACTCTCTGGACTCACTGAAGTGCATCCCCAGTGGTGCCAGTGCACTCTCTGGAATCACTGAACTGCATCCCCAGTGGTGCCAGTACACTCTCTGGACTCACTGCACTGCATCCCCAGTGGTGCCAGTGCACTGTCTGGACTCACTGCACTGCATCCCCAGTGGTGCCAGTGCACTCTCTGGACTCACTGCAGTGCATCCCCAGTGGTGCCAGTGCACTGTCTGGACTCACTGCACTGCATCCCCATTAGTGCCAGTGCATTCTCTGGACTCACTGCAGTGCATCCCCAGTGGTGCCAGTGCACTCTCTGGACTCACTGCACTGCATCCCCAGTGGTGCCAGTGCACTCTCTGGACTCACTGCAGTGCATCACCAGTGGAGCCAGTGCACTCTCTGGACTCACTGCAGTGCATCCCCAGTGGTGCCAGTGCACTCACTGGAGTCACTGCAGTGCATCCCCGGTTGTGCCAGTGCACACTCTGTACTTACTGCACTGCATCACCAGTGGTGCCAGTGCACTCTCTGCACTCACTGCACTGCATCCCCAGTGGTGCCAGTGCACTCTCTGGACTCACTGCACTGCATCACCAAGGTGCCAGTGCACTCTCTGGACTCAACTGCACTGCATCCGCAGTGGTGCCAGTGCACTCTCTGGGCTCACTGCAGTGCATCCCCAGTGGTGCCAGTGCACTCTCTGGACTCACTGCAGTGCATCCCCAGTGGTGCCAGTGCAATTTCTGGAGTCACTGCAGTGCATCCCCTCTTGTGCTAGTGCACTCTCTGCATTCACTGCACTGCATCCGCAGAAGTGCCAGTGCACTCTCTGGACTCACTGCACTGCATCCCCAGTGGTGCCAGTGCACTCTCTGGAGTCACTGCAGTGCATCCCCAGAGGTGCCAGTGCACTCTCTGGAGTACTGCATTGCATCCCCACTGGTGCCAGTGCATTCTCTGGACTCACTGCAGTGCAACCCCAGTGGTGCCAGTGCACTCCCTGGACTCACTGCACTGCATCCCCAGTGGTGCCAGTGCAATCTCTGGACTCACTGCGCTGCATCGCCAGTGCTGACAGTGCACTCTCTGTACTCACTGCACTGCATCCCCAGTTGTGCCAGTGCAGTCTCTGCACTCACTGCACTGCATCCCCAGTGGTGCCACTGCACTCTCTGGACTCACTGCACTGCATCCCCAGTGGTGCCAGTGCAGTCTCTGGACTCACTGCACTGCATCCCCAGTGGTGCCAGTGCACTCTCTGGAGTCACTGCAGTGCATCCCCAGAGGTGCCAGTGCACTCTCTGGAGTACTGCATTGCATCCCCAGTGGTGCCAGTGCATTCTCTGGACTCACTGCAGTGCAACCCCAGTGGTGCCAGTGCACTCCCTGGACTCACTGCACTGCATCCCCAGTGGTGCCAGTGTACTCTCTGGACTCACTGCACTGCATCCCACGTGCTGACAGTGCAATCTCTGGACTCACTGCACTGCATCCCCAGTGGTGCCAGTGCACTCTCTGCACTCACTGCACTGCATCACTAGTTGTGCCAGTGCACTCTCTGGACTCACTGCACTGCATCCCCAGTTGTGCCAGTGCACACTCTGCACTCACTGCACTGCATCCCCAGTGGTGCCAGTGCACTCTCTGGAGTCACTGCACTGCATCCCCTGTGGTGCCAGTGCACTCTCTGGACTCACTGCACTGCATCCCCAGTGGTGCCAGTGCACTCTCTGGACTCACTGCACTGCATCACCATTGGTGCCAGTGCACTCTCTGGACTCACTGCAGTGCATCCCCAGTGGTGCCAGTGCACTTTTTCGAGTCACTGCAATGCATCCCCATTAGTGCCAGTGCATTCTCTGGACTCACTGCAGTGCAACCCCAGTGGTGCCAGTGCACTCTCTGGAATCACTGCAGTGCATCCCTGTGGAGCCAGTACACTCTCTGGACTCACTGCACTGCATCCCCCGTGGTGCCAGTGCACTCTCTGGACTCACTGCGCTGCGTCCCCAGCGGTGACAGTTCACTCTCTGGACTCACTGTGCTGCATCCCCAGTGGTGACAGTGCACTCTCTGGACTCACTGCACTCCATCCCCAGTGGGGCCACTGCACTCTCTGGACTCACTGCAGTGTATCTCCATTGGAGCCGGTGCACTCTCTGGACTCACTAAACTGCATCCCCAGTGGTGCCGGAGAACTCTCAGGACTCACTGCAGTGTATCCCCAGTGGTGCCAGTGCACTCTCTGGACTCACTGCAGTGCATCCCCAGTGGTGCCAGTGCACTCTCTGGAATCACTGCAGTGCATCCCCTGTGGTGCCAGTACACTCTCTGGACTCACTGCATTGCATCCCCAGTGGTGCCAGTGCACTCTCTGGATTCACTGCAGTGCATCACCAGTGGTGCCAGTGCACTCTCTGGACTCACTGCACTGCAGCCCCAGTGGTGCCAGTGCTCTCTCTGGACTCTCTGCAGTGCATCCCCAGTGGTGCCAGTGCACTCTCTGGACTCAGTGCACTGCATCCCCAGTGGTGCCAGTGCACTCTCTGGACTCACTGCACTGCATCCCCAGTGGTGCCAGTCCATTCTCTGGACTCACTGCAGTGCATCCCCAGTGGTGCCAGTGCACTCTCTGCACTCACTGCACTGCATCACCAGTTGTGCCAGTGCACTCTCTGGACTCACTGCACTGCATCTCCAGTTGTGCCAGTGCACTCTCTGCACTCACTGCACTGCATCCCCAGTGCTGACAGTGCACTCTCTGGACTCACTGCACTGCATCCCCAGTTGTGCCAGTGCACACTCTGCACTCACTGCACTGCATCCCCAGTGGTGCCAGTGCACTCTCTGGACTCTCCGGGGTGCATCCCCAGTGGTGCCAGTGCACTCTCTGTAATCACTGCAGTGCATCCCTGTGGAGCCAGTACACTCTCTGGACTCACTGCATTGCATCCCCAGTGGTGCCAGTGCACTCTCTGGACTACCTGCACTGCATCCCCAGTGGTGCCAGTGCACTCTCTGGACTCACTGCACTGCATCCCCAGTGGTTCCAGTGCACTCTCTGGACTCACTGCAGTGCATCCCCAGTGGTGCCAGTGCACTCTCTGGAATCACTGCAGTGCATCCCTGTGGAGCCAGTACACTCTCTGGACTCACTGCACTGCATCCCCCGTGGTGCCAGTGCACTCTCTGGACTCACTGCGCTGCGTCCCCAGTGGTGACAGTTCACTCTCTGGACTCACTGTGCTGCATCCCCAGTGGTGCCAGTGAACTCTCTGGACTCACTGCACTGCATCCCAGTGGTGCCAGTGCAGTCTCTGGACTCACTGCACTGCATCCCCAGTGGTGCCAGTGCACTCTCTGGACTCACTGCAGTGCATCCCCAGTGGTGCCAGTGCAGTCTCTGGACTCACTGCACTGCATCCCCAGTGGTGCCACTGCACTCTCTGGACTCACTGAAGTGCATCCCCAGTGGTGCCAGTGCACTCTCTGGACTCACTGCACTGCATCCCCAGTGGTGCCAGTGCACTGTCTGGACTCACTGCACTGCATCCCCAGTGGTGCCAGTGCACTCTCTGGACTCACTGCAGTGCATCCCCAGTGGTGCCAGTGCACTCTCTGGACTCACTGCACTGCATCCCCATTAGTGCCAGTGCATTCTCTGGACTCACTGCAGTGCATCCCCAGTGGTGCCAGTGCACTCTCTGGACTCACTGCACTGCATCCCCAGTGGTGCCAGTGCACTCTCTGGACTCACTGCAGTGCATTACCAGTGGAGCCAGTGCACTCTCTGGACTCACTGCAGTGCATCCCCAGTGGTGCCAGTGCACTCACTGGAGTCACTGCAGTGCATCCCCGGTTGTGCCAGTGCACACTCTGTACTTACTGCACTGCATCACCAGTGGTGCCAGTGCACTCTCTGCACTCACTGCACTGCATCCCCAGTGGTGCCAGTGCACTCTCTGGACTCACTGCACTGCATCACCAAGGTGCCAGTGCACTCTCTGGACTCAACTGCACTGCATCCGCAGTGGTGCCAGTGCACTCTCTGGGCTCACTGCAGTGCATCCCCAGTGGTGCCAGTGCACTCTCTGGACTCACTGCAGTGCATCCCCAGTGGTGCCAGTGCAATTTCTGGAGTCACTGCAGTGCATCCCCTCTTGTGCTAGTGCACTCTCTGCATTCACTGCACTGCATCCGCAGAAGTGCCAGTGCACTCTCTGGACTCACTGCACTGCATCCCCAGTGGTGCCAGTGCACTCTCTGGAGTCACTGCAGTGCATCCCCAGAGGTGCCAGTGCACTCTCTGGAGTACTGCATTGCATCCCCACTGGTGCCAGTGCATTCTCTGGACTCACTGCAGTGCAACCCCAGTGGTGCCAGTGCACTCCCTGGACTCACTGCACTGCATCCCCAGTGGTGCCAGTGCAATCTCTGGACTCACTGCGCTGCATCGCCAGTGCTGACAGTGCACTCTCTGTACTCACTGCACTGCATCCCCAGTTGTGCCAGTGCAGTCTCTGCACTCACTGCACTGCATCCCCAGTGGTGCCACTGCACTCTCTGGACTCACCGCACTGCATCCCCAGTGGTGCCAGTGCAGTCTCTGGACTCACTGCACTGCATCCCCAGTGGTGCCAGTGCACTCTCTGGAGTCACTGCAGTGCATCCCCAGAGGTGCCAGTGCACTCTCTGGAGTACTGCATTGCATCCCCAGTGGTGCCAGTGCATTCTCTGGACTCACTGCAGTGCAACCCCAGTGGTGCCAGTGCACTCCCTGGACTCACTGCACTGCATCCCCAGTGGTGCCAGTGTACTCTCTGGACTCACTGCACTGCATCCCACGTGCTGACAGTGCAATCTCTGGACTCACTGCACTGCATCCCCAGTGGTGCCAGTGCACTCTCTGCACTCACTGCACTGCATCACTAGTTGTGCCAGTGCACTCTCTGGACTCACTGCACTGCATCCCCAGTTGTGCCAGTGCACTCTCTGCACTCACTGCACTGCATCCACAGTGCTGACAGTGCACTCCCTGGACTCACTGCACTGCATCCCCAGTTGTGCCAGTGCACACTCTGCACTCACTGCACTGCATCCCCAGTGGTGCCAGTGCACTCTCTGGAGTCACTGCACTGCATCCCCTGTGGTGCCAGTGCACTCTCTGGACTCACTGCACTGCATCCCCAGTGGTGCCAGTGCACTCTCTGGACTCACTGCACTGCATCACCATTGGTGCCAGTGCACTCTCTGGACTCACTGCAGTGCATCCCCAGTGGTGCCAGTGCACTTTTTCGAGTCACTGCAATGCATCCCCATTAGTGCCAGTGCATTCTCTGGACTCACTGCAGTGCAACCCCAGTGGTGCCAGTGCACTCTCTGGAATCACTGCAGTGCATCCCTGTGGAGCCAGTACACTCTCTGGACTCACTGCACTGCATCCCCCGTGGTGCCAGTGCACTCTCTGGACTCACTGCGCTGCGTCCCCAGCGGTGACAGTTCACTCTCTGGACTCACTGTGCTGCATCCCCAGTGGTGCCAGTGCAGTCTCTGGACTCACTGCACTGCATCCCCAGTGGTGCCACTGCACTCTCTGGACTCACTGAAGTGCATCCCCAGTGGTGCCAGTGCACTCTCTGGAATCACTGAACTGCATCCCCAGTGGTGCCAGTACACTCTCTGGACTCACTGCACTGCATCCCCAGTGGTGCCAGTGCACTGTCTGGACTCACTGCACTGCATCCCCAGTGGTGCCAGTGCACTCTCTGGACTCACTGCAGTGCATCCCCAGTGGTGCCAGTGCACTCTCTGGACTCACTGCACTGCATCCCCAGTTGTGCCAGTGCATTCTCTGGACTCACTGCAGTGCATCCCCAGTGGTGCCAGTGCACTCTCTGGACTCACTGCACTGCATCACCAGTGGTGCCAGTGCACTCTCTGGACTCACTGCAGTGCATCACCAGTGGAGCCAGTGCACTCTCTGGACTCACTGCAGTGCATCCCCAGTGGTGCCAGTGCACTCACTGGAGTCACTGCAGTGCATCCCCAGTTGTGCCAGTGCACACTCTGCACTCACTGCACTGCATCCCCAGTGGTGCCAGTGCACTCTCTGCACTCACTGCACTGCATCCCCAGTGGTGCCAGTGCACTCTCTGGACTCACTGCACTGCATCCCCAAGGTGCCAGTGCACTCTCTGGACTCAACTGCACTGCATCCCCAGTGGTGCCAGTGCACTCTCTGGACTCACTGCAGTGCATCCCCAGTGGTGCCAGTGCAGTCTCTGGACTCACTGCAGTGCATCACCAGTGGTGCCAGTGCAATTTCTGGAGTCACTGCAGTGCATCCCCTCTTGTGCTAGTGCACTCTCTGCATTCACTGCACTGCATCCGCAGAACTGCCAGTGCACTCTCTGGACTCACTGCACTGCATCCCCAGTGGTGCCAGTGCACTCTCTGGAGTCACTGCAGTGCATCCCCAGAGGTGCCAGTGCACTCTCTGGAGTACTGCATTGCATCCCCACTGGTGCCAGTGCATTCTCTGAGCTCACTGCAGTGCAACCCCAGTGGTGCCAGTGCACTCCCTGGACTCACTGCACTGCATCCCCAGTGGTGCCAGTGCAATCTCTGGACTCACTGCACTGCATCCCCAGTGCTGACAGTGCACTCTCTGTACTCACTGCACTGCATCCCCAGTTGTGCCAGTGCACTCTCTGGACTCACTGCACTGCATCCCCAGTGGTGCCACTGCACTCTCTGGACTCACTGAAGTGCATCCCCAGTGGTGCCAGTGCACTCTCTGGACTCACTGAAGTGCATCCCCAGTGGTGCCAGTGCACTCTCTGGACTCACTGCACTGCATCCCCAGTGGTGCCAGTGCACTGTCTGGACTCACTGCACTGCATCCCCAGTGGTGCCAGTGCACTCTCTGGACTCACTGCAGTGCATCTCCAGTTGTGCCAGTGCACACTCTGCACTCACTGCACTGCATCCCCAGTGGTGCCAGTGCACTCTCTGGAGTCACTGCACTGCATCCCCTGTGGTGCCAATGCACTCTCTGGACTCACTGCACTGCATCCCCAGTGGTGCCAGTGCACTCTCTGGACTCACTGCACTGCATCACCATTGGTGCCAGTGCACTCTCTGGACTCACTGCAGTGCATCCCCAGTGGTGCCAGTGCACTTTTTCGAGTCACTGCAATGCATCCCCATTACTGCCAGTGCATTCTCTGGACTCACTGCAGTGCAACCCCAGTGGTGCCAGTGCACTCCCTGGACTCACTGCACTGCATCCCCAGTGCTGACAGTGCACTCTCTGGACTCACTGCACTGCATCGCCAGTGGTGCCAGTGCACTCTCTGGACTCACTGCGGTGCATCCCCAGGGGTGCCAGTGCACTCTCTGGACTCATTGCACTGCATCCCCAGTTGTGCCAGTGCACTCTCTGCACTCACTGCACTGCATCCCCAGTGGTGCCACTGCACTCTCTGGACTCACTGCACTGCATCCCCAGTGCTGACAGTGCACTCTCTGGACTCACTGCACTGCATCCCCAGTGGTGCCAGTGCACTCTCTGGAGTCACTGCAGTGCATCCCCAGTTGTGCCAGTGCACTCTCTGCACTCACTGCACTGCATCCCCAGTGGTGCCACTGCACTCTGTGGACTCACCGCACTGCATCCCCAGTGGTGCCAGTGTATTCTCTGGACTCACTGCACTGCATCCCCAGTGGTGCCAGTGCACTCACTGGAGTCACTGCAGTGCATCCCCGGTTGTGCCAGTGCACACTCTGCACTCACTGCACTGCATCCCCAGTGGTGCCAGTGCACTCTCTGCACTCACTGCACTGCATCCCCAGTGGTGCCAGTGCACTATCTGGACTCACGGCACTACATCCCCAAGGTGCCAGTGCACTCTCTGAGTCACTGCACTGCATTACCAGTGGTGCCAGTGCACTCTCTGGACTCACTGCACTGCATCCCCAGTGGTGCCAGTGCACTCTCTGCACTCACTGCACTGCATTCCCAGTTGTGCCAGTGCACTCTCTGGACTCACTGCACTGCATCCCCAGTTGTGCCAGTGCACTCTCTGGACTCAGTGCACTGCATCCCCAGTGCTGACAGTTCACTCTCTCCACTCACTGCACTGCATCCCCTGTGGTGCCAGTGCACTCTCTGGAGTCACTGCACTGCATCCCCTGTGGTGCCAGTGCACTCTCTGGACTCACTGCACTGCATCCCCAGTGGTTCCAGTGCACTCTCTGGACTCACTGCAGTGCATCCCCAGTGGTGCCAGTGCACTCTCTGGAATCACTGCAGTGCATCCCTGTGGAGCCAGTACACTCTCTGGACTCACTGCACTGCATCCCCCGTGGTGCCAGTGCACTCTCTGGACTCACTGCGCTGCGTCCCCAGTGGTGACAGTTCACTCTCTGGACTCACTGTGCTGCATCCCCAGTGGTGCCAGTGAACTCTCTGGACTCACTGCACTGCATCCCAGTGGTGCCAGTGCAGTCTCTGGACTCACTGCACTGCATCCCCAGTGGTGCCAGTGCACTCTCTGGACTCACTGCACTGCATCCCCAGTGGTGCCAGTGCAGTCTCTGGACTCACTGCACTGCATCCCCAGTGGTGCCACTGCACTCTCTGGACTCACTGAAGTGCATCCCCAGTGGTGCCAGTGCACTCTCTGGAATCACTGAACTGCATCCCCAGTGGTGCCAGTACACTCTCTGGACTCACTGCACTGCATCCCCAGTGGTGCCAGTGCACTGTCTGGACTCACTGCACTGCATCCCCAGTGGTGCCAGTGCACTCTCTGGACTCACTGCAGTGCATCCCCAGTGGTGCCAGTGCACTCTCTGGACTCACTGCACTGCATCCCCATTAGTGCCAGTGCATTCTCTGGACTCACTGCAGTGCATCCCCAGTGGTGCCAGTGCACTCTCTGGACTCACTGCACTGCATCCCCAGTGGTGCCAGTGCACTCTCTGGACTCACTGCAGTGCATCACCAGTGGAGCCAGTGCACTCTCTGGACTCACTGCAGTGCATCCCCAGTGGTGCCAGTGCACTCACTGGAGTCACTGCAGTGCATCCCCGGTTGTACCAGTGCACACTCTGCACTTACTGCACTGCATCCCCAGTGGTGCCAGTGCACTCTCTGCACTCACTGCACTGCATCCCCAGTGGTGCCAGTGCACTCTCTGGACTCACTGCACTGCATCCCCAAGGTGCCAGCGCACTCTCTGGACTCAACTGCACTGCATCCGCAGTGGTGCCAGTGCACTCTCTGGGCTCACTGCAGTGCATCCCCAGTGGTGCCAGTGCACTCTCTGGACTCACTGCAGTGCATCCCCAGTGGTGCCAGTGCAATTTCTGGACTCACTGCAGTGCATCCCCTCTTGTGCTAGTGCACTCTCTGCATTCACTGCACTGCATCCGCAGAAGTGCCAGTGAACTCTCTGGACTCACTGCACTGCATCCCCAGTGGTGCCAGTGCACTCTCTGGAGTCACTGCAGTGCATCCCCAGAGGTGCCAGTGCACTCTCTGGAGTACTGCATTGCATCCCCACTGGTGCCAGTGCATTCTCTGGACTCACTGCAGTGCAACCCCAGTGGTGCCAGTGCACTCCCTGGACTCACTGCACTGCATCCCCAGTGGTGCCAGTGCAGTCTCTCGACTCACTGCGCTGCATCCCCAGTGCTGACAGTGCACTCTCTGTACTCACTGCACTGCATCCCCAGTTGTGCCAGTGCACTCTCTGCACTCACTGCACTGCATCCCCAGTGGTGCCACTGCACTCTCTGGACTCACTGCACTGCATCCCCAGTGGTGCCAGAGCAGTCTCTGGACTCACTGCACTGCATCCCCAGTGGTGCCAGTGCACTCTCTGGACTCACTGCAGTGCATCCCCAGAGGTGCCAGTGCACTCTCTGGAGTACTGCATTGCATCCCCAGTGGTGCCAGTGCATTCTCTGGACTCACTGCAGTGCAACCCCAGTGGTGCCAGTGCACTCCCTGGACTCACTGCACTGCATCCCCAGTGGTGCCAGTGTACTCTCTGGACTCACTGTACTGCATCCCACGTGCTGACAGTGCAATCTCTGGACTCACTGCACTGCATCCCCAGTGGTGCCAGTGCACTCTCTGCACTCACTGCACTGCATCACTAGTTGTGCCAGTGCACTCTCTGGACTCACTGCACTGAATCCCCAGTTGTGCCAGTGCACTCTCTGCACTCACTGCACTGCATCCCCAGTGCTGACAGTGCACTCCCTGGACTCACTGCACTGCATCCCCAGTTGTGCCAGTGCACACTCTGCACTCACTGCACTGCATCCCCAGTGGTGCCAGTGCACTCTCTGGAGTCACTGCACTGCATCCCCTGTGGTGCCAGTGCACTCTCTGGACTCACTGCACTGCATCCCCAGTGGTGCCAGTGCACTGTCTGGACTCACTGCACTGCATCACCATTGGTGCCAGTGCACTCTCTGGACTCACTGCAGTGCATCCCCAGTGGTGCCAGTGCACTTTTTCGAGTCACTGCAATGCATCCCCATTAGTGCCAGTGCATTCTCTGGACTCACTGCAGTGCAACCCCAGTGGTGCCAGTGCACTCTCTGGAATCACTGCAGTGCATCCCTGTGGAGCCAGTACACTCTCTGGACTCACTGCACTGCATCCCCCGTGGTGCCAGTGCACTCTCTGGACTTAATGCGCTGCGTCCCCAGTGGTGACAGTTCACTCTCTGGACTCACTGTGCTGCATCCCCAGTGGTGCCAGTGAACTCTCTGGACTCACTGCACTGCATCCCAGTGGTGCCAGTGCAGTCTCTGGACTCACTGCACTGCATCCCCAGTGGTGCAAGTGCACTCTCTGGACTCACTGCACTGCATCCCCAGTGGTGCCAGTGCAGTCTCTGGACTCACTGCACTGCATCCCCAGTGGTGCCACTGCACTCTCTGGACTCACTGAAGTGCATCCCCAGTGGTGCCAGTGCACTCTCTGGAATCACTGAACTGCATCCCCAGTGGTGCCACGGCACTCTCTGGACTCACTGCACTGCATCCCCAGTGGTGCCAGTGCACTGTCTGGACTCACTGCACTGCATCCCCAGTGGTGCCAGTGCACTCTCTGGACTCACTGCAGTGCATCCCCAGTGGTGCCAGTGCACTCTCTGGACTCACTGCACTGCATCCCCAGTTGTGCCAGTGCATTCTCTGGACTCACTGCAGTGCATCCCCAGTGGTGCCAGTGCACTCTCTGGACTCACTGCACTGCATCACCAGTGGTGCCAGTGCACTCTCTGGACTCACTGCAGTGCATCACCAGTGGAGCCAGTGCACTCTCTGGACTCACTGCAGTGCATCCCCAGTGGTGCCAGTGCACTCACTGGAGTCACTGCAGTGCATCCCCGGTTGTGCCAGTGCACACTCTGCACTCACTGCACTGCATCCCCAGTGGTGCCAGTGCACTCTCTGCACTCACTGCACTGCATCCCCAGTGGTGCCAGTGCACTCTCTGGACTCACTGCACTGCATCCCCAAGGTGCCAGTGCACTCTCTGGACTCACTGCAGTGCATCCCCAGTGGTGCCAGTGCAGTCTCTGGACTCACTGCAGTGCATCACCAGTGGTGCCAGTGCAATTTCTGGAGTCACTGCAGTGCATCCCCTCTTGTGCTAGTGCACTCTCTGCATTCACTGCACTGCATCCGCAGAACTGCCAGTGCACTCTCTGGACTCACTGCACTGCATCCCCAGTGGTGCCAGTGCACTCTCTGGAGTCACTGCAGTGCATCCCCAGAGGTGCCAGTGCACTCTCTGGAGTACTGCATTGCATCCCCACTGGTGCCAGTGCATTCTCTGAGCTCACTGCAGTGCAACCCCAGTGGTGCCAGTGCACTCCCTGGACTCACTGCACTGCATCCCCAGTGGTGCCAGTGCAATCTCTGGACTCACTGCACTGCATCCCCAGTGCTGACAGTGCACTCTCTGTACTCACTGCACTGCATCCCCAGTTGTGCCAGTGCACTCTCTGGACTCACTGCACTGCATCCCCAGTGGTGCCACTGCACTCTCTGGACTCACTGAAGTGCATCCCCAGTGGTGCCAGTGCACTCTCTGGACTCACTGAAGTGCATCCCCAGTGGTGCCAGTGCACTCTCTGGACTCACTGCACTGCATCCCCAGTGGTGCCAGTGCACTGTCTGGACTCACTGCACTGCATCCCCAGTGGTGCCAGTGCACTCTCTGGACTCACTGCAGTGCATCTCCAGTTGTGCCAGTGCACACTCTGCACTCACTGCACTGCATCCCCAGTGGTGCCAGTGCACTCTCTGGAGTCACTGCACTGCATCCCCTGTGGTGCCAATGCACTCTCTGGACTCACTGCACTGCATCCCCAGTGGTGCCAGTGCACTCTCTGGACTCACTGCACTGCATCACCATTGGTGCCAGTGCACTCTCTGGACTCACTGCAGTGCATCCCCAGTGGTGCCAGTGCACTTTTTCGAGTCACTGCAATGCATCCCCATTACTGCCAGTGCATTCTCTGGACTCACTGCAGTGCAACCCCAGTGGTGCCAGTGCACTCCCTGGACTCCCTGCACTGCATCCCCAGTGGTGCCAGTGCACTCTCTGGACTCACTGCACTGCATCGCCAGTGGTGCCAGTGCACTCTCTGGACTCACTGCGGTGCATCCCCAGGGGTGCCAGTGCACTCTCTGGACTCATTGCACTGCATCCCCAGTTGTGCCAGTGCACTCTCTGCACTCACTGCACTGCATCCCCAGTGCTGACAGTGCACTCTCTGGACTCACTGCACTGCATCCCCAGTGGTGCCAGTGCACTCTCTGGAGTCACTGCAGTGCATCCCCAGTTGTGCCAGTGCACTCTCTGCACTCACTGCACTGCATCCCCAGTGGTGCCACTGCACTCTGTGGACTCACCGCACTGCATCCCCAGTGGTGCCAGTGTATTCTCTGGACTCACTGCACTGCATCCCCAGTGGTGCCAGTGCACTCACTGGAGTCACTGCAGTGCATCCCCGGTTGTGCCAGTGCACACTCTGCACTCACTGCACTGCATCCCCAGTGGTGCCAGTGCACTCTCTGCACTCACTGCACTGCATCCCCAGTGGTGCCAGTGCACTATCTGGACTCACGGCACTACATCCCCAAGGTGCCAGTGCACTCTCTGAGTCACTGCACTGCATTACCAGTGGTGCCAGTGCACTCTCTGGACTCACTGCACTGCATCCCCAGTGGTGCCAGTGCACTCTCTGCACTCACTGCACTGCATTCCCAGTTGTGCCAGTGCACTCTCTGGACTCACTGCACTGCATCCCCAGTTGTGCCAGTGCACTCTCTGGACTCAGTGCACTGCATCCCCAGTGCTGACAGTTCACTCTCTCCACTCACTGCACTGCATCCCCTGTGGTGCCAGTGCACTCTCTGGAGTCACTGCACTGCATCCCCTGTGGTGCCAGTGCACTCTCTGGACTCACTGCACTGCATCCCCAGTGGTGCCTGTGCAGTCTCTGGACTCACTGCACTGCATCACCATTGGTGCCAGTGCACTCTCTGGACTCACTGCAGTGCATCCCCAGTGGTGCCAGTGCACTTTTTCGAGTCACTGCACTGCATCCCCAGTGGTGCCAGTGCACTCCCTGGACTCACTGCACTGCATCCCCAGTGGTGCCAGTACACTCTCTGGACTCACTGCACTGCATCACCAGTTGTGCCAGTGCACTCTCTGGATTCACTGCACTGCATCCACAGTAGTGCCAGTGTACTCTCTGCACTCACTGCACTGCATCCCCAGTTGTGCCAGTGCACACTCTGCACTCACTGCACTGCATCCCCAGTGGTGCCAGTGCACTCTCTGCATTCACTGCACTGCATCCCTAGTGGTGCCAGTGCACTCTCTGGACTCACTGCACTGCATCCCCAGTGGTGCCAGTGCACTCTCTGGACTCACTGCACTGCATTCCCAGTGGTGCCAGTGCACTCTCTGGACTCACTGCACTGCATCCCCAGTTGTGCCAGTGCACTCTCTGGACTCACTGCACTGCATCCCTAGTGGTGTCAGTGCACTCTCTGGACTCACTGCACTGCATCCCCAGTGGTGCCAGTGCACTCTCTGGACTCACTGCACTCCATCCCCAGTGGGGCCACTGCACTCTCTGGACTCACTGCAGTGTATCTCCATTGGAGCCGGTGCACTCTCTGGACTCACTAAACTGCATCCCCAGTGGTGCCAGTGCACTCTCTGCACTCACTGCACTGCATCCCCAGTGGTGCCACTGCACTCTCTGGACTCACTTCACTGCATCCCCAGTGGTGCCAGTGCACTCACTGGAGTCACTGCAGTGCATCCCCGGTTGTGCCAGTGCACACTCTGCACTCACTGCACTGCATCCCCAGTGGTGCCAGTGCACTCTCTGCACTCACTGCACTGCATCCCCAGTGGTGCCAGTGCACTATCTGGACTCACGGCACTACATCCCCAAGGTGCCAGTGCACTCTCTGAGTCACTGCACTGCATTACCAGTGGTGCCAGTGCACTCTCTGGACTCACTGCACTGCATCCCCAGTGGTGCCAGTGCACTCTCTGCACTCACTGCACTGCATCCCCAGTTGTGCCAGTGCACTCTCTGGACTCACTGCACTGCATCCCCAGTTGTGCCAGTGCACTCTCTGGACTCAGTGCACTGCATCCCCAGTGGTGCCAGTGCACTCTGTGGACTCACTGCACTGCATCCCCAGTGGTGCCAGTGCACTCCCTGGACTCACTGCACTGCATCCCCAGTGGTGCCAGTGCACTCTCTGGACTCACTGCACTGCATCACCAGTTGTGCCAGTGCACTCTCTGGATTCACTGCACTGCATCCACAGTAGTGCCAGTGTACTCTCTGCACTCACTGCACTGCATCCCCAGTGCTGACAGTGCACTCTCTGGACTCACTGCAGTGCATCCCCAGTGGTGCCAGTGCACTCTCTGGACTCACTGCACTGCATCCCCAGTGGTGCCAGTGCACTCTCTGCATTCACTGCACTGCATCCCTAGTGGTGCCAGTGCACTCTCTGGACTCACTGCACTGCATCCCCAGTGCTGACAGTGCACTCTCTGGACTACCTGCACTGCATCACCATTGGTGCCAGTGCACTCTCTGGACTCACTGCACTGCATCCCCAGTGCTGACAGTGCACTCTCTGGACTCACTGCAGTGCAAGCCCAGTGGTGCCAGTGCACTCCCTGGACTCCCTGCACTGCATCCCCAGTGGTGCCAGTGCACTCTCTGGACTCACTGCACTGCATCCGCAGTGGTGCCAGTGCACTCTCTGGACTCACTGCACTGCATCCCCAGTTGTGCCAGTGCACTCTCTGGACTCACTGCACTGCATCCCTAGTGGTGTCAGTGCACTCTCTGGACTCACTGCACTGCATCCCCAGTGGTGCCAGTGCACTCTCTGGACTCACTGCACTCCATCCCCAGTGGGGCCACTGCACTCTCTGGACTCACTGCAGTGTATCTCCATTGGAGCCGGTGCACTCTCTGGACTCACTAAACTGCATCCCCAGTGGTGCCGGAGAACTCTCAGGACTCACTGCAGTGTATCCCCAGTGGTGCCAGTGCACTCTCTGGACTCACCGGGGTGCATCTCCAGTGGTGCCAGTGCACTCTCTGGAATCACTGCAGTGCATCCCCTGTGGTGCCAGTACAGTCTCTGGACTCACTGCATTGCATCCCCAGTGGTGCCAGTGCACTCTCTGGACTCACTGCAGTGCATCACCAGTGGTGCCAGTGCACTCTCTGGACTCACTGCACTGCAGCCCCAGTGGTGCCAGTGCTCTCTCTGGACTCTCTGCAGTGCATCCCCAGTGGTGCCAGTGCACTCTCTGGACTCAGTGCACTGCATCCCCAGTGGTGCCAGTGCACTCTCTGGACTCACTGCACTGCATCCCCAGTGGTGCCAGTCCATTCTCTGGACTCACTGCAGTGCATCCCCAGTGGTGCCAGTGCACTCTCTGGACTCACTGCACTGCATCCATTGTGGTGCAACTGCACTCTCTGGACTCACTGCACTGCATACCCAGTGGTGCCAGTGTACTCTCTGCACTCACTGCACTGCATCACCAGTTGTGCCAGTGCACTCTCTGGACTCACTGCACTGCATCCCCAGTTGTGCCAGTGCACTCTCTGCACTCACTGCACTGCATCCCCAGTGCTGACAGTGCACTCTCTGGACTCACTGCACTGCATCCTCACTTGTGCCAGTGCACACTCTGCACTCACTGCACTGCATCCCCAGTGGTGCCAGTGCACTCTCTGGACTCACCGGGGTGCATCCCCAGTGGTGCCAGTGCACTCTCTGTAATCACTGCAGTGCATCCCTGTGGAGCCAGTTCACTCTCTGGACTCACTGCACTGCAGCCCCAGTGGTTCCAGTGCACTCTCTGGACTCACTGCAGTGCATCCCCAGTGGTGCCAGTGCACTCTCTGGAATCACTGCAGTGCTTTCCTGTGGAGCCAGTACACTCTCTGGACTCACTGCACTGCATCCCCCGTGGTGCCAGTGCACTCTCTGGACTCACTGCGCTGCGTCCCCAGTGGTGACAGTTCACTCTCTGGACTCACTGTGCTGCATCCCCAGTGGTGCCAGTGAACTCTCTGGACTCACTGCACTGCATCCCCAGTGGTGCCAGTGCAGTCTCTGGACTCACTGCACTGCATCCCCAGTGGTGCCAGTGCACTCTGTGGACTCACTGCACTGCATCCCCAGTGGTGCCAGTGCAGTCTCTGGACTCACTGCACTGCATCCCCAGTGGTGCCACTGCACTCTCTGGACTCACTGAAGTGCATCCCCAGTGGTGCCAGTGCACTCTCTGGAATCACTGAACTGCATCCCCAGTGGTGCCAGTACACTCTCTGGACTCACTGCACTGCATCCCCAGTGGTGCCAGTGCACTGTCTGGACTCACTGCACTGCATCCCCAGTGGTGCCAGTGCACTATCTGGACTCACTGCAGTGCATCCCCAGTGGTGCCAGTGCACTCTCTGGACTCACTGCACTGCATCCCCATTAGTGCCAGTGCATTCTCTGGACTCACTGCAGTGCATCCCCAGTGGTGCCAGTGCACTCTCTGGACTCACTGCACTGCATCCCCAGTGGTGCCAGTGCACTCTCTGGACTCACTGCAGTGCATCACCAGTGGAGCCAGTGCACTCTCTGGACTCACTGCAGTGCATCCCCAGTGGTGCCAGTGCAGTCTCTGGACACACTGCACCCCAGTGGTGCCAGTGCAATCTCTGGACTCACTGCACTGCATCCCCATTGGAGCCAGTGCACTCTCTGGACTCACTGCAGTGCATCCCCAGTGGTGCCAGTGCACTCTCTGGAAGCACTGCACTGCACCCCAGTGGTGCCAGTGCAATCTCTGGACTCACTGCATTGCATCCCCAGTGGTGCCAGTGCAATCTCTGGACTCACTGCACTGCATCCCCAGTGGTGCCAGTGCACTCTCTGGACCCACTGCACTGCATCCCCACTGGTGCCAGTGCACTCTCTGGACTCACTGCACTGCATCCCCAGTGGTGCCAGTGCACTCTCTGTATTCACTGCGCTGCATCCCCAGTGGTGCCAGTGCACTCTCTGGACTCACTGTGCTGCATCCCCAGTGGTGCCAGTGCACTCGCTGGACTCACTGCAGTGTATGCCCTGTGGTGCCAGTGCACTCTGTGGACTCACTGCACTGCATCCCAGAGGTGCCAGTGCACTCTCTGGACTCACTGCATGCAGCCCCAGTGGTGCCAGTGCACTCTCTGGACTCAGTGCAGTGCATGCCCATTGGAGTAAATGCACTCTGTGGACTCACTGCACTGCATCCCCAGTAGTGCCAGTGCAATCTCTGGACTCACTGCATTGCATCCCCAGTCGTGCCAGTGCACTCTCTGGACTCAGTGCAGTGCATCCCCATTGGAGCCAGTGCACTCTCTGGACTCACTGCAGTGCATCCCCAGTGGTGCCAGTGCACTCTCTGGACTCACTGCACTGCATCCCCAGTGGTGCCAGTGCACTCTCTGGACTCACTGCAGTGCATTCCCACTGGTGCCAGTGCACTCTCTGGACTCACTGCACTGCATCCCCCGTGGTGCCAGTGCACTCTCTGGACTCACTGCACTGCATCCCCAGTGGTGCCAGTGCACTCTCTAGAGTCACTGCATTGCATCCCCATTGGAGCCAGTGCATTCTCTGGACTCACTGCAGTGCATACCCAGTGGCGCCAGTGCACTCTCTGGACTAACTGCACCCCAGTGGTGCCAGTGAAATCTCTGGACTCACTGCACTGCATCCCCAGTGGTGCCAGTGCACTCTCTGGACTCACTGCACTGCATCCCGAGTGGTGCAAGTGCACTCTCTGGACTCAGTGCAGTGCATCCCCATTGGAGCCAGTGCATTCTCTGGACTCACTGCAGTGCATACCCAGTGGCGCCAGTGCACTCTCTGGACTAACTGCACCTCAGTGGTGTCAGTGAAATCTCTGGACTCACTGCACTGCATCCCCATTGGAGCCAGTGCACTCTCTGGACTCACTGCAGTGCATCCCCAGTGGTGCCAGTGCATTCTCTGGACTCACTGCACTGCATCCCCAGTGGTGCCAGTGCACTCTCTGGACTCACTGCAGTGCATCCCCAGTGGTGCCAGTGCACTCTCTGGACTCACTGCACTGCATCCCCAGTGCTGACATTGCACTCTCTGGACTAAGTGCACTGCATCCCCAGTGGTGCCAGTGCACTCTCTGGACTCATTGCACTGCATCCCCAATGGTGCCAGTGCACTCTCTGGACTCACTGCACTGCATCCCCATTAGTGCCAGTGCACTCTCTGGACTCACTGCACCCCAGTGGTGCCAGTGCAATCTCTGGACTCACTGCACTGCATCCCCAGTGGTGCCAGTGCAGTCTCTGGACTCACTGCACTGTAACCCCTGTGGTGCCAGTGCACTCTCTGGACCCACTGCAGTGCATCCCCAGTGCTGACAGTGCACTCTCTGGACTCACTGCAGTGCATCCCCAGTGGTGCCAGTGCACTCTCTGTATTCACTGCGCTGCATCCCCAGTGGTGCCAGTGCACTCTCTGGACTCACTGTGCTGCATCCCCAGTGGTGCCAGTGCACTCTCTGGACTCACTGCAGTGTATGCCCTGTGGTGCCAGTGCACTCTGTGGACTCACTGCACTGCATCCCAGTGGTGCCAGTGCACTGCCTGGACTCACTGCATGCAGTCCCAGTGGTGCCAGTGCACTCTCTGGACTCACTGCACTGCATCCCCAGTGGTGCCAGTGCACTCTCTGGACTCACTGCAGTGCATCCCCAGTGGTGCCAGTGCACTCTCAGGACTCACTGCACTGCATCCACAGTGGTGCCAGTGCACTCTCTGGACTCACTGCACTGCATCCCCATTGGAGCCAGTGCACTCTATGGACTAACTGCATTGCATCCCCAGTGGTGCCAGTGCACTCTCTGGACTCACTGCACTGCATCCCCAGTGGTGCCAGTGCACTCTCTGGACTCACTGCAGTGCATCCCCAGTGCTGACAGTGCAGTCTCTGGACTCAGTGCACTGCATCCCCAGTGGTGCCAGTGCACTCTCTGGACTCAGTGCACTGCATCCCCAATGGTGCCAGTGCACGCTCTGGAGTCACTGCACTGCATCCCCAGTGGTGCCAGTGCACTCTCTGGACTCACTGCACTGCATCCCCAGTGGTGCCAGTGCACTCTCTGGACTCACTGCAGTGCATCCCCAGTGGTGCCAGTGCACTCTCAGGACTCACTGCACTGCATCCACAGTGGTGCCAGTGCACTCTCTGGACTCACTGCACTGCATCCCCATTGGAGCCAGTGCACTCTATGGACTAACTGCATTGCATCCCCAGTGGTGCCAGTGCACTCTCTGGACTCACTGCACTGCATCCCCAGTGGTGCCAGTGCACTCTCTGGACTCACTGCAGTGCATCCCCAGTGCTGACAGTGCAGTCTCTGGACTCAGTGCACTGCATCCCCAGTGGTGCCAGTGCACTCTCTGGACTCAGTGCACTGCATCCCCAATGGTGCCAGTGCACGCTCTGGAGTCACTGCACTGCATCCCCAGTGGTGCCAGTGCACTCTCTGGACTCACTGCACTGCATCCCCAGTGGTGCCAGTGCACTCTCTGGACTCAGTGCAGTGCATCCCCAGTGGTGCCAGAGCACTCTCTGGACGCACTGCACTGCACCCCAGTGGTGCCAGTGCAATCTCTGGACTCACTGCACTGCATCCCCAGTGGTGCCAGTGCACTCTCTGGACTCACTGCACTGCATCTCCAGTGGTGCCAGTGCACTCTCTGGACTCACTGTGCTGCATCCCCAGTGGTGCCAGTGCACTTGCTGGACTCACTGCAGTGTATGCCCTGTGGTGCCAGTGCACTCTGTGGACTCACTGCACTGCATCCCAGTGGTGCCAGTGCACTCTCTGGACTCACTGCATGCAGCCCCAGTGGTGCCAGTGCACTCTCTGGACTCACTGCAGTGCATCCCCAGTGGTGCCAGTGAACTCTCTGGACTCACTGCAGTGCATCCCCAGTGGTGCCATTGCACTCTCAGGACTCACTGCACTGCATCCCCAGTGGTGCCAGTGCACTCTCTGGACTCACTGCACCCCAGTGGTGCCAGTGCAATCTCTGGACTAACTGCATTGCATTCCCAGTGGTGCCAGTGCACTCTCTGGACTCACTGCACTGCATCCCCAGTGGTGCCAGTACACTCTCTGGACTCACTGCAGTGCATCCCCAGTGCTGACAGTGCACTCTCTGGACTCAGTGCACTGCATCCCCAGTGGTGCCAGTGCACTCTCTGGACTCACTGCACTGCATCCCCAATGGTGCCAGTGCACGCTCTGGACTCACTGCAGTGCATCCCCATTACTGCCAGTGCATTCTCTGGACTCACTGCAGTGCATCCCCAGTGGTGCCAGTGCACTCTCTGGACTCACTGCACTGCATCCATTGTGGTGCAACTGCACTCTCTGGACTCACTGCACTGCATACCCAGTGATGCCAGTGCACTCTCCAGACTCACGGCAGTGCAATCCCAGTGGTGCCAGTGCACTCTATGGACTCACTGCACTGCATCCCCAGTGGTGCCAGTGCACTCTCTGGACTCACTGCACTGCATCCCTAGTGGTGCCAGTGCACTCTCTGGACTCACTGCAGTGCATCCCCAGTGGTTCCATTGCACTCTCTGGACTCACTGCATTGCATCCCTAGTGGTGCCAGTGCACTCTCTGGACTCACTGCACTGCATCCCCAGTGGTGCCAGTGCACTCTCTGGACTCACTAAACTGCATCCCCAGTGGTGCCAGTGCACTCTCTGGACTCACTGCACTGCATCCCCATTGGAGCTAGTGCACTATCAGGACTCACTGCAGTGCATCCCCAGTGGTGCCAGTGCACTCTCTGGACTCACTGCACTGCATCCCCAGTGCTGACATTGCACTCTCTGGACTAAGTGCACTGCATCCCCAGTGGTGCCAGTGCACTCTCTGGACTCAGTGCACTGCATCCCCAATGGTGCCAGTGCACGGTCTGGACTCACTGCAGTGCATCCCCAGTTGTGCCAGTGCACTCTCTGGACTCACTGCACTGCATCCCCATTAGTGCCAGTGCACTCTCTGGACTCACTGCACCCCAGTGGTGCCAGTGCAATCTCTGGACTCACTGCACTGCATGCCCAGTGGTGCCAGTGCAGTCTCTGGACTCACTGCACTGCATCCCCAGTGGTGCCAGTGCACTCTCTGGACCCACTGCAGTGCATCCCCACTGGTGCCAGTGCACTCTCTGGACTCACTGCAGTGCATCCCCAGTGGTGCCAGTGCACTCTCTGTATTCACTGCGCTGCATCCCCAGTGGTGCCAGTGCACTCTCTGGACTCACTGTGCTGCATCCCCAGTGGTGCCAGTGCACTCGCTGGACTCACTGCAGTGTATGCCCTGTGGTGCCAGTGCACTCTGTGGACTCACTGCACTGCATCCCAGTGGTGCCAGTGCACTGTCTGGACTCACTGCATGCAGTCCCAGTGGTGCAAGTGCACTCTCTGGACCCAATGCACTGCATCCGCAGTGGAGCCAGTGCACTCTCTGGACTCACTGAAGTGCATCCCTTGTGGTGCCATTGCACTCTCAGGACTCACTGAACTGCATCCCCAGTGGTGCCAGTGCACTCTCTGGACTCACTGCACTGCATCCCCATTGGAGCCAGTGCACTCTATGGACTAACTGCATTGCATCCCCAGTGGTGCCAGTGCACTCTCTGGACTCACTGCACTGCATCCCCATTAGTGCCAGTGCACTCTCTGGACTCACTGCAGTGCATCCCCAGTGCTGACAGTGCACTCTCTGGACTCAGTGCACTGCATCCCCAGTGGTGCCAGTGCACTCTCTGGACTCAGTGCACTGCATCCCCAATGGTGCCAGTGCACTCTCTGGACTCACTGCACTGCATCCCCTTTAGTGCCAGTGCACTCTCTGGACTCACTGCAGTGCATCCCCAGTGGTGCCAGAGCACTCTCTGGACGCACTGCACTGCACCCCAGTGGTGCCAGTGCAATCTCTGGACTCACTGCTCTGCATCCCCAGTGGTGCCAGTGCACTCTCTGGACTCACTGCACTGCATCCCCAGTGGTGCCAGTGCACTCTCTGGACTCACTGTAGTGCATCCCCAGTGGTGCCATTGCACTCTCAGGACTCACTGCACTGCATCCCCAGTGCTGCCAGTGCACTCTCTGGACTCACTGCACCCCAGTGGTGCCAGTGCAATCTCTGGACTAACTGCATTGCATCCCCAGTGGTGCCAGTGCACTCTCTGGACTCACTGCACTGCATCCCCAGTGGTGCAAGTGCACTCTCTGGAGTCACTGCAGTGCATCCCCAGTACTGACAGTGCACTCTCTGGACTCAGTGCACTGCATCCACAGTGGTGCCAGTGCACTCTCTGGACTCACTGCACTGCATCCCCAATGGTGCCAGTGCACGCTCTGGACTCACTGCAGTGCATCCCCATTACTGCCAGTGCATTCTCTGGACTCACTGCACTGCATACCCAGTGATGCCAGTGCACTCTCCAGACTCACGGCAGTGCAATCCCAGTGGTGCCAGTGCACTCTCTGGACTCACTGCACTGCATCCCCAGTGGTGCCAGTGCACTCTCTGGACTCACTGCACTGCATCCCTAGTGGTGCCAGTGCACTCTCTGGACTCACTGCAGTGCATCCCCAGTGGTTCCATTGCACTGTCTGGACTCACTGCATTGCATCCCCAGTGGTGCCAGTGCACTCTCTGGACTCACTGCACTGCAGTGCATTGAGTGCAGAGAGTGCACTGGCACAACTGGGGATGCAGTGCAATGAGTCCAGAGAGTGCACTGGCACCACTGGGGATGCACTGCAGTGAGTCCAGAGAGTGCACTGGCACCACTGGCAATGCAGTGTGGTGAGTCCAGAGAGTGCACTGGCACCACTGGAGATGCAGTGCAGGGAGTCCAGGGAGTGCACTGGCACCACTGGGGTTGCACTGCAGTGAGTCCAGAGAATGCACTGGCACCAATGGTGATGCAGTGCAGTGAGTTCCGAGAGTGCACTGGCACCACTGGGGATAAACTGCAGTTAGTCCGGAGAGTGCTCTGGCACCAATGGTGATGCAGTGCAGTGAGTCCAGAGAGTACACTGGCACCACTGGGGATGCAGTGCAGTGAGTCCAGAGAGTGCACTGGCACCACTGGGGATGCAGTGCAGTGAGTCCTGAGAGTGCAATGGCACCACAGGGGATGCACTGCAGTGAGTCCAGAGAGTGCACTGGCACCACTGGGGATGCAGTGCAGTGAGTCCAGAGAGTGCACTGGCACCTCTGGGGATGCAGTGCAGTGAGTCCAGAGAGTGCACTGGCACCAAATGGAGCTGCACTGCTGTGTGTCCTGAGATTTCACTGGCACCACCTGGGTTGCAGTGCAGTGAGTCCAGAGAGTGCACTGTCAGCACTGGTGATGCAGTGCAGTGACTCCAGAGAGTGCACTGGCACCACTGGGGATGCAGTGCAGTGAGTCCAGAGAGTGCACTGTCAGCACTGGGGATGCAGTGCAGTGAGTGCAGAGAGTGCACTGGCACAACTGGGGATGCAGTGCAGTGAGTCCAGAGTGTGCACTGGCACAACTGGGGATGCAGTGCAGTGAGTGCAGAGAGTGCACTGGCACCACTGGGGATGCAGTGCACTGAGTCCAGAGAGTGCACTGTCAGCACTGGGGATGCACTGCAGTGAGTCCAGAGAGTGCACTGGCACCACTGGGGATGCAGTGCAGTGAGTGCAGAGAGTGCACTGGCACCACTGGGGATGCAGTGCAGTGAGTGCAGAGTGTGCACTGGCACAACAGGGGATGCACTGCAGTGACTCCAGAGAGTGCACTGGCACAACTGGGGATGCAGTGCAGTGAGTCCAGAGAGTGCACTGTCAGCACTGGGGATGCAGTGCAGTGAGTGCAGAGAGTGCACTGGCACAACTGGGGATGCAGTGCAGTGAGTCCAGAGAGTGCACTGGCACAACTGGGGATGCAGTGCAGTGAGTGCAGAGAGTGCACTGGCACCACTGGGGATGCAGTGCAGTGAGTCCAGAGAGTGCACTGGCACCACTGGGGATGCAGTGCACTGAGTCCAGAGAGTGCACTGTCAGCACTGGGGATGCACTGCAGTGAGTCCAGAGAGTGCACTGGCACCACTGGGGATGCAGTGCAGTGAGTCCAGGGAGTGCACTGGCACCACTGGGGTTGCACTGCAGTGAGTCCAGAGAATGCACTGGCACCACTGGGGATGCAATGCAGTACTCCAGAGAGTGCACTGGCACCTCTGGGGATGCACTGCAGTGACTCCAGAGAGTGCACTGGCACCACTGGGGATGCAGTGCAGTGAGTCGAGAGACTGCACTGGCACCACTGGGGATGCAGTGCGGTGAGTCCAGAGAGTGCAGTGGCACCACTGGGGATGAAGTGCCGTGAGTGCAGAGAGTGCACTGGCACAACTGGGGATGCAGTGCAGTGAGTCCAGAGAGTGCACTGTCAGCACTGGGGATGCAGTGCAGTGAGTCCAGAGAGTGCACTGGCACCACTGGGGATGCAGTGCAGTGAGTCCAGGGAGTGCACTGGCACCACTGGGGTTGCACTGCAGTGAGTCCAGGGAGTGCACTGGCACCACTGGGGATGCAATGCAGTACTCCAGAGAGTGCACTGGCACCTCTGGGGATGCACTGCAGTGACTCCAGAGAGTGCACTGGCACCACTGGGGATGCAGTGCAGTGAGTGCAGAGAGTGCACTGGCACCTAAGGGGATACAGTGCAGTGAGTGCAGAGAGTGCACTGGCACCACTGGGGATGCACTGCAGTGAGTCCAGAGACTGCACTGGCACCACTGGGGATGCACTGCAGTGAGTCCGGAGAGTGCACTGGCACCACTGGGGATGCAGTGCAGTTGAGTCCAGAGAGTGCACTGGCACCACTGGGGATGCAGTGCAGTGAGTCCAGAGAGTGCACTGGCACCACTGGGGATGCAGTGCAGTGAGTCCAGAGAGTGCACTGGCACCACTAGGGATGCACTGCAGTCAGTCCAGAGATTGCACTGGCACCACTGGGGATGCAGTGCAGTGAGTCCAGGGAGTGCACTGGCACCACTTGGGCTACACTGCAGTGAGTCCAGAGAGTGCACTGGCACCACTGGGATGCAGTGCAGTGAGAGCACAGAGTGCACTGGCACCACAGGGGATACACTGCAGTGAATCCGGAGAGTGCACTGGCACCAATGGGGATGCAGCACAGTGAGTCCAGAGAGTGCACTGTCACCACTGGGGATGCAGCGCAGTGACTACAGAGAGTGCACTGGCACCACTGGGGATGCACTGCAGTGAGTCCAGAGAGTGCACTGGAACCACTGGGGATGCACTGCAGTGGGTCCAGAGAGTACACGGGCACCACTGGGGATGCAGTGCAGTGAGTCCAGAGAGTGCACTGGCACCACTGGGGATGCACTGTAGTGAGTCCAGAGAGTGCACTGGCACCACTGGGGATGCAGTGCAGTGAGTCCACAAAGTGCACTGGCACCACTGGTGATGCACTGCAGTGAGTTCAGAGAGTTCACTGGCACCACGGGAAGAAGTGCAGTGAGTCCAGAGATTGCACTGGCACCACTGGGGATGCAGTGCAGTGAGTCCAGAGAGTGCACTGGCACCACTGGGGATGCAGTTCAGTGAGTCCAGAGAGTGCACTGGCACCACTGGGGATGCAGTGCAGGTAGTCCAGAGAGTGCACTGGCACCACTGGGGATGCAATGCAGTGAGTCCAGAGAGTGTACTGGCACCACAGGGGATGCACTGCAGTAATTCCAGAGAGTGCACTGGCACCACTGGGGATGCACCCCGGTGAGTCCAGAGAGTGCACTGGCACCACTGGGGATACACTGCAGTGAGTCCTGGGAGTTCTCCGGCACCACTGGGGATGCAGTTTAGTGAGTCCAGAGAGTGCACCGGCTCCAATGGGGATACACTGCAGTGAGTCCAGAGAGTGCAGTGGCCCCACTGGGGATGGAGTGCAGTGAGTCCAGAGAGTGCACTGGCACCACTGGGGATGCAGTGCAGTGAGTCCAGAGAGTGCACTGGCACCACTGGGGATGCAGTGCAGTGAGTCCAGAGAGTGCACTGGCACCACTGGGGATGCAGTGCAGTGAGTCCAGAGAGTGCACTGGCACCACTGGGGATGCACTGCACTGAGTCCAGAGAGTGCACTGGCACCACTGGGGATGCAGTGCAGTGAGTCCAGAGAGTGCACTGGCACCACTGGAGATGCACTGCAGTGAGTCCAGAGAGTGCACTGGCTCCACTGCGGATGCAGTGCAGTGAGTCCAGAGAGTGCACTGGCACCACTGGGGATGCACTGCAGTGAGTCCAGAGAGTGCAGTGGCACCAGTGGGGATGCAGTGCAGTGAGTCCAGAGAGTGCACACTGGGGATGCACTGCAGTGAGTCCAGAGAGTGCACTGGCACTTCTGCGGATGCAGTGCAGTGAATGCGGAGAGTGCACTAGCACAAGAGGGGATGCACTGCAGTGACTCCAGAAAGTGCACTGGCACCACTGAGGATGCACTGCAGTGAGTCCAGAGAGTGCACTGGCACCACTGGTGATGCAGTGCAGTGAGTCCAGAGAGTGCAGTGGCACCACTGGGGATGCAGTGCAGTGAGTCCAGAGAGTGCACTGGCACCACTGGGGATGCAGTGCAGTGAGTCCAGAGAGTACACTGGCACCACTGGGGATGCAGTTCTGTAAGTCCAGAGAGTGAACTGGCACCACTGGGGATGCAGTGCAGTGAGTCCAGAGAGTGCTCTGGCACCACTGATATGCACTGCAGTGAGTCCAGTAATTGCCCTGGCACCAGGGGGATGCAGTGTAGTGAGTCCAGAGAGTGCACTGGCACCACTGGGGATGCACTGCAGTGAGTCCAGAGAGTGCCCTTGCACCACTAGGGATAAACTGCAGTGAGTCCAGACAGTGCACTGGCACCACTGGGGATGCACTGCAGTGAGTCCAGAGAGTTCTCTGGCACCACTGGGGATGCAGTGTAGTGATTCCAGAGAGTGCTCTGGCACCACTGAGTTGCACTGCAGTGAGTCCAGAGAGTGCACTGGCACCACTGGGGATGCAGTGCAGTGGGTCCAGAGAGTGCACTGGCACCACTGGGGATGCAGTGCAGTGAGTCCAGAGAGTGCACTGGCACCACTGGGGATGCACTGCAGTGAGTCCAGAGAGTGCACTGGCTCCACTGGGGATGCACTGCAGTGAGTCCAGAGAGTGCACTGGCACCACTGGGGATGCAATGCAGTGAGTCCAGAGAGTGCAATGGAACCACTGGGGATGCACTGCAGTGAGTCCAGAGAGTGCACTGGCACCACTGGGGATGCAGTGCAGTGAGTTCAGAAAGTGCACTGGCACCACTGGGGATGCAGTGCAGTGAGTCCATAGAGTGCACTGGCACCACGGGGGATGCACTGCCGTGAGTCTGGAGAGTGCACTGGCACCACTGGGTATGCAGTACAGTGAGTCCAGAGAGTGCAGTTGCACCACAATGGATGCAGTGCAGTGAGTCCAGAGACTGCAGTGGCACCACTGGGGATGCAGTGCAGTGAGTCCAGAGACTGCACTGGCACCACTGGGGTTTTAGTGCAGTGAGTCCAGAGAGTGCACTGGCACCACTGGGGATGCAGTGCAGTGAGTCCAAAGAGTGCCCTTGCACCACTAGGGATAAACTGCAGTGAGTCCAGACAGTGCACTGGCACCACTGGGGATGCACTGCAGTGAGTCCAGAGAGTTCTCTGGCACCACAGGGGATGCAGTGTAGTGATTCCAGAGAGTGCTCTGGCACCACTGAGTTGCACTGCAGTGAGTCCAGAGAGTGCACTGGCACCACTGGGGATGCAGTGCAGTGGGTCCAGAGAGTGCACTGGCACCACTGGGGATGCAGTGCAGTGAGTCCAGAGAGTGCACTGGCACCACTGGGGATGCACTGTAGTGAGTCCAGAGATTGCACTGGCACCACTGGGGATGCAGTGCAGTGAGTCCACAAAGTGCACTGGCACCACTGGTGATGCACTGCAGTGAGTCCAGAGAGTTCACTGGCACCACTGGGGATGCAGTGCAGTGAGTCCAGAGAGTGCACTGGCAGTTCTGCGGATGCAGTGCAGTGAATGCAGAGTGCACTAGCACAAGAGGGGATGCACTGCAGTGACTCCAGAAATTGCACTGGCACCACTGGGGATGCACTGCAGTGAGTCCAGAGACTGCACTGGCACCACTGGGGATGCAGTGCAGTGAGTCCAGAGAGTGCACTGGCACCACTGGGGATGCAATGCAGTGAGTCCAGAGAGTGCACTGGCACCAGTGGGATGCAGTGCAGTGAGTCCACAGAGTGCACTGGCACCACAGGGGATACACTGCAGTGAGTCCAGAGAGTGCACTGGCACCACTGGGGATGCAGTGCAGTGAGTCCAGAGAGTGCACTGGCACCACTGGGGATGCAGTGCATTGAGTCCAGAGAGTGCACTGGCACCATCGGGGATGCAGTGCAGTGAGTCCAGAGAGTGCACTGGCACCACTGGGGATGCAGTGCAGTGAGTCCAGAGAGTGCACTGGCACGACTGGGGATGCAATGCAGTGAGTCCAGAGAGTGCACTGGCACCACTAGGGATGCAGCACAGTGAGTCCAGAGAGTGAACTGTCACCACTGGGGACGCAGCGCAGTGACTCCAGAGAGTGCACTGGCACCACTGGGGATGCACTGCAGTGAGTCCAGAGAGTGCAGCGGCTCCAATGGGGATACACTGCAGTGAGTCCAGAGAGTGCAGTGGCACCACTGGGGATGGAGTGCAGTGAGTCCAGAGAGTGCACTGGCACCACTGGGGATGCAGTGCAGTGAGTCCAGAGAGTGCACTGGCACCACTGGAGATGCACTGCAGTGAGTCCAGAGAGTGCACTGGCACCATTGGGTATGCAGTGCACTGAGTCCAGAGAGTGCACTGGCACCACTGGGGATGCAGTGCACTGAGTCCAGAGAGTGCACTGTCAGCACTGGGGATGCAATGCAGTTAGTCCAGAGAGTGCACTGTCAGCACTGGGGATGCACTGCAGTGAGTCCAGAGAGTGCACTGGCACCACTGGGGATGCAGTGCAGTGAGTCCAGAGAGTGCACTGGCACCAATGGGGATGCAATGCAGTTAGTCCAGAGAGTGCACTGGCTCCAATGGGGATGCAGTGCAGTGAGTCCAGAGAGTGCACTGGCACCACTGGGGATGCAGTGCAGTGAGTCCTGAGAGTGCAATGGCACCACAAGGGATGCACTGCAGTGAGTCCAGAGAGTGCACTGGCACCACTGGGGATGCAGTGCAGTGAGTCCAGAGATTGCACTGGCACCACTGGGGATGCAGTGCAGTGAGTCCAGAGATTGCACTGGCACCACTGGGGTGCAGTGCAGTGCGTCCAGAGAGTGCACTGGCACCACTGGGGATGCACTGCAGTGAGTCCAGAGAGTGCACTGGCTCCAATGGGGATGCAGTGCAGTGAGTCCAGAGAGTGCACTGGCACCACTGGGGATGCAATGCAGTGAGTCCAGAGAGTGCAATGGAACCACTGGGGATGCACTGCAGTGAGTCCAGAGAGTGCACTGGCACTACTGGGGATGCACTGCAGTGAGTCCAGAAAGTGCACTGGCACCACTGGGGATGCAGTGCAGTGAGTCCTGAGAGTGCACTGGCACCACTGGGGATGCACTGCCGTGAGTCTGGAGAGTGCACTGGCACCACTGGGTATGCAGTACAGTGAGTCCAGAGAGTGCAGTTGCACCACAATGGATGCAGTGCAGTGAGTCCAGAGAGTGCACTGGCACCACTGGGGATGCACTGCAGTGAGTCCAGAGAATGCACTGGCACTAATGGGGATGCAGTGCAGTGAGTCCAGAGAGTGCACTGGCACCACTGGGGATGCACTGCAGTGAGTCCAGAGAGTGCACTGGCACCACTGGGGATGCAGTGCAGTGACTCTAGAGAGTGCACTGGCACCACTGGGGATGCAGTGCAGTGAGTCCAGAGAGTGTACTGGCACCAAAGGGGATGCAGTGCAGTGATTCCAGAGACTGCACTGGCACCACTGGGGTTTTAGTGCAGTGAGTCCAGAGAGTGCACTGGCACCACTGGGGATGCAGTGCAGTGAGTCCAGAGAGTGCCCTTGCACCACTAGGGATAAACTGCAGTGAGTCCAGACAGTGCACTGGCACCACTGGGGATGCACTGCAGTGAGTCCAGAGAGTTCTCTGGCACCACAGGGGATGCAGTGTAGTGATTCCAGAGAGTGCTCTGGCACCACTGAGTTGCACTGCAGTGAGTCCAGAGAGTGCACTGGCACCACTGGGGATGCAGTGCAGTGGGTCCAGAGAGTGCACTGGCACCACTGGGGATGCAGTGCAGTGAGTCCAGAGAGTGCACTGGCACCACTGGGGATGCACTGTAGTGAGTCCAGAGATTGCACTGGCACCACTGGGGATGCACTGCAGTGAGTCCACAAAGTGCACTGGCACCACTGGTGATGCACTGCAGTGAGTCCAGAGAGTTCACTGGCACCACTGGGGATGCAGTGCAGTGAGTCCAGAGAGTGCACTGGCAGTTCTGCGGATGCAGTGCAGTGAATGCAGAGTGCACTAGCACAAGAGGGGATGCACTGCAGTGACTCCAGAAATTGCACTGGCACCACTGGGGATGCACTGCAGTGAGTCCAGAGACTGCACTGGCACCACTGGGGATGCAGTGCAGTGAGTCCAGAGAGTGCACTGGCACCACTGGGGATGCAATGCAGTGAGTCCAGAGAGTGCACTGGCACCAGTGGGATGCAGTGCAGTGAGTCCACAGAGTGCACTGGCACCACAGGGGATACACTGCAGTGAGTCCAGAGAGTGCACTGGCACCACTGGGGATGCAGTGCAGAGAGTCCAGAGAGTGCACTGGCACCACTGGAGATGCACTGCACTGAGTCCAGAGAGTGCACTGGCACCACTGGGGATGCAGTGCAGTGACTCCTGAGTGTGCAAAGGCACCACAAGGGATGCACTGCAGTGAGTCCAGAGAGTGCAAAGGCACCACAAGGGATGCACTGCAGTGAGTCCAGAGAGTGCACTGGCACCACTGGGGATGCACTGCAGTGAGTCCAGAGAGTGCACTGGCACCACTGTGGATGCAGTGCAGGTAGTCCAGAGAGTGCACTGGAACACTGGGTATGCAGAGCACTGAGTGCAGAGAGTGCACTGGCACCAGTGCGGAAGCACTGCAGTGAGTCCAGAGAGTGCACTGGCACCACTGGGGATGCATTGCAGTGAGTCCAGAGAGTACACTGGCACCACTGGGGATGCACTGCAGTGAGTCCAGAGAATGCACTGGCACCACTGGGGATGCAGTGCAGTGAGTCCAGAGAGTGCACTGGCACCACTGGGGATGCAGTGTAGTGAGTCCAGAGAGTGCACTGGCACCACTGGGGATGCAGTGCAGTGAGTCCAGAGAGTGCACTGGCACCACTGGGGATGCACTGCAGTGAGTCCAGAGAGTGTACTGGCACGACAGGGGATGCACTGCAGTTAGTCCAGAGAGTGCACTGGCACCACTGGGGATGCACTGCAGTGAGTCCAGAGAGTTCTCTGGCACCACTGGGGATGCAGTTTAGTGAGTCCAGAGAGTGCACCGGCTCCAATGGGGATACACTGCAGTGAGTCCAGAGAGTGCAGTGGCACCACTGGGGATGGAGTGCAGTGAGTCCACATAGTGCACTGGCACCACTGGGGATGCAGTGCAGTGAGTCCAGAGAGTGCTCTGGCACCACTGATCTGCACTGCTGTGAGTCCAGTAATTACACTGGCACCACTCGGGATGCACTGCTGTGAGTCCAGAGACTACACTGGCACCACTGGGGATGCAGTGCAGTGAGTCCAGAGAGTGCACTGGCACCACTGGGGATGCAGTGCATTGAGTCCAGAGAGTGCACTGGCACCATCGGGGATGCAGTGCAGTGAGTCCAGAGAGTGCACTGGCACCACTGGGGATGCAGTGCAGTGAGCTCAGAGAGTGCACTGGCACGACTGGGGATGCAGTGCAGTGAGTCCAGAGAGTGCACTGGCACCACTAGGGATGCAGCACAGTGAGTCCAGAGAGTGAACTGTCACCACTGGGGACGCAGCGCAGTGACTCCAGAGAGTGCACTGGCACCACTGGGGATGCACTGCAGTGAGTCCAGAGAGTGCAGCGGCTCCAATGGGGATACACTGCAGTGAGTCCAGAGAGTGCAGTGGCACCACTGGGGATGGAGTGCAGTGAGTCCAGAGAGTGCACTGGCACCACTGGGGATGCAGTGCAGTGAGTCCAGAGAGTGCACTGGCACCACTGGGGATGCAGTGCAGTGAGTCCAGAGAGTGCACTGGCACCATTGGGTATGCAGTGCACTGAGTCCAGAGAGTGCACTGGCACCACTGGGGATGCAGTGCACTGAGTCCAGAGAGTGCACTGTCAGCACTGGGGATGCAATGCAGTTAGTCCAGAGAGTGCACTGTCAGCACTGGGGATGCACTGCAGTGAGTCCAGAGAGTGCACTGGCACCACTGGGGATGCAGTGCAGTGAGTCCAGAGAGTGCACTGGCACCAATGGGGATGCAATGCAGTTAGTCCAGAGAGTGCACTGGCTCCAATGGGGATGCAGTGCAGTGAGTCCAGAGAGTGCACTGGCACCACTGGGGATGCAGTGCAGTGAGTCCTGAGAGTGCAATGGCACCACAAGGGATGCACTGCAGTGAGTCCAGAGAGTGCACTGGCACCACTGGGGATGCAGTGCAGTGAGTCCAGAGATTGCACTGGCACCACTGGGGATGCAGTGCAGTGAGTCCAGAGATTGCACTGGCACCACTGGGGTGCAGTGCAGTGCGTCCAGAGAGTGCACTGGCACCACTGGGGATGCACTGCAGTGAGTCCAGAGAGTGCACTGGCTCCAATGGGGATGCAGTGCAGTGAGTCCAGAGAGTGCACTGGCACCACTGGGGATGCAATGCAGTGAGTCCAGAGAGTGCAATGGAACCACTGGGGATGCACTGCAGTGAGTCCAGAGAGTGCACTGGCACTACTGGGGATGCACTGCAGTGAGTCCAGAAAGTGCACTGGCACCACTGGGGATGCAGTGCAGTGAGTCCTGAGAGTGCACTGGCACCACTGGGGATGCACTGCCGTGAGTCTGGAGAGTGCACTGGCACCACTGGGTATGCAGTACAGTGAGTCCAGAGAGTGCAGTTGCACCACAATGGATGCAGTGCAGTGAGTCCAGAGAGTGCACTGGCACCACTGGGGATGCACTGCAGTGAGTCCAGAGAATGCACTGGCACTAATGGGGATGCAGTGCAGTGAGTCCAGAGAGTGCACTGGCACCACTGGGGATGCACTGCAGTGAGTCCAGAGAGTGCACTGGCACCACTGGGGATGCAGTGCAGTGACTCTAGAGAGTGCACTGGCACCACTGGGGATGCAGTGCAGTGAGTCCAGAGAGTGTACTGGCACCAAAGGGGATGCAGTGCAGTGATTCCAGAGAGTGCATTGGCACCACTGGGCATGCACTTCAGTGAGTCCAGAGAGTGCAGTGGCACCACTGGGGATGCAGTGCAGTGAGTCCAGAGACTGCACTGGCACCACTGGGGTTTTAGTGCAGAGTCCAGAGAGTGCACTGGCACCACTGGGGATGCAGTGCAGTGAGTCCAGAGAGTGCCCTTGCACCACTACGGATAAACTGCAGTGAGTCCAGACAGTGCACTGGCACCACTGGGGATGCAGTGCAGTGAGTCCAGAGAGTTCTCTGGCACCACTGGGGATGCAGTGTAGTGATTCCAGAGAGTACTCTGGCACCACTGAGTTGCACTGCAGTGAGTCCAGAGAGTGCACTGGCACCAGTGGGGATGCACTGCAGTGGGTCCAGAGAGTGCACTGGCACCACTGGGGATGCAGTGCAGTGACTCCAGAGAGTGCGCTGGCACCACAGGGGATGCACTGCAGTGAGTCCAGAGAGTGCACTGGCACCACTGGGGATGCACTGCAGTGAGTCCAGAGAGTGCACTGGCACCACTGGGGATGCAGTGCAGTGAGTCCAGAGAGTGCACTGGCACCACTGGGGATGCAGTGCAGTGAGTCCAGAGAGTGCACTGGCACCACTGGTGATACACTGCAGTGAGTCCAGAGAGTGCACTGGCACCACTGGGGATGCAGTGCAGTGAGTCCAGAGAGTGCACTGGCACCACTGGGGATGCACTGCACTGAGTCCAGAGAGTGCACTGCCACCACTGGGTATGCAGTGCACTGAGTCCAGAGAGTGCACTGGCACCACTGGGGATGCAGTGCACTGAGTCCAGAGAGTGCACTGGCACCACTGGGGATGCAGTGCAGTGACTCCTGAGTGTGCAAAGGCACCACAAGGGATGCACTGCAGTGAGTCCAGAGAGTGCACTGGCACCACTGGGGATGCGGTGCAGTGAGTCCAGAGAGTGCACTGGCACCACTGGGGATGCAGTGCAGTGAGTCCAGAGAGTTCACAGGCACCACTTGGGATGCAGTGCAGTGAGTCCAGAGAGTGCACTGGCACCACTGGGGATGCAGTGCAGGTAGTCCAGAGAGTGCACTGGCACCACTGGGGATGCAGAGAGGTGAGTGCAGAGAGTGCACTGGCACCAGTGCTGAAGCACTGCAGTGAGTCCAGAGAGTGCACTGGCACCACTGGGGATGCACTGCAGTGAGTCCAGAGAGTGCACTGGCTCCACTGGGGATGCAGTGCAGTGAGTGCAGAGAGTGCACTACCACAACAGGGGATGCACTGCAGTGAGTCCAGAGAGTGCACTGGCACCACTGGGGATGCAGTGCAGTGAGTCCAGGGAGTGCACTGGCACCACTGGGGATGCAGTGCAGTGAGTCCTGAGAGTGCAATGGCACCACTGGGGATGCACTGCAGTGAGTCCAGAGAGTGCACTGGCACCACTGGGGATGCAGTGCAGTGAGTCCAGAGAGTGCACTGGCACCACTGGGGATGCAGTGCAGTGAGTCCAGAGAGTGCACTGGCACTTCTGGGGATGCAGTGCAGTGAGTCCAGAGAGTGCACTGGCACCACTGGGGATGCAGTGCAGTGAGTCCAGAGAGTGCACTGGCACCACTGGGGATGCAGTGCAGTGAGTCCAGAGAGTGCACTGGCACCACTGGGGATGCAGTGCAGTGAGTCCTGAGAGTGCAATGGCACCACAAGGGATGCACTGCAGTAGTCCAGAGAGTGCACTGGCACCACTGGGGATGCAGTGCAGTGAGTCCAGAGAGTGCACTGGCACCACTGGGGATGCACTGCAGTGAGTCCAGAGAGTGCACTGGCACCTAAGGGGCTGCACTGCAGTGAGTCCAGAGAGTGCACTGGCACCACTGGGGATGCAGTGCAGTGAGTCCAGAGATTGCACTGGCACCACTGGCGTGCAGTGAGTCCAGAGAGTGCACTGGAACCACTGGGGATGCAGTGCAGTGAGTCCAGAGAGTGCACTGGCTCCAATGGGGATGCACTGCACTGAGTCCAGAGAGTGCACTGGCACCACTGTGGATGCAGTGCAGTGAGTCCAGAGAGTGCACTGGCACCACTGGGGATGCACTGCAGTGAGTCCAGAGAGTGCACTGGCACCACTGGGGATGCACTGCAGTGAGTCCAGAGAGTGCACTGGCACCACTGGGGATGCAGTGCAGTGAGTTTATAGAGTGCACTGGCACCACTGGGATTGCACTGCCGTGAGTCTGCAGAGTGCACTGGCACCACTGGGTATGCACTGCAGTGAGTCCAGAGAGTGCAGTTGCACCACAATGGATGCAGTGCAGTGAGTCCAGAGAGTGCACTGGCACCACTGGGGATGCACTGCAGTGAGTCCAGAGAATGCACTGGCACTAATGGGGATGCAGTGCAGTGAGTCCAGAGAGTGCACTGGCACCACTGGGGATGCAGTGCAGTGAGTCCTGAGAGTGCAATGGCACCACTGGGGATGCACTGCAGTGAGTCCAGAGAGAGCACTGGCACCACTGGGGCTGCAGTGCAGTGAGTCCAGAGAGTGCACTGGCACCACTGGTGATGCACTGCAGTGACTCGAAAGAGTGCACTGGCACCACTGGGGATGCAGTGCAGTGAGTCCTGAGAGTGCACTGGCACCACTGGGGATGCACTGCAGTGATTCCAGAGAGTGCACTGGCACCACTGGGGATGCACCCCGGTGAGTCCAGAGAGTGCAGTGGCACCACTGGGGATACACTGCAGTGAGTCCTGAGAGTTCTCCGGCACCACTGGGGATGCAGTTTAGTGAGTCCAGAGAGTGCACCGGCTCCAATGGGGATACACTGCAATGAGTCCAGAGAGTGCAGTGGCCCCACTGGGGATGGAGTGCAGTGAGTCCAGAGAGTGCACTGGCACCACTGGTGATGCACTGCAGTGAGTCCAGAGAGTGCTCTGGCACCACTGATCTGCACAGCAGTGAGTCCAGTAATTGCCCTGGCACCACTGGTGATGCAGTGCAGTGAGTCCAGAGAGTGCACTGGCACGACTGGTGATGCAGTGCAGTGAGTCCAGAGAGTGCACTGGCACCACTGTTGATGCAGTGCAGTGAGTCCAGAGAGTGCACTGGCACCACTGGGGATGCAGTGCAGTGAGTCCAGAGAGTGCACTGGCACCACTGGGGATGCAGTGCAGTGAGCTCAGAGAGTGCACTGGCACCACTGGGGATGCACTGCAGTGAGTCCAGAGAGTGCACTGTCAGCACTGGGGATGCACTGCAGTGAGTCCAGAGAGTGCACTGGCTCCACTGGGGATGCAGTGCAGTGAGTCCAGAGAGTGCACTGGCACCACTGGGGATGCAATGCAGTGAGTCCAGAGAGTGCACTGGCACCACTGGGGATGCAGTGCAGTGAGTCCAGAGAGTGCACTGGCACCACTGGGGATGCAGTGCAGTGAGTCCAGAGAGTGCACTGGCACTTCTGGGGATGCAGTGCAGTGAGTGCAGAGAGTGCACTAGCACAACAGGGGATGCACTGCAGTGACTCCAGAAAGTGCACTGCCACCACTGGGGATGCACTGCAGTGAGTCCAGAGAATGCACTGGCACTAATGGGGATGCAGTGCAGTGACTGGAAAGAGTGCACTGGCACCACTGCAGATGCACTGCAGTGAGTCCGGAGAGTGCCCTGGCACCAATGGTGATGCAGTGCAGTGAGTGCAGAGAGTGCACTGGCACCACTGGGGATGCACTGCAGTGAGTCCAGAGAGTGCACTGGCACCACTGGGGATGCAGTGCAGTGAGTCCAGAGAGTGTACTGGCACCTTGGGGATGCAGTGCATTGAGTCCAGAGAGGGCACTGGCACCACTGGCGGTGCACCCCGGTGAGTCCAGAGAGTGCACTGGCACCACTGGGGATGCACTGCAGTGAGTCCAGAGAGTTCTCTGGCACCACTGGGGATGCAGTTTAGTGAGTCCAGAGAGTGCAGCGGCTCCAATGGGGATACACTGCAGTGAGTCCAGAGAGTGCAGTGGCACCACTGGGGATGGAGTGCAGTGAGTCCAGAGAGTGCACTGGCACCACTGGGGATGCACTGCAGTGAGTCCAGAGAGTGCACTGGCACCACTGCGGATGCAGTGCAGTGAGCTCAGAGAGTGCACTGGCACCACTGGGGATGCAGTGCAGTGAGTCCAGAGAGTGCACTGGCACCACTGGGGATGCACTGCAGTGAGTCCAGAGAGTGCACTGGCACCATTGGGGATGCAGTGCACTGAGTCCAGAGAGTGCACTGGCACCACTGGGGATGCAGTGCACTGAGTCCAGAGAGTGCACTGTCAGCACTGGGGATGCAGTGCAGTGAGTCCAGAGAGTGCACTGGCACCACTGGGGATGCAGTGCAGTGAGTCCAGAGAGTGCACTGGCACCACTGGGGATGCAATGCAGTTAGTCCACAGAGTGCACTGGCTCCAATGGGGATGCAGTGCAGTGAGTCCAGAGAGTGCACTGGCACCACTGGGGATGCAGTGCAGTGAGTCCTGAGAGTGCAATGGCACCACAAGGGATGCACTGCAGTGAGTCCAGAGAGTGCACTGGCACCACTGGGGATGCAGTGCAGTGAGTCCAGAGAGTGCACTGGCACCACTGGGGATGCAGTGCAGTGAGTCCAGAGAGTGCACTGGCACCACTGGGGATGCACTGCCGTGAGTCCAGAGAGTGCACTGGCACCACTGGGTATGCAGTGCAGTGAGTCCAGAGAGTGCAGTTGCACCACAATGGATGCAGTGCAGTGAGTCCAGAGAGTGCACTGGCACCACTGGGGATGCACTTCAGTGAGTCCAGAGAATGCACTGGCACCACTGGGGATGCAGTGCAGTGAGTCCAGAGAGTGCACTGGCACCACTGGGGATGCACTGCAGTGAGTCCAGAGAGTGCACTGGCACCACTAGTGATGCAGTGCAGTGACTCTAGAGAGTGCACTGGCACCACTGGGGATGCAGTGCAGTGAGTCCAGAGAGTGTACTGGCACCACAGGGGATGCAGTGCAGTGATTCCAGAGAGTGCACTGTCACCACTGGGGATGCACTTCAGTGAGTCCAGAGAGTGCAGTGGCACCACTGGGGATGCAGTGCAGTGAGTCCAGAGACTGCACTGGCACCACTGGGGTTTTAGTGCAGTGAGTCCAGAGAGTGCACTGGCACCACTGGGGATGCAGTAGAGTGAGTCCAGAGAGTGCCCTTGCACCACTAGGGATAAACTGCAGTGAGTCCAGAGAGTGCACTGGCACCAGTGGGGATGCACTGCAGTGGGTCCAGAGAGTGCACTGGCACCACTGGGGATGCAGTGCAGTGAGTCCAGAGAGTGCACTGGCACCACTGGGGATGCACTGTAGTGAGTCCAGAGATTGCACTGGCACCACTGGGGATGCAGTGCAGTGAGTCCACAAAGTGCACTGGCACCACTGGTGATGCACTGCAGTGAGTCCAGAGAGTTCACTGGCACCACTGGGGATGCAGTGCAGTGAGTCCAGAGAGTGCACTGGCACCACTGGGGATGCAGTGCAGTGAGTCCAGAGAGTGCACTCGCACCACTGGGGATGCAGTGCAGTGAGTCCAGAGAGTGCACTGGCACCACCGGGGATTCACTGCAGTGAGTCCAGAGAGTGCACTGGCACCAATGGGATGCAGTGAAGTGAGTCCACAGAGTGCACTGGCACCACAGGGGATACACTGCAGTGAGTCCAGAGAGTGCACTGGCACCACTAGGGATGCAGCACAGTGAGTCCAGAGAGTGAACTGTCACCACTGGGGACGCAGCGCAGTGACTCCAGAGAGTGCGCTGGCACCACAGGGGATGCACTGCAGTGAGTCCAGAGAGTGCACTGGCACCAGTGGGGATGCACTGCAGTGGGTCCAGAGCATGCACTGGCACCACTGGGGATGCAGTGCAGTGAGTCCAGAGAGTGCACTGGCACCACTGGGGATGCACTGCAGTGAGTCCAGAGAGTGCACAGGCACCACTGGGGATGCAGTGCAGTGAGTCCAGAGAGTGCACTGGCACCACTGGTGATACACTGCAGTGAGTCCAGAGAGTGCACTGGCACCACTGGGGATGCACTGCAGTGAGTCCAGAGAGTGCACTGGCACCACTGGAAATGCACTGCACTGAGTCCAGAGAGTGCACAGGCACCACTGGGGATGCAGTGCACTGAGTCCAGAGAGTGCACTGGCACCACTGGGGATGCAGTGCAGTGACTCCTGAGAGTGCAAAGGCACCACAAGGGATGCACTGCAGTGAGTCCAGAGAGTGCACTGGCACCACTGGGGATGCAGTGCAGGTAGTCCAGAGGGTGTACTGGAACACTGGGGATGCAGTGCAGTGAGTGCAGAGAGTGCACTGGCACCACTGGGGATGCACTGCAGTGAGTCCAGAGAGTGCACTGGCACCACTGGGGATGCACTGCAGTGAGTCCAGAGAGTGCAGTGGCACAACTGGGGATGCAGTGCAGTGAGTCCAGAGAGTGCACTGGCACCACTGGGGATGCACTGCAGTGAGTCCAGAGAGTGCAGTGGCACAACTGGGGATGCAGTGCAGTGAGTCCAGAGAGTGCACTGGCACCACTGGGGATGCACTGCAGTGAGTCCAGAGAGTGCACTGGCACCACTGGGAATGCAGTGCAGTGACTCCAGAGAGTGCACTGGCACCACTGGGGACGCACTGCAGTGAGTCCAGAGAGTGCACTGGCACCACTGGGGATGCACCCCGGTGAGTCCAGAGAGTGCACTGGCACCACTGGGGATGTAGTGCAGTGAGTCCACAGAGGGCACTGGCACCACTGGGGATGCAGCGCAGTGACTCCAGAGAGTGCACTGGCACCACTGGGGATGCAATGCAGTTAGTCCAGAGAGTGCACTGGCTCCAATGGGGATGCAGTGCAGTGAGTCCAGAGAGTGCACTGGCACCACTGGGGATGCAGTGCAGTGAGTCCTCAGAGTGCAATGGCTCCACAAGGGATGCACTGCAGTGAGTCCAGAGAGTGCACTGGCACCACTGGGGATGCAGTGCAGTGAGTCCAGAGATTGCACTGGCACCACTGGGGATGCAGTGCAGTGAGTCCAGAGAGTGCACTGGCTCCAATGGGGATGCACTGCACTGAGTCCAGAGAGTGCACTGGCACCACTGGGGATGCAGTGCAGTGAGTCCAGAGAGTGCAATGGAACCCCTGGGGATGCACTGCAGTGAGTCCAGAGAGTGCACTGGCACCACTGGGGATGCACTGCAGTGAGTCCAGAGAATGCACTGGCACTAATGGGGATGCAGTGCAGTGAGTCCAGAGAGTGCACTGGCACCACTGGGGATGCAGTGCACTGAGTCCAGAGAGTGCACTGGCACCACTGGGGATGCACTGCAGTGAGTCCAGAGAGAGCACTGGCACCACTGGGGCTGCAGTGCAGTGAGTCCAGAGAGTGCACTGGCACCACTGGTGATGCACTGCAGTGACTCGAAAGAGTGCACTGGCACCACTGGGGATGCAGTGCAGTGAGTCCAGAGAGTGCACTGGCACCACTGGGGATGCACTGCAGTGATTCCAGAGAGTGCACTGGCACCACTGGGGATGCACCCCGGTGAGTCCAGAGAGTGCACTGGCACCACTGGGGATACACTGCAGTGAGTCCTGAGAGTTCTCCGGCACCACTGGGGATGCAGTTTAGTGAGTCCAGAGAGTGCACCGGCTCCAACGGGGATACACTGCAATGAGTCCAGAGAGTGCAGTGGCCCCACTGGGGATGGAGTGCAGTGAGTCCAGAGAGTGCACTGGCACCACTGGTGATGCACTGCAGTGAGTCCAGAGAGTGCTCTGGCACCACTGATCTGCACAGCAGTGAGTCCAGTAATTGCCCTGGCACCACTGGGGATGCAGTGCAGTGAGTCCAGAGAGTGCACTGGCACGACTGGTGATGCAGTGCAGTGAGTCCAGAGAGTGCACTGGCACCACTGTTGATGCAGTGCAGTGAGTCCAGAGAGTGCACTGGCACCACTGGGGATGCAGTGCAGTGAGTCCAGAGAGTGCACTGGCACCACTGGGGATGCAGTGCAGTGAGCTCAGAGAGTGCACTGGCACCACTGGTGATGCAGTGCAGTGAGTCCAGAGCGTGCACTGTCAGCACTGGGGATGCACTGCAGTGGGTCCAGAGAGTGCACTGGCTCCACTGGGGATGCAGTGCAGTGAGTCCAGAGAGTGCACTGGCACCACTGGGGATGCAATGCAGTGAGTCCAGAGAGTGCAATGGAACCACTGGGGATGCAGTGCAGTGAGTCCAGAGAGTGCACTGGCACCACTGGGGATGCAGTGCAGTGAGTCCAGAGAGTGCACTGGCACTTCTGGGGATGCAGTGCAGTGAGTGCAGAGAGTGCACTAGCACAACAGGGGATGCACTGCAGTGACTCCAGAAAGTGCACTGCCACCACTGGGGATGCACTGCAGTGAGTCCAGAGAATGCACTGGCACTAATGGGGATGCAGTGCAGTGACTGGAAAGAGTGCACTGGCACCACTGCAGATGCACTGCAGTGAGTCCGGAGAGTGCCCTGGCACCACTGGGGATGCAGTGCAGTGAGTGCAGAGAGTGCACTGGCACCACTGGGGATGCACTGCAGTGAGTCCAGAGAGTGCACTGGCACCACTGGGGATGCAGTGCAGTGAGTCCAGAGAGTGTACTGGCACCTTGCGGATGCAGTGCATTGAGTCCAGAGAGGGCACTGGCACCACTGGCGGTGCACCCCGGTGAGTCCAGAGACTGCACTGGCACCGCTGGGGATGCACTGCAGTGAGTCCAGAGAGTTCTCTGGCACCACTGGGGATGCAGTTTAGTGAGTCCAGAGAGTGCAGCGGCTCCAATGGGGATACAGTGCAGTGAGTCCAGAGAGTGCAGTGGCACCACTGGGGATGGAGTGCAGTGAGTCCAGAGAGTGCACTGGCACCACTGGGGATGCACTGCAGTGAGTCCAGAGAGTGCACTGGCACCACTGCGGATGCAGTGCAGTGAGCTCAGAGAGTGCACTGGCACCACTGGGGATGCAGTGCAGTGAGTCCAGAGAGTGCACTGGCACCACTGGGGATGCACTGCAGTGAGTCCAGAGAGTGCACTGGCACCATTGGGGATGCAGTGCACTGAGTCCAGAGAGTGCACTGGCACCACTGGGGACGCAGTGCACTGAGTCCAGAGAGTGCACTGTCAGCACTGGGGATGCAGTGCAGTGAGTCCAGAGAGTGCACTGGCACCACTGGGGATGCAGTGCAGGGAGTCCAGAGAGTGCACTGGCACCACTGGGGATGCAGTGCAGTGAGTCCTGAGAGTGCAATGGCACCACAAGGGATGCACTGCAGTGAGTCCAGAGAGTGCACTGGCACCACTGGGGATGCAGTGCAGTGAGTCCAGAGAGTGCACTGGCACCACTGGGGATGCAGTGCAGTGAGTCCAGAGAGTGCACTGGCACCACTGGGGATGCACTGCCGTGAGTCCAGAGAGTGCACTGGCACCACTGGGTATGCAGTGCAGTGAGTCCAGAGAGTGCAGTTGCACCACAATGGATGCAGTGCAGTGAGTCCAGAGAGTGCACTGGCACCACTGGGGATGCACTGCAGTGAGTCCAGAGAGTGCACTGGCACCACTGGGGATGCACTGCAGTGAGTCCAGAGAGTGCACTGGCACCACTAGGGATGCAGTGCAGTGACTCTAGAGAGTGCACTGGCACCACTGGGGATGCAGTGCAGTGAGTCCAGAGAGTGTACTGGCACCACAGGGGATGCAGTGCAGTGATTCCAGAGAGTGCACTGTCACCACTGGGGATGCACTTCAGTGAGTCCAGAGAGTGCAGTGGCACCACTGGGGATGCAGTGCAGTGAGTCCAGAGACTGCACTGGCACCACTGGGGTTTTAGTGCAGTGAGTCCAGAGAGTGCACTGGCACCACTGGGGATGCAGTAGAGTGAGTCCAGAGAGTGCCCTTGCACCACTAGGGATAAACTGCAGTGAGTCCAGAGAGTGCACTGGCACCAGTGGGGATGCACTGCAGTGGGTCCAGAGAGTGCACTGGCACCACTGGGGATGCAGTGCAGTGAGTCCAGAGAGTGCACTGGCACCACTGGGGATGCACTGTAGTGAGTCCAGAGATTGCACTGGCACCACTGGGGATGCAGTGCAGTGAGTCCACAAAGTGCACTGGCACCACTGGTGATGCACTGCAGTGAGTCCAGAGAGTTCACTGGCACCACTGCAGATGCAGTGCAGTGAGTCCAGAGAGTGCACTGGCACCACTGGGGATGCAGTGCAGTGAGTCCAGAGAGTGCACTCGCACCACTGGGGATGCAGTGCAGTGAGTCCAGAGAGTGCACTGGCACCACCGGGGATTCACTGCAGTGAGTCCAGAGAGTGCACTGGCACCAATGGGATGCAGTGAAGTGAGTCCACAGAGTGCACTGGCACCACAGGGGATACACTGCAGTGAGTCCAGAGAGTGCACTGGCACCACTAGGGATGCAGCACAGTGAGTCCAGAGAGTGAACTGTCACCACTGGGGACGCAGCGCAGTGACTCCAGAGAGTGCGCTGGCACCACAGGGGATGCACTGCAGTGAGTCCAGAGAGTGCACTGGCACCAGTGGGGATGCACTGCAGTGGGTCCAGAGCATGCACTGGCACCACTGGTGATGCAGTGCAGTGAGTCCAGAGAGTGCACTGGCACCACTGGGGATGCACTGCAGTGAGTCCAGAGAGTGCACAGGCACCACTGGGGATGCAGTGCAGTGAGTCCAGAGAGTGCACTGGCACCACTGGTGATACACTGCAGTGAGTCCAGAGAGTGCACTGGCACCACTGGGGATGCACTGCAGTGAGTCCAGAGAGTGCACTGGCACCACTGGAAATGCACTGCACTGAGTCCAGAGAGTGCACAGGCACCACTGGGGATGCAGTGCACTGAGTCCAGAGAGTGCACTGGCACCACTGGGGATGCAGTGCAGTGACTCCTGAGAGTGCAAAGGCACCACAAGGGATGCACTGCAGTGAGTCCAGAGAGTGCACTGGCACCACTGGGGATGCAGTGCAGGTAGTCCAGAGAGTGTACTGGAACACTGGGGATGCAGTGCAGTGAGTGCAGAGAGTGCACTGGCACCACTGGGGATGCACTGCAGTGAGTCCAGAGAGTGCACTGGCACCACTGGGGATGCACTGCAGTGAGTCCAGAGAGTGCAGTGGCACAACTGGGGATGCAGTGCAGTGAGTCCAGAGAGTGCACTGGCACCACTGGGGATGCACTGCAGTGAGTCCAGAGAGTGCACTGGCACCACTGGGGATGCAGTTCAGTGAGTCCAGAGAGTGCACTGGCACCACTGGGGATGCAGTGCAGTGAGTCCAGAGAGTGCACTGGCACCACTGGGAATGCAGTGCAGTGACTCCAGAGAGTGCACTGGCACCACTGGGGACGCACTGCAGTGAGTCCAGAGAGTGCACTGGCACCACTGGGGATGCACCCCGGTGAGTCCAGAGAGTGCACTGGCACCACTGGGGATGCACTGCAGTGAGTCCAGAGAGTGCACTGGCCCCACTGGGGATGTAGTGCAGTGAGTCCACAGAGGGCACTGGCACCACTGGGGATGCAGCGCAGTGACTCCAGAGAGTGCACTGGCACCACTGGGGATGCAATGCAGTTAGTCCAGAGAGTACACTGGCTCCAATGGGGATGCAGTGCAGTGAGTCCAGAGAGTGCACTGGCACCACTGGGGATGCAGTGCAGTGAGTCCTCAGAGTGCAATGGCTCCACAAGGGATGCACTGCAGTGAGTCCAGAGAGTGCACTGGCACCACTGGGGATGCAGTGCAGTGAGTCCAGAGATTGCAGTGGCACCACTGGGGATGCACTGCAGTGAGTCCAGAGATTGCACTGGCACCACTGGGGTGCAGTGAAGTGCGTCCAGAGAGTGCACTGGCACCACTGGGGATGCACTGCAGTGAGTCCAGAGAGTGCACTGGCTCCAATGGGGATGCAGTGCACTGAGTCCAGAGATTGCACTGGCACCACTGGGGTGCAGTGCAGTGAGTCCAGAGAGTGCACTGGCACCACTGGGGATGCACTGCAGTGAGTCCAGAGAGTGCACTGGCTCCAATGGGGATGCACTGCACTGAGTCCAGAGAGTGCACTGGCACCACCGGGGATGCAATGCAGTGAGTCCAGAGAGTGCAATGGAACCACTGGGGATGCACTGCAGTGAGTCCAGAGAGTGCACTGGCACCTCTGGGGATGCACTGCAGTGAGTCCAGAGAGTGCACTGGCACCACTGGGGATGCACTGCAGTGAGTCCAGAGAGTGCACTGGCACCACTGGGGATGCAGTGCAGTGAGTGGAGAGAGTGCACTGGCACCACTGGGGATGCACTGAGTGAGTCCAGAGAGTGCAGTGGCACAACTGGGGATGCAGTGCAGTGAGTCCAGAGAGTGCACTGGCACCACTGGGGATGCACTGCAGTGAGTCCAGAGAGTGCACTGGCACCAATGGGATGCAGTGCAGTGAGTCCAGAGAGTGCACTGGAAACACTGGGGACGCACTGCAGTGAGTCCACAGAGTGCACTGGCACCACAGGGGATGCACTTCAGTGAGTCCAGAGACTGCACTGGCACCACTGGGGATGCACCCCGGTGAGTCCAGAGAGTGCACTGTCAGCACTGGGGATGCACCCCGGTGAGTCCAGAGAGTGCATTGGCACCACTGGGGATGCACTGCAGTGAGTCCAGAGAGTGCACTGGCCCCACTGGGGATGTAGTGCAGTGAGTCCACAGAGGGCACTGGCACCACTGGGGATGCAGCGCAGTGACTCCAGAGAGTGCACTGGCACCACTGGGGATGCAATGCAGTTAGTCCAGAGAGTGCACTGGCTCCAATGGGGATGCAGTGCAGTGAGTTCAGAGAGTGCAATGGCACCACTGGGGATGCAGTGCAGTGAGTCCAGAGAGTGCACTGGCACCACTGGGGATGCAGTGCAGTGAGTCCAGAGATTGCACTGGCACCACTGGGGTGCAGTGCAGTGCGTCCAGAGAGTGCACTGGCACCACTGGGGATGCAATGCAGTGAGTCCAGAGAGTGCAATGGAACCACTGGGGATGCACTGCAGTGAGTCCAGAGAGTGCACTGGCACCACTGGGGATGCAGTGCAGTGAGTCCAGAGAGTGCACTGTCAGCACTGGGGATGCAGTGCAGTGAGTCCAGAGTGTGCTCTGGCACCACTGATCTGCACTGCAGTGAGTCCAGTAATTGCCCTGGCACCACTGGGGATGCAGTGCAGTGAGTCCAGAGAGTGCACTGACACGACTGGTGATGCAGCGCAGTGAGTCCAGAGAGTGCACTGACACGACTGGTGATGCAGCGCAGTGAGTCCAGAGAGTGCACTGGCACCACTGGGGATGCAATGCAGTGAGTCCAGAGAGTGCAATGGAACCACTGGGGATGCAGTGCAGTGGGTCCAGAGAGTGCACTGGCACCACTGGAGATGCAGTGCAGTGAGTCCATAGAGTGCACTGGCACTTCTGGTGATGCAGTGCAGTGAGTGCAGAGAGTGCACTAGCACAACAGGGGATGCACTGCAGTGACTCCAGAAAGTGCACTGCCACCACTGATGATGCACTGCAGTGAGTCCAGAGAATGCACTGGCACTAATGGGGATGCACTGCAGTGACTCGAAAGAGTGCACTGGCACCACTGCAGATGCACTGCAGTGAGTCCGGAGAGTGCCCTGGCACCAATGGTGATGCAGTGCAGTGAGTCCAGAGAGTGCACTGGCACCACTGGGGATGCACTGCAGTGAGTCCAGAGAGTGCACTGGCACCACTGGGGATGCAGTGCAGTGAGTCCAGAGAGTGCACTGGCACCACTGGGGATGCAGTGCAGTGAGTCCAGAGAGTGTACTGGCACCTTGGGGATGCAGTGCATTGAATCCAGAGAGGGCACTGGCACCACTGGCGGTGCACCCCGGTGAGTCCAGAGAGTGCACTGGCACCACTGGGGATGCAGTGCAGTGAGTCCAGAGCGTTCTCTGGCACCACTGGGGATGCAGTTTAGTGAGTCCAGAGAGTGCAGCGGCTCCAATGGGGATACACTGCAGTGAGTCCAGAGAGTGCAGTGGCACCACTGGGGATGGAGTGCAGTGAGTCCAGAGAGTGCACTGGCACCACTGGGGATGCAGTGCAGTGAGTCCAGAGAGTGCACTGGCACCACTGCGGATGCAGTGCAGTGAGCTCAGAGAGTGCACTGGCACCACTGGGGATGCAGTGCAGTGAGTCCAGAGAGTGCACTGGCACCACTGGGGATGCACTGCAGTGAGTCCAGAGAGTGCACTGGCACCATTGGGGATGCAGTGCACTGAGTCCAGAGAGTGCACTGGCACCACTGGGGATGCAGTGCACTGAGTCCAGAGAGTGCACTGTCAGCACTGGGGATGCAGTGCAGTGAGTCCAGAGAGTGCACTGGCACCACTGGGGATGCAGTGCAGTGAGTCCAGAGAGTGCACTGGCACCACTGGGGATGCACTGCAGTGAGTCCAGAGAGTGCACTGGCTCCAATGGGGATGCAGTGCAGTGAGTCCAGAGATTGCACTGGCACCACTGGGGTGCAGTGCAGTGAGTCCAGAGAGTGCACTGGCACCACTGGGGATGCAGTGCAGTGAGTCCAGAGAGTGCACTGGCTCCAATGGGGATGCACTGCAGTGAGTCCAGAGAGTGCACTGGCACCACTGGGGATGCAATGCAGTGAGTCCAGAGAGTGCAATGGAACCACTGGGGATGCACTGCAGTGAGTCCAGAGAGTGCACTGGCACCACTGGGGATGCAGTGCAGTGAGTCCAGAGAGTGCACTGGCACCACTGGGGATGCAGTGCAGTGAGTCCAGAGAGTGCACTGGCACCACTGGGGATGCACTGCCGTGAGTCCAGAGAGTGCACTGGCACCACTGGGGATGCACTGCAGTGAGTCCAGAGAGTGCAGTTGCACCACAATGGATGCAGTGCAGTGAGTCCAGAGAGTGCACTGGCACCACTGGGGATGCAGTGCAGTGAGTCCAGAGAGTGCACTGGCACAAAAGGGGATGCACTGCAGTGAGTCCAGAGAATGCACTGGCACTAATGGGGATGCAGTGCAGTGAGTCCAGAGAGTGCACTGGCACCACTGGGGATGCAGTGCAGTGAGTCCAGAGAGTGCACTGGCACCACTGGGGATGCAGTGCAGTGACTCTAGAGATTGCACTGGCACCACTGGGGATGCAGTGCAGTGAGTCCAGAGAGTGTACTGGCACCACAGGGGATGCAGTGCAGTGATTCCAGAGAGTGCACTGGCACCACTGGGGATGCACTTCAATGAGTCCAGAGAGTGCAGTGGCACCACTGGGGATGCAGTGCAGTGAGTCCAGAGACTGCACTGGCACCACTGGGGTTTTAGTGCAGTGAGTCCAGAGAGTGCACTGGCACCACTGGGGATGCAGTAGAGTGAGTCCAGAGAGTGCCCTTGCACCACTAGGGATAAACTGCAGTGAGTCCAGACAGTGCACTGGCACCACTGGGGATGCACTGCAGTGAGTCCAGAGAGTTCTCTGGCACCACTGGGGATGCAGTGCAGTGAGTCCAGAGATTGCACTGGCACCACTGGGGATGCAGTGCAGTGAGTCCAGAGAGTGCACTGGCACCAGTGGGGATGCACTGCAGTGGGTCCAGAGAGTGCACTGGCACCACTGGGGATGCAGTGCAGTGAGTCGAGAGAGTGCACTGGCACCACTGGGGATGCATTGTAGTGAGTCCAGAATTGCACTGACACCACTGGGGATGCAGTGCAGTGAGTCCACAAAGTGCACTGGCACCACTGGTGATGCACTGCAGTGAGTCCAGAGAGTTCACTGGCACCACTGGGGATGCAGTGCAGTGAGTCCAGAGATTGCACTGGCACCACTGGGGATGCAGTGCAGTGAGTCCAGAGAGTGCACTGGCACCAGTGGGGATGCACTGCAGTGGGTCCAGAGCTTGCACTGGCACCACTGGGGATGCAGTGCAGTGAGTCCAGAGAGTGCACTGGCACCACTGGGGATGCACTGCAGTGAGTCCAGAGAGTGCACAGGTACCACTGGGGATGCAGTGCAGTGAGTCCAGAGAGTGCACTGGCACCACTGGGGATGCAGTGCAGTGAGTCCAGAGAGTGCACTGGCACCACTGCGGATGCAGTGCAGTGAGCTCAGAGAGTGCACTGGCACCACTGGGGATGCAGTGCAGTGAGTCCAGAGAGTGCACTGGCACCACTGGGGATGCACTGCAGTGAGTCCAGAGAGTGCACTGGCACCATTGGGGATGCAGTGCACTGAGTCCAGAGAGTGCACTGGCACCACTGGGGATGCAGTGCACTGAGTCCAGAGAGTGCACTGTCAGCACTGGGGATGCAGTGCAGTGAGTCCAGAGAGTGCACTGGCACCACTGGGGATGCAGTGCAGTGAGTCCAGAGAGTGCACTGGCACCACTGGGGATACACTGCAGTGAGTCCAGAGAGTGCACTGGCACCATTGGGGATGCAGTGCACTGAGTCCAGAGAGTGCACTGGCACCACTGGGGATGCAGTGCACTGAGTCCAGAGAGTGCACTGTCAGCACTGGGGATGCAGTGCAGGTAGTTCAGAGAGTGCACTGGAACACTGGGGATGCAGTGCAGTGAGTGCAGAGAGTGCACTGGTACCAGTGCGGAAGCACTGCAGTTAGTCCAGAGAGTGCACTGGCACCACTGGGGATGCACTGCAGTGAGTCCAGAGAGTGCAGTGGCACAACTGGGGATGCAGTGCAGTGAGTCCAGAGAGTGCACTGGCACCACTGGGGATGCACTGCAGTGAGTCCAGAGAGTGCACTGGCACCAATGGGATGCAGTGCAGTGAGTCCAGAGAGTGCACTGGAAACACTGGGGACGCACTGCAGTGAGTCCACAGAGTGCACTGGCACCACAGGGGATGCACTTCAGTGAGTCCAGAGATTGCACTGGCACCACCGGGGATGCACCCCGGTGAGTCCAGAGAGTGCACTGTCAGCACTGGGGATGCACCCCGGTGAGTCCAGAGAGTGCATTGGCACCACTGGGGATGCACTGCAGTGAGTCCAGAGAGTGCACTGGCCCCACTGGGGATGTAGAGCAGTGAGTCCACAGAGGGCACTGGCACCACTGGGGATGCAGCGCAGTGACTCCAGAGAGTGCACTGGCACCACTGGGGATGCAATGCAGTTAGTCCAGAGAGTGCACTGGCTCCAATGGGGATGCAGTGCAGTGAGTCCAGAGAGTGCAATGGCACCACTGGTGATGCAGTGCAGTGAGTCCAGAGAGTGCACTGGCACCACTGGGGATGCAGTGCAGTGAGTCCAGAGATTGCACTGGCACCACTGGGGTGCAGTGCAGTGCGTCCAGAGAGTGCACTGGCACCACTGGGGATGCAATGCAGTGAGTCCAGAGAGTGCAATGGAACCACTGGGGATGCACTGCAGTGAGTCCAGAGAGTGCACTGGCACCACTGGGGATGCAGTGCAGTGAGTCCAGAGAGTGCACTGGCACCACTGGGGATGCAGTGCAGTGAGTCCAGAGTGTGCTCTGGCACCACTGATCTGCACTGCAGTGAGTCCAGCAATTGCCCTGGCACCACTGGGGATGCAGTGCAGTGAGTCCAGAGAGTGCACTGACACGACTGGTGATGCAGCGCAGTGAGTCCAGAGAGTGCACTGGCACCACTGGTGATGCAGTGCAGTGAGTCCAGAGAGTGCACTGGCACCACTGGGGATGCAGTGCAGTGAGCTCAGAGAGTGCACTGGCACCACTGGGGATGCAGTGCAGTGAGTCCAGAGAGTGCACTGGCTCCACTGGGGATGCAGTGCAGTGAGTCCAGAGAGTGCACTGGCACCACTGGGGATGCAATGCAGTGAGTCCAGAGAGTGCAATGGAACCACTGGGGATGCAGTGCAGTGAGTCCAGAGAGTGCACTGGCACCACTGGGGATGCAGTGCAGTGAGTCCATAGAGTGCACTGGCACTTCTGGGGATGCAGTGCAGTGAGTGCAGAGAGTGCACTAGCACAACAGGGGATGCACTGCAGTGACTCCAGAAAGTGCACTGCCACCACTGATGATGCACTGCCGTGAGTCCAGAGAATGCACTGGCACTAATGGGGATGCACTGCAGTGACTCGAAAGAGTGCACTGGCACCACTGCAGATGCAGTGTAGTGAGTCCGGAGAGTGCCCTGGCACCAATGGTGATGCAGTGCAGTGAGTCCAGAGAGTGCACTGGCACCACTGGGGATGCACTGCAGTGAGTCCAGAGAGTGCACTGGCACCACTGGGGATGCAGTGCAGTGAGTCCAGAGAGTGCACTGGCACCACTGGGGATGCAGTGCAGTGAGTCCAGAGAGTGTACTGGCACCTTGGGGATGCAGTGCATTGAATCCAGAGAGGGCACTGGCACCACTGGCGGTGCACCCCAGTGAGTCCAGAGAGTGCAATGGCACCACTGGGGATGCACTGCAGTGAGTCCAGAGCGTTCTCTGGCACCACTGGGGATGCAGTTTAGTGAGTCCAGAGAGTGCAGCGGCTCCAATGGGGATACACTGCAGTGAGTCCAGAGAGTGCAGTGGCACCACTGGGGATGGAGTGCAGTGAGTCCAGAGAGTGCACTGGCACCACTGGGGATGCAGTGCAGTGAGTCCAGAGAGTGCAATGGCACCACTGCGGATGCAGTGCAGTGAGCTCAGAGAGTGCACTGGCACCACTGGGGATGCAGTGCAGTGAGTCCAGAGAGTGCACTGGCACCACTGGGGATGCACTGCAGTGAGTCCAGAGAGTGCACTGGCACCATTGGGGATGCAGTGCACTGAGTCCAGAGAGTGCACTGGCACCACTGGGGATGCAGTGCACTGAGTCCAGAGAGTGCACTGGCACCACTGGGGATGCAGTGCAGTGAGTCCAGAGAGTGCACTGGCACCACTGGGGATGCACTGCAGTGAGTCCAGAGAGTGCACTGGCTCCACTGGGGATGCAGTGCAGTGAGTCCAGAGATTGCACTGGCACCACTGGGGTGCAGTGCAGTGAGTCCAGAGAGTGCACTGGCACCACTGGGGATGCACTGCAGTGAGTCCAGAGAGTGCACTGGCTCCAATGGGGATGCACTGCACTGAGTCCAGAGAGTGCACTGGCACCACTGGGGATGCAATGCAGTGAGTCCAGAGAGTGCACTGGCACCACTGGGGATGCAGTGCAGTGAGTCCAGAGAGTGCACTGGCACCACTGGGGATGCAGTGCAGTGAGTCCAGAGAGTGCACTGGCACCACTGGGGATGCACTGCCGTGAGTCCAGAGAGTGCACTGGAACCACTGGGTATGCAGTGCAGTGAGTCCAGAGAGTGCAGTTGCACCACAATGGATGCAGTGCAGTGAGTCCAGAGAGTGCACTGGCACCACTGGGTATGCAGTGCAGTGAGTCCAGAGAGTGCACTGGCACAAAAGGGGATGCACTGCAGTGAGTCCAGAGAATGCACTGGCACTAATGGGGATGCAGTGCAGTGAGTCCAGAGAGTGCACTGGCACCACTGGGGATGCAGTGCAGTGAGTCCAGAGAGTGCACTGGCACCACTGGGGATGCAGTGCAGTGACTCTAGAGAGTGCACTGGCACCACTGGGGATGCAGTGCAGTGAGTCCAGAGAGTGTACTGGCACCACAGGGGATGCAGTGCAGTGATTCCAGAGAGTGCACTGGCACCACTGGGGATGCACTTCAATGAGTCCAGAGAGTGCAGTGGCACCACTGGGGATTCAGTGCAGTGAGTCCAGAGACTGCACTGGCACCACTGCGGTTTTAGTGCAGTGAGTCCAGAGAGTGCACTGGCACCACTGGGGATGCAGTAGAGTGAGTCCAGAGAGTGCCCTTGCACCACTAGGGATAAACTGCAGTGAGTCCAGACAGTGCACTGGCACCACTGGGGATGCACTGCAGTGAGTCCAGAGAGTTCTCTGGCACCACTGGGGATGCAGTGCAGTGAGTCCAGAGATTGCACTGGCACCACTGGGGATGCAGTGCAGTGAGTCCAGAGAGTGCACTGGCACCAGTGGGGATGCACTGCAGTGGGTCCAGAGAGTGCACTGGCACCACTGGGGATGCAGTGCAGTGAGTCCACAAAGTGCACTGGCACCACTGGTGATGCACTGCAGTGAGTCCAGAGAGTGCACAGGTACCACTGGGGATGCAGTGCAGTGAGTCCAGAGAGTGCACTGGCACCACTGGGGATGCAGTGCAGTGAGTCCAGAGAGTGCACTGGCACCACTGCGGATGCAGTGCAGTGAGCTCAGAGAGTGCACTGGCACCACTGGGGATGCAGTGCAGTGAGTCCAGAGAGTGCACTGGCACCACTGGGGATGCACTGCAGTGAGTCCAGAGAGTGCACTGGCACCATTGGGGATGCAGTGCACTGAGTCCAGAGAGTGCACTGGCACCACTGGGGATGCAGTGCACTGAGTCCAGAGAGTGCACTGTCAGCACTGGGGATGCAGTGCAGTGAGTCCAGAGAGTGCACTGGCACCACTGGGGATGCAGTGCAGTGAGTCCAGAGAGTGCACTGGCACCATTGGGGATGCAGTGCACTGAGTCCAGAGAGTGCACTGGCACCACTGGGGATGCAGTGCACTGAGTCCAGAGAGTGCACTGTCAGCACTGTGGATGCAGTGCAGGTAGTCCAGAGAGTGCACTGGTACACTGGGGATGCAGTGCAGTGAGTGCAGAGAGTGCACTGGCACCAGTGCGGAAGCACTGCAGTGAGTCCAGAGAGTGCACTGGCACCACTGGGGATGCACTGCAGTGAGTCCAGAGAGTGCAGTGGCACAACTGGGGATGCAGTGCAGTGAGTCCAGAGAGTGCACTGGCACCACTGGGGATGCACTGCAGTGAGTCCAGAGAGTGCACTGGCACCAATGGGATGCAGTGCAGTGAGTCCAGAGAGTGCACTGGAAACACTGGGGACGCACTGCAGTGAGTCCACAGAGTGCACTGGCACCACAGGGGATGCACTTCAGTGAGTCCAGAGAGTGCACTGGCACCACCGGGGATGCACCCCGGTGAGTCCAGCAAGTGCACTGTCAGCACTGGGGATGCACCCCGGTGAGTCCAGAGAGTGCATTGGCACCACTGGGGATGCACTGCAGTGAGTTCAGAGAGTGCACTGGCCCCACTGGGGATGTAGAGCAGTGAGTCCACAGAGGGCACTGGCACCACTGGGGATGCAGCGCAGTGACTCCAGAGAGTGCACTGGCACCACTGGGGATGCAATGCAGTTAGTCCAGAGAGTGCACTGGCTCCAATGGGGATGCAGTGCAGTGAGTCCAGAGAGTGCACTGGCACCACTGGGGATGCACTGCAGTGAGTCCAGAGAGTGCACTGGCACCACTGGGGATGCAGTGCAGTGAGTCCAGAGAGTGCACTGGCACCACTGGGGATGCAGTGCAGTGAGTCCAGAGATTGCACTGGCACCACTGGGGTGCAGTGCAGTGCGTCCAGAGAGTGCACTGGCACCACTGGGGATGCAATGCAGTGAGTCCAGAGAGTGCAATGGAACCACTGGGGATGCACTGCAGTGAGTCCAGAGAGTGCACTGGCACCACTGGGGATGCAGTGCAGTGAGTCCAGAGAGTGCACTGGCACCACTGGGGATGCAGTGCAGTGAGTCCAGAGAGTGCACTGGCACCACTGGGGATGCAGTGCAGTGAGTCCAGAGAGTGCACTGGCACCACTGGGGATGCAGTGCAGTGAGCTCAGAGAGTGCACTGGCACCACTGGGGATGCAGTGCAGTGGGTCCAGAGAGTGCACTGGCTCCACTGGGGATGCAGTGCAGTGAGTCCAGAGAGTGCACTGGCACCACTGGGGATGCAATGCAGTGAGTCCAGAGAGTGCAATGGAACCACTGGGGATGCAGTGCAGTGAGTCCAGAGAGTGCACTGGCACCACTGGAGATGCAGTGCAGTGAGTCCATAGAGTGCACTGGCACTTCTGGGGATGCAGTGCAGTGAGTGCAGAGAGTGCACTAGCACAACAGGAGATGCACTGCAGTGACTCCAGAAAGTGCACTGCCACCACTGATGATGCACTGCAGTGAGTCCAGAGAATGCACTGGCACTAATGGGGATGCACTGCAGTGACTCGAAAGAGTGCACTGGCACCACTGGGGATGCAGTGCAGTGAGTCCAGAGAGTGCACTGGCACCACTGGGGATGCAGTGCAGTGAGTCCAGAGAGTGCACTGGCACCATTGGGGATGCAGTGCACTGAGTCCAGAGAGTGCACTGGCACCACTGGGGATGCAGTGCACTGAGTCCAGAGAGTGCACTGTCAGCACTGTGGATGCAGTGCAGGTAGTCCAGAGAGTGCACTGGTACACTGGGGATGCAGTGCAGTGAGTGCAGGGAGTGCACTGGCACCAGTGCGGAAGCACTGCAGTGAGTCCAGAGAGTGCACTGGCACCACTGGGGATGCACTGCAGTGAGTCCAGAGAGTGCAGTGGCACAACTGGGGATGCAGTGCAGTGAGTCCAGAGAGTGCACTGGCACCACTGGGGATGCACTGCAGTGAGTCCAGAGAGTGCACTGGCACCAATGGGATGCAGTGCAGTGAGTCCAGAGAGTGCACTGGAAACACTGGGGACGCACTGCAGTGAGTCCACAGAGTGCACTGGCACCACAGGGGATGCACTTCAGTGAGTCCAGAGAGTGCACTGGCACCACCGGGGATGCACCCCGGTGAGTCCAGCAAGTGCACTGTCAGCACTGGGGATGCACCCCGGTGAGTCCAGAGAGTGCATTGGCACCACTGGGGATGCACTGCAGTGAGTTCAGAGAGTGCACTGGCCCCACTGGGGATGTAGAGCAGTGAGTCCACAGAGGGCACTGGCACCACTGGGGATGCAGCGCAGTGACTCCAGAGAGTGCACTGGCACCACTGGGGATGCAATGCAGTTAGTCCAGAGAGTGCACTGGCTCCAATGGGGATGCAGTGCAGTGAGTCCAGAGAGTGCACTGGCACCACTGGGGATGCACTGCAGTGAGTCCAGAGAGTGCACTGGCACCACTGGGGATGCAGTGCAGTGAGTCCAGAGAGTGCACTGGCACCACTGGGGATGCAGTGCAGTGAGTCCAGAGATTGCACTGGCACCACTGGGGTGCAGTGCAGTGCGTCCAGAGAGTGCACTGGCACCACTGGGGATGCAATGCAGTGAGTCCAGAGAGTGCAATGGAACCACTGGGGATGCAGTGCAGTGAGTCCAGAGAGTGCACTGGCTGCACTGGGGATGCAGTGCAGTGAGTCCAGAGAGTGCACTGGCACCACTGGGGATGCAGTGCAGTGAGTCCAGAGTGTGCTCTGGCACCACTGATCTGCACTGCAGTGAGTCCAGTAAATGCCCTGGCACCACTGGGGATGCAGTGCAGTGAGTCCAGAGAGTGCACTGACACGACTGGTGATGCAGCGCAGTGAGTCCAGAGAGTGCACTGGCACCACTGGGGATGCAGTGCAGTGAGTCCAGAGAGTGCACTGGCACCACTGGGGATGCAGTGCAGTGAGCTCAGAGAGTGCACTGGCACCACTGGGGATGCAGTGCAGTGAGTCCAGAGAGTGCACTGGCTCCACTGGGGATGCAGTGCAGTGAGTCCAGAGAGTGCACTGGCACCACTGGGGATGCAATGCAGTGAGTCCAGAGAGTGCAATGGAACCACTGGGGATGCAGTGCAGTGAGTCCAGAGAGTGCACTGGCACCACTGGAGATGCAGTGCAGTGAGTCCATAGAGTGCACTGGCACTTCTGGGGATGCAGTGCAGTGAGTGCAGAGAGTGCACTAGCACAACAGGGGATGCACTGCAGTGACTCCAGAAAGTGCACTGCCACCACTGATGATGCACTGCAGTGAGTCCAGAGAATGCACTGGCACTAATGGGGATGCACTGCAGTGACTCGAAAGAGTGCACTGGCACCACTGCAGATGCACTGCAGTGAGTCCGGAGAGTGCCCTGGCACCAATGGTGATGCAGTGCAGTGAGTCCAGAGAGTGCACTGGCACCACTGGGGATGCACTGCAGTGAGTCCAGAGAGTGCACTGGCACCACTGGGGATGCAGTGCAGTGAGTCCAGAGAGTGCACTGGCACCACTGGGGATGCAGTGCAGTGAGTCCAGAGAGTGTACTGGCACCTTGGGGATGCAGTGCATTGAATCCAGAGAGGGCACTGGCACCACTGGCGGTGCACCCCGGTGAGTCCAGAGAGTGCACTGGCACCACTGGGGATGCACTGCAGTGAGTCCAGAGCGTTCTCTGGCACCACGGGGGATGCAGTTTAGTGAGTCCAGAGAGTGCAGCGGCTCCAATGGGGATACACTGCAGTGAGTCCAGAGAGTGCAGTGGCACCACTGGGGATGGAGTGCAGTGAGTCCAGAGAGTGCACTGGCACCACTGGGGATGCAGTGCAGTGAGTCCAGAGAGTGCACTGGCACCACTGCGGATGCAGTGCAGTGAGCTCAGAGAGTGCACTGGCACCACTGGGGATGCACTGCAGTGAGTCCAGAGAGTGCACTGGCACCACTGGGGATGCACTGCAGTGAGTCCAGAGAGTGCACTGGCACCATTGGGGATGCAGTGCACTGAGTCCAGAGAGTGCACTGGCACCACTGGGGATGCAGTGCACTGAGTCCAGAGAGTGCACTGGCACCACTGGGGATGCAGTGCAGTGAGTCCAGAGAGTGCACTGGCACCACTGGGGATGCACTGCAGTGAGTCCAGAGAGTGCACTGGCTCCACTGGGGATGCAGTGCAGTGAGTCCAGAGATTGCACTGGCACCACTGGGGTGCAGTGCAGTGAGTCCAGAGAGTGCACTGGCACCACTGGGGATGCACTGCAGTGAGTCCAGAGAGTGCACTGGCTCCAATGGGGATGCACTGCACTGAGTCCAGAGAGTGCACTGGCACCACTGGGGATGCAATGCAGTGAGTCCAGAGAGTGCACTGGCACCACTGGGGATGCAGTGCAGTGACTCCAGAGAGTGCACTGGCACCACTGGGGATGCAGTGCAGTGAGTCCAGAGAGTGCACTGGCACCACTGGGGATGCAGTGCAGTGAGTCCAGAGAGTGCACTGGCACAAAAGGGGATGCACTGCAGTGAGTCCAGAGAGTGCAGTTGCACCACAATGGATGCAGTGCAGTGAGTCCAGAGAGTGCACTGGCACCACTGGGGATGCAGTGCAGTGAGTCCAGAGAGTGCACTGTCACAAAAGGGGATGCACTGCAGTGAGTCCAGAGAATGCACTGGCACTAATGGGGATGCAGTGCAGTGAGTCCAGAGAGTGCACTGGCACCACTGGGGATGCAGTGCAGTGAGTCCAGAGAGTGCACTGGCACCACTGGGGATGCAGTGCAGTGACTCTAGAGAGTGCACTGGCACCACTGGGGATGCAGTGCAGTGAGTCCAGAGAGTGTACTGGCACCACAGGGGATGCAGTGCAGTGATTCCAGAGAGTGCACTGGCACCACTGGGGATGCACTTCAATGAGTCCAGAGAGTGCAGTGGCACCACTGGGGATGCAGTGCAGTGAGTCCAGAGACTGCACTGGCACCACTGGGGTTTTAGTGCAGTGAGTCCAGAGAGTGCACTGGCACCACTGGGGATGCAGTAGTGTGAGTCCAGAGAGTGCCCTTGCACCACTAGGGATAAACTGCAGTGAGTCCAGAGAATGCACTGGCACCACTGGGGATGCAGTGCAGTGAGTCCAGAGAGTTCTCTGGCACCACTGGGGATGCAGTGCAGTGAGTCCAGAGATTGCACTGGCACCACTGGGGATGCAGTGCAGTGAGTCCAGAGAGTGCACTGTCAGCACTGGGGATGCACTGCAGTGGGTCCAGAGAGTGCACTGGCACCACTGGGGATGCAGTGCAGTGAGTCGAGAGAGTGCACTGGCACCACTGGGGATGCATTGTAGTGAGTCCAGAGATTGCACTGGCACCACTGGGGATGCAGTTTAGTGAGTCCACAAAGTGCACTGGCACCACTGGGGATGCACTGCAGTGAGTCCAGAGAGTTCACTGGCACCACTGGGGATGCAGTGCAGTGAGTCCACAGATTGCACTGGCACCACTGGGGATGCAGTGCAGTGAGTCCAGAGAGTGCACTGGCACCAGTGGGGATGCAGTGCAGTGAGTGCAGAGAGTACACTGGCACCACTGTGGATGCAGTGCAGTGAATCCAGAGAGTACACTGGCACCACTGGAGATGCACTGCACTGAGTCCAGAGAGTGCACTGGCACCACTGGGGATGCAGTGCACTGAGTCTGGAGAGTGCACTGGCACCACTGGGGATGCAGTGCAGTGACTCCTGAGAGTGCAAAGGCACCACAAGGGATGCACTGCAGTGAGTCCAGAGAGTGCACTGGCACCACTGGGGATGCAGTGCAAGGAGTCCAGAGAGTTCACAGGCACCACTTGTGATGCAGTGCAGTGAGTCCAGAGAGTGCACTGGCACCACTGGGGATGCAGTGCAGTGAGTCCAGAGAGTGCACTGGCACCACTGGGGATGCAGTGCAGGTAGTCCAGAGAGTGCACTGGAACACTGGGGATGCAGTGCAGTGAGTGCAGAGAGTGCACTGGCACCAGTGCGGAAGCACTGCAGTGAGTCCAGAGAGTGCACTGGCACCACTGGGGATGCACTGCAGTGAGTCCAGAGAGTGCAGTGGCACCACTGGGGATGCAGTGCAGTGAGTCCAGAGAGTGCACTGGCACCACTGGGGATGCAGTGCAGTGAGTCCAGAGAGTGCAGTGGCACCACTGGGGATGCAGTTCAGTGAGTCCAGAGAGTGCACTGGCACCACTGGGGATGCAGTGCAGTGAGTCCAGAGAGTGCACTGGCACCACTGGGAATGCAGTGCAGTGACTCCAGAGAGTGCACTGGCAACACTGGGGACGCACTGCAGTGAGTCCACAGAGTGCACTGGCACCACAGGGGATGCACTGCAGTGAGTCCAGAGAGTGCACTGGCACCACTGGGGATGCAGTGCAGTGAGTCCAGAGAGTGCACTGGCACCACTGGGGATGCACCCCGGTGAGTCCAGAGAGTGCACTGGCACCACTGGGGATGCACTGCAGTGAGTCCAGAGAGTGCACTGGCCCCACTGGGGATGTAGTGCAGTGAGTCCACAGAGGGCACTGGCACCACTGGGGATGCAGCGCAGTGACTCCAGAGAGTGCACTGGCACCACTGGGGATGCAATGCAGTTAGTCCAGAGAGTGCACTGGCACCACTGGGGATGCAGTGCAGTGAGTCCTGAGAGTGCAATGGCACCACAAGGGATGCACTGCAGTGAGTCCAGAGAGTGCACTGGCACCACTGGGGATGCAGTGCAGTGAGTCCAGAGAGTGCACTGGCACCACTGCGGATGCAGTGCAGTGAGTCCAGAGATTGCACTGGCACCACTGGGGTGCAGTGCAGTGCGTCCAGAGAGTGCACTGGCACCACTGGGGATGCACTGCAGTGAGTCCTGATAGTGCACTGGCTCCAATGGGGATGCAGTGCAGTGAGTCCAGAGATTGCACTGGCACCACTGGGGATGCAGTGCAGTGAGTCCAGAGAGTGCACTGGCACCACTGGGGATGCACTGCAGTGAGTCCAGAGAGTGCACTGGCTCCAATGGGGATGCACTGCACTGAGTCCAGAGAGTGCACTGGCACCACTGGAGATGCAATGCAGTCAGTCCAGAGAGTGCAATGGAACCACTGGGGATGCACTGCAGTGAGTCCAGAGAGTGCACTGGCACCACTGGGGATGCAGTGCAGTGAGTCCAGAGAGTGCACTGGCACCACTGGGGATGCACTGCAGTGAGTCCAGAGAGTGCTCTGGCACCACTGATCTGCACTGCAGAGAGTCCAGTAATTGCCCTGGCACCACTGGGGATGCAGTGCAGTGAGTCCAGAGAGTGCACTGGCACGACTGGGGATGCAGTGCAGTGAGTCCAGAGAGTGCACTGGCACCACGGGGGATGCACTGCAGTGACTCCAGAGAGTGCACTGGCACCACTGGGGATGCAGTGCAGTGAGTCCAGAGAGTGCACTGGCACCACTGGGGATGCAGTGCAGTGAGCTCAGAGAGTGCACTGGCACCACTGGGGATGCAGTGCAGTGAGTCCAGAGAGTGCACTGTCAGCACTGGGGATGCACTGCAGTGAGTCCAGAGAGTGCACTGGCTCCACTGGGGATGCAGTGCAGTGAGTCCAGAGAGTGCACTGGCACCACTGGGGATGCAATGCAGTGAGTCCAGAGAGTGCAATGGAACCACTGGGGATGCAGTGCAGTGAGTCCAGAGAGTGCACTGGCACCACTGGGGATGCAGTGCAGTGAGTCCAGAGAGTGCACTGGCACTTCTGGGGATGCAGTGCAGTGAGTGCAGAGAGTGCACTAGCACAACAGGGGATGCACTGCAGTGACTCCAGAAAGTGCACTGCCACCACTGGGGATGCACTGCAGTGAGTCCAGAGAATGCACTGGCACTAATGGGGATGCAGTGCAGTGACTCGAAAGAGTGCACTGGCACCACTGCAGATGCACTGCAGTGAGTCCGGAGAGTGCACTGGCACCACTGGGGATGCAGTTTAGTGAGTCCAGAGAGTGCAGCGGCTCCAATGGGGATACACTGCAGTGAGTCCAGAGAGTGCAATGGCACCACTGGGGATGCAGTGCAGTGAGTCCAGAGAGTGCACTGGCACCACTGCGGATGCAGTGCAGTGAGCTCAGAGCGTGCACTGGCACCACTGGGGATGCAGTGCAGTCAGTCCAGAGAGTGCACTGGCACCACTGGGGATGCAGTGCAGTGAGTCCAGAGAGTGCACTGGCACCATTGGGGATGCAGTGCACTGAGTCCAGAGAGTGCACTGTCACCACTGGAGATTCAGTGCACTGAGTCCAGAGAGTGCACTGTCAGCACTGGGGATGCAGTGCAGTGAGTCCAGAGAGTGCACTGGCACCACTGGGGATGCAGTGCAGTGACTCCAGAGAGTGCACTGGCACCACTGGGGATGCAATGCAGTTAGTCCAGAGAGTGCACTGGCTCCAATGGGGATGCAGTGCAGTGAGTCCAGAGAGTGCACTGGCACCACTGGGGATGCACTGCAGTGAGTCCTGAGAGTGCAATGGCACCACAAGGGATGCACTGCAGTGAGTCCAGAGAGTGCACTGGCACCACTGGGGATGCAGTGCAGTGAGTCCAGAGATTGCACTGTCACCACTGGAGATTCAGTGCACTGAGTCCAGAGAGTGCACTGTCAGCACTGGGGATGCAGTGCAGTGAGTCCAGAGAGTGCACTGGCACCACTGGGGATGCAGTGCAGTGAGTCCAGAGAGTGCACTGGCACCAATGGGGATGCAGTGCAGTGAGTCCAGAGATTGCACTGGCACCACTGGGGGTGCAGTGCAGTGAGTCCAGAGAGTGCACTGGCACCACTGGGGATGCAGTGCAGTGAGACCAGAGAGTGCACTGGCACCACTGGGGATGCACTGCACTGAGTCCAGAGAGTGCAATGGAACCACTGGGGATGCAGTGCAGTGAGTCCAGAGAGTGCACTGGCACCACTGGGGATGCAGTGCAGTGAGTCCAGAGAGTTCACAGGCACCACTTGTGATGCAGTGCAGTGAGTCCAGAGAGTGCACTGGCACCACTGGGGATGCACTGCAGTGAGTCCAGAGAGTGCACTGGCACCACTGGGGATGCAGTGCAGGTAGTCCAGAGAGTCCACTGGAACACTGGGGATGCAGTGCAGTGAGTGCAGAGAGTGCACTGGCACCAGTGCGGAAGCACTGCAGTGAGTCCAGAGAGTGCACTGGAACCACTGGGGATGCACTGCAGTGAGTCCAGAGAGTGCAGTGGCACAACTGGGGATGCAGTGCAGTGAGTCCAGAGAGTGCACTGGCACCACTGGGGTTGCACTGCAGTGAGTCCAGAGAGTGCACTGGCACCAATGGGATGCAGTGCAGTGAGTCCAGAGAGTGCACTGGCACCACTGGGGATGCAGTGCAGTGAGTCCAGAGAGTGCACTGGCACCACTGGGAATGCAGTGCAGTGAGTCCAGAGAGTGCACTGGTACCACTGGGAATGCAGTGCAGTGACTCCAGAGAGTGCACTGGCAACACTGGGGACGCACTGCAGTGAGTCCACAGAGTGCACTGGCACCACAGGGGATGCACTGCAGTGAGTCCAGAGAGTGCACTGGCACCACTGGGGATGCAGTGCAGTGAGTCCAGAGAGTGCACTGGCACCACTGGGGATGCACTGCAGTGACTCCAGAGAGTGCACTGGCCCCACTGGGGATGTAGTGCAGTGAGTCCACAGAGGGCACTGGCACCACTGGGGATAAAGCGCAGTGACTCCAGAGAGTGCACTGGCACCACTGGGGATGCAGTGCAGTGAGTCCAGAGAGTGCACTGGCACCACTGGAGTTGCAGTGCAGTGAGTCCAGAGAGTGCCCTGGAACCACTGGGGATGCAGCGCAGTGACTACAGAGAGTGCACTGTCTCCACTGGGGATGCAGTGCAGTGAGTCCAGAGAGTGCACTGCCACCACTGGTGATGCAGTGCAGTGAGTCCGGAGATTGCACTGTCAGCACTGGGGATGCAGTGCAGTGAGTCCAGAGAGTGCACTGGCACCACTGGGGATGCACTGCAGTGAGTCCAGAGAGTGCACTGGCTCCAAAGGGGATGCAGTGCAGTGAGTCCAGAGAGTGCACTGGCACCACTGGGGATGCACTGCTGTGAGTCCAGAGAGTGCAGTGGCACCACTGGGGATGCAGTGCACTGAGTCCAGAGAGTGCACTGGCACCACTGGGGATGCAGTGCAGTGAGTCCAGAGAGTGCACTGTCAGCACTGGGGATGCAGTGCAGTGAGTCCAGAGAGTGCACTGGCACCACTGGGGATGCACTGCAGTGAGTCCAGAGACTGCACTGGCACCACTGGGGATGCACTGCAGTGAGTCCAGAGAATGCACTGGCACCACTGGGGATGCAGTGCAGTGACTCGAAAGAGTGCACTGGCACCACTGGGGATGCAGTGCAGTGAGTCCAGAGAGTGCAATGGCACCACTGCGGATGCAGTGCAGTGAGCTCAGAGAGTGCACTGGCACTACTGGGGATGCAGTGCAGTGAGTCCAGAGAGTGCACTGGCACCACTGGGAATGCAGTGCAGTGACTCCAGAGAGTGCACTGGCAACACTGGGGACGCACTGCAGTGAGTCCACAGAGTGCACTGGCACCACAGGAGATGCACTGCAGTGAGTCCAGAGAGTGCACTGGCACCACTGGGGATGCACCCCGGTGAGTCCAGAGAGTGCACTGGCACCACTGGGGATGCACCCCGGTGAGTCCAGAGAGTGCACTGGCACCAGTGGGGATGCACTGCAGTGACTCCAGAGAGTGCACTGGCCCCACTGGGGATGTAGTGCAGTGAGTCCACAGAGGGCACTGGCACCACTGGGGATGCAGCGCAGTGACTCCAGAGAGTGCACTGGCACCACTGGGGATGCAGTGCAGTGAGTCCAGAGAGTGCACTGGCACCACTGGAGTTGCAGTGCAGTGAGTCCAGAGAGTGCCCTGGAACCACTGGGGATGCAGCGCAGTGACTACAGAGAGTGCACTGTCTCCACTGGGGATGCAGTGCAGTGAGTCCAGAGAGGGCACTGGCACCACTGGTGATGCAGTGCAGTGAGTCCGGAGAGTGCACTGTCAGCACTGGGGATGCAGTGCAGTGAGTCCAGAGAGTGCACTGGCACCACTGGTGATGCACTGCAGTGAGTCCAGAGAGTGCACTGGCACCACTGGGGATGCAGTGCAGTGAGTCCAGAGAGTGCACTGGCACCACTGGGGATGCAGTGCAGTGAGTCCAGAGAGTGCACTGGCACAAAAGGGGATGCACTGCAGTGAGTCCAGAGAGTGCACTGGCACCACTGGGGATGCAGTGCAGTGAGTCCAGAGAGTGCACTGGCACCACTGGGGATGCACTGCTGTGAGTCCAGAGAGTGCAGTGGCACCACTGGGGATGCAGTGCAGTGAGTCCAGAGAGTGCACTGGCACCACTGGGGATGCACTGCAGTGAGTCCAGAGAGTGCACTGGCACCACTGGGGATGCAGTGCAGTGAGTCCAGAGAGTGCACTGGCACCACTGGGGATGCACTGCAGTGAGTCCAGAGACTGCACTGGCACCACTGGGGATGCACTGCAGTGAGTCCAGAGAATGCACTGGCACCACTGGGGATGCAGTGCAGTGACTCGAAAGAGTGCACTGGCACCACTGGGGATGCAGTGCAGTGAGTCCAGAGAGTGCACTGGCACCACTGCGGATGCAGTGCAGTGAGTCCAGAGAGTGCACTGGCACCACTGGGGATGCAGTGCAGTGAGTCCAGAGAGTGCACTGGCACCACTGGGGATGCAGTGCACTGAGTCCAGAGAGTGCACTGGCACCACTGGGTATGCAGTGCAGTTAGTCCATAGAGTGCACTGGCTCCACTGGGGATGCAGTGCAGTTACTCAAGAGAGTGCACAGGCACCACTGGGGATGCAGTGCTGTGAGTCCAGAGAGTGCACTGTCACCACTGGGGATGCACTGCAGTGAGTCCAGAGACTGCACTGGCACCACTGGGGATGCACTGCAGTGAGTCCAGAGAATGCACTGGCACCACTGGGGATGCAGTGCAGTGAGTCCAGAGAGTGCACTGGCACCACTGGGGATGCAGTTCAGTGAGTCCAGAGAGTGCACTGCCACCACTGCGGATGCAGTGCAGTGAGCTCAGAGAGTGCACTGGCACCACTGGGGATGCACTGCAGTGAGTCCAGAGAGTGCACTGGCACCACTGGGGATGCAGTGCACTGAGTCCAGAGAGTGCACTGGCACCACTGGGTATGCAGTGCAGTTAGTCCATAGAGTGCACTGGCTCCACTGGGGATGCAGTGCAGTGAGTCCAGAGAGTGCACTGGCACCACTGGGGATGCAGTGCTGTGAGTCCAGAGAGTGCACTGGCACCAGTGGGGGTGCAGTGCAGTGAGTCCAGAGACTGCACTGGCACCAACTGGAGCTGCACTGCAGTGAGTCCTGAGATTGCACTGGCACCACTGGGGATGCAGTGCAGTGAGTCCAGAGACTACACTGGCACCACTGGAAATGCACTGCAGTGAGTCCAGAGAGTGCACTGGCACCACTGGGGATGCACTACAGTGAGTCCAGAGACTACACTGGCACCACTGGGGATGCAGTGCAGTGAGTCCAGAGAGTGCACTGGCACCACTGGGGATGCAGTGCAGTGAGTCCAAAGAGTGCACTGGCACCAGTGGGGATGCAGTGCATGAGTGCGGAGAGTGCACTGGCACCACTGGGGATGCAGTGCAGTGAGTCCAGAGAGTGGACTGGCGCCAGTGGGGATGGAGTGCAGTGAGTCCAGAGAGTGCACTGGCACCACTGGGGATGCAGTGCAGTGAGTCCAGAGAGTGCACTGGCTCCACTGGGGATGCACTGTAGTGAGTCCAGAGAGTGCATAGGCACCACTGGGGATGCAGTGCAGTGAGTCCAGAGAGTGCACTGGCACTACTGGGGATGCAGTTCACTGAGTCCAGAGAGTGCACTGGCACCACTGGGGATGCAGTGCACTGAGTCCAGAGAGTGCACTGGCACCACTGGGGATGCAGTGCAGTGACTCCTGAGAGTGCAAAGGCACCACAAGGGATGCACTGCAGTGAGTCCAGAGAGTGCACTGGCACCACTGGGGATGCAGTGCAGTGAGTCCAGAGAGTGCACTGGCACCACTGGGGATGCAGCGCAGTGACTCCAGAGAGTGCACTGGCACCACTGGGGATGCAGTGCAGTGAGTCCAGATAGTGCACTGCCACCACTGGTGATGCAGTGCAGTGAGTCCAGAGAGTGCACTGGCACCACTGGGGATGTAGTGCGGTGAGTCCAGAGAGGGCACTGGCACCACTGGGGATGCACTGCAGTGAGTCCAGAGAGTGCACTGGCACCACTGGGGATGCAGTGGAGTGAGTCCAGAGAGTGCACTGGCACCACTGGGGATGCAGTGCAGTGAGTGCAGAGAGTGCACTGGCACCACTGGGGATGCACTGCAGTGAGTCCAGAGAGTGCACTGGCACCACTGGGGATGCAGTGCAGTGAGTCCAGAGAGTGCACTGGCACCACTGGCGGTGCACCCCGGTGAGTCCAGAGAGTACACTGGCACCACTGGGGATGCAGTGCACTGAGTCCAGAGAGTGCACTGGCACCACTGGGGATGCAGTGCAGTGAGTCCAGAGAGTGCACTGGCACCACTGGGGATGCAGTGCAGTGAGTCCAGAGAGTGCACTGGCACCACTGGGGATGCACTGCAGTGAGTCCAGAGACTGCACTGGCACCACTGGGGATGCACTGCAGTGAGTCCAGAGAGTGCACTGGCACTACTGGGGATGCAGTGCACTGAGTCCAGAGAGTGCACTGGAACCACTGGGGATGCACTGCAGTGAGTCCAGAGAATGCACTGGCACCAATGGGGATGCAGTGCAGTGAGCCCAGAGAGTGCACTGGAACCACTGGGGATGCAGTGCAGTGAGTCCAGAGAGTGCACTGGCACCAGTGGGTATGCAGTGCAGTTAGTCCATAGAGTGCACTGGCTCCACTGGGGATGCAGTGCAGTGACTCAAGAGAGTGCACAGGCACCACTGGGGATGCAGTGCAGTGAGTCCAGAGAGTGCAATGGCACCACAGGGGATGCACTGCAGTGATTCCAGAGAGTGCACTGTCACCACAGGGGATGCAGTGCAGTGAGTCCAGAATGTGCACTGGCACCAGTGGGGGTGCAGTGCAGTGAGTCCAGAGACTGCACTGGCACCAACTGGAGCTGCACTGCAGTGAGTCCTGAGATTGCACTGGCACCACTGGGGATGCAGTGCAGTGAGTCCAGAGACTACACTGGCACCACTGGAAATGCACTGCAGTGAGTCCAGAGAGTGCACTGGCACCACTGGGGATGCAGTGTAGTGAGTCCAGAGAGTGCACTGGCACCACTGGGGATGCATTGCAGTGAGTCCGGAGAGTGCCGTGGCACCAATGGTGATGCAGTGCAGTGATCTAGAGAGTGCACTGGAACCACTGGGGATGCAGTGCAGTGAGTCCAGAGAGTGCACTGGCACCACTGGGGATGCAGTGCACTGAGTACAGAGAGTGCACTGGCACCACTGGGTATGCAGTGCAGTTAGTCCATAGAGTGCACTGGCTCCACTGGGGATGAAGTGCAGTGACTCAAGAGAGTGCACTGTCACCACAGGGGATGCAGTGCAGTGAGTCCAGAGAGTGCAATGGCACCACAGGGGATGCACTGCAGTGATTCCAGAGAGTGCACTGTCACCACTGGGGATGCAGTGCGGTGAGTCCAGAGAGTGCACTGTCACCACTGGGGATGCACCTCGGTGAGTCCAGAGAGTGCTCTGGGAACACCGGGGATGCAGCGCAGTGACTACAGAGAGTGCACTGTCTCCACTGGGGATGCAGTGCAGTGAGTCCAGAGAGTGCACTGCCACCACTGGTGATGCAGTGCAGTGAGTCCAGAGAGTGCACTGTCAGCACTGGGGATGCAGTGCAGTGAGTCCAGAGAGTGCACTGGCACCACTGGGGATGCACTGCAGTGAGTCCAGAGAGTGCACTGGCACCACTGGGGATGCAGTGCAGTGAGTCCAGAGAGTGCACTGGCACCACTGGGGATGCACTGCAGTGAGTCCAGAGAGTGCAGTGGCACAACTGGGGATGCAGTGCAGTGAGTCCAGAGAGTGCACTGGCACCACTGGGGATGCACTGCAGTGAGTCCAGAGAGTGCACTGGCACCACTGGGGATGCACTGCAGTGAGTCCAGAGAGTGCACTGGCACCACCGGGGATGCAGTGCAGTGAGTCCAGAGAGTGCACTGGCACCACTGGGAATGCAGTGCAGTGACTCCAGAGAGTGCACTGGCAACACTGGGGACGCACTGCAGTGAGTCCACAGAGTGCACTGGCACCACAGGGGATGCACTGCAGTGAGTCCAGAGAGTGCACTGGCACCACTGGGGATGCAGTGCAGTGAGTCCAGAGAGTGCACTGGCACCAGTGGGGATGCACTGCAATGAGTCCAGAGAGTGCACTGGCACCACTGGGGATGCACTGCAGTGAGTCCAGAGAGTGCACTGGCCCTACTGGGGATGTAGTGCAGTGAGTCCACAGAGGGCACTGGCACCACTGGGGATGCAGTGCAGTGAGTCCAGAGAGTGCACTGGCACCACTGCGGATGCACCTCGGTGAGTCCAGAGAGTGCTCTGGGAACACCGGGGATGCAGTGTAGTGACTCCAGAGAGTGCAATGGCACCACTGGGGATGCAGTGCAGTGAGTAAAGAGAGTGCACTGGCAACACTGGAGTTGCAGTGCAGTGAGTCCAGAGAGTGCACTGGCACCACTGGGGATGCACTGCAGTGAGTCCAGAGAGTGCACTGGCACCACTGGGGATGCAGTGCAGTGAGTCCAGAGAGTGCACTGGCACCACTGGGGATGCACTGCAGTGAGTCCAGAGAGTGCACTGTCTCCACTGGGGATGCAGTGCAGTGAGTCCAGAGAGTGCACTGGCACCACTGGGGATGCACTGCAGTGAGTCCAGAGAGTGCACTGGCACCACTGGGGATGCAGTGCAGTGAGTCCAGAGAGTGCACTGGCACCACTGGGGATGCACTGCAGTGAGTCCAGAGAGTGCACTGGGACAAAAGGGGATGCACTGCAGTGAGTCCAGAGAGTGCACTGGCACCACTGGGGATGCAGTGCAGTGAGTCCAGAGAGTGCACTGGCACCACTGGGGATGCACTGCTGTGAGTCCAGAGAGTGCAGTGGCACCACTGGGGATGCAGTGCAGTGAGTCCAGAGAGTGCACTGGCACCACTGGGGATGCAGTGCAGTGAGTCCAGAGAGTGCACTGTCAGCACTGGGGATGCAGTGCAGTGAGTCCAGAGAGTGCACTGGCACCACTGGGGATGCACCTCGGTGAGTCCAGAGAGTGCTCTGGGAACACCGGGGATGCAGTGTAGTGACTCCAGAGAGTGCACTGGCACCACTGGGGATGCAGTGCAGTGAGTCCAGAGAGTGCACTGGCACCACTGGAGTTGCAGTGCAGTGAGTCCAGAGAGTGCACTGGCACCACTGGGGATGCACTGCAATGAGTCCAGAGACTGCACTGGCACCACTGGGGATGCACTGCAGTGAGTCCAGAGAATGCACTGGCACCACTGGGGATGCAGTGCAGTGACTCGAAAGAGTGCACTGGCACCACTGGGGATGCACTGCACTGAGTCCGGAGAGTGCCCTGGCACCAATGGTGATGCAGTGCAGTGATCCAGAGAGTGCACTGGAACCACTGGGGATGCAGTGCAGTGAGTCCAGAGAGTGCACTGGCACCACTGGGGATGCAGTGCAGTGAGTCCAGAGAGTGCACTGGCACCACTGGGGATGCAGTGTAGTGACTCCAGAGAGTGCACTGGCACCACTGGTGATGCAGTGCAGTGAGTCCAGAGAGTACACTGGCACCTCAGAGGCTGCACTGCAGTGAGTCCAGAGATTGCACTGGCACCACTGGGGATGCACTGCAGTGAGTCCAGAGAGTGCACTGGCACCACTGGGGATGCACCTCGGTGAGTCCAGAGAGTGCTCTGGGAACACTGGGGATGCAGTGTAGTGACTCCAGAGAGTGCACTGGCACCACTGCGGATGCAGTGCAGTGAGTCCAGAGAGTGCACTGGCACCACTGGGGATGCACTGCAGTGAGTCCAGAGAGTGCACTGGCAACACTGGGGATGCAGTGCTCTGAGTCCAGAGAGTGCACTGTCACCACTGGGGATGCAGTGCACTGAGTCCAGAGAGTGCACTGTCAGCGCTGGGGATGCAGTGCAGTGAGTCCAGAGAGTGCACTGGCACCACAGGGGATGCACTGCAATGAGTCCAGAGACTGCACTGGCACCACTGGGGATGCACTGCAGTGAGTCCAGAGAATGCACTGGCACCACTGGGGATGCAGTGCAGTGACTCGAAAGAGTGCACTGGCACCACTGGGGATGCACTGCAGTGAGTCTGGAGAGTGCCCTGGCACCAATGGTGATGCAGTGCAGTGATCCAGAGAGTGCACTGGCACCACTGGGGATGCAGTGCAGTGAGTCTAGAGAGTGCACTGGCACCACTGGGGATGCAGTGCACTGAGTCCAGAGAGTGCACTGGCACCACTGGGTATGCAGTGCAGATAGTCCATAGAGTGCACTGGCTCCACTGGGGATGCAGTGCAGTGAGTCCAGAGAGTGCACTGGCACCAGTGGGGGTGCAGTGCAGTGAGTCCAGAGACTACACTGGCACCACTGGAAATGCACTGCAGTGAGTCCAGAGAGTGCACTGGCACCACTGGGGATGCAGTGTAGTGACTCCAGAGAGTGCAGTGGCACCACTGGTGATGCAGTGCAGTGAGTCCAGAGAGTACACTGGCACCTCAGCGGCTGCACTGCAGTGAGTCCAGAGATTGCACTGGCACCACTGGGGATGCACTGCAGTGAGTCCAGAAAGTGCACTGGCAACACTGGGGATGCAGTGCAGTGAGTCCGGAGAGTGCACTGGCACCACTGGGGATGCAGTGCAGTGAGTCCAGAGAGTGCACTGGCACCACTGGTGATGCACTGCAGTGAGTCCAGAGAGTGCACTGTCAGCACTGGGGATGCAGTGCAGTGAGTCCAGAGAGTGCACTGTCAGCACTCGGGATGCAGTGCAGTGAGTCCAGAGAGTGCACTGGCACCACTGGGGATGCAGTGCAGTGATTCCAGAGAGTGCACTGGCACCACTGGGGATGCACTGCAATGAGTCCAGAGAATGCACTGGCACTAATGGGGATGCAGTGCAGTGACTCGAAAGAGTGCACTGGCACCACTGCGGATGCACTGCAGTGAGTCCAGAGAGTGCACAGGCACCACTGGGGATGCAGTGCAGTGAGTCCAGAGAGTGCACTGGCACCACTGGGGATGCAGTGCAGTGAGTCCAGAGAGTGCACTGGCACCACTGGGGATGCACTGCAGTGAGTCCAGAGAATGCACTGGCACCACTGGGGATGCAGTGCAGTGATTCGAAAGAGTGCACTGGCTCCACAGGGGATGCACTGCAGTGAGTCCGGAGAGTGCCCTGGCACCAATGGTGATGCAGTGTAGTGATCCAGAGAGTGCACTGGAACCAATGGTGATGCAGTGCAGTGAGTCCAGAGAGTGCACTGGCACCACTGGGGATGCAGTGCACTGAGTCCAGACAGTGCACTGGCACCACTGGGTATGCAGTGCAGTTAGTCCATAGAGTGCACTGGCTCCACTGGGGATGCAGTGCAGTGACTCAAGAGAGTGCACAGGCACCACTGGGGATGCAGTGCAGTGAGTCCAGAGAGTGCAATGGCACCACAGGGGATGCACTGCAGTGATTCTAGAGAGTGCACTGTCACCACTGGGGATGCAGTGCAGTGAGTCCAGAGAGTGCACTGGCACCACTGGGGGTGCAGTGCAGTGAGTCCAGAGACTGCACTGGCACCAACTGGAGCTGCACTGCAGTGAGTCCTGAGATTGCACTGGCACCACTGGGGATGCGGTGCAGTGAGTCCAGAGACTACACTGGCACCACTGGAAATGCACTGCAGTGAGTCCAGAGAGTGCACTGGCACCAGTGGGGATGAAGTGCAGTGACTCCAGAGAGTGCACTGGCACCACTGGGGATGCAGTGCAGTGAGTCCAGAGAGTACACTGGCACCTCAGGGGCTGCACTGCAGTGAGTCCAGAGAGTGCACTGGCACCACTGGGGATGCAGTGCGGTGAGTCCAGAGAGTGCACTGGCACCACTGGGGATGCACCTCGGTGAGTCCAGAGAGTGCTCGGGGAACACCGGGGATGCAGTGTAGTGACTCCAGAGAGTGCACTGGCACCACTGCGGATGCAGTGCAGTGAGTCCAGAGAGTACACTGGCACCTCAGGGGCTGCACTGCAGTGAGTCCAGAGAGTGCACTGGCACCACAGGGGATGCACTGCAGTGATTCCAGAGACAACACTGTCACCACTGGGGATGCAGTGCAGTGAGTCCAGAGAGTGCACTGGCACCACTGGGGATGCAGTGCAGTGAGTGCAGAGAGTGCACTGGCACCACTGGGGATGCAGTGCAGTGAGTGCAGAGAGTGCACTGGCACCACTGGGGATGCACTGCAGTGAGTCCAGAGAGTGCACTGGCACCACTGGGGATGCACTGCAGTGAGTCCAGAGAGTACACTGGCACCTCAGGGGCTGCACTGCAGTGAGTCCAGAGAGTGCACTGGCACCACTGGGGATGCAGTGCGGTGAGTCCAGAGAGTGCACTGGCACCACTGGGGATGCACCTCGGTGAGTCCAGAGAGTGCACTGGCACCACTGGGGATGCAGTGTTGTGACTCCAGAGAGTGCACTGGCACCACTGGGGATGCAGTGCAGTGAGTCCAGAGAGTACACTGGCACCTCAGGGGCTGCACTGCAGTGAGTCCAGAGAGTGCACTGGCACCACAGGGGATGCACTGCAGTGATTCCAGAGAGTGCACTGTCACCACTGGGGATGCAGTGCAGTGAGTCCAGAGAGTGGACTGGCACCACTGGGGATACACTGCAGTGACTCCAGAGAGTGCACTGGCACCACTGGGGATGCAGTGCAGTGAGTCCAGAGAGTGCACTGGCACCACTGGGGATGCAGTGCAGTGAGTCCAGAGACTGCACTGGCACCAACTGGAGCTGCACTGCAGTGAGTCCTGAGATTGCACTAGCACCACTGGGGATGCACTACAGTGAGTCCAGAGACTACACTGGCACCACTGGGGATGCAGTGCAGTGAGTCCAGAGAGTGCACTGGCACCACTGGGGATGCAGTGCAGTGAGTCCAGAGATTGCACTGGCACCACTGGGGATGCAGTGCAGTGAGTCCAGAGAGTGCACTGGCACCACTGGGGATGCAGTGCAGTGAGTCCAGAGAGTGCCCTTGCACCACTGGGATGCACTGCAGTGAGTCCACAGAGTGCACTGGCACCACAGGGGATACACTGCAGTGAGTCCAGAGAGTGCACTGGCACCACTGGGGATGCAGCACAGTGAGTCCAGAGAGTGAACTGTCACCACTGGGGACGCAGCGCAGTGACTACAGAGAGTGCACTGGCACCACGGGGGATGCACTGCAGTGAGTCCAGAGAGTGCACTGGCACCACTGGGGATGCAGTGCAGTGGGTCCAGAGCGTGCACTGGCACCACTGGGGATGCAGTGCAGTGAGTCCAGAGACTGCACTGGCACCACCTGGGATGCACTGCAGTGAGTCCAGAGAGTGCACAGGCACCACTGGGGATGCACTGCAGTGAGTCCAGAGAGTGAACTGGCACCACCTGGGATGCACTGCAGTGACTCAGAGAGTGCACTGGCACCACTGGGGATGCACTGCAATGAGTCCAGATAGTGCACTGGCACCACTGGGGATGCAGTGCAGTGAGTGCAGAGAGTGCACTGTCAGCACTGGGGATGCAGTGCAGTGAGTCCAGAGAGTGTAGTGGCACCAGTGGGGATGCACTGCAGTGAGTCCAGAGACTGCACTGGCACCACTGGGGATGCAGTGCAGTGAGTCCAGAGAGTGCACTGGCACCACTGGGGATGCACTGCAGTGAGTCCAGAGAGTGAACTGGCACCACTGGGGATGCAGTGCACTGAGTCAAGAGAGGGCACTGTCAGCAATGGGGATGCAGTGCAGTGAGTCTAGAGAGTGCACTGGCACCACTGGGGATGCAGTGCAGTGAGACCAGAGAGTGCAGTGGCACCACTGGGGATGCAGTGCAGTGAGTCCAGAGAGTGCACTGGTACCACTGGGGATGCAGTGCAGTGAGTCCAGAGAGTGCACTGGCACAAACTGGAGCTGCACTGCAGTGAGTCCAGAGAGTGCACTGGCACCACTGCCGATGCAGTGCAGTGAGTCCAGAGAGTGCACTGGCACCACTGGCGATGCAGTGCACTGAGTCCAGAGAGTGCACTGGCACCACTGGGGATGCACTGCAGTGAGTCCAGAGAGTGCACTGGCACCACTGGGGATGCACTGCAGTGAGTCCAGAGAGTGCACTGGCATCACTGGGGATGCAGTGCAGTGAGTCCAGAGACTGCACAGGCGCCACTGGGGATGCAGTGCAGTGAGTCCAGAGAGTGCACTGGCACCACTGGGGATGCAGTGCAGTGAGTCCAGAGAGTGCACTGGCACCAGTGGGGATGCACTGCAATGAGTCCAGAGAGTGCACTGGCACCACTGGGGATGGAGTGCAGTGAGTCCAGAGAGTGCACTGGCACCACTGGGGATGCACTGCAGTGAGTCCAGAGAGTGCACTGGCACCACTGGCGATGCAGTGCAGTGAGTCCAGAGAGTGCACTGGCACCACTGGGGATGCACTGCAGTGAGTCCAGAGAGTGCACTGGCACCAGTGGGGATGCAGTGCAGTGAGTCCAGAGAGTGCACTGGCATCACTGGGGATGCAGTGCAGTGAGTCCAGAGACTGCACAGGCGCCACTTGGGATGCAGTGCAGTGAGTCCAGAGATTGCACTGGCACCACTGGGGATGCAGTGCAGTGAGTCCAGAGAGTGCACTGGCACCAGTGGGGATGCACTGCAATGAGTCCAGAGAGTGCACTGGCACCACAGGGTATGCACTGCAGTGAGTCCAGAGAGTGCACTGGCACTACTGGGGATGCACTGCAGTGAGTCCAGAGAGTGCACTGGCACCAGTGGGGATGGAGTGCAGTGAGTCCAGAGAGTGCACTGGCACCACTGGGGATGCAGTGCAGTGAGTCCAGAGAGTGCACTGGCACCACTGGGGATGCAGTGCAGTGAGTCCAGAGATTGCACTGGCACCACTGGAGATGCACTGCAATGAGTCCAGAGAGTGCACTGGCACCACTGGGGATGCACTGCAGTGAGTCCAGGGAGTGCACTGGCACCACTGGGGATGCAGTGCAGTGAGTCCAGAGACTGCACAGGCACCACAGGGGATGCAGTGCAGTGAGTCCAGAGAGTGCACTGGCACCACTGGGGATGCAGTGCACTGAGTCCAGAGAGTGCACTGGTCCTAAGGGGTTGCAGTGCAGTGATTCCAGAGAGTGCACTGGCACCACTGGGGATGCAGTGCCGTGAGTCCAGAGATTGCACTTGCACCACTCGAGATGCACTGCAATGAGTCCAGAGAGTGCACTGGCACCACTGGGGATGCACTGCAGTGAGTCCAGTAATTGCACTGGCACCACTGGGGATGCAGTGCAGTGAGTCCAGAGAGTGCACTGGCACCACTGGGGATGCAGTGCAGTGAGTCCAGAGAGTTCACTGGCACCACTGGGGATGCAGTGCAGTTAGTCCAGAGAGTGCACTGGCTCCAATGGGGATGCAGTGCAGTGAGTCCTGAGAGTGCAATGGCACCACAAGGGATGCACTGCAGTGAGTCCAGAGAGTGCACTGGCACCACTGGGGATGCAGTGCAGTGAGTCCAGAGAGTGCACTGGCACCACTGGGGATGCAGTGCAGTGAGTCCAGAGAGTGCACTGGCACCTAAGGGGCTGCAGTGCATTGAGTCCAGAGAGTGTACTGGCACCACTGGGGCTGCAGCACAGTGAGCACAGAGAGTGCACTGTCACCACTGGGTATGCAGTGCAGTGAGTCCAGAGAGTGCTCTGGCACCACTGGGGATGCAGCACAGTGAGTCCAGAGAGTGCACTGTCACCACTGGGGATGCAGCGCAGTGAATACAGAGAGTGCACTGGCACCACTGGGGATGCAGTGCAGTGAGTCCAGAGATTGCACTGGCACCACTGGGGATGCAGTGCAATGAGTCCAGAGAGTGCACTGGCACCACTGGGGATGCAGTGCAGTGAGTCCAGAGAGTGCCCTTGCACCACTGGGATGCAGTGCAGTGAGTCCACAGAGTGCACTGGCACCACAGGGGATACACTGCAGTGAGTCCAGAGAGTGCACTGGCACCAGTGGGGATGCAGCACAGTGAGTCCAGAGAGTGAACTGTCACCACTGGGGACGCAGCGCAGTGACTACAGAGAGTGCACTGGCACCACGGGGGATGCACTGCAGTGAGTCCAGAGAGTGCACTGGCACCACTGGGGATGCAGTGCAGTGGGTCCAGAGCGTGCACTGGCACCGCTGGGGATGCAGTGCAGTGAGTCCAGAGACTGCACTGGCACCACCTGGGATGCACTGCAGTGAGTCCAGAGAGTGCACAGGCACCACTGGGGATGCACTGCAGTGAGTCCAGAGAGTGAACTGACACCACCTGGGATGCACTGCAGTGACTCAGAGAGTGCACTGGCACCACTGGGGATGCACTGCAATGAGTCCAGATAGTGCACTGGCACCACTGGGGATGCAGTGCAGTGAGTGCAGAGAGTGCACTGTCAGCACTGGGGATGCAGTGCAGTGAGTCCAGAGAGTGTAGTGGCACCAGTGGGGATGCACTGCAGTGAGTCCAGAGACTGCACTGGCACCACTGGGGATGCAGTGCAGTGAGTCCAGAGAGTGCACTGGCACCACTGGGGATGCACTGCAGTGAGTCCAGAGAGCGAACTGGCACCACTGGGGATGCAGTGCACTGAGTCAAGAGAGGGCACTGTCAGCAATGGGGATGCAGTGCAGTGAGTCTAGAGAGTGCACTGGCACCACTGGGGATGCAGTGCAGTGAGACCAGAGAGTGCACTGGCACCACTGGAGATGCACTGCAATGAGTCCAGAGAGTGCACCGGCACCACTGGGGATGCACTGCAGTGAGTCCAGGGAGTGCACTGGCACCAGTGGGGATGCAGTGCAGTGAGTCCAGAGACTGCACAGGCACCACTGGGGATGCAGTGCAGTGAGTCCAGAGAGTGCACTGGCACCACTGGGGATGCAGTGCACTGAGTCCAGAGAGTGCACTGGTCCTAAGGGGATGCAGTGCAGTGATTCCAGAGAGTGCACTGGCACCACTGGGGATGCAGTGCCGTGAGTCCAGAGATTGCACTTGCACCACTCGAGATGCACGGCAATGAGTCCAGAGAGTGCACTGGCACCACTGGGGATGCACTGCAGTGAGTCCAGAGAGTGCACTGGCACCAGTGGGTATGCAGTGCAGTGAGTCCAGAGAGTGCACTGGCACCACTGGGGATGCAGTGTACTGAGTCCAGAGAGTGCACTGTCAACACTGGGGATGCACTGCAGTGAGTCTAGAGAGTGCACTGGCACCACTGGGGATGCAGTGCAGTGAGTCCAGAGAGTTCACTGGCACCACTGGGGATGCAGTGCAGTTAGTCCAGAGAGTGCACTGGCTCCAATGGGGATGCAGTGCAGTGAGTCCTGAGAGTGCAATGGCACCACAAGGGATGCACTGCAGTGAGTCCAGAGAGTGCACTGGCACCACTGGGGATGCAGTGCAGTGAGTCCAGAGAGTGCACTGGCACCACTGGGGATGCAGTGCAGTGAGTCCAGAGAGTGCACTGGCACCACTGGGGATACACTGCAGTGAGTTCTGAGAGTTCTCCGGCACCACTGGGGATGCAGTTTAGTGAGTCCAGAGAGTGCACCGGCTCCAATGGGGATACACTGCAGTGAGTCCAGAGAGTGCACTGGAAACCCCACTGGGGATGGAGTGCAGTGAGTCCAGAGAGTGCACTGGCACCACTGGGGATGCACTGCAGTGAGTCCAGTAATTGCACTGGCACCACTGGGGATGCAGTGCAGTGAGTCCAGAGAGTGGACTGGCACCACTGGGGATGCACTGCAGTGAGTCCAGAGAGTGCACTGGCACCACTGGGGATGCAGTGCAGTGAGTCCAGAGAGTGCACTGGCACCACTGGGGATGCACTGCAGTGAGTCCAGTAATTGCACTGGCACCACTGGGGATGCAGTGCAGTGAGTCCAGAGAGTGCACAGGCACCACTGGGGATGCAGTGCAGTGAGTCCAGAGAGTTCACTGGCACCACTGGGGATGCAGTGCAGTTAGTCCAGAGAGTGCACTGGCTCCAATGGGGATGCAGTGCAGTGAGTCCTGAGAGTGCAATGGCACCACAAGGGATGCACTGCAGTGAGTCCAGAGAGTGCACTGGCACCACTGGGGATGCAGTGCAGTGAGTCCAGAGAGTGCACTGGCACCACTGGGGATGCAGTGCAGTGAGTCCAGAGAGTGCACTGGCACCTAAGGGGCTGCAGTGCAGTGAGTCCAGAGAGTGTACTGGCACCACTGGGGCTGCAGGACAGTGAGCACAGAGAGTGCACTGTCACCACTGGGTATGCAGTGCAGTGAGTCCAGAGAGTGCACTGGCACCACTGGGGATGCAGCACAGTGAGTCCAGAGAGTGCACTGTCACCACTGGGGATGCAGCGCAGTGAATACAGAGAGTGCACTGGCACCACTGGGGATGCAGTGCAGTGAGTCCAGAGATTGCACTGGCACCACTGGGGATGCAGTGCAGTGAGTCCAGAGAGTGCACTGGCACCACTGGGGATGCAGTGCAGTGAGTCCAGAGAGTGCCCTTGCACCACTGGGATGCAGTGCAGTGAGTCCACAGAGTGCACTGGCACCACAGGGGATACACTGCAGTGAGTCCAGAGAGTGCACTGGCACCAGTGGGGATGCAGCACAGTGAGTCCAGAGAGTGAACTGTCACCACTGGGGACGCAGCGCAGTGACTACAGAGAGTGCACTGGCACCACGGGGGATGCACTGCAGTGAGTCCAGAGAGTGCACTGGCACCACTGGGGATGCAGTGCAGTGGGTCCAGAGCGTGCACTGGCACCACTGGGGATGCAGTGCAGTGAGTCCAGAGACTGCACTGGCACCACCTGGGATGCACTGCAGTGAGTCCAGAGAGTGCACAGGCACCACTGGGGATGCACTGCAGTGAGTCCAGAGAGTGAACTGGCACCACCTGGGATGCACTGCAGTGACTCAGAGAGTGCACTGGCACCACTGGGGATGCACTGCAATGAGTCCAGATAGTGCACTGGCACCACTGGGGATGCAGTGCAGTGAGTCCAGAGAGTGTAGTGGCACCAGTGGGGATGCACTGCAGTGAGTCCAGAGACTGCACTGGCACCACTGGGGATGCAGTGCAGTGAGTCCAGAGAGTGCACTGGCACCACTGGGGATGCACTGCAGTGAGTCCAGAGAGTGAACTGGCACCACTGGGGATGCAGTGCACTGAGTCAAGAGAGGGCACTGTCAGCAATGGGGATGCAGTGCAGTGAGTCTAGAGAGTGCACTGGCACCACTGGGGATGCAGTGCAGTGAGACCAGAGAGTGCACTGGCACCACTGGCGATGCAGTGCAGTGAGTCCAGAGAGTGCACTGGTACCACTGGGGATGCAGTGCAGTGAGTCCAGAGAGTGCATTGGCACAAACTGGAGCTGCACTGCAGTGAGTCCAGAGAGTGCACTGGCACCACTGCCGATGCAGTGCAGTGAGTCCAGAGAGTGCACTGGCACCACTGGCGATGCAGTGCAGTGAGTCCAGAGAGTGCACTGGCACCAGTGGGGATGCACTGCAGTGAGTCCAGAGAGTGCACTGGCACCAGTGGGGATGCAGTGCAGTGATTCCAGAGAGTGCACTGGCACCAGTGGGGATGCACTGCAATGAGTCCAGAGAGTGCACTGGCACCACTGGGGATGCACTGCAGTGAGTCCAGAGAGTGCACTGGCACCAGTGGGGATGGAGTGCAGTGAGTCCAGAGACTGCACAGGACCACTGGGGATGCACAGCAGTGAGTCCAGAGAGTGCACTGGCACCACTGGGGATGCACTGCAGTGAGTCCAGAGAGTGCACTGGCACCAGTGGGGATGGAGTGCAGTGAGTCCAGAGAGTGCACTGGCACGACTGGGGATGCAGTGCAGTGAGTCCAGAGAGTTCACTGGCACAACTGGGGATGCAGTGCACTGAGTCCAGAGAGTGCACTGGTCCTAAGGGGATGCAGTGCAGTGATTCCAGAGAGTGCACTGGCACCACTGGGGATGCAGTGCCGTGAGTCCAGAGATTGCACTTGCACCACTCGAGATGCACTGCAATGAGTCCAGAGAGTGCACTGGCACCACTGGGGATGCACTGCAGTGAGTCCAGAGAGTGCACTGGCACCACTGGGGATGCAGTGCAATGAGTCCAGAGAGTGCACTGGCACCACTGGGGATGCAGTGCACTGAGTCCAGAGAGTGCACTGTCAACACTGGGGATGCACTGCAGTGAGTCCAGAGAGTGCACTGGCACCACTGGGGATGCACTGCAGTGAGTCCAGAGAGTTCACTGGCACCACTGGGGATGCAGTGCAGTGAGTCCAGAGAGTGCACTGGCTCCAATGGGGATGCAGTGCAGTGAGTCCTGAGATTGCAATGGCACCACAAGGGATGCACTGCAGTGAGTCCAGAGAGTGCACTGGCACCACTGGGGATGCAGTGCAGTGAGTCCAGAGAGTGCACTGGCACCTTGGGGATGCAGTGCAGTGAGTCCAGAGAGTGCACTGGCACCTAAGGGGCTGCACTGCAGTGAGTCCAGAGAGTGTACTGGCACCACTGGGGCTGCAGCACAGTGAGCGCAGAGAGTGCACTGTCACCACTGGGTATGCAGTGCAGTGAGTCCACAGAGTGCTCTGGCACCACTGGGGATGCAGCACAGTGAGTCCAGAGAGTGCACTGTCACCACTGGGGATGCAGCGCAGTGAATACAGAGAGTGCACTGGCACCAGTGGGGATGCACTGCAGTGGGTCCAGAGAGTGCACTGGCACCACTGGGGATGCAGTGCAGTCAGTCCAGAGATTGCACTGGCACCACTGGGGATGCACTGCCGTGAGTCCAGAGAGTGCACTGGCACCACTGGGGATGCAGTGCAGTGAGTCCGGAGAGTGCACTGGCACCACTGGGGATGCAGTGCAGTGAGTCCAGAGAGTGCCCTTGCACCACTGGGATGCAGTGCAGTGAGTCCAGAGAGTGAACTGTCACCACTGGGGACGCAGCGCAGTGACTACAGAGAGTGCACTGGAACCACGGGGGATGCACTGCAGTGAGTCCAGAGAGTGCACTGGCACAAGTGGGGATGCACTGCAGTGGGTCTAGAGCGTGCACTGGCACCACTGGGGATGCAGTGCAGTGAGTCCAGGGACTGCACTGGCACCACTGGGGATGCACTGCAGTGAGTCAAGAGAGTGCACTGGCACCACTGGGGATGCAGTGCAGTAAGTCCAGAGAGTGCACTGGCACCACTGGTGATGCACTGCACTGAGTCATGAGATTGCACTGGCACCACAGGGGTTACAGTGCAGTGAGTCCAGAGACTACACTGGCACCACTGGGGTTGCACTGCAGTGAGTCCAGACACTTCACAGGCACCACTGGGGATGCACTGCAGTGAGTCCAGAGAGTGCACTGGCACCAGTGGGGATGCACTGCAGTGGGTCCAGAGAGCGCACTGGCACCACTGGGGATGCACTGCAGTGATTCCAGAGGGTGCACTGGCACCACTGGGGATGGTGTGCAGTGAGTCCAGAGAGTGCACTGGCACCACTGGGGATGCACTGCAGTGAGTCCAGAGAGTGCACTGGCACCAATGGAGATGCACTGCACTGAGTCCAGAGAATGCACTGGCTCCACAGGGGTGCAGTGCAGTGAGTGCAGAGAGTGCAGTAGCACAACAGGGGATGCACTGCAGTGACTCTAGAAAGTGCACTGGCACCACTGGGGATGCAGTGCAGTGAGTCCAGAGAGTGCACTGGCACCACTGGGGATGCACTGCAGTGAGTCCAGAGAGTACACTGGCACCACTGGGGATGCACTGCAGTGAGTCCAGAGAATGCACTGGCACAAATGGGAATGCAGTGCAGTGACTCGAAAGAGTGCACTGGCACCACTGCGGATGCACTGCAGTGAGTCCGGAGAGTGCACTGGCACCAATGGTCATGCAGTGCAATGAATCCAGAGAGTGCACTGGCACCACTGGGGATGCACTGCAGTGAGTCCAGAGAGTGCACTGGCACTACTGGGGATGAAGTGCAGTGAGTCCAGAGAGTGCACTGGCACCACTGGGGATGCAGTGCAGTGAGTCCAGAGAGTGCACTGGCACTAATGGAGAGGCAGTGCAGTGACTCGAAAGAGTGCACTGGCACCACTGCGGATGCACTGCAGTGAGTCCAGAGAGTGCACTGGCACTACTGGGGATGCAGTGCAGTGAGTCCAGAGAGTGCACTGGCACCACTGGGGATGCAGTGCAGTGAGTCCAGAGAGTGCACTGGCACCACTGGGGATGCACTGCAGTGAGTCCAGAGAGTGCACTGGAACCAATGGTGATGCAGTGCAGTGAGTCCAGAGAGTGCACTGGCACCACTGGGGATGCACCCCGGTGAGTCCAGAGAGTGCACTGGCACCACTGGGGATGCACTGCAGTGAGTCCAGAGAGTTCTCTGGCACCACTGGGGATGCAGTTTAGTGAGTCCAGAGAGTGCACCGGCTCCAATGGGGATACACTGCAGTGGGTCCAGAGAGTGCAGTGGCACCACTGGGGATGGAGTGCAGTGAGTCCAGAGAGTGCACTGGCACCACTGGGGATGCAGTGCAGTGAGTCCAGAGAGTGCACTGGCACCACTGGGGATGCAGTGCAGTGAGCTCAGAGAGTGCAGTGGCACCACTGGGGATGCAGTGCAGTGAGTCCAGAGAGTGCACTGGCACCACTGGGGATGCACTGCAGTGAGTCCAGAGAGTGCACAGGCACCATTGGGGATGCAGTGCAGTGAGTCCAGAGAGTGCACTGTCAGCACTGGGGATGCAGTGCACTGAGACCAGAGAGTGCACTGTCAGCAGTGGGGATGCACTGCAGTGAGTCCAGAGAGTGCACTGGCACCACTGGGGATGCACTGCAGTGAGTCCAGAGAGTGCACTGGCACCACTGGGGATGCACTGCAGTTAGTCCAGAGAGTGCACTGGCTCCAATGGGGATGCAGTGCAGTGAGTCCAGAGAGTGCACTGGCACCACTGGGAATGCAGTGCAGTGAGTCCTGAGAGTGCAATGGCACCACTGGGGATGCACTGCAGTGAGTCCAGAGAGTGCACTGGCACCACTGGGGATGCAGTGCAGTGAGTCCAGAGATTGCACTGGCACCACTGGGGATGCAGTGCAGTGAGTCCAGAGATTTCACTGGCACCACTGGGGTGCAGTGCAGTGAGTCCAGAGAGTGCACTGGCACCACTGGGGATGCACTGCAGTGAGTCCAGAGAGTGCCCTGGCTCCAATGGGGATGCAGTGCAGTGAGTCCAGAGATTTCACTGGCACCACTGGGGTGCAGTGCAGTGAGTCCAGAGAGTGCACTGGCACCACTGGGGATGCAGTGCAGTGAGTCCATAGAGTGCACTGGCACCACTGGGATTGCACTGCCGTGAGTCTGGAGAGTGCACTGGCACCACTGGGTATGCAGTGCAGTGAGTCCAGAGAGTGCACTGGCACCACAGGGGATGCACTGCAGTGAGTCCAGAGAGTGCACTGGCACCACTGGGGATACACTGCAGTGAGTTCTGAGAGTTCTCCGGCACCACTGGGGATGCAGTTTAGTGAGTCCAGAGAGTGCACCGGCTCCAATGGGGATACACTGCAGTGAGTCCAGAGAGTGCACTGGCACCCCCACTGGGGATGGAGTGCAGTGAGTCCAGAGATTGCACTGGCACCACTGATCTGCACTGCAGTGAGTCCAGTAATTGCACTGGCACCACTGGGGATGCAGTGCAGTGAGTCCAGAGAGTGGACTGGCACCACTTTGGAAGCAGTGCAGTGAGTCCAGAGAGTGCACTGGCACCACTGGGGATGCACTGCAGTGAGTCCAGAGAGTGCACTGGCACCAGTGGGGATGCACTGCAGTGAGTCCGGAGAGTGCACTGGCACCACTGGGGATGCAGTGCAGTGAGTCCAGAGAGTGCCCTTGCACCACTGGGATGCAGTGCAGTGAGTCCACAGAGTGCACTGGCACCACAGGGGATACACTGCAGTGAGTCCAGATAGTCCACTGGCACCAGTGGGGATGCAGCACAGTGAGTCCAGAGAGTGAACTGTCACCACTGGGGACGCAGCGCAGTGACTACAGAGAGTGCAGTGGCACCACTGGGGATGCAGTGCAGTGAGTCCAGAGAGTGCACTGTCAGCACTGGGGATGCAGTGCACTTAGACCAGAGAGTGCACTGTCAGCACTAGGGATGTACTGCAGTGAGTCCAGAGAGTGCACTGGCACCACTGGGGATGCACTGCAGTGAGTCCAGAGAGTGCACTGGCACCACTGGGGATGCACTACAGTGAGTCCTGAGATTGCACTGGCACCACTGGGGATGCAGTGCAGTGAGTCCAGAGATTTCACTGGCACCACTGGGGTGCAGTGCAGTGAGTCCAGAGAGTGCACTGGCACCACTGGGGATGCACTGCAGTGAGTGCAGAGAGTGCCCTGGCTCCAATGGGGATGCAGTGCAGTGAGTCCAGAGAGTGCACTGGCACCACTGGGGATGCACTGCAGTGAGTCCATAGAGTGCACTGGCACCACTGGGATTGCACTTCCGTGAGTCTGGAGAGTGCACTGGCACCACTGGGGATGCAGTGCAGTGAGTCCAGAGAGTGCACTGGCACCACTGGGGATGCACTGCAGTGAGTCCAGAGAGTGCACTGGCACCACTGGGGATGCACTGCAGTGAGTCCAGAGAGTGTACTGGCACCAGTGGGGATGCACTGCAGTGAGTCCAGAGAGTGCACTGGCACCACTGGGGATGCAGTGCAGTGAGTCCAGAGAGTGCACTGGCACCACTGGGGATGCAGTGCAGTGAGTCCAGAGATTGCACTGTCAGCACTGGGGATGCAGTGCACTGAGTCCAGAGAGTGCACTGTCAACACTGGGTATGCAGTGCAGTGAGTCCTGAGAGTGCACTGGCACCTAAGGTGCTGCACTGCAGTGAGTCCAGAGAGTGTACTGGCACCACTGGGGCTGCAGCACAGTGAGCACAGAGAGTGCACTGTCACCACTGGGTATGCAGTGCAGTGAGTCCACAGAGTGCTCTGGCACCACTGGGGATGCAGCACAGTGAGTCCAGAGAGTGCACTGTCACCATTGGGGATGCAGCGCAGTGAATACAGAGAGTGCACTGGCACCACTGGGGATGCAGTGCAGTGAGTCCAGAGATTGCACTGGCACCACTGGGGATGCAGTGCAGTGAGTCCAGAGAGTGCACTGGCACCACTGGGGATGCAGTGCAGTGAGTCCAGAGAGTGCACTGGCACCACAGGGGATACACTGCAGTGAGTCCAGAGAGTGCACTGGCACCACTGGGGATGCAGCACAGTGAGTCCAGAGAGTGAACTGTCACCACTGGGGACGCAGCGCAGTGACTACAGAGAGTGCACTGGCACCACGGGGGATGCACTGCAGTGAGTCCAGAGAGTGCACTGGCACCAGTGGGGATGCACTGCAGTGGGTCCAGAGCGTGCACTGGCACCACTGGGGATGCACTGCAGTGAGTCCAGAGACTGCACAGGCACCACTGGGGATGCACTGCAGTGAGTTCTGAGAGTCCACTGGCACCACTGGGGATGCAGTGCAGTTAGTCCAGAGAGTGCACTGGCAGCAACTGGAGCTGCACTGCTGTGAGTCCTGAGATTGCACTGGCACCACAGGGGTTACAGTGCAGTGAGTCCAGAGACTACACTGGCACCACTGGGGTTGCACTGCAGTGACTCCAGACACTTCACAGGCACCACTGGGAATGCACTGCAGTGAGTCCAGAGAGTGCACTGGCACCAGTGGGGATGCACTCCAGTGGGTCCAGATTGCGCACTGGCACCACTTGGGATGCACTGCAGTGATTCCAGAGGGTGCACTGGCACCACTGGGGATGCAGTGCAGTGAGTCCAGAGAGTGCACTGGCACTGCTGGGGATGCACTGCAGTGATTCCAGAGGGTGCACTGGCACCACTGGGGATGCAGTGCAGTGAGTCCAGAGAGTGCACTGGCACTGCTGGGGATGCACTGCAGTGAGTCCAGAGAGTGCACTGGCACCACTGGAGATGCACTGCACTGAGTCCAGAGAATGCACTGGCTCCAATGGGGTGCAGTGCAGTGAGTGCAGAGAGTGCAGTAGCACAACAGGGGATGCACTGCAGTGACTCCAGAAAGTGCACTGGCACCAGTGGGGATGAAGTGCAGTGAGTCCAGAGAGTGCACTGGCACCACTGGTGATGCAGTGCAGTGAGTCCAGAGAGTACACTGGCACCACTGGGGATGCACTGCAGTGAGTCCAGAGAATGCACTGGCACCACTGGGGATGCAGAGCAGTGACTCGAAAGAGTGCAATGGCACCACTGCGGATGCACTGCAGTGAGTCCGGAGAGTGCACTGGCACCAAAGGTGATGCAGTGCAATGAGTCCAGAGAGTACACTGGCACCACTGGGGATGCACTGAAGTGAGTCCAGAGAGTGCACTGGCACTACTGGGGATGCAGTGCAGTGAGTCCAGAGAGTGCACTGGCACCACTGGGGATGCAGTGCAGTGAGTCCAGAGAGTGCACTGGCACCACTGGGGATGCACTGCAGTGAGTCCAGAGAGTGCACTGGAACCAATGGTGATGCAGTGCAGTGAGTCCAGAGAGTGCACTGGCACCACTGGGGATGCACTGCCGTGAGTCCAGAGAGTGCACTGGCACCAATGGAGATGCACTGCACTGAGTCCAGAGAATGCACTGGCACCACAGGGGTGCAGTGCAGTGAGTGCAGAGAGTGCAGTAGCACAACAGGGGATGCACTGCAGTGACTCTAGAAAGTGCACTGGCACCACTGGGGATGCAGTGCAGTGAGTCCAGAGAGTGCACTGGCACCACTGGGGATGCAGTGCAGTGAGTCCAGAGAGTGCACTGGCACCACTGGGGATGCAGTGCAGTGAGCTCAGAGAGTGCACTGGCACCACTGGGGATGCAGTGCAGTGAGTCCAGAGAGTGCACTGGCACCACTGGGGATGTAGTGCAGTGAGTCCAGAGAGTGCACTGTCAGCAGTGGGGATGCAGTGCACTGAGACCAGAGACTGCACTGTCAGCACTAGGGATGCACTGCAGTGAGTCCAGAGAGTGCACTGGCACCACTGGGGATGCACTGCAGTGAGTCCAGAGAGTGCACTGGCACCAATGGAGATGCACTGCAGTTAGTCCAGAGAGTGCACTGGCACCACTGGGGATGCAGTGCAGTGAGTCCAGAGACTGCACTGGCACCACTGGGGATGAAGTGCAGTGAGTCCTGAGAGTGCAATGGCACCACAAGGGATGCACTGCAGTGAGTCCAGAGAGTGCACTGGCACCACTGGGGATGCACTACAGTGAGTCCAGAGATTGCACTGGCACCACTGGGGATGCAGTGCAGTGAGTCCAGAGATTTCACTGGCACCACTGGGGTGCAGTGCAGTGAGTCCAGAGAGTGCCCTGGCTCCAATGGGGATGCAGTGCAGTGAGTCCAGAGAGTGCACTGGCACCACTGGGGATGCACTGCAGTGAGTCCAGAGAGTGCACTGGCACCACTGGGATTGCACTTCCGTGAGTCTGGAGAGTGCACTGGCACCACTGGGGATGCAGTGCAGTGAGTCCAGAGAGTGCACTGGCACCACTGGGGATGCACTGCAGTGACTCCAGAGAGTGCACTGGCACCACTGGGTATGCACTGCAGTGAGTCCAGAGAGTGTACTGGCACCACAGGGGATGCACTGCAGTGAGTCCAGAGAGTGCACTGGCACCACTGGGGATACACTGCAGTGAGTTCTGAGAGTTCTCCGGCACCACTGGGGATGCAGTTTAGTGAGTCCAGAGAGTACACCGGCTCCACAAGGGATACACTGCAGTGAGTCCAGAGAGTGCACTGGCACCCCCACTGGGGATGCACTGCAGTGAGTCCAGTAATTGCACTGGCACCACTGGGGATGCAGTGCAGTGAGTCCAGGGAGTGGACTGGCACCACTGCGGATGCACTGCAGTGAGTCCAGAGAGTGCACTGGCACCACTGGGGATGCAGTGCAGTGAGTCCAGAGAGTGCACTGGCACCACTGGGGATGCAGTGCAGTGAGTCCAGAGATTGCACTGTCAGCACTGGGGATGCAGTGCACTGAGTCCAGAGAGTTCACTGGCACCACTGGGGATGCAGTGCAGTTAGTCCAGAGAGTGCACTGGCTCCAATGGGGATGCAGTGCAGTGAGTCCTGAGAGTGCAATGGCACCACAAGGGATGCACTGCAGTGAGTCCAGAGAGTGCACTGGCACCACTGGGGATGCAGTGCAGTGAGTCCAGAGAGTGCACTGGCACCACTGGGGATGCAGTGCAGTGAGTCCAGAGAGTGCACTGGCACCACTGGGATGCAGTGCAGTGAGTCCACAGAGTGCACTGGCACCACAGGGAATACACTGCAGTGAGTCCAGAGAGTGCACTGGCACCAGTGGGGATGCAGCACAGTGAGTCCAGAGAGTGAACTGTCACCACTGGGGACGCAGCGCAGTGACTACAGAGAGTGCACTGGCGCCACGGGGGATGCACTGCAGTGAGTCCAGAGAGTGCACTGGCACCAGTGGGGATGCACTGCAGTGGGTCCAGAGCGTGCACTGGCACCACTGGGGATGCAGTGCAGTGAGTCCAGAGACTGCACTGGCACCACTGGGGATGCACTGCAGTGAGTCAAGAGAGTGCACTGGCACCACTGGGGATGCAGTGCAGAAAGTCCAGAGAGTGCACTGGCACCACTGGTGATGCACTGCAGTGAGTTCTGAGAGTGCACTGGCACCACTGGGGATGCAGTGCAGTTAGTCCAGAGAGTGCACTGGCACCAACTGGAGCTGCACTGCTGTGAGTCCTGAGATTGCACTGGCACCACTGGGGTTGCACTGCAGTGACTCCAGACACTTCACAGGCACCACTGGGGATGCAGTGCAGTGAGTCCAGAGAGTGCACTGGCACCACTGGGGATGCAGTGCAGTGAGTCCAGAGATTGCACTGTCAGCACTGGGGATGCAGTGCACTGAGTCCAGAGAGTTCACTGGCACCACTGGGGATGCAGTGCAGTTAGTCCAGAGAGTGCACTGGCTCCAATGGGGATGCAGTGCAGTGAGTCCTGAGAGTGCAATGGCACCACAAGGGATGCAGTGCAGTGAGTCCAGAGAGTGCACTGGCACCACTGGGGATGCAGTGCAGTGAGTCCAGAGAGTGCACTGGCACCACTGGGGATGCAGTGCAGTGAGTCCAGAGAGTGCACTGGCACCACTGGGATGCAGTGCAGTGAGTCCACAGAGTGCACTGGCACCACAGGGGATACACTGCAGTGAGTCCAGAGAGTGCACTGGCACCAGTGGGGATGCAGCACAGTGAGTCCAGAGAGTGAACTGTCACCACTGGGGACGCAGCGCAGTGACTACAGAGAGTGCACTGGCACCACGGGGGATGCACTGCAGTGAGTCCAGAGAGTGCACTGGCACCAGTGGGGATGCACTGCAGTGGGTCCAGAGCGTGCACTGGCACCACTGGGGATGCAGTGCAGTGAGTCCAGAGACTGCACTGGCACCACTGGGGATGCACTGCAGTGAGTCAAGAGAGTGCACTGGCACCACTGGGGATGCAGTGCAGTAAGTCCAGAGAGTGCGCTGGCACCACTGGTGATGCACTGCAGTGAGTTCTGAGAGTGCACTGGCACCACTGGGGATGCAGTGCAGTTAGTCCAGAGAGTGCACTGGCACCAACTGGAGCTGCACTGCTGTGAGTCCTGAGATTGCACTGGCACCACTGGGGTTGCACTGCAGTGACTCCAGACACTTCACAGGCACCACTGGGGATGCACTGCAGTGAGTCCAGAGAGTGCACTGGCACCAGTGGGGATGCACTCCAGTGGGTCCAGAGAGCGCACTGGCACCACTTGGGATGCACTGCAGTGAGTCCAGAGAGTGCACTGGCACCACTGGAGATGCACTGCAGTGATTCCAGAGGGTGCACTGGCACCACTGGGGATGCAGTGTAGTGAGTGCAGAGAGTGCAGTAGCACAACAGGGGATGCACTGCAGTGACTCCAGAAAGTGCACTGGCACCACTGGGGATGAAGTGCAGTGAGTCCAGAGAGTGCACTGGCACCACTGGTGATGCAGTGCAGTGAGTCCAGAGAGTACACTGGCACCACTGGGGATGCACTGCCGTGAGTCCAGAGAGTGCACTGGCACCACTGGGGATGCAGTGCAGTGAGTCCAGAGAGTGCACTGGCACCAACTGGAGCTGCACTGCTGTGAGTCCTGAGATTGCACTGGCACCACAGGGGTTACAGTGCAGTGAGTCCAGAGACTACACTGGCACCACTGGGGTTGCACTGCAGTGAGTCCAGACACTTCACAGGCACCAATGGGGATGCACTGCAGTGAGTCCAGAGAGTGCACTGGCACCAGTGGGGATGCACTGCAGTGGGTCCAGAGAGTGCACTGGCACCACTGGGGATGCACTGCAGAGACTCCAGAGAGTGCACTGGCACCACTGGGGATGCACTGCAGTGATTCCAGAGAGTGCACTGGCACCACTGGGGATGCAGTGCAGTGAGTCCAGAGAGTGCACTGGCACCACTGGTGATACAATGCAGTGAGTCCAGAGAGTGCACTGGCACCACTGGGGATGCACTGCAGTGAGTCCAGAGAGTGTACTGGCACCACTGGAGATGCACTGCACTGAGTCCAGAGAGTGCACTGGCTCCACTGGGGTGCAGTGCAGTGAGTGCAGAGAGTGCAGTAGCACAACAGGGGATGCAATACAGTGACTCCAGAAAGTGCACTGGCACCACTGGGGATGCAGTGCAGTGAGTCCGGAGAGTGCACTGGCACCACTGGTGATGCAGTGCACTGAGTCCAGAGAGTACACTGGCACCACTGGGGATGCACTGCAGTGAGTCCAGAGAATGCACTGGCACAAATGGAGATGCAGTGCAGTGACTCGAAAGAGTGCACTTGCACCACTGCGGATGCACGGCAGTGAGTCCGGAGAGTGCACTGGCACCACTGGTGATGCAGTGCAGTGAGTCCAGAGAGTACACTGGCACCACTGGGGATGCAGTGCAGTGAGTCCAGAGACTGCACTGGCACCAATGGTGATGCAGTGCAGTGAGTTCAGAGAGTGCACTGGCTCCACTGGGGATGCAGTTTAGTGAGTCCAGAGAGTGCACTGGCACCACTGGAGATGCACTGCAGGGAGTCCTGAGAGTGCAATGGCACCACAGGTGATGCACTGCCGTGAGTCCAGAGAGTGCACTGGCACCACTGGGGATGCAGTGCAGTGAGTCCAGAGAGTGCACTGGCACCAACTGGAGCTGCACTGCTGTGAGTCCCGAGATTGCACTGGCACCACAGGGGTTACAGTGCAGTGAGTCCAGAGACTACACTGGCACCACTGGGGTTGCACTGCAGTGAGTCCAGACACTTCACAGGCACCAATGGGGATGCACTGCAGTGAGTCCAGAGAGTGCACTGGCACCACTGGGGATGCACTGCAGTGAGTCCAGAGAGTGCAGTGGCACCACTGGGGATGCACTGCAGTGATTCCAGAGAGGGTGCACTGGCACCACTGGGGATGCAATGCAGTGAGTCCAGAGAGTGCACTGGCACCACTGGTGATACACTGCAGTGAGTCCAGAGAGTGCACTGGCACCACTGGGGATGCACTGCAGTGAGTCCAGAGAGTGCACTGGCACTACTGGGGATGCAGTGCAGTGAGTCCAGAGAGTGCACTGGCACCACTGGGGATGCAGTGCAGTGAGTCCAGAGAGTGCACTGGCACCACTGGGGATGCACTGCAGTGAGTCCAGAGAGTGCACTGGAACCAATGGTGATGCAGTGCAGTGAGTCCAGAGAGCGTACTGGCACCACTGGGGATGCACTGCAGTGAGTCCAGAGAGTGCACTGGCACCACTGGGATGCAGTGCAGTGAGTCCACAGAGTGCACTGGCACCTCAGGGGATACACTGCAGTGAGTCCTGAGAGTGCACTGGCACCACTGGGGATGCAGCACAGTGAGTCCAGAGAGTTCACTGGCACCACTGGGGATGCAGTGCAGTAAGTCCAGAGATTGCACTGGCACCACTGGGGATGCAGTGCAGTGAGTCCGGAGAGTGCACTGGCACCGCTGGGGATGCAGTGGAGTGAGTCCAGAGAGTGCACTGGCACCACTGGGGATGCAGTGCAGTGAGTCCAGAGAGTGCACTGGCACCACTGGGGATGCAATGCAGTGAGCCTAGAGAGTGCAATGGAACCACTGGGGATGCAGTGCAGTGAGTCCAGAGACTGCACTGGCAGAACTGGGGTTTTAGTGCAGTTAGTCCAGAGAGCGCACTGGCACCAATGGGGATGCAGTGCAGTGAGTCCTGAGAGTGCCCTTGCGCCACTGGGGATAAACTGCAGTGAGTCCGGACAGTGCACTGGCACCACTGGGGATGCACTGCAGTGACTCTAGAGAGTTCTCTGGCACCACTGGGGATGCAGTTTAGTGAGTCCAGAGAGTGCACCGGCTCCAATGGAGATACACTGCAGTGAGTCCAGAGAGTGCACTGGCACCACTGGGGATGCACTGCAGTGAGTCCAGAGAGTGCTCTGGCACCACTGAGCTGCACTGCAGTGAGTCCAGAGACTACACTGGCACCACTGGGGATGCAGTGCAGTGAGTCCAGAGAGTGCACTGGCACCACTGGGGATGCAGTGCAGTGAGTCCAGAGAGTGCACTGGCACCACTGGTGATGCAGTGCAGTGAGTCCAGAGAGCCACTGGCACCACTGGGGATGCAGTGCAGTGAGTCCAGAGAGTGCACTGGCACCATTGGAGATGCAGTGTACTGAGTCCAGAGAGTGCACTGGCACCACTGGGGATGCAGTGCACTGAGTCCAGAGAGTGCACTCACAGCACTGGTGATGCACTGCAGTGAGTCCAAAGAGTGCACTGACACCACAGGGGATGCAGTGCAGTGAGACCAGAGAGTGCACTGGCACCACTGGGGATGCAGTGCAGTGAGTCCAGAGAGTGCACTGGCTCCACTGGTGATGCAGTGCACTGAGTCCTGAGAGTGCAATGGCACCACTGGGGATGCAGTGCAGTGAGTCCAGAGAGTGCACTTGCACCACTGCGGATGCAGTGCAGTGAGTCCAGAGAGTGCACTGGCACCACTGGGGATGCACCGCGGTGACTCCAGAGAGTGCAATGGCACCACTGGGGATGCAGCACAGTAAGTCCAGAGAGTGAACTGTCACCACTGGGGACGCAGCGCAGTGACTACAGAGAGTGCACTGGCACCACTGGGGATGCAGTGCAGTGAGTCCAGAGAGTGCACTGGCACCAGTGGGGGTGCACTGCAGTGAGTCCATAGAGTGCACTGGCACCACTGGGATTGCACTGCCGTGAGTCTGGAGAGTGCACTGGCACCACTGGGTATGCAGTGCAGTGAGTCCAGAGAGTTCACTGGCACCACTGGGGATGCACTGCAGTGAGTCCAGAGAGTGCACTGGCACCACTGGGGATGCACTGCAGTGAGTCCAGAGAGTGCACTGGCACCCCCACTGGGGATGGAGTGCAGTGAGTCCAGAGAGTGCACTGGCACCACTGATCTGCACTGCAGTGAGTCCAGTAATTGCACTGGCACCACTGGGAATGCAGTGCACTGAGTCCAGAGAGTGCACTGGCACCACTGGGGATGCAGCACAGTGAGTCCAGAGAGTGCACTGTCACCACTGGGGATGCAGCGCAGTGAATACAGAGAGTGCACTGGCACCACTGGGGATGCACTGCAGTGAGTCCAGAGAGTGCACTGGCACCAGTGGGGATGCACTGCAGTGGGTCCAGAGAGTGCACTGACACCACTGGGGATGCAGTGCAGTGAGTCCAGAGATTGCACTGGCACCACTGGGGATGCACTGCAGTGAGTCCAGGGAGTGCACTGGCACCACTGGGGATGCAGTGCAGTGAGTCCGGAGAGTGCACTGGCACCACTGGGGATGCAGTGCAGTGAGTCCAGAGAGTGCCCTTGCACCACTGGGATGCAGTGCAGTGAGTCCACAGAGTGCACTGTCACCACTGGGGATACACTGCAGTGAGTCCAGATAGTGCGCTGGCACCAGTGGGGATGCAGTGCAGTGAGTCCAGAGAGTGCACTGGCTCCACTGGAGATGCACTGCAGGGAGTCCTGAGAGTGCAATGGCACCACAGGTGATGCACTGCCGTGAGTCCACAGAGTGCACTGGCACCACTGGGGCTGCAGCACAGTGAGCGCAGATAGTGCACTGTCACCACTGGGTATGCAGTGCAGTGATTCCACAGAGTGCACTGGCACCACTGGGGATGCAGCACAGTGAGTCCAGAGAGTGCACTGTCACCACTGGGGATGCAGCGCAGTGAATACAGAGAGTGCACTGGCACCACTGGGGATGCACTGCAGTGAGTCCAGAGAGTGCACTGGCACCAGTGGGGATGCACTGCAGTGGGTCCAGAGAGTGCACTGGCACCACTGGGGATGCAGTGCAGTGAGTCCAGAGACTGCACTGGCACCACTGGGGATGCACTGCAGTGAGTGCAGAGAGTGCACTGGCTCCAATGGGGATGCAGTGCAGTGAGTCCAGAGAGTGCACTGGCTCCACTGGGGATGCAGTGCAGTGAGTCCAGAGAGTGCACTGGCACCACTGGAGATGCACTGCAGGGAGTCCTGAGAGTGCAATGGCACCACAGGTGATGCACTGCCGTGAGTCCAGAGAGTGCACTGGCACCACTGGGGATGCACTGCAGTGAGTCCAGAGAGTGCACTGGCATCAACTGGATCTGCACTGCTGTGAGTCCTGAGATTGCACTGGCACCACAGGGGTTACAGTGCAGTGAGTCCAGAGACTACACTGGCACCACTGGGGTTGCACTGCAGTGAGTCCAGACACTTCACAGGCACCAATGGGGATGCACTGCAGTGAGTCCAGAGAGTGCAATGGCACCAGTGGGGATGCACTGCAGTGGGTCCAGAGAGTGCACTGGCACCACTGGGGATGCACTGCAGTGAGTCCAGAGAGTGCACTGGCACCACTGGGGATGCACTGCAGTGATTCCAGAGGGTGCACTGGCACCACTGGGGATGCAGTGCAGTGAGTCCAGAGAGTGCACTGGCACCACTGGTGATACACTGCAGTGAGTCCAGAGAGTGCACTGGCACCACTGGGGATGTAGTGCAGTGAGTCCAGAGAGTGTACTGGCACCACTGGAGATGCACTGCACTGAGTCCAGAGAGTGCAGTGGCTCCACTGGGGTGCAGTGCAGTGAGTGCAGAGAGTGCAGTAGCACAACAGGGGATGCACTGCAGTGACTCCAGAAAGTGCACTGGCACCACTGGGGATGCAGTGCAGTGAGTCCAGAGAGTGCACTGGCACCACTGGTGATGCAGTGCAGTGAGTCCAGAGAGTACACTGGCACCACTGGGGATGCACTGCAGTGAGTCCAGAGAATGCACTGGCACAAATGGGGATGCAGTGCAGTGACTCGAAAGAGTGCACTGGCACCACTGCGGATGCACTGCAGTGAGTCCGGAGAGTGCACTGGCACCAATGGTGATGCAGTGCAGTGAGTCCAGAGAGTGCACTGGCACCACTGGTGATGCACTGCAGTGAGTCCAGAGAGTGCACTGGCACTACTGGGGATGCAGTGCAGTGAGTCCAGAGAGTGCACTGGCACCACTGGGGATGCACTGCAGTGAGTCCAGAGAGTGCACTGGAACCAATGGTGATGCAGTGCAGTGAGTCCAGAGAGTGCACTGGCACCACTGGGGATGCAGTGCAGTGAGTCCAGAGAGTGCACTGGCACCACTGGGGATGCAGCGCAGTGAATACAGAGAGTGCACTGGCACCACTGGGGATGCACTGCAGTGAGTCCAGAGAGTGCACTGGCACCACTGGGGATGCACTGCAGTGGGTCCAGAGAGTGCACTGGCACCACTGGGGATGCAGTGCAGTGAGTCCAGAGATTGCACTGGCACCACTGTGGATGCAGTGCAGTGAGTCCAGAGAGTGCACTGGCACCACTGGGGATGCAGTGCAGTGAGTCCGGAGAGTGCACTGGCACCACTGGGGATGCAGTGCAGTGAGTCCAGAGAGTGCCCTTGCACCACTGGGGATGCAGTGCAGTGAGTCCACAGAGTGCACTGGCACCACAGGGGATACACTGCAGTGAGTCCAGAGAGTGCACTGGCACCAGTGGGGATGCAGCACAGTGAGTCCAGAGAGTGAACTGTCACCACTGGGGACGCAGCGCAGTGACTACAGAGAGTGCTCTGGCACCACGGGGGATGCACTGCAGTGAGTCCAGAGAGTGCACTGGCACCAACTGGAGCTGCACTGCTGTGAGTCCTGAGATTGCACTGGCACCACAGGGGTTACAGTGCAGTGAGTCCAGAGACTACACTGGCACCACTGGGGTTGCACTGCAGTGAGTCCAGACACTTCACAGGCACCAATGGGGATGCACTGCAGTGAGTCCAGAGAGTGCACTGGCACCAGTGGGGATGCACTGCAGTGGGTCCAGAGAGTGCACTGGCACCACTGGGGATGCACTGCAGTGAGTCCAGAGAGTGCACTGGCACCACTGGGGATGCACTGCAGTGATTCCAGAGGGTGCACTGGCACCACTGGGGATGCAGTGCAGTGAGTCCAGAGAGTGCACTGGCACCACTGGTGATACACTGCAGTGAGTCCAGAGAGTGCACTGGCACCACTGGGGATGCACTGCATTGAGTCCAGAGAGTGCACTGGCACTACTGGGGATGCAGTGCAGTGAGTCCAGAGAGTGCACTGGCACCACTGGGGATGCAGTGCAGTGAGTCCAGAGAGTGCACTGGCACCACTGGGAATGCACTGCAGTGAGTCCAGTGAGTGCACTGGAACCAATGGTGATGCAGTGCAGTGAGTCCAGAGAGTGCACTGGCACCACTGGGGATGCAGTGCAGTGAGTCCAGAGAGTGCACTGGCACTACTGGGGATGCAGTGCAGTGACTCCAGAGAGTGCACTGGCACCACTGGGGATGCAGTGCAGTGAGTCCAGAGAGTGCACTGGCACCACTGGGGATGCACTGCAGTGAGTCCAGAGAGTGTACTGGCACCACAGGGGATGCACTGCAGTGAGTCCAGAGAGTGCACTGGCACCACTGGGGATGCACACCGGTGAGTCCAGAGAGTGCACTGGATCCACTGGGGATGCACTGCAGTGAGTCCAGATAGTTCTCTGGCACCACAGGGGATGCAGTTTAGTGAGTCCAGAGAGTGCACCGGCTCCAATGGGGATACACTGCAGTGAGTCCAGAGAGTGCACAGGCACCACCGGGGATTCAGTGCAAGGAGTCCAGAGAGTGCACTGGCACCACTGGGAATGCACTACAGTGAGTACAGAGAGTGCACTGGCACCTAAGGGGCTGCACTGCAGTGAGTCCAGAGAGTGCACTGGAACCACTGGGGCTTCACTGCAGTGAGTCCAGAGAGTGCACTGGCACCACTGGGGATGCACTGCAGTGAGTCCAGAGAGTGCACTGGCACCACTGGGATGCAGTGCAGTGAGTCCACAGAGTGCACTGGCACCTCAGGGGATACACTGCAGTGAGTCCAGAGAGTGCACTGGCACCAACTGGAGCTGCACTGCTGTGAGTCCTGAGATTGCACTGGCACCACAGTGGTTACAGTGCAGTGAGTCCAGAGACTACACTGGCACCACTGGGGTTGCACTGCAGTGAGTCCAGACACTTCACAGGCACCAATGGGGATGCACTGCAGTTAGTCCAGAGAGTGCACTGGCACCAGTGGGGATGCACTGCAGTGGGTCCAGAGAGTGCACTGGCACCACTGGGGATGCACTGCAGTGAGTCCAGAGAGTGCACTGGCACCACTGGGGATGCACTGCAGTGATTCCAGAGGGTGCACTGGCACCACTGGGGATGCAGTGCAGTGAGTCCAGAGAGTGCACTGGCACCACTGGTGATACACTGCAGTGAGTCCAGAGAGTGCACTGGCACCACTGGGGATGCACTGCATTGAGTCCAGAGAGTGCACTGGCACTACTGGGGATGCAGTGCAGTGAGTCCAGAGAGTGCACTGGCACCACGGGGGATGCAGTGCAGTGAGTCCAGAGAGTGCACTGGCACCACTGGGAATGCACTGCAGTGAGTCCAGTGAGTGCACTGGAACCAATGGTGATGCAGTGCAGTGAGTCCAGAGAGTGCACTGGCACCACTGGGGATGCAGTGCAGTGAGTCCAGAGAGTGCACTGGCACTACTGGGGATGCAGTGCAGTGACTCCAGAGAGTGCACTGGCACCACTGGGGATGCAGTGCAGTGAGTCCAGAGAGTGCACTGGCACCACTGGGGATGCACTGCAGTGAGTCCAGAGAGTGTACTGGCACCACAGGGGATGCACTGCAGTGAGTCCAGAGAGTGCACTGGCACCACTGGGGATGCACCCCGGTGAGTCCAGAGAGTGCACTGGATCCACTGGGGATGCACTGCAGTGAGTCCAGATAGTTCTCTGGCACCACAGGGGATGCAGTTTAGTGAGTCCAGAGAGTGCACCGGCTCCAATGGGGATACACTGCAGTGAGTCCAGAGAGTGCACAGGCACCACCGGGGATTCAGTGCAAGGAGTCCAGAGAGTGCACTGGCACCACTGGGAATGCACTACAGTGAGTACAGAGAGTGCACTGGCACCTAAGGGGCTGCACTGCAGTGAGTCCAGAGAGTGCACTGGAACCACTGGGGCTTCACTGCAGTGAGTCCAGAGAGTGCACTGGCACCACTGGGGATGCACTGCAGTGAGTCCAGAGAGTGCACTGGCACCACTGGGATGCAGTGCAGTGAGTCCACAGAGTGCACTGGCACCTCAGGGGATACACTGCAGTGAGTCCAGAGAGTGCACTGGCACCACTGGGGATGCAGCACAGTGAGTCTAGAGAGTTCACTGGCACCACTGGGGATGCAGTGCACTGAGTCCAGAGATTGCACTGGCACCACTGGGGATGCAGTGCAGTGAGTCCGGAGAGTGCACTGGCACCTAAGGGGATGCAGTGCAGTGAGTGCCGAGAGTGCACTGGCACCACTGGGGATGCACTGCACTGAGTCCAGAGAGTGCACTGGCACCACTGAGGATGCAATGCAGTCAGCCCAGAGAGTGCAATGGAACCACTGGGGATGCAGTGCAGTGAGTCCAGAGACTGCACTGGCACAACTGGGGTTTTAGTGCAGTTAGTCCAGAGAGTGCACTGGCACCAATGGGGATGCAGTGCAGTGAGTCCTGAGAGTGCCCTTGCACCACTGGGGATAAACTGCAGTGAGTCCAGAGAGTGCACTGGCACCACTGGGGATGCACTGCAGTGAGTCCAGAGAGTGCACTGGCACTACTGGGGATGCAGTGCAGTGAGTCCAGAGAGTGCACTGGCACCACTGGGGATGCAGTGCAGTGAGTCCAGAGAGTGCACTGGCACCACTGGGGATGCACTGCAGTGAGTCCAGAGAGTGCACTGGAACCAATGGTGATGCAGTGCAGTGAGTCCAGAGAGCGTACTGGCACCACTGGGGATGCACTGCAGTGAGTCCAGAGAGTGCACTGGCACCACTGGGATGCAGTGCAGTGAGTCCACAGAGTGCACTGGCACCTCAGGGGATACACTGCAGTGAGTCCTGAGAGTGCACTGGCACCACTGGGGATGCAGCACAGTGAGTCCAGAGAGTTCACTGGCACCACTGGGGATGCAGTGCAGTAAGTCCAGAGATTGCACTGGCACCACTGGGGATGCAGTGCAGTGAGTCCGGAGAGTGCACTGGCACCGCTGGGGATGCAGTGGAGTGAGTCCAGAGAGTGCACTGGCACCACTGGGGATGCAGTGCAGTGAGTCCAGAGAGTGCACTGGCACCACTGGGGATGCAATGCAGTGAGCCCAGAGAGTGCAATGGAACCACTGGGGATGCAGTGCAGTGAGTCCAGAGACTGCACTGGCAGAACTGGGGTTTTAGTGCAGTTAGTCCAGAGAGCGCACTGGCACCAATGGGGATGCAGTGCAGTGAGTTCTGAGAGTGCCCTTGCGCCACTGGGGATAAACTGCAGTGAGTCCAGACAGTGCACTGGCACCACTGGGGATGCACTGCAGTGACTCTAGAGAGTTCTCTGGCACCACTGGGGATGCAGTTTAGTGAGTCCAGAGAGTGCACCGGCTCCAATGGAGATACACTGCAGTGAGTCCAGAGAGTGCACTGGAACCACTGGGGATGCACTGCAGTGAGTCCAGAGAGTGCTCTGGCACCACTGAGCTGCACTGCAGTGAGTCCAGAGACTACACTGGCACCAGTGGGGATGCAGTGCAGTGAGTCCAGAGAGTGCACTGGCACCACTGGGGATGCAGTGCAGTGAGTCCAGAGAGTGCACTGGCACCACTGGTGATGCAGTGCAGTGAGTCCAGAGAGCCACTGGCACCACTGGGGATGCAGTGCAGTGAGTCCAGAGAGTGCACTGGCACCATTGGAGATGCAGTGTACTGAGTCCAGAGAGTGCACTGGCACCACTGGGGATGCAGTGCACTGAGTCCAGAGAGTGCACTCACAGCACTGGTGATGCACTGCAGTGAGTCCAAAGAGTGCACTGGCACCACAGGGGATGCAGTGCAGTGAGACCAGAGAGTGCACTGGCACCACTGGGGATGCAGTGCAGTGAGTCCAGAGAGTGCACTGGCTCCACTGGTGATGCAGTGCACTGAGTCCTGAGAGTGCAATGGCACCACTGGGGATGCAGTGCAGTGAGTCCAGAGAGTGCACTTGCACCACTGCGGATGCAGTGCGGTGAGTCCAGAGAGTGCACTGGCACCACTGGGGATGCACCGCGGTGACTCCAGAGAGTGCAATGGCACCACTGGGGATGCAGCACAGTAAGTCCAGAGAGTGAACTGTCACCACTGGGGACGCAGCGCAGTGACTACAGAGAGTGCACTGGCACCACTGGGGATGCAGTGCAGTGAGTCCAGAGAGTGCACTGGCACCAGTGGGGGTGCACTGCAGTGAGTCCATAGAGTGCACTGGCATCACTGGGATTGCACTGCCGTGAGTCTGGAGAGTGCACTGGCACCACTGGGTATGCAGTGCAGTGAGTCCAGAGAGTTCACTGGCACCACTGGGGATGCACTGCAGTGAGTCCAGAGAGTGCACTGGCACCACTGGGGATGCACTGCAGTGAGTCCAGAGAGTGTACTGGCACCACAGGTGATGCAGTGCAGTGATTCCAGAGAGTGCACTGGCACCGCTGGGGATGCACCCCGGTGAGTCCAGAGAGTGCACTGGCAACACTGGGGATACACTGCAGTGAGTCCTGAGAGTTCTCCGGCACCACTGGGGATGCAGTTTAGTGAGTCCAGAGAGTGCACCGGCTCAAATGGGGATACACTGCAGTGAGTCCAGAGAGTGCACTGGCACCCCCACTGGGGATGGAGTGCAGTGAGTCCAGAGAGTGCACTGGCACCACTGATCTGCACTGCAGTGAGTCCAGTAATTGCACTGGCACCACTGGGAATGCAGTGCACTGAGTCCAGAGAGTGCACTGGCACCACTGGGGATGCAGCACAGTGAGTCCAGAGAGTGCACTGTCACCACTGGGGATGCAGCGCAGTGAATACAGAGAGTGCACTGGCACCACTGGGGATGCACTGCAGTGAGTCCAGAGAGTGCACTGGCACCAGTGGGGATGCACTGCAGTGGGTCCAGAGAGTGCACTGACACCACTGGGGATGCAGTGCAGTGAGTCCAGAGATTGCACTGGCACCACTGGGGATGCACTGCAGTGAGTCCAGAGAGTGCACTGGCACCACTGGGGATGCAGTGCAGTGAGTCCGGAGAGTGCACTGGCACCACTGGGGATGCAGTGCAGTGAGTCCAGAGAGTGCCCTTGCACCACTGGGATGCAGTGCAGTGAGTCCACAGAGTGCACTGTCACCACAGGGGATACACTGCAGTGAGTCCAGATAGTGCGCTGGCACCAGTGGGGATGCAGTGCTGTGAGTCCAGAGAGTGCACTGGCACCACTGGAGATGCACTGCAGGGAGTCCTGAGAGTGCAATGGCACCACAGGTGATGCACTGCCGTGAGTCCACAGAGTGAACTGGCACCACTGGGGCTGCAGCACAGTGAGCGCAGATAGTGCACTGTCACCACTGGGTATGCAGTGCAGTGATTCCACAGAGTGCACTGGCACCACTGGGGATGCAGCACAGTGAGTCCAGAGAGTGCACTGGCACCACTGGGGATGCAGCGCAGTGAATACAGAGAGTGCACTGGCACCACTGGGGATGCACTGCAGTGAGTCCAGAGAGTGCACTGGCACCAGTGGGGATGCACTGCAGTGGGTCCAGAGAGTGCACTGGCACCACTGGGGATGCAGTGCAGTGAGTCCAGAGACTGCACTGGCACCACTGGGGATGCACTGCAGTGAGTGCAGAGAGTGCACTGGCTCCAATGGGGATGCAGTGCAGTGAGTCCAGAGAGTGCACTGGCTCCACTGGGGATGCAGTGCAGTGACTCCAGAGAGTGCACTGGCACCACTGGAGATGCACTGCAGGGAGTCCTGAGAGTGCAATGGCACCACAGGTGATGCACTGCCGTGAGTCCAGAGAGTGCACTGGCACCACTGGGGATGCACTGCAGTGAGTCCAGAGAGTGCACTGGCACCAACTGGAGCTGCACTGCTGTGAGTCCTGAGATTGCACTGGTACCACAGGGGTTACAGTGCAGTGAGTCCAGAGACTACACTGGCACCACTGGGGTTGCACTGCAGTGAGTCCAGACACTTCACAGGCACCAATGGGGATGCACTGCAGTGAGTCCAGAGAGTGCAATGGCACCAGTGGGGATGCACTGCAGTGGGTCCAGAGAGTGCACTGGCACCACTGGGGATGCACTGCAGTGAGTCCAGAGAGTGCACTGGCACCACTGGGGATGCACTGCAGTGATTCCAGAGGGTGCACTGGCACCACTGGGGATGCAGTGCAGTGAGTCCAGAGAGTGCACTGGCACCACTGGTGATACACTGCAGTGAGTCCAGAGAGTGCACTGGCACCACTGGGGATGCACTGCAGTGAGTCCAGAGAGTGTACTGGCACCACTGGAGATGCACTGCACTGAGTCCAGAGAGTGCACTGGCTCCACTGGGGTGCAGTGCAGTGAGTGCAGAGAGTGCAGTAGCACAACAGGGGATGCACTGCAGTGACTCCAGAAAGTGCACTGGCGCCACTGGGGATGCAGTGCAGTGAGTCCAGAGAGTGCACTGGCACCACTGGTGATGCAGTGCAGTGAGTCCAGAGAGTACACTGGCACCACTGGGGATGCAGTGCAGTGAGTCCAGAGAATGCACTGGCACAAATGGGGATGCAGTGCAGTGACTCGAAAGAGTGCACTGGCACCACTGCGGATGCACTGCAGTGAGTCCGGAGAGTGCACTGGCACCAATGGTGATGCAGTGCAGTGAGTCCAGAGAGTGCACTGGCACCACTGGGGATGCACTGCAGTGAGTCCAGAGAGTGCACTGGCACTACTGGGGATGCAGTGCAGTGAGTCCAGAGAGTGCACTGGCACCACTGGGGATGCACTGCAGTGAGTCCAGAGAGTGCACTGGAACCAATGGTGATGCAGTGCAGTGAGTCCAGAGAGTGCACTGGCACCACTGGGGATGCAGTGCAGTGAGTCCAGAGAGTGCACTGGCACCACTGGGGATGCAGCGCACTGAATACAGAGAGTGCACTGGCACCACTGGGGATGCACTGCAGTGAGTCCAGAGAGTGCACTGGCACCAGTGGGGATGCACTGCAGTGGGTCCAGAGAGTGCACTGGCACCACTGGGGATGCAGTGCAGTGAGTCCAGAGATTGCACTGGCACCACTGTGGATGCAGTGCAGTGAGTCCAGAGAGTGCACTGGCACCACTGGGGATGCAGTGCAGTGAGTCCGGAGAGTGCACTGGCACCACTGGGGATGCAGTGCAGTGAGTCCAGAGAGTGCCCTTGCACCACTGGGGATGCAGTGCAGTGAGTCCACAGAGTGCACTGGCACCACAGGGGATACACTGCAGTGAGTCCAGAGAGTGCACTGGCACCAGTGGGGATGCAGCACAGTGAGTCCAGAGAGTGAACTGTCACCACTGGGGACGCAGCGCAGTGACTACAGAGAGTGCACTGGCACCACGGGGGATGCACTGCAGTGAGTCCAGAGAGTGCACTGGCACCAACTGGAGCTGCACTGCTGTGAGTCCTGAGATTGCACTGGCACCACAGGGGTTACAGTGCAGTGAGTCCAGAGACTACACTGGCACCACTGGGGTTGCACTGCAGTGAGTCCAGACACTTCACAGGCACCAATGGGGATGCACTGCAGTGAGTCCAGAGAGTGCACTGGCACCAGTGGGGATGCACTGCAGTGGGTCCAGAGAGTGCACTGGCACCACTGGGATGCACTGCAGTGAGTCCAGAGAGTGCACTGGCACCACTGGGGATGCACTGCAGTGATTCCAGAGGGTGCGCTGGCACCACTGGGGATGCACTGCAGTGAGTCCAGAGAGTGCACTGGAACCAATGGTGATGCAGTGCAGTGAGTCCAGAGAGCGTACTGGCACCACTGGGGATGCACTGCAGTGAGTCCAGAGAGTGCACTGGCACCACTGGGATGCAGTGCAGTGAGTCCACAGAGTGCACTGGCACCTCAGGGGATACACTGCAGTGAGTCCTGAGAGTGCACTGGCACCACTGGGGATGCAGCACAGTGAGTCCAGAGAGTTCACTGGCACCACTGGGGATGCAGTGCAGTAAGTCCAGAGAGTGCACTGGCACCACTGGGGATGCAGTGCAGTGAGTCCGGAGAGTGCACTGGCACCGCTGGGGATGCAGTGGAGTGAGTCCAGAGAGTGCACTGGCACCACTGGGGATGCAGTGCAGTGAGTCCAGAGAGTGCACTGGCACCACTGGGGATGCAATGCAGTGAGCCCAGAGAGTGCAATGGAACCACTGGGGATGCAGTGCAGTGAGTCCAGAGACTGCACTGGCAGAACTGGGGTTTTAGTGCAGTTAGTCCAGAGAGCGCACTGGCACCAATGGGGATGCAGTGCAGTGAGTTCTGAGAGTGCCCTTGCGCCACTGGGGATAAACTGCAGTGAGTCCAGACAGTGCACTGGCACCACTGGGGATGCACTGCAGTGACTCTAGAGAGTTCTCTGGCACCACTGGGGATGCAGTTTAGTGAGTCCAGAGAGTGCACCGGCTCCAATGGAGATACACTGCAGTGAGTCCAGAGAGTGCACTGGCACCACTGGGGATGCACTGCAGTTAGTCCAGAGAGTGCTCTGGCACCACTGAGCTGCACTGCAGTGAGTCCAGAGACTACACTGGCACCACTGGGGATGCAGTGCAGTGAGTCCAGAGAGTGCACTGGCACCACTGGGGATGCAGTGCAGTGAGTCCAGAGAGTGCACTGGCACCACTGGTGATGCAGTGCAGTGAGTCCAGAGAGCCACTGGCACCACTGGGGATGCAGTGCAGTGAGTCCAGAGAGTGCACTGGCACCATTGGAGATGCAGTGTACTGAGTCCAGAGAGTGCACTGGCACCACTGGGGATGCAGTGCACTGAGTCCAGAGAGTGCACTCACAGCACTGGTGATGCACTGCAGTGAGTCCAAAGAGTGCACTGGCACCACAGGGGATGCAGTGCAGTGAGACCAGAGAGTGCACTGGCACCACTGGGGATGCAGTGCAGTGAGTCCAGAGAGTGCACTGGCTCCACTGGTGATGCAGTGCACTGAGTCCTGAGAGTGCAATGGCACCACTGGGGATGCAGTGCAGTGAGTCCAGAGAGTGCACTTGCACCACTGCGGATGCAGTGCGGTGAGTCCAGAGAGTGCACTGGCACCACTGGGGATGCACCGCGGTGACTCCAGAGAGTGCAATGGCACCACTGGGGATGCAGCACAGTAAGTCCAGAGAGTGAACTGTCACCACTGGGGACGCAGCGCAGTGACTACAGAGAGTGCACTGGCACCACTGGGGATGCAGTGCAGTGAGTCCAGAGAGTGCACTGGCACCAGTGGGGGTGCACTGCAGTGAGTCCATAGAGTGCACTGGCATCACTGGGATTGCACTGCCGTGAGTCTGGAGAGTGCACTGGCACCACTGGGTATGCAGTGCAGTGAGTCCAGAGAGTTCACTGGCACCACTGGGGATGCACTGCAGTGAGTCCAGAGAGTGCACTGGCACCACTGGGGATGCACTGCAGTGAGTCCAGAGAGTGTACTGGCACCACAGGTGATGCAGTGCAGTGATTCCAGAGAGTGCACTGGCACCGCTGGGGATGCACCCCGGTGAGTCCAGAGAGTGCACTGGCACCACTGGGGATACACTGCAGTGAGTCCTGAGAGTTCTCCGGCACCACTGGGGATGCAGTTTAGTGAGTCCAGAGAGTGCACCGGCTCAAATGGGGATACACTGCAGTGAGTCCAGAGAGTGCACTGGCACCCCCACTGGGGATGGAGTGCAGTGAGTCCAGAGAGTGCACTGGCACCACTGATCTGCACTGCAGTGAGTCCAGTAATTGCACTGGCACCACTGGGAATGCAGTGCACTGAGTCCAGAGAGTGCACTGGCACCACTGGGGATGCAGCACAGTGAGTCCAGAGAGTGCACTGTCACCACTGGGGATGCAGCGCAGTGAATACAGAGAGTGCACTGGCACCACTGGGGATGCACTGCAGTGAGTCCAGAGAGTGCACTGGCACCAGTGGGGATGCACTGCAGTGGGTCCAGAGAGTGCACTGACACCACTGGGGATGCAGTGCAGTGAGTCCAGAGATTGCACTGGCACCACTGGGGATGCACTGCAGTGAGTCCAGAGAGTGCACTGGCACCACTGGGGATGCAGTGCAGTGAGTCCGGAGAGTGCACTGGCACCACTGGGGATGCAGTGCAGTGAGTCCAGAGAGTGCCCTTGCACCACTGGGATGCAGTGCAGTGAGTCCACAGAGTGCACTGTCACCACAGGGGATACACTGCAGTGAGTCCAGATAGTGCGCTGGCACCAGTGGGGATGCAGTGCTGTGAGTCCAGAGAGTGCACTGGCACCACTGGAGATGCACTGCAGGGAGTCCTGAGAGTGCAATGGCACCACAGGTGATGCACTGCCGTGAGTCCACAGAGTGAACTGGCACCACTGGGGCTGCAGCACAGTGAGCGCAGATAGTGCACTGTCACCACTGGGTATGCAGTGCAGTGATTCCACAGAGTGCACTGGCACCACTGGGGATGCAGCACAGTGAGTCCAGAGAGTGCACTGGCACCACTGGGGATGCAGCGCAGTGAATACAGAGAGTGCACTGGCACCACTGGGGATGCACTGCAGTGAGTCCAGAGAGTGCACTGGCACCAGTGGGGATGCACTGCAGTGGGTCCGGAGAGTGCACTGGCACCACTGTGGATGCAGTGCAGTGAGTCCAGAGACTGCACTGGCACCACTGGGGATGCACTGCAGTGAGTGCAGAGAGTGCACTGGCTCCAATGGGGATGCAGTGCAGTGAGTCCAGAGAGTGCACTGGCTCCACTGGGGATGCAGTGCAGTGACTCCAGAGAGTGCACTGGCACCACTGGAGATGCACTGCAGGGAGTCCTGAGAGTGCAATGGCACCACAGGTGATGCACTGCCGTGAGTCCAGAGAGTGCACTGGCACCACTGGGGATGCACTGCAGTGAGTCCAGAGAGTGCACTGGCACCAACTGGAGCTGCACTGCTGTGAGTCCTGAGATTGCACTGGCACCACAGGGGTTACAGTGCAGTGAGTCCAGAGACTACACTGGCACCACTGGGGTTGCACTGCAGTGAGTCCAGACACTTCACAGGCACCAATGGGGATGCACTGCAGTGAGTCCAGAGAGTGCAATGGCACCAGTGGGGATGCACTGCAGTGGGTCCAGAGAGTGCACTGGCACCACTGGGGATGCACTGCAGTGAGTCCAGAGAGTGCACTGGCACCACTGGGGATGCACTGCAGTGATTCCAGAGGGTGCACTGGCACCACTGGGGATGCAGTGCAGTGAGTCCAGAGAGTGCACTGGCACCACTGGTGATACACTGCAGTGAGTCCAGAGAGTGCACTGGCACCACTGGGGATGCACTGCAGTGAGTCCAGAGAGTGTACTGGCACCACTGGGGATGCAGTGCAGTGAGTCCAGAGAGTGCACTGGCTCCACTGGGGTGCAGTGCAGTGAGTGCAGAGAGTGCAGTAGCACAACAGGGGATGCACTGCAGTGACTCCAGAAAGTGCACTGGCACCACTGGGGATGCAGTGCAGTGAGTCCAGAGAGTGCACTGGCACCACTGGTGATGCAGTGCAGTGAGTCCAGAGAGTACACTGGCACCACTGGGGATGCAGTGCAGTGAGTCCAGAGAATGCACTGGCACAAATGGGGATGCAGTGCAGTGACTCGAAATAGTGCACTGGCACCACTGCGGATGCACTGCAGTGAGTCCGGAGAGTGCACTGGCACCAATGGTGATGCAGTGCAGTGAGTCCAGAGAGTGCACTGGCACCACTGGGGATGCACTGCAGTGAGTCCAGAGAGTGCACTGGCACTACTGGGGATGCAGTGCAGTGAGTCCAGAGAGTGCACTGGCACCACTGGGGATGCAGTGCAGTGAGTCCAGAGAGTGCACTGGAACCAATGGTGATGCAGTGCAGTGAGTCCAGAGAGTGCACTGGCACCACTGGGGATGCAGTGCAGTGAGTCCAGAGAGTGCACTGGCACCACTGGGGATGCAGCGCACTGAATACAGAGAGTGCACTGGCACCACTGGGGATGCAGTGCAGTGAGTCCAGAGAGTGCACTGGCACCAGTGGGGATGCACTGCAGTGGGTCCAGAGAGTGCACTGGCACCACTGGGGATGCAGTGCAGTGAGTCCAGAGATTGCACTGGCACCACTGTGGATGCAGTGCAGTGAGTCCAGAGAGTGCACTGGCACCACTGGGGATGCAGTGCAGTGAGTCCGGAGAGTGCACTGGCACCACTGGGGATGCAGTGCAGTGAGTCCAGAGAGTGCCCTTGCACCACTGGGGATGCAGTGCAGTGAGTCCACAGAGTGCACTGGCACCACAGGGGATACACTGCAGTGAGTCCAGAGAGTGCACTGGCACCAGTGGGGATGCAGCACAGTGAGTCCAGAGAGTGAACTGTCACCACTGGGGACGCAGCGCAGTGACTACAGAGAGTGCACTGGCACCACGGGGGATGCACTGCAGTGAGTCCAGAGAGTGCACTGGCACCAACTGGAGCTGCACTGCTGTGAGTCCTGAGATTGCACTGGCACCACAGGGGTTACAGTGCAGTGAGTCCAGAGACTACACTGGCACCACTGGGGTTGCACTGCAGTGAGTCCAGACACTTCACAGGCACCAATGGGGATGCACTGCAGTGAGTCCAGAGAGTGCACTGGCACCAGTGGGGATGCACTGCAGTGGGTCCAGAGAGTGCACTGGCACCACTGGGATGCACTGCAGTGAGTCCAGAGAGTGCACTGGCACCACTGGGGATGCACTGCAGTGATTCCAGAGGGTGCGCTGGCACCACTGGGGATGCAGTGCAGTGAGTCCAGAGAGTGCACTGGCACCACTGGTGATACACTGCAGTGAGTCCAGAGAGTGCACTGGCACCACTGGGGATGCACTGCAGTGAGTCCAGAGAGTGCACTGGCACTACTGGGGATGCAGTGCAGTGAGTCCAGAGAGTGCACTGGCACCACTGGGGATGCAGTGCAGTGAGTCCAGAGAGTGCACTGGCACCACTGGGGATGCACTGCAGTGAGTCCAGTGAGTGCACTGGAACCAATGGTGATGCAGTGCAGTGAGTCCAGAGAGTGCACTGGCACCAGTGGGGATGCAGAGCAGTGAGTCCAGAGAGTGCACTGGCACTACTGGGGATGCAGTGGAGTGACTCCAGAGAGTGCACTGGCACCACTGGGGATGCAGTGCAGTGAGTCCAGAGAGTGCACTGGCACCACTGGGGATGCACCCCGGTGAGTCCAGAGAGTGCACTGGATCCACTGGGGATGCACTGCAGTGAGTCCAGATAGTTCTCTGGCACCACAGGGGATGCAGTTTAGTGAGTCCAGAGAGTGCACCGGCTCCAATGGGGATACACTGCAGTGAGTCCAGAGAGTGCACTGGCACCACTGGGGATGCAGTGCAGTGAGTCCAGAGAGTGCACTGGCACCACTGGGGATAAACTGCAGTGAGTCCAGAGAGTGCACTGGCACCACTGGGGATGCAGTTCAGTGAGTCCAGAGAGTGAACTGGCACCACTGGGTATGTAGTGCAGTGAGTCCAGAGAGTGCACAGGCACCACCGGGGATTCAGTGCAAGGAGTCCAGAGAGTGCACTGGCACCACTGGGAATGCACTGCAGTGAGTACAGAGAGTGCACTGGCACCTAAGGGGCTGCACTGCAGTGAGTCCAGAGAGTGCACTGGAACCACTGGGGCTTCACTGCAGTGAGTCCAGAGAGTGCACTGGCACCACTGGGGATGCACTGCAGTGAGTCCAGAGAGTGCACTGGCACCACTGGGATGCAGTGCAGTGAGTCCACAGAGTGCACTGGCACCTCAGGGGATACACTGCAGTGAGTCCAGAGAGTGCACTGGCACCACTGGGGATGCAGCACAGTGAGTCTAGAGAGTTCACTGGCACCACTGGGGATGCAGTGCAGTGAGTCCAGAGATTGCACTGGCACCAGTGGGGATGCAGTGCAGTGAGTCCGGAGAGTGCACTGGCACCTAAGGGGATGCAGTGCAGTGAGTGCCGAGAGTGCACTGGCACCACTGGGGATGCACTGCACTGAGTCCAGAGAGTGCACTGGCACCACTGAGGATGCAATGCAGTCAGCCCAGAGAGTGCAATGGAACCACTGGATATGCAGTGCAGTGAGTCCAGAGACTGCACTGGCACAACTGGGGTTTTAGTGCAGTTATTCCAGAGAGTGCACTGGCACCAATGGGGATGCAGTGCAGTGAGTCCTGAGAGTGCCCTTGCACCACTGGGGATAAACTGCAGTGAGTCCAGACAGTGCACTGGCACCATTGGGGATGCACTGCAGTGAGACCAGAGAGTTCTCTGGCACCACTGGGGATGCAGTTTAGTGAGTCCAGAGAGTGCACCGGCTCCAATGGAGATACACTGCAGTGAGTCCAGAGAGTGCACTGGCACCACTGGGGATGCACTGCAGTGAGTCCAGAGAGTGCTCTGGCACCACTGAGCTGCACTGCAGTGAGTCCAGAGAGTGCACTGGCACCACTGGGGATGCAGTGCAGTGAGTCCAGAGAGTGCACTGGCACCACTGTTGATGCAGTGCAGTGAGTCCAGAGAGTGCACTGTCACCATTGGCGATGCAGTGCAGTGAGTCCAGAGAGCCACTGGCACCACTGGGGATGCAGTGCAGTGAGTCCAGAGAGTGCACTGGCACCATTGGGGATGCAGTGTACTGAGTCCAGACAGTGCACTGGCACGACTGGGGATGCAGTGCACTGAGTCCAGAGAGTGCACTCTCAGCACTGGTGATGCACTGCAGTGAGTCCAAAGAGTGCACTGGCACCACAGGGGATGCAGTGCAGTGAGACCAGAGAGTGCACTGGCACCACTGGGGATGCAGTGCAGTGAGTCCAGAGAGTTCACTGGCTCCACTGGTGATGCAGTGCAGTGAGTCCAGAGAGTGCACTGGCACCACTGGGGATGCAGTGCAGTGAGTCCTGAGAGTGCACTGGCACCACTGGGGATGCACTGCAGTGAGTCCAGAGAGTGCACTTGGACCACTGGGGATGCAGTGCAGTGAGTCCAGAGAGTGCACTGGCACCACTGGGGATGCACCGCGGTGACTCCAGAGAGTGCACTGGCACAACCGGGGATTCACTGCAGTGAGTCCAGAGAGTGCACTGACACCACTGGGAATGCACTGCAGTGAGTAAAGAGAGTGCACTGGCACCTCAGGGGTTGCATTGCAGTGAGTCCAGAGAGTGCATCGGCACCACTGGGGATGCACTGCAGTGAGTCCTGAGAGTGCAATGGCACCACAGGGGATACCCTGCACTAAGTCCAGAGAGTGCACTGGCACCACTGGGGATGCAGCACAGTAAGTCCAGAGAGTGAACTGTCACCACTGGGGACGCAGCGCAGTGACTACAGAGAGTGCACTGGCACCACTGGGGATGCACTGCAGTGAGTCCAGAGAGTGCACTGGCACCAGTGGGGATGCACTGCAGTGGGTCCAGAGAGTGCACAGGCACCACTGGGGATGCAGTGCAGTGAGTCCAGAGAGTGCACTGGCACCACTGGGGATGCACTGCAGTGAGTCCAGAGAGTGCACTGGCACCACTGGGGATGCAGTGCAGTGAGTCCAGAGAGTTCACTGGCACCACTGGTGATGCACTGCAGTGAGTCCAGAGAGTGCACTGTCAGCACTGTGGATGCAGTGCACTGAGTCCAGAGAGTGCACTGGCACCACTGGGGATGCACTGCAGTGAGTCCAGAGAGTGCACTGGCTCCACTGGGGATGCACTGCACTGAGTCCAGAGAGTGCACTGGCACCACTGGAATGCAAAGAAGTGAGTCCAGAGAGTGCAATGGAACCACTGGGGATGCAGTGCAGTGAGTCCAGAGAGTGCACTGGCACCACTGGGGATGCAGCGCAGTGAGTCCAGAGTGTGAACTGTCACCACTGGGGACGCAGCGCAGTGACTACAGAGAGTGCACTGGCACCACGGGGGATGCACTGCAGTGAGTCCAGAGAGTGCACTGGCACCACTGGGGATGCAGTGCAGTGAGTCCAGAGACTGCACTGGCACCACTGGGGATGCACTACAGTGAGTCCAGAGAGTGCACTGGCACCACTGGGGATGCAGTGCAGTAAGTCCAGAGAGTGCACTGGCACCACTGGTGATGCACTGCAGTGAGTGCAGAGAGTGCACTGGCACCACTGGGGATGCAGTGCAGTGAGTCCAGAGAGTGCACTGGCACCACTGGAGATGCACTGCAGGGAGTCCTGAGAGTGCAATGGCACCACAGGTGATGCACTGCCGTGAGTCCAGAGAGTGCACTGGCACCACTGGGGATTCACTGCAGTGAGTCCAGAGAGTGCACTGGCACTACTGGGGATGCAGTGCAGTGAGTCCAGAGAGTGCACAGGCACCACTGGGGATGCAGTGCAGTGAGTCCAGAGAGTGCACTGGCACCACTGGGGATGCACAGCAGTGAGTCCAGAGAGTGCACTGGAACCAATGGTGATGCAGTGCAGTGAGTCCAGAGAGTGCACTGGCACCACTGGGATGCAGTGCAGTGAGTCCACAGAGTGCACTGGCACCTCAGGGGATACACTGCAGTGAGTCCTGAGAGTGCACTGGCACCACTGGGGATGCTGCACAGTGAGTCCAGAGAGTTCACTGGCACCACTGGGGATGCAGTGCAGTGAGTCCAGAGATTGCACTGGCACCACTGGGGATGCAGTGCAGTGAGTCCGGAGAGTGCACTGGCACCTAAGGGGATGCAGTGCAGTGAGTCCAGAGAGTGCACTGGCACCACTGGGGATGCAGTGCAGTGAGTCCAGAGAGTGCACTGGCACCACTGGGGATGCAATGCAGTGAGCCCAGAGAGTGCAATGGAACCACTGGGGATGCAGTGCAGTGAGTCCAGAGACTGCACTGGCACAACTGGGGTTTTAGTGCAGTTAGTCCAGAGAGTGCACTGGCACCACTGGGGATGCACTGCAGTGACTCCAGAGAGTGCACTCACAGCACTGGTGATGCACTGCAGTGAGTCCAAAGAGTGCACTGGCACCACAGGGGATGCAGTGCAGTGAGACCAGAGAGTGCACTGGCACCACTGGGGATGCAGTGCAGTGAGTCCAGAGAGTGCACTGGCTCCACTGGTGATGCAGTGCAGTGAGTCCAGAGAGTGCACTGGCACTACTGGGGATGCAGTGCAGTGAGTCCTGAGAGTGCACTGGCACTACTGGGGATGCACCGCGGTGACTCCAGAGAGTGCACTGGCACCACTGGGGATACACTGCAGTGAGTCCAGAGAGTGCACTGGCACCACTGGGATGCACTGCAGTGAGTCCAGAGAGTGCAATGGCACCACAGGGGATACCCTGCACTGAGTCCAGAGAGTGCACTGGCACCACTGGGGACGCAGCGCAGTGACTACAGAGAGTGCACTGGCACCACTGGTAATGCAGTGCAGTGAGTCCAGAGAGTTCACTGGCACCACTGGGGATGCACTGCAGTGAGTCCAGAGAGTGCACTGGCACCACTGGGGATGCACTGCAGTGAGTCCAGAGAGTGTACTGGCACCACAGGGGATGCACTGCAGTGATTCCAGAGAGTGCACTGGCACCGCTGGGGATGCACCCCGGTGAGTCCAGAGAGTGCACTGGCACCACTGGGGATACACTGCAGTGAGTCCTGAGAGTTCTCCGGCACCACTGGGGAAGCAGTTTAGTGAGTCCAGAGAGTGCACCGGCTCCAATGGGGATACACTGCAGTGAGTCCAGAGAGTGCACTGGCACCCCCACTGGGGATGGAGTGCAGTGAGTCCAGAGAGTGCACTGGCACCACTGATCTGCACTGCAGTGAGTCCAGTAATTGCACTGGCACCACTGGGGATGCACTGCAGTGGGTCCAGAGAGTGCACTGACACCACTGGGGATTGACTGCAGGGAGTCCTGAGAGTGCAATGGCACCACAGGTGATGCACTGCCATGAGTCCAGAGAGTGCACTGGCACCACTGGGGCTGCAGCACAGTGAGCGCAGAGAGTGCACTGTCACCACTGGGTATGCAGTGCAGTGATTCCACAGAGTGCACTGGCACCACTGGGGATGCAGCACAGTGAGTCCAGAGAGTGCACTGTCACCACAGGGGATGCAGCGCAGTGAGTCCAGAGAGTGCGCAGGCACCACTGGGGATGCACTGCAGTGAGTCCAGAGAGTGCACTGGCACCAGTGGGGATGCACTGCAGTGGGTCCAGAGAGTGCACTGGCACCACTGGGGATGCAGTGCAGTGAGTCCAGAGACTGCACTGGCACCACTGGGGATGCACTGCAGTGAGTCCAGAGAGTGCACTGGCACCACTGGGGATGCAGTGCAGTAAGTCCAGAGAGTGCACTGGCACCACTGGGGATGCAGTGCAGTGAGTCCAGAGAGTGCACTGGCACCACTGGGGATGCACTGCAGTGAGTCCAGAGAGTGCACTGGCTCCACTGGGGATGCAGTGCAGTGAGTCCAGAGAGTGCACTGGCTCCACTGGGGATGCAGTGCAGTGAGTCCAGAGAGTGCACTGGCACCACTGGAGATGCACTGCAGGGAGTCCTGAGAGTGCAATGGCACCACAGGTGATGCACTGCCGTGAGTCCAGAGAGTGCACTGGCACCACTGGGGATGCAGTGCAGTGAGTCCAGAGAGTGCACTGGCACCAACTGGAGCTGCACTGCTGTGAGTCCTGAGATTGCACTGGCACCACAGGGGTTACAGTGCAGTGAGTCCAGAGACTACACTGGCACCACTGGGGTTGCACTGCAGTGAGTCCAGACACGTCACAGGCACCAATGGGGATGCACTGCAGTGAGTCCAGAGAGTGCTCTGGCACCAGTGGGGATGCACTGCAGTGGGTCCAGAGCGTGCACTGGCACCACTGGGGATGCAGTGCAGTGAGTCCAGAGATTGCACTGGCACCACTGGTGATACACTGCAGTGAGTCCAGAGAGTGCACTGGCACCACTGGGGATGCACTGCAGTGAGTCCAGAGAGTGTACTGGCACCACTGGAGATGCACTGCACTGAGTCCAGAGAGTGCACTGGCTCCACTGGGGTGCAGTGCAGTGAGTGCAGAGAGTGCAGTAGCACAACAGGGGATGCACTGCAGTGAGTCCAGAGAGTGCACTGGCACCACTGGTGATGCAGTGCAGTGAGTCCAGAGAGTACACTGGCACCACTGGGGATGCACTGCAGTGAGTCCAGAGAATGCACTGGCACAAATGGGGATGCAGTGCAGTGACTCGGAAGAGTGCACTGGCACCACTGCGGATGCACTGCAGTGAGTCCGGAGAGTGCACTGGCACCAATGGTGATGCAGTGCAGTGAGTCCAGAGAGTGCACTGGCACCACTGGGGATGCACTGCAGTGAGTCCAGAGAGTGCACTGGCACTACTGGGGATGCAGTGCAGTGAGTCCAGAGAGTGCACTGGCACCACTGGCGATGCACTGCAGTGAGTCCAGAGAGTGCACTGGAACCAATGGTGATGCAGTGCAGTGAGTCCAGAGAGTGCACTGGCACCACTGGGGCTGCAGCACAGTGAGCGCAGAGAGTGCACTGGCACCACTGGGTATGCAGTGCAGTGATTCCACAGAGTGCACTGGCACCACTGGGGATGCAGCACAGTGAGTCCAGAGAGTGCACTGTCACCACTGGGGATGCAGCGCAGTGAATACAGAGAGTGCACTGGCACCACTGGGGATGCACTGCAGTGAGTCCAGAGAGTGCACTGGCACCAGTGGGGATGCACTGCAGTGGGTCCAGAGAGTGCACTGGCACCACTGGGGATGCAGTGCAGTGAGTCCAGAGATTGCACTGGCACCACTGTGGATGCAGTGCAGTGAGTCCAGAGAGTGCACTGGCACCACTGGGGATGCAGTGCAGTGAGTCCGGAGAGTGCACTGGCACCACTGGGGATGCAGTGCAGTGAGTCCAGAGAGTGCCCTTGCACCACTGGGATGCAGTGCAGTGAGTCCACAGAGTGCACTGGCACCACAGGGGATACACTGCAGTGAGTCCAGAGAGTGCACTGGCACCAGTGGGGATGCAGCACAGTGAGTCCAGAGAGTGAACTGTCACCACTGGGGACGCAGCGCAGTGACTACAGACAGTGCACTGGCACCACGGGGGATGCACTGCAGTGAGTCCAGAGAGTGAACTGGCACCACTGGGGATGCACTGCAGTGGGTCCAGAGCATGCACTGGCACCACTGGGGATGCAGTGCAGTGAGTCCAGAGACTGCTCTGGCACCACTGGGGATGCACTGCAGTGAGTCCAGAGAGTGCACTGGCTCCACTGGGGATGCAGTGCAGTGAGTCCAGAGAGTGCACTGGCTCCACTGGGGATGCAGTGCAGTGAGTCCAGAGAGTGCACTGGCACCACTGGAGATGCACTGCAGGGAGTCCTGAGAGTGCAATGGCACCACAGGTGATGCACTGCCGTGAGTCCAGAGAGTGCACTGGCACCACTGGGGATGCAGTGCAGTGAGTCCAGAGAGTGCACTGGCACCAACTGGAGCTGCACTGCTGTGAGTCCTGAGATTGCACTGGCACCACAGGGGTTACAGTGCAGTGAGTCCAGAGACTACACTGGCACCACTGGGGTTGCACTGCAGTGAGTCCAGACACTTCACAGGCACCAATGGGGATGCACTGCAGTGAGTCCAGAGAGTGCACTGGCACCAGTGGGGATGCACTGCAGTGGGTCCAGAGAGTGCACTGGCACCACTGGGGATGCACTGCAGTGAGTCCAGAGAGTGCACTGGCACCACAGGGGATGCACTGCAGTGATTCCAGAGGGTGCACTGGCACCACTGGGGATGCAGTGCAGTGAGTCCAGAGAGTGCACTGGCACCACTGGTGATACACTGCAGTGAGTCCAGAGAGTGCACTGGCACCACTGGGGATGCACTGCAGTGAGTCCAGAGAGTGCACTGGCACTACTGGGGATGCAGTGCAGTGAGTCCAGAGAGTGCACTGGCACCACTGGGGATGCAGTGCAGTGAGTCCAGAGAGTGCACTGGCACCACTGGGGATGCACTGCAGTGAGTCCAGTGAGTGCACTGGAACCAATGGTGATGCAGTGCAGTGAGTCCAGAGAGTGCACTGGCACCACTGGGGATGCAGTGCAGTGAGTCCAGAGAGTGCACTGGCATTACTGGGGATGCAGTGCAGTGACTCCAGAGAGTGCACTGGCACCACTGGGGATGCAGTGCAGTGAGTCCAGAGAGTGCACTGGCACCACTGGGGATGCACTGCAGTGAGTCCAGAGAGTGTACTGGCACCACAGGGGATGCACTGCAGTGAGTCCAGAGAGTGCTCTGGCACCACTGGGGATGCACCCCGGTGAGTCCAGAGAGTGCACTGGATCCACTGGGGATGCACTGCAGTGAGTCCAGATAGTTCTCTGGCACCACAGGGGATGCAGTTTAGTGAGTCCAGAGAATGCACCGGCTCCAATGGGGATACACTGCAGTGAGTCCAGAGAGTGCACTGGCACCACTGGGGATGTAGTGCAGTGAGTCCAGAGAGTGCACAGGCACCACCGGGGATTCAGTGCAAGGAGTCCAGAGAGTGAACTGGCACCACTGGGAATGCACTGCAGTGAGTACAGAGAGTGCACTGGCACCTAAGGGGCTGCACTGCAGTGAGTCCAGAGAGTGCACTGGAACCACTGGGGCTTCACTGCAGTGAGTCCAGAGAGTGCACTGGCACCACTGGGGTTGCACTGCAGTGAGTCCAGACACTTCACAGGCACCAATGGGGATGCACTGCAGTGAGTCCAGAGAGTGCACTGGCACCAGTGGGGATGCACTGCAGTGGGTCCAGAGAGTGCACTGGCACCACTGGGGATGCACTGCAGTGAGTCCAGTGAGTGCACTGGCACCACTGGGGATGCACTGCAGTGATTCCAGAGGGTGCACTGGCACCACTGGGGATGCAGTGCAGTGAGTCCAGAGAGTGCACTGGCACCACTGGTGATACACTGCAGTGAGTCCAGAGAGTGCACTGGCACCACTGGGGATGCACTGCAGTGAGTCCAGAGAGTGCACTGGCACTACTGGGGATGCAGTGCAGTGAGTCCAGAGAGTGCACTGGCACCACTGGGGATGCAGTGCAGTGAGTCCAGAGAGTGCACTGGCACCACTGGGGATGCACTGCAGTGAGTCCAGTGAGTGCACTGGAACCAATGGTGATGCAGTGCAGTGAGTCCAGAGAGTGCACTGGCACCACTGGGGATGCAGTGCAGTGAGTCCAGAGAGTGCACTGGCATTACTGGGGATGCAGTGCAGTGAGTCCAGAGAGTGCACTGGCACCACTGGGGATGCAGTGCAGTGAGTCCAGAGAGTGCACTGGCACCACTGGGGATGCACTGCAGTGAGTCCAGAGAGTGTACTGGCACCACTGGGGATGCACTGCAGTGAGTCCAGAGAGTGCACTGGCACCACTGGGGATGCACCCCGGTGAGTCCAGAGAGTGCACTGGATCCACTGGGGATGCACTGCAGTGAGTCCAGATAGTTCTCTGGCACCACAGGGGATGCAGTTTAGTGAGTCCAGAGAATGCACCGGCTCCAATGGGGATACACTGCAGTGAGTCCAGAGAGTGCACTGGCACCACTGGGGATGTAGTGCAGTGAGTCCAGAGAGTGCACAGGCACCACCGGGGATTCAGTGCAAGGAGTCCAGAGAGTGCAATGGCACCACTGGGAATGCACTGCAGTGAGTACAGAGAGTGCACTGGCACCTAAGGGGCTGCACTGCAGTGAGTCCAGAGAGTGCACTGGAACCACTGGGGCTTCACTGCAGTGAGTCCAGAGAGTGCACTGGCACCACTGGGGATGCACTGCAGTGAGTCCAGAGAGTGCACTGGCATCACTGGGATGCAGTGCAGTGAGTCCACAGAGTGCACTGGCACCTCAGGGGATACACTGCAGTGAGTCCTGAGAGTGCACTGGCACCACTGGGGATGCAGCACAGTGAGTCTAGAGAGTTCACTGGCACCACTGGGGATGCAGTGCAGTGAGTCCAGAGATTGCACTGGCACCACTGGGGATGCAGTGCAGTGAGTCCGGAGAGTGCACTGGCACCTAAGGGGATGCAATGCAGTCAGCCCAGAGAGTGCAATGGAACCACTGGGGATGCAGTGCAGTGAGTCCAGAGACTGCACTGGCACAACTGGGGTTTTAGTGCAGTTAGTCCAGAGAGTGCACTGGCACCAATGGGGATGCAGTGCAGTGAGTCCTGAGAGTGCCCTTGCACCACTGGGGATAAACTGCAGTGAGTCCAGACAGTGCACTGGCACCACTGGGGATGCACTGCAGTGAGACCAGAGAGTTCTCTGGCACCACTGGGGATGCAGTTTAGTGAGTCCAGAGAGTGCACCGGCTCCAATGGAGATACACTGCAGTGAGTCCAGAGAGTGCACTGGCACCACTGGGGATGCACTGCAGTGAGTCCAGAGAGTGCTCTGGCACCACTGAGCTGCACTGCAGTGAGTCCAGAGAGTGCACTGGCACCACTGGGGATGCAGTGCAGTGAGTCCAGAGAGTGCACTGGCACCACTGTTGATGCAGTGCAGTGAGTCCAGAGAGTTCACTGGCTCCACTGGTGATGCAGTGCAGTGAGTCCAGAGAGTGCACTGGAACCACTGGGGATGCAGTTCAGTGAGTCCTGAGAGTGCAATGGCACCACTGGGGATGCAGTGCAGTGAGTCCAGAGAGTGCACTTGCACCACTGGGGATGCAGTGCAGTGAGTCCAGAGAGTGCACTGGCACCACTGGGGATGCACCGCGGTGACTCCAGAGAGTGCACTGGCACAACCGGGGATTCACTGCAGTGAGTCCAGAGAGTGCACTGACACCACTGGGAATGCACTGCAGTGAGTAAAGAGAGTGCACTGGCACCTCAGGGGTTGCATTGCAGTAAGGCCAGAGAGTGCACCGGCACCACTGGGGATGCACTGCAGTGAGTCCAGAGAGTGCACTGGCACCACTGGGATGCACTGCAGTGAGTCCTGAGAGTGCAATGGCACCACAGGGGATACCCTGCACTAAGTCCAGAGAGTGCACTGGCACCACTGGGGATGCAGCACAGTAAGTCCAGAGAGTGAACTGTCACCACTGGGGACGCAGCGCAGTGACTACAGAGAGTGCACTGGCACCACTGGGGATGCACTGCAGTGAGTCTAGAGAGTGCACTGGCACCAGTGGGGATGCACTGCAGTGGGTCCAGAGAGTGCACAGGCACCACTGGGGATGCAGTGCAGTGAGTCCAGAGAGTGCACTGGCACCACTGGGGATGCACTGCAGTGAGTCCAGAGAGTGCACTGGCACCACTGGGGATGCAGTGCAGTGAGTCCAGAGAGTTCACTGGCACCACTGGTGATGCACTGCAGTGAGTCCAGAGAGTGCACTGTCAGCACTGTGGATGCAGTGCAGTGAGTCCAGAGAGTGCACTGGCACCACTGGGGATGCACTGCAGTGAGTCCAGAGAGTGCACTGGCACCACTGGGGATGCACTGCAGTGAGTCCAGAGAGTGCACTGGCACCACTGGGGATGCAGTGCAGTGAGTCCAGAGAGTTCACTGGCACCACTGGTGATGCACTGCAGTGAGTCCAGAGAGTGCACTGTCAGCACTGTGGATGCAGTGCAGTGAGTCCAGATAGTGCACTGGCACCAGTGGGGATGCAGTGCAGTGAGTCCAGAGAGTGCACTGGCACCACTGGAGATGCACTGCAGGGAGTCCTGAGAGTGCAATGGCACCACAGGTGATGCACTGCCGTGAGCCCACATAGTGCACTGGCACCACTGGGGCTGCAGCACAGTGAGCGCAGAGAGTGCACTGTCACCACTGGGTATGCAGTGCAGTGATTCCACAGAGTGCACTGGCACCACTGGGGATGCAGCACAGTGAGTCCTGAGAGTGCACTGTCACCACTGGGGATGCAGCGCAGTGAAAACAGAGAGTGCACTGGCACCACTGGGGATGCACTGCAGTGAGTCCAGAGAGTGCACTGGCACCAGTGGGGATGCACTGCAGTGGGTCCAGAGAGTGCACTGGCACCACTAGGGATGCAGTGCAGTGAGTCCAGAGACTGCACTGGCACCTCTGGGGATGCACTGCAGTGAGTCCAGAGAGTGCACTGGCACCACTGGGGAAGCAGTGCAGTAAGTCCAGAGAGTGCACTGGCACCACTGGTGATGCACTGCAGTGAGTCCAGAGAGTGCACTGGCACCACTGGGGATGCACTGCAGTGAGTGCAGAGAGTGCACTGGCTCCAATGGGGATGCAGTGCAGTGAGTCCAGAGAGTGCACTGGCTCCACTGGGGATGCAGTGCAGTGAGTCCAGAGAGTGCACTGGCACCACTGGAGATGCACTGCAGGGAGTCCTGAGAGTGCAATGGCACCACAGGTGATGCACTGCCGTGAGTCCAGAGAGTGCACTGGCACCACTGGGGATGCAGTGCAGTGAGTCCAGAGAGTGCACTGGCACCAACTGGAGCTGCACTGCTGTGAGTCCTGAGATTGCACTGGCACCACAGGGGTTACAGTGCAGTGAGTCCAGAGACTACACTGGCACCACTGGGGTTGCACTGCAGTGAGTCCAGACACTTCACAGGCACCAATGGGGATGCACTGCAGTGAGTCCAGAGAGTGCACTGGCACCAGTGGGGATGCACTGCAGTGGGTCCAGAGCGTGCACTGGCACCACTGGGGATGCAGTGCAGTGAGTCCAGAGAGTGCACTGGCACCACTGGGGATGCACTGCAGTGATTCCAGAGGGTGCACTGGCACCACTGGGGATGCAGTGCAGTGAGTCCAGAGAGTGCACTGGCACCACTGGTGATACACTGCAGTGAGTCCAGAGAGTGCACTGGCACCACTGGGGATGCAGTGCAGTGAGTCCAGAGAGTACACTGGCACCACTGGGGATGCACTGCAGTTAGTCCAGAGAATGCACTGGCACAAATGGGGATGCAGTGCAGTGACTCGAAAGAGTGCACTGGCACCACTGCGGATGCACTGCAGTGAGTCCGGAGAGTGCACTGGCACCAATGGTGATGCAGTGCAGTGAGTGCAGAGAGTGCACTGGCACCACTGGGGATGCACTGCAGTGAATCCAGAGAGTGCACTGGCACTACTGGGGATGCAGTGCAGTGAGTCCAGAGAGTGCACTGGCACCACTGGGGATGCACTGCAGTGAGTCCAGAGAGTGCACTGGAACCAATGGTGATGCAGTGCAGTGAGTCCAGAGAGTGCACTGGCACCACTGGGGATGCAGTGCAGTGAGTCCAGAGAGTGCACTGGCACCACTGGGGATACACTGCAGTGAGTCCAGAGAGTGCACTGGAACCAATGGTGATGCAGTGCAGTGAGTCCAGAGAGTGCACTGGCACCACTGGGGCTGCAGCACAGTGAGCGCAGAGAGTGCACTGGCACCACTGGGTATGCAGTGCAGTGATTCCACAGAGTGCACTGGCACCACTGGGGATGCAGCACAGTGAGTCCAGAGAGTGCACTGTCACCACTGGGGATGCAGCGCAGTGAATACAGAGAGTGCACTGGCACCACTGGGGATGCACTGCAGTGAGTCCAGAGAGTGCACTGGCACCACTGGGGATGCAGTGCAGTGAGTCCAGAGATTGCACTGGCACCACTGTGGATGCAGTGCAGTGAGTCCAGAGAGTGCACTGGCACCACTGGGGATGCAGTGCAGTGAGTCCGGAGAGTGCACTGGCACCACTGGGGATGCAGTGCAGTGAGTCCAGAGAGTGCCCTTGCACCACTGGGATGCAGTGCAGTGAGTCCACAGAGTGCACTGGCACCACAGGGGATACACTGCAGTGAGTCCAGAGAGTGCACTGGCACCAGTGGGGATGCAGCACAGTGAGTCCAGAGAGTGAACTGTCACCACTGGGGACGCAGCGCAGTGACTACAGAGAGTGCACTGGCACCACGGGGGATGCACTGCAGTGAGTCCAGAGAGTGAACTGGCACCACTGGGGATGCACTGCAGTGGGTCCAGAGCATGCACTGGCACCACTGGGGATGCAGTGCAGTGAGTCCAGAGACTGCACTGGCACCACTGGGGATGCACTGCAGTGAGTCCAGAGAGTGCACTGGTTCCACTGGGGATGCAGTGCAGTGAGTCCAGAGAGTGCACTGGCTCCACTGGGGATGCAGTGCAGTGAGTCCAGAGAGTGCACTGGCACCAAAGGGGATGCACTGCAGGGAGTCCTGAGAGTGCAATGGCACCACAGGTGATGCACTGCCGTGAGTCCAGAGAGTGCACTGGCACCACTGGGGATGCAGTGCAGTGAGTCCAGAGAGTGCACTGGCACCAACTGGAGCTGCACTGCTGTGAGTCCTGAGATTGCACTGGCACCACAGGGGTTACAGTGCAGTGAGTCCAGAGACTACACTGGCACCACTGGGGTTGCACTGCAGTGAGTCCAGACACTTCACAGGCACCAATGGGGATGCACTGCAGTGAGTCCAGAGAGTGCACTGGCACCAGTGGGGATGCACTGCAGTGGGTCCAGAGAGTGCACTGGCACCACTGGGGATGCACTGCAGTGAGTCCAGAGAGTGCACTGGCACCACTGGGGATGCACTGCAGTGATTCCAGAGGGTGCACTGGCACCACTGGGGATGCAGTGCAGTGAGTCCAGAGAGTGCACTGGCACCACTGGTGATACACTGCAGTGAGTCCACAGAGTGCACTGGCACCACTGGGGATGCACTGCAGTGAGTCCAGAGAGTGCACTGGCACTACTGGGGATGCAGTGCAGTGAGTCCAGAGAGTGCACTGGCACCACTGGGGATGCAGTGCAGTGAGTCCAGAGAGTGCACTGGCACCATTGGGGATGCACTGCAGTGAGTCCAGTGAGTGCACTGGAACCAATGGTGATGCAGTGCAGTGAGTCCAGAGAGTGCACTGGCACCACTGGGGATGCAGTGCAGTGAGTCCAGAGAGTGCACTGGCATTACTGGGGATGCAGTGCAGTGACTCCAGAGAGTGCACTGGCACCACTGCGGATGCACTGCAGTGAGTCCAGAGAGTGCACTGGCACCACTGGGGATGCACTGCAGTGAGTCCAGAGAGTGCACTGGCACCACTGGGGATGCACCCCGGTGAGTCCAGAGAGTGCACTGGATCCACTGGGGATGCACTGCAGTGAGTCCAGATAGTTCTCTGGCACCACAGGGGATGCAGTTCAGTGAGTCCAGAGAGTGCACCGGCTCCAATGGGGATGCAGTGCAGTGAGTCCAGAGAGTGCACTGGCACCACTGGGGATAAACTGCAGTGAGTCCAGACAGTGCACTGGCACCACTGGGGATGCAGTTCAGTGAGTCCAGAGAGTGAACTGGCACCACTGGGGATGTAGTGCAGTGAGTCCAGAGAGTGCACAGGCACCACCGGGGATTCAGTGCAAGGAGTCCAGAGAGTGCACTGGCACCACTGGGAATGCACTGCAGTGAGTACAGAGAGTGCACTGGCACCTAAGGGGCTGCACTGCAGTGAGTCCAGAGAGTGCACTGGAATCACTGGGGCTTCACTGCAGTGAGAACAGAGAGTGCACTGGCACCACTGGGGATGCACTGCAGTGCGTCCAGAGAGTGCACTGGCATCACTGGGATGCAGTGCAGTGAGTCCACAGAGTGCACTGGCACCTCAGGGGATACACTGCAGTGAGTCCTGAGAGTGCACTGGCACCACTGGGGATGCAGCACAGTGAGTCTAGAGAGTTCACTGGCACCACTGGGGATGCAGTGCAGTGAGTCCAGAGATTGCACTGGCACCACTGGGGATGCAGTGCAGTGAGTCCGGAGAGTGCACTGGCACCTAAGGGGATGCAATGCAGTCAGCGCAGAGAGTGCAATGGAACCACTGGGGATGCAGTGCAGTGAGTCCAGAGACTGCACTGGCACAACTGGGGTTTTAGTGCAGTTAGTCCAGAGAGTGCACTGGCACCAATGGGGATGCAGTGCAGTGAGTCCTGAGAGTGCCCTTGCACAACTGGGGATAAACTGCAGTGAGTCCAGACAGTGCACTGGCACCACTGGGGATGCACTGCAGTGAGACCAGAGAGTTCTCTGGCACCACTGGGGATGCAGTTTAGTGAGTCCAGAGAGTGCACCGGCTCCAATGGAGATACACTGCAGTGAGTCCAGAGATTGCACTGGCACCACTGGGGATGCACTGCAGTGAGTCCAGAGAGTGCACTGGCACCACTGTTGATGCAGTGCAGTGAGTCCAGAGAGTTCACTGGCTCCACTGGTGATGCACTGCAGTGAGTCCAGAGAGTGCACTGGCACCACTGGGGATGCAGTGCAGTGAGTCCTGAGAGTGCAATGGCACCACTGGGGATGCAGTGCAGTGAGTCCAGAGAGTGCACTTGCACCACTGGGGATGCAGTGCAGTGAGTCCAGAGAGTGCACTGGCACCACAGGGGATGCACCGCGGTGACTCCAGAGAGTGCACTGGCACAACCGGGGATTCACTGCAGTGAGTCCAGAGAGTGCACTGACACCACTGGGAATGCACTGCAGTGAGTAAAGAGAGTGCACTGGCACCTCAGGGGTTGCATTGCAGTGAGTCCAGAGAGTGCACCGGCACCACTGGGGATGCACTGCAGTGAGTCCAGAGAGTGCACTGGCACCACTGGGATGCACTGCAGTGAGTCCTGAGAGTGCAATGGCACCACAGGGGATACCCTGCACTAAGTCCAGAGAGTGAACTGTCACCACTGGGGACGCAGCACAGTGACTACAGAGAGTGCACTGGCACCACTGGGGATGCACTGCAGTGAGTCTAGAGAGTGCACTGGCACCAGTGGGGATGCACTGCAGTGGGTCCAGAGAGTGCACAGGCACCACTGGGAATGCAGTGCAGTGAGTCCAGAGAGTGCACTGGCACCACTGGGGATGCACTGCAGTGAGTCCAGAGAGTGCACTGGCACCACTGGGGATGCAGTGCAGTGAGTCCAGAGAGTTCACTGGCACCACTGGTGATGCACTGCAGTGAGTCCAGAGAGTGCACTGTCAGCACTGTGGATGCAGTGCAGTGAGTCCAGAGAGTGCACTGGCACCACTGGGGATGCACTGCAGTGAGTCCAGAGAGTGCACTGGCTCCACTGGGGATGCACTGCACTGAGTCCAGAGAGTGCACTGGCACCACTGGAATGCAAAGAAGTGAGTCCAGAGAGTGCAATGGAACCACTGGGGATGCAGTGCAGTGAGTCCAGAGAGTGCACTGGCACTTCTGGGGATGCAGTGCAGAGAGTGCAGAGAGTGCACTAGCACTACAGGGGATGCACTGCAGTGACGCCAGAAAGTGCACTGGCACCACTGGGGATGCACTGCAGTGAGTCCAGAGAGTGCACTGGCACCACTGGTGATGCAATGCAGTGAGTCCAGAGAGTACACAGGCACCACTGGGGATGCACTGCAGTGAGTCCAGAGAGTGTACTGGCACCACAGGGGATGCACTGCAGTGAGTCCAGAGAGTGCACTGGCACCACTGGGGATGCAGTGCTGTTGAGTCCAGAGAGTGCACTGGCACCACTTGGGCTGCACTGCAGTGAGTCCAGAGAGTGCACTGGCACCACTGGGGTGCAGTGCAGTGAGTCCAGAGAGTGCACTGGCACCACTGGGGATGCACTGCAGTGAGTCCAGAGAGTGCACTGGCACCACTGGGGATGCAGTGCAGTGAGTCCAGAGAGTGCACTGGCACCACTGGGGATGCACCACGGTGACTCCAGAGAGTGCACTGGCACCAGTGGGGAAGCACTGCAGTGAGTCCAGAGAGTGCACTGGCACCACTGGGGATGCACTGCACTGAGTCCAGAGAGTGCACTGACACCACTGGGGATGCAATGCAGTGAGTCCAGAGAGTGCACTGGCACTTCTGGGGATGCAGTGCAGTGAGTGTAGAGAGTGCACTAGCACAACAGGGGATGCACTGCAGTGACTCCAGAAAGTGCACTGGCACCACTGGGGATGCACTGCAGTGAGTCCAGAGAGTGCACTGGCACCGCTGGTGATGCAGTGCAGTGAGTCCAGAGAGTACACTGGCACCAGTGGGGATGCACTGCAGTGAGTCCAGAGAGTGTACTGGCACCAGAGGGGATGCAGTGCAGTGAGTCCAGAGAGTGCACTGGCACCACTGGAGATGCACCCCGGTGAGTCCAGAGAGTGCACTGGCACCACTGGGGATGCAGTGCAGTGAGTGCAGAGTGTGCACTGGCACCACTGGGGATACAGTGCAGTGAGTCCAGAGATAGCACTGGCACCACTGGGGTTTTAGTGCAGTTAGTCCAGAGAGTGCACTGGCACCAATGGGGATGCAGTGCAGTGAGTCCAGAGAGTGCACTGGCACCACTGGGGATGCAGTGCAGTGAGTCCAGAGACTGCACTGGCACCACTGGGGTTTTAGTGCAGTTAGTCCAGAGAGTGCACTGGCACCACTGGGGATGCACTGCAGTGAGTCCAGAGAGTGTACTGGCACCACAGGGGATGAACTGCAGTGATTCCAGAGAGTGCACTGGCACCACTGGGGATGCACTGCAGTGAGTCCAGAGAGTGCACTGGCACCACTGGGGATGCAGTGCAGTGAGTCCAGAGACTGCACTGGCACCACTGGGGTTTTAGTGCAGTTAGTCCAGAGAGTGCACTGGCACCACTGGGGATGCACTGCAGTAAGACCAGAGAGTTCTCTGGCACCACTGGGGAAGCAGTTTAGTGAGTCCAGGTAGTGCACTGGCTCCAATGGGGATACACTGCAGTGAGTCCAGAGAGTGCACTGGCTCCACAGGGGATGCAGTGCAGTGAGTCCAGAGAGTGCACTGGCACCACAGGGGATGCAGCACAGTGAGTCCAGAGAGTGCTCTGGCACCACTGAGCTGCACTGCAGTGAGTCCAGAGATTGCACTGGCACCACTGTGGATGCACTGCAGTGAGTCCAGAGACTACACTGGCACCACTGGGGATGCAGTGCAGTGGGTCCAGAGAGTGCACTGGCACCACTGTTGATGCAGTGCAGTGAGTCCAGAGAGTGCACTGGCACCACTGGGGATGCACTGCAGTAAGTCCAGAGAGTGCACTGGCACCACTGGCGATGCAGTGCAGTGAGTCCAGAGAGCCACTGGCACCACTGGGGATGCAGTGCAGTGAGTCCAGAGACTGCACAGGCACCACTGGAGATGAAGTGCAGTGAGTCCACAGAGTGCACTGGCACCATTGGGGATGCAGTGCACTGAGTCCAGAGAGTGCACTGGCACCACTGGGGATGCAGTGCAGTGAGTCCTGAGATTGCAATGGCACTACTGGGGATGCACTGCAGTGAGTCCAGAGAGTGCACTGGCACCACTGGGGATGCAGTGCAGTGAGTCCAGAGAGTGCACTGGCACCAACTTTAGCTGCACTGCTGTGAGTCCTGAGATTGCACTGGCACCACTGGGCTTACTGTGCCTTTAGTCCAGAGACTACACTAGGACCAGTGGGGTTGCACTGCAGTGAGTCCAGAGATTCACTGGCACCACTGGGGATGCAGTGCAGTGAGTACAGAGAGTGTACTGGCACCACAGGGGATGCAGTGCAGTGAGTCCAGAGAGTGCACTGGCACCACTGGGGATGCACCCCGGTGAGTCCAGAGAGTGCACTGGCACCACTGGGGATGCAGTGCAGTGAGTCCAGAGACTGCACATGCACCACTGGGGATGAAGTGCAGTGAGTCCAGAGAGTGCACTGGCACCATTGGGGATGCAGTGCACTGAGTCCAGAGAGTGCACTCTCAGCACTGGGAATGCACTGCAGTGAGTCCAAAGAGTGCACTGGCACCACAGGGGATGCAGTGTAGTGAGACCAGAGAGTGCACTGGCACCACTAGGGATGCAGTGCAGTGAGTCCAGAGAGTGCACTGGCACCACTGGGGATACAGTGCAGTGAGTCCTGAGATTGCAATGGCACCACAGTGGATGCACTGCAGTGAGTCCAGAGAGTGCACTGGCTCCACTGGGGATGCACTGTAGTGAGTCCAGAGACTGCACAGGCACCACTGGGGATGCACTGCAGTGAGTCCAGAGAGTGCACTGGCTCCACAGGGGATGCAGCACAGTGAGTCCAGAGAGTGCTCTGGCACCACTGAGGTGCACTGCAGTGAGTCCAGAGATTGCACTGGCACCACTGGGGATGCACTGCAGTGAGTCCAGAGACTACACTGGCACCACTGGGGATGCAGAGCAGTGGGTCCAGAGAGTGCACTGGCACCACTGTTGATGCAGTGCAGTGAGTCCAGAGAGTGCACTGGCACCACTGGGGATGCACTGCAGTAAGTCCAGAGAGTGCACTGGCACCACTGGCGATGCAGTGCAGTGAGTCCAGAGAGCCACTGGCACCACTGGGGATGCAGTGCAGTGAGTCCAGAGACTGCACAGGCACCACTGGAGATGAAGTGCAGTGAGTCCACAGAGTGCACTGGCACCATTGGGGATGCAGTGCAGTGAGTCCAGAGAGTGCACTGGCACCACTGGGGATGCAGTGCAGTGAGTCCTGAGATTGCAATGGCACCACAGTGGATGCACTGCAGTGAGTCCAGAGAGTGCACTGGCACCACTGGGGATGCACTGCAGTGAGTCCAGAGAGTGCACTGGCACCACTGGGGATGCAGTGCAGTGAGTCCAGAGAGTGCACTGGCACCACTGGGGATGCACTGCAGTGAGTCCTGAGATTGCACTGGCACCACTGGGTTTACTGTGCCTTGAGTCCAGAGACTACACTAGCACCAGTGGGGTTGCACTGCAGTGAGTCCAGAGACGTCACTGGCACCACTGGGGATGCAGTGCAGTGAGTCCACAGAGTGCACTGGCACCACCGGAGATTCACTGCAGTGAGTCCAGAGAGTGCACTGACACCACTGGGAATGCACTGCAGTGAGTCCAGAGAGTGCACTGGCACCTCAGTGGCTGCACTGCAGTGAGTCCAGAGAGTGCACTGGCACCACTGGGGATGCACTGCAGTGAGTCCAGAGAGTGTACTGGCACCACAGGGGATGCAGTGCAGTGAGTCCAGAGAGTGCACTGGCACCACTGGGGATGCACCCCGGTGAGTCCAGAGAGTGCACTGGCACCACTGGGGATGCAGTGCAGTGAGTGCAGAGAGTGCACTGGCACCACTGGGTTTTTAGTACAGTGAGTCCAGAGAGTGCACTGGCACCAATAGAGATGCAGTGCTTTGAGTCCAGAGAGTGCCCTGGCACCACTGGGGATGCAGTGAGTCCAGACAGTGCTCTGGCACCACTGGGGATGCACTGCAGTGAGTCCAGAGAGTTCTCTGGCACCACTGGGGATGCAGTTTAGTGAGTCCAGAGAGTGCACCGGTTCCAATGGCGATACACTGCAGTGAGTCCAGACAGTGCACTGGCACCACTGGGGATGCACTGCAGTGAGTCCAGAGAGTGTACTGGCACCACAGGGAATGAACTGCAGTGATTCCAGAGAGTGCACTGGCAGCACTGGGGATGCACTGCAGTGAGTCCAGAGAGTGCACTGGCACCACTGGGGATGCACTGCAGTGAGTCCAGAGAGTGCCCTTGCACCACTGGGGATAAACTGCAGTGAGTCCAGAGAGTGCACTGGCACCACTGGGGATGCACTGCAGTGAATCCAGAGAGTGCACTGGCACCACTGGCGATGCAGTGCAGTGAGTCCAGAGAGCCACTGGCACCACTGGGGATGCAGTGCAGTGAGTCCAGAGACTGCACATGCACCACTGGGGATGAAGTGCAGTGAGTCCAGAGAGTGCACTGGCACCATTGGGGATGCAGTGCACTGAGTCCAGAGAGTGCACTCTCAGCACTGGGAATGCACTGCAGTGAGTCCAAAGAGTGCACTGGCACCACAGGGGATGCAGTGTAGTGAGACCAGAGAGTGCACTGGCACCACTGGGGATGCAGTGCAGTGAGTCCAGAGAGTGCACTGGCACCACTGGGGATGCACTGCAGTGAGTCCAGAGAGTGCACTGGCACCACTGGGGATGCAGTGCAGTGAGTCCAGAGAGTGCACTGGCACCACTGGGGATGCAGTGCAGTGAGTCCAGAGAGTGCACTGGCACCACTGGTGATGCAGTGCAGTGAGTGCAGAGAGTGCACTGGCACCACTGGGGATGCACTGCAGTGAGTCCAGAGAGTGCACTGGCACCACTGGGGATGCACTGCAGTGAGTCGAGAGAGTGCACTGGCTCCACTGGGGATGCACTGTAGTGAGTCCAGAGACTGCACAGGCACCACTGGGGATGCAGTGCAGTGAGTCCAGAGAGTGCACGGGCACCACTGGGGATGCAGTGCAGTGAGTACAGAGAGTGCACTGGCTCCACTGGGGATGCACTGCAGTGAGTCCAGAGAGTGCACTGGCACCACTGGGGATGCACTGCAGTGAATCCAGAGAGTGCACGGGTACCACTAGGGATGCAGTGCAGTTGAGTCCAGAGAGTGCACTGGCACCTTGGGGATGCAGTGCAGTGAGTCCAGAGAGTGCACTGGCACCACTGGGGATGCAGTGCAGTGAGTCCAGAGAGTGCACTGGCACCAGTGGGGGTGCACTGCAGTGAGTCCAGAGAGTGCACTGGCACCACTGGGGATGCACTGCAGTGAGTCCAGAGAGTGCACTGGCACCACTGGGAATGCAGTGCAGTTACTCAGAGAGTGCACTGGCACCACTGGGGATGCACTGCAATGAGTCCAGATAGTGCACTGGCACCACTGGGGATGCAGTGCAGTGAGTCCAGAGAGTGCACTGGCACCACTGGGGATGCAGCGCAGTGAGTCCAGAGAGTGCACTGGCACCACTGGGGATGCAGCGAAGTGAGTCCAGAGAGTGCACTGGCACCACTGGGGATGCAGTGCAGTGAGTCCAGAGAGTGCACTGGCACCACTGCGGATGCACTGCAGTGAGTCCAGAGAGTGCACTGGCACCACTGGGGATGCAGTGCAGTGAGTCCAGAGAGTGCACTGGCACCACTGGGGATGCAGTGCAGTGAGTGCAGAGAGTGCACTGGCACCACTGGGGATGCAGTGCAGTGAGTCCAGAGAGTGCACTGGCACCACTGGGGATGCAGTGCAGTGAGTCCAGAGAGTTCACTGGCACCACTGGGGATGCACCCCAGTGAGCCCAGAGATTGCACTGGCACCACTGGGGATGCACTGCAGTGAGTGCAGAGAGTGCACTTTTTACCACTGGGAATGCACTGGAGTGAGTCCAGAGAGTGCACTGGCACCACTGGGGATGCAATGCAGTGAGTCCAGAGAGTGCCCTGGCACCACTGGGCATGCATTGCAGTGAGTCCAGAGAGTGCCCTGGCACCACTGTTGATGCAATGCAGTGAGTCCAGAGAGTGCACTGGCACCACTGTGGATGCAGTGCAGTGAGTCCAGAGAGTGCACTGGCACCACTGGGGATGCACTGCAGTGATTCCAGAGAGTGCACTGCCACCACTGGGGATGCAGTGCAGTGAGTCCAGAGAGTGCACTGGCACCACTGGGGATGCACTGCAGTGAGTCCAGAGAGTGCACTGGCACCACTGGGGATGCACTGCAGTGAGTCCAGAGAGTGCACTGGCACCACTGGGGATGCAGTGCAGTGACTCCAGAGAGTGCAGAGGCACCACTGTTGATGCAGTGCTGTGACTCCAGAGAGTGCACTGGCACCACTGGGGATGCACTGCAGTGAGTCCAGAGAATGCACTGGCACCTCTGGGGATGCAGTGCAGTGAGTCCAGAGAGTGCACTGGCACCACTGGGGATGCACTGCAGTGAGTCCAGAGAGTGCACTGGCACCACTGTTGATGCAGCACAGTGAGTCCAGAGAGTGCACTGGCACCACTGGGGATGCACTGCAGTGAATCCAGAGAGTGCACTGGCACCACTGGCGATGCGGTGCAGTGAGTCCAGAGAGCCACTGGCACCACTGGGGATGCAGTGCAGTGAGTCCAGAGAGTGCACTGGCGCCACTGGGGATGCAGTGCAGTGAGTCCAGAGACTGCACTGGCACCAACTGGAGCTGCACTGCAGTGAGTCCTGAGATTGCACTGGCACCACTGGGGATGCACTACAGTGAGTCCAGAGACTACACTGGCACCACTGGGGATGCAGTGCAGTGAGTCCAGAGAGTGCACTGGCACCACTGGGGTGCAGTGCAGTGAGTCCAAAGAGTGCACTGGCACCAGTGGGGATGCAGTGCATGAGTGCAGAGAGTGCACTGGCTCCACTGGGGATGCAGTGCAGTGAGTCCAGAGAGTGGACTGGCACCAGTGGGGATGGAGTGCAGTGAGTCCAGAGAGTGCACTGGCACCACTGGGGATGCACTGCAGTGAGTCCAGAGAGTGCACTGGCTCCACTGGGGATGCACTGTAGTGAGTCCAGAGACTGCACAGGCACCACTGGGGATGCAGTGCAGTGAGTCCAGAGAGTGCAATGGAACCACTGGGGATGCAGTGCAGTGAGTGCAGAGAGTGCACTGGCACCACTGGGGATGCAATGCAGTGAGTCCAAAGAGTGCACTGGCGCCACTGGGGATGCACTGCAGTGAATCCAGAGAGTGCACGGGCACCACTGGGGATGCAGTGCAGTTGAGTCCAGAGAGTGCACTGGCACCTTGGGGATGCAGTGCAGTGAGTCCAGAGAGTGCACTGGCACCACTGGGGATGTAGTGCAGTGAGTCCAGAGAGTGCACAGGCACCACCGGGGATTCAGTGCAAGGAGTCCAGAGAGTGCAATGGCACCACTGGGAATGCACTGCAGTGAGTACAGAGAGTGCACTGGCACCTAAGGGGCTGCACTGCAGTGAGTCCAGAGAGTGCACTGGAACCACTGGGGCTTCACTGCAGTGAGTCCAGAGAGTGCACTGGCACCACTGGGGATGCACTGCAGTGAGTCCAGAGAGTGCACTGGCATCACTGGGATGCAGTGCAGTGAGTCCACAGAGTGCACTGGCACCTCAGGGGATACACTGCAGTGAGTCCTGAGAGTGCACTGGCACCACTGGGGATGCAGCACAGTGAGTCTAGAGAGTTCACTGGCACCACTGGGGATGCAGTGCAGTGAGTCCAGAGATTGCACTGGCACCACTGGGGATGCAGTGCAGTGAGTCCGGAGAGTGCACTGGCACCTAAGGGGATGCAATGCAGTCAGCCCAGAGAGTGCAATGGAACCACTGGGGATGCAGTGCAGTGAGTCCAGAGACTGCACTGGCACAACTGGGGTTTTAGTGCAGTTAGTCCAGAGAGTGCACTGGCACCAATGGGGATGCAGTGCAGTGAGTCCTGAGAGTGCCCTTGCACCACTGGGGATAAACTGCAGTGAGTCCAGACAGTGCACTGGCACCACTGGGGATGCACTGCAGTGAGACCAGAGAGTTCTCTGGCACCACTGGGGATGCAGTTTAGTGAGTCCAGAGAGTGCACCGGCTCCAATGGAGATACACTGCAGTGAGTCCAGAGAGTGCACTGGCACCACTGGGGATGCACTGCAGTGAGTCCAGAGAGTGCTCTGGCACCACTGAGCTGCACTGCAGTGAGTCCAGAGAGTGCACTGGCACCACTGGGGATGCAGTGCAGTGAGTCCAGAGAGTGCACTGGCACCACTGTTGATGCAGTGCAGTGAGTCCAGAGAGTTCACTGGCTCCACTGGTGATGCAGTGCAGTGAGTCCAGAGAGTGCACTGGAACCACTGGGGATGCAGTTCAGTGAGTCCTGAGAGTGCAATGGCACCACTGGGGATGCAGTGCAGTGAGTCCAGAGAGTGCACTTGCACCACTGGGGATGCAGTGCAGTGAGTCCAGAGAGTGCACTGGCACCACTGGGGATGCACCGCGGTGACTCCAGAGAGTGCACTGGCACAACCGGGGATTCACTGCAGTGAGTCCAGAGAGTGCACTGACACCACTGGGAATGCACTGCAGTGAGTAAAGAGAGTGCACTGGCACCTCAGGGGTTGCATTGCAGTAAGGCCAGAGAGTGCACCGGCACCACTGGGGATGCACTGCAGTGAGTCCAGAGAGTGCACTGGCACCACTGGGATGCACTGCAGTGAGTCCTGAGAGTGCAATGGCACCACAGGGGATACCCTGCACTAAGTCCAGAGAGTGCACTGGCACCACTGGGGATGCAGCACAGTAAGTCCAGAGAGTGAACTGTCACCACTGGGGACGCAGCGCAGTGACTACAGAGAGTGCACTGGCACCACTGGGGATGCACTGCAGTGAGTCTAGAGAGTGCACTGGCACCAGTGGGGATGCACTGCAGTGGGTCCAGAGAGTGCACAGGCACCACTGGGGATGCAGTGCAGTGAGTCCAGAGAGTGCACTGGCACCACTGGGGATGCACTGCAGTGAGTCCAGAGAGTGCACTGGCACCACTGGGGATGCAGTGCAGTGAGTCCAGAGAGTTCACTGGCACCACTGGTGATGCACTGCAGTGAGTCCAGAGAGTGCACTGTCAGCACTGTGGATGCAGTGCAGTGAGTCCAGAGAGTGCACTGGCACCACTGGGGATGCACTGCAGTGAGTCCAGAGAGTGCACTGGCACCACTGGGGATGCACTGCAGTGAGTCCAGAGAGTGCACTGGCACCACTGGGGATGCAGTGCAGTGAGTCCAGAGAGTTCACTGGCACCACTGGTGATGCACTGCAGTGAGTCCAGAGAGTGCACTGTCAGCACTGTGGATGCAGTGCAGTGAGTCCAGATAGTGCACTGGCACCAGTGGGGATGCAGTGCAGTGAGTCCAGAGAGTGCACTGGCACCACTGGAGATGCACTGCAGGGAGTCCTGAGAGTGCAATGGCACCACAGGTGATGCACTGCCGTGAGCCCACATAGTGCACTGGCACCACTGGGGCTGCAGCACAGTGAGCGCAGAGAGTGCACTGTCACCACTGGGTATGCAGTGCAGTGATTCCACAGAGTGCACTGGCACCACTGGGGATGCAGCACAGTGAGTCCTGAGAGTGCACTGTCACCACTGGGGATGCAGCGCAGTGAAAACAGAGAGTGCACTGGCACCACTGGGGATGCACTGCAGTGAGTCCAGAGAGTGCACTGGCACCAGTGGGGATGCACTGCAGTGGGTCCAGAGAGTGCACTGGCACCACTAGGGATGCAGTGCAGTGAGTCCAGAGACTGCACTGGCACCTCTGGGGATGCACTGCAGTGAGTCCAGAGAGTGCACTGGCACCACTGGGGAAGCAGTGCAGTAAGTCCAGAGAGTGCACTGGCACCACTGGTGATGCACTGCAGTGAGTCCAGAGAGTGCACTGGCACCACTGGGGATGCACTGCAGTGAGTGCAGAGAGTGCACTGGCTCCAATGGGGATGCAGTGCAGTGAGTCCAGAGAGTGCACTGGCTCCACTGGGGATGCAGTGCAGTGAGTCCAGAGAGTGCACTGGCACCACTGGAGATGCACTGCAGGGAGTCCTGAGAGTGCAATGGCACCACAGGTGATGCACTGCCGTGAGTCCAGAGAGTGCACTGGCACCACTGGGGATGCAGTGCAGTGAGTCCAGAGAGTGCACTGGCACCAACTGGAGCTGCACTGCTGTGAGTCCTGAGATTGCACTGGCACCACAGGGGTTACAGTGCAGTGAGTCCAGAGACTACACTGGCACCACTGGGGTTGCACTGCAGTGAGTCCAGACACTTCACAGGCACCAATGGGGATGCACTGCAGTGAGTCCAGAGAGTGCACTGGCACCAGTGGGGATGCACTGCAGTGGGTCCAGAGCGTGCACTGGCACCACTGGGGATGCAGTGCAGTGAGTCCAGAGAGTGCACTGGCACCACTGGGGATGCACTGCAGTGATTCCAGAGGGTGCACTGGCACCACTGGGGATGCAGTGCAGTGAGTCCAGAGAGTGCACTGGCACCACTGGTGATACACTGCAGTGAGTCCAGAGAGTGCACTGGCACCACTGGGGATGCAGTGCAGTGAGTCCAGAGAGTACACTGGCACCACTGGGGATGCACTGCAGTTAGTCCAGAGAATGCACTGGCACAAATGGGGATGCAGTGCAGTGACTCGAAAGAGTGCACTGGCACCACTGCGGATGCACTGCAGTGAGTCCGGAGAGTGCACTGGCACCAATGGTGATGCAGTGCAGTGAGTGCAGAGAGTGCACTGGCACCACTGGGGATGCACTGCAGTGAATCCAGAGAGTGCACTGGCACTACTGGGGATGCAGTGCAGTGAGTCCAGAGAGTGCACTGGCACCACTGGGGATGCACTGCAGTGAGTCCAGAGAGTGCACTGGAACCAATGGTGATGCAGTGCAGTGAGTCCAGAGAGTGCACTGGCACCACTGGGGATGCAGTGCAGTGAGTCCAGAGAGTGCACTGGCACCACTGGGGATACACTGCAGTGAGTCCAGAGAGTGCACTGGAACCAATGGTGATGCAGTGCAGTGAGTCCAGAGAGTGCACTGGCACCACTGGGGCTGCAGCACAGTGAGCGCAGAGAGTGCACTGGCACCACTGGGTATGCAGTGCAGTGATTCCACAGAGTGCACTGGCACCACTGGGGATGCAGCACAGTGAGTCCAGAGAGTGCACTGTCACCACTGGGGATGCAGCGCAGTGAATACAGAGAGTGCACTGGCACCACTGGGGATGCACTGCAGTGAGTCCAGAGAGTGCACTGGCACCACTGGGGATGCAGTGCAGTGAGTCCAGAGATTGCACTGGCACCACTGTGGATGCAGTGCAGTGAGTCCAGAGAGTGCACTGGCACCACTGGGGATGCAGTGCAGTGAGTCCGGAGAGTGCACTGGCACCACTGGGGATGCAGTGCAGTGAGTCCAGAGAGTGCCCTTGCACCACTGGGATGCAGTGCAGTGAGTCCACAGAGTGCACTGGCACCACAGGGGATACACTGCAGTGAGTCCAGAGAGTGCACTGGCACCAGTGGGGATGCAGCACAGTGAGTCCAGAGAGTGAACTGTCACCACTGGGGACGCAGCGCAGTGACTACAGAGAGTGCACTGGCACCACGGGGGATGCACTGCAGTGAGTCCAGAGAGTGAACTGGCACCACTGGGGATGCACTGCAGTGGGTCCAGAGCATGCACTGGCACCACTGGGGATGCAGTGCAGTGAGTCCAGAGACTGCACTGGCACCACTGGGGATGCACTGCAGTGAGTCCAGAGAGTGCACTGGCTCCACTGGGGATGCAGTGCAGTGAGTCCAGAGAGTGCACTGGCTCCACTGGGGATGCAGTGCAGTGAGTCCAGAGAGTGCACTGGCACCAAAGGGGATGCACTGCAGGGAGTCCTGAGAGTGCAATGGCACCACAGGTGATGCACTGCCGTGAGTCCAGAGAGTGCACTGGCACCACTGGGGATGCAGTGCAGTGAGTCCAGAGAGTGCACTGGCACCAACTGGAGCTGCACTGCTGTGAGTCCTGAGATTGCACTGGCACCACAGGGGTTACAGTGCAGTGAGTCCAGAGACTACACTGGCACCACTGGGGTTGCACTGCAGTGAGTCCAGACACTTCACAGGCACCAATGGGGATGCACTGCAGTGAGTCCAGAGAGTGCACTGGCACCAGTGGGGATGCACTGCAGTGGGTCCAGAGAGTGCACTGGCACCACTGGGGATGCACTGCAGTGAGTCCAGAGAGTGCACTGGCACCACTGGGGATGCACTGCAGTGATTCCAGAGGGTGCACTGGCACCACTGGGGATGCAGTGCAGTGAGTCCAGAGAGTGCACTGGCACCACTGGTGATACACTGCAGTGAGTCCACAGAGTGCACTGGCACCACTGGGGATGCACTGCAGTGAGTCCAGAGAGTGCACTGGCACTACTGGGGATGCAGTGCAGTGAGTCCAGAGAGTGCACTGGCACCACTGGGGATGCAGTGCAGTGAGTCCAGAGAGTGCACTGGCACCATTGGGGATGCACTGCAGTGAGTCCAGTGAGTGCACTGGAACCAATGGTGATGCAGTGCAGTGAGTCCAGAGAGTGCACTGGCACCACTGGGGATGCAGTGCAGTGAGTCCAGAGAGTGCACTGGCATTACTGGGGATGCAGTGCAGTGACTCCAGAGAGTGCACTGGCACCACTGCGGATGCACTGCAGTGAGTCCAGAGAGTGCACTGGCACCACTGGGGATGCACTGCAGTGAGTCCAGAGAGTGCACTGGCACCACTGGGGATGCACCCCGGTGAGTCCAGAGAGTGCACTGGATCCACTGGGGATGCACTGCAGTGAGTCCAGATAGTTCTCTGGCACCACAGGGGATGCAGTTCAGTGAGTCCAGAGAGTGCACCGGCTCCAATGGGGATGCAGTGCAGTGAGTCCAGAGAGTGCACTGGCACCACTGGGGATAAACTGCAGTGAGTCCAGACAGTGCACTGGCACCACTGGGGATGCAGTTCAGTGAGTCCAGAGAGTGAACTGGCACCACTGGGGATGTAGTGCAGTGAGTCCAGAGAGTGCACAGGCACCACCGGGGATTCAGTGCAAGGAGTCCAGAGAGTGCACTGGCACCACTGGGAATGCACTGCAGTGAGTACAGAGAGTGCACTGGCACCTAAGGGGCTGCACTGCAGTGAGTCCAGAGAGTGCACTGGAATCACTGGGGCTTCACTGCAGTGAGAACAGAGAGTGCACTGGCACCACTGGGGATGCACTGCAGTGCGTCCAGAGAGTGCACTGGCATCACTGGGATGCAGTGCAGTGAGTCCACAGAGTGCACTGGCACCTCAGGGGATACACTGCAGTGAGTCCTGAGAGTGCACTGGCACCACTGGGGATGCAGCACAGTGAGTCTAGAGAGTTCACTGGCACCACTGGGGATGCAGTGCAGTGAGTCCAGAGATTGCACTGGCACCACTGGGGATGCAGTGCAGTGAGTCCGGAGAGTGCACTGGCACCTAAGGGGATGCAATGCAGTCAGCGCAGAGAGTGCAATGGAACCACTGGGGATGCAGTGCAGTGAGTCCAGAGACTGCACTGGCACAACTGGGGTTTTAGTGCAGTTAGTCCAGAGAGTGCACTGGCACCAATGGGGATGCAGTGCAGTGAGTCCTGAGAGTGCCCTTGCACAACTGGGGATAAACTGCAGTGAGTCCAGACAGTGCACTGGCACCACTGGGGATGCACTGCAGTGAGACCAGAGAGTTCTCTGGCACCACTGGGGATGCAGTTTAGTGAGTCCAGAGAGTGCACCGGCTCCAATGGAGATACACTGCAGTGAGTCCAGAGATTGCACTGGCACCACTGGGGATGCACTGCAGTGAGTCCAGAGAGTGCACTGGCACCACTGTTGATGCAGTGCAGTGAGTCCAGAGAGTTCACTGGCTCCACTGGTGATGCACTGCAGTGAGTCCAGAGAGTGCACTGGCACCACTGGGGATGCAGTGCAGTGAGTCCTGAGAGTGCAATGGCACCACTGGGGATGCAGTGCAGTGAGTCCAGAGAGTGCACTTGCACCACTGGGGATGCAGTGCAGTGAGTCCAGAGAGTGCACTGGCACCACAGGGGATGCACCGCGGTGACTCCAGAGAGTGCACTGGCACAACCGGGGATTCACTGCAGTGAGTCCAGAGAGTGCACTGACACCACTGGGAATGCACTGCAGTGAGTAAAGAGAGTGCACTGGCACCTCAGGGGTTGCATTGCAGTGAGTCCAGAGAGTGCACCGGCACCACTGGGGATGCACTGCAGTGAGTCCAGAGAGTGCACTGGCACCACTGGGATGCACTGCAGTGAGTCCTGAGAGTGCAATGGCACCACAGGGGATACCCTGCACTAAGTCCAGAGAGTGAACTGTCACCACTGGGGACGCAGCACAGTGACTACAGAGAGTGCACTGGCACCACTGGGGATGCACTGCAGTGAGTCTAGAGAGTGCACTGGCACCAGTGGGGATGCACTGCAGTGGGTCCAGAGAGTGCACAGGCACCACTGGGAATGCAGTGCAGTGAGTCCAGAGAGTGCACTGGCACCACTGGGGATGCACTGCAGTGAGTCCAGAGAGTGCACTGGCACCACTGGGGATGCAGTGCAGTGAGTCCAGAGAGTTCACTGGCACCACTGGTGATGCACTGCAGTGAGTCCAGAGAGTGCACTGTCAGCACTGTGGATGCAGTGCAGTGAGTCCAGAGAGTGCACTGGCACCACTGGGGATGCACTGCAGTGAGTCCAGAGAGTGCACTGGCTCCACTGGGGATGCACTGCACTGAGTCCAGAGAGTGCACTGGCACCACTGGAATGCAAAGAAGTGAGTCCAGAGAGTGCAATGGAACCACTGGGGATGCAGTGCAGTGAGTCCAGAGAGTGCACTGGCACTTCTGGGGATGCAGTGCAGAGAGTGCAGAGAGTGCACTAGCACTACAGGGGATGCACTGCAGTGACGCCAGAAAGTGCACTGGCACCACTGGGGATGCACTGCAGTGAGTCCAGAGAGTGCACTGGCACCACTGGTGATGCAATGCAGTGAGTCCAGAGAGTACACAGGCACCACTGGGGATGCACTGCAGTGAGTCCAGAGAGTGTACTGGCACCACAGGGGATGCACTGCAGTGAGTCCAGAGAGTGCACTGGCACCACTGGGGATGCAGTGCTGTTGAGTCCAGAGAGTGCACTGGCACCACTTGGGCTGCACTGCAGTGAGTCCAGAGAGTGCACTGGCACCACTGGGGTGCAGTGCAGTGAGTCCAGAGAGTGCACTGGCACCACTGGGGATGCACTGCAGTGAGTCCAGAGAGTGCACTGGCACCACTGGGGATGCAGTGCAGTGAGTCCAGAGAGTGCACTGGCACCACTGGGGATGCACCACGGTGACTCCAGAGAGTGCACTGGCACCAGTGGGGAAGCACTGCAGTGAGTCCAGAGAGTGCACTGGCACCACTGGGGATGCACTGCACTGAGTCCAGAGAGTGCACTGACACCACTGGGGATGCAATGCAGTGAGTCCAGAGAGTGCACTGGCACTTCTGGGGATGCAGTGCAGTGAGTGTAGAGAGTGCACTAGCACAACAGGGGATGCACTGCAGTGACTCCAGAAAGTGCACTGGCACCACTGGGGATGCACTGCAGTGAGTCCAGAGAGTGCACTGGCACCGCTGGTGATGCAGTGCAGTGAGTCCAGAGAGTACACTGGCACCAGTGGGGATGCACTGCAGTGAGTCCAGAGAGTGTACTGGCACCACAGGGGATGCAGTGCAGTGAGTCCAGAGAGTGCACTGGCACCACTGGAGATGCACCCCGGTGAGTCCAGAGAGTGCACTGGCACCACTGGGGATGCAGTGCAGTGAGTGCAGAGTGTGCACTGGCACCACTGGGGATACAGTGCAGTGAGTCCAGAGATAGCACTGGCACCACTGGGGTTTTAGTGCAGTTAGTCCAGAGAGTGCACTGGCACCAATGGGGATGCAGTGCAGTGAGTCCAGAGAGTGCACTGGCACCACTGGGGATGCAGTGCAGTGAGTCCAGAGACTGCACTGGCACCACTGGGGTTTTAGTGCAGTTAGTCCAGAGAGTGCACTGGCACCACTGGGGATGCACTGCAGTGAGTCCAGAGAGTGTACTGGCACCACAGGGGATGAACTGCAGTGATTCCAGAGAGTGCACTGGCACCACTGGGGATGCACTGCAGTGAGTCCAGAGAGTGCACTGGCACCACTGGGGATGCAGTGCAGTGAGTCCAGAGACTGCACTGGCACCACTGGGGTTTTAGTGCAGTTAGTCCAGAGAGTGCACTGGCACCACTGGGGATGCACTGCAGTAAGACCAGAGAGTTCTCTGGCACCACTGGGGAAGCAGTTTAGTGAGTCCAGGTAGTGCACTGGCTCCAATGGGGATACACTGCAGTGAGTCCAGAGAGTGCACTGGCTCCACAGGGGATGCAGTGCAGTGAGTCCAGAGAGTGCACTGGCACCACAGGGGATGCAGCACAGTGAGTCCAGAGAGTGCTCTGGCACCACTGAGCTGCACTGCAGTGAGTCCAGAGATTGCACTGGCACCACTGTGGATGCACTGCAGTGAGTCCAGAGACTACACTGGCACCACTGGGGATGCAGTGCAGTGGGTCCAGAGAGTGCACTGGCACCACTGTTGATGCAGTGCAGTGAGTCCAGAGAGTGCACTGGCACCACTGGGGATGCACTGCAGTAAGTCCAGAGAGTGCACTGGCACCACTGGCGATGCAGTGCAGTGAGTCCAGAGAGCCACTGGCACCACTGGGGATGCAGTGCAGTGAGTCCAGAGACTGCACAGGCACCACTGGAGATGAAGTGCAGTGAGTCCACAGAGTGCACTGGCACCATTGGGGATGCAGTGCACTGAGTCCAGAGAGTGCACTGGCACCACTGGGGATGCAGTGCAGTGAGTCCTGAGATTGCAATGGCACTACTGGGGATGCACTGCAGTGAGTCCAGAGAGTGCACTGGCACCACTGGGGATGCAGTGCAGTGAGTCCAGAGAGTGCACTGGCACCAACTTTAGCTGCACTGCTGTGAGTCCTGAGATTGCACTGGCACCACTGGGCTTACTGTGCCTTTAGTCCAGAGACTACACTAGGACCAGTGGGGTTGCACTGCAGTGAGTCCAGAGATTCACTGGCACCACTGGGGATGCAGTGCAGTGAGTACAGAGAGTGTACTGGCACCACAGGGGATGCAGTGCAGTGAGTCCAGAGAGTGCACTGGCACCACTGGGGATGCACCCCGGTGAGTCCAGAGAGTGCACTGGCACCACTGGGGATGCAGTGCAGTGAGTCCAGAGACTGCACATGCACCACTGGGGATGAAGTGCAGTGAGTCCAGAGAGTGCACTGGCACCATTGGGGATGCAGTGCACTGAGTCCAGAGAGTGCACTCTCAGCACTGGGAATGCACTGCAGTGAGTCCAAAGAGTGCACTGGCACCACAGGGGATGCAGTGTAGTGAGACCAGAGAGTGCACTGGCACCACTAGGGATGCAGTGCAGTGAGTCCAGAGAGTGCACTGGCACCACTGGGGATGCAGTGCAGTGAGTCCTGAGATTGCAATGGCACCACAGTGGATGCACTGCAGTGAGTCCAGAGAGTGCACTGGCTCCACTGGGGATGCACTGTAGTGAGTCCAGAGACTGCACAGGCACCACTGGGGATGCACTGCAGTGAGTCCAGAGAGTGCACTGGCTCCACAGGGGATGCTGTGCAGTGAGTCCAGAGAGTGCACTGGCACCACAGGGGATGCAGCACAGTGAGTCCAGAGAGTGCTCTGGCACCACTGAGGTGCACTGCAGTGAGTCCAGAGATTGCACTGGCACCACTGGGGATGCACTGCAGTGAGTCCAGAGACTACACTGGCACCACTGGGGATGCAGAGCAGTGGGTCCAGAGAGTGCACTGGCACCACTGTTGATGCAGTGCAGTGAGTCCAGAGAGTGCACTGGCACCACTGGGGATGCACTGCAGTAAGTCCAGAGAGTGCACTGGCACCACTGGCGATGCAGTGCAGTGAGTCCAGAGAGCCACTGGCACCACTGGGGATGCAGTGCAGTGAGTCCAGAGACTGCACAGGCACCACTGGAGATGAAGTGCAGTGAGTCCACAGAGTGCACTGGCACCATTGGGGATGCAGTGCAGTGAGTCCAGAGAGTGCACTGGCACCACTGGGGATGCAGTGCAGTGAGTCCTGAGATTGCAATGGCACCACAGTGGATGCACTGCAGTGAGTCCAGAGAGTGCACTGGCACCACTGGGGATGCACTGCAGTGAGTCCAGAGAGTGCACTGGCACCACTGGGGATGCAGTGCAGTGAGTCCAGAGAGTGCACTGGCACCAACTTTAGCTGCACTGCAGTGAGTCCTGAGATTGCACTGGCACCACTGGGTTTACTGTGCCTTGAGTCCAGAGACTACACTAGCACCAGTGGGGTTGCACTGCAGTGAGTCCAGAGACTTCACTGGCACCACTGGGGATGCAGTGCAGTGAGTCCACAGAGTGCACTGGCACCACCGGAGATTCACTGCAGTGAGTCCAGAGAGTGCACTGACACCACTGGGAATGCACTGCAGTGAGTCCAGAGAGTGCACTGGCACCTCAGTGGCTGCACTGCAGTGAGTCCAGAGAGTGCACTGGCACCACTGGGGATGCACTGCAGTGAGTCCAGAGAGTGTACTGGCACCACAGGGGATGCAGTGCAGTGAGTCCAGAGAGTGCACTGGCACCACTGGGGATGCACCCCGGTGAGTCCAGAGAGTGCACTGGCACCACTGGGGATGCAGTGCAGTGAGTGCAGAGAGTGCACTGGCACCACTGGGTTTTTAGTACAGTGAGTCCAGAGAGTGCACTGGCACCAATAGAGATGCAGTGCTTTGAGTCCAGAGAGTGCCCTGGCACCACTGGGGATGCAGTGAGTCCAGACAGTGCTCTGGCACCACTGGGGATGCACTGCAGTGAGTCCAGAGAGTTCTCTGGCACCACTGGGGATGCAGTTTAGTGAGTCCAGAGAGTGCACCGGTTCCAATGGCGATACACTGCAGTGAGTCCAGACAGTGCACTGGCACCACTGGGGATGCACTGCAGTGAGTCCAGAGAGTGTACTGGCACCACAGGGAATGAACTGCAGTGATTCCAGAGAGTGCACTGGCAGCACTGGGGATGCACTGCAGTGAGTCCAGAGAGTGCACTGGCACCACTGGGGATGCACTGCAGTGAGTCCAGAGAGTGCCCTTGCACCACTGGGGATAAACTGCAGTGAGTCCAGAGAGTGCACTGGCACCACTGGGGATGCACTGCAGTGAGACCAGAGAGTTCTCTGGCACCACTGGGGAAGCAGTTTAGTGAGTCCAGAGAGTGCACCGGCTCCAATGAGGATACACTGCAGTGAGTCCAGAGAGTGCACTGGCTCCACAGGGGATGCAGTGCAGTGAGTCCAGAGAGTGCACTGGCACCACAGGGGATGCAGCACAGTGAGTCCAGAGAGTGCTCTGGCACCACTGAGCTGCACTGCAGTGAGTCCAGAGATTGCACTGGCACCACTGGGGATGCACTGCAGTGAGTCCAGAGACTACACTGGCACCACTGTTGATGCAGTGCAGTGAGTCCAGAGAGTGCACTGGCACCACTGGGGATGCACTGCAGTGAATCCAGAGAGTGCACTGGCACCACTGGCGATGCAGTGCAGTGAGTCCAGAGAGCCACTGGCACCACTGGGGATGCAGTGCAGTGAGTCCAGAGACTGCACATGCACCACTGGGGATGAAGTGCAGTGAGTCCAGAGAGTGCACTGGCACCATTGGGGATGCAGTGCACTGAGTCCAGAGAGTGCACTCTCAGCACTGGGAATGCACTGCAGTGAGTCCAAAGAGTGCACTGGCACCACAGGGGATGCAGTGTAGTGAGACCAGAGAGTGCACTGGCACCACTGGGGATGCAGTGCAGTGAGTCCAGAGAGTGCACTGGCACCACTGGGGATGCACTGCAGTGAGTCCAGAGAGTGCACTGGCACCACTGGGGATGCAGTGCAGTGAGTCCAGAGAGTGCACTGGCACCACTGGGGATGCAGTGCAGTGAGTCCAGAGAGTGCACTGGCACCACTGGTGATGCAGTGCAGTGAGTGCAGAGAGTGCACTGGCACCACTGGGGATGCACTGCAGTGAGTCCAGAGAGTGCACTGGCACCACTGGGGATGCACTGCAGTGAGTCGAGAGAGTGCACTGGCTCCACTGGGGATGCACTGTAGTGAGTCCAGAGACTGCACAGGCACCACTGGGGATGCAGTGCAGTGAGTCCAGAGAGTGCACGGGCACCACTGGGGATGCAGTGCAGTGAGTACAGAGAGTGCACTGGCTCCACTGGGGATGCACTGCAGTGAGTCCAGAGAGTGCACTGGCACCACTGGGGATGCACTGCAGTGAATCCAGAGAGTGCACGGGTACCACTGGGGATGCAGTGCAGTTGAGTCCAGAGAGTGCACTGGCACCTTGGGGATGCAGTGCAGTGAGTCCAGAGAGTGCACTGGCACCACTGGGGATGCAGTGCAGTGAGTCCAGAGAGTGCACTGGCACCAGTGGGGGTGCACTGCAGTGAGTCCAGAGAGTGCACTGGCACCACTGGGGATGCACTGCAGTGAGTCCAGAGAGTGCACTGGCACCACTGGGAATGCAGTGCAGTTACTCAGAGAGTGCACTGGCACCACTGGGGATGCACTGCAATGAGTCCAGATAGTGCACTGGCACCACTGGGGATGCAGTGCAGTGAGTCCAGAGAGTGCACTGGCACCACTGGGGATGCAGCGCAGTGAGTCCAGAGAGTGCACTGGCACCACTGGGGATGCAGCGAAGTGAGTCCAGAGAGTGCACTGGCACCACTGGGGATGCAGTGCAGTGAGTCCAGAGAGTGCACTGGCACCACTGCGGATGCACTGCAGTGAGTCCAGAGAGTGCACTGGCACCACTGGGGATGCAGTGCAGTGAGTCCAGAGAGTGCACTGGCACCACTGGGGATGCAGTGCAGTGAGTGCAGAGAGTGCACTGGCACCACTGGGGATGCAGTGCAGTGAGTCCAGAGAGTGCACTGGCACCACTGGGGATGCAGTGCAGTGAGTCCAGAGAGTTCACTGGCACCACTGGGGATGCACCCCAGTGAGCCCAGAGATTGCACTGGCACCACTGGGGATGCACTGCAGTGAGTGCAGAGAGTGCACTTTTTACCACTGGGAATGCACTGGAGTGAGTCCAGAGAGTGCACTGGCACCACTGGGGATGCAATGCAGTGAGTCCAGAGAGTGCCCTGGCACCACTGGGCATGCATTGCAGTGAGTCCAGAGAGTGCCCTGGCACCACTGTTGATGCAATGCAGTGAGTCCAGAGAGTGCACTGGCACCACTGTGGATGCAGTGCAGTGAGTCCAGAGAGTGCACTGGCACCACTGGGGATGCACTGCAGTGATTCCAGAGAGTGCACTGCCACCACTGGGGATGCAGTGCAGTGAGTCCAGAGAGTGCACTGGCACCACTGGGGATGCACTGCAGTGAGTCCAGAGAGTGCACTGGCACCACTGGGGATGCACTGCAGTGAGTCCAGAGAGTGCACTGGCACCACTGGGGATGCAGTGCAGTGACTCCAGAGAGTGCAGAGGCACCACTGTTGATGCAGTGCTGTGACTCCAGAGAGTGCACTGGCACCACTGGGGATGCACTGCAGTGAGTCCAGAGAATGCACTGGCACCTCTGGGGATGCAGTGCAGTGAGTCCAGAGAGTGCACTGGCACCACTGGGGATGCACTGCAGTGAGTCCAGAGAGTGCACTGGCACCACTGTTGATGCAGCACAGTGAGTCCAGAGAGTGCACTGGCACCACTGGGGATGCACTGCAGTGAATCCAGAGAGTGCACTGGCACCACTGGCGATGCGGTGCAGTGAGTCCAGAGAGCCACTGGCACCACTGGGGATGCAGTGCAGTGAGTCCAGAGAGTGCACTGGCGCCACTGGGGATGCAGTGCAGTGAGTCCAGAGACTGCACTGGCACCAACTGGAGCTGCACTGCAGTGAGTCCTGAGATTGCACTGGCACCACTGGGGATGCACTACAGTGAGTCCAGAGACTACACTGGCACCACTGGGGATGCAGTGCAGTGAGTCCAGAGAGTGCACTGGCACCACTGGGGTGCAGTGCAGTGAGTCCAAAGAGTGCACTGGCACCAGTGGGGATGCAGTGCATGAGTGCAGAGAGTGCACTGGCTCCACTGGGGATGCAGTGCAGTGAGTCCAGAGAGTGGACTGGCACCAGTGGGGATGGAGTGCAGTGAGTCCAGAGAGTGCACTGGCACCACTGGGGATGCACTGCAGTGAGTCCAGAGAGTGCACTGGCTCCACTGGGGATGCACTGTAGTGAGTCCAGAGACTGCACAGGCACCACTGGGGATGCAGTGCAGTGAGTCCAGAGAGTGCAATGGAACCACTGGGGATGCAGTGCAGTGAGTGCAGAGAGTGCACTGGCACCACTGGGGATGCAATGCAGTGAGTCCAAAGAGTGCACTGGCGCCACTGGGGATGCACTGCAGTGAATCCAGAGAGTGCACGGGCACCACTGGGGATGCAGTGCAGTTGAGTCCAGAGAGTGCACTGGCACCTTGGGGATGCAGTGCAGTGAGTCCAGAGAGTGCACTGGCACCACTGGGGATGCAGTGCAGTGAGTCCAGAGAGTGCAGTGGCACCACTGGGGATGCAGTGCAGTGAGTCCAGAGAGTGCACTGGCACCACTGGGGTTGCAGTGCAGTGAGTCCAGAGAGTGCACTGGCACCACTGGGGATGCACTGCAGTGAGTCCAGAGAGTACACTGGCACCACTGGGAATGCAGTGCAGTGACTCAGAGAGTGCACTGGCACCACTGGGGATGCACTGCAATGAGTCCAGATAGTGCACTGGCACCACTGGGGATGCAGTGCAGTGAGTCCAGAGAGTGCACTGGCACCACTGGGGATGCAGCGCAGTGAGTCCAGAGAGTGCACTGGCACCACTGGGGATGCAGCGTAGTGAGTCCAGAGAGTGCACTGGCACCACTGGGGATGCAGTGCAGTGAGTCCAGAGAGTGCACTGGCACCACTGGGGATGCAGTGCAGTGAGTCCAGAGCGTGCACTGGCACCACTGGGGATGCAGTGCAGTGAGTGCAGAGAGTGCACTGGCACCACTGGGGATGCAGTGTAGTGAGTGCAGAGAGTGCACTGGCACCACTGGGGATGCACTGCAGTGAGTCCAGAGAGTGCACTGGCACCACTGGGGATGCAGTGCAGTGAGTCCAGAGAGTTCACTGGCACCACTGGGGATGCACTGCAGTGAGTGCAGGGAGTGCACTGGCACCACTGGGGATGCACTGGAGTGAGTCCAGAGAGTGCACTGGCACCACTGGGGATGCAATGCAGTGAGTCCAGAGAGTGCCCTGGCACCACTGGGCATGCAGTGCAGTGAGTCCAGAGAGTGCACTGGCACCACTGGGGATGCACTGCAGTGAGTCCAGAGAGTGCACTGGCACCACTGGGGATGCAGTGCAGTGAGTCCAGAGAGTGCACTGGCACCACTCGGGATGCACTGCAGTGAGTCCAGAGAGTGCACTGGCACCAGTGGGGATGCACTGCAGTGACTCTAGAGAGTGCACTGGCACCACTGGGGATGCAGTGCAGTGACTCCAGAGAGTGCAGAGGCACCACTGGGGATGCAGTGCTTTGACTCCAGAGAGTGCACTGGCACCACTGGGGATGCACTGCAGTGAGTCCAGAGAGTGCACTGGCACCACTGGGGATGCAGTGCAGTGAGTCCAGAGAGTGCACTGGCACCACTGGGGATGCACTGCAGTGAGTCCAGAGAGTGCACTGGCACCACTGCGGATGCACTGCAGTGACTCGAAAGAGAGCACTGGCACCACTGCCGATGCACTGCAGTGAGTCCGGAGAGTGCCCTGGCACCAATGGTGATGCAGTGCAGTGAGTCCAGATAGTGCAGTGGCACCACTGGGGATGCAGTGCAGTGAGTCCAGAGAGTGCACTGGCACCACTGGGGATGCACTGCAGTGAGTCCAGAGAGTGCACTGGCACCACTGGGGATGCACTGCAGTGAGTCCAGAGAGTGCCCTGGCACCACTGGGGATGAAGTGCAGTGTGTCCAGGGAGTGCACTGGCACCACTGGGGATGCAATGCAGTGAGTCCAGAGAGTGCACTGGCACCACTGGGGATGCACTGCACTGAGTCCAGAGAGTGCACTGGCACCACTGGAGATGGACTGCAGTGATTCCGGAGAGTGCACTGGCACCACTGGGGATGCAGTGCAGTGAGTGCAGAGAGTGCACTGGCACCACTGGGGATGCAGTGCAGTGAGTCCAGAGAGTGCACTGGCACCACTGGGGATGCAGTCCAGTGACTCCAGAGAGTGCCCTGGCACCACTGTTGATGCAGTGCAGTGAGTGCAGAGAGTGCACTGGCACCACTGGGGATGCAGTGCAGTGAGTCCAGAGAGTGCACTGGCACCACTGGGGATGCAGTGCAGTGAGTCCAGAGAGTGCACTGGCACCACTGTGGATGCACTGCAGTGAGTCCAGAGAGTGCACTGGCACCACTGGGGATGCACTGCAGTGACTCGAAAAAGTGCACTGGCACCACTGCGGATGCACTGCAGTGAGTCCGGAGAGTGCCCTGGCACCAATGGTGATGCAGTGCAGTGAGTCCAGAGAGTGCAGTGGCACCACTGGTGATGCAGTGCAGTGAGTCCAGAGAGTGCACTGGCACCACTGGGGATGCAATGCAGTGAGTCCAGAGAGTGCACTGGCACCACTGGGGATGCAGTGCAGTGACTCCAGAGAGTGCAGAGGCACCACTGTTGATGCAGTGCTGTGACTCCAGAGAGTGCACTGGCACCACTGGGGATGCAGTGCAGTGAGTCCAGAGAGTGCACTGGCACCACTGGGATGCAGTGCACTGAGTCCAGAGAGTGCACTGGCACCACTGGGGATGCAGTGCACTGAGTCCAGAGAGTGCACTGTCAGCAATGGGGATGCAGTGCAGTGAGTCCAGAGAGTGCACTGGCACCACTGGGGATGCAGTGCAGTGAGTCCAGAGAGTGCTCTGGCACCACTGGGGATAAACTGCAGTGAGTCCTGATATTGCAATGGCACCGCTGGTGATGCACTGCAGTGAGTCCAGAGAGTGCACTGGCACCACTGGGGATGCAGTGCAGTGAGTCCAGAGAGTGCACTGGCACCACTGGGGATGCACTGCAGTGAGTCCAGAGAGTGCACTGGCACCTAAGGGTCTGCACTGCAGTGAGTCCAGAGAGTGCTCTGGCACCTCTGGGGATGCAGTGCAGTGAGTCCAGAGAGTGCACTGGCACCACTGGGGATGCACTGCAGTGAGTCCAGAGAGTGCTCTGGCACCTCTGGGGATGCAGTTCAGTGAGTCCAGAGAGTGCACTGGCACCACTGGGGATGCACTGCAGTAGGTCCCGAGAGTGCACTGGCACCACTGGGGATGCAGTGCAGTGAGTCCAGAGACTGCACTGGCACCAACTGGAGCTGCACTGCAGTGAGTCCTGAGATTGCTCTGGCACCACTGGGGATGGACTGCAGTGAGTCCAGAGAGTACACTGGCACCACTGGGGATGCAGTGCAGTTAGTCCAGAGAGTGCACTGGCACCACTGTTCATGCAGTGCAGTGAGTCCAAAGAGTGCACTGGCACCACTGGGGATGCACTGCAGTGAGTCCAGAGAGTGGACTGGAACCAGTGGGAATGGAGTGCAGTGAGTCCAGAGAGTGCACTGGCACCACTGGGGATGCAGTGCAGTGAGTCCAGAGAGTGCACTGGCACCACTGGGGATGCACTGCAGTGAGTCCAGAGAGTGCACTGGCACCACTGGGATGCAGTGCACTGAGTCCAGAGAGTGCACTGGCACCACTGGGGATGCAGTGCACTGAGTCCAGAGAGTGCACTGTCAGCAATGGGGATGCACTGCAGTGAGTCCAGAGAGTGCACTGGCACCACTGGGGATGCAGTGCAGTGAGTCCTGATATTGCAATGGCACCGCTGGTGATGCACTGCAGTGAGTCCAGAGAGTGCACTGGCACCACTGGGGATGCAGTGCAGTGAGTCCAGAGAGTGCACTGGCACCACTGGGGATGCACTGCAGTGAGTCCAGAGAGTGCACTGGCACCTAAGGGTCTGCACTGCAGTGAGTCCAGAGAGTGCACTGGCACCACTGGGGCTGCATGCAGTGAGTCCAGAGAGTGCACTGGCACCACTGGGGATGCAGTGCAGTGAGTCCACAGAGTGCACTGGCACCACAGGGCATACACTGCAGTGAGTCCAGAGAGTGCACTTCCACGACTGGGGATGCAGCGCAGTGAATACAGAGAGTGCACTGGCACCACTGGGGATGCACTGCAGTGAGTTCAGAGAGTGCACTGGCACCAGTGGGGATGCACTGCAGTGGGTCCAGAGAGTGCACTGGCACCACTGGGGATGTAGTGCAGTGAGTCCAGAGAGTGCACTGGCACCACTGGGGATGCAGTGCAGTGAGTCCAGAGATTGCACTGGCACCACTGGGGATGCAGTGCAGTGAGTCCAGAGATTGCACTGGCACCACTGGGGTGCAGTGCAGTGCGTCCAGAGAGTGCACTGGCACCACTGTTGATGCACTGCAGTGAGTCCAGAGAGTGCACTGGCTCCAATGGGGATGCACTGCAGTGAGTGCAGAGATTGCACTGGCACCACTGGGTTGCAGTGCAGTGAGTCCAGAGAGTGCACTGGCACCACTGGGGATGCACTGCAGTGAGTCCAGAGAGTGCTCTGGCTCCAATGGGGATGCACTGCACTGAGTCCAGAGAGTGCACTGGCACCAAAGGGGATGCAGTGCAGTGAGTCCAGAGAGTGCAATGGAACCACTGGGGATGCACTGCAGTGAGTCCAGAGAGTGCACTGGCACCACTGGGGATGTAGTGCAGTGAGTCCAGAGAGTGCACTGGCACCACTGGGGATGCAGTGCAGTGAGTCCATACAGTGCACTGGCACCACTGTGATTGCCCTGCCGTGAGTCTGGAGAGTGCACTGGCACCACTGGGGATGCACTGCAGTGAGTCCAGAGAATGCACTGGCACTAATGGGGATGCAGTGCAGTGAGTCCAGAGAGTGCACTGGCACCACTGGGGATGCAGTGCAGTGAGTCCAGAGAGTGCACTGGCACCACTGGGGATGCACTGCAGTGAGTCCAGAGCGTGCACTGGCACCACTGGGGATGCACTGCAGTGAGTCCAGAGAGTGCACTGGCACCACTGGGGATGCACTTCAGTGAGTCCAGAGAGTGCAGTGGCACCACTGGGGATGCAGTGCAGTGAGTCCAGAGACTACACTGGCACCACTGGGGATGCAGTGCAGTGAGTCCAGAGAGTGCACTGGCACCAGTGTTGATGCAGTGCAGTGACTCCAGAGAGTGCACTGGCACCACTGGCGATGCAGTGCAGTGAGTCCAGAAAGTGAACTGTCACCACTGGTGATGCAGTGCAGTGAGTCCAGAGAGTGCACTGGCACCACGGGGGATGCAGTGCACTGAGTCCAGAGAGTGCACTGGCACCACTGGGGATGCACTGCAGTGAGTCCAAAGAGTGCACTGGCACCACTGGGGATGCAGTGCAGTGAGTCCTGAGAGTGCAATGGCACCACAGGTGATGCACTTCAGTGCGTCCAGAGAGTGCACTGGCACCACTGGGGATGCAGTGCAGTGAGTCCCGAGAGTGCACTGGCACCACAGGGGATGCACTGCAGTGAGTCCAGACACTTCACTGGCACCAGAGGGGATACACTGCAGTGAGTCCAGAGAGTGCACTGGCACCAGTGGGGATGCAGCACAGTGAGTCCTGAGAGTGAACTGTCACCACTGGGGACGCAGCACAGTGACTACAGAGAGTGCACTGGCACCACGGGAGATGCAGTGCAGTGAGTCCAGAGAGTGCACTGGCACCAGTGGGGATGCACTGCAGTGGGTCCAGAGCGTGCACTGGCACCACTGGGGATGCAGTGCAGTGAGTCCAGAGAGTGCACTGGCACCACAGGGGATGCACTGCAGTGAGTCCAGAGAGTGCACTGGCACCACTGGGGATGCAGTGCAGTGAGTCCAGAGAGTGCACTGGCACCAATGGTGATGCACTGCAGTGAGTCCAGAGAGTGCACTGGCACCACTGGGGATGGACTGCAGTGATTCCGGAGAGTGCACTGGCACCACTGGGGATGCACTGCAGTGAGTCCAGAGAGTGCACTGGCACCACTGGGGATGCAGTGCAGTGAGTCCAGAGAGTGCACTGGCCCCACTGGGGATGAAATGCAGTGAGTCCAGAGAGTGCACTGGCACCAGTGGGGATGCAGTGCAGTGAGTCCTGAGAGTACACTGGCACCACTGGGGATGCACTGCAGTGAGTCCAGAGAGTGCACTGTCACTTCTGGGGATGCAGTGCAGTGAATGCAGAGAGTGCACTAGCACAACAGGGGATGCACTGCAGTGACTCCAGAAAGTGCACTGGCACCACTGGGGATGCTCTGCAGTGAGTCCAGAGAGTGCACTGGCACCACTGGTGATGCAGTGCAGTGAGTCCAGAGAGTACACTGGCACCACTGGGGATGAAGTGCAGTGAGTGCAGAGAGTGCACTGGCACAACTGGGGATGCAGTGCACTGAGTCCAGAGAGTGCACTGGCACCACTGGGGATGCAGTGCAGTGAGTCCAGAGACTGCACTGGCACTAATGGGGATGCAGTGCAGTGACTCGAAAGAGTGCACTGGCACCACTGCGGATGCACTGCAGTGAGTCCGGAGAGTGCCCTGGCACCAATGGTGATGCAGTGCAGTGAGTCCAGAGACTGCACTGGCACCACAGGGGTTTTCGTGCAGTGAGTCCAGAGAGTGCACTGGCACCAATGGGGATGCAGTGCTGTGAGTCCAGAGAGTGCACTGGCACAACTGGGGATGCAGTGCAGTGAGTCCAGAGAGTGCACTGGCACCAATGGTGATGCAGTGCAGTGAGTCCAGAGAGTACACTGGCACCACTGGGGATGCACTGCAGTGAGTCCAGAGAGTGCACTGGCACCACTGGGGATGCACTGCAGTGAGTCCAGAGAGTGCACTGGCACCTAAGGGGCTGCACTGCAGTGAGTCCAGAGAATGCACTGGCACCACTGGGGCTGCATGCAGTGAGTCCAGAGAGTGCACTGGCTCCACTGGGGATGCAGTGCAGTGAGTCCACAGAGTGCACTGGCACCACAGGGCATACACTGCAGTGAGTCCAGAGAGTGCACTGGCACCACTGGGGATGCAGTGCAGTGAATACAGAGAGTGCACTGGCACCACTGGGGATGCACTGCAGTGAGTTCAGAGAGTGCACTGGCACCAGTGGGGATGCACTGCAGTGGGTCCAGAGAGTGCACTGGCACCATCGGTGATGTAGTGCAGTGAGTCCAGAGAGTGCACTGGCACCACTGGGGATGCCGTGCAGTGAGTCCAGAGATTGCACTGGCACCACTGGGGATGCACTGCAGTGAGTCCGGAGATTACACTGGCACCACTGGGGTGCAGTGCAGTGCGTCCAGAGAGTGTACTGGCACCACTGGGGATGCACTGCAGTGAGTCCAGAGAGTGCACTGGCTCCAATGGGGATGCAGTGCAGTGAGTCCAGAGATTGCACTGGCACCACTGGGTTGCAGTGCAGTGAGTCCAGAGATTGCACTGGCACCACTGGGTTGCAGTGCAGTGAGTCCAGAGAGTGCACTGACACCACTGGGGATGCACTGCAGTGAGTCCAGAGAGTGCCCTTGCACCACTGGGGATAAACTGCAGTGAGTCCAGAGAGTGTACTGGCACCACTGGGGATGCACTGCAGTGAGACCAGAGAGTTCTCTGGCACCACTGGGGAAGCAGTTTAGTGAGTACAGAGAGTGCACCGGCTCCAATGAGGATACACTGCAGTGAGTCCAGAGAGTGCACTGGCTCCACAGGGGATGCAGTGCAGTGAGTCCAGAGAGTGCACTGGCACCACTGTTGATGCAGCACAGTGAGTCCAGAGAGTGCACTGGCACCACTGGGGATGCACTGCAGTGAATCCAGAGAGTGCACTGGCACCACTGGCGATGCGGTGCAGTGAGTCCAGAGAGCCACTGGCACCACTGGGGATGCAGTGCAGTGAGTCCAGAGAGTGCACTGGCACCACTGGGGATGCAGTGCAGTGAGTCCAGAGACTGCACTGGCACCAACTGGAGCTGCACTGCAGTGAGTCCTGAGATTGCACTGGCACCACTGGGGATGCACTACAGTGAGTCCAGAGACTACACTGGCACCACTGGGGATGCAGTGCAGTGAGTCCAGAGAGTGCACTGGCACCACTGGGGTGCAGTGCAGTGAGTCCAAAGAGTGCACTGGCACCACTGGGGATGCAGTGCAGTGAGTCCAGAGAGTGCACTGACACCACTGGGGATGCAGTGCAGTGAGTCCAGAGAGTGCACTGGCACCACTGGGGATGCAGTCCAGTGACTCCATAGAGTGCCCTGGCACCACTGTTGATGCAGTGCTGTGACTCCAGAGAGTGCACTGGCACCACTGGGGATGCAGTGCAGTGAGTCCAGAGAGTGCACTGGCACCACTGGGGATGCAGTGCAGTGAGTCCAGAGAGTGCACTGGCACCACTGTGGATGCACTGCAGTGAGTCCAGAGAGTGCACTGGCACCACTGGGGATGCACTGCAGTGACTCGAAAAAGTGCACTGGCACCACTGCGGATGCACTGCAGTGAGTCCGGAGAGTGCCCTGGCACCAATGGTGATGCAGTGCAGTGAGTCCAGAGAGTTCAGTGGCACCACTGGTGATGCAGTGCAGTGAGTCCAGAGAGTGCACTGGCACCACTGGGGATGCAGTGCAGTGACTCCAGAGAGTGCAGAGGCACCACTGTTGATGCAGTGCTGTGACTCCAGAGAGTGCACTGGCACCACTGGGGATGCAGTGCAGTGAGTCCAGAGAGTGCAGTGGCACCACTGGGGATGCAGTGCACTGAGTCCAGAGATTGCACTGGCACCACTGGTGATGCAGTGCAGTGAGTGCAGAGAGTGCACTGGCACCACTGGCGATGCAGTGCAGTGAGTCCAGAGAGTGCACTGGCACCACTGGGGATGCACTGCAGTGAGTCCAGAGAGTGCTCTGGCACCTCTGGGGATGCAGTTCAGTGAGTCCAGAGAGTGCACTGGCACCACTGGGGATGCACTGCAGTAGGTCCCGAGAGTGCACTGGCACCACTGGGGATGCAGTGCAGTGAGTCCAGAGACTGCACTGGCACCAACTGGAGCTGCACTGCAGTGAGTCCTGAGATTGCTCTGGCACCACTGGGGATGGACTGCAGTGAGTCCAGAGAGTACACTGGCACCACTGGGGATGCAGTGCAGTTAGTCCAGAGAGTGCACTGGCACCACTGTTCATGCAGTGCAGTGAGTCCAAAGAGTGCACTGGCACCACTGGGGATGCACTGCAGTGAGTCCAGAGAGTGGACTGGAACCAGTGGGAATGGAGTGCAGTGAGTCCAGAGAGTGCACTGGCACCACTGGGGATGCAGTGCAGTGAGTCCAGAGAGTGCACTGGCACCACTGGGGATGCACTGCAGTGAGTCCAGAGAGTGCACTGGCACCACTGGGATGCAGTGCACTGAGTCCAGAGAGTGCACTGGCACCACTGGGGATGCAGTGCACTGAGTCCAGAGAGTGCACTGTCAGCAATGGGGATGCACTGCAGTGAGTCCAGAGAGTGCACTGGCACCACTGGGGATGCAGTGCAGTGAGTCCTGATATTGCAATGGCACCGCTGGTGATGCACTGCAGTGAGTCCAGAGAGTGCACTGGCACCACTGGGGATGCAGTGCAGTGAGTCCAGAGAGTGCACTGGCACCACTGGGGATGCACTGCAGTGAGTCCAGAGAGTGCACTGGCACCTAAGGGTCTGCACTGCAGTGAGTCCAGAGAGTGCACTGGCACCACTGGGGCTGCATGCAGTGAGTCCAGAGAGTGCACTGGCACCACTGGGGATGCAGTGCAGTGAGTCCACAGAGTGCACTGGCACCACAGGGCATACACTGCAGTGAGTCCAGAGAGTGCACTTCCACGACTGGGGATGCAGCGCAGTGAATACAGAGAGTGCACTGGCACCACTGGGGATGCACTGCAGTGAGTTCAGAGAGTGCACTGGCACCAGTGGGGATGCACTGCAGTGGGTCCAGAGAGTGCACTGGCACCACTGGGGATGTAGTGCAGTGAGTCCAGAGAGTGCACTGGCACCACTGGGGATGCAGTGCAGTGAGTCCAGAGATTGCACTGGCACCACTGGGGATGCAGTGCAGTGAGTCCAGAGATTGCACTGGCACCACTGGGGTGCAGTGCAGTGCGTCCAGAGAGTGCACTGGCACCACTGTTGATGCACTGCAGTGAGTCCAGAGAGTGCACTGGCTCCAATGGGGATGCAGTGCAGTGAGTGCAGAGATTGCACTGGCACCACTGGGTTGCAGTGCAGTGAGTCCAGAGAGTGCACTGGCACCACTGGGGATGCACTGCAGTGAGTCCAGAGAGTGCTCTGGCTCCAATGGGGATGCACTGCACTGAGTCCAGAGAGTGCACTGGCACCAAAGGGGATGCAGTGCAGTGAGTCCAGAGAGTGCAATGGAACCACTGGGGATGCACTGCAGTGAGTCCAGAGAGTGCACTGGCACCACTGGGGATGTAGTGCAGTGAGTCCAGAGAGTGCACTGGCACCACTGGGGATGCAGTGCAGTGAGTCCATACAGTGCACTGGCACCACTGTGATTGCCCTGCCGTGAGTCTGGAGAGTGCACTGGCACCACTGGGGATGCACTGCAGTGAGTCCAGAGAATGCACTGGCACTAATGGGGATGCAGTGCAGTGAGTCCAGAGAGTGCACTGGCACCACTGGGGATGCAGTGCAGTGAGTCCAGAGAGTGCACTGGCACCACTGGGGATGCACTGCAGTGAGTCCAGAGCGTGCACTGGCACCACTGGGGATGCACTGCAGTGAGTCCAGAGAGTGCACTGGCACCACTGGGGATGCACTTCAGTGAGTCCAGAGAGTGCAGTGGCACCACTGGGGATGCAGTGCAGTGAGTCCAGAGACTACACTGGCACCACTGGGGATGCAGTGCAGTGAGTCCAGAGAGTGCACTGGCACCAGTGTTGATGCAGTGCAGTGACTCCAGAGAGTGCACTGGCACCACTGGCGATGCAGTGCAGTGAGTCCAGAAAGTGAACTGTCACCACTGGTGATGCAGTGCAGTGAGTCCAGAGAGTGCACTGGCACCACGGGGGATGCAGTGCACTGAGTCCAGAGAGTGCACTGGCACCACTGGGGATGCACTGCAGTGAGTCCAAAGAGTGCACTGGCACCACTGGGGATGCAGTGCAGTGAGTCCTGAGAGTGCAATGGCACCACAGGTGATGCACTTCAGTGCGTCCAGAGAGTGCACTGGCACCACTGGGGATGCAGTGCAGTGAGTCCCGAGAGTGCACTGGCACCACAGGGGATGCACTGCAGTGAGTCCAGACACTTCACTGGCACCAGAGGGGATACACTGCAGTGAGTCCAGAGAGTGCACTGGCACCAGTGGGGATGCAGCACAGTGAGTCCTGAGAGTGAACTGTCACCACTGGGGACGCAGCACAGTGACTACAGAGAGTGCACTGGCACCACGGGAGATGCAGTGCAGTGAGTCCAGAGAGTGCACTGGCACCAGTGGGGATGCACTGCAGTGGGTCCAGAGCGTGCACTGGCACCACTGGGGATGCAGTGCAGTGAGTCCAGAGAGTGCACTGGCACCACAGGGGATGCACTGCAGTGAGTCCAGAGAGTGCACTGGCACCACTGGGGATGCAGTGCAGTGAGTCCAGAGAGTGCACTGGCACCAATGGTGATGCACTGCAGTGAGTCCAGAGAGTGCACTGGCACCACTGGGGATGGACTGCAGTGATTCCGGAGAGTGCACTGGCACCACTGGGGATGCACTGCAGTGAGTCCAGAGAGTGCACTGGCACCACTGGGGATGCAGTGCAGTGAGTCCAGAGAGTGCACTGGCCCCACTGGGGATGAAATGCAGTGAGTCCAGAGAGTGCACTGGCACCAGTGGGGATGCAGTGCAGTGAGTCCTGAGAGTACACTGGCACCACTGGGGATGCACTGCAGTGAGTCCAGAGAGTGCACTGTCACTTCTGGGGATGCAGTGCAGTGAATGCAGAGAGTGCACTAGCACAACAGGGGATGCACTGCAGTGACTCCAGAAAGTGCACTGGCACCACTGGGGATGCTCTGCAGTGAGTCCAGAGAGTGCACTGGCACCACTGGTGATGCAGTGCAGTGAGTCCATAGAGTGCACTGGCACCACTGGGGATGAAGTGCAGTGAGTGCAGAGAGTGCACTGGCACAACTGGGGATGCAGTGCACTGAGTCCAGAGAGTGCACTGGCACCACTGGGGATGCAGTGCAGTGAGTCCAGAGACTGCACTGGCACTAATGGGGATGCAGTGCAGTGACTCGAAAGAGTGCACTGGCACCACTGCGGATGCACTGCAGTGAGTCCGGAGAGTGCCCTGGCACCAATGGTGATGCAGTGCAGTGAGTCCAGAGACTGCACTGGCACCACAGGGGTTTTCGTGCAGTGAGTCCAGAGAGTGCACTGGCACCAATGGGGATGCAGTGCTGTGAGTCCAGAGAGTGCACTGGCACAACTGGGGATGCAGTGCAGTGAGTCCAGAGAGTGCACTGGCACCAATGGTGATGCAGTGCAGTGAGTCCAGAGAGTACACTGGCACCACTGGGGATGCACTGCAGTGAGTCCAGAGAGTGCACTGGCACCACTGGGGATGCACTGCAGTGAGTCCAGAGAGTGCACTGGCACCTAAGGGGCTGCACTGCAGTGAGTCCAGAGAATGCACTGGCACCACTGGGGCTGCATGCAGTGAGTCCAGAGAGTGCACTGGCTCCACTGGGGATGCAGTGCAGTGAGTCCACAGAGTGCACTGGCACCACAGGGCATACACTGCAGTGAGTCCAGAGAGTGCACTGGCACCACTGGGGATGCAGTGCAGTGAATACAGAGAGTGCACTGGCACCACTGGGGATGCACTGCAGTGAGTTCAGAGAGTGCACTGGCACCAGTGGGGATGCACTGCAGTGGGTCCAGAGAGTGCACTGGCACCACTGGTGATGTAGTGCAGTGAGTCCAGAGAGTGCACTGGCACCACTGGGAATGCCGTGCAGTGAGTCCAGAGATTGCACTGGCACCACTGGGGATGCACTGCAGTGAGTCCGGAGATTACACTGGCACCACTGGGGTGCAGTGCAGTGCGTCCAGAGAGTGCACTGGCACCAGTGGGGATGCACTGCAGTGGGTCCAGAGCGTGCACTGGCACCACTGGGGATGCAGTGCAGTGAGTCCAGAGAGTGCACTGGCACCACAGGGGATGCAGTGCAGTGAGTCCAGAGAGTGCACTGGCACCACTGGGGATGCAGTGCAGTGAGTCCAGAGAGTGCACTGGCACCAATGGTGATGCACTGCAGTGAGTCCAGAGAGTGCACTGGCACCACTGGGGATGGACTGCAGTGATTCCGGAGAGTGCACTGGCACCACTGGGGATGCACTGCAGTGAGTCCAGAGAGTGCACTGGCACCACTGGGGATGCAGTGCAGTGAGTCCAGAGAGTGCACTGGCCCCACTGGGGATGAAATGCAGTGAGTCCAGAGAGTGCACTGGCACCAGTGGGGATGCAGTGCAGTGAGTCCTGAGAGTACACTGGCACCACTGGGGATGCACTGCAGTGAGTCCAGAGAGTGCACTGTCACTTCTGGGGATGCAGTGCAGTGAATGCAGAGAGTGCACTAGCACAACAGGGGATGCACTGCAGTGACTCCAGAAAGTGCACTGGCACCACTGGGGATGCTCTGCAGTGAGTCCAGAGAGTGCACTGGCACCACTGGTGATGCAGTGCAGTGAGTCCAGAGAGTACACTGGCACCACTGGGGATGAAGTGCAGTGAGTGCAGAGAGTGCACTGGCACAACTGGGGATGCAGTGCACTGAGTCCAGAGAGTGCACTGGCACCACTGGGGATGCAGTGCAGTGAGTCCAGAGACTGCACTGGCACTAATGGGGATGCAGTGCAGTGACTCGAAAGAGTGCACTGGCACCACTGCGGATGCACTGCAGTGAGTCCGGAGAGTGCCCTGGCACCAATGGTGATGCAGTGCAGTGAGTCCAGAGACTGCACTGGCACCACAGGGGTTTTCGTGCAGTGAGTCCAGAGAGTGCACTGGCACCAATGGGGATGCAGTGCTGTGAGTCCAGAGAGTGCACTGGCACAACTGGGGATGCAGTGCAGTGAGTCCAGAGAGTGCACTGGCACCAATGGTGATGCAGTGCAGTGAGTCCAGAGAGTACACTGGCACCACTGGGGATGCACTGCAGTGAGTCCAGAGAGTGCACTGGCACCACTGGGGATGCACTGCAGTGAGTCCAGAGAGTGCACTGGCACCTAAGGGGCTGCACTGCAGTGAGTCCAGAGAATGCACTGGCACCACTGGGGCTGCATGCAGTGAGTCCAGAGAGTGCACTGGCTCCACTGGGGATGCAGTGCAGTGAGTCCACAGAGTGCACTGGCACCACAGGGCATACACTGCAGTGAGTCCAGAGAGTGCACTGGCACCACTGGGGATGCAGTGCAGTGAATACAGAGAGTGCACTGGCACCACTGGGGATGCACTGCAGTGAGTTCAGAGAGTGCACTGGCACCAGTGGGGATGCACTGCAGTGGGTCCAGAGAGTGCACTGGCACCATCGGTGATGTAGTGCAGTGAGTCCAGAGAGTGCACTGGCACCACTGGGGATGCCGTGCAGTGAGTCCAGAGATTGCACTGGCACCACTGGGGATGCACTGCAGTGAGTCCGGAGATTACACTGGCACCACTGGGGTGCAGTGCAGTGCGTCCAGAGAGTGTACTGGCACCACTGGGGATGCACTGCAGTGAGTCCAGAGAGTGCACTGGCTCCAATGGGGATGCAGTGCAGTGAGTCCAGAGATTGCACTGGCACCACTGGGTTGCAGTGCAGTGAGTCCAGAGATTGCACTGGCACCACTGGGTTGCAGTGCAGTGAGTCCAGAGAGTGCACTGACACCACTGGGGATGCACTGCAGTGAGTCCAGAGAGTGCCCTTGCACCACTGGGGATAAACTGCAGTGAGTCCAGAGAGTGTACTGGCACCACTGGGGATGCACTGCAGTGAGACCAGAGAGTTCTCTGGCACCACTGGGGAAGCAGTTTAGTGAGTACAGAGAGTGCACCGGCTCCAATGAGGATACACTGCAGTGAGTCCAGAGAGTGCACTGGCTCCACAGGGGATGCAGTGCAGTGAGTCCAGAGAGTGCACTGGCACCACTGTTGATGCAGCACAGTGAGTCCAGAGAGTGCACTGGCACCACTGGGGATGCACTGCAGTGAATCCAGAGAGTGCACTGGCACCACTGGCGATGCGGTGCAGTGAGTCCAGAGAGCCACTGGCACCACTGGGGATGCAGTGCAGTGAGTCCAGAGAGTGCACTGGCACCACTGGGGATGCAGTGCAGTGAGTCCAGAGACTGCACTGGCACCAACTGGAGCTGCACTGCAGTGAGTCCTGAGATTGCACTGGCACCACTGGGGATGCACTACAGTGAGTCCAGAGACTACACTGGCACCACTGGGGATGCAGTGCAGTGAGTCCAGAGAGTGCACTGGCACCACTGGGGTGCAGTGCAGTGAGTCCAAAGAGTGCACTGGCACCACTGGGGATGCAGTGCAGTGAGTCCAGAGAGTGCACTGACACCACTGGGGATGCAGTGCAGTGAGTCCAGAGAGTGCACTGGCACCACTGGGGATGCAGTCCAGTGACTCCAGAGAGTGCCCTGGCACCACTGTTGATGCAGTGCTGTGACTCCAGAGAGTGCACTGGCACCACTGGGGATGCAGTGCAGTGAGTCCAGAGAGTGCACTGGCACCACTGGGGATGCAGTGCAGTGAGTCCAGAGAGTGCACTGGCACCACTGTGGATGCACTGCAGTGAGTCCAGAGAGTGCACTGGCACCACTGGGGATGCACTGCAGTGACTCGAAAAAGTGCACTGGCACCACTGCGGATGCACTGCAGTGAGTCCGGAGAGTGCCCTGGCACCAATGGTGATGCAGTGCAGTGAGTCCAGAGAGTTCAGTGGCACCACTGGTGATGCAGTGCAGTGAGTCCAGAGAGTGCACTGGCACCACTGGGGATGCAGTGCAGTGACTCCAGAGAGTGCAGAGGCACCACTGTTGATGCAGTGCTGTGACTCCAGAGAGTGCACTGGCACCACTGGGGATGCAGTGCAGTGAGTCCAGAGAGTGCAGTGGCACCACTGGGGATGCAGTGCACTGAGTCCAGAGATTGCACTGGCACCACTGGTGATGCAGTGCAGTGAGTGCAGAGAGTGCACTGGCACCACTGGCGATGCAGTGCAGTGAGTCCAGAGAGTGCACTGGCACCACTGGGGATGCACTGCAGTGAGTCCAGAGAGTGCTCTGGCACCTCTGGGGATGCAGTTCAGTGAGTCCAGAGAGTGCACTGGCACCACTGGGGATGCACTGCAGTAGGTCCCGAGAGTGCACTGGCACCACTGGGGATGCAGTGCAGTGAGTCCAGAGACTGCACTGGCACCAACTGGAGCTGCACTGCAGTGAGTCCTGAGATTGCTCTGGCACCACTGGGGATGGACTGCAGTGAGTCCAGAGAGTACACTGGCACCACTGGGGATGCAGTGCAGTTAGTCCAGAGAGTGCACTGGCACCACTGTTCATGCAGTGCAGTGAGTCCAAAGAGTGCACTGGCACCACTGGGGATGCACTGCAGTGAGTCCAGAGAGTGGACTGGAACCAGTGGGAATGGAGTGCAGTGAGTCCAGAGAGTGCACTGGCACCACTGGGGATGCAGTGCAGTGAGTCCAGAGAGTGCACTGGCACCACTGGGGATGCACTGCAGTGAGTCCAGAGAGTGCACTGGCACCACTGGGATGCAGTGCACTGAGTCCAGAGAGTGCACTGGCACCACTGGGGATGCAGTGCACTGAGTCCAGAGAGTGCACTGTCAGCAATGGGGATGCACTGCAGTGAGTCCAGAGAGTGCACTGGCACCACTGGGGATGCAGTGCAGTGAGTCCTGATATTGCAATGGCACCGCTGGTGATGCACTGCAGTGAGTCCAGAGAGTGCACTGGCACCACTGGGGATGCAGTGCAGTGAGTCCAGAGAGTGCACTGGCACCACTGGGGATGCACTGCAGTGAGTCCAGAGAGTGCACTGGCACCTAAGGGTCTGCACTGCAGTGAGTCCAGAGAGTGCACTGGCACCACTGGGGCTGCATGCAGTGAGTCCAGAGAGTGCACTGGCACCACTGGGGATGCAGTGCAGTGAGTCCACAGAGTGCACTGGCACCACAGGGCATACACTGCAGTGAGTCCAGAGAGTGCACTTCCACGACTGGGGATGCAGCGCAGTGAATACAGAGAGTGCACTGGCACCACTGGGGATGCACTGCAGTGAGTTCAGAGAGTGCACTGGCACCAGTGGGGATGCACTGCAGTGGGTCCAGAGAGTGCACTGGCACCACTGGGGATGTAGTGCAGTGAGTCCAGAGAGTGCACTGGCACCACTGGGGATGCAGTGCAGTGAGTCCAGAGATTGCACTGGCACCACTGGGGATGCAGTGCAGTGAGTCCAGAGATTGCACTGGCACCACTGGGGTGCAGTGCAGTGCGTCCAGAGAGTGCACTGGCACCACTGTTGATGCACTGCAGTGAGTCCAGAGAGTGCACTGGCTCCAATGGGGATGCAGTGCAGTGAGTGCAGAGATTGCACTGGCACCACTGGGTTGCAGTGCAGTGAGTCCAGAGAGTGCACTGGCACCACTGGGGATGCACTGCAGTGAGTCCAGAGAGTGCTCTGGCTCCAATGGGGATGCACTGCACTGAGTCCAGAGAGTGCACTGGCACCAAAGGGGATGCAGTGCAGTGAGTCCAGAGAGTGCAATGGAACCACTGGGGATGCACTGCAGTGAGTCCAGAGAGTGCACTGGCACCACTGGGGATGTAGTGCAGTGAGTCCAGAGAGTGCACTGGCACCACTGGGGATGCAGTGCAGTGAGTCCATACAGTGCACAGGCACCACTGTGATTGCCCTGCCGTGAGTCTGGAGAGTGCACTGGCACCACTGGGGATGCACTGCAGTGAGTCCAGAGAATGCACTGGCACTAATGGGGATGCAGTGCAGTGAGTCCAGAGAGTGCACTGGCACCACTGGGGATGCAGTGCAGTGAGTCCAGAGAGTGCACTGGCACCACTGGGGATGCACTGCAGTGAGTCCAGAGCGTGCACTGGCACCACTGGGGATGCACTGCAGTGAGTCCAGAGAGTGCACTGGCACCACTGGGGATGCACTTCAGTGAGTCCAGAGAGTGCAGTGGCACCACTGGGGATGCAGTGCAGTGAGTCCAGAGACTACACTGGCACCACTGGGGATGCAGTGCAGTGAGTCCAGAGAGTGCACTGGCACCAGTGTTGATGCAGTGCAGTGACTCCAGAGAGTGCACTGGCACCACTGGCGATGCAGTGCAGTGAGTCCAGAAAGTGAACTGTCACCACTGGTGATGAAGTGCAGTGAGTCCAGAGAGTGCACTGGCACCACGGGGGATGCAGTGCACTGAGTCCAGAGAGTGCACTGGCACCACTGGGGATGCACTGCAGTGAGTCCAAAGAGTGCACTGGCACCACTGGGGATGCAGTGCAGTGAGTCCTGAGAGTGCAATGGCACCACAGGTGATGCACTTCAGTGCGTCCAGAGAGTGCACTGGCACCACTGGGGATGCAGTGCAGTGAGTCCCGAGAGTGCACTGGCACCACAGGGGATGCACTGCAGTGAGTCCAGACACTTCACTGGCACCAGAGGGGATACACTGCAGTGAGTCCAGAGAGTGCACTGGCACCAGTGGGGATGCAGCACAGTGAGTCCTGAGAGTGAACTGTCACCACTGGGGACGCAGCACAGTGACTACAGAGAGTGCACTGGCACCACGGGAGATGCAGTGCAGTGAGTCCAGAGAGTGCACTGGCACCAGTGGGGATGCACTGCAGTGGGTCCAGAGCGTGCACTGGCACCACTGGGGATGCAGTGCAGTGAGTCCAGAGAGTGCACTGGCACCACAGGGGATGCACTGCAGTGAGTCCAGAGAGTGCACTGGCACCACTGGGGATGCAGTGCAGTGAGTCCAGAGAGTGCACTGGCACCAATGGTGATGCACTGCAGTGAGTCCAGAGAGTGCACTGGCACCACTGGGGATGGACTGCAGTGATTCCGGAGAGTGCACTGGCACCACTGGGGATGCACTGCAGTGAGTCCAGAGAGTGCACTGGCACCACTGGGGATGCAGTGCAGTGAGTCCAGAGAGTGCACTGGCCCCACTGGGGATGAAATGCAGTGAGTCCAGAGAGTGCACTGGCACCAGTGGGGATGCAGTGCAGTGAGTCCTGAGAGTACACTGGCACCACTGGGGATGCACTGCAGTGAGTCCAGAGAGTGCACTGTCACTTCTGGGGATGCAGTGCAGTGAATGCAGAGAGTGCACTAGCACAACAGGGGATGCACTGCAGTGACTCCAGAAAGTGCACTGGCACCACTGGGGATGCTCTGCAGTGAGTCCAGAGAGTGCACTGGCACCACTGGTGATGCAGTGCAGTGAGTCCAGAGAGTACACTGGCACCACTGGGGATGAAGTGCAGTGAGTGCAGAGAGTGCACTGGCACAACTGGGGATGCAGTGCACTGAGTCCAGAGAGTGCACTGGCACCACTGGGGATGCAGTGCAGTGAGTCCAGAGACTGCACTGGCACTAATGGGGATGCAGTGCAGTGACTCGAAAGAGTGCACTGGCACCACTGCGGATGCACTGCAGTGAGTCCGGAGAGTGCCCTGGCACCAATGGTGATGCAGTGCAGTGAGTCCAGAGACTGCACTGGCACCACAGGGGTTTTCGTGCAGTGAGTCCAGAGAGTGCACTGGCACCAATGGGGATGCAGTGCTGTGAGTCCAGAGAGTGCACTGGCACAACTGGGGATGCAGTGCAGTGAGTCCAGAGAGTGCACTGGCACCAATGGTGATGCAGTGCAGTGAGTCCAGAGAGTACACTGGCACCACTGGGGATGCACTGCAGTGAGTCCAGAGAGTGCACTGGCACCACTGGGGATGCACTGCAGTGAGTCCAGAGAGTGCACTGGCACCTAAGGGGCTGCACTGCAGTGAGTCCAGAGAATGCACTGGCACCACTGGGGCTGCATGCAGTGAGTCCAGAGAGTGCACTGGCTCCACTGGGGATGCAGTGCAGTGAGTCCACAGAGTGCACTGGCACCACAGGGGATACACTGCAGTGAGTCCAGAGAGTGCACTGGCACCACTGGGGATGCAGTGCAGTGAATACAGAGAGTGCACTGGCACCACTGGGGATGCACTGCAGTGAGTTCAGAGAGTGCACTGGCACCAGTGGGGATGCACTGCAGTGGGTCCAGAGAGTGCACTGGCACCACTGGTGATGTAGTGCAGTGAGTCCAGAGAGTGCACTGGCACCACTGGGGATGCCGTGCAGTGAGTCCAGAGATTGCACTGGCACCACTGGGGATGCACTGCAGTGAGTCCGGAGATTACACTGGCACCACTGGGGTGCAGTGCAGTGCGTCCAGAGAGTGTACTGGCACCACTGGGGATGCACTGCAGTGAGTCCAGAGAGTGCACTGGCTCCAATGGGGATGCAGTGCAGTGAGTCCAGAGATTGCACTGGCACCACTGGGTTGCAGTGCAGTGAGTCCAGAGATTGCACTGGCACCACTGGGTTGCAGTGCAGTGAGTCCAGAGAGTGCACTGACACCACTGGGAACGCACTGCAGTGAGTCCAGAGAGTGCCCTTGCACCACTGGGGATAAACTGCAGTGAGTCCAGAGAGTGTACTGGCACCACTGGGGATGCACTGCAGTGAGACCAGAGAGTTCTCTGGCACCACTGGGGAAGCAGTTTAGTGAGTACAGAGAGTGCACCGGCTCCAATGAGGATACACTGCAGTGAGTCCAGAGAGTGCACTGGCTCCACAGGGGATGCAGTGCAGTGAGTCCAGAGAGTGCACTGGCACCACTGTTGATGCAGCACAGTGAGTCCAGAGAGTGCACTGGCACCACCGGGGAAGCACTGCAGTGAATCCAGAGAGTGCACTGGCACCACTGGCGATGCGGTGCAGTGAGTCCAGAGAGCCACTGGCACCACTGGGGATGCAGTGCAGTGAGTCCAGAGAGTGCACTGGCACCACTGGGGATGCAGTGCAGTGAGTCCAGAGACTGCACTGGCACCAACTGGAGCTGCACTGCAGTGAGTCCTGAGATTGCACTGGCACCACTGGGGATGCACTACAGTGAGTCCAGAGACTACACTGGCACCACTGGGGATGCAGTGCAGTGAGTCCAGAGAGTGCACTGGCACCACTGGGGTGCAGTGCAGTGAGTCCAAAGAGTGCACTGGCACCAGTGGGGATGCAGTGCATGAGTGCAGAGAGTGCACTGGCACCACTGGGGATGCACTGCAGTGAGTCCAGAGAGTGGACTGGCACCAGTGGGGATGGAGTGCAGTGAGTCCAGAGAGTGCACTGGCACCACTGGGGATGCACTGCAGTGAGTCCAGAGAGTGCACTTTTTACCACTGGGGATGCACTGCAGTGAGTCCAGAGAGTGCAGTGGCACCACTGGGGATGCAGTGCAGTGAGTCCAGAGAGTGCACTGGCACCACTGGGGTTGCAGTGCAGTGAGTCCAGAGAGTGCACTGGCACCACTGGGGATGCACTGCAGTGAGTCCAGAGAGTACACTGGCACCACTGGGAATGCAGTGCAGTGACTCAGAGAGTGCACTGGCACCACTGGGGATGCACTGCAATGAGTCCAGATAGTGCACTGGCACCACTGGGGATGCACTGCAGTGAGTCCAGAGAGTGCACTGGCACCACTGGGGATGCAGCGCAGTGAGTCCAGAGAGTGCACTGGCACCACTGGGGATGCAGCGTAGTGAGTCCAGAGAGTGCACTGGCACCACTGGGGATGCAGTGCAGTGAGTCCAGAGAGTGCACTGGCACCACTGGGGATGCAGTGCAGTGAGTCCAGAGCGTGCACTGGCACCACTGGGGATGCACTGCAGTGAGTCCAGAGAGTGCACTGGCACCACTGGGGATGCAGTGCAGTGAGTGCAGAGAGTGCACTGGCACCACTGGGGATGCACTGCAGTGAGTCCAGAGAGTGCACTGGCACCACTGGGGATGAAGTGCAGTGAGTCCAGAGAGTGCACTGGCACCACTGGGGATGCACTGCAGTGAGTGCAGGGAGTGCACTGGCACCACTGGGGATGCACTGGAGTGAGTCCAGAGAGTGCACTGGCACCACTGGGGATGCAGTGCAGTGAGTCCAGAGAGTGCACTGACACCACTGGGGATGCAGTGCAGTGAGTCCAGAGAGTGCACTGGCACCACTGGGGATGCAGTCCAGTGACTCCAGAGAGTGCCCTGGCACCACTGTTGATGCAGTGCTGTGACTCCAGAGAGTGCACTGGCACCACTGGGGATGCAGTGCAGTGAGTCCAGAGAGTGCACTGGCACCACTGGGGATGCAGTGCAGTGAGTCCAGAGAGTGCACTGGCACCACTGTGGATGCACTGCAGTGAGTCCAGAGAGTGCACTGGCACCACTGGGGATGCACTGCAGTGACTCGAAAAAGTGCACTGGCACCACTGCGGATGCACTGCGGTGAGTCCGGAGAGTGCCCTGGCACCAATGGTGATGCAGTGCAGTGAGTCCAGAGAGTGCAGTGGCACCACTGGTGATGCAGTGCAGTGAGTCCAGAGAGTGCACTGGCACCACTGGGGATGCAGTGCAGTGACTCCAGAGAGTGCAGAGGCACCACTGTTGATGCAGTGCTGTGACTCCAGAGAGTGCACTGGCACCACTGGGGATGCAGTGCAGTGAGTCCAGAGAGTGCAGTGGCACCACTGGGGATGCAGTGCACTGAGTCCAGAGATTGCACTGGCACCACTGGTGATGCAGTGCAGTGAGTGCAGAGAGTGCACTGGCACCACTGGCGATGCAGTGCAGTGAGTCCAGAGAGTGCACTGGCACCACTGGGGATGCACTGCAGTGAGTCCAGAGAGTGCACTGGCACCTCTGGGGATGCAGTTCAGTGAGTCCAGAGAGTGCACTGGCACCACTGGGGATGCACTGCAGTAGGTCCAGAGAGTGCACTGGCACCACTGGGGATGCAGTGCAGTGAGTCCAGAGACTGCACTGGCACCAACTGGAGCTGCACTGCAGTGAGTCCTGAGATTGCTCTGGCACCACTGGGGATGGACTGCAGTGAGTCCAGAGAGTACACTGGCACCACTGGGGATGCAGTGCAGTTAGTCCAGAGAGTGCACTGGCACCACTGTTCATGCAGTGCAGTGAGTCCAAAGAGTGCACTGGCACCACTGGGGATGCAGTGCAGTGAGTCCAGAGAGTGGACTGGAACCAGTGGGAATGGAGTGCAGTGAGTCCAGAGAGTGCACTGGCACCACTGGGGATGCAGTGCAGTGAGTCCAGAGAGTGCACTGGCACCACTGGGGATGCACTGCAGTGAGTCCAGAGAGTGCACTGGCACCACTGGGATGCAGTGCACTGAGTCCAGAGAGTGCACTGGCACCACTGGGGATGCAGTGCACTGAGTCCAGAGAGTGCACTGTCAGCAATGGGGATGCACTGCAGTGAGTCCAGAGAGTGCACTGGCACCACTGGGGATGCAGTGCAGTGAGTCCAGAGAGTGCTCTGGCACCACTGGGGATGCAGTGCAGTGAGTCCTGATATTGCAATGGCACCGCTGGTGATGCACTGCAGTGAGTCCAGAGAGTGCACTGGCACCACTGGGGATGCAGTGCAGTGAGTCCAGAGAGTGCACTGGCACCACTGGGGATGCACTGCAGTGAGTCCAGAGAGTGCACTGGCACCTAAGGGTCTGCACTGCAGTGAGTCCAGAGAGTGCACTGGCACCACTGGGGCTGCATGCAGTGAGTCCAGAGAGTGCACTGGCACCACTGGGGATGCAGTGCAGTGAGTCCACAGAGTGCACTGGCACCACAGGGCATACACTGCAGTGAGTCCAGAGAGTGCACTTCCACGACTGGGGATGCAGCGCAGTGAATACAGAGAGTGCACTGGCACCACTGGGGATGCACTGCAGTGAGTTCAGAGAGTGCACTGGCACCAGTGGGGATGCACTGCAGTGGGTCCAGAGAGTGCACTGGCACCACTGGGGATGTAGTGCAGTGAGTCCAGAGAGTGCACTGGCACCACTGGTGATTCAGTGCAGTGAGTCCAGAGATTGCACTGGCACCACTGGGGATGCAGTGCAGTGAGTCCAGAGATTGCACTGGCACCACTGGGGTGCAGTGCAGTGCGTCCAGAGAGTGCACTGGCACCACTGTTGATGCACTGCAGTGAGTCCAGAGAGTGCACTGGCTCCAATGGGGATGCAGTGCAGTGAGTGCAGAGATTGCACTGGCACCACTGGGTTGCAGTGCAGTGAGTCCAGAGAGTGCACTGGCACCACTGGGGATGCACTGCAGTGAGTCCAGAGAGTGCTCTGGCTCCAATGGGGATGCACTGCACTGAGTCCAGAGAGTGCACTGGCACCAAAGGGGATGCAGTGCAGTGAGTCCAGAGAGTGCAATGGAACCACTGGGGATGCACTGCAGTGAGTCCAGAGAGTGCACTGGCACCACTGGGGATGTAGTGCAGTGAGTCCAGAGAGTGCACTGGCACCACTGGGGATGCAGTGCAGTGAGTCCATACAGTGCACTGGCACCACTGTGATTGCCCTGCCGTGAGTCTGGAGAGTGCACTGGCACCACTGGGGATGTACTGCAGTGAGTCCAGAGAATGCACTGGCACTAAAGGGGATGCAGTGCAGTGAGTCCAGAGAGTGCACTGGCACCACTGGGGATGCAGTGCAGTGAGTCCAGAGAGTGCACTGGCACCACTGGGGATGCACTGCAGTGAGTCCAGAGAGATCACTGGCACCACTGGGGATGCACTGCAGTGAGTCCAGAGAGTGCACTGGCACCACTGGGGATGCACTTCAGTGAGTCCAGAGAGTGCAGTGGCACCACTGGGGATGCAGTGCAGTGAGTCCAGAGACTACACTGGCACCACTGGGGATGCAGTGCAGTGAGTCCAGAGAGTGCACTGGCACCAGTGTTGATGCAGTGCAGTGACTCCAGAGAGTGCACTGGCACCACTGGCGATGCAGTGCAGTGAGTCCAGAAAGTGAACTGTCACCACTGGTGATGCAGTGCAGTGAGTCCAGAGAGTGCACTGGCACCACGGGGGATGCAGTGCACTGAGTCCAGAGAGTGCACTGGCACCACTGGGGATGCACTGCAGTGAGTCCAAAGAGTGCACTGGCACCACTGGGGATGCAGTGCAGTGAGTCCTGAGAGTGCAATGGCACCACAGGTGATGCACTTCAGTGCGTCCAGAGAGTGCACTGGCACCACTGGGGATGCAGTGCAGTGAGTCCCGAGAGTGCACTGGCACCACAGGGGATGCACTGCAGTGAGTCCAGACACTTCACTGGCACCAGAGGGGATACAATGCAGTGAGTCCAGAGAGTGCACTGGCACCAGTGGGGATGCAGCACAGTGAGTCCTGAGAGTGAACTGTCACCACTGGGGACGCAGCACAGTGACTACAGAGAGTGCACTGGCACCACGGGAGATGCAGTGCAGTGAGTCCAGAGAGTGCACTGGCACCAGTGGGGATGCACTGCAGTGGGTCCAGAGCGTGCACTGGCACCACTGGGGATGCAGTGCAGTGAGTCCAGAGAGTGCACTGGCACCACTGGGGATGCAGTGCAGTGAGTCCAGAGAGTGCACTGGCACCAATGGTGATGCACTGCAGTGAGTCCAGAGAGTGCACTGGCACCACTGGGGATGGACTGCAGTGATTCCGGAGAGTGCACTGGCACCACTGGGGATGCACTGCAGTGAGTCCAGAGAGTGCACTGGCACCAATGGTGATGCAGTGCAGTGAGTCCAGAGAGTGCACTGGCACCACTGGGGATGGACTGCAGTGATTCCGGAGAGTGCACTGGCACCACTGGGGATGCAGTGCAGTGAGTCCTGAGAGTACACTGGCACCACTGGGGATGCACTGCAGTGAGTCCAGAGAGTGCACTGTCACTTCTGGGGATGCAGTGCAGTGAATGCAGAGAGTGCACTAGCACAACAGGGGATGCACTGCAGTGACTCCAGAAAGTGCACTGGCACCACTGGGGATGCTCTGCAGTGAGTCCAGAGAGTGCACTGGCACCACTGGTGATGCAGTGCAGTGAGTCCAGAGAGTACACTGGCACCACTGGGGATGAAGTGCAGTGAGTCCAGAGAGTGCACTGGCACCACTGGGGATGCAGTGCACTGAGTCCAGAGAGTGCACTGGCACCACTGGGGATGCAGTGCAGTGAGTCCAGAGACTGCACTGGCACTAATGGGGATGCAGTGCAGTGACTCGAAAGAGTGCACTGGCACCACTGCGGATGCACTGCAGTGAGTCCGGAGAGTGCCCTGGCACCAATGGTGATGCACTGCAGTGAGTCCAGACACTTCACTGGCACCAGAGGGGATACACTGCAGTGAGTCCAGAGAGTGCACTGGCACCAGTGGGGATGCAGCACAGTGAGTCCTGAGAGTGAACTGTCACCACTGGGGACGCAGCACAGTGACTACAGAGAGTGCACTGGCACCACGGGAGATGCAGTGCAGTGAGTCCAGAGAGTGCACTGGCACCAGTGGGGATGCACTGCAGTGGGTCCAGAGCGTGCACTGGCACCACTGGGGATGCAGTGCAGTGAGTCCAGAGAGTGCACTGGCACCACAGGGGATGCACTGCAGTGAGTCCAGAGAGTGCACTGGCACCACTGGGGATGCAGTGCAGTGAGTCCAGAGAGTGCACTGGCACCAATGGTGATGCACTGCAGTGAGTCCAGAGAGTGCACTGGCACCACTGGGGATGGACTGCAGTGATTCCGGAGAGTGCACTGGCACCACTGGGGATGCACTGCAGTGAGTCCAGAGAGTGCACTGGCACCAATGGTGATGCAGTGCAGTGAGTCCAGAGAGTGCACTGGCACCACTGGGGATGGACTGCAGTGATTCCGGAGAGTGCACTGGCACCACTGGGGATGCAGTGCAGTGAGTCCTGAGAGTACACTGGCACCACTGGGGATGCACTGCAGTGAGTCCAGAGAGTGCACTGTCACTTCTGGGGATGCAGTGCAGTGAATGCAGAGAGTGCACTAGCACAACAGGGGATGCACTGCAGTGACTCCAGAAAGTGCACTGGCACCACTGGGGATGCTCTGCAGTGAGTCCAGAGAGTGCACTGGCACCACTGGTGATGCAGTGCAGTGAGTCCAGAGAGTACACTGGCACCACTGGGGATGAAGTGCAGTGAGTCCAGAGAGTGCACTGGCACCACTGGGGATGCAGTGCACTGAGTCCAGAGAGTGCACTGGCACCACTGGGGATGCAGTGCAGTGAGTCCAGAGACTGCACTGGCACTAATGGGGATGCAGTGCAGTGACTCGAAAGAGTGCACTGGCACCACTGCGGATGCACTGCAGTGAGTCCGGAGAGTGCCCTGGCACCAATGGTGATGCAGTGCAGTGAGTCCAGAGACTGCACTGGCACCACAGGGGTTTTCGTGCAGTGAGTCCAGAGACTGCACTGGCACCAATGGGGATGCAGTGCTGTGAGTCCAGAGAGTGCACTGGCACAACTGGGGATGCAGTGCAGTGAGTCCAGAGAGTGCACTGGCACCAATGGTGATGCAGTGCAGTGAGTCCAGAGAGTACACTGGCACCACTGGGGATGCACTGCAGTGAGTCCAGAGAGTGCACTGGCACCACTGGGGATGCACTGCAGTGAGTCCAGAGAGTGCACTGGCACCACTGGGGCTGCATGCAGTGAGTCCAGAGAGTGCACTGGCTCCACTGGGGATGCAGTGCAGTGAGTCCACAGAGTGCACTGGCACCACAGGGCATACACTGCAGTGAGTCCAGAGAGTACACTGGCACCACTGGGGATGCAGCGCAGTGAATACAGAGAGTGCACTGGCACCACTGGGGATGCACTGCAGTGAGTTCAGAGAGTGCACTGGCACCAGTGGGGATGCACTGCAGTGGGTCCAGAGAGTGCACTGGCACCACTGGTGATGTAGTGCAGTGAGTCCAGAGAGTGCACTGGCACCACTGGGGATGCCGTGCAGTGAGTCCAGAGATTGCACTGGCACCACTGGGGATGCACTGCAGTGAGTCCGGAGATTACACTGGCACCACTGGGGTGCAGTGCAGTGCGTCCAGAGAGTGTACTGGCACCACTGGGGATGCACTGCAGTGAGTCCAGAGAGTGCACTGGCTCCAATGGGGATGCAGTGCAGTGAGTCCAGAGATTGCACTGGCACCACTGGGTTGCAGTGCAGTGAGTCCAGAGAGTGCACTGGCACCACTGGGGATGCACTGCAGTGAGTCCAGAGAGTGCACTGGCTCCAATGGGGATGCACTGCACTGAGTCCAGAGAGTGCACTGGCACCACAGGGGATGCAATGCAGTGAGTCCAGAGAGTGCAATGGAACCTTGGGGATGCACTGCAGTGAGTCCAGAGAGTGCAGTGGCACCACTGGGGATGCAGTGCAGTGAGTCCAGAGAGTGCACTGGCACCACTGGGGATGCAGTGCAGTGAGTCCATACAGTGCACTGGCACCACTGGGGATGCAGTGCAGTGAGTCCAGAGATATCACTGGCACCACTGGGGATGCACTGCAGTGAGTACAGATAGTGCACTGGCACCTCAGGGGCTGCACTGCAGTGAGTCCAGAGAGTGCAGTTTTTACCACTGGGGATGCACTGGAGTGAGTCCAGAGAGTGCACTGGCACCACTGGGGATGCAAGGCAGTGAGTCCAGAGAGTGCACTGGCACCAATGGGATGCAGTGCAGTGAGTCCACAGAGTGCACTGGCACCACAGGCGATACACTGCCGTGAGTCCAGAGAGTGCACTGGCACCACTGGGGATGCAGCGCAGTGACTCCAGAGAGTGCACTCGCACCACTGGGGATGCACTGCAGTGAGTCCAGAGAGTGCACTGGCACCAGTGGGGATGCACTGCAGTTGGTCCAGAGCGTGCACTGGCACCACTGGGGATGCAGTGCAGTGAGTCCAGAGAGTGCACTGGCACCACTGGGGATTCACTGCAGTGAGTCCAGAGAGTGCACTGGCACCACTGGAGATGCAGTGCAGTGAGTCCAGAGAGTGCACTGGCACCACTGGTGATGCACTGCAGTGAGTCCAGAGAGTGCACTGGCACCACTGGGGATGCACTGCAGTGAGTCCAGAGAGTGCACTGGCACCACTGGAGATGCACTGCAGTGAGTCCAGAGAGTGCACTGGCTCCACTATGGATGCAGTGCAGTGAGTGCAGAGAGTTCACTAGCACAAGAGGGGATGCACTGCAGTGACTCCTGAAAGTGCACTTGCACCACTGGGGATGCAGTGCATTGAGTCCAGAGAGTGCACTGGCACCACTGGTGATGCAGTGCAGTGAGTCCAGAGAGTACACTGGCACCACTGGGGATGCACTGCAGTGACTCCAGAGAATGCACTGGCACCACTGGGGATGCACTGCAGTGAGTCCAGAGAGTGCACTGGCACCACTGCGGATGCAGTGCAGTGAGTCCAGAGACTGCACTGGCACCACAGGGGTTTTCGTGCAGTGAGTCCAGAGAGTGCACTGGCACCAATGGTGATGCAGTGCTGTGAGTCCAGAGAGTGCACTGGCACAACTGGGGATGCAGTGCAGTGAGTCCAGAGAGTGCACTGGCACCAATGGTGATGCAGTGCAGTGAGTCCAGAGAGTACACTGGCACCACTGGGGATGCCCTGCAGTGAGTCCAGAGAGTGCACTGGCACCACTGGGGATGCACTGCAGTGAGTCCAGAGAGTGCACAGGCACCTAAGGGGCTGCACTGCAGTGAGTCCAGAGAGTGCACTGGCACCACTGGGTCTGCATGCAGTGAGTCCAGAGAGTGCACTGGCTCCACTGGGGATGCAGTCCAGTGAGTCCACAGAGTGCACTGGCACCACAGGGCATACACTGCAGTGAGTCCAGAGAGTGCACTGGCACCACTGGGGATGCAGCGCAGTGAATACAGAGAGTGCACTGGCACCACTGGGGATGCACTGCAGTGAGTTCAGAGAGTGCACTGGCACCAATGGGATGCAGTGCAGTGAGTCCACAGAGTGCACTGGCACCACAGGGGATACACTGCAGTGAGTCCAGAGAGTGCACTAGTACCACTAGGGATGCAGCACAGTGAGTCCAGAGAGTGAACTGTCACCACTGGGGACGCAGCGCAGTGACTCCAGAGAGTGCGCTGGCACCACTGTGGATGCACTGCAGTGATTCCAGAAAGTGCACTGGCACCACTGGGGATGCAGTGCAGTGAGTCCAGAGAGTGTACTGGCACCACTGGTGATGCAGTGCAGTGAGTCCAGAGAGTACACTGGCACCACTGGGGATGCACTGCAGTGAGTCCAGAGAATGCACTGGCACTAATGGGGATGCAGTGCAGTGACTCGAAAGAGTGCACTGGCACCACTGCGAATGCACTGCAGTGAGTCCGGAGAGTGCCCTGACACCAATGGTGATGCAGTGCAGTGAGTCCAGAGAGTGCACTGGCACCACTGGGGATGCAGTGCAGTGAGTCCAGAGAGTGCACTGGCACCACTGGGGATGCAGTGCAGTGAGTCCAGAGAGTGCACTGGCACCACTGGGGATGCAGTGCAGTGAGCTCAGAGAGTGCACTGGCACCACTGGGGATGCAGTGCAGTGAGTGCAGAGAGTGCACTGGCACCACTGGGGATGCAGTGCACTGAGTCCAGAGAGTGCACTGGCACCACTGGGGATGCAGTGCACTGAGTCCAGAGAGTGCACTGTCAGCACTGGGGATGCACTGCAGTGAGTCCAGAGAGTGCACTGGCACCACTGGGGATGCAGTGCAGTGAGTCCAGAGAGTGCACTGGCACCGCTGGGGATGCACCCCGTTAAGTCCAGAGAGTGCACTGGCTCCAATGGGGATGCAGTGCAGTGAGTCCAGAGAGTGCACTGGCACCACTGGGGATGCACTGCAGTGAGACCAGAGAGTTCTCTGGCACCACTGGGGAAGCAGTTTAGTGAGTCCAGAGAGTGCACCGGCTCCAATGGGGATACACTGCAGTGAGTCCAGAGAGTGCACTGGCTCCACTGGGGATGCAGTGCAGTGAGTCCAGAGAGTGCACTGGCACCACTGGGGATGCAGCACAGTGAGTCCAGAGAGTGCTCTGGCACCACTGAGCTGCACTGCAGTGAGTCCAGAGATTGCACTGGCACCACTGGGGATGCACTGCAGTGAGTCCAGAGACTACACTGGCACCACTGGGGATGCAGTGCAGTGAGTCCAGAGAGTGCACTGGCACCACTGGGGATGCACTGCAGTGAGTCCAGAGACTTCACAGGCACCACTGGGGATGCAGTACAGTGAGTCCAGAGAGTGCACTGGCACCACTGGGGATTCAGTTCAGTGAGTCCAGAGAGTGAACTGGCACAACCGGGGATTCACTGCAGTGAGTCCAGAGAGTGCACTGGCACGACCGGTGATTCACTGCAAGGAGTCCAGAGAGTGCACTGGCACCTAAGGTGCTGCACTGCAGTGAGTCCAGAGAGTGCACTGGCACCACTTGGGCTGCACTGCAGTGAGTCCAGAGAGTGCACTGGCACCACTGGGATGCAGTGCAGTGAGAGCACAGAGTGCACTGGCACCACAGGGGATACACTGCAGTGAGTCCAGAGAGTGCACTGGCACCACTGGGGATGCAGCGCAGTGACTACAGAGAGTGCACAGGCACCACTGGGGATGCAGTTCAGTGAGTCCAGAGAGTGCAGTGGCACCACCGGGGATTCACTGCAGTGAGTCCAGAGAGTGCACTGACACAACTGGGAATGCACAGCTTTGAGTACAGAGAGTGTACTGGCACCACTGGGGATGCAGTGCAGTGAGTCCAGAGAGTGCACTGGCACCACTGGGGATGCACTGCAGTGAGTCCAGAGAGTGCACTGGCACCACTGGGGATGCAATGCTGTGAGTCCAGAGAGTGCACTGGCACCAATGGGATGCAGTGCAGTGAGTCCACAGAGTGCAATGGCACCACAGGGGATACACTGCAGTGAGTCCAGAGAGTGCACTAGCACCACTAGGGATGCAGCACAGTGAGTCCAGAGAGTGAACTGTCACCACTGGGGACGCAGCGCAGTGACTCCAGAGAGTGCGCTGGCACCACTGTGGATGCACTGCAGTGACTCCAGAAAGTGCACTGTCACCACTGGGGATGCAGTGCAGTGAGTCCAGAGAGTGTACTGGCACCACTGGTGATGCAGTGCAGTGAGTCCAGAGAGTACACTGGCACCACTGGGGATGCACTGCAGTGAGTCCAGAGAATGCACTGGCACTAATGGGGATGCAGTGCAGTGACTCGAAAGAGTGCACTGGCACCACTGCGAATGCACTGCAGTGAGTCCGGAGAGTGCCCTGACACCAATGGTGATGCAGTGCAGTGAGTCCAGAGAGTGCACTGGCACCACTGGGGATGCAGTGCAGTGAGTCCAGAGAGTGCACTGGCACCACTGGGGATGCAGTGCAGTGAGTCCAGAGAGTGCACTGGCACCACTGGGGATGCAGTGCAGTGAGCTCAGAGAGTGCACTGGCACCACTGGGGATGCAGTGCAGTGAGTCCAGAGAGTGCACTGGCACCACTAGGAATGCAGTGCACTGAGTCCAGAGAGTGCACTGGCACCACTGGGGATGCAGTGCACTGAGTCCAGAGAGTGCACTGTCAGCACTGGGGATGCACTGCAGTGAGTCCAGAGAGTGCACTGGCACCACTGGGGATGCAGTGCAGTGAGTCCAGAGAGTGCACTGGCACCGCTGGGGATGCACCCCGGTGAGTCCAGAGAGTGCACTGGCTCCAATGGGGATGCAGTGCAGTGAGTCCAGAGAGTGCACTGGCACCACTGGGGATGCACTGCAGTGAGACCAGAGAGTGCACTGGCACCACTGGGGAAGCAGTTTAGTGAGTCCAGAGAGTGCACCGGCTCCAATGGGGATACACTGCAGTGAGTCCAGAGAGTGCTCTGGCTCCACTGGGGATGCAGTGCAGTGAGTCCAGAGAGTGCACTGGCACCACTGGGGATGCAGCACAGTGAGTCCAGAGAGTGCTCTGGCACCACTGAGCTGCACTGCAGTGAGTCCAGAGATTGCACTGGCACCACTGGGGATGCACTGCAGTGAGTCCAGAGACTACACTGGAACCACTGGTGATGCAGTGCAGTGAGTCCAGAGAGTGCACTGGCACCACTGTTGATGCAGTGCAGTGAGTCCAGAGAGTGCACTGGCACCAGTGGGGATGCACTGCAGTGGGTCCAGAGAGTGCACTGGCACCACTGGGGATGCAGCGCAGTGACTACAGAGAGTGCACAGGCACCACTGGGGATGCAGTTCAGTGAGTCCAGAGAGTGCACTGGCACCACCGGGGATTCACTGCAGTGAGTCCAGAGAGTGCACTGACACAACTGGGAATGCACTGCTTTGAGTACAGAGAGTGTACTGGCACCACTGGGGATGCACTGCAGTGAGTCCAGAGAGCCACTGGCACCACTGGGGATGCACTGCCGTGAGTCCAAAGAGTGCACTGGCACCACAGGGGATGCAGTGCAGTGAGACCGGAGAGTACACTGGCACCACTAGGGATGCAGTGCAGTGAGTCCAGAGAGTGCACTGGCAGTTCTGGGGATGCAGTGCAGTGAGTGCAGAGAGTGCACTGGCACAACAGGGGATGCACTGCAGTGACTCCAGAAAGTGCACTGGTACCACTGGGGATGCACTGCAGTGAGTCCAGAGAGTGCACTGGCACCGCTGGTGATGCAGTGCAGTGAGTCCAGAGAGTACACTGGCACCACTGGGGATGCAGTGCAGTGAGTCCAGAGAGTGTACTGGCACCACAGGGGATGCAGTGCAGTGAGTCCAGAGAGTGCACTGGCACCACTGGGGATGCACCCCGGTGAGTCCAGAGAGTGCACTGGCACCACTGGGGATGCAGTGCAGTGAGTCCAGAGACTGCACTGGCACCACTGGGGTTTTAGTGCAGTGAGTCCAGAGAGTGCACTGGCACCAATGGGGATGCAGTGCTGTGAGTCCAGAGAGTGCCCTGGCACCACTGGGGATGCAGTGAGTCCAGACAGTGCACTGGCACCACTGGGGATGCACTGCAGTGAGTCCAGAGAGTGCACTGGCACCAGTGGGGATGCACTGCAGTGGGTCCAGAGAGTGCACTGGCACCACTGGGGATGCACCCCGGTGAGTCCAGAGAGTGCACTGGCACCACTGGGGATGCAGTGCAGTGAGTCCAGAGAGTGCACTGGCACCACTGGTGATGCACTGCAGTTAGTCCAGAGAGTGCACTGTCAGCACTGGGGATGCAGTGCAGTGAGTCCAGAGAGTGCACTGGCACCACTGGGGATGCACTGCAGTGAGTCCAGAGAGTGCACTGGCTCCACTGGGGATGCACTGCAGTGAGTGCAGAGAGTCCACTGGCACGACTGGAATGCAAAGAAGTGAGTCCAGAGAGGTCAATGGAACCACTGGGGATGCAGTGCAGTGAGTCCAGAGAGTGCACTGGCACCACTGGGGATGCAGTGCAGTGAGTCCAGAGAGTGCACTGGCACCACTGGTGATGCACTGCAGTTAGTCCAGAGAGTGCACTGTCAGCACTGGGGATGCAGTGCAGTGATTCCAGAGAGTGCACTGGCACCACTGGGGATGCACTGCAGTGAGTCCAGAGAGTGCACTGGCTCCACTGGGGATGCACTGCAGTGAGTCCAGAGAGTCCACTGGCACCACTGGAATGCAAAGAAGTGAGTCCAGAGAGTGCAATGGAACCACTGGGGATGCAGTGCAGTGAGCTCAGAGAGTGCACTGGCACCACTGGGGATGCAGTGCAGTGAGTCCAGAGAGTGCACTGTCAGCACTGGGGATGCAGTGCAGTGAGTCCAGAGAGTGCACTGGCACCACTGGGGATGCCGTGCAGTGAGTCCAGAGAGTGCACTGTCAGCACTGGGGATGCACTGCAGTGAGTCCAGAGAGTGCACTGGCACCACTGGGGATGCAGTGCAGTGAGTCCAGAGAGTGCACTGGCAGCGCTGGGGATGCACCCCGGTGAGTCCAGAGAGTGCACTGGCTCCAATGGGGATGCAGTCCAGTGAGTCCAGAGAGTGCACTGGCACCACTGGGGATGCACTGTAGTGAGACCAGAGAGTTCTCAGGCACCACTGGGAAGCAGTTTAGTGAGTCCAGAGAGTGCACCGGCTCCAATGGGGATACACTGCAGTGAGTCCAGAGAGTGCACTGGCTCCACTGGGGATGCAGTGCAGTGAGTCCAGAGAGTGCACTGGCACCACTGGGGATGCAGCACAGTGAGTCCAGAGAGTGCTCTGGCACCACTGAGCTGCACTGCAGTGAGTCCAGAGATTGCACTGGCACCAATGGGGATGCACTGCAGTGAGTCCAGAGACTACACTGGCACCACTGGTGATGCAGTGCAGTGAGTCCAGAGAGTGCACTGGCACCACTGTTGATGCAGTGCAGTGAGTCCAGAGAGTGCACTGGCACCACTGGGGATGCACTGCAGTGAGTCCAGAGAGTGCACTGGCACCACTGGGGATGCACTGCAGTGAGTCCAGAGAGCCACTGGCACCACTGGGGATGCACTGCCGTGAGTCCAAAGAGTGCACTGGCACCACAGGGGATGCAGTGCAGTGAGACCAGAGAGTACACTGGCACCACTAGGGATGCAGTGCAGTGAGTCCAGAGAGTGCACTGGCAGTTCTGGGGATGCAGTGCAGTGAGTGCAGAGAGTGCACTGGCACAACAGGGGATGCACTGCAGTGACTCCAGAAAGTGCACTGGTACCACTGGGGATGCACTGCAGTGAGTCCAGAGAGTGCACTGGCACCGCTGGTGATGCAGTGCAGTGAGTCCAGAGAGTACACTGGCACCACTGGGGATGCAGTTTAGTGAGTCCAGAGAGTGTACTGGCACCACAGGGGATGCAGTGCAGTGAGTCCAGAGAGTGCACTGGCACCACTGGGGATGCACCCCGGTGAGTCCAGAGAGTGCACTGGCACCACTGGGGATGCAGTGCAGTGAGTCCAGAGACTGCACTGGCACCACTGGGGTTTTAGTGCAGTGAGTCCAGAGAGTGCACTGGCACCAATGGGGATGCAGTGCTGTGAGTCCAGAGAGTGCCCTGGCACCACTGGGGATGCAGTGAGTCCAGACAGTGCACTGGCACCACTGGGGATGCACTGCAGTGAGTCCAGAGAGTTCTCTGGCACCACCGGGGGTGCAGTTTAGTGAGTCCAGAGAGTGCACCGGCTCCAATGGCGATACACTGCAGTGAGTCCAGAGAGTGCACTGGCACCACTGGGGATGCAGTGCAGTGAGTCCAGAGAGTGCACTGGCACCACTGGGGATGCAGTGCAGTGAGTCCAGAGAGTGCACTGGCACCACTGGGGATGCACTGCAGTGAGTCCAGAGAGTGCAGTGGCACCATTGGGGATGCAGTGCACTGAGTCCAGAGAGTGCACTGGCACCACTGGGGATGCAGTGCACTGAGTCCAGAGAGTGCACTGGCACCACTGGGGATGCAGTGCAGTGAGTCCTGAGAGTGCAAAGGCACCACAAGGGATGCACTGCAGTGAGTCCAGAGAGTGCACTGGCACCACTGGGGATGCAGTGCAGTGAGTCCTGAGAGTGCACTGGCACCACTGGGGATGCACTGCAGTGAGTCCAGAGAGTGCACTGGCACCACTGGGGATGCAGTGCAGGTAGTCCAGAGAGTGCACTGGAACACTGGGGATGCAGTGCAGTGAGTGCAGAGAGTGCACTGGAACCAGTGCAGAAGCACTGCAGTGAGTCCAGAGAGTGCACTGGCACCACTGGGGATGCACTGCAGTGAGTCCAGAGAGTGTACTGGCACCACAGGGGATGCAGTGCAGTGAGTCCAGAGAGTGCACTGGCACCACTGGGGATGCACCCCGGTGAGTCCAGAGAGTGCACTGGCACCACTGGGGATGCAGTGCAGTGAGTCCAGAGACTGCACTGGCACCACTGGGGTTTTAGTGCAGTGAGTCCAGAGAGTGCACTGGCACCAATGGGGATGCAGTGCTGTGAGTCCAGAGAGTGCCCTGGCACCACTGGGGATGCAGTGAGTCCAGACAGTGCACTGGCACCACTGGGGATGCACTGCAGTGAGTCCAGAGAGTTCTCTGGCACCACCGGGGGTGCAGTTTAGTGAGTCCAGAGAGTGCACCGGCTCCAATGGCGATACACTGCAGTGAGTCCAGACAGTGCACTGGCACCACTGGGGATGCAGTGCAGTGAGTCCAGAGAGTGCACTGGCACCACTGGGGATGCAGTGCAGTGAGTCCAGAGAGTGCACTGGCACCACTGGGGATGCACTGCAGTGAGTCCAGAGAGTGCAGTGGCACCATTGGGGATGCAGTGCACTGAGTCCAGAGAGTGCACTGGCACCACTGGGGATGCAGTGCAATGAGTCCAGAGAGTGCACTGGCACCACTGGGGATGCAGTGCAGTGAGTCCTGAGAGTGCAAAGGCACCACAAGGGATGCACTGCAGTGAGTCCAGAGAGTGCACTGGCACCACTGGGGATGCAGTGCAGTGAGTCCTGAGAGTGCACTGGCACCACTGGGGATGCACTGCAGTGAGTCCAGAGAGTGCACTGGCACCACTGGGGATGCAGTGCAGGTAGTCCAGAGAGTGCACTGGAACACTGGGGATGCAGTGCAGTGAGTGCAGAGAGTGCACTGGCACCAGTGCAGAAGCACTGCAGTGAGTCCAGAGAGTGCACTGGCACCACTGGGGATGCACTGCAGTGAGTCCAGAGAGTGCACTGGCACCACTGGGGATGCAATGCAGTGAGTCCAGAGAGTGCACTGGCACCACTGGGGATGCACTGCAGTGAGTCCAGAGAGTTCTCTGGCACCACTGGGGATGCAGTTTAGTGAGTCCACAGAGTGCACAGGCTCCAATGGGGTACACTGCAGTGAGTCCAGAGAGTGCACTGGCACCACTGGGGATGCAGTGCAGTGAGTCCAGAGAGTGCCCTTGCACCACTGGGGATAAACTGCAGTGAGTCCAGACAGTGCACTGGCACCACTGGGGATGCAGTTCAGTGAGTCCAGAGAGTGAACTGGCACCACTGGGGATGTAGTGCAGTGAGTCCAGAGAGTGCACTGGCTCCACCGGGGATTCAGTGCAAGGAGTCCAGAGAGTGCACTGGCACCACTGGGAATGCACTGCAGTGAGTACAGAGAGTGCACTGGCACCTAAGGGCCTGCACTGCAGTGAGTCCAGAGAGTGCACTGGCACCACTGGGGCTGCACTGCAGTGAGTCCAGAGAGCGCACTGGCACCACAGGTGATGCACTGCAGTGAGTCCAGAGAGTGCACTGGCACCACTGGGATGCAGTGCAGTGAGTCCACAGAGTGCACTGGCACCTCAGGGGATACACTGCAGTGAGTCCTGAGAGTGCACTGGCACCACTGGGGATGCAGCACAGTGAGTCTAGAGAGTGCACTGTCACCACTGCTTATGCAGCGCAGTGAGTCCAGAGAGTTCACTGGCACCAGTGGGGATGCAGTGCAGTGAGTCCAGAGATTGCACTGGCACCATTGGGGATGCACTGCAGTGAGTCCAGAGAGTGCACTGGCACCTAAGGGGATGCAGTGCAGTGAGTCCAGAGAGTGCACTGGCACCACTGGGGATGCAGTGCAGTGAGCCCAGAGAGTGCAATGGAACCACTGGGGATGCAGTGCAGTGAGTCCAGAGAGTGCACTGGCACTACTGGGGTTTTAGTGCAGTTAGTCCATAGAGTGCACTGGCACCAATGGGGATGCAGTGCAGTGAGTCCAGAGAGTGCCCTTACACCGCTGGAGATAAACTGCAGAGAGTCCAGAGAGTGCACTGGCACCACTGGGGATGCACTGCAGTGACACCAGAGAGTTCTCTGGCACCACTGGGGATGCAGTTTAGTGAGTCCAGAGAGTGCACTGGCACCACTGGGGATGCACTTCAGTGAGTCCAGAGAGTGCTCTGGCACCACTGAGCTGCACTGCAGTGAGTCCAGAGATTGCACTGGCACCACTGGGGATGCACTGCAGTGAGTCCAGAGACTACACTGGCACCACTGGGGATGCAGTACAGTGAGTCCAGAGAGTGCACTGGCACCACTGGGGATGCAGTGCAGTGAGTCCAGAGAGTGCACTGGCACCACTGGGGATGCAGTGCAGTGAGTCCAGAGAGTGCACTGGCACCACTGGGGATGCAGTTTAGTGAGTCCAGAGAGCCACTGGCACCACTGGGGATGCAGTGCAGTGAGTCCAGAGAGTGCACTGGCACCATTGGGGATGCAGTGTACTGAGTCCAGAGAGTGCACTGGCACCACTGGGGATGCACTGCAGTGAGTCCAGAGAGTGCACTGGCACCATTGGGGATGCAGTGTACTGAGTCCAGAGAGTGCACTGGCACCACTGGGGATTCACTGCAGTGAGTCCAGAGAGTGCACTGACACCACTGGGAATGCACTGCAGTGAGTCTAGAGAGTGCACTGGCACCTCAGGGGCTGCACTGCAGTGAGTCCAGAGAGTGCACTGGCACCACTGGGGATGCACTGCAGTGAGTCCAGAGAGTGAACTGGCACCACTAGGGATACCCTGCACTGAGTCCAGAGAGTGCACTGGCACCACTGGGGATGCAGCACAGTAAGTCCAGAGAGTGAACTGTCAGCACTGGGGACGCAGTACAGTGACTACAGAGAGTGCACTGGCACCACTGGGGATGCACTGCAGTGAGTCCAGAGAGTGCACTGGCACCGGTGGGGATGCACTGCAGTGGGTCCAGAGAGTGCACTGGCACCACTGGGGATGCACCCCGGTGAGTCCAGAGAGTGCACTGGCACCACTGGGGACGCAGTGCAGTGACTACAGAGAGTGCACTGGCACCACTGGTGATGCACTGCAGTTAGTCCAGAGAGTGCACTTTCAGCACTGGGGATGCAGTGCAGTGAGTCCAGAGAGTGCACTGGCTCCACTGGGGATGCACTGCAGTGAGTCCAGAGAGTCCACTGGCACCACTGGAATGCAAAGAAGTGAGTCCAGAGAGTGCAATGGAACCACTGGGGATGCAGTGCAGTGAGTCCAGAGAGTGCACTGGCACCACTGGGGATGCAGTGCAGTGAGTCCAGAGAGTGCACTGGCACCACTGGTGATGCACTGCAGTTAGTCCAGAGAGTGCACTGTCAGCACTGGGGATGCAGTGCAGTGAGTCCAGAGAATGCACTGGCACCACTGGGGATGCACTGCAGTGAGTCCAGAGAGTGCACTGGCTCCACTGGGGATGCACTGCAGTGAGTCCAGAGAGTCCACTGGCACCACTGGAATGCAAAGAAGTGAGTCCAGAGAGTGCAATGGAACCACTGGGGATGCAGTGCAGTGAGTCCAGAGAGTGCACTGGCACTTCTGGGGATGCAGTGCAGTGAGTGCAGAGAGTGTACTAGCACAACAGGGGATGCACTGCAGTGACTCCAGAAAGTGCACTGGCACCACTGGGGATGCACTGCAGTGAGTCCAGAGAGTGCACTGGCACCACTGGTGATGCAGTGCAGTGAGTCCAGAGAGTACACTGGCACCACTGGGGATGCACTGCAGTGAGTCCAGAGAGTGTACTGGCACCACTGGGGATGCAGTGCAGTGAGTCCAGAGAGTGCACTGGCACCACTCGGGATGCAGTGCTGTTGAGTCCAGAGAGTGCACTGGCACCACTGGGGATGCACCCTGGTTAGTCCAGAGAGTGCACTGGCACCACTGGTGATGCAGTGCAGTGAGTGCAGAGAGTGCACTGGCACCACTGGGGATGCAGTGCAGCGAGTCCTGAGAGTGCAATGGCACCACAAGGGATGCACTGCATTTAGTCCAGAGATTGCACTGGCACCACTGGGGATGCAATGCAGTGAGTCCAGAGAGTGCCCTGGCACCACTGGGCATGCAGTGCAGTGAGTCTAGAGAGTGCACTGGCACCACTGGGGATTCAATGCAGTGAGTCCAGAGAGTGCACTGGCACCACTGTGGATGCAGTGCAGTGAGTCCAGAGAGTGCACTGGCAGCATTGGGGATGCACTGCAGTGATTCCTGAGAGTGCACTGGCACCACTGGGAATGCAGTGCAGCGAGTCCAGAGAGTGCACTGGCATCACTGGGGATGCACTGCAGTGAGTCCAGAGAGTGCACTGGCACCACTGGGGATGCACTGCAGTGAGTCCAGAGAGTGCACTGGCACCACTGGAGATGCACTGCAGTGAGTCCAGAGAGTGCACTGGCACCACTGGGGATGCACTTCAGTGAGTCCAGAGAGTGCTCTGGCACCACTGTTGATGCAGTGCTGTGACTCCAGAGAGTGCACTGGCACCACTGGGGATGCACTGCAGTGAGTCCAGAGAGTGCACTGGCACCACTGCGGATGCACTGCAGTGACTCGAAAGAGAGCACTGGCACCACTGCGGATGCACTGCAGTGAGTCCGGAGAGTGCCCTGGCACCAATGGTGATGCAGTGCAGTGAGTCCAGAGAGTGCAGTGGCACCACTGGGGATGCAGTGCAGTGAGTCCAGAGAGTGCACTGGCACCACTGGGGATGCACTGCAGTGAGGGGAGAGAGTGCACTGGCACCACTGGGGATGCACTGCAGTGAGTCCAGAGAGTGCCCTGGCACCACTGGGGATGCAGTGCAGTGAGTCCAGGGAGTGCACTGGCAACACTGGGGATGCAATGCAGTGAGTCCAGAGAGTGCACTGGCACCACTGGGGATGCAGTGCAGTGAGTCCAGAGAGTGCACTGGCACCACTGGGGATGCACTGCAGTGATTCCGGAGAGTGCACTGGCACCACTGGGGATGCACTGCAGTGAGTCCAGAGAGTGCACTGGCACCACTGGGGATGCAGTGCAGTGACTCCAGAGAGTGCCCTGGCACCACTGTTGATGCAGTGCTGTGACTCCAGAGAGTGCACTGGCACCACTGGGGATGCAGTGCAGTGAGTCCAGAGAGTGCACTGGCACCACTGGGGATGCAGTGCAGTGAGTCCAGAGAGTGCACTGGCACCACTGGGGATGCACTGCAGTGGGTCCAGAGAGTGCACTGGCACCACTGGGGATGCACTGCAGTGACTCGAAAAAGTGCACTGGCACCACTGCGGATGCACTGCAGTGAGTCCAGAGAGTGCCCTGGCACCAATGGTGATGAAGTGCAGTGAGTCCAGAGAGTGCAGTGGCACCACTGGGGATGCAGTGCAGTGAGTCCAGAGAGTGCACTGGCACCACTGGGGATGCAATGCAGTGAGTCCAGAGAGTGCACTGGCACCACTGGGGATGCAGTGCAGTGACTCCAGAGAGTGCACTGGCACCACTGGGGATGCACTGCAGTAATTACCAGAGAGTGCACTGGCACCACTGGGGATGCAGTGCAGTGAGTCCAGAGAGTGCACTGGCACTACTGGGGATGCACTGCAATGAGTCCAGAGAGTGCACTGGCACCACTGGGGATGCAGTGCAGTGAGTACAGAGAGTGCACTGGCACCACTGGGGATGCAGTGCAGTGAGTCCAGAGAGTGCACTGGCACCACTGTTGATGCAGTGCTGTGACTCCAGAGAGTGCACTGGCACCACTGGGGATGCAGTGCAGTGAGTCCAGAGAGTGCAGTGGCACCACTGGGGATGCAGTGCAGTGAGTCCAGAGAGTGCACTGGCACCACTGGGGATGCACTGCAGTGAGTCCAGAGAGTGCACTGGCACCACTGGCGATGCAGTGCAGTGAGTCCAGAGAGTGCACTGGCACCACTGGGGATGCACTGCAGTGAGTCCAGAGAGTGCTCTGGCACCACTGGGGATGCAGTTCAGTGAGTCCAGAGAGTGCACTGGCACCACTGGGGATACACTGCAGTGACTCCAGAGAGTGCACTGGCACCACTGGGGATGCACTGCAGTAGGTCCAGAGAGTGCACTGACACCACTGGGGATGCAGTGCAGTGAGGCCAGAGACTGCACTGGCACCAACTGGAGCTGCACTGCAGTGAGTCCTGAGATTGCTCTGGCACCACTGGGGATGCACTACAGTGAGTCCAGAGAGTACACTGGCACCACTGGGGATGCAGTGCAGTTAGTCCAGAGAGTGCACTGGCACCACTGGGGATGCACTGCAGTGAGTCCAAAGAGTGCACTGGCACCACTGGGGATGCAGTGCAGTGAGTCCAGAGAGTGGACTGGAACCAGTGGGGATGGAGTGCAGTGAGTCCAGAGAGTGCACTGGCACCACTGGGGATGCAGTGCAGTGAGTCCAGAGAGTGCACTGGCACCACTGGGGATGCACTGCAGTGAGTCCAGAGAGTGCACTGGCACCACTGGGATGCAGTGCAGTGAGTCCAGAGAGTGCACTGGCACCACTGGGGATGCAGTGCACTGAGTCCAGAGAGTGCACTGTCAGCAATGGGGATGCACTGCAGTTAGTCCAGAGAGTGCAATGGCTCCAATGGGGATGCAGTGCAGTGAGTCCAGAGAGTGCACTGGCACCACTGGGGATGCAGTGCAGTGAGTCCTGAGATTGCAATGGCACCACTGGTGATGCACTGCAGTGAGTCCAGAGAGTGCACTGGCACCACTGGCGATGCAGTGCAGTGAGTCCAGAGAGTGCACTGGCACCACTGGGGATGCACTGCAGTGAGTCCAGAGAGTGCACTGGCACCTAAGGACTGCACTGCAGTGAGTCCAGAGAGTGTACTGGCACCTAAGGGGCTGCACTGCAGTGAGTCCAGAGAGTGCACTGGCACCACTGGGGCTGCATGCAGTGAGTCCAGAGAGTGCACTGGCACCACTGGGGATGCAGTGCAGTGAGTCCACAGAGTGCACTGGCACCACAGGGCATACACTGCAGTGAGTCCAGAGAGTGCACTGGCACCACTGGGTATGCAGCGCAGTGAATGCAGAGAGTGCACTGGCACCACTGGGGATGCACTGCAGTGAGTTCAGAGAGTGCACTGGCACCAGTGGGGATGCACTGCAGTGGGTCCAGAGAGTGCACTGGCACCACTGGGGATGCAGTGCAGTGAGTCCAGAGAGTGCACTGGCACCACTGGGGATGCACTGCAGTGAGTCCAGAGAGTGTACTGGCTCCAATGGGGATGCAGTGCAGTGACTCCAGGGAGTGCAGAGGCACCACTGTTGATGCAGTGCTGTGACTCCAGAGAGTGCACTGGCACCACTGGGGATGCACTGCAGTGAGTCCAGAGAGTGCACTGGCACCACTGGGGATGCAGTGCAGTGAGTCCAGAGAGTGCACTGGCACCACTGGGGATGCACTGCAGTGAGTCCAGAGAGTGCACTGGCACCACTGCGGATGTACTGCAGTGACTCGAAAGAGAGCACTGGCACCACTGCGGATGCACTGCAGTGAGTCCGGAGAGTGCACTGGCACCACTGAGGATGCAGTGCAGTGAGTCCAGAGAGTGCAGTGGCACCATTGGGGATGCAGTGCAGTGAGTCCAGAGAGTGCACTGGCACCACTGGGGATGCACTGCAGTGAGGGGAGAGAGTGCACTGGCACCACTGGGGATGCACTGCAGTGAGTCCAGAGAGTGCCCTGGCACCACTGGGGATGCAGTGCAGTGAGTCCAGGGAGTGCACTGGCACCACTGGGGATGCAATGCAGTGAGTCCAGAGAGTGCACTGGCACCACTGGGGATGCACTGCAGTGAGTCCAGAGAGTGCACTGGCACCACTGGGGATGCACTGCAGTGATTCCGGAGAGTGCATTGGCACCACTGGGGATGCAGTGCAGTGAGTCCAGAGAGTGCACTGACACCACTGGGGATGCACTGCAGTGAGTCCAGAGAGTGCACTGGCACCACTGGGGATGCACTGCAGTGAGTCCAGAGAGTGCACTGGCACCACTGGGGATTCAGTGCAGTGACTCCAGAGAGTGCCCTGGCACCACTGTTGATGCAGTGCTGTGACTCCAGAGAGTGCACTGGCACCACTGGGGATGCAGTGCAGTGAGTCCAGAGAGTGCACTGGCACCACTGGGGATGCAGTGCAGTGAGTCCAGAGAGTGCACTGGCACCACTGGGGATGCACTGCAGTGAGTCCAGAGAGTGCACTGGCACCACTGGGGATGCACTGCAGTGACTCGAAAAAGTGCACTGGCACCACTGCGGATGCACTGCAGTGAGTCCAGAGAGTGCCCTGGCACCAATGGTGATGCAGTGCAGTGAGTCCAGAGAGTGCAGTGGCACCACTGGGGATGCAGTGCAGTGAGTCCAGAGAGTGCACTGGCACCACTGTGGATGCAATGCAGTGAGTCCAGAGAGTGCACTGGCACCACTGGGCATGCAGTGCAGTGACTCCAGAGAGTGCACTGGCACCACTGGGGATGCACTGCAGTGATTCCAGAGAGTGCACTGGCACCACTGGGGATGCACTGCAGTGAGTCCAGAGAGTGCAATGGAACCACTGGGGATGCACTGCAGTGAGTCCAGAGAGTGCACTGGCACCACTGGTGATGCAGTGCAGTGAGTCCAGAGAGTGCACTGGCACCACTGGGGATGCAGTGCAGTGAGTCCATACAGTGCACTGGCGCCACTGTGATTGCCCTGCCGTGAGTCCGGAGAGTGCACTGGCACCACTGGGGATGCACTGCAGTGAGTCCAGAGAGTGCACTGGCACCACTGGGGATGCACTTCAGTGAGTCCAGAGAGTGCAGTGGCACCACTGGGGATGCAGTGCAGTGAGTCCAGAGACTACACTCGCACCATTGGTGATGCAGTGCAGTGATTCCAGAGAGTGCACTGGCACCAGTGGGGATGCACTTCAGTGAGTCCGGAGAGTGCAGTGGCACCACTGGGGATGCACTGCAGTGAGTCCAGAGAGTGCACTGGCACCACTGGGGATGCAGTGCAGTGAGTCCAGAGAGTGCACTGGCACCAGTGTTGATGCAGTGCAGTGACTACAGAGAGTGCACTGGCACCACTGGCGATGCAGTGCAGTGAGTCCAGAGAGTGCACTGGCACCACTGGGGATGCACTGCAGTGAGTCCAGAGAGTGCACTGGCACCACTGGAGATGCACTGCAGTGAGTCCAGAGAGTGCACTGGCACCACTGGGGATGCAGTGCAGTGACTCCAGAGAGTGCAGAGGCACCACTGTTGATGCAGTGCTGTGACTCCAGAGAGTGCACTGGCACCACTGGGGATGCACTGCAGTGAGTCCAGAGAGTGCACTGGCACCACTGGGGATGCAGTGCAGTGAGTCCAGAGAGTGCACTGGCACCACTGGGGATGCACTGCAGTGAGTCCAGAGAGTGCACTGGCACCACTGCGGATGTACTGCAGTGACTCGAAAGAGAGCACTGGCACCACTGCGGATGCATTGCAGTGAGTCCGGAGAGTGCACTGGCACCACTGAGGATGCAGTGCAGTGAGTCCAGAGAGTGCAGTGGCACCGCTGGGGATGCACTGCAGTGAGTCCAGAGAGTGCACTGGGACCACTGGGGATGCACTGCAGTGAGTCCAGAGAGTGCACTGGCACCACTGGGGATGCACTGCAGTGAGTCCAGAGAGTGCCCTGGCACCACTGGGGATGCAGTGCAGTGAGTCCAGGGAGTGCACTGGCACCACTGTGGATGCAATGCAGTGAGTCCAGAGAGTGCACTGGCACCACTGGGGATGCAGTGCAGTGAGTCCAGAGAGTGCACTGGCACCACTGGGGATGCACTGCAGTGATTCCGGAGAGTGCACTGGCACCACTGGGGATGCAGTGCAGTGAGTCCAGAGAGTGCACTGACACCACTGGGGATGCACTGCAGTGAGTCCAGAGAGTGCACTGGCACCACTGGGGATGCACTGCAGTGAGTCCAGAGAGTGCACTGGCACCACTGGGGATGCAGTGCAGTGACTCCAGAGAGTGCCCTGGCACCACTGTTGATGCAGTGCTGTGACTCCAGAGAGTGCACTGGCACCACTGGGGATGCAGTGCAGTGAGTCCAGAGAGTGCACTGGCACCACTGGGGATGCAGTGCAGTGAGTCCAGAGAGTGCACTGGCACCACTGGGGATGCACTGCAGTGATTCCGGAGAGTGCACTGGCACCACTGGGGATGCACTGCAGTGACTCGAAAAAGTGCACTGGCACCGCTGCGGATGCACTGCAGTGAGTCCAGAGAGTGCCCTGGCACCAATGGTGATGCAGTGCAGTGAGTCCAGAGAGTGCACTGGCACCACTGGGGATGCAGTGCAGTGAGTCCAGAGAGTGCACTGGCACCACTGGGGATGCAATGCAGTGAGTCCAGAGAGTGCACTGGCACCACTGGGGATGCAGTGCAGTGACTCCAGAGAGTGCACTGGCACCACTGGGGATGCACTGCAGTGATTCCAGAGAGTGCACTGGCACCACTGGGGATGCAGTGCAGTGAGTCCAGAGAGTGCTCTGGCACCACTGGGGATGCAGTTCAGTGAGTCGAGAGAGTGCACTGGCACCACTGGGGATGCACTGCAGTGAGTACAGAGAGTGCACTGGCACCACTGGGGATGCAGTGCAGTGACTCCAGAGAGTGCAGAGGCACCACTGTTGATGCAGTGCTGTGACTCCAGAGAGTGCACTGGCACCACTGGGGATGCAGTGCAGTGAGTCCAGAGAGTGCTCTGGCACCACTGGGGATGCAGTTCAGTGAGTCCAGAGAGTGCACTGGCACCACTGGGGATGCACTGCAGTGAGTGCAGAGAGTGCACTGGCACCACTGGCGATGCAGTGCAGTGAGTCCAGAGAGTGCACTGGCACCACTGGGGATGCACTGCAGTGAGTCCAGAGAGTGCTCTGTCACCACTGGGGATGCAGTTCAGTGAGTCCAGAGAGTGCACTGGCACCACTGGGGATGCACTGCAGTGAGTCCAGAGAGTGCACTGGCACCACTGGGGATGCACTTCAGTGAGTCCAGAGAGTGCAGTGGCACCACTGGGGATGCAGTGCAGTGAGTCCAGAGACTACACTCGCACCATTGGTGATGCAGTGCAGTGATTCCAGAGAGTGCACTGGCACCAGTGGGGATGCAGTGCAGTGAGTCCGGAGAGTGCAGTGGCACCACTGGGGATGCAGTGCAGTGAGTCCAGAGACTACACTGGCACCACTGGGGATGCAGTGCAGTGAGTCCAGAGAGTGCACTGGCACCAGTGTTGATGCAGTGCAGTGACTCCAGAGAGTGCACTGGCACCACTGGCGATGCAGTGCAGTGAGTCCAGAGAGTGCACTGGCACCACTGGGGATGCACTGCAGTGAGTCCAGAGAGTGCACTGGCACCACTGGAGATGCACTGCAGTGAGTCCAGAGAGTGCACTGGCACCACTGGGGATGCAGTGCAGTGACTCCAGAGAGTGCAGAGGCACCACTGTTGATGCAGTGCTGTGACTCCAGAGAGTGCACTGGCACCACTGGGGATGCACTGCAGTGAGTCCAGAGAGTGCACTGGCACCACTGGGGATGCAGTGCAGTGAGTCCAGAGAGTGCACTGGCACCACTGGGGATGCACTGCAGTGAGTCCAGAGAGTGCACTGGCACCACTGCGGATGCACTGCAGTGACTCGAAAGAGAGCACTGGCACCACTGCGGATGCACTGCAGTGAGTCCGGAGAGTGCACTGGCACCACTGAGGATGCAGTGCAGTGAGTCCAGAGAGTGCAGTGGCACCACTGGGGATGCAGTGCAGTGAGTCCAGAGAGTGCACTGGCACCACTGGGGATGCACTGCAGTGAGGGGAGAGAGTGCACTGGCACCACTGGGGATGCACTGCAGTGATTCCGGAGAGTGCACTGGCACCACTGGGGATGCAGTGCAGTGAGTCCAGAGAGTGCACTGGCACCACTGGGGATGCACTGCAGTGAGTCCAGAGAGTGCACTGGCACCACTGCGGATGCACTGCAGTGACTCGAAAGAGAGCACTGGCACCACTGCGGATGCACTGCAGTGAGTCCGGAGAGTGCACTGGCACCACTGAGGATGCAGTGCAGTGAGTCCAGAGAGTGCAGTGGCACCACTGGGGATGCAGTGCAGTGAGTCCAGGGAGTGCACTGGCACCACTGGGGATGCAATTCAGTGAGTCCAGAGAGTGCACTGGCACCACTGGGGATGCAGTGCAGTGAGTCCAGAGAGTGCACTGGCACCACTGGGGATGCACTGCAGTGATTCCGGAGAGTGCACTGGCACCACTGGGGATGCAGTGCAGTGAGTCCAGAGAGTGCACTGACACCACTGGGGATGCACTGCAGTGAGTCCAGAGAGTGCACTGGCACCACTGGGGATGCACTGCAGTGAGTCCAGAGAGTGCACTGGCACCACTGGGGATGCAGTGCAGTGACTCCAGAGAGTGCCCTGGCACCACTGTTGATGCAGTGCTGTGACTCCAGAGAGTGCACTGGCACCACTGGGGATGCAGTGCAGTGAGTCCAGAGAGTGCACTGGCACCACTGGGGATGCAGTGCAGTGAGTCCAGAGAGTGCACTGGCACCACTGGGGATGCACTGCAGTGACTCGAAAAAGTGCACTGGCACCACTGCGGATGCACTGCAGTGAGTCCAGAGAGTGCCCTGGAACCAAAGGTGATGCAGTGCAGTGAGTCCAGAGAGCGCAGTGGCACCACTGGGGATGCAGTGCAGTGAGTCCAGAGAGTGCACTGGCACCACTGGGGATGCAATGCAGTGAGTCCAGAGAGTGCACTGGCACCACTGGGGATGCACTGCAGTGAGTCCAGAGAGTGCACTGGCACCACTGGGGATGCACTGCAGTGAGTCCAGAGAGTGCACTGGCACCACTGCGGATGCACTGCAGTGACTCGAAAGAGAGCACTGGCACCACTGCGGATGCACTGCAGTGAGTCCGGAGAATGCACTGGCACCACTGAGGATGCAGTGCAGTGAGTCCAGAGAGTGCAGTGGCACCACTGGGGATGCAGTGCAGTGAGTCCAGAGAGTGCACTGGCACCACTGGGGATGCACTGCAGTGAGGGGAGAGAGTGCACTGGCACCACTGGGGATGCACTGCAGTGAGTCCAGAGAGTGCCCTGGCACCACTGGGGATGCAGTGCAGTGAGTCCAGGGAGTGCACTGGCACCACTGGGGATGCAATGCAGTGAGTCCAGAGAGTGCACTGGCACCACTGGGGATGCAGTGCAGTGAGTCCAGAGAGTGCACTGGCACCACTGGGGATGCACTGCAGTGATTCCGGAGAGTGCACTGGCACCACTGGCGATGCACTGCAGTGAGTCCAGAGAGTGCACTGACACCACTGGGGATGCACTGCAGTGAGTCCAGAGAGTGCACTGGCACCACTGGGGATGCAGTGCAGTGAGTCCAGAGAGCGCAGTGGCACCACTGGGGATGCAGTGCAGTGAGTCCAGAGAGTGCACTGGCACCACTGGGGATGCAATGCAGTGAGTCCAGAGAGTGCACTGGCACCACTGGGGATGCAGTGCAGTGAGTCCAGAGAGTGCCCTGGAACCAAAGGTGATGCAGTGCAGTGAGTCCAGAGAGCGCAGTGGCACCACTGGGGATGCAGTGCAGTGAGTCCAGAGAGTGCACTGGCACCACTGGGGATGCAATGCAGTGAGTCCAGAGAGTGCACTGGCACCACTGGGGATGCAGTGCAGTGACTCTAGAGAGTGCACTGGCACCACTGGGGATGCACTGCAGTGATTCCAGAGAGTGCACTGGCACCACTGGGGATGCAGTGCACTGAGTCCAGAGAGTGCACTGGCACTACTGGGGATGCACTGCAATGAGTCCAGAGAGTGCACTGGCACCACTGGGGATGCACTGCAGTGAGTACAGAGAGTGCACTGGCACCACTGGGGATGCAGTGCAGTGAGTCCAGAGAGTGCCGTGGCACCACTGGGGATGCAGTGCACTGAGTCCAGAGAGTGCACTGGCACCACTGGTGATGCAGTGCAGTGAGTGCAGAGAGTGCACTGGCACCACTGGCGATGCAGTGCAGTGAGTCCAGAGAGTGCACTGGCACCACTGAGGATGCACTGCAGTGAGTCCAGAGAGTGCTCTGGCACCACTGGGGATGCAGTTCAGTGAGTCCAGAGAGTGCACTGGCACCACTGGGGATACACTGCAGTGACTCCAGAGAGTGCACTGGCACCACTGGGGATGCACTGCAGTAGGTCCAGAGAGTGCACTGGCACCACTGGGGATGCAGTGCAGTGAGTCCAGAGACTGCACTGGCACCAACTGAAGCTGCACTGCAGTGAGTCCTGAGATTGCTCTGGCACCACTGGGGATGCACTACAGTGAGTCCAGAGAGTACACTGGCACCACTGGGGATGCAGTGCAGTTAGTCCAGAGAGTGCACTGGCACCACTGTTCATGCAGTGCAGTGAGTCCAAAGAGTGCACTGGCACCACTGGGGATGCAGTGCATGAGTGCAGAGAGTGCACTGGCACCACTGGGGATGCAGTGCAGTGAGTCCAGAGAGTGGACTGGAACCAGTGGGGATGGAGTGCAGTGAGTCCAGAGAGTGCACTGGCACCACAGGGGATGCAGTGCAGTGAGTCCAGAGAGTGCCCTGGCACCACTGGGGATGCACTGCAGTGAGTCCAGAGAGTGCACTGGCACCACTGGGATGCAGTGCACTGAGTCCAGAGAGTGCACTGGCACCACTGGCGATGCAGTGCACTGAGTCCAGAGAGTGCACTGTCAGCAATGGGGATGCACTGCAGTGAGTCCAGAGAGTGCACTGGCACCACTGGGGATGCAGTGCAGTGAGTCCAGAGAGTGCACTGGCACCACTGGGGATGCAGTGCAGTGAGTCCAGAGAGTGCAATGGCTCCAATGGGGATGCAGTGCAGTGAGTTCAGAGAGTGCACTGGCACCACTGGGGCTGCATGCAGTGAGTCCAGAGAGTGCACTGGCACCACTGGGGATGCAGTGCAGTGAGTCCAGAGAGTGCACTGGCACCACTGGGGATGCAGCGCAGTGAATGCAGAGAGTGCACTGGCACCACTGGGGATGCACTGCAGTGAGTTCAGAGAGTGCACTGGCACCAGTGGGGATGCACTGCAGTGGGTCCAGAGAGTGCACTGGCACCACTGGGGATGTAGTGCAGTGAGTCCAGAGAGTGCACTGGCTCCAATGGGGATGCAGTGCAGTGAGTGCAGAGATTGAACTGGCACCACTGGGTTGCAGTGCAGTGAGTCCAGAGAGTGCACTGGCACCACTGGGGATGCACTGCAGTGACTCCAGAGAGTGCACTGGCTCCAATGGGGATGCACTGCACTGAGTACAGAGAGTGCACTGGCACCAATGGGGATGCAATGCAGTGAGTCCAGAGAGTGCAATGGAACCACTGGGGATGCACTGCAGTGAGTCCAGAGAGTGCACTGGCACCACTGGGGATGCAGTGCAGTGAGTCCAGAGAGTGCACTGGCACCACTGGGGATGCAGTGCAGTGAGTCCATACAGTGCACTGGCACCACTGTGATTGCCCTGCCGTGAGTCTGGAGAGTGCACTGGCACCACTGGGGATGCACTGCAGTGAGTCCAGAGAATGCACTGGCACTAATGGGGATGCAGTGCAGTGAGTCCAGAGAGTGCACTGGCACCACTGGGGATGCAGTGCAGTGAGTCCAGAGAGTGCACTGGCACCACTGGGGATGCACTGCAGTGAGTCCAGAGAGTGCACTGGCACCACTGGGGATGCACTGCAGTGAGTCCAGAGAGTGCACTGGCACCACTGGGGATGCACTGCAGTGAGTCCAGAGAATGCACTGGCACTAATGGGGATGCAGTGCAGTGAGTCCAGAGAGTGCACTGGCACCAGTGGGGATGCACTTCAGTGAGTCCAGAGAGTGCAGTGGCACCACTGGAGTGCAGTGCAGTGAGTCCAGAGACTACACTGGCACCACTGGGGATGCAGTGCAGTGAGTCCAGAGAGTGCACTGGCACCAGTGTTGATGCAGTGCAGTGACTCCAGAGAGTGCACTGGCACCACTGGCGATGCAGTGCAGTGAGTCCAGAAAGTGAACTGTCACCACTGGTGATGCAGTGCAGTGAGTCCAGAGAGTGCACTGGCACCACTTGGGATGCAGTGCACTGAGTCCAGAGAGTGCACTGGCACCACTGGGGATGCAGTGCAGTGAGTCCTGAGAGTGCAATGGCACCACAGGTGATGCACTTCAGTGCGTCCAGAGAGTGCACTGGCACCACTGGGGATGCAGTGCAGTGAGTCCCGAGAGTGCACTGGCACCGCAGGGGATGCACTGCAGTGAGTCCAGACACTTCACTGGCACCAGAGGGGATACACTGCAGTGAGTCCAGAGAGTGCACTGGCACCAGTGGGGATGCAGCACAGTGAGTCCTGAGAGTGAACTGTCACCACTGGGGACGCAGCACAGTGACTACAGAGAGTGCACTGGCACCACGAGAGATGCACTGCAGTGAGTCCAGAGAGTGCACTGGCACCAGTGGGGATGCACTGCAGTGGGTCCAGAGCGTGCACTGGCACCACTGGGGATGCAGTGCAGTGAGTCCAGAGAGTGCACTGGCACCACAGGGGATGCACTGCAGTGAGTCCAGAGAGTGCACTGGCACCACTGGGTATGCAGTGTAGTGAGTCCAGAGAGTGCATTGGCACCAATGGTGATGCACTGCAGTGAGTCCAGAGAGTGCACTGGCACCACTGGGGATGCAGTGCAGTGAGTCCAGAGAGTGCACTGGCACCAATGGAGATGCACTGCAGTGAGTCCAGAGAGTGCACTGGCACCACTGGGGATGCAGTGCAGTGAGTCCAGAGAGTGCACTGGCACCACTGGAGATGAAATGCAGTGAGTCCAGAGAGTGCACTGGCACCAGTGGGGATGCAGTGCAGTGAGTCCTGAGAGTACACTGGCACCACTGGGGATGCAGTGCAGTGAGTCCAGAGAGTGCACTGTCACTTCTGGGGATGCAGTGCAGTGAATGCAGAGAGTGCACTAGCACAACAGGGGATGCACTGCAGTGACTCCAGAAAGTGCACTGGCACCACTGGGGATGCTCTGCAGTGAGTCCAGAGAGTGCACTGGCACCACTGGTGATGCAGTGCAGTGAGTCCAGAGAGTACACTGGCACCACTGGGGATGCAGTGCAGTGAGTCCAGAGAGTGCACTGGCACCACTGGGGATGCAGTGCACTGAGTCCAGAGAGTGCACTGGCAGCACTGGGGATGCAGTGCAGTGAGTCCAGAGACTGCACTGGCACTAATGGGGATGCAGTGCAGTGACTCGAAAGAGTGCACTGGCACCACTGCGGATGCACTGCAGTGAGTCCGGAGAGTGCCCTGGCACCAATGGTGATGCAGTGCAGTGAGTCCAGAGAGTGCACTGGCACCACTGGGGATGCACTGCAGTGAGTCCAGAGAGTGCACTGGCACCACTGGGGATGCACTGCAGTGAGTCCAGAGAGTGCACTGGCACCACTGCGGATGCAGTGCAGTGAGTCCAGAGACTGCACTGGCACCACAGGGGTTTTCGTGCAGTGAGTCCAGAGAGTGCACTGGCACCAATGGGGATGCAGTGCTGGGAGTCCAGAGAGTGCACTGGCACAACTGGAGATGCAGTGCAGTGAGTCCAGAGAGTGCACTGGCACCAATGTTGATGCAGTGCAGTGAGTCCAGAGAGTACACTGGCACCACTGGGGATGCACTGCAGTGAGTCCAGAGAGTGCACTGGCACCACTGGGGATGCACTGCAGTGAGTCCAGAGAGTGCACTGGCACCTAAGGGGCTGCACTGCAGTGAGTCCAGAGAGTGCACTGGCACCACTGGGGCTGCATGCAGTGAGTCCAGAGAGTGCACTGGCTCCACTGGGGATGCAGTGCAGTGAGTCCACAGAGTGCACTGGCACCACAGGGCATACACTGCAGTGAGTCCAGAGAGTGCACTGGCACCACTGGGGATGCAGTGCAGTGAATACAGAGAGTGAACTGGCACCACTGGGGATGCACTGCAGTGAGTTCAGAGAGTGCAATGGCACCAGTGGGGATGCACTGCAGTGGGTCCAGAGAGTGCACTGGCACCACTGGGGATGTAGTGCAGTGAGTCCAGAGAGTGCACTGGCACCACTGGGGATGCCGTGCAGTGAGTCCAGAGATTGCACTGGCACCACTGGGGATGCACTGCAGTGAGTCCAGAGATTGCACTGGCACCACTGGGGTGCAGTGCAGTGAGTCCAGAGAGTGCACTGGCTCCAATGGGGATGCAGTGCAGTGAGTCCAGAGATTGCACTGGCACCACTGGGTTGCAGTGCAGTGAGTCCAGAGAGTGCACTGGCACCACTGGGGATGCACTGCAGTGAGTCCAGAGAGTGCACTGGCTCCAATGGGGATGCACTGCACTGAGTCCAGAGAGTGCACTGGCACCACCGGGGATGCAATGCAGTGAGTCCAGAGAGTGCAATGGAACCACTGGGGATGCACTGCAGTGAGTCCAGAGAGTGCACTGGCACCACTGTTGATGCAATGCAGTGACTCCAGAGAGTGCACTGGCACCACTGGGGATGCAGTGCAGTGAGTCCACAGAGTGCACTGGCACCACAGGGGATAAACTGCCGTGAGTCCAGAGAGTGCACTGGCACCACTAGGGATGCAGCACAGTGAGTCCAGAGAGTGAACTGTCACCACTGGGGACGCAGCGCAGTGACTCCAGAGAGTGCACTCGCACCACTGGGGATGCACTGCAGTGAGTCCAGAGAGGGCACTGGCACCAGTGGGGATGCACTGCAGTGGGTCCAGAGCGTGCACTGGCACCACTGGGGATGCAGTGCAGTGAGTCCAGAGAGTGCACTGGCACCACTGGGGATGCAGTGCAGTGAGTCCAGAGAGTGCACTGGCACCACTGGGGATGCAGTGCAGTGAGTCCAGAGAGTGCACTGGCACCACTGGTGATGCACTGCAGTGAGTCCAGAGAGTGCACTGGCACCACTGGGGATGCAGTGCAGTGAGTCCAGAGAGTGCACTGGCACCACTGGAGATGCACTGCAGTGAGTCCAGAGAGTGCACTGGCTCCACTATGGATGCAGTGCAGTGAGTGCAGAGAGTTCACTAGCACAAGAGGGGATGCACTGCAGTGACTCCAGAAAGTGCACTGGCACCACTGGGGATGCCGTGCAGTGAGTCCAGAGAGTGCACTGGCACCACTGGTGATGCAGTGCAGTGAGTCCAGAGAGTACACTGGCACCACTGGGGATGCACTGCAGTGACTCCAGAGAATGCACTGGCACTACTGGGGATGCAGTGCAGTGAGCTCAGAGAGTGCACTGGCACCACTGGGGATGCAGTGCAGTGAGTCCAGAGAGTGCACTGGCACCACTAGGGATGCAGCACAGTGAGTCCAGAGAGTGAACTGTCACCACTGTGGATGCACTGCAGTGACTCCAGAGAGTGCACTGCCACCACTGGGGATGCACTGCAGTGAGTCCAGAGAGCGCACTGGCACCAGTGGGGATGCACTGCCGTGGGTCCAGGGCGTGCACTGGCACCACTGGGGATGCAGTGCAGTGAGTGCAGAGAGTGCACTGGCACCACTGGGGATGCACTGCAGTGAGTCCAGAGAGTGCACTGGCACCACTGGAGATGGACTGCAGTGAGTCCAGAGAGTGCACTGGCTCCACTGGGGATGCACTGCACTGAGTCCAGAGAGTGCACAGGCACCACTGGGGATGCAATGCAGTGAGTCCAGAGAGTACACTGGCACCACTGGGGATGCAGCGCAGTGACTACAGAGAGTGCACTGGCACCACTGGGGATGCAGTGCAGTGAGTCCAGAGAGTGCACTGGCACTTCTGGGGATGCAGTGCAGTGAGTGCAGAGAGTGCACTAGCACCACAGGGGATGCACTGCAGTGACTCCAGAAAGTGCACTGGCACCACTGGGGATGCAGTGCAGTGAGTCCAGAGAGTACACTGGCACCACTGGGGATGCACTGCAGTGAGTCCAGAGAATGCACTGGCACTAATGGGGGTGCAGTGCAGTGACTCGAAAGAGTGCACTGGCACCACTTCGGATGCAATGCAGTGAGTCCAGAGAGTGCCCTGGCACCAATGGTGATGCAGTGCAGTGAGTCCAGAGAGTGCACTGGCACCACTGGGGATGCACTGCAGTGAGTCCAGAGAGTGCACTGGCACCACTGGGGATGCACTGCAGTGAGTCCAGAGAGTGCACTGGCACCACTGGGGATTCACTGCAGTGAGTCCAGAGAGTGTACTGGCACTTTGGGGATGCACTGCAGTGAGTCCAGAGAGTGCACTGGCACCACTGGGGATGCACCCCGGTGAGTCCAGAGAGTGCACTGGCACCACTGGGGATGCACTGCAGTGAGTCCAGAGAGTTCTCTGGCACCACTGGGGATGCAGTTTAGTGAATCCAGAGAGTGCACCGGCTCCAATGGGGATACACTGCAGTGAGTCCAGAGAGTGCAGTGGCACCACTGGGGATGGAGTGCAGTGAGTCCAGAGAGTGCACTGGCACCACTGGGGATGCAGTGCAGTGAGTCCAGAGAGTGCTCTGGCACCACTGATCTGCACTGCTGTGAGTCCAGACACTACACTGGCACCACTGGTGATGCAGTGCAGTGAGTCCAGAGAGTGCACTGGCACCACTGGGATGCAGTGCAGTGAGCTCAGAGAGTGCACTGGCACCACTGGGGATGCAGTGCAGTGAGTCCAGAGAGTGCACTGGCACCACTGGGGATGCACTGCACAGAGTCCAGAGAGTGCACTGGCACCACTGGGGATGCAGTGCACTGAGTCCAGAGAGTGCACTGTCAACACTGGGGATGCACTGCAGTGAGTCCAGAGAGTGCACTGGCACCACTGGTGATGCAGTGCAGTGAGTCCAGAGAGTGCACTGGCACCACTGGGGTTTTAGTGCAGTGAGTCCAGAGAGTGCACTGGCTCCAATAGGGATGCAGCACAGTGAGTCCAGAGAGTGCACTGGCAGCACTGGGGATGCAGTGCAGTGAGTCCTGAGAGTGCAATGGCACCACAAGGGATGCACTGCAGTTAGTCCAGAGAGTGCACTGGCACCACTGGGGATGCAGTGCAGTGAGTCCAGAGAGTGCACTGGCACCACTCGGGATGCACTGCAGTGAGTCCAGAGAGTGCACTGGCACTTCTGGGGATGCAGTGCAGTGAATGCAGAGAGTGCACTAGCACAACAGGGGATGCACTGCAGTGACTCCAGAAAGTGCACTGGCACCACTGGGGATGCACTGCAGTGAGTCCAGAGAGTGCACTGGCACCACTGGTGATGCAGTGCAGTGAGTCCAGAGAGTGCAGTGCCACCACTGGGGATGGAGTGCAGTGAGTCCAGAGAGTGCACTGGCACCACTGGGGATGCACTGCAGTGAGTCCAGAGACTTCACAGGCACCACTGGGGATGCAGTACAGTGAGTCCAGAGAGTGCACTGGCACCACTGGGGATTCAGTTCAGTGAGTCCAGAGAGTGAACTGGCACCACCGGTTATTCACTGCAAGGAGTCCAGAGAGTGCACTGGCACCTAAGGGGCTGCACTGCAGTGAGTCCAGAGAGTGCACTGGCACCACTTGGGCTGCACTGCAGTGAGTCCAGAGAGTGCACTGGCACCACTGGGATGCAGTGCAGTGAGAGCACAGAGTGCACTGGCACCACAGGGGATACACTGCAGTGAGTCCAGAGAGTGCACTGGCACCACTGAGGATGCAGCACAGTGAGTCCAGAGAGTGCACTGGCACCACTGGGGATGCAGCGCAGTGACTACAGAGAGTGCACTGGCACCACTGGGGATGCAGTTCAGTGAGTCCAGAGAGTGAACTGGCACCACTGGAGATGCAGTGCAGTGAGTCCAGAGAGTGCACTGGCACCACCGGGGATTCACTGCAGTGAGTCCAGAGAGTGCACTGACACAACTGGGAATGCACTGCATTGAGTACAGAGAGTGTACTGGCACCACTGGGGATGCAGTGCAGTGAGTCCAGAGAGTGCACTGGCACCACTGGGGATGCACTGCAGTGAGTCCAGAGAGTGCACTGGCACCACTGGGGATGCAGTGTAGTGAGTCCAGAGAGTGCACTGGCACCAATGGGATGCAGTGCAGTGAGTCCACAGAGTGCACTGGCACCACAGGGGATACACTGCAGTGAGTCCAGAGAGTGCACTAGCACCACTAGGGATGCAGCACAGTGAGTCCAGAGAGTGAACTGTCACCACTGGGGACGCAGCGCAGTGACTCCAGAGAGTGCGCTGGCACCACTGTGGATGCACTGCAGTGACTCCAGAAAGTGCACTGGCACCACTGGGGATGCAGTGCAGTGAGTCCAGAGAGTGTACTGGCACCACTGGTGATGCAGTGCAGTGAGTCCAGAGAGTACACTGGCACCACTGGGGATGCAGTGCAGTGAGTCCAGAGAATGCACTGGCACTAATGGGGATGCAGTGCAGTGACTCGAAAGAGTGCACTGGCACCACTGCGGATGCACTGCAGTGAGTCCGGAGAGTGCCCTGGCACCAATGGTGATGCAGTGCAGTGAGTCCAGAGAGTGCACTGGCACCACTGGGGATGCAGTGCAGTGAGTCCAGAGAGTGCACTGGCACGACTGGGGATGCAGTGCAGTGAGTCCAGAGAGTGCACTGGCACCACTGGGGATGCAGTGCAGTGAGCTCAGAGAGTGCACTGGCACCACTGGGGATGCAGTGCAGTGAGTCCAGAGAGTGCACTGGCACCACTGCGGATGCACTGCAGTGAGTCCAGAGAGTGCACTGGCTCCAATGGGGATGCAGTGCAGTGAGTCCAGAGAGTGCACCGGCTCCAATGGGGATACACTGCAGTGAGTCCAGAGAGTGCACTGGCTCCACTGGGGATGCAGTGCAGTGAGTCCAGAGAGTGCACTGGCACCACTGGGGATGCAGCACAGTGAGTCCAGAGAGTGCTCTGGCAACACTGAGCTGCACTGCAGTGAGTCCAGAGATTGCACTGGCACCACTGGGGATGCACTGCAGTGAGTCCAGAGACTACACTGGCACCACTGGGGATGCAGTGCAGTGAGTCCAGAGAGTGCACTGGCACCACTGTTGATGCAGTGCAGTGAGTCCAGAGAGTGCACTGGCACCACTGGGGATGCACTGCAGTGAGTCCAGAGAGTGCACTGGCACCACTGGGGATGCAGTGCAGTGAGTCCAGAGAGCCACTGGCACCACTGGGGATGCACTGCAGTGAGTCCAAAGAGTGCACTGGCACCACAGGGGATGCAGTGCAGTGAGACCAGAGAGTGCACTGGCACCACTGGGGATGCACCCCGGTGAGTCCAGAGAGTGCACTGGAACCACTGGGGATGCAGTGCAGTGAGTCCAGAGACTGCACTGGCACCACTGGGGTTTTAGTGCAGTGAGTCCAGAGAGTGCACTGGCACCAATGGGGATGCAGTGCTGTGAGTCCAGAGAGTGCCCTGGCACCACTGGGGATGCAGTGAGTCCAGAGAGTGCACTGGCACCACTGGGGATGCACTGCAGTGAGTCCAGAGAGTTCTCTGGCACCACTGGGGATGCAGTTTAGTGAGTCCATAGAGTGCACCGGCTCCAATGGCGATACACTGCAGTGAGTCCAGACAGTGCACTGGCACCACTGGGGATGCAGTGCAGTGAGTCCAGAGAGTGCACTGGCACCACTGGGGATGCAGTGCAGGTAGTCCAGAGAGTGCACTGGAACACTGGGGATGCAGTGCAGTGAGTGCAGAGAGTGCACTGGCGCCAGTGCAGAAGCACTGCAGTGAGTCCAGAGAGTGCACTGGCACCACTGGGGATGCACTGCAGTGAGTCCAGAGAGTGCACTGGCACCAATGGGATGCAATGCAGTGAGTCCAGAGAGTGCACTGGCACCACTGGGGATGCACTGCAGTGAGTCCAGAGAGTTCTCTGGCACCACTGGGGATGCAGTTTAGTGAGTCCACAGAGTGCACCGGCTCCAATGGGGATACACTGCAGTGAGTCCAGAGAGTGCACTGGCACCACTGGGGATAAACTGCAGTGAGTCCAGACAGTGCACTGGCACCACTGGGGATGCAGTGCAGTGAGTCCAGAGAGTGAACTGGCACCACTGGGGATGTAGTGCAGTGAGTCCAGAGAGTGCACTGGCTCCACTGGGGATTCAGTGCAAGGAGTCCTTAGAGTGCACTGGCACCACTGGGAATGCACTGCAGTGAGTAAAGAGAGTGCACTGGCACCTAAGGGCCTGCACTGCAGTGAGTCCAGAGAGTGCACTGGCACCACTGGGGCTGCACTGCAGTGAGTCCAGAGAGCGCACTGGCACCACTGGTGATGCACTGCAGTGAGTCCACAGAGTGCACTGGCACCTCAGGGGATACACTGCAGTGAGTCCTGAGAGTGCACTGGCACCACTGGGGATGCAGCACAGTGAGTCTAGAGAGTGCACTGTCACCACTGCTTATGCAGTGCACTGAGTCCAGAGAGTGCACTGTCAGCAATGGGGATGCACTGCAGTGAGTCCAGAGAGTGCACTGGCACCACTGGGGATGCAGTGCAGTGAGTCCAGAGAGTGCACTGGCAGCACTGGGGTTTTAGTGCAGTTAGTCCAGAGAGTGCACTGGCACCACTGTTCATGCAGTGCAGTGAGTCCAAAGAGTGCACTGGCACCACTGGGGATGCACTGCAGTGAGTCCAGAGAGTGCACTGGCACCACTGGGATGCACTGCAGTGAGTCCAGAGAGTGCACTGGCACCACTGGGATGCACTGCAGTGAGTCCAGAGAGTGCACTGGCAGCACTGGGGATGCAATGCAGTTAGTCCAGAGAGTGCAATGGCTCCAATGGGGATGCAGTGCAGTGAGTCCAGAGAGTGCTCTGGCACCACTGGGGATGCATTGCAGTGAGTCCTGAGATTGCAATGGCACCACTGGTGATGCACTGCAGTGAGTCCAGAGAGTGCACTGGCACCACTGGGGATGCACTGCAGTGAGTCCAGAGAGTGCACTGGCACCACTGGGGATGCACTGCAGTGAGTCCAGAGAGTGCACTGGCACCACTGGGGCTGCATGCAGTGAGTCCAGAGAGTGCACAGGCACCACTGGGGATGCAGTACAGTGAGTCCACAGAGTGCACTGGCACCACAGGGCATACACTGCAGTGAGTCCAGAGAGTGCACTGGCACCACTGGGGATGCAGCGCAGTGAATGCAGAGAGTGCACTGGCACCACTGGGGATGCAGTGCAGTGAGTTCAGAGAGTGCACTGGCACCAGTGGGGATGCACTGCAGTGGGTCCAGAGAGTGCACTGGCACCACTGGGGATGCAGTGCAGTGAGTCCAGAGATTGCACTGGCACCACTGGGGATGCAGTGCAGTGAGTCCAGAGATTGCACTGGCACCACTGGGGATGCACTGCAGTGAGTCCAGAGAGTGCACTGGCTCCAATGGGGATGCAGTGCAGTGAGTGCAGAGATTGCACTGGCACCACTGGGTTGCAGTGCAGTGAGTCCAGAGAGTGCACTGGCACCACTGGGGATGCACTGCAGTGACTCCAGAGAGTGCACTGGCTCCAATGGGGATGCACTGCAGTGAGTCCAGAGAGTGCAATGGAACCACTGGGGATGCACTGCAGTGAGTCCAGAGAGTGCACTGGCACCACTGGGGATGCAGTGCAGTGAGTCCAGAGAGTGCACTGGCACCACTGGGGATGCAGTGCAGTGAGTCCATACAGTGCACTGGCACCACTGTGATTGCCCTGCCGTGAGTCTGGAGAGTGCACTGGCACCACTGGGGATGCACTGCAGTGAGTCCAGAGAGTGCACTGGCACCACTGGGGATGCACTGCAGTGAGTCCAGAGAGTGCACTGGCACCACTGGGGATGCACTGCAGTGAGTCCAGAGAGTGCACTGGCACCACTGGGGATGCACTTCAGTGAGTCCAGAGAGTGCAGTGGCACCACTGGGGATGCAGTCCAGTGAGTCCAGAGACTACACTCGCACCATTGGGGATGCAGTGCAGTGATTCCAGAGAGTGCACTGGCACCAGTGGGGATGCACTTCAGTGAGTCCAGAGAGTGCAGTGGCACCACTGGGGATGCAGTGCAGTGAGTCCAGAGACTACACTGGCACCATTGGGGATGCAGTGCAGTGAGTCCAGAGAGTGCACTGGCACCAGTGTTGATGCAGTGCAGTGACTCCAGAGAGTGCACTGGCACCACTGGCGATGCAGTGCAGTGAGTCCAGAAAGTGAACTGTCACCACTGGTGATGCAGTGCAGTGAGTCCAGAGAGTGCACTGGCACCACTGGGGATGCAGTGGACTGAGTCCAGAGAGTGCACTGGCACCACTGGGGATGCAGGGCAGTGAGTCCAGAGAGTGCACTGGCACCACTGGGGATGCAGTGCAGTGAGTCCTGAGAGTGCAATGGCACCACAGGTGATGCACTTCAGTGCGTCCAGAGAGTGCACTGGCACCACTGGGGATGCAGTGCAGTGAGTCCCGAGAGTGCACTGGCACCACAGGGGATGCACTGCAGTGAGTCCAAACACTTCACTGGCACCAGAGGGGATACACTGCAGTGAGTCCAGAGAGTGCACTGGCACCAGTGGGGATGCAGCACAGTGAGTCCTGAGAGTGAACTGTCACCACTGGGGACGCAGCACAGTGACTACAGAGAGTGCACTGGCACCACGGGAGATGCACTGCAGTGAGTCCAGAGAGTGCACTGGCACCAGTGGGGATGCACTGCAGTGGGTCCAGAGCGTGCACTGGCACCACTGGGGATGCAGTGCAGTGATTCCAGAGAGTGCACTGGCACCACTGGGGATGCAGTGCAGTGAGTCCAGAGAGTGCACTGGCACCACTGGGGATGCAGTGCAGTGAGTCCAGAGAGTGCACTGGCACCACTGGGGATGCAGTGCAGTGAGTCCAGAGAGTGCACTGGCACCACTGGGGATGCAGTGCAGTGAGTCCTGAGAGTGCACTGGCACCAATGGAGATGCACTGCAGTGAGTCCAGAGAGTGCACTGTCACTTCTGGGGATGCAGTGCAGTGAATGCAGAGAGTGCACTAGCACAACAGGGGATGCACTGCAGTGACTCCAGAAAGTGCACTGGCACCACTGGGGATGCAGTGCACTGAGTCCAGAGAGTGCACTGGCACCACTGGTGATGCAGTGCAGTGAGTCCAGAGAGTACACTGGCACCACTGGGGATGCAGTGCAGTGAGTCCAGAGAGTGCACTGGCACCACTGGGGATGCAGTGCACTGAGTCCAGAGAGTGCACTGGCACCACTGGGGATGCAGTGCAGTGAGTCCAGAGACTGCACTGGCACTAATGGGGATGCAGTGCAGTGATTCGAAAGAGTGCACTGGCACCACTGCGGATGCACTGCAGTGAGTCCGGAGAGTGCCCTGGCACCAATGGTGATGCAGTGCAGTGAGTCCAGAGAGTGCACTGGCACCACTGGGGATGCACTGCAGTGAGTCCAGAGAGTGCACTGGCACCACCGGGGATGCACTGCAGTGAGTCCAGAGAGTGCACTGGCACCACTGCGGATGCAGTGCAGTGAGACCAGAGACTGCACTGGCACCACAGGGGTTTTCGTGCAGTGAGTCCAGAGAGTGCACTGGCACCAATGGGGATGCAGTGCTGGGAGTCCAGAGAGTGCACTGGCACAACTGGGGATGCAGTGCAGTGAGTCCAGAGAGTGCACTGGCACCAATGTTGATGCAGTGCAGGGAGTCCACAGAGTACACTGGCACCACTGGGGATGCAGTGCAGTGAGTCCAGAGAGTGCACTGGCACCACTGGGGATGCACTGCAGTGAGTCCAGAGAGTGCACTGGCACCTAAGGGGCTGCACTGCAGTGAGTCCAGAGAGTGCACTGGCACCACTGGGGCTGCATGCAGTGAGTCCAGAGAGTGCACTGGCTCCACTGGGGATGCAGTGCAGTGAGTCCACAGAGTGCACTGGCACCACAGGGCATACACTGCAGTGAGTCCAGAGAGTGCACTGGCACCACTGGGGATGCAGTGCAGTGAATACAGAGAGTGAACTGGCACCACTGGGGATGCACTGCAGTGAGTTCAGAGAGTGCACTGGCACCAGTGGGGATGCACTGCAGTGGGTCCAGAGAGTGCACTGGCACCACTGGGGATGTAGTGCAGTGAGTCCAGAGAGTGCACTGGCACCACTGGGGATGCCGTGCAGTGAGTCCAGAGATTGCACTGGCAACACTGGGGATGCACTGCAGTGAGTCCAGAGATTGCACTGGCACCACTGGGGTGCAGTGCAGGGCGTCCAGAGAGTGCACTGGCACCACTGGGGATGCACTGCAGTGAGTCCAGAGAGTGCACTGGCACTACTGGGGTTTTAGTGCAGTTAGTCCATAGAGTGCACTGGCACCAATGGGGATGCAGTGCAGTGAGTCCAGAGAGTGCCCTTACACCGCTGGAGATAAACTGCAGAGAGTCCAGAGAGTGCACTGGCACCACTGGGGATGCACTGCAGTGACACCAGAGAGTTCTCTGGCACCACTGGGGATGCAGTTTAGTGAGTCCAGAGAGTGCACTGGCACCACTGGGGATGCACTTCAGTGAGTCCAGAGAGTGCTCTGGCACCACTGAGCTGCACTGCAGTGAGTCCAGAGATTGCACTGGCACCACTGGGGATGCACTGCAGTGAGTCCAGAGACTACACTGGCACCACTGGGGATGCAGTACAGTGAGTCCAGAGAGTGCACTGGCACCACTGGGGATGCAGTGCAGTGAGTCCAGAGAGTGCACTGGCACCACTGGGGATGCAGTGCAGTGAGTCCAGAGAGTGCACTGGCACCACTGGGGATGCAGTTTAGTGAGTCCAGAGAGCCACTGGCACCACTGGGGATGCAGTGCAGTGAGTCCAGAGAGTGCACTGGCACCATTGGGGATGCAGTGTACTGAGTCCAGAGAGTGCACTGGCACCACTGGGGATGCACTGCAGTGAGTCCAGAGAGTGCACTGGCACCATTGGGGATGCAGTGTACTGAGTCCAGAGAGTGCACTGGCACCACTGGGGATTCACTGCAGTGAGTCCAGAGAGTGCACTGACACCACTGGGAATGCACTGCAGTGAGTCTAGAGAGTGCACTGGCACCTCAGGGGCTGCACTGCAGTGAGTCCAGAGAGTGCACTGGCACCACTGGGGATGCACTGCAGTGAGTCCAGAGAGTGAACTGGCACCACTAGGGATACCCTGCACTGAGTCCAGAGAGTGCACTGGCACCACTGGGGATGCAGCACAGTAAGTCCAGAGAGTGAACTGTCAGCACTGGGGACGCAGTACAGTGACTACAGAGAGTGCACTGGCACCACTGGGGATGCACTGCAGTGAGTCCAGAGAGTGCACTGGCACCGGTGGGGATGCACTGCAGTGGGTCCAGAGAGTGCACTGGCACCACTGGGGATGCACCCCGGTGAGTCCAGAGAGTGCACTGGCACCACTGGGGACGCAGTGCAGTGACTACAGAGAGTGCACTGGCACCACTGGTGATGCACTGCAGTTAGTCCAGAGAGTGCACTTTCAGCACTGGGGATGCAGTGCAGTGAGTCCAGAGAGTGCACTGGCTCCACTGGGGATGCACTGCAGTGAGTCCAGAGAGTCCACTGGCACCACTGGAATGCAAAGAAGTGAGTCCAGAGAGTGCAATGGAACCACTGGGGATGCAGTGCAGTGAGTCCAGAGAGTGCACTGGCACCACTGGGGATGCAGTGCAGTGAGTCCAGAGAGTGCACTGGCACCACTGGTGATGCACTGCAGTTAGTCCAGAGAGTGCACTGTCAGCACTGGGGATGCAGTGCAGTGAGTCCAGAGAATGCACTGGCACCACTGGGGATGCACTGCAGTGAGTCCAGAGAGTGCACTGGCTCCACTGGGGATGCACTGCAGTGAGTCCAGAGAGTCCACTGGCACCACTGGAATGCAAAGAAGTGAGTCCAGAGAGTGCAATGGAACCACTGGGGATGCAGTGCAGTGAGTCCAGAGAGTGCACTGGCACTTCTGGGGATGCAGTGCAGTGAGTGCAGAGAGTGTACTAGCACAACAGGGGATGCACTGCAGTGACTCCAGAAAGTGCACTGGCACCACTGGGGATGCACTGCAGTGAGTCCAGAGAGTGCACTGGCACCACTGGTGATGCAGTGCAGTGAGTCCAGAGAGTACACTGGCACCACTGGGGATGCACTGCAGTGAGTCCAGAGAGTGTACTGGCACCACTGGGGATGCAGTGCAGTGAGTCCAGAGAGTGCACTGGCACCACTCGGGATGCAGTGCTGTTGAGTCCAGAGAGTGCACTGGCACCACTGGGGATGCACCCTGGTTAGTCCAGAGAGTGCACTGGCACCACTGGTGATGCAGTGCAGTGAGTGCAGAGAGTGCACTGGCACCACTGGGGATGCAGTGCAGCGAGTCCTGAGAGTGCAATGGCACCACAAGGGATGCACTGCATTTAGTCCAGAGATTGCACTGGCACCACTGGGGATGCAATGCAGTGAGTCCAGAGAGTGCCCTGGCACCACTGGGCATGCAGTGCAGTGAGTCTAGAGAGTGCACTGGCACCACTGGGGATTCAATGCAGTGAGTCCAGAGAGTGCACTGGCACCACTGTGGATGCAGTGCAGTGAGTCCAGAGAGTGCACTGGCAGCATTGGGGATGCACTGCAGTGATTCCTGAGAGTGCACTGGCACCACTGGGAATGCAGTGCAGCGAGTCCAGAGAGTGCACTGGCATCACTGGGGATGCACTGCAGTGAGTCCAGAGAGTGCACTGGCACCACTGGGGATGCACTGCAGTGAGTCCAGAGAGTGCACTGGCACCACTGGAGATGCACTGCAGTGAGTCCAGAGAGTGCACTGGCACCACTGGGGATGCACTTCAGTGAGTCCAGAGAGTGCTCTGGCACCACTGTTGATGCAGTGCTGTGACTCCAGAGAGTGCACTGGCACCACTGGGGATGCACTGCAGTGAGTCCAGAGAGTGCACTGGCACCACTGCGGATGCACTGCAGTGACTCGAAAGAGAGCACTGGCACCACTGCGGATGCACTGCAGTGAGTCCGGAGAGTGCCCTGGCACCAATGGTGATGCAGTGCAGTGAGTCCAGAGAGTGCAGTGGCACCACTGGGGATGCAGTGCAGTGAGTCCAGAGAGTGCACTGGCACCACTGGGGATGCACTGCAGTGAGGGGAGAGAGTGCACTGGCACCACTGGGGATGCACTGCAGTGAGTCCAGAGAGTGCCCTGGCACCACTGGGGATGCAGTGCAGTGAGTCCAGGGAGTGCACTGGCAACACTGGGGATGCAATGCAGTGAGTCCAGAGAGTGCACTGGCACCACTGGGGATGCAGTGCAGTGAGTCCAGAGAGTGCACTGGCACCACTGGGGATGCACTGCAGTGATTCCGGAGAGTGCACTGGCACCACTGGGGATGCACTGCAGTGAGTCCAGAGAGTGCACTGGCACCACTGGGGATGCAGTGCAGTGACTCCAGAGAGTGCCCTGGCACCACTGTTGATGCAGTGCTGTGACTCCAGAGAGTGCACTGGCACCACTGGGGATGCAGTGCAGTGAGTCCAGAGAGTGCACTGTCAGCACTGGGGATGCAGTGCAGTGAGTCCAGAGAGTGCACTGGCACCACTGGGGATGCACTGCAGTGGGTCCAGAGAGTGCACTGGCACCACTGGGGATGCACTGCAGTGACTCGAAAAAGTGCACTGGCACCACTGCGGATGCACTGCAGTGAGTCCAGAGAGTGCCCTGGCACCAATGGTGATGAAGTGCAGTGAGTCCAGAGAGTGCAGTGGCACCACTGGGGATGCAGTGCAGTGAGTCCAGAGAGTGCACTGGCACCACTGGGGATGCAATGCAGTGAGTCCAGAGAGTGCACTGGCACCACTGGGGATGCAGTGCAGTGACTCCAGAGAGTGCACTGGCACCACTGGGGATGCACTGCAGTAATTACCAGAGAGTGCACTGGCACCACTGGGGATGCAGTGCAGTGAGTCCAGAGAGTGCACTGGCACTACTGGGGATGCACTGCAATGAGTCCAGAGAGTGCACTGGCACCACTGGGGATGCAGTGCAGTGAGTACAGAGAGTGCACTGGCACCACTGGGGATGCAGTGCAGTGAGTCCAGAGAGTGCACTGGCACCACTGTTGATGCAGTGCTGTGACTCCAGAGAGTGCACTGGCACCACTGGGGATGCAGTGCAGTGAGTCCAGAGAGTGCAGTGGCACCACTGGGGATGCAGTGCAGTGAGTCCAGAGAGTGCACTGGCACCACTGGGGATGCACTGCAGTGAGTCCAGAGAGTGCACTGGCACCACTGGCGATGCAGTGCAGTGAGTCCAGAGAGTGCACTGGCACCACTGGGGATGCACTGCAGTGAGTCCAGAGAGTGCTCTGGCACCACTGGGGATGCAGTTCAGTGAGTCCAGAGAGTGCACTGGCACCACTGGGGATACACTGCAGTGACTCCAGAGAGTGCACTGGCACCACTGGGGATGCACTGCAGTAGGTCCAGAGAGTGCACTGACACCACTGGGGATGCAGTGCAGTGAGGCCAGAGACTGCACTGGCACCAACTGGAGCTGCACTGCAGTGAGTCCTGAGATTGCTCTGGCACCACTGGGGATGCACTACAGTGAGTCCAGAGAGTACACTGGCACCACTGGGGATGCAGTGCAGTTAGTCCAGAGAGTGCACTGGCACCACTGGGGATGCACTGCAGTGAGTCCAAAGAGTGCACTGGCACCACTGGGGATGCAGTGCAGTGAGTCCAGAGAGTGGACTGGAACCAGTGGGGATGGAGTGCAGTGAGTCCAGAGAGTGCACTGGCACCACTGGGGATGCAGTGCAGTGAGTCCAGAGAGTGCACTGGCACCACTGGGGATGCACTGCAGTGAGTCCAGAGAGTGCACTGGCACCACTGGGATGCAGTGCAGTGAGTCCAGAGAGTGCACTGGCACCACTGGGGATGCAGTGCACTGAGTCCAGAGAGTGCACTGTCAGCAATGGGGATGCACTGCAGTTAGTCCAGAGAGTGCAATGGCTCCAATGGGGATGCAGTGCAGTGAGTCCAGAGAGTGCACTGGCACCACTGGGGATGCAGTGCAGTGAGTCCTGAGATTGCAATGGCACCACTGGTGATGCACTGCAGTGAGTCCAGAGAGTGCACTGGCACCACTGGCGATGCAGTGCAGTGAGTCCAGAGAGTGCACTGGCACCACTGGGGATGCACTGCAGTGAGTCCAGAGAGTGCACTGGCACCTAAGGACTGCACTGCAGTGAGTCCAGAGAGTGTACTGGCACCTAAGGGGCTGCACTGCAGTGAGTCCAGAGAGTGCACTGGCACCACTGGGGCTGCATGCAGTGAGTCCAGAGAGTGCACTGGCACCACTGGGGATGCAGTGCAGTGAGTCCACAGAGTGCACTGGCACCACAGGGCATACACTGCAGTGAGTCCAGAGAGTGCACTGGCACCACTGGGTATGCAGCGCAGTGAATGCAGAGAGTGCACTGGCACCACTGGGGATGCACTGCAGTGAGTTCAGAGAGTGCACTGGCACCAGTGGGGATGCACTGCAGTGGGTCCAGAGAGTGCACTGGCACCACTGGGGATGCAGTGCAGTGAGTCCAGAGAGTGCACTGGCACCACTGGGGATGCACTGCAGTGAGTCCAGAGAGTGTACTGGCTCCAATGGGGATGCAGTGCAGTGACTCCAGGGAGTGCAGAGGCACCACTGTTGATGCAGTGCTGTGACTCCAGAGAGTGCACTGGCACCACTGGGGATGCACTGCAGTGAGTCCAGAGAGTGCACTGGCACCACTGGGGATGCAGTGCAGTGAGTCCAGAGAGTGCACTGGCACCACTGGGGATGCACTGCAGTGAGTCCAGAGAGTGCACTGGCACCACTGCGGATGTACTGCAGTGACTCGAAAGAGAGCACTGGCACCACTGCGGATGCACTGCAGTGAGTCCGGAGAGTGCACTGGCACCACTGAGGATGCAGTGCAGTGAGTCCAGAGAGTGCAGTGGCACCATTGGGGATGCAGTGCAGTGAGTCCAGAGAGTGCACTGGCACCACTGGGGATGCACTGCAGTGAGGGGAGAGAGTGCACTGGCACCACTGGGGATGCACTGCAGTGAGTCCAGAGAGTGCCCTGGCACCACTGGGGATGCAGTGCAGTGAGTCCAGGGAGTGCACTGGCACCACTGGGGATGCAATGCAGTGAGTCCAGAGAGTGCACTGGCACCACTGGGGATGCACTGCAGTGAGTCCAGAGAGTGCACTGGCACCACTGGGGATGCACTGCAGTGATTCCGGAGAGTGCATTGGCACCACTGGGGATGCAGTGCAGTGAGTCCAGAGAGTGCACTGACACCACTGGGGATGCACTGCAGTGAGTCCAGAGAGTGCACTGGCACCACTGGGGATGCACTGCAGTGAGTCCAGAGAGTGCACTGGCACCACTGGGGATTCAGTGCAGTGACTCCAGAGAGTGCCCTGGCACCACTGTTGATGCAGTGCTGTGACTCCAGAGAGTGCACTGGCACCACTGGGGATGCAGTGCAGTGAGTCCAGAGAGTGCACTGGCACCACTGGGGATGCAGTGCAGTGAGTCCAGAGAGTGCACTGGCACCACTGGGGATGCACTGCAGTGAGTCCAGAGAGTGCACTGGCACCACTGGGGATGCACTGCAGTGACTCGAAAAAGTGCACTGGCACCACTGCGGATGCACTGCAGTGAGTCCAGAGAGTGCCCTGGCACCAATGGTGATGCAGTGCAGTGAGTCCAGAGAGTGCAGTGGCACCACTGGGGATGCAGTGCAGTGAGTCCAGAGAGTGCACTGGCACCACTGTGGATGCAATGCAGTGAGTCCAGAGAGTGCACTGGCACCACTGGGCATGCAGTGCAGTGACTCCAGAGAGTGCACTGGCACCACTGGGGATGCACTGCAGTGATTCCAGAGAGTGCACTGGCACCACTGGGGATGCACTGCAGTGAGTCCAGAGAGTGCAATGGAACCACTGGGGATGCACTGCAGTGAGTCCAGAGAGTGCACTGGCACCACTGGTGATGCAGTGCAGTGAGTCCAGAGAGTGCACTGGCACCACTGGGGATGCAGTGCAGTGAGTCCATACAGTGCACTGGCGCCACTGTGATTGCCCTGCCGTGAGTCCGGAGAGTGCACTGGCACCACTGGGGATGCACTGCAGTGAGTCCAGAGAGTGCACTGGCACCACTGGGGATGCACTTCAGTGAGTCCAGAGAGTGCAGTGGCACCACTGGGGATGCAGTGCAGTGAGTCCAGAGACTACACTCGCACCATTGGTGATGCAGTGCAGTGATTCCAGAGAGTGCACTGGCACCAGTGGGGATGCACTTCAGTGAGTCCGGAGAGTGCAGTGGCACCACTGGGGATGCACTGCAGTGAGTCCAGAGAGTGCACTGGCACCACTGGGGATGCAGTGCAGTGAGTCCAGAGAGTGCACTGGCACCAGTGTTGATGCAGTGCAGTGACTACAGAGAGTGCACTGGCACCACTGGCGATGCAGTGCAGTGAGTCCAGAGAGTGCACTGGCACCACTGGGGATGCACTGCAGTGAGTCCAGAGAGTGCACTGGCACCACTGGAGATGCACTGCAGTGAGTCCAGAGAGTGCACTGGCACCACTGGGGATGCAGTGCAGTGACTCCAGAGAGTGCAGAGGCACCACTGTTGATGCAGTGCTGTGACTCCAGAGAGTGCACTGGCACCACTGGGGATGCACTGCAGTGAGTCCAGAGAGTGCACTGGCACCACTGGGGATGCAGTGCAGTGAGTCCAGAGAGTGCACTGGCACCACTGGGGATGCACTGCAGTGAGTCCAGAGAGTGCACTGGCACCACTGCGGATGTACTGCAGTGACTCGAAAGAGAGCACTGGCACCACTGCGGATGCATTGCAGTGAGTCCGGAGAGTGCACTGGCACCACTGAGGATGCAGTGCAGTGAGTCCAGAGAGTGCAGTGGCACCGCTGGGGATGCACTGCAGTGAGTCCAGAGAGTGCACTGGGACCACTGGGGATGCACTGCAGTGAGTCCAGAGAGTGCACTGGCACCACTGGGGATGCACTGCAGTGAGTCCAGAGAGTGCCCTGGCACCACTGGGGATGCAGTGCAGTGAGTCCAGGGAGTGCACTGGCACCACTGTGGATGCAATGCAGTGAGTCCAGAGAGTGCACTGGCACCACTGGGGATGCAGTGCAGTGAGTCCAGAGAGTGCACTGGCACCACTGGGGATGCACTGCAGTGATTCCGGAGAGTGCACTGGCACCACTGGGGATGCAGTGCAGTGAGTCCAGAGAGTGCACTGACACCACTGGGGATGCACTGCAGTGAGTCCAGAGAGTGCACTGGCACCACTGGGGATGCACTGCAGTGAGTCCAGAGAGTGCACTGGCACCACTGGGGATGCAGTGCAGTGACTCCAGAGAGTGCCCTGGCACCACTGTTGATGCAGTGCTGTGACTCCAGAGAGTGCACTGGCACCACTGGGGATGCAGTGCAGTGAGTCCAGAGAGTGCACTGGCACCACTGGGGATGCAGTGCAGTGAGTCCAGAGAGTGCACTGGCACCACTGGGGATGCACTGCAGTGATTCCGGAGAGTGCACTGGCACCACTGGGGATGCACTGCAGTGACTCGAAAAAGTGCACTGGCACCGCTGCGGATGCACTGCAGTGAGTCCAGAGAGTGCCCTGGCACCAATGGTGATGCAGTGCAGTGAGTCCAGAGAGTGCACTGGCACCACTGGGGATGCAGTGCAGTGAGTCCAGAGAGTGCACTGGCACCACTGGGGATGCAATGCAGTGAGTCCAGAGAGTGCACTGGCACCACTGGGGATGCAGTGCAGTGACTCCAGAGAGTGCACTGGCACCACTGGGGATGCACTGCAGTGATTCCAGAGAGTGCACTGGCACCACTGGGGATGCAGTGCAGTGAGTCCAGAGAGTGCTCTGGCACCACTGGGGATGCAGTTCAGTGAGTCGAGAGAGTGCACTGGCACCACTGGGGATGCACTGCAGTGAGTACAGAGAGTGCACTGGCACCACTGGGGATGCAGTGCAGTGACTCCAGAGAGTGCAGAGGCACCACTGTTGATGCAGTGCTGTGACTCCAGAGAGTGCACTGGCACCACTGGGGATGCAGTGCAGTGAGTCCAGAGAGTGCTCTGGCACCACTGGGGATGCAGTTCAGTGAGTCCAGAGAGTGCACTGGCACCACTGGGGATGCACTGCAGTGAGTGCAGAGAGTGCACTGGCACCACTGGCGATGCAGTGCAGTGAGTCCAGAGAGTGCACTGGCACCACTGGGGATGCACTGCAGTGAGTCCAGAGAGTGCTCTGTCACCACTGGGGATGCAGTTCAGTGAGTCCAGAGAGTGCACTGGCACCACTGGGGATGCACTGCAGTGAGTCCAGAGAGTGCACTGGCACCACTGGGGATGCACTTCAGTGAGTCCAGAGAGTGCAGTGGCACCACTGGGGATGCAGTGCAGTGAGTCCAGAGACTACACTCGCACCATTGGTGATGCAGTGCAGTGATTCCAGAGAGTGCACTGGCACCAGTGGGGATGCAGTGCAGTGAGTCCGGAGAGTGCAGTGGCACCACTGGGGATGCAGTGCAGTGAGTCCAGAGACTACACTGGCACCACTGGGGATGCAGTGCAGTGAGTCCAGAGAGTGCACTGGCACCAGTGTTGATGCAGTGCAGTGACTCCAGAGAGTGCACTGGCACCACTGGCGATGCAGTGCAGTGAGTCCAGAGAGTGCACTGGCACCACTGGGGATGCACTGCAGTGAGTCCAGAGAGTGCACTGGCACCACTGGAGATGCACTGCAGTGAGTCCAGAGAGTGCACTGGCACCACTGGGGATGCAGTGCAGTGACTCCAGAGAGTGCAGAGGCACCACTGTTGATGCAGTGCTGTGACTCCAGAGAGTGCACTGGCACCACTGGGGATGCACTGCAGTGAGTCCAGAGAGTGCACTGGCACCACTGGGGATGCAGTGCAGTGAGTCCAGAGAGTGCACTGGCACCACTGGGGATGCACTGCAGTGAGTCCAGAGAGTGCACTGGCACCACTGCGGATGCACTGCAGTGACTCGAAAGAGAGCACTGGCACCACTGCGGATGCACTGCAGTGAGTCCGGAGAGTGCACTGGCACCACTGAGGATGCAGTGCAGTGAGTCCAGAGAGTGCAGTGGCACCACTGGGGATGCAGTGCAGTGAGTCCAGAGAGTGCACTGGCACCACTGGGGATGCACTGCAGTGAGGGGAGAGAGTGCACTGGCACCACTGGGGATGCACTGCAGTGAGTCCAGAGAGTGCCCTGGCACCACTGGGGATGCAGTGCAGTGAGTCCAGGGAGTGCACTGGCACCACTGGGGATGCAATTCAGTGAGTCCAGAGAGTGCACTGGCACCACTGGGGATGCAGTGCAGTGAGTCCAGAGAGTGCACTGGCACCACTGGGGATGCACTGCAGTGATTCCGGAGAGTGCACTGGCACCACTGGGGATGCAGTGCAGTGAGTCCAGAGAGTGCACTGACACCACTGGGGATGCACTGCAGTGAGTCCAGAGAGTGCACTGGCACCACTGGGGATGCACTGCAGTGAGTCCAGAGAGTGCACTGGCACCACTGGGGATGCAGTGCAGTGACTCCAGAGAGTGCCCTGGCACCACTGTTGATGCAGTGCTGTGACTCCAGAGAGTGCACTGGCACCACTGGGGATGCAGTGCAGTGAGTCCAGAGAGTGCACTGGCACCACTGGGGATGCAGTGCAGTGAGTCCAGAGAGTGCACTGGCACCACTGGGGATGCACTGCAGTGACTCGAAAAAGTGCACTGGCACCACTGCGGATGCACTGCAGTGAGTCCAGAGAGTGCCCTGGAACCAAAGGTGATGCAGTGCAGTGAGTCCAGAGAGCGCAGTGGCACCACTGGGGATGCAGTGCAGTGAGTCCAGAGAGTGCACTGGCACCACTGGGGATGCAATGCAGTGAGTCCAGAGAGTGCACTGGCACCACTGGGGATGCACTGCAGTGAGTCCAGAGAGTGCACTGGCACCACTGGGGATGCACTGCAGTGAGTCCAGAGAGTGCACTGGCACCACTGCGGATGCACTGCAGTGACTCGAAAGAGAGCACTGGCACCACTGCGGATGCACTGCAGTGAGTCCGGAGAATGCACTGGCACCACTGAGGATGCAGTGCAGTGAGTCCAGAGAGTGCAGTGGCACCACTGGGGATGCAGTGCAGTGAGTCCAGAGAGTGCACTGGCACCACTGGGGATGCACTGCAGTGAGGGGAGAGAGTGCACTGGCACCACTGGGGATGCACTGCAGTGAGTCCAGAGAGTGCCCTGGCACCACTGGGGATGCAGTGCAGTGAGTCCAGGGAGTGCACTGGCACCACTGGGGATGCAATGCAGTGAGTCCAGAGAGTGCACTGGCACCACTGGGGATGCAGTGCAGTGAGTCCAGAGAGTGCACTGGCACCACTGGGGATGCACTGCAGTGATTCCGGAGAGTGCACTGGCACCACTGGCGATGCACTGCAGTGAGTCCAGAGAGTGCACTGACACCACTGGGGATGCACTGCAGTGAGTCCAGAGAGTGCACTGGCACCACTGGGGATGCACTGCAGTGAGTCCAGAGAGTGCACTGGCACCACTGGGGATGCAGTGCAGTGACTCCAGAGAGTGCCCTGGCACCACTGTTGATGCAGTGCTGTGACTCCAGAGAGTGCACTGGCACCACTGGGGATGCAGTGCAGTGAGTCCAGAGAGTGCCCTGGAACCAAAGGTGATGCAGTGCAGTGAGTCCAGAGAGCGCAGTGGCACCACTGGGGATGCAGTGCAGTGAGTCCAGAGAGTGCACTGGCACCACTGGGGATGCAATGCAGTGAGTCCAGAGAGTGCACTGGCACCACTGGGGATGCAGTGCAGTGACTCTAGAGAGTGCACTGGCACCACTGGGGATGCACTGCAGTGATTCCAGAGAGTGCACTGGCACCACTGGGGATGCAGTGCACTGAGTCCAGAGAGTGCACTGGCACTACTGGGGATGCACTGCAATGAGTCCAGAGAGTGCACTGGCACCACTGGGGATGCACTGCAGTGAGTACAGAGAGTGCACTGGCACCACTGGGGATGCAGTGCAGTGAGTCCAGAGAGTGCCGTGGCACCACTGGGGATGCAGTGCACTGAGTCCAGAGAGTGCACTGGCACCACTGGTGATGCAGTGCAGTGAGTGCAGAGAGTGCACTGGCACCACTGGCGATGCAGTGCAGTGAGTCCAGAGAGTGCACTGGCACCACTGAGGATGCACTGCAGTGAGTCCAGAGAGTGCTCTGGCACCACTGGGGATGCAGTTCAGTGAGTCCAGAGAGTGCACTGGCACCACTGGGGATACACTGCAGTGACTCCAGAGAGTGCACTGGCACCACTGGGGATGCACTGCAGTAGGTCCAGAGAGTGCACTGGCACCACTGGGGATGCAGTGCAGTGAGTCCAGAGACTGCACTGGCACCAACTGAAGCTGCACTGCAGTGAGTCCTGAGATTGCTCTGGCACCACTGGGGATGCACTACAGTGAGTCCAGAGAGTACACTGGCACCACTGGGGATGCAGTGCAGTTAGTCCAGAGAGTGCACTGGCACCACTGTTCATGCAGTGCAGTGAGTCCAAAGAGTGCACTGGCACCACTGGGGATGCAGTGCATGAGTGCAGAGAGTGCACTGGCACCACTGGGGATGCAGTGCAGTGAGTCCAGAGAGTGGACTGGAACCAGTGGGGATGGAGTGCAGTGAGTCCAGAGAGTGCACTGGCACCACAGGGGATGCAGTGCAGTGAGTCCAGAGAGTGCCCTGGCACCACTGGGGATGCACTGCAGTGAGTCCAGAGAGTGCACTGGCACCACTGGGATGCAGTGCACTGAGTCCAGAGAGTGCACTGGCACCACTGGCGATGCAGTGCACTGAGTCCAGAGAGTGCACTGTCAGCAATGGGGATGCACTGCAGTGAGTCCAGAGAGTGCACTGGCACCACTGGGGATGCAGTGCAGTGAGTCCAGAGAGTGCACTGGCACCACTGGGGATGCAGTGCAGTGAGTCCAGAGAGTGCAATGGCTCCAATGGGGATGCAGTGCAGTGAGTTCAGAGAGTGCACTGGCACCACTGGGGCTGCATGCAGTGAGTCCAGAGAGTGCACTGGCACCACTGGGGATGCAGTGCAGTGAGTCCAGAGAGTGCACTGGCACCACTGGGGATGCAGCGCAGTGAATGCAGAGAGTGCACTGGCACCACTGGGGATGCACTGCAGTGAGTTCAGAGAGTGCACTGGCACCAGTGGGGATGCACTGCAGTGGGTCCAGAGAGTGCACTGGCACCACTGGGGATGTAGTGCAGTGAGTCCAGAGAGTGCACTGGCTCCAATGGGGATGCAGTGCAGTGAGTGCAGAGATTGAACTGGCACCACTGGGTTGCAGTGCAGTGAGTCCAGAGAGTGCACTGGCACCACTGGGGATGCACTGCAGTGACTCCAGAGAGTGCACTGGCTCCAATGGGGATGCACTGCACTGAGTACAGAGAGTGCACTGGCACCAATGGGGATGCAATGCAGTGAGTCCAGAGAGTGCAATGGAACCACTGGGGATGCACTGCAGTGAGTCCAGAGAGTGCACTGGCACCACTGGGGATGCAGTGCAGTGAGTCCAGAGAGTGCACTGGCACCACTGGGGATGCAGTGCAGTGAGTCCATACAGTGCACTGGCACCACTGTGATTGCCCTGCCGTGAGTCTGGAGAGTGCACTGGCACCACTGGGGATGCACTGCAGTGAGTCCAGAGAATGCACTGGCACTAATGGGGATGCAGTGCAGTGAGTCCAGAGAGTGCACTGGCACCACTGGGGATGCAGTGCAGTGAGTCCAGAGAGTGCACTGGCACCACTGGGGATGCACTGCAGTGAGTCCAGAGAGTGCACTGGCACCACTGGGGATGCACTGCAGTGAGTCCAGAGAGTGCACTGGCACCACTGGGGATGCACTGCAGTGAGTCCAGAGAATGCACTGGCACTAATGGGGATGCAGTGCAGTGAGTCCAGAGAGTGCACTGGCACCAGTGGGGATGCACTTCAGTGAGTCCAGAGAGTGCAGTGGCACCACTGGAGTGCAGTGCAGTGAGTCCAGAGACTACACTGGCACCACTGGGGATGCAGTGCAGTGAGTCCAGAGAGTGCACTGGCACCAGTGTTGATGCAGTGCAGTGACTCCAGAGAGTGCACTGGCACCACTGGCGATGCAGTGCAGTGAGTCCAGAAAGTGAACTGTCACCACTGGTGATGCAGTGCAGTGAGTCCAGAGAGTGCACTGGCACCACTTGGGATGCAGTGCACTGAGTCCAGAGAGTGCACTGGCACCACTGGGGATGCAGTGCAGTGAGTCCTGAGAGTGCAATGGCACCACAGGTGATGCACTTCAGTGCGTCCAGAGAGTGCACTGGCACCACTGGGGATGCAGTGCAGTGAGTCCCGAGAGTGCACTGGCACCGCAGGGGATGCACTGCAGTGAGTCCAGACACTTCACTGGCACCAGAGGGGATACACTGCAGTGAGTCCAGAGAGTGCACTGGCACCAGTGGGGATGCAGCACAGTGAGTCCTGAGAGTGAACTGTCACCACTGGGGACGCAGCACAGTGACTACAGAGAGTGCACTGGCACCACGAGAGATGCACTGCAGTGAGTCCAGAGAGTGCACTGGCACCAGTGGGGATGCACTGCAGTGGGTCCAGAGCGTGCACTGGCACCACTGGGGATGCAGTGCAGTGAGTCCAGAGAGTGCACTGGCACCACAGGGGATGCACTGCAGTGAGTCCAGAGAGTGCACTGGCACCACTGGGTATGCAGTGTAGTGAGTCCAGAGAGTGCATTGGCACCAATGGTGATGCACTGCAGTGAGTCCAGAGAGTGCACTGGCACCACTGGGGATGCAGTGCAGTGAGTCCAGAGAGTGCACTGGCACCAATGGAGATGCACTGCAGTGAGTCCAGAGAGTGCACTGGCACCACTGGGGATGCAGTGCAGTGAGTCCAGAGAGTGCACTGGCACCACTGGAGATGAAATGCAGTGAGTCCAGAGAGTGCACTGGCACCAGTGGGGATGCAGTGCAGTGAGTCCTGAGAGTACACTGGCACCACTGGGGATGCAGTGCAGTGAGTCCAGAGAGTGCACTGTCACTTCTGGGGATGCAGTGCAGTGAATGCAGAGAGTGCACTAGCACAACAGGGGATGCACTGCAGTGACTCCAGAAAGTGCACTGGCACCACTGGGGATGCTCTGCAGTGAGTCCAGAGAGTGCACTGGCACCACTGGTGATGCAGTGCAGTGAGTCCAGAGAGTACACTGGCACCACTGGGGATGCAGTGCAGTGAGTCCAGAGAGTGCACTGGCACCACTGGGGATGCAGTGCACTGAGTCCAGAGAGTGCACTGGCAGCACTGGGGATGCAGTGCAGTGAGTCCAGAGACTGCACTGGCACTAATGGGGATGCAGTGCAGTGACTCGAAAGAGTGCACTGGCACCACTGCGGATGCACTGCAGTGAGTCCGGAGAGTGCCCTGGCACCAATGGTGATGCAGTGCAGTGAGTCCAGAGAGTGCACTGGCACCACTGGGGATGCACTGCAGTGAGTCCAGAGAGTGCACTGGCACCACTGGGGATGCACTGCAGTGAGTCCAGAGAGTGCACTGGCACCACTGCGGATGCAGTGCAGTGAGTCCAGAGACTGCACTGGCACCACAGGGGTTTTCGTGCAGTGAGTCCAGAGAGTGCACTGGCACCAATGGGGATGCAGTGCTGGGAGTCCAGAGAGTGCACTGGCACAACTGGAGATGCAGTGCAGTGAGTCCAGAGAGTGCACTGGCACCAATGTTGATGCAGTGCAGTGAGTCCAGAGAGTACACTGGCACCACTGGGGATGCACTGCAGTGAGTCCAGAGAGTGCACTGGCACCACTGGGGATGCACTGCAGTGAGTCCAGAGAGTGCACTGGCACCTAAGGGGCTGCACTGCAGTGAGTCCAGAGAGTGCACTGGCACCACTGGGGCTGCATGCAGTGAGTCCAGAGAGTGCACTGGCTCCACTGGGGATGCAGTGCAGTGAGTCCACAGAGTGCACTGGCACCACAGGGCATACACTGCAGTGAGTCCAGAGAGTGCACTGGCACCACTGGGGATGCAGTGCAGTGAATACAGAGAGTGAACTGGCACCACTGGGGATGCACTGCAGTGAGTTCAGAGAGTGCAATGGCACCAGTGGGGATGCACTGCAGTGGGTCCAGAGAGTGCACTGGCACCACTGGGGATGTAGTGCAGTGAGTCCAGAGAGTGCACTGGCACCACTGGGGATGCCGTGCAGTGAGTCCAGAGATTGCACTGGCACCACTGGGGATGCACTGCAGTGAGTCCAGAGATTGCACTGGCACCACTGGGGTGCAGTGCAGTGAGTCCAGAGAGTGCACTGGCTCCAATGGGGATGCAGTGCAGTGAGTCCAGAGATTGCACTGGCACCACTGGGTTGCAGTGCAGTGAGTCCAGAGAGTGCACTGGCACCACTGGGGATGCACTGCAGTGAGTCCAGAGAGTGCACTGGCTCCAATGGGGATGCACTGCACTGAGTCCAGAGAGTGCACTGGCACCACCGGGGATGCAATGCAGTGAGTCCAGAGAGTGCAATGGAACCACTGGGGATGCACTGCAGTGAGTCCAGAGAGTGCACTGGCACCACTGTTGATGCAATGCAGTGACTCCAGAGAGTGCACTGGCACCACTGGGGATGCAGTGCAGTGAGTCCACAGAGTGCACTGGCACCACAGGGGATAAACTGCCGTGAGTCCAGAGAGTGCACTGGCACCACTAGGGATGCAGCACAGTGAGTCCAGAGAGTGAACTGTCACCACTGGGGACGCAGCGCAGTGACTCCAGAGAGTGCACTCGCACCACTGGGGATGCACTGCAGTGAGTCCAGAGAGGGCACTGGCACCAGTGGGGATGCACTGCAGTGGGTCCAGAGCGTGCACTGGCACCACTGGGGATGCAGTGCAGTGAGTCCAGAGAGTGCACTGGCACCACTGGGGATGCAGTGCAGTGAGTCCAGAGAGTGCACTGGCACCACTGGGGATGCAGTGCAGTGAGTCCAGAGAGTGCACTGGCACCACTGGTGATGCACTGCAGTGAGTCCAGAGAGTGCACTGGCACCACTGGGGATGCAGTGCAGTGAGTCCAGAGAGTGCACTGGCACCACTGGAGATGCACTGCAGTGAGTCCAGAGAGTGCACTGGCTCCACTATGGATGCAGTGCAGTGAGTGCAGAGAGTTCACTAGCACAAGAGGGGATGCACTGCAGTGACTCCAGAAAGTGCACTGGCACCACTGGGGATGCCGTGCAGTGAGTCCAGAGAGTGCACTGGCACCACTGGTGATGCAGTGCAGTGAGTCCAGAGAGTACACTGGCACCACTGGGGATGCACTGCAGTGACTCCAGAGAATGCACTGGCACTACTGGGGATGCAGTGCAGTGAGCTCAGAGAGTGCACTGGCACCACTGGGGATGCAGTGCAGTGAGTCCAGAGAGTGCACTGGCACCACTAGGGATGCAGCACAGTGAGTCCAGAGAGTGAACTGTCACCACTGTGGATGCACTGCAGTGACTCCAGAGAGTGCACTGCCACCACTGGGGATGCACTGCAGTGAGTCCAGAGAGCGCACTGGCACCAGTGGGGATGCACTGCCGTGGGTCCAGGGCGTGCACTGGCACCACTGGGGATGCAGTGCAGTGAGTGCAGAGAGTGCACTGGCACCACTGGGGATGCACTGCAGTGAGTCCAGAGAGTGCACTGGCACCACTGGAGATGGACTGCAGTGAGTCCAGAGAGTGCACTGGCTCCACTGGGGATGCACTGCACTGAGTCCAGAGAGTGCACAGGCACCACTGGGGATGCAATGCAGTGAGTCCAGAGAGTACACTGGCACCACTGGGGATGCAGCGCAGTGACTACAGAGAGTGCACTGGCACCACTGGGGATGCAGTGCAGTGAGTCCAGAGAGTGCACTGGCACTTCTGGGGATGCAGTGCAGTGAGTGCAGAGAGTGCACTAGCACCACAGGGGATGCACTGCAGTGACTCCAGAAAGTGCACTGGCACCACTGGGGATGCAGTGCAGTGAGTCCAGAGAGTACACTGGCACCACTGGGGATGCACTGCAGTGAGTCCAGAGAATGCACTGGCACTAATGGGGGTGCAGTGCAGTGACTCGAAAGAGTGCACTGGCACCACTTCGGATGCAATGCAGTGAGTCCAGAGAGTGCCCTGGCACCAATGGTGATGCAGTGCAGTGAGTCCAGAGAGTGCACTGGCACCACTGGGGATGCACTGCAGTGAGTCCAGAGAGTGCACTGGCACCACTGGGGATGCACTGCAGTGAGTCCAGAGAGTGCACTGGCACCACTGGGGATTCACTGCAGTGAGTCCAGAGAGTGTACTGGCACTTTGGGGATGCACTGCAGTGAGTCCAGAGAGTGCACTGGCACCACTGGGGATGCACCCCGGTGAGTCCAGAGAGTGCACTGGCACCACTGGGGATGCACTGCAGTGAGTCCAGAGAGTTCTCTGGCACCACTGGGGATGCAGTTTAGTGAATCCAGAGAGTGCACCGGCTCCAATGGGGATACACTGCAGTGAGTCCAGAGAGTGCAGTGGCACCACTGGGGATGGAGTGCAGTGAGTCCAGAGAGTGCACTGGCACCACTGGGGATGCAGTGCAGTGAGTCCAGAGAGTGCTCTGGCACCACTGATCTGCACTGCTGTGAGTCCAGACACTACACTGGCACCACTGGTGATGCAGTGCAGTGAGTCCAGAGAGTGCACTGGCACCACTGGGATGCAGTGCAGTGAGCTCAGAGAGTGCACTGGCACCACTGGGGATGCAGTGCAGTGAGTCCAGAGAGTGCACTGGCACCACTGGGGATGCACTGCACAGAGTCCAGAGAGTGCACTGGCACCACTGGGGATGCAGTGCACTGAGTCCAGAGAGTGCACTGTCAACACTGGGGATGCACTGCAGTGAGTCCAGAGAGTGCACTGGCACCACTGGTGATGCAGTGCAGTGAGTCCAGAGAGTGCACTGGCACCACTGGGGTTTTAGTGCAGTGAGTCCAGAGAGTGCACTGGCTCCAATAGGGATGCAGCACAGTGAGTCCAGAGAGTGCACTGGCAGCACTGGGGATGCAGTGCAGTGAGTCCTGAGAGTGCAATGGCACCACAAGGGATGCACTGCAGTTAGTCCAGAGAGTGCACTGGCACCACTGGGGATGCAGTGCAGTGAGTCCAGAGAGTGCACTGGCACCACTCGGGATGCACTGCAGTGAGTCCAGAGAGTGCACTGGCACTTCTGGGGATGCAGTGCAGTGAATGCAGAGAGTGCACTAGCACAACAGGGGATGCACTGCAGTGACTCCAGAAAGTGCACTGGCACCACTGGGGATGCACTGCAGTGAGTCCAGAGAGTGCACTGGCACCACTGGTGATGCAGTGCAGTGAGTCCAGAGAGTGCAGTGCCACCACTGGGGATGGAGTGCAGTGAGTCCAGAGAGTGCACTGGCACCACTGGGGATGCACTGCAGTGAGTCCAGAGACTTCACAGGCACCACTGGGGATGCAGTACAGTGAGTCCAGAGAGTGCACTGGCACCACTGGGGATTCAGTTCAGTGAGTCCAGAGAGTGAACTGGCACCACCGGTTATTCACTGCAAGGAGTCCAGAGAGTGCACTGGCACCTAAGGGGCTGCACTGCAGTGAGTCCAGAGAGTGCACTGGCACCACTTGGGCTGCACTGCAGTGAGTCCAGAGAGTGCACTGGCACCACTGGGATGCAGTGCAGTGAGAGCACAGAGTGCACTGGCACCACAGGGGATACACTGCAGTGAGTCCAGAGAGTGCACTGGCACCACTGAGGATGCAGCACAGTGAGTCCAGAGAGTGCACTGGCACCACTGGGGATGCAGCGCAGTGACTACAGAGAGTGCACTGGCACCACTGGGGATGCAGTTCAGTGAGTCCAGAGAGTGAACTGGCACCACTGGAGATGCAGTGCAGTGAGTCCAGAGAGTGCACTGGCACCACCGGGGATTCACTGCAGTGAGTCCAGAGAGTGCACTGACACAACTGGGAATGCACTGCATTGAGTACAGAGAGTGTACTGGCACCACTGGGGATGCAGTGCAGTGAGTCCAGAGAGTGCACTGGCACCACTGGGGATGCACTGCAGTGAGTCCAGAGAGTGCACTGGCACCACTGGGGATGCAGTGTAGTGAGTCCAGAGAGTGCACTGGCACCAATGGGATGCAGTGCAGTGAGTCCACAGAGTGCACTGGCACCACAGGGGATACACTGCAGTGAGTCCAGAGAGTGCACTAGCACCACTAGGGATGCAGCACAGTGAGTCCAGAGAGTGAACTGTCACCACTGGGGACGCAGCGCAGTGACTCCAGAGAGTGCGCTGGCACCACTGTGGATGCACTGCAGTGACTCCAGAAAGTGCACTGGCACCACTGGGGATGCAGTGCAGTGAGTCCAGAGAGTGTACTGGCACCACTGGTGATGCAGTGCAGTGAGTCCAGAGAGTACACTGGCACCACTGGGGATGCAGTGCAGTGAGTCCAGAGAATGCACTGGCACTAATGGGGATGCAGTGCAGTGACTCGAAAGAGTGCACTGGCACCACTGCGGATGCACTGCAGTGAGTCCGGAGAGTGCCCTGGCACCAATGGTGATGCAGTGCAGTGAGTCCAGAGAGTGCACTGGCACCACTGGGGATGCAGTGCAGTGAGTCCAGAGAGTGCACTGGCACGACTGGGGATGCAGTGCAGTGAGTCCAGAGAGTGCACTGGCACCACTGGGGATGCAGTGCAGTGAGCTCAGAGAGTGCACTGGCACCACTGGGGATGCAGTGCAGTGAGTCCAGAGAGTGCACTGGCACCACTGCGGATGCACTGCAGTGAGTCCAGAGAGTGCACTGGCTCCAATGGGGATGCAGTGCAGTGAGTCCAGAGAGTGCACCGGCTCCAATGGGGATACACTGCAGTGAGTCCAGAGAGTGCACTGGCTCCACTGGGGATGCAGTGCAGTGAGTCCAGAGAGTGCACTGGCACCACTGGGGATGCAGCACAGTGAGTCCAGAGAGTGCTCTGGCAACACTGAGCTGCACTGCAGTGAGTCCAGAGATTGCACTGGCACCACTGGGGATGCACTGCAGTGAGTCCAGAGACTACACTGGCACCACTGGGGATGCAGTGCAGTGAGTCCAGAGAGTGCACTGGCACCACTGTTGATGCAGTGCAGTGAGTCCAGAGAGTGCACTGGCACCACTGGGGATGCACTGCAGTGAGTCCAGAGAGTGCACTGGCACCACTGGGGATGCAGTGCAGTGAGTCCAGAGAGCCACTGGCACCACTGGGGATGCACTGCAGTGAGTCCAAAGAGTGCACTGGCACCACAGGGGATGCAGTGCAGTGAGACCAGAGAGTGCACTGGCACCACTGGGGATGCACCCCGGTGAGTCCAGAGAGTGCACTGGAACCACTGGGGATGCAGTGCAGTGAGTCCAGAGACTGCACTGGCACCACTGGGGTTTTAGTGCAGTGAGTCCAGAGAGTGCACTGGCACCAATGGGGATGCAGTGCTGTGAGTCCAGAGAGTGCCCTGGCACCACTGGGGATGCAGTGAGTCCAGAGAGTGCACTGGCACCACTGGGGATGCACTGCAGTGAGTCCAGAGAGTTCTCTGGCACCACTGGGGATGCAGTTTAGTGAGTCCATAGAGTGCACCGGCTCCAATGGCGATACACTGCAGTGAGTCCAGACAGTGCACTGGCACCACTGGGGATGCAGTGCAGTGAGTCCAGAGAGTGCACTGGCACCACTGGGGATGCAGTGCAGGTAGTCCAGAGAGTGCACTGGAACACTGGGGATGCAGTGCAGTGAGTGCAGAGAGTGCACTGGCGCCAGTGCAGAAGCACTGCAGTGAGTCCAGAGAGTGCACTGGCACCACTGGGGATGCACTGCAGTGAGTCCAGAGAGTGCACTGGCACCAATGGGATGCAATGCAGTGAGTCCAGAGAGTGCACTGGCACCACTGGGGATGCACTGCAGTGAGTCCAGAGAGTTCTCTGGCACCACTGGGGATGCAGTTTAGTGAGTCCACAGAGTGCACCGGCTCCAATGGGGATACACTGCAGTGAGTCCAGAGAGTGCACTGGCACCACTGGGGATAAACTGCAGTGAGTCCAGACAGTGCACTGGCACCACTGGGGATGCAGTGCAGTGAGTCCAGAGAGTGAACTGGCACCACTGGGGATGTAGTGCAGTGAGTCCAGAGAGTGCACTGGCTCCACTGGGGATTCAGTGCAAGGAGTCCTTAGAGTGCACTGGCACCACTGGGAATGCACTGCAGTGAGTAAAGAGAGTGCACTGGCACCTAAGGGCCTGCACTGCAGTGAGTCCAGAGAGTGCACTGGCACCACTGGGGCTGCACTGCAGTGAGTCCAGAGAGCGCACTGGCACCACTGGTGATGCACTGCAGTGAGTCCACAGAGTGCACTGGCACCTCAGGGGATACACTGCAGTGAGTCCTGAGAGTGCACTGGCACCACTGGGGATGCAGCACAGTGAGTCTAGAGAGTGCACTGTCACCACTGCTTATGCAGTGCACTGAGTCCAGAGAGTGCACTGTCAGCAATGGGGATGCACTGCAGTGAGTCCAGAGAGTGCACTGGCACCACTGGGGATGCAGTGCAGTGAGTCCAGAGAGTGCACTGGCAGCACTGGGGTTTTAGTGCAGTTAGTCCAGAGAGTGCACTGGCACCACTGTTCATGCAGTGCAGTGAGTCCAAAGAGTGCACTGGCACCACTGGGGATGCAGTGCATGAGTGCAGAGAGTGCACTGGCACCACTGGGGATGCAGTGCAGTGAGTCCAGAGAGTGGACTGGAACCAGTGGGGATGGAGTGCAGTGAGTCCAGAGAGTGCACTGGCACCACTGGTGATGCAGTGCAGTGAGTCCAGAGAGTGCACTGGCACCACTGGGGATGCACTGCAGTGAGTCCAGAGAGTGCACTGGCACCACTGGGATGCACTGCAGTGAGTCCAGAGAGTGCACTGGCACCACTGGGGATGCAGTGCAGTGAGTCCAGAGAGTGCACTGGCAGCACTGGGGATGCAATGCAGTTAGTCCAGAGAGTGCAATGGCTCCAATGGGGATGCAGTGCAGTGAGTCCAGAGAGTGCTCTGGCACCACTGGGGATGCATTGCAGTGAGTCCTGAGATTGCAATGGCACCACTGGTGATGCACTGCAGTGAGTCCAGAGAGTGCACTGGCACCACTGGGGATGCACTGCAGTGAGTCCAGAGAGTGCACTGGCACCACTGGGGATGCACTGCAGTGAGTCCAGAGAGTGCACTGGCACCACTGGGGCTGCATGCAGTGAGTCCAGAGAGTGCACAGGCACCACTGGGGATGCAGTACAGTGAGTCCACAGAGTGCACTGGCACCACAGGGCATACACTGCAGTGAGTCCAGAGAGTGCACTGGCACCACTGGGGATGCAGCGCAGTGAATGCAGAGAGTGCACTGGCACCACTGGGGATGCAGTGCAGTGAGTTCAGAGAGTGCACTGGCACCAGTGGGGATGCACTGCAGTGGGTCCAGAGAGTGCACTGGCACCACTGGGGATGCAGTGCAGTGAGTCCAGAGATTGCACTGGCACCACTGGGGATGCAGTGCAGTGAGTCCAGAGATTGCACTGGCACCACTGGGGATGCACTGCAGTGAGTCCAGAGAGTGCACTGGCTCCAATGGGGATGCAGTGCAGTGAGTGCAGAGATTGCACTGGCACCACTGGGTTGCAGTGCAGTGAGTCCAGAGAGTGCACTGGCACCACTGGGGATGCACTGCAGTGACTCCAGAGAGTGCACTGGCTCCAATGGGGATGCACTGCAGTGAGTCCAGAGAGTGCAATGGAACCACTGGGGATGCACTGCAGTGAGTCCAGAGAGTGCACTGGCACCACTGGGGATGCAGTGCAGTGAGTCCAGAGAGTGCACTGGCACCACTGGGGATGCAGTGCAGTGAGTCCATACAGTGCACTGGCACCACTGTGATTGCCCTGCCGTGAGTCTGGAGAGTGCACTGGCACCACTGGGGATGCACTGCAGTGAGTCCAGAGAGTGCACTGGCACCACTGGGGATGCACTGCAGTGAGTCCAGAGAGTGCACTGGCACCACTGGGGATGCACTGCAGTGAGTCCAGAGAGTGCACTGGCACCACTGGGGATGCACTTCAGTGAGTCCAGAGAGTGCAGTGGCACCACTGGGGATGCAGTCCAGTGAGTCCAGAGACTACACTCGCACCATTGGGGATGCAGTGCAGTGATTCCAGAGAGTGCACTGGCACCAGTGGGGATGCACTTCAGTGAGTCCAGAGAGTGCAGTGGCACCACTGGGGATGCAGTGCAGTGAGTCCAGAGACTACACTGGCACCATTGGGGATGCAGTGCAGTGAGTCCAGAGAGTGCACTGGCACCAGTGTTGATGCAGTGCAGTGACTCCAGAGAGTGCACTGGCACCACTGGCGATGCAGTGCAGTGAGTCCAGAAAGTGAACTGTCACCACTGGTGATGCAGTGCAGTGAGTCCAGAGAGTGCACTGGCACCACTGGGGATGCAGTGGACTGAGTCCAGAGAGTGCACTGGCACCACTGGGGATGCAGGGCAGTGAGTCCAGAGAGTGCACTGGCACCACTGGGGATGCAGTGCAGTGAGTCCTGAGAGTGCAATGGCACCACAGGTGATGCACTTCAGTGCGTCCAGAGAGTGCACTGGCACCACTGGGGATGCAGTGCAGTGAGTCCCGAGAGTGCACTGGCACCACAGGGGATGCACTGCAGTGAGTCCAAACACTTCACTGGCACCAGAGGGGATACACTGCAGTGAGTCCAGAGAGTGCACTGGCACCAGTGGGGATGCAGCACAGTGAGTCCTGAGAGTGAACTGTCACCACTGGGGACGCAGCACAGTGACTACAGAGAGTGCACTGGCACCACGGGAGATGCACTGCAGTGAGTCCAGAGAGTGCACTGGCACCAGTGGGGATGCACTGCAGTGGGTCCAGAGCGTGCACTGGCACCACTGGGGATGCAGTGTAGTGATTCCAGAGAGTGCACTGGCACCACTGGGGATGCAGTGCAGTGAGTCCAGAGAGTGCACTGGCACCACTGGGGATGCAGTGCAGTGAGTCCAGAGAGTGCACTGGCACCACTGGGGATGCAGTGCAGTGAGTCCAGAGAGTGCACTGGCACCACTGGGGATGCAGTGCAGTGAGTCCTGAGAGTGCACTGGCACCAATGGAGATGCACTGCAGTGAGTCCAGAGAGTGCACTGTCACTTCTGGGGATGCAGTGCAGTGAATGCAGAGAGTGCACTAGCACAACAGGGGATGCACTGCAGTGACTCCAGAAAGTGCACTGGCACCACTGGGGATGCAGTGCACTGAGTCCAGAGAGTGCACTGGCACCACTGGTGATGCAGTGCAGTGAGTCCAGAGAGTACACTGGCACCACTGGGGATGCAGTGCAGTGAGTCCAGAGAGTGCACTGGCACCACTGGGGATGCAGTGCACTGAGTCCAGAGAGTGCACTGGCACCACTGGGGATGCAGTGCAGTGAGTCCAGAGACTGCACTGGCACTAATGGGGATGCAGTGCAGTGATTCGAAAGAGTGCACTGGCACCACTGCGGATGCACTGCAGTGAGTCCGGAGAGTGCCCTGGCACCAATGGTGATGCAGTGCAGTGAGTCCAGAGAGTGCACTGGCACCACTGGGGATGCACTGCAGTGAGTCCAGAGAGTGCACTGGCACCACCGGGGATGCACTGCAGTGAGTCCAGAGAGTGCACTGGCACCACTGCGGATGCAGTGCAGTGAGACCAGAGACTGCACTGGCACCACAGGGGTTTTCGTGCAGTGAGTCCAGAGAGTGCACTGGCACCAATGGGGATGCAGTGCTGGGAGTCCAGAGAGTGCACTGGCACAACTCGGGATGCAGTGCAGTGAGTCCAGAGAGTGCACTGGCACCAATGTTGATGCAGTGCAGGGAGTCCACAGAGTACACTGGCACCACTGGGGATGCAGTGCAGTGAGTCCAGAGAGTGCACTGGCACCACTGGGGATGCACTGCAGTGAGTCCAGAGAGTGCACTGGCACCTAAGGGGCTGCACTGCAGTGAGTCCAGAGAGTGCACTGGCACCACTGGGGCTGCATGCAGTGAGTCCAGAGAGTGCACTGGCTCCACTGGGGATGCAGTGCAGTGAGTCCACAGAGTGCACTGGCACCACAGGGCATACACTGCAGTGAGTCCAGAGAGTGCACTGGCACCACTGGGGATGCAGTGCAGTGAATACAGAGAGTGAACTGGCACCACTGGGGATGCACTGCAGTGAGTTCAGAGAGTGCACTGGCACCAGTGGGGATGCACTGCAGTGGGTCCAGAGAGTGCACTGGCACCACTGGGGATGTAGTGCAGTGAGTCCAGAGAGTGCACTGGCACCACTGGGGATGCCGTGCAGTGAGTCCAGAGATTGCACTGGCAACACTGGGGATGCACTGCAGTGAGTCCAGAGATTGCACTGGCACCACTGGGGTGCAGTGCAGGGCGTCCAGAGAGTGCACTGGCACCACTGGGGATGCACTGCAGTGAGTCTAGAGAGTGCACTGGCTCCAATGGGGATGCAGTGCAGTGAGTCCAGAGATTGCACTGGCACCACTGGGTTGCAGTGCAGTGAGTCCAGAGAGTGCACTGGTACCACTGGGGATGCACTGCAGTGAGTCCAGAGAGTGCACTGGCTCCAATGGGGATGCACTGCACTGAGTCCAGAGAGTGCACTGGCACCACTGGGGATGCAATGCAGTGAGTCCAGAGAGTGCAATGGAACCACTTGGGATGCACTGCAGTGAGTCCAGAGAGTGCACTGGCACCACTGGGGATGCAGTGCAGTGAGTCCAGAGAGTGCACTGGCACCACTGGGGATGCAGTGCAGTGAGTCCATACAGTGCACTGGCACCACTGGGGATGCAGTGCAGTGAGTCCAGAGATATCACTGGCACCACTGGGGATGCACTGCAGTGAGTACAGAGAGTGCACTGGCACCTCAGGGGCTGCACTGCAGTGAGTCCAGAGAGTGCACTTTTTACCACTGGGGATGCACTGGAGTGAGTTCAGAGAGTGCACTGGCACCACTGGGGATGCAATGCAGTGACTCCAGAGAGTGCACTGGCACCAATGGGATGCAGTGCAGTGAGTCCACAGAGTGCACTGGCACCACAGGGGATACACTGCCGTGAGTCCAGAGAGTGCACTGGCACCACTAGGGGTGCAGCACAGTGAGTCCAGAGAGTGAACTGTCACCACTGGGGACGCAGCGCAGTGACTCCAGAGAGTGCACTCGCTCCACTGGGGATGCACTGCAGTGAGTCCAGAGAGGGCACTGGCACCAGTGGGGATGCACTGCAGTGGGTCCAGAGCGTGCACTGGCACCACTGGGGATGCAGTGCAGTGAGTCCAGAGAGTGCACTGGCACCACTGGGGATGCACTGCAGTGAGTCCAGAGAGTGCACTGGCACCACTGGTGATGCACTGCAGTGAGTCCAGAGAGTGCACTGGCACCACTGGGGATGCACTGCAGTGAGTCCAGAGAGTGCACTGGCACCACTGGAGATGCACTGCAGTGAGTCCAGAGAGTGCACTGGCTCCACTATGGATGCAGTGCAGTGAGTGCAGAGAGTTCACTAGCACAAGAGGGGATGCACTGCAGTGACTCCAGAAAGTGCACTGGCACCACTGGGGATGCCGTGCAGTGAGTCCAGAGAGTGCACTGGCACCACTGGTGATGCAGTGCAGTGAGTCCAGAGAGTACACTGGCACCACTGGGGATGCACTGCAGTGACTCCAGAGAATGCACTGGCACTAATGGGGATGCAGTGCAGTGACTCGAAAGAGTGCACTGGCACCACTGCGGATGCACTGCAGTGAGTCCGGAGAGTGCCCTGGCACCAATGGTGATGCAGTGCAGTGAGTGCAGAGAGTGCACTGGCACCACTGTTGATGCAGTGCTGTGAGTACAGAGAGTGCACTGGCACCACTGGGGATGCAGTGCAGTGAGTCCAGAGAGTGCACTGGCACTACTGGGGATGCAGTGCAGTGAGCTCAGAGAGTGCACTGGCACCACTGGGGATGCAGTGCAGTGAGTCCAGAGAGTGCACTGGCACCACTAGGGATGCAGCACAGTGAGTCCAGAGAGTGAACTGTCACCACTGTGGACGCAGCGCAGTGACTCCAGAGAGTGCACTGGCACCACTGGGGATGCAGTGCAGTGACTCCAGAGAGTGCAGAGGCACCACTGTTGATGCAGTGCTGTGACTCCAGAGAGTGCACTGGCACCACTGGGGATGCAGTGCAGTGAGTCCAGAGAGTGCACTGGCACCACTGGGGATGCACTGCAGTGAGTCCAGAGAGTGCACTGGCACCACTGCGGATGTACTGCAGTGACTCGAAAGAGAGCACTGGCACCACTGCGGATGCATTGCAGTGAGTCCGGAGAGTGCACTGGCACCACTGAGGATGCAGTGCAGTGAGTCCAGAGAGTGCAGTGGCACCGCTGGGGATGCACTGCAGTGAGTCCAGAGAGTGCACTGGCACCACTGGGGATGCACTGCAGTGAGTCCAGAGAGTGCACTGGCACCACTGGGGATGCACTGCAGTGAGTCCAGAGAGTGCCCTGGCACCACTGGGGATGCAGTGCAGTGAGTCCAGGGAGTGCACTGGCACCACTGGGGATGCAATGCAGTGAGTCCAGAGAGTGCACTGGCACCACTGGGGATGCAGTGCAGTGAGTCCAGAGAGTGCACTGGCACCACTGGGGATGCACTGCAGTGATTCCGGAGAGTGCACTGGCACCACTGGGGATGCAGTGCAGTGAGTCCAGAGAGTGCACTGACACCACTGGGGATGCACTGCAGTGAGTCCAGAGAGTGCACTGGCACCACTGGGGATGCACTGCAGTGAGTCCAGAGAGTGCACTGGCACCACTGGGGATGCAGTGCAGTGACTCCAGAGAGTGCCCTGGCACCACTGTTGATGCAGTGCTGTGACTCCAGAGAGTGCACTGGCACCACTGGGGATGCAGTGCAGTGAGTCCAGAGAGTGCACTGGCACCACTGGGGATGCAGTGCAGTGAGTCCAGAGAGTGCACTGGCACCACTGGGGATGCACTGCAGTGATTCCGGAGAGTGCACTGGCACCACTGGGGATGCACTGCAGTGACTCGAAAAAGTGCACTGGCACCGCTGCGGATGCACTGCAGTGAGTCCAGAGAGTGCCCTGGCACCAATGGTGATGCAGTGCAGTGAGTCCAGAGAGTGCACTGGCACCACTGGGGATGCAGTGCAGTGAGTCCAGAGAGTGCACTGGCACCACTGGGGATGCAATGCAGTGAGTCCAGAGAGTGCACTGGCACCACTGGGGATGCAGTGCAGTGACTCCAGAGAGTGCACTGGCACCACTGGGGATGCACTGCAGTGATTCCAGAGAGTGCACTGGCACCACTGGGGATGCAGTGCAGTGAGTCCAGAGAGTGCTCTGGCACCACTGGGGATGCAGTTCAGTGAGTCCAGAGAGTGCACTGGCACCACTGGGGATGCACTGCAGTGAGTACAGAGAGTGCACTGGCACCACTGGGGATGCAGTGCAGTGACTCCAGAGAGTGCAGAGGCACCACTGTTGATGCAGTGCTGTGACTCCAGAGAGTGCACTGGCACCACTGGGGATGCAGTGCAGTGAGTCCAGAGAGTGCTCTGGCACCACTGGGGATGCACTGCAGTGAGTGCAGAGAGTGCACTGGCACCACTGGCGATGCAGTGCAGTGAGTCCAGAGAGTGCACTGGCACCACTGGGGATGCACTGCAGTGAGTCCAGAGAGTGCTCTGGCACCACTGGGGATGCAGTTCAGTGAGTCCAGAGAGTGCACTGGCACCACTGGGGATGCACTGCAGTGAGTCCAGAGAGTGCACTGGCACCACTGGGGATGCACTTCAGTGAGTCCAGAGAGTGCAGTGGCACCACTGGGGATGCAGTGCAGTGAGTCCAGAGAGTGCACTGGCACCACTGGGGATGCACTGCAGTGAGTCCAGAGAGTGCTCTGGCACCACTGGGGATGCAGTTCAGTGAGTCCAGAGAGTGCACTGGCACCACTGGGGATGCACTGCAGTGAGTCCAGAGAGTGCACTGGCACCACTGGGGATGCACTTCAGTGAGTCCAGAGAGTGCAGTGGCACCACTGGGGATGCAGTGCAGTGAGTCCAGAGACTACACTCGCACCATTGGTGATGCAGTGCAGTGATTCCAGAGAGTGCACTGGCACCAGTGGGGATGCAGTGCAGTGAGTCCGGAGAGTGCAGTGGCACCACTGGGGATGCAGTGCAGTGAGTCCAGAGACTACACTGGCACCACTGGGGATGCAGTGCAGTGAGTCCAGAGAGTGCACTGGCACCAGTGTTGATGCAGTGCAGTGACTCCAGAGAGTGCACTGGCACCACTGGCGATGCAGTGCAGTGAGTCCAGAGAGTGCACTGGCACCACTGGGGATGCACTGCAGTGAGTCCAGAGAGTGCACTGGCACCACTGGAGATGCACTGCAGTGAGTCCAGAGAGTGCACTGGCACCACTGGGGATGCAGTGCAGTGACTCCAGAGAGTGCAGAGGCACCACTGTTGATGCAGTGCTGTGACTCCAGAGAGTGCACTGGCACCACTGGGGATGCACTGCAGTGAGTCCAGAGAGTGCACTGGCACCACTGGGGATGCAGTGCAGTGAGTCCAGAGAGTGCACTGGCACCACTGGGGATGCACTGCAGTGAGTCCAGAGAGTGCACTGGCACCACTGCGGATGCACTGCAGTGACTCGAAAGAGAGCACTGGCACCACTGCGGATGCACTGCAGTGAGTCCGGAGAGTGCACTGGCACCACTGAGGATGCAGTGCAGTGAGTCCAGAGAGTGCAGTGGCACCACTGGGGATGCAGTGCAGTGAGTCCAGAGAGTGCACTGGCACCACTGGGGATGCACTGCAGTGAGGGGAGAGAGTGCACTGGCACCACTGGGGATGCACTGCAGTGAGTCCAGAGAGTGCCCTGGCACCACTGGGGATGCAGTGCAGTGAGTCCAGGGAGTGCACTGGCACCACTGGGGATGCAATGCAGTGAGTCCAGAGAGTGCACTGGCACCACTGGGGATGCAGTGCAGTGAGTCCAGAGAGTGCACTGGCACCACTGGGGATGCACTGCAGTGATTCCGGAGAGTGCACTGGCACCACTGGGGATGCAGTGCAGTGAGTCCAGAGAGTGCACTGACACCACTGGGGATGCACTGCAGTGAGTCCAGAGAGTGCACTGGCACCACTGGGGATGCACTGCAGTGAGTCCAGAGAGTGCACTGGCACCACTGGGGATGCAGTGCAGTGACTCCAGAGAGTGCCCTGGCACCACTGTTGATGCAGTGCTGTGACTCCAGAGAGTGCACTGGCACCACTGGGGATGCAGTGCAGTGAGTCCAGAGAGTGCACTGGCACCACTGGGGATGCAGTGCAGTGAGTCCAGAGAGTGCACTGGCACCACTGGGGATGCACTGCAGTGACTCGAAAAAGTGCACTGGCACCACTGCGGATGCACTGCAGTGAGTCCAGAGAGTGCCCTGGAACCAAAGGTGATGCAGTGCAGTGAGTCCAGAGAGCGCAGTGGCACCACTGGGGATGCAGTGCAGTGAGTCCAGAGAGTGCACTGGCACCACTGGGGATGCAATGCAGTGAGTCCAGAGAGTGCACTGGCACCACTGGGGATGCAGTGCAGTGACTCTAGAGAGTGCACTGGCACCACTGGGGATGCACTGCAGTGATTCCAGAGAGTGCACTGGCACCACTGGGGATGCAGTGCACTGAGTCCAGAGAGTGCACTGGCACTACTGGGGATGCACTGCAATGAGTCCAGAGAGTGCACTGGCACCACTGGGGATGCACTGCAGTGAGTACAGAGAGTGCACTGGCACCACTGGGGATGCAGTGCAGTGAGTCCAGAGAGTGCCGTGGCACCACTGGGGATGCAGTGCACTGAGTCCAGAGAGTGCACTGGCACCACTGGTGATGCAGTGCAGTGAGTGCAGAGAGTGCACTGGCACCACTGGCGATGCAGTGCAGTGAGTCCAGAGAGTGCACTGGCACCACTGAGGATGCACTGCAGTGAGTCCAGAGAGTGCTCTGGCACCACTGGGGATGCAGTTCAGTGAGTCCAGAGAGTGCACTGGCACCACTGGTGATACACTGCAGTGACTCCAGAGAGTGCACTGGCACCACTGGGGATGCACTGCAGTAGGTCCAGAGAGTGCACTGGCACCACTGGGGATGCAGTGCAGTGAGTCCAGAGACTGCACTGGCACCAACTGAAGCTGCACTGCAGTGAGTCCTGAGATTGCTCTGGCACCACTGGGGATGCACTACAGTGAGTCCAGAGAGTACACTGGCACCACTGGTGATGCAGTGCAGTTAGTCCAGAGAGTGCACTGGCACCACTGTTCATGCAGTGCAGTGAGTCCAAAGAGTGCACTGGCACCACTGGGGATGCAGTGCATGAGTGCAGAGAGTGCACTGGCACCACTGGGGATGCAGTGCAGTGAGTCCAGAGAGTGGACTGGAACCAGTGGGGATGGAGTGCAGTGAGTCCAGAGAGTGCACTGGCACCACAGGGGATGCAGTGCAGTGAGTCCAGAGAGTGCCCTGGCACCACTGGGGATGCACTGCAGTGAGTCCAGAGAGTGCACTGGCACCACTGGGATGCAGTGCACTGAGTCCAGAGAGTGCACTGGCACCACTGGCGATGCAGTGCACTGAGTCCAGAGAGTGCACTGTCAGCAATGGGGATGCACTGCAGTGAGTCCAGAGAGTGCACTGGCACCACTGGGGATGCAGTGCAGTGAGTCCAGAGAGTGCACTGGCAGCACTGGGGATGCAGTGCAGTGAGTCCAGAGAGTGCAATGGCTCCAATGGGGATGCAGTGCAGTGAGTCCAGAGAGTGCTCTGGCACCACTGGGGATGCAGTGCAGTGAGTCCTGAGATTGCAATGGCACCACTGGTGATGCACTGCAGTGAGTCCAGAGAGTGCACTGGCACCACTGGGGATGCACTGCAGTGAGTCCAGAGAGTGCACTGGCAGCACTGGGGATGCACTGCAGTGAGTCCAGAGAGTGCACTGGCACCTAAGGGGCTGCATTGCAGTGAGTCCAGAGAGTGCACTGGCACCACTGGGGCTGCATGCAGTGAGTCCAGAGAGTGCACTGGCACCACTGGGGATGCAGCGCAGTGAATGCAGAGAGTGCACTGGCACCACTGGGGATGCACTGCAGTGAGTTCAGAGAGTGCACTGGCACCAGTGGGGATGCACTGCAGTGGGTCCAGAGAGTGCACTGGCACCACTGGGGATGTAGTGCAGTGAGTCCAGAGAGTGCACTGGCTCCAATGGGGATGCAGTGCAGTGAGTGCAGAGATTGCACTGGCACCACTGGGTTGCAGTGCAGTGAGTCCAGAGAGTGCACTGGCACCACTGGGGATGCACTGCAGTGACTCCAGAGAGTGCACTGGCTCCAATGGGGATGCACTGCACTGAGTCCAGAGAGTGCACTGGCACCAATGGGGATGCAATGCAGTGAGTCCAGAGAGTGCAATGGAACCACTGGGGATGCACTGCAGTGAGTCCAGAGAGTGCACTGGCACCACTGGGGATGCAGTGCAGTGAGTCCAGAGAGTGCACTGGCACCACTGGGGATGCAGTGCAGTGAGTCCATACAGTGCACTGGCACCACTGTGATTGCCCTGCCGTGAGTCTGGAGAGTGCACTGGCACCACTGGGGATGCACTGCAGTGAGTCCAGAGAATGCACTGGCACTAATGGGGATGCAGTGCAGTGAGTCCAGAGAGTGCACTGGCACCACTGGGGATGCAGTGCAGTGAGTCCAGAGAGTGCACTGGCACCACTGGGGATGCACTGCAGTGAGTCCAGAGAGTGCACTGGCACCACTGGGGATGCACTGCAGTGAGTCCAGAGAGTGCACTGGCACCACTGGGGATGCACTGCAGTGAGTCCAGAGAATGCACTGGCACTAATGGGGATGCAGTGCAGTGAGTCCAGAGAGTGCACTGGCACCAGTGGGGATGCACTTCAGTGAGTCCAGAGAGTGCAGTGGCACCACTGGAGTGCAGTGCAGTGAGTCCAGAGACTACACTGGCACCACTGGGGATGCAGTGCAGTGAGTCCAGAGAGTGCACTGGCACCAGTGTTGATGCAGTGCAGTGACTCCAGAGAGTGCACTGGCACCACTGGCGATGCAGTGCAGTGAGTCCAGAAAGTGAACTGTCACCACTGGTGATGCAGTGCAGTGAGTCCAGAGAGTGCACTGGCACCACTTGGGATGCAGTGCACTGAGTCCAGAGAGTGCACTGGCACCACTGGGGATGCAGTGCAGTGAGTCCTGAGAGTGCAATGGCACCACAGGTGATGCACTTCAGTGCGTCCAGAGAGTGCACTGGCACCACTGGGGATGCAGTGCAGTGAGTCCCGAGAGTGCACTGGCACCGCAGGGGATGCACTGCAGTGAGTCCAGACACTTCACTGGCACCAGAGGGGATACACTGCAGTGAGTCCAGAGAGTGCACTGGCACCAGTGGGGATGCAGCACAGTGAGTCCTGAGAGTGAACTGTCACCACTGGGGACGCAGCACAGTGACTACAGAGAGTGCACTGGCACCACGAGAGATGCACTGCAGTGAGTCCAGAGAGTGCACTGGCACCAGTGGGGATGCACTGCAGTGGGTCCAGAGCGTGCACTGGCACCACTGGGGATGCAGTGCAGTGAGTCCAGAGAGTGCACTGGCACCACAGGGGATGCACTGCAGTGAGTCCAGAGAGTGCACTGGCACCACTGGGTATGCAGTGTAGTGAGTCCAGAGAGTGCATTGGCACCAATGGTGATGCACTGCAGTGAGTCCAGAGAGTGCACTGGCACCACTGGGGATGCAGTGCAGTGAGTCCAGAGAGTGCACTGGCACCAATGGAGATGCACTGCAGTGAGTCCAGAGAGTGCACTGGCACCACTGGGGATGCAGTGCAGTGAGTCCAGAGAGTGCACTGGCACCACTGGAGATGAAATGCAGTGAGTCCAGAGAGTGCACTGGCACCAGTGGGGATGCAGTGCAGTGAGTCCTGAGAGTACACTGGCACCACTGGGGATGCACTGCAGTGAGTCCAGAGAGTGCACTGTCACTTCTGGGGATGCAGTGCAGTGAATGCAGAGATTGCACTAGCACAACAGGGGATGCACTGCAGTGACTCCAGAAAGTGCACTGGCACCACTGGGGATGCTCTGCAGTGAGTCCAGAGAGTGCACTGGCACCACTGGTGATGCAGTGCAGTGAGTCCAGAGAGTACACTGGCACCACTGGGGATGCAGTGCAGTGAGTCCAGAGAGTGCACTGGCACCACTGGGGATGCAGTGCACTGAGTCCAGAGAGTGCACTGGCAGCACTGGGGATGCAGTGCAGTGAGTCCAGAGACTGCACTGGCACTAATGGGGATGCAGTGCAGTGACTCGAAAGAGTGCACTGGCACCACTGCGGATGCACTGCAGTGAGTCCGGAGAGTGCCCTGGCACCAATGGTGATGCAGTGCAGTGAGTCCAGAGAGTGCACTGGCACCACTGGGGATGCACTGCAGTGAGTCCAGAGAGTGCACTGGCACCACTGGGGATGCACTGCAGTGAGTCCAGAGAGTGCACTGGCACCACTGCGGATGCAGTGCAGTGAGTCCAGAGACTGCACTGGCACCACAGGGGTTTTCGTGCAGTGAGTCCAGAGAGTGCACTGGCACCAATGGGGATGCAGTGCTGGGAGTCCAGAGAGTGCACTGGCACAACTGGAGATGCAGTGCAGTGAGTCCAGAGAGTGCACTGGCACCAATGTTGATGCAGTGCAGTGAGTCCAGAGAGTACACTGGCACCACTGGGGATGCACTGCAGTGAGTCCAGAGAGTGCACTGGCACCACTGGGGATGCACTGCAGTGAGTCCAGAGAGTGCACTGGCACCTAAGGGGCTGCACTGCAGTGAGTCCAGAGAGTGCACTGGCACCACTGGGGCTGCATGCAGTGAGTCCAGAGAGTGCACTGGCTCCACTGGGGATGCAGTGCAGTGAGTCCACAGAGTGCACTGGCACCACAGGGCATACACTGCAGTGAGTCCAGAGAGTGCACTGGCACCACTGGGGATGCAGTGCAGTGAATACAGAGAGTGAACTGGCACCACTGGGGATGCACTGCAGTGAGTTCAGAGAGTGCAATGGCACCAGTGGGGATGCACTGCAGTGGGTCCAGAGAGTGCACTGGCACCACTGGGGATGTAGTGCAGTGAGTCCAGAGAGTGCACTGGCACCACTGGGGATGCCGTGCAGTGAGTCCAGAGATTGCACTGGCACCACTGGGGATGCACTGCAGTGAGTCCAGAGATTGCACTGGCACCACTGGGGTGCAGTGCAGTGCGTCCAGAGAGTGCACTGGCACCACTGGGGATGCACTGCAGTGAGTCCAGAGAGTGCACTGGCTCCAATGGGGATGCAGTGCAGTGAGTCCAGAGATTGCACTGGCACCACTGGGTTGCAGTGCAGTGAGTCCAGAGAGTGCACTGGCACCACTGGGGATGCACTGCAGTGAGTCCAGAGAGTGCACTGGCTCCAATGGGGATGCACTGCACTGAGTCCAGAGAGTGCACTGGCACCACTGGGGATGCAATGCAGTGAGTCCAGAGAGTGCAATGGAACCACTGGGGATGCACTGCAGTGAGTCCAGAGAGTGCACTGGCACCACTGTTGATGCAATGCAGTGACTCCAGAGAGTGCACTGGCACCACTGGGGATGCAGTGCAGTGAGTCCACAGAGTGCACTGGCACCACAGGGGATAAACTGCCGTGAGTCCAGAGAGTGCACTGGCACCACTAGGGATGCAGCACAGTGAGTCCAGAGAGTGAACTGTCACCACTGGGGACGCAGCGCAGTGACTCCAGAGAGTGCACTCGCACCACTGGGGATGCACTGCAGTGAGTCCAGAGAGGGCACTGGCACCAGTGGGGATGCACTGCAGTGGGTCCAGAGCGTGCACTGGCACCACTGGGGATGCAGTGCAGTGAGTCCAGAGAGTGCACTGGCACCACTGGGGATGCAGTGCAGTGAGTCCAGAGAGTGCACTGGCACCACTGGGGATGCAGTGCAGTGAGTCCAGAGAGTGCACTGGCACCACTGGTGATGCACTGCAGTGAGTCCAGAGAGTGCACTGGCACCACTGGGGATGCAGTGCAGTGAGTCCAGAGAGTGCACTGGCACCACTGGAGATGCACTGCAGTGAGTCCAGAGAGTGCACTGGCTCCACTATGGATGCAGTGCAGTGAGTGCAGAGAGTTCACTAGCACAAGAGGGGATGCACTGCAGTGACTCCAGAAAGTGCACTGGCACCACTGGGGATGCCGTGCAGTGAGTCCAGAGAGTGCACTGGCACCACTGGTGATGCAGTGCAGTGAGTCCAGAGAGTACACTGGCACCACTGGGGATGCACTGCAGTGACTCCAGAGAATGCACTGGCACTACTGGGGATGCAGTGCAGTGAGCTCAGAGAGTGCACTGGCACCACTGGGGATGCAGTGCAGTGAGTCCAGAGAGTGCACTGGCACCACTAGGGATGCAGCACAGTGAGTCCAGAGAGTGAACTGTCACCACTGGGGATGCACTGCAGTGACTCCAGAGAGTGCACTGCCACCACTGGGGATGCACTGCAGTGAGTCCAGAGAGCGCACTGGCACCACTGGGGATGCACTGCAGTGGGTCCAGGGCGTGCACTGGCACCACTGGGGATGCAGTGCAGTGAGTGCAGAGAGTGCACTGGCACCACTGGGGATGCACTGCAGTGAGTCCAGAGAGTGCACTGGCACCACTGGGGATGCACTGCAGTGAGTCCAGAGAGTGCACTGGCACCACTGGAGATGGACTGCAGTGAGTCCAGAGAGTGCACTGGCTCCACTGGGGATGCACTGCACTGAGTCCAGAGAGTGCACAGGCACCACTGGGGATGCAATGCAGTGAGTCCAGAGAGTGCAATGGAGCCACTGGGGATGCAGTGCAGTGAGTCCAGAGAGTGCACTGGCACCACTGGGGATGCAGTGCAGTGAGTCCAGAGAGTGCACTGGCACTTCTGGGGATGCAGTGCAGTGAGTGCAGAGAGTGCACTAGCACCACAGGGGATGCACTGCAGTGACTCCAGAAAGTGCACTGGCACCACTGGGGATGCAGTGCAGTGAGTCCAAACACTTCACTGGCACCAGAGGGGATACACTGCAGTGAGTCCAGAGAGTGCACTGGCACCAGTGGGGATGCAGCACAGTGAGTCCTGAGAGTGAACTGTCACCACTGGGGACGCAGCACAGTGACTACAGAGAGTGCACTGGCACCACGGGAGATGCACTGCAGTGAGTCCAGAGAGTGCACTGGCACCAGTGGGGATGCACTGCAGTGGGTCCAGAGCGTGCACTGGCACCACTGGGGATGCAGTGCAGTGATTCCAGAGAGTGCACTGGCACCACTGGGGATGCAGTGCAGTGAGTCCAGAGAGTGCACTGGCACCACTGGGGATGCAGTGCAGTGAGTCCAGAGAGTGCACTGGCACCACTGGGGATGCAGTGCAGTGAGTCCAGAGAGTGCACTGGCACCACTGGGGATGCAGTGCAGTGAGTCCTGAGAGTGCACTGGCACCAATGGAGATGCACTGCAGTGAGTCCAGAGAGTGCACTGTCACTTCTGGGGATGCAGTGCAGTGAATGCAGAGAGTGCACTAGCACAACAGGGGATGCACTGCAGTGACTCCAGAAAGTGCACTGGCACCACTGGGGATGCAGTGCACTGAGTCCAGAGAGTGCACTGGCACCACTGGTGATGCAGTGCAGTGAGTCCAGAGAGTACACTGGCACCACTGGGGATGCAGTGCAGTGAGTCCAGAGAGTGCACTGGCACCACTGGGGATGCAGTGCACTGAGTCCAGAGAGTGCACTGGCACCACTGGGGATGCAGTGCAGTGAGTCCAGAGACTGCACTGGCACTAATGGGGATGCAGTGCAGTGATTCGAAAGAGTGCACTGGCACCACTGCGGATGCACTGCAGTGAGTCCGGAGAGTGCCCTGGCACCAATGGTGATGCAGTGCAGTGAGTCCAGAGAGTGCACTGGCACCACTGGGGATGCACTGCAGTGAGTCCAGAGAGTGCACTGGCACCACCGGGGATGCACTGCAGTGAGTCCAGAGAGTGCACTGGCACCACTGCGGATGCAGTGCAGTGAGACCAGAGACTGCACTGGCACCACAGGGGTTTTCGTGCAGTGAGTCCAGAGAGTGCACTGGCACCAATGGGGATGCAGTGCTGGGAGTCCAGAGAGTGCACTGGCACAACTGGGGATGCAGTGCAGTGAGTCCAGAGAGTGCACTGGCACCAATGTTGATGCAGTGCAGGGAGTCCACAGAGTACACTGGCACCACTGGGGATGCAGTGCAGTGAGTCCAGAGAGTGCACTGGCACCACTGGGGATGCACTGCAGTGAGTCCAGAGAGTGCACTGGCACCACTGGGGCTGCATGCAGTGAGTCCAGAGAGTGCACTGGCTCCACTGGGGATGCAGTGCAGTGAGTCCACAGAGTGCACTGGCACCACAGGGCATACACTGCAGTGAGTCCAGAGAGTGCACTGGCACCACTGGGGATGCAGTGCAGTGAATACAGAGAGTGAACTGGCACCACTGGGGATGCACTGCAGTGAGTTCAGAGAGTGCACTGGCACCAGTGGGGATGCACTGCAGTGGGTCCAGAGAGTGCACTGGCACCACTGGGGATGTAGTGCAGTGAGTCCAGAGAGTGCACTGGCACCACTGGGGATGCCGTGCAGTGAGTCCAGAGATTGCACTGGCAACACTGGGGATGCACTGCAGTGAGTCCAGAGATTGCACTGGCACCACTGGGGTGCAGTGCAGGGCGTCCAGAGAGTGCACTGGCACCACTGGGGATGCACTGCAGTGAGTCTAGAGAGTGCACTGGCTCCAATGGGGATGCAGTGCAGTGAGTCCAGAGATTGCACTGGCACCACTGGGTTGCAGTGCAGTGAGTCCAGAGAGTGCACTGGTACCACTGGGGATGCACTGCAGTGAGTCCAGAGAGTGCACTGGCTCCAATGGGGATGCACTGCACTGAGTCCAGAGAGTGCACTGGCACCACTGGGGATGCAATGCAGTGAGTCCAGAGAGTGCAATGGAACCACTTGGGATGCACTGCAGTGAGTCCAGAGAGTGCACTGGCACCACTGGGGATGCAGTGCAGTGAGTCCAGAGAGTGCACTGGCACCACTGGGGATGCAGTGCAGTGAGTCCATACAGTGCACTGGCACCACTGGGGATGCAGTGCAGTGAGTCCAGAGATATCACTGGCACCACTGGGGATGCACTGCAGTGAGTACAGAGAGTGCACTGGCACCTCAGGGGCTGCACTGCAGTGAGTCCAGAGAGTGCACTTTTTACCACTGGGGATGCACTGGAGTGAGTTCAGAGAGTGCACTGGCACCACTGGGGATGCAATGCAGTGACTCCAGAGAGTGCACTGGCACCAATGGGATGCAGTGCAGTGAGTCCACAGAGTGCACTGGCACCACAGGGGATACACTGCCGTGAGTCCAGAGAGTGCACTGGCACCACTAGGGGTGCAGCACAGTGAGTCCAGAGAGTGAACTGTCACCACTGGGGACGCAGCGCAGTGACTCCAGAGAGTGCACTCGCTCCACTGGGGATGCACTGCAGTGAGTCCAGAGAGGGCACTGGCACCAGTGGGGATGCACTGCAGTGGGTCCAGAGCGTGCACTGGCACCACTGGGGATGCAGTGCAGTGAGTCCAGAGAGTGCACTGGCACCACTGGGGATGCACTGCAGTGAGTCCAGAGAGTGCACTGGCACCACTGGTGATGCACTGCAGTGAGTCCAGAGAGTGCACTGGCACCACTGGGGATGCACTGCAGTGAGTCCAGAGAGTGCACTGGCACCACTGGAGATGCACTGCAGTGAGTCCAGAGAGTGCACTGGCTCCACTATGGATGCAGTGCAGTGAGTGCAGAGAGTTCACTAGCACAAGAGGGGATGCACTGCAGTGACTCCAGAAAGTGCACTGGCACCACTGGGGATGCCGTGCAGTGAGTCCAGAGAGTGCACTGGCACCACTGGTGATGCAGTGCAGTGAGTCCAGAGAGTACACTGGCACCACTGGGGATGCACTGCAGTGACTCCAGAGAATGCACTGGCACTAATGGGGATGCAGTGCAGTGACTCGAAAGAGTGCACTGGCACCACTGCGGATGCACTGCAGTGAGTCCGGAGAGTGCCCTGGCACCAATGGTGATGCAGTGCAGTGAGTGCAGAGAGTGCACTGGCACCACTGTTGATGCAGTGCTGTGAGTACAGAGAGTGCACTGGCACCACTGGGGATGCAGTGCAGTGAGTCCAGAGAGTGCACTGGCACTACTGGGGATGCAGTGCAGTGAGCTCAGAGAGTGCACTGGCACCACTGGGGATGCAGTGCAGTGAGTCCAGAGAGTGCACTGGCACCACTAGGGATGCAGCACAGTGAGTCCAGAGAGTGAACTGTCACCACTGTGGACGCAGCGCAGTGACTCCAGAGAGTGCACTGGCACCACTGGGGATGCAGTGCAGTGACTCCAGAGAGTGCAGAGGCACCACTGTTGATGCAGTGCTGTGACTCCAGAGAGTGCACTGGCACCACTGGGGATGCACTGCAGTGAGTCCAGAGAGTGCACTGGCACCACTGGGGATGCAGTGCAGTGAGTCCAGAGAGTGCACTGGCACCACTGGGGATGCACTGCAGTGAGTCCAGAGAGTGCACTGGCACCACTGCGGATGTACTGCAGTGACTCGAAAGAGAGCACTGGCACCACTGCGGATGCATTGCAGTGAGTCCGGAGAGTGCACTGGCACCACTGAGGATGCAGTGCAGTGAGTCCAGAGAGTGCAGTGGCACCGCTGGGGATGCACTGCAGTGAGTCCAGAGAGTGCACTGGCACCACTGGGGATGCACTGCAGTGAGTCCAGAGAGTGCACTGGCACCACTGGGGATGCACTGCAGTGAGTCCAGAGAGTGCCCTGGCACCACTGGGGATGCAGTGCAGTGAGTCCAGGGAGTGCACTGGCACCACTGGGGATGCAATGCAGTGAGTCCAGAGAGTGCACTGGCACCACTGGGGATGCAGTGCAGTGAGTCCAGAGAGTGCACTGGCACCACTGGGGATGCACTGCAGTGATTCCGGAGAGTGCACTGGCACCACTGGGGATGCAGTGCAGTGAGTCCAGAGAGTGCACTGACACCACTGGGGATGCACTGCAGTGAGTCCAGAGAGTGCACTGGCACCACTGGGGATGCACTGCAGTGAGTCCAGAGAGTGCACTGGCACCACTGGGGATGCAGTGCAGTGACTCCAGAGAGTGCCCTGGCACCACTGTTGATGCAGTGCTGTGACTCCAGAGAGTGCACTGGCACCACTGGGGATGCAGTGCAGTGAGTCCAGAGAGTGCACTGGCACCACTGGGGATGCAGTGCAGTGAGTCCAGAGAGTGCACTGGCACCACTGGGGATGCACTGCAGTGATTCCGGAGAGTGCACTGGCACCACTGGGGATGCACTGCAGTGACTCGAAAAAGTGCACTGGCACCGCTGCGGATGCACTGCAGTGAGTCCAGAGAGTGCCCTGGCACCAATGGTGATGCAGTGCAGTGAGTCCAGAGAGTGCACTGGCACCACTGGGGATGCAGTGCAGTGAGTCCAGAGAGTGCACTGGCACCACTGGGGATGCAATGCAGTGAGTCCAGAGAGTGCACTGGCACCACTGGGGATGCAGTGCAGTGACTCCAGAGAGTGCACTGGCACCACTGGGGATGCACTGCAGTGATTCCAGAGAGTGCACTGGCACCACTGGGGATGCAGTGCAGTGAGTCCAGAGAGTGCTCTGGCACCACTGGGGATGCAGTTCAGTGAGTCCAGAGAGTGCACTGGCACCACTGGGGATGCACTGCAGTGAGTACAGAGAGTGCACTGGCACCACTGGGGATGCAGTGCAGTGACTCCAGAGAGTGCAGAGGCACCACTGTTGATGCAGTGCTGTGACTCCAGAGAGTGCACTGGCACCACTGGGGATGCAGTGCAGTGAGTCCAGAGAGTGCTCTGGCACCACTGGGGATGCACTGCAGTGAGTGCAGAGAGTGCACTGGCACCACTGGCGATGCAGTGCAGTGAGTCCAGAGAGTGCACTGGCACCACTGGGGATGCACTGCAGTGAGTCCAGAGAGTGCTCTGGCACCACTGGGGATGCAGTTCAGTGAGTCCAGAGAGTGCACTGGCACCACTGGGGATGCACTGCAGTGAGTCCAGAGAGTGCACTGGCACCACTGGGGATGCACTTCAGTGAGTCCAGAGAGTGCAGTGGCACCACTGGGGATGCAGTGCAGTGAGTCCAGAGAGTGCACTGGCACCACTGGGGATGCACTGCAGTGAGTCCAGAGAGTGCTCTGGCACCACTGGGGATGCAGTTCAGTGAGTCCAGAGAGTGCACTGGCACCACTGGGGATGCACTGCAGTGAGTCCAGAGAGTGCACTGGCACCACTGGGGATGCACTTCAGTGAGTCCAGAGAGTGCAGTGGCACCACTGGGGATGCAGTGCAGTGAGTCCAGAGACTACACTCGCACCATTGGTGATGCAGTGCAGTGATTCCAGAGAGTGCACTGGCACCAGTGGGGATGCAGTGCAGTGAGTCCGGAGAGTGCAGTGGCACCACTGGGGATGCAGTGCAGTGAGTCCAGAGACTACACTGGCACCACTGGGGATGCAGTGCAGTGAGTCCAGAGAGTGCACTGGCACCAGTGTTGATGCAGTGCAGTGACTCCAGAGAGTGCACTGGCACCACTGGCGATGCAGTGCAGTGAGTCCAGAGAGTGCACTGGCACCACTGGGGATGCACTGCAGTGAGTCCAGAGAGTGCACTGGCACCACTGGAGATGCACTGCAGTGAGTCCAGAGAGTGCACTGGCACCACTGGGGATGCAGTGCAGTGACTCCAGAGAGTGCAGAGGCACCACTGTTGATGCAGTGCTGTGACTCCAGAGAGTGCACTGGCACCACTGGGGATGCACTGCAGTGAGTCCAGAGAGTGCACTGGCACCACTGGGGATGCAGTGCAGTGAGTCCAGAGAGTGCACTGGCACCACTGGGGATGCACTGCAGTGAGTCCAGAGAGTGCACTGGCACCACTGCGGATGCACTGCAGTGACTCGAAAGAGAGCACTGGCACCACTGCGGATGCACTGCAGTGAGTCCGGAGAGTGCACTGGCACCACTGAGGATGCAGTGCAGTGAGTCCAGAGAGTGCAGTGGCACCACTGGGGATGCAGTGCAGTGAGTCCAGAGAGTGCACTGGCACCACTGGGGATGCACTGCAGTGAGGGGAGAGAGTGCACTGGCACCACTGGGGATGCACTGCAGTGAGTCCAGAGAGTGCCCTGGCACCACTGGGGATGCAGTGCAGTGAGTCCAGGGAGTGCACTGGCACCACTGGGGATGCAATGCAGTGAGTCCAGAGAGTGCACTGGCACCACTGGGGATGCAGTGCAGTGAGTCCAGAGAGTGCACTGGCACCACTGGGGATGCACTGCAGTGATTCCGGAGAGTGCACTGGCACCACTGGGGATGCAGTGCAGTGAGTCCAGAGAGTGCACTGACACCACTGGGGATGCACTGCAGTGAGTCCAGAGAGTGCACTGGCACCACTGGGGATGCACTGCAGTGAGTCCAGAGAGTGCACTGGCACCACTGGGGATGCAGTGCAGTGACTCCAGAGAGTGCCCTGGCACCACTGTTGATGCAGTGCTGTGACTCCAGAGAGTGCACTGGCACCACTGGGGATGCAGTGCAGTGAGTCCAGAGAGTGCACTGGCACCACTGGGGATGCAGTGCAGTGAGTCCAGAGAGTGCACTGGCACCACTGGGGATGCACTGCAGTGACTCGAAAAAGTGCACTGGCACCACTGCGGATGCACTGCAGTGAGTCCAGAGAGTGCCCTGGAACCAAAGGTGATGCAGTGCAGTGAGTCCAGAGAGCGCAGTGGCACCACTGGGGATGCAGTGCAGTGAGTCCAGAGAGTGCACTGGCACCACTGGGGATGCAATGCAGTGAGTCCAGAGAGTGCACTGGCACCACTGGGGATGCAGTGCAGTGACTCTAGAGAGTGCACTGGCACCACTGGGGATGCACTGCAGTGATTCCAGAGAGTGCACTGGCACCACTGGGGATGCAGTGCACTGAGTCCAGAGAGTGCACTGGCACTACTGGGGATGCACTGCAATGAGTCCAGAGAGTGCACTGGCACCACTGGGGATGCACTGCAGTGAGTACAGAGAGTGCACTGGCACCACTGGGGATGCAGTGCAGTGAGTCCAGAGAGTGCCGTGGCACCACTGGGGATGCAGTGCACTGAGTCCAGAGAGTGCACTGGCACCACTGGTGATGCAGTGCAGTGAGTGCAGAGAGTGCACTGGCACCACTGGCGATGCAGTGCAGTGAGTCCAGAGAGTGCACTGGCACCACTGAGGATGCACTGCAGTGAGTCCAGAGAGTGCTCTGGCACCACTGGGGATGCAGTTCAGTGAGTCCAGAGAGTGCACTGGCACCACTGGGGATACACTGCAGTGACTCCAGAGAGTGCACTGGCACCACTGGGGATGCACTGCAGTAGGTCCAGAGAGTGCACTGGCACCACTGGGGATGCAGTGCAGTGAGTCCAGAGACTGCACTGGCACCAACTGAAGCTGCACTGCAGTGAGTCCTGAGATTGCTCTGGCACCACTGGGGATGCACTACAGTGAGTCCAGAGAGTACACTGGCACCACTGGGGATGCAGTGCAGTTAGTCCAGAGAGTGCACTGGCACCGCAGGGGATGCACTGCAGTGAGTCCAGAGAGTGCACTGGCACCACTGGGGATGCACTGCAGTGACTCCAGAGAGTGCACTGGCTCCAATGGGGATGCACTGCACTGAGTCCAGAGAGTGCACTGGCACCAATGGGGATGCAATGCAGTGAGTCCAGAGAGTGCAATGGAACCACTGGGGATGCACTGCAGTGAGTCCAGAGAGTGCACTGGCACCACTGGGGATGCAGTGCAGTGAGTCCATACAGTGCACTGGCACCACTGTGATTGCCCTGCCGTGAGTCTGGAGAGTGCACTGGCACCACTGGGGATGCACTGCAGTGAGTCCAGAGAATGCACTGGCACTAATGGGGATGCAGTGCAGTGAGTCCAGAGAGTGCACTGGCACCACTGGGGATGCAGTGCAGTGAGTCCAGAGAGTGCACTGGCACCACTGGGGATGCACTGCAGTGAGTCCAGAGAGTGCACTGGCACCACTGGGGATGCACTGCAGTGAGTCCAGAGAGTGCACTGGCACCACTGGGGATGCACTGCAGTGAGTCCAGAGAATGCACTGGCACTAATGGGGATGCAGTGCAGTGAGTCCAGAGAGTGCACTGGCACCAGTGGGGATGCACTTCAGTGAGTCCAGAGAGTGCAGTGGCACCACTGGAGTGCAGTGCAGTGAGTCCAGAGACTACACTGGCACCACTGGGGATGCAGTGCAGTGAGTCCAGAGAGTGCACTGGCACCAGTGTTGATGCAGTGCAGTGACTCCAGAGAGTGCACTGGCACCACTGGCGATGCAGTGCAGTGAGTCCAGAAAGTGAACTGTCACCACTGGTGATGCAGTGCAGTGAGTCCAGAGAGTGCACTGGCACCACTTGGGATGCAGTGCACTGAGTCCAGAGAGTGCACTGGCACCACTGGGGATGCAGTGCAGTGAGTCCTGAGAGTGCAATGGCACCACAGGTGATGCACTTCAGTGCGTCCAGAGAGTGCACTGGCACCACTGGGGATGCAGTGCAGTGAGTCCCGAGAGTGCACTGGCACCGCAGGGGATGCACTGCAGTGAGTCCAGACACTTCACTGGCACCAGAGGGGATACACTGCAGTGAGTCCAGAGAGTGCACTGGCACCAGTGGGGATGCAGCACAGTGAGTCCTGAGAGTGAACTGTCACCACTGGGGACGCAGCACAGTGACTACAGAGAGTGCACTGGCACCACGAGAGATGCACTGCAGTGAGTCCAGAGAGTGCACTGGCACCAGTGGGGATGCACTGCAGTGGGTCCAGAGCGTGCACTGGCACCACTGGGGATGCAGTGCAGTGAGTCCAGAGAGTGCACTGGCACCACAGGGGATGCACTGCAGTGAGTCCAGAGAGTGCACTGGCACCACTGGGTATGCAGTGTAGTGAGTCCAGAGAGTGCATTGGCACCAATGGTGATGCACTGCAGTGAGTCCAGAGAGTGCACTGGCACCACTGGGGATGCAGTGCAGTGAGTCCAGAGAGTGCACTGGCACCAATGGAGATGCACTGCAGTGAGTCCAGAGAGTGCACTGGCACCACTGGGGATGCAGTGCAGTGAGTCCAGAGAGTGCACTGGCACCACTGGAGATGAAATGCAGTGAGTCCAGAGAGTGCACTGGCACCAGTGGGGATGCAGTGCAGTGAGTCCTGAGAGTACACTGGCACCACTGGGGATGCACTGCAGTGAGTCCAGAGAGTGCACTGTCACTTCTGGGGATGCAGTGCAGTGAATGCAGAGATTGCACTAGCACAACAGGGGATGCACTGCAGTGACTCCAGAAAGTGCACTGGCACCACTGGGGATGCTCTGCAGTGAGTCCAGAGAGTGCACTGGCACCACTGGTGATGCAGTGCAGTGAGTCCAGAGAGTACACTGGCACCACTGGGGATGCAGTGCAATGAGTCCAGAGAGTGCACTGGCACCACTGGGGATGCAGTGCACTGAGTCCAGAGAGTGCACTGGCAGCACTGGGGATGCAGTGCAGTGAGTCCAGAGACTGCACTGGCACTAATGGGGATGCAGTGCAGTGACTCGAAAGAGTGCACTGGCACCACTGCGGATGCACTGCAGTGAGTCCGGAGAGTGCCCTGGCACCAATGGTGATGCAGTGCAGTGAGTCCAGAGAGTGCACTGGCACCACTGGGGATGCACTGCAGTGAGTCCAGAGAGTGCACTGGCACCACTGGGGATGCACTGCAGTGAGTCCAGAGAGTGCACTGGCACCACTGCGGATGCAGTGCAGTGAGTCCAGAGACTGCACTGGCACCACAGGGGTTTTCGTGCAGTGAGTCCAGAGAGTGCACTGGCACCAATGGGGATGCAGTGCTGGGAGTCCAGAGAGTGCACTGGCACAACTGGAGATGCAGTGCAGTGAGTCCAGAGAGTGCACTGGCACCAATGTTGATGCAGTGCAGTGAGTCCAGAGAGTACACTGGCACCACTGGGGATGCACTGCAGTGAGTCCAGAGAGTGCACTGGCACCACTGGGGATGCACTGCAGTGAGTCCAGAGAGTGCACTGGCACCACTGGGAATGCACTGCAGTGAGTCCAGAGAGTGCACTGGCACCACTGGGGCTGCATGCAGTGAGTCCAGAGAGTGCACTGGCTCCACTGGGGATGCAGTGCAGTGAGTCCACAGAGTGCACTGGCACCACAGGGCATACACTGCAGTGAGTCCAGAGAGTGCACTGGCACCACTGGGGATGCAGTGCAGTGAATACAGAGAGTGAACTGGCACCACTGGGGATGCACTGCAGTGAGTTCAGAGAGTGCAATGGCACCAGTGGGGATGCACTGCAGTGGGTCCAGAGAGTGCACTGGCACCACTGGGGATGTAGTGCAGTGAGTCCAGAGAGTGCACTGGCACCACTGGGGATGCCGTGCAGTGAGTCCAGAGATTGCACTGGCACCACTGGGGATGCACTGCAGTGAGTCCAGAGATTGCACTGGCACCACTGGGGTGCAGTGCAGTGCGTCCAGAGAGTGCACTGTCACCACTGGGGATGCACTGCAGTGAGTCCAGAGAGTGCACTGGCTCCAATGGGGATGCAGTGCAGTGAGTCCAGAGATTGCACTGGCACCACTGGGTTGCAGTGCAGTGAGTCCAGAGAGTGCACTGGCACCACTGGGGATGCACTGCAGTGAGTCCAGAGAGTGCACTGGCTCCAATGGGGATGCACTGCACTGAGTCCAGAGAGTGCACTGGCACCACTGGGGATGCAATGCAGTGAGTCCAGAGAGTGCAATGGAACCACTGGGGATGCACTGCAGTGAGTCCAGAGAGTGCACTGGCACCACTGTTGATGCAATGCAGTGACTCCAGAGAGTGCACTGGCACCACTGGGGATGCAGTGCAGTGAGTCCACAGAGTGCACTGGCACCACAGGGGATAAACTGCCGTGAGTCCAGAGAGTGCACTGGCACCACTAGGGATGCAGCACAGTGAGTCCAGAGAGTGAACTGTCACCACTGGGGACGCAGCGCAGTGACTCCAGAGAGTGCACTCGCACCACTGGGGATGCACTGCAGTGAGTCCAGAGAGGGCACTGGCACCAGTGGGGATGCACTGCAGTGGGTCCAGAGCGTGCACTGGCACCACTGGGGATGCAGTGCAGTGAGTCCAGAGAGTGCACTGGCACCACTGGGGATGCAGTGCAGTGAGTCCAGAGAGTGCACTGGCACCACTGGGGATGCAGTGCAGTGAGTCCAGAGAGTGCACTGGCACCACTGGTGATGCACTGCAGTGAGTCCAGAGAGTGCACTGGCACCACTGGGGATGCAGTGCAGTGAGTCCAGAGAGTGCACTGGCACCACTGGAGATGCACTGCAGTGAGTCCAGAGAGTGCACTGGCTCCACTATGGATGCAGTGCAGTGAGTGCAGAGAGTTCACTAGCACAAGAGGGGATGCACTGCAGTGACTCCAGAAAGTGCACTGGCACCACTGGGGATGCCGTGCAGTGAGTCCAGAGAGTGCACTGGCACCACTGGTGATGCAGTGCAGTGAGTCCAGAGAGTACACTGGCACCACTGGGGATGCACTGCAGTGACTCCAGAGAATGCACTGGCACTACTGGGGATGCAGTGCAGTGAGCTCAGAGAGTGCACTGGCACCACTGGGGATGCAGTGCAGTGAGTCCAGAGAGTGCACTGGCACCACTAGGGATGCAGCACAGTGAGTCCAGAGAGTGAACTGTCACCACTGGGGATGCACTGCAGTGACTCCAGAGAGTGCACTGCCACCACTGGGGATGCACTGCAGTGAGTCCAGAGAGCGCACTGGCACCAGTGGGGATGCACTGCAGTGGGTCCAGGGCGTGCACTGGCACCACTGGGGATGCAGTGCAGTGAGTGCAGAGAGTGCACTGGCACCACTGGGGATGCACTGCAGTGAGTCCAGAGAGTGCACTGGCACCACTGGGGATGCACTGCAGTGAGTCCAGAGAGTGCACTGGCACCACTGGAGATGGACTGCAGTGAGTCCAGAGAGTGCACTGGCTCCACTGGGGATGCACTGCACTGAGTCCAGAGAGTGCACAGGCACCACTGGGGATGCAATGCAGTGAGTCCAGAGAGTGCAATGGAGCCACTGGGGATGCAGTGCAGTGAGTCCAGAGAGTGCACTGGCACCACTGGGGATGCAGTGCAGTGAGTCCAGAGAGTGCACTGGCACTTCTGGGGATGCAGTGCAGTGAGTGCAGAGAGTGCACTAGCACCACAGGGGATGCACTGCAGTGACTCCAGAAAGTGCACTGGCACCACTGGGGATGCAGTGCAGTGAGTCCAGAGAATGCACTGGCACTAATGGGGGTGCAGTGCAGTGACTCGAAAGAGTGCACTGGCACCACTTCGGATGCAATGCAGTGAGTCCAGAGAGTGCCCTGGCACCAATGGTGATGCAGTGCAGTGAGTCCAGAGAGTGCACTGGCACCACTGGGGATGCACTGCAGTGAGTCCAGAGAGTGCACTGGCACCACTGGGGATGCACTGCAGTGAGTCCAGAGAGTGCACTGGCACCACTGGGGATTCACTGCAGTGAGTCCAGAGAGTGTACTGGCACTTTGGGGATGCACTGCAGTGAGTCCAGAGAGTGCACTGGCACCACTGGGGATGCACCCCGGTGAGTCCAGAGAGTGCACTGGCACCACTGGGGATGCACTGCAGTGAGTCCAGAGAGTGCACTGGCACCACTGGGGATGCAGTTTAGTGAATCCAGAGAGTGCACCGGCTCCAATGGGGATACACTGCAGTGAGTCCAGAGAGTGCAGTGGCACCACTGGGGATGGAGTGCAGTGAGTCCAGAGAGTGCACTGGCACCACTGGGGATGCAGTGCAGTGAGTCCAGAGAGTGCTCTGGCACCACTGATCTGCACTGCTGTGAGTCCAGAGACTACACTGGCACCACTGGTGATGCAGTGCAGTGAGTCCAGAGAGTGCACTGGCACCACTGGGATGCAGTGCAGTGAGCTCAGAGAGTGCACTGGCACCACTGGGGATGCAGTGCAGTGAGTCCAGAGAGTGCACTGGCACCACTGGGGATGCACTGCACTGAGTCCAGAGAGTGCACTGGCACCACTGGGGATGCAGTGCACTGAGTCCAGAGAGTGCACTGTCAACACTGGGGATGCACTGCAGTGAGTCCAGAGAGTGCACTGGCACCACTGGTGATGCAGTGCATTGAGTCCAGAGAGTGCACTGGCACCACTGGGGTTTTAGTGCAGTCAGTCCAGAGAGTGCACTGGCTCCAATAGGGATGCAGCACAGTGAGTCCAGAGAGTGCACTGGCAGCACTGGGGATGCAGTGCAGTGAGTCCTGAGAGTGCAATGGCACCACAAGGGATGCACTGCAGTTAGTCCAGAGAGTGCACTGGCACCACTGGGGATGCAGTGCAGTGAGTCCAGAGAGTGCACTGGCACCACTCGGGATGCACTGCAGTGAGTCCAGAGAGTGCACTGGCACTTCTGGGGATGCAGTGCAGTGAATGCAGAGAGTGCACTAGCACAACAGGGGATGCACTGCAGTGACTCCAGAAAGTGCACTGGCACCACTGGGGATGCACTGCAGTGAGTCCAGAGAGTGCACTGGCACCACTGGTGATGCAGTGCAGTGAGTCCAGAGAGTGCAGTGCCACCACTGGGGATGCAGTGCAGTGAGTCCAGAGAGTGCACTGGCACCACTGGGGATGCACTGCAGTGAGTCCAGAGACTTCACAGGCACCACTGGGGATGCAGTACAGTGAGTCCAGAGAGTGCACTGGCACCACTGGGGATTCAGTTCAGTGAGTCCAGAGAGTGAACTGGCACCACCGGTTATTCACTGCAAGGAGTCCAGAGAGTGCACTGGCACCTAAGGGGCTGCACTGCAGTGAGTCCAGAGAGTGCACTGGCACCACTTGGGCTGCACTGCAGTGAGTCCAGAGAGTGCACTGGCACCACTGGGATGCAGTGCAGTGAGAGCACAGAGTGCACTGGCACCACAGGGGATACACTGCAGTGAGTCCAGAGAGTGCACTGGCACCACTGAGGATGCAGCACAGTGAGTCCAGAGAGTGCACTGGCACCACTGGGGATGCAGCGCAGTGACTACAGAGAGTGCACTGGCACCACTGGGGATGCAGTTCAGTGAGTCCAGAGAGTGAACTGGCACCACTGGAGATGCAGTGCAGTGAGTCCAGAGAGTGCACTGGCACCACCGGGGATTCACTGCAGTGAGTCCAGAGAGTGCACTGACACAACTGGGAATGCACTGCATTGAGTACAGAGAGTGTACTGGCACCACTGGGGATGCAGTGCAGTGAGTCCAGAGAGTGCACTGGCACCACTGGGGATGCACTGCAGTGAGTCCAGAGAGTGCACTGGCACCACTGGGGATGCAGTGTAGTGAGTCCAGAGAGTGCACTGGCACCAATGGGATGCAGTGCAGTGAGTCCACAGAGTGCACTGGCACCACAGGGGATACACTGCAGTGAGTCCAGAGAGTGCACTAGCACCACTAGGGATGCAGCACAGTGAGTCCAGAGAGTGAACTGTCACCACTGGGGACGCAGCGCAGTGACTCCAGAGAGTGCGCTGGCACCACTGTGGATGCACTGCAGTGACTCCAGAAAGTGCAAAGGCACCACTGGGGATGCAGTGCAGTGAGTCCAGAGAGTGTACTGGCACCACTGGTGATGCAGTGCAGTGAGTCCAGAGAGTACACTGGCACCACTGGGGATGCAGTGCAGTGAGTCCAGAGAATGCACTGGCACTAATGGGGATGCAGTGCAGTGACTCGAAAGAGTGCACTGGCACCACTGCGGATGCACTGCAGTGAGTCCGGAGAGTGCCCTGGCACCAATGGTGATGCAGTGCAGTGAGTCCAGAGAGTGCACTGGCACCACTGGGGATGCAGTGCAGTGAGTCCAGAGAGTGCACTGGCACGACTGGGGATGCAGTGCAGTGAGTCCAGAGAGTGCACTGGCACCACTGGGGATGCAGTGCAGTGAGCTCAGAGAGTGCACTGGCACCACTGGGGATGCAGTGCAGTGAGTCCAGAGAGTGCACTGGCACCACTGCGGATGCACTGCAGTGAGTCCAGAGAGTGCACTGGCTCCAATGGGGATGCAGTGCAGTGAGTCCAGAGAGTGCACCGGCTCCAATGGGGATACACTGCAGTGAGTCCAGAGAGTGCACTGGCTCCACTGGGGATGCAGTGCAGTGAGTCCAGAGAGTGCACTGGCACCACTGGGGATGCAGCACAGTGAGTCCAGAGAGTGCTCTGGCAACACTGAGCTGCACTGCAGTGAGTCCAGAGATTGCACTGGCACCACTGGGGATGCACTGCAGTGAGTCCAGAGACTACACTGGCACCACTGGGGATGCAGTGCAGTGAGTCCAGAGAGTGCACTGGCACCACTGTTGATGCAGTGCAGTGAGTCCAGAGAGTGCACTGGCACCACTGGGGATGCACTGCAGTGAGTCCAGAGAGTGCACTGGCACCACTGGGGATGCAGTGCAGTGAGTCCAGAGAGCCACTGGCACCACTGGGGATGCACTGCAGTGAGTCCAAAGAGTGCACTGGCACCACAGGGGATGCAGTGCAGTGAGACCAGAGAGTGCACTGGCACCACTGGGGATGCACCCCGGTGAGTCCAGAGAGTGCACTGGAACCACTGGGGATGCAGTGCAGTGAGTCCAGAGACTGCACTGGCACCACTGGGGTTTTAGTGCAGTGAGTCCAGAGAGTGCACTGGCACCAATGGGGATGCAGTGCTGTGAGTCCAGAGAGTGCCCTGGCACCACTGGGGATGCAGTGAGTCCAGAGAGTGCACTGGCACCACTGGGGATGCACTGCAGTGAGTCCAGAGAGTTCTCTGGCACCACTGGGGATGCAGTTTAGTGAGTCCATAGAGTGCACCGGCTCCAATGGCGATACACTGCAGTGAGTCCAGACAGTGCACTGGCACCACTGGGGATGCAGTGCAGTGAGTCCAGAGAGTGCACTGGCACCACTGGGGATGCAGTGCAGGTAGTCCAGAGAGTGCACTGGAACACTGGGGATGCAGTGCAGTGAGTGCAGAGAGTGCACTGGCGCCAGTGCAGAAGCACTGCAGTGAGTCCAGAGAGTGCACTGGCACCACTGGGGATGCACTGCAGTGAGTCCAGAGAGTGCACTGGCACCAATGGGATGCAATGCAGTGAGTCCAGAGAGTGCACTGGCACCACTGGGGATGCACTGCAGTGAGTCCAGAGAGTTCTCTGGCACCACTGGGGATGCAGTATAGTGAGTCCACAGAGTGCACCGGCTCCAATGGGGATACACTGCAGTGAGTCCAGAGAGTGCACTGGCACCACTGGGGATAAACTGCAGTGAGTCCAGACAGTGCACTGGCACCACTGGGGATGCAGTGCAGTGAGTCCAGAGAGTGAACTGGCACCACTGGGGATGTAGTGCAGTGAGTCCAGAGAGTGCACTGGCTCCACTGGGGATTCAGTGCAAGGAGTCCTTAGAGTGCACTGGCACCACTGGGAATGCACTGCAGTGAGTAAAGAGAGTGCACTGGCACCTAAGGGCCTGCACTGCAGTGAGTCCAGAGAGTGCACTGGCACCACTGGGGCTGCACTGCAGTGAGTCCAGAGAGCGCACTGGCACCACTGGTGATGCACTGCAGTGAGTCCACAGAGTGCACTGGCACCTCAGGGGATACACTGCAGTGAGTCCTGAGAGTGCACTGGCACCACTGGGGATGCAGCACAGTGAGTCTAGAGAGTGCACTGTCACCACTGCTTATGCAGCGCAGTGAGTCCAGAGAGTTCACTGGCACCAGTGGGATGCAGTGCAGTGGGTCCAGAGATTGCACTGGCACCACTGGGGATGCACTGCAGTGAGTCCAGAGAGTGCACTGGCACCTAAGGGGATGCAGTGCAGTGAGTCCAAAGAGTGCACTGGCACCACTGGGGATGCACTGCAGTGAGCCCAGAGAGTGCAATGGAACCACTGGGGATGCAGTGCAGTGAGTCCAGAGAGTGCACTGGCACCACTGGGGTTTTAGTGCAGTTAGTCCAGAGAGTGCACTGGCACCACTGTTCATGCAGTGCAGTGAGTCCAAAGAGTGCACTGGCACCACTGGGGATGCAGTGCATGAGTGCAGAGAGTGCACTGGCACCACTGGGGATGCAGTGCAGTGAGTCCAGAGAGTGGACTGGAACCAGTGGGGATGGAGTGCAGTGAGTCCAGAGAGTGCACTGGCACCACTGGGGATGCAGTGCAGTGAGTCCAGAGAGTGCACTGGCACCACTGGGGATGCACTGCAGTGAGTCCAGAGAGTGCACTGGCACCACTGGGGATGCAGTGCACTGAGTCCAGAGAGTGCACTGGCATCACTGGGGATGCAGTGCACTGAGTCCAGAGAGTGCACTGTCAGCAATGGGGATGCACTGCAGTGAGTCCAGAGAGTGCACTGGCACCACTGGGGATGCAGTGCAGTGAGTCCAGAGAGTGCACTGGCAGCACTGGGTTTTAGTGCAGTTAGTCCAGAGAGTGCACTGGCACCACTGTTCATGCAGTGCAGTGAGTCCAAAGAGTGCACTGGCACCACTGGGGATGCAGTGCATGAGTGCAGAGAGTGCACTGGCACCACTGGGGATGCAGTGCAGTGAGTCCAGAGAGTGGACTGGAACCAGTGGGGATGGAGTGCAGTGAGTCCAGAGAGTGCACTGGCACCACTGGTGATGCAGTGCAGTGAGTCCAGAGAGTGCACTGGCACCACTGGGGATGCACTGCAGTGAGTCCAGAGAGTGCACTGGCACCACTGGGATGCAGTGCACTGAGTCCAGAGAGTGCACTGGCACCACTGGGGATGCAGTGCACTGAGTCCAGAGAGTGCACTGTCAGCAATGGGGATGCACTGCAGTGAGTCCAGAGAGTGCACTGGCACCACTGGGGATGCAGTGCAGTGAGTCCAGAGAGTGCACTGGCAGCACTGGGGATGCAATGCAGTTAGTCCAGAGAGTGCAATGGCTCCAATGGGGATGCAGTGCAGTGAGTCCAGAGAGTGCTCTGGCACCACTGGGGATGCATTGCAGTGAGTCCTGAGATTGCAATGGCACCACTGGTGATGCACTGCAGTGAGTCCAGAGAGTGCACTGGCACCACTGGGGATGCACTGCAGTGAGTCCAGAGAGTGCACTGGCACCACTGGGGATGCAGTGCAGTGAGTCCAGAGAGTGCACTGGCACCACTGGGGCTGCATGCAGTGAGTCCAGAGAGTGCACAGGCACCACTGTGGATGCAGTACAGTGAGTCCACAGAGTGCACTGGCACCACAGGGCATACACTGCAGTGAGTCCAGAGAGTGCACTGGCACCACTGGGGATGCAGCGCAGTGAATGCAGAGAGTGCACTGGCACCACTGGGGATGCAGTGCAGTGAGTTCAGAGAGTGCACTGGCACCAGTGGGGATGCACTGCAGTGGGTCCAGAGAGTGCACTGGCACCACTGGGGATGCAGTGCAGTGAGTCCAGAGATTGCACTGGCACCACTGGGGATGCAGTGCAGTGAGTCCAGAGATTGCACTGGCACCACTGGGGATGCACTGCAGTGAGTCCAGAGAGTGCACTGGCTCCAATGGGGATGCAGTGCAGTGAGTGCAGAGATTGCACTGGCACCACTGGGTTGCAGTGCAGTGAGTCCAGAGAGTGCACTGGCACCACTGGGGATGCACTGCAGTGACTCCAGAGAGTGCACTGGCTCCAATGGGGATGCACTGCACTGAGTCCAGAGAGTGCACTGGCACCAATGGGGATGCAATGCAGTGAGTCCAGAGAGTGCAATGGAACCACTGGGGATGCACTGCAGTGAGTCCAGAGAGTGCACTGGCACCACTGGGGATGCAGTGCAGTGAGTCCAGAGAGTGCACTGGCACCACTGGGGATGCAGTGCAGTGAGTCCATACAGTGCACTGGCACCACTGTGATTGCCCTGCCGTGAGTCTGGAGAGTGCACTGGCACCACTGGGGATGCACTGCAGTGAGTCCAGAGAGTGCACTGGCACCACTGGGGATGCACTGCAGTGAGTCCAGAGAGTGCAATGGCACCACTGGGGATGCACTGCAGTGAGTCCAGAGAGTGCACTGGCACCACTGGGGATGCACTTCAGTGAGTCCAGAGAGTGCAGTGGCACCACTGGGGATGCAGTCCAGTGAGTCCAGAGACTACACTCGCACCATTGGGGATGCAGTGCAGTGATTCCAGAGAGTGCACTGGCACCAGTGGGGATGCACTTCAGTGAGTCCAGAGAGTGCAGTGGCACCACTGGGGATGCAGTGCAGTGAGTCCAGAGACTACACTGGCACCATTGGGGATGCAGTGCACTGAGTCCAGAGAGTGCACTGGCACCAGTGTTGATGCAGTGCAGTGACTCCAGAGAGTGCACTGGCACCACTGGCGATGCAGTGCAGTGAGTCCAGAAAGTGAACTGTCACCACTGGTGATGCAGTGCAGTGAGTCCAGAGAGTGCACTGGCACCACTGGGGATGCAGTGAACTGAGTCCAGAGAGTGCACTGGCACCACTGGGGATGCAGGGCAGTGAGTCCAGAGAGTGCACTGGCACCACTGGGGATGCAGTGCAGTGAGTCCTGAGAGTGCAATGGCACCACAGGTGATGCACTTCAGTGCGTCCAGAGAGTGCACTGGCACCACTGGGGATGCACTGCAGTGAGTCCCGAGAGTGCACTGGCACCACAGGGGATGCACTGCAGTGAGTCCAGACACTTCACTGGCACCAGAGGGGATACACTGCAGTGAGTCCAGAGAGTGCACTGGCACCAGTGGGGATGCAGCACAGTGAGTCCTGAGAGTGAACTGTCACCACTGGGGACGCAGCACAGTGACTACAGAGAGTGCACTGGCACCACGGGAGATGCAGTGCAGTGAGTCCAGAGAGTGCACTGGCACCAGTGGGGATGCACTGCAGTGGGTCCAGAGCGTGCACTGGCACCACTGGGGATGCAGTGCACTGAGTCCAGAGAGTGCACTGGCACCACTGGGGATGCAGTGCAGTGAGTCCAGAGAGTGCACTGGCACCACTGGGGATGCAGTGCAGTGAGTCCAGAGAGTGCACTGGCACCACTGGGGATGCAGTGCAGTGAGCCCAGAGAGTGCACTGGCACCACTGGGGATGCAGTGCAGTGAGTCCTGAGAGTGCACTGGCACCAATGGAGATGCACTGCAGTGAGTCCAGAGAGTGCACTGTCACTTCTGGGGATGCAGTGCAGTGAATGCAGAGAGTGCACTAGCACAACAGGGGATGCACTGCAGTGACTCCAGAAAGTGCACTGGCACCACTGGGGATGCTCTGCAGTGAGTCCAGAGAGTGCACTGGCACCACTGGTGATGCAGTGCAGTGAGTCCAGAGAGTACACTGGCACCACTGGGGATGCAGTGCAGTGAGTCCAGAGAGTGCACTGGCACCACTGGGGATGCAGTGCACTGAGTCCAGAGAGTACACTGGCACCACTGGGGATGCAGTGCAGTGAGTCCAGAGACTGCACTGGCACTAATGGGGATGCAGTGCAGTGATTCGAAAGAGTGCACTGGCACCACTGCGGATGCACTGCAGTGAGTCCAGAGAGTGCCCTGGCACCAATGGTGATGCAGTGCAGTGAGTCCAGAGAGTGCACTGGCACCACTGGGGATGCACTGCAGTGAGTCCAGAGAGTGCACTGGCACCACCGGGGATGCACTGCAGTGAGTCCAGAGAGTGCACTGGCACCACTGCGGATGCAGTGCAGTGAGACCAGAGACTGGACTGGCACCTAAGGGGCTGCACTGCAGTGAGTCCAGAGAGTGCACTGGCACCAATGGGGATGCAGTGCTGGGAGTCCAGAGAGTGCACTGGCACAACTGGGGATGCAGTGCAGTGAGTCCAGAGAGTGCACTGGCACCAATGTTGATGCAGTGCAGTGAGTCCACAGAGTACACTGGCACCACTGGGGATGCAGTGCAGTGAGTCCAGAGAGTGCACTGGCACCACTGGGGATGCACTGCAGTGAGTCCAGAGAGTGCACTGGCACCTAAGGGGCTGCACTGCAGTGAGTCCAGAGAGTGCACTGGCACCACTGGGGCTGCATGCAGTGAGTCCAGAGAGTGCACTGGCTCCACTGGGGATGCAGTGCAGTGAGTCCACAGAGTGCACTGGCACCACAGGGCATACACTGCAGTGAGTCCAGAGAGTGCACTGGCACCACTGGGGATGCAGTGCAGTGAGTCCAGAGAGTGCACTGGCACCACTGGGGATGCACTGCAGTGAGTTCAGAGAGTGCACTGGCACCAGTGGGGATGCACTGCAGTGGGTCCAGAGAGTGCACTGGCACCACTGGGGATGTAGTGCAGTGAGTCCAGAGAGTGCACTGGCACCACTGGGGATGCCGTGCAGTGAGTCCAGAGATTGCACTGGCAACACTGGGGATGCACTGCAGTGAGTCCAGAGATTGCACTGGCACCACTGGGGTGCAGTGCAGTGCGTCCAGAGAGTGCACTGGCACCACTGGGGATGCACTGCAGTGAGTCTAGAGAGTGCACTGGCTCCAATGGGGATGCAGTGCAGTGAGTCCAGAGATTGCACTGGCACCACTGGGTTGCAGTGCAGTGAGTCCAGAGAGTGCACTGGTACCACTGGGGATGCACTGCAGTGAGTCCAGAGAGTGCACTGGCTCCAATGGGGATGCACTGCACTGAGTCCAGAGAGTGCACTGGCACCACTGGGGATGCAATGCAGTGAGTCCAGAGAGTGCAATGGAACCACTTGGGATGCACTGCAGTGAGTCCAGAGAGTGCACTGGCACCACTGGGGATGCAGTGCAGTGAGTCCAGAGAGTGCACTGGCACCACTGGGGATGCAGTGCAGTGAGTCCATACAGTGCACTGGCACCACTGGGGATGCAGTGCAGTGAGTCCAGAGATATCACTGGCACCACTGGGGATGCACTGCAGTGAGTACAGAGAGTGCACTGGCACCTCAGGGGCTGCACTGCAGTGAGTCCAGAGAGTGCACTTTTTACCATTGGGGATGCACTGGAGTGAGTTCAGAGAGTGCACTGGCACCACTGGGGATGCAATGCAGTGACTCCAGAGAGTGCACTGGCACCAATGGGATGCAGTGCAGTGAGTCCACAGAGTGCACTGGCACCACAGGGGATACACTGCCGTGAGTCCAGAGAGTGCACTGGCACCACTAGGGATGCAGCACAGTGAGTCCAGAGAGTGAACTGTCACCACTGGGGACGCAGCGCAGTGACTCCAGAGAGTGCACTCGCACCACTGGGGATGCACTGCAGTGAGTCCAGAGAGGGCACTGGCACCAGTGGGGATGCACTGCAGTGGGTCCAGAGCGTGCACTGGCACCACTGGGGATGCAGTGCAGTGAGTCCAGAGAGTGCACTGGCACCACTGGGGATGCACTGCAGTGAGTCCAGAGAGTGCACTGGCACCACTGGTGATGCACTGCAGTGAGTCCAGAGAGTGCACTGGCACCACTGGGGATGCACTGCAGTGAGTCCAGAGAGTGCACTGGCACCACTGGAGATGCACTGCAGTGAGTCCAGAGAGTGCACTGGCTCCACTATGGATGCAGTGCAGTGAGTGCAGAGAGTTCACTAGCACAAGAGGGGATGCACTGCAGTGACTCCAGAAAGTGCACTGGCACCACTGGGGATGCCGTGCAGTGAGTCCAGAGAGTGCACTGGCACCACTGGTGATGCAGTGCAGTGAGTCCAGAGAGTACACTGGCACCACTGGGGATGCACTGCAGTGACTCCAGAGAATGCACTGGCACTAATGGGGATGCAGTGCAGTGACTCGAAAGAGTGCACTGGCACCACTGCGGATGCACTGCAGTGAGTCCGGAGAGTGCCCTGGCACCAATGGTGATGCAGTGCAGTGAGTCCAGAGAGTGCACTGGCACCACTGTTGATGCAGTGCTGTGAGTACAGAGAGTGCACTGGCACCACTGGGGATGCAGTGCAGTGAGTCCAGAGAGTGCACTGGCACTACTGGGGATGCAGTGCAGTGAGCTCAGAGAGTGCACTGGCACCACTGGGGATGCAGTGCAGTGAGTCCAGAGAGTGCACTGGCACCACTAGGGATGCAGCACAGTGAGTCCAGAGAGTGAACTGTCACCACTGGGGACGCAGCGCAGTGACTCCAGAGAGTGCACTGCCACCACTGGGGATGCACTGCAGTGAGTCCAGAGAGTGCAATGGAGCCACTGGGGATGCAGTGCAGTGAGTCCAGAGAGTGCACTGGCGCTTCTGGGGATGCAGTGCAGTGAGTGCAGAGAGCGCACTAGCACAACAGGGGATGCACTGCAGTGACTCCAGAAAGTGCACTGGCACCACTGGGGATGCAGTGCAGTGAGTCCAGAGAGTACACTGGCACCAATGGGGATGCACTGCAGTGAGTCCAGAGAATGCACTGGCACTAATGGGGGTGCAGTGCAGTGACTCGAAAGAGTGCACTGGCACCACTTCGGATGCACTGCAGTGAGTCTGGAGAGTGCCCTGGCACCAATGGTGATGCAGTGCAGTGAGTCCAGAGAGTGCACTGGCACCACTGGGGATGCACTGCAGTGAGTCCAGAGAGTGCACTGGCACCACTGGGGATGCACTGCAGTGAGTCCAGAGAGTGTACTGGCACTTTGGGGATGCACTGCAGTGAGTCCAGAGAGTGCACTGGCACCACTGGGGATGCACCCCGGTGAGTCCAGAGAGTGCACTGGCAAAACTGGCGATGCACTGCAGTGAGTCCAGAGAGTTCTCTGGCACCACTGGGGATGCAGTTTAGTGAATCCAGAGAGTGCACCGGCTCCAATGGGGATACACTGCAGTGAGTCCAGAGAGTGCAGTGGCACCACTGGGGATGGAGTGCAGTGAGTCCAGAGAGTGCACTGGCACCACTGGGGATGCAGTGCAGTGAGTCCAGAGAGTGCTCTGGCACCACTGATCTGCACTGCTGTGAGTCCAGAGACTACACTGGCACCACTGGGGATGCAGTGCAGTGAGTCCAGAGAGTGCACTGGCACCACTGGGGATGCAGTGCAGTGAGTCCAGAGAGTGCACTGGCACCACTGGGGATGCAGTGCAGTGAGCTCAGAGAGTGCACTGGCACCACTGGGGATGCAGTGCAGTGAGTCCAGAGAGTGCACTGGCACCACTGGGGATGCACTGCACTGAGTCCAGAGAGTGCACTGGCACCACTGGGGATGCAGTGCAGTGAGTCCAGAGAGTGCACTGTCAACACTGGGGATGCACTGTAGTGAGTCCAGAGAGTGCACTGGCACCACTGGTGATGCAGTGCAGTGAGTCCAGAGAGTGCACTGGCACCACTGGGGTTTTAGTGCAGTCAGTCCAGAGAGTGCACTGGCTCCAATAGGGATGCAGCACAGTGAGTCCAGAGAGTGCACTGGCACCACTGGGGATGCAGTGCAGTGAGTCCTGAGAGTGCAATGGCACCACAAGGGATGCACTGCAGTTAGTCCAGAGAGTGCACTGGCACCACTGGGGATGCAGTGCAGTGAGTCCAGAGAGTGCACTGGCACCACTCGGGATGCACTGCAGTGAGTCCAGAGAGTGCACTGGCACTTCTGGGGATGCAGTGCAGTGAATGCAGAGAGTGCACTAGCACAACAGGGAATGCACTGCAGTGAGTCCAGAGAGTGCACTGGCACCACTGGGGATGCACTGCAGTGAGTCCAGAGAGTGCACTGGCACCACTGGGGATGCAGTGCAGTGAGTCCAGAGAGTGCAGTGGCACCACTGGGGATGCAGTGCAGTGAGTCCAGAGAGTGCACTGGCACCACTGGGGATGCACTGCAGTGAGTCCAGAGACTTCACAGGCACCACTGGGGATGCAGTACAGTGAGTCCAGAGAGTGCACTGGCACCACTGGGGATTCAGTTCAGTGAGTCCAGAGAGTGAACTGGCACCACCGGTTATTCACTGCAAGGAGTCCAGAGAGTGCACTGGCACCTAAGGGGCTGCACTGCAGTGAGTCCAGAGAGTGCACTGGCACCACTTGGGCTGCACTGCAGTGAGTCCAGAGAGTGCACTGGCACAACTGGGAATGCACTGCATTGAGTACAGAGAGTGTACTGGCACCACTGGGGATGCAGTGCAGTGAGTCCAGAGAGTGCACTGGCACCACTGGGGATGCACTGCAGTGAGTCCAGAGAGTGCACTGGCACCACTGGGGATGCAATGCTGTGAGTCCAGAGAGTGCACTGGCACCAATGGGATGCAGTGCAGTGAGTCCACAGAGTGCACTGGCACCACAGGGGATACACTGCAGTGAGTCCAGAGAGTGCACTAGCACCACTAGGGATGCAGCACAGTGAGTCCAGAGAGTAAACTGTCACCACTGGGGACGCAGCGCAGTGACTCCAGAGAGTGCGCTGGCACCACTGTGGATGCACTGCAGTGACTCCAGAGAGTGCAGTGGCACCACTGGGGATGCAGTGCAGTGAGTCCAGAGAGTGTACTGGCACCACTGGTGATGCAGTGCAGTGAGTCCAGAGAGTACACTGGCACCACTGGGGATGCACTGCAGTGAGTCCAGAGAATGCACTGGCACTAATGGGGATGCAGTGCAGTGACTCGAAAGAGTGCACTGGCACCACTGCGAATGCACTGCAGTGAGTCCGGAGAGTGCCCTGGCACCAATGGTGATGCAGTGCAGTGAGTCCAGAGAGTGCACTGGCACCACTGGGGATGCACTGCAGTGAGTCCAGAGAGTGCACTGGCACCACTGGGGATGCAGTGCAGTGAGTCCAGAGAGTGCACTGGCACCACTGGGGATGCAGTGCAGTGAGCTCAGAGAGTGCACTGGCACCACTGGGGATGCAGTGCAGTGAGTCCAGAGAGTGCACTGGCACCACTGGGGATGCACCCCGGTGAGTCCAGAGAGTGCACTGGCTCCAATGGGGATGCAGTGCAGTGAGTCCAGAGAGTGCACCGGCTCCAATGGGGATACACTGCAGTAAGTCCAGAGAGTGCACTGGCACCACTGGGAATGCAGTGCAGTGAGTCCAGAGAGTGCTCCGGCACCACTGAGCTGCACTGCTGTGAGTCCAGAGACTACACTGGCACCACTGGGGATGCAGTGCAGTGAGTCCAGAGAGTGCACTGGCACCACTGGGGATGCAGTGCAGTGAGTCCAGAGAGTGCACTGGCACCACTGGGGATGCACCCCCGTGAGTCCAGAGAGTGCACTGGCTCCAATGGGGATGCAGTGCAGTGAGTCCAGAGAGTGCACCGGCTCCAGTGGGGATACACTGCAGTGAGTCCAGAGAGTGCACTGGCACCACTGGGGATGCAGTGCAGTGAGTCCAGAGAGTGCTCTGGCACCACTGATCTGCACTGCTGTGAGTCCAGAGACTACACTGGCACCACTGGGGATGCAGTGCAGTGAGTCCAGAGAGTTCACTGGCACCACTGGGGATGCAGTGCAGTGAGTCCAGAGAGTGCACTGGCACCACTGGTGATGCAGTGCAGTGAGTCCAGAGAGTGCACTGGCACCACTGGGGATGCAGTGCAGTGAGCTCAGAGAGTGCACTGGCCCCACTTGGGATGCAGTGCAGTGAGTCCAGAGAGTGCACTGGCACCACTGGGCATGCACTGCACTGAGTCCAGAGAGTGCACTGGCACCACTGGGGATGCAGTGCACTGAGTCCAGAGAGTGCACTGTCAACACTGGGGATGCACTGCAGTGAGTCCAGAGAGTGCACTGGCACCACTGGTGATGCAGTGCAGTGAGTCCAGAGACTACACTGGCACCACTGGGGTTTTAGTGCAGTCAGTCCAGAGAGTGCACTGGCTCCAATAGGGATGCAGCACAGTGAGTCCAGAGAGTGCACTGGCACCACTGGGCATGCAGTGCAGTGAGTCCTGAGAGTGCAATGGCACCACAAGGGATGCACTGCAGTTAGTCCAGAGAGTGCACTGGAACTAATGGGGATGCAGTGCAGTGAGTCCAGAGAGTGCACTGGCACCACTCGGGATGCACTGCAGTGAGTCCAGAGAGTGCACTGGCACTTCTGGGGATGCAGTGCAGTGAATGCAGAGAGTGCACTAGCACAACAGGGGATGCACTGCAGTGACTCCAGAAAGTGCACTGGCACCACTGGGGATGCAGTGCAGTGAGTCCAGAGAGTGCAGTGGCACCACTGGGGATGCAGTGCAGTGAGTCCAGAGAGTGCACTGGCACCGCTGGGGATGCACTGCAGTGAGTCCAGAGACTTCACAGGCACCACTGGGGATGCAGTACAGTGAGTCCAGAGAGTGCACTGGCACCACTGGGGATTCAGTTCAGTGAGTCCAGAGAGTGAACTGGCACCACCGGTTATTCACTGCAGTGAGTCCAGAGAGAGCACTGGCACCACTTGGGCTGCACTGCAGTGAGTCCAGAGAGTGCACTGGCACCACTGGGATGCAGTGCAGTGAGAGCACAGAGTGCACTGGCACCACAGGGGATACACTGCAGTGAGTCCAGAGAGTGCACTGGCACCACTGAGGATGCAGCACAGTGAGTCCAGAGAGTGCACTGGCACCACTGGGGATGCAGCGCAGTGACTACAGAGAGTGCACTGGCACCACTGGGGATGCAGTTCAGTGAGTCCAGAGAGTGAACTGGCACCACTGGAGATGCAGTGCAGTGAGTCCAGAGAGTGCACTGGCACCACCGGGGATTCACTGCAGTGAGTCCAGAGAGTGCACTGACACAACTGGGAATGCACTGCATTGAGTACAGAGAGTGTACTGGCACCACTGGGGATGCAGTGCAGTGAGTCCAGAGAGTGCACTGGCACCACTGGGGATGCACTGCAGTGAGTCCAGAGAGTGCACTGGCACCACTGGGGATGCAATGCTGTGAGTCCAGAGAGTGCACTGGCACCAATGGGATGCAGTGCAGTGAGTCCACAGAGTGCACTGGCACCACAGGGGATGCAGTGCAGTGAGTCCAGAGAGTGCACTAGCACCACTAGGGATGCAGCACAGTGAGTCCAGAGAGTGAACTGGCACCACTGGGACGCAGCGCAGTGACTCCAGAGAGTGCGCTGGCACCACTGTGGATGCACTGCAGTGACTCCAGAAAGTGCACTGGCACCACTGGGGATGCAGTGCACTGAGTCCAGAGAGTGTACTGGCACCACTGGTGATGCAGTGCAGTGAGTCCAGAGAGTACACTGGCACCACTGGGGATGCACTGCAGTGAGTCCAGAGAATGCACTGGCACTAATGGGGATGCAGTGCAGTGACTCGAAAGAGTGCACTGGCACCACTGCGAATGCACTGCAGTGAGTCCGGAGAGTGCCCTGGCACCAATGGTGATGCAGTGCAGTGAGTCCAGAGAGTGCACTGGCACCACTGGGGATGCAGTGCAGTGAGTCCAGAGAGTGCACTGGCACCACTGGGGATGCAGTGCAGTGAGCTCAGAGAGTGCACTGGCACCACTGGGGATGCAGTGCAGTGAGTCCAGAGAGTGCACTGGCACCACTGGGGATGCACCCCGGTGAGTCCAGAGAGTGCACTGGCTCCAATGGGGATGCAGTGCAGTGAGTCCAGAGAGTGCATCGGCTCCAATGGGGATACACTGCAGTGAGTCCAGAGAGTGCACTGGCACCACTGGGATGCAGTGCACTGAGTCCAGAGAGTGCACAGGCACCACTGGGGATGCAGTGCACTGAGTCCAGAGAGTGCACTGTCAGCAATGGGGATGCACTGCAGTGAGTCCAGAGAGTGCACTGGCACCACTGGGGATGCAGTGCAGTGAGTCCAGAGAGTGCACTGGCAGCACTGGGGATGCAATGCAGTTAGTCCAGAGAGTGCAATGGCTCCAATGGGGATGCAGTGCAGTGAGTCCAGAGAGTGCTCTGGCACCACTGGGGATGCATTGCAGTGAGTCCTGAGATTGCAATGGCACCACTGGTGATGCACTGCAGTGAGTCCAGAGAGTGCACTGGCACCTCAGGGGCTGCACTGCAGTGGGTCCAGAGAGTGCACTGGCACCACTGGGGATGCAGTGCAGTGAGTCCAGAGATTGCACTGGCACCACTGGGGATGCAGTGCAGTGAGTCCAGAGATTGCACTGGCACCGCTGGGGTGCAGTGCAGTGCGTCCAGAGAGTGCACTGGCACCACTGCGGATGCACTGCAGTGAGTCCAGAGAGTGCACTGGCTCCAATGGGGATGCAGTGCAGTGAGTGCAGAGATTGCACTGGCACCACTGGGTTGCAGTGCAGTGAGTCCAGAGAGTGCACTGGCACCACTGGGGATGCACTGCAGTGACTCCAGAGAGTGCACTGGCTCCAATGGGGATGCACTGCACTGAGTCCAGAGAGTGCACTGGCACCAATGGGGATGCAATGCAGTGAGTCCAGAGAGTGCAATGGAACCACTGGGGATGCACTGCAGTGAGTCCAGAGAGTGCACTGGCACCACTGGGGATGCAGTGCAGTGAGTCCAGAGAGTGCACTGGCACCACTGGGGATGCACTGCAGTGAGTCCATACAGTGCACTGGCACCACTGTGATTGCCCTGCCGTGAGTCTGGAGAGTGCACTGGCACCACTGGGGATGCACTGCAGTGAGTCCAGAGAATGCACTGGCACTAATGGGGATGCAGTGCAGTGAGTCCAGAGAGTGCACTGGCACCACTGGGGATGCACTGCAGTGAGTCCAGAGAGTGCACTGGCACCACTGGGGATGCACTGCAGTGAGTCCAGAGAGTGCACTGGCACCACTGGGGATGCACTGCAGTGAGTCCAGAGAGTGCACTGGCACCACTGGGGATGCACTTCAGTGAGTCCAGAGAGTGCAGTGGCACCACTGGGGATACAGTGCAGTGAGTCCAGAGACTACACTCGCACCATTGGGGATTCAGTGCAGTGATTCCAGAGAGTGCACTGGCACCAGTGGGGATGCACTTCAGTGAGTCCAGAGAGTGCAGTGGCACCACTGGGGATGCAGTGCAGTGAGTCCAGAGACTACACTGGCACCACTGGGGATGCAGTGCAGTGAGTCCAGAGAGTGCACTGGCACCAGTGTTGATGCAGTGCAGTGACTCCAGAGAGTGCACTGGCACCACTGGCGATGCAGTGCAGTGAGTCCAGAAAGTGAACTGTCACCACTGGTGATGCAGTGCAGTGAGTCCAGAGAGTGCACTGGCACCACTGGGGATGCAGTGCAGTGAGTCCATACAGTGCACTGGCACCACTGGGGATGCGCTGCAGTGAGTCCAAAGAGTGCACTGGCACCACTGGGGATGCAGTGCAGTGAGTCCTCAGAGTGCAATGGCACCACAGGTGATGCACTTCAGTGCGTCCAGAGAGTGCACTGGCACCACTGGGGATGCAGTGCAGTGAGTCCCGAGAGTGCACTGGCACCACAGGGGATGCACTGCAGTGAGTCCAGACACTTCACTGGCACCAGAGGGGATACACTGCAGTGAGTCCAGAGAGTGCACTGGCACCAGTGGGGATGCAGCACAGTGAGTCCTGAGAGTGAACTGTCACCACTGGGGACGCAGCACAGTGACTACAGAGAGTGCACTGGCACCACGGGAGATGCACTGCAGTGAGTCCAGAGCGTGCACTGGCACCACTGGGGATGCAGTGCAGTGAGTCCAGAGAGTGCACTGGCACCACTGGGGATGCAGTGCAGTGAGTCCAGAGAGTGCACTGGCACCACTGGGGATGCAGTGCAGTGAGTCCAGAGAGTGCACTGGCACCAATGGTGATGCACTGCAGTGAGTCCAGAGAGTGCACTGGCACCACTGGGGATGCAGTGCAGTGAGTCCAGAGAGTGCACTGGCACCAATGGTGATGCACTGCAGTGAGTCCAGAGAGTGCACTGGCACCACTGGGGATGCAGTGCAGTGAGTCCTGAGAGTGCACTGGCACCAATGGAGATGCACTGCAGTGAGTCCAGAGAGTGCACTGTCACTTCTGGGGATGCAGTGCAGTGAATGCAGAGAGTGCACTAGCACAACAGGGGATGCACTGCAGTGACTCCAGAAAGTGCACTGGCACCACTGGGGATGCTCTGCAGTGAGTCCAGAGAGTGCACTGGCACCACTGGTGATGCAGTACAGTGAGTCCAGAGAGTACACTGGCACCACTGGGGATGCAGTGCAGTGAGTCCAGAGAGTGCACTGGCACCACAGGGCATACACTGCAGTGAGTCCAGAGAGTGCACTGGCACCACTGGGGATGCAGTGCAGTGAATACAGAGAGTGAACTGGCACCACTGGGGATGCACTGCAGTGAGTTCAGAGAGTGCAATGGTACCAGTGGGGATGCACTGCAGTGGGTCCAGAGAGTGCACTGGCACCACTGGGGATGTAGTGCAGTGAGTCCAGAGAGTGCACTGGCACCACTGGGGATGCCGTGCAGTGAGTCCAGAGATTGCACTGGCAACAGTGGGCATGCACTGCAGTGAGTCCAGAGATTGCACTGGCACCACTGGGGTGCAGTGCAGTGCGTCCAGAGAGTGCACTGGCACCACTGGGGATGCACTGCAGTGAGTCCAGAGAGTGCACTGGCTCCAATGGGGATGCAGTGCAGTGAGTCCAGAGATTGCACTGGCACCACTGGGTTGCAGTGCAGTGAGTCCAGAGAGTGCACTGGTACCACTGGGGATGCACTGCAGTGAGTCCAGAGAGTGCACTGGCTCCAAAGGGGATGCACTGCACTGAGTCCAGAGAGTGCACTGGCACCACTGGGGATGCAATGCAGTGAGTCCAGAGAGTGCAATGGAACCACTGGGGATGCACTGCAGTGAGTCCAGAGAGTGCACTGGCACCACTGGGGATGCAGTGCAGTGAGTCCAGAGAGTGCACTGGCACCACTGGGGATGCAGTGCAGTGAGTCCATACAGTGCACTGGCACCACTGGGGATGCAGTGCAGTGAGTCCAGAGATATCACTGGCACCACTGGGGATGCACTGCAGTGAGTACAGAGAGTGCACTGGCACCTCAGGGGCTGCACTGCAGTGAGTCCAGAGAGTGCACTTTTTACCACTGGGGATGCACTGGAGTGAGTTCAGAGAGTGCACTGGCACCACTGGGGATGCAATGCAGTGACTCCAGAGAGTGCACTGGCACCAATGGGATGCAGTGCAGTGAGTCCACAGAGTGCACTGGCACCACAGGGGATACACTGCCGTGAGTCCAGAGAGTGCACTGGCACCACTAGGGATGCAGCACAGTGAGTCCAGAGAGTGAACTGTCACCACTGGGGACGCAGCGCAGTGACTCCAGAGAGTGCACTCGCACCACTGGGGATGCACTGCAGTGAGTCCAGAGAGGGCACTGGCACCAGTGGGGATGCACTGCAGTGGGTCCAGAGCGTGCACTGGCACCACTGGGGATGCAGTGCAGTGAGTCCAGAGAGTGCACTGGCACCACTGGGGATGCACTGCAGTGAGTCCAGAGAGTGCACTGGCACCACTGGTGATGCACTGCAGTGAGTCCAGAGAGTGCACTGGCACCACTGGGGATGCACTGCAGTGAGTCCAGAGAGTGCACTGGCACCACTGGAGATGCACTGCAGTGAGTCCAGAGAGTGCACTGGCTCCACTATGGATGCAGTGCAGTGAGTGCAGAGAGTTCACTAGCACAAGAGGGGATGCACTGCAGTGACTCCAGAAAGTGCACTGGCACCACTGGGGATGCCGTGCAGTGAGTCCAGAGAGTGCACTGGCACCACTGGTGATGCAGTGCAGTGAGTCCAGAGAGTACACTGGCACCACTGGGGATGCACTGCAGTGACTCCAGAGAATGCACTGGCACTAATGGGGATGCAGTGCAGTGACTCGAAAGAGTGCACTGGCACCACTGCGGATGCACTGCAGTGAGTCCGGAGAGTGCCCTGGCACCACTGGGGATGCAGTTTAGTGAATCCAGAGAGTGCACCGGCTCCAATGGGGATACACTGCAGTGAGTCCAGAGAGTGCAGTGGCACCACTGGGGATGGAGTGCAGTGAGTCCAGAGAGTGCACTGGCACCACTGGGGATGCAGTGCAGTGAGTCCAGAGAGTGCTCTGGCACCACTGATCTGCACTGCTGTGAGTCCAGAGACTACACTGGCACCACTGGGGATGCAGTGCAGTGAGTCCAGAGAGTGCACTGGCACCACTGGGGATGCAGTGCAGTGAGTCCAGAGAGTGCACTGGCACCACTGGGGATGCAGTGCAGTGAGCTCAGAGAGTGCACTGGCACCACTGGGGATGCAGTGCAGTGAGTCCAGAGAGTGCACTGGCACCACTGGGGATGCACTGCACTGAGTCCAGAGAGTGCACTGGCACCACTGGGGATGCAGTGCAGTGAGTCCAGAGAGTGCACTGTCAACACTGGGGATGCACTGTAGTGAGTCCAGAGAGTGCACTGGCACCACTGGTGATGCAGTGCAGTGAGTCCAGAGAGTGCACTGGCACCACTGGGGTTTTAGTGCAGTCAGTCCAGAGAGTGCACTGGCTCCAATAGGGATGCAGCACAGTGAGTCCAGAGAGTGCACTGGCACCACTGGGGATGCAGTGCAGTGAGTCCTGAGAGTGCAATGGCACCACAAGGGATGCACTGCAGTTAGTCCAGAGAGTGCACTGGCACCACTGGGGATGCAGTGCAGTGAGTCCAGAGAGTGCACTGGCACCACTCGGGATGCACTGCAGTGAGTCCAGAGAGTGCACTGGCACTTCTGGGGATGCAGTGCAGTGAATGCAGAGAGTGCACTAGCACAACAGGGGATGCACTTTAGTGACTCCAGAAAGTGCACTGGCACCACTGGGGATGCACTGCAGTGAGTCCAGAGAGTGCACTGGCACCACTGGGGATGCAGTGCAGTGAGTCCAGAGAGTGCAGTGGCACCACTGGGGATGCAGTGCAGTGAGTCCAGAGAGTGCACTGGCACCACTGGGGATGCACTGCAGTGAGTCCAGAGACTTCACAGGCACCACTGGGGATGCAGTACAGTGAGTCCAGAGAGTGCACTGGCACCACTGGGGATTCAGTTCAGTGAGTCCAGAGAGTGAACTGGCACCACCGGTTATTCACTGCAAGGAGTCCAGAGAGTGCACTGGCACCTAAGGGGCTGCACTGCAGTGAGTCCAGAGAGTGCACTGGCACCACTTGGGCTGCACTGCAGTGAGTCCAGAGAGTGCACTGGCACAACTGGGAATGCACTGCATTGAGTACAGAGAGTGTACTGGCACCACTGGGGATGCAGTGCAGTGAGTCCAGAGAGTGCACTGGCACCACTGGGGATGCACTGCAGTGAGTCCTGAGAGTGCACTGGCACCACTGGGGATGCAATGCTGTGAGTCCAGAGAGTGCACTGGCACCAATGGGATGCAGTGCAGTGAGTCCACAGAGTGCACTGGCACCACAGGGGATACACTGCAGTGAGTCCAGAGAGTGCACTAGCACCACTAGGGATGCAGCACAGTGAGTCCAGAGAGTAAACTGTCACCACTGGGGACGCAGCGCAGTGACTCCAGAGAGTGCGCTGGCACCACTGTGGATGCACTGCAGTGACTCCAGAGAGTGCAGTGGCACCACTGGGGATGCAGTGCAGTGAGTCCAGAGAGTGTACTGGCACCACTGGTGATGCAGTGCAGTGAGTCCAGAGAGTACACTGGCACCACTGGGGATGCACTGCAGTGAGTCCAGAGAATGCACTGGCACTAATGGGGATGCAGTGCAGTGACTCGAAAGAGTGCACGGGCACCACTTCGAATGCACTGCAGTGAGTCCGGAGAGTGCCCTGGCACCAATGGTGATGCAGTGCAGTGAGTCCAGAGAGTGCACTGGCACCACTGGGGATGCACTGCAGTGAGTCCAGAGAGTGCACTGGCACCACTGGGGATGCAGTGCAGTGAGTCCAGAGAGTGCACTGGCACCACTGGGGATGCAGTGCAGTGAGTCCACAGAGTGCACTGGCACCACTGGGGATGCAGTGCAGTGAGTCCAGAGAGTGCACTGGCACCACTGGGGATGCACCCCGGTGAGTCCAGAGAGTGCACTGGCTCCAATGGGGATGCAGTGCAGTGAGTCCAGAGAGTGCACCGGCTCCAATGGGGATACACTGCAGTAAGTCCAGAGAGTGCACTGGCACCACTGGGGATGCAGTGCAGTGAGTCCAGAGAGTGCTCTGGCACCACTGAGCTGCACTGCTGTGAGTCCAGAGACTACACTGGCACCACTGGGGATGCAGTGCAGTGAGTCCAGAGAGTGCACTGGCACCACTGGGGATGCAGTGCAGTGAGTCCAGAGAGTGCACTGGCACCACTGGGGATGCACCCCCGTGAGTCCAGAGAGTGCACTGGCTCTAATGGGGATGCAGTGCAGTGAGTCCAGAGAGTGCACCGGCTCCAGTGGGGATACACTGCAGTGAGTCCAGAGAGTGCACTGGCACCACTGGGGATGCAGTGCAGTGAGTCCAGAGAGTGCTCTGGCACCACTGATCTGCACTGCTGTGAGTCCAGAGACTACACTGGCACCACTGGGGATGCAGTGCAGTGAGTCCAGAGAGTTCACTGGCACCACTGGGGATGCAGTGCAGTGAGTCCAGAGAGTGCACTGGCACCACTGGTGATGCAGTGCAGTGAGTCCAGAGAGTGCACTGGCACCACTGGGGATGCAGTGCAGTGAGCTCAGAGAGTGCACTGGCCCCACTTGGGATGCAGTGCAGTGAGTCCAGAGAGTGCACTGGCACCACTGGGCATGCACTGCACTGAGTCCAGAGAGTGCACTGGCACCACTGGGGATGCACTGCAGTGAGTCCAGAGACTGCACTGGCACCACTGGTGATGCAGTGCAGTGAGTCCAGAGACTACACTGGCACCACTGGGGTTTTAGTGCAGTCAGTCCAGAGAGTGCACTGGCTCCAATAGGGATGCAGCACAGTGAGTCCAGAGAGTGCACTGGCACCACTGGGCATGCAGTGCAGTGAGTCCTGAGAGTGCAATGGCACCACAAGGGATGCACTGCAGTTAGTCCAGAGAGTGCACTGGCACTAATGGGGATGCAGTGCAGTGAGTCCAGAGAGTGCACTGGCACCACTCGGGATGCACTGCAGTGAGTCCAGAGAGTGCACTGGCACTTCTGGGGATGCAGTGCAGTGAATGCAGAGAGTGCACTAGCACAACAGGGGATGCACTGCAGTGACTCCAGAAAGTGCACTGGCACCACTGGGGATGCAGTGCAGTGAGTCCAGAGAGTGCACTGGCACCACTGGTGATGCAGTGCAGTGAGTCCAGAGAGTGCAGTGGCACCACTGGGGATGCAGTGCAGTGAGTCCAGAGAGTGCACTGGCACCACTGGGGATGCACTGCAGTGAGTCCAGAGACTTCACAGGCACCACTGGGGATGCAGTACAGTGAGTCCAGAGAGTGCACTGGCACCACTGGGGATTCAGTTCAGTGAGTCCAGAGAGTGAACTGGCACCACCGGTTATTCACTGCAGTGAGTCCAGAGAGAGCACTGGCACCACTTGGGCTGCACTGCAGTGAGTCCAGAGAGTGCACTGGCACCACTGGGATGCAGTGCAGTGAGAGCACAGAGTGCACTGGCACCACAGGGGATACACTGCAGTGAGTCCAGAGAGTGCACTGGCACCACTGAGGATGCAGCACAGTGAGTCCAGAGAGTGCACTGGCACCACTGGGGATGCAGCGCAGTGACTACAGAGAGTGCACTGGCACCACTGGGGATGCACTGCAGTGACTCCAGAGAGTGAACTGGCACCACTGGAGATGCAGTGCAGTGAGTCCAGAGAGTGCACTGGCACCACCGGGGATTCACTGCAGTGAGTCCAGAGAGTGCACTGACACAACTGGGAATGCACTGCATTGAGTACAGAGAGTGTACTGGCACCACTGGGGATGCAGTGCAGTGAGTCCAGAGAGTGCACTGGCACCACTGGGGATGCACTGCAGTGAGTCCAGAGAGTGCACTGGCACCACTGGGGATGCAATGCTGTGAGTCCAGAGAGTGCACTGGCACCACTGGGGATGCAGTGCAGTGAGTCCACAGAGTGCACTGGCACCACAGGGGATACACTGCAGTGAGTCCAGAGAGTGCACTAGCACCACTAGGGATGCAGCACAGTGAGTCCAGAGAGTGCACTGGCACCACTGGGGATGCAGTGCAGTGAGCTCAGAGAGTGCACTGGCACCACTGGGGATGCAGTGCAGTGAGTCCAGAGAGTGCACTGGCACCACTGGGGATGCAGTGCAGTGAGTCCAGAGAGTGTACTGGCTCCAATGGGGATGCAGTGCAGTGAGTCCAGAGAGTGCACCGGCTCCAATGGGGATACACTGCAGTAAGTCCAGAGAGTGCACTGGCACCACTGGGAATGCAGTGCAGTGAGTCCAGAGAGTGCTCTGGCACCACTGAGCTGCACTGCTGTGAGTCCAGAGAGTGCACTGGCACCACTGGAGATGCACTGCAGTGAGTCCAGAGAGTGCACTGGCACCACTGGGGATGCAGTGCAGTGAGTCCAGAGAGTGCACTGGCACCACTGGGGATGCACCCCCGTGAGTCCAGAGAGTGCACTGGCTCCAATGGGGATGCAGTGCAGTGAGTCCAGAGAGTGCACCGGCTCCAGTGGGGATACACTGCAGTGAGTCCAGAGAGTGCACTGGCACCACTGGGGATGCAGTGCAGTGAGTCCAGAGAGTGCTCTGGCACCACTGATCTGCACTGCTGTGAGTCCAGAGACTACACTGGCACCACTGGGGATGCAGTGCAGTGAGTCCAGAGAGTTCACTGGCACCACTGGGGATGCAGTGCAGTGAGTCCAGAGAGTGCACTGGCACCACTGGTGATGCAGTGCAGTGAGTCCAGAGAGTGCACTGGCACCACTGGGGATGCAGTGCAGTGAGCTCAGAGAGTGCACTGGCCCCACTTGGGATGCAGTGCAGTGAGTCCAGAGAGTGCACTGGCACCACTGGGCATGCACTGCACTGAGTCCAGAGAGTGCACTGGCACCACTGGGGATGCAGTGCACTGAGTCCAGCGAGTGCACTGTCAACACTGGGGATGCACTGCAGTGAGTCCAGAGAGTGCACTGGCACCACTGGTGATGCAGTGCAGTGAGTCCAGAGACTACACTGGCACCACTGGGGTTTTAGTGCAGTCAGTCCAGAGAGTGCACTGGCTCCAATAGGGATGCAGCACAGTGAGTCCAGAGAGTGCACTGGCACCACTGGGCATGCAGTGCAGTGAGTCCTGAGAGTGCAATGGCACCACAAGGGATGCACTGCAGTTAGTCCAGAGAGTGCACTGGCACTAATGGGGATGCAGTGCAGTGAGTCCAGAGAGTGCACTGGCACCACTCGGGATGCACTGCAGTGAGTCCAGAGAGTGCACTGGCACTTCTGGGGATGCAGTGCAGTGAATGCAGAGAGTGCACTAGCACAACAGGGGATGCACTGCAGTGACTCCAGAAAGTGCACTGGCACCACTGGGGATGCAGTGCAGTGAGTCCAGAGAGTGCACTGGCACCACTGGTGATGCAGTGCAGTGAGTCCAGAGAGTGCAGTGGCACCACTGGGGATGCACCCCGGTGAGTCCAGAGAGTGCACTGGCTCCAATGGGGATGCAGTGCAGTGAGTCCAGAGAGTGCACTGGCACCGCTGGGGATGCACTGCAGTGAGTCCAGAGACTTCACAGGCACCACTGGGGATGCAGTACAGTGAGTCCAGAGAGTGCACTGGCACCACTGGGGATTCAGTTCAGTGAGTCCAGAGAGTGAACTGGCACCACCGGTTATTCACTGCAGTGAGTCCAGAGAGAGCACTGGCACCACTTGGGCTGCACTGCAGTGAGTCCAGAGAGTGCACTGGCACCACTGGGATGCAGTGCAGTGAGAGCACAGAGTGCACTGGCACCACAGGGGATACACTGCAGTGAGTCCAGAGAGTGCACTGGCACCACTGAGGATGCAGCACAGTGAGTCCAGAGAGTGCACTGGCACCACTGGGGATGCAGCGCAGTGACTACAGAGAGTGCACTGGCACCACTGGGGATGCAGTTCAGTGAGTCCAGAGAGTGAACTGGCACCACTGGAGATGCAGTGCAGTGAGTCCAGAGAGTGCACTGGCACCACCGGGGATTCACTGCAGTGAGTCCAGAGAGTGCACTGACACAACTGGGAATGCACTGCATTGAGTACAGAGAGTGTACTGGCACCACTGGGGATGCAGTGCAGTGAGTCCAGAGAGTGCACTGGCACCACTGGGGATGCACTGCAGTGAGTCCAGAGAGTGCACTGGCACCACTGGGGATGCAATGCTGTGAGTCCAGAGAGTGCACTGGCACCAATGGGATGCAGTGCAGTGAGTCCACAGAGTGCACTGGCACCACAGGGGATGCAGTGCAGTGAGTCCAGAGAGTGCACTAGCACCACTAGGGATGCAGCACAGTGAGTCCAGAGAGTGAACTGTCACCACTGGGACGCAGCGCAGTGACTCCAGAGAGTGCGCTGGCACCACTGTGGATGCACTGCAGTGACTCCAGAAAGTGCACTGGCACCACTGGGGATGCAGTGCAGTGAGTCCAGAGAGTGTACTGGCACCACTGGTGATGCAGTGCAGTGAGTCCAGAGAGTACACTGGCACCACTGGGGATGCACTGCAGTGAGTCCAGAGAATGCACTGGCACTAATGGGGATGCAGTGCAGTGACTCGAAAGAGTGCACTGGCACCACTGCGAATGCACTGCAGTGAGTCCGGAGAGTGCCCTGGCACCAATGGTGATGCAGTGCAGTGAGTCCAGAGAGTGCACTGGCACCACTGGGGATGCAGTGCAGTGAGTCCAGAGAGTGCACTGGCACCACTGGGGATGCAGTGCAGTGAGCTCAGAGAGTGCACTGGCACCACTGGGGATGCAGTGCAGTGAGTCCAGAGAGTGCACTGGCACCACTGGGGATGCACCCCGGTGAGTCCAGAGAGTGCACTGGCTCCAATGGGGATGCAGTGCAGTGAGTCCAGAGAGTGCACCGGCTCCAATGGGGATACACTGCAGTGAGTCCAGAGAGTGCACTGGCACCACTGGGATGCAGTGCACTGAGTCCAGAGAGTGCACAGGCACCACTGGGGATGCAGTGCACTGAGTCCAGAGAGTGCACTGTCAGCAATGGGGATGCACTGCAGTGAGTCCAGAGAGTGCACTGGCACCACTGGGGATGCAGTGCAGTGAGTCCAGAGAGTGCACTGGCAGCACTGAGGATGCAATGCAGTTAGTCCAGAGAGTGCAATGGCTCCAATGGGGATGCAGTGCAGTGAGTCCAGAGAGTGCTCTGGCACCACTGGGGATGCATTGCAGTGAGTCCTGAGATTGCAATGGCACCACTGGTGATGCACTGCAGTGAGTCCAGAGAGTGCACTGGCACCACTGGGGATGCACTGCAGTGGGTCCAGAGAGTGCACTGGCACCACTGGGGATGCAGTGCAGTGAGTCCAGAGATTGCACTGGCACCACTGGGGATGCAGTGCAGTGAGTCCAGAGATTGCACTGGCACCACTGGGGATGCACTGCAGTGACTCCAGAGAGTGCACTGGCTCCAATGGGGATGCACTGCACTGAGTCCAGAGAGTGCACTGGCACCAATGGGGATGCAATGCAGTGAGTCCAGAGAGTGCAATGGAACCACTGGGGATGCACTGCAGTGAGTCCAGAGAGTGCACTGGCACCACTGGGGATGCAGTGCAGTGAGTCCAGAGAGTGCACTGGCACCACTGGGGATGCACTGCAGTGAGTCCATACAGTGCACTGGCACCACTGTGATTGCCCTGCCGTGAGTCTGGAGAGTGCACTGGCACCACTGGGGATGCACTGCAGTGAGTCCAGAGAATGCACTGGCACTAATGGGGATGCAGTGCAGTGAGTCCAGAGAGTGCACTGGCACCACTGGGGATGCACTGCAGTGAGTCCAGAGAGTGCACTGGCACCACTGGGGATGCACTGCAGTGAGTCCAGAGAGTGCACTGGCACCACTGGGGATGCACTGCAGTGAGTCCAGAGAGTGCACTGGCACCACTGGGGATGCACTTCAGTGAGTCCAGAGAGTGCAGTGGCACCACTGGGGATACAGTGCAGTGAGTCCAGAGACTACACTCGCACCATTGGGGATTCAGTGCAGTGATTCCAGAGAGTGCACTGGCACCAGTGGGGATGCACTTCAGTGAGTCCAGAGAGTGCAGTGGCACCACTGGGGATGCAGTGCAGTGAGTCCAGAGACTACACTGGCACCACTGGGGATGCAGTGCAGTGAGTCCAGAGAGTGCACTGGCACCAGTGTTGATGCAGTGCAGTGACTCCAGAGAGTGCACTGGCACCACTGGCGATGCAGTGCAGTGAGTCCAGAAAGTGAACTGTCACCACTGGTGATGCAGTGCAGTGAGTCCAGAGAGTGCACTGGCACCACTGGGGATGCAGTGCAGTGAGTCCATACAGTGCACTGGCACCACTGGGGATGCACTGCAGTGAGTCCAAAGAGTGCACTGGCACCACTGGGGATGCAGTGCAGTGAGTCCTCAGAGTGCAATGGCACCACAGGTGATGCACTTCAGTGCGTCCAGAGAGTGCACTGGCACCACTGGGGATGCAGTGCAGTGAGTCCCGAGAGTGCACTGGCACCACAGGGGATGCACTGCAGTGAGTCCAGACACTTCACTGGCACCAGAGGGGATACACTGCAGTGAGTCCAGAGAGTGCACTGGCACCAGTGGGGATGCAGCACAGTGAGTCCTGAGAGTGAACTGTCACCACTGGGGACGCAGCACAGTGACTACAGAGAGTGCACTGGCACCACGGGAGATGCACTGCAGTGAGTCCAGAGCGTGCACTGGCACCACTGGGGATGCAGTGCAGTGAGTCCAGAGAGTGCACTGGCACCACTGGGGATGCAGTGCAGTGAGTCCAGAGAGTGCAGTGGCACCACTGGGGATGCAGTGCAGTGAGTCCAGAGAGTGCACTGGCACCAATGGTGATGCACTGCAGTGAGTCCAGAGAGTGCACTGGCACCACTGGGGATGCAGTGCAGTGAGTCCAGAGAGTGCACTGGCACCAATGGTGATGCACTGCAGTGAGTCCAGAGAGTGCACTGGCACCACTGGGGATGCAGTGCAGTGAGTCCTGAGAGTGCACTGGCACCAATGGAGATGCACTGCAGTGAGTCCAGAGAGTGCACTGTCACTTCTGGGGATGCAGTGCAGTGAATGCAGAGAGTGCACTAGCACAACAGGGGATGCACTGCAGTGACTCCAGAAAGTGCACTGGCACCACTGGGGATGCTCTGCAGTGAGTCCAGAGAGTGCACTGGCACCACTGGTGATGCAGTGCAGTGAGTCCAGAGAGTGCACTGGCACCACTGGGGATGCAGTGCAGTGAGTCCAGAGAGTGCACTGGCACCACAGGGCATACACTGCAGTGAGTCCAGAGAGTGCACTGGCACCACTGGGGATGCAGTGCAGTGAATACAGAGAGTGAACTGGCACCACTGGGGATGCACTGCAGTGAGTTCAGAGAGTGCAATGGTACCAGTGGGGATGCACTGCAGTGGGTCCAGAGAGTGCACTGGCACCACTGGGGATGTAGTGCAGTGAGTCCAGAGAGTGCACTGGCACCACTGGGGATGCCGTGCAGTGAGTCCAGAGATTGCACTGGCAACAGTGGGCATGCACTGCAGTGAGTCCAGAGATTGCACTGGCACCACTGGGGTGCAGTGCAGTGCGTCCAGAGAGTGCACTGGCACCACTGGGGATGCACTGCAGTGAGTCCAGAGAGTGCACTGGCTCCAATGGGGATGCAGTGCAGTGAGTCCAGAGATTGCACTGGCACCACTGGGTTGCAGTGCAGTGAGTCCAGAGAGTGCACTGGTACCACTGGGGATGCACTGCAGTGAGTCCAGAGAGTGCACTGGCTCCAATGGGGATGCACTGCACTGAGTCCAGAGAGTGCACTGGCACCACTGGGGATGCAATGCAGTGAGTCCAGAGAGTGCAATGGAACCACTGGGGATGCACTGCAGTGAGTCCAGAGAGTGCACTGGCACCACTGGGGATGCAGTGCAGTGAGTCCAGAGAGTGCACTGGCACCACTGGGGATGCAGTGCAGTGAGTCCATACAGTGCACTGGCACCACTGGGGATGCAGTGCAGTGAGTCCAGAGATATCACTGGCACCACTGGGGATGCACTGCAGTGAGTACAGAGAGTGCACTGGCACCTCAGGGGCTGCACTGCAGTGAGTCCAGAGAGTGCACTTTTTACCACTGGGGATGCACTGGAGTGAGTTCAGAGAGTGCACTGGCACCACTGGGGATGCAATGCAGTGACTCCAGAGAGTGCACTGGCACCAATGGGATGCAGTGCAGTGAGTCCACAGAGTGCACTGGCACCACAGGGGATACACGGCCGTGAGTCCAGAGAGTGCACTGGCACCACTAGGGATGCAGTGCAGTGAGTCCAGAGAGTGAACTGTCACCACTGGGGACGCAGCGCAGTGACTCCAGAGAGTGCACTCGCACCACTGGGGATGCACTGCAGTGAGTCCAGAGAGGGCACTGGCACCAGTGGGGATGCACTGCAGTGGGTCCAGAGCGTGCACTGGCACCACTGGGGATGCAGTGCAGTGAGTCCAGAGAGTGCACTGGCACCACTGGGGATGCACTGCAGTGAGTCCAGAGAGTGCACTGGCACCACTGGTGATGCACTGCAGTGAGTCCAGAGAGTGCACTGGCACCACTGGGGATGCACTGCAGTGAGTCCAGAGAGTGCACTGGCACCACTGGAGATGCACTGCAGTGAGTCCAGAGAGTGCACTGGCTCCACTATGGATGCAGTGCAGTGAGTGCAGAGAGTTCACTAGCACAAGAGGGGATGCACTGCAGTGACTCCAGAAAGTGCACTGGCACCACTGGGGATGCCGTGCAGTGAGTCCAGAGAGTGCACTGGCACCACTGGTGATGCAGTGCAGTGAGTCCAGAGAGTACACTGGCACCACTGGGGATGCACTGCAGTGACTCCAGAGAATGCACTGGCACTAATGGGGATGCAGTGCAGTGACTCGAAAGAGTGCACTGGCACCACTGCGGATGCACTGCAGTGAGTCCGGAGAGTGCCCTGGCACCAATGGTGATGCAGTGCAGTGAGTCCAGAGAGTGCACTGGCACCACTGTTGATGCAGTGCTGTGAGTACAGAGAGTGCACTGGCACCACTGGGGATGCAGTGCAGTGAGTCCAGAGAGTGCACTGGCACTACTGGGGATGCAGTGCAGTGAGCTCAGAGAGTGCACTGGCACCACTGGGGATGCAGTGCAGTGAGTCCAGAGAGTGCACTGGCACCACTAGGGATGCAGCACAGTGAGTCCAGAGAGTGAACTGTCACCACTGGGGACGCAGCGCAGTGACTCCAGAGAGTGCACTGCCACCACTGGGGATGCACTGCAGTGAGTCCAGAGAGTGCAATGGAGCCACTGGGGATGCAGTGCAGTGAGTCCAGAGAGTGCACTGGCACTTCTGGGGATGCAGTGCAGTGAGTGCAGAGAGTGCACTAGCACAACAGGGGATGCACTGCAGTGACTCCAGAAAGTGCACTGGCACCACTGGGGATGCAGTGCAGTGAGTCCAGAGAGTACACTGGCACCAATGGGGATGCACTGCAGTGAGTCCAGAGAATGCACTGGCACTAATGGGGGTGCAGTGCAGTGACTCGAAAGAGTGCACTGGCACCACTTCGGATGCACTGCAGTGAGTCTGGAGAGTGCCCTGGCACCAATGGTGATGCAGTGCAGTGAGTCCAGAGAGTGCACTGGCACCACTGGGGATGCACTGCAGTGAGTCCAGAGAGTGCACTGGCACCACTGGGGATGCACTGCAGTGAGTCCAGAGAGTGTACTGGCACTTTGGGGATGCACTGCAGTGAGTCCAGAGAGTGCACTGGCACCACTGGGGATGCACCCCGGTGAGTCCAGAGAGTGCACTGGCAAAACTGGCGATGCACTGCAGTGAGTCCAGAGAGTTCTCTGGCACCACTGGGGATGCAGTTTAGTGAATCCAGAGAGTGCACCGGCTCCAATGGGGATACACTGCAGTGAGTCCAGAGAGTGCAGTGGCACCACTGGGGATGGAGTGCAGTGAGTCCAGAGAGTGCACTGGCACCACTGGGGATGCAGTGCAGTGAGTCCAGAGAGTGCTCTGGCACCACTGATCTGCACTGCTGTGAGTCCAGAGACTACACTGGCACCACTGGGGATGCAGTGCAGTGAGTCCAGAGAGTGCACTGGCACCACTGGGGATGCAGTGCAGTGAGTCCAGAGAGTGCACTGGCACCACTGGGGATGCAGTGCAGTGAGCTCAGAGAGTGCACTGGCACCACTGGGGATGCAGTGCAGTGAGTCCAGAGAGTGCACTGGCACCACTGGGGATGCACTGCACTGAGTCCAGAGAGTGCACTGGCACCACTGCGGATGCAGTGCAGTGAGTCCAGAGAGTGCACTGTCAACACTGGGGATGCACTGTAGTGAGTCCAGAGAGTGCACTGGCACCACTGGTGATGCAGTGCAGTGAGTCCAGAGAGTGCACTGGCACCACTGGGGTTTTAGTGCAGTCAGTCCAGAGAGTGCACTGGCTCCAATAGGGATGCAGCACAGTGAGTCCAGAGAGTGCACTGGCACCACTGGGGATGCAGTGCAGTGAGTCCTGAGAGTGCAATGGCACCACAAGGGATGCACTGCAGTTAGTCCAGAGAGTGCACTGGCACCACTGGGGATGCAGTGCAGTGAGTCCAGAGAGTGCACTGGCACCACTCGGGATGCACTGCAGTGAGTCCAGAGAGTGCACTGGCACTTCTGGGGATGCAGTGCAGTGAATGCAGAGAGTGCACTAGCACAACAGGGGATGCACTTTAGTGACTCCAGAAAGTGCACTGGCACCACTGGGGATGCACTGCAGTGAGTCCAGAGAGTGCACTGGCACCACTGGGGATGCAGTGCAGTGAGTCCAGAGAGTGCAGTGGCACCACTGGGGATGCAGTGCAGTGAGTCCAGAGAGTGCACTGGCACCACTGGGGATGCACTGCAGTGAGTCCAGAGACTTCACAGGCACCACTGGGGATGCAGTACAGTGAGTCCAGAGAGTGCACTGGCACCACTGGGGATTCAGTTCAGTGAGTCCAGAGAGTGAACTGGCACCACCGGTTATTCACTGCAAGGAGTCCAGAGAGTGCACTGGCACCTAAGGGGCTGCACTGCAGTGAGTCCAGAGAGTGCACTGGCACCACTTGGGCTGCACTGCAGTGAGTCCAGAGAGTGCACTGGCACAACTGGGAATGCACTGCATTGAGTACAGAGAGTGTACTGGCACCACTGGGGATGCAGTGCAGTGAGTCCAGAGAGTGCACTGGCACCACTGGGGATGCACTGCAGTGAGTCCTGAGAGTGCACTGGCACCACTGGGGATGCAATGCTGTGAGTCCAGAGAGTGCACTGGCACCAATGGGATGCAGTGCAGTGAGTCCACAGAGTGCACTGGCACCACAGGGGATACACTGCAGTGAGTCCAGAGAGTGCACTAGCACCACTAGGGATGCAGCACAGTGAGTCCAGAGAGTAAACTGTCACCACTGGGGACGCAGCGCAGTGACTCCAGAGAGTGCGCTGGCACCACTGTGGATGCACTGCAGTGACTCCAGAGAGTGCAGTGGCACCACTGGGGATGCAGTGCAGTGAGTCCAGAGAGTGTACTGGCACCACTGGTGATGCAGTGCAGTGAGTCCAGAGAGTACACTGGCACCACTGGGGATGCACTGCAGTGAGTCCAGAGAATGCACTGGCACTAATGGGGATGCAGTGCAGTGACTCGAAAGAGTGCACTGGCACCACTTCGAATGCACTGCAGTGAGTCCGGAGAGTGCCCTGGCACCAATGGTGATGCAGTGCAGTGAGTCCAGAGAGTGCACTGGCACCACTGGGGATGCACTGCAGTGAGTCCAGAGAGTGCACTGGCTCCAATGGGGATGCAGTGCAGTGAGTCCAGAGAGTGCACCGGCTCCAATGGGGATACACTGCAGTAAGTCCAGAGAGTGCACTGGCACCACTGGGGATGCAGTGCAGTGAGTCCAGAGAGTGCTCTGGCACCACTGAGCTGCACTGCTGTGAGTCCAGAGACTACACTGGCACCACTGGGGATGCAGTGCAGTGAGTCCAGAGAGTGCACTGGCACCACTGGGGATGCAGTGCAGTGAGTCCAGAGAGTGCACTGGCACCACTGGGGATGCACCCCCGTGAGTCCAGAGAGTGCACTGGCTCCAATGGGGATGCAGTGCAGTGAGTCCAGAGAGTGCACCGGCTCCAGTGGGGATACACTGCAGTGAGTCCAGAGAGTGCACTGGCACCACTGGGGATGCAGTGCAGTGAGTCCAGAGAGTGCTCTGGCACCACTGATCTGCACTGCTGTGAGTCCAGAGACTACACTGGCACCACTGGGGATGCAGTGCAGTGAGTCCAGAGAGTTCACTGGCACCACTGGGGATGCAGTGCAGTGAGTCCAGAGAGTGCACTGGCACCACTGGTGATGCAGTGCAGTGAGTCCAGGGAGTGCACTGGCACCACTGGGGATGCAGTGCAGTGAGCTCAGAGAGTGCACTGGCCCCACTTGGGATGCAGTGCAGTGAGTCCAGAGAGTGCACTGGCACCACTGGGCATGCACTGCACTGAGTCCAGAGAGTGCACTGGCACCACTGGGGATGCACTGCAGTGAGTCCAGAGAGTGCACTGGCACCACTGGTGATGCAGTGCAGTGAGTCCAGAGACTACACTGGCACCACTGGGGTTTTAGTGCAGTCAGTCCAGAGAGTGCACTGGCTCCAATAGGGATGCAGCACAGTGAGTCCAGAGAGTGCACTGGCACCACTGGGCATGCAGTGCAGTGAGTCCTGAGAGTGCAATGGCACCACAAGGGATGCACTGCAGTTAGTCCAGAGAGTGCACTGGCACTAATGGGGATGCAGTGCAGTGAGTCCAGAGAGTGCACTGGCACCACTCGGGATGCACTGCAGTGAGTCCAGAGAGTGCACTGGCACTTCTGGGGATGCAGTGCAGTGAATGCAGAGAGTGCACTAGCACAACAGGGGATGCACTGCAGTGACTCCAGAAAGTGCACTGGCACCACTGGGGATGCAGTGCAGTGAGTCCAGAGAGTGCACTGGCACCACTGGTGATGCAGTGCAGTGAGTCCAGAGAGTGCAGTGGCACCACTGGGGATGCAGTGCAGTGAGTCCAGAGAGTGCACTGGCACCACTGGGGATGCACTGCAGTGAGTCCAGAGACTTCACAGGCACCACTGGGGATGCAGTACAGTGAGTCCAGAGAGTGCACTGGCACCACTGGGGATTCAGTTCAGTGAGTCCAGAGAGTGAACTGGCACTACCGGTTATTCACTGCAGTGAGTCCAGAGAGAGCACTGGCACCACTTGGGCTGCACTGCAGTGAGTCCAGAGAGTGCACTGGCACCACTGGGATGCAGTGCAGTGAGAGCACAGAGTGCACTGGCACCACAGGGGATACACTGCAGTGAGTCCAGAGAGTGCACTGGCACCACTGAGGATGCAGCACAGTGAGTCCAGAGAGTGCACTGGCACCACTGGGGATGCAGCGCAGTGACTACAGAGAGTGCACTGGCACCACTGGGGATGCACTGCAGTGACTCCAGAGAGTGAACTGGCACCACTGGAGATGCAGTGCAGTGAGTCCAGAGAGTGCACTGGCACCACCGGGGATTCACTGCAGTGAGTCCAGAGAGTGCACTGACACAACTGGGAATGCACTGCATTGAGTACAGAGAGTGTACTGGCACCACTGGGGATGCAGTGCAGTGAGTCCAGAGAGTGCACTGGCACCACTGGGGATGCACTGCAGTGAGTCCAGAGAGTGCACTGGCACCACTGGGGATGCAATGCTGTGAGTCCAGAGAGTGCACTGGCACCACTGGGGATGCAGTGCAGTGAGTCCACAGAGTGCACTGGCACCACAGGGGATACACTGCAGTGAGTCCAGAGAGTGCACTAGCACCACTAGGGATGCAGCACAGTGAGTCCAGAGAGTGAACTGTCACCACTGGGACGCAGCGCAGTGACTCCAGAGAGTGCGCTGGCACCACTGTGGATGCACTGCAGTGACTCCAGAAAGTGCACTGGCACCACTGGGGATGCAGTGCAGTGAGTCCAGAGAGTGTACTGGCACCACTGGTGATGCAGTGCAGTGAGTCCAGAGAGTACACTGGCACCACTGGGGATGCACTGCAGTGAGTCCAGAGAATGCACTGGCACTAATGGGGATGCAGTGCAGTGACTCGAAAGAGTGCACTGGCACCACTGCGAATGCAATGCAGTGAGTCCGGAGAGTGCCCTGGCACCAATGGTGATGCAGTGCAGTGAGTCCAGAGAGTGCACTGGCACCACTGGGGATGCAGTGCAGTGAGTCCAGAGAGTGCACTGGCACCACTGGGGATGCAGTGCAGTGAGCTCAGAGAGTGCACTGGCACCACTGGGGATGCAGTGCAGTGAGTCCAGAGAGTGCACTGGCACCACTGGGGATGCACCCCGGTGAGTCCAGAGAGTGCACTGGCTCCAATGGGGATGCAGTGCAGTGAGTCCAGAGAGTGCACCGGCTCCAATGGGGATACACTGCAGTGAGTCCAGAGAGTGCACTGGCACCACTGGGATGCAGTGAACTGAGTCCAGAGAGTGCACAGGCACCACTGGGGATGCAGTGCACTGAGTCCAGAGAGTGCACTGTCAGCAATGGGGATGCACTGCAGTGAGTCCAGAGAGTGCACTGGCACCACTGGGGATGCAGTGCAGTGAGTCCAGAGAGTGCACTGGCAGCACTGGGGATGCAATGCAGTTAGTCCAGAGAGTGCAATGGCTCCAATGGGGATGCAGTGCAGTGAGTCCAGAGAGTGCTCTGGCACCACTGGGGATGCATTGCAGTGAGTCCTGAGATTGCAATGGCACCACTGGTGATGCACTGCAGTGAGTCCAGAGAGTGCACTGGCACCACTGGGGATGCACTGCAGTGAGTCCAGAGAGTGCACTGGCACCACTGGGGATGCACTGCAGTGAGTCCAGAGAGTGCACTGGCACCTAAGGGGCTGCACTGCAGTGAGTCCAGAGAGTGCACTGGCACCACTGGGGCTGCATGCAGTGAGTCCAGAGAGTGCACTGGCACCACTGGGGATGCAGTACAGTGAGTCCACAGAGTGCACTGGCACCACAGGGCATACACTGCAGTGAGTCCAGAGAGTGCACTGGCACCACTGGGGATGCAGCGCAGTGAATGCAGAGAGTGCACTGGCACCACTGGGGATGCAGTGCAGTGAGTTCAGAGAGTGCACTGGCACCAGTGGGGATGCACTGCAGTGGGTCCAGAGAGTGCACTGGCACCACTGGGGATGCAGTGCAGTGAGTCCAGAGATTGCACTGGCACCACTGGGGATGCAGTGCAGTGAGTCCAGAGATTGCACTGGCACCGCTGGGGTGCAGTGCAGTGCGTCCAGAGAGTGCACTGGCACCACTGGGGATGCACTGCAGTGAGTCCAGAGAGTGCACTGGCTCCAATGGGGATGCAGTGCAGTGAGTGCAGAGATTGCACTGGCACCACTGGGTTGCAGTGCAGTGAGTCCAGAGAGTGCACTGGCACCACTGGGGATGCACTGCAGTGACTCCAGAGAGTGCACTGGCTCCAATGGGGATGCACTGCACTGAGTCCAGAGAGTGCACTGGCACCAATGGGGATGCAATGCAGTGAGTCCAGAGAGTGCAATGGAACCACTGGGGATGCACTGCAGTGAGTCCAGAGAGTGCACTGGCACCACTGGGGATGCACTGCAGTGAGTCCAGAGAGTGCACTGGCACCACTGGGGATGCACTGCAGTGAGTCGATACAGTGCACTGGCACCACTGTGATTGCCCTGCCGTGAGTCTGGAGAGTGCACTGGCACCACTGGGGATGCACTGCAGTGAGTCCAGAGAATGCACTGGCACTAATGGGGATGCAGTGCAGTGAGTCCAGAGAGTGCACTGGCACCACTGGGGATGCACTGCAGTGAGTCCAGAGAGTGCACTGGCACCACTGGGGATGCACTGCAGTGAGTCCAGAGAGTGCACTGGCACCACTGGGGATGCACTGCAGTGAGTCCAGAGAGTGCACTGGCACCACTGGGGATGCACTTCAGTGAGTCCAGAGAGTGCAGTGGCACCACTGGGGATGCAGTGCAGTGAGTCCAGAGACTACACTCGCACCATTGGGGATGCAGTGCAGTGATTCCAGAGAGTGCACTGGCACCAGTGGGGATGCACTTCAGTGAGTCCAGAGAGTGCAGTGGCACCACTGGGGATGCAGTGCAGTGAGTCCAGAGACTACACTGGCACCACTGGGGATGCAGTGCAGTGAGTCCAGAGAGTGCACTGGCACCAGTGTTGATGCAGTGCAGTGACTCCAGAGAGTGCACTGGCACCACTGGCGATGCAGTGCAGTGAGTCCAGAAAGTGAACTGTCACCACTGGTGATGCAGTGCAGTGAGTCCAGAGAGTGCACTGGCACCACTGGGGATGCAGTGCAGTGAGTCCATACAGTGCACTGGCACCACTGGGGATGCACTGCAGTGAGTCCAAAGAGTGCACTGGCACCACTGGGGATGCAGTGCAGTGAGTCCTCAGAGTGCAATGGCACCACAGGTGATGCACTTCAGTGCGTCCAGAGAGTGCACTGGCACCACTGGGGATGCAGTGCAGTGAGTCCCGAGAGTGCACTGGCACCACAGGGGATGCACTGCAGTGAGTCCAGACACTTCACTGGCACCAGAGGGGATACACTGCAGTGAGTCCAGAGAGTGCACTGGCACCAGTGGGGATGCAGCACAGTGAGTCCTGAGAGTGAACTGTCACCACTGGGGACGCAGCACAGTGACTACAGAGAGTGCACTGGCACCACGGGAGATGCACTGCAGTGAGTCCAGAGCGTGCACTGGCACCACTGGGGATGCAGTGCAGTGAGTCCAGAGAGTGCACTGGCACCACTGGGGATGCAGTGCAGTGAGTCCAGAGAGTGCACTGGCACCACTGGGGATGCAGTGCAGTGAGTCCAGAGAGTGCACTGGCACCAATGGCGATGCACTGCAGTGAGTCCAGAGAGTGCACTGGCACCACTGGGGATGCAGTGCAGTGAGTCCAGAGAGTGCACTGGCACCAATGGTGATGCACTGCAGTGAGTCCAGAGAGTGCACTGGCACCACTGGGGATGCAGTGCAGTGAGTCCAGAGAGTGCACTGGCACCAATGGAGATGCACTGCAGTGAGTCCAGAGAGTGCACTGTCACTTCTGGGGATGCAGTGCAGTGAATGCAGAGAGTGCACTAGCACAACAGGGGATGCACTGCAGTGACTCCAGAAAGTGCACTGGCACCACTGGGGATGCTCTGCAGTGAGTCCAGAGAGTGCACTGGCACCACTGGTGATGCAGTGCAGTGAGTCCAGAGAGTACACTGGCACCACTGGGGATGCAGTGCAGTGAGTCCAGAGAGTGCACTGGCACCACTGGGGATGCACTGCAGTGAGTCCAGAGAGTGCACTGGCACCACTGGGGATGCACTGCAGTGAGTCCAGAGAGTGCACTGGCACCACTGCGGATGCAGTGCAGTGAGTCCAGAGACTGCACTGGCACCACAGGGGTTTTCGTGCAGTGAGTCCAGAGAGTGCACTGGCACCAATGGGGATGCAGTGCTGGGAGTCCAGAGAGTGCACTGGCACAACTGGGGATGCAGTGCAGTGAGTCCAGAGAGTGCACTGGCACCAATGTTGATGCAGTGCAGTGAGTCCAGAGAGTACACTGGCACCACTGGGGATGCACTGCAGTGAGTCCAGAGAGTGCACTGGCACCACTGGGGATGCACTGCAGTGAGTCCAGAGAGTGCACTGGCACCTAAGGGGCTGCACTGCAGTGAGTCCAGAGAGTGCACTGGCACCACTGGGGCTGCATGCAGTGAGTCCAGAGAGTGCACTGGCTCCACTGGGGATGCAGTGCAGTGAGTCCACAGAGTGCACTGGCACCACAGGGCATACACTGCAGTGAGTCCAGAGAGTGCACTGGCACCACTGGGGATGCAGTGCAGTGAATACAGAGAGTGAACTGGCACCACTGGGGATGCACTGCAGTGAGTTCAGAGAGTGCAATGGTACCAGTGGGGATGCACTGCAGTGGGTCCAGAGAGTGCACTGGCACCACTGGGGATGTAGTGCAGTGAGTCCAGAGAGTACACTGGCACCACTGGGGATGCCGTGCAGTGAGTCCAGAGATTGCACTGGCAACACTGGGGATGCACTGCAGTGAGTCCAGAGATTGCACTGGCACCACTGGGGTGCAGTGCAGTGCGTCCAGAGAGTGCACTGGCACCACTGGGGATGCACTGCAGTGAGTCCAGAGAGTGCACTGGCTCCAATGGGGATGCAGTGAAGTGAGTCCAGAGATTGCACTGGCACCACTGGGTTGCAGTGCAGTGAGTCCAGAGAGTGCACTGGTACCACTGGGGATGCACTGCAGTGAGTCCAGAGAGTGCACTGGCTCCAATGGGGATGCACTGCACTGAGTCCAGAGAGTGCACTGGCACCACTGGGGATGCAATGCAGTGAGTCCAGAGAGTGCAATGGAACCACTGGGGATGCACTGCAGTGAGTCCAGAGAGTGCACTGGCACCACTGGGGATGCAGTGCAGTGAGTCCAGAGAGTGCACTGGCACCACTGGGGATGCAGTGCAGTGAGTCCATACAGTGCACTGGCACCACTGGGGATGCAGTGCAGTGAGTCCAGAGATATCACTGGCACCACTGGGGATGCACTGCAGTGAGTACAGAGAGTGCACTGGCACCTCAGGGGCTGCACTGCATTGAGTCCAGAGAGTGCACTTTTTACCACTGGGGATGCACTGGAGTGAGTTCAGAGAGTGCACTGGCACCACTGGGGATGCAATGCAGTGACTCCAGAGAGTGCACTGGCACCAATGGGATGCAGTGCAGTGAGTCCACAGAGTGCACTGGCACCACAGGGGATACACTGCCGTGAGTCCAGAGAGTGCACTGGCACCACTAGGGATGCAGCACAGTGAGTCCAGAGAGTGAACTGTCACCACTGGGGACGCAGCGCAGTGACTCCAGAGAGTGCACTGGCACCACTGGGGATGCACTGCAGTGAGTCCAGAGAGGGCACTGGCACCAGTGGGGATGCACTGCAGTGGGTCCAGAGCGTGCACTGGCACCACTGGGGATGCAGTGCAGTGAGTCCAGAGAGTGCACTGGCACCACTGGGGATGCACTGCAGTGAGTCAAGAGAGTGCACTGGCACCACTGGGGGTGCACTGCAGTGAGTCCAGAGAGTGCACTGGCACCACTGGAGATGCACTGCAGTGAGTCCAGAGAGTGCACTGGCTCCACTATGGATGCCGTGCAGTGAGTGCAGAGAGTTCACTAGCACAAGAGGGGATGCACTGCAGTGAGTCCAGAAAGTGCACTGGCACCACTGGGGATGCCGTGCAGTGAGTCCAGAGAGTGCACTGGCACCACTGGTGATGCAGTGCAGTGAGTCCAGAGAGTACACTGGCACCACTGGGGATGCACTGCAGTGACTCCAGAGAATGCACTGGCACTAATGGGGATGCAGTGCAGTGACTCGAAAGAGTGCACTGGCACCACTGCGGATGCACTGCAGTGAGTCCGGAGAGTGCCCTGGCACCAATGGTGATGCAGTGCAGTGAGTCCAGAGAGTGCACTGGCACCACTGTTGATGCAGTGCTGTGAGTACAGAGAGTGCACTGGCACCACTGGGGATGCAGTGCAGTGAGTCCAGAGAGTGCACTGGCACTACTGGGGATGCAGTGCAGTGAGCTCAGAGAGTGCACTGGCACCACTGGGGATGCAGTGCAGTGACTCCAGAGAGTGCACTGGCACCACTAGGGATGCAGCACAGTGAGTCCAGAGAGTGAACTGTCACCACTGGGGACACAGCGCAGTGACTCCAGAGAGTGCACTGCCACCACTGGGGATGCACTGCAGTGAGTCCAGAGATCTCACTGGCACCAGTGGGGATGCACTGCAGTGGGTCCAGGGCGTGCACTGGCACCACTGGGGATGCACTGCAGTGAGTCCAGAGAGTGCACTGGCACCACTGGGGATGCACTGCAGTGAGTCCAGAGAGTGCACTGGCACCACTGGGGATGCAGTGCAGTGACTCCAGAGAGTGCACTGGCACCACTGGTGATGCACTGCAGTGAGTCCAGAGAGTGCACTGGCACCACTGGGGATGCACTGCAGTGAGTCCAGAGAGTGCTCTGGCACCACTTGAGATGCACTGCAGTGAGTCCAGAGAGTGCACTGGCTCCACTGGGGATGCACTGCACTGAGTCCAGAGAGTACACAGGCACCACTGGGGATGCAATGCAGTGAGTCCAGAGAGTGCAATGGAGCCACTGGGGATGCAGTGCAGTGAGTCCAGAGAGTGCACTGGCACTTCTGGGGATGCAGTGCAGTGAGTGCAGAGAGTGCACTAGCACAACAGGGGATGCACTGCAGTGACTCCAGAAAGTGCACTGGCACCACTGGGGATGCAGTGCAGTGAGTCCAGAGAGTACACTGGCACCACTGGGGATGCACTGCAGTGAGTCCAGAGAATGCACTGGCACTAATGGGGGTGCAGTGCAGTGACTCGAAAGAGTGCACTGGCACCACTTCGGATGCACTGCAGTGAGTCTGGAGAGTGCCCTGGCACCAATGGTGATGCAGTGCAGTGAGTCCAGAGAGTGCACTGGCACCACTGGGGATGCACTGCAGTGAGTCCAGAGAGTGCACTGGCACCACTGGGGATGCACTGCAGTGAGTCCAGAGAGTGCACTGGCACCACTGGGGATGCACTGCAGTGAGTCCAGAGAGTGTACTGGTACTTTGGGGATGCACTGCAGTGAGTCCAGAGAGTGCACTGGCACCACTGGGGATGCACCCCGGTGAGTCCAGAGAGTGCACTGGCACCACTGGCGATGCACTGCAGTGAGTCCAGAGAGTTCTCTGGCACCACTGGGGATGCAGTTTAGTGAATCCAGAGAGTGCACCGGCTCCAATGGGGATACACTGCAGTGAGTCCAGAGAGTGCAGTGGCACCACTGGGGATGGAGTGCAGTGAGTCCAGAGAGTGCACTGGCAGCACTGGGGATGCAGTGCAGTGAGTCCAGAGAGTGCTCTGGCACCACTGATCTGCACTGCTGTGAGTCCAGAGACTACACTGGCACCACTGGGGATGCAGTGCAGTGAGTCCAGAGAGTGCACTGGCACCACTGGGGATGCAGTGCAGTGAGTCCAGAGAGTGCACTGGTACCACTGGTGATGCAGTGCAGTGAGTCCAGAGAGTGCACTGGCACCACTGGGGATGCAGTGCAGTGAGCTCAGAGAGTGCACTGGCACCACTTGGGATTCAGTGCAGTGAGTCCAGAGAGTGCACTGGCACCACTGGGGATGCACTGCACTGAGTCCAGAGAGTGCACTGGCACCACTGGGGATGCAGTGCACTGAGTCCAGAGAGTGCACTGTCAACACTGGGGATGCACTGCAGTGAGTCCAGAGAGTGCACTGGCACCACTGGTGATGCAGTGCAGTGAGTCCAGAGAGTGCACTGGCACCACTGGGGTTTTAGTGCAGTCAGTCCAGAGAGTGCACTGGCTCCAATAGGGATGCAGCACAGTGAGTCCAGAGAGTGCACTGGCACCACTGGGGATGCAGTGCAGTGAGTGCAGAGAGTGCAATGGCACCACAAGGGATGCACTGCAGTTAGTCCAGAGAGTGCACTGGCACCACTGGGGATGCAGTGCAGTGAGTCCAGAGAGTGCACTGGCACCACTCGGGATGCACTGCAGTGAGTCCAGAGAGTGCACTGGCACTTCTGGGGATGCAGTGCAGTGAGTCCAGAGAGTGCACTGGCACCACTAGGGATGCAGCACAGTGAGTCCAGAGAGTGAACTGTCACCACTGGGGACGCAGCGCAGTGACTCCAGAGAGTGCACTGGCACCACTGGGGATGCACTGCAGTGAGTCCAGAGAGCTCACTGGCACCAGTGGGGATGCACTGCAGTGGGTCCAGGGCGTGCACTGGCACCACTGGGGATGCAGTGCAGTGAGTGCAGAGAGTGCACTGGCACCACTGGGGATGCACTGCAGTGAGTCCAGAGAGTGCACTGGCACCACTGGGGATGCAGTGCAGTGACTCCAGAGAGTGCACTGGCACCACTGGTGATGCACTGCAGTGAGTCCAGAGAGTGCACTGGCACCCCTGGGGATGCACTGCAGTGAGTCCAGAGAGTGCACTGGCACCACTGGAGATGCACTGCAGTGAGTCCAGAGAGTGCACTGGCTCCACTGGGGATGCACTGCACTGAGTCCAGAGAGTGCACAGGCACCACTGGGGATGCAATGCAGTGAGTCCAGAGAGTGCAATGGAGCCACTGGGGATGCAGTGCAGTGAGTCCAGAGAGTGCACTGGCACTTCTGGGGATGCAGTGCAGTGAGTGCAGAGAGTGCACTAGCACAACAGGGGATGCACTGCAGTGACTCCAGAAAGTGCACTGGCACCACTGGGGATGCAGTGCAGTGAGTCCAGAGAGTACACTGGCACCACTGGGGATGCACTGCAGTGAGTCCAGAGAATGCACTGGCACTAATGGGGGTGCAGTGCAGTGACTCGAAAGAGTGCACTGGCACCACTGCGAATGCACTGCAGTGAGTCTGGAGAGTGCCCTGGCACCAATGGTGATGCAGTGCAGTGAGTCCAGAGAGTGCACTGGCACCACTGGGGATGCACTGCAGTGAGTCCAGAGAGTGCACTGGCACCACTGGGGATGCACTGCAGTGAGTCCAGAGAGTGCACTGGCACCACTGGGGATGCACTGCAGTGAGTCCAGAGAGTGTACTGGCACTTTGGGGATGCACTGCAGTGAGTCCAGAGAGTGCACTGGCACCACTGGGGATGCACACCGGTGAGTCCAGAGAGTGCACTGGCACCACTGGCGATGCACTGCAGTGAGTCCAGAGAGTTCTCTGGCACCACTGGGGATGCAGTTTAGTGAATCCAGAGAGTGCACCGGCTCCAATGGGGATACACTGCAGTGAGTCCAGAGAGTGCAGTGGCACCACTGGGGATGGAGTGCAGTGAGTCCAGAGAGTGCACTGGCACCACTGGGGATGCAGTGCAGTGAGTCCAGAGAGTGCTCTGGCACCACTGATCTGCACTGCTGTGAGTCCAGAGAGTGCACTGGCACCACTGGGGATGCAGTGCAGTGCCTCCAGAGAGTGCACTGGCACCACTTGGGATGCAGTGCAGTGAGTCCAGAGAGTGCACTGGCACCACTGGGGATGCACTGCACTGAGTCCAGAGAGTGCACTGGCACCACTGGGGATGCAGTGCACTGAGTCCAGAGAGTGCACTGTCAACACTGGGGATGCACTGCAGTGAGTCCAGAGAGTGCACTGGCACCACTGGGGATGCACTGCAGTGAGTCCAGAGAGTGCACTGGCACTTCTGGGGATGCAGTGCAGTGAATGCAGAGAGTGCACTAGCACAACAGGGGATGCACTGCAGTGACTCCAGAAAGTGCACTGGCACCACTGGGGATGCACTGCAGTGAGTCCAGAGAGTGCACTGGCACCACTGGGGATGCAGTGCAGTGAGTCCAGAGAGTGCAGTGGCACCACTGGGGATGCAGTGCAGTGAGTCCAGAGAGTGCACTGGCACCACTGGGGATGCACTGCAGTGAGTCCAGAGACTTCACAGGCACCACTGGGGATGCAGTACAGTGAGTCCAGAGAGTGCACTGGCACCACTGGGGATTCAGTTCAGTGAGTCCAGAGAGTGAACTGGCACCACCGGTTATTCACTGCAAGGAGTCCAGAGAGTGCACTGGCACCTAAGGGGCTGCACTGCAGTGAGTCCAGAGAGTGCACTGGCACCACTTGGGCTGCACTGCAGTGAGTCCAGAGAGTGCACTGGCACCACTGGGATGCAGTGCAGTGAGAGCACAGAGTGCACTGGCACCACAGTGGATACACTGCAGTGAGTCCAGAGAGTGCACTGGCACCACTGAGGATGCAGCACAGTGAGTCCAGAGAGTGCACTGGCACCACTGGGGATGCAGCACAGTGAGTCCAGAGAGTGCACTGGCACCACTGGGGATGCAGTTCAGTGAGTCCAGAGAGTGAACTGGCACCACTGGAGATGCAGTGCAGTGAGTCCAGAGAGTGCACTGGCACCACCGGGGATTCACTGCAGTGAGTCCAGAGAGTGCACTGACACAACTGGGAATGCACTGCATTGAGTACAGAGAGTGTACTGGCACCACTGGGGATGCAGTGCAGTGAGTCCAGAGAGTGCACTGGCACCACTGGGGATGCACTGCAGTGAGTCCAGAGAGTGCACTGGCACCACTGGGGATGCAATGCTGTGAGTCCAGAGAGTGCACTGGCACCAATGGGATGCAGTGCAGTGAGTCCACAGAGTGCACTGGCACCACAGGGGATACACTGCAGTGAGTCCAGAGAGTGCACTAGCACCACTAGGGATGCAGCACAGTGAGTCCAGAGAGTGAACTGTCACCACTGGGGACGCAGCGCAGTGACTCCAGAGAGTGCGCTGGCACCACTGTGGATGCACTGCAGTGACTCCAGAGAGTGCAGTGGCACCACTGTTGATGCAGTGCAGTGAGTCCAGAGAGTGTACTGGCACCACTGGTGATGCAGTGCAGTGAGTCCAGAGAGTACACTGGCACCACTGGGGATGCACTGCAGTGAGTCCAGAGAATGCACTGGCACTAATGGGGATGCAGTGCAGTGACTCGAAAGAGTGCACTGGCACCACTGCGAATGCACTGCAGTGAGTCCGGAGAGTGCCCTGGCACCAATGGTGATGCAGTGCAGTGAGTCCAGAGAGTGCACTGGCACCACTGGGGATGCAGTGCAGTGAGTCCAGAGAGTGCACTGGCACCACTGGGGATGCAGTGCAGTGAGTCCAGAGAGTGCACTGGCACCACTGGGGATGCAGTGCAGTGAGCTCAGAGAGTGCACTGGCACCACTGGGGATGCAGTGCAGTGAGTCCAGAGAGTGCACTGGCACCACTGGGGATGCACCCCGGTGAGTCCAGAGAGTGCACTGGCTCCAATGGGGATGCAGTGCAGTGAGTCCAGAGAGTGCACCGGCTCCAATGGGGATACACTGCAGTAAGTCCAGAGAGTGCAGTGCCTCCACTGGGGATGCAGTGCAGTGAGTCCAGAGAGTGCACTGGCACCACTGGGGATGCAGCACAGTGAGTCCAGAGAGTGCTCTGGCACCACTGAGCTGCACTGCTGTGAGTCCAGAGACTACACTGGCACCACTGGGGATGCAGTGCAGTGAGTCCAGAGAGTGCACTGGCACCACTGGGGATGCAGTGCAGTGAGTCCAGAGAGTGCACTGGCACCACTGGGGATGCACCCCGGTGAGTCCAGAGAGTGCACTGGCTCCAATGGGGATGCAGTGCAGTGAGTCCAGAGAGTGCACCGGCTCCAATGGGGATACACTGCAGTGAGTCCAGAGAGTGCACTGGCACCACTGGGGATGCAGTGCAGTGAGTCCAGAGAGTGCTCTGGCACCACTGATCTGCACTGCTGTGAGTCCAGAGACTACACTGGCAACACTGGGGATGCAGTGCAGTGAGTCCAGAGAGTGCACTGGCACCACTGGGGATGCAGTGCACTGAGTCCAGAGAGTGCACTGGCACCACTGGTGATGCAGTGCAGTGAGTCCAGAGAGTGCACTGGCACCACTGGGGATGCAGTGCAGTGAGCTCAGAGAGTGCACTGGCCCCACTTGGGATGCAGTGCAGTGAGTCCAGAGAGTGCACTGGCACCACTGGGCATGCACTGCACTGAGTCCAGAGAGTGCACTGGCACCACTGGGGATGCAGTGCACTGAGTCCAGAGAGTGCACTGTCAACACTGGGGATGCACTGCAGTGAGTCCAGAGAGTGCACTGGCACCACTGGTGATGCAGTGCAGTGAGTCCAGAGAGTGCACTGGCACCACTGGGGTTTTAGTGCAGTCAGTCCAGAGAGTGCACTGGCTCCAATAGGGATGCAGCACAGTGAGTGAATGCAGAGAGTGCAGTGGCACAACTGGGCATGCAGTGCAGTGAGTCCTGAGAGTGCAATGGCACCACAAGGGATGCACTGCAGTTAGTCCAGAGAGTGCACTGGCACCACTGGGGATGCAGTACAGTGAGTCCAGAGAGTGCACTGGCACCACTGGGGATTCAGTTCAGTGAGTCCAGAGAGTGAACTGGCACCACCGGTTATTCACTGCAGTGAGTCCAGAGAGAGCACTGGCACCACTTGGGCTGCACTGCAGTGAGTCCAGAGAGTGCACTGGCACCACTGGGATGCAGTGCAGTGAGAGCACAGAGTGCACTGGCACCACAGGGGATACACTGCAGTGAGTCCAGAGAGTGCACTGGCACCACTGAGGATGCAGCACAGTGAGTCCAGAGAGTGCACTGGCACCACTGGGGATGCAGCGCAGTGACTACAGAGAGTGCACTGGCACCACTGGGGATGCAGTTCAGTGAGTCCAGAGAGTGAACTGGCACCACTGGAGATGCAGTGCAGTGAGTCCAGAGAGTGCACTGGCACCACCGGGGATTCACTGCAGTGAGTCCAGAGAGCGCACTGACACAACTGGGAATGCACTGCATTGAGTACAGAGAGTGTACTGGCACCACTGGGGATGCAGTGCAGTGAGTCCAGAGAGTGCACTGGCACCAATGGGGATGCACTGCAGTGAGTCCAGAGAGTGCACTGGCACCAATGGGATGCAGTGCTGTGAGTCCAGAGAGTGCACTGGCACCAATGGGATGCAGTGCAGTGACTCGAAAGAGTGCACTGGCACCACAGGGGATACACTGCAGTGAGTCCAGAGAGTGCACTAGCACCACTAGGGATGCAGCACAGTGAGTCCAGAGAGTGAACTGTCACCACTGGGGACGCAGCGCAGTGACTCCAGAGAGTGCGCTGGCACCACTGTGGATGCACTGCAGTGACTCCAGAAAGTGCACTGGCACCACTGTTGATGCAGTGCAGTGAGTCCAGAGAGTGTACTGGCACCACTGGTGATGCAGTGCAGTGAGTCCAGAGAGTACACTGGCACCACTGGGGATGCACTGCAGTGAGTCCAGAGAATGCACTGGCACTAATGGGGATGCAGTGCAGTGACTCGAAAGAGTGCACTGGCACCACTGCGAATGCACTGCAGTGAGTCCGGAGAGTGCCCTGGCACCAATGGTGATGCAGTGCAGTGAGTCCAGAGAGTGCACTGGCACCACTGGGGATGCAGTGCAGTGAGTCCAGAGAGTGCACTGGCACCACTGGGGATGCAGTGCAGTGAGTCCAGAGAGTGCACTGGCACCACTGGGGATGCAGTGCAGTGAGCTCAGAGAGTGCACTGGCACCACTGGGGATGCAGTGCACTGAGTCCAGAGAGTGCACTGTCAACACTGGGGATGCACTGCAGTGAGTCCAGAGAGTGCACTGGCACCACTGGTGATGCAGTGCAGTGAGTCCAGAGAGTGCACTGGCACCACTGGGGTTTTAGTGCAGTCAGTCCAGAGAGTGCACTGGCTCCAATAGGGATGCAGCACAGTGAGTGAATGCAGAGAGTGCAGTGGCACAACTGGGCATGCAGTGCAGTGAGTCCTGAGAGTGCAATGGCACCACAAGGGATGCACTGCAGTTAGTCCAGAGAGTGCACTGGCACCACTGGGGATGCAGTACAGTGAGTCCAGAGAGTGCACTGGCACCACTGGGGATTCAGTTCAGTGAGTCCAGAGAGTGAACTGGCACCACCGGTTATTCACTGCAGTGAGTCCAGAGAGAGCACTGGCACCACTTGGGCTGCACTGCAGTGAGTCCAGAGAGTGCACTGGCACCACTGGGATGCAGTGCAGTGAGAGCACAGAGTGCACTGGCACCACAGGGGATACACTGCAGTGAGTCCAGAGAGTGCACTGGCACCACTGAGGATGCAGCACAGTGAGTCCAGAGAGTGCACTGGCACCACTGGGGATGCAGCGCAGTGACTACAGAGAGTGCACTGGCACCACTGGGGATGCAGTTCAGTGAGTCCAGAGAGTGAACTGGCACCACTGGAGATGCAGTGCAGTGAGTCCAGAGAGTGCACTGGCACCACCGGGGATTCACTGCAGTGAGTCCAGAGAGCGCACTGACACAACTGGGAATGCACTGCATTGAGTACAGAGAGTGTACTGGCACCACTGGGGATGCAGTGCAGTGAGTCCAGAGAGTGCACTGGCACCAATGGGGATGCACTGCAGTGAGTCCAGAGAGTGCACTGGCACCAATGGGATGCAGTGCTGTGAGTCCAGAGAGTGCACTGGCACCAATGGGATGCAGTGCAGTGACTCGAAAGAGTGCACTGGCACCACAGGGGATACACTGCAGTGAGTCCAGAGAGTGCACTAGCACCACTAGGGATGCAGCACAGTGAGTCCAGAGAGTGAACTGTCACCACTGGGGACGCAGCGCAGTGACTCCAGAGAGTGCGCTGGCACCACTGTGGATGCACTGCAGTGACTCCAGAAAGTGCACTGGCACCACTGTTGATGCAGTGCAGTGAGTCCAGAGAGTGTACTGGCACCACTGGTGATGCAGTGCAGTGAGTCCAGAGAGTACACTGGCACCACTGGGGATGCACTGCAGTGAGTCCAGAGAATGCACTGGCACTAATGGGGATGCAGTGCAGTGACTCGAAAGAGTGCACTGGCACCACTGCGAATGCACTGCAGTGAGTCCGGAGAGTGCCCTGGCACCAATGGTGATGCAGTGCAGTGAGTCCAGAGAGTGCACTGGCACCACTGGGGATGCAGTGCAGTGAGTCCAGAGAGTGCACTGGCACCACTGGGGATGCAGTGCAGTGAGTCCAGAGAGTGCACTGGCACCACTGGGGATGCAGTGCAGTGAGCTCAGAGAGTGCACTGGCACCACTGGGGATGCAGTGCAGTGAGTCCAGAGAATGCACTGGCACCACTGGGGATGCCGTTCAGTGAGTGCAGAGAGTGCACTGGCACCGCTGGGGATGCAGTGCAGTGAGTCCAGAGAGTGCACTGGCACCACTGGGGATGCACTGCAGTGAGCCCAGAGAGTGCACTGGCACCACTGGGGATGCAGTGCAGTGAGCTCAGAGAGTTCACTGGCACCAGTGGGGATTCAGTGCAGTGAGTCCAGAGATTGCACTGGCACCACTGGGGATGCACTGCAGTGAGTCCAGAGAGTGCACTGGCACCGCTGTGGATGCAGTGCAGTGAGTCCAGAGAGTGCACTGGCACCACTGGGGATGCACTGCAGTGAGCCCAGAGAGTGCAATGGAACCACTGGGGATGCAGTGCAGTGAGTTCAGAGAGTGCACTGGCACCACTGGGGTTTTAGTGCAGTTAGTCCAGAGAGTGCACTGGCACCAATGGGGATGCAGTGCAGTGAGTCCTGAGAGTGCCCTTGCACCGCTGGGGATAAACTGCAGAGAGTCCAGACAGTGCACTGGCACCACTGGGGATGCACTGCAGTGACACCAGAGAGTTCTCTGGCACCACTGGGGATGCAGTTTAGTGAGTCCAGAGAGTGCACTGGCACCACTGGGGATGCACTTCAGTGAGTCCAGAGAGTGCTCTGGCACCACTGAGCTGCACTGCAGTGAGTCCAGAGATTGCACTGGCACCACTGGGGATGAAATGCAGTGAGTCCAGAGACTACACTGGCACCACTGGGGATGCAGTACAGTGAGTCCAGAGAGTGCACTGGCACCACTGGGGATGCAGTTCAGTGAGTCCAGAGAGTGAACTGGCACCACTGGAGATGCAGTGTAGTGAGTCCAGAGAGTGCACTGGCACCACCGGGGATTCACTGCAGTGAGTCCAGAGAGTGCACTGACACAACTGGGAATGCACTGCATTGAGTCCAGAGAGTGTACTGGCACCACTGGGGATGCAGTGCAGTGAGTCCAGAGAGTGCACTGGCACCACTGGGGATGCACTGCAGTGAGTCCAGAGAGTGCACTGGCACCACTGGGGATGCAATGCTGTGAGTCCAGAGAGTGCACTGGCACCAATGGGATGCAGTGCAGTGAGTCCACAGAGTGCACTGGCACCACAGGGGATACACTGCAGTGAGTCCAGAGAGTGCACTAGCACCACTAGGCATGCAGCACAGTGAGTCCAGAGAGTGAACTGTCACCACTGGGGACGCAGCGCAGTGACTCCAGAGAGTGCGCTGGCACCACTGTGGATGCACTGCAGTGACTCCAGAAAGTGCACTGGCACCACTGGGGATGCAGTGCAGTGAGTCCAGAGAGTGTACTGGCACCACTGGGTATGCAGTGCAGTGAGTCCAGAGAGTACACTGGCACCACTGGGGATGCACTGCAGTGAGTCCAGAGAATGCACTGGCACTAATGGGGATGCAGTGCAGTGACTCGAAAGAGTGCACTGGCACCACTGCGAATGCACTGCAGTGAGTCCGGAGAGTGCCCTGGCACCAATGGTGATGCAGTGCAGTGAGTCCAGAGAGTGCACTGGCACCACTGGGGATGCAGTGCAGTGAGTCCAGAGAGTGCACTGGCACCACTGGGGATGCACTGCAGTGAGTCCAGAGAGTGCACTGGCACCACAGGGGATGCAGTGCAGTGAGCTCAGAGAGTGCACTGGCACCACTGGGGATGCAGTGCAGTGAGTCCAGAGAGTGCACTGGCACCACTGGGGATGCAGTGCACTGAGTCCAGAGAGTGCACTGGCACCACTGGGGATGCAGTGCACTGAGTCCAGAGAGTGCACTGTCAGCACTGGGGATGCACTGCAGTGAGTCCAGAGAGTGCACTGGCACCACTGGGGATGCAGTGCAGTGAGTCCAGAGAGTGCACTGGCACCACTGGGGATGCACCCCGGTGAGTCCAGAGAGTGCACTGGCTCCAATGGGGATGCAGTGCAGTGAGTCCAGAGAGTGCACTGGCACCACTGGGGATGCACTGCAGTGAGACCAGAGAGTTCTCTGGCACCACTGGGGAAGCAGTTTGTGAGTCCAGAGAGTGCACCGGCTCCAATGGGGATACAATGCAGTGAGTCCAGAGAGTGCACTGGCACCACTGGGGATGCAGTGCAGTGAGTCCAGAGAGTGCACTGGCACCACTGGGGATGCAGCACAGTGAGTCCAGAGAGTGCTCTGGCACCACTGAGCTGCACTGCAGTGAGTCCAGAGATTGCACTGGCACCACTGGGGATGCAGTGCAGTGAGTCCAGAGAGTGCACTGGCACCACTGGGGATGCACTGCAGTGAGTCCAGAGAGTGCACTTGCACCACTGGTAATGCAGTGCAGTGAGTCCAGAGAGTGCACTGGCACCACTGGGGATGCAGTGCAGTGAGTCCAGAGAGTGCACTGGCACCACTGGGGATGCAGTGCAGTGACTCCAGAGAGTGCACTGGCACCACGGGGAATGCACTGCAGTGAGTCCAGAGAGTGCACTGGCACCACTGGGGATGCACTGCAGTGACTCCAGAGAGTGCACTGGCACCACTGGTAATGCAGTGCAGTGAGTCCGGAGAGTGCACTGGCACCACTGGGGATGCACTGCATTGAGTTCAGAGAGTGCACTGGCACCAGTGGCGATGCAGTGCAGTGAGTCCAGAGGGTGCACTGGCACCACTGGGGATGCAGTGCAGTGACTCGAAAGAGTGCACTGGCACCACTGCGGATGCACTGCAGTGAGTCCGGAGAGTGCCCTGGCACTAATGGTGATGCAGTGCAGTGAGTCCAGAGAGTGCACTGGCACCACGGGGAATGCACTGCAGTGAGTCCAGAGAGTACACTGGCACCACTGGGGATGCAGTGCAGTGAGTGCAGAGAGGGCACTGGCACCACTGGGGATGCAGTGCATTGACTCTAGAGAGTGCACTGGCACCACTGGGGATGCAGTACAGTGAGTCCACAGAGTGCACTGGCACCACTTGGGATGCAATGCAGTTAGTCCAGAGAGTGCACTGGCACCACTGGGAATGCACTGCAGTGAGTCCAGAGAGTGCACTGGCACCACTGGGGATGCAGTGCAATGAGTCCACAGAGTGCACTGGCACCACTGGTAATGCAGTGCAGTGAGTCCAGAGAGTGCACTGGCACCACTGGGGATGCAGTGCAGTGAGTCCTGAGAGTGCACTGGCACCACTGGGGATGCAGTGCAGTGAGTCCAGAGAGTGCACTGGCACCACGGGGAATGCACTGCAGTGAGTCCAGAGAGTGCACTGGCACCACTGGGGATGCAGTGCAGTGAGTGCAGAGAGGGCACTGGCACCACTGGTGATGCAGTGCAGTGACTCTAGAGAGTGCACTGGCACCACTGGGGATGCAGTACAGTGCGTCCACAGAGTGCACTGGCACCACTGGGGATGCACTGCAGTGAGTCCAGAGAGTGCAGTGGCACCATTGGGGATGCAGTGCTGTGAGTCCAGAGAGTGCACTGGCACCACTGGGGATGCACTGCAGTGAGTCCAGAGAGTGCACTCTCAGCACTGGGGATGCAGTACAGTGCCTCCAGAGAGTGCACTGTCACCACTGGGGATGCACTGCATTGAGTCCAGAGAGTGCACTGGCACCAGTGGCGATGCAGTGCAGTGAGTCCAGAGGGTTCACTGGCACCACTGGGGATGCAGTGCTGTGAGTCCAGAGAGTGCACTGGCACCACTGGGGATGCGGTTCAGTGAGTCCGGAGAGTGCCCTGGCACTAATGGTGATGCAGTGCAGTGAGTCCAGAGAGTGCACTGGCACCACGGGGAATGCACTGCAGTGAGTCCAGAGAGTGCACTGGCACCACTGGGGATGCACTGCAGTGAGTGCAGAGAGGGCACTGGCACCACTGGGGATGCAGTACAGTGAGTCCAGAGAGTGCACTGGCACCACTTGGTATGCAATGCAGTTAGTCCAGAGAGTGCACGGGCTCCACTGGGGATGCAGTGCAGTGACTCTAGAGAGTGCACTGGCTCCACTGGGGATGCAGTGCAGTGAGTCCAGAGAGTGCACTGGCACCACTGGGGCTGCACAGCAGTGAGTCCAGAGAGTACACTGGCACCACTGGAGATGCAGTGCAGTGAGTCCAGAGAGTGCACTGGCACCACTGGGGTTTTAGAGCAGTGAGTCCAGAGAGTGCACTGGCACCACTGGGGATGCAGTGCAGTGAGTCCAGAGAGTGCATTGGCACGACTGGGGATGCACTGCAGTGAGTCCAGAGAGTGCACTGGCACCACTGGGGATGCACTGCAGTGAGTCCAGAGAGTGCACTGGCACCACTGGGGATGCAGTGCAGTGAGTCCAGAGAGTGCACTGGCAACACTGGGGATACACTGCAGTGACTCCAGAGAGTGCACTGGCACCACTGGGGACGCAGTGAAGTGAGTCCAGAGACTGCACTGGCACCACTGGGGATGCAGTGCAGTGACTCCAGAGAGTGCACTGGCACCTTGGGGATGCACTGCAGTGAGTCCAGAGATTGCACTGGCACCACTGGGGATGCAGTGCAGTGAGTCCAGAGACTGCACTGGCACCACTGGGAATGCAGTGCGGTGAGTCCAGAGAGTGCACTGGCACCACTGGGGATGCAGTGCAGTGAGTGCAGAGAGTGCACTGGCGCAACTGGGGATGCAGTGCAGTGACTCCAGAGAGTGCTTTGGCACCACTGGGGATGCAGTGCAGTGAGTCCAGAGAGTGCACTGCCACTACAGGGGATGCACTGCAGTGAGTCCAGAGAATGCACTGGCACTAATGGGTATGCAGTGCAGTGACTCGAAAAAGTGCACTGGCACCACTGCGGATGCACTGCAGTGAGTCCGGAGAGTTCCCTGGCACCAATGGTGATGCAGTGCAGTGAGTCCAGAGACTGCACAGGCACCACTGGGGATGCAGTGCAGTGAGTCCAGAGAGTGCCCTGGCACCACTGGGGATGCAGTGCAGTGAGTCCAGAGAGTGCACTGGCACCACTGGGGATGCAGTGTTGTGAGTCCAGAGAGTGCACTGACACCACTGGGGATGCAGTACAGAGAGTCCAGAGAGTGCACTAGCACCACTGGGGATGCACTGCAGTGAGTCCAGAGAGTGCACTGACACCACTGGGGATGCAGTACAGAGAGTCCAGAGAGTGCACTAGCACCACTGGGGATGCACTGCAGTGAGTCCAGAGAGTGCACTGGCACCACTGGTAATGCAGTGCAGTGAGTCCAGAGAGTGCACTGGAACCACTGGGGATGCACTGCAGTGACTCCAGACAGGGCACTGGCAGCACTGGGGATGCAGTGCAGTGAGTCCAGAGAGTGCACTGGCACCACTGGGGATGCAGTGCAGTGAGTCCAGAGAGTGCACTGGCACCTTGGGGATGCAGTGCAGTGAGTCCAGAGAGTGCACTGGCACCACTGGGGATGCAGTGCAGTGAGTCCAGAGACTGCACTGGCACCACTGGGGATGCAGTGCAGTGAGTCCAGAGAGTGCACTGGCACCACGGGGAATGCACTGCAGTGAGTCCAGAGAGTGCACTGGCACCACTGGGGATGCAGTGCAGTGAGTCCACAGAGTGCACTGGCACCACTGGAGATGCACTGCAGTGACTCCAGAGAGTGCACTGGCACCACTGGTAATGCAGTGCAGTGAGTCCAGAGAGTGCACTGGCACCACTGGGGATGCAGTGCAGTGACTCCAGAGAGTGCACTGGCACCACTGGGGATGCAGTGCAGTGTGTCCAGAGAGTGCACTGGCACCACGGGGAATGCACTGCAGTGAGTCCAGAGAGTGCACTGGCACCACTGTGGATGCAGTGCAGTGAGTGCAGAGAGGGCACTGGCACCACTGGGGATGCAGTGCAGTGACTCTAGAGAGTGCACTGGCACCACTGGGGATGCAGTGCAGTGCGTCCACAGAGTGCACTGGCACCACTGGGGATGCACTGCAGTGAGTCCAGAGAGTGCAGTGGCACCATTGGGGATGCAGTGCTGTGAGTCCAGAGAATGCACTGGCACCACTGGGGATGCACTGCAGTGAGTCCAGAGAGTGCACTGTCAGCACTGGGGATGCAGTGCAGTGAGTCCAGAGAGTGCACTGTCACCACTGGGGATGCACTGCATTGAGTCCAGAGAGTGCACTGGCACCAGTGGCGATGCAGTATAGTGAGTCCAGAGGGTGCACTGGCACCACTGGGGATGCAGTGCTGTGAGTCCAGAGAGTGCACTGGCACCACTGGGGATGCGGTTCAGTGAGTCCGGAGAGTGCCCTGGCACTAATGGTGATGCAGTGCAGTGAGTCCAGAGAGTGCACTGGCACCACTGGGCATGCACTGCAGTGAGTGCAGAGAGGGCACTGGCACCACTGGGGATGCAGTGCAGTGACTCTAGAGAGTGCACTGGCACCACTGGTGATGCAGTACAGTGAGTCCACAGAGTGCACTGGAACCACTTGGTATGCAATGCAGTTAGTCCAGAAAGTGCACGGGCTCCACTGGGGATGCAGTGCAGTGACTCTAGAGAGTCCACTGGCTCCACTAGGGATGCAGTGCAGTGAGTCCAGAGAGTGCACTGGCACCACTGGGGGTGCACAGCAGTGAGTCCAGAGAGTGCACTGGCACCACTGGAGATGCAGTGCAATGAGTCCAGAGAGTGCACTGGCACCACTGGGGTTTTAGAGCAGTGAGTCCAGAGAGTGCACTGGCACCACTGGGGATGCAGTGCAGTGAGTCCAGAGAGTGCATTGGCACGACTGGGGATGCACTGCAGTGAGTCCAGAGAGTGCACTGGCACCACTGGGGATGCACTGCAGTGAGTCCAGAGAGTGCACTGGCACCACTGGGGATGCAGTGCAGTGAGTCCAGAGAGTGCACTGGCAACACTGGGGATACACTGCAGTGACTCCAGAGAGTGCACTGGCACCACTGGGGATGCAGTGTAGTGAGTCCAGAGACTGCACTGGCACCACTGGGGATGCAGTGCAGTGACTCCAGAGAGTGCACTGGCACCTTGGGGATGCACTGCAGTGAGTCCAGAGATTGCACTGGCACCACTGGGGATGCACTGCAGTGAGTCCAGAGACTGCACTGGCACCACTGGGGATGCAGTGCAGTGAGTCCAGAGACTGCACTGGCACCACTGGGAATGCAGTGCGGTGAGTCCAGAGAGTGCACTGGCACCACTGGGGATGCAGTGCAGTGAGTGCAGAGAGTGCACTGGCGCAACTGGGGATGCAGTGCAGTGACTCCAGAGAGTGCTTTGGCACCACTGGGGATGCAGTGCAGTGAGTCCAGAGAGTGCACTGCCACTACAGGGGATGCACTGCAGTGAGTCCAGAGAATGCACTGGCACTAAAGGGGATGCAGTCCAGTGACTCGAAAAAGTGCACTGGCACCACTGCGGATGCACTGCAGTGAGTCCGGAGAGTGCCCTGGCACCAATGGTGATGCAGTGCAGTGAGTCCAGAGACTGCACAGGCACCACTGGGGATGCAGTGCAGTGAGTCCAGAGAGTGCCCTGGCACCACTGGGGATGCAGTGCAGTGAGTCCAGAGAGTGCACTGGCACCACTGGGGATGCAGTGTTGTGAGTCCAGAGAGTGCACTGGCACCACTGGGGATGGACTGCAGTGAGTCCAGAGAGTGCACTGGCACCTCTGGGGATGCACTGCAGTGACCCCAGAGAGTGCACTGGCACCACTGGGGATGCACTCCAGTGAGTCCAGAGAGTGCACAGGCACCCCTGGGGATGCAGTGCAGTGAGTCCAGAGAGTGCACTGGCACCACTGGGGATGCAGTGCAGTGAGTCCAGAGAGTGCACTGGCACCAGTGGGGATACAGTGCAGTGAGTCCAGAGAGTGCACTGGCAACACTGGGAATGCAGTACAGTGAGTCCACTGAGTGCACTGGCACCACTGGGGATGCAGTGCAGTGAGTCCAGAGGGTGCACTGGCACCAGTGGCGATGCAGTGCAGTGAGTCCAGAGGGTCCACTGGCACCACTGGGGATGCAGTGCAGTGACTCCGGAGAGTGCACTGGCACCAGTGGGAATGCAGTGCAGAGAGTCCAGAGAGTGCACTGGCACCAGTGAGGATGCAGTGCAGTGACTCCAGAGAGTGCACTGGCCCCACTGCGGATGCAGTGCAGTGAGTCCAGAGAGTGCACTGGCACCACTGGGGATGCAGTGCAGTGAGTCCAGAGAGTGCACTGGCACCACTGGGGATGCAGTGCAGTGAGTCCAGAGAGTGCACTGGCACCACTGGGAATGCACTCTAGTGAGTCCAGAGAGTGCACTGGCACCACTGGGGATGCAGTGCAGTGAGTCCAGAGAGTGCACTGGCACCACTGGTGATGCAGTGCAGTGAGTCCATAGAGTGCACAGGCACCAGTGGGGATCGCAGTATCACAGATTTCTAGGTTGGAAGAGACCTCAAGATCATCGAGTCCAACCTCCGACCTAACTCTAAGTACTCCACTAAACCATATCGCTAAGCTCTACATCTAAACGTCTTTTAAAGACCTCCAGGGATGGTGACTCCACCACCTCCCTGGGCAGCCCGTTCCAATGCTTAATAACCCTTTCGGTAAAGAAGTACTTCCTAACATCCAATATAAAACTCCCCTGTCGCAACTTTCGCCCATTCCCCCTCGTCCTGTCACCAGGCACGTAGGAGAACAGACCAACCCCCACCTCTTTACAGCCTCCTTTAAGGTAACTGTAGAGAGTGATAAGGTCGCCCCTGAGCCTCCTCTTCTCCAGGCTGAACAAGCCCAGCTCCCTCAGCCGCTCCTCGTAAGACTTGTTCTCCAGACCCCTCACCAGCTTGGTCGCCCTTCTCTGGACTCGCTCGAGCACGTCCATGTCCTTCCTGTAGCGAGGGGCCCAAAACTGAAGACAGTACTCGAGGTGCGGCCTCACCAGAGCCGAGTACAGGGGCACAATCACTTCCCTAGACCTGCTGGCCACACTGCTTCTTATGCAGGCCAGGATGCTGTTGGCCTTCTTGGCCACCTGGGCACACTGCTGGCTCATATTCAGCCGACTATCAACCAATACTCCCAGGTCCCTCTCGGCCAGGCAGCTTTGCAGCCACTCATCTCCCAGCCTGTAGCTCTGCTTGGGGTTGTTGCGCCCCAGGTGCAGGACCCGGCACTTGGCCGTGTTGAACTTCATACAGTTGACCTCAGCCCATCGCTCCAGCGTATCCAGATCCTCCTGCAGAGCCTTCCTGCCCTCGAGCAGATCGACACACGCACTTAGCTTGGTGTCATCTGCAAACTTACTGAGGGTGCACTGGACGCCCTCATCCAGATCATCGATAAAGATATTAAAGAGGACCGGCCCCAGTACCGAGCCCTGGGGGACACCACTAGTGACCGGCCTCCAACCAGATTTGACTCCATTCACCACAACTCTCTGGGCCCGGCTATCCAGCCAGTTTCTAACCCAGCGAAGCGTACGCCAGTCCAAGCCCCGAGCAGCCAGTTTCTTGAGGAGAATGTTGTGGGGAACTGTGTCAAAAGCCTTACTGAGGTCAAGGTAAACCACATCCACAGCCTTTCCCTCATCCGCCAAGCGCGTCACTTGGTCATAGAAGGAGATCAGGTTCGTTAAGCAGGACCTACCTTTCATAAACCCATGCTGACTGGGCCTGATCACCTGCTTGCCCTGCAAGTGCCGCGTGTTGACCCTCAAGATAATCTGCTCCATGAGCTTTCCTGGCACTGAGGTCAAACTGACAGGCCTATAGTTCCCCGGGTCTGCCCTGCGGCCCTTCTTATAGATGGGCGTCACATTGGCAAGCCGCCAGTCAACTGGGACCTCCCCCGATAGCCAGGACTTCCGATAAATGATGGTAAGCGGCTCGGCTAGCTCCTCCGCCAGTTCTTTCAGTACCCTCGGTGCATCCCATCCGGCCTCATCGACTTGCGCACATCCAAGCTCGGTAGCAGGTCGCCAACCATTTCCTCATGGATAGCGAAGGCCACATCCTGCTCCCCATCCCCTTCCACCAGCTCAAGGCACTGGGTATCCAGAGAACAACCGGTACTGCCGCTAAAGACTGAGGCAAAGAAAGGGATGCACTGCAGTGACACCAGAGAGTGCACTGGCACCACAGGGGATCCAGTGCAGTGACTCCAGAGAGTGCACTGGCACCACTGGGGATGCACTGCAGTGAGTGCAGAGAGTGCACTGGCACCACTGGGGATGCACTGCAGTGAGTGCAGGGAGTGCACTGGCACCACTGGGGATGCACTGCAGTGAGTCCAGAGAGTGCACTGGCACCACTGGGGATGCAGTGCAGTGAGTCCAGAGAGTGCCCTCGCACCACTGGGGATGCAGTGCAGTGAGTCCAGAGAGTGCACTGGCACCACTGGGGATGCAGTGCAGTACTCGAGAGAGTGCACTGGCACCACTGGGGATGCAGTGCAGTGAGTCCAGAGACTGCACTGGCACCACTGGGGATGCAGTGCAGTGACTCCAGAGACTGCACTGGCACCACTGGGAATGCAGTGCGGTGAGTCCAGAGAGTGCAGTGGCACCACTGGGGATGCAGTGCAGTGAGTGCAGAGAGTGCACTGGCACCACTGGGGATGCAGTGCAGTGACTCCAGAGAGTGCAGTGGCACCTTGGGGATGCACTGCATTGAGTCCAGAGATTGCACTGGCACCACTGGGGATGCACTGCAGTGAGTCCAGAGACTGAACTGGCTCCACTGGGGATGCAGTGCAGTGAGTCCAGAGACTGCACTGGCACCACTGGGAATGCAGTGCGGTGAGTCCAGAGAGTGCAGTGGCACCACTGGGGATGCAGTGCAGTGAGTGCAGAGAGTGCACTGGCACAACTGGGGATGCAGTGCAGTGACTCCAGAGAGTGCACTGGCACCACTGGGGATGCAGTGCAGTGAGTCCAGAGAGTGCACTGTCAGCACTGGGGATGCACTGCAGTGAGTCCAGAGACTGCACTGGCACCACTGGGGATGCAGTGCAGTGAGTCTAGAGAGTGCACTGGCACCACTGCGGTTGCACTGCAGTGAGTCCAGAGAATGCACTGGAACTAATGGGGATGCAGTGCAGTGACTCGAAAAAGTGCACTGGCACCACTGCGGATGCAGTGCAGTGAGTCCGGAGAGTGCCCTGGCACCAATGGTGATGCAGTGCAGTGAGTCCAGAGACTGCACAGGTACCACTGGGGATGCAGTGCAGTGAGTCCAGAGAGTGCCCTGGCACCACTGGGGATGCAGTGCAGTGACTCTAGAGAGTGCACTGGCACCACTGGGGATGCAGTGTTGTGAGTCCAGAGAGTGCACTGGCACCACTGGGGATGGACTGCAGTGAGTCCAGAGAGTGCACTGGCACCTCTGGGGATGCACTGCAGTGACCCCAGAGAGTGCACTGGCACCACTGGGGATGCAGTGCAGTGAGTCCAGAGAGTGCTCTGGCACCACTGGGGATGCACTGCAGTGACTCCAGAGAGTGCACTGGCACCACTGGGGATGCAGTGCAGTGAGTCCACAGAGTGCACTGGCACCAGTGGGGATACAGTGCAGTGAGTCCAGAGAGTGCACTGGCAACACTGGGAATGCAGTACAGTGAGTCCAGTGAGTGCACTGGCACCACTGGGGATGCACTGCAGTGAGTCCAGAGAGTGCACTGGCACCACTGGGGATGCAGTGCAGTGAGTCCAGAGAGTGCACTGGAACCACTGGGGATGCACTGCAGTGAGTCCAGAGAGTGCACTGGCACCACTGGGGATGCAATGCAGTGAGTCCAGAGAGTGCACTGGCACCACTGGCGATGAAGTGCTGTGAGTCCAGAGAGTGCTCTGGCACCACTGGGGATACGGTTCAGTGAGTCCAGAGAGTGCACTGGCACCACTGGGGATGCAATGCAGTGAGTCCAGAGAGTGCACTGGAACCACTGGGGATGCACTGCAGTGAGTCCAGAGAGTGCACTGGCACCACAGGGCATGCACTGCAGTGAGTCCAGAGAGTGCACTGGCACCACTGGCGATGCAGTGCTGTGAGTCCAGAGAGTGCACTGGCACCACTGGGGATGCACTGCAGTGAGTCCAGAGAGTGCACTGGCAACACTGGAGATACGGTTCAGTGAGTCCAGAGAGTGCACTGGCACCACTGGGAATGCACTGCAGTGAGTCCAGAGAGTGCACTGGCACCACTGGGGATGCAGTGCTGTGAGTCCAGAGAGTGCACTTGCACCACTGGGGATGCACTGCAGTGAGTCCAGAGAGTGCACTGGCAACACTGGGGATACGGTTCAGTGAGTCCAGAGAGTGCACTGGCACCACTGGGGATGCAATGCAGTGAGTCCAGAGAGTGCACTGGCACCACTGGGGTTGCGGTTCAGTGAGTCCAGAGAGTTCACTGGCACCACTGGGGATGCAGTGCAGTGACTCCAGAGAGTGCACTGGCACCACTGGGGATGCACTGCAGTGAGTCCAGAGAGTGCACTGGCACCACGGGGGATGCACTGCAGTGACTCTAGAGAATGCACTGGCACCACTGGGGATGCAGTGCAGTGAGTCCAGAGAGTGCACTGGCACCACTGGGGATGCAGTGCAGTGAGTCCAGAGTGCACTGGCACCACGGGGAATGCACTGCAGTGAGTCCAGAGAGTGCACTGGCACCACTGGGGATGCAGTGCAGTGAGTGCAGAGAGGGCACTGGCACCACTGGGGATGCACTGCAGTGAGTCCAGAGAGTGCACTGGCACCTTGGGGATGCACTGCAGTGAGTCCAGACATTGCTCTGGCACCACTGGGGATGCAGTGCAGTGAGTCCAGAGACTGCACTGGCACCACTGGGAATGCAGTGCGGTGAGTCCAGAGAGTGCACTGGCACCACTGGGGATGCAGTGCAGTGAGTGCAGAGAGTGCACTGGCGCAACTGGGGATGCAGTGCAGTGACTCCAGAGAGTGCTTTGGCACCGCTGGGGATGCAGTGCAGTGAGTCCAGAGAGTGCACTGCCACTACAGGGGATGCACTGCAGTGAGTCCAGAGAATGCACTGGCACTAATGGGGATGCAGTGCAGTGACTCGAAAAAGTGCACTGGCACCACTGCGGATGCACTGCAGTGAGTCCGGAGAGTGCCCTGGCACCAATGGTGATGCAGTGCAGTGAGTCCAGAGACTGCACAGGCACCACTGGGGATGCAGTGCAGTGAGTCCAGAGAGTGCCCTGGCACCACTGGGGATGCAGTGCAGTGAGTCCAGAGAGTGCACTGGCACCACTGGGGATGCAGTGTTGTGAGTCCAGAGAGTGCACTGACACCACTGGGGATGCAGTACAGAGAGTCCAGAGAGTGCACTAGCACCACTGGGGATGCACTGCAGTGAGTCCAGAGAGTGCACTGACACCACTGGGGATGCAGTACAGAGAGTCCAGAGAGTGCACTAGCACCACTGGGGATGCAGTGCAGTGAGTCCAGAGAGTGCCCTGGCACCACTGGGGATGCAGTGCAGTGAGTCCAGAGAGTGCACTGGCACCACTGGGGATGCAGTGCAGTGAGTCCAGAGAGTGCACTGGCACAAGTGGGGATGCAGTGCAGTGAGTCCAGAGACTGCACTGGCACCACTGGGGATGCATTGCAGTGAGTCCAGAGAGTGCACTGGCACCACGGGGAATGCACTGCAGTGAGTCCAGAGAGTGCACTGGCACCACTGGTGATGCAGTGCAGTGAGTCCACAGAGTGCACTGGCACCACTGGAGATGCACTGCAGTGACTCCAGAGAGTGCACTGGCACCACTGGTAATGCAGTGCAGTGAGTCCAGAGAGTGCACTGGCACCACTGGGGATGCAGTGCAGTGACTCCAGAGAGTGCAGTGGCACCACTGGGGATGCAGTGCAGTGAGTCCAGAGAGTGCACTGGCACCACGGGGAATGCACTGCAGTGAGTCCAGAGAGTGCACTGGCACCACTGTGGATGCAGTGCAGTGAGTGCAGAGAGGGCACTGGCACCACTGGGGATGCAGTGCAGTGACTCTAGAGAGTGCACTGGCACCACTGGGGATGCAGTACAGTGCGTCCACAGAGTGCACTGGCACCACTGGGGATGCACTGCAGTGAGTCCAGAGAGTGCACTAGCACCACTAGGGATGCAGTGCTGTGAGTCCAGAGAGTGCACTGTCACCACTGGGGATGCACTGCATTGAGTCCAGAGAGTGCACTGGCACCAGTGGCGATGCAGTGCAGTGAGTCCAGAGGGTGCACTGGCACCACTGGGGATGCAGTGCTGTGAGTCCAGAGAGTGCACTGGCACCACTGGGGATGCGGTTCAGTGAGTCCGGAGAGTGCCCTGGCACTAATGGGGATGCAGTGCAGTGAGTCCAGAGAGTGCACTGGCACCACGGGGAATGCACTGCAGTGAGTCCAGAGAGTGCACTGGCACCACTGGGCATGCACTGCAGTGAGTGCAGAGAGGGCACTGGCACCACTGGGGATGCAGTGCAGTGACTCTAGAGAGTGCACTGGCACCACTGGTGATGCAGTACAGTGAGTCCACAGAGTGCACTGGAACCACTTGGTATGCAATGCAGTTAGTCCAGAAAGTGCACGGGCTCCACTGGGGATGCAGTGCAGTGACTCTAGAGAGTCCACTGGCTCCACTGGGGATGCAGTGCAGTGAGTCCAGAGAGTGCACTGGCACCACTGGGGGTGCACAGCAGTGAGTCCAGAGAGTGCACTGGCACCACTGGAGATGCAGTGCAGTGAGTCCAGAGAGTGCACTGGCACCACTGGGGTTTTAGAGCAGTGAGTCCAGAGAGTGCACTGGCACCACTGGGGATGCAGTGCAGTGAGTCCAGAGAGTGCATTGGCACGACTGGGGATGCACTGCAGTGAGTCCAGAGAGTGCACTGGCACCACTGGGGATGCACTGCAGTGAGTCCAGAGAGTGCACTGGCACCACTGGGGATGCAGTGCAGTGAGTCCAGAGAGTGCACTGGCAACACTGGGGATACACTGCAGTGACTCCAGAGAGTGCACTGGCACCACTGGGGATGCAGTGCAGTGAGTCCAGAGACTGCACTGGCACCACTGGGGATGCAGTGCAGTGACTCCAGAGAGTGCACTGGCACCTTGGGGATGCACTGCAGTGAGTCCAGAGATTGCACTGGCACCACTGGGGATGCACTGCAGTGAGTCCAGAGACTGCACTGGCACCACTGGGGATGCAGTGCAGTGAGTCCAGAGACTGCACTGGCACCACTGGGAATGCAGTGCGGTGAGTCCAGAGAGTGCACTGGCACCACTGGGGATGCAGTGCAGTGAGTGCAGAGAGTGCACTGGCGCAACTGGGGATGCAGTGCAGTGACTCCAGAGAGTGCTTTGGCACCACTGGGGATGCAGTGCAGTGAGTCCAGAGAGTGCACTGCCACTACAGGGGATGCACTGCAGTGAGTCCAGAGAATGCACTGGCACTAAAGGGGATGCAGTCCAGTGACTCGAAAAAGTGCACTGGCACCACTGCGGATGCACTGCAGTGAGTCCGGAGAGTGCCCTGGCACCAATGGTGATGCAGTGCAGTGAGTCCAGAGACTGCACAGGCACCACTGGGGATGCAGTGCAGTGAGTCCAGAGAGTGCCCTGGCACCACTGGGGATGCAGTGCAGTGAGTCCAGAGAGTGCACTGGCACCACTGGGGATGCAGTGTTGTGAGTCCAGAGAGTGCACTGGCACCACTGGGGATGCACTCCAGTGAGTCCAGAGAGTGCACAGGCACCCCTGGGGATGCAGTGCAGTGAGTCCAGAGAGTGCACTGGCACCACTGGGGATGCAGTGCAGTGAGTCCAGAGAGTGCACTGGCACCAGTGGGGATACAGTGCAGTGAGTCCAGAGAGTGCACTGGCAACACTGGGAATGCAGTACAGTGAGTCCACTGAGTGCACTGGCACCACTGGGGATGCAGTGCAGTGAGTCCAGAGGGTGCACTGGCACCAGTGGCGATGCAGTGCAGTGAGTCCAGAGGGTCCACTGGCACCACTGGGGATGCAGTGCAGTGACTCCGGAGAGTGCACTGGCACCAGTGGGAATGCAGTGCAGAGAGTCCAGAGAGTGCACTGGCACCAGTGAGGATGCAGTGCAGTGACTCCAGAGAGTGCACTGGCCCCACTGCGGATGCAGTGCAGTGAGTCCAGAGAGTGCACTGGCACCACTGGGGATGCAGTGCAGTGAGTCCAGAGAGTGCACTGGCACCACTGGGAATGCACTCTAGTGAGTCCAGAGAGTGCACTGGCACCACTGGGGATGCAGTGCAGTGAGTCCAGAGAGTGCACTGGCACCACTGGTGATGCAGTGCAGTGAGTCCATAGAGTGCACAGGCACCAGTGGGGATCGCAGTATCACAGATTTCTAGGTTGGAAGAGACCTCAAGATCATCGAGTCCAACCTCCGACCTAACTCTAAGTACTCCACTAAACCATATCGCTAAGCTCTACATCTAAACGTCTTTTAAAGACCTCCAGGGATGGTGACTCCACCACCTCCCTGGGCAGCCCGTTCCAATGCTTAATAACCCTTTCGGTAAAGAAGTACTTCCTAACATCCAATATAAAACTCCCCTGTCGCAACTTTCGCCCATTCCCCCTCGTCCTGTCACCAGGCACGTAGGAGAACAGACCAACCCCCACCTCTTTACAGCCTCCTTTAAGGTAACTGTAGAGAGTGATAAGGTCGCCCCTGAGCCTCCTCTTCTCCAGGCTGAACAAGCCCAGCTCCCTCAGCCGCTCCTCGTAAGACTTGTTCTCCAGACCCCTCACCAGCTTGGTCGCCCTTCTCTGGACTCGCTCGAGCACGTCCATGTCCTTCCTGTAGCGAGGGGCCCAAAACTGAAGACAGTACTCGAGGTGCGGCCTCACCAGAGCCGAGTACAGGGGCACAATCACTTCCCTAGACCCGCTGGCCACACTGCTTCTTATGCAGGCCAGGATGCTGTTGGCCTTCTTGGCCACCTGGGCACACTGCTGGCTCATATTCAGCCGACTATCAACCAATACTCCCAGGTCCCTCTCGGCCAGGCAGCTTTGCAGCCACTCATCTCCCAGCCTGTAGCTCTGCTTGGGGTTGTTGCGCCCCAGGTGCAGGACCCGGCACTTGGCCGTGTTGAACTTCATACAGTTGACCTCAGCCCATCGCTCCAGCGTATCCAGATCCTCCTGCAGAGCCCTCCTGCCCTCGAGCAGATCGACACACGCACTTAGCTTGGTGTCATCTGCAAACTTACTGAGGGTGCACTGGACGCCCTCATCCAGATCATCGATAAAGATATTAAAGAGGACCGGCCTCAGTACCGAGCCCTGGGGGACACCACTAGTGACCGGCCTCCAACCAGATTTGACTCCATTCACCACAACTCTCTGGGCCCGGCTATCCAGCCAGTTTCTAACCCAGCGAAGCGTACGCCAGTCCAAGCCCCGAGCAGCCAGTTTCTTGAGGAGAATGTTGTGGGGAACTGTGTCAAAAGCCTTACTGAGGTCAAGGTAAACCACATCCACAGCCTTTCCCTCATCCGCCAAGCGCGTCACTTGGTCATAGAAGGAGATCAGGTTCGTTAAGCAGGACCTACCTTTCATAAACCCATGCTGACTGGGCCTGATCGCCTGCTTGCCCTGCAAGTGCCGCGTGTTGACCCTCAAGATAATCTGCTCCATGAGCTTTCCTGGCACTGAGGTCAAACTGACAGGCCTATAGTTCCCCGGGTCTGCCCTGCGGCCCTTCTTATAGATGGGCGTCACATTGGCAAGCCGCCAGTCAACTGGGACCTCCCCCGATAGCCAGGACTTCCGATAAATGATGGTAAGCGGCTCGGCTAGCTCCTCCGCCAGTTCTTTCAGTACCCTCGGTGCATCCCATCCGGCCTCATCGACTTGCGCACATCCAAGCTCGGTAGCAGGTCGCCAACCATTTCCTCATGGATAGCGAAGGCCACATCCTGCTCCCCATCCCCTTCCACCAGCTCAAGGCACTGGGTATCCAGAGAACAACCGGTACTGCCGCTAAAGACTGAGGCAAAGAAAGGGATGCACTGCAGTGACACCAGAGAGTGCACTGGCACCACAGGGGATCCAGTGCAGTGACTCCAGAGAGTGCACTGGCACCACTGGGGATGCACTGCAGTGAGTGCAGAGAGTGCACTGGCACCACTGGGGATGCACTGCAGTGAGTGCAGGGAGTGCACTGGCACCACTGGGGATGCACTGCAGTGACTCCAGAGAGTGCACTGGCACCACTGGGGATGCAGTGCAGTGAGTCCAGAGACTGCACTGGCACCACTGGAGTTGTACTGCAGTGAGTCCAGAGAGTGCACTGGCACCACAGTTGATGCAGTGCTGTGAGTCCAGAGAGTGCAGTGGCACCACTGGGGATGCACTTCAGTGAGTCCAGAGAGTGCACTGGCACCACTGGGGATGCAGTGCAGTGACTCCAGAGAGTGCACTGGCACCACTGGGGATGCAGTGCAGTGAGTCCAGAGAGTGCACTGGCACCACTGGGGATGCAGTGCAGTGAGTCCAGAGAGTGCCCTCGCACCACTGGGGATGCAGTGCAGTGAGTCCAGAGAGTGCACTGGCACCACTGGGGATGCAGTGCAGTACTCGAGAGAGTGCACTGGCACCACTGGGGATGCAGTGCAGTGAGTCCAGAGACTGCACTGGCACCACTGGGGATGCAGTGCAGTGACTCCAGAGACTGCACTGGCACCACTGGGAATGCAGTGCGGTGAGTCCAGAGAGTGCAGTGGCACCACTGGGGATGCAGTGCAGTGAGTGCAGAGAGTGCACTGGCACCACTGGGGATGCAGTGCAGTGACTCCAGAGACTGCACTGGCACCTTGGGGATGCACTGCAGTGAGTCCAGAGACTGAACTGGCACCACTGGGGATGCAGTGCAGTGAGTCCAGAGACTGCACTGGCACCACTGGGAATGCAGTGCGGTGAGTCCAGAGAGTGCAGTGGCACCACTGGGGATGCAGTGCAGTGAGTGCAGAGAGTGCACTGGCACAACTGGGGATGCAGTGCAGTGACTCCAGAGAGTGCACTGGCACCACTGGGGATGCAGTGCAGTGAGTCCAGAGAGTGCACTGTCAGCACTGGGGATGCACTGCAGTGAGTCCAGAGACTGCACTGGCACCACTGGGGATGCAGTGCAGTGAGTCTAGAGAGTGCACTGGCACCACTGCGGTTGCACTGCAGTGAGTCCAGAGAATGCACTGGAACTAATGGGGATGCAGTGCAGTGACTCGAAAAAGTGCACTGGCACCACTGCGGATGCAGTGCAGTGAGTCCGGAGAGTGCCCTGGCACCAATGGTGATGCAGTGCAGTGAGTCCAGAGACTGCACAGGTACCACTGGGGATGCAGTGCAGTGAGTCCAGAGAGTGCCCTGGCACCACTGGGGATGCAGTGCAGTGACTCTAGAGAGTGCACTGGCACCACTGGGGATGCAGTGTTGTGAGTCCAGAGAGTGCACTGGCACCACTGGGGATGCAGTGCAGTGAGTCCAGAGAGTGCACTGGCACCTCTGGGGATGCACTGCAGTGACCCCAGAGAGTGCACTGGCACCACTGGGGATGCAGTGCAGTGAGTCCAGAGAGTGCTCTGGCACCACTGGGGATGCACTGCAGTGACTCCAGAGAGTGCACTGGCACCACTGGGGATGCAGTGCAGTGAGTCCAGAGAGTGCTCTGGCACCACTGGGGATGCACTGCAGTGACTCCAGAGAGTGCACTGGCACCACTGGGGATGCAGTGCAGTGAGTCCAGAGAGTGCACTGGCACCACTGGGGATGCAATGCAGTGAGTCCAGAGAGTGCACTGGCACCACTGGCGATGCAGTGCTGTGAGTCCAGAGAGTGCACTGGCACCACTGGGGATACGGTTCAGTGAGTCCAGAGAGTGCACTGGCACCACAGGGCATGCACTGCAGTGAGTCCAGAGAGTGCACTGGCACCACTGGCGATGCAGTGCTGTGAGTCCAGAGAGTGCACTGGCACCACTGGGGATGCACTGCAGTGAGTCCAGAGAGTGCACTGGCACCACTGGGAATGCACTGCAGTGAGTCCAGAGAGTGCACTGGCACCACTGGGGATGCAGTGCTGTGAGTCCAGAGAGTGCACTTGCACCACTGGGGATGCACTGCAGTGAGTCCAGAGAGTGCACTGGAAACACTGGGGATACGGTTCAGTGAGTCCAGAGAGTGCACTGGCACCACTGGGGATGCAATGCAGTGAGTCCAGAGAGTGCACTGGCACCACTGGGGTTGCGGTTCAGTGAGTCCAGAGAGTTCACTGGCACCACTGGGGATGCAGTGCAGTGACTCCAGAGAGTGCACTGGCACCACTGGGGATGCACTGCAGTGAGTCCAGAGAGTGCACTGGCACCACGGGGGATGCACTGCAGTGACTCTAGAGAGTGCACTGGCACCACTGGGGATGCAGTGCAGTGAGTCCAGAGAGTGCACTGGCACCAATGGGGATGCAGTGCAGTGAGTCCAGAGTGCACTGGCACCACGGGGAATGCACTGCAGTGAGTCCAGAGAGTGCACTGGCACCACTGGGGATGCAGTGCAGTGAGTGCAGAGAGGGCACTGGCACCACTGGGGATGCACTGCAGTGAGTCCAGAGAGTGCACTGGCACCACTGGGGATGCAGTACAGTGAGTCCACAGATTGCACTGGCACCACTGGGGATGCACTGCAGTGAGTCCAGAGAGTGCACTGGCACCACTGGTAATGCAGTGCAGTGAGTCCAGAGAGTGCACTGGCACCACTGGGGATGCAGTAAAGTGAGTCCAGAGAGTGCACTGGCACCACTGGGGATGCACTGCAGTGAGTGCACAGAGTGCACTGGCACCACTGGGGATGCAGTGCAGTGAGTCCACAGAGTGCACTGGCACCACTGGAGATGCACTGCAGTGACTCCAGAGAGTGCACTGACACCACTGGTAATGCAGTGCAGTGAGTCCAGAGAGTGCACTGGCACCACTGGGGATGCACTGCAGTGACTCTAGAGAGTGCACTGGCACCACTGGGGATGCACTGCAGTGACTCCAGAGAGTGCACTGGCACCACTGGGGATGGAGTGCAGTGAGTCCAGAGAGTGCACAGGCACCACGGGGGATGCACTGCATTGACTCTAGAGAGTGCACTGGCACCACTGGGGATGCAGTGCAGTGAGTCCAGAGAGTGCACTGGCACCACTGGGGATGCAGTGCAGTGAGTCCAGAGAGTGCACTGGCACCACTGGGGATGCACTGCAGTGACTCCAGAGAGTGCACTGGCACCACTGGTAATGCAGTGCAGTGAGTCCAGAGAGTGCACTGGCACCACTGGGGATGCACTGCAGTGACTCTAGAGAGTGCACTGGCACCACTGGGGATGCACTGCAGTGACTCCAGAGAGTGCACTGGCACCACTGGGGATGCAGTGCAGTGAGTCCAGAGAGTGCACTGGCACGACGGGGGATGCACTGCAGTGACTCTAGAGAGTGCACTGGCACCACTGGGGATGCAGTGTTGTGAGTCCAGAGAGTGCACTGGCACCACTGGGGATGCACTGCAGTGAGTGCAGAGAGGGCACTGGCACCACTGGGGATGCAGTGCAGTGACTCTAGAGAGTGCACTGGCACCACTGGGGATGCAGTGCAGCGAGTCCAGAGAGTGCACTGGCACCACTGGGGATGTACCGCAGTGACTCCAGAGAGTGCACTGGCACCACTGGGGATACAGTTCAGTGTGTCCAGAGAGTGCACTGGCACAACAGGGGATGCACTGCAGTGACTCCAGAGAGTCCACTGGCACCACTGGGGATGCAGTGCAGTGAGTCCAGAGAGTGCACTGGCCACACTGGGGATGCACTGCATTGAGTTCAGAGAGTGCACTGGCACCACAGGGGATGCACTGCACTGAGTCCAGAGAGTGCACTGGCACCACTGGGGATGCAGTGCAGTGACTCCAGAGAGTGCACTGACACCACTGGGGAAGCAGTGCAGTGCCTCCAGAGATTGCACTGGCACCACTGGGGATGCAGTGCAGTGAGTCCAGAGACTGCACTGGCACCGCTGGGGATGCAGTGCAGTGAGTCCAGAGATTGCACTGGCACCACTGGGGATGCACTGCAGTGAGTCCAGAGACTGCACTGGCACCACTGGGGATGCAGTGCAGTGAGTCCAGAGACTGCACTGGCACCACTGGGGATGCAGTGCGGTGAGTCCAGAGAGTGCAGTGGCACCACTGGGGATGCACTGCAGTGAGTCCAGAGAGTGCACTGGCACAACTGGGGATGCAGTGGAGTGACTCCAGAGAGTGCACTGGCACCACTGGGGATGCAGTGTAGTGAGTCCAGAGATTGCACTGGCACAACTGGGGATGCAGTGCAGTGAGTCCAGAGAGTGCACTGGCACCACTGGGGATGCAGTGCAGTGAGTCCAGAGAGTGCACTGGCACCACTGGGGATGCAGTGCAGTGCCTCCAGAGAGTGCACTGTCACCACTGGGGATGCAGTGCAGTGAGTCCAGAGAGTGCACTGGCACCACTGGGGATGCACTGCAGTGAGTCCATGGAGTGCCCTGGCACCAATGGTGATGCAGTGCAGTGAGTCCAGAGAGTGCACTGGCACCTTGGGGGTGCAGTTCATTGAGACCAGAGAGTGCACTGGCACCGCTGGGGATGCAGTACAGTGAGTCCAGAGAGTGCACTGGCACCACTGGGGATGCACTGCAGTGACTCCAGAGAGTGCACTGGCACCACTGGGGATGCAGTGCAGTGAGTCCAGAGAGTGCACTGGCACCAGTGGGGATGCAGTGCAGTGAGTCCAGAGAGTGCCCTGGCACCACTGCGGATGCACTGCAGTGAGTCCAGAGAGTGCACTGGAACCACTGGGGATGCAGTGCAGTGAGTCCAGAGAGTGCACTGGCACCATGGGGTTTTAGTGCAGTGAGTCCAGAGAGTGCACTGGCACCACTGGGGATGCACCTCGGTGAGTCCAGAGAGTGCACTGGCACCACTGGGGATGCAGTGCAGTGAGTCCAGAGAGTGCACTGGCACCACTGGGGATGCAGTGCAGTGAGTCCAGAGAGTGCACTGGCACCGCTGGGGATGCAGTGCATTGACTCCAGAGAGTGCACTGGCACCGCTGGGGATGCACTGCAGTGTCTCCAGAGAGTGCACTGGCACCGCTGGAGATGCACTGCAGTGCCTCCAGAGAGTGCACTGGCACCACTGCCGATGCAGTGCAGTGAGTCCAGAGAGGGCACTGGCACCACTGGGGATGCAGTGCAGTGAGTCCAGAAAGTGCACTGGCACCTTGGGGATGCAGTGCAGTGAGTCCAGAGAGTGCACTGGCACCACTGGGGATGCACTGCAGTGACTCTAGAGAGTGCACTGGCACCGCTGGGGATGCACTGCAGTGAGTCCAGAGATTGCACTGGCACCACTGGGGATGCAGTGCAGTGAGTCCAGAGACTGCACTGGCACCACTGGGAATGCAGTGCGGTGAGTCCAGAGAGTGCACTGGCACCACTGGGGATGCAGTGCAGTGAGTGCAGAGAGTGCACTGGCGCAACTGGGGATGCAGTGCAGTGACTCCAGAGAGTGCTTTGGCACCACTGGGGATGCAGTGCAGTGAGTCCAGAGAGTGCACTGCCACTACAGGGGATGCACTGCAGTGAGTCCAGAGAATGCACTGGCACTAATGGGGATGCAGTGCAGTGACTCGAAAAAGTGCACTGGCACCACTGCGGATGCACTGCAGTGAGTCCGGAGAGTGCCCTGGCACCAATGGTGATGCAGTGCAGTGAGTCCAGAGACTGCACAGGCACCACTGGGGATGCAGTGCAGTGAGTCCAGAGAGTGCCCTGGCACCACTGGGGATGCAGTGCAGTGAGTCCAGAGAGTGCACTGGCACCACTGGGGATGCAGTGTTGTGAGTCCAGAGAGTGCACTGACACCACTGGGGATGCAGTACAGAGAGTCCAGAGAGTGCACTAGCACCACTGGGGATGCACTGCAGTGAGTCCAGAGAGTGCACTGACACCACTGGGGATGCAGTACAGAGAGTCCAGAGAGTGCACTAGCACCACTGGGGATGCACTGCAGTGAGTCCAGAGAGTGCACTGGAACCACTGGGGATGCACTGCAGTGAGTCCAGAGAGTGCACTGGCACCACTGGGGATGCAATGCAGTGAGTCCAGAGAGTGCACTGGCACCACTGGCGATGCAGTGCTGTGAGTCCAGAGAGTGCACTGGCACCACTGGGGATACGGTTCAGTGAGTCCAGAGAGTGCACTGGCACCACTGGGGATGCAATGCAGTGAGTCCAGAGAGTGCACTGGAACCACTGTGGATGCACTGCAGTGAGTCCAGAGAGTGCACTGGCACCACAGGGCATGCACTGCAGTGAGTCCAGAGAGTGCACTGGCACCACTGGCGATGCAGTGCTGTGAGTCCAGAGAGTGCACTGGCACCACTGGGGATGCACTGCAGTGAGTCCAGAGAGTGCACTGGCAACACTGGAGATACGGTTCAGTGAGTCCAGAGAGTGCACTGGCACCACTGGGAATGCACTGCAGTGAGTCCAGAGAGTGCACTGGCACCACTGGGGATGCAGTGCTGTGAGTCCAGAGAGTGCACTTGCACCACTGGGGATGCACTGCAGTGAGTCCAGAGAGTGCACTGGCAACACTGGGGATACGGTTCAGTGAGTCCAGAGAGTGCACTGGCACCACTGGGGATGCAATGCAGTGAGTCCAGAGAGTGCACTGGCACCACTGGGGTTGCGGTTCAGTGAGTCCAGAGAGTTCACTGGCACCACTGGGGATGCAGTGCAGTGACTCCAGAGAGTGCACTGGCACCACTGGGGATGCACTGCAGTGAGTCCAGAGAGTGCACTGGCACCACGGGGGATGCACTGCAGTGACTCTAGAGAGTGCACTGGCACCACTGGGGATGCAGTGCAGTGAGTCCAGAGAGTGCACTGGCACCACTGGGGATGCAGTGCAGTGAGTCCAGAGTGCACTGGCACCACGGGGAATGCACTGCAGTGAGTCCAGAGAGTGCACTGGCACCACTGGGGATGCAGTGCAGTGAGTGCAGAGAGGGCACTGGCACCACTGGGGATGCACTGCAGTGAGTCCAGAGAGTGCACTGGCACCTTGGGGATGCACTGCAGTGAGTCCAGACATTGCTCTGGCACCACTGGGGATGCAGTGCAGTGAGTCCAGAGACTGCACTGGCACCACTGGGAATGCAGTGCGGTGAGTCCAGAGAGTGCACTGGCACCACTGGGGATGCAGTGCAGTGAGTGCAGAGAGTGCACTGGCGCAACTGGGGATGCAGTGCAGTGACTCCAGAGAGTGCTTTGGCACCGCTGGGGATGCAGTGCAGTGAGTCCAGAGAGTGCACTGCCACTACAGGGGATGCACTGCAGTGAGTCCAGAGAATGCACTGGCACTAATGGGGATGCAGTGCAGTGACTCGAAAAAGTGCACTGGCACCACTGCGGATGCACTGCAGTGAGTCCGGAGAGTGCCCTGGCACCAATGGTGATGCAGTGCAGTGAGTCCAGAGACTGCACAGGCACCACTGGGGATGCAGTGCAGTGAGTCCAGAGAGTGCCCTGGCACCACTGGGGATGCAGTGCAGTGAGTCCAGAGAGTGCACTGGCACCACTGGGGATGCAGTGTTGTGAGTCCAGAGAGTGCACTGACACCACTGGGGATGCAGTACAGAGAGTCCAGAGAGTGCACTAGCACCACTGGGGATGCACTGCAGTGAGTCCAGAGAGTGCACTGACACCACTGGGGATGCAGTACAGAGAGTCCAGAGAGTGCACTAGCACCACTGGGGATGCACTGCAGTGAGTCCAGAGAGTGCACTGGCACCACTGGGGATGCAGTGCAGTGAGTCCAGAGAGTGCACTGGCACCACTGGGGATGCAGTGCAGTGAGTCCAGAGAGTGCACTGGCACCAGTGGGGATGCAGTGCAGTGAGTCCAGAGACTGCACTGGCACCACTGGGGATGCATTGCAGTGAGTCCAGAGAGTGCACTGGCACCACGGGGAATGCACTGCAGTGAGTCCAGAGAGTGCACTGGCACCACTGGGGATGCAGTGCAGTGAGTCCACAGAGTGCACTGGCACCACTGGAGATGCACTGCAGTGACTCCAGAGAGTGCACTGGCACCACTGGTAATGCAGTGCAGTGAGTCCAGAGAGTGCACTGGCACCACTGGGGATGCAGTGCAGTGACTCCAGAGAGTGCACTGGCACCACTGGGGATGCAGTGCAGTGAGTCCAGAGAGTGCACTGGCACCACGGGGAATGCACTGCAGTGAGTCCAGAGAGTGCACTGGCACCACTGTGGATGCAGTGCAGTGAGTGCAGAGAGGGCACTGGCACCACTGGGGATGCAGTGCAGTGACTCTAGAGAGTGCACTGGCACCACTGGGGATGCAGTACAGTGCGTCCACAGAGTGCACTGGCACCACTGGGGATGCACTGCAGTGAGTCCAGAGAGTGCAGTGGCACCATTGGGGATGCAGTGCTGTGAGTCCAGAGAGTGCACTGTCACCACTGGGGATGCACTGCATTGAGTCCAGAGAGTGCACTGGCACCAGTGGCGATGCACTGCAGTGAGTCCAGAGAGTGCACTGGCACCACGGGGGATGCACTGCAGTGACTCTAGAGAGTGCACTGGCACCACTGGGGATGCAGTGCAGTGAGTCCAGAGAGTGCACTGGCACCACTGGGGATGCAGTGCAGTGAGTCCAGAGTGCACTGGCACCACGGGGAATGCACTGCAGTGAGTCCAGAGAGTGCACTGGCACCACTGGGGATGCAGTGCAGTGAGTGCAGAGAGGGCACTGGCACCACTGGGGATGCACTGCAGTGAGTCCAGAGAGTGCACTGGCACCTTGGGGATGCACTGCAGTGAGTCCAGACATTGCTCTGGCACCACTGGGGATGCAGTGCAGTGAGTCCAGAGACTGCACTGGCACCACTGGGAATGCAGTGCGGTGAGTCCAGAGAGTGCACTGGCACCACTGGGGATGCAGTGCAGTGAGTGCAGAGAGTGCACTGGCGCAACTGGGGATGCAGTGCAGTGACTCCAGAGAGTGCTTTGGCACCGCTGGGGATGCAGTGCAGTGAGTCCAGAGAGTGCACTGCCACTACAGGGGATGCACTGCAGTGAGTCCAGAGAATGCACTGGCACTAATGGGGATGCAGTGCAGTGACTCGAAAAAGTGCACTGGCACCACTGCGGATGCACTGCAGTGAGTCCGGAGAGTGCCCTGGCACCAATGGTGATGCAGTGCAGTGAGTCCAGAGACTGCACAGGCACCACTGGGGATGCAGTGCAGTGAGTCCAGAGAGTGCCCTGGCACCACTGGGGATGCAGTGCAGTGAGTCCAGAGAGTGCACTGGCACCACTGGGGATGCAGTGTTGTGAGTCCAGAGAGTGCACTGACACCACTGGGGATGCAGTACAGAGAGTCCAGAGAGTGCACTAGCACCACTGGGGATGCACTGCAGTGAGTCCAGAGAGTGCACTGACACCACTGGGGATGCAGTACAGAGAGTCCAGAGAGTGCACTAGCACCACTGGGGATGCACTGCAGTGAGTCCAGAGAGTGCACTGGCACCACTGGGGATGCAGTGCAGTGAGTCCAGAGAGTGCACTGGCACCACTGGGGATGCAGTGCAGTGAGTCCAGAGAGTGCACTGGCACCAGTGGGGATGCAGTGCAGTGAGTCCAGAGACTGCACTGGCACCACTGGGGATGCATTGCAGTGAGTCCAGAGAGTGCACTGGCACCACGGGGAATGCACTGCAGTGAGTCCAGAGAGTGCACTGGCACCACTGGGGATGCAGTGCAGTGAGTCCACAGAGTGCACTGGCACCACTGGAGATGCACTGCAGTGACTCCAGAGAGTGCACTGGCACCACTGGTAATGCAGTGCAGTGAGTCCAGAGAGTGCACTGGCACCACTGGGGATGCAGTGCAGTGACTCCAGAGAGTGCACTGCCACCACTGGGGATGCAGTGCAGTGAGTCCAGAGAGTGCACTGGCACCACGGGGAATGCACTGCAGTGAGTCCAGAGAGTGCACTGGCACCACTGTGGATGCAGTGCAGTGAGTGCAGAGAGGGCACTGGCACCACTGGGGATGCAGTGCAGTGACTCTAGAGAGTGCACTGGCACCACTGGGGATGCAGTACAGTGCGTCCACAGAGTGCACTGGCACCACTGGGGATGCACTGCAGTGAGTCCAGAGAGTGCAGTGGCACCATTGGGGATGCAGTGCTGTGAGTCCAGAGAGTGCACTGTCACCACTGGGGATGCACTGCATTGAGTCCAGAGAGTGCACTGGCACCAGTGGCGATGCAGTGCAGTGAGTCCAGAGGGTGCACTGGCACCACTGGGGATGCAGTGCTGTGAGTCCAGAGAGTGCACTGGCACCACTGGGGATGCGGTTCAGTGAGTCCGGAGAGTGCCCTGGCACTAATGGGGATGCAGTGCAGTGAGTCCAGAGAGTGCACTGGCACCACGGGGAATGCACTGCAGTGAGTCCAGAGAGTGCACTGGCACCACTGGGCATGCACTGCAGTGAGTGCAGAGAGGGCACTGGCACCACTGGGGATGCACTGCAGTGACTCTAGAGAGTGCACTGGCACCACTGGTGATGCAGTACAGTGAGTCCACAGAGTGCACTGGAACCACTTGGTATGCAATGCAGTTAGTCCAGAAAGTGCACGGGCTCCACTGGGGATGCAGTGCAGTGACTCTAGAGAGTCCACTGGCTCCACTGGGGATGCAGTGCAGTGAGTCCAGAGAGTGCACTGGCACCACTGGGGGTGCACAGCAGTGAGTCCAGAGAGTGCACTGGCACCACTGGAGATGCAGTGCAGTGAGTCCAGAGAGTGCACTGGCACCACTGGGGTTTTAGAGCAGTGAGTCCAGAGAGTGCACTGGCACCACTGGGGATGCAGTGCAGTGAGTCCAGAGAGTGCATTGGCACGACTGGGGATGCACTGCAGTGAGTCCAGAGAGTGCACTGGCACCACTGGGGATGCACTGCAGTGAGTCCAGAGAGTGCACTGGCACCACTGGGGATGCAGTGCAGTGAGTCCAGAGAGTGCACTGGCAACACTGGGGATACACTGCAGTGACTCCAGAGAGTGCACTGGCACCACTGGGGATGCAGTGCAGTGAGTCCAGAGACTGCACTGGCACCACTGGGGATGCAGTGCAGTGACTCCAGAGAGTGCACTGGCACCTTGGGGATGCACTGCAGTGAGTCCAGAGATTGCACTGGCACCACTGGGGATGCACTGCAGTGAGTCCAGAGACTGCACTGGCACCACTGGGGATGCAGTGCAGTGAGTCCAGAGACTGCACTGGCACCACTGGGAATGCAGTGCGGTGAGTCCAGAGAGTGCACTGGCACCACTGGGGATGCAGTGCAGTGAGTGCAGAGAGTGCACTGGCGCAACTGGGGATGCAGTGCAGTGACTCCAGAGAGTGCTTTGGCACCACTGGGGATGCAGTGTAGTGAGTCCAGAGAGTGCACTGCCACTACAGGGGATGCACTGCAGTGAGTCCAGAGAATGCACTGGCACTAAAGGGGATGCAGTCCAGTGACTCGAAAAAGTGCACTGGCACCACTGCGGATGCACTGCAGTGAGTCCGGAGAGTGCCCTGGCACCAATGGTGATGCAGTGCAGTGAGTCCAGAGACTGCACAGGCACCACTGGGGATGCAGTGCAGTGAGTCCAGAGAGTGCCCTGGCACCACTGGGGATGCAGTGCAGTGAGTCCAGAGAGTGCACTGGCACCACTGGGGATGCAGTGTTGTGAGTCCAGAGAGTGCACTGGCACCACTGGGGATGGACTGCAGTGAGTCCAGAGAGTGCACTGGCACCTCTGGGGATGCACTGCAGTGACCCCAGAGAGTGCACTGGCACCACTGGGGATGCACTCCAGTGAGTCAAGAGAGTGCACAGGCACCCCTGGGGATGCAGTGCAGTGAGTCCAGAGAGTGCACTGGCACCACTGGGGATGCAGTGCAGTGAGTCCAGAGAGTGCACTGGCACCAGTGGGGATACAGTGCAGTGAGTCCAGAGAGTGCACTGGCAACACTGGGAATGCAGTACAGTGAGTCCACTGAGTGCACTGGCACCACTGGGGATGCAGTGCAGTGAGTCCAGAGGGTGCACTGGCACCAGTGGCGATGCAGTGCAGTGAGTCCAGAGGGTCCACTGGCACCACTGGGGATGCAGTGCAGTGACTCCGGAGAGTGCACTGGCACCAGTGGGAATGCAGTGCAGAGAGTCCAGAGAGTGCACTGGCACCAGTGAGGATGCAGTGCAGTGACTCCAGAGAGTGCACTGGCCCCACTGCGGATGCAGTGCAGTGAGTCCAGAGAGTGCACTGGCACCACTGGGGATGCAGTGCAGTGAGTCCAGAGAGTGCACTGGCACCACTGGGGATGCAGTGCAGTGAGTCCAGAGAGTGCACTGGCACCACTGGGAATGCACTCTAGTGAGTCCAGAGAGTGCACTGGCACCACTGGGGATGCAGTGCAGTGAGTCCAGAGAGTGCACTGGCACCACTGGTGATGCAGTGCAGTGAGTCCATAGAGTGCACAGGCACCAGTGGGGATCGCAGTATCACAGATTTCTAGGTTGGAAGAGACCTCAAGATCATCGAGTCCAACCTCCGACCTAACTCTAAGTACTCCACTAAACCATATCGCTAAGCTCTACATCTAAACGTCTTTTAAAGACCTCCAGGGATGGTGACTCCACCACCTCCCTGGGCAGCCCGTTCCAATGCTTAATAACCCTTTCGGTAAAGAAGTACTTCCTAACATCCAATATAAAACTCCCCTGTCGCAACTTTCGCCCATTCCCCCTCGTCCTGTCACCAGGCACGTAGGAGAACAGACCAACCCCCACCTCTTTACAGCCTCCTTTAAGGTAACTGTAGAGAGTGATAAGGTCGCCCCTGAGCCTCCTCTTCTCCAGGCTGAACAAGCCCAGCTCCCTCAGCCGCTCCTCGTAAGACTTGTTCTCCAGACCCCTCACCAGCTTGGTCGCCCTTCTCTGGACTCGCTCGAGCACGTCCATGTCCTTCCTGTAGCGAGGGGCCCAAAACTGAAGACAGTACTCGAGGTGCGGCCTCACCAGAGCCGAGTACAGGGGCACAATCACTTCCCTAGACCTGCTGGCCACACTGCTTCTTATGCAGGCCAGGATGCTGTTGGCCTTCTTGGCCACCTGGGCACACTGCTGGCTCATATTCAGCCGACTATCAACCAATACTCCCAGGTCCCTCTCGGCCAGGCAGCTTTGCAGCCACTCATCTCCCAGCCTGTAGCTCTGCTTGGGGTTGTTGCGCCCCAGGTGCAGGACCCGGCACTTGGCCGTGTTGAACTTCATACAGTTGACCTCAGCCCATCGCTCCAGCGTATCCAGATCCTCCTGCAGAGCCCTCCTGCCCTCGAGCAGATCGACACACGCACTTAGCTTGGTGTCATCTGCAAACTTACTGAGGGTGCACTGGACGCCCTCATCCAGATCATCGATAAAGATATTAAAGAGGACCGGCCCCAGTACCGAGCCCTGGGGGACACCACTAGTGACCGGCCTCCAACCAGATTTGACTCCATTCACCACAACTCTCTGGGCCCGGCTATCCAGCCAGTTTCTAACCCAGCGAAGCGTACGCCAGTCCAAGCCCCGAGCAGCCAGTTTCTTGAGGAGAATGTTGTGGGGAACTGTGTCAAAAGCCTTACTGAGGTCAAGGTAAACCACATCCACAGCCTTTCCCTCATCCGCCAAGCGCGTCACTTGGTCATAGAAGGAGATCAGGTTCGTTAAACAGGACCTACCTTTCATAAACCCATGCTGACTGGGCCTGATCGCCTGCTTGCCCTGCAAGTGCCGCGTGTTGACCCTCAAGATAATCTGCTCCATGAGCTTTCCTGGCACTGAGGTCAAACTGACAGGCCTATAGTTCCCCGGGTCTGCCCTGCGGCCCTTCTTATAGATGGGCGTCACATTGGCAAGCCGCCAGTCAACTGGGACCTCCCCCGATAGCCAGGACTTCCGATAAATGATGGTAAGCGGCTCGGCTAGCTCCTCCGCCAGTTCTTTCAGTACCCTCGGTGCATCCCATCCGGCCTCATCGACTTGCGCACATCCAAGCTCGGTAGCAGGTCGCCAACCATTTCCTCATGGATAGCGAAGGCCACATCCTGCTCCCCATCCCCTTCCACCAGCTCAAGGCACTGGGTATCCAGAGAACAACCGGTACTGCCGCTAAAGACTGAGGCAAAGAAAGGGATGCACTGCAGTGACACCAGAGAGTGCACTGGCACCACAGGGGATCCAGTGCAGTGACTCCAGAGAGTGCACTGGCACCACTGGGGATGCACTGCAGTGAGTGCAGAGAGTGCACTGGCACCACTGGGGATGCACTGCAGTGAGTGCAGGGAGTGCACTGGCACCACTGGGGATGCACTGCAGTGACTCCAGAGAGTGCACTGGCACCACTGGGGATGCAGTGCAGTGAGTCCAGAGACTGCACTGGCACCACTGGAGTTGTACTGCAGTGAGTCCAGAGAGTGCACTGGCACCACTGTTGATGCAGTGCTGTGAGTCCAGAGAGTGCAGTGGCACCACTGGGGATGCACTTCAGTGAGTCCAGAGAGTGCACTGGCACCACTGGGGATGCAGTGCAGTGACTCCAGAGAGTGCACTGGCACCACTGGGGATGCAGTGCAGTGAGTCCAGAGAGTGCACTGGCACCACTGGGGATGCAGTGCAGTGAGTCCAGAGAGTGCCCTCGCACCACTGGGGATGCAGTGCAGTGAGTCCAGAGAGTGCACTGGCACCACTGGGGATGCAGTGCAGTACTCGAGAGAGTGCACTGGCACCACTGGGGATGCAGTGCAGTGAGTCCAGAGACTGCACTGGCACCACTGGGGATGCAGTGCAGTGACTCCAGAGACTGCACTGGCACCACTGGGAATGCAGTGCGGTGAGTCCAGAGAGTGCAGTGGCACCACTGGGGATGCAGTGCAGTGAGTGCAGAGAGTGCACTGGCACCACTGGGGATGCAGTGCAGTGACTCCAGAGACTGCACTGGCACCTTGGGGATGCACTGCATTGAGTCCAGAGATTGCACTGGCACCACTGGGGATGCACTGCAGTGAGTCCAGAGACTGAACTGGCACCACTGGGGATGCAGTGCAGTGAGTCCAGAGACTGCACTGGCACCACTGGGAATGCAGTGCGGTGAGTCCAGAGAGTGCAGTGGCACCACTGGGGATGCAGTGCAGTGAGTGCAGAGAGTGCACTGGCACAACTGGGGATGCAGTGCAGTGACTCCAGAGAGTGCACTGGCACCACTGGGGATGCAGTGCAGTGAGTCCAGAGAGTGCACTGTCAGCACTGGGGATGCACTGCAGTGAGTCCAGAGACTGCACTGGCACCACTGGGGATGCAGTGCAGTGAGTCTAGAGAGTGCACTGGCACCACTGCGGTTGCACTGCAGTGAGTCCAGAGAATGCACTGGAACTAATGGGGATGCAGTGCAGTGACTCGAAAAAGTGCACTGGCACCACTGCGGATGCAGTGCAGTGAGTCCGGAGAGTGCCCTGGCACCAATGGTGATGCAGTGCAGTGAGTCCAGAGACTGCACAGGTACCACTGGGGATGCAGTGCAGTGAGTCCAGAGAGTGCCCTGGCACCACTGGGGATGCAGTGCAGTGACTCTAGAGAGTGCACTGGCACCACTGGGGATGCAGTGTTGTGAGTCCAGAGAGTGCACTGGCACCACTGGGGATGGACTGCAGTGAGTCCAGAGAGTGCACTGGCACCTCTGGGGATGCACTGCAGTGACCCCAGAGAGTGCACTGGCACCACTGGGGATGCAGTGCAGTGAGTCCAGAGAGTGCTCTGGCACCACTGGGGATGCACTGCAGTGACTCCAGAGAGTGCACTGGCACCACTGGGGATGCAGTGCAGTGAGTCCACAGAGTGCACTGGCACCAGTGGGGATACAGTGCAGTGAGTCCAGAGAGTGCACTGGCAACACTGGGAATGCAGTACAGTGAGTCCAGTGAGTGCACTGGCACCACTGGGGATGCACTGCAGTGAGTCCAGAGAGTGCACTGGCACCACTGGGGATGCAGTGCAGTGAGTCCAGAGAGTGCACTGGAACCACTGGGGATGCACTGCAGTGAGTCCAGAGAGTGCACTGGCACCACTGGGGATGCAATGCAGTGAGTCCAGAGAGTGCACTGGCACCACTGGCGATGCAGTGCTGTGAGTCCAGAGAGTGCACTGGCACCACTGGGGATACGGTTCAGTGAGTCCAGAGAGTGCACTGGCACCAGAGGGCATGCACTGCAGTGAGTCCAGAGAGTGCACTGGCACCACTGGCGATGCAGTGCTGTGAGTCCAGAGAGTGCACTGGCACCACTGGGTATGCACTGCAGTGAGTCCAGAGAGTGCACTGGCACCACTGGGAATGCACTGCAGTGAGTCCAGAGAGTGCACTGGCACCACTGGGGATGCAGTGCTGTGAGTCCAGAGAGTGCACTTGCACCACTGGGGATGCACTGCAGTGAGTCCAGAGAGTGCACTGGCAACACTGGGGATACGGTTCAGTGAGTCCAGAGAGTGCACTGGCACCACTGGGGATGCAATGCAGTGAGTCCAGAGAGTGCACTGGCACCACTGGGGTTGCGGTTCAGTGAGTCCAGAGAGTTCACTGGCACCACTGGGGATGCAGTGCAGTGACTCCAGAGAGTGCACTGGCACCACTGGGGATGCACTGCAGTGAGTCCAGAGAGTGCACTGGCACCACGGGGGATGCACTGCAGTGACTCTAGAGAGTGCACTGGCACCACTGGGGATGCAGTGCAGTGAGTCCACAGAGTGCACTGGCACCACTGGGGATGCAGTGCAGTGAGTCCAGAGTGCACTGGCACCACGGGGAATGCACTGCAGTGAGTCCAGAGAGTGCACTGGCACCACTGGGGATGCAGTGCAGTGAGTGCAGAGAGGGCACTGGCACCACTGGGGATGCACTGCAGTGAGTCCAGAGAGTGCACCGGCACCACTGGGGATGCAGTGCAGTGAGTCCAGAGAGTGCACTGGCACCACTGGGGATGCAGTAAAGTGAGTCCAGAGAGTGCACTGGCACCACTGGGGATGCACTGCAGTGAGTCCACAGAGTGCACTGGCACCACTGGGGATGCAGTGCAGTGAGTCCACAGAGTGCACTGGCACCACTGGAGATGCACTGCAGTGACTCCAGAGAGTGCACTGACACCACTGGTAATGCAGTGCAGTGAGTCCAGAGAGTGCACTGGCACCACTGGGGATGCACTGCAGTGACTCTAGAGAGTGCACTGGCACCACTGGGGATGCACTGCAGTGACTCCAGAGAGTGCACTGGCACCACTGGGGATGCAGTGCAGTGAGTCCAGAGAGTGCACAGGCACCACGGGGGATGCACTGCATTGACTCTAGAGAGTGCACTGGCACCACTGGGGATGCAGTGCAGTGAGTCCAGAGAGTGCACTGGCACCACTGGGGATGCACTGCAGTGACTCCAGAGAGTGCACTGGCACCACTGGTAATGCAGTGCAGTGAGTCCAGAGAGTGCACTGGCACCACTGGGGATGCACTGCAGTGACTCTAGAGAGTGCCCTGGCACCACTGGGGATGCACTGCAGTGACTCCAGAGAGTGCACTGGCACCACTGGTAATGCAGTGCAGTGAGTCCAGAGAGTGCACTGGCACGACGGGGGATGCACTGCAGTGACTCTAGAGAGTGCACTGGCACCACTGGGGATGCAGTGTTGTGAGTCCAGAGAGTGCACTGGCACCACTGGGGATGCACTGCAGTGAGTGCAGAGAGGGCACTGGCACCACTGGGGATGCAGTGCAGTGACTCTAGAGAGTGCACTGGCACCACTGGGGATGCAGTGCAGCGAGTCCAGAGAGTGCACTGGCACCACTGGGGATGTACCGCAGTGACTCCAGAGAGTGCACTGGCACCACTGGGGATACAGTTCAGTGTGTCCAGAGAGTGCACTGGCACAACAGGGGATGCACTGCAGTGACTCCAGAGAGTGCACTGGCACCACTGGGGATGCAGTGCAGTGAGTCCAGAGAGTGCACTGGCCACACTGGGGATGCACTGCATTGAGTTCAGAGAGTGCACTGGCACCACAGGGGATGCACTGCAGTGAATCCAGAGAATGCACTGGCACCACTGGGGATGCAGTGCAGTGACTCCAGAGAGTGCACTGACACCACTGGGGAAGCAGTGCAGTGCCTCCAGAGATTGCACTGGCACCACTGGGGATGCAGTGCAGTGAGTCCAGAGACTGCACTGGCACCGCTGGGGATGCAGTGCAGTGAGTCCAGAGATTGCACTGGCAACACTGCGGATGCACTGCAGTGAGTCCAGAGACTGCACTGGCACCACTGGGGATGCAGTGCAGTGAGTCCAGAGACTGCACTGGCACCACTGGGGATGCAGTGCGGTGAGTCCAGAGAGTGCAGTGGCACCACTGGGGATGCAGTGCAGTGAGTGCAGAGAGTGCACTGGCACAACTGGGGATGCAGTGGAGTGACTCCAGAGAGTGCACTGGCACCACTGGGGATGCAGTGTAGTGAGTCCAGAGAGTGCACTGGCACAACTGGGGATGCAGTGCAGTGAGTCCAGAGAGTGCACTGGCACCACTGGGGATGCAGTGCAGTGAGTCCAGAGAGTGCACTGGCACCACTGGGGATGCAGTGCAGTGCCTCCAGAGAGTGCACTGTCAGCACTGGGGATGCACTGCAGTGAGTCCAGATACTGCACTGGCACCACTGGGGATGCAGTGCAGTGAGTCTAGAGAGTGCACTGGCACCACTGCGGTTGCACTGCAGTGAGTCCAGAGAATGCACTGGAACTAATGGGGATGCAGTGCAGTGACTCGAAAAAGTGCACTGGCACCACTGCGGATGCAGTGCAGTGAGTCCGGAGAGTGCCCTGGCACCAATGGTGATGCAGTGCAGTGAGTCCAGAGACTGCACAGGTACCACTGGGGATGCAGTGCAGTGAGTCCAGAGAGTGCCCTGGCACCACTGGGGATGCAGTGCAGTGACTCTAGAGAGTGCACTGGCACCACTGGGGATGCAGTGTTGTGAGTCCAGAGAGTGCACTGGCACCACTGGGGATGGACTGCAGTGAGTCCAGAGAGTGTACTGGCACCTCTGTGGATGCACTGCAGTGACCCCAGAGAGTGCACTGGCACCACTGGGGATGCAGTGCAGTGAGTCCAGAGAGTGCTCTGGCACCACTGGGGATGCACTGCAGTGACTCCAGAGAGTGCACTGGCACCACTGGGGATGCAGTGCAGTGAGTCCACAGAGTGCACTGGCACCAGTGGGGATACAGTGCAGTGAGTCCAGAGAGTGCACTGGCAACACTGGGAATGCAGTACAGTGAGTCCAGTGAGTGCACTGGCACCACTGGGGATGCACTGCAGTGAGTCCAGAGAGTGCACTGGCACCACTGGGGATGCAGTGCAGTGAGTCCAGAGAGTGCACTGGAACCACTGGGGATGCACTGCAGTGAGTCCAGAGAGTGCACTGGCACCACTGGGGATGCAATGCAGTGAGTCCAGAGAGTGCACTGGCACCACTGGCGATGCAGTGCTGTGAGTCCAGAGAGTGCACTGGCACCACTGGGGATACGGTTCAGTGAGTCCAGAGAGTGCACTGGCACCACAGGGCATGCACTGCAGTGAGTCCAGAGAGTGCACTGGCACCACTGGCGATGCAGTGCTGTGAGTCCAGAGAGTGCACTGGCACCACTGGGGATGCACTGCAGTGAGTCCAGAGAGTGCACTGGCACCACTGGGAATGCACTGCAGTGAGTCCAGAGAGTGCACTGGCACCACTGGGGATGCAGTGCTGTGAGTCCAGAGAGTGCACTTGCACCACTGGGGATGCACTGCAGTGAGTCCAGAGAGTGCACTGGCAACACTGGGGATACGGTTCAGTGAGTCCAGAGAGTGCACTGGCACCACTGGGGATGCAATGCAGTGAGTCCAGAGAGTGCACTGGCACCACTGGGGTTGCGGTTCAGTGAGTCCAGAGAGTTCACTGGCACCACTGGGGATGCAGTGCAGTGACTCCAGAGAGTGCACTGGCACCACTGGGGATGCACTGCAGTGAGTCCAGAGAGTGCACTGGCACCACGGGGGATGCACTGCAGTGACTCTAGAGAGTGCACTGGCACCACTGGGGATGCAGTGCAGTGAGTCCAGAGAGTGCACTGGCACCACTGGGGATGCAGTGCAGTGAGTCCAGAGTGCACTGGCACCACGGGGAATGCACTGCAGTGAGTCCAGAGAGTGCACTGGCACCACTGGGGATGCAGTGCAGTGAGTGCAGAGAGGGCACTGGCACCACTGGGGATGCACTGCAGTGAGTCCAGAGAGTGCACTGGCACCACTGGGGATGCAGTACAGTGAGTCCACAGATTGCACTGGCACCACTGGGGATGCACTGCAGTGAGTCCAGAGAGTGCACTGGCACCACTGGTAATGCAGTGCAGTGAGTCCAGAGAGTGCACTGGCACCACTGGGGATGCAGTAAAGTGAGTCCAGAGAGTGCACTGGCACCACTGGGGATGCACTGCAGTGAGTCCACAGAGTGCACTGGCACCACTGGGGATGCAGTGCAGTGAGTCCACAGAGTGCACTGGCACCACTGGAGATGCACTGCAGTGACTCCAGAGAGTGCACTGACACCACTGGTAATGCAGTGCAGTGAGTCCAGAGAGTGCACTGGCACCACTGGGGATGCACTGCAGTGACTCTAGAGAGTGCACTGGCACCACTGGGGATGCACTGCAGTGACTCCAGAGAGTGCACTGGCACCACTGGGGATGCAGTGCAGTGAGTCCAGAGAGTGCACAGGCACCACGGGGGATGCACTGCATTGACTCTAGAGAGTGCACTGGCACCACTGGGGATGCAGTGCAGTGAGTCCAGAGAGTGCACTGGCACCACTGGGGATGCAGTGCAGTGAGTCCAGAGAGTGCACTGGCACCACTGGGGATGCACTGCAGTGACTCCAGAGAGTGCACTGGCACCACTGGTAATGCAGTGCAGTGAGTCCAGAGAGTGCACTGGCACCACTGGGGATGCACTGCAGTGACTCTAGAGAGTGCACTGGCACCACTGGGGATGCACTGCAGTGACTCCAGAGAGTGCACTGGCACCACTGGTAATGCAGTGCAGTGAGTCCAGAGAGTGCACTGGCACGACGGGGGATGCACTGCAGTGACTCTAGAGAGTGCACTGGCACCACTGGGGATGCAGTGTTGTGAGTCCAGAGAGTGCACTGGCACCACTGGGGATGCACTGCAGTGAGTGCAGAGAGGGCACTGGCACCACTGGGGATGCAGTGCAGTGACTCTAGAGAGTGCACTGGCACCACTGGGGATGCAGTGCAGCGAGTCCAGAGAGTGCACTGGCACCACTGGGGATGTACCGCAGTGACTCCAGAGAGTGCACTGGCACCACTGGGGATACAGTTCAGTGTGTCCAGAGAGTGCACTGGCACAACAGGGGATGCACTGCAGTGACTCCAGAGAGTGCACTGGCACCACTGGGGATGCAGTGCAGTGAGTCCAGAGAGTGCACTGGCCACACTGGGGATGCACTGCATTGAGTTCAGAGAGTGCACTGGCACCACAGGGGATGCACTGCAGTGAGTCCAGAGAATGCACTGGCACCACTGGGGATGTAGTGCAGTGACTCCAGAGAGTGCACTGACACCACTGGGGAAGCAGTGCAGTGCCTCCAGAGATTGCACTGGCACCACTGGGGATGCAGTGCAGTGAGTCCAGAGACTGCACTGGCACCGCTGGGGATGCAGTGCAGTGAGTCCAGAGATTGCACTGGCACCACTGGGGATGCACTGCAGTGAGTCCAGAGACTGCACTGGCACCACTGGGGATGCAGTGCAGTGAGTCCAGAGACTGCACTGGCACCACTGGGGATGCAGTGCGGTGAGTCCAGAGAGTGCAGTGGCACCACTGGGGATGCAGTGCAGTGAGTGCAGAGAGTGCACTGGCACAACTGGGGATGCAGTGGAGTGACTCCAGAGAGTGCACTGGCACCACTGGGGATGCAGTGTAGTGAGTCCAGAGAGTGCACTGGCACAACTGGGGATGCAGTGCAGTGAGTCCAGAGAGTGCACTGGCACCACTGGGGATGCAGTGCAGTGAGTCCAGAGAGTGCACTGGCACCACTGGGGATGCAGTGCAGTGCCTCCAGAGAGTGCACTGTCACCACTGGGGATGCAGTGCAGTGAGTCCAGAGAGTGCACTGGCACCACTGGGGATGCACTGCAGTGAGTCCATGGAGTGCCCTGGCACCAATGGTGATGCAGTGCAGTGAGTCCAGAGAGTGCACTGGCACCTTGGGGATGCAGTTCATTGAGACCAGAGAGTGCACTGGCACCGCTGGGGATGCAGTACAGTGAGTCCAGAGAGTGCACTGGCACCACTGGGGATGCACTGCAGTGACTCCAGAGAGTGCACTGGCACCACTGGGGATGCAGTGCAGTGAGTCCAGAGAGTGCACTGGCACCAGTGGGGATGCAGTGCTGTGAGTCCAGAGAGTGCCCTGGCACCACTGCGGATGCACTGCAGTGAGTCCAGAGAGTGCACTGGAACCACTGGGGATGCAGTGCAGTGAGTCCAGAGAGTGCACTGGCACCATGGGGTTTTAGTGCAGTGAGTCCAGAGAGTGCACTGGCACCACTGGGGATGCACCTCGGTGAGTCCAGAGAGTGCACTGGCACCACTGGGGATGCAGTGCAGTGAGTCCAGAGAGTGCACTGGCACCACTGGGGATGCAGTGCAGTGAGTCCAGAGAGTGCACTGGCACCGCTGGGGATGCAGTGCATTGACTCCAGAGAGTGCACTGGCACCGCTGGGGATGCACTGCAGTGTCTCCAGAGAGTGCACTGGCACCGCTGGAGATGCACTGCAGTGCCTCCAGAGAGTGCACTGGCACCACTGCCGATGCAGTGCAGTGAGTCCAGAGAGGGCACTGGCACCACTGGGGATGCAGTGCAGTGAGTCCAGAAAGTGCACTGGCACCTTGGGGATGCAGTGCAGTGAGTCCAGAGAGTGCACTGGCACCACTGGGGATGCACTGCAGTGACTCTAGAGAGTGCACTGGCACCGCTGGGGATGCACTGCAGTGAGTCCAGAGAGTGCACTGGCACCACTGGGGATGCAGTGCAGTGAGTCCAGAGAGTGCACAGTCAGCACTGGGGATGCAGTGCAGTGAGTCCAGAGAGTGCACTGGCACCGCTGGGCATGCACTGCAGTGAGTCCAGGGAGTGCACTGGAACCGCTGGGGATGCAGTGCAGTGAGTCCACAGAGTGCACTGGCACCACTGGGGATGCACTGCAGTGAGTCCAGAGAGTACAGTGGCACCACTGGGGATGCAGTGCAGTGCCTCCAGAGAGTGCACTGGCACTACTGGTTATGCAGTGCAGTGAGTCCAGAGAGTGCACTGGCACCACTGGGGATGCAGTGCAGTGAGTCCAGAGAGTGCACTGGCACCTTGGGGATGCACTGCAGTGAGTCCAGAGAGTGCACTGGCACCACTGGGGATGCACTGCAGTGACTCTAGAGAGTGCACTGGCACCGCTGGGGATGCACTGCAGTGAGTCCAGAGAGTGCACTGGCACCACTGGGGATGCAGTGCAGTGACTCCAGAGAGTGCACTGGCAACACTGGGGATGCAGTGTAGTGAGTCCAGAGAGTGCACTGGCACCGCTGGGCATGCAGTGCAGTGAGTCCACGGAGTGCACTGGAACCGCTGGGGATGCAGTGCAGTGAGTCCACAGAGTGCACTGGCACCACTGGGGATGCACTGCAGTGAGTCCAGAGAGTGCACTGGCACCACTGGGGATGCAGTGCAGTGCCTCCAGAGAGTGCACTGGCACCACTGGGGATGCAGTACAGTGCCTCCAGAGAGTGCACTGGCACCACTGGGGATTTAATGCAGTGACTCCAGAGAGTGGACTGGCACCACTGGGGATGCAGTGCAGTGCCTCCAGAGAGTGCACTGTCACCACTGGGGATGCAGTGCAGTGAGTCCAGAGAGTGCACTGGCAGCACTGGGGATGCAGTGCAGTGAGTCCAGAGAGTGCACTGGCACCACTGGGGATGCAGTGCAGTGACTCCAGAGAGTGCACTGGTACCACTGGGGATGCACTGCAGTGAGTCCAGAGAATGCACTGGCACCACTGGGGATGCACTGCAGTGACTCCAGAGAGTGCACTGGCACCACTGGTAATGCAGTGCAGTGAGTGCAGAGAGTGCACTGGCACCACTGGGGATGCAGTGCAGTGAGTCCAGAGTGTGCACTGGCACCACTGGGGATGCAGAGCAGTGAATACAGAGAGTGCACTGGCACCACTGGGGATGCAGTGCAGTGAGTCCAGAGATTTTACTGGCACCACTGGGGATGCAGTGCAGTGAGTCCAGAGAGGGCACTGGCACCACTGGGGATGCAGTGCAGTGAGTCCAGAGAGTGCACTGGCACCACTGGGGATGCACTGCAGTGAGTGCAGAGAGTGCACTGGCACCACTGGGGATGCACTGCAGTGAGTCCAGAGAGTGCCTGGCACCACTGGGGATGCAGTGCAGTGACTCCAGAGAGTGCACTGGCACCACTGGGGATGTACTGCACTGAGTCCAGAGAGTGCACTGGCACCACTGGGGATGCAGTGCAGTGACTCCAGAGAGTGCACTGGCACCACTGGGGATGCACTGCAGTGAGTCCAGAGAATGCACTGGCACCACTGGGGATGCAGTGCATTGAGTCCAGAGAGTGCACTGGCACCACTGGTAATGCAGTGCAGTGAGTCCAGAGCGTGCACCGGCACCACTGCGGATGCAGTGCCGTGAGTCCAGAGAGTGCACCGGCACCACTGGGGATGCAGTACAGTGAGTCCAGAGAGTGCACTGACACCACTGGGGATGCAGTGCAGTGACTCCAGAGAGTGCACTGGCACCACTGGGGATGCAGTTCAGTGAGTCCAGAGAGTGCACTGGCACCGCAGGGGATGCAGTACAGTGAGTCCAGAGAGTGCACTGGCACCACTGGGGATGCAGTGCAGTGACTCCATAGAGTGCACTGGCACCGCTGGGGATGCAGTGCAGTGAGTCCAGAGAGTGCACTGTAACCACTGCGGATGCAGTGCAGTGAGTCCAGAGAGTGCACTGGCACCACTGGGATGCAGTGCAGTGAGTCCAGAGAGTGCACTGGCACCACTGGGGATGCACTGCAGTGAGTCCAGAGAGTGCACTGGCACCATGGGGTTTTAGTGCAGTGAGTCCAGAGAGTGCACTGGCACCACTGGGGATGCAGTGCATTGAGTCCAGAGAGTGCACTGGCACCGCTGGGGATGCAGTGCAGTGAGTCCAGAGAGTGCACTGGCTCCACTGGGGATGCAGTGCAGTGAGTCCAGAGAGTGCAGTGGCACCAGTAGGGATGCAGTGCAGTGAATCCAGGGAGTGCACTGGCACCACTGGGGATGCAGTGCAGTGAGTCCAGAGAGTGCACTGGCACCACTGGGGATGCAGTGCAGTGAGTCCAGAGCGTGCACCGGCACCACTGGGGATGCAGTGCAGTGAGTCCAGAGAGTGCACTGGCACCACTGGGGATGCAGTGCAGTGAGTCCAGAGAGTGCACTGGCACCACTGGGGATGCAGTGCAGTGAGTCCAGAGAGTGGACTGGCACCACTGGGCATGCACTGCAGTGACTCCAGAGAGTGCACTGGCACCACTGGGGATGCAGTGAAGTGAGTCCAGAGAGTGCACTGGCACTACAGGGTATGCACTGCAGTGAGTCCAGAGAGTGCACTGGCACCACCGGGGATGCACTGCAGTGAGTCCAGAGAGTGCACTGGCACCACTGGGGATGCACTGCAGTGAGTCCAGAGAGTGCACTGGCACCACTGGGGATGCAGTGCAGTGCCTCCAGAGAGTGCACTGGCACCACTGGGGATGCAGTGCAGTGAGTCCAGAGAGTGCACTGGCACCACTGGGGATGCAGTGCAGTGAGTCCAGAGAGTGGACTGGCACCACTGGGCATGCACTGCAGTGACTCCAGAGAGTGCACTGGCACCACTGGGGATGCAGTGCAGTGAGTCCAGAGAGTGCACTGGCACTACAGGGTATGCACTGCAGTGAGTCCAGAGAGTGCACTGGCACCACTGGGGATGCACTGCAGTGAGTCCATGGAGTGCCCTGGCACCAATGGTGATGCAGTGCAGTGAGTCCAGAGAGTGCACTGGCACCTTGGGGATGCAGTGCAGTGAGTCCACAGAGTGCACTGGCACCACTGGGGATGCAGTGCAGTGAATCCAGAGAGTGGACTGGCACCACTGGGGTACAGTTCAGTGAGTCCAGAGAGTGCACTGGCACCGCTGGGGATGCAGTACAGTGAGTCCAGAGAGTGCACTGGCACCACTGGGGATGCAGTGCAGTGACTCCAGAGAGTGCACTGGCACCGCTGGGGATGCAGTGCAGTGAGTCCAGAGAGTGCACTGGCACCACTGGGGATGCACTGCAGTGAGTCCATAGAGTGCACTGGCACCACTGGGGATGCAGTGCTGTGAGTCCAGAGAGTGCACTGGCACCACTGCGGATGCACTGCAGTGAGTCCAGAGAGTGCACTGGCACCACTGGGGATGCAGTGCAGTGAGTCCAGAGAGTGCACTGGCACCTTGGGGATGCAGTGCAGTGAGTCCAGAGAGTGCACTGGCACCGCTGGGGATGCAGTGCATTGACTCCAGAGAGTGCACTGGCACCGCTGGTGATGCACTGCAGTGTCTCCAGAGAGTGCACTGGCACCGCTGGGGATGCACTGCAGTGCCTCCAGAGAGTGCACTGGCACCACTGGGGATGCAGTGCAGTGAGTCCAGAGAGTGCACTGGCACCACTGGGGATGCACTGCAGTGACTCTAGAGAGTGCACTGGCACCGCTGGGGATGCACTGCAGTGAGTCCAGAGAGTGCACTGGCACCACTGGGGATGCAGTGCAGTGAGTGCAGAGAGTGCACAGTCAGCACTGGGGATGCAGTGCAGTGAGTCCAGAGAGTGCACTGGCACCACTGGGGATGCAGTGCAGTGAGTCCAGAGAGTGCACTGGCACCACTGGGGATGCAGTGCAGTGAGTCCAGAGAGTGCACTGGCACCACTGGGGATGCACTGCAGTGAGTCCAGAGAGTGCACTGGCACCACTGGGGATGCAGTGCAGTGACTCCAGAGAGTGTACTGGCAACACTGGGGATGCAGTGTAGTGAGTCCAGAGAGTGCACTGGCACCGCTGGGCATGCACTGCAGTAAGTCCAGGGAGTGCACTGGAACCGCTGGGGATGCAGTGCAGTGAGTCCACAGAGTGCACTGGCACCACTGGGGATGCACTGCAGTGAGTCCAGAGAGTGCACTGGCACCACTGGGGATGCAGTGCAGTGCCTCCAGAGAGTGCACTGGCACCACTGGGGATGCAGTACAGTGCCTCCAGAGAGTGCACTGGCACCACTGGGGATTTAATGCAGTGACTCCAGAGAGTGGACTGGCACCACTGGGGATGCAGTGCAGTGCCTCCAGAGAGTGCACTGGCACAACTGGGGATGCAGTGCAGTGAGTCCAGAGAGTGCACTGGCACCACTGGGGATGCAGTGCAGTGACTCTAGAGAGTGCACTGGCACCACTGGGGATGCAGTGCAGTGAGTCCAGAGAGTGCACTGGCACCACTGGGGATGCAGTGCAGTGAGTCCAGAGAGTGCACTGGCAGCACTGGGGATGCAGTGCAGTGAGTCCAGAGAGTGCACTGGCACCACGGGGGATGCACTGCAGTGACTCCAGAGAGTGCACTGGCACCACTGGGTATGCACTGCAGTGAGTCCAGAGAGTGCACTGGCACCACTGGTGATGCAGTGCAGTGACTCCAGAGAGTGCACTGGCACCACTGGGGATGCACTGCAGTGAGTCCAGAGAATGCACTGGCACCACTGGGGATGCACTGCAGTGACTCCAGAGAGTGCACTGGCACCACTGGTAATGCAGTGCAGTGAGTCCGGAGAGTGCACTGGCACCACTGGGGATGCAGTGCAGTGAGTCCGGAGAGTGCACTGGCACCACTGGGGATGCACAGCAGTGAATACAGAGAGTGCACTGGCACCACTGGGGATGCAGTGCAGTGACTCCAGAGAGTGCACTGGCAACACTGGGGATGCAGTGCAGTGAGTCCAGAGAGGGCACTGGAACCACTGAGGATGCAGTGCAGTGAGTCCAGAGAGTGCACTGGCACCACTGGGGATGCACTGCAGTGAGTGCAGAGAGTGCACTGGCACCACTGGGGATGCACTGCAGTGAGTCCAGAGAGTGCCTGGCACCACTGGGGATGCAGTGCAGTGAGTCCAGAGAGTGCACTGGCACGACGGGGGATGCACTGCAGTGACTCTAGAGAGTGCACTGGCACCACTGGGGATGCAGTGTTGTGAGTCCAGAGAGTGCACTGGCACCACTGGGGATGCACTGCAGTGAGTCCAGAGAGTGCACTGACAACACTGGGGATGCAGTGCAGTGAGTCCAGAGAGTGCACTGGCACTACTGGGGATGCAGTGCAGTGAGTGCAGAGAGGGCACTGGCACCACTGGGGATGCAGTGCAGTGACTCTAGAGAGTGCACTGGCACCACTGGGGATGCAGTACAGTGAGTCCAGAGAGTGCACTGGCACCACTGGGGATGTACTGCAGTGACTCCAGAGAGTGCACTGGCACCACTGGGGATACAGTTCAGTGTGTCCAGAGAGTGCACTGGCACAACAGGGGATGCAGTGCAGTGACTCCAGAGAGTCCACTGGCACCACTGGGGATGCAGTGCAGTGAGTCCAGAGAGTGCACTGGCACGACGGGGGATGCACTGCAGTGACTCTAGAGAGTGCACTGGCACCAGTGGGGATGCAGTGTTGTGAGTCCAGAGAGTGCACTGGCACCACTGGGGATGCACTGCAGTGAGTCCAGAGAGTGCACTGACAACACTGGGGATGCAGTGCAGTGAGTCCAGAGAGTGCACTGGCACTACTGGGGATGCAGTGCAGTGAGTGCAGAGAGGGCACTGGCACCACTGGGGATGCAGTGCAGTGACTCTAGAGAGTGCACTGGCACCACTGGGGATGCAGTACAGTGAGTCCAGAGAGTGCACTGGCACCACTGGGGATGTACTGCAGTGACTCCAGAGAGTGCACTGGCACCACTGGGGATACAGTTCAGTGTGTCCAGAGAGTGCACTGGCACAACAGGGGATGCACTGCAGTGAGTCCAGAGAGTGCACTGGCACCACTGGGGATGCAGTGCAGTGAGTCCAGAGAGTGCACTGGCTACACTGGGGATGCACTGCCGTGAGTCCAGAGAGTGCACTGGCACCACTGGGGATGCAGAGCAGTGAGTCCAGAGAGTGCACAGGCACCACTGGGGATGCAGTGCAGTTGAGTCCAGAGAGTGCACTGGCAACACTGGGGATGCAGTGCAGTGAGTGCAGAGAGTGCACTGGCACCACTGGGGATGCAGTGCAGTGAGTGCAGAGAGTGCACTGGCACCACTGAGGATGCAGTGCAGTGAGTCCAGAGACTGCACAGGCACCACTGGGGATGCAGTGCAGTGAGTCCAGAGAGTGCACTGTCACCACTGGGGATGCAGTGTTGTGAGTCCAGAGAGTGCACTGGCACCACTGGGGATGCAGTGCAGTGAGTCCAGAGAGTGCACTGGCACCACTGGGGATGCAGTGCAGTGAGTCCAGAGAGTGCACCGGCACCACTGGGGATGCAGTGCAGTGACTCCAGTGAGTGCACTGGCACCACTGCGGATGCAGTGCCGTGAGTCCAGAGAGTGCACCGGCACCACTGGTAATGCAGTGCAGTGAGTCCAGAGAGTGCACTGGCACCACTGGGGATGCAGTGCAGTGAGACCAGATAGTGGACTGGCACCACTGGGCATGCACTGCAGTGACTGCAGAGAGTGCACTGGCACCACTGGGGATGCAGTGCAGTGAGTCCAGAGAGTGCACTGGCACTACAGGGGATGCACTGCAGTGAGTCCAGAGAGTGCACTGGCACCACCGGGGATGCACTGCAGTGAGTCCAGAGAGTGCACTGGCACCATGGGGTTTTAGTGCAGTGAGTCCAGAGAGTGCACTGGCACCACTGGGGATGCAGTGTAATGAGTCCAGAGAGTGCACTGGCACCACTGCGGATGCACTGCAGTGAGTCCAGAGAGTGCACTGGCACCACTGGGGATGCAGTGCATTGAGTCCAGAGAGTGCACTGGCACCGCTGGGGATGCAGTGCAGTGAGTCCAGAGAGTGCACTGGCTCCACTGGGGATGCAGTGCAGTGAGTCCAGAGAGTGCAGTGGCACCAGTAGGGATGAAGTGCAGTGAATCCAGGGAGTGCACTGGCACCAAAGGGGATTCAGTGCAGTGAGTCCAGAGGGTGCACTGGCACAACTGGGGATGCACTGCAGTGAGTCCAGAGAGTGCACTGGCACCACTGGGGATGCACTGCAGTGAGTGCAGAGAGTGCACTGGCACCACTGGGGATGCAGTGCAGTGAGTGCAGAGAGTGCACTGGCACCACTGGGGATGCAGTGCAGTGAGTCCAGAGACTGCACAGGCACCACTGGGGATGCAGTGCATTGAGTCCAGAGAGTGCACTGGCACCACTGGGCATGCAGTGCAGTGAGTCCAGAGAGTGCACTGGAACCACTGGGGATGCAGTGCAGTGAGTCCAGAGAGTGCACTGGCACCATGGGGTTTTAGTGCAGTGAGTCCAGAGAGTGCACTGGCACCACTGCGGATGCAGTGTAGTGAGTCCAGAGAGTGCACTGGCACCACTGGGGATGCAGTGCAGTGAGTCCAGAGAGTGCACTGGCACCTTGGGGATGCAGTGCAGTGAGTCCAGAGAGTGCACTGGCACCGCTGGGGATGCAGTGCATTGACTCCAGAGAGTGCACTGGCACCGCTGGGGATGCACTGCAGTGTCTCCAGAGAGTGCACTGGCACCGCTGGGGATGCACTGCAGTGCCTCCAGAGAGTGCACTGGCACCACTGGGGATGCAGTGCAGTGAGTGCAGAGAGTGCACTGGCACCACTGGGGATGCAGTGCAGTGAGTCCAGAGAGTGCACTGGCACCTTGGGGATGCAGTGCAGTGAGTCCAGAGAGTGCACTGGCACCACTGGGGATGCACTGCAGTGACTCTAGAGAGTGCACTGGCACCGCTGGGGATGCACTGCAGTGAGTCCAGAGAGTGCACTGGCACCACTGGGGATGCAGTGCAGTGAGTGCAGAGAGTGCACAGTCAGCACTGGGGATGCAGTGCAGTGAGTCCAGAGAGTGCACTGGCACCGCTGGGCATGCACTGCAGTGAGTCCAGGGAGTGCACTGGCACCGCTGGGGATGCAGTGCAGTGAGTCCAGAGAGTGCACTGGCACCACTGGGGATGCACTGCAGTGAGTCCAGAGAGTGCAGTGGCACCACTGGGGATGCAGTGCAGTGAGTCCAGAGAGTGCACTGGCACTACTGGTTATGCAGTGCAGTGAGTCCAGAGAGTGCACTGTCAGCACTGGGGATGCAGTGCAGTGAGTCCAGAGAGTGCACTGGCACCTTGGGGATGCACTGCAGTGAGTCCAGAGAGTGCACTGGCACCACTGGGGATGCACTGCATTGACTCTAGAGAGTGCACTGGCACCGCTGGGGATGCACTGCAGTGAGTCCAGAGAGTGCACTGGCACCACTGGGGATGCAGTGCAGTGACTCCAGAGAGTGCACTGGCAACACTGGGGATGCACTGCAGTGAGTCCAGAGAGTGCCCTGGCACTACTGGGGATGCAGTGCAGTGACTCTAGAGAGTGCACTGGCACCACTGGGAATGCAGTGTTGTGAGTCCAGAGAGTGCACTGGCACCACTGGGGATGGACTGCAGTGAGTCCAGAGAGTGCACTGGCACCTCTGGGGATGCACTGCAGTGACCCCAGAGAGTGCACTGGCACCACTGGGGATGCAGTGCAGTGAGTCCAGAGAGTGCTCTGGCACCACTGGGGATGCACTGCAGTGACTCCAGAGAGTGCACTGGCACCACTGGGGATGCAGTGCAGTGAGTCCACAGAGTGCACTGGCACCAGTGGGGATACAGTGCAGTGAGTCCAGAGAGTGCACTGGCAACACTGGGAATGCAGTACAGTGAGTCCAGTGAGTGCACTGGCACCACTGGGGATGCACTGCAGTGAGTGCAGAGAGTGCACTGGCACCACTGGTGATGCAGTGCAGTGAGTCCAGAGAGTGCACTGGAACCACTGGGGATGCACTGCAGTGAGTCCAGAGAGTGCACTGGCACCACTGGGGATGCAATGCAGTGAGTCCAGAGAGTGCACTGGCACCACTGGCGATGCAGTGCTGTGAGTCCAGAGAGTGCACTGGCACCACTGGGGATACGGTTCAGTGAGTCCAGAGAGTGCACTGGCACCACAGGGCATGCACTGCAGTGAGTCCAGAGAGTGCACTGGCACCACTGGCGATGCAGTGCTGTGAGTCCAGAGAGTGCACTGGCACCACTGGGGATGCACTGCAGTGAGTCCAGAGAGTGCACTGGCACCACTGGGAATGCACTGCAGTGAGTCCAGAGAGTGCACTGGCACCACTGGGGATGCAGTGCTGTGAGTCCAGAGAGTGCACTTGCACCACTGGGGATGCACTGCAGTGAGTCCAGAGAGTGCACTGGCAACACTGGGGATACGGTTCAGTGAGTCCAGAGAGTGCACTGGCACCACTGGGGATGCAATGCAGTGAGTCCAGAGAGTGCACTGGCACCACTGGGGTTGCGGTTCAGTGAGTCCAGAGAGTTCACTGGCACCACTGGGGATGCAGTGCAGTGACTCCAGAGAGTGCACTGGCACCACTGGGGATGCACTGCAGTGAGTCCAGAGAGTGCACTGGCACCACGGGGGATGCACTGCAGTGACTCTAGAGAGTGCACTGGCACCACTGGGGATGCAGTGCAGTGAGTCCAGAGAGTGCACTGGCACCACTGGGGATGCAGTGCAGTGAGTCCAGAGTGCACTGGCACCACGGGGAATGCACTGCAGTGAGTCCAGAGAGTGCACTGGCACCACTGGGGATGCACTGCAGTGAGTCCAGAGAGTGCACTGGAACCACTGGGGATGCAGTGCAGTGAGTCCAGAGAGTGCACTGGCACCATGGGGTTTTAGTGCAGTGAGTCCAGAGAGTGCACTGGCACCACTGCGGATGCAGTGTAGTGAGTCCAGAGAGTGCACTGGCACCACTGGGGATGCAGTGCAGTGAGTCCAGAGAGTGCACTGGCACCTTGGGGATGCAGTGCAGTGAGTCCAGAGAGTGCACTGGCACCGCTGGGGATGCAGTGCATTGACTCCAGAGAGTGCACTGGCACCGCTGGGGATGCACTGCAGTGTCTCCAGAGAGTGCACTGGCACCGCTGGGGATGCACTGCAGTGCCTCCAGAGAGTGCAGTGGCACCACTGGGGATGCACTGCAGTGAGTCCAGAGAGTGCACTGGCACCACTGGGGATGCAGTGCAGTGAGTCCAGAGAGTGCACTGGCACCTTGGGGATGCAGTGCAGTGAGTCCAGAGAGTGCACTGGCACCACTGGGGATGCACTGCAGTGACTCTAGAGAGTGCACTGGCACCGCTGGGGATGCACTGCAGTGAGTCCAGAGAGTGCACTGGCACCACTGGGGATGCAGTGCAGTGAGTGCAGAGAGTGCACAGTCAGCACTGGGGATGCAGTGCAGTGAGTCCAGAGAGTGCACTGGCACCGCTGGGCATGCACTGCAGTGAGTCCAGGGAGTGCACTGGAACCGCTGGGGATGCAGTGCAGTGAGTCCAGAGAGTGCACTGGCACCACTGGGGATGCACTGCAGTGAGTCCAGAGAGTGCAGTGGCACCACTGGGGATGCAGTGCAGTGCCTCCAGAGAGTGCACTGGCACTACTGGTTATGCAGTGCAGTGAGTCCAGAGAGTGCACTGTCAGCACTGGGGATGCAGTGCAGTGAGTCCAGAGAGTGCACTGGCACCTTGGGGATGCACTGCAGTGAGTCCAGAGAGTGCACTGGCACCACTGGGGATGCACTGCATTGACTCTAGAGAGTGCACTGGCACCGCTGGGGATGCACTGCAGTGAGTCCAGAGAGTGCACTGGCACCACTGGGGATGCAGTGCAGTGACTCCAGAGAGTGCACTGGCAACACTGGGGATGCAGTGCAGTGAGTCCAGAGAGTGCCCTGGCACCACTGGGGATGCAGTGCAGTGACTCTAGAGAGTGCACTGGCACCACTGGGGATGCAGTGTTGTGAGTCCAGAGAGTGCACTGGCACCACTGGGGATGGACTGCAGTGAGTCCAGAGAGTGCACTGGCACCTCTGGGGATGCACTGCAGTGACCCCAGAGAGTGCACTGGCACCACTGGGGATGCAGTGCAGTGAGTCCAGAGAGTGCTCTGGCACCACTGGGGATGCACTGCAGTGACTCCAGAGAGTGCACTGGCACCACTGGGGATGCAGTGCAGTGAGTCCACAGAGTGCACTGGCACCAGTGGGGATACAGTGCAGTGAGTCCAGAGAGTGCACTGGCAACACTGGGAATGCAGTACAGTGAGTCCAGTGAGTGCACTGGCACCACTGGGGATGCACTGCAGTGAGTCCAGAGAGTGCACTGGCACCACTGGGGATGCAGTGCAGTGAGTCCAGAGAGTGCACTGGAACCACTGGGGATGCACTGCAGTGAGTCCAGAGAGTGCACTGGCACCACTGGGGATGCAATGCAGTGAGTCCAGAGAGTGCACTGGCACCACTGGCGATGCAGTGCTGTGAGTCCAGAGAGTGCACTGGCACCACTGGGGATACGGTTCAGTGAGTCCAGAGAGTGCACTGGCACCACAGGGCATGCACTGCAGTGAGTCCAGAGAGTGCACTGGCACCACTGGCGATGCAGTGCTGTGAGTCCAGAGAGTGCACTGGCACCACTGGGGATGCACTGCAGTGAGTCCAGAGAGTGCACTGGCACCACTGGGAATGCACTGCAGTGAGTCCAGAGAGTGCACTGGCACCACTGGGGATGCAGTGCTGTGAGTCCAGAGAGTGCACTTGCACCACTGGGGATGCACTGCAGTGAGTCCAGAGAGTGCACTGGCAACACTGGGGATACGGTTCAGTGAGTCCAGAGAGTGCACTGGCACCACTGGGGATGCAATGCAGTGAGTCCAGAGAGTGCACTGGCACCACTGGGGTTGCGGTTCAGTGAGTCCAGAGAGTTCACTGGCACCACTGGGGATGCAGTGCAGTGACTCCAGAGAGTGCACTGGCACCACTGGGGATGCACTGCAGTGAGTCCAGAGAGTGCACTGGCACCACGGGGGATGCACTGCAGTGACTCTAGAGAGTGCACTGGCACCACTGGGGATGCAGTGCAGTGAGTCCAGAGAGTGCACTGGCACCACTGGGGATGCAGTGCAGTGAGTCCAGAGTGCACTGGCACCACGGGGAATGCACTGCAGTGAGTCCAGAGAGTGCACTGGCACCACTGGGGATGCAGTGCAGTGAGTGCAGAGAGGGCACTGGCACCACTGGGGATGCACTGCAGTGAGTCCAGAGAGTGCACTGGCACCACTGGGGATGCAGTACAGTGAGTCCACAGATTGCACTAGCACCACTGGGGATGCACTGCAGTGAGTCCAGAGAGTGCACTGGCACCACTGGTAATGCAGTGCAGTGAGTCCAGAGTGTGCACTGGCACCACTGGGGATGCAGTAAAGTGAGTCCAGAGAGTGCACTGGCACCACTGGGGATGCACTGCAGTGAGTCCACAGAGTGCACTGGCACCACTGGGGATGCAGTGCAGTGAGTCCACAGAGTGCACTGGCACCACTGGAGATGCACTGCAGTGACTCCAGAGAGTGCACTGACACCACTGGTAATGCAGTGCAGTGAGTCCAGAGAGTGCACTGGCACCACTGGGGATGCACTGCAGTGACTCTAGAGAGTGCACTGGCACCACTGGGGATGCACTGCAGTGACTCCAGAGAGTGCACTGGCACCACTGGGGATGCAGTGCAGTGAGTCCAGAGAGTGCACTGGCACCACGGGGGATGCACTGCATTGACTCTAGAGAGTGCACTGGCACCACTGGGGATGCAGTGCAGTGAGTCCAGAGAGTGCACTGGCACCACTGGGGATGCAGTGCAGTGAGTCCAGAGAGTGCACTGGCACCTTGGGTAATGCACTGCAGTGAGTCCAGAGAGTGCACTGGCACCACTGGGGATGCACTGCAGTGACTCCAGAGAGTGCACTGGCACCACTGGTAATGCAGTGCAGTGAGTCCAGAGAGTGCACTGGCACCACTGGGGATGCACTGCAGTGACTCCAGAGAGTGCACTGCCACCACTGGTAATGCAGTGCAGTGAGTCCAGAGAGTGCACTGGCACGACGGGGGATGCACTGCAGTGACTCTAGAGAGTGCACTGGCACCACTGGGGATGCAGTGTTGTGAGTCCAGAGAGTGCACTGGCACCACTGGGGATGCACTGCAGTGAGTGCAGAGAGGGCACTGGCACCACTGGGGATGCAGTGCAGTGACTCTAGAGAGTGCACTGGCACCACTGGGGATGCAGTGCAGCGAGTCCAGAGAGTGAACTGGCACCACTGGGGATGTACCGCAGTGACTCCAGAGAGTGCACTGGCACCACTGGGGATACAGTTCAGTGTGTCCAGAGAGTGCACTGGCACAACAGGGGATGCACTGCAGTGACTCCAGAGAGTCCACTGGCACCACTGGGGATGCAGTGCAGTGAGTCCAGAGACTGCACTGGCACCACTGGTAATGCAGTGCGGTGAGTCCAGAGAGTGCAGTGGCACCACTGGGGATGCAGTGCAGTGAGTCCAGAGAGTGCACTGGCACAACTGGGGATGCAGTGGAGTGACTCCAGAGAGTGCACTGGCACCACTGGGGATGCAGTGTAGTGAGTCCAGAGAGTGCACTGGCACAACTGGGGATGCAGTGCAGTGAGTCCAGAGAGTGCACTGGCACCACTGGGGATGCAGTGCAGTGAGTCCAGAGAGTGCACTGGCACCACTGGGGATGCAGTGCAGTGCCTCCAGAGAGTGCACTGTCACCACTGGGGATGCAGTGCAGTGAGTCCAGAGAGTGCACTGGCACCACTGGGGATGCACTGCAGTGAGTCCATGGAGTGCCCTGGCACCAATGGTGATGCAGTGCAGTGAGTCCAGAGAGTGCACTGGCACCTTGGGGATGCAGTTCATTGAGACCAGAGAGTGCACTGGCACCGCTGGGGATGCAGTACAGTCAGTCCAGAGAGTGCACTGGCACCACTGGGGATGCACTGCAGTGACTCCAGAGAGTGCACTGGCACCACTGGGGATGCAGTGCAGTGAGTCCAGAGAGTGCACTGGCACCAGTGGGGATGCAGTGCTGTGAGTCCAGAGAGTGCCCTGGCACCACTGCGGATGCACTGCAGTGAGTCCAGAGAGTGCACTGGAACCACTGGGGATGCAGTGCAGTGAGTCCAGAGAGTGCACTGGCACCATGGGGTTTTAGTGCAGTGAGTCCAGAGAGTGCACTGGCACCACTGGGGATGCACCTCGGTGAGTCCAGAGAGTGCACTGGCACCACTGGGGATGCAGTGCAGTGAGTCCAGAGAGTGCACTGGCACCACTGGGGATGCAGTGCAGTGAGTCCAGAGAGTGCACTGGCACCGCTGGGGATGCAGTGCATTGACTCCAGAGAGTGCACTGGCACCGCTGGGGATGCACTGCAGTGTCTCCAGAGAGTGCACTGGCACCGCTGGAGATGCACTGCAGTGCCTCCAGAGAGTGCACTGGCACCACTGCCGATGCAGTGCAGTGAGTCCAGAGAGGGCACTGGCACCACTGGGGATGCAGTGCAGTGAGTCCAGAAAGTGCACTGGCACCTTGGGGATGCAGTGCAGTGAGTCCAGAGAGTGCACTGGCACCACTGGGGATGCACTGCAGTGACTCTAGAGAGTGCACTGGCACCGCTGGGGATGCACTGCAGTGAGTCCAGAGAGTGCACTGGCACCACTGGGGATGCAGTGCAGTGAGTCCAGAGAGTGCACAGTCAGCACTGGGGATGCAGTGCAGTGAGTCCAGAGAGTGCACTGGCACCGCTGGGCATGCACTGCAGTGAGTCCAGGGAGTGCACTGGAACCGCTGGGGATGCAGTGCAGTGAGTCCACAGAGTGCACTGGCACCACTGGGGATGCACTGCAGTGAGTCCAGAGAGTACAGTGGCACCACTGGGGATGCAGTGCAGTGCCTCCAGAGAGTGCACTGGCACTACTGGTTATGCAGTGCAGTGAGTCCAGAGAGTGCACTGGCACCACTGGGGATGCAGTGCAGTGAGTCCAGAGAGTGCACTGGCACCTTGGGGATGCACTGCAGTGAGTCCAGAGAGTGCACTGGCACCACTGGGGATGCACTGCAGTGACTCTAGAGAGTGCACTGGCACCGCTGGGGATGCACTGCAGTGAGTCCAGAGAGTGCACTGGCACCACTGGGGATGCAGTGCAGTGACTCCAGAGAGTGCACTGGCAACACTGGGGATGCAGTGTAGTGAGTCCAGAGAGTGCACTGGCACCGCTGGGCATGCAGTGCAGTGAGTCCACGGAGTGCACTGGAACCGCTGGGGATGCAGTGCAGTGAGTCCACAGAGTGCACTGGCACCACTGGGGATGCACTGCAGTGAGTCCAGAGAGTGCACTGGCACCACTGGGGATGCAGTGCAGTGCCTCCAGAGAGTGCACTGGCACCACTGGGGATGCAGTACAGTGCCTCCAGAGAGTGCACTGGCACCACTGGGGATTTAATGCATTGACTCCAGAGAGTGGACTGGCACCACTGGGGATGCAGTGCAGTGCCTCCAGAGAGTGCACTGTCACCACTGGGGATGCAGTGCAGTGAGTCCAGAGAGTGCACTGGCAGCACTGGGGATGCAGTGCAGTGAGTCCAGAGAGTGCACTGGCACCACTGGGGATGCAGTGCAGTGACTCCAGAGAGTGCACTGGTACCACTGGGGATGCACTGCAGTGAGTCCAGAGAATGCACTGGCACCACTGGGGATGCACTGCAGTGACTCCAGAGAGTGCACTGGCACCACTGGTAATGCAGTGCAGTGAGTGCAGAGAGTGCACTGGCACCACTGGGGATGCAGTGCAGTGAGTCCAGAGAGTGCACTGGCACCACTGGGGATGCAGAGCAGTGAATACAGAGAGTGCACTGGCACCACTGGGGATGCAGTGCAGTGAGTCCAGAGATTTTACTGGCACCACTGGGGATGCAGTGCAGTGAGTCCAGAGAGGGCACTGGCACCACTGGGGATGCAGTGCAGTGAGTCCAGAGAGTGCACTGGCACCACTGGGGATGCACTGCAGTGAGTGCAGAGAGTGCACTGGCACCACTGGGGATGCACTGCAGTGAGTCCAGAGAGTGCCTGGCACCACTGGGGATGCAGTGCAGTGAGTCCAGAGAGTGCACTGGCACCACTGGGTATGCAGCGCAGTGAGTCCAGAGAGTGCACTGGCACCACTGGGGATTCAGTGCAGTGAGTCCAGAGAGTGCACTGGCACCACTGGGGATGCAGTGCAGTGAGTCCAGACAGTGCACTGGCACCAGTGGGGATGCAGTGCAGTGAGTCCAGAGAGTGCAGTGGCACCACTGGGGATGCAGTGCAGAGAGTCCAGAGAATGCACTGGCACCTTGGGGATGCAGTGCAGTGAGTCCAGAGAGTGCACTGGCACGACTGGTAATGCAGTGCAGTGAGTCCAGAGAGTGCACTGGCACCACTGGGCATGCAGTGCAGTGACTCCAGAGAGTGCACTGGCACCACTGGGGATGCAGTGCAGTGAGTCCAGAGAGTGCACTGGCACTACAGGGTATGCACTGCAGTGAGTCCAGAGAGTGCACTGGCACCACTGGGGATGCACTGCAGTGAGTCCATGGAGTGCCCTGGCACCAATGGTGATGCAGTGCAGTGAGTCCAGAGAGTGCACTGGCACCTTGGGGATGCAGTGCAGTGAGTCCACAGAGTGCACTGGCACCACTGGGGATGCAGTGCAGTGAATCCAGAGAGTGGACTGGCACCACTGGGGATACAGTTCAGTGAGTCCAGAGAGTGCACTGGCACCGCTGGGGATGCAGTACAGTGAGTCCAGAGAGTGCACTGGCACCACTGGGGATGCACTGCAGTGACTCCAGAGAGTGCACTGGCACCGCTGGGGATGCAGTGCAGTGAGTCCAGAGAGTGCACTGGCACCAGTGGGGATGCACTGCAGTGAGTCCATAGAGTGCACTGGCACCACTGGGGATGCAGTGCAATGAGTCCAGAGAGTGCACTGGCACCACTGCGGATGCACTGCAGTGAGTCCAGAGAGTGCACTGGCACCACTGGGGATGCAGTGCAGTGAGTCCAGAGAGTGCACTGGCACCATGGGGTTTTAGTGCAGTGAGTCCAGAGAGTGTACTGGCACCACTGGGGATGCAGTGCAGTGAGTCCAGAGAGTGCACTGGCACCACTGGGGATGCAGTGCAGTGAGTCCAGAGACTGCACTGGCACCTTGGGGATGCAGTGCAGTGAGTCCAGAGAGTGCACTGGCACCGCTGGGGATGCAGTGCATTGACTCCAGAGAGTGCACTGGCACCGCTGGTGATGCACTGCAGTGTCTCCAGAGAGTGCACTGGCACCGCTGGGGATGCACTGCAGTGCCTCCAGAGAGTGCACTGGCACCACTGGGGATGCAGTGCAGTGAGTCCAGAGAGTGCACTGGCACCACTGGGGATGCACTGCAGTGACTCTAGAGAGTGCACTGGCACCGCTGGGGATGCACTGCAGTGAGTCCAGAGAGTGCACTGGCACCACTGGGGATGCAGTGCAGTGAGTGCAGAGAGTGCACTGGCACCACTGGGGATGCAGTGCAGTGAGTCCAGAGAGTGCACTGGCACCACTGGGGATGCAGTGCAGTGAGTCCAGAGAGTGCACTGGCACCACTGGGGATGCACTGCAGTGAGTCCAGAGAGTGCACTGGCACCACTGGGGATGCAGTGCAGTGACTCCAGAGAGTGTACTGGCAACACTGGGGATGCAGTGTAGTGAGTCCAGAGAGTGGACTGGCACCACTGGGGATGCAGTGCAGTGCCTCCAGGGAGTGCACTGGAACCGCTGGGGATGCAGTGCAGTGAGTCCACAGAGTGCACTGGCACCACTGGGGATGCACTGCAGTGAGTCCAGAGAGTGCACTGGCACCATTGGGGATGCAGTGCAGTGCCTCCAGAGAGTGCACTGGCACCACTGGGGATGCAGTGCAGTGAGTCCAGAGAGTGCACTGGCAGCACTGGGGATGCAGTGCAGTGAGTCCAGAGAGTGCACTGGCACCACGGGGGATGCACTGCAGTGACTCCAGAGAGTGCACTGGCACCACTGGGTATGCACTGCAGTGAGTCCAGAGAGTGCACTGGCACCACTGGGTATGCACTGCAGTGAGTCCAGAGAGTGCACTGGCACCACTGGTGATGCAGTGCAGTGACTCCAGAGAGTGCACTGGCACCACTGGGGATGCACTGCAGTGAGTCCAGAGAATGCACTGGCACCACTGGGGATGCACTGCAGTGACTCCAGAGAGTGCACTGGCACCGCTGGTAATGCAGTGCAGTGAGTCCGGAGAGTGCACTGGCACCACTGGGGATGCAGTGCAGTGAGTCCAGAGAGTGCACTGGCACCACTGGGGATGCACAGCAGTGAATACAGAGAGTGCACTGGCACCACTGGGGATGCAGTGCAGTGACTCCAGAGAGTGCACTGGCAACACTGGGGATGCAGTGCAGTGAGTCCAGAGAGGGCACTGGAACCACTGAGGATGCAGTGCAGTGAGTCCAGAGAGTGCACTGGCACCACTGGGGATGCACTGCAGTGAGTCCAGAGAGTGCCTGGCACCACTGGGGATGCAGTGCAGTGAGTCCAGAGAGTGCACTGGCACAACGGGGGATGCACTGCAGTGACTCTAGAGAGTGCACTGGCACCACTGGGGATGCAGTGTTGTGAGTCCAGAGAGTGCACTGGCACCACTGGGGATGCACTGCAGTGAGTCCAGAGAGTGCACTGACAACACTGGGGATGCAGTGCAGTGAGTCCAGAGAGTGCACTGGCACTACTGGGGATGCAGTGCAGTGAGTGCAGAGAGGGCACTGGCACCACTGGGGATGCAGTGCAGTGACTCTAGAGAGTGCACTGGCACCACTGGGGATGCAGTACAGTGAGTCCAGAGAGTGCACTGGCACCACTGGGGATGTACTGCAGTGACTCCAGAGAGTGCACTGGCACCACTGGGGATACAGTTCAGTGTGTCCAGAGAGTGCACTGGCACAACAGGGGATGCAGTGCAGTGACTCCAGAGAGTCCACTGGCACCACTGGGGATGCAGTGCAGTGAGTACAGAGAGTGCACTGGCACGACGGGGGATGCACTGCAGTGACTCTAGAGAGTGCACTGGCACCAGTGGGGATGCAGTGTTGTGAGTCCAGAGAGTGCACTGGCACCACTGGGGATGCACTGCAGTGAGTCCAGAGAGTGCACTGACAACACTGGGGATGCAGTGCTATGAGTCCAGATAGTGCACTGGCACTACTGGGGATGCAGTGCAGTGAGTGCAGAGAGGGCACTGGCACCACTGGGGATGCAGTGCAGTGACTCTAGAGAGTGCACTGGCACCACTGGGGATGCAGTACAGTGAGTCCAGAGAGTGCACTGGCACCACTGGGGATGTACTGCAGTGACTCCAGAGAGTGCACTGGCACCACTGGGGATACAGTTCAGTGTGTCCAGAGACTGCACTGGCACAACAGGGGATGCACTGCAGTGAGTCCAGAGAGTGCACTGGCACCACTGGGGATGCACTGCCGTGAGTCCAGAGAGTGCACTGGCACCACTGGGGATGCAGAGCAGTGAGTCCAGAGAGTGCACAGGCACCACTGGGGATGCAGTGCAGTTGAGTCCAGAGAGTGCACTGGCAACACTGGGGATGCAGTGCAGTGAGTGCAGAGAGTGCACTGGCACCACTGGGGATGCAGTGCAGTGAGTGCAGAGAGTGCACTGGCACCACTGAGGATGCAGTGCAGTGAGTCCAGAGACTGCACAGGCACCACTGGGGATGCAGTGCAGTGAGTCCAGAGAGTGCACTGTCACCACTGGGGATGCAGTGCAGTGAGTCCAGAGAGTGCACTGGCACCACTGGGGATGCAGTGCAGTGAGTCCAGAGAGTGCACTGGCACCACTGGGGATGCAGTGCAGTGAGTCCAGAGAGTGCACCGGCACCACTGGGGATGCAGTGCAGTGAGTCCAGTGAGTGCACCGGCACCACTGCGGATGCAGTGCCGTGAGTCCAGAGAGTGCACCGGCACCACTGGTAATGCAGTGCAGTGAGTCCAGAGAGTGCACTGGCACCACTGGGGATGCAGTGCAGTGAGACCAGATAGTGGACTGGCACCACTGGGCATGCACTGCAGTGACTGCAGAGAGTGCACTGGCACCACTGGGGATGCAGTGCAGTGAGTCCAGAGAGTGCACTGGCACTACAGGGGATGCACTGCAGTGAGTCCAGAGAGTGCACTGGCACCACCGGGGATGCACTGCAGTGAGTCCAGAGATTGCACTGGCACCACTGGGGATGCAGTGCAGTGAGTCCAGAGAGTGCACTGGCACCACTGGGGATGCAGAGCAGTGAATACAGAGAGTGCACTGGCACCACTGGGGATGCAGTGCAGTGAGTCCAGAGATTTTACTGGCACCACTGGGGATGCAGTGCAGTGAGTCCAGAGAGGGCACTGGCACCACTGGGGATGCATTGCAGTGAGTCCAGAGAGTGCACTGGCACCACTGGGGATGCACTGCAGTGAGTGCAGAGAGTGCACTGGCACCACTGGGGATGCACTGCAGTGAGTCCAGAGAGTGCACTGGCACCACTGGGGATGCACTGCAGTGAGTGCAGAGAGTGCACTGGCACCACTGCGGATGCATTGCAGTGAGTCCAGAGAGTGCACTGGCACCACTGGGGATGCACTGCAGTGAGTGCAGAGAGTGCACTGGCACCACTGGGGATGCACTGCAGTGAGTCCAGAGAGTGCACTGGCACCACTGGGGATGCACTGCAGTGAGTCCAGAGAGTGCACTGGCACCACTGGGGATGCATTGCAGTGAGTCCAGAGAGTGCACTGGCACCACTGGGGATGCACTGCAGTGAGTGCAGAGAGTGCACTGGCACCACTGCGGATGCACTGCAGTGAGTCCATGGAGTGCCCTGGCACCTATGGTGATGCATTGCAGTGAGTCCAGAGAGTGCACTGGCACCACTGGGGATGCAGTGCAGTGAGTCCAGAGAGTGCACTGGCACCACTGGGGATGCAGTGCAGTGAGTCCACAGAGTGCACTGGCACCACTGGGGATGCAGTGCAGTGAATCCAGAGAGTGCACTGGCACCACTGGGAATGCAGTTCAGTGAGTGCAGAGAGTGCACTGGCACCACTGGGGATGCAGTGCAGTGCCTCCAGAGAGTGCACTGGCACCACTGGGGATGCAGTGCAGTGAGTCCAGAGAGTGCACTGGCACCACTGCGGATGCACTGCAGTGAGTCCATGGAGTGCCCTGGCACCTATGGTGATGCATTGCAGTGAGTCCAGAGAGTGCACTGGCACCACTGGTGATGCAGTGCAGTGAGTCCAGAGAGTGCACTGGCACCACTGGGGATGCAGTGCAGTGAGTCCACAGAGTGCACTGGCACCACTGGGGATGCAGTGCAGTGAATCCAGAGAGTGCACTGGCACCACTGGGAATGCAGTTCAGTGAGTGCAGAGAGTGCACTGGCAGCACTGGGGATGCAGTACAGTGAGTCCAGAGAGTGCACTGGCACCACTGGGGATGCAGTGCAGTGACTCCAGAGAGTGCACTGGCACCGCTGGGGATGCAGTGCAGTGAGTCCAGAGAGTGCACTGTCACCACTGGGGATGCAGTGCAGTGAGTGCAGAGAGTGCACTGGCACCACTGGGATGCAGTGCAGTGAGTCCAGAGAGTGCACTGGCACCACTGCGGATGCACTGCAGTGAGTCCAGAGAGTGCACTGGCACCACTGGGGATGCACTGCAGTGAGTCCAGAGAGTGCACTGGCACCATGGGGTTTTAGTGCAGTGAGTCCAGAGAGTGCACTGGCACCACTGGGGATGCAGTGTAATGAGTCCAGAGAGTGCACTGGCACCACTGGGGATGCACTGCAGTGACTCCAGGGAGTGCACTGGCACCACTGGGGATGCAGTGCATTGAGTCCAGAGAGTGCACTGGCACCGCTGGGGATGCAGTGCAGTGAGTCCAGAGAGTGCACTGGCACCACTGGGGATGCAGTGCAGTGAGTCCACAGAGTGCACTGGCACCACTGGGGATGCAGTGCAGTGAATCCAGAGAGTGCACTGGCACCACTGGGAATGCAGTTCAGTGAGTGCAGAGAGTGCACTGGCACCACTGGGGATGCAGTGCAGTGCCTCCAGAGAGTGCACTGGCACCACTGGGGATGCAGTGCAGTGAGTCCAGAGAGTGCACTGGCACCACTGCGGATGCACTGCAGTGAGTCCATGGAGTGCCCTGGCACCTATGGTGATGCATTGCAGTGAGTCCAGAGAGTGCACTGGCACCACTGGTGATGCAGTGCAGTGAGTCCAGAGAGTGCACTGGCACCACTGGGGATGCAGTGCAGTGAGTCCACAGAGTGCACTGGCACCACTGGGGATGCAGTGCAGTGAATCCAGAGAGTGCACTGGCACCACTGGGAATGCAGTTCAGTGAGTGCAGAGAGTGCACTGGCACCACTGGGGATGCAGTACAGTGAGTCCAGAGAGTGCACTGGCACCACTGGGGATGCAGTGCAGTGACTCCAGAGAGTGCACTGGCACCGCTGGGGATGCAGTGCAGTGAGTGCAGAGAGTGCACTGGCACCACTGGGATGCAGTGCAGTGAGTCCAGAGAGTGCACTGGCACCACTGCGGATGCACTGCAGTGAGTCCAGAGAGTGCACTGGCACCACTGGGGATGCACTGCAGTGAGTCCAGAGAGTGCACTGGCACCATGGGGTTTTAGTGCAGTGAGTCCAGAGAGTGCACTGGCACCACTGGGGATGCAGTGCAGTGAGTCCAGAGAGTGCACTGGCACGACGGGGGATGCACTGCAGTGACTCTAGAGAGTGCACTGGCACCAGTGGGGATGCAGTGTTGTGAGTCCAGAGAGTGCACTGGCACCACTGGGGATGCACTGCAGTGAGTCCAGAGAGTGCACTGACAACACTGGGGATGCAGTGCAGTGAGTCCAGAGAGTGCACTGGCACTACTGGGGATGCAGTGCAGTGAGTGCAGAGAGGGCACTGGCACCACTGGGGATGCAGTGCAGTGACTCTAGAGAGTGCACTGGCACCACTGGGGATGCAGTACAGTGAGTCCAGAGAGTGCACTGGCACCACTGGGGATGTACTGCAGTGACTCCAGAGAGTGCACTGGCACCACTGGGGATACAGTTCAGTGTGTCCAGAGACTGCAGTGGCACAACAGGGGATGCACTGCAGTGAGTCCAGAGAGTGCACTGGCACCACTGGGGATGCAGTGCAGTGAGTCCAGAGAGCGCACTGGCAACACTGGGGATGCACTGCCGTGAGTCCAGAGAGTGCACTGGCACCACTGGGGATGCAGAGCAGTGAGTCCAGAGAGTGCACAGGCACCACTGGGGATGCAGTGCAGTTGAGTCCAGAGAGTGCACTGGCAACACTGGGGATGCAGTGCAGTGAGTGCAGAGAGTGCACTGGCACCACTGGGGATGCAGTGCAGTGAGTGCAGAGAGTGCACTGGCACCACTGAGGATGCAGTGCAGTGAGTCCAGAGACTGCACAGGCACCACTGGGGATGCAGTGCAGTGAGTCCAGAGAGTGCACTGTCACCACTGGGGATGCAGTGCAGTGAGTCCAGAGAGTGCACTGGCACCACTGGGGATGCAGTGCAGTGAGTCCAGAGAGTGCACTGGCACCACTGGGGATGCAGTGCAGTGAGTCCAGAGAGTGCACCGGCACCACTGGGGATGCAGTGCAGTGAGTCCAGTGAGTGCACCGGCACCACTGCGGATGCAGTGCCGTGAGTCCAGAGAGTGCACCGGCACCACTGGTAATGCAGTGCAGTGAGTCCAGAGAGTGCACTGGCACCACTGGGGATGCAGTGCAGTGAGACCAGATAGTGGACTGGCACCACTGGGCATGCACTGCAGTGACTGCAGAGAGTGCACTGGCACCACTGGGGATGCAGTGCAGTGAGTCCAGAGAGTGCACTGGCACTACAGGGGATGCACTGCAGTGAGTCCAGAGAGTGCACTGGCACCACCGGGGATGCACTGCAGTGAGTCCAGAGATTGCACTGGCACCACTGGGGATGCAGTGCAGTGAGTCCAGAGAGTGCACTGGCACCACTGGGGATGCAGAGCAGTGAATACAGAGAGTGCACTGGCACCACTGGGGATGCAGTGCAGTGAGTCCAGAGATTTTACTGGCACCACTGGGGATGCAGTGCAGTGAGTCCAGAGAGGGCACTGGCACCACTGGGGATGCATTGCAGTGAGTCCAGAGAGTGCACTGGCACCACTGGGGATGCACTGCAGTGAGTGCAGAGAGTGCACTGGCACCACTGGGGATGCACTGCAGTGAGTCCAGAGAGTGCACTGGCACCACTGGGGATGCACTGCAGTGAGTGCAGAGAGTGCACTGGCACCACTGCGGATGCATTGCAGTGAGTCCAGAGAGTGCACTGGCACCACTGGGGATGCACTGCAGTGAGTGCAGAGAGTGCACTGGCACCACTGGGGATGCACTGCAGTGAGTCCAGAGAGTGCACTGGCACCACTGGGGATGCACTGCAGTGAGTGCAGAGAGTGCACTGGCACCACTGGGGATGCATTGCAGTGAGTCCAGAGAGTGCACTGGCACCACTGGGGATGCACTGCAGTGAGTGCAGAGAGTGCACTGGCACCACTGCGGATGCACTGCAGTGAGTCCATGGAGTGCCCTGGCACCTATGGTGATGCATTGCAGTGAGTCCAGAGAGTGCACTGGCACCACTGGTGATGCAGTGCAGTGAGTCCAGAGAGTGCACTGGCACCACTGGGGATGCAGTGCAGTGAGTCCACAGAGTGCACTGGCACCACTGGGGATGCAGTGCAGTGAATCCAGAGAGTGCACTGGCACCACTGGGAATGCAGTTCAGTGAGTGCAGAGAGTGCACTGGCACCACTGGGGATGCAGTGCAGTGCCTCCAGAGAGTGCACTGGCACCACTGGGGATGCAGTGCAGTGAGTCCAGAGAGTGCACTGGCACCACTGCGGATGCACTGCAGTGAGTCCATGGAGTGCCCTGGCACCTATGGTGATGCATTGCAGTGAGTCCAGAGAGTGCACTGGCACCACTGGTGATGCAGTGCAGTGAGTCCAGAGAGTGCACTGGCACCACTGGGGATGCAGTGCAGTGAGTCCACAGAGTGCACTGGCACCACTGGGGATGCAGTGCAGTGAATCCAGAGAGTGCACTGGCACCACTGGGAATGCAGTTCAGTGAGTGCAGAGAGTGCACTGGCACCACTGGGGATGCAGTACAGTGAGTCCAGAGAGTGCACTGGCACCACTGGGGATGCAGTGCAGTGACTCCAGAGAGTGCACTGGCACCGCTGGGGATGCAGTGCAGTGAGTCCAGAGAGTGCACTGTCACCACTGGGGATGCAGTGCAGTGAGTGCAGAGAGTGCACTGGCACCACTGGGATGCAGTGCAGTGAGTCCAGAGAGTGCACTGGCACCACTGCGGATGCACTGCAGTGAGTCCAGAGAGTGCACTGGCACCACTGGGGATGCACTGCAGTGAGTCCAGAGAGTGCACTGGCACCATGGGGTTTTAGTGCAGTGAGTCCAGAGAGTGCACTGGCACCACTGGGGATGCAGTGTAATGAGTCCAGAGAGTGCACTGGCACCACTGGGGATGCACTGCAGTGACTCCAGGGAGTGCACTGGCACCACTGGGGATGCAGTGCATTGAGTCCAGAGAGTGCACTGGCACCGCTGGGGATGCAGTGCAGTGAGTCCAGAGAGTGCACTGGCACCACTGGGGATGCAGTGCAGTGAGTCCACAGAGTGCACTGGCACCACTGGGGATGCAGTGCAGTGAATCCAGAGAGTGCACTGGCACCACTGGGAATGCAGTTCAGTGAGTGCAGAGAGTGCACTGGCACCACTGGGGATGCAGTGCAGTGCCTCCAGAGAGTGCACTGGCACCACTGGGGATGCAGTGCAGTGAGTCCAGAGAGTGCACTGGCACCACTGCGGATGCACTGCAGTGAGTCCATGGAGTGCCCTGGCACCTATGGTGATGCATTGCAGTGAGTCCAGAGAGTGCACTGGCACCACTGGTGATGCAGTGCAGTGAGTCCAGAGAGTGCACTGGCACCACTGGGGATGCAGTGCAGTGAGTCCACAGAGTGCACTGGCACCACTGGGGATGCAGTGCAGTGAATCCAGAGAGTGCACTGGCACCACTGGGAATGCAGTTCAGTGAGTGCAGAGAGTGCACTGGCACCACTGGGGATGCAGTACAGTGAGTCCAGAGAGTGCACTGGCACCACTGGGGATGCAGTGCAGTGACTCCAGAGAGTGCACTGGCACCGCTGGGGATGCAGTGCAGTGAGTCCAGAGAGTGCACTGTCACCACTGGGGATGCCGTGCAGTGAGTCCAGAGAGTGCACTGGCACCACTGGGATGCAGTGCAGTGAGTCCAGAGAGTGCACTGGCACCACTGCGGATGCACTGCAGTGAGTCCAGAGAGTGCACTGGCACCACTGGGGATGCACTGCAGTGAGTCCAGAGAGTGCACTGGCACCATGGGGTTTTAGTGCAGTGAGTCCAGAGAGTGCACTGGCACCACTGGGGATGCAGTGTAATGAGTCCAGAGAGTGCACTGGCACCACTGGGGATGCACTGCAGTGACTCCAGGGAGTGCACTGGCACCACTGGGGATGCAGTGCATTGAGTCCAGAGAGTGCACTGGCACCGCTGGGGATGCAGTGCAGTGAGTCCAGAGAGTGCACTGGCTCCACTGGGGATGCAGTGCAGTGAGTCCAGAGAGTGCAGTGGCACCAGTAGGGATGCAGTGCAGTGAATCCAGGGAGTGCACTGGCACCAAAGGGGATTCAGTGCAGTGAGTCCAGAGGGTGCACTGGCACAACTGGGGATGCACTGCAGTGAGTCCAGAGAGTGCACTGGCACCACTGGGGATGCACTGCAGTGAGTCCAGAGAGTGCACTGGCACCACTGGGGATGCAGTGCAGTGAGTGCAGAGAGTGCACTGGCACCACTGGGGATGCAGTGCAGTGAGTCCAGAGACTGCACAGGCACCACTGGGGATGCAGTGCATTGAGTCCAGAGAGTGCACTGGCACCACTGGGCATGCACTGCAGTGAGTCCAGAGAGTGCACTGGAACCACTGGGGATGCAGTGCAGTGAGTCCAGAGAGTGCACTGGCACCATGGGGTTTTAGTGCAGTGAGTCCAGAGAGTGCACTGGCACCACTGCGGATGCAGTGTAGTGAGTCCAGAGAGTGCACTGGCACCACTGGGGATGCAGTGCAGTGAGTCCAGAGAGTGCACTGGCACCTTGGGGATGCAGTGCAGTGAGTCCAGAGAGTGCACTGGCACCGCTGGGGATGCAGTGCATTGACTCCAGAGAGTGCACTGGCACGGCTGGGGATGCACTGCAGTGTCTCCAGAGAGTGCACTGGCACCGCTGGGAATGCACTGCAGTGCCTCCAGAGAGTGCACTGGCACCACTGGGGATGCAGTGCAGTGAGTGCAGAGAGTGCACTGGCACCACTGGGGATGCAGTGCAGTGAGTCCAGAGAGTGCACTGGCACCTTGGGGATGCAGTGCAGTGAGTCCAGAGAGTGCACTGGCACCACTGGGGATGCACTGCAGTGACTCTAGAGAGTGCACTGGCACCGCTGGGGATGCACTGCAGTGAGTCCAGAGAGTGCACTGGCACCACTGGGGATGCAGTGCAGTGAGTGCAGAGAGTGCACAGTCAGCACTGGGGATGCAGTGCAGTGAGTCCAGAGAGTGCATTGGCACCGCTGGGCATGCACTGCAGTGAGTCCAGGGAGTGCACTGGAACCGCTGGGGATGCAGTGCAGTGAGTCCAGAGAGTGCACTGGCACCACTGGGGATGCACTGCAGTGAGTCCAGAGAGTGCAGTGGCACCACTGGGGATGCAGTGCAGTGCCTCCAGAGAGTGCACTGGCACTACTGGTTATGCAGTGCAGTGAGTCCAGAGAGTGCACTGTCAGCACTGGGGATGCAGTGCAGTGAGTCCAGAGAGTGCACTGGCACCTTGGGGATGCACTGCAGTGAGTCCAGAGAGTGCACTGGCACCACTGGGGATGCACTGCATTGACTCTAGAGAGTGCACTGGCACCGCTGGGGATGCACTGCAGTGAGTCCAGAGAGTGCACAGGCACCACTGGGGATGCAGTGCAGTGACTCCAGAGAGTGCACTGGCAACACTGGGGATGCAGTGCAGTGAGTCCAGAGAGTGCCCTGGCACCACTGGGGATGCAGTGCAGTGACTCTAGAGAGTGCACTGGCACCACTGGGGATGCAGTGTTGTGAGTCCAGAGAGTGCACTGGCACCACTGGGGATGGACTGCAGTGAGTCCAGAGAGTGCACTGGCACCTCTGGGGATGCACTGCAGTGACCCCAGAGAGTGCACTGGCACCACTGGGGATGCAGTGCAGTGAGTCCAGAGAGTGCTCTGGCACCACTGGGGATGCACTGCAGTGACTCCAGAGAGTGCACTGGCACCACTGGGGATGCAGTGCAGTGAGTCCACAGAGTGCACTGGCACCAGTGGGGATACAGTGCAGTGAGTCCAGAGAGTGCACTGGCAACACTGGGAATGCAGTACAGTGAGTCCAGTGAGTGCACTGGCACCACTGGGGATGCACTGCAGTGAGTCCAGAGAGTGCACTGGCACCACTGGGGATGCAGTGCAGTGAGTCCAGAGAGTGCACTGGAACCACTGGGGATGCACTGCAGTGAGTCCAGAGAGTGCACTGGCACCACTGGGGATGCAATGCAGTGAGTCCAGAGAGTGCACTGGCACCACTGGCGATGCAGTGCTGTGAGTCCAGAGAGTGCACTGGCACCACTGGGGATACGGTTCAGTGAGTCCAGAGAGTGCACTGGCACCACAGGGCATGCACTGCAGTGAGTCCAGAGAGTGCACTGGCACCACTGGCGATGCAGTGCTGTGAGTCCAGAGAGTGCACTGGCACCACTGGGGATGCACTGCAGTGAGTCCAGAGAGTGCACTGGCACCACTGGGAATGCACTGCAGTGAGTCCAGAGAGTGCACTGGCACCACTGGGGATGCAGTGCTGTGAGTCCAGAGAGTGCACTTGCACCACTGGGGATGCACTGCAGTGAGTCCAGAGAGTGCACTGGCAACACTGGGGATACGGTTCAGTGAGTCCAGAGAGTGCACTGGCACCACTGGGGATGCAATGCAGTGAGTCCAGAGAGTGCACTGGCACCACTGGGGTTGCGGTTCAGTGAGTCCAGAGAGTTCACTGGCACCACTGGGGATGCAGTGCAGTGACTCCAGAGAGTGCACTGGCACCACTGGGGATGCACTGCAGTGAGTCCAGAGAGTGCACTGGCACCACGGGGGATGCACTGCAGTGACTCTAGAGAGTGCACTGGCACCACTGGGGATGCAGTGCAGTGAGTCCAGAGAGTGCACTGGCACCACTGGGGATGCAGTGCAGTGAGTCCAGAGTGCACTGGCACCACGGGGAATGCACTGCAGTGAGTCCAGAGAGTGCACTGGCACCACTGGGGATGCAGTGCAGTGAGTGCAGAGAGGGCACTGGCACCACTGGGGATGCACTGCAGTGAGTCCAGAGAGTGCACTGGCACCACTGGGGATGCAGTACAGTGAGTCCACAGATTGCACTGGCACCACTGGGGATGCACTGCAGTGAGTCCAGAGAGTGCACTGGCACCACTGGTAATGCAGTGCAGTGAGTCCAGAGAGTGCACTGGCACCACTGGGGATGCAGTAAAGTGAGTCCAGAGAGTGCACTGGCACCACTGGGGATGCACTGCAGTGAGTCCACAGAGTGCACTGGCACCACTGGGGATGCAGTGCAGTGAGTCCACAGAGTGCACTGGCACCACTGGAGATGCACTGCAGTGACTCCAGAGAGTGCACTGACACCACTGGTAATGCAGTGCAGTGAGTCCAGAGAGTGCACTGGCACCACTGGGGATGCACTGCAGTGACTCTACAGAGTGCACTGGCACCACTGGGGATGCACTGCAGTGACTCCAGAGAGTGCACTGGCACCACTGGGGATGCAGTGCAGTGAGTCCAGAGAGTGCACTGGCACCACGGGGGATGCACTGCATTGACTCTAGAGAGTGCACTGGCACCACTGGGGATGCAGTGCAGTGAGTCCAGAGAGTGCACTGGCACCACTGGGGATGCAGTGCAGTGAGTCCAGAGAGTGCACTGGCACCTTGGGTAATGCACTGCAGTGAGTCCAGAGAGTGCACTGGCACCACTGGGGATGCACTGCAGTGACTCCAGAGAGTGCACTGGCACCACTGGTAATGCAGTGCAGTGAGTCCAGAGAGTGCACTGGCACCACTGGGGATGCACTGCAGTGACTCTAGAGAGTGCACTGGCACCACTGGGGATGCACTGCAGTGACTCCAGAGAGTGCACTGGCACCACTGGTAATGCAGTGCAGTGAGTCCAGAGAGTGCACTGGCACGACGGGGGATGCACTGCAGTGACTCTAGAGAGTGCACTGGCACCACTGGGGATGCAGTGTTGTGAGTCCAGAGAGTGCACTGGCACCACTGGGGATGCACTGCAGTGAGTGCAGAGAGGGCACTGGCACCACTGGGGATGCAGTGCAGTGACTCTAGAGAGTGCACTGGCACCACTGGGGATGCAGTGCAGCGAGTCCAGAGAGTGCACTGGCACCACTGGGGATGTACCGCAGTGACTCCAGAGAGTGCACTGGCACCACTGGGGATACAGTTCAGTGTGTCCAGAGAGTGCACTGGCACAACAGGGGATGCACTGCAGTGACTCCAGAGAGTCCACTGGCACCACTGGGGATGCAGTGCAGTGAGTCCAGAGAGTGCAGTGGCACCACTGGGGATGCAGTGCAGTGAGTGCAGAGAGTGCACTGGCACAACTGGGGATGCAGTGGAGTGACTCTAGAGAGTGCACTGGCACCACTGGGGATGCAGTGTAGTGAGTCCAGAGAGTGCACTGGCACAACTGGGGATGCAGTGCAGTGAGTCCAGAGAGTGCACTGGCACCACTGGGGATGCAGTGCAGTGAGTCCAGAGAGTGCACTGGCACCACTGGGGATGCAGTGCAGTGCCTCCAGAGAGTGCACTGTCACCACTGGGGATGCAGTGCAGTGAGTCCAGAGAGTGCACTGGCACCACTGGGGATGCACTGCAGTGAGTCCATGGAGTGCCCTGGCACCAATGGTGATGCAGTGCAGTGAGTCCAGAGAGTGCACTGGCACCTTGGGGATGCAGTTCATTGAGATCAGAGAGTGCACTGGCACCGCTGGGGATGCAGTACAGTGAGTCCAGAGAGTGCACTGGCACCACTGGGGATGCACTGCAGTGACTCCAGAGAGTGCACTGGCACCACTGGGGATGCAGTGCAGTGAGTCCAGAGAGTGCACTGGCACCAGTGGGGATGCAGTGCTGTGAGTCCAGAGAGTGCCCTGGCACCACTGCGGATGCACTGCAGTGAGTCCAGAGAGTGCACTGGAACCACTGGGGATGCAGTGCAGTGAGTCCAGAGAGTGCACTGGCACCATGGGGTTTTAGTGCAGTGAGTCCAGAGAGTGCACTGGCACCACTGGGGATGCACCTCGGTGAGTCCAGAGAGTGCACTGGCACCACTGGGGATGCAGTGCAGTGAGTCCAGAGAGTGCACTGGCACCACTGGGGATGCAGTGCAGTGAGTCCAGAGAGTGCACTGGCACCGCTGGGGATGCAGTGCATTGACTCCAGAGAGTGCACTGGCACCGCTGGGGATGCACTGCAGTGTCTCCAGAGAGTGCACTGGCACCGCTGGAGATGCACTGCAGTGCCTCCAGAGAGTGCACTGGCACCACTGCCGATGCAGTGCAGTGAGTCCAGAGAGGGCACTGGCACCACTGGGGATGCAGTGCAGTGAGTCCATAAAGTGCACTGGCACCTTGGGGATGCAGTGCAGTGAGTCCAGAGAGTGCACTGGCACCACTGGGGATGCACTGCAGTGACTCTAGAGAGTGCACTGGCACCGCTGGGGATGCACTGCAGTGAGTCCAGAGAGTGCACTGGCACCACTGGGGATGCAGTGCAGTGAGTCCAGAGAGTGCACAGTCAGCACTGGGGATGCAGTGCAGTGAGTCCAGAGAGTGCACTGGCACCGCTGGGCATGCACTGCAGTGAGTCCAGGGAGTGCACTGGAACCGCTGGGGATGCAGTGCAGTGAGTCCACAGAGTGCACTGGCACCACTGGGGATGCACTGCAGTGAGTCCAGAGAGTACAGTGGCACCACTGGGGATGCAGTGCAGTGCCTCCAGAGAGTGCACTGGCACTACTGGTTATGCAGTGCAGTGAGTCCAGAGAGTGCACTGGCACCACTGGGGATGCAGTGCAGTGAGTCCAGAGAGTGCACTGGCACCTTGGGGATGCACTGCAGTGAGTCCAGAGAGTGCACTGGCACCACTGGGGATGCACTGCAGTGACTCTAGAGAGTGCACTGGCACCGCTGGGGATGCACTGCAGTGAGTCCAGAGAGTGCACTGGCACCACTGGGGATGCAGTGCAGTGACACCAGAGAGTGCACTGGCAACACTGGGGATGCAGTGTAGTGAGTCCAGAGAGTGCACTGGCACCGCTGGGCATGCAGTGCAGTGAGTCCACGGAGTGCACTGGAACCGCTGGGGATGCAGTGCAGTGAGTCCACAGAGTGCACTGGCACCACTGGGGATGCACTGCAGTGAGTCCAGAGAGTGCACTGGCACCACTGGGGATGCAGTGCAGTGCCTCCAGAGAGTGCACTGGCACCACTGGGGATGCAGTACAGTGCCTCCAGAGAGTGCACTGGCACCACTGGGGATTTAATGCAGTGACTCCAGAGAGTGGACTGGCACCAATGGGGATGCAGTGCAGTGCCTCCAGAGAGTGCACTGTCACCACTGGGGATGCAGTGCAGTGAGTCCAGAGAGTGCACTGGCAGCACTGGGGATGCAGTGCAGTGAGTCCAGAGAGTGCACTGGCACCACTGGGGATGCAGTGCAGTGACTCCAGAGAGTGCACTGGTACCACTGGGGATGCACTGCAGTGAGTCCAGAGAATGCACTGGCACCACTGGGGATGCACTGCAGTGACTCCAGAGAGTACACTGGCACCACTGGTAATGCAGTGCAGTGAGTGCAGAGAGTGCACTGGCACCACTGGGGATGCAGTGCAGTGAGTCCAGAGAGTGCACTGGCACCACTGGGGATGCAGAGCAGTGAATACAGAGAGTGCACTGGCACCACTGGGGATGCAGTGCAGTGAGTCCAGAGATTTTACTGGCACCACTGGGGATGCAGTGCAGTGAGTCCAGAGAGGGCACTGGCACCACTGGGGATGCATTGCAGTGAGTCCAGAGAGTGCACTGGCACCACTGGTGATGCACTGCAGTGAGTGCAGAGAGTGCACTGGCACCACTGGGGATGCACTGCAGTGAGTCCAGAGAGTGCCTGGCACCACTGGGGATGCAGTGCAGTGAGTCCAGAGAGTGCACTGGCACCACTGGGTATGCAGCGCAGTGAGTCCAGAGAGTGCACTGGCACCACTGGGGATTCAGTGCAGTGAGTCCAGAGAGTGCACTGGCACCACTGGGGATGCAGTGCAGTGAGTCCAGACAGTGCACTGGCACCAGTGGGGATGCAGTGCAGTGAGTCCAGAGAGTGCAGTGGCACCACTGGGGATGCAGTGCAGAGAGTCCAGAGAATGCACTGGCACCTTGGGGATGCAGTGCAGTGAGTCCAGAGAGTGCACTGGCACGACTGGTAATGCAGTGCAGTGAGTCCAGAGAGTGCACTGGCAGCACTGGGGATGCAGTGCAGTGAGTCCAGAGGGTGCACTGGCACCACTGGGGATGCAGTGCAGTGACTCCAGAGAGTGCACTGGCACCACTGGGGATGTACTGCACTGAGTCCAGAGAGTGCACTGGCACCACTGGGGATGCAGTGCAGTGACTCCAGAGAGTGCACTGGCACCACTGGGGATGCACTGCAGTGAGTCCAGAGAATGCACTGGCACCACTGGGGATGCAGTGCATTGAGTCCAGAGAGTGCACTGGCACCACTGGTAATGCAGTGCAGTGAGTCCAGAGCGTGCACCGGCACCACTGCGGATGCAGTGCCGTGAGTCCAGAGAGTGCACCGGCACCACTGGGGATGCAGTACAGTGAGTCCAGAGAGTGCACTGACACCACTGGGGATGCAGTGCAGTGACTCCAGAGAGTGCACTGGCACCACTGGGGATGCAGTTCAGTGAGTCCAGAGAGTGCACTGGCACCGCTGGGGATGCAGTACAGTGAGTCCAGAGAGTGCACTGGCACCACTGGGGATGCAGTGCAGTGACTCCATAGAGTGCACTGGCACCGCTGGGGATGCAGTGCAGTGAGTCCAGAGAGTGCACTGTAACCACTGCGGATGCAGTGCAGTGAGTCCAGAGAGTGCACTGGCACCACTGGGATGCAGTGCAGTGAGTCCAGAGAGTGCACTGGCACCACTGGTGATGCACTGCAGTGAGTCCAGAGAGTGCACTGGCACCACTGGGGATGCACTGCAGTGAGTCCAGAGAGTGCACTGGCACCATGGGGTTTTAGTGCAGTGAGTCCAGAGAGTACACTGGCACCACTGGGGATGCAGTGCATTGAGTCCAGAGAGTGCACTGGCACCGCTGGGGATGCAGTGCAGTGAGTCCAGAGAGTGCACTGGCTCCACTGGGGATGCAGTGCAGTGAGTCCAGAGAGTGCAGTGGCACCAGTAGGGATGCAGTGCAGTGAATCCAGGGAGTGCACTGGCACCACTGGGGATGCAGTGCAGTGAGTCCAGAGAGTGCACTGGCACAACTGGGGATGCACTGCAGTGAGTCCAGAGAGTGCACTGGCACCACTGGGGATGCAGTGCAGTTTGTGCAGAGAGTGCACTGGCACCACTGGGGATGCAGTGCAGTGAGTCCAGAGACTGCACAGGCACCACTGGGGATGCAGTGCAGTGAGTCCAGAGAGTGCACTAGCACCACTGGGGATGCAGTGCAGTGACTCCAGAGAGTGCACTGGCGCCACTGGGGATGCACTGCAGTGACTCTAGAGAGTGCACTGGCACCACTGGGGATGCAGTGCAGTGAGTCCAGAGCGTGCACCGGCACCACTGGGGATGCAGTGCAGTGAGTCCAGAGAGTGCATTGGCACCACTGGGGATGCAGTGCAGTGAGTCCAGAGAGTGCACTGGCACCACTGGGGATGCAGTGCAGTGAGTCCAGAGAGTGGACTGGCACCACTGGGCATGCACTGCAGTGACTCCAGAGAGTGCACTGGCACCACTGGGGATGCAGTGAAGTGAGTCCAGAGAGTGCACTGGCACTACAGGGTATGCACTGCAGTGAGTCCAGAGAGTGCACTGGCACCACCGGGGATGCACTGCAGTGAGTCCAGAGAGTGCACTGGCACCACTGGGGATGCACTGCAGTGAGTCCAGAGAGTGGACTGGCACCACTGGGCATGCACTGCAGTGACTCCAGAGAGTGCACTGGCACCACTGGGGATGCAGTGAAGTGAGTCCAGAGAGTGCACTGGCACTACAGGGTATGCACTGCAGTGAGTCCAGAGAGTGCACTGGCACCACTGGGGATGCAGTGCAGTGAGTCCAGAGAGTGGACTGGCACCACTGGGCATGCACTGCAGTGACTCCAGAGAGTGCACTGGCACCACTGGGGATGCAGTGCAGTGAGTCCAGAGAGTGCACTGGCACTACAGGGTATGCACTGCAGTGAGTCCAGAGAGTGCACTGGCACCACTGGCATGCACTGCAGTGAGTCCAGAGAGTGCACTGGCACCACTGGTGATGCAGTGCAGTGACTCCAGAGAGTGCACTGGCACCACTGGGGATGCACTGCAGTGAGTCCAGAGAATGCACTGGCACCACTGGGGATGCACTGCAGTGACTCCAGAGAGTGCACTGGCACCACTGGTAATGCAGTGCAGTGAGTCCGGAGAGTGCCCTGGCACCACTGGGGATGCAGTGCAGTGAGTCCAGAGAGGGCACTGGAACCACTGAGGATGCAGTGCAGTGAGTCCAGAGAGTGCACTGGCACCACTGGGGATGCACTGCAGTGAGTGCAGAGAGTGCACTGGCACCACTGGGGATGCACTGCAGTGAGTCCAGAGAGTGCCTGGCACCACTGGGGATGCAGTGCAGTGAGTCCAGAGAGTGCACTGGCACGACGGGGGATGCACTGCAGTGACTCTAGAGAGTGCACTGGCACCACTGGGGATGCAGTGTTGTGAGTCCAGAGAGTGCACTGGCACCACTGGGGATGCACTGCAGTGAGTCCAGAGAGTGCACTGACAACACTGGGGATGCAGTGCAGTGAGTCCAGAGAGTGCACTGGCACTACTGGGGATGCAGTGCAGTGAGTGCAGAGAGGGCACTGGCACCACTGGGGATGCAGTGCAGTGACTCTAGAGAGTGCACTGGCACCACTGGGGATGCAGTACAGTGAGTCCAGAGAGTGCACTGGCACCACTGGGGATGTACTGCAGTGACTCCAGAGAGTGCACTGGCACCACTGGGGATACAGTTCAGTGTGTCCAGAGAGTGCACTGGCACAACAGGGGATGCAGTGCAGTGACTCCAGAGAGTCCACTGGCACCACTGGGGATGCAGTGCAGTGAGTCCAGAGAGTGCACTGGCACGGCGGGGGATGCACTGCAGTGACTCTAGAGAGTGCACTGGCACCACTGGGGATGCAGTGTTGTGAGTCCAGAGAGTGCACTGGCACCACTGGGGATGCACTGCAGTGAGTCCAGAGAGTGCACTGACAACACTGGGGATGCAGTGCAGTGAGTCCAGAGAGTGCACTGGCACTACTGGGGATGCAGTGCAGTGAGTGCAGAGAGGGCACTGGCACCACTGGGGATGCAGTGCAGCGACTCTAGAGAGTGCACTGGCACCACTGGGGATGCAGTACAGTGAGTCCAGAGAGTGCACTGGCACCACTGGGGATGTACTGCAGTGACTCCAGAGAGTGCACTGGCACCACTGGGGATACAGTTCAGTGTGTCCAGAGAGTGCACTGGCACAACAGGGGATGCACTGCAGTGAGTCCAGAGAGTGCACTGGCACCACTGGGGATGCAGTGCAGTGAGTCCAGAGAGTGCACTGGCAACACTGGGGATGCACTGCCGTGAGTCCAGAGAGTGCACTGGCACCACTGGGGATGCAGAGCAGTGAGTCCAGAGAGTGCACAGGCACCACTGGGGATGCAGTGCAGTTGAGTCCAGAGAGTGCACTGGCAACACTGGGGATGCAGTGCAGTGAGTGCAGAGAGTGCACTGGCACCACTGGGGATGCAGTGCAGTGAGTGCAGAGAGTGCACTGGCACCACTGAGGATGCAGTGCAGTGAGTCCAGAGACTGCACAGGCACCACTGGGGATGCAGTGCAGTGAGTCCAGAGAGTGCACTGTCACCACTGGGGATGCAGTGCAGTGAGTCCAGAGAGTGCACTGGCAGCACTGGGGATGCAGTGCAGTGAGTCCAGAGAGTGCACTGGCACCACTGGGGATGCAGTGCAGTGAGTCCAGAGAGTGCACCGGCACCACTGGGGATGCAGTGCAGTGAGTCCAGTGAGTGCACCGGCACCACTGCGGATGCAGTGCCGTGAGTCCAGAGAGTGCACCGGCACCACTGGTAATGCAGTGCAGTGAGTCCAGAGAGTGCACTGGCACCACTGGGGATGCAGTGCAGTGAGACCAGATAGTGGACTGGCACCACTGGGCATGCACTGCAGTGACTGCAGAGAGTGCACTGGCACCACTGGGGATGCAGTGCAGTGAGTCCAGAGAGTGCACTGGCACTACAGGGGATGCACTGCAGTGAGTCCAGAGAGTGCACTGGCACCACCGGGGATGCACTGCAGTGAGTCCAGAGATTGCACTGGCACCACTGGGGATGCAGTGCAGTGAGTCCAGAGAGTGCACTGGCACCACTGCGGATGCACTGCAGTGAGTCCATGGAGTGCCCTGGCACCTATGGTGATGCATTGCAGTGAGTCCAGAGAGTGCACTGGCACCACTGGTGATGCAGTGCAGTGAGTCCAGAGAGTGCACTGGCACCACTGGGGATGCAGTGCAGTGAGTCCACAGAGTGCACTGGCACCACTGGGGATGCAGTGCAGTGAATCCAGAGAGTGCACTGGCACCACTGGGAATGCAGTTCAGTGAGTGCAGAGAGTGCACTGGCACCACTGGGGATGCAGTGCAGTGCCTCCAGAGAGTGCACTGGCACCACTGGGGATGCAGTGCAGTGAGTCCAGAGAGTGCACTGGCACCACTGCGGATGCACTGCAGTGAGTCCATGGAGTGCCCTGGCACCTATGGTGATGCATTGCAGTGAGTCCAGAGAGTGCACTGGCACCACTGGTGATGCAGTGCAGTGAGTCCAGAGAGTGCACTGGCACCACTGGGGATGCAGTGCAGTGAGTCCACAGAGTGCACTGGCACCACTGGGGATGCAGTGCAGTGAATCCAGAGAGTGCACTGGCACCACTGGGAATGCAGTTCAGTGAGTGCAGAGAGTGCACTGGCACCACTGGGGATGCAGTACAGTGAGTCCAGAGAGTTCACTGGCACCACTGGGGATGCAGTGCAGTGACTCCAGAGAGTGCACTGGCACCGCTGGGGATGCACTGCAGTGCCTCCAGAGAGTGCACTGGCACCACTGGGGATGCAGTGCAGTGAGTGCAGAGAGTGCACTGGCACCACTGGGATGCAGTGCAGTGAGTCCAGAGAGTGCACTGGCACCACTGCGGATGCACTGCAGTGAGTCCAGAGAGTGCACTGGCACCACTGGGGATGCACTGCAGTGAGTCCAGAGAGTGCACTGGCACCATGGGGTTTTAGTGCAGTGAGTCCAGAGAGTGCACTGGCACCACTGGGGATGCAGTGTAATGAGTCCAGAGAGTGCACTGGCACCACTGGGGATGCACTGCAGTGACTCCAGGGAGTGCACTGGCACCACTGGGGATGCAGTGCATTGAGTCCAGAGAGTGCACTGGCACCGCTGGGGATGCAGTGCAGTGAGTCCAGAGAGTGCACTGGCTCCACTGGGGATGCAGTGCAGTGAGTCCAGAGAGTGCAGTGGCACCAGTAGGGATGCAGTGCAGTGAATCCAGGGAGTGCACTGGCACCAAAGGGGATTCAGTGCAGTGAGTCCAGAGGGTGCACTGGCACAACTGGGGATGGACTGCAGTGAGTCCAGAGAGTGCACTGGCACCACTGGGGATGCACTGCAGTGAGTGCAGAGAGTGCACTGGCACCACTGGGGATGCAGTGCAGTGAGTGCAGAGAGTGCACTGGCACCACTGGGGATGCAGTGCAGTGAGTCCAGAGACTGCACAGGCACCACTGGGGATGCAGTGCATTGAGTCCAGAGAGTGCACTGGCACCACTGGGCATGCACTGCAGTGAGTCCAGAGAGTGCACTGGAACCACTGGGGATGCAGTGCAGTGAGTCCAGAGAGTGCACTGGCACCATGGGGTTTTAGTGCAGTGAGTCCAGAGAGTGCACTGGCACCACTGGGGATGCAGTGTAGTGAGTCCAGAGAGTGCACTGGCACCACTGGGGATGCAGTGCAGTGAGTCCAGAGAGTGCACTGGCACCTTGGGGATGCAGTGCAGTGAGTCCAGAGAGTGCACTGGCACCGCTGGGGATGCAGTGCATTGACTCCAGAGAGTGCACTGGCACCGCTGGGGATGCACTGCAGTGTCTCCAGAGAGTGCACTGGCACCGCTGGGGATGCACTGCAGTGCCTCCAGAGAGTGCACTGGCACCACTGGGGATGCAGTGCAGTGAGTGCAGAGAGTGCACTGGCACCACTGGGGATGCAGTGCAGTGAGTCCAGAGAGTGCACTGGCACCTTGGGGATGCAGTGCAGTGAGTCCAGAGAGTGCACTGGCACCACTGGGGATGCACTGCAGTGACTCTAGAGAGTGCACTGGCACCGCTGGGGATGCACTGCAGTGAGTCCAGAGAGTGCACTGGCACCACTGGGGATGCAGTGCAGTGAGTGCAGAGAGTGCACAGTCAGCACTGGGGATGCAGTGCAGTGAGTCCAGAGAGTGCACTGGCACCGCTGGGCATGCACTGCAGTGAGTCCAGGGAGTGCACTGGAACCGCTGGGGATGCAGTGCAGTGAGTCCAGAGAGTGCACTGGCACCACTGGGGATGCACTGCAGTGAGTCCAGAGAGTGCAGTGGCACCACTGGGGATGCAGTGCAGTGCCTCCAGAGAGTGCACTGGCACTACTGGTTATGCAGTGCAGTGAGTCCAGAGAGTGCACTGTCAGCACTGGGGATGCAGTGCAGTGAGTCCAGAGAGTGCACTGGCACCTTGGGGATGCACTGCAGTGAGTCCAGAGAGTGCACTGGCACCACTGGGGATGCACTGCATTGACTCTAGAGAGTGCACTGGCACCGCTGGGGATGCACTGCAGTGAGTCCAGAGAGTGCACTGGCACCACTGGGGATGCAGTGCAGTGACTCCAGAGAGTGCACTGGCAACACTGGGGATGCAGTGTAGTGAGTCCAGAGAGTGCACTGGCACCGCTGGGCATGCAGTGCAGTGAGTCCAAGGAGTGCACTGGAACCGCTGGGGATGCAGTGCAGTGAGTCCACAGAGTGCACTGGCACCACTGGGGATGCACTGCAGTGAGTCCAGAGAGTGCACTGGCACCACTGGGGATGCAGTGCAGTGCCTCCAGAGAGTGCACTGGCACCACTGGGGATTTAATGCAGTGACTCCAGAGAGTGGACTGGCACCACTGGGGATGCACTGCAGTGCCTCCAGAGAGTGCACTGGCACCATGGGGTTTTAGTGCAGTGAGTCCAGAGAGTGCACTGGCACCACTGGGGATGCAGTACAGTGAGTCCAGAGAGTGCACTGGCACCACTGGGGATGCACTGCAGTGAGTCCAGAGAGTGCACTGGCACCTTGGGGATGCAGTGCAGTGAGTCCAGAGAGTGCACTGGCACCACTGGGGATGCACTGCAGTGACTCTAGAGAGTGCACTGGCACCGCTGGGGATGCACTGCAGTGAGTCCAGAGAGTGCACTGGCACCACTGGGGATGCAGTGCAGTGAGTGCAGAGAGTGCACAGTCAGCGCTGGGGATGCAGTGCAGTGAGTCCAGAGAGTGCACTGGCACCGCTGGGCATGCACTGCAGTGAGTCCAGGGAGTGCACTGGAACCGCTGGGGATGCAGTGCAGTGAGTCCAGAGAGTGCAGTGGCACCACTGGGGATGCAGTGCAGTGCCTCCAGAGAGTGCACTGGCACCACTGGGGATGCAGTGCAGTGAGTCCAGAGAGTGCAATGGCACCTTGGGGATGCACTGCAGTGAGTCCAGAGAGTGCACTGGCACCACCGGGGATGCACTGCAGTGACTCTAGAGAGTGCACTGGCACCGCTGGGGATGCACTGCAGTGAGTCCAGAGAGTGCACTGGCACCACTGGGGATGCAGTGCAGTGACTCCAGAGAGTGCACTGGCAACACTGGGGATGCAGTGTAGTGAGTCCAGAGAGTGCACTGGCACCGCTGGGCATGCACTGCAGTGAGTCGAGGGAGTGCACTGGAACCGCTGGGGATGCAGTGCAGTGAGTCCACAGAGTGCACTGGCACCGCTGGGGATGCACTGCAGTGAGTCCAGAGAGTGCACTGGCACCACTGGGGATGCAGTGCAGTGCCTCCAGAGAGTGCACTGGCACCACTGGGGATGCAGTACAGTGCCTCCAGAGAGTACACTGGCACCACTGGGGATTTAATGCAGTGACTCCAGAGAGTGGACTGGCACCACTGGGGATGCAGTGCAGTGCCTCCAGAGAGTGCACTGGCACCACTGGGGATGCAGTGCAGTGAGTCCAGAGAGTGCACTGGCACCACTGGGGATGCACTGCAGTGACTCTAGAGAGTGCACTGGCACCACTGGGGATGCAGTGCAGTGAGTCCAGAGAGTGCACTGGCACCACTGGGGATGCAGTGCAGTGAGTCCAGAGAGTGCACTGGCACCATGGGGTTTTAGTGCAGTGAGTCCAGAGAGTGCACTGGCACCACTGGGGATGCAGTGCAGTGAGTCCGGAGAGTGCACTGGCACCACTGGGGATGCAGTGCAGTGAGTCCAGAGAGTTCACAGGCACCTTGTGGATGCAGTGCAGTGAGTCCAGAGAGTGCACTGGCACCGCTGGGGATGCAGTGCATTGACTCCAGAGAGTGCACTGGCACCGCTGGTGATGCACTGCAGTGTCTCCAGAGAGTGCACTGGCACCGCTGGGGATGCACTGCAGTGCCTCCAGAGAGTGCACTGGCACCACTGGGGATGCAGTGCAGTGAGTCCAGAGAGTGCACTGGCACCACTGGGGATGCACTGCAGTGACTCTAGAGAGTGCACTGGCACCGCTGGGGATGCACTGCAGTGAGTCCAGAGAGTGCACTGGCACCACTGGGGATGCAGTGCAGTGAGTGCAGAGAGTGCACTGGCACCACTGGGGATGCAGTGCAGTGAGTCCAGAGAGTGCACTGGCACCACTGGGGATGCAGTGCAGTGAGTCCAGAGAGTGCACTGGCACCACTGGGGATGCAGTGCAGTGAGTCCAGAGAGTGCACTGGCACCACTGGGGATGCACTGCAGTGAGTCCAGAGAGTGCACTGGCACCACTGGGGATGCAGTGCAGTGACTCCAGAGAGTGTACTGGCAACACTGGGGATGCAGTGTAGTGAGTCCAGAGAGTGCACTGGCACCGCTGGGCATGCACTGCAGTAAGTCCAGGGAGTGCACTGGAACCGCTGGGGATGCAGTGCAGTGAGTCCACAGAGTGCACTGGCACCACTGGGGATGCACTGCAGTGAGTCCAGAGAGTGCACTGGCACCACTGGGGATGCAGTGCAGTGCCTCCAGAGAGTGCACTGGCACCACTGGGGATGCAGTACAGTGCCTCCAGAGAGTGCACTGGCACCACTGGGGATTTAATGCAGTGACTCCAGAGAGTGGACTGGCACCACTGGGGATGCAGTGCAGTGCCTCCAGAGAGTGCACTGGCACAACTGGGGATGCAGTGCAGTGAGTCCAGAGAGTGCACTGGCACCACTGGGGATGCACTGCAGTGACTCTAGAGAGTGCACTGGCACCACTGGGGATGCAGTGCAGTGAGTCCAGAGAGTGCACTGGCACCACTGGGGATGCAGTGCAGTGAGTCCAGAGAGTGCACTGGCAGCACTGGGGATGCAGTGCAGTGAGTCCAGAGAGTGCACTGGCACCACGGGGGATGCACTGCAGTGACTCCAGAGAGTGCACTGGCACCACTGGTATGCACTGCAGTGAGTCCAGAGAGTGCACTGGCACCACTGGTGATGCAGTGCAGTGACTCCAGAGAGTGCACTGGCACCACTGGGGATGCACTGCAGTGAGTCCAGAGAATGCACTGGCACCACTGGGGATGCACTGCAGTGACTCCAGAGAGTGCACTGGCACCACTGGTAATGCAGTGCAGTGAGTCCGGAGAGTGCCCTGGCACCACTGGGGATGCAGTGCAGTGAGTCCAGAGAGGGCACTGGAACCACTGAGGATGCAGTGCAGTGAGTCCAGAGAGTGCACTGGCACCACTGGGGATGCACTGCAGTGAGTGCAGAGAGTGCACTGGCACCACTGGGGATGCACTGCAGTGAGTCCAGAGAGTGCCTGGCACCACTGGGGATGCAGTGCAGTGAGTCCAGAGAGTGCACTGGCACGACGGGGGATGCACTGCAGTGACTCTAGAGAGTGCACTGGCACCACTGGGGATGCAGTGTTGTGAGTCCAGAGAGTGCACTGGCACCACTGGGGATGCACTGCAGTGAGTCCAGAGAGTGCACTGACAACACTGGGGATGCAGTGCAGTGAGTCCAGAGAGTGCACTGGCACTACTGGGGATGCAGTGCAGTGAGTGCAGAGAGGGCACTGGCACCACTGGGGATGCAGTGCAGTGACTCTAGAGAGTGCACTGGCACCACTGGGGATGCAGTACAGTGAGTCCAGAGAGTGCACTGGCACCACTGGGGATGTACTGCAGTGACTCCAGAGAGTGCACTGGCACCACTGGGGATACAGTTCAGTGTGTCCAGAGAGTGCACTGGCACAACAGGGGATGCAGTGCAGTGACTCCAGAGAGTCCACTGGCACCACTGGGGATGCAGTGCAGTGAGTCCAGAGAGTGCACTGGCACGACGGGGGATGCACTGCAGTGACTCTAGAGAGTGCACTGGCACCACTGGGGATGCAGTGTTGTGAGTCCAGAGAGTGCACTGGCACCACTGGGGATGCACTGCAGTGAGTCCAGAGAGTGCACTGACAACACTGGGGATGCAGTGCAGTGAGTCCAGAGAGTGCACTGGCACTACTGGGGATGCAGTGCAGTGAGTGCAGAGAGGGCACTGGCACCACTGGGGATGCAGTGCAGCGACTCTAGAGAGTGCACTGGCACCACTGGGGATGCAGTACAGTGAGTCCAGAGAGTGCACTGGCACCACTGGGGATGTACTGCAGTGACTCCAGAGAGTGCACTGGCACCACTGGGGATACAGTTCAGTGTGTCCAGAGAGTGCACTGGCACAACAGGGGATGCACTGCAGTGAGTCCAGAGAGTGCACTGGCACCACTGGGGATGCAGTGCAGTGAGTCCAGAGAGTGCACTGGCAACACTGGGGATGCACTGCCGTGAGTCCAGAGAGTGCACTGGCACCACTGGGGATGCAGAGCAGTGAGTCCAGAGAGTGCACAGGCACCACTGGGGATGCAGTGCAGTTGAGTCCAGAGAGTGCACTGGCAACACTGGGGATGCAGTGCAGTGAGTGCAGAGAGTGCACTGGCACCACTGGGGATGCAGTGCAGTGAGTGCAGAGAGTGCACTGGCACCACTGAGGATGCAGTGCAGTGAGTCCAGAGACTGCACAGGCACCACTGGGGATGCAGTGCAGTGAGTCCAGAGAGTGCACTGTCACCACTGGGGATGCAGTGCAGTGAGTCCAGAGAGTGCACTGGCAGCACTGGGGATGCAGTGCAGTGAGTCCAGAGAGTGCACTGGCACCACTGGGGATGCAGTGCAGTGAGTCCAGAGAGTGCACCGGCACCACTGGGGATGCAGTGCAGTGAGTCCAGTGAGTGCACCGGCACCACTGCGGATGCAGTGCCGTGAGTCCAGAGAGTGCACCGGCACCACTGGTAATGCAGTGCAGTGAGTCCAGAGAGTGCACTGGCACCACTGGGGATGCAGTGCAGTGAGACCAGATAGTGGACTGGCACCACTGGGCATGCACTGCAGTGACTGCAGAGAGTGCACTGGCACCACTGGGGATGCAGTGCAGTGAGTCCAGAGAGTGCACTGGCACTACAGGGGATGCACTGCAGTGAGTCCAGAGAGTGCACTGGCACCACCGGGGATGCACTGCAGTGAGTCCAGAGATTGCACTGGCACCACTGGGGATGCAGTGCAGTGAGTCCAGAGAGTGCACTGGCACCACTGCGGATGCACTGCAGTGAGTCCATGGAGTGCCCTGGCACCTATGGTGATGCATTGCAGTGAGTCCAGAGAGTGCACTGGCACCACTGGTGATGCAGTGCAGTGAGTCCAGAGAGTGCACTGGCACCACTGGGGATGCAGTGCAGTGAGTCCACAGAGTGCACTGGCACCACTGGGGATGCAGTGCAGTGAATCCAGAGAGTGCACTGGCACCACTGGGAATGCAGTTCAGTGAGTGCAGAGAGTGCACTGGCACCACTGGGGATGCAGTGCAGTGCCTCCAGAGAGTGCACTGGCACCACTGGGGATGCAGTGCAGTGAGTCCAGAGAGTGCACTGGCACCACTGCGGATGCACTGCAGTGAGTCCATGGAGTGCCCTGGCACCTATGGTGATGCATTGCAGTGAGTCCAGAGAGTGCACTGGCACCACTGGTGATGCAGTGCAGTGAGTCCAGAGAGTGCACTGGCACCACTGGGGATGCAGTGCAGTGAGTCCACAGAGTGCACTGGCACCACTGGGGATGCAGTGCAGTGAATCCAGAGAGTGCACTGGCACCACTGGGAATGCAGTTCAGTGAGTGCAGAGAGTGCACTGGCACCACTGGGGATGCAGTACAGTGAGTCCAGAGAGTTCACTGGCACCACTGGGGATGCAGTGCAGTGACTCCAGAGAGTGCACTGGCACCGCTGGGGATGCACTGCAGTGCCTCCAGAGAGTGCACTGGCACCACTGGGGATGCAGTGCAGTGAGTGCAGAGAGTGCACTGGCACCACTGGGATGCAGTGCAGTGAGTCCAGAGAGTGCACTGGCACCACTGCGGATGCACTGCAGTGAGTCCAGAGAGTGCACTGGCACCACTGGGGATGCACTGCAGTGAGTCCAGAGAGTGCACTGGCACCATGGGGTTTTAGTGCAGTGAGTCCAGAGAGTGCACTGGCACCACTGGGGATGCAGTGTAATGAGTCCAGAGAGTGCACTGGCACCACTGGGGATGCACTGCAGTGACTCCAGGGAGTGCACTGGCACCACTGGGGATGCAGTGCATTGAGTCCAGAGAGTGCACTGGCACCGCTGGGGATGCAGTGCAGTGAGTCCAGAGAGTGCACTGGCTCCACTGGGGATGCAGTGCAGTGAGTCCAGAGAGTGCAGTGGCACCAGTAGGGATGCAGTGCAGTGAATCCAGGGAGTGCACTGGCACCAAAGGGGATTCAGTGCAGTGAGTCCAGAGGGTGCACTGGCACAACTGGGGATGCACTGCAGTGAGTCCAGAGAGTGCACTGGCACCACTGGGGATGCACTGCAGTGAGTGCAGAGAGTGCACTGGCACCACTGGGGATGCAGTGCAGTGAGTGCAGAGAGTGCACTGGCACCACTGGGGATGCAGTGCAGTGAGTCCAGAGACTGCACAGGCACCACTGGGGATGCAGTGCATTGAGTCCAGAGAGTGCACTGGCACCACTGGGCATGCACTGCAGTGAGTCCAGAGAGTGCACTGGAACCACTGGGGATGCAGTGCAGTGAGTCCAGAGAGTGCACTGGCACCATGGGGTTTTAGTGCAGTGAGTCCAGAGAGTGCACTGGCACCACTGGGGATGCAGTGTAGTGAGTCCAGAGAGTGCACTGGCACCACTGGGGATGCAGTGCAGTGAGTCCAGAGAGTGCACTGGCACCTTGGGGATGCAGTGCAGTGAGTCCAGAGAGTGCACTGGCACCGCTGGGGATGCAGTGCATTGACTCCAGAGAGTGCACTGGCACCACTGGGGATGCACTGCAGTGTCTCCAGAGAGTGCACTGGCACCGCTGGGGATGCACTGCAGTGCCTCCAGAGAGTGCACTGGCACCACTGGGGATGCAGTGCAGTGAGTGCAGAGAGTGCACTGGCACCACTGGGGATGCAGTGCAGTGAGTCCAGAGAGTGCACTGGCACCTTGGGGATGCAGTGCAGTGAGTCCAGAGAGTGCACTGGCACCACTGGGGATGCACTGCAGTGACTCTAGAGAGTGCACTGGCACCGCTGGGGATGCACTGCAGTGAGTCCAGAGAGTGCACTGGCACCACTGGGGATGCAGTGCAGTGAGTGCAGAGAGTGCACAGTCAGCACTGGGGATGCAGTGCAGTGAGTCCAGAGAGTGCACTGGCACCGCTGGGCATGCACTGCAGTGAGTCCAGGGAGTGCACTGGAACCGCTGGGGATGCAGTGCAGTGAGTCCAGAGAGTGCACTGGCACCACTGGGGATGCACTGCAGTGAGTCCAGAGAGTGCAGTGGCACCACTGGGGATGCAGTGCAGTGCCTCCAGAGAGTGCACTGGCACTACTGGTTATGCAGTGCAGTGAGTCCAGAGAGTGCACTGTCAGCACTGGGGATGCAGTGCAGTGAGTCCAGAGAGTGCACTGGCACCTTGGGGATGCACTGCAGTGAGTCCAGAGAGTGCACTGGCACCACTGGGGATGCACTGCATTGACTCTAGAGAGTGCACTGGCACCGCTGGGGATGCACTGCAGTGAGTCCAGAGAGTGCACTGGCACCACTGGGGATGCAGTGCAGTGACTCCAGAGAGTGCACTGGCAACACTGGGGATGCAGTGTAGTGAGTCCAGAGAGTGCACTGGCACCGCTGGGCATGCAGTGCAGTGAGTCCAAGGAGTGCACTGGAACCGCTGGGGATGCAGTGCAGTGAGTCCACAGAGTGCACTGGCACCACTGGGGATGCACTGCAGTGAGTCCAGAGAGTGCACTGGCACCACTGGGGATGCAGTGCAGTGCCTCCAGAGAGTGCACTGGCACCACTGGGGATTTAATGCAGTGACTCCAGAGAGTGGACTGGCACCACTGGGGATGCACTGCAGTGCCTCCAGAGAGTGCACTGGCACCATGGGGTTTTAGTGCAGTGAGTCCAGAGAGTGCACTGGCACCACTGGGGATGCAGTACAGTGAGTCCAGAGAGTGCACTGGCACCACTGGGGATGCACTGCAGTGAGTCCAGAGAGTGCACTGGCACCTTGGGGATGCAGTGCAGTGAGTCCAGAGAGTGCACTGGCACCACTGGGGATGCACTGCAGTGACTCTAGAGAGTGCACTGGCACCGCTGGGGATGCACTGCAGTGAGTCCAGAGAGTGCACTGGCACCACTGGGGATGCAGTGCAGTGAGTGCAGAGAGTGCACAGTCAGCGCTGGGGATGCAGTGCAGTGAGTCCAGAGAGTGCACTGGCACCGCTGGGCATGCACTGCAGTGAGTCCAGGGAGTGCACTGGAACCGCTGGGGATGCAGTGCAGTGAGTCCAGAGAGTGCAGTGGCACCACTGGGGATGCAGTGCAGTGCCTCCAGAGAGTGCACTGGCACCACTGGGGATGCAGTGCAGTGAGTCCAGAGAGTGCAATGGCACCTTGGGGATGCACTGCAGTGAGTCCAGAGAGTGCACTGGCACCACTGGGGATGCAGTGCAGTGAGTCCAGAGACTGCACTGGCACCACTGGGGATGCACTGCAGTGAGTCCAGAGAGTGCACTGGCACCACTGGGGATGCAGTGCAGTGACTCCAGAGAGTGCACTGGCAACACTGGGGATGCAGTGTAGTGAGTCCAGAGAGTGCACTGGCACCGCTGGGCATGCACTGCAGTGAGTCGAGGGAGTGCACTGGAACCGCTGGGGATGCAGTGCAGTGAGTCCACAGAGTGCACTGGCACCGCTGGGGATGCACTGCAGTGAGTCCAGAGAGTGCACTGGCACCACTGGGGATGCAGTGCAGTGCCTCCAGAGAGTGCACTGGCACCACTGGGGATGCAGTACAGTGCCTCCAGAGAGTACACTGGCACCACTGGGGATTTAATGCAGTGACTCCAGAGAGTGGACTGGCACCACTGGGGATGCAGTGCAGTGCCTCCAGAGAGTGCACTGGCACCACTGGGGATGCAGTGCAGTGAGTCCAGAGAGTGCACTGGCACCACTGGGGATGCACTGCAGTGACTCTAGAGAGTGCACTGGCACCACTGGGGATGCAGTGCAGTGAGTCCAGAGAGTGCACTGGCAACACTGGGGATGCAGTGTAGTGAGTCCAGAGAGTGCACTGGCACCGCTGGGCATGCAGTGCAGTGAGTCCAGGGAGTGCACTGGAACCGCTGGGGATGCAGTGCAGTGAGTCCACAGAGTGCACTGGCACCACTGGGGATGCACTGCAGTGAGTCCAGAGAGTGCACTGGCACCACTGGGGATGCAGTGCAGTGCCTCCAGAGAGTGCACTGGCACCACTGGGGATGCAGTACAGTGCCTCCAGAGAGTGCACTGGCACCACTGGGGATTTAATGCAGTGACTCCAGAGAGTGGACTGGCACCACTGGGGATGCAGTGCAGTGCCTCCAGAGAGTGCACTGGCACCACTGGGGATGCAGTGCAGTGAGTCCAGAGAGTGCACTGGCACCACTGGGGATGCACTGCAGTGACTCTAGAGAGTGCACTGGCACCACTGGGGATGCAGTGCAGTGAGTCCAGAGAGTGCACTGGCAACACTGGGGATGCAGTGTAGTGAGTCCAGAGAGTGCACTGGCACCGCTGGGCATGCAGTGCAGTGAGTCCAGGGAGTGCACTGGAACCGCTGGGGATGCAGTGCAGTGAGTCCACAGAGTGCACTGGCACCACTGGGGATGCACTGCAGTGAGTCCAGAGAGTGCACTGGCACCACTGGGGATGCAGTGCAGTGCCTCCAGAGAGTGCACTGGCACCACTGGGGATGCAGTACAGTGCCTCCAGAGAGTGCACTGGCACCACTGGGGATTTAATGCAGTGACTCCAGAGAGTGGACTGGCACAACTGGGGATGCACTGCAGTGCCTCCAGAGAGTGCACTGGCACCATGGGGTTTTAGTGCAGTGAGTCCAGAGAGTGCACTGGCACCACTGGGGATGCAGTGCAGTGAGTCCAGAGAGTGCACTGGCACCACTGGGGATGCAGTGCAGTGAGTCCAGAGAGTGCACTGGCACCTTGGGGATGCAGTGCAGTGAGTCCAGAGAGTGCACTGGCACCGCTGGGGATGCAGTGCATTGACTCCAGAGAGTGCACTGGCACCGCTGGGGATGCACTGCAGTGTCTCCAGAGAGTGCACTGGCACCGCTGGGGATGCACTGCAGTGCCTCCAGAGAGTGCACTGGCACCACTGGGGATGCAGTGTAGTGAGTCCAGAGAGTGCACTGGCACCACTGGGGATGCACAGCAGTGACTCTAGAGAGTGCACTGGCACCGCTGGGGATGCACTGCAGTGAGTCCAGAGAGTGCACTGGCACCACTGGGGATGCAGTGCAGTGAGTCCAGAGAGGGCACAGTCAGCACTGGGGATGCAGTGCAGTGAGTCCAGAGAGTGCACTGGCACCACTGGGGATGCAGTGCAGTGAGTCCAGAGACTGCACTGGCACCACTGGGGATGCACTGCAGTGAGTCCAGAGAGTGCACTGGCACCACTGGGGATGCAGTGCAGTGACTCCAGAGAGTGCACTGGCAACACTGGGGATGCAGTGTAGTGAGTCCAGAGAGTGCACTGGCACCGCTGGGCATGCACTGCAGTGAGTCCAGGGAGTGCACTGGAACCGCTGGGGATGCAGTGCAGTGAGTCCACAGAGTGCACTGGCACCACTGGGGATGCACTGCAGTGAGTCCAGAGAGTGCACTGGCACCACTGGGGATGCAGTGCAGTGCCTCCAGAGAGTGCACTGGCACCACTGGGGATGCAGTACAGTGCCTCCAGAGAGTGCACTGGCACCACTGGGGATTTAATGCAGTGACTCCAGAGAGTGGACTGGCACCACTGAGGATGCAGTGCAGTGCCTCCAGAGAGTGCACTGGCACCACTGGGGATGCAGTGCAGTGAGTCCAGAGAGTGCACTGGCACCACTGGGGATGCACTGCAGTGACTCTAGAGAGTGCACTGGCACCACTGGGGATGCAGTGCAGTGAGTCCAGAGAGTGCACTGGCACCACTGGGGATGCAGTGCAGTGAGTCCAGAGAGTGCACTGGCAGCACTGGGGATGCAGTGCAGTGAGTCCAGAGAGTGCACTGGCACCACGGGGGATGCACTTCAGTGACTCCAGAGAGTGCACTGGCACCACTGGGGATGCAGTGCAGTGAGTCCAGAGAGTGCACTGGCACCACTGGGGATGCAGTGCAGTGACTCCAGAGAGTGCACTGGCACCACTGGGGATGCACTGCAGTGAGTCCAGAGAATGCACTGGCACCACTGGGGATGCACTGCAGTGACTCCAGAGAGTGCACTGGCACCACTGGTAATGCAGTGCAGTGAGTCCGGAGAGTGCACTGGCACCACTGGGGATGCAGTGCAGTGAGTCCAGAGAGTGCACTGGCACCACTGGGGATGCACAGCAGTGAATACAGAGAGTGCACTGGCACCACTGGGGATGCAGTGCAGTGAGTCCAGAGATTTTACTGGCACCACTGGGGATGCAGTGAAGTGAGTCCAGAGAGGGCACTGGAACCACTGAGGATGCAGTGCAGTGAGTCCAGAGAGTGCACTGGCACCACTGGGGATGCACTGCAGTGAGTGCAGAGAGTGCACTGGCACCACTGGGGATGCACTGCAGTGAGTCCAGAGAGTGCCTGGCACCACTGGGGATGCAGTGCAGTGAGTCCAGAGAGTGCACTGGCACCACTGGTTATGCAGCGCAGTGAGTCCAGAGAGTGCACTGGCACCACTGGGGATTCAGTGCAGTGAGTCCAGAGAGTGCACTGGCACCACTGGGGATGCAGTGCAGTGAGTCCAGACAGTGCACTGGCACCACTGGGGATGCAGTGCAGTGAGTCCAGAGAGTGCAGTGGCACCACTGGGGATGCAGTGCAGTGAGTCCAGAGAATGCACTGGCACCACTGGGGATGCAGTGCAGTGAGTCCAGAGAGTGCACTGGCACGACTGGTAATGCAGTGCAGTGAGTCCAGAGAGTGCACTGGCACCACTGGGGATGCAGTGCAGTGACTCCAGAGGGTGCACTGGCACCACTGGGGATGCAGTGCAGTGAGTCCAGAGAGTGCACTGGCACCACGGGGGATGCAGTGCAGTGAGTCCAGAGATTTTACTGGCACCACTGGGGATGCAGTGCAGTGAGTCCAGAGAGTGCACTGGCACCACTGGTAATGCAGTGCAGTGAGTGCAGAGAGTGCACTGGCACCACTGGGGATGCACTGCAGTGAGTCCAGAGAGTGCACTGGCACCACTGGGGATGCAGTGCAGTGAGCCCAGAGAGTGCACTGGCACCACGGGGGATGCAGTGCAGTGAGTCCAGAGATTTTACTGGCACCACTGGGGATGCAGTGCAGTGAGTCCAGAGAGGGCACTGGCACCACTGGGGATGCAGTGCAGTGAGTCCAGAGAGTGCACTGGCACCACTGGGGATGCACTGCAGTGAGTGCAGAGAGTGCACTGGCACCACTGGGGATGCACTGCAGTGAGTCCAGAGAGTGCCTGGCACCACTGGGGATGCAGTGCAGTGAGTCCAGAGAGTGCACTGGCACGACGGGGGATGCACTGCAGTGACTCTAGAGAGTGCACTGGCACCACTGGGGATGCAGTGTTGTGAGCCCAGAGAGTGCACTGGCACCACTGGGGATGCACTGCAGTGAGTCCAGAGAGTGCACTGACAACACTGGGGATGCAGTGCAGTGAGTCCAGAGAGTGCACTGGCACCACTGGGGATGCAGTGCAGTGAGTGCAGAGAGGGCACTGGCACCACTGGGGATGCAGTGCAGTGACTCTAGAGAGTGCACTGGCACCACTGGGGATGCAGTGCAGTGAGTCCAGAGAGTGCACTGGCACCACTGGGGATGTACTGCAGTGACTCCAGAGAGTGCACTGGCACCACTGGGGATACAGTTCAGTGTGTCCAGAGAGTGCACTGGCACAACAGGGGATGCACTGCAGTGACTCCAGAGAGTCCACTGGCACCACTGGGGATGCACTGCAGTGAGTCCAGAGAGTGCACTGGCACCACTGGGGATGCAGTGCAGTGAGTCCAGAGAGTGCACTGGCAACACTGGGGATGCACTGCCGTGAGTCCAGAGAGTGCACTGGCACCACTGGGGATGCAGTGCAGTGAGTCCAGAGAGTGCACAGGCACCACTGGGGATGCAGTGCAGTTGAGTCCGGAGAGTGCACTGGCAACACTGGGGATGCAGTGCAGTGAGTGCAGAGAGTGCACTGGCACCACTGGTGATGCAGTGCAGTGAGTGCAGAGAGTGCACTGGCACCACTGGGGATGCAGTGCAGTGAGTCCAGAGACTGCACAGGCACCACTGGGGATGCAGTGCAGTGAGTCCAGAGAGTGCACTGTCACCACTGGGGATGCAGTGCAGTGAGTCCAGAGAGTGCACTGGCACCACTGGGGATGCAGTGCAGTGAGTCCAGAGAGTGCACCGGCACCACTGGGGATGCAGTGCAGTGAGTCCAGAGAGTGCACCGGCACCACTGGGGATGCAGTGCAGTGAGTCCAGAGAGTGCACCGGCACCACTGCGGATGCAGTGCTGTGAGTCCAGAGAGTGCACCGGCACCACTGGTAATGCAGTGCAGTGAGTCCAGAGAGTGCACTGGCACCACTGGGGATGTAGTGCAGTGAGTTCAGAGAGTGGACTGGCACCACTGGGGATGCAGTGCAGTGAGTCCAGAGAGTGCACTGGCACCACTGGGGATGTACTGCAGTGACTCCAGAGAGTGCACTGGCACCACTGGGGATACAGTTCAGTGTGTCCAGAGAGTGCACTGGCACAACAGGGGATGCACTGCAGTGACTCCAGAGAGTCCACTGGCACCACTGGGGATGCAGTGCAGTGAGTCCAGAGAGTGCACTGGCACCACTGGGGATGCAGTGCAGTGAGTCCAGAGAGTGCACTGGCAACACTGGGGATGCACTGCCGTGAGTCCAGAGAGTGCACTGGCACCACTGGTGATTCAGTGCAGTGAGTCCAGAGAGTGCACTGGCACCTCTGGGGATCCAGTGCAGTGAGTCCAGACAGTGCACTGGCAACACTGGGGATGCAGTGCAGTGAGTCCAGAGAGTGCACTGGCACCACTGGGGATGCAGTGCAGTGAGTGCAGAGAGTGCACTGGCACCACTGCGGATGCAGTGCAGTGAGTCTAGAGACTGCACAGGCACCACTGGGGATGCAGTGCATTGAGTCCGGAGAGTGCACTGTCACCACTGGGGATGCACTGCAGTGAGTCCAGAGAGTGCACTGGCACCACTGGGGATGCAGTGCAGTGAGTCCAGAGAGTGCACCGGCACCACTGGGGATGCAGTGCAGTGAGTCCAGAGAGTGCACCGGCACCACTGCGGATGCAGTGCCGTGAGTCCAGAGAGTGCACCGGCACCACTGGTAATGCAGTGCAGTGAGTGCAGAGAGTGCACTGGCACCACTGGGATGCAGTGCAGTGAGTCCAGAGAGTGGACTGGCACCAACGGGCATGCACTGCAGTGACTCCAGAGAGTGCACTGGCACCACTGGGGATGCAGTGCAGTGAGTCCAGAGAGTGCACTGGCACTACAGGGGATGCACTGCAGTGAGTCCAGAGAGTGCACTGGCACCACCGGGGATGCACTGCAGTGAGTCCAGAGAGTGCACTGGCACCACTGGGGATGCAGTGCAGTGAGTCCAGAGAGTGCACTGGCACCACTGGGGATGCACTGCAGTGCCTCCAGAGAGTGCACTGGCACCACTGGGGATGCAGTGCAGTGAGTCCAGAGAGTGCACTGGCACCACTGCGGATGCACTGCAGTGAGTCCATGGAGTGCCCTTGCACCTATGGTGATGCATTGCAGTGAGTCCAGAGAGTGCACTGGCACCACTGGTGATGCAGTGCACTGAGTCCAGAGAGTGCACTGGCACCACTGGGGATGCAGTGCAGTGAGTCCACAGAGTGCACTGGCAGCACTGGGGATGCAGTGCAGTGAATCCAGAGAGTGCACTGGCACCACTGGGAATGCAGTTCAGTGAGTCCAGAGAGTGCACTGGCACCGCTGGTGATGCAGTACAGTGAGTCCAGAGAGTGCACTGGCACCACTGGGGATGCAGTGCAGTGACTCCAGAGAGTGCACTGGCACCGCTGGGGATGCAGTGCAGTGAGTCCAGAGAGTGCACTGGCACCACTGGGGATGCAGTGCAGTGAGTCCAGAGAGTGCACTGGCACCATGGGGTTTTAGTGCAGTGAGTCCAGAGAGTACACTGGCACCACTGGGGATGCAGTGTAGTGAGTCCAGAGAGTGCACTGGCACCACTGGGAATGCACTGCAGTGACTGCAGGGAGTGCACTGGCACCACTGGGGATGCAGTGCATTGAGTCCAGAGAGTGCACTGGCACCGCTGGGGATGCAGTGCAGTGAGTCCAGAGAGTGCACTGGCTCCACTGGGGATGCAGTGCAGTGAGTCCAGAGAGTGCAGTGGCACAACTGGGGATGCACTGCAGTGAGTCCAGAGAGTGCACTGGCACCACTGGGGATGCAGTGCAGTGAGTCCAGAGAGTGCACTGGCAGCACTGGGGATGCACCTCGGTGAGTCCAGAGAGTGCACTGCCACCACTGGGGATGCAGTGCAGTGAGTGCAGAGAGTGCACTGGCACCACTGGGGATGCAGTGCAGTGAGTCCAGAGACTGCACAGGCACCACTGGGGATGCAGTGCAGTGAGTCCAGAGAGTGCACTGGCACTACAGGAGATGCACTGCAGTGAGTCCAGAGAGTGCACTGGCACCACCGGGGATGCACTGCAGTGAGTCCAGAGAGTGCACTGGCACCACTGGGGATGCAGTGCAGTGAGTCCAGAGAGTGCACTGGCACCACTGGGGATGCAGTGCAGTGCCTCCAGAGAGTGCACTGGCACCACTGGGGATGCAGTGCAGTGAGTCCAGAGAGTGCACTGGCACCACTGCGGATGCACTGCAGTGAGTCCATGGAGTGCCCTGGCACCAATGGTGATGCAGTGCAGTGAGTCCAGAGAGTGCACTGGCACCACTGGGGATGCAGTGCAGTGAGTCCAGAGAGTGCACTGGCACCTTGGGGATGCACTGCATTGACTCCAGAGAGTGCACTGGCACCACTGGGGATGCACTGCAGTGACTCTAGAGAGTGCACTGGCACCGCTGCTGATGCACTGCAGTGAGTCCAGAGAGTGCACTGGCACCACTGGGGATGCAGTGCAGTGAGTGCAGAGAGTGCACAGTCAGCACTGGGGATGCAGTGCAGTGAGTCCAGAGAGTGCACTGGCACCACTGGGGATGCAGTGCAGTGAGTGCAGAGAGTGCACAGTCAGCACTGGGGATGCAGTGCAGTGACTCCAGAGAGTGCACTGGCAACACTGGGGATGCAGTGTAGTGAGTCCAGAGAGTGCACTGGCACCGCTGGGCATGCAGTGCAGTGAGTCCAGGGAGTGCACTGGAACCGCTGGGGATGCAGTGCAGTGAGTCCATAGGGTGCACTGGCACCACTGGGGATGCACTGCAGTGAGTCCAGAGAGTGCACTGGCACCACTGGGGATGCAGTGCAGTGCCTCCAGAGAGTGCACTGGCACCACTGGGGATGCAGTGCAGTGAGTCCAGAGAGTGCACTGGCACCACTGGGGATGCAGTGCAGTGAGTCCAGAGAGTGCACTGGCACCGCTGGGGATGCACTGCAGTGTCTCCAGAGAGTGCACTGGCACCGCTGGAGATGCACTGCAGTGCCTCCAGAGAGTGCACTGGCACCACTGCCGATGCAGTGCAGTGAGTCCAGAGAGGGCACTGGCACCACTGGGGATGCAGTGCAGTGAGTCCAGAAAGTGCACTGGCACCTTGGGGATGCAGTACAGTGCCTCCAGAGAGTGCACTGGCACCACTGGGGATTTAATGCAGTGACTCCAGAGAGTGGACTGGCACCACTGGGGATGCAGTGCAGTGCCTCCAGAGAGTGCACTGGCACCATGGGGTTTTAGTGCAGTGAGTCCAGAGAGTGCAGTGGCACCACTGGGGATTCATTGCAGTGAGTCCAGAGAGTGCACTGGCACCACTGGGGATGCAGTGCAGTGAGTCCAGAGAGTGCACTGGCACCGCTGGGGATGCACTGCAGTGTCTCCAGAGAGTGCACTGGCACCGCTGGGGATGCACTGCAGTGCCTCCAGAGAGTGCACTGGCACCACTGGGGATGCAGTGCAGTGAGTCCAGAGAGTGCACTGGCACCACTGGGGATGCACTGCAGTGACTCTAGAGAGTGCACTGGCACCACTGGTAATGCACTGCAGTGAGTCCAGAGAGTGCACTGGCACCACTGGGGATGCAGTGCAGTGAGTGCAGAGAGTGCACAGTCAGCACTGGGGATGCAGTGCAGTGAGTCCAGAGAGTGCACTGGCACCACTGGGGATGCAGTGCAGTGAGTGCAGAGAGTGCACTGGCACTACTGGGGATGCAGTGCAGTGAGTCCAGAGACTGCACTGGCACCACTGGGGATGCACTGCAGTGAGTCCAGAGAGTGCACTGGCACCACTGGGGATGCAGTGCAGTGACTCCAGAGAGTGCACTGGCAACACTGGGGATGCAGTACAGTGCCTCCAGAGAGTGCACTGGCACCACTGGGGATTTAATGCAGTGACTCCAGAGAGTGGACTGGCACCACTGGGGATGCAGTGCAGTGCCTCCAGAGAGTGCACTGGCACCACTGGGGATGCAGTGCAGTGAGTCCAGAGAGTGCACTGGCACCACTGGGGATGCACTGCAGTGACTCTAGAGAGTGCACTGGCACCACTGGGGATGCAGTGCAGTGAGTCCAGAGAGTGCACTGGCACCACTGGGGATGCAGTGCAGTGAGTCCAGAGAGTGCACTGGCAGCACTGGGGATGCAGTGCAGTGAGTCCAGAGAGTGCACTGGCACCACGGGGGATGCACTGCAGTGACTCCAGAGAGTGCACTGGCACCACTGGGGATGCAGTGCAGTGAGTCCGGAGAGTGCACTGGCACCACTGGGGATGCAGTGCAGTGAGTCCAGAGAGTGCACTGGCACCACTGGGGATGCACTGCAGTGAGTCCAGAGAATGCACTGGCACCACTGGGGATGCAGTGCAGTGACTCCAGAGAGTGCACTGGCACCACTGGTAATGCAGTGCAGTGAGTCCGGAGAGTGCACTGGCACCACTGGGGATGCAGTGCAGTGAGTCCAGAGAGTGCACTGGCACCACTGGGGATGCACAGCAGTGAATACAGAGAGTGCACTGGCACCACTGGGGATGCACTGCAGTGAGTCCAGAGAGTGCACTGGAACCACTGGGGATGCAGTGCAGTGAGTCCAGAGAGTGCACTGGCACCATGGGGTTTTAGTGCAGTGAGTCCAGAGAGTGCACTGGCACCACTGGGGATGCACCTCGGTGAGTCCAGAGAGTGCACTGGCACCACTGGGGATGCAGTGCAGTGAGTCCAGAGAGTGCACTGGCACCACTGGGGATGCAGTGCAGTGAGTCCAGAGAGTGCACTGGCACCGCTGGGGATGCACTGCAGTGTCTCCAGAGAGTGCACTGGCACCGCTGGAGATGCACTGCAGTGCCTCCAGAGAGTGCACTGGCACCACTGCCGATGCAGTGCAGTGAGTCCAGAGAGGGCACTGGCACCACTGGGGATGCAGTGCAGTGAGTCCAGAAAGTGCACTGGCACCTTGGGGATGCAGTGCAGTGAGTCCAGAGAGTGCACTGGCACCACTGGGGATGCACTGCAGTGACTCTAGAGAGTGCACTGGCACCGCTGGGGATGCACTGCAGTGAGTCCAGAGAGTGCACTGGCACCACTGGGGATGCAGTGCAGTGAGTCCAGAGAGTGCACAGTCAGCACTGGGGATGCAGTGCAGTGAGTCCAGAGAGTGCACTGGCACCGCTGGGCATGCACTGCAGTGAGTCCAGAGAGTGCACTGGAACCGCTGGGGATGCAGTGCAGTGAGTCCACAGAGTGCACTGGCACCACTGGGGATGCACTGCAGTGAGTCCAGAGAGTACAGTGGCACCACTGGGGATGCAGTGCAGTGCCTCCAGAGAGTGCACTGGCACTACTGGTTATGCAGTGCAGTGAGTCCAGAGAGTGCACTGGCACCACTGGGGATGCAGTGCAGTGAGTCCAGAGAGTGCACTGGCACCTTGGGGATGCACTGCAGTGAGTCCAGAGAGTGCACTGGCACCACTGGGGATGCACTGCAGTGACTCTAGAGAGTGCACTGGCACCGCTGGGGATGCACTGCAGTGAGTCCAGAGAGTGCACTGGCACCACTGGGGATGCAGTGCAGTGACTCCAGAGAGTGCACTGGCAACACTGGGGATGCAGTGTAGTGAGTCCAGAGAGTGCACTGGCACCGCTGGGCATGCAGTGCAGTGAGTCCACGGAGTGCACTGGAACCGCTGGGGATGCAGTGCAGTGAGTCCACAGAGTGCACTGGCACCACTGGGGATGCACTGCAGTGAGTCCAGAGAGTGCACTGGCACCACTGGGGATGCAGTGCAGTGCCTCCAGAGAGTGCACTGGCACCACTGGGGATGCAGTACAGTGCCTCCAGAGAGTGCACTGGCACCACTGGGGATTTAATGCAGAGAATCCAGAGAGTGGACTGGCACCACTGGGGATGCAGTGCAGTGCCTCCAGAGAGTGCACTGTCACCACTGGGGATGCAGTGCAGTGAGTCCAGAGAGTGCACTGGCACCACTGCGGATGCACTGCAGTGAGTCCATGGAGTGCCCTGGCACCTATGGTGATGCATTGCAGTGAGTCCAGAGAGTGCACTGGCACCACTGGTGATGCAGTGCAGTGAGTCCAGAGAGTGCACTGGCACCACTGGGGATGCAGTGCAGTGAGTCCACAGAGTGCACTGGCACCACTGGGGATGCAGTGCAGTGAATCCAGAGAGTGCACTGGCACCACTGGGAATGCAGTTCAGTGAGTGCAGAGAGTGCACTGGCACCACTGGGGATGCAGTGCAGTGCCTCCAGAGAGTGCACTGGCACCACTGGGGATGCAGTGCAGTGAGTCCAGAGAGTGCACTGGCACCACTGCGGATGCACTGCAGTGAGTCCATGGAGTGCCCTGGCACCTATGGTGATGCATTGCAGTGAGTGCAGAGAGTGCACTGGCACCACTGGTGATGCAGTGCAGTGAGTCCAGAGAGTGCACTGGCACCACTGGGGATGCAGTGCAGTGAGTCCACAGAGTGCACTGGCACCACTGGGGATGCAGTGCAGTGAATCCAGAGAGTGCACTGGCACCACTGGGAATGCAGTTCAGTGAGTGCAGAGAGTGCACTGGCACCACTGGGGATGCAGTACAGTGAGTCCAGAGAGTGCACTGGCACCACTGGGGATGCAGTGCAGTGACTCCAGAGAGTGCACTGGCACCGCTGGGGATGCACTGCAGTGCCTCCAGAGAGTGCACTGGCACCACTGGGGATGCAGTGCAGTGAGTGCAGAGAGTGCACTGGCACCACTGGGATGCAGTGCAGTGAGTCCAGAGAGTGCACTGGCACCACTGCGGATGCACTGCAGTGAGTCCAGAGAGTGCACTGGCACCACTGGGGATGCACTGCAGTGAGTCCAGAGAGTGCACTGGCACCATGGGGTTTTAGTGCAGTGAGTCCAGAGAGTGCACTGGCACCACTGGGGATGCAGTGTAATGAGTCCAGAGAGTGCACTGGCACCACTGGGGATGCACTGCAGTGACTCCAGGGAGTGCACTGGCACCACTGGGGATGCAGTGCATTGAGTCCAGAGAGTGCACTGGCACCGCTGGGGATGCAGTGCAGTGAGTCCAGAGAGTGCACTGGCTCCACTGGGGATGCAGTGCAGTGAGTCCAGAGAGTGCAGTGGCACCAGTAGGGATGCAGTGCAGTGAATCCAGGGAGTGCACTGGCACCAAAGGGGATTCAGTGCAGTGAGTCCAGAGGGTGCACTGGCACCACTGGGGATGCACTGCAGTGAGTCCAGAGAGTGCACTGGCACCACTGGGGATGCACTGCAGTGAGTGCAGAGAGTGCACTGGCACCACTGGGGATGCAGTGCAGTGAGTGCAGAGAGTGCACTGGCACCACTGGGGATGCAGTGCAGTGAGTCCAGAGACTGCACAGGCACCACTGGGGATGCACTGCAGTGCCTCCAGAGAGTGCACTGGCACCACTGGGCATGCACTGCAGTGAGTCCAGAGAGTGCACTGGAACCACTGGGGATGCAGTGCAGTGAGTCCAGAGAGTGCACTGGCACCATGGGGTTTTAGTGCAGTGAGTCCAGAGAGTGCACTGGCACCACTGGGGATGCAGTGTAGTGAGTCCAGAGAGTGCACTGGCACCACTGGGGATGCAGTGCAGTGAGTCCAGAGAGTGCACTGGCACCTTGGGGATGCAGTGCAGTGAGTCCAGAGAGTGCACTGGCACCGCTGGGGATGCAGTGCATTGACTCCAGAGAGTGCACTGGCACCGCTGGGGATGCACTGCAGTGTCTCCAGAGAGTGCACTGGCACCGCTGGGGATGCACTGCAGTGCCTCCAGAGAGTGCACTGGCACCACTGGGGATGCAGTGCAGTGAGTGCAGAGAGTGCACTGGCACCACTGGGGATGCAGTGCAGTGAGTCCAGAGAGTGCACTGGCACCTTGGGGATGCAGTGCAGTGAGTCCAGAGAGTGCACTGGCACCACTGGGGATGCACTGCAGTGCCTCCAGAGAGTGCACTGGCACCACTGGGGATGCAGTGCAGTGAGTGCAGAGAGTGCACAGTCAGCACTGGGGATGCAGTGCAGTGAGTCCAGAGAGTGCACTGGCACCGCTGGGCATGCACTGCAGTGAGTCCAGGGAGTGCACTGGAACCGCTGGGGATGCAGTGCAGTGAGTCCAGAGAGTGCACTGGCACCACTGGGGATGCACTGCAGTGAGTCCAGAGAGTGCAGTGGCACCACTGGGGATGCAGTGCAGTGCCTCCAGAGAGTGCACTGGCACTACTGGTTATGCAGTGCAGTGAGTCCAGAGAGTGCACTGTCAGCACTGGGGATGCAGTGCAGTGAGTCCAGAGAGTGCACTGGCACCTTGGGGATGCACTGCAGTGAGTCCAGAGAGTGCACTGGCACCACTGGGGATGCACTGAATTGACTCTAGAGAGTGCACTGGCACCGCTGGGGATGCACTGCAGTGAGTCCAGAGAGTGCACTGGCACCACTGGGGATGCAGTGCAGTGACTCCAGAGAGTGCACTGGCAACACTGGGGATGCAGTGTAGTGAGTCCAGAGAGTGCACTGGCACCGCTGGGCATGCAGTGCAGTGAGTCCAAGGAGTGCACTGGAACCGCTGGGGATGCAGTGCAGTGAGTCCACAGAGTGCACTGGCACCACTGGGGATGCACTGCAGTGAGTCCAGAGAGTGCACTGGCACCACTGGGGATGCAGTGCAGTGCCTCCAGAGAGTGCACTGGCACCACTGGGGATTTAATGCAGTGACTCCAGAGAGTGGACTGGCACCACTGGGGATGCACTACAGTGCCTCCAGAGAGTGCACTGGCACCATGGGGTTTTAGTGCAGTGAGTCCAGAGAGTGCACTGGCACCACTGGGGATGCAGTACAGTGAGTCCAGAGAGTGCACTGGCACCACTGGGGATGCACTGCAGTGAGTCCAGAGAGTGCACTGGCACCTTGGGGATGCAGTGCAGTGAGTCCAGAGAGTGCACTGGCACCACTGGGGATGCACTGCAGTGACTCTAGAGAGTGCACTGGCACCGCTGGGGATGCACTGCAGTGAGTCCAGAGAGTGCACTGGCACCACTGGGGATGCAGTGCAGTGAGTGCAGAGAGTGCACAGTCAGCGCTGGGGATGCAGTGCAGTGAGTCCAGAGAGTGCACTGGCACCGCTGGGCATGCACTGCAGTGAGTCCAGGGAGTGCACTGGAACCGCTGGGGATGCAGTGCAGTGAGTCCAGAGAGTGCAGTGGCACCACTGGGGATGCAGTGCAGTGCCTCCAGAGAGTGCACTGGCACCACTGGGGATGCAGTGCAGTGAGTCCAGAGAGTGCAATGGCACCTTGGGGATGCACTGCAGTGAGTCCAGAGAGTGCACTGGCACCACCGGGGATGCACTGCAGTGACTCTAGAGAGTGCACTGGCACCGCTGGGGATGCACTGCAGTGAGTCCAGAGAGTGCACTGGCACCACTGGGGATGCAGTGCAGTGACTCCAGAGAGTGCACTGGCAACACTGGGGATGCAGTGTAGTGAGTCCAGAGAGTGCACTGGCACCGCTGGGCATGCACTGCAGTGAGTCCAGGGAGTGCACTGGAACCGCTGGGGATGCAGTGCAGTGAGTCCACAGAGTGCACTGGCACCACTGGGGATGCACTGCAGTGAGTCCAGAGAGTGCACTGGCACCACTGGGGATGCAGTGCAGTGCCTCCAGAGAGTGCACTGGCACCACTGGGGATGCAGTACAGTGCCTCCAGAGAGTACACTGGCACCACTGGGGATTTAATGCAGTGACTCCAGAGAGTGGACTGGCACCACTGGGGATGCAGTGCAGTGCCTACAGAGAGTGCACTGGCACCACTGGGGATGCAGTGCAGTGAGTCCAGAGAGTGCACTGGCACCACTGGGGATGCACTGCAGTGACTCTAGAGAGTGCACTGGCACCACTGGGGATGCAGTGCAGTGAGTCCAGAGAGTGCACTGGCACCACTGGGGATGCAGTGCAGTGAGTCCAGAGAGTGCACTGGCACCGCTGGGGATGCACTGCAGTGTCTCCAGAGAGTGCACTGGCACCGCTGGAGATGCACTGCAGTGCCTCCAGAGAGTGCACTGGCACCACTGCCGATGCAGTGCAGTGAGTCCAGAGAGGGCACTGGCACCACTGGGGATGCAGTGCAGTGAGTCCAGAAAGTGCACTGGCACCTTGGGGATGCAGTGCAGTGAGTCCAGAGAGTGCACTGGCACCACTGGGGATGCACTGCAGTGACTCTAGAGAGTGCACTGGCACCGCTGGGGATGCACTGCAGTGAGTCCAGAGAGTGCACTGGCACCACTGGGGATGCAGTGCAGTGAGTCCAGAGAGTGCACAGTCAGCACTGGGGATGCAGTGCAGTGAGTCCAGAGAGTGCACTGGCACCGCTGGGCATGCACTGCAGTGAGTCCAGAGAGTGCACTGGAACCGCTGGGGATGCAGTGCAGTGAGTCCACAGAGTGCACTGGCACCACTGGGGATGCACTGCAGTGAGTCCAGAGAGTACAGTGGCACCACTGGGGATGCAGTGCAGTGCCTCCAGAGAGTGCACTGGCACTACTGGTTATGCAGTGCAGTGAGTCCAGAGAGTGCACTGGCACCACTGGGGATGCAGTGCATTGAGTCCAGAGAGTGCACTGGCACCTTGGGGATGCACTGCAGTGAGTCCAGAGAGTGCACTGGCACCACTGGGGATGCAGTGCAGTGACTCTAGAGAGTGCACTGGCACCACTGGGGATGCAGTGCAGTGAGTCCAGAGAGTGCAATGGCACCTTGGGGATGCACTGCAGTGAGTCCAGAGAGTGCACTGGCACCACCGGGGATGCACTGCAGTGACTCTAGAGAGTGCACTGGCACCGCTGGGGATGCACTGCAGTGAGTCCAGAGAGTGCACTGGCACCACTGGGGATGCAGTGCAGTGACTCCAGAGAGTGCACTGGCAACACTGGGGATGCAGTGTAGTGAGTCCAGAGAGTGCACTGGCACCGCTGGGCATGCACTGCAGTGAGTCCAGGGAGTGCACTGGAACCGCTGGGGATGCAGTGCAGTGAGTCCACAGAGTGCACTGGCACCACTGGGGATGCACTGCAGTGAGTCCAGAGAGTGCACTGGCACCACTGGGGATGCAGTGCAGTGCCTCCAGAGAGTGCACTGGCACCACTGGGGATGCAGTACAGTGCCTCCAGAGAGTACACTGGCACCACTGGGGATTTAATGCAGTGACTCCAGAGAGTGGACTGGCACCACTGGGGATGCAGTGCAGTGCCTACAGAGAGTGCACTGGCACCACTGGGGATGCAGTGCAGTGAGTCCAGAGAGTGCACTGGCACCACTGGGGATGCACTGCAGTGACTCTAGAGAGTGCACTGGCACCACTGGGGATGCAGTGCAGTGAGTCCAGAGAGTGCACTGGCACCACTGGGGATGCAGTGCAGTGAGTCCAGAGAGTGCACTGGCACCGCTGGGGATGCACTGCAGTGTCTCCAGAGAGTGCACTGGCACCGCTGGAGATGCACTGCAGTGCCTCCAGAGAGTGCACTGGCACCACTGCCGATGCAGTGCAGTGAGTCCAGAGAGGGCACTGGCACCACTGGGGATGCAGTGCAGTGAGTCCAGAAAGTGCACTGGCACCTTGGGGATGCAGTGCAGTGAGTCCAGAGAGTGCACTGGCACCACTGGGGATGCACTGCAGTGACTCTAGAGAGTGCACTGGCACCGCTGGGGATGCACTGCAGTGAGTCCAGAGAGTGCACTGGCACCACTGGGGATGCAGTGCAGTGAGTCCAGAGAGTGCACAGTCAGCACTGGGGATGCAGTGCAGTGAGTCCAGAGAGTGCACTGGCACCGCTGGGCATGCACTGCAGTGAGTCCAGAGAGTGCACTGGAACCGCTGGGGATGCAGTGCAGTGAGTCCACAGAGTGCACTGGCACCACTGGGGATGCACTGCAGTGAGTCCAGAGAGTACAGTGGCACCACTGGGGATGCAGTGCAGTGCCTCCAGAGAGTGCACTGGCACTACTGGTTATGCAGTGCAGTGAGTCCAGAGAGTGCACTGGCACCACTGGGGATGCAGTGCATTGAGTCCAGAGAGTGCACTGGCACCTTGGGGATGCACTGCAGTGAGTCCAGAGAGTGCACTGGCACCACTGGGGATGCACTGCAGTGACTCTAGAGAGTGCACTGGCACCGCTGGGGATGCACTGCAGTGAGTCCAGAGAGTGCACTGGCACCACTGGGGATGCAGTGCAGTGACTCCAGAGAGTGCACTGGCAACACTGGGGATGCAGTGTAGTGAGTCCAGAGAGTGCACTGGCACCGCTGGGCATGCAGTGCAGTGAGTCCACGGAGTGCACTGGAACCGCTGGGGATGCAGTGCAGTGAGTCCACAGAGTGCACTGGCACCACTGGGGATGCACTGCAGTGAGTCCAGAGAGTGCACTGGCACCACTGGGGATGCAGTGCAGTGCCTCCAGAGAGTGCACTGGCACCACTGGGGATGCAGTACAGTGCCTCCAGAGAGTGCACTGGCACCACTGGGGATTTAATGCAGAGAATCCAGAGAGTGGACTGGCACCACTGGGGATGCAGTGCAGTGCCTCCAGAGAGTGCACTGTCACCACTGGGGATGCAGTGCAGTGAGTCCAGAGAGTGCACTGGCACCACTGCGGATGCACTGCAGTGAGTCCATGGAGTGCCCTGGCACCTATGGTGATGCATTGCAGTGAGTCCAGAGAGTGCACTGGCACCACTGGTGATGCAGTGCAGTGAGTCCAGAGAGTGCACTGGCACCACTGGGGATGCAGTGCAGTGAGTCCACAGAGTGCACTGGCACCACTGGGGATGCAGTGCAGTGAATCCAGAGAGTGCACTGGCACCACTGGGAATGCAGTTCAGTGAGTGCAGAGAGTGCACTGGCACCACTGGGGATGCAGTGCAGTGCCTCCAGAGAGTGCACTGGCACCACTGGGGATGCAGTGCAGTGAGTCCAGAGAGTGCACTGGCACCACTGCGGATGCACTGCAGTGAGTCCATGGAGTGCCCTGGCACCTATGGTGATGCATTGCAGTGAGTGCAGAGAGTGCACTGGCACCACTGGTGATGCAGTGCAGTGAGTCCAGAGAGTGCACTGGCACCACTGGGGATGCAGTGCAGTGAGTCCACAGAGTGCACTGGCACCACTGGGGATGCAGTGCAGTGAATCCAGAGAGTGCACTGGCACCACTGGGAATGCAGTTCAGTGAGTGCAGAGAGTGCACTGGCACCACTGGGGATGCAGTACAGTGAGTCCAGAGAGTGCACTGGCACCACTGGGGATGCAGTGCAGTGACTCCAGAGAGTGCACTGGCACCGCTGGGGATGCACTGCAGTGCCTCCAGAGAGTGCACTGGCACCACTGGGGATGCAGTGCAGTGAGTGCAGAGAGTGCACTGGCACCACTGGGATGCAGTGCATTGAGTCCAGAGAGTGCACTGGCACCACTGCGGATGCACTGCAGTGAGTCCAGAGAGTGCACTGGCACCACTGGGGATGCACTGCAGTGAGTCCAGAGAGTGCACTGGCACCATGGGGTTTTAGTGCAGTGAGTCCAGAGAGTGCACTGGCACCACTGGGGATGCAGTGCAGTGAGTGCAGAGAGTGCACTGGCACCACTGGGGATGCAGTGCAGTGAGTCCAGAGAGTGCACTGGCACCTTGGGGATGCAGTGCAGTGAGTCCAGAGAGTGCACTGGCACCACTGGGGATGCACTGCAGTGACTCTAGAGAGTGCACTGGCACCGCTGGGGATGCACTGCAGTGAGTCCAGAGAGTGCACTGGCACCACTGGGGATGCAGTGCAGTGAGTGCAGAGAGTGCACAGTCAGCACTGGGGATGCAGTGCAGTGAGTCCAGAGAGTGCACTGGCACCGCTGGGCATGCACTGCAGTGAGTCCAGGGAGTGCACTGGAACCGCTGGGGATGCAGTGCAGTGAGTCCAGAGAGTGCACTGGCACCACTGGGGATGCACTGCAGTGAGTCCAGAGAGTGCAGTGGCACCACTGGGGATGCAGTGCAGTGCCTCCAGAGAGTGCACTGGCACTACTGGTTATGCAGTGCAGTGAGTCCAGAGAGTGCACTGTCAGCACTGGGGATGCAGTGCAGTGAGTCCAGAGAGTGCACTGGCACCTTGGGGATGCACTGCAGTGAGTCCAGAGAGTGCACTGGCACCACTGGGGATGCACTGCATTGACTCTAGAGAGTGCACTGGCACCGCTGGGGATGCACTGCAGTGAGTCCAGAGAGTGCACTGGCACCACTGGGGATGCAGTGCAGTGACTCCAGAGAGTGCACTGGCAACACTGGGGATGCAGTGTAGTGAGTCCAGAGAGTGCACTGGCACCGCTGGGCATGCAGTGCAGTGAGTCCAAGGAGTGCACTGGAACCGCTGGGGATGCAGTGCAGTGAGTCCACAGAGTGCACTGGCACCACTGGGGATGCACTGCAGTGAGTCCAGAGAGTGCACTGGCACCACTGGGGATGCAGTGCAGTGCCTCCAGAGAGTGCACTGGCACCACTGGGGATTTAATGCAGTGACTCCAGAGAGTGGACTGGCACCACTGGGGATGCACTACAGTGCCTCCAGAGAGTGCACTGGCACCATGGGGTTTTAGTGCAGTGAGTCCAGAGAGTGCACTGGCACCACTGGGGATGCAGTACAGTGAGTCCAGAGAGTGCACTGGCACCACTGGGGATGCACTGCAGTGAGTCCAGAGAGTGCACTGGCACCTTGGGGATGCAGTGCAGTGAGTCCAGAGAGTGCACTGGCACCACTGGGGATGCACTGCAGTGACTCTAGAGAGTGCACTGGCACCGCTGGGGATGCACTGCAGTGAGTCCAGAGAGTGCACTGGCACCACTGGGGATGCAGTGCAGTGAGTGCAGAGAGTGCACAGTCAGCGCTGGGGATGCAGTGCAGTGAGTCCAGAGAGTGCACTGGCACCGCTGGGCATGCACTGCAGTGAGTCCAGGGAGTGCACTGGAACCGCTGGGGATGCAGTGCAGTGAGTCCAGAGAGTGCAGTGGCACCACTGGGGATGCAGTGCAGTGCCTCCAGAGAGTGCACTGGCACCACTGGGGATGCAGTGCAGTGAGTCCAGAGAGTGCAATGGCACCTTGGGGATGCACTGCAGTGAGTCCAGAGAGTGCACTGGCACCACCGGGGATGCACTGCAGTGACTCTAGAGAGTGCACTGGCACCGCTGGGGATGCACTGCAGTGAGTCCAGAGAGTGCACTGGCACCACTGGGGATGCAGTGCAGTGACTCCAGAGAGTGCACTGGCAACACTGGGGATGCAGTGTAGTGAGTCCAGAGAGTGCACTGGCACCGCTGGGCATGCACTGCAGTGAGTCCAGGGAGTGCACTGGAACCGCTGGGGATGCAGTGCAGTGAGTCCACAGAGTGCACTGGCACCACTGGGGATGCACTGCAGTGAGTCCAGAGAGTGCACTGGCACCACTGGGGATGCAGTGCAGTGCCTCCAGAGAGTGCACTGGCACCACTGGGGATGCAGTACAGTGCCTCCAGAGAGTACACTGGCACCACTGGGGATTTAATGCAGTGACTCCAGAGAGTGGACTGGCACCACTGGGGATGCAGTGCAGTGCCTCCAGAGAGTGCACTGGCACCACTGGGGATGCAGTGCAGTGAGTCCAGAGAGTGCACTGGCACCACTGGGGATGCACTGCAGTGACTCTAGAGAGTGCACTGGCACCACTGGGGATGCAGTGCAGTGAGTCCAGAGAGTGCACTGGCAACACTGGGGATGCAGTGTAGTGAGTCCAGAGAGTGCACTGGCACCGCTGGGCATGCAGTGCAGTGAGTCCAGGGAGTGCACTGGAACCGCTGGGGATGCAGTGCAGTGAGTCCACAGAGTGCACTGGCACCACTGGGGATGCACTGCAGTGAGTCCAGAGAGTGCACTGGCACCACTGGGGATGCAGTGCAGTGCCTCCAGAGAGTGCACTGGCACCACTGGGGATGCAGTACAGTGCCTCCAGAGAGTGCACTGGCACCACTGGGGATTTAATGCAGTGACTCCAGAGAGTGGACTGGCACCACTGGGGATGCAGTGCAGTGCCTCCAGAGAGTGCACTGGCACCACTGGGGATGCAGTGCAGTGAGTCCAGAGAGTGCACTGGCACCACTGGGGATGCACTGCAGTGACTCTAGAGAGTGCACTGGCACCACTGGGGATGCAGTGCAGTGAGTCCAGAGAGTGCACTGGCAACACTGGGGATGCAGTGTAGTGAGTCCAGAGAGTGCACTGGCACCGCTGGGCATGCAGTGCAGTGAGTCCAGGGAGTGCACTGGAACCGCTGGGGATGCAGTGCAGTGAGTCCACAGAGTGCACTGGCACCACTGGGGATGCACTGCAGTGAGTCCAGAGAGTGCACTGGCACCACTGGGGATGCAGTGCAGTGCCTCCAGAGAGTGCACTGGCACCACTGGGGATGCAGTACAGTGCCTCCAGAGAGTGCACTGGCACCACTGGGGATTTAATGCAGTGACTCCAGAGAGTGGACTGGCACCACTGGGGATGCACTGCAGTGCCTCCAGAGAGTGCACTGGCACCATGGGGTTTTAGTGCAGTGAGTCCAGAGAGTGCACTGGCACCACTGGGGATGCAGTGCAGTGAGTCCAGAGAGTGCACTGGCACCACTGGGGATGCAGTGCAGTGAGTCCAGAGAGTGCACTGGCACCTTGGGGATGCAGTGCAGTGAGTCCAGAGAGTGCACTGGCACCGCTGGGGATGCAGTGCATTGACTCCAGAGAGTGCACTGGCACCGCTGGGGATGCACTGCAGTGTCTCCAGAGAGTGCACTGGCACCGCTGGGGATGCACTGCAGTGCCTCCAGAGAGTGCACTGGCACCACTGGGGATGCAGTGCAGTGAGTCCAGAGAGTGCACTGGCACCACTGGGGATGCACAGCAGTGACTCTAGAGAGTGCACTGGCACCGCTGCGGATGCACTGCAGTGAGTCCAGAGAGTGCACTGGCACCACTGGGGATGCAGTGCAGTGAGTCCAGAGAGGGCACAGTCAGCACTGGGGATGCAGTGCAGTGAGTCCAGAGCGTGCACTGGCACCACTGGGGATGCAGTGCAGTGAGTCCAGAGACTGCACTGGCACCACTGGGGATGCACTGCAGTGAGTCCAGAGAGTGCACTGGCACCACTGGGGATGCAGTGCAGTGACTCCAGAGAGTGCACTGGCAACACTGGGGATGCAGTGTAGTGAGTCCAGAGAGTGCACTGGCACCGCTGGGCATGCACTGCAGTGAGTCCAGGGAGTGCACTGGAACCGCTGGGGATGCAGTGCAGTGAGTCCACAGAGTGCACTGGCACCACTGGGGATGCACTGCAGTGAGTCCAGAGAGTGCACTGGCACCACTGGGGATGCAGTGCAGTGCCTCCAGAGAGTGCACTGGCACCACTGGGGATGCAGTACAGTGCCTCCAGAGAGTGCACTGGCACCACTGGGGATTTAATGCAGTGACTCCAGAGAGTGGACTGGCACCACTGGGGATGCAGTGCAGTGCCTCCAGAGAGTGCACTGGCACCACTGGGGATGCAGTGCAGTGAGTCCAGAGAGTGCACTGGCACCACTGGGGATGCACTGCAGTGACTCTAGAGAGTGCACTGGCACCACTGGGGATGCAGTGCAGTGAGTCCAGAGAGTGCACTGGCACCACTGGGGATGCAGTGCAGTGAGTCCAGAGAGTGCACTGGCAGCACTGGGGATGCAGTGCAGTGAGTCCAGAGAGTGCACTGGCACCACTGGGGATGCAGTGCAGTGAGTCCAGAGACTGCACAGGCACCACTGGGGATGCAGTGCAGTGAGTCCAGAGAGTGCACTGGCACCACTGGGGATGCAGTGCAGTGACTCCAGAGAGTGCACTGGCACCACTGGGGATGCACTGCAGTGAGTCCAGAGAATGCACTGGCACCACTGGGGATGCACTGCAGTGACTCCAGAGAGTGCACTGGCACCACTGGTAATGCAGTGCAGTGAGTCCGGAGAGTGCACTGGCACCACTGGGGATGCAGTGCAGTGAGTCCAGAGAGTGCACTGGCACCACTGGGGATGCACAGCAGTGAATACAGAGAGTGCACTGGCACCACTGGGGATGCAGTGCAGTGAGTCCAGAGATTTTACTGGCACCACTGGGGATGCAGTGCAGTGAGTCCAGAGAGGGCACTGGAACCACTGAGGATGCAGTGCAGTGAGTCCAGAGAGTGCACTGGCACCACTGGGGATGCACTGCAGTGAGTGCAGAGAGTGCACTGGCACCACTGGGGATGCACTGCAGTGAGTCCAGAGAGTGCCTGGCACCACTGGGGATGCAGTGCAGTGAGTCCAGAGAGTGCACTGGCACCACTGGTTATGCAGCGCAGTGAGTCCAGAGAGTGCACTGGCACCACTGGGGATTCAGTGCAGTGAGTCCAGAGAGTGCACTGGCACCACTGGGGTGCAGTGCAGTGAGTCCAGACAGTGCACTGGCACCACTGGGGATGCAGTGCAGTGAGTCCAGAGAGTGCAGTGGCACCACTGGGGATGCAGTGCAGTGAGTCCAGAGAATGCACTGGCACCACTGGGGATGCAGTGCAGTGAGTCCAGAGAGTGCACTGGCACGACTGGTAATGCAGTGCAGTGAGTCCAGAGAGTGCACTGGCACCACTGGGGATGCACTGCAGTGACTCTAGAGAGTGCACTGGCACCGCTGGGGATGCACTGCAGTGAGTCCAGAGAGTGCACTGGCACCACTGGGGATGCAGTGCAGTGACTCCAGAGAGTGCACTGGCAACACTGGGGATGCAGTGTAGTGAGTCCAGAGAGTGCACTGGCACCGGTGGGCATGCAGTGCAGTGAGTCCACGGAGTGCACTGGAACCGCTGGGGATGCAGTGCAGTGAGTCCACAGAGTGCACTGGCACCACTGGGGATGCACTGCAGTGAGTCCAGAGAGTGCACTGGCACCACTGGGGATGCAGTGCAGTGCCTCCAGAGAGTGCACTGGCACCACTGGGGATGCAGTACAGTGCCTCCAGAGAGTGCACTGGCACCACTGGGGATTTAATGCAGTGACTCCAGAGAGTGGACTGGCACCACTGGGGATGCAGTGCAGTGCCTCCAGAGAGTGCACTGTCACCACTGGGGATGCAGTGCAGTGAGTCCAGAGAGTGCACTGGCACCACTGCGGATGCACTGCAGTGAGTCCATGGAGTGCCCTGGCACCTATGGTGATGCATTGCAGTGAGTCCAGAGAGTGCACTGGCACCACTGGTGATGCAGTGCAGTGAGTCCAGAGAGTGCACTGGCACCACTGGGGATGCAGTGCAGTGAGTCCACAGAGTGCACTGGCACCACTGGGGATGCAGTGCAGTGAATCCAGAGAGTGCACTGGCACCACTGGGAATGCAGTTCAGTGAGTGCAGAGAGTGCACTGGCACCACTGGGGATGCAGTGCAGTGCCTCCAGAGAGTGCACTGGCACCACTGGGGATGCAGTGCAGTGAGTCCAGAGAGTGCACTGGCACCACTGCGGATGCACTGCAGTGAGTCCATGGAGTGCCCTGGCACCTATGGTGATGCATTGCAGTGAGTCCAGAGAGTGCACTGGCACCACTGGTGATGCAGTGCAGTGAGTCCAGAGAGTGCACTGGCACCACTGGGGATGCAGTGCAGTGAGTCCACAGAGTGCACTGGCACCACTGGGGATGCAGTGCAGTGAATCCAGAGAGTGCACTGGCACCACTGGGAATGCAGTTCAGTGAGTGCAGAGAGTGCACTGGCACCACTGGGGATGCAGTACAGTGAGTCCAGAGAGTGCACTGGCACCACTGGGGATGCAGTGCAGTGACTCCAGAGAGTGCACTGGCACCGCTGGGGATGCACTGCAGTGCCTCCAGAGAGTGCACTGGCACCACTGGGGATGCAGTGCAGTGAGTGCAGAGAGTGCACTGGCACCACTGGGATGCAGTGCAGTGAGTCCAGAGAGTGCACTGGCACCACTGCGGATGCACTGCAGTGAGTCCAGAGAGTGCACTGGCACCACTGGGGATGCACTGCAGTGAGTCCAGAGAGTGCACTGGCACCATGGGGTTTTAGTGCAGTGAGTCCAGAGAGTGCACTGGCACCACTGGGGATGCAGTGTAATGAGTCCAGAGAGTGCACTGGCACCACTGGGGATGCACTGCAGTGACTCCAGGGAGTGCACTGGCACCACTGGGGATGTAGTGCATTGAGTCCAGAGAGTGCACTGGCACCGCTGGGGATGCAGTGCAGTGAGTCCAGAGAGTGCACTGGCTCCACTGGGGATGCAGTGCAGTGAGTCCAGAGAGTGCAGTGGCACCAGTAGGGATGCAGTGCAGTGAATCCAGGGAGTGCACTGGCACCAAAGGGGATTCAGTGCAGTGAGTCCAGAGGGTGCACTGGCACAACTGGGGATGCACTGCAGTGAGTCCAGAGAGTGCACTGGCACCACTGGGGATGCACTGCAGTGAGTGCAGAGAGTGCACTGGCACCACTGGGGATGCAGTGCAGTGAGTGCAGAGAGTGCACTGGCACCACTGGGGATGCAGTGCAGTGAGTCCAGAGACTGCACAGGCACCACTGGGGATGCACTGCAGTGCCTCCAGAGAGTGCACTGGCACCACTGGGCATGCACTGCAGTGAGTCCAGAGAGTGCACTGGAACCACTGGGGATGCAGTGCAGTGAGTCCAGAGAGTGCACTGGCACCATGGGGTTTTAGTGCAGTGAGTCCAGAGAGTGCACTGGCACCACTGGGGATGCAGTGTAGTGAGTCCAGAGAGTGCACTGGCACCACTGGGGATGCAGTGCAGTGAGTCCAGAGAGTGCACTGGCACCTTGGGGATGCAGTGCAGTGAGTCCAGAGAGTGCACTGGCACCGCTGGGGATGCAGTGCATTGACTCCAGAGAGTGCACTGGCACCGCTGGGGATGCACTGCAGTGTCTCCAGAGAGTGCACTGGCACCGCTGGGGATGCACTGCAGTGCCTCCAGAGAGTGCACTGGCACCACTGGGGATGCAGTGCAGTGAGTGCAGAGAGTGCACTGGCACCACTGGGGATGCAGTGCAGTGAGTCCAGAGAGTGCACTGGCACCTTGGGGATGCAGTGCAGTGAGTCCAGAGAGTGCACTGGCACCACTGGGGATGCACTGCAGTGACTCTAGAGAGTGCACTGGCACCGCTGGGGATGCACTGCAGTGAGTCCAGAGAGTGCACTGGCACCACTGGGGATGCAGTGCAGTGAGTGCAGAGAGTGCACAGTCAGCACTGGGGATGCAGTGCAGTGAGTCCAGAGAGTGCACTGGCACCGCTGGGCATGCACTGCAGTGAGTCCAGGGAGTGCACTGGAACCGCTGGGGATGCAGTGCAGTGAGTCCAGAGAGTGCACTGGCACCACTGGGGATGCACTGCAGTGAGTCCAGAGAGTGCAGTGGCACCACTGGGGATGCAGTGCAGTGCCTCCAGAGAGTGCACTGGCACTACTGGTTATGCAGTGCAGTGAGTCCAGAGAGTGCACTGTCAGCACTGGGGATGCAGTGCAGTGAGTCCAGAAAGTGCACTGGCACCTTGGGGATGCACTGCAGTGAGTCCAGAGAGTGCACTGGCACCACTGGGGATGCACTGCATTGACTCTAGAGAGTGCACTGGCACCGCTGGGGATGCACTGCAGTGAGTCCAGAGAGTGCACTGGCACCACTGGGGATGCAGTGCAGTGACTCCAGAGAGTGCACTGGCAACACTGGGGATGCAGTGTAGTGAGTCCAGAGAGTGCACTGGCACCGCTGGGCATGCAGTGCAGTGAGTCCAAGGAGTGCACTGGAACCGCTGGGGATGCAGTGCAGTGAGTCCACAGAGTGCACTGGCACCACTGGGGATGCACTGCAGTGAGTCCAGAGAGTGCACTGGCACCACTGGGGATGCAGTGCAGTGCCTCCAGAGAGTGCACTGGCACCACTGGGGATTTAATGCAGTGACTCCAGAGAGTGGACTGGCACCACTGGGGATGCACTGCAGTGCCTCCAGAGAGTGCACTGGCACCATGGGGTTTTAGTGCAGTGAGTCCAGAGAGTGCACTGGCACCACTGGGGATGCAGTACAGTGAGTCCAGAGAGTGCACTGGCACCACTGGGGATGCACTGCAGTGAGTCCAGAGAGTGCACTGGCACCTTGGGGATGCAGTGCAGTGAGTCCAGAGAGTGCACTGGCACCACTGGGGATGCACTGCAGTGACTCTAGAGAGTGCACTGGCACCGCTGGGGCTGCACTGCAGTGAGTCCAGAGAGTGCACTGGCACCACTGGGGATGCAGTGCAGTGAGTGCAGAGAGTGCACAGTCAGCGCTGGGGATGCAGTGCAGTGAGTCCAGAGAGTGCACTGGCACCGCTGGGCATGCACTGCAGTGAGTCCAGGGAGTGCACTGGAACCGCTGGGGATGCAGTGCAGTGAGTCCAGAGAGTGCAGTGGCACCACTGGGGATGCAGTGCAGTGCCTCCAGAGAGTGCACTGGCACCACTGGGGATGCAGTGCAGTGAGTCCAGAGAGTGCAATGGCACCTTGGGGATGCACTGCAGTGAGTCCAGAGAGTGCACTGGCACCACCGGGGATGCACTGCAGTGACTCTAGAGAGTGCACTGGCACCGCTGGGGATGCACTGCAGTGAGTCCAGAGAGTGCACTGGCACCACTGGGGATGCAGTGCAGTGACTCCAGAGAGTGCACTGGCAACACTGGGGATGCAGTGTAGTGAGTCCAGAGAGTGCACTGGCACCGCTGGGCATGCACTGCAGTGAGTCCAGGGAGTGCACTGGAACCGCTGGGGATGCAGTGCAGTGAGTCCACAGAGTGCACTGGCACCACTGGGGATTCACTGCAGTGAGTCCAGAGAGTGCACTGGCACCACTGGGGATGCAGTGCAGTGCCTCCAGAGAGTGCACTGGCACCACTGGGGATGCAGTACAGTGCCTCCAGAGAGTACACTGGCACCACTGGGGATTTAATGCAGTGACTCCAGAGAGTGGACTGGCACCACTGGGGATGCAGTGCAGTGCCTCCAGAGAGTGCACTGGCACCACTGGGGATGCAGTGCAGTGAGTCCAGAGAGTGCACTGGCACCACTGGGGATGCACTGCAGTGACTCTAGAGAGTGCACTGGCACCACTGGGGATGCAGTGCAGTGAGTCCAGAGAGTGCACTGGCAACACTGGGGATGCAGTGTAGTGAGTCCAGAGAGTGCACTGGCACCGCTGGGCATGCAGTGCAGTGAGTCCAGGGAGTGCACTGGAACCGCTGGGGATGCAGTGCAGTGAGTCCACAGAGTGCACTGGCACCAGTGAGGATGCACTGCAGTGAGTCCAGAGAGTGCACTGGCACCACTGGGGATGCAGTGCAGTGCCTCCAGAGAGTGCACTGGCACCACTGGGGATGCAGTACAGTGCCTCCAGAGAGTGCACTGGCACCACTGGGGATTTAATGCAGTGACTCCAGAGAGTGGACTGGCACCACTGGGGATGCAGTGCAGTGCCTCCAGAGAGTGCACTGGCACCACTGGGGATGCAGTGCAGTGAGTCCAGAGAGTGCACTGGCACCACTGGGGATGCACTGCAGTGACTCTAGAGAGTGCACTGGCACCACTGGGGATGCAGTGCAGTGAGTCCAGAGAGTGCACTGGCAACACTGGGGATGCAGTGTAGTGAGTCCAGAGAGTGCACTGGCACCGCTGGGCATGCAGTGCAGTGAGTCCAGGGAGTGCACTGGAACCGCTGGGGATGCAGTGCAGTGAGTCCACAGAGTGCACTGGCACCACTGGGGATGCACTGCAGTGAGTCCAGAGAGTGCACTGGCACCACTGGGGATGCAGTGCAGTGCCTCCAGAGAGTGCACTGGCACCACTGGGGATGCAGTACAGTGCCTCCAGAGAGTGCACTGGCACCACTGGGGATTTAATGCAGTGACTCCAGAGAGTGGACTGGCACCACTGGGGATGCACTGCAGTGCCTCCAGAGAGTGCACTGGCACCATGGGGTTTTAGTGCAGTGAGTCCAGAGAGTGCACTGGCACCACTGGGGATGCAGTGCAGTGAGTCCAGAGAGTGCACTGGCACCACTGGGGATGCAGTGCAGTGAGTCCAGAGAGTGCACTGGCACCTTGGGGATGCAGTGCAGTGAGTCCAGAGAGTGCACTGGCACCACTGGGGATGCACTGCAGTGAGTCCAGAGAGTGCACTGGCACCGCTGGGGATGCACTGCAGTGTCTCCAGAGAGTGCACTGGCACCGCTGGGGATGCACTGCAGTGCCTCCAGAGAGTGCACTGGCACCACTGGGGATGCAGTGCAGTGAGTCCAGAGAGTGCACTGGCACCACTGGGGATGCACAGCAGTGACTCTAGAGAGTGCACTGGCACCGCTGGGGATGCACTGCAGTGAGTCCAGAGAGTGCACTGGCACCACTGGGGATGCAGTGCAGTGAGTCCAGAGAGGGCACAGTCAGCACTGGGGATGCAGTGCAGTGAGTCCAGAGCGTGCACTGGCACCACTGGGGATGCAGTGCAGTGAGTCCAGAGACTGCACTGGCACCACTGGGGATGCACTGCAGTGAGTCCAGAGAGTGCACTGGCACCACTGGGGATGCAGTGCAGTGACTCCAGAGAGTGCACTGGCAACACTGGGGATGCAGTGTAGTGAGTCCAGAGAGTGCACTGGCACCGCTGGGCATGCACTGCAGTGAGTCCAGGGAGTGCACTGGAACCGCTGGGGATGCAGTGCAGTGAGTCCACAGAGTGCACTGGCACCACTGGGGATGCACTGCAGTGAGTCCAGAGAGTGCACTGGCACCACTGGGGATGCAGTGCAGTGCCTCCAGAGAGTGCACTGGCACCACTGGGGATGCAGTACAGTGCCTCCAGAGAGTGCACTGGCACCACTGGGGATTTAATGCAGTGACTCCAGAGAGTGGACTGGCACCACTGGGGATGCAGTGCAGTGCCTCCAGAGAGTGCACTGGCACCACTGGGGATGCAGTGCAGTGAGTCCAGAGAGTGCACTGGCACCACTGGGGATGCACTGCAGTGACTCTAGAGAGTGCACTGGCACCACTGGGGATGCAGTGCAGTGAGTCCAGAGAGTGCACTGGCACCACTGGGGATGCAGTGCAGTGAGTCCAGAGAGTGCACTGGCAGCACTGGGGATGCAGTGCAGTGAGTCCAGAGAGTGCACTGGCACCACTGGGGATGCACTTCAGTGACTCCAGAGAGTGCACTGGCACCACTGGGGATGCAGTGCAGTGAGTCCAGAGAGTGCACTGGCACCACTGGGGATGCAGTGCAGTGACTCCAGAGAGTGCACTGGCACCACTGGGGATGCACTGCAGTGAGTCCAGAGAATGCACTGGCACCACTGGGGATGCACTGCAGTGACTCCAGAGAGTGCACTGGCACCACTGGTAATGCAGTGCAGTGAGTCCGGAGAGTGCACTGGCACCACTGGGGATGCAGTGCAGTGAGTCCAGAGAGTGCACTGGCACCACTGGGGATGCACAGCAGTGAATACAGAGAGTGCACTGGCACCACTGGGGATGCAGTGCAGTGAGTCCAGAGATTTTACTGGCACCACTGGGGATGCAGTGCAGTGAGTCCAGAGAGGGCACTGGAACCACTGAGGATGCAGTGCAGTGAGTCCAGAGAGTGCACTGGCACCACTGGGGATGCACTGCAGTGAGTGCAGAGAGTGCACTGGCACCACTGGGGATGCACTGCAGTGAGTCCAGAGAGTGCCTGGCACCACTGGGGATGCAGTGCAGTGAGTCCAGAGAGTGCACTGGCACCACTGGTTATGCAGCGCAGTGAGTCCAGAGAGTGCACTGGCACCACTGGGGATTCAGTGCAGTGAGTCCAGAGAGTGCACTGGCACCACTGGGGTGCAGTGCAGTGAGTCCAGACAGTGCACTGGCACCACTGGGGATGCAGTGCAGTGAGTCCAGAGAGTGCAGTGGCACCACTGGGGATGCAGTGCAGTGAGTCCAGAGAATGCACTGGCACCACTGGGGATGCAGTGCAGTGAGTCCAGAGAGTGCACTGGCACGACTGGTAATGCAGTGCAGTGAGTCCAGAGAGTGCACTGGCACCACTGGGGATGCAGTGCAGTGACTCCAGAGGGTGCACTGGCACCACTGGGGATGCAGTGCAGTGAGTCCAGAGAGTGCACTGGCACCACGGGGGATGCAGTGCAGTGAGTCCAGAGATTTTACTGGCACCACTGGGGATGCAGTGCAGTGAGTCCAGAGAGTGCACTGGCACCACTGGTAATGCAGTGCAGTGAGTGCAGAGAGTGCACTGGCACCTCTGGGGATGCACTGCAGTGAGTCCAGAGAGTGCACTGGCACCACTGGGGATGCAGTGCAGTGAGCCCAGAGAGTGCACTGGCACCACGGGGGATGCAGTGCAGTGAGTCCAGAGATTTTACTGGCACCACTGGGGATGCAGTGCAGTGAGTCCAGAGAGGGCACTGGCACCACTGGGGATGCAGTGCAGTGAGTCCAGAGAGTGCACTGGCACCACTGGGGATGCACTGCAGTGAGAGCAGAGAGTGCACTGGCACCACTGGGGATGCACTGCGGTGAGTCCAGAGAGTGCCTGGCACCACTGGGGATGCAGTGCAGTGAGTCCAGAGAGTGCACTGGCACGACGGGGGATGCACTGCAGTGACTCTAGAGAGTGCACTGGCACCACTGGGGATGCAGTGTTGTGAGCCCAGAGAGTGCACTGGCACCACTGGGGATGCACTGCAGTGAGTCCAGAGAGTGCACTGACAACACTGGGGATGCAGTGCAGTGAGTCCAGAGAGTGCACTGGCACCACTGGGGATGCAGTGCAGTGAGTCCAGAGAGTGCACTGGCACGACTGGTAATGCAGTGCAGTGAGTCCAGAGAGTGCACTGGCACCACTGGGGATGCAGTGCAGTGACTCCAGAGGGTGCACTGGCACCACTGGGGATGCAGTGCAGTGAGTCCAGAGAGTGCACTGGCACCACGGGGGATGCAGTGCAGTGAGTCCAGAGATTTTACTGGCACCACTGGGGATGCAGTGCAGTGAGTCCAGAGAGTGCACTGGCACCACTGGTAATGCAGTGCAGTGAGTGCAGAGAGTGCACTGGCACCTCTGGGGATGCACTGCAGTGAGTCCAGAGAGTGCACTGGCACCACTGGGGATGCAGTGCAGTGAGCCCAGAGAGTGCACTGGCACCACGGGGGATGCAGTGCAGTGAGTCCAGAGATTTTACTGGCACCACTGGGGATGCAGTGCAGTGAGTCCAGAGAGGGCACTGGCACCACTGGGGATGCAGTGCAGTGAGTCCAGAGAGTGCACTGGCACCACTGGGGATGCACTGCAGTGAGAGCAGAGAGTGCACTGGCACCACTGGGGATGCACTGCGGTGAGTCCAGAGAGTGCCTGGCACCACTGGGGATGCAGTGCAGTGAGTCCAGAGAGTGCACTGGCACGACGGGGGATGCACTGCAGTGACTCTAGAGAGTGCACTGGCACCACTGGGGATGCAGTGTTGTGAGCCCAGAGAGTGCACTGGCACCACTGGGGATGCACTGCAGTGAGTCCAGAGAGTGCACTGACAACACTGGGGATGCAGTGCAGTGAGTCCAGAGAGTGCACTGGCACTACTGGGGATGCAGTGCAGTGAGTGCAGAGAGGGCACTGGCACCACTGGGGATGCAGTGCAGTGACTCTAGAGAGTGCACTGGCACCACTGGGGATGCAGTGCAGTGAGTCCAGAGAGTGCACTGGCACCACTGGGGATGTACTGCAGTGACTCCAGAGAGTGCACTGGCACCACTGGGGATACAGTTCAGTGTGTCCAGAGAGTGCACTGGCACAACAGGGGATGCACTGCAGTGACTCCAGAGAGTCCACTGGCACCACTGGGGATGCACTGCAGTGAGTCCAGAGAGTGCACTGGCACCACTGGGGATGCACTGCAGTGAGTCCAGAGAGTGCACTGGCAACACTGGGGATGCACTGCCGTGAGTCCAGAGAGTGCACTGGCACCACTGGGGATGCAGTGCAGTGAGTCCAGAGAGTGCACAGGCACCACTGGGGATGCAGTGCAGTTGAGTCCGGAGAGTGCACTGGCAACACTGGGGATGCAGTGCAGTGAGTGCAGAGAGTGCACTGGCACCACTGGTGATGCAGTGCAGTGAGTGCAGAGAGTGCACTGGCACCACTGGGGATGCAGTGCAGTGAGTCCAGAGACTGCACAGGCACCACTGGGGATGCAGTGCAGTGACTCCAGAGAGTGCACTGGCACCACTGGGGATGCAGTGCAGTGAGTCCAGAGAGTGCACTGGCACCACTGGGGATGCAGTGCAGTGAGTCCAGAGAGTGCACCGGCACCACTGGGGATGCAGTGCAGTGAGTCCAGAGAGTGCACCGGCACCACAGGGGAAGTAGTGCAGTGAGTCCAGAGAGTGCACCGGCACCACTGCGGATGCAGTGCTGTGAGTCCAGAGAGTGCACCGGCACTACTGGTAATGCAGTGCAGTGAGTCCAGAGAGTGCACTGGCACCACTGGGGATGCAGTGCAGTGAGTCCAGAGAGTGGTCTGGCACCACTGGGGATGCAGTGCAGTGAGTCCAGAGAGTGCACTGGCACCACTGGGGATGTACTGCAGTGACTCCAGAGAGTGCACTGGCACCACTGGGGATACAGTTCAGTGTGTCCAGAGAGTGCACTGGCACAACAGGGGATGCACTGCAGTGACTCCAGAGAGTCCACTGGCACCACTGGGGATGCAGTGCAGTGAGTCCAGAGAGTGCACTGGCACCACTGGGGATGCAGTGCAGTGAGTCCAGAGAGTGCACTGGCAACACTGGGGATGCACTGCCGTGAGTCCAGAGAGTGCACTGGCACCACTGGTGATTCAGTGCAGTGAGTCCAGAGAGTGCACTGGCACCTCTGGGGATGCAGTGCAGTGAGTCCAGACAGTGCACTGGCAACACTGGGGATGCAGTGCAGTGAGTGCAGAGAGTGCACTGGCACCACTGGGGATGCAGTGCAGTGAGTGCAGAGAGTGCACTGGCACCACTGCGGATGCAGTGCAGTGAGTCTAGAGACTGCACAGGCACCACTGGGGATGCAGTGCAGTGAGTCCGGAGAGTGCACTGTCACCACTGGGGATGCACTGCAGTGAGTCCAGAGAGTGCACTGGCACCACTGGGGATGCAGTGCAGTGAGTCCAGAGAGTGCACCGGCACCACTGGGGATGCAGTGCAGTGAGTCCAGAGAGTGCACCGGCACCACTGCGGATGCAGTGCCGTGAGTCCAGAGAGTGCACCGGCACCACTGGTAATGCAGTGCAGTGAGTGCAGAGAGTGCACTGGCACCACTGGGGATGCAGTGCAGTGAGTCCAGAGAGTGGACTGGCACCAACGGGCATGCACTGCAGTGACTCCAGAGAGTGCACTGGCACCACTGGGGATGCAGTGCAGTGAGTCCAGAGAGTGCACTGGCACTACAGGGGATGCACTGCAGTGAGTCCAGAGAGTGCACTGGCACCACCGGGGATGCACTGCAGTGAGTCCAGAGAGTGCACTGGCACCACTGTGGATGCAGTGCAGTGAGTCCAGAGAGTGCACTGGCACCACTGGGGATGCACTGCAGTGCCTCCAGAGAGTGCACTGGCACCACTGGGGATGCAGTGCAGTGAGTCCAGAGAGTGCACTGGCACCACTGCGGATGCACTGCAGTGAGTCCATGGAGTGCCCTTGCACCTATGGTGATGCATTGCAGTGAGTCCAGAGAGTGCACTGGCACCACTGGTGATGCAGTGCACTGAGTCCAGAGAGTGCACTGGCACCACTGGGGATGCAGTGCAGTGAGTCCACAGAGTGCACTGGCAGCACTGGGGATGCAGTGCAGTGAATCCAGAGAGTGCACTGGCACCACTGGGAATGCAGTTCAGTGAGTCCAGAGAGTGCACTGGCACCGCTGGTGATGCAGTACAGTGAGTCCAGAGAGTGCACTGGCACCACTGGGGATGCAGTGCAGTGACTCCAGAGAGTGCACTGGCACCGCTGGGGATGCAGTGCAGTGAGTCCAGAGAGTGCACTGGCACCACTGGGATGCAGTGCAGTGAGTCCAGAGAGTGCACTGGCACCACTGCGGATGCACTGCAGTGAGTCCAGAGAGTGCACTGGCACCACTGGGGATGCACTGCAGTGAGTCCAGAGAGTGCACTGGCACCATGGGGTTTTAGTGCAGTGAGTCCAGAGAGTACACTGGCACCACTGGGGATGCAGTGTAGTGAGTCCAGAGAGTGCACTGGCACCACTGGGAATGCACTGCAGTGACTGCAGGGAGTGCACTGGCACCACTGGGGATGCAGTGCATTGAGTCCAGAGAGTGCACTGGCACTGCTGGGGATGCAGTGCAGTGAGTCCAGAGAGTGCACTGGCTCCGCTGGGGATGCAGTGCAGTGAGTCCAGAGAGTGCAGTGACACAACTGGGGATGCACTGCAGTGAGTCCAGAGAGTGCACTGGCACCACTGGGGATGCAGTGCAGTGAGTCCAGAGAGTGCACTGGCACCACTGGGGATGCACCTCGGTGAGTCCAGAGAGTGCACTGCCACCACTGGGGATGCAGTGCAGTGAGTGCAGAGAGTGCACTGGCACCACTGGGGATGCAGTGCAGTGAGTCCAGAGACTGCACAGGCACCACTGGGGATGCAGTGCAGTGAGTCCAGAGAGTGCACTGGCACCACTGGGCATACACTGCAGTGACTCCAGAGAGTGCACTGGCACCACTGGGGATGCAGTGCAGTGAGTCCAGAGAGTGCACTGGCACTACAGGAGATGCACTGCAGTGAGTCCAGAGAGTGCACTGGCACCACCGGGGATGCACTGCAGTGAGTCCAGAGAGTGCACTGGCACCACTGGGGATGCAGTGCAGTGAGTCCAGAGAGTGCACTGGCACCACTGGGGATGCAGTGTAGTGCCTCCAGAGAGTGCACTGGCACCACTGGGGATGCAGTGCAGTGAGTCCAGAGAGTGCACTGGCACCACTGCGGATGCACTGCAGTGAGTCCGTGGAGTGCCCTGGCACCAATGGTGATGCAGTGCAGTGAGTCCAGAGAGTGCACTGGAACCTTGGGGATGCAGTGCAGTGAGTCCACAGAGTGCACTGGCACCACTGGGGATGCAGTGCAGTGAATCCAGAGAGTGGACTGGCACCACTGGGGATACAGTTCAGTGAGTCCAGAGAGTGCACTGGCACCGCTGGGGATGCAGTACAGTGAGTCCAGAGAGTGCAGTGGCACCACTGGGGATGCACTGCAGTGACTCCAGAGAGTGCACTGACACCGCTGGGGATGCAGTGCAGTGAGTCCAGAGAGTGCACTGGCACCACTGGGGATGCAGTGCAGTGAGTCCAGAGAGTGCACTGGCACCACTGGGGATGCAGTGCTGTGAGTCCAGAGAGTGCACTGGCACCACTGCGGATGCACTGCAGTGAGTCCAGAGAGTGCACTGGAACCACTGGGGATGCAGTGCAGTAAGTCCAGAGAGTGCACTGGCACCATGGGGTTTTATTGCAGTGAGTCCAGAGAGTGCACTGGCACCACTGGGGATGCAGTGTAGTGAGTCCAGAGAGTGCACTGGCACCACTGTTGATGCAGTGCAGTGAGTCCAGAGAGTGCACTGGAACCTTGGGGATGCAGTGCAGTGAGTCCAGAGAGTGCACTGGCACCTCTGGGGATGCAGTGCATTGACTCCAGAGAGTGCACTGGCACCGCTGGGGATGCACTGCAGTGTCTCCAGAGAGTGCACTGGCACCGCTGGGGATGCACTGCAGTGCCTCCAGAGAGTGCACTGGCACCACTGGGGATGCACTGCAGTGAGTCCAGAGAGTGCACAGTCAGCACTGGGGATGCAGTGCAGTGAGTCCAGAGAGTGCACTGGCACCGCTGGGCATGCACTGCAGTGAGTCCAGGGAGTGCACTGGAACCGCTGGGGATGCAGTGCAGTGAGTCCAGAGAGTGCACTGGCACCACTGGGGATGCACTGCAGTGAGTCCAGAGAGTGCAGTGGCACCACTGGGGATGCAGTGCAGTGCCTCCAGAGAGTGCACTGGCACTACTGGTTATGCAGTGCAGTGAGTCCAGAGAGTGCACTGTCAGCACTGGGGATGCAGTGCAGTGAGTCCAGAGAGTGCACTGGCACCTTGGGGATGCAGTGCAGTGAGTCCAGAGAGTGCACTGGCACCACTGGGGATGCACTGCATTGACTCTAGAGAGTGCACTGGCACCGCTGGGGATGCACTGCAGTGAGTCCAGAGAGTGCACTGGCACCACTGGGGATGCAGTGCAGTGACTCCAGAGAGTGCACTGGCAACACTGGGGATGCAGTGTAGTGAGTCCAGAGAGTGCACTGGCACCGCTGGGCATGCAGTGCAGTGAGTCCAAGGAGTGCACTGGAACCGCTGGGGATGCAGTGCAGTGAGTCCACAGAGTGCACTGGCACCACTGGGGATGCACTGCAGTGAGTCCAGAGAGTGCACTGGCACCACTGGGGATGCAGTGCAGTGCCTCCAGAGAGTGCACTGGCACCACTGGGGATTTAATGCAGTGACTCCAGAGAGTGGACTGGCACCACTGGGGATGCACTGCAGTGCCTCCAGAGAGTGCACTGGCACCATGGGGTTTTAGTGCAGTGAGTCCAGAGAGTGCACTGGCACCACTGGGGATGCAGTACAGTGAGTCCAGAGAGTGCACTGGCACCACTGGGGATGCACTGCAGTGAGTCCAGAGAGTGCACTGGCACCTTGGGGATGCAGTGCAGTGAGTCCAGAGAGTGCACTGGCACCACTGGGGATGCACTGCAGTGACTCTAGAGAGTGCACTGGCACCGCTGGGGCTGCACTGCAGTGAGTCCAGAGAGTGCACTGGCACCACTGGGGATGCAGTGCAGTGAGTGCAGAGAGTGCACAGTCAGCGCTGGGGATGCAGTGCAGTGAGTCCAGAGAGTGCACTGGCACCGCTGGGCATGCACTGCAGTGAGTCCAGGGAGTGCACTGGAACCGCTGGGGATGCAGTGCAGTGAGTCCAGAGAGTGCAGTGGCACCACTGGGGATGCAGTGCAGTGCCTCCAGAGAGTGCACTGGCACCACTGGGGATGCAGTGCAGTGAGTCCAGAGAGTGCAATGGCACCTTGGGGATGCACTGCAGTGAGTCCAGAGAGTGCACTGGCACCACCGGGGATGCACTGCAGTGACTCTAGAGAGTGCACTGGCACCGCTGGGGATGCACTGCAGTGAGTCCAGAGAGTGCACTGGCACCACTGGGGATGCAGTGCAGTGACTCCAGAGAGTGCACTGGCAACACTGGGGATGCAGTGTAGTGAGTCCAGAGAGTGCACTGGCACCGCTGGGCATGCACTGCAGTGAGTCCAGGGAGTGCACTGGAACCGCTGGGGATGCAGTGCAGTGAGTCCACAGAGTGCACTGGCACCACTGGGGATGCACTGCAGTGAGTCCAGAGAGTGCACTGGCACCACTGGGGATGCAGTGCAGTGCCTCCAGAGAGTGCACTGGCACCACTGGGGATGCAGTACAGTGCCTCCAGAGAGTACACTGGCACCACTGGGGATTTAATGCAGTGACTCCAGAGAGTGGACTGGCACCACTGGGGATGCAGTGCAGTGCCTCCAGAGAGTACACTGGCACCACTGGGGATGCAGTGCAGTGAGTCCAGAGAGTGCACTGGCACCACTGGGGATGCACTGCAGTGACTCTAGAGAGTGCACTGGCACCACTGGGGATGCAGTGCAGTGAGTCCAGAGAGTGCACTGGCAACACTGGGGATGCAGTGTAGTGAGTCCAGAGAGTGCACTGGCACCGCTGGGCATGCAGTGCAGTGAGTCCAGGGAGTGCACTGGAACCGCTGGGGATGCAGTGCAGTGAGTCCACAGAGTGCACTGGCACCAGTGAGGATGCACTGCAGTGAGTCCAGAGAGTGCACTGGCACCACTGGGGATGCAGTGCAGTGCCTCCAGAGAGTGCACTGGCACCACTGGGGATGCAGTACAGTGCCTCCAGAGAGTGCACTGGCACCACTGGGGATTTAATGCAGTGACTCCAGAGAGTGGACTGGCACCACTGGGGATGCAGTGCAGTGCCTCCAGAGAGTGCACTGGCACCACTGGGGATGCAGTGCAGTGAGTCCAGAGAGTGCACTGGCACCACTGGGGATGCACTGCAGTGACTCTAGAGAGTGCACTGGCACCACTGGGGATGCAGTGCAGTGAGTCCAGAGAGTGCACTGGCAACACTGGGGATGCAGTGTAGTGAGTCCAGAGAGTGCACTGGCACCGCTGGGCATGCAGTGCAGTGAGTCCAGGGAGTGCACTGGAACCGCTGGGGATGCAGTGCAGTGAGTCCACAGAGTGCACTGGCACCACTGGGGATGCACTGCAGTGAGTCCAGAGAGTGCACTGGCACCACTGGGGATGCAGTGCAGTGCCTCCAGAGAGTGCACTGGCACCACTGGGGATGCAGTACAGTGCCTCCAGAGAGTGCACTGGCACCACTGGGGATTTAATGCAGTGACTCCAGAGAGTGGACTGGCACCACTGGGGATGCACTGCAGTGCCTCCAGAGAGTGCACTGGCACCATGGGGTTTTAGTGCAGTGAGTCCAGAGAGTGCACTGGCACCACTGGGGATGCAGTGCAGTGAGTCCAGAGAGTGCACTGGCACCACTGGGGATGCAGTGCAGTGAGTGCAGAGAGTGCACTGGCACCTTGGGGATGCAGTGCAGTGAGTCCAGAGAGTGCACTGGCACCACTGGGGATGCACTGCAGTGAGTCCAGAGAGTGCACTGGCACCGCTGGGGATGCACTGCAGTGTCTCCAGAGAGTGCACTGGCACCGCTGGGGATGCACTGCAGTGCCTCCAGAGAGTGCACTGGCACCACTGGGGATGCAGTGCAGTGAGTCCAGAGAGTGCACTGGCACCACTGGGGATGCACAGCAGTGACTCTAGAGAGTGCACTGGCACCGCTGGGGATGCACTGCAGTGAGTCCAGAGAGTGCACTGGCACCACTGGGGATGCAGTGCAGTGAGTCCAGAGAGGGCACAGTCAGCACTGGGGATGCAGTGCAGTGAGTCCAGAGCGTGCACTGGCACCACTGGGGATGCAGTGCAGTGAGTCCAGAGACTGCACTGGCACCACTGGGGATGCACTGCAGTGAGTCCAGAGAGTGCACTGGCACCACTGGGGATGCAGTGCAGTGACTCCAGAGAGTGCACTGGCAACACTGGGGATGCAGTGTAGTGAGTCCAGAGAGTGCACTGGCACCGCTGGGCATGCACTGCAGTGAGTCCAGGGAGTGCACTGGAACCGCTGGGGATGCAGTGCAGTGAGTCCACAGAGTGCACTGGCACCACTGGGGATGCACTGCAGTGAGTCCAGAGAGTGCACTGGCACCACTGGGGATGCAGTGCAGTGCCTCCAGAGAGTGCACTGGCACCACTGGGGATGCAGTACAGTGCCTCCAGAGAGTGCACTGGCACCACTGGGGATTTAATGCAGTGACTCCAGAGAGTGGACTGGCACCACTGGGGATGCAGTGCAGTGCCTCCAGAGAGTGCACTGGCACCACTGGGGATGCAGTGCAGTGAGTCCAGAGAGTGCACTGGCACCACTGGGGATGCACTGCAGTGACTCTAGAGAGTGCACTGGCACCACTGGGGATGCAGTGCAGTGAGTCCAGAGAGTGCACTGGCACCACTGGGGATGCAGTGCAGTGAGTCCAGAGAGTGCACTGGCAGCACTGGGGATGCAGTGCAGTGAGTCCAGAGAGTGCACTGGCACCACTGGGGATGCACTTCAGTGACTCCAGAGAGTGCACTGGCACCACTGGGGATGCAGTGCAGTGAGTCCAGAGAGTGCACTGGCACCACTGGGGATGCAGTGCAGTGACTCCAGAGAGTGCACTGGCACCACTGGGGATGCACTGCAGTGAGTCCAGAGAATGCACTGGCACCACTGGGGATGCACTGCAGTGACTCCAGAGAGTGCACTGGCACCACTGGTAATGCAGTGCAGTGAGTCCGGAGAGTGCACTGGCACCACTGGGGATGCAGTGCAGTGAGTCCAGAGAGTGCACTGGCACCACTGGGGATGCACAGCAGTGAATACAGAGAGTGCACTGGCACCACTGGGGATGCAGTGCAGTGAGTCCAGAGATTTTACTGGCACCACTGGGGATGCAGTGCAGTGAGTCCAGAGAGGGCACTGGAACCACTGAGGATGCAGTGCAGTGAGTCCAGAGAGTGCACTGGCACCACTGGGGATGCACTGCAGTGAGTGCAGAGAGTGCACTGGCACCACTGGGGATGCACTGCAGTGAGTCCAGAGAGTGCCTGGCACCACTGGGGATGCAGTGCAGTGAGTCCAGAGAGTGCACTGGCACCACTGGTTATGCAGCGCAGTGAGTCCAGAGAGTGCACTGGCACCACTGGGGATTCAGTGCAGTGAGTCCAGAGAGTGCACTGGCACCACTGGGGTGCAGTGCAGTGAGTCCAGACAGTGCACTGGCACCACTGGGGATGCAGTGCAGTGAGTCCAGAGAGTGCAGTGGCACCACTGGGGATGCAGTGCAGTGAGTCCAGAGAATGCACTGGCACCACTGGGGATGCAGTGCAGTGAGTCCAGAGAGTGCACTGGCACGACTGGTAATGCAGTGCAGTGAGTCCAGAGAGTGCACTGGCACCACTGGGGATGCAGTGCAGTGACTCCAGAGGGTGCACTGGCACCACTGGGGATGCAGTGCAGTGAGTCCAGAGAGTGCACTGGCACCACGGGGGATGCAGTGCAGTGAGTCCAGAGATTTTACTGGCACCACTGGGGATGCAGTGCAGTGAGTCCAGAGAGTGCACTGGCACCACTGGTAATGCAGTGCAGTGAGTGCAGAGAGTGCACTGGCACCTCTGGGGATGCAGTGCAGTGAGTCCAGAGAGTGCACTGGCTCCACTGGGGATGCAGTGCAGTGAGTCCAGAGAGTGCAGTGACACAACTGGGGATGCACTGCAGTGAGTCCAGAGAGTGCACTGGCACCACTGGGGATGCAGTGCAGTGAGTCCAGAGAGTGCACTGGCACCACTGGGGATGCACCTCGGTGAGTCCAGAGAGTGCACTGCCACCACTGGGGATGCAGTGCAGTGAGTGCAGAGAGTGCACTGGCACCACTGGGGATGCAGTGCAGTGAGTCCAGAGACTGCACAGGCACCACTGGGGATGCAGTGCAGTGAGTCCAGAGAGTGCACTGGCACCACTGGGCATACACTGCAGTGACTCCAGAGAGTGCACTGGCACCACTGGGGATGCAGTGCAGTGAGTCCAGAGAGTGCACTGGCACTACAGGAGATGCACTGCAGTGAGTCCAGAGAGTGCACTGGCACCACCGGGGATGCACTGCAGTGAGTCCAGAGAGTGCACTGGCACCACTGGGGATGCAGTGCAGTGAGTCCAGAGAGTGCACTGGCACCACTGGGGATGCAGTGTAGTGCCTCCAGAGAGTGCACTGGCACCACTGGGGATGCAGTGCAGTGAGTCCAGAGAGTGCACTGGCACCACTGCGGATGCACTGCAGTGAGTCCGTGGAGTGCCCTGGCACCAATGGTGATGCAGTGCAGTGAGTCCAGAGAGTGCACTGGAACCTTGGGGATGCAGTGCAGTGAGTCCACAGAGTGCACTGGCACCACTGGGGATGCAGTGCAGTGAATCCAGAGAGTGGACTGGCACCACTGGGGATACAGTTCAGTGAGTCCAGAGAGTGCACTGGCACCGCTGGGGATGCAGTACAGTGAGTCCAGAGAGTGCAGTGGCACCACTGGGGATGCACTGCAGTGACTCCAGAGAGTGCACTGACACCGCTGGGGATGCAGTGCAGTGAGTCCAGAGAGTGCACTGGCACCACTGGGGATGCAGTGCAGTGAGTCCAGAGAGTGCACTGGCACCACTGGGGATGCAGTGCTGTGAGTCCAGAGAGTGCACTGGCACCACTGCGGATGCACTGCAGTGAGTCCAGAGAGTGCACTGGAACCACTGGGGATGCAGTGCAGTAAGTCCAGAGAGTGCACTGGCACCATGGGGTTTTATTGCAGTGAGTCCAGAGAGTGCACTGGCACCACTGGGGATGCAGTGTAGTGAGTCCAGAGAGTGCACTGGCACCACTGTTGATGCAGTGCAGTGAGTCCAGAGAGTGCACTGGAACCTTGGGGATGCAGTGCAGTGAGTCCAGAGAGTGCACTGGCACCTCTGGGGATGCAGTGCATTGACTCCAGAGAGTGCACTGGCACCGCTGGGGATGCACTGCAGTGTCTCCAGAGAGTGCACTGGCACCGCTGGGGATGCACTGCAGTGCCTCCAGAGAGTGCACTGGCACCACTGGGGATGCACTGCAGTGAGTCCAGAGAGTGCACTGGCACCACTGGGGATGCAGTGCAGTGAGTCCAGAGAGTGCACTGGCACCTTGGGGATGCACTGCATTGACTCCAGAGAGTGCACTGGCACCACTGGGGATGCACTGCAGTGACTCTAGAGAGTGCACTGGCACCGCTGCTGATGCACTGCAGTGAGTCCAGAGAGTGCACTGGCACCACTGGGGATGCAGTGCAGTGAGTGCAGAGAGTGCACAGTCAGCACTGGGGATGCAGTGCAGTGAGTCCAGAGAGTGCACTGGCACCACTGGGGATGCAGTGCAGTGAGTGCAGAGAGTGCACAGTCAGCACTGGGGATGCAGTGCAGTGACTCCAGAGAGTGCACTGGCAACACTGGGGATGCAGTGTAGTGAGTCCAGAGAGTGCACTGGCACCGCTGGGCATGCAGTGCAGTGAGTCCAGGGAGTGCACTGGAACCGCTGGGGATGCAGTGCAGTGAGTCCATAGGGTGCACTGGCACCACTGGGGATGCACTGCAGTGAGTCCAGAGAGTGCACTGGCACCACTGGGGATGCAGTGCAGTGCCTCCAGAGAGTGCACTGGCACCACTGGGGATGCAGTACAGTGCCTCCAGAGAGTGCACTGGCACCACTGGGGATTTAATGCAGTGACTCCAGAGAGTGGACTGGCACCACTGGGGATGCAGTGCAGTGCCTCCAGAGAGTGCACTGGCACCATGGGGTTTTAGTGCAGTGAGTCCAGAGAGTGCAGTGGCACCACTGGGGATTCATTGCAGTGAGTCCAGAGAGTGCACTGGCACCACTGGGGATGCAGTGCAGTGAGTCCAGAGACTGCACTGGCACCGCTGGGGATGCACTGCAGTGTCTCCAGAGAGTGCACTGGCACCGCTGGGGATGCACTGCAGTGCCTCCAGAGAGTGCACTGGCACCACTGGGGATGCAGTGCAGTGAGTCCAGAGAGTGCACTGGCACCACTGGGGATGCACTGCAGTGACTCTAGAGAGTGCACTGGCACCACTGGTAATGCACTGCAGTGAGTCCAGAGAGTGCACTGGCACCACTGGGGATGCAGTGCAGTGAGTGCAGAGAGTGCACAGTCAGCACTGGGGATGCAGTGCAGTGAGTCCAGAGAGTGCACTGGCACCACTGGGGATGCAGTGCAGTGAGTCCAGAGAGTGCACTGGCACTACTGGGGATGCAGTGCAGTGAGTCCAGAGACTGCACTGGCACCACTGGGGATGCACTGCAGTGAGTCCAGAGAGTGCACTGGCACCACTGGGGATGCAGTGCAGTGACTCCAGAGAGTGCACTGGCAACACTGGGGATGCAGTGTAGTGAGTCCAGAGAGTGCACTGGCACCGCTGGGCATGCAGTGCAGTGAGTCCAGGGAGTGCACTGGAACCGCTGGGGATGCAGTGCAGTGAGTCCACAGAGTGCACTGGCACCACTGGGGATGCACTGCAGTGAGTCCAGAGAGTGCACTGGCACCACTGGGGATGCAGTGCAGTGCCTCCAGAGAGTGCACTGGCACCACTGGGGATGCAGTACAGTGCCTCCAGAGAGTGCACTGGCACCACTGGGGATTTAATGCAGTGACTCCAGAGAGTGGACTGGCACCACTGGGGATGCAGTGCAGTGCCTCCAGAGAGTGCACTGGCACCACTGGGGATGCAGTGCAGTGAGTCCAGAGAGTGCACTGGCACCACTGGGGATGCACTGCAGTGACTCTAGAGAGTGCACTGGCACCACTGGGGATGCAGTGCAGTGAGTCCAGAGAGTGCACTGGCACCACTGGGGATGCAGTGCAGTGAGTCCAGAGAGTGCACTGGCAGCACTGGGGATGCAGTGCAGTGAGTCCAGAGAGTGCACTGGCACCACGGGGGATGCACTGCAGTGACTCCAGAGAGTGCACTGGCACCACTGGGGATGCAGTGCAGTGAGTCCAGAGAGTGCACTGGCACCACTGGGGATGCAGTGCAGTGAGTCCAGAGAGTGCACTGGCACCACTGGGGATGCACTGCAGTGAGTCCAGAGAATGCACTGGCACCACTGGGGATGCAGTGCAGTGACTCCAGAGAGTGCACTGGCACCACTGGTAATGCAGTGCAGTGAGTCCGGAGAGTGCACTGGCACCACTGGGGATGCAGTGCAGTGAGTCCAGAGAGTGCACTGGCACCACTGGGGATGCACAGCAGTGAATACAGAGAGTGCACTGGCACCACTGGGGATGCACTGCAGTGAGTCCAGAGAGTGCACTGGAACCACTGGGGATGCAGTGCAGTGAGTCCAGAGAGTGCACTGGCACCATGGGGTTTTAGTGCAGTGAGTCCAGAGAGTGCACTGGCACCACTGGGGATGCACCTCGGTGAGTCCAGAGAGTGCACTGGCACCACTGGGGATGCAGTGCAGTGAGTCCAGAGGGTGCACTGGCACCACTGGGGATGCAGTGCAGTGACTCCGGAGAGTGCACTGGCACCACTGGGGATGTACTGCACTGAGTCCAGAGAGTGCACTGGCACCACTGGGGATGCAGTGCAGTGACTCCAGAGAGTGCACTGGCACCACTGGGGATGCACTGCAGTGAGTCCAGAGAATGCACTGGCACCACTGGGGATGCAGTGCATTGAGTCCAGAGAGTGCACTGGCACCACTGGTAATGCAGTGCAGTGAGTCCAGAGCGGGCACCGGCACCACTGCGGATGCAGTGCCGTGAGTCCAGAGAGTGCACCGGCACCACTGGGGATGCAGTACAGTGAGTCCAGAGAGTGCACTGACACCACTGGGGATGCAGTGCAGTGACTCCAGAGAGTGCACTGGCACCACTGGGGATGCAGTTCAGTGAGTCCAGAGAGTGCACTGGCACCGCTGGGGATATAGTACAGTGAGTCCAGAGAGTGCACTGGCACCACTGGGGATGCAGTGCAGTGACTCCATAGAGTGCACTGGCACCGCTGGGGATGCAGTGCAGTGAGTCCAGAGAGTGCACTGTAACCACTGCGGATGCAGTGCAGTGAGTCCAGAGAGTGCACTGGCACCACTGGGATGCAGTGCAGTGAGTCCAGAGAGTGCACTGGCACCACTGGGGATGCACTGCAGTGAGTCCAGAGAGTGCACTGGCACCACTGGGGATGCACTGCAGTGAGTCCAGAGAGTGCACTGGCACCATGGGGTTTTAGTGCAGTGAGTCCAGAGAGTGCACTGGCACCACTGGGGATGCAGTGCATTGAGTCCAGAGAGTGCACTGGCACCGCTGGGGATGCAGTGCAGTGAGTCCAGAGAGTGCACTGGCTCCACTGGGGATGCAGTGCAGTGAGTCCAGAGAGTGCAGTGGCACCAGTAGGGATGCAGTGCAGTGAATCCAGGGAGTGCACTGGCACCACTGGGGATGCAGTGCAGTGAGTCCAGAGAGTGCACTGGCACAACTGGGGATGCACTGCAGTGAGTCCAGAGAGTACACTGGCACCACTGGTAATGCACTGCAGTGAGTCCAGAGAGTGCACTGGCACCACTGGGGATGCAGTGCAGTTTGTGCAGAGAGTGCACTGGCACCACTGGGGATGCAGTGCAGTGAGTCCAGAGACTGCACAGGCACCACTGGGGATGCAGTGCAGTGAGTCCAGAGAGTGCACTAGCACCACTGGGGATGCAGTGCAGTGACTCCAGAGAGTGCACTGGCACCACTGGGGATGCACTGCAGTGACTCTAGAGAGTGCACTGGCACCACTGGGGATGCAGTGCAGTGAGTCCAGAGCGTGCACCGGCACCACTGGGGATGCAGTGCAGTGAGTCCAGAGAGTGCACTGGCACCACTGGGGATGCAGTGCAGTGAGTCCAGAGAGTGCACTGGCACCACTGGGGATGCAGTGCAGTGAGTCCAGAGAGTGGACTGGCACCACTGGGCATGCACTGCAGTGACTCCAGAGAGTGCACTGGCACCACTGGGGATGCAGTGAAGTGAGTCCAGAGAGTGCACTGGCACTACAGGGTATGCACTGCAGTGAGTCCAGAGAGTGCACTGGCACCACCGGGGATGCACTGCAGTGAGTCCAGAGAGTGCACTGGCACCACTGGGGATGCACTGCAGTGAGTCCAGAGAGTGCACTGGCACCACTGGGGATGCAGTGCAGTGCCTCCAGAGAGTGCACTGGCACCACTGGGGATGCAGTGCAGTGAGTCCAGAGAGTGCACTGGCACCACTGGGGATGCAGTGCAGTGAGTCCAGAGAGTGGACTGGCACCACTGGGGATGCAGTGCAGTGAGTCCAGAGAGTGCACTGGCACCACTGGGGATGCAGTGCAGTGAGTCCAGAGAGTGCACTGGCACTACAGGGTATGCACTGCAGTGAGTCCAGAGAGTGCACTGGCACCACTGGGGATGCACTGCAGTGAGTCCATGGAGTGCCCTGGCACCAATGGTGATGCAGTGCAGTGAGTCCAGAGAGTGCACTGGCACCTTGGGGATGCAGTGCAGTGAGTCCACAGAGTGCACTGGCACCACTGGGGATGCAGTGCAGTGAATCCAGAGAGTGGACTGGCACCACTGGGGATACAGTTCAGTGAGTCCAGAGAGTGCAGTGGCACCGCTGGGGATGCAGTACAGTGAGTCCAGAGAGTGCACTGGCACCACTGGGGATGCACTGCAGTGACTCCAGAGAGTGCACTGGCACCGCTGGGGATGCAGTGCAGTGAGTCCAGAGAGTGCACTGGCACCACTGGGGATGCACTGCAGTGAGTCCAGAGAGTGCACTGGCACCACTGGGGATGCAGTGCTGTGAGTCAAGAGAGTGCACTGGCACCACTGCGGATGCACTGCAGTGAGTCCAGAGAGTGCACTGGCACCACTGGGGATGCAGTGCAGTGAGTCCAGAGAGTGCACTGGCACCATGGGGTTTTAGTGCAGTGAGTCCAGAGAGTGCACTGGCACCACTGGGGATGCAGTGCAGTGAGTCCAGAGAGTGCACTGGCACCACTGGGGATGCAGTGCAGTGAGTCCAGAGAGTGCACTGGCACCTTGGGGATGCAGTGCAGTGAGTCCAGAGAGTGCACTGGCACCGCTGGGGATGCAGTGCATTGACTCCAGAGAGTGCACTGGCACCGCTGGTGATGCACTGCAGTGTCTCCAGAGAGTGCACTGGCACCGCTGGGGATGCACTGCAGTGCCTCCAGAGAGTGCACTGGCACCACTGGGGATGCAGTGCAGTGAGTCCAGAGAGTGCACTGGCACCACTGGGGATGCAGTGCAGTGACTCCAGAGAGTGTACTGGCAACACTGGGGATGCAGTGTAGTGAGTCCAGAGAGTGCACTGGCACCGCTGGGCATGCACTGCAGTAAGTCCAGGGAGTGCACTGGAACCGCTGGCGATGCAGTGCAGTGAGTCCACAGAGTGCACTGGCACCACTGGGGATGCACTGCAGTGAGTCCAGAGAGTGCACTGGCACCACTGGGGATGCAGTGCAGTGCCTCCAGAGAGTGCACTGGCACCACTGGGGATGCAGTACAGTGCCTCCAGAGAGTGCACTGGCACCACTGGGGATTTAATGCAGTGACTCCAGAGAGTGGACTGGCACCACTGGGGATGCAGTGCAGTGCCTCCAGAGAGTGCACTGGCACCACTGGGGATGCAGTGCAGTGAGTCCAGAGAGTGCACTGGCACCACTGGGGATGCACTGCAGTGACTCTAGAGAGTGCACTGGCACCACTGGGGATGCAGTGCAGTGAGTCCAGAGAGTGCACTGGCACCACTGGGGATGCAGTGCAGTGAGTCCAGAGAGTGCACTGGCAGCACTGGGGATGCAGTGCAGTGAGTCCAGAGAGTGCACTGGCACCACGGGGGATGCACTGCAGTGACTCCAGAGAGTGCACTGGCACCACTGCGGATGCACTGCAGTGAGTCCAGAGAGTGCACTGGCACCACTGGTGATGCAGTGCAGTGACTCCAGAGAGTGCACTGGCACCACTGGGGATGCACTGCAGTGAGTCCAGAGAATGCACTGGCACCACTGGGGATGCACTGCAGTGACTCCAGAGAGTGCACTGGCACCACTGGTAATGCAGTGCAGTGAGTCCGGAGAGTGCACTGGCACCACTGGGGATGCAGTGCAGTGAGTCCAGAGAGTGCACTGGCACCACTGGGGATGCACAGCAGTGAGTCCAGAGAGTGCACTGGCACCATGGGGTTTTAGTGCAGTGAGTCCAGAGAGTGCACTGGCACCACTGGGGATGCAGTGCAGTGAGTCCAGAGAGTGCACTGGCACCACTGGGGATGCAGTGCAGTGAGTCCAGAGAGTGCACTGGCACCTTGGGGATGCAGTGCAGTGAGTCCAGAGAGTGCACTGGCACCGCTGGGGATGCAGTGCATTGACTCCAGAGAGTGCACTGGCACCGCTGGTGATGCACTGCAGTGTCTCCAGAGAGTGCACTGGCACCGCTGGGGATGCACTGCAGTGCCTCCAGAGAGTGCACTGGCACCACTGGGGATGCAGTGCAGTGAGTCCAGAGAGTGCACTGGCACCACTGGGGATGCAGTGCAGTGACTCCAGAGAGTGTACTGGCAACACTGGGGATGCAGTGTAGTGAGTCCAGAGAGTGCACTGGCACCGCTGGGCATGCACTGCAGTAAGTCCAGGGAGTGCACTGGAACCGCTGGCGATGCAGTGCAGTGAGTCCACAGAGTGCACTGGCACCACTGGGGATGCACTGCAGTGAGTCCAGAGAGTGCACTGGCACCACTGGGGATGCAGTGCAGTGCCTCCAGAGAGTGCACTGGCACCACTGGGGATGCAGTACAGTGCCTCCAGAGAGTGCACTGGCACCACTGGGGATTTAATGCAGTGACTCCAGAGAGTGGACTGGCACCACTGGGGATGCAGTGCAGTGCCTCCAGAGAGTGCACTGGCACCACTGGGGATGCAGTGCAGTGAGTCCAGAGAGTGCACTGGCACCACTGGGGATGCACTGCAGTGACTCTAGAGAGTGCACTGGCACCACTGGGGATGCAGTGCAGTGAGTCCAGAGAGTGCACTGGCACCACTGGGGATGCAGTGCAGTGAGTCCAGAGAGTGCACTGGCAGCACTGGGGATGCAGTGCAGTGAGTCCAGAGAGTGCACTGGCACCACGGGGGATGCACTGCAGTGACTCCAGAGAGTGCACTGGCACCACTGCGGATGCACTGCAGTGAGTCCAGAGAGTGCACTGGCACCACTGGTGATGCAGTGCAGTGACTCCAGAGAGTGCACTGGCACCACTGGGGATGCACTGCAGTGAGTCCAGAGAATGCACTGGCACCACTGGGGATGCACTGCAGTGACTCCAGAGAGTGCACTGGCACCACTGGTAATGCAGTGCAGTGAGTCCGGAGAGTGCACTGGCACCACTGGGGATGCAGTGCAGTGAGTCCAGAGAGTGCACTGGCACCACTGGGGATGCACAGCAGTGAATACAGAGAGTGCACTGGCACCACTGGGGATGCAGTGCAGTGACTCCAGAGAGTGCACTGGCAACACTGGGGATGCAGTGCAGTGAGTCCAGAGAGGGCACTGGAACCACTGAGGATGCAGTGCAGTGAGTCCAGAGAGTGCACTGGCACCACTGGGGATGCACTGCAGTGAGTGCAGAGAGTGCACTGGCACCACTGGGGATGCACTGCAGTGAGTCCAGGGAGTGCCTGGCACCACTGGGGATGCAGTGCAGTGAGTCCAGAGAGTGCACTGGCACGACGGGGGATGCACTGCAGTGACTCTAGAGAGTGCACTGGCACCACTGGGGATGCAGTGTTGTGAGTCCAGAGAGTGCACTGGCACCACTGGGGATGCACTGCAGTGAGTCCAGAGAGTGCACTGACAACACTGGGGATGCAGTGCAGTGAGTCCAGAGAGTGCACTGGCACTACTGGGGATGCAGTGCAGTGAGTGCAGAGAGGGCACTGGCACCACTGGGGATGCAGTGCAGTGACTCTAGAGAGTGCACTGGCACCACTGGGGATGCAGTACAGTGAGTCCAGAGAGTGCACTGGCACCACTGGGGATGTACTGCAGTGACTCCAGAGAGTGCACTGGCACCACTGGGGATACAGTTCAGTGTGTCCAGAGAGTGCACTGGCACAACAGGGGATGCAGTGCAGTGACTCCAGAGAGTCCACTGGCACCACTGGGGATGCAGTGCAGTGAGTCCAGAGAGTGCACTGGCACGACGGGGGATGCACTGCAGTGACTCTAGAGAGTGCACTGGCACCAGTGGGGATGCAGTGTTGTGAGTCCAGAGAGTGCACTGGCACCACTGGGGATGCACTGCAGTGAGTCCAGAGAGTGCACTGACAACACTGGGGATGCAGTGCAGTGAGTCCAGAGAGTGCACTGGCACTACTGGGGATGCAGTGCAGTGAGTGCAGAGAGGGCACTGGCACCACTGGGGATGCAGTGCAGTGACTCTAGAGAGTGCACTGGCACCACTGGGGATGCAGTACAGTGAGTCCAGAGAGTGCACTGGCACCACTGGGGATGTACTGCAGTGACTCCAGAGAGTGCACTGGCACCACTGGGGATACGGTTCAGTGTGTCCAGAGAGTGCACTGGCACAACAGGGGATGCACTGCAGTGAGTCCAGAGAGTGCACTGGCACCACTGGGGATGCAGTGCAGTGAGTCCAGAGAGTGCACTGGCAACACTGGTAATGCAGTGCAGTGAGTCCAGAGAGTGCACTGGCACCACTGGGGATGCAGTGCAGTGAGTCCAGAGAGTGGTCTGGCACCACTGGGGATGCAGTGCAGTTGAGTCCAGAGAGTGCACTGTCAACACTGGGGATGCAGTGCAGTGAGTGCAGAGAGTGCACTGGCACCACTGGGGATGCAGTGCAGTGAGTGCAGAGAGTGCACTGGCACCACTGAGGATGCAGTGCAGTGAGTCCAGAGACAGCACAGGCACCACTGGGGATGCAGTGCAGTGAGTCCAGAGAGTGCACTGTCACCACTGGGGATGCAGTGCAGTGAGTCCAGAGAGTGCACTGGCACCACTGGGGATGCAGTGCAGTGAGTCCAGAGAGTGCACTGGCACCACTGGTGATGCAGTGCAGTGAGTCCAGAGAGTGCACTGGCACCACTGGGGATGCAGTGCAGTGAGTCCACAGAGTGCACTGGCACCACTGGGGATGCAGTGCAGTGAATCCAGAGAGTGCACTGGCACCACTGGGAATGCAGTTCAGTGAGTGCAGAGAGTGCACTGGCACCACTGGGGATGCAGTGCAGTGCCTCCAGAGAGTGCACTGGCACCACTGGGGATGCAGTGCAGTGAGTCCAGAGAGTGCACTGGCACCACTGCGGATGCACTGCAGTGAGTCCATGGAGTGCCCTGGCACCTATGGTGATGCATTGCAGTGAGTCCAGAGAGTGCACTGGCACCACTGGTGATGCAGTGCAGTGAGTCCAGAGAGTGCACTGGCACCACTGGGGATGCAGTGCAGTGAGTCCACAGAGTGCACTGGCACCACTGGGGATGCAGTGCAGTGAATCCAGAGAGTGCACTGGCACCACTGGGAATGCAGTTCAGTGAGTGCAGAGAGTGCACTGGCACCACTGGGGATGCAGTACAGTGAGTCCAGAGAGTGCACTGGCACCACTGGGGATGCAGTGCAGTGACTCCAGAGAGTGCACTGGCACCGCTGGGGATGCAGTGCAGTGAGTCCAGAGAGTGCACTGTCACCACTGGGGATGCAGTGCAGTGAGTGCAGAGAGTGCACTGGCACCACTGGGATGCAGTGCAGTGAGTCCAGAGAGTGCACTGGCACCACTGCGGATGCACTGCAGTGAGTCCAGAGAGTGCACTGGCACCACTGGGGATGCACTGCAGTGAGTCCAGAGAGTGCACTGGCACCATGGGGTTTTAGTGCAGTGAGTCCAGAGAGTGCACTGGCACCACTGGGGATGCAGTGTAATGAGTCCAGAGAGTGCACTGGCACCACTGGGGATGCACTGCAGTGACTCCAGGGAGTGCACTGGCACCACTGGGGATGCAGTGCATTGAGTCCAGAGAGTGCACTGGCACCGCTGGGGATGCAGTGCAGTGAGTCCAGAGAGTGCACTGGCTCCACTGGGGATGCAGTGCAGTGAGTCCAGAGAGTGCAGTGGCACCAGTAGGGATGCAGTGCAGTGAATCCAGGGAGTGCACTGGCACCAAAGGCGATTCAGTGCAGTGAGTCCAGAGGGTGCACTGGCACAACTGGGGATGCACTGCAGTGAGTCCAGAGAGTGCACTGGCACCACTGGGGATGCACTGCAGTGAGTGCAGAGAGTGCACTGGCACCACTGTGGATGCAGTGCAGTGAGTGCAGAGAGTGCACTGGCACCACTGGGGATGCAGTGCAGTGAGTCCAGAGACTGCACAGGCACCACTGGGGATGCAGTGCATTGAGTCCAGAGAGTGCACTGGCACCACTGGGCATGCACTGCAGTGAGTCCAGAGAGTGCACTGGAACCACTGGGGATGCAGTGCAGTGAGTCCAGAGAGTGCACTGGCACCATGGGGTTTTAGTGCAGTGAGTCCAGAGAGTGCACTGGCACCACTGGGGATGCAGTGTAGTGAGTCCAGAGAGTGCAATGGCACCACTGGGGATGCAGTGCAGTGAGTCCAGAGAGTGCACTGGCACCTTGGGGATGCAGTGCAGTGAGTCCAGAGAGTGCACTGGCACCGCTGGGGATGCAGTGCATTGACTCCAGAGAGTGCACTGGCACCGCTGGGGATGCACTGCAGTGTCTTCAGAGAGTGCACTGGCACCGCTGGGGATGCACTGCAGTGCCTCCAGAGAGTGCACTGGCACCACTGGGGATGCAGTGCAGTGAGTGCAGAGAGTGCACTGGCACCACTGGGGATGCAGTGCAGTGAGTCCAGAGAGTGCACTGGCACCTTGGGGATGCAGTGCAGTGAGTCCAGAGAGTGCACTGGCACCACTGGGGATGCACTGCAGTGACTCTAGAGAGTGCACTGGCACCGCTGGGGATGCACTGCAGTGAGTCCAGAGAGTGCACTGGCACCACTGGGGATGCAGTGCAGTGAGTGCAGAGAGTGCACAGTCAGCACTGGGGATGCAGTGCAGTGAGTCCAGAGAGTGCACTGGCACCGCTGGGCATGCACTGCAGTGAGTCCAGGGAGTGCACTGGAACCGCTGGGGATGCAGTGCAGTGAGTCCAGAGAGTGCACTGGCACCACTGGGGATGCACTGCAGTGAGTCCAGAGAGTGCAGTGGCACCACTGGGGATGCAGTGCAGTGCCTCCAGAGAGTGCACTGGCACTACTGGTTATGCAGTGCAGTGAGTCCAGAGAGTGCACTGGCACCACTGGGGATGCACTGCAGTGAGTCCAGAGAGTGCACTGGCACCTTGGGGATGCACTGCAGTGAGTCCAGAGAGTGCACTGGCACCACTGGGGATGCACTGCATTGACTCTAGAGAGTGCACTGGCACCGCTGGGGATGCACTGCAGTGAGTCCAGAGAGTGCACTGGCACCACTGGGGATGCAGTGCAGTGACTCCAGAGAGTGCACTGGCAACACTGGGGATGCAGTGTAGTGAGTCCAGAGAGTGCACTGGCACCGCTGGGCATGCAGTGCAGTGAGTCCAAGGAGTGCACTGGAACCGCTGGGGATGCAGTGCAGTGAGTCCACAGAGTGCACTGGCACCACTGGGGATGCACTGCAGTGAGTCCAGAGAGTGCACTGGCACCACTGGGGATGCAGTGCAGTGCCTCCAGAGAGTGCACTGGCACCACTGGGGATGCAGTACAGTGCCTCCAGAGAGTGCACTGGCACCACTGGGGATTTAATGCAGTGACTCCAGAGAGTGGACTGGCACCACTGGGGATGCACTGCAGTGCCTCCAGAGAGTGCACTGGCACCATGGGGTTTTAGTGCAGTGAGTCCAGAGAGTGCACTGGCACCACTGGGGATGCAGTACAGTGAGTCCAGAGAGTGCACTGGCACCACTGGGGATGCACTGCAGTGAGTCCAGAGAGTGCACTGGCACCTTGGGGATGCAGTGCAGTGAGTCCAGAGAGTGCACTGGCACCACTGGGGATGCACTGCAGTGACTCTAGAGAGTGCACTGGCACCGCTGGGGATGCACTGCAGTGAGTCCAGAGAGTGCACTGGCACCACTGGGGATGCAGTGCAGTGAGTGCAGAGAGTGCACAGTCAGCGCTGGGGATGCAGTGCAGTGAGTCCAGAGAGTGCACTGGCACCGCTGGGCATGCACTGCAGTGAGTCCAGGGAGTGCACTGGAACCGCTGGGGATGCAGTGCAGTGAGTCCAGAGAGTGCAGTGGCACCACTGGGGATGCAGTGCAGTGCCTCCAGAGAGTGCACTGGCACCACTGGGGATGCAGTGCAGTGAGTCCAGAGAGTGCACTGGCACCTTGGGGATGCACTGCAGTGACTCTAGAGAGTGCACTGGCACCACTGGTAATGCACTGCAGTGAGTCCAGAGAGTGCACTGGCACCACTGGGGATGCAGTGCAGTGAGTGCAGAGAGTGCACAGTCAGCACTGGGGATGCAGTGCAGTGAGTCCAGAGAGTGCACTGGCACCACTGGGGATGCAGTGCAGTGAGTCCAGAGAGTGCACTGGCACTACTGGGGATGCAGTGCAGTGAGTCCAGAGACTGCACTGGCACCACTGGGGATGCACTGCAGTGAGTCCAGAGAGTGCACTGGCACCACTGGGGATGCAGTGCAGTGACTCCAGAGAGTGCACTGGCAACACTGGGGATGCAGTGTAGTGAGTCCAGAGAGTGCACTGGCACTGCTGGGCATGCAGTGCAGTGAGTCCAGGGAGTGCACTGGAACCGCTGGGGATGCAGTGCAGTGAGTCCACAGAGTGCACTGGCACCACTGGGGATGCACTGCAGTGAGTCCAGAGAGTGCACTGGCACCACTGGGGATGCAGTGCAGTGCCTCCAGAGAGTGCACTGGCACCACTGGGGATGCAGTACAGTGCCTCCAGAGAGTGCACTGGCACCACTGGGGATTTAATGCAGTGACTCCAGAGAGTGGACTGGCACCACTGGGGATGCAGTGCAGTGCCTCCAGAGAGTGCACTGGCACCACTGGGGATGCAGTGCAGTGAGTCCAGAGAGTGCACTGGCACCACTGGGGATGCACTGCAGTGACTCTAGAGAGTGCACTGGCACCACTGGGGATGCAGTGCAGTGAGTCCAGAGAGTGCACTGGCACCACTGGGGATGCAGTGCAGTGAGTCCAGAGAGTGCACTGGCAGCACTGGGGATGCAGTGCAGTGAGTCCAGAGAGTGCACTGGCACCACGGGGGATGCACTGCAGTGACTCCAGAGAGTGCACTGGCACCACTGGGGATGCAGTGCAGTGAGTCCAGAGAGTGCACTGGCACCACTGGGGATGCAGTGCAGTGAGTCCAGAGAGTGCACTGGCACCACTGGGGATGCACTGCAGTGAGTCCAGAGAATGCACTGGCACCACTGGGGATGCACTGCAGTGACTCCAGAGAGCGCACTGGCACCACTGGTAATGCAGTGCAGTGAGTCCGGAGAGTGCACTGGCACCACTGGGGATGCAGTGCAGTGAGTCCAGAGAGTGCACTGGCACCACTGGGGATGCACAGCAGTGAATACAGAGAGTGCACTGGCACCACTGGGGATGCAGTGCAGTGAGTCCAGAGATTTTACTGGCACCACTGGGGATGCAGTGCAGTGAGTCCAGAGAGTGCACCGGCACCACTGGGGATGCAGTGCAGTGAGTCCAGAGAGTGCACCGGCACCACTGCGGATGCAGTGCCGTGAGTCCAGAGAGTGCACCGGCACCACTGGTAATGCAGTGCTGTGAGTCCAGAGAGTGCACTGGCACCACTGGGGATGCAGTGCAGTGAGACCAGATAGTGGACTGGCACCACTGGGCATGCACTGCAGTGACTCCAGAGAGTGCACTGGCACCACTGGGGATGCAGTGCAGTGAGTCCAGAGAGTGCACTGGCACTACAGGGGATACACTGCAGTGAGTCCAGAGAGTGCACTGGCACCACCGGGGATGTAGTGCAGTGAGTCCAGAGATTGCACTGGCACCACTGGGGATGCAGTGCAGTGAGTCCAGAGAGTGCACTGGCACCACTGGGGATGCAGTGCAGTGCCTCCAGAGAGTGCACTGGCACCACTGGGGATGCAGTGCAGTGAGTCCAGAGAGTTTACTGGCACCACTGCGGATGCACTGCAGTGAGTCCATGGAGTGCCCTGGCACCTATGGTGATGCATTGCAGTGAGTCCAGAGAGTGGACTGGCACCGCTGGGGATGCAGTGCAGTGAGTCCAGAGAGTGCACTGGCTCCACTGGGGATGCAGTGCAGTGAGTCCAGAGAGTGCAGTGGCACCAGTGGGGATGCAGTGCAGTGAATCCAGGGAGTGCACTGGCACCAAAGGGGATTCAGTGCAGTGAGTCCATAGGGTGCACTGGCACAACTGGGGATGCACTGCAGTGAGTCCAGAGAGTGCACTGGCACCACTGGGGATGCACTGCAGTGAGTCCAGAGAGTGCACTGGCACCACTGGGGATGCACCTCGGTGAGTCCAGAGAGTGCACTGGCACCACTGGGGATGCAGTGCAGTGAGTGCAGAGAGTGCACTGGCACCACTGGGGATGCAGTGCAGTGAGTCCAGAGACTGCACAGGCACCACTGGGGATGCAGTGCTGTGAGTCCAGAGAGTGCACTGGCACCACTGGGGATGCAGTGCAGTGAGTCCAGAGAGTGCACTGGCACTACAGGAGATGCACTGCAGTGAGTCCAGAGAGTGCACTGGCACCACCGGGGATGCAGTGCAGTGAGTCCAGAGAGTGCACTGGCACCACCGGGGATGCAGTGCAGTGAGTCCAGAGACTGCACAGGCACCACCGGAGATGCACTGCAGTGAGTCCAGAGAGTGCACTGGCACCACTGGGGATGCAGTGCAGTGAGTCCAGAGAGTGCACTGGCACCACCGGGGATGCACTGCAGTGAGTCCAGAGACTGCACAGGCACCACCGGGGATGCACTGTAGTGAGTCCAGAGAGTGCACTGGCACCACTGGGGATGCAGTGCAGTGAGTCCAGAGAGTGCACTGGCACCACTGGGGATGCAGTGCAGTGCCTCCAGAGAGTGCACTGGCACCACTGGGGATGCAGTGCAGTGAGTCCAGAGAGTGCACTGGCACCACTGCAGATGCACTGCAGTGAGTCCATGGAGTGCCCTGGCACCACTGGGGATGCAGTGCAGTGAGTCCACAGAGTGCACTGGCACCACTGGGGATGCAGTGCAGTGAATCCAGAGAGTGCACTGGCACCACTGGGAATGCAGTTCAGTGAGTGCAGAGAGTGCACTGGCACCACTGGGGATGCAGTACAGTGAGTCCAGAGAGTGCACTGGCACCACTGGGGATGCAGTGCAGTGACTCCAGAGAGTGCACTGGCACCGCTGGGGATGCAGTGCAGTGAGTCCAGAGAGTGCACTGTCACCACTGGGGATGCAGTGCAGTGAGTCCAGAGAGTGCACTGGCACCACTGGGATGCAGTGCAGTGAGTCCAGAGAGTGCACTGGCACCACTGCGGATGCACTGCAGTGAGTCCAGAGAGTGCACTGGCACCACTGGGGATGCACTGCAGTGAGTCCAGAGAGTGCACTGGCACCATGGGGTTTTAGTGCAGTGAGTCCAGAGAGTGCACTGGCACCACTGGGGATGCAGTGTAGTGAGTCCAGAGAGTGCACTGGCACCACTGGGGATGCACTGCAGTGACTCCAGGGAGTGCACTGGCACCACTGGGGATGCAGTGCATTGAGTCCAGAGAGTGCACTGGCACCGCTGGGGATGCAGTGCAGTGAGTCCAGAGAGTGCACTGGCTCCACTGGGGATGCAGTGCAGTGAGTCCAGAGAGTGCAGTGGAACCAGTAGGGTGCAGTGCAGTGAATCCAGGGAGTGCACTGGCACCAAAGGGGATTCAGTGCAGTGAGTCCAGAGGGTGCACTGGCACAACTGGGGATGCACTGCAGTGAGTCCAGAGAGTGCACTGGCACCACTGGGGATGCACTGCAGTGAGTCCAGAGAGTGCACTGGCACCACTGGGGATGCACCTCGGTGAGTCCAGAGAGTGCACTGGCACCACTGGGGATGCAGTGCAGTGAGTGCAGAGAGTGCACTGGCACCACTGGGGATGCAGTGCAGTGAGTCCAGAGACTGCACAGGCACCACTGGGGATGCAGTGCTGTGAGTCCAGAGAGTGCACTGGCACCACTGGGGATGCAGTGCAGTGAGTCCAGAGAGTGCACTGGCACTACAGGAGATGCACTGCAGTGAGTCCAGAGAGTGCACTGGCACCACCGGGGATGCAGTGCAGTGAGTCCAGAGAGTGCACTGGCACCACGGAAAATGCAGTGCAGTGCGTCCAGAGACTGCACAGGCACCACCGGGGATGCACTGCAGTGAGTCCAGAGAGTGCACTGGCACCACTGGGGATGCAGTGCAGTGAGTCCAGAGAGTGCACTGGCACCACCGGGGATGCACTGCAGTGAGTCCAGAGACTGCACAGGCACCACCGGGGATGCAGTGCAGTGAGTCCAGAGAGTGCACTGGCACCACTGGGGATGCAGTGCAGTGCCTCCAGAGAGTGCACTGGCACCACTGGGGATGCAGTGCAGTGAGTCCAGAGAGTGCACTGGCACCACTGCAGATGCACTGCAGTGAGTCCATGGAGTGCCCTGGCACCACTGGGGATGCAGTGCAGTGAGTCCACAGAGTGCACTGGCACCACTGGGGATGCAGTGCAGTGAATCCAGAGAGTGCACTGGCACCACTGGGAATGCAGTTCAGTGAGTGCAGAGAGTGCACTGGCACCACTGGGGATGCAGTACAGTGAGTCCAGAGAGTGCACTGGCACCACTGGGGATGCAGTGCAGTGACTCCAGAGAGTGCACTGGCACCGCTGGGGATGCAGTGCAGTGAGTCCAGAGAGTGCACTGTCACCACTGGGGATGCAGTGCAGTGAGTGCAGAGAGTGCACTGGCACCACTGGGATGCAGTGCAGTGAGTCCAGAGAGTGCACTGGCACCACTGCGGATGCACTGCAGTGAGTCCAGAGAGTGCACTGGCACCACTGGGGATGCACTGCAGTGAGTCCAGAGAGTGCACTGGCACCATGGGGTTTTAGTGCAGTGAGTCCAGAGAGTGCACTGGCACCACTGGGGATGCAGTGTAGTGAGTCCAGAGAGTGCACTGGCACCACTGGGGATGCACTGCAGTGACTGCAGGGAGTGCACTGGCACCACTGGGGATGCAGTGCATTGAGTCCAGAGAGTGCACTGGCACTGCTGGGGATGCAGTGCAGTGAGTCCAGAGAGTGCACTGGCTCCACTGGGGATGCAGTGCAGTGAGTCCAGAGAGTGCAGTGGCACCAGTAGGGATGCAGTGCAGTGAATCCAGGGAGTGCACTGGCACCAAAGGGGATTCAGTGCAGTCAGTCCAGAGGGTGCACTGGCACAACTGGGGATGCACTGCAGTGAGTCCAGAGAGTGCACTGGCACCACTGGGGATGCACTGCAGTGAGTCCAGAGAGTGCACTGGCACCACTGGGGATGCACCTCGGTGAGTCCAGAGAGTGCACTGGCACCACTGGGGATGCAGTGCAGTGAGTGCAGAGAGTACACTGGCACCACTGGGGATGCAGTGCAGTGAGTCCAGAGACTGCACAGGCACCACTGGGGATGCAGTGCTGTGAGTCCAGAGAGTGCACTGGCACCACTGGGGATGCAGTGCAGTGAGTCCAGAGAGTGCACTGGCACTACAGGAGATGCACTGCAGTGAGTCCAGAGAGTGCACTGGCACCACCGGGGATGCAGTGCAGTGAGTCCAGAGAGTGCACTGGCACCACCGGGGATGCAGTGCAGTGAGTCCAGAGACTGCACAGGCACCACCGGGGATGCACTGCAGTGAGTCCAGAGAGTGCACTGGCACCACTGGGGATGCAGTGCAGTGAGTCCAGAGAGTGCACTGGCACCACTGGGGATGCACTGCAGTGACTCCAGGGAGTGCACTGGCACCACTGGGGATGCAGTGCATTGAGTCCAGAGAGTGCACTGGCACCGCTGGGGATGCAGTGCAGTGAGTCCAGAGAGTGCACTGGCTCCACTGGGGATGCAGTGCAGTGAGTCCAGAGAGTGCAGTGGCACCAGTAGGGTGCAGTGCAGTGAATCCAGGGAGTGCACTGGCACCAAAGGGGATTCAGTGCAGTGAGTCCAGAGGGTGCACTGGCACAACTGGGGATGCACTGCAGTGAGTCCAGAGAGTGCACTGGCACCACTGGGGATGCACTGCAGTGAGTCGACAGAGTGCACTGGCACCACTGGGGATGCACCTCGGTGAGTCCAGAGAGTGCACTGGCACCACTGGGGATGCAGTGCAGTGAGTGCAGAGAGTGCACTGGCACCACTGGGGATGCAGTGCAGTGAGTCCAGAGACTGCACAGGCACCACTGGGGATGCAGTGCTGTGAGTCCAGAGAGTGCACTGGCACCACTGGGGATGCAGTGCAGTGAGTCCAGAGAGTGCACTGGCACTACAGGAGATGCACTGCAGTGAGTCCAGAGAGTGCACTGGCACCACCGGGGATGCAGTGCAGTGAGTCCAGAGAGTGCACTGGCACCACGGGGGATGCAGTGCAGTGAGTCCAGAGACTGCACAGGCACCACCGGGGATGCACTGCAGTGAGTCCAGAGAGTGCACTGGCACCACTGGGGATGCAGTGCAGTGAGTCCAGAGAGTGCACTGGCACCACCGGGGATGCACTGCAGTGAGTCCAGAGACTGCACAGGCACCACCGGGGATGCACTGCAGTGAGTCCAGAGAGTGCACTGGCACCACTGGGGATGCAGTGCAGTGAGTCCAGAGAGTGCACTGGCACCACTGGGGATGCAGTGCAGTGCCTCCAGAGAGTGCACTGGCACCACTGGGGATGCAGTGCAGTGAGTCCAGAGAGTGCACTGGCACCACTGCAGATGCACTGCAGTGAGTCCATGGAGTGCCCTGGCACCACTGGGGATGCAGTGCAGTGAGTCCACAGAGTGCACTGGCACCACTGGGGATGCAGTGCAGTGAATCCAGAGAGTGCACTGGCACCACTGGGAATGCAGTTCAGTGAGTGCAGAGAGTGCACTGGCACCACTGGGGATGCAGTACAGTGAGTCCAGAGAGTGCACTGGCACCACTGGGGATGCAGTGCAGTGAGTCCAGAGAGTGCACTGTCACCACTGGGGATGCAGTGCAGTGAGTGCAGAGAGTGCACTGGCACCACTGGGATGCAGTGCAGTGAGTCCAGAGAGTGCACTGGCACCACTGCGGATGCACTGCAGTGAGTCCAGAGAGTGCACTGGCACCACTGGGGATGCACTGCAGTGAGTCCAGAGAGTGCACTGGCACCATGGGGTTTTAGTGCAGTGAGTCCAGAGAGTGCACTGGCACCACTGGGGATGCAGTGTAGTGAGTCCAGAGAGTGCACTGGCACCACTGGGGATGCACTGCAGTGACTGCAGGGAGTGCACTGGCACCACTGGGGATGCAGTGCATTGAGTCCAGAGAGTGCACTGGCACTGCTGGGGATGCAGTGCAGTGAGTCCAGAGAGTGCACTGGTTCCACTGGGGATGCAGTGCAGTGAGTCCAGAGAGTGCAGTGGCACCAGTAGGGATGCAGTGCAGTGAATCCAGGGAGTGCACTGGCACCAAAGGGGATTCAGTGCAGTGAGTCCAGAGGGTGCACTGGCACAACTGGGGATGCACTGCAGTGAGTCCAGAGAGTGCACTGGCACCACTGGGGATGCACTGCAGTGAGTCCAGAGAGTGCACTGGCACCACTGGGGATGCACCTCGGTGAGTCCAGAGAGTGCACTGGCACCACTGGGGATGCAGTGCAGTGAGTGCAGAGAGTACACTGGCACCACTGGGGATGCAGTGCAGTGAGTCCAGAGACTGCACAGGCACCACTGGGGATGCAGTGCTGTGAGTCCAGAGAGTGCACTGGCACCACTGGGGATGCAGTGCAGTGAGTCCAGAGAGTGCACTGGCACTACTGGGGATGCACTGCAGTGAGTCCAGAGAGTGCACTGGCACCACCGGGGATGCAGTGCAGTGAGTCCAGAGAGTGCACTGGCACCACCGGGGATGCAGTGCAGTGAGTCCAGAGACTGCACAGGCACCACCGGGGATGCACTGCAGTGAGTCCAGAGAGTGCACTGGCACCACTGGGGATGCAGTGCAGTGAGTCCAGAGAGTGCACTGGCACCACCGGGGATGCACTGCAGTGAGTCCAGAGACTGCACAGGCACCACCGGGGATGCACTGCAGTGAGTCCAGAGAGTGCACTGGCACCACTGGGGATGCAGTGCAGTGAGTCCAGAGAGTGCACTGGCACCACTGGGGATGCAGTGCAGTGCCTCCAGAGAGTGCACTGGCACCACTGGGGATGCAGTGCAGTGAGTCCAGAGAGTGCACTGGCACCACTGCAGATGCACTGCAGTGAGTCCATGGAGTGCCCTGGCACCAATGGTGATGCAGTGCAGTGAGTCCAGAGAGTGCACTGGCACCTTGGGGATGCAGTGCAGTGAGTCCACAGAGTGCACTGGCACCACTGGGGATGCAGTGCAGTGAGTCCAGAGAGTGCACTGGCACCACCGGGGATGCAGTGCAGTGAGTCCAGAGAGTGCACTGGCACCGCTGGGTATGCAGTACAGTGAGTCCAGAGAGTGCACTGGCACCACTGGGGATGCACTGCAGTGACTCCAGAGAGTGCACTGGCACCGCTGGGGATGCAGTGCAGTGAGTCCAGAGAGTGCACTGGCACCACTGGGGATGCAGTGCAGTGAGTCCAGAGAGTGCACTGGCACCACTGCGGATGCACTGCAGTGAGTCCAGAGAGTGCACTGGAACCACTGGGGATGCAGTGCAGTGAGTCCAGAGAGTGCACTGGCACCATGGGGTTTTAGTGCAGTGAGTCCAGAGAGTGCACTGGCACCACTGGGGATGCAGTGTAGTGAGTCCAGAGAGTGCACTGGCACCACTGGGGATGCAGTGCAGTGAGTCCAGAGAGTGCACTGGCACCTTGGGGATGCAGTGCAGTGAGTCCAGAGAGTGCACTGGCACCGCTGGGGATGCAGTGCATTGACTCCAGAGAGTGCACTGGCACCGCTGGGGATGCACTGCAGTGTCTCCAGAGAGTGCACTGGCACCGCTGGGGATGCACTGCAGTGCCTCCAGAGAGTGCACTGGCACCACTGGGGATGCAGTGCAGTGAGTGCAGAGAGTGCACTGGCACCACTGGGGATGCAGTGCAGTGAGTCCAGAGAGTGCACTGGCACCTTGGGGATGCAGTGCAGTGAGTCCAGAGAGTGCACTGGCACCACTGGGGATGCACTGCAGTGACTCTAGAGAGTGCACTGGCACCGCTGGGGATGCACTGCAGTGAGTCCAGAGAGTGCACTGGCACCACTGGGGATGCAGTGCTGTGAGTGCAGAGAGTGCACAGTCAGCACTGGGGATGCAGTGCAGTGAGTCCAGAGAGTGCACTGGCACCGCTGGGCATGCACTGCAGTGAGTCCAGGGAGTGCACTGGAACCGCTGGGGATGCAGTGCAATGAGTCCAGAGAGTGCACTGGCACCACTGGGGATGCACTGCAGTGAGTCCAGAGAGTGCACTGGCACCGCTGGGCATGCACTGCAGTGAGTCCAGGGAGTGCACTGGAACCGCTGGGGATGCAGTGCAGTGAGTCCAGAGAGTGCACTGGCACCACTGCGGATGCACTGCAGTGAGTCCAGAGAGTGCGCTGGCACCACTGGGGATGCACTGCAGTGAGTCCAGAGAGTGCACTGGCACCATGGGATTTTAGTGCAGTGAGTCCAGAGAGTGCACTGGCACCACTGGGGATGCAGTGCATTGAGTCCAGAGAGTGCACTGGCACCACTGGGGATGCACTGCAGTGACTCCAGAGAGTGCACTGGCTCCACTGGGGATGCAGTGCAGTGAGTCCAGAGAGTGCAGTGGCACAACTGGGGATGCACTGCAGTGAGTCCAGAGAGTGCACTGGCACCACTGGGGATGCAGTGCAGTGAGTCCAGAGAGTGCACTGGCACCACTGGGGATGCACCTCGGTGAGTCCAGAGAGCGCACTGGCACCACTGGGGATGCAGTGCAGTGAGTGCAGAGAGTGCACTGGCACCACTGGGGATGCACTGCAGTGAGTCCAGAGACTGCACAGGCACCACTGGGGATGCAGTGCAGTGAGTCCAGAGAGTGCACTGGCACCACTGGGCATGCACTGCAGTGACTCCAGAGAGTGCACTGGCACCACTGGGGATGCAGTGCAGTGAGTCCAGAGAGTGCACTGGCACTACAGGAGATGCACTGCAGTGAGTCCAGAGAGTGCACTGGCACGACCGGGGATGCACTGCAGTGAGTCCAGAGAGTGCACTGGCACCACTGGGGATGCAGTGCAGTGAGTCCAGAGAGTGCACTGGCACCACTGGGGATGCACTGCAGTGCCTCCAGAGAGTGCACTGGCACCACTGGGGATGCAGTGCAGTGAGTCCAGAGAGTGCACTGGCACCACTGCGGATGCACTGCAGTGAGTCCATGGAGTGCCCTGGCACCAATGGTGATGCAGTGCAGTGAGTCCAGAGAGTGCACTGGCACCTTGGGGATGCAGTGCAGTGAGTCCACAGAGTGCACTGGCACCACTGGGGATGCAGTGCAGTGAATCCAGAGAGTGGACTGGCACCACTGGGGATACAGTTCAGTGAGTCCAGAGAGTGCACTGGCACCGCTGGGGATGCAGTACAGTGAGTCCAGAGAGTGCACTGGCACCACTGGGGATGCACTGCAGTGACTCCAGAGAGTGCACTGACACCGCTGGGGATGCAGTGCAGTGAGTCCAGAGAGTGCACTGGCACCACTGGGGATGCAGTGCTGTGAGTCCAGAGAGTGCACTGGCACCACTGGGGATGCACTGCAGTGACTCCAGAGAGTGCACTGGAACCACTGGGGATGCAGTGCAGTGAGTCCAGAGAGTGCACTGGCACCATGGGGTTTTAGTGCAGTGAGTCCAGAGAGTGCACTGGCACCACTGGGGATGCAGTGTAGTGAGTCCAGAGAGTGCACTGGCACCACTGGGGATGCAGTGCAGTGAGTCCAGAGAGTGCACTGGCACCTTGGGGATGCAGTGCAGTGAGTCCAGAGAGTGCACTGGCACCGCTGGGGATGCAGTGCATTGACTCCAGAGAGTGCACTGGCACCGCTGGGGATGCACTGCAGTGTCTCCAGAGAGTGCACTGGCACCGCTGGGGATGCACTGCAGTGCCTCCAGAGAGTGCACTGGCACCACTGGGGATGCAGTTCAGTGAGTCCAGAGAGTGCACTGGCACCACTGGGGATGCAGTGCAGTGAGTCCAGAGAGTGCACTGGCACCTTGGGGATGCACTGCAGTGACTCCAGAGAGTGCACTGGCACCACTGGGGATGCAGTGCAGTGACTCTAGAGAGTGCACTGGCACCGCTGGGGATGCACTGCAGTGAGTCCAGAGAGTGCACTGGCACCACTGGGGATGCACTGCAGTGAGTGCAGAGAGTGCACAGTCAGCCCGGGGGATGCAGTGCAGTGAGTCCAGAGAGTGCACTGGCACCGCAGGGGATGCACTGCAGTGAGTCCAGAGAGTGCACTGGAGCCGCTGGGGATGCAGTGCAGTGTGTCCAGAGAGTGCACTGGCACCACTGGGGATGCACTGCAGTGAGTCCAGAGAGTGCAGTGGCACCACTGGGGATGCAGTGCAGTTCCTCCAGAGAGTGCACTGGCACTACTGGTTATGCAGTGCAGTGAGTCCAGAGAGTGCACTGGCACCACTGGGGATGCAGTGCAGTGAGTCCAGAGAGTGCACTGGCACCTTGGGGATGCACTGCAGTGCCTCCAGAGAGTGCACTGGCACCCCTGGGGATGCAGTACAGTGCCTCCAGAGAGTGCACTGGCACCACTGGGGATTTAATGCAGTGACTCCAGAGAGTGGACTGGCACCACTGGGGATGCAGTGCAGTGCCTCCAGAGAGTGCACTGGCACCATGGGGTTTTAGTGCAGTGAGTCCAGAGAGTGCACTGGCACCACTGAGGATTCAGTGCAGTGAGTCCAGAGAGTGCACTGGCACCACTGGGGATGCAGTGCAGTGAGTCCAGAGAGTGCACTGGCACCTTGGGGATGCAGTGCAGTGAGTCCAGAGAGTGCACTGGCACCGCTGGGGATGCACTGCAGTGTCTCCAGAGAGTGCACTGGCACCGCTGGGGATGCACTGCAGTGCCTCCAGAGAGTGCACTGGCACCACTGGGGATGCAGTGCAGTGAGTCCAGAGAGTGCACTGGCACCACTGGGGATGCACTGCAGTGACTCTAGAGAGTGCACTGGCACCGCAGGGGATGCACTGCAGTGAGTCCAGAGAGTGCACTGGCACCACTGGGGATGCAGTGCAGTGAGTGCAGAGAGTGCACAGTCAGCACTGGGGATGCAGTGCAGTGAGTCCAGAGAGTGCACTGGCACCACTGTGGATGCAGTGCAGTGAGTCCAGAGAGTGCACTGGCACTACTGGGGATGCAGTGCAGTGAGTCCAGAGACTGCACTGGCACCACTGGGGATGTACTGCAGTGAGTCCAGAGAGTGCACTGGCACCACTGGGGATGCAGTGCAGTGACTCCAGAGAGTGCACTGGCAACACTGGGGATGCAGTGTAGTGAGTCCAGAGAGTGCACTGGCACCGCTGGGCATGCAGTGCAGTGAGTCCAGGGAGTGCACTGGAACCGCTGGGGATGCAGTGCAGTGAGTCCAGAGAGTGCACTGGCACCACTGGGGATGCACTGCAGTGAGTCCAGAGAGTGCACTGGCACCACTGGGGATGCAGTGCAGTGCCTCCAGAGAGTGCACTGGCACCACTGGGGATGCAGTACAGTGCCTCCAGAGAGTGCACTGGCACCACTGGGGATTTAATGCAGTGACTCCAGAGAGTGGACTGGCACCACTGGGGATGCAGTGCAGTGCCTCCAGAGAGTGCACTGGCACCACTGGGGATGCAGTGCAGTGAGTCCAGAGAGTGCACTGGCACCACTGGGGATGCACTGCAGTGACTCTAGAGAGTGCACTGGCACCACTGGGGATGCACTGCAGTGAGTCCAGAGAGTGCACTGGCACCACTGGGGATGCAGTGCAGTGAGTCCAGAGAGTGCACTGGCAGCACTGGGGATGCAGTGCAGTGAGTCCAGAGAGTGCACTGGCACCACGGGGGATGCAGTGCAGTGCCTCCAGAGAGTGCACTGGCACCACTGGGGATGCACTGCAGTGAGTCCAGAGAGTGCACTGGCACCACTGGGGATGCAGTGCAGTGACTCCAGAGAGTGCACTGGCACCACTGGGGATGCACTGCAGTGAGTCCAGAGAATGCACTGGCACCACTGGGGATGCACTGCAGTGACTCCAGAGAGTGCACTGGCACCACTGGTAATGCAGTGCAGTGAGTCCGGAGAGTGCACTGGCACCACTGGGGATGCAGTGCAGTGACTCCAGAGAGTGCACTGGCACCACTGGGGATGCACAGCAGTGAATACAGAGAGTGCACTGGCACCACTGGGGATGCAGTGCAGTGAGTCCAGAGATTTTACTGGCACCACTGGGGATGCAGTGCAGTGAGTCCAGAGAGTGCACCGGCACCACTGGGGATGCAGTGCAGTGAGTCCAGAGAGTGCACCGGCACCACTGCGGATGCAGTGCCGTGAGTCCAGAGAGTGCACCGGCACCACTGGTAATGCAGTGCAGTGAGTCCAGAGAGTGCACTGGCACCACTGGGGATGCAGTGCAGTGAGACCAGATAGTGGACTGGCACCACTGGGCATGCACTGCAGTGACTCCAGAGAGTGCACTTGCACCACTGGGGATGCAGTGCAGTGAGTCCAGAGAGTGCACTGGCACTACAGGGGATGCACTGCAGTGAGTCCAGAGAGTGCACTGGCACCACCGGGGATGCACTACAGTGAGTCCAGAGATTGCACTGGCACCACTGGGGATGCAGTGCAGTGAGTCCAGAGAGTGCACTGGCACCACTGGGGATGCAGTGCAGTGCCTCCAGAGAGTGCACTGGCACCACTGGGGATGCAGTGCAGTGAGTCCAGAGAGTGCACTGGCACCACTGCGGATGCACTGCAGTGAGTCCATGGAGTGCCCTGGCACCTATGGTGATGCATTGCAGTGAGTCCAGAGAGTGCACTGGCACCACTGGTGATGCAGTGCAGTGAGTCCAGAGAGTGCACTGGCACCACTGGGGATGCAGTGCAGTGAGTCCACAGAGTGCACTGGCACCACTGGGGATGCACTGCAGTGAATCCAGAGAGTGCACTGGCACCACTGGGAATGCAGTTCAGTGAGTGCAGAGAGTGCACTGGCACCACTGGGGATGCAGTACAGTGAGTCCAGAGAGTGCACTGGCACCACTGGGGATGCAGTGCAGTGACTCCAGAGAGTGCACTGGCACCGCTGGGGATGCAGTGCAGTGAGTCCAGAGAGTGCACTGTCACCACTGGGGATGCAGTGCAGTGAGTGCAGAGAGTGCACTGGCACTACAGGAGATGCACTGCAGTGAGTCCAGAGAGTGCACTGGCACCACCGGGGATGCACTGCAGTGAGTCCAGAGAGTGCACTGGCACCACTGGGGATGCAGTGCAGTGAGTCCAGAGAGTGCACTGGCACCACTGGGGATGCAGTGCACTGCCTCCAGAGAGTGCACTGGAACCACTGGGGATGCAGTGCAGTGAGTCCAGAGAGTGCACTGGCACCACTGCGGATGCACTGCAGTGAGTCCATGGAGTGCCCTGGCACCAATGGTGATGCAGTGCAGTGAGTCCAGAGAGTGCACTGGCACCTTGGGGATGCAGTGCAGTGAGTCCACAGAGTGCACTGGCACCACTGGGGATGCAGTGCAGTGAATCCAGAGAGTGGACTGGCACCACTGGGGATACAGTTCAGTGAGTCCAGAGAGTGCACTGGCACCGCTGGGTATGCAGTAGAGTGAGTCCAGAGAGTGCACTGGCACCACTGGGGATGCACTGCAGTGACTCCAGAGAGTGCACTGGCACCGCTGGGGATGCAGTGCAGTGAGTCCAGAGAGTGCACTGGCACCACTGGGGATGCAGTGCAGTGAATCCAGAGAGTGCACTGGCACCACTGGGAATGCAGTTCAGTGAGTGCAGAGAGTGCACTGGCACCACTGGGGATGCAGTACAGTGAGTCCAGAGAGTGCACTGGCACCACTGGGGATGCAGTGCAGTGACTCCAGAGAGTGCACTGGCACCGCTGGGGATGCAGTGCAGTGAGTCCAGAGAGTGCACTGTCACCACTGGGGATGCAGTGCAGTGAGTGCAGAGAGTGCACTGGCACCACTGGGATGCAGTGCAGTGAGTCCAGAGAGTGCACTGGCACCACTGGGGATGCACTGCAGTGAGTCCAGAGAGTGCACTGGCACCATGGGGTTTTAGTGCAGTGAGTCCAGAGAGTGCACTGGCACCACTGGGGATGCAGTGTAGTGAGTCCAGAGAGTGCACTGGCACCACTGGGGATGCACTGCAGTGACTCCAGGGAGTGCAGTGGCACCACTGGGGATGTACTGCAGTGAGTCCAGAGAGTGCACTGGCACCACTGGGGATACAGTTCAGTGTGTCCAGAGAGTGCACTGGCACAACAGGGGATGCAGTGCAGTGACTCCAGAGAGTGCACTGGCACCACTGGGGATGCAGTGCAGTGAGTCCAGAGAGTGCACTGGCACCACTGGGGATGCAGTGCAGTGAGTCCAGAGACTGCACAGGCACCACTGGGGATGCAGTGCAGTGAGTCCAGAGAGTGCACTGGCACCACTGGGCATGCACTGCAGTGACTCCAGAGAGTGCACTGGCACCACTGGGGATGCAGTGCAGTGAGTCCAGAGAGTGCACTGGCACTACAGGAGATGCACTGCAGTGAGTCCAGAGAGTGCACTGGCACCACCGGGGATGCACTGCAGTGAGTCCAGAGAGTGCACTGGCACCACTGGGGATGCAGTGCAGTGAGTCCAGAGAGTGCACTGGCACCACTGGGGATGCAGTGCAGTGCCTCCAGAGAGTGCACTGGCACCACTGGGGATGCAGTGCAGTGAGTCCAGAGAGTGCACTGGCACCACTGCGGATGCACTGCAGTGAGTCCATGGAGTGCCCTGGCACCAATGGTGATGCAGTGCAGTGAGTCCAGAGAGTGCACTGGCACCTTGGGGATGCAGTGCAGTGAGTCCACAGAGTGCACTGGCACCACTGGGGATGCAGTGCAGTGAATCCAGAGAGTGGACTGGCACCACTGGGGATACAGTTCAGTGAGTGCAGAGAGTGCACTGGCACCGCTGGGTATGCAGTACAGTGAGTCCAGAGAGTGCACTGGCACCACTGGGGATGCAGTGCAGTGAGTCCAGAGAGTGCACTGGCACCACTGGGGATGCAGTGCAGTGAGTCCAGAGAGTGCACTGGCACCACTGCGGATGCACTGCAGTGAGTCCAGAGAGTGCACTGGAACCACTGGGGATGCAGTGCAGTGAGTCCAGAGAGTGCACTGGCACCATGGGGTTTTAGTGCAGTGAGTCCAGAGAGTGCACTGGCACCACTGGGGATGCAGTGTAGTGAGTCCAGAGAGTGCACTGGCACCACTGGGGATGCAGTGCAGTGAGTCCAGAGAGTGCACTGGCACCTTGGGGATGCAGTGCAGTGAGTCCAGAGAGTGCACTGGCACCGCTGGGGATGCAGTGCATTGACTCCAGAGAGTGCACTGGCACCGCTGGGGATGCACTGCAGTGTCTCCAGAGAGTGCACTGGCACCGCTGGGGATGCACTGCAGTGCCTCCAGAGAGTGCACTGGCACCACTGGGGATGCAGTGCAGTGAGTGCAGAGAGTGCACTGGCACCACTGGGGATGCAGTACAGTGAGTCCAGAGAGTGCACTGGCACCTTGGGGATGCAGTGCAGTGAGTCCAGAGAGTGCACTGGCACCACGGGGGATGCACTGCAGTGACTCTAGAGAGTGCACTGGCACCGCTGGGGATGCACTGCAGTGAGTCCAGAGAGTGCACTGGCACCACTGGGGATGCAGTGCAGTGAGTCCAGAGAGTGCACAGTCAGCACTGGGGATGCAGTGCAGTGAGTCCAGAGAGTGCACTGGCACCGCTGGGCATGCACTGCAGTGAGTCCAGGGAGTGCACTGGAACCGCTGGGGATGCAGTGCAGTGAGTCCAGAGAGTGCACTGGCACCACTGGGGATGCACTGCAGTGAGTCCAGAGAGTGCAGTGGCACCACTGGGGATGCAGTGCAGTGCCTCCAGAGAGTGCACTGGCACTACTGGTTATGCAGTGCAGTGAGTCCAGAGAGTGCACTGGCACCACTGGGGATGCAGTGCAGTGAGTCCAGAGAGTGCACTGGCACCTTGGGGATGCACTGCAGTGAGTCCAGAGAGTGCACTGGCACCACTGTGGATGCACTGCAGTGACTCTAGAGAGTGCACTGGCACCGCTGGGGATGCACTGGAGTGAGTCCAGAGAGTGCACTGGCACCACTGGGAATGCAGTGCAGTGACTCCAGAGAGTGCACTGGCAACACTGGGGATGCAGTGTAGTGAGTCCAGAGAGTGCACTGGCACCGCTGGGCATGCAGTGCAGTGAGTCCAGGGAGTGCACTGGAACCGCTGGGGATGCAGTGCAGTGAGTCCACAGAGTGCACTGGCACCACTGGGGATGCACTGCAGTGAGTCCAGAGAGTGCACTGGCACCACTGGGGATGCAGTGCAGTGCCTCCAGAGAGTGCACTGGCACCACTGGGGATGCAGTACAGTGCCTCCAGAGAGTGCACTGGCACCACTGGGGATTTAATGCAGTGACTCCAGAGAGTGGACTGGCACCACTGGGGATGCACTGCAGTGCCTCCAGAGAGTGCACTGGCACCATGGGGTTTTAGTGCAGTGAGTCCAGAGAGTGCACTGGCACCACTGGGGATGCAGTGCAGTGAGTCCAGAGAGTGCACTGGCACCACTGGGGATGCAGTGCAGTGAGTCCAGAGAGTGCACTGGCACCTTGGGGATGCAGTGCAGTGAGTCCAGAGAGTGCACTGGCACCACTGGGGATGCACTGCAGTGACTCTAGAGAGTGCACTGGCACCACTGGTAATGCAGTGCAGTGAGTCCGGAGAGTGCACTGGCACCACTGGGGATGCAGTACAGTGAGTCCAGAGAGTGCACTGGCACCGCTGGGCATGCACTGCAGTGAGTCCAGGGAGTGCACTGGCACTACTGGGGATGCACTGCAATGAGTCCAGAGAGTGCACTGGCACCACTGGGGATGCACTGCAGTGAGTCCAGAGAGTGCAGTGGCACCACTGGGGATGCAGTGCAGTGCCTCCAGAGAGTGCACTGGCACTACTGGTTATGCAGTGCAGTGAGTCCAGAGAGTGCACTGGCACCACTGGGGATGCAGTGCAGTGAGTCCAGAGAGTGCACTGGCACCTTGGTGATGCACTGCAGTGAGTCCAGAGAGTGCACTGGCACCACTGGGGATGCACTGCAGTGACTCTAGAGAGTGCACTGGCACCGCTGGGGATGCACTGCAGTGAGTCCAGAGAGTGCACTGGCACCACTGGGGATGCAGTGCAGTGACTCCAGAGAGTGCACTGGCAACACTGGGGATGCAGTGTAGTGAGTCCAGAGAGTGCACTGGCACCGCTGGGCATGCAGTGCAGTGAGTCCAGGGAGTGCACTGGAACCGCTGGGGATGCAGTGCAGTGAGTCCACAGAGTGCACTGGCACCACTGGGGATGCACTGCAGTGAGTCCAGAGAGTGCACTGGCACCACTGGGGATGCAGTGCAGTGCCTCCAGAGAGTGCACTGGCACCACTGGGGATGCAGTACAGTGCCTCCAGAGAGTGCACTGGCACCACTGGGGATTTAATGCAGTGACTCCAGAGAGTGGACTGGCACCACTGGGGATGCACTGCAGTGCCTCCAGAGAGTGCACTGGCACCATGGGGTTTTAGTGCAGTGAGTCCAGAGAGTGCACTGGCACCACTGGGGATGCAGTGCAGTGAGTCCAGAGAGTGCACTGGCACCACTGGGGATGTAGTGCAGTGAGTCCAGAGAGTGCACTGGCACCTTGGGAATGCAGTGCATTGAGTCCAGAGAGTGCACTGGCACCGCTGGGGATGCAGTGCATTGACTCCAGAGAGTGCACTGGCACCGCTGGGGATGCACTGCAGTGTCTCCAGAGAGTGCACTGGCACCGCTGGGGATGCACTGCAGTGCCTCCAGAGAGTGCACTGGCACCACTGGGGATGCAGTGCAGTGAGTCCAGAGAGTGCACTGGCACCACTGGGGATGCAGTGCAGTGAGTCCAGAGAGTGCACAGTCAGCACTGGGGATGCAGTGCAGTGAGTCCAGAGAGTGCACTGGCACCGCTGGGCATGCACTGCAGTGAGTCCAGGGAGTGCACTGGAACCGCTGGGGATGCAGTGCAGTGAGTCCAGAGAGTGCACTGGCACCACTGGGGATGCACTGCAGTGAGTCCAGAGAGTGCAGTGGCACCACTGGGGATGCAGTGCAGTGCCTCCAGAGAGTGCACTGGCACTACTGGTTATGCAGTGCAGTGAGTCCAGAGAGTGCACTGGCACCACTGGGGATGCAGTGCAGTGAGTCCAGAGAGTGCACTGGCACCTTGGGGATGCACTGCAGTGAGTCCAGAGAGTGCACTGGCACCACTGGGGATGCACTGCAGTGACTCTAGAGAGTGCACTGGCACCGCTGGGGATGCACTGGAGTGAGTCCAGAGAGTGCACTGGCACCACTGGGAATGCAGTGCAGTGACTCCAGAGAGTGCACTGGCAACACTGGGGATGCAGTGTAGTGAGTCCAGAGAGTGCACTGGCACCGCTGGGCATGCAGTGCAGTGAGTCCAGAAAATGCACTGGAACCGCTGGGGATGCAGTGCAGTGAGTCCACAGAGTGCACTGGCACCACTGGGGATGCACTGCAGTGAGTCCAGAGAGTGCACTGGCACCACTGGGGATGCAGTGCAGTGCCTCCAGAGAGTGCACTGGCACCACTGGGGATGCAGTACAGTGCCTCCAGAGAGTGCACTGGCACCACTGGGGATTTAATGCAGTGACTCCAGAGAGTGGACTGGCACCACTGGGGATGCACTGCAGTGCCTCCAGAGAGTGCACTGGCACCATGGGGTTTTAGTGCAGTGAGTCCAGAGAGTGCACTGGCACCACTGGGGATGCAGTGCAGTGAGTCCAGAGAGTGCACTGGCACCACTGGGGATGCAGTGCAGTGAGTCCAGAGAGTGCACTGGCACCTTGGGGATGCAGTGCAGTGAGTCCAGAGAGTGCACTGGCACCACTGGGGATGCACTGCAGTGACTCTAGAGAGTGCACTGGCACCACTGGTAATGCAGTGCAGTGAGTCCGGAGAGTGCACTGGCACCACTGGGGATGCAGTACAGTGAGTCCAGAGAGTGCACTGGCACCGCTGGGCATGCACTGCAGTGAGTCCAGGGAGTGCACTGGCACCGCTGGGGATGCACTGCAGTGAGTCCAGAGAGTGCACTGGCACCACTGGGGATGCAGTGCAGTGAGTGCAGGGAGTGCACAGTCAGCACTGGGGATGCAGTGCAGTTAGTCCAGAGAGTGCACTGGCACCACTGGGGATGCAGTGCAGTGAGTCCAGAGACTGCACTGGCACCACTGGGGATGCACTGCAGTGAGTCCAGAGAGTGCACTGGCACCACTGGGGATGCAGTGCAGTGACTCCAGAGAGTGCACTGGCAACACTGGGGATGCAGTGTAGTGAGTCCAGAGAGTGCACTGGCACCGCTTTGCATGCACTGCAGTGAGTCCAGGGAGTGCACTGGAACCGCTGGGGATGCAGTGCAGTGAGTCCACAGAGTGCACTGGCACCACTGGGGATGCACTGCAGTGAGTCCAGAGAGTGCACTGGCACCACTGGGGATGCACTGCAGTGAGTCCAGAGAGTGCACTGGCACCATGGGGTTTTAGTGCAGTGAGTCCAGAGAGTGCACTGGCACCACTGGGGATGCAGTGTAGTGAGTCCAGAGAGTGCACTGGCACCACTGGGGATGCACTGCAGTGACTCCAGGGAGTGCACTGGCACCACTGGGGATGCAGTGCAGTGAGTCCAGAGAGTGCACTGGCACCGCTGGGGATGCAGTGCAGTGAGTCCAGAGAGTGCACTGGCACCACTGGGGATGCAGTGCAGTGAGTCCAGAGAGTGCACTGGCACTACAGGAGATGCACTGCAGTGAGTCCAGAGAGTGCACTGGCACCACCGGGGATGCACTGCAGTGAGTCCAGAGAGTGCACTGGCACCACTGGGGATGCAGTGCAGTGAGTCCAGAGAGTGCACTGGCACCACTGGGGATGCAGTGCACTGCCTCCAGAGAGTGCACTGGAACCACTGGGGATGCAGTGCAGTGAGTCCAGAGAGTGCACTGGCACCACTGCGGATGCACTGCAGTGAGTCCATGGAGTGCCCTGGCACCAATGGTGATGCAGTGCAGTGAGTCCAGAGAGTGCACTGGCACCTTGGGGATGCAGTGCAGTGAGGCCAGAGAGTGCACTGGCACCACTGGGGATTCAGTGCAGTGAGTCCAGAGAGTGCACTGGCACCACTGGGGATGCAGTGCAGTGAGTCCAGACAGTGCACTGGCACCACTGGGGATGCAGTGCAGTGAGTCCAGACAGTGCAGTGGCACCACTGGGGATGCAGTGCAGTGAGTCCAGAGAATGCACTGGCACCTTGGGGATGCACTGCAGTGCCTCCAGAGAGTGCACTGGCACCACTGGGGATGCAGTGCAGTGAGTCCAGAGAGTGCACTGGCACCACTGGGGATGCAGTGCAGTGACTCCAGAGGGTGCACTGGCACCACTGGGGATGCAGTGCAGTGACTCCAGAGAGTGCACTGGCACCACTGGGGATGCACTGCAGTGAGTCCAGAGAGTGCACTGGCACCACTGGGGATGCAGTGCAGTGACTCCAGAGAGTGCACTGGCACCACTGGGGATGCACTGCAGTGAGTCCAGAGAATGCACTGGCACCACTGGGGATGCAGTGCAGTGAGTCCAGAGAGTGCACTGGCACCACTGGTAATGCAGTGCAGTGAGTCCGGAGAGTGCACTGGCACCACTGGGGATGCACTGCAGTGAGTCCAGAGAGTGCACTGGCACCACTGGGGATGCACAGCAGTGAATACAGAGAGTGCACTGGCACCACGGGGGATGCAGTGCAGTGAGTCCAGAGATTTTGCTGGCACCACTGGGGATGCAGTGCAGTGACTCCAGAGAGGGCACTGGCAATACTGGGGATGAAGTGCAGTGAGTCCAGAGAGTGCACTGGCACCACTGGGGATGCAGTGCAGTGAGTGCAGAGAGTGCACTGGCACCACTGGGGATGCACTGCAGTGAGTCCAGAGAGTGCCTGGCACCACTGGGGATGCAGTGCAGTGAGTCCAGAGAGTGCACTGGCACGACGGGGGATGCACTGCAGTGACTCTAGAGAGTGCACTGGCACCACTGGGGATGCAGTGTTGTGAGTCCAGAGAGTGCACTGGCACCACTGGGGATGCACTGCAGTGAGTCCAGAGAGTGCACTGACAACACTGGGGATGCAGTGCAGTGAGTCCAGAGAGTGCACTGGCACTACTGGGGATGCAGTGCAGTGAGTGCTGAGAGGGCACTGGCACCACTGGGGATGCAGTGCAGTGACTCTAGAGAGTGCACTGGCACCACTGGGGATGCAGTGCAGTGAGTCCAGAGAGTGCACTGGCACCACTGGGAATGTACTGCAGTGACTCCAGAGAGTGCACTGGCACCACTGGGGATACTGTTCAGTGTGTCCAGAGAGTGCACTGGCACAACAGGGGATGCACTGCAGTGACTCCAGAGAGTCCACTGGCACCACTGAGGATGCACTGCAGTGAGTCCAGAGAGTGCACTGGCACCACTGGGGATGCAGTGCAGTGAGTCCAGAGAGTGCACTGGCAACACTGGGGATGCACTGCCGTGAGTCCAGAGAGTGCACTGGCACCACTGGGGATGCAGTGCAGTGAGTCCAGAGAGTGCACAGGCACCACTGGGGATGCAGTGCAGTTGAGTCCAGAGAGTGCACTGGCAACACTGGGGATGCAGTGCAGTGAGTGCAGAGAGTGCACTGGCACCACTGGGGATGCAGTGCAGTGAGTGCAGAGAGTGCACTGGCACCACTGGGGATGCAGTGCAGTGAGTCCAGAGAGTGCACAGGCACCACTGGGGATGCAGTGCAGTGAGTCCAGAGAGTGCACTGTCACCACTGGGGATGCAGTGCAGTGAGTCCAGAGAGTGCACTGGCACCACTGGGGATGCAGTGCAGTGAGTCCAGAGAGTGCACCGGCACCACTGGGGATGCAGTGCAGTGAGTCCAGAGAGTGCACCGGCACCACTGCGGATGCAGTGCTGTGAGTCCAGAGAGTGCACCGGCACCACTGGTAATGCAGTGCAGTGAGTCCAGAGAGTGCACTGGCACCACTGGGGATGTACTGCAGTGACTCCAGAGAGTGCACTGGCACCACTGGGGATACAGTTCAGTGTGTCCAGAGAGTGCACTGGCACAACAGGGGATGCACTGCAGTGACTCCAGAGAGTCCACTGGCACCACTGGGGATGCACTGCAGTGAGTCCAGAGAGTGCACTGGCACCACTGGGGATGCAGTGCAGTGAGTCCAGAGAGTGCACTGGCAACACTGGGGATGCACTGCCGTGAGTCCAGAGAGTGCACTGGCACCACTGGGGATGCAGTGCAGTGAGTCCAGAGAGTGCACTGGCACCACCGGGGATGCACTGCAGTGAGTCCAGAGAGTGCACTGGCACCACTGTGGATGCAGTGCAGTGAGTCCAGAGAGTGCACTGGCACCACTGGGGATGCACTGCAGTGCCTCCAGAGAGTGCACTGGCACCACTGGGGATGCAGTGCAGTGAGTCCAGAGAGTGCACTGGCACCACTGCGGATGCACTGCAGTGAGTCCATGGAGTGCCCTGGCACCTATGGTGATGCATTGCAGTGAGTCCAGAGAGTGCACTGGCACCATGGGGTTTTAGTGCAGTGAGTCCAGAGAGTGCACTGGAACCACTGGGGATGCAGTGTAGTGAGTCCAGAGAGTGCACTGGCACCACTGGGGATGCACTGCAGTGACTCCAGGGAGTGCACTGGCACCACTGGGGATGCAGTGCAGTGAGTCCAGAGAGTGCACTGGCACCGCTGGGGATGCAGTGCAGTGAGTCCAGAGAGTGCACTGGCTCCACTGGGGATGCAGTGCAGTGAGTCCAGAGAGTGCAGTGGCACAACTGGGGATGCACTGCAGTGAGTCCAGAGAGTGCACTGGCACCACTGGGGATGCAGTGCAGTGAGTCCAGAGAGTACACTGGCACCACTGGGGATGCAGTACAGTGAGTCCAGAGAGTGCACTGGCACCACTGGGGATGCAGTGCAGTGAGTGCAGAGAGTGCACTTGCACCACTGGGGATGCACTGCAGTGAGTCCAGAGACTGCACAGGCACCACTGGGGATGCAGTGCAGTGAGTCCAGAGAGTGCACTGGCACCACTGGGCATGCAGCGCAATGAGTCCAGAGAGTGCACTGGCACCACTGGGGATTCAGTGCAGTGAGTCCAGAGAGTGCACTGGCACCACTGGGGATGCAGTGCAGTGAGTCCAGAGAGTGCACTGTCACCACTGGGGATGCAGTGCAGTGAGTCCAGAGAGTGCACTGGCACCACTGGGGATGCAGTGCAGTGAGTCCAGAGAGTGCACTGGCACCACTGGGGATGCAGTGCAGTGAGTCCAGAGAGTGCACCGGCACCACTGGGGATGCAGTGCAGTGAGTCCAGAGAGTGCACCGGTACCACTGCGGATGCAGTGCCGTGAGTCCAGAGAGTGCACTGGCACCACTGGTAATGCAGTGCAGTGAGTCCAGAGAGTGCACTGGCACCACTGGGGATGCAGTGCAGTGAGTCCAGAGAGTGGACTGGCACCACTGGGCATGCACTGCAGTGAGTCCAGAGAGTGCACTGGCACCACTGGGGATGCAGTGCAGTGAGTCCAGAGAGTTCACTGGCACTACTGGGGATGCACTGCAGTGAGTCCAGAGAGTGCACTGGCACCACCGGGGATGCACTGCAGTGAGTCCAGAGAGTGCACTGGCACCACTGTGGATGCAGTGCAGTGAGTCCAGAGAGTGCACTGGCACCACTGGGGATGCACTGCAGTGCCTCCAGAGAGTGCACTGGCACCACTGGGGATGCAGTGCAGTGAGTCCAGAGAGTGCACTGGCACCACTGCGGATGCACTGCAGTGAGTCCATGGAGTGCCCTGGCACCTATGGTGATGCATTGCAGTGAGTCCAGAGAGTGCACTGGCACCATGGGGTTTTAGTGCAGTGAGTCCAGAGAGTGCACTGGCACCGCTGGGGATGCAGTGCAGTGAGTCCAGAGAGTGCACTGGCTCCACTGGGGATGCAGTGCAGTGAGTCCAGAGAGTGCAGTGGCACAACTGGGGATGCACTGCAGTGAGTCCAGAGAGTGCACTGGCACCACTGGGGATGCAGTGCAGTGAGTCCAGAGAGTGCACTGGCACCACTGGGGATGCACCTCGGTGAGTCCAGAGAGTGCACTGGCACCACTGGGGATGCAGTGCAGTGAGTGCAGAGAGTGCACTGGCACCACTGGGGATGCACTGCAGTGAGTCCAGAGACTGCACAGGCACCACTGGGGATGCAGTGCAGTGAGTCCAGAGAGTGCACTGGCACCACTGGGCATGCAGCGCAGTGAGTCCAGAGAGTGCACTGGCACCACTGGGGATTCAGTGCAGTGAGTCCAGAGAGTGCACTGGCACCACTGCGGATGCACTGCAGTGAGTCCATGGAGTGCCCTGGCACCAATGGTGATGCAGTGCAGTGAGTCCAGAGAGTGCACTGGCACCTTGGGGATGCAGTGCAGTGACTCCAGAGAGTGCACTGGCACCGCTGGGGATGCAGTGCAGTGAGTCCAGAGAGTGCACTGGCACCACTGGGGATGCAGTGCAGTGAATCCAGAGAGTGCACTGGCACCACTGGGAGTGCAGTTCAGTGAGTGCAGAGAGTGCACTGGCACCACTGGGGATGCAGTACAGTGAGTCCAGAGAGTGCACTGGCACCACTGGGGATGCAGTGCAGTGACTCCAGAGAGTGCACTGGCACCGCTGGGGATGCAGTGCAGTGAGTCCAGAGAGTGCACTGTCACCACTGGGGATGCAGTGCAGTGAGTGCAGAGAGTGCACTGGCACCACAGGGGATCCAGTGCAGTGACTCCAGAGAGTGCACTGGCACCACTGCGGATGCAGTGCAGTGAGTCCAGAGAGTGCACTGGCACCACTGGGGATGCAGTGCAGTGAGTCCAGAGAGTGCACTGGCACCATGGGGTTTTAGTGCAGTGAGTCCAGAGAGTGCACTGGCAGCACTGGGGATGCAGTGTAGTGAGTCCAGAGAGTGCACTGGCACCACTGGGGATGCACTGCAGTGACTACAGGGAGTGCACTGGCACCACTGGGGATGTACTGCAGTGAGTCCAGAGAGTGCACTAGCACCACTGGGGATACAGTTCAGTGTGTCCAGAGAGTGCACTGGCACAACAGGGGATGCAGTGCAGTGACTCCAGAGAGTCCACTGGCACCACTGGGGATGCACTGCAGTGAGTCCAGAGAGTGCACTGGCACCACTGGGGATGCAGTGCAGTGAGTCCAGAGAGTGCACTGGCACAACTGGGGATGCACTGCAGTGAGTCCAGAGAGTGCACTGGCACCACTGGGGATGCACTGCAGTGAGTCCAGAGAGTGCACTGGCACCACTGGGGATGCAGTGCAGTGAGTCCAGAGAGTGCACTGGCACCACTGGGGATGCAGTGCAGTGAGTCCAGAGAGTGCACTGGCACCACTGGGGATGCAGTGCAGTGAGTCCAGAGACTGCACAGGCACCACTGGGGATGCAGTGCAGTGAGTCCAGAGAGTGCACTGGCACCACTGGGCATGCACTGCAGTGACTCCAGAGAGTGCACTGGCACCACTGGGGATGCAGTGCAGTGAGTCCAGAGAGTGCACTGGCACTACAGGAGATGCACTGCAGTGAGTCCAGAGAGTGCACTGGCACCACCGGGGATGCACTGCAGTGAGTCCAGAGAGTGCACTGGCACCACTGGGGATGCAGTGCAGTGAGTCCAGAGAGTGCACTGGCACCACTGGGGATGCAGTGCAGTGCCTCCAGAGAGTGCACTGGCACCACTGGGGATGCAGTGCAGTGAGTCCAGAGAGTGCACTGGCACCACTGCGGATGCACTGCAGTGAGTCCATGGAGTGCCCTGGCACCAATGGTGATGCAGTGCAGTGAGTCCAGAGAGTGCACTGGCACCTTGGGGATGCAGTGCAGTGAGTCCAGAGAGTGCACTGGCACCACTGGGGATGCAGTGCAGTGAATCCAGAGAGTGGACTGGCACCACTGGGGATACAGTTCAGTGAGTCCAGAGAGTGCACTGGCACCGCTGGGTATGCAGTACAGTGAGTCCAGAGAGTGCACTGGCACCACTGGGGATGCACTGCAGTGACTCCAGAGAGTGCACTGGCACCGCTGGGGATGCAGTGCAGTGAGTCCAGAGAGTGCACTGGCACCACTGGGGATGCAGTGCAGTGAGTCCAGAGAGTGCACTGGCACCACTGCGGATGCACTGCAGTGAGTCCAGAGAGTGCACTGGAACCACTGGGGATGCAGTGCAGTGAGTCCAGAGAGTGCACTGGCACCATGGGGTTTTAGTGCAGTGAGTCCAGAGAGTGCACTGGCACCACTGGGGATGCAGTGTAGTGAGTCCAGAGAGTGCACTGGCACCACTGGGGATGCAGTGCAGTGAGTCCAGAGAGTGCACTGGCACCTTGGGGATGCAGTGCAGTGAGTCCAGAGAGTGCACTGGCACCGCTGGGGATGCAGTGCATTGACTCCAGAGAGTGCACTGGCACCGCTGGGGATGCACTGCAGTGTCTCCAGAGAGTGCACTGGCACCGCTGGGGATGCACTGCAGTGCCTCCAGAGAGTGCACTGGCACCACTGGGGATGCAGTGCAGTGAGTGCAGAGAGTGCACTGGCACCACTGGGGATGCAGTGCAGTGAGTCCAGAGAGTGCACTGGCACCTTGGGTATGCAGTGCAGTGAGTCCAGAGAGTGCACTGGCACCACTGGGGATGCACTGCAGTGACTCTAGAGAGTGCACTGGCACCGCTGGGGATGCACTGCAGTGAGTCCAGAGAGTGCACTGGCACCACTGGGGATGCAGTGCAGTGAGTGCAGAGAGTGCACAGTGTAGCACTGGGGATGCAGTGCAGTGAGTCCAGAGAGTGCACTGGCACCGCTGGGCATGCACTGCAGTGAGTCCAGGGAGTGCACTGGAACCGCTGGGGATGCAGTGCAGTGAGTCCAGAGAGTGCACTGGCACCACTGGGAATGCACTGCAGTGAGTCCAGAGAGTGCAGTGGCACCACTGGGGATGCAGTGCAGTGCCTCCAGAGAGTGCACTGGCACTACTGGTTATGCAGTGCAGTGAGTCCAGAGAGTGCACTGGCACCACTGGGGATGCAGTGCAGTGAGTCCAGAGAGTGCACTGGCACCTTGGGGATGCACTGCAGTGAGTCCAGAGAGTGCACTGGCACCACTGGGGATGCACTGCAGTGACTCTAGAGAGTGCACTGGCACCGCTGGGGATGCACTGCAGTGAGTCCAGAGAGTGCACTGGCACCACTGGGGATGCAGTGCAGTGACTCCAGAGAGTGCACTGGCAACACTGGGGATGCAGTGTAGTGAGTCCAGAGAGTGCACTGGCACCGCTGGGGATGCAGTGCAGTGAGTCCAGAGAGTGCACTGGCACCACTGGGGATGCACTGCAGTGAGTCCAGAGAGTGCACTGGCACCACTGGGGATGCAGTGCAGTGCCTCCAGAGAGTGCACTGGCACCACTGGGGATGCAGTACAGTGCCTCCAGAGAGTGCACTGGCACCACTGGGGATTTAATGCAGTGACTCCAGAGAGTGGACTGGCACCACTGGGGATGCACTGCAGTGCCTCCATAGAGTGCACTGGCACCATGGGGTTTTAGTGCAGTGAGTCCAGAGAGTGCACTGGCACCACTGGGGATGCAGTGCAGTGAGTCCAGAGAGTGCACTGGCACCACTGGGGATGCAGTGCAGTGAGTCCAGAGAGTGCACTGGCACCTTGGGGATGCAGTGCAGTGAGTCCAGAGAGTGCACTGGCACCACTGGGGATGCACTGCAGTGACTCTAGAGAGTGCACTGGCACCACTGGTAATGCAGTGCAGTGAGTCCGGAGAGTGCACTGGCACCACTGGGGATGCAGTACAGTGAGTCCAGAGAGTGCACTGGCACCGCTGGGCATGCACTGCAGTGAGTCCAGGGAGTGCACTGGCACTACTGGGGATGCACTGCAATGAGTCCAGAGAGTGCACTGGCACCACTGGGGATGCACTGCAGTGAGTCCAGAGAGTGCAGTGGCACCACTGGGGATGCAGTGCAGTGCCTCCAGAGAGTGCACTGGCACTACTGGTTATGCAGTGCAGTGAGTCCAGAGAGTGCACTGGCACCACTGGGGATGCAGTGCAGTGAGTCCAGAGAGTGCACTGGCACCTTGGGGATGCACTGCAGTGAGTCCAGAGAGTGCACTGGCACCACTGGGGATGCACTGCAGTGACTCTAGAGAGTGCACTGGCACCGCTGGGGATGCACTGCAGTGAGTCCAGAGAGTGCACTGGCACCACTGGGGATGCAGTGCAGTGACTCCAGAGAGTGCACTGGCAACACTGGGGATGCAGTGTAGTGAGTCCAGAGAGTGCACTGGCACCGCTGGGCATGCAGTGCAGTGAGTCCAGGGAGTGCACTGGAACCGCTGGGGATGCAGTGCAGTGAGTCCACAGAGTGCACTGGCACCACTGGGGATGCACTGCAGTGAGTCCAGAGAGTGCACTGGCACCACTGGGGATGCAGTGCAGTGCCTCCAGAGAGTGCACTGGCACCACTGGGGATGCAGTACAGTGCCTCCAGAGAGTGCACTGGCACCACTGGGGATTTAATGCAGTGACTCCAGAGAGTGGACTGGCACCACTGGGGATGCAGTGCAGTGCCTCCAGAGAGTGCACTGGCACCGCTGGGGATGCACTGCAGTGAGTCCAGAGAGTGCACTGGCACCACTGGGGATGCAGTGCAGTGAGTCCAGAGAGTGCACAGTCAGCACTGGGGATGCAGTGCAGTGAGTGCAGGGAGTGCACAGTCAGCACTGGGGATGCAGTGCAGTGAGTCCAGAGAGTGCACTGGCACCACTGGGGATGCAGTGCAGTGAGTCCAGAGACTGCACTGGCACCACTGGGGATGCACTGCAGTGAGTCCAGAGAGTGCACTGGCACCACTGGGGATGCAGTGCAGTGACTCCAGAGAGTGCACTGGCAACACTGGGGATGCAGTGTAGTGAGTCCAGGGAGTGCACTGGAACCGCTGGGGATGCAGTGCAGTGAGTCCACAGAGTGCACTGGCACCACTGGGGATGCACTGCAGTGAGTCCAGAGAGTGCACTGGCACCACTGGGGATGCAGTGCAGTGCCTCCAGAGAGTGCACTGGCACCACTGGGGATGCAGTACAGTGCCTCCAGAGAGTGCACTGGCACCACTGGGGATTTAATGCAGTGACTCCAGAGAGTGGACTGGCACCACTGGGGATGCAGTGCAGTGCCTCCAGAGAGTGCACTGGCACCACTGGGGATGCAGTGCAGTGAGTCCAGAGAGTGCACTGGCACCACTGGGGATGCACTGCAGTGACTCTAGAGAGTGCACTGGCACCACTGGGGATGCAGTGCAGTGAGTCCAGAGAGTGCACTGGCACCACTGGGGATGCAGTGCAGTGAGTCCAGAGAGTGCACTGGCAGCACTGGGGATGCAGTGCAGTGAGTCCAGAGAGTGCACTGGCACCACGGGGGATGCACTGCACTGACTCCAGAGAGTGCACTGGCAGCACTGGGGATGCACTGCAGTGAGTCCAGAGAGTGCACTGGCACCACGGGGGATGCACTGCAGTGACTTTAGAGAGTGCACTGGCACCACTGGGGATGCAGTGCAGTGAGTCCAGAGAGTACACCGGCACCACTGGGGATGCAGTGCAGTGAGTCCAGAGAGTGCACCGGCACCACTGCGGATGCAGTGCCGTGAGTCCAGAGAGTGGACTGGCACCACGGGGGATGCACTGCAGTGACTCCAGAGAGTGCACTGGCACCACTGGGGATGCACTGCAGTGAGTCCAGAGAGTGCACTGGCACCACTGGGGATGCAGTGCAGTGACTCCAGAGAGTGCACTGGCACCACTGGGGATGCACTGCAGTGAGTCCAGAGAATGCACTGGCACCACTGAGGATGCACTGCAGTTACTCCAGAGAGTGCACTGGCACCACTGGTAATGCAGTGCAGTGAGTCCGGAGAGTGCACTGGCACCACTGGGGATGCAGTGCAGTGAGTCCAGAGAGTGCACTGGCACCACTGGGGATGCACAGCAGTGAATACAGAGAGTGCACTGGCACCACTGGGGATGCAGTGCAGTGAGTCCAGAGATTTTACTGGCACCACTGGGGATGCAGTGCAGTGAGTCCAGAGAGGGCACTGGAACCACTGAGGATGCAGTGCAGTGAGTCCAGAGAGTGCACTGGCACCACTGGGGATGCACTGCAGTGAGTGCAGAGAGTGCACTGGCACCACAGGGGATGCACTGCAGTGAGTCCAGAGAGTGCCTGGCACCACTGGGGATGCAGTTCAGTGAGTCCAGAGAGTGCACTGGCACCACTGGTTATGCAGCGCAGTGAGTCCAGAGAGTGCACTGGCACCACTGGGGATTCAGTGCAGTGAGTCCAGAGAGTGCACTGGCACCACTGGGGATGCAGTGCAGTGAGTCCAGACAGTGCACTGGCACCACTGGGGATGCAGTGCAGTGAGTCCAGACAGTGCAGTGGCACCACTGGGGATGCAGTGCAGTGAGTCCAGAGAATGCACTGGCACCTTGGGGATGCACTGCAGTGCCTCCAGAGAGTGCACTGGCACCACTGGGGATGCAGTGCAGTGAGTCCAGAGAGTGCACTGGCACCACTGGGGATGCAGTGCAGTGACTCCAGAGGGTGCACTGGCACCACTGGGGATGCAGTGCAGTGACTCCAGAGAGTGCACTGGCACCACTGGGGATGCAGTGCAGTGACTCCAGAGAGTGCACTGGCACCACTGGGGATGCACTGCAGTGAGTCCAGAGAATGCACTGGCACCACTGGGGATGCAGTGCAGTGAGTCCAGAGAGTGCACTGGCACCACTGGTAATGCAGTGCAGAGGGTCCGGAGAGTGCACTGGCACCACTGGGGATGCACTGCAGTGAGTCCAGAGAGTGCACTGGCACCACTGGGGATGCACAGCAGTGAATACAGAGAGTGCACTGGCACCACGGGGGATGCAGTGCAGTGAGTCCAGAGATTTTGCTGGCACCACTGGGGATGCAGTGCAGTGACTCCAGAGAGGGCACTGGCAATACTGGGGATGAAGTGCAGTGAGTCCAGAGAGTGCACTGGCACCACTGGGGATGCAGTGCAGTGAGTGCAGAGAGTGCACTGGCACCACTGGGGATGCACTGCAGTGAGTCCAGAGAGTGCCTGGCACCACTGGGGATGCAGTGCAGTGAGTCCAGAGAGTGCACTGGCACGACGGGGGATGCACTGCAGTGACTCTAGAGAGTGCACTGGCACCACTGGGGATGCAGTGTTGTGAGTCCAGAGAGTGCACTGGCACCACTGGGGATGCACTGCAGTGAGTCCAGAGAGTGCACTGACAACACTGGGGATGCAGTGCAGTGAGTCCAGAGAGTGCACTGGCACTACTGGGGATGCAGTGCAGTGAGTGCTGAGAGGGCACTGGCACCACTGGGGATGCAGTGCAGTGACTCTAGAGAGTGCACTGGCACCACTGGGGATGCAGTGCAGTGAGTCCAGAGAGTGCACTGGCACCACTGGGGATGTACTGCAGTGACTCCAGAGAGTGCACTGGCACCACTGGGGATACAGTTCAGTGTGTCCAGAGAGTGCACTGGCACAACAGGGGATGCACTGCAGTGACTCCATAGAGTCCACTGGCACCACTGAGGATGCACTGCAGTGAGTCCAGAGAGTGCACTGGCACCACTGGGGATGCAGTGCAGTGAGTCCAGAGAGTGCACTGGCAACACTGGGGATGCACTGCCGTGAGTCCAGAGAGTGCACTGGCACCACTGGGGATGCAGTGCAGTGAGTCCAGAGAGTGCACAGGCACCACTGGGGATGCAGTGCAGTTGAGTCCAGAGAGTGCACTGGCAACACTGGGGATGCAGTGCAGTGAGTGCAGAGAGTGCACTGGCACCACTGGGGATGCAGTGCAGTGAGTGCAGAGAGTGCACTGGCACCACTGGGGATGCAGTGCAGTGAGTCCAGAGAGTGCACAGGCACCACTGGGGATGCAGTGCAGTGAGTCCAGAGAGTGCACTGTCACCACTGGGGATGCAGTGCAGTGAGTCCAGAGAGTGCACTGGCACCTTGGGTATGCAGTGCAGTGAGTCCAGAGAGTGCACTGGCACCACTGGGGATGCACTGCAGTGACTCTAGAGAGTGCACTGGCACCGCTGGGGATGCACTGCAGTGAGTCCAGAGAGTGCACTGGCACCACTGGGGATGCAGTGCAGTGAGTGCAGAGAGTGCACAGTCAGCACTGGGGATGCAGTGCAGTGAGTCCAGAGAGTGCACTGGCACCGCTGGGCATGCACTGCAGTGAGTCCAGGGAGTGCACTGGAACCGCTGGGGATGCAGTGCAGTGAGTCCAGAGAGTGCACTGGCACCACTGGGAATGCACTGCAGTGAGTCCAGAGAGTGCAGTGGCACCACTGGGGATGCAGTGCAGTGCCTCCAGAGAGTGCACTGGCACTACTGGTTATGCAGTGCAGTGAGTCCAGAGAGTGCACTGGCACCACTGGGGATGCAGTGCAGTGAGTCCAGAGAGTGCACTGGCACCTTGGGGATGCACTGCAGTGAGTCCAGAGAGTGCACTGGCACCACTGGGGATGCACTGCAGTGACTCTAGAGAGTGCACTGGCACCGCTGGGGATGCACTGCAGTGAGTCCAGAGAGTGCACTGGCACCACTGGGGATGCAGTGCAGTGACTCCAGAGAGTGCACTGGCAACACTGGGGATGCAGTGTAGTGAGTCCAGAGAGTGCACTGGCACCGCTGGGGATGCAGTGCAGTGAGTCCAGAGAGTGCACTGGCACCACTGGGGATGCACTGCAGTGAGTCCAGAGAGTGCACTGGCACCACTGGGGATGCAGTGCAGTGCCTCCAGAGAGTGCACTGGCACCACTGGGGATGCAGTACAGTGCCTCCAGAGAGTGCACTGGCACCACTGGGGATTTAATGCAGTGACTCCAGAGAGTGGACTGGCACCACTGGGGATGCACTGCAGTGCCTCCATAGAGTGCACTGGCACCATGGGGTTTTAGTGCAGTGAGTCCAGAGAGTGCACTGGCACCACTGGGGATGCAGTGCAGTGAGTCCAGAGAGTGCACTGGCACCACTGGGGATGCAGTGCAGTGAGTCCAGAGAGTGCACTGGCACCTTGGGGATGCAGTGCAGTGAGTCCAGAGAGTGCACTGGCACCACTGGGGATGCACTGCAGTGACTCTAGAGAGTGCACTGGCACCACTGGTAATGCAGTGCAGTGAGTCCGGAGAGTGCACTGGCACCACTGGGGATGCAGTACAGTGAGTCCAGAGAGTGCACTGGCACCGCTGGGCATGCACTGCAGTGAGTCCAGGGAGTGCACTGGCACTACTGGGGATGCACTGCAATGAGTCCAGAGAGTGCACTGGCACCACTGGGGATGCACTGCAGTGAGTCCAGAGAGTGCAGTGGCACCACTGGGGATGCAGTGCAGTGCCTCCAGAGAGTGCACTGGCACTACTGGTTATGCAGTGCAGTGAGTCCAGAGAGTGCACTGGCACCACTGGGGATGCAGTGCAGTGAGTCCAGAGAGTGCACTGGCACCTTGGGGATGCACTGCAGTGAGTCCAGAGAGTGCACTGGCACCACTGGGGATGCACTGCAGTGACTCTAGAGAGTGCACTGGCACCGCTGGGGATGCACTGCAGTGAGTCCAGAGAGTGCACTGGCACCACTGGGGATGCAGTGCAGTGACTCCAGAGAGTGCACTGGCAACACTGGGGATGCAGTGTAGTGAGTCCAGAGAGTGCACTGGCACCGCTGGGCATGCAGTGCAGTGAGTCCAGGGAGTGCACTGGAACCGCTGGGGATGCAGTGCAGTGAGTCCACAGAGTGCACTGGCACCACTGGGGATGCACTGCAGTGAGTCCAGAGAGTGCACTGGCACCACTGGGGATGCAGTGCAGTGCCTCCAGAGAGTGCACTGGCACCACTGGGGATGCAGTACAGTGCCTCCAGAGAGTGCACTGGCACCACTGGGGATTTAATGCAGTGACTCCAGAGAGTGGACTGGCACCACTGGGGATGCAGTGCAGTGCCTCCAGAGAGTGCACTGGCACCGCTGGGGATGCACTGCAGTGAGTCCAGAGAGTGCACTGGCACCACTGGGGATGCAGTGCAGTGAGTCCAGAGAGTGCACAGTCAGCACTGGGGATGCAGTGCAGTGAGTGCAGGGAGTGCACAGTCAGCACTGGGGATGCAGTGCAGTGAGTCCAGAGAGTGCACTGGCACCACTGGGGATGCAGTGCAGTGAGTCCAGAGACTGCACTGGCACCACTGGGGATGCACTGCAGTGAGTCCAGAGAGTGCACTGGCACCACTGGGGATGCAGTGCAGTGACTCCAGAGAGTGCACTGGCAACACTGGGGATGCAGTGTAGTGAGTCCAGGGAGTGCACTGGAACCGCTGGGGATGCAGTGCAGTGAGTCCACAGAGTGCACTGGCACCACTGGGGATGCACTGCAGTGAGTCCAGAGAGTGCACTGGCACCACTGGGGATGCAGTGCAGTGCCTCCAGAGAGTGCACTGGCACCACTGGGGATGCAGTACAGTGCCTCCAGAGAGTGCACTGGCACCACTGGGGATTTAATGCAGTGACTCCAGAGAGTGGACTGGCACCACTGGGGATGCAGTGCAGTGCCTCCAGAGAGTGCACTGGCACCACTGGGGATGCAGTGCAGTGAGTCCAGAGAGTGCACTGGCACCACTGGGGATGCACTGCAGTGACTCTAGAGAGTGCACTGGCACCACTGGGGATGCAGTGCAGTGAGTCCAGAGAGTGCACTGGCACCACTGGGGATGCAGTGCAGTGAGTCCAGAGAGTGCACTGGCAGCACTGGGGATGCAGTGCAGTGAGTCCAGAGAGTGCACTGGCACCACGGGGGATGCACTGCACTGACTCCAGAGAGTGCACTGGCAGCACTGGGGATGCACTGCAGTGAGTCCAGAGAGTGCACTGGCACCACGGGGGATGCACTGCAGTGACTTTAGAGAGTGCACTGGCACCACTGGGGATGCAGTGCAGTGAGTCCAGAGAGTACACCGGCACCACTGGGGATGCAGTGCAGTGAGTCCAGAGAGTGCACCGGCACCACTGCGGATGCAGTGCCGTGAGTCCAGAGAGTGGACTGGCACCACGGGGGATGCACTGCAGTGACTCCAGAGAGTGCACTGGCACCACTGGGGATGCACTGCAGTGAGTCCAGAGAGTGCACTGGCACCACTGGGGATGCAGTGCAGTGACTCCAGAGAGTGCACTGGCACCACTGGGGATGCACTGCAGTGAGTCCAGAGAATGCACTGGCACCACTGAGGATGCACTGCAGTTACTCCAGAGAGTGCACTGGCACCACTGGTAATGCAGTGCAGTGAGTCCGGAGAGTGCACTGGCACCACTGGGGATGCAGTGCAGTGAGTCCAGAGAGTGCACTGGCACCACTGGGGATGCACAGCAGTGAATACAGAGAGTGCACTGGCACCACTGGGGATGCAGTGCAGTGAGTCCAGAGATTTTACTGGCACCACTGGGGATGCAGTGCAGTGAGTCCAGAGAGGGCACTGGAACCACTGAGGATGCAGTGCAGTGAGTCCAGAGAGTGCACTGGCACCACTGGGGATGCACTGCAGTGAGTGCAGAGAGTGCACTGGCACCACAGGGGATGCACTGCAGTGAGTCCAGAGAGTGCCTGGCACCACTGGGGATGCAGTTCAGTGAGTCCAGAGAGTGCACTGGCACCACTGGTTATGCAGCGCAGTGAGTCCAGAGAGTGCACTGGCACCACTGGGGATTCAGTGCAGTGAGTCCAGAGAGTGCACTGGCACCACTGGGGATGCAGTGCAGTGAGTCCAGACAGTGCACTGGCACCACTGGGGATGCAGTGCAGTGAGTCCAGACAGTGCAGTGGCACCACTGGGGATGCAGTGCAGTGAGTCCAGAGAATGCACTGGCACCTTGGGGATGCACTGCAGTGCCTCCAGAGAGTGCACTGGCACCACTGGGGATGCAGTGCAGTGAGTCCAGAGAGTGCACTGGCACCACTGGGGATGCAGTGCAGTGACTCCAGAGGGTGCACTGGCACCACTGGGGATGCAGTGCAGTGACTCCAGAGAGTGCACTGGCACCACTGGGGATGCAGTGCAGTGACTCCAGAGAGTGCACTGGCACCACTGGGGATGCACTGCAGTGAGTCCAGAGAATGCACTGGCACCACTGGGGATGCAGTGCAGTGAGTCCAGAGAGTGCACTGGCACCACTGGTAATGCAGTGCAGAGGGTCCGGAGAGTGCACTGGCACCACTGGGGATGCACTGCAGTGAGTCCAGAGAGTGCACTGGCACCACTGGGGATGCACAGCAGTGAATACAGAGAGTGCACTGGCACCACGGGGGATGCAGTGCAGTGAGTCCAGAGATTTTGCTGGCACCACTGGGGATGCAGTGCAGTGACTCCAGAGAGGGCACTGGCAATACTGGGGATGAAGTGCAGTGAGTCCAGAGAGTGCACTGGCACCACTGGGGATGCAGTGCAGTGAGTGCAGAGAGTGCACTGGCACCACTGGGGATGCACTGCAGTGAGTCCAGAGAGTGCCTGGCACCACTGGGGATGCAGTGCAGTGAGTCCAGAGAGTGCACTGGCACGACGGGGGATGCACTGCAGTGACTCTAGAGAGTGCACTGGCACCACTGGGGATGCAGTGTTGTGAGTCCAGAGAGTGCACTGGCACCACTGGGGATGCACTGCAGTGAGTCCAGAGAGTGCACTGACAACACTGGGGATGCAGTGCAGTGAGTCCAGAGAGTGCACTGGCACTACTGGGGATGCAGTGCAGTGAGTGCTGAGAGGGCACTGGCACCACTGGGGATGCAGTGCAGTGACTCTAGAGAGTGCACTGGCACCACTGGGGATGCAGTGCAGTGAGTCCAGAGAGTGCACTGGCACCACTGGGGATGTACTGCAGTGACTCCAGAGAGTGCACTGGCACCACTGGGGATACAGTTCAGTGTGTCCAGAGAGTGCACTGGCACAACAGGGGATGCACTGCAGTGACTCCATAGAGTCCACTGGCACCACTGAGGATGCACTGCAGTGAGTCCAGAGAGTGCACTGGCACCACTGGGGATGCAGTGCAGTGAGTCCAGAGAGTGCACTGGCAACACTGGGGATGCACTGCCGTGAGTCCAGAGAGTGCACTGGCACCACTGGGGATGCAGTGCAGTGAGTCCAGAGAGTGCACAGGCACCACTGGGGATGCAGTGCAGTTGAGTCCAGAGAGTGCACTGGCAACACTGGGGATGCAGTGCAGTGAGTGCAGAGAGTGCACTGGCACCACTGGGGATGCAGTGCAGTGAGTGCAGAGAGTGCACTGGCACCACTGGGGATGCAGTGCAGTGAGTCCAGAGAGTGCACAGGCACCACTGGGGATGCAGTGCAGTGAGTCCAGAGAGTGCACTGTCACCACTGGGGATGCAGTGCAGTGAGTCCAGAGAGTGCACTGGCACCACTGGGGATGCAGTGCAGTGAGTCCAGAGAGTGCACCGGCACCACTGGGGATGCAGTGCAGTGAGTCCAGAGAGTGCACCGGCACCACTGGGGATGCAGTGCAGTGAGTCCAGAGAGTGCACCGGCACCACTGCGGATGCAGTGCTGTGAGTCCAGAGAGTGCACCGGCACCACTGGTAATGCAGTGCAGTGAGTCCAGAGAGTGCACTGGCACCACTGGGGATGTACTGCAGTGACTCCAGAGAGTGCACTGGCACCACTGGGGATACAGTTCAGTGTGTCCAGAGAGTGCACTGGCACAACAGGGGATGCACTGCAGTGACTCCAGAGAGTCCACTGGCACCACTGGGGATGCACTGCAGTGAGTCCAGACAGTGCACTGGCACCACTGGGGATGCAGTGCAGTGAGTCCAGAGAGTGCACTGGCAACACTGGGGATGCACTGCCGTGAGTCCAGAGAGTGCACTGGCACCACTGGGGATGCAGTGCAGTGAGTCCAGAGAGTGCACTGGCACCACCGGGGATGCACTGCAGTGAGTCCAGAGAGTGCACTGGCACCACTGTGGATGCAGTGCAGTGAGTCCAGAGAGTGCACTGGCACCACTGGGGATGCACTGCAGTGCCTCCAGAGAGTGCACTGGCACCACTGGGGATGCAGTGCAGTGAGTCCAGAGAGTGCACTGGCACCACTGCGGATGCACTGCAGTGAGTCCATGGAGTGCCCTGGCACCTATGGTGATGCATTGCAGTGAGTCCAGAGAGTGCACTGGCACCATGGGGTTTTAGTGCAGTGAGTCCAGAGAGTGCACTGGCACCACTGGGGATGCACTGCAGTGACTCCAGGGAGTGCACTGGCACCACTGGGGATGCAGTGCAGTGAGTCCAGAGAGTGCACTGGCTCCACTGGGGATGCAGTGCAGTGAGTCCAGAGAGTGCAGTGGCACAACTGGGGATGCACTGCAGTGAGTCCAGAGAGTGCACTGGCACCACTGGGGATGCAGTGCAGTGAGTCCAGAGAGTACACTGGCACCACTGGGGATGCAGTACAGTGAGTCCAGAGAGTGCACTGGCACCACTGGGGATGCAGTGCAGTGAGTGCAGAGAGTGCACTTGCACCACTGGGGATGCACTGCAGTGAGTCCAGAGACTGCACAGGCACCACTGGGGATGCAGTGCAGTGAGTCCAGAGAGTGCACTGGCACCACTGGGCATGCAGCGCAGTGAGTCCAGAGAGTGCACTGGCACCACTGGGGATGCAGTGCAGTGAGTCCAGAGAGTGCACTGGCACCACTGGGGATGCAGTGCAGTGAGTCCAGAGAGTGCACTGTAACCACTGGGGATGCAGTGCAGTGAGTCCAGAGAGTGCACTGGCACCACTGGGGATGCAGTGCAGTGAGTCCAGAGAGTGCACTGGCACCACTGGGGATGCAGTGCAGTGAATCCAGAGAGTGCACTGGCACCACTGGGGATGCAGTGCAGTGAGTCCAGAGAGTGGACTGGCACCACTGGGCATGCACTGCAGTGAGTCCAGAGAGTGCACTGGCACCACTGGGGATGCAGTGCAGTGAGTCCAGAGAGTGCACTGGCACTACAGGGGATGCACTGCAGTGAGTCCAGAGAGTGCACTGGCACCACCGGGGATGCACTGCAGTGAGTCCAGAGAGTGCACTGGCACCACTGTGGATGCAGTGCAGTGAGTCCAGAGAGTGCACTGGCACCACTGGGGATGCACTGCAGTGCCTCCAGAGAGTGCACTGGCACCACTGGGGATGCAGTGCAGTGAGTCCAGAGAGTGCACTGGCACCACTGCGGATGCACTGCAGTGAGTCCATGGAGTGCCCTGGCACCTATGGTGATGCATTGCAGTGAGTCCAGAGAGTGCACTGGCACCATGGGGTTTTAGTGCAGTGAGTCCAGAGAGTGCACTGGCACCACTGGGGATGCAGTGTAGTGAGTCCAGAGAGTGCACTGGCACCACTGGGGATGCACTGCAGTGACTCCAGGGAGTGCACTGGCACCACTGGGGATGCAGTGCAGTGAGTCCAGAGAGTGCACTGGCACCGCTGGGGATGCAGTGCAGTGAGTCCAGAGAGTGCACTGGCTCCACTGGGGATGCAGTGCAGTGAGTCCAGAGAGTGCAGTGGCACAACTGGGGATGCACTGCAGTGAGTCCAGAGAGTGCACTGGCACCACTGGGGATGCAGTGCAGTGAGTCCAGAGAGTGCACTGGCACCACTGGGGATGCACCTCGGTGAGTCCAGAGAGTGCACTGGCACCACTGGGGATGCAGTGCAGTGAGTGCAGAGAGTGCACTGGCACCACTGGGGATGCACTGCAGTGAGTCCAGAGACTGCACAGGCACCACTGGGGATGCAGTGCAGTGAGTCCAGAGAGTGCACTGGCACCACTGGGCATGCAGCGCAGTGAGTCCAGAGAGTGCACTGGCACCACTGGGGATTCAGTGCAGTGAGTCCAGAGAGTGCACTGGCACCACTGGGGATGCAGTGCAGTGAGTCCAGACAGTGCACTGGCACCACTGGGGATGCAGTGCAGTGAGTCCAGAGAGTGCAGTGGCACCACTGGGGATGCAGTGCAGTGAGTCCAGAAAATGCACTGGCACCTTGGGGATGCAGTGCAGTGAGTCCAGAGAGTGCACTGGCACCACTGGGGATGCAGTGCAGTGAGTCCAGAGAGTGCACTGGCACCACTGGGGATGCAGTGCAGTGAGTCCAGAGAGTGCACTGGCACCACTGGGGATGCAGTGCAGTGACTCCAGAGAGTGCACTGGCACCACTGGGGATGCACTGCAGTGAGTCCAGAGAGTGCACTGGCACCACTGGGGATGCAGTGCAGTGACTCCAGAGAGTGCACTGGCACCACTGGGGATGCACTGCAGTGAGTCCAGAGAATGCACTGGCACCACTGGGGATGCAGTGCAGTGAGTCCAGAGAGTGCACTGGCACCACTGGTAATGCAGTGCAGTGAGTCCGGAGAGTGCACTGGCACCACTGGGGATGCAGTGCAGTGAGTCCAGAGAGTGCACTGGCACCACTGGGGATGCACAGCAGTGAATACAGAGAGTGCACTGGCACCACGGGGGATGCAGTGCAGTGAGTCCAGAGATTTTACTGGCACCACTGGGGATGCAGTGCAGTGAGTCCAGAGAGGGCACTGGCACCACTGGGGATGCAGTGCAGTGAGTCCAGAGAGTGCACTGGCACCACTGGGGATGCACTGCAGTGAGTGCAGAGAGTGCACTGGCACCACTGGGGATGCACTGCAGTGAGTCCAGAGAGTGCCTGGCACCACTGGGGATGCAGTGCAGTGAGTCCAGAGAGTGCACTGGCACGACGGGGTATGCACTGCAGTGACTCTAGAGAGTGCACTGGCACCACTGGGGATGCAGTGTTGTGAGTCCAGAGAGTGCACTGGCACCACTGGGGATGCACAGCAGTGAGTCCAGAGAGTGCACTGGCACCACTGGGGATGCAGTGCAGTTAGTCCAGAGAGTGCACTGGCACTACTGGGGATGCAGTGCAGTGAGTGCAGAGAGGGCACTGGCACCACTGGGGATGCAGTGCAGTGACTCCAGAGAGTGCACCGGCACCACTGGGGATGCAGTGCAGTGAGTCCAGAGAGTGCACCGGCACCACCGGGGATGCACTGCAGTGAGTCCAGAGAGTGCACTGGCACCACTGTGGATGCAGTGCAGTGAGTCCAGAGAGTGCACTGGCACCACTGGGGATGCACTGCAGTGCCTCCAGAGAGTGCACTGGCACCACTGGGGATGCAGTGCAGTGAGTCCAGAGAGTGCACTGGCACCACTGCGGATGCACTGCAGTGAGTCCATGGATTGCCCTGGCACCTATGGTGATGCATTGCAGTGAGTCCAGAGAGTGCACTGGCACCATGGGGTTTTAGTGCAGTGAGTCCAGAGAGTGCACTGGCACCACTGGGGATGCAGTGTAGTGAGTCCAGAGAGTGCACTGGCACCACTGGGGATGCACTGCAGTGACTCCAGGGAGTGCACTGGCACCACTGGGGATGCAGTGCAGTGAGTCCAGAGAGTGCACTGGCACCGCTGGGGATGCAGTGCAGTGAGTCCAGAGAGTGCACTGGCTCCACTGGGGATGCAGTGCAGTGAGTCCAGAGAGTGCAGTGGCACAACTGGGGATGCAGTGCAGTGAGTCCAGAGAGTGCACTGGCACCACTGGGGATGCAGTGCAGTGAGTCCAGAGAGTGCACTGGCACCACTGGGGATGCACCTCGGTGAGTCCAGAGAGTGCACTGGCACCACTGGGGATGCAGTGCAGTGAGTGCAGAGAGTGCACTGGTACCACTGGGGATGCACTGCAGTGAGTCCAGAGACTGCACAGGCACCACTGGGGATGCAGTGCAGTGAGTCCAGAGAGTGCACTGGCACCACTGGGCATGCAGCGCAGTGAGTCCAGAGAGTGCACTGGCACCACTGGGGATTCAGTGCAGTGAGTCCAGAGAGTGCACTGGCACCACTGGGGATGCAGTGCAGTGAGTCCAGACAGTGCACTGGCACCACTGGGGATGCAGTGCAGTGAGTCCAGAGAGTGCAGTGGCACCACTGGGGATGCAGTGCAGTGAGTCCAGAAAATGCACTGGCACCTTGGGGATGCAGTGCAGTGAGTCCAGAGAGTGCACTGGCACGACTGGGGATGCAGTGCAGTGAGTCCAGAGAGTGCACTGGCACCACTGGGGATGCAGTGCAGTGACTCCAGAGGGTGCACTGGCACCACTGGGGATGCAGTGCAGTGACTCCAGAGAGTGCACTGGCACCACTGGGGATGCACTGCAGTGAGTCCAGAGAGTGCACTGGCACCACTGGGGATGCAGTGCAGTGACTCCAGAGAGTGCACTGGCACCACTGGGGATGCACTGCAGTGAGTCCAGAGAATGCACTGGCACCACTGGGGATGCAGTGCAGTGAGTCCAGAGAGTGCACTGGCACCACTGGTAATGCAGTGCAGTGAGTCCGGAGAGTGCACTGGCACCACTGGGGATGCAGTGCAGTGAGTCCAGAGAGTGCACTGGCACCACTGGGGATGCACAGCAGTGAATACAGAGAGTGCACTGGCACCACGGGGGATGCAGTGCAGTGAGTCCAGAGATTTTACTGGCACCACTGGGGATGCAGTGCAGTGAGTAGAGAGGGCACTGGCACCACTGGGGATGCAGTGCAGTGAGTCCAGAGAGTGCACTGGCACCACTGGGGATGCACTGCAGTGAGTGCAGAGAGTGCACTGGCACCACTGGGGATGCACTGCAGTGAGTCCAGAGAGTGCCTGGCACCACTGGGGATGCAGTGCAGTGAGTCCAGAGAGTGCACTGGCACGACGGGGTATGCACTGCAGTGACTCTAGAGAGTGCACTGGCACCACTGGGGATGCAGTGTTGTGAGTCCAGAGAGTGCACTGGCACCACTGGGGATGCAGTGCAGTTAGTCCAGAGAGTGCACTGGCACTACTGGGGATGCAGTGCAGTGAGTGCAGAGAGGGCACTGGCACCACTGGGGATGCAGTGCAGTGACTCCAGAGAGTGCACTGGCACCACTGGGGATGTACTGCAGTGACTCCAGAGAGTGCACTGGCACCACTGGGGATACAGTTCAGTGTGTCCAGAGAGTGCACTGGCACAACAGGGGATGCACTGCAGTGACTCCAGAGAGTCCACTGGCACCACTGGGGATGCACTGCAGTGAGTCCAGAGAGTGCACTGGCACCACTGGGGATGCAGTGCAGTGAGTCCAGAGAGTGCACTGGCAACACTGGGGATGCACTGCCGTGAGTCCAGAGAGTGCACTGGCACCACTGGGGATGCAGTGCAGTGAGTCCAGAGAGTGCACAGGCACCACTGGGGATGCAGTGCAGTTGAGTCCAGAGAGTGCACTGGCAACACTGGGGATGCAGTGCAGTGAGTGCAGAGAGTGCACTGGCACCACTGGTGATGCAGTGCAGTGAGTGCAGAGAGTGCACTGGCACCACTGGGGATGCAGTGCAGTGAGTCCACAGACTGCACAGGCACCACTGGGGATGCAGTGCAGTGAGTCCAGAGAGTGCACTGGCACCACTGGGGATGCACTGCAGTGAGTCCAGAGAGTGCACTGGCACGACTGGGGATGCAGTGCAGTGAGTCCAGAGAGTGCACCGGCACCACTGGGGATGCAGTGCAGTGACTCCAGAGAGTGCACCGGCACCACTGGGGATGCAGTGCAGTGAGTCCAGAGAGTGCACCGGCACCACTGCGGATGCAGTGCTGTGAGTCCAGAGAGTGCACCGGCACCACTGGTAATGCAGTGCAGTGAGTCCAGAGAGTGCACTGGCACCACTGGGGATGTAGTGCAGTGAGTCCAGAGAGTGGACTGGCACCACTGGGGATGCAGTGCAGTGAGTCCAGAGAGTGCACTGGCACCACTGGGGATGTACTGCAGTGACTCCAGAGAGTGCACTGGCACCACTGGCGATACAGTTCAGTGTGTCCAGAGAGTGCACTGGCACAACAGGGGATGCACTGCAGTGACTCCAGAGAGTCCACTGCCACCACTGGGGATGCACTGCAGTGAGTCCAGAGAGTGCACTGGCACCACTGGGGATGCAGTGCAGTGAGTCCAGAGAGTGCACTGGCAACACTGGGCATGCACTGCAGTGACTCCAGAGAGTGCACTGGCACCACTGGGGATGCAGTGCAGTGAGTCCAGAGAGTGCACAGGCACCACTGGGGATGCAGTGCAGTTGAGTCCAGAGAGTGCACTGGCAACACTGGGGATGCAGTGCAGTGAGTGCAGAGAGTGCACTGGCACCACTGGGGATGCAGTGCAGTGAGACCAGATAGTGGACTGGCACCACTGGGGATGCAGTGCAGTGAGTCCAGAGACTGCACAGGCACCACTGGGGATGCAGTGCAGTGAGTCCAGAGAGTGCACTGTCACCACTGGGGATGCACTGCAGTGAGTCCAGAGAGTGCACTGGCACCACTGGGGATGCAGTGCAGTGAGTCCAGAGAGTGCACTGGCACCACTGGGGATGCAGTGCAGTGAGTCCAGAGAGTGCACTGGCACCACTGGGGATGTAGTGCAGTGAGTCCAGAGAGTGCACTGGCACCTTGGGAATGCAGTGCATTGAGTCCAGAGAGTGCACTGGCACCGCTGGGGATGCAGTGCATTGACTCCAGAGAGTGCACTGGCACCGCTGGGGATGCACTGCAGTGTCTCCAGAGAGTGCACTGGCACCGCTGGGGATGCACTGCAGTGCCTCCAGAGAGTGCACTGGCACCACTGGGGATGCAGTGCAGTGAGTCCAGAGAGTGCACTGGCACCACTGGGGATGCACTGCAGTGACTCTAGAGAGTGCACTGGCACCGCTGGGGATGCACTGCAGTGAGTCCAGAGAGTGCACTGGCACCACTGGGGATGCAGTGCAGTGAGTGCAGGGAGTGCACAGTCAGCACTGGGGATGCAGTGCAGTGAGTCCAGAGAGTGCACTGGCACCACTGGGGATGCAGTGCAGTGAGTCCAGAGACTGCACTGGCACCACTGGGGATGCACTGCAGTGAGTCCAGAGAGTGCACTGGCACCACTGGGGATGCAGTGCAGTGACTCCAGAGAGTGCACTGGCAACACTGGGGATGCAGTGTAGTGAGTCCAGAGAGTGCACTGGCACCGCTTTGCATGCACTGCAGTGAGTCCAGGGAGTGCACTGGAACCGCTGGGGATACAGTGCAGTGAGTCCACAGAGTGCACTGGCACCACTGGGGATGCACTGCAGTGAGTCCAGAGAGTGCACTGGCACCACTGGGGATGCAGTGCAGTGCCTCCAGAGAGTGCACTGGCACCACTGGGGATGCAGTACAGTGCCTCCAGAGAGTGCACTGGCACCACTGGGGATTTAATGCAGTGACTCCAGAGAGTGGACTGGCACCACTGGGGATGCAGTGCAGTGCCTCCAGAGAGTGCACTGGCACCACTGGGGATGCAGTGCAGTGAGTCCAGAGAGTGCACTGGCACCACTGGGGATGCACTGCAGTGACTCTAGAGAGTGCACTGGCACCACTGGGGATGCAGTGCAGTGAGTCCAGAGAGTGCACTGGCACCACTGGGGATGCAGTGCAGTGAGTCCAGAGAGTGCACTGGCAGCACTGGGGATGCAGTGCAGTGAGTCCAGAGAGTGCACTGGCACCACGGGGGATGCACTGCACTGACTCCAGAGAGTGCACTGGCAGCACTGGGGATGCACTGCAGTGAGTCCAGAGAGTGCACTGGCACCACGGGGGATGCACTGCAGTGACTCTAGAGAGTGCACTGGCACCACTGGGGATGCAGTGCAGTGAGTCCAGAGAGTACACCGGCACCACTGGGGATGCAGTGCAGTGAGTCCAGAGAGTGCACCGGCACCACTGCGGATGCAGTGCCGTGAGTCCAGAGAGTGGACTGGCACCACGGGGGATGCACTGCAGTGACTCCAGAGAGTGCACTGGCACCACTGGGGATGCACTGCAGTGAGTCCAGAGAGTGCACTGGCACCACTGGGGATGCAGTGCAGTGACTCCAGAGAGTGCACTGGCACCACTGGGGATGCACTGCAGTGAGTCCAGAGAATGCACTGGCACCACTGGGGATGCACTGCAGTTACTCCAGAGAGTGCACTGGCACCACTGGTAATGCAGTGCAGTGAGTCCGGAGAGTGCACTGGCACCACTGGGGATGCAGTGCAGTGAGTCCAGAGAGTGCACTGGCACCACTGGGGATGCACGGCAGTGAATACAGAGAGTGCACTGGCACCACTGGGGATGCAGTGCAGTGAGTCCAGAGATTTTACTGGCACCACTGGGGATGCAGTGCAGTGAGTCCAGAGAGGGCACTGGAACCACTGAGGATGCAGTGCAGTGAGTCCAGAGAGTGCACTGGCACCACTGGGGATGCACTGCAGTGAGTGCAGAGAGTGCACTGGCACCACAGGGGATGCACTGCAGTGAGTCCAGAGAGTGCCTGGCACCACTGGGGATGCAGTTCAGTGAGTCCAGAGAGTGCACTGGCACCACTGGTTATGCAGCGCAGTGAGTCCAGAGAGTGCACTGGCACCACTGGGGATTCAGTGCAGTGAGTCCAGAGAGTGCACTGGCACCACTGGGGATGCAGTGCAGTGAGTCCAGACAGTGCACTGGCACCACTGGGGATGCAGTGCAGTGAGTCCAGACAGTGCAGTGGCACCACTGGGGATGCAGTGCAGTGAGTCCAGAGAATGCACTGGCACCTTGGGGATGCACTGCAGTGCCTCCAGAGAGTGCACTGGCACCACTGGGGATGCAGTGCAGTGAGTCCAGAGAGTGCACTGGCACCACTGGGGATGCAGTGCAGTGACTCCAGAGAGTGCACTGGCACCACTGGGGATGCACTGCAGTGAGTCCAGAGAGTGCACTGGCACCACTGGGGATGCAGTGCAGTGACTCCAGAGAGTGCACTGGCACCACTGGGGATGCACTGCAGTGAGTCCAGAGAATGCACTGGCACCACTGGGGATGCAGTGCAGTGAGTCCAGAGAGTGCACTGGCACCACTGGTAATGCAGTGCAGAGGGTCCGGAGAGTGCACTGGCACCACTGGGGATGCACTGCAGTGAGTCCAGAGAGTGCACTGGCACCACTGGGGATGCACAGCAGTGAATACAGAGAGTGCACTGGCACCACGGGGGATGCAGTGCAGTGAGTCCAGAGATTTTGCTGGCACCACTGGGGATGCAGTGCAGTGACTCCAGAGAGGGCACTGGCAATACTGGGGATGAAGTGCAGTGAGTCCAGAGAGTGCACTGGCACCACTGGGGATGCAGTGCAGTGAGTGCAGAGAGTGCACTGGCACCACTGGGGATGCACTGCAGTGAGTCCAGAGAGTGCCTGGCACCACTGGGGATGCAGTGCAGTGAGTCCAGAGAGTGCACTGGCACGATGGGGGATGCACTGCAGTGACTCTAGAGAGTGCACTGGCACCACTGGGGATGCAGTGTTGTGAGTCCAGAGAGTGCACTGGCACCACTGGGGATGCACTGCAGTGAGTCCAGAGAGTGCACTGACAACACTGGGGATGCAGTGCAGTGAGTCCAGAGAGTGCACTGGCACTACTGGGGATGCACCCCGGCAAGTCCAGAGAGTGCACTGGCACCACTGGGGATGCAGTGCAGTGACTCTAGAGAGTGCACTGGCACCACTGGGGATGCAGTGCAGTGAGTCCAGAGAGTGCACTGGCACCACTGGGGATGTACTGCAGTGACTCCAGAGAGTGCACTGGCACCACTGGGGATACAGTTCAGTGTGTCCAGAGAGTGCACTGGCACAACAGGGGATGCACTGCAGTGACTCATGAGAGTCCACTGGCACCACTGAGGATGCACTGCAGTGAGTCCAGAGAGTGCACTGGCACCACTGGGGATGCAGTGCAGTGAGTCCAGAGAGTGCACTGGCAACACTGGGGATGCACTGCCGTGAGTCCAGAGAGTGCACTGGCACCACTGGGGATGCAGTGCAGTGAGTCCAGAGAGTGCACAGGCACCACTGGGGATGCAGTGCAGTTGAGTCCAGAGAGTGCACTGGCAACACTGGGGATGCAGTGCAGTGAGTGCAGAGAGTGCACTGGCACCTCTGGTGATGCAGTGCAGTGAGTCCAGAGAGTGCACAGGCACCACTGGGGATGCAGTGCAGTGAGTCCAGAGAGTGCACTGTCACCACTGGGGATGCAGTGCAGTGAGTCCAGAGAGTGCACTGGCACCACTGGGGATGCAGTGCAGTGAGTCCAGAGAGTGCACCGGCACCACTGGGGATGCAGTGCAGTGAGTCCAGAGAGTGCACCGGCACCACTGGGGATGCAGTGCAGTGAGTCCAGAGAGTGCACCGGCACCACTGCGGATGCAGTGCTGTGAGTCCAGAGAGTGCACCGGCACCACTGGTAATGCAGTGCAGTGAGTCCAGAGAGTGCACTGGCACCACTGGGGATGTACTGCAGTGACTCCAGAGAGTGCACTGGCACCACTGGGGATACAGTTCAGTGTGTCCAGAGAGTGCACTGGCACCAGTGGGGATGCACTGCAGTGACTCCAGAGAGTCCACTGGCACCACTGGGGATGCACTGCAGTGAGTCCAGAGAGTGCACTGGCACCACTGGGGATGCAGTGCAGTGAGTCCAGAGAGTGCACTGGCAACACTGGGGATGCACTGCCGTGAGTCCAGAGAGTGCACTGGCACCACTGGGGATGCAGTGCAGTGAGTCCAGAGAGTGCACTGGCACCACCGGGGATGCACTGCAGTGAGTCCAGAGAGTGCACTGGCACCACTGTGGATGCAGTGCAGTGAGTCCAGAGAGTGCACTGGCACCACTGGGGATGCACTGCAGTGCCTCCAGAGAGTGCACTGGCACCACTGGGGATGCAGTGCAGTGAGTCCAGAGAGTGCACTGGCACCACTGCGGATGCACTGCAGTGAGTCCATGGAGTGCCCTGGCACCTATGGTGATGCATTGCAGTGAGTCCAGAGAGTGCACTGGCACCATGGGGTTTTAGTGCAGTGAGTCCAGAGAGTGCACTGGCACCACTGGGGATGCAGTGTAGTGAGTCCAGAGAGTGCACTGGCACCACTGGGGATGCACTGCAGTGACTCCAGGGAGTGCACTGGCACCACTGGGGATGCAGTGCAGTGAGTCCAGAGAGTGCACTGGCTCCACTGGGGATGCAGTGCAGTGAGTCCAGAGAGTGCAGTGGCACAACTGGGGATGCACTGCAGTGAGTCCAGAGAGTGCACTGGCACCACTGGGGATGCAGTGCAGTGAGTCCAGAGAGTACACTGGCACCACTGGGGATGCAGTACAGTGAGTCCAGAGAGTGCACTGGCACCACTGGGGATGTGCAGTGAGTGCAGAGAGTGCACTTGCACCACTGGGGATGCACTGCAGTGAGTCCAGAGACTGCACAGGCACCACTGGGGATGCAGTGCAGTGAGTCCAGAGAGTGCACTGGCACCACTGGGCATGCAGCGCAGTGAGTCCAGAGAGTGCACTGGCACCACTGGGGATTCAGTGCAGTGAGTCCAGAGAGTGCACTGGCACCACTGGGGATGCAGTGCAGTGAGTCCAGAGATTGCACTGGCACCACTGGGGATGCAGTGCAGTGAGTCCAGAGAGTGCACTGGCACCACTGGGGATGCAGTGCAGTGAGTCCAGAGAGTGCACTGGCACCACTGGGGATGCAGTGCAGTGAGTCCAGAGAGTGCACTGGCACCACTGGGGATGCAGTGCAGTGAGTCCAGAGAGTGGACTGGCACCACTGGGCATGCACTGCAGTGAGTCCAGAGAGTGCACTGGCACCACTGGGGATGCAGTGCAGTGAGTCCAGAGAGTGCACTGGCACTACAGGGGATGCACTGCAGTGAGTCCAGAGAGTGCACTGGCACCACCGGGGATGCACTGCAGTGAGTCCAGAGAGTGCACTGGCACCACTGTGGATGCAGTGCAGTGAGTCCAGAGAGTGCACTGGCACCACTGGGGATGCACTGCAGTGCCTCCAGAGAGTGCACTGGCACCACTGGGGATGCAGTGCAGTGAGTCCAGAGAGTGCACTGGCACCACTGCGGATGCACTGCAGTGAGTCCATGGAGTGCCCTGGCACCTATGGTGATGCATTGCAGTGAGTCCAGAGAGTGCACTGGCACCATGGGATTTTAGTGCAGTGAGTCCAGAGAGTGCACTGGCACCACTGGGGATGCAGTGTAGTGAGTCCAGAGAGTGCACTGGCACCACTGGGGATGCACTGCAGTGACTCCAGGGAGTGCACTGGCACCACTGGGGATGCAGTGCAGTGAGTCCAGAGAGTGCACTGGCACCGCTGGGGATGCACTGCAGTGAGTCCAGAGAGTGCACTGGCTCCACTGGGGATGCAGTGCAGTGAGTCCAGAGAGTGCAGTGGCACAACTGGGGATGCACTGCAGTGAGTCCAGAGAGTGCACTGGCACCACTGGGGATGCAGTGCAGTGAGTCCAGAGAGTGCACTGGCACCACTGGGGATGCACCTCGGTGAGTCCAGAGAGTGCACTGGCACCACTGGGGATGCAGTGCAGTGAGTGCAGAGAGTGCACTGGCACCACTGGGGATGCACTGCAGTGAGTCCAGAGACTGCACAGGCACCACTGGGGATGCAGTGCAGTGAGTCCAGAGAGTGCACTGGCACCACTGGGCATGCAGCGCAGTGAGTCCAGAGAGTGCACTGGCACCACTGGGGATTCAGTGCAGTGAGTCCAGAGAGTGCACTGGCACCACTGGGGATGCAGTGCAGTGAGTCCAGACAGTGCACTGGCACCACTGGGGATGCAGTGCAGTGAGTCCAGAGAGTGCAGTGGCACCACTGGGGATGCAGTGCAGTGAGTCCAGAAAATGCACTGGCACCTTGGGGATGCAGTGCAGTGAGTCCAGAGAGTGCACTGGCACGACTGGGGATGCAGTGCAGTGAGTCCAGAGAGTGCACTGGCACCACTGGGGATGCAGTGCAGTGAGTCCAGAGAGTGCACTGGCACCACTGGGGATGCAGTGCAGTGACTCCAGAGAGTGCACTGGCACCACTGGGGATGCACTGCAGTGAGTCCAGAGAGTGCACTGGCACCACTGGGGATGCAGTGCAGTGACTCCAGAGAGTGCACTGGCACCACTGGGGATGCACTGCAGTGAGTCCAGAGAATGCACTGGCACCACTGGGGATGCAGTGCAGTGAGTCCAGAGAGTGCACTGGCACCACTGGGGATGCAGTGCAGTGAGTCCGGAGAGTGCACTGGCACCACTGGGGATGCAGTGCAGTGAGTGCAGAGAGTGCACTGGCACCACTGGGGATGCACAGCAGTGAATACAGAGAGTACACTGGCACCACGGGGGATGCAGTGCAGTGAGTCCAGAGATTTTACTGGCACCACTGGGGATGCAGTGCAGTGAGTCCAGAGAGGGCACTGGCACCACTGGGGATGCAGTGCAGTGAGTCCAGAGAGTGCACTGGCACCACTGGGGATGCACTGCAGTGAGTGCAGAGAGTGCACTGGCACCACTGGGGATGCACTGCAGTGAGTCCAGAGAGTGCCTGGCACCACTGGGGATGCAGTGCAGTGAGTCCAGAGAGTGCACTGGCACGACGGGGTATGCACTGCAGTGACTCTAGAGAGTGCACTGGCACCACTGGGGATGCAGTGTTGTGAGTCCAGAGAGTGCACTGGCACCACTGGGGATGCACAGCAGTGAGTCCAGAGAGTGCACTGGCACCACTGGGGATGCAGTGCAGTTAGTCCAGAGAGTGCACTGGCACTACTGGGGATGCAGTGCAGTGAGTGCAGAGAGGGCACTGGCACCACTGGGGATGCAGTGCAGTGACTCCAGAGAGTGCACCGGCACCACTGGGGATGCAGTGCAGTGAGTCCAGAGAGTGCACCGGCACCACCGGGGATGCACTGCAGTGAGTCCAGAGAGTGCACTGGCACCACTGTGGATGCAGTGCAGTGAGTCCAGAGAGTGCACTGGCACCACTGGGGATGCAGTGCAGTGAGTCCAGAGAGTGCACTGGCACCACTGGGGATGCAGTGCAGTGAGTCCAGAGAGTGCACTGGCACCACTGCGGATGCACTGCAGTGAGTCCATGGAGTGCCCTGGCACCTATGGTGATGCATTGCAGTGAGTCCAGAGAGTGCACTGGCACCATGGGGTTTTAGTGCAGTGAGTCCAGAGAGTGCACTGGCACCACTGGGGATGCAGTGTAGTGAGTCCAGAGAGTGCACTGGCACCACTGGGGATGCACTGCAGTGACTCCAGGGAGTGCACTGGCACCACTGGGGATGCAGTGCAGTGAGTCCAGAGAGTGCACTGGCACCGCTGGGGATGCAGTGCAGTGAGTCCAGAGAGTGCACTGGCTCCACTGGGGATGCAGTGCAGTGAGTCCAGAGAGTGCAGTGGCACAACTGGGGATGCACTGCAGTGAGTCCAGAGAGTGCACTGGCACCACTGGGGATGCAGTGCAGTGAGTCCAGAGAGTGCACTGGCACCACTGGGGATGCACCTCGGTGAGTCCAGAGAGTGCACTGGCACCACTGGGGATGCAGTGCAGTGAGTGCAGAGAGTGCACTGGTACCACTGGGGATGCACTGCAGTGAGTCCAGAGACTGCACAGGCACCAGTGAGGATGCAGTGCAGTGAGTCCAGAGAGTGCACTGGCACCACTGGGCATGCAGCGCAGTGAGTCCAGAGAGTGCACTGGCACCACTGGGGATTCAGTGCAGTGAGTCCAGAGAGTGCACTGGCACCACTGGGGATGCAGTGCAGTGAGTCCAGACAGTGCACTGGCACCACTGGGGATGCAGTGCAGTGAGTCCAGAGAGTGCAGTGGCACCACTGGGGATGCAGTGCAGTGAGTCCAGAAAATGCACTGGCACCTTGGGGATGCAGTGCAGTGAGTCCAGAGAGTGCACTGGCACGACTGGGGATGCAGTGCAGTGAGTCCAGAGAGTGCACTGGCACCACTGGGGATGCAGTGCAGTGACTCCAGAGGGTGCACTGGCACCACTGGGGATGCAGTGCAGTGACTCCAGAGAGTGCACTGGCACCACTGGGGATGCACTGCAGTGAGTCCAGAGAGTGCACTGGCACCACTGGGGATGCAGTGCAGTGACTCCAGAGAGTGCACTGGCACCACTGGGGATGCACTGCAGTGAGTCCAGAGAATGCACTGGCACCACTGGGGATGCAGTGCAGTGAGTCCAGAGAGTGCACTGGCACCACTGGTAATGCAGTGCAGTGAGTCCGGAGAGTGCACTGGCACGACTGGGGATGCAGTGCAGTGAGTCCAGAGAGTGCACCGGCACCACTGGGGATGCAGTGCAGTGAGTCCAGAGAGTGCACCGGCACCACTGCGGATGCAGTGCTGTGAGTCCAGAGAGTGCACCGGCACCACTGGTAATGCAGTGCAGTGAGTCCAGAGAGTGCACTGGCACCACTGGGGATGCAGTGCAGTGAGTCCAGAGAGTGGACTGGCACCACTGGGGATGCAGTGCAGTGAGTCCAGAGAGTGCACTGGCACCACTGGGGATGTACTGCAGTGACTCCAGAGAGTGCACTGGCACCACTGCGGATACAGTTCAGTGTGTCCAGAGAGTGCACTGGCACCACTGGGGATGCACTGCAGTGAGTAGAGAGTCCACTGCCACCACTGGGGATGCACTGCAGTGAGTCCAGAGAGTGCACTGGCACCACTGGGGATGCAGTGCAGTGAGTCCAGAGAGTGCACTGGCAACACTGGGGATGCACTGCCGTGAGTCCAGAGAGTGCACTGGCACCACTGGGGATGCAGTGCAGTGAGTCCAGAGAGTGCACAGGCACCACTGGGGATGCAGGGCAGTTGAGTCCAGAGAGTGCACTGGCAACACTGGGGATGCAGTGCAGTGAGTGCAGAGAGTGCACTGGCACCACTGGGGATGCAGTGCAGTGAGACCAGATAGTGGACTGGCACCACTGGGGATGCAGTGCAGTGAGTCCAGAGACTGCACAGGCACCACTGGGGATGCAGTGCAGTGAGTCCAGAGAGTGCACTGTCACCACTGGGGATGCAGTGCAGTGAGTCCAGAGAGTGCACTGGCACCACTGGGGATGCAGTGCAGTGAGTCCAGAGAGTGCACCGGCACCACTGGGGATGCAGTGCAGTGAGTCCAGAGAGTGCACCGGCACCACTGCGGATGCAGTGCCGTGAGTCCAGAGAGTGCACCGGCACCACTGGTAATGCAGTGCAGTGAGTCCAGAGAGTGCACTGGCACCACTGGGGATGCAGTGCAGTGAGTCCAGAGAGTGCACTGGCACCACTGGGGATGCAGTGCAGTGAGTCCAGAGAGTGGACTGGCACCACTGGGCATGCACTGCAGTGACTCCAGAGAGTGCACTGGCACTACAGGGGATGCACTGCAGTGAGTCCAGAGAGTGCACTGGCACCACCGGGGATGCACTGCAGTGAGTCCAGAGAGTGCACTGGCACCACTGTGGATGCAGTGCAGTGAGTCCAGAGAGTGCACTGGCACCACTGGGGATGCACTGCAGTGCCTCCAGAGAGTGCACTGGCACCACTGGGGATGCAGTGCAGTGAGTCCAGAGAGTGCACTGGCACCACTGCGGATGCACTGCAGTGAGTCCATGGAGTGCCCTGGCACCTATGGTGATGCATTGCAGTGAGTCCAGAGAGTGCACTGGCACCACTGGTGATGCAGTGCAGTGAGTCCAGAGAGTGCACTGGCACCACTGGGGATGCAGTGCAGTGAGTCCACAGAGTGCACTGGCAGCACTGGGGATGCAGTGCAGTGAATCCAGAGAGTGCACTGGCACCACTGGGAATGCAGTTCAGTGAGTCCAGAGAGTGCACTGGCACCGCTGGGGATGCAGTACAGTGAGTCCAGAGAGTGCACTGGCACCACTGGGGATGCAGTGCAGTGACTCCAGAGAGTGCACTGGCACCGCTGGGGATGCAGTGCAGTGAGTCCAGAGAGTGCACTGTCACCACTGGGGATGAAGTGCAGTGAGTCCAGAGAGTGCACTGGCACCACTGGGATGCAGTGCAGTGAGTCCAGAGAGTGCACTGGCACCACTGCGGATGCACTGCAGTGAGTCCAGAGAGTGCACTGGCACCACTGGGGATGCACTGCAGTGAGTCCAGAGAGTGCACTGGCACCATGGGGTTTTAGTGCAGTGAGTCCAGAGAGTGCACTGGCACCACTGGGGATGCAGTGTAGTGAGTCCAGAGAGTGCACTGGCACCACTGGGGATGCACTGCAGTGACTCCAGGGAGTGCACTGGCACCACTGGGGATGCAGTGCATTGAGTCCAGAGAGTGCACTGGCACCGCTGGGGATGCAGTGCAGTGAGTCCAGAGAGTGCACTGGCTCCACTGGGGATGCAGTGCAGTGAGTCCAGAGAGTGCAGTGGCACAACTGGGGATGCACTGCAGTGAGTCCAGAGAGTGCACTGGCACCACTGGGGATGCAGTGCAGTGAGTCCAGAGAGTGCACTGGCACCACTGGGGATGCACCTCGGTGAGTCCAGAGAGTGCACTGGCTCCACTGGGGATGCAGTGCAGTGAGTGCAGAGAGTGCACTGGCACCACTGGGGATGCACTGCAGTGAGTGCAGAGAGTGCACAGGCACCACTGGGGATGCAGTGCAGTGAGTCCAGAGAGTGCACTGGCACCACTGGGCATGCACTGCAGTGACTCCAGAGAGTGCACTGGCACCACTGGGGATGCAGTGCAGTGAGTCCAGAGAGTGCACTGGCACTACAGGAGATGCACTGCAGTGAGTCCAGAGAGTGCACTGGCACCACCGGGGATGCACTGCAGTGAGTCCAGAGAGTGCACTGGCACCACTGGGGATGCAGTGCAATGCCTCCAGAGAGTGCACTGGCACCACTGGGGATGCAGTGCAGTGAGTCCAGAGAGTGCACTGGCACCACTGCGGATGCACTGCAGTGAGTCCATGGAGTGCCCTGGCACCAATGGTGATGCAGTGCAGTGAGTCCAGAGAGTGCACTGGCACCTTGGGGATGCAGTGAAGTGAGTCCACAGAGTGCACTGGCACCACTGGGGATGCAGTGCAGTGAATCCAGAGAGTGGACTGGCACCACTGGGGATACAGTTCAGTGAGTCCAGAGAGTGCACTGGCACCGCTGGGGATGCAGTATAGTGAGTCCAGAGAGTGCACTGGCACCACTGGGGATGCACTGCAGTGACTCCAGAGAGTGCACTGACACCGCTGGGGATGCAGTGCAGTGAGTCCAGAGAGTGCACTGGCACCACTGGGGATGCAGTGCAGTGAGTCCAGAGAGTGCACTGGCACCACTGGGGATGCAGTGCTGTGAGTCCAGAGAGTGCACTGGCACCACTGCGGATGCACTGCAGTGACTCCAGAGAGTGCACTGGAACCACTGGGGATGGAGTGCAGTGAGTCCAGAGAGTGCACTGGCACCATGGGGTTTTATTGCAGTGAGTCCAGAGAGTGCACTGGCACCACTGGGGATGCAGTGTAGTGAGTCCAGAGAGTGCACTGGCACCACTGGGGATGCAGTGCAGTGAGTCCAGAGAGTGCACTGGCACCACTGGGGATGCAGTGCAGTGCCTCCAGAGAGTGCACTGACACCGCTGTGGATGCAGTGCAGTGAGTCCAGAGAGTGCACTGGCACCACTGGGGATGCAGTGCAGTGAGTCCAGAGAGTGCACTGGCACCACTGGGGATGCAGTGCTGTGAGTCCAGAGAGTGCACTGGCACCACTGCGGATGCACTGCAGTGAGTCCAGAGAGTGCACTGGAACCACTGGGGATGCAGTGCAGTGAGTCCAGAGAGTGCACTGGCACCATGGGGTTTTATTGCAGTGAGTCCAGAGAGTGCACTGGCACCACTGGGGATGCAGTGTATTGAGTCCAGAGAGTGCACTGGCACCACTGGGGATGCAGTGCAGTGAGTCCAGAGAGTGCACTGGCACCACTGGTAATGCAGTGCAGTGAGTCCGGAGAGTGCACTGGCACCACTGGGGATGCAGTGCAGTGAGTCCAGAGAGTGCACTGGCACCACTGGGGATGCACAGCAGTGAATACAGAGAGTGCACTGGCACCACGGGGGATGCAGTGCAGTGAGTCCAGAGATTTTACTGGCACCACTGGGGATGCAGTGCAGTGAGTCCAGAGAGGGCACTGGCACCACTGGGGATGCAGTGCAGTGAGTCCAGAGAGTGCACTGGCACCACTGGGGATGCACTGCAGTGAGTGCAGAGAGTGCACTGGCACCACTGGGGATGCACTGCAGTGAGTCCAGAGAGTGCCTGGCACCACTGGGGATGCAGTGCAGTGAGTCCAGAGAGTGCACTGGCACGACGGGGTATGCACTGCAGTGACTCTAGAGAGTGCACTGGCACCACTGGGGATGCAGTGTTGTGAGTCCAGAGAGTGCACTGGCACCACTGGGCATGCACTGCAGTGAGTCCAGAGAGTGCACTGACAACACTGGGGATGCAGTGCAGTTAGTCCAGAGAGTGCACTGGCACTACTGGGGATGCAGTGCAGTGAGTGCAGAGAGGGCACTGGCACCACTGGGGATGCAGTGCAGTGACTCTAGAGAGTGCACTGGCACCACTGGGGATGCAGTGCAGTGAGTCCAGAGAGTGCACTGGCACCACTGGGGATGTACTGCAGTGACTCCAGAGAGTGCACTGGCACCACTGGGGATACAGTTCAGTGTGTCCAGAGAGTGCACTGGCACAACAGGGGATGCACTGCAGTGACTCCAGAGAGTCCACTGGCACCACTGGGGATGCACTGCAGTGAGTCCAGAGAGTGCACTGGCACCACTGGGGATGCAGTGCAGTGAGTCCAGAGAGTGCACTGGCAACACTGGGGATGCACTGCCGTGAGTCCAGAGAGTGCACTGGCACCACTGGGGATGCAGTGCAGTGAGTCCAGAGAGTGCACAGGCACCACTGGGGATGCAGTGCAGTTGAGTCCAGAGAGTGCACTGGCAACACTGGGGATGCAGTGCAGTGAGTGCAGAGAGTGCACTGGCACCACTGGTGATGCAGTGCAGTGAGTGCAGAGAGTGCACTGGCACCACTGGGGATGCAGTGCAGTGAGTCCAGAGACTGCACAGGCACCACTGGGGATGCAGTGCAGTGAGTCCAGAGAGTGCACTGGCACCACTGGGGATGCACTGCAGTGAGTCCAGAGAGTGCACTGGCACGACTGGGGATGCAGTGCAGTGAGTCCAGAGAGTGCACCGGCACCACTGGGGATGCAGTGCAGTGAGTCCAGAGAGTGCACCGGCACCACTGGGGATGCAGTGCAGTGAGTCCAGAGAGTGCACCGGCACCACTGCGGATGCAGTGCTGTGAGTCCAGAGAGTGCACCGGTACCACTGGTAATGCAGTGCAGTGAGTCCAGAGAGTGCACTGGCACCACTGGGGATGCAGTGCAGTGAGTCCAGAGAGTGGACTGGCACCACTGGGGATGCAGTGCAGTGAGTCCAGAGAGTGCACTGGCACCACTGGGGATGTACTGCAGTGACTCCAGAGAGTGCACTGGCACCACTGGGGATACAGTTCAGTGTGTCCAGAGAGTGCACTGGCACAACAGGGGATGCACTGCAGTGACTCCAGAGAGTCCACTGCCACCACTGGGGATGCACTGCAGTGAGTCCAGAGAGTGCACTGGCACCACTGGGGATGCAGTGCAGTGAGTCCAGAGAGTGCACTGGCACCACTGGGGATGCACTGCCGTGAGTCCAGAGAGTGCACTGGCACCACTGGGAATGCAGTGCAGTGAGTCCAGAGAGTGCACAGGCACCACTGGGGATGCAGTGCAGTTGAGTCCAGAGAGTGCACTGGCAACACTGGGGATGCAGTGCAGTGAGTGCAGAGAGTGCACTGGCACCTCTGGGGATGCAGTGCAGTGAGACCAGATAGTGGACTGGCACCACTGGGGATGCAGTGCAGTGAGTCCAGAGACTGCACAGGCACCACTGGGGATGCAGTGCAGTGAGTCCAGAGAGTGCACTGTCACCACTGGGGATGCACTGCAGTGAGTCCAGAGAGTGCACTGGCACCACTGGGGATGCAGTGCAGTGAGTCCAGAGAGTGCACTGGCACCACTGGGGATGCAGTGCAGTGAGTCCAGAGAGTGCACCGGCACCACTGGGGATGCAGTGCAGTGAGTCCAGAGAGTGCACCGGCACCACTGCGGATGCAGTGCCGTGAGTCCAGAGAGTGCACCGGCACCACTGGTAATGCAGTGCAGTGAGTCCAGAGAGTGCACTGGCACCACTGGGGATGCAGTGCAGTGAGTCCAGAGAGTGGACTGGCACCACTGGGCATGCACTGCAGTGACTCCAGAGAGTGCACTGGCACCACTGGGGATGCAGTGCAGTGAGTCCAGAGAGTGCACTGGCACTACAGGGGATGCACTGCAGTGAGTCCAGAGAGTGCACTGGCACCACCGGGGATGCACTGCAGTGAGTCCAGAGAGTGCACTGGCACCACTGTGGATGCAGTGCAGTGAGTCCAGAGAGTGCACTGGCACCACTGGGGATGCACTGCAGTGCCTCCAGAGAGTGCACTGGCACCACTGGGGATGCAGTGCAGTGAGTCCAGAGAGTGCACTGGCACCACTGCGGATGCACTGCAGTGAGTCCATGGAGTGCCCTGGCACCTATGGTGATGCATTGCAGTGAGTCCAGAGAGTGCACTGGCACCACTGGTGATGCAGTGCAGTGAGTCCAGAGAGTGCACTGGCACCACTGGGGATGCAGTGCAGTGAGTCCACAGAGTGCACTGGCAGCACTGGGGATGCAGTGCAGTGAATCCAGAGAGTGCACTGGCACCACTGGGAATGCAGTTCAGTGAGTCCAGAGAGTGCACTGGCACCGCTGGGGATGCAGTACAGTGAGTCCAGAGAGTGCACTGGCACCACTGGGAATGCACTGCAGTGACTCCAGAGAGTGCACTGGCACCGCTGGGGATGCAGTGCAGTGAGTCCAGAGAGTGCACTGTCACCACTGGGGATGAAGTGCAGTGAGTCCAGAGAGTGCACTGGCACCACTGGGATGCAGTGCAGTGAGTCCAGAGAGTGCACTGGCACCACTGGGGATGCAGTGCAGTGAGTCCAGAGAGTGCACTGGCACCACTGGGGATGCACTGCAGTGAGTCCAGAGAGTGCCCTGGCACCATGGGGTTTTAGTGCAGTGAGTCCAGAGAGTGCACTGGCACTACAGGAGATGCACTGCAGTGAGTCCAGAGAGTGCACTGGCACCACCGGGGATGCACTGCAGTGAGTCCAGAGAGTGCACTGGCACCACTGGGGATGCAGTGCAATGCCTCCAGAGAGTGCACTGGCACCACTGGGGATGCAGTGCAGTGAGTCCAGAGAGTGCACTGGCACCACTGCGGATGCACTGCAGTGAGTCCATGGAGTGCCCTGGCACCAATGGTGATGCAGTGCAGTGAGTCCAGAGAGTGCACTGGCACCTTGGGGATGCAGTGAAGTGAGTCCACAGAGTGCACTGGCACCACTGGGGATGCAGTGCAGTGAATCCAGAGAGTGGACTGGCACCACTGGGGATACAGTTCAGTGAGTCCAGAGAGTGCACTGGCACCGCTGGGGATGCAGTATAGTGAGTCCAGAGAGTGCACTGGCACCACTGGGGATGCACTGCAGTGACTCCAGAGAGTGCACTGACACCGCTGGGGATGCAGTGCAGTGAGTCCAGAGAGTGCACTGGCACCACTGGGGATGCAGTGCAGTGAGTCCAGAGAGTGCACTGGCACCACTGGGGATGCAGTGCTGTGAGTCCAGAGAGTGCACTGGCACCACTGCGGATGCACTGCAGTGACTCCAGAGAGTGCACTGGAACCACTGGGGATGGAGTGCAGTGAGTCCAGAGAGTGCACTGGCACCATGGGGTTTTATTGCAGTGAGTCCAGAGAGTGCACTGGCACCACTGGGGATGCAGTGTAGTGAGTCCAGAGAGTGCACTGGCACCACTGGGGATGCAGTGCAGTGAGTCCAGAGAGTGCACTGGCACCACTGGGGATGCAGTGCAGTGCCTCCAGAGAGTGCACTGACACCGCTGTGGATGCAGTGCAGTGAGTCCAGAGAGTGCACTGGCACCACTGGGGATGCAGTGCAGTGAGTCCAGAGAGTGCACTGGCACCACTGGGGATGCAGTGCTGTGAGTCCAGAGAGTGCACTGGCACCACTGCGGATGCACTGCAGTGAGTCCAGAGAGTGCACTGGAACCACTGGGGATGCAGTGCAGTGAGTCCAGAGAGTGCACTGGCACCATGGGGTTTTATTGCAGTGAGTCCAGAGAGTGCACTGGCACCACTGGGGATGCAGTGTATTGAGTCCAGAGAGTGCACTGGCACCACTGGGGATGCAGTGCAGTGAGTCCAGAGAGTGCACTGGCACCACTGGTAATGCAGTGCAGTGAGTCCGGAGAGTGCACTGGCACCACTGGGGATGCAGTGCAGTGAGTCCAGAGAGTGCACTGGCACCACTGGGGATGCACAGCAGTGAATACAGAGAGTGCACTGGCACCACGGGGGATGCAGTGCAGTGAGTCCAGAGATTTTACTGGCACCACTGGGGATGCAGTGCAGTGAGTCCAGAGAGGGCACTGGCACCACTGGGGATGCAGTGCAGTGAGTCCAGAGAGTGCACTGGCACCACTGGGGATGCACTGCAGTGAGTGCAGAGAGTGCACTGGCACCACTGGGGATGCACTGCAGTGAGTCCAGAGAGTGCCTGGCACCACTGGGGATGCAGTGCAGTGAGTCCAGAGAGTGCACTGGCACGACGGGGTATGCACTGCAGTGACTCTAGAGAGTGCACTGGCACCACTGGGGATGCAGTGTTGTGAGTCCAGAGAGTGCACTGGCACCACTGGGCATGCACTGCAGTGAGTCCAGAGAGTGCACTGACAACACTGGGGATGCAGTGCAGTTAGTCCAGAGAGTGCACTGGCACTACTGGGGATGCAGTGCAGTGAGTGCAGAGAGGGCACTGGCACCACTGGGGATGCAGTGCAGTGACTCTAGAGAGTGCACTGGCACCACTGGGGATGCAGTGCAGTGAGTCCAGAGAGTGCACTGGCACCACTGGGGATGTACTGCAGTGACTCCAGAGAGTGCACTGGCACCACTGGGGATACAGTTCAGTGTGTCCAGAGAGTGCACTGGCACAACAGGGGATGCACTGCAGTGACTCCAGAGAGTCCACTGGCACCACTGGGGATGCACTGCAGTGAGTCCAGAGAGTGCACTGGCACCACTGGGGATGCAGTGCAGTGAGTCCAGAGAGTGCACTGGCAACACTGGGGATGCACTGCCGTGAGTCCAGAGAGTGCACTGGCACCACTGGGGATGCAGTGCAGTGAGTCCAGAGAGTGCACAGGCACCACTGGGGATGCAGTGCAGTTGAGTCCAGAGAGTGCACTGGCAACACTGGGGATGCAGTGCAGTGAGTGCAGAGAGTGCACTGGCACCACTGGTGATGCAGTGCAGTGAGTGCAGAGAGTGCACTGGCACCACTGGGGATGCAGTGCAGTGAGTCCAGAGACTGCACAGGCACCACTGGGGATGCAGTGCAGTGAGTCCAGAGAGTGCACTGGCACCACTGGGGATGCACTGCAGTGAGTCCAGAGAGTGCACTGGCACGACTGGGGATGCAGTGCAGTGAGTCCAGAGAGTGCACCGGCACCACTGGGGATGCAGTGCAGTGAGTCCAGAGAGTGCACCGGCACCACTGGGGATGCAGTGCAGTGAGTCCAGAGAGTGCACCGGCACCACTGCGGATGCAGTGCTGTGAGTCCAGAGAGTGCACCGGTACCACTGGTAATGCAGTGCAGTGAGTCCAGAGAGTGCACTGGCACCACTGGGGATGCAGTGCAGTGAGTCCAGAGAGTGGACTGGCACCACTGGGGATGCAGTGCAGTGAGTCCAGAGAGTGCACTGGCACCACTGGGGATGTACTGCAGTGACTCCAGAGAGTGCACTGGCACCACTGGGGATACAGTTCAGTGTGTCCAGAGAGTGCACTGGCACAACAGGGGATGCACTGCAGTGACTCCAGAGAGTCCACTGCCACCACTGGGGATGCACTGCAGTGAGTCCAGAGAGTGCACTGGCACCACTGGGGATGCAGTGCAGTGAGTCCAGAGAGTGCACTGGCACCACTGGGGATGCACTGCCGTGAGTCCAGAGAGTGCACTGGCACCACTGGGAATGCAGTGCAGTGAGTCCAGAGAGTGCACAGGCACCACTGGGGATGCAGTGCAGTTGAGTCCAGAGAGTGCACTGGCAACACTGGGGATGCAGTGCAGTGAGTGCAGAGAGTGCACTGGCACCTCTGGGGATGCAGTGCAGTGAGACCAGATAGTGGACTGGCACCACTGGGGATGCAGTGCAGTGAGTCCAGAGACTGCACAGGCACCACTGGGGATGCAGTGCAGTGAGTCCAGAGAGTGCACTGTCACCACTGGGGATGCACTGCAGTGAGTCCAGAGAGTGCACTGGCACCACTGGGGATGCAGTGCAGTGAGTCCAGAGAGTGCACTGGCACCACTGGGGATGCAGTGCAGTGAGTCCAGAGAGTGCACCGGCACCACTGGGGATGCAGTGCAGTGAGTCCAGAGAGTGCACCGGCACCACTGCGGATGCAGTGCCGTGAGTCCAGAGAGTGCACCGGCACCACTGGTAATGCAGTGCAGTGAGTCCAGAGAGTGCACTGGCACCACTGGGGATGCAGTGCAGTGAGTCCAGAGAGTGGACTGGCACCACTGGGCATGCACTGCAGTGACTCCAGAGAGTGCACTGGCACCACTGGGGATGCAGTGCAGTGAGTCCAGAGAGTGCACTGGCACTACAGGGGATGCACTGCAGTGAGTCCAGAGAGTGCACTGGCACCACCGGGGATGCACTGCAGTGAGTCCAGAGAGTGCACTGGCACCACTGTGGATGCAGTGCAGTGAGTCCAGAGAGTGCACTGGCACCACTGGGGATGCACTGCAGTGCCTCCAGAGAGTGCACTGGCACCACTGGGGATGCAGTGCAGTGAGTCCAGAGAGTGCACTGGCACCACTGCGGATGCACTGCAGTGAGTCCATGGAGTGCCCTGGCACCTATGGTGATGCATTGCAGTGAGTCCAGAGAGTGCACTGGCACCACTGGTGATGCAGTGCAGTGAGTCCAGAGAGTGCACTGGCACCACTGGGGATGCAGTGCAGTGAGTCCACAGAGTGCACTGGCAGCACTGGGGATGCAGTGCAGTGAATCCAGAGAGTGCACTGGCACCACTGGGAATGCAGTTCAGTGAGTCCAGAGAGTGCACTGGCACCGCTGGGGATGCAGTACAGTGAGTCCAGAGAGTGCACTGGCACCACTGGGAATGCACTGCAGTGACTCCAGAGAGTGCACTGGCACCGCTGGGGATGCAGTGCAGTGAGTCCAGAGAGTGCACTGTCACCACTGGGGATGAAGTGCAGTGAGTCCAGAGAGTGCACTGGCACCACTGGGATGCAGTGCAGTGAGTCCAGAGAGTGCACTGGCACCACTGGGGATGCAGTGCAGTGAGTCCAGAGAGTGCACTGGCACCACTGGGGATGCACTGCAGTGAGTCCAGAGAGTGCCCTGGCACCATGGGGTTTTAGTGCAGTGAGTCCAGAGAGTGCACTGGCACCACTGGGGATGCAGTGTAGTGAGTCCAGAGAGTGCACTGGCACCACTGGGGATGCACTGCAGTGACTCCAGGGAGTGCACTGGCACCACTGGAGATGCAGTGCATTGAGTCCAGAGAGTGCACTGGCACCGCTGGGGATGCAGTGCAGTGAGTCCAGAGAGTGCACTGGCTCCACTGGGGATGCAGTGCAGTGAGTCCAGAGAGTGCAGTGGCACAACTGGGGATGCACTGCAGTGAGTCCAGAGAGTGCACTGGCACCACTGGGGATGCAGTGCAGTGAGTCCAGAGAGTGCACTGGCACCACTGGGGATGCACCTCGGTGAGTCCAGAGAGTGCACTGGCACCACTGGGGATGCAGTGCAGTGAGTGCAGAGAGTGCACTGGCAACACTGGGGATGCACTGCAGTGAGTCCAGAGACTGCACAGGCACCACTGGGGATGCAGTGCAGTGAGTCCAGAGAGTGCACTGGCACCACTGGGCATGCACTGCAGTGACTCCAGAGAGTGCACTGGCACCACTGGGGATGCAGTGCATTGAGTCCAGAGAGTGCACTGGCACCGCTGGGGATGCAGTGCAGTGAGTCCAGAGAGTGCACTGGCTCCACTGGGGATGCAGTGCAGTGAGTCCAGAGAGTGCAGTGGCACAACTGGGGATGCACTGCAGTGAGTCCAGAGAGTGCACTGGCACCACTGGGGATGCAGTGCAGTGAGTCCAGAGAGTGCACTGGCACCAATGGGGATGCACCTCGGTGAGTCCAGAGAGTGCACTGGCACCACTGGGGATGCAGTGCAGTGAGTGCAGAGAGTGCACTGGCAACACTGGGGATGCACTGCAGTGAGTCCAGAGACTGCACAGGCACCACTGGGGATGCAGTGCAGTGAGTCCAGAGAGTGCACTGGCACCACTGGGCATGCACTGCAGTGACTCCAGAGAGTGCACTGGCACCACTGGGGATGCACTGCAGTGAGTCCAGAGAGTGCACTGGCACCACCGGGGATGCACTGCAGTGAGTCCAGAGAGTGCACTGGCACCACTGGGGATGCAGTGCAGTGCCTCCAGAGAGTGCACTGTCACCACTGGGGATGCAGTGCAGTGAGTCCAGAGAGTGCACTGGCACCACTGCGGATGCACTGCAGTGAGTCCATGGAGTGCCCTGGCACCAATGGTGATGCAGTGCAGTGAGTCCAGAGAGTGCACTGGCACCTTGGGGATGCAGTACAGTGAGTCCACAGAGTGCACTGGCACCACTGGGGATGCAGTGCAGTGAATCCAGAGAGTGGACTGGCACCACTGGGGATACAGTTCAGTGAGTCCAGAGAGTGCACTGGCACCGCTGGGGATGCAGTATAGTGAGTCCAGAGAGTGCACTGGCACCGCTGGGGATGCACTGCAGTGACTCCAGAGAGTGCACTGACACCGCTGGGGATGCAGTGCAGTGAGTCCAGAGAGTGCACTGGCACCACTGGGGATGCAGTGCAGTGAGTCCAGAGAGTGCACTGGCACCACTGGGGATGCAGTGCTGTGAGTCCAGAGAGTGCACTGGCACCACTGCGGATGCACTGCAGTGAGTCCAGAGAGTGCACTGGAACCACTGGGGATGCAGTGCAGTGAGTCCAGAGAGTGCACTGGCACCATGGGGTTTTATTGCAGTGAGTCCAGAGAGTGCACTGGCACCACTGGGGATGCAGTGTAGTGAGTCCAGAGAGTGCACTGGCACCACTGGGGATGCAGTGCAGTGAGTCCAGAGAGTGCACTGGCACCACTGGGGATGCAGTGCAGTGCCTCCAGAGAGTGCACTGGCACCACTGGGGATGCAGTGCAGTGAGTCCAGAGAGTGCACTGGCACCACTGCGGATGCACTGCAGTGAGTCCATGGAGTGCCCTGGCACCAATGGTGATGCAGTGCAGTGAGTCCAGAGAGTGCACTGGCACCTTGGGGATGCAGTGCAGTGAGTCCACAGAGTGCACTGGCACCACTGGGGATGCAGTGCAGTGAATCCAGAGAGTGGACTGGCACCACTGGGGATACAGTTCAGTGAGTCCAGAGAGTGCACTGGCACCGCTGGGGATGCAGTATAGTGAGTCCAGAGAGTGCACTGGCACCACTGCGGATGCACTGCAGTGAGTCCATGGAGTGCCCTGGCACCAATGGTGATGCAGTGCAGTGAGTCCAGAGAGTGCACTGGCACCTTGGGGATGCAGTGCAGTGAGTCCACAGAGTGCACTGGCACCACTGGGGATGCAGTGCAGTGAATCCAGAGAGTGGACTGGCACCACTGGGGATACAGTTCAGTGAGTCCAGAGAGTGCACTGGCACCGCTGGGGATGCAGTATAGTGAGTCCAGAGAGTGCACTGGCACCACTGGGGATGCACTGCAGTGACTCCAGAGAGTGCACTGACACCGCTGGGGATGCAGTGCAGTGAGTCCAGAGAGTGCACTGGCACCACTGGGGATGCAGTGCAGTGAGTCCAGAGAGTGCACTGGCACCACTGGGGATGCACTGCAGTGAGTCCAGAGACTGCACAGGCACCACTGGGGATGCAGTGCAGTGAGTCCAGAGAGTGCACTGGCACCACTGGGGATGCACCTCGGTGAGTCCAGAGAGTGCACTGGCACCACTGGGGATGCAGTGCAGTGAGTGCAGAGAGTGCACTGGCACCACTGGTGATGCACTGCAGTGAGTCCAGAGACTGCACAGGCACCACTGGGGATGCAGTGCAGTGACTCCAGAGAGTGCACTGGCACCACCGGGGATGCACTGCAGTGAGTCCAGAGAGTGCACTGGCACCACTGGGGATGCACTGCAGTGAGTCCAGAGAGTGCACTGGCACTACAGGAGATGCACTGCAGTGAGTCCAGAGAGTGCACTGGCACCACCGGGGATGCACTGCAGTGAGTCCAGAGAGTGCACTGGCACCACTGGGGATGCAGTGCAGTGCCTCCAGAGAGTGCACTGGCACCACTGGGGATGCAGTGCAGTGAGTCCAGAGAGTGCACTGGCACCACTGCGGATGCACTGCAGTGAGTCCATGGAGTGCCCTGGCACCAATGGTGATGCAGTGCAGTGAGTCCAGAGAGTGCACTGGCACCTTGGGGATGCAGTGCAGTGAGTCCACAGAGTGCACTGGCACCACTGGGGATGCAGTGCAGTGAATCCAGAGAGTGGACTGGCACCACTGGGGATACAGTTCAGTGAGTCCAGAGAGTGCACTGGCAACACTGGGGATGCAGTATAGTGAGTCCAGAGAGTGCACTGGCACCACTGGGGATGCACTGCAGTGACTCCAGAGAGTGCACTGACACCGCTGGGGATGCAGTGCAGTGAGTCCAGAGAGTGCACTGGCACCACTGGGGATGCAGTGCAGTGAGTCCAGAGAGTGCACTGGCACCACTGGGGATGCAGTGCTGTGAGTCCAGAGAGTGCACTGGCACCACTGCGGATGCACTGCAGTGAGTCCAGAGAGTGCACTGGCACCACTGGGGATGCAGTGCAGTGAGTCCAGAGAGTGCACTGGCACCATGGGGTTTTATTGCAGTGAGTCCAGAGAGTGCACTGGCACCACTGGGGATGCAGTGTAGTGAGTCCAGAGAGTGCACTGGCACCACTGGGGATGCAGTGCAGTGAGTCCAGAGAGTGCACTGGCACCACTGGGGATGCACTGCAGTGCCTCCAGAGAGTGCACTGGCACCACTGGGGATGCAGTGCAGTGAGTCCAGAGAGTGCACTGGCACCACTGCGGATGCACTGCAGTGAGTCCATGGAGTGCCCTGGCACCAATGGTGATGCAGTGCAGTGAGTCCAGAGAGTGCACTGGCACCTTGGGGATGCAGTGCAGTGAGTCCACAGAGTGCACTGGCACCACTGGGGATGCAGTGCAGTGAATCGAGAGAGTGGACTGGCACCACTGGGGATACAGTTCAGTGAGTCCAGAGAGTGCACTGGCACCGCTGGGAATGCAGTAAAGTGAGTCCAGAGAGTGCACTGGCACCACTGCGGATGCAATGCAGTGAGTCCATGGAGTGCCCTGGCGCCAATGGTGATGCAGTGCAGTGAGTCCAGAGAGTGCACTGGCACCTTGGGGATGCAGTGCAGTGAGTCCACAGAGTGCACTGGCACCACTGGGGATGCAGTGCAGTGAATCCAGAGAGTGGACTGGCACCACTGGGGATACAGTTCAGTGAGTCCAGAGAGTGCACTGGCACCGCTGGGGATGCAGTATAGTGAGTCCAGAGAGTGCACTGGCACCACTGGGGATGCACTGCAGTGACTCCAGAGAGTGCACTGACACCGCTGGGGATGCAGTGCAGTGAGTCCAGAGAGTGCACTGGCACCACTGGGGATGCAGTGCAGTGAGTCCAGAGAGTGCACTGGCACCACTGGGGATGCAGTGCTGTGAGTCCAGAGAGTGCACTGGCTCCACTGCGGATGCACTGCAGTGAGTCCAGAGAGTGCACTGGAACCACTGGGGATGCAGTGCAGTGAGTCCAGAGAGTGCACTGGCACCATGGGGTTTTATTGCAGTGAGTCCAGAGAGTGCACTGGCACCACTGGGGATGCAGTGTAGTGAGTCCAGAGAGTGCACTGGCACCACTGGGGATGCAGTGCAGTGAGTCCAGAGAGTGCACTGGCACCTTGGGGATGCAGTGCAGTGAGTCCAGAGAGTGCACTGGCACCGCTGGGGATGCAGTGCATTGACTCCAGAGAGTGCACTGGCACAGCTGGGGATGCACTGCAGTGTCTCCAGAGAGTGCACTGGCACCACTGGGGATGCAGTGCAGTGAGTCCAGAGAGTGCACTGGCACCACTGGGGATGCAGTGCAGTGAGTCCAGAGAGTGCACTGGCACCTTGGGGATGCACTGCAGTGACTCCAGGGAGTGAACTGGCACCACTGGGGATGCACTGCAGTGACTCTAGAGAGTGCACTGGCACCGCTGGGGATGCACTGCAGTGAGTCCAGAGAGTGCACTGGCACCACTGGGGATGCAGTGCAGTGAGTGCAGAGAGTGCACAGTCAGCACTGGGGATGCAGTGCAGTGAGTCCAGAGAGTGCACTGGCACCGCTCGGCATGCACTGCAGTGAGTCCAGGGAGTGCACTGGAACCGCTGGGGATGCAGTGCAGTGAGTCCAGAGAGTGCACTGGCACCACTGGGGATGCACTGCAGTGAGTCCAGAGAGTGCAGTGGCACCACTGGAGATGCAGTGCAGTTCCTCCAGAGAGTGCACTGGCACTACTGGTTATGCACTGCAGTGAGTCCAGAGAGTGCACTGGCACCACTGGGGATGCAGTGCAGTGAGTCCAGAGAGTGCACTGGCACCTTGGGGATGCACTGCAGTGAGTCCAGAGAGTGCACTGGCACCACTGGGGATGCACTGCAGTGACTCTAGAGAGTGCACTGGCACCGCTGGGGATGCACTGCAGTGAGTCCAGAGAGTGCACTGGCACCGCTGGGGATGCACTGCAGTGCCTCCAGAGAGTGCACTGGCACCACTGGGGATGCAGTGCAGTGAGTCCAGAGAGTGCACTGGCACCACTGGGGATGCACTGCAGTGACTCTAGAGAGTGCACTGGCACCGCAGGGGATGCACTGCAGTGAGTCCAGAGAGTGCACTGGCACCACTGGGGATGCAGTGCAGTGAGTGCAGAGAGTGCACAGTCAGCACTGGGGATGCAGTGCAGTGAGTCCAGAGAGTGCACTGGCACCACTGGGGATGCAGTGCAGTGAGTCCAGAGAGTGCACTGGCACTACTGGGGAGGCAGTGCAGTGAGTCCAGAGACTGCACTGGCACCACTGGGGATGCACTGCAGTGAGTCCAGAGAGTGCACTGGCACCACTGGGGATGCAGTGCAGTGACTCCAGAGAGTGCACTGGCAACACTGGGGATGCAGTGTAGTGAGTCCAGAGAGTGCACTGGCACCGCTGGGCATGCAGTGCAGTGAGTCCAGGGAGTGCACTGGAACCGCTGGGGATGCACTGCAGTGAGTCCACAGAGTGCACTGGCACCACTGGGGATGCACTGCAGTGAGTCCAGAGAGTGCACTGGCACCACTGGGGATGCAGTGCAGTGCCTCCAGAGAGTGCACTGTCAGCACTGGGGATGCAGTGCAGTGCCTCCAGAGAGTGCACTGGCACCACTGGGGATTTAATGCAGTGACTCCAGAGAGTGGACTGGCACCACTGGGGATGCAGTGCAGTGCCTCCAGAGAGTGCACTGGCACCACTGGGGATGCAGTGCAGTGAGTCCAGAGAGTGTACTGGCACCACTGGGGATGCACTGCAGTGACTCTAGAGAGTGCACTGGCACCACTGGGGATGCAGTGCAGTGAGTCCAGAGAGTGCACTGGCACCACTGGGGATGCAGTGCAGTGAGTCCAGAGAGTGCACTGGCAGCACTGGGGATGCAGTGCAGTGAGTCCAGAGAGTGCACTGGCACCACGGGGGATGCACTGCAGTGACTCCAGAGAGTGCACTGGCACCACTGGGGATGCACTGCAGTGAGTCCAGAGAGTGCACTGGCACCACTGGGGATGCAGTGCAGTGACTCCAGAGAGTGCACTGGCACCACTGGGGATGCACTGCAGTGAGTCCAGAGAATGCACTGGCACCACTGGGGATGCACTGCAGTGACTCCAGAGAGTGCACTGGCACCACTGGTAATGCAGTGCAGTGAGTCCAGAGAGTGCACTGGCACCACTGGGGATGCACAGCAGTGAATACAGAGAGTGCACTGGCACCACTGGGGATGCACAGCAGTGAATACAGAGAGTGCACTGGCACCACTGGGGATGCAGTGCAGTGTGTCCAGAGATTTTACTGGCACCACTGGGGATGCAGTGCAGTGAGTCCAGAGAGTGCACCGGCACCACTGGGGATGCAGTGCAGTGAGTCCCGAGAGTGCACCGGCACCACTGCGGATGCAGTGCCTTGAGTCCAGAGAGTGCACCGGCACCACTGGTAATGCAGTGCAGTGAGTCCAGAGAGTGCACTGGCACCACTGGGGATGCAGTGCAGTGAGACCAGATAGTGGACTGGCACCACTGGGCATGCACTGCAGTGACTGCAGAGAGTGCACTGGCACCACTGGGGATGCAGTGCAGTGAGTCCAGAGAGTGCACTGGCACTACAGGGGATGCACTGCAGTGAGTCCAGAGAGTGCACTGGCACCACCGGGGATGCACTGCAGTGAGTCCAGAGATTGCACTGGCACCACTGGGGATGCAGTGCAGTGAGTCCAGAGAGTGCACTGGCACCACTGGGGATGCAGTGCAGTGCCTCCAGAGAGTGCACTGGCACCACTGGGGATGCAGTGCAGTGAGTCCACAGAGTGCACTGGCACCAGTGGGGATGCAGTGCAGTGAATCCAGAGAGTGCACTGGCACCACTGGGAATGCAGTTCAGTGAGTCCTGAGATTGCACTGGCACCACTGGGGATGCAGTACAGTGAGTCCAGAGAGTGCACTGGCACCACTGGGGATGCAGTACAGTGAGTCCAGAGAGTGCACTGGCACCGCTGGGGATGCAGTGCAGTGAGTCCAGAGAGTGCACTGTCACCACTGGGGATGCAGTGCAGTGAGTGCAGAGAGTGCACTTGCACCACTGGGATGCAGTGCAGTGAGTCCAGAGAGTGCACTGGCACCACTGCGGATGCACTGCAGTGAGTCCAGAGAGTGCACTGGCACCACTGGGGATGCACTGCAGTGAGTCCAGAGAGTGCACTGGCACCATGGGGTTTTAGTGCAGTGAGTCCAGAGAGTGCACTGGCACCACTGGGGATGCAGTGTAGTGAGTCCAGGGAGTGCACTGGCACCACTGGGGATGCACTGCAGTGACTCCAGGGAGTGCACTGGCACCACTGGGGATGCAGTGCATTGAGTCCTGAGAGTGCACTGGCACCGCTGGGGATGCAGTGCAGTGAGTCCAGAGAGTGCACTGGCTCCACTGGGGATGCAGTGCAGTGAGTCCAGAGAGTGCAGTGGCACCAGTAGGGATGCAGTGCAGTGAGTCCAGAGAGTGCACTGTCACCACTGGGGATGCACTGCAGTGAGTCCAGAGAGTGCACTGTCACCACTGGGGATGCAGTGCAGTGAGTCCAGAGAGTGCACTGGCACCACTGGGGATGCAGTGCAGTGAGTCCAGAGAGTGCACCGGCACCACTGGGGATGCAGTGCAGTGAGTCCACAGAGTGCACTGGCAGCACTGGGGATGCAGTGCCGTGAGTCCAGAGAGTGCACCGGCACCACTGGTAATGCAGTGCAGTGAGTCCAGAGAGTGCACTGGCACCACTGGGGATGCAGTGCAGTGAGTCCAGAGAGTGGACTGGCACCACTGGGCATGCACTGCAGTGACTCCAGAGAGTGCACTGGCACCACTGGGGATGCAGTGCAGTGAGTCCAGAGAGTGCACTGGCACTACAGGGGATGCACTGCAGTGAGTCCAGAGAGTGCACTGGCACCACCGGGGATGCACTGCAGTGAGTCCAGAGAGTGCACTGGCACCACTGTGGATGCAGTGCAGTGAGTCCAGAGAGTGCACTGGCACCACTGGGGATGCACTGCAGTGCCTCCAGAGAGTGCACTGGCACCACTGGGGATGCAGTGCAGTGAGTCCAGAGAGTGCACTGGCACCACTGCGGATGCACTGCAGTGAGTCCATGGAGTGCCCTGGCACCTATGGTGATGCATTGCAGTGAGTCCAGAGAGTGCACTGGCACCACTGGTGATGCAGTGCAGTGAGTCCAGAGAGTGCACTGGCACCACTGGGGATGCAGTGCAGTGAGTCCAGAGAGTGCACTGGCACCACTGGGGATGCAGTGCAGTGAATCCAGAGAGTGCACTGGCACCACTGGGAATGCAGTTCAGTGAGTCCAGAGAGTGCACTGGCACCGCTGGGGATGCAGTACAGTGAGTCCAGAGAGTGCACTGGCACCACTGGGGATGCAGTGCAGTGACTCCAGAGAGTGCACTGGCACCGCTGGGGATGCAGTGCAGTGAGTCCAGAGAGTGCACTGTCACCACTGGGGATGCAGTGCAGTGAGTCCAGAGAGTGCACTGGCACCACTGGGATGCAGTGCAGTGAGTCCAGAGAGTGCACTGGCACCACTGCGGATGCACTGCAGTGAGTCCAGAGAGTGCACTGGCACCACTGGGGATGCACTGCAGTGAGTCCAGAGAGTGCACTGGCACCATGGGGTTTTAGTGCAGTGAGTCCAGAGAGTGCACTGGCACCACTGGGGATGCAGTGTAGTGAGTCCAGAGAGTGCACTGGCACCACTGGGGATGCACTGCAGTGACTCCAGGGAGTGCACTGGCACCACTGGGGATGCAGTGCATTGAGTCCAGAGAGTGCACTGGCACCGCTGGGGATGCAGTGCAGTGAGTCCAGAGAGTGCACTGGCTCCACTGGGGATGCAGTGCAGTGAGTCCAGAGAGTGCAGTGGCACAACTGGGGATGCACTGCAGTGAGTCCAGAGAGTGCACTGGCACCACTGGGGATGCAGTGCAGTGAGTCCAGAGAGTGCACTGGCACCACTGGGGATGCACCTCGGTGAGTCCAGAGAGTGCACTGGCACCACTGGGGATGCATTGCAGTGAGTGCAGAGAGTGCACTGGCACCACTGGGGATGCACTGCAGTGAGTCCAGAGACTGCACAGGCACCACTGGGGATGCAGTGCAGTGAGTCCAGAGAGTGCACTGGCACCACTGGGCATGCACTGCAGTGAGTCCAGAGAGTGCACTGGCACCACTGGGGATGCAGTGCAGTGAGTCCAGAGAGTGCACTGGCACTACAGGAGATGCACTGCAGTGAGTCCAGAGAGTGCACTGGCACCACCGGGGATGCACTGCAGTGAGTCCAGAGAGTGCACTGGCACCACTGGGGATGCAGTGCAGTGCCTCCAGAGAGTGCACTGGCACCACTGGGGATGCAGTGCAGTGAGTCCAGAGAGTGCACTGGCACCACTGCGGATGCACTGCAGTGAGTCCATGGAGTGCCCTGGCACCAATGGTGATGCAGTGCAGTGAGTCCAGAGAGTGCACTGGCACCTTGGGGATGCAGTGCAGTGAGTCCACAGAGTGCACTGGCACCACTGGGGATGCAGTGCAGTGAATCCAGAGAGTGGACTGGCACCACTGGGGATACAGTTCAGTGAGTTCAGAGAGTGCACTGGCACCGCTGGGGATGCAGTATAGTGAGTCCAGAGAGTGCACTGGCACCACTGGGGATGCACTGCAGTGACTCCAGAGAGTGCACTGACACCGCTGGGGATGCAGTGCAGTGAGTCCAGAGAGTGCACTGGCACCACTGGGGATGCAGTGCAGTGAGTCCAGAGAGTGCACTGGCACCACTGGGGATGCAGTGCTGTGAGTCCAGAGAGTGCACTGGCACCACTGCGGATGCACTGCAGTGAGTCCAGAGAGTGCACTGGAACCACTGGGGATGCAGTGCAGTGAGTCCAGAGAGTGCACTGGCACCATGGGGTTTTATTGCAGTGAGTCCAGAGAGTGCACTGGCACCACTGGGGATGCAGTGTAGTGAGTCCAGAGAGTGCACTGGCACCACTGGGGATGCAGTGCAGTGAGTCCAGAGAGTGCACTGGCACCACTGCGGATGCACTGCAGTGAGTCCAGAGAGTGCACTGGAACCACTGGGGATGCAGTGCAGTGAGTCCAGAGAGTGCACTGGCACCATGGGGTTTTATTGCAGTGAGTCCAGAGAGTGCACTGGCACCACTGGGGATGCAGTGTAGTGAGTCCAGAGAGTGCACTGGCACCACTGGGGATGCAGTGCAGTGCCTCCAGAGAGTGCACTGGCACCACTGGGGATGCAGTGCAGTGAGTCCAGAGAGTGCACTGGCACCACTGCGGATGCACTGCAGTGAGTCCATGGAGTGCCCTGGCACCAATGGTGATGCAGTGCAGTGAGTCCAGAGAGTGCACTGGCACCTTGGGGATGCAGTGCAGTGAGTCCAGAGGGTGCACTGGCACCACTGGGGATGCAGTGCAGTGAATCCAGAGAGTGGACTGGCACCACTGGGGATACAGTTCAGTGAGTCCAGAGAGTGCACTGGCACCGCTGGGGATGCAGTGCAGTGAGTCCAGAGAGTGCACTGGCACCACTGGGGATGCAGTGCAGTGAGTCCAGAGAGTGCACTGGCACCACTGGGGATGCAGTGCTGTGAGTCCAGAGAGTGCACTGGCTCCACTGCGGATGCACTGCAGTGAGTCCAGAGAGTGCACTGGAACCACTGGGGATGCAGTGCAGTGAGTCCAGAGAGTGCACTGGCACCATGGGGTTTTATTGCAGTGAGTCCAGAGAGTGCACTGGCACATCTGGGGATGCAGTGTAGTGAGTCCAGAGAGTGCACTGGCACCACTGGGGATGCAGTGCAGTGAGTCCAGAGAGTGCACTGGCACCACTGGGGATGCAGTGCAGTGAGTCCAGAGAGTGCACTGGCACCGCTGGGGATGCAGTGCATTGACTCCAGAGAGTGCACTGGCACCGCTGGGGATGCACTGCAGTGTCTCCAGAGAGTGCACTGGCACCGCTGGGGATGCACTGCAGTGCCTCCAGAGAGTGCACTGGCACCACTGGGGATGCAGTGCAGTGAGTCCAGAGAGTGCACTGGCACCACTGGGGATGCACTGCAGTGACTCTAGAGAGTGCACTGGCACCGCAGGGGATGCACTGCAGTGAGTCCAGAGAGTGCACTGGCACCACTGGGGATGCAGTGCAGTGAGTGCAGAGAGTGCACAGTCAGCACTGGGGATGCAGTGCAGTGAGTCCAGAGAGTGCACTGGCACCACTGGGAATGCAGTGCAGTGAGTCCAGAGAGTGCACTGGCACTACTGGGGATGCAGTGCAGTGAGTCCAGAGACTGCACTGGCACCACTGGGGATGCACTGCAGTGAGTCCAGAGAGTGCACTGGCACCACTGGGGATGCAGTGCAGTGAGTCCAGAGAGTGCACTGGCAACACTGGGGATGCAGTGTAGTGAGTCCAGAGAGTGCACTGGCACCGCTGGGCATGCAGTGCAGTGAGTCCAGGGAGTGCACTGGAGCCGCTGGGGATGCACTGCAGTGAGTCCACAGAGTGCACTGGCACCACTGGGGATGCACTGCAGTGAGTCCAGAGAGTGCACTGGCACCACTGGGGATGCAGTGCAGTGCCTCCAGAGAGTGCACTGGCACCACTGGGGATGCAGTACAGTGCCTCCAGAGAGTGCACTGGCACCACTGGGGATTTAATGCAGTGACTCCAGAGAGTGGACTGGCACCACTGGGGATGCAGTACAGTGCCTCCAGAGAGTGCACTGGCACCACTGGGGATGCAGTGCAGTGAGTCCAGAGAGTGTACTGGCACCACTGGTGATGCACTGCAGTGACTCTAGAGAGTGCACTGGCACCACTGGGGATGCAGTGCAGTGAGTCCAGAGAGTGCACTGGCACCACTGGGGATGTAGTGCAGTGAGTCCAGAGAGTGCACTGGCAGCACTGGGGATGCAGTGCAGTGAGTCCAGAGAGTGCACTGGCACCACGGGGGATGCACTGCAGTGAGTCCAGAGAGTGCACTGGCACCACTGGGGATGCAGTGCAGTGAGTCCAGAGAGTGCACTGGCACCACTGGGGATACAGTTCAGTGAGTCCAGAGAGTGCACTGGCACCGCTGGGGATGCAGTATAGTGAGTCCAGAGAGTGCACTGGCACCACTGGGGATGCACTGCAGTGACTCCAGAGAGTGCACTGACACCGCTGGGGATGCAGTGCAGTGAGTCCAGAGAGTGCACTGGCACCACTGGGGATGCAGTGCAGTGAGTCCCGAGAGTGCACCGGCACCACTGCGGATGCAGTGCCGTGAGTCCAGAGAGTGCACCGGCACCACTGGTAATGCAGTGCAGTGAGTCCAGAGAGTGCACTGGCACCACTGGGGATGCAGTGCAGTGAGACCAGATAGTGGACTGGCACCACTGGGCATGCACTGCAGTGACTGCAGAGAGTGCACTGGCACCACTGGGGATGCAGTGCAGTGAGTCCAGAGAGTGCACTGGCACTACAGGGGATGCACTGCAGTGAGTCCAGAGAGTGCACTGGCACCACCGGGGATGCACTGCAGTGAGTCCAGAGATTGCACTGGCACCACTGGGGATGCAGTGCAGTGAGTCCAGAGAGTGCACTGGCACCACTGGGGATGCAGTGCAGTGCCTCCAGAGAGTGCACTGGCACCACTGGGGATGCAGTGCAGTGAGTCCACAGAGTGCACTGGCACCACTGGGGATGCAGTGCAGTGAATCCAGAGAGTGCACTGGCACCACTGGGAATGCAGTTCAGTGAGTCCTGAGATTGCACTGGCACCACTGGGGATGCAGTACAGTGAGTCCAGAGAGTGCACTGGCACCACTGGTGATGCAGTGCAGTGACTCCAGAGAGTGCACTGGCACCGCTGGGGATGCAGTGCAGTGAGTCCAGAGAGTGCACTGTCACCACTGGGGATGCAGTGCAGTGAGTGCAGAGAGTGCACTGGCACCACTGGGATGCAGTGCAGTGAGTCCAGAGAGTGCACTGGCACCACTGCGGATGCACTGCAGTGAGTCCAGAGAGTGCACTGGCACCACTGGGGATGCACTGCAGTGAGTCCAGAGAGTGCACTGGCACCATGGGGTTTTAGTGCAGTGAGTCCAGAGAGTGCACTGGCACCACTGGGGATGCAGTGTAGTGAGTCCAGGGAGTGCACTGGCACCACTGGGGATGCACTGCAGTGACTCCAGGGAGTGCACTGGCACCACTGGGGATGCAGTGCATTGAGTCCTGAGAGTGCACTGGCACCGCTGGGGATGCAGTGCAGTGAGTCCAGAGAGTGCACTGGCTCCACTGGGGATGCAGTGCAGTGAGTCCAGAGAGTGCAGTGGCACCAGTAGGGATGCAGTGCAGTGAGTCCAGAGAGTGCACTGTCACCACTGGGGATGCACTGCAGTGAGTCCAGAGAGTGCACTGTCACCACTGGGGATGCAGTGCAGTGAGTCCAGAGAGTGCACTGGCACCACTGGGGATGCAGTGCAGTGAGTCCAGAGAGTGCACCGGCACCACTGGGGATGCAGTGCAGTGAGTCCAGAGAGTGCACCGGCACCACTGCGGATGCAGTGCCGTGAGTCCAGAGAGTGCACCGGCACCACTGGTAATGCAGTGCAGTGAGTCCAGAGAGTGCACTGGCACCACTGGGGATGCAGTGCAGTGAGTCCAGAGAGTGGACTGGCACCACTGGGCATGCACTGCAGTGACTCCAGAGAGTGCACTGGCACCACTGGGGATGCAGTGCAGTGAGTCCAGAGAGTGCACTGGCACTACAGGGGATGCACTGCAGTGAGTCCAGAGAGTGCACTGGCACCACCGGGGATGCACTGCAGTGAGTCCAGAGAGTGCACTGGCACCACTGTGGATGCAGTGCAGTGAGTCCAGAGAGTGCACTGGCACCACTGGGGATGCACTGCAGTGCCTCCAGAGAGTGCACTGGCACCACTGGGGATGCAGTGCAGTGAGTCCAGAGAGTGCACTGGCACCACTGCGGATGCACTGCAGTGAGTCCATGGAGTGCCCTGGCACCTATGGTGATGCATTGCAGTGAGTCCAGAGAGTGCACTGGCACCACTGGTGATGCAGTGCAGTGAGTCCAGAGAGTGCACTGGCACCACTGGGGATGCAGTGCAGTGAGTCCACAGAGTGCACTGGCAGCACTGGGGATGCAGTGCAGTGAATCCAGAGAGTGCACTGGCACCACTGGGAATGCAGTTCAGTGAGTCCAGAGAGTGCACTGGCACCGCTGGGGATGCAGTACAGTGAGTCCAGAGAGTGCACTGGCACCACTGGGGATGCAGTGCAGTGACTCCAGAGAGTGCACTGGCACCGCTGGGGATGCAGTGCAGTGAGTCCAGAGAGTGCACTGTCACCACTGGGGATGCAGTGCAGTGAGTCCAGAGAGTGCACTGGCACCACTGGGATGCAGTGCAGTGAGTCCAGAGAGTGCACTGGCACCACTGCGGATGCACTGCAGTGAGTCCAGAGAGTGCACTGGCACCACTGGGGATGCACTGCAGTGAGTCCAGAGAGTGCACTGGCACCATGGGGTTTTAGTGCAGTGAGTCCAGAGAGTGCACTGGCACCACTGGGGATGCAGTGTAGTGAGTCCAGAGAGTGCACTGGCACCGCTGGGGATGCAGTGCAGTGAGTCCAGAGAGTGCACTGGCTCCACTGGGGATGCAGTACATTGAGTCCAGAGAGTGCACTGGCACCGCTGGGGATGCAGTGCAGTGAGTCCAGAGAGTGCACTGGCTCCACTGGGGATGCAGTGCAGTGAGTCCAGAGAGTGCAGTGGCACAACTGGGGATGCACTGCAGTGAGTCCAGAGAGTGCACTGGCACCACTGGGGATGCAGTGCAGTGAGTCCAGAGAGTGCACTGGCACCACTGGGGATGCACCTCGGTGAGTCCAGAGAGTGCACTGGCACCACTGGGGATGCAGTGCAGTGAGTGCAGAGAGTGCACTGGCACCACTGGGGATGCACTGCAGTGAGTCCAGAGACTGCACAGGCACCACTGGGGATGCAGTGCAGTGAGTCCAGAGAGTGCACTGGCACCACTGGGCATGCACTGCAGTGAGTCCAGAGAGTGCACTGGCACCACTGGGGATGCAGTGCAGTGAGTCCAGAGAGTGCACTGGCACTACAGGAGATGCACTGCAGTGAGTCCAGAGAGTGCACTGGCACCACCGGGGATGCACTGCAGTGAGTCCAGAGAGTGCACTGGCACCACTGGGGATGCAGTGCAGTGCCTCCAGAGAGTGCACTGGCACCACTGGGGATGCAGTGCAGTGAGTCCAGAGAGTGCACTGGCACCACTGCGGATGCACTGCAGTGAGTCCATGGAGTGCCCTGGCACCAATGGTGATGCAGTGCAGTGAGTCCAGAGAGTGCACTGGCACCTTGGGGATGCAGTGCAGTGAGTCCACAGAGTGCACTGGCACCACTGGGGATGCAGTGCAGTGAATCCAGAGAGTGGACTGGCACCACTGGGGATACAGTTCAGTGAGTTCAGAGAGTGCACTGGCACCGCTGGGGATGCAGTATAGTGAGTCCAGAGAGTGCACTGGCACCACTGGGGATGCACTGCAGTGACTCCAGAGAGTGCACTGACACCGCTGGGGATGCAGTGCAGTGAGTCCAGAGAGTGCACTGGCACCACTGGGGATGCAGTGCAGTGAGTCCAGAGACTGCACTGGCACCACTGGGGATGCACTGCAGTGAGTCCAGAGAGTGCACTGGCACCACTGCGGATGCACTGCAGTGAGTCCAGAGAGTGCACTGGAACCACTGGGGATGCAGTGCAGTGAGTCCAGAGAGTGCACTGGCACCATGGGGTTTTATTGCAGTGAGTCCAGAGAGTGCACTGGCACCACTGGGGATGCAGTGTAGTGAGTCCAGAGAGTGCACTGGCACCACTGGGGATGCAGTGCAGTGAGTCCAGAGAGTGCACTGGCACCACTGGGGATGCAGTGCAGTGCCTCCAGAGAGTGCACTGGCACCACTGGGGATGCAGTGCAGTGAGTCCATGGAGTGCCCTGGCACCAATGGTGATGCAGTGCAGTGAGTCCAGAGAGTGCACTGGCACCTTGGGGATGCAGTGCAGTGAGTCCACAGAGTGCACTGGCACCACTGGGGATGCAGTGCAGTGAATCCAGAGAGTGGACTGGCACCACTGGGGATACAGTTCAGTGAGTCCAGAGAGTGCACTGGCACCGCTGGGGATGCAGTATAGTGAGTCCAGAGAGTGCACTGGCACCACTGCGGATGCACTGCAGTGAGTCCATGGAGTGCCCTGGCACCAATGGTGATGCAGTGCAGTGAGTCCAGAGAGTGCACTGGCACCTTGGGGATGCAGTGCAGTGAGTCCACAGAGTGCACTGGCACCACTGGGGATGCAGTGCAGTGAATCCAGAGAGTGGACTGGCACCACTGGGGATACAGTTCAGTGAGTCCAGAGAGTGCACTGGCACCGCTGGGGATGCAGTATAGTGAGTCCAGAGAGTGCACTGGCACCACTGGGGATGCACTGCAGTGACTCCAGAGAGTGCACTGACACCGCTGGGGATGCAGTGCAGTGAGTCCAGAGAGTGCACTGGCACCACTGGGGATGCAGTGCAGTGAGTCCAGAGAGTGCACTGGCACCACTGGGGATGCAGTGCTGTGAGTCCAGAGAGTGCACTGGCTCCACTGCGGATGCACTGCAGTGAGTCCAGAGAGTGCACTGGAACCACTGGGGATGCAGTGCAGTGAGTCCAGAGAGTGCACTGGCACCATGGGGTTTTATTGCAGTGAGTCCAGAGAGTGCACTGGCACCACTGGGGATGCAGTGTAGTGAGTCCAGAGAGTGCACTGGCACCACTGGGGATGCAGTGCAGTGAGTCCAGAGAGTGCACTGGCACCACTGGGGATGCAGTGCAGTGAGTCCAGAGAGTGCACTGGCACCGCTGGGCATGCAGTGCATTGACTCCAGAGAGTGCACTGGCACCGCTGGGGATGCACTGCAGTGTCTCCAGAGAGTGCACTGGCACCGCTGGGGATGCACTGCAGTGCCTCCAGAGAGTGCACTGGCACCACTGGGGATGCAGTGCAGTGAGTCCAGAGAGTGCACTGGCACCACTGGGGATGCACTGCAGTGACTCTAGAGAGTGCACTGGCACCGCAGGGGATGCACTGCAGTGAGTCCAGAGAGTGCACTGGCACCACTGGGGATGCAGTGCAGTGAGTGCAGAGAGTGCACAGTCAGCACTGGGGATGCAGTGCAGTGAGTCCAGAGAGTGCACTGGCACCACTGGGGATGCAGTGCAGTGAGTCCAGAGAGTGCACTGGCACTACTGGGGATGCAGTGCAGTGAGTCCAGAGACTGCACTGGCACCACTGGGGATGCACTGCAGTGAGTCCAGAGAGTGCACTGGCACCACTGGGGATGCAGTGCAGTGAGTCCAGAGAGTGCACTGGCACCACTGGGGATGCAGTGTAGTGAGTCCAGAGAGTGCACTGGCACCGCTGGGCATGCAGTGCAGTGAGTCCAGGGAGTGCACTGGAGCCGCTGGGGATGCACTGCAGTGAGTCCACAGAGTGCACTGGCACCACTGGGGATGCACTGCAGTGAGTCCAGAGAGTGCACTGGCACCACTGGGGATGCAGTGCAGTGCCTCCAGAGAGTGCACTGGCACCACTGGGGATGCAGTACAGTGCCTCCAGAGAGTGCACTGGCACCACTGGGGATTTAATGCAGTGACTCCAGAGAGTGGACTGGCACCACTGGGGATGCAGTACAGTGCCTCCAGAGAGTGCACTGGCACCACTGGGGATGCAGTGCAGTGAGTCCAGAGAGTGTACTGGCACCACTGGTGATGCACTGCAGTGACTCTAGAGAGTGCACTGGCACCACTGGGGATGCAGTGCAGTGAGTCCAGAGAGTGCACTGGCACCACTGGGGATGTAGTGCAGTGAGTCCAGAGAGTGCACTGGCAGCACTGGGGATGCAGTGCAGTGAGTCCAGAGAGTGCACTGGCACCACGGGGGATGCACTGCAGTGAGTCCAGAGAGTGCACTGGCACCACTGGGGATGCAGTGCAGTGAGTCCAGAGAGTGCACTGGCACCACTGGGGATACAGTTCAGTGAGTCCAGAGAGTGCACTGGCACCGCTGGGGATGCAGTATAGTGAGTCCAGAGAGTGCACTGGCACCACTTGGGATGCACTGCAGTGACTCCAGAGAGTGCACTGACACCGCTGGGGATGCAGTGCAGTGAGTCCAGAGAGTGCACTGGCACCACTGGGGATGCAGTGCAGTGAGTCCAGAGAGTGCACTGGCACCACTGGGGATGCAGTGCTGTGAGTCCAGAGAGTGCACTGGCTCCACTGCGGATGCACTGCAGTGAGTCCAGAGAGTGCACTGGAACCACTGGGGATGCAGTGCAGTGAGTCCAGAGAGTGCACTGGCACCATGGGGTTTTATTGCAGTGAGTCCAGAGAGTGCACTGGCACCACTGGGGATGCAGTGTAGTGAGTCCAGAGAGTGCACTGGCACCACTGGGGATGCAGTGCAGTGAGTCCAGAGAGTGCACTGGCACCACTGGGGATGCAGTGCAGTGAGTCCAGAGAGTGCACTGGCACCGCTGGGGATGCAGTGCATTGACTCCAGAGAGTGCACTGGCACCGCTGGGGATGCACTGCAGTGTCTCCAGAGAGTGCACTGGCACCGCTGGGGATGCACTGCAGTGCCTCCAGAGAGTGCACTGGCACCACTGGGGATGCAGTGCAGTGAGTCCAGAGAGTGCACTGGCACCACTGGGGATGCACTGCAGTGACTCTAGAGAGTGCACTGGCACCGCAGGGGATGCACTGCAGTGAGTCCAGAGAGTGCACTGGCACCACTGGGGATGCAGTGCAGTGAGTGCAGAGAGTGCACAGTCAGCACTGGGGATGCAGTGCAGTGAGTCCAGAGAGTGCACTGGCACCACTGGGGATGCAGTGCAGTGAGTCCAGAGAGTGCACTGGCACTACTGGGGATGCAGTGCAGTGAGTCCAGAGACTGCACTGGCACCACTGGGGATGCACTGCAGTGAGTCCAGAGAGTGCACTGGCACCACTGGGGATGCAGTGCAGTGAGTCCAGAGAGTGCACTGGCAACACTGGGGATGCAGTGTAGTGAGTCCAGAGAGTGCACTGGCACCGCTGGGCATGCAGTGCAGTGAGTCCAGGGAGTGCACTGGAGCCGCTGGGGATGCACTGCAGTGAGTCCACAGAGTGCACTGGCACCACTGGGGATGCACTGCAGTGAGTCCAGAGAGTGCACTGGCACCACTGGGGATGCAGTGCAGTGCCTCCAGAGAGTGCACTGGCACCACTGGGGATGCAGTACAGTGCCTCCAGAGAGTGGACTGGCACCACTGGGGATTTAATGCAGTGACTCCAGAGAGTGGACTGGCACCACTGGGGATGCAGTGCAGTGCCTCCAGAGAGTGCACTGGCACCACTGGGGATGCAGTGCAGTGAGTCCAGAGAGTGTACTGGCACCACTGGTGATGCACTGCAGTGACTCTAGAGAGTGCACTGGCACCACTGGGGATGCAGTGCAGTGAGTCCAGAGAGTGCACTGGCACCACTGGGGATGCAGTGCAGTGAGTCCAGAGAGTGCACTGCCAGCACTGGGGATGCAGTGCAGTGAGTCCAGAGAGTGCACTGGCACCACGGGGGATGCACTGCAGTGAGTCCAGAGAGTGCACTGGCACCACTGGGGATGCAGTGCAGTGAGTCCAGAGAGTGCACTGGCACCACTGGGGATGCAGTGCAGTGACTCTAGAGAGTGCACTGGCACCACTGGGGATGCACTGCAGTGAGTCCAGAGAATGCACTGGCACCACTGGGGATGCACTGCAGTGACTCCAGAGAGTGCACTGGCACCACTGGTAATGCAGTGCAGTGAGTCCGGAGAGTGCACTGGCACCACTGGGGATGCAGTGCAGTGAGTCCAGAGAGTGCACTGGCACCACTGGGGATGCACAGCAGTGAATACAGAGAGTGCACTGGCACCACTGGGGATGCAGTGCAGTGAGTCCAGAGAGTGCACTGGCACCACTGGGGATGCAGTGCAGTGAGTCCAGAGAGTGCACCGGCACCACTGGGGATGCAGTGCAGTGAGTCCCGAGAGTGCACCGGCACCACTGCGGATGCAGTGCAGTGAGTCCAGAGAGTGCACCGGCACCACTGGTAATGCAGTGCAGTGAGTCCAGAGAGTGCACTGGCACTACAGGGGATGCACTGCAGTGAGTCCAGAGAGTGCACTGGCACCACTGGGGATGCAGTGCAGTGAGACCAGATAGTGGACTGGCACCACTGGGCATGCACTGCAGTGACTCCAGAGAGTGCACTGGCACCACTGGGGATGCAGTGCAGTGAGTCCAGAGAGTGCACTGGCACTACAGGGGATGCACTGCAGTGAGTCCAGAGAGTGCACTGGCACCACCGGGGATGCACTGCAGTGAGTCCAGAGATTGCACTGGCACCACTGGGGATGCAGTGCAGTGAGTCCAGAGAGTGCACTGGCACCACTGGGGATGCAGTGCAGTGCCTCCAGAGAGTGCACTGGCACCACTGGGGATGCAGTGCAGTGAGTCCACAGAGTGCACTGGCACCACTGGGGATGCAGTGCAGTGAATCCAGAGAGTGCACTGGCACCACTGGGAATGCAGTTCAGTGAGTCCTGAGATTGCACTGGCACCACTGGGGATGCAGTACAGTGAGTCCAGAGAGTGCACTGGCACCACTGGGGATGCAGTGCAGTGACTCCAGAGAGTGCACTGGCACCGCTGGGGATGCAGTGCAGTGAGTCCAGAGAGTGCACTGTCACCACTGGGGATGCAGTGCAGTGAGTGCAGAGAGTGCACTGGCACCACTGGGATGCAGTGCAGTGAGTCCAGAGAGTGCACTGGCACCACTGCGGATGCACTGCAGTGAGTCCAGAGAGTGCACTGGCACCACTGGGGATGCACTGCAGTGAGTCCAGAGAGTGCACTGGCACCATGGGGTTTTAGTGCAGTGAGTCCAGAGAGTGCACTGGCACCACTGGGGATGCAGTGCAGTGAGTCCAGAGAGTGCACTGGCACCACTGGGGATGCAGTGCAGTGAGTCCAGAGAGTGCACTGGCACCGCTGGGGATGCAGTGCATTGACTCCAGAGAGTGCACTGGCACCGCTGGGGATGCACTGCAGTGTCTCCAGAGAGTGCACTGGCACCGCTGGGGATGCACTGCAGTGCCTCCAGAGAGTGCACTGGCACCACTGGGGATGCAGTGCAGTGAGTCCAGAGAGTGCACTGGCACCACTGGGGATGCACTGCAGTGACTCTAGAGAGTGCACTGGCACCGCAGGGGATGCACTGCAGTGAGTCCAGAGAGTGCACTGGCACCACTGGGGATGCAGTGCAGTGAGTGCAGAGAGTGCACAGTCAGCACTGGGGATGCAGTGCAGTGAGTCCAGAGAGTGCACTGGCACCACTGGGAATGCAGTGCAGTGAGTCCAGAGAGTGCACTGGCACTACTGGGGATGCAGTGCAGTGAGTCCAGAGACTGCACTGGCACCACTGGGGATGCACTGCAGTGAGTCCAGAGAGTGCACTGGCACCACTGGGGATGCAGTGCAGTGAGTCCAGAGAGTGCACTGGCAACACTGGGGATGCAGTGTAGTGAGTCCAGAGAGTGCACTGGCACCGCTGGGCATGCAGTGCAGTGAGTCCAGGGAGTGCACTGGAGCCGCTGGGGATGCACTGCAGTGAGTCCACAGAGTGCACTGGCACCACTGGGGATGCACTGCAGTGAGTCCAGAGAGTGCACTGGCACCACTGGGGATGCAGTGCAGTGCCTCCAGAGAGTGCACTGGCACCACTGGGGATGCAGTACAGTGCCTCCAGAGAGTGCACTGGCACCACTGGGGATGCAGTGCAGTGAGTCCAGAGAGTGTACTGGCACCACTGGTGATGCACTGCAGTGACTCTAGAGAGTGCACTGGCACCACTGGGGATGCAGTGCAGTGAGTCCAGAGAGTGCACTGGCACCACTGGGGATGTAGTGCAGTGAGTCCAGAGAGTGCACTGGCAGCACTGGGGATGCAGTGCAGTGAGTCCAGAGAGTGCACTGGCACCACGGGGCATGCACTGCAGTTGAGTCCAGAGAGTGCACTGGCACCACTGGGGATGCAGTGCAGTGAGTCCAGAGAGTGCACTGGCACCACTGGGGATACAGTTCAGTGAGTCCAGAGAGTGCACTGGCACCGCTGGGGATGCAGTATAGTGAGTCCAGAGAGTGCACTGGCACCACTGGGGATGCACTGCAGTGACTCCAGAGAGTGCACTGACACCGCTGGGGATGCAGTGCAGTGAGTCCAGAGAGTGCACTGGCACCACTGGGGATGCAGTGCAGTGAGTCCAGAGAGTGCACTGGCACCACTGGGGATGCAGTGCTGTGAGTCCAGAGAGTGCACTGGCTCCACTGCGGATGCACTGCAGTGAGTCCAGAGAGTGCACTGGAACCACTGGGGATGCAGTGCAGTGAGTCCAGAGAGTGCACTGGCACCATGGGGTTTTATTGCAGTGAGTCCAGAGAGTGCACTGGCACCACTGGGGATGCAGTGTAGTGAGTCCAGAGAGTGCACTGGCACCACTGGGGATGCAGTGCAGTGAGTCCAGAGAGTGCACTGGCACCACTGGGGATGCAGTGCAGTGAGTCCAGAGAGTGCACTGGCACCGCTGGGGATGCAGTGCATTGACTCCAGAGAGTGCACTGGCACCGCTGGGGATGCACTGCAGTGTCTCCAGAGAGTGCACTGGCACCGCTGGGGATGCACTGCAGTGCCTCCAGAGAGTGCACTGGCACCACTGGGGATGCAGTGCAGTGAGTCCAGAGAGTGCACTGGCACCACTGGGGATGCACTGCAGTGACTCTAGAGAGTGCACTGGCACCGCAGGGGATGCACTGCAGTGAGTCCAGAGAGTGCACTGGCACCACTGGGGATGCAGTGCAGTGAGTGCAGAGAGTGCACAGTCAGCACTGGGGATGCAGTGCAGTGAGTCCAGAGAGTGCACCGGCACCACTGGTAATGCAGTGCAGTGAGTCCAGAGAGTGCACTGGCACTACAGGGGATGCAGTGCTGTGAGTCCAGAGAGTGCACTGGCACCACTGGGGATGCAGTGCAGTGAGACCAGATAGTGGACTGGCACCACTGGGCATGCACTGCAGTGACTCCAGAGAGTGCACTGGCACCACTGGGGATGCAGTGCAGTGAGTCCAGAGAGTGCACTGGCACTACAGGGGATGCACTGCAGTGAGTCCAGAGAGTGCACTGGCACCACCGGGGATGCACTGCAGTGAGTCCAGAGATTGCACTGGCACCACTGGGGATGCAGTGCAGTGAGTCCAGAGAGTGCACTGGCACCACTGGGGATGCAGTGCAGTGCCTCCAGAGAGTGCACTGGCACCACTGGGGATGCAGTGCAGTGAGTCCACAGAGTGCACTGGCACCACTGGGGATGCAGTGCAGTGAATCCAGAGAGTGCACTGGCACCACTGGGAATGCAGTTCAGTGAGTCCTGAGATTGCACTGGCACCACTGGGGATGCAGTACAGTGAGTCCAGAGAGTGCACTGGCACCACTGGGGATGCAGTGCAGTGACTCCAGAGAGTGCACTGGCACCGCTGGGGATGCAGTGCAGTGAGTCCAGAGAGTGCACTGTCACCACTGGGGATGCAGTGCAGTGAGTGCAGAGAGTGCACTGGCACCACTGGGATGCAGTGCAGTGAGTCCAGAGAGTGCACTGGCACCACTGCGGATGCACTGCAGTGAGTCCAGAGAGTGCACTGGCACCACTGGGGATGCACTGCAGTGAGTCCAGAGAGTGCACTGGCACCATGGGGTTTTAGTGCAGTGAGTCCAGAGAGTGCACTGGCACCACTGGGGATGCAGTGCAGTGAGTCCAGAGAGTGCACTGGCACCACTGGGGATGCAGTGCAGTGAGTCCAGAGAGTGCACTGGCACCGCTGGGGATGCAGTGCATTGACTCCAGAGAGTGCACTGGCACCGCTGGGGATGCACTGCAGTGTCTCCAGAGAGTGCACTGGCACCGCTGGGGATGCACTGCAGTGCCTCCAGAGAGTGCACTGGCACCACTGGGGATGCAGTGCAGTGAGTCCAGAGAGTGCACTGGCACCACTGGGGATGCACTGCAGTGACTCTAGAGAGTGCACTGGCACCGCAGGGGATGCACTGCAGTGAGTCCAGAGAGTGCACTGGCACCACTGGGGATGCACTGCAGTGACTCCAGGGAGTGCACTGGCACCACTGGGGATGCAGTGCATTGAGTCCTGAGAGTGCACTGGCACCGCTGGGGATGCAGTGCAGTGAGTCCAGAGAGTGCACTGGCTCCACTGGGGATGCACTGCAGTGAGTCCAGAGAGTGCAGTGGCACCAGTAGGGATGCAGTGCAGTGAATCCAGGGAGTGCACTGGCACCAAAGGGGATTCAGTGCAGTGAGTCCAGAGGGTGCACTGGCACAACTGGGGATGCACTGCAGTGAGTCCAGAGAGTGCACTGGCACCACTGGGGATGCACTGCAGTGAGTCCAGAGAGTGCACTGGCACCACTGGGGATGCAGTGCAGTGAGTCCAGAGAGTGCACTGGCACCACTGGGGATGCAGTGCAGTGAGTGCAGAGAGTGCACTGGCACCACTGGGGATGCAGTGCAGTGAGTCCAGAGACTGCACAGGCACCACTGGGGATGCAGTGCAGTGAGTCCAGAGAGTGCCCTGGCACCACTGGGCATGCACTGCAGTGACTCCAGAGAGCGCACTGGCACCACTGGGGATGCAGTGCAGTGAGTCCAGAGAGTGCACTGGCACTACAGGAGATGCACTGCAGTGAGTCCAGAGAGTGCACTGGCACCACCGGGGATGCACTGCAGTGAGTCCAGAGAGTGCACTGGCACCACTGGGGATGCAGTGCAGTGAGTCCAGAGAGTGCACTGGCACCACTGGGGATGCACTGCAGTGCCTCCAGAGAGTGCACTGGCACCACTGGGGATGCAGTGCAGTGAGTCCAGAGAGTGCACTGGCACCACTGCGGATGCACTGCAGTGAGTCCATGGAGTGCCCTGGCACCAATGGTGATGCAGTGCAGTGAGTCCAGAGAGTGCACTGGCACCTTGGGGATGCAGTGCAGTGAGTCCACAGAGTGCACTGGCACCACTGGGGATGCAGTGCAGTGAATCCAGAGACTGGACTGGCACCACTGGGGATGCAGTGCAGTGAGTCCAGAGAGTGCACTGTCACCACTGGGGATGCACTGCAGTGAGTGCAGAGAGTGCACTGGCACCACTGGGGATGCAGTGCAGTGCCTCCAGAGAGTGCACTGGCACCACTGGAGATGCAGTGCAGTGAGTCCAGAGAGTGCACTGGCACCACTGCGGATGCACTGCAGTGAGTCCATGGAGTGCCCTGGCACCAATGGTGATGCAGTGCAGTGAGTCCAGAGAGTGCACTGGCACCTTGGGGATGCAGTGCAGTGAGTCCAAAGAGTGCACTGGCACCACTAGGGATGCAGTGCAGTGAATCCAGAGAGTGGACTGGCACCACTGGGGATGCAGTGCAGTGAGTCCAGAGAGTGCACTGGCACCACTGGGGATGCAGTGCAGTGAGTCCAGAGAGTGCACTGGCACCACTGGGGATGCACTGCAGTGCCTCCAGAGAGTGCACTGGCACCACTGGGGATGCAGTGCAGTGAGTCCAGAGAGTGCACTGGCACCACTGCGGATGCAATGCAGTGAGTCCATGGAGTGCCCTGGCACCAATGGTGATGCAGTGCAGTGAGTCCAGAGAGTGCACTGGCACCTTGGGGATGCAGTGCAGTGAGTCCACAGAGTGCACTGGCACCACTGGGGATGCAGTGCAGTGAGTCCAGAGAGTGCCCTGGCACCACTGGGCATGCACTGCAGTGACTCCAGAGAGCGCACTGGCACCACTGGGGATGCAGTGCAGTGAGTCCAGAGAGTGCACTGGCACTACAGGAGATGCACTGCAGTGAGTCCAGAGAGTGCACTGGCACCACCGGGGATGCACTGCAGTGAGTCCAGAGAGTGCACTGGCACCACTGGGGATGCAGTGCAGTGAGTCCAGAGAGTGCACTGGCACCACTGGGGATGCACTGCAGTGCCTCCAGAGAGTGCACTGGCACCACTGGGGATGCAGTGCAGTGAGTCCAGAGAGTGCACTGGCACCACTGCGGATGCACTGCAGTGAGTCCATGGAGTGCCCTGGCACCAATGGTGATGCAGTGCAGTGAGTCCAGAGAGTGCACTGGCACCTTGGGGATGCAGTGCAGTGAGTCCACAGAGTGCACTGGCACCACTGGGGATGCAGTGCAGTGAATCCAGAGACTGGACTGGCACCACTGGGGATGCAGTGCAGTGAGTCCAGAGAGTGCACTGTCACCACTGGGGATGCACTGCAGTGAGTGCAGAGAGTGCACTGGCACCACTGGGGATGCAGTGCAGTGCCTCCAGAGAGTGCACTGGCACCACTGGGGATGCAGTGCAGTGAGTCCAGAGAGTGCACTGGCACCACTGCGGATGCACTGCAGTGAGTCCATGGAGTGCCCTGGCACCAATGGTGATGCAGTGCAGTGAGTCCAGAGAGTGCACTGGCACCTTGGGGATGCAGTGCAGTGAGTCCACAGAGTGCACTGGCACCACTAGGGATGCAGTGCAGTGAATCCAGAGAGTGGACTGGCACCACTGGGGATGCAGTGCAGTGAGTCCAGAGAGTGCACTGGCACCACTGGGGATGCAGTGCAGTGAGTCCAGAGAGTGCACTGGCACCACTGGGGATGCACTGCAGTGCCTCCAGAGAGTGCACTGGCACCACTGGGGATGCAGTGCAGTGAGTCCAGAGAGTGCACTGGCACCACTGCGGATGCAATGCAGTGAGTCCATGGAGTGCCCTGGCACCAATGGTGATGCAGTGCAGTGAGTCCAGAGAGTGCACTGGCACCTTGGGGATGCAGTGCAGTGAGTCCACAGAGTGCACTGGCACCACTGGGGATGCAGTGCAGTGAATCCAGAGAGTGCACTGGCACCGCTGGGGATGCAGTGCAGTGAGTCCAGAGAGTGCACTGTCACCACTGGGGATGCACTGCAGTGAGTCCAGAGAGTGCACTGGCACCACTGGGATGCAGTGCAGTGAGTCCAGAGAGTGCACTGGCACCACTGCGGATGCACTGCAGTGAGTCCAGAGAGTGCACTGGCACCACTGGGGATGCACTGCAGTGAGTCCAGAGAGTGCAGTGGCACCAGTAGGGATGCAGTGCAGTGAATCCAGGGAGTGCACTGGCACCAAAGGGGATTCAGTGCAGTGAGTCCAGAGGGTGCACTGGCACAACTGGGGATGCACTGCAGTGAGTCCAGAGAGTGCACTGGCACCACTGGGGATGCACTGCAGTGAGTCCAGAGAGTGCACTGGCACCACTGGGGATGCAGTGCAGTGAGTCCAGAGAGTGCACTGGCACCACTGGGGATGCAGTGCAGTGAGTGCAGAGAGTGCACTGGCACCACTGGGGATGCAGTGCAGTGAGTCCAGAGACTGCACAGGCACCACTGGGGATGCAGTGCAGTGAGTCCAGAGAGTGCCCTGGCACCACTGGGCATGCACTGCAGTGACTCCAGAGAGCGCACTGGCACCTTGGGGATGCAGTGCAGTGAGTCCAGAGAGTGCACTGGCACTACAGGAGATGCACTGCAGTGAGTCCAGAGAGTGCACTGGCACCACCGGGGATGCACTGCAGTGAGTCCAGAGAGTGCACTGGCACCACTGGGGATGCAGTGCAGTGAGTCCAGAGAGTGCACTGGCACCACTGGGGATGCACTGCAGTGCCTCCAGAGAGTGCACTGGCACCACTGGGGATGCAGTGCAGTGAGTCCAGAGAGTGCACTGGCACCACTGCGGATGCACTGCAGTGAGTCCATGGAGTGCCCTGGCACCAATGGTGATGCAGTGCAGTGAGTCCAGAGAGTGCACTGGCACCTTGGGGATGCAGTGCAGTGAGTCCACAGAGTGCACTGGCACCACTGGGGATGCAGTGCAGTGAATCCAGAGAGTGGACTGGCACCACTGGGGATGCAGTGCAGTGAGTCCAGAGAGTGCACTGTCACCACTGGGGATGCAGTGCAGTGAGTGCAGAGAGTGCACTGGCACCACTGGGGATGCAGTGCAGTGCCTCCAGAGAGTGCACTGGCACCACTGGGGATGCAGTGCAGTGAGTCCAGAGAGTGCACTGGCACCACTGCGGATGCACTGCAGTGAGTCCATGGAGTGCCCTGGCACCAATGGTGATGCAGTGCAGTGAGTCCAGAGAGTGCACTGGCACCTTGGGGATGCAGTGCAGTGAGTCCACAGAGTGCACTGGCACCACTGGGGATGCAGTGCAGTGAGTGCAGAGAGTGCACCGGCACCACTGCGGATGCAGTGCAGTGAGTCCAGAGAGTGCACTGGCACCACTGCGGATGCACTGCAGTGAGTCCAGAGAGTGCACTGGCACCACTGGGGATGCACTGCAGTGAGTCCAGAGAGTGCACTGGCACCATGGGGTTTTAGTGCAGTGAGTCCAGAGAGTGCACTGGCACCACTGGGGATGCAGTGTAGTGAGTCCAGAGAGTGCACTGGCACCACTGGGGATGCACTGCAGTGACTCCAGGGAGTGCACTGGCACCACTGGGGATGCAGTGCATTGAGTCCAGAGAGTGCACTGGCACCGCTGGGGATGCAGTGCAGTGAGTCCAGAGAGTGCACTGGCTCCACTGGGGATGCAGTGCAGTGAGTCCAGAGAGTGCACTGGCTCCACTGGGGATGCAGTGCAGTGAATCCAGGGAGTGCACTGGCACCAAAGGGGATTCAGTGCAGTGAGTCCAGAGGGTGCACTGGCACAACTGGGGATGCACTGCAGTGAGTCCAGAGAGTGCACTGGCACCACTGGGGATGCACTGCAGTGAGTCCAGAGAGTGCACTGGCACCACTGGGGATGCACCTCGGTGAGTCCAGAGAGTGCACTGGCACCATTGGGCATGCAGTGCAGTGAGTGCAGAGAGTGCACTGGCACCACTGGGGATGCAGTGCAGTGAGTCCAGAGACTGCACAGGCACCACTGGGGATGCAGTGCAGTGAGTCCAGAGAGTGCACTGGCACCACTGGGCATGCACTGCAGTGAGTCCACAGAGTGCACTGGCACCACTGGGGATGCAGTGCAGTGAGTCCAGAGAGTGCACTGGCACTACAGGAGATGCACTGCAGTGAGTCCAGAGAGTGCACTGGCACCACCGGGGATGCACTGCAGTGAGTCCAGAGAGTGCACTGGCACCACTGGGGATGCAGTGCAGTGAGTCCAGAGAGTGCACTGGCACCACTGGGGATGCAGTGCAGTGCCTCCAGAGAGTGCACTGGCACCACTGGGGATGCAGTGCAGTGAGTCCAGAGAGTGCACTGGCACCACTGCGGATGCACTGCAGTGAGTCCATGGAGTGCCCTGGCACCAATGGTGATGCAGTGCAGTGAGTCCAGAGAGTGCACTGGCACCTTGGGGATGCAGTGCAGTGAGTCCACAGAGTGCACTGGCACCACTGGGGATGCAGTGCAGTGAATCCAGAGAGTGGACTGGCACCACTGGGGATACAGTTCAGTGAGTCCAGAGAGTGCACTGGCACCGCTGGGTATGCAGTACAGTGAGTCCAGAGAGTGCACTGGCACCACTGGGGATGCACTGCAGTGACTCCAGAGAGTGCACTGGCACCGCTGGGGATGCACTGCAGTGAGTCCAGAGAGTGCACTGGCACCACTGGGGATGCAGTGCAGTGAGTCCAGAGAGTGCACTGGCACCAGTGGGGATGCAGTGCTGTGAGTCCAGAGAGTGCACTGGCACCACTGCGGATGCACTGCAGTGAGTCCAGAGAGTGCACTGGAACCACTGGGGATGCAGTGCAGTGAGTCCAGAGAGTGCACTGGCACCATGGGGTTTTAGTGCAGTGAGTCCAGAGAGTGCACTGGCACCACTGGGGATGCAGTGTAGTGAGTCCAGAGAGTGCACTGGCACCACTGGGGATGCAGTGCAGTGAGTCCAGAGAGTGCACTGGCACCTTGGGGATGCAGTGCAGTGAGTCCAGAGAGTGCACTGGCACCGCTGGGGATGCAGTGCATTGACTCCAGAGAGTGCACTGGCACCGCTGGGGATGCACTGCAGTGTCTCCAGAGAGTGCACTGGCACCGCTGGGGATGCACTGCAGTGCCTCCAGAGAGTGCACTGGCACCACTGGGGATGCAGTGCAGTGAGTGCAGAGAGTGCACTGGCACCACTGGGGATGCAGTGCAGTGAGTCCAGAGAGTGCACTGGCACCTTGGGGATGCAGTGCAGTGAGTCCAGAGAGTGCACTGGCACCACTGGGGATGCACTGCAGTGACTCTAGAGAGTGCACTGGCACCGCTGGGGATGCACTGCAGTGAGTCCAGAGAGTGCACTGGCACCACTGGGGATGCAGTGCAGTGAGTGCAGAGAGTGCACAGTCAGCACTGGGGATGCAGTGCAGTGAGTCCAGAGAGTGCACTGGCACCGCTGGGCATGCACTGCAGTGAGTCCAGGGAGTGCACTGGAACCGCTGGGGATGCAGTGCAGTGAGTCCAGAGAGTGCACTGGCACCACTGGGGATGCACTGCAGTGAGTCCAGAGAGTGCACTGGCACCACTGGGGATGCACTGCAGTGAGTCCAGAGAGTGCAGTGGCACCACTGGGGATGCAGTGCAGTGCCTCCAGAGAGTGCACTGGCACTACTGGTTATGCAGTGCAGTGAGTCCAGAGAGTGCACTGGCACCACTGGGGATGCAGTGCAGTGAGTCCAGAGAGTGCACTGGCACCTTGGGGATGCACTGCAGTGAGTCCAGAGAGTGCACTGGCACCACTGGGGATGCAGTGCAGTGACTCCAGAGAGTGCACTGGCAACACTGGGGATGCAGTGTAGTGAGTCCAGAGAGTGCACTGGCACCGCTGGGCATGCAGTGCAGTGAGTCCAGGGAGTGCACTGGAACCGCTGGGGATGCAGTGCAGTGAGTCCACAGAGTGAACTGGCACCACTGGGGATGCACTGCAGTGAGTCCAGAGAGTGCACTGGCACCACTGGGGATGCAGTGCAGTGCCTCCAGAGAGTGCACTGGCACCACTGGGGATGCAGTACAGTGCCTCCAGAGAGTGCACTGGCACCACTGGGGATTTAATGCAGTGACTCCAGAGAGTGGACTGGCACCACTGGGGATGCACTGCAGTGCCTCCAGAGAGTGCACTGGCACCATGGGGTTTTAGTGCAGTGAGTCCAGAGAGTGCACTGGCACCACTGGGGATGCAGTGCAGTGAGTCCAGAGAGTGCACTGGCACCACTGGGGATGCAGTGCAGTGAGTCCAGAGAGTGCACAGGCACCACTGGGGATGCAGTGCAGTGAGTCCAGAGAGTGCACTGGCACCTTGGGGATGCAGTGCAGTGAGTCCAGAGAGTGCACTGGCACCGCTGGGGATGCAGTGCATTGACTCCAGAGAGTGCACTGGCACCGCTGGGGATGCACTGCAGTGTCTCCAGAGAGTGCACTGGCTCCGCTGGGGATGCACTGCAGTGCCTCCAGAGAGTGCACTGGCACCACTGGGGATGCACTGCAGTGACTCTAGAGAGTGCACTGGCACCGCTGGGGATGCACTGCAGTGAGTCCAGAGAGTGCACTGGCACCACTGGGGATGCAGTGCAGTGAGTGCAGAGAGTGCACAGTCAGCACTGGGGATGCAGTGCAGTGAGTCCAGAGAGTGCACTGGCACCACTGGGGATGCAGTGCAGTGAGTCCAGAGACTGCACTGGCACCACTGGGGATGCACTGCAGTGAGTCCAGAGAGTGCACTGGCACCACTGGGGATGCAGTGCAGTGAGTGCAGAGAGTGCACAGTCAGCACTGGGGATGCAGTGCAGTGAGTCCAGAGAGTGCACTGGCACCACTGGGGATGCAGTGCAGTGAGTCCAGAGACTGCACTGGCACCACTGGGGATGCACTGCAGTGAGTCCAGAGAGTGCACTGGCACTACAGGGGATGCACTGCAGTGACTCTAGAGAGTGCACTGGCACCACTGGGGATGCAGTGCAGTGAGTCCAGAGAGTGCCCTGGCACCACTGGGGATTTAATGCAGTGACTCCAGAGAGTGGACTGGCACCACTGGGGATGCAGTGCAGTGCCTCCAGAGAGTGCACTGGCACCACTGGGGATGCACTGCAGTGAGTCCAGAGAGTGCACTGGCACCACTGGGGATGCACTGCAGTGACTCTAGAGAGTGCACTGGCACCACTGGGGATGCAGTGCAGTGAGTCCAGAGAGTGCACTGGCACCACTGGGGATGCACTGCAGTGAGTCCAGAGAGTGCACTGGCACCACTGGGGATGCAGTGCAGTGACTCCAGAGAGTGCACTGGCACCACTGGGGATGCAGTGCAGTGACTCCAGAGAGTGCACTGGCACCGCTGGGGATGCAGTGCAGTGAGTCCAGAGAGTGCACTGTCACCACTGGGGATGCAGTGCAGTGAGTGCAGAGAGTGCACTGGCACCACTGGGATGCAGTGCAGTGAGTCCAGAGAGTGCACTGGCACCACTGCGGATGCACTGCAGTGAGTCCAGAGAGTGCACTGGCACCACTGGGGATGCACTGCAGTGAGTCCAGAGAGTGCACTGGCACCATGGGGTTTTAGTGCAGTGAGTCCAGAGAGTGCACTGGCACCACTGGGGATGCAGTGCAGTGAGTCCAGAGAGTGCACTGGCACCACTGGGGATGCAGTGCAGTGAGTCCAGAGAGTGCACTGGCACCGCTGGGGATGCAGTGCATTGACTCCAGAGAGTGCACTGGCACCGCTGGGGATGCACTGCAGTGTCTCCAGAGAGTGCACTGGCACCGCTGGGGATGCACTGCAGTGCCTCCAGAGAGTGCACTGGCACCACTGGGGATGCAGTGCAGTGAGTCCAGAGAGTGCACTGGCACCACTGGGGATGCACTGCAGTGACTCTAGAGAGTGCACTGGCACCGCAGGGGATGCACTGCAGTGAGTCCAGAGAGTGCACTGGCACCACTGGGGATGCACTGCAGTGACTCCAGGGAGTGCACTGGCACCACTGGGGATGCAGTGCATTGAGTCCTGAGAGTGCACTGGCACCGCTGGGGATGCAGTGCAGTGAGTCCAGAGAGTGCACTGGCTCCACTGGGGATGCACTGCAGTGAGTCCAGAGAGTGCAGTGGCACCAGTAGGGATGCAGTGCAGTGAATCCAGGGAGTGCACTGGCACCAAAGGGGATTCAGTGCAGTGAGTCCAGAGGGTGCACTGGCACAACTGGGGATGCACTGCAGTGAGTCCAGAGAGTGCACTGGCACCACTGGGGATGCACTGCAGTGAGTCCAGAGAGTGCACTGGCACCACTGGGGATGCAGTGCAGTGAGTCCAGAGAGTGCACTGGCACCACTGGGGATGCAGTGCAGTGAGTGCAGAGAGTGCACTGGCACCACTGGGGATGCAGTGCAGTGAGTCCAGAGACTGCACAGGCACCACTGGGGATGCAGTGCAGTGAGTCCAGAGAGTGCCCTGGCACCACTGGGCATGCACTGCAGTGACTCCAGAGAGCGCACTGGCACCACTGGGGATGCAGTGCAGTGAGTCCAGAGAGTGCACTGGCACTACAGGAGATGCACTGCAGTGAGTCCAGAGAGTGCACTGGCACCACCGGGGATGCACTGCAGTGAGTCCAGAGAGTGCACTGGCACCACTGGGGATGCAGTGCAGTGAGTCCAGAGAGTGCACTGGCACCACTGGGGATGCACTGCAGTGCCTCCAGAGAGTGCACTGGCACCACTGGGGATGCAGTGCAGTGAGTCCAGAGAGTGCACTGGCACCACTGCGGATGCACTGCAGTGAGTCCATGGAGTGCCCTGGCACCAATGGTGATGCAGTGCAGTGAGTCCAGAGAGTGCACTGGCACCTTGGGGATGCAGTGCAGTGAGTCCACAGAGTGCACTGGCACCACTGGGGATGCAGTGCAGTGAATCCAGAGAGTGGACTGGCACCACTGGGGATGCAGTGCAGTGAGTCCAGAGAGTGCACTGTCACCACTGGGGATGCACTGCAGTGAGTGCAGAGAGTGCACTGGCACCACTGGGGATGCAGTGCAGTGCCTCCAGAGAGTGCACTGGCACCACTGGGGATGCAGTGCAGTGAGTCCAGAGAGTGCACTGGCACCACTGCGGATGCACTGCAGTGAGTCCATGGAGTGCCCTGGCACCAATGGTGATGCAGTGCAGTGAGTCCAGAGAGTGCACTGGCACCTTGGGGATGCAGTGCAGTGAGTCCAAAGAGTGCACTGGCACCACTAGGGATGCAGTGCAGTGAATCCAGAGAGTGGACTGGCACCACTGGGGATGCAGTGCAGTGAGTCCAGAGAGTGCACTGGCACCACTGGGGATGCAGTGCAGTGAGTCCAGAGAGTGCACTGGCACCACTGGGGATGCACTGCAGTGCCTCCAGAGAGTGCACTGGCACCACTGGGGATGCAGTGCAGTGAGTCCAGAGAGTGCACTGGCACCACTGCGGATGCAATGCAGTGAGTCCATGGAGTGCCCTGGCACCAATGGTGATGCAGTGCAGTGAGTCCAGAGAGTGCACTGGCACCTTGGGGATGCAGTGCAGTGAGTCCACAGAGTGCACTGGCACCACTGGGGATGCAGTGCAGTGAGTCCAGAGAGTGCCCTGGCACCACTGGGCATGCACTGCAGTGACTCCAGAGAGCGCACTGGCACCACTGGGGATGCAGTGCAGTGAGTCCAGAGAGTGCACTGGCACTACAGGAGATGCACTGCAGTGAGTCCAGAGAGTGCACTGGCACCACCGGGGATGCACTGCAGTGAGTCCAGAGAGTGCACTGGCACCACTGGGGATGCAGTGCAGTGAGTCCAGAGAGTGCACTGGCACCACTGGGGATGCACTGCAGTGCCTCCAGAGAGTGCACTGGCACCACTGGGGATGCAGTGCAGTGAGTCCAGAGAGTGCACTGGCACCACTGCGGATGCACTGCAGTGAGTCCATGGAGTGCCCTGGCACCAATGGTGATGCAGTGCAGTGAGTCCAGAGAGTGCACTGGCACCTTGGGGATGCAGTGCAGTGAGTCCACAGAGTGCACTGGCACCACTGGGGATGCAGTGCAGTGAATCCAGAGACTGGACTGGCACCACTGGGGATGCAGTGCAGTGAGTCCAGAGAGTGCACTGTCACCACTGGGGATGCACTGCAGTGAGTGCAGAGAGTGCACTGGCACCACTGGGGATGCAGTGCAGTGCCTCCAGAGAGTGCACTGGCACCACTGGGGATGCAGTGCAGTGAGTCCAGAGAGTGCACTGGCACCACTGCGGATGCACTGCAGTGAGTCCATGGAGTGCCCTGGCACCAATGGTGATGCAGTGCAGTGAGTCCAGAGAGTGCACTGGCACCTTGGGGATGCAGTGCAGTGAGTCCACAGAGTGCACTGGCACCACTAGGGATGCAGTGCAGTGAATCCAGAGAGTGGACTGGCACCACTGGGGATGCAGTGCAGTGAGTCCAGAGAGTGCACTGGCACCACTGGGGATGCAGTGCAGTGAGTCCAGAGAGTGCACTGGCACCACTGGGGATGCACTGCAGTGCCTCCAGAGAGTGCACTGGCACCACTGGGGATGCAGTGCAGTGAGTCTAGAGAGTGCACTGGCACCACTGCGGATGCAATGCAGTGAGTCCATGGAGTGCCCTGGCACCAATGGTGATGCAGTGCAGTGAGTCCAGAGAGTGCACTGGCACCTTGGGGATGCAGTGCAGTGAGTCCACAGAGTGCACTGGCACCACTGGGGATGCAGTGCAGTGAATCCAGAGAGTGCACTGGCACCGCTGGGGATGCAGTGCAGTGAGTCCAGAGAGTGCACTGTCACCACTGGGGATGCACTGCAGTGAGTCCAGAGAGTGCACTGGCACCACTGGGATGCAGTGCAGTGAGTCCAGAGAGTGCACTGGCACCACTGCGGATGCACTGCAGTGAGTCCAGAGAGTGCACTGGCACCACTGGGGATGCACTGCAGTGAGTCCAGAGAGTGCAGTGGCACCAGTAGGGATGCAGTGCAGTGAATCCAGGGAGTGCACTGGCACCAAAGGGGATTCAGTGCAGTGAGTCCAGAGGGTGCACTGGCACAACTGGGGATGCACTGCAGTGAGTCCAGAGAGTGCACTGGCACCACTGGGGATGCACTGCAGTGAGTCCAGAGAGTGCACTGGCACCACTGGGGATGCAGTGCAGTGAGTCCAGAGAGTGCACTGGCACCACTGGGGATGCAGTGCAGTGAGTGCAGAGAGTGCACTGGCACCACTGGGGATGCAGTGCAGTGAGTCCAGAGACTGCACAGGCACCACTGGGGATGCAGTGCAGTGAGTCCAGAGAGTGCCCTGGCACCACTGGGCATGCACTGCAGTGACTCCAGAGAGCGCACTGGCACCTTGGGGATGCAGTGCAGTGAGTCCAGAGAGTGCACTGGCACTACAGGAGATGCACTGCAGTGAGTCCAGAGAGTGCACTGGCACCACCGGGGATGCACTGCAGTGAGTCCAGAGAGTGCACTGGCACCACTGGGGATGCAGTGCAGTGAGTCCAGAGAGTGCACTGGCACCACTGGGGATGCACTGCAGTGCCTCCAGAGAGTGCACTGGCACCACTGGGGATGCAGTGCAGTGAGTCCAGAGAGTGCACTGGCACCACTGCGGATGCACTGCAGTGAGTCCATGGAGTGCCCTGGCACCAATGGTGATGCAGTGCAGTGAGTCCAGAGAGTGCACTGGCACCTTGGGGATGCAGTGCAGTGAGTCCACAGAGTGCACTGGCACCACTGGGGATGCAGTGCAGTGAATCCAGAGAGTGGACTGGCACCACTGGGGATGCAGTGCAGTGAGTCCAGAGAGTGCACTGTCACCACTGGGGATGCAGTGCAGTGAGTGCAGAGAGTGCACTGGCACCACTGGGGATGCAGTGCAGTGCCTCCAGAGAGTGCACTGGCACCACTGGGGATGCAGTGCAGTGAGTCCAGAGAGTGCACTGGCACCACTGCGGATGCACTGCAGTGAGTCCATGGAGTGCCCTGGCACCAATGGTGATGCAGTGCAGTGAGTCCAGAGAGTGCACTGGCACCTTGGGGATGCAGTGCAGTGAGTCCACAGAGTGCACTGGCACCACTGGGGATGCAGTGCAGTGAGTGCAGAGAGTGCACTGGCACCACTGGGATGCAGTGCAGTGAGTCCAGAGAGTGCACTGGCACCACTGCGGATGCACTGCAGTGAGTCCAGAGAGTGCACTGGCACCACTGGGGATGCACTGCAGTGAGTCCAGAGAGTGCACTGGCACCATGGGGTTTTAGTGCAGTGAGTCCAGAGAGTGCACTGGCACCACTGGGGATGCAGTGTAGTGAGTCCAGAGAGTGCACTGGCACCACTGGGGATGCACTGCAGTGACTCCAGGGAGTGCACTGGCACCACTGGGGATGCAGTGCATTGAGTCCAGAGAGTGCACTGGCACCGCTGGGGATGCAGTGCAGTGAGTCCAGAGAGTGCACTGGCTCCACTGGGGATGCAGTGCAGTGAGTCCAGAGAGTGCACTGGCTCCACTGGGGATGCAGTGCAGTGAATCCAGGGAGTGCACTGGCACCAAAGGGGATTCAGTGCAGTGAGTCCAGAGGGTGCACTGGCACAACTGGGGATGCACTGCAGTGAGTCCAGAGAGTGCACTGGCACCACTGGGGATGCACTGCAGTGAGTCCAGAGAGTGCACTGGCACCACTGGGGATGCACCTCGGTGAGTCCAGAGAGTGCACTGGCACCACTGGGCATGCAGTGCAGTGAGTGCAGAGAGTGCACTGGCACCACTGGGGATGCAGTGCAGTGAGTCCAGAGACTGCACAGGCACCACTGGGGATGCAGTGCAGTGAGTCCAGAGAGTGCACTGGCACCACTGGGCATGCACTGCAGTGAGTCCACAGAGTGCACTGGCACCACTGGGGATGCAGTGCAGTGAGTCCAGAGAGTGCACTGGCACTACAGGAGATGCACTGCAGTGAGTCCAGAGAGTGCACTGGCACCACCGGGGATGCACTGCAGTGAGTCCAGAGAGTGCACTGGCACCACTGGGGATGCAGTGCAGTGAGTCCAGAGAGTGCACTGGCACCACTGGGGATGCAGTGCAGTGCCTCCAGAGAGTGCACTGGCACCACTGGGGATGCAGTGCAGTGAGTCCAGAGAGTGCACTGGCACCACTGCGGATGCACTGCAGTGAGTCCATGGAGTGCCCTGGCACCAATGGTGATGCAGTGCAGTGAGTCCAGAGAGTGCACTGGCACCTTGGGGATGCAGTGCAGTGAGTCCACAGAGTGCACTGGCACCACTGGGGATGCAGTGCAGTGAATCCAGAGAGTGGACTGGCACCACTGGGGATACAGTTCAGTGAGTCCAGAGAGTGCACTGGCACCGCTGGGTATGCAGTACAGTGAGTCCAGAGAGTGCACTGGCACCACTGGGGATGCACTGCAGTGACTCCAGAGAGTGCACTGGCACCGCTGGGGATGCACTGCAGTGAGTCCAGAGAGTGCACTGGCACCACTGGGGATGCAGTGCAGTGAGTCCAGAGAGTGCACTGGCACCAGTGGGGATGCAGTGCTGTGAGTCCAGAGAGTGCACTGGCACCACTGCGGATGCACTGCAGTGAGTCCAGAGAGTGCACTGGAACCACTGGGGATGCAGTGCAGTGAGTCCAGAGAGTGCACTGGCACCATGGGGTTTTAGTGCAGTGAGTCCAGAGAGTGCACTGGCACCACTGGGGATGCAGTGTAGTGAGTCCAGAGAGTGCACTGGCACCACTGGGGATGCAGTGCAGTGAGTCCAGAGAGTGCACTGGCACCTTGGGGATGCAGTGCAGTGAGTCCAGAGAGTGCACTGGCACCGCTGGGGATGCAGTGCATTGACTCCAGAGAGTGCACTGGCACCGCTGGGGATGCACTGCAGTGTCTCCAGAGAGTGCACTGGCACCGCTGGGGATGCACTGCAGTGCCTCCAGAGAGTGCACTGGCACCACTGGGGATGCAGTGCAGTGAGTGCAGAGAGTGCACTGGCACCACTGGGGATGCAGTGCAGTGAGTCCAGAGAGTGCACTGGCACCTTGGGGATGCAGTGCAGTGAGTCCAGAGAGTGCACTGGCACCACTGGGGATGCACTGCAGTGACTCTAGAGAGTGCACTGGCACCGCTGGGGATGCACTGCAGTGAGTCCAGAGAGTGCACTGGCACCACTGGGGATGCAGTGCAGTGAGTGCAGAGAGTGCACAGTCAGCACTGGGGATGCAGTGCAGTGAGTCCAGAGAGTGCACTGGCACCGCTGGGCATGCACTGCAGTGAGTCCAGGGAGTGCACTGGAACCGCTGGGGATGCAGTGCAGTGAGTCCAGAGAGTGCACTGGCACCACTGGGGATGCACTGCAGTGAGTCCAGAGAGTGCACTGGCACCACTGGGGATGCACTGCAGTGAGTCCAGAGAGTGCAGTGGCACCACTGGGGATGCAGTGCAGTGCCTCCAGAGAGTGCACTGGCACTACTGGTTATGCAGTGCAGTGAGTCCAGAGAGTGCACTGGCACCACTGGGGATGCAGTGCAGTGAGTCCAGAGAGTGCACTGGCACCTTGGGGATGCACTGCAGTGAGTCCAGAGAGTGCACTGGCACCACTGGGGATGCAGTGCAGTGACTCCAGAGAGTGCACTGGCAACACTGGGGATGCAGTGTAGTGAGTCCAGAGAGTGCACTGGCACCGCTGGGCATGCAGTGCAGTGAGTCCAGGGAGTGCACTGGAACCGCTGGGGATGCAGTGCAGTGAGTCCACAGAGTGAACTGGCACCACTGGGGATGCACTGCAGTGAGTCCAGAGAGTGCACTGGCACCACTGGGGATGCAGTGCAGTGCCTCCAGAGAGTGCACTGGCACCACTGGGGATGCAGTACAGTGCCTCCAGAGAGTGCACTGGCACCACTGGGGATTTAATGCAGTGACTCCAGAGAGTGGACTGGCACCACTGGGGATGCACTGCAGTGCCTCCAGAGAGTGCACTGGCACCATGGGGTTTTAGTGCAGTGAGTCCAGAGAGTGCACTGGCACCACTGGGGATGCAGTGCAGTGAGTCCAGAGAGTGCACTGGCACCACTGGGGATGCAGTGCAGTGAGTCCAGAGAGTGCACAGGCACCACTGGGGATGCAGTGCAGTGAGTCCAGAGAGTGCACTGGCACCTTGGGGATGCAGTGCAGTGAGTCCAGAGAGTGCACTGGCACCGCTGGGGATGCAGTGCATTGACTCCAGAGAGTGCACTGGCACCGCTGGGGATGCACTGCAGTGTCTCCAGAGAGTGCACTGGCTCCGCTGGGGATGCACTGCAGTGCCTCCAGAGAGTGCACTGGCACCACTGGGGATGCACTGCAGTGACTCTAGAGAGTGCACTGGCACCGCTGGGGATGCACTGCAGTGAGTCCAGAGAGTGCACTGGCACCACTGGGGATGCAGTGCAGTGAGTGCAGAGAGTGCACAGTCAGCACTGGGGATGCAGTGCAGTGAGTCCAGAGAGTGCACTGGCACCACTGGGGATGCAGTGCAGTGAGTCCAGAGACTGCACTGGCACCACTGGGGATGCACTGCAGTGAGTCCAGAGAGTGCACTGGCACCACTGGGGATGCAGTGCAGTGAGTGCAGAGAGTGCACAGTCAGCACTGGGGATGCAGTGCAGTGAGTCCAGAGAGTGCACTGGCACCACTGGGGATGCAGTGCAGTGAGTCCAGAGACTGCACTGGCACCACTGGGGATGCACTGCAGTGAGTCCAGAGAGTGCACTGGCACTACAGGGGATGCACTGCAGTGACTCTAGAGAGTGCACTGGCACCACTGGGGATGCAGTGCAGTGAGTCCAGAGAGTGCCCTGGCACCACTGGGGATTTAATGCAGTGACTCCAGAGAGTGGACTGGCACCACTGGGGATGCAGTGCAGTGCCTCCAGAGAGTGCACTGGCACCACTGGGGATGCACTGCAGTGAGTCCAGAGAGTGCACTGGCACCACTGGGGATGCACTGCAGTGACTCTAGAGAGTGCACTGGCACCACTGGGGATGCAGTGCAGTGAGTCCAGAGAGTGCACTGGCACCACTGGGGATGCAGTGCAGTGAGTCCAGAGAGTGCACTGGCAGCACTGGGGATGCAGTGCAGTGAGTCCAGAGAGTGCACTGGCACCACGGGGGATGCACTGCAGTGACTCCAGAGAGTGCACTGGCACCACTGGGGATGCACTGCAGTGAGTCCAGAGAGTGCACTGGCACCACTGGGGATGCAGTGCAGTGACTCCAGAGAGTGCACTGGCACCACTGGGGATGCACTGCAGTGAGTCCAGAGAATGCACTGGCACCACTGGGGATGCACTGCAGTGACTCCAGAGAGTGCACTGGCACCACTGGTAATGCAGTGCAGTGAGTCCGGAGAGTGCACTGGCACCACTGGGGATGCAGTGCAGTGAGTCCAGAGAGTGCACTGGCACCACTGGGGATGCACAGCAGTGAATACAGAGAGTGCACTGGCACCACTGGGGATGCAGTGCAGTGAGTCCAGAGATTTTACTGGCACCACTGGGGATGCAGTGCAGTGAGTCCAGAGAGGGCACTGGAACCACTGAGGATGCAGTGCAGTGAGTCCAGAGAGTGCACTGGCACCACTGGGGATGCACTGCAGTGAGTGCAGAGAGTGCACTGGCACCACTGGGGATGCACTGCAGTGAGTCCAGAGAGTGCCTGGCACCACTGGGGATGCAGTGCAGTGAGTCCAGAGAGTGCACTGGCACCACTGGGGATTCAGTGCAGTGAGTCCAGAGAGTGCACTGGCACCACTGGGGATGCAGTGCAGTGAGTCCAGGGAGTGCACTGGAGCCGCTGGGGATGCACTGCAGTGAGTCCAGAGAGTGCAGTGGCACCACTGGGGATGCAGTGCAGTGAGTCCAGAGAATGCACTGGCACCTTGGGGATGCAGTGCAGTGAGTCCAGAGAGTGCACTGGCACGACTGGTAATGCAGTGCAGTGAGTCCAGAGAGTGCACTGGCACCACTGGGGATGCAGTGCAGTGAGTCCAGAGAGTGCACTGGCACCACTGGGGATGCACTGCAGTGAGTCCAGAGAGTGCACTGGCACCACTGGGGATGCAGTGCAGTGTCTCCACAGAGTGCACTGGCACCACTGGGGATGCACTGCAGTGAGTCCAGAGAATGCACTGGCACCACTGGGGATGCAGTGCAGTGAGTCCAGAGAGTGCACTGGCACCACTGGTAATGCAGTGCAGTGAGTCCGGAGAGTGCACTGGCACCACTGGGGATGCACAGCAGTGAATACAGAGAGTGCACTGGCACCACGGGGGATGCAGTGCAGTGAGTCCAGAGATTTTACTGGCACCACTGGGGATGCAGTGCAGTGAGTCCAGAGAGGGCACTGGCACCACTGGGGATGCAGTGCAGTGAGTCCAGAGTGTACACTGGCACCACTGGGGATGCACTGCAGTGAGTGCAGAGAGTGCACTGGCACCACTGGGGATGCACTGCAGTGAGTCCAGAGAGTGAACTGGCACCACTGGGGATGCAGTGCAGTGAGTCCAGAGAGTGCACTGGCACGACGGGGGATGCACTGCAGTGACTCTAGAGAGTGCACTGGCACCACTGGGGATGCAGTGTTGTGAGTCCAGAGAGTGCACTGGCACCACTGGGGATGCACTGCAGTGAGTCCAGAGAGTGCACTGACAACACTGGGGATGCAGTGCAGTGAGTCCAGAGAGTGCACTGGCACTACTGGGGATGCAGTGCAGTGAGTGCAGAGAGGGCACTGGCACCACTGGGGATGCAGTGCAGTGACTCTAGAGAGTGCACTGGCACCACTGGGGATGCAGTGCAGTGAGTCCAGAGAGTGCACTGGCACCACTGGGGATGTACTGCAGTGACTCCAGAGAGTGCACTGGCACCACTGGGGATACAGTTCAGTGTGTCCAGAGAGTGCACTGGCACAACAGGGGATGCACTGCAGTGACTCCAGAGAGTCCACTGGCACCACTGGGGATGCAGTGCATTGACTCCAGAGAGTGCACTGGCACCACTGGGGATGCAGTGCAGTGAGTCCAGAGAGTGCACTGGCAACACTGGGGATGCACTGCCGTGAGTCCAGAGAGTGCACTGGCACCACTGGGGATGCAGTGCAGTGAGTCCAGAGAGTGCACAGGCACCACTGGGGATGCAGTGCAGTTGAGTCCAGAGAGTGCACTGGCAACACTGGGGATGCAGTGCAGTGAGTGCAGAGAGTGCACTGGCACCACTGGTGATGCAGTGCAGTGAGTGCAGAGAGTGCACTGGCACCACTGGGGATGCAGTGCAGTGAGTCCAGAGACTGCACAGGCACCACTGGGGATGCAGTGCAGTGAGTCCAGAGAGTGCACTGTCACCACTGGGGATGCAGTGCAGTGAGTCCAGAGAGTGCACTGGCACCACTGGGGATCCAGTGCAGTGAGTCCAGAGAGTGCACCGGCACCACTGGGGATGCAGTGCAGTGAGTCCAGAGAGTGCACCGGCACCACTGGGGATGCAGTGCAGTGAGTCCAGAGAGTGCACCGGCACCACTGCGGATGCAGTGCTGTGAGTCCAGAGAGTGCACCGGCACCACTGGTAATGCAGTGCAGTGAGTCCAGAGAGTGCACTGGCACCACTGGGGATGCAGTGCAGTGAGTCCAGAGAGTGGACTGGCACCACTGGGGATGCAGTGCAGTGAGTCCAGAGAGTGCACTGGCACCACTGGGGATGTACTGCAGTGACTCCAGAGAGTGCACTGGCACCACTGGGGATACAGTTCAGTGTGTCCAGAGAGTGCACTGGCACAACAGGGGATGCACTGCAGTGACTCCAGAGAGTCCACTGGCACCACTGGGGATGCACTGCAGTGAGTCCAGAGAGTGCACTGGCAACACTGGGGATGCACTGCCGTGAGTCCAGAGAGTGCACTGGCACCACTGGGGATGCAGTGCAGTGAGTCCAGAGAGTGCACAGGCACCACTGGGGATGCAGTGCAGTTGAGTCCAGAGAGTGCACTGGCACCACTGGGGATGCAGTGCAGTGAGTGCAGAGAGTGCACTGGCACCACTGGGGATGCAGTGCAGTGAGTCCAGAGACTGCACAGGCACCACTGGGGATGCAGTGCAGTGAGTCCAGAGAGTGCACTGTCACCACTGGGGATGCACTGCAGTGAGTCCAGAGAGTGCACTGGCACCACTGGGGATGCAGTGCAGTGAGTCCAGAGAGTGCACTGTCACCACTGGGGATGCAGTGCAGTGAGTCCAGAGAGTGCACTGGCACCACTGGGGATCCAGTGCAGTGAGTCCAGAGAGTGGACTGGCACCACTGGGGATGCAGTGCAGTGAGTCCAGAGAGTGCACCGGCACCACTGGGGATGCAGTGCAGTGAGTCCAGAGAGTGCACCGGCACCACTGCGGATGCAGTGCTGTGAGTCCAGAGAGTGCACCGGCACCACTGGGGATGCAGTGCAGTGAGTCCAGACAGTGCACTGGCACCACTGGGGATGCAGTGCAGTGAGTACAGAGAGTGGACTGGCACCACTGGGCATGCACTGCAGTGACTCCAGAGAGTGCACTGGCACCACTGGGGATGCAGTGCAGTGAGTCCAGAGAGTGCACTGGCACCACCGGGGATGCACTGCAGTGAGTCCAGAGAGTGCACTGGCACCACTGTGGATGCAGTGCAGTGAGTCCAGAGAGTGCACTGGCACCACTGGGGATGCACTGCAGTGAGTCCAGAGAGTGCACTGACACCACTGGTAATGCAGTGCAGTGAGTCCAGAGAGTGCACTGGCACCACTGGGGATGCAGTGCAGTGAGTCCAGAGAGTGCACTGGCACCACTGCGGATGCACTGCAGTGAGTCCATGGAGTGCCCTGGCACCTATGGTGATGCATTGCAGTGAGTCCAGAGAGTGCACTGGCACCACTGGTGATGCAGTGCAGTGAGTCCAGAGAGTGCACTGGCACCACTGCGGATGCAGTGCAGTGAGTCCACAGAGTGCACTGGCAGCACTGGGGATGCAGTGCAGTGAATCCAGAGAGTGCACTGGCACCACTGGGAATGCAGTTCAGTGAGTCCAGAGAGTGCACTGGCACCGCTGGGGATGCAGTACAGTGAGTCCAGAGAGTGCACTGGCACCACATGGGATGCAGTGCAGTGACTCCAGAGAGTGCACTGGCACCGCTGGGGATGCAGTGCAGTGAGTCCAGAGAGTGCACTGTCACCACTGGGGATGCAGTGCAGTGAGTCCAGAGAGTGCACTGGCACCACTGGGATGCAGTGCAGTGAGTCCAGAGAGTGCACTGGCACCACTGCGGATGCACTGCAGTGAGTCCAGAGAGTGCACTGGCACCACTGGGGATGCACTGCAGTGAGTCCAGAGACTGCACTGGCACCATGGGGTTTTAGTGCAGTGAGTCCAGAGAGTGCACTGGCACCACTGGGGATGCAGTGTAGTGAGTCCAGAGAGTGCACTGGCACCACTGGGGATGCACTGCAGTGACTCCAGGGAGTGCACTGGCACCACTGGGGATGCAGTGCATTGAGTCCAGAGAGTGCACTGGCACCGCTGGGGATGCAGTGCAGTGAGTCCAGAGAGTGCACTGGCTCCACTGGGGATGCAGTGCAGTGAGTCCAGAGAGTGCAGTGGCACAACTGGGGATGCACTGCAGTGAGTCCAGAGAGTGCACTGGCACCACTGGGGATGCAGTGCAGTGAGTCCAGAGAGTGCACTGGCACCACTGGGGATGCACCTCGGTGAGTCCAGAGAGTGCACTGGCACCACTGGGGATGCAGTGCAGTGAGTGCAGAGAGTGCACTGGCACCACTGGGGATGCACTGCAGTGAGTCCAGAGACTGCACAGGCACCACTGGGGATGCAGTGCAGTGAGTCCAGAGAGTGCACTGGCACCACTGGGCATGCATTGCAGTGACTCCAGAGAGTGCACTGGCACCACTGGGGATGCAGTGCAGTGAGTCCAGAGAGTGCACTGGCACTACAGGAGATGCACTGCAGTGAGTCCAGAGAGTGCACTGGCACCACCGGGGATGCACTGCATTGAGTCCAGAGAGTGCACTGGCACCACTGGGGATGCAGTGCAGTGCGTCCAGAGAGTGCACTGGCACCACTGGGGATGCAGTGCAGTGCCTCCAGAGAGTGCACTGGCACCACTGGGGATGCAGTGCAGTGAGTTCAGAGAGTGCACTGGCACCACTGGGGATGCACTGCAGTGAGTCCAGAGAGTGCACTGGCACAACTGGAGATGCACAGCAGTGAATACAGAGAGTGCACTGGCACCACGGGGGATGCAGTGCAGTGAGTCCAGAGATTTTACTGGCATTACTGGGGATGCAGTGCAGTGAGTCCAGAGAGGGCACTGGCACCACTGGAGATGCAGTGCAGTGAGTCCAGAGAGTGCACTGGCACCACTGGGGATGCACTGCAGTGAGTGCAGAGAGTGCACTGTCACCACTGGGGATGCACTGCAGTGAGTCCAGAGAGTGCCTGGCACCACTGGTGATGCAGTGCAGTGAGTCCAGAGAGTGCACTGGCACGACGGGGGATGCACTGCAGTGACTCTAGAGAGTGCACTGGCACCACTGGGGATGCAGTGTTGTGAGTCCAGAGAGTGCACTGGCACCACTGGGGATGCACTGCAGTGAGTCCAGAGAGTGCACTGACAACACTGGGGATGCAGTGCAGTGAGTCCAGAGAGTGCACTGGCACTACTGGGGATGCAGTGCAGTGAGTGCAGAGAGGGCACTGGCACCACTGGGGATGCAGTGCAGTGACTCTAGAGAGTGCACTGGCACCACTGGGGATGCAGTGCAGTGAGTCCAGAGAGTGCACTGGCACCACTGGGGATGCAGTGCAGTGAGTGCAGAGAGTGCACTGGCACCACTGGGGATGCACTGCAGTGAGTCCAGAGACTGCACAGGCACCACTGGGGATGCAGTGCAGTGAGTCCAGAGAGTGCACTGGCACCACTGGGCATGCACTGCAGTGACTCCAGAGAGTGCACTGGCACCACTGGGGATGCAGTGCAGTGAGTCCAGAGAGTGCACTGGCACCACTGGGGATGCAGTGCAGTGAGTCCAGAGATTTTACTGGCACCACTGGGGATGCAGTGCAGTGAGTCCAGAGAGGGCACTGGCACCACTGGAGATGCAGTGCAGTGAGTCCAGAGAGTGCACTGGCACCACTGGGGATGCACTGCAGTGAGTGCAGAGAGTGCACTGTCACCACTGGGGATGCACTGCAGTGAGTCCAGAGAGTGCCTGGCACCACTGGGGATGCAGTGCAGTGAGTCCAGAGAGTGCACTGGCACGACGGGGGATGCACTGCAGTGACTCTAGAGAGTGCACTGGCACCACTGGGGATGCAGTGTTGTGAGTCCAGAGAGTGCACTGGCACCACTGGGGATGCACTGCAGTGAGTCCAGAGAGTGCACTGACAACACTGGGGATGCAGTGCAGTGAGTCCAGAGAGTGCACTGGCACTACTGGGCATGCAGTGCAGTGAGTGCAGAGAGGGCACTGGCACCACTGGGGATGCAGTGCAGTGACTCTAGAGAGTGCACTGGCACCACTGGGGATGCAGTGCAGTGAGTCCAGAGAGTGCACTGGCACCACTGGGGATGTACTGCAGTGACTCCAGAGAGTGCACTGGCACCACTGGGGATACAGTTCAGTGTGTCCAGAGAGTGCACTGGCACAACAGGGGATGCACTGCAGTGACTCCAGAGAGTCCACTGGCACCACTGGGGATGCACTGCAGTGAGTCCAGAGAGTGCACTGGCACCACTGCGGATGCAGTGCAGTGAGTCCAGAGAGTGCACTGGCAACACTGGGGATGCACTGCCGTGAGTCCAGAGAGTGCACTGGCACCACTGGGGATGCAGTGCAGTGAGTCCAGAGAGTGCACATGCACCACTGGGGATGCAGTGCAGTTGAGTCCAGAGAGTGTACTGGCAACACTGGGGATGCAGTGCAGTGAGTGCAGAGAGTGCACTGGCACCACTGGTGATGCAGTGCAGTGAGTGCAGAGAGTGCACTGGCACCACTGGGGATGCAGTGCAGTGAGTCCAGAGACTGCACAGGCACCACTGGGGATGCAGTGCAGTGAGTCCAGAGAGTGCACTGTCACCACTGGGGATGCAGTGCAGTGAGTCCAGAGAGTGCACTGGCACCACTGGGGATGCAGTGCAGTGAGTCCAGAGAGTGCACCGGCACCACTGGGGATGCAGTGCAGTGAGTCCAGAGAGTGCACCGGCACCACTGGTGATGCAGTGCAGTGAGTCCAGAGAGTGCACCGGCACCACTGCGGATGCAGTGCTGTGAGTCCAGAGAGTGCACCGGCACCACTGGGGATGCAGTGCAGTGAGTCCAGAGAGTGCACTGTCAGCACTGGGGATGCAGTGCAGTGAGTCCAGAGAGTGGACTGGCACCACTGGGGATGCAGTGCAGTGAGTCCAGAGAGTGCACTGGCACCACTGGGGATGCAGTGCAGTGAGTCCTCAGAGTGCACTGGCAGCACTGGTGATGCAGTGCAGTGAATCCAGAGAGTGCACTGGCACCACTGGGAATGCAGTTCAGTGAGTCCAGAGAGTGCACTGGCACCGCTGGGGATGCAGTACAGTGAGTCCAGAGAGTGCACTGGCACCACTGGGGATGCAGTGCAGTGACTCCAGAGAGTGCACTGGCACCGCTGGGGATGCAGTGCAGTGAGTCCAGAGAGTGCACTGTCACCACTGGGGATGCAGTGCAGTGAGTCCAGAGAGTGCACTGGCACCACTGGGATGCAGTGCAGTGAGTCCAGAGAGTGCACTGGCACCACTGCGGATGCACTGCAGTGAGTCCAGAGAGTGCACTGGCACCACTGGGGATGCACTGCAGTGAGTCCAGAGAGTGCACTGGCACCACTGGGGATGCACTGCAGTGAGTCCAGAGACTGCACTGGCACCATGGGGTTTTAGTGCAGTGAGTCCAGAGAGTGCAGTGGCACCACTGGGGATGCACTGCAGTGAGTCCAGAGAGTGCACTGGCACCATGGGGTTTTAGTGCAGTGAGTCCAGAGAGTGCACTGGCACCGCTGGGGATGCAGTGCAGTGAGTCCAGAGAGTGCACTGGCTCCACTGGGGATGCAGTGCAGTGAGTCCAGAGAGTGCAGTGGCACCAGTAGGGATGCAGTGCAGTGAATCCAGGGAGTGCACTGGCACCAAAGGGGATTCAGTGCAGTGACTCCAGAGGGTGCACTGGCACAACTGGGGATGCACTGCAGTGAGTCCAGAGAGTGCACTGGCACCACTGGGGATGCACTGCAGTGAGTCCAGAGAGTGCACTGGCACCACTGGGGATGCACCTCGGTGAGTCCAGAGAGTGCACTGGCACCACTGGGCATGCAGTGCAGTGAGTGCAGAGAGTGCACTGGCACCACTGGGGATGCAGTGCAGTGAGTCCAGAGACTGCACAGGCACCACTGGGGATGCAGTGCAGTGAGTCCAGAGAGTGCACTGGCACCACTGGGCATGCACTGCAGTGAGTCCACAGAGTGCACTGGCACCACTGGGGATGCAGTGCAGTGAGTCCAGAGACTGCACAGGCACCACTGGGGATGCAGTGCAGTGAGTCCAGAGAGTGCACTGGCACCACTGGGGATGCACCTCGGTGAGTCCAGAGAGTGCACTGGCACCACTGGGCATGCAGTGCAGTGAGTGCAGAGAGTGCACTGGCACCACTGGGGATGCAGTGCAGTGAGTCCAGAGACTGCACAGGCACCACTGGGGATGCAGTGCAGTGAGTCCAGAGAGTGCACTGGCACCACTGGGCATGCACTGCAGTGAGTCCACAGAGTGCACTGGCACCACTGGGGATGCAGTGCAGTGAGTCCAGAGACTGCACAGGCACCACTGGGGATGCAGTGCAGTGAGTCCAGAGAGTGCACTGTCACCACTGGTGATGCAGTGCAGTGAGTCCAGAGAGTGCACTGGCACCACTGGGGATGCAGTGCAGTGAGTCCAGAGAGTGCACCGGCACCACTGGGGATGCAGTGCAGTGAGTCCAGAGAGTGCACCGGCACCACTGGGGATGCAGTGCAGTGAGTCCAGAGAGTGCACCGGCACCACTGCGGATGCAGTGCTGTGAGTCCAGAGAGTGCACCGGCACCACTGGTAATGCAGTGCAGTGAGTCCAGAGAGTGCACTGGCACCACTGGGGATGCAGTGCAGTGAGTCCAGAGAGTGGACTGGCACCACTGGGGATGCAGTGCAGTGAGTCCAGAGAGTGCACTGGCACCACTGGGGATGTACTGCAGTGACTCCAGAGAGTGCACTGGCACCACTGGGGATACAGTTCAGTGTGTCCAGAGAGTGCACTGGCACAACAGGGGATGCACTGCAGTGACTCCAGAGAGTCCACTGGCACCACTGGGGATGCACTGCAGTGAGTCCAGAGAGTGCACTGGCAACACTGGGGATGCACTGCCGTGAGTCCAGAGAGTGCACTGGCACCACTGGGGATGCACTGCAGTGAGTCCAGAGAGTGCACAGGCACCACTGGGGATGCAGTGCAGTTGAGTCCAGAGAGTGCACTGGCACCACTGGGGATGCAGTGCAGTGAGTGCAGAGAGTGCACTGGCACCACTGGGGATGCAGTGCAGTGAGTCCAGAGACTGCACAGGCACCACTGGGGATGCAGTGCAGTGAGTCCAGAGAGTGCACTGTCACCACTGGGGATGCACTGCAGTGAGTCCAGAGAGTGCACTGGCACCACTGGGGATGCAGTGCAGTGAGTCCAGAGAGTGCACTGTCACCACTGGGGATGCAGTGCAGTGAGTCCAGAGAGTGCACTGGCACCACTGGGGATCCAGTGCAGTGAGTCCAGAGAGTGCACTGGCACCACTGGGGATGCAGTGCAGTGAGTCCAGAGAGTGCACCGGCACCACTGGGGATGCAGTGCAGTGAGTCCAGAGAGTGCACCGGCACCACTGCGGATGCAGTGCTGTGAGTCCAGAGAGTGCACCGGCATCACTGGGGATGCAGTGCAGTGAGTCCAGACAGTGCACTGGCACCACTGGGGATGCAGTGCAGTCAGTCCAGAGAGTGGACTGGCACCACTGGGCATGCACTGCAGTGACTCCAGAGAGTGCACTGGCACCACTGGGGATGCAGTGCAGTGAGTCCAGAGAGTGCACTGGCTCCACCGGGGATGCACTGCAGTGAGTCCAGAGAGTGCACTGGCACCACTGTGGATGCAGTGCAGTGAGTCCAGAGAGTGCACTGGCACCACTGGGGATGCACTGCAGTGAGTCCAGAGAGTGCACTGACACCACTGGTAATGCAGTGCAGTGAGTCCAGAGAGTGCACTGGCACCACTGGGGATGCAGTGCAGTGAGTCCAGAGAGTGCACTGGCACCACTGCGGATGCACTGCAGTGAGTCCATGGAGTGCCCTGGCACCTATGGTGATGCATTGCAGTGAGTCCAGAGAGTGCACTGGCACCACTGGTGATGCAGTGCAGTGAGTCCAGAGAGTGCACTGGCACCACTGGGGATGCAGTGCAGTGAGTCCACAGAGTGCACTGGCAGCACTGGGGATGCAGTGCAGTGAATCCAGAGAGTGCACTGGCACCACTGGGAATGCAGTTCAGTGAGTCCAGAGAGTGCACTGGCACCGCTGGGGATGCAGTACAGTGAGTCCAGAGAGTGCACTGGCACCACATGGGATGCAGTGCAGTGACTCCAGAGAGTGCACTGGCACCGCTGGGGATGCAGTGCAGTGAGTCCAGAGAGTGCACTGTCACCACTGGGGATGCAGTGCAGTGAGTCCAGAGAGTGCACTGGCACCACTGGGATGCAGTGCAGTGAGTCCAGAGAGTGCACTGGCACCACTGCGGATGCACTGCAGTGAGTCCAGAGAGTGCACTGGCACCACTGGGGATGCACTGCAGTGAGTCCAGAGACTGCACTGGCACCATGGGGTTTTAGTGCAGTGAGTCCAGAGAGTGCACTGGCACCACTGGGGATGCAGTGTAGTGAGTCCAGAGAGTGCACTGGCACCACTGGGGATGCACTGCAGTGACTCCAGGGAGTGCACTGGCACCACTGGGGATGCAGTGCATTGAGTCCAGAGAGTGCACTGGCACCGCTGGGGATGCAGTGCAGTGAGTCCAGAGAGTGCACTGGCTCCACTGGGGATGCAGTGCAGTGAGTCCAGAGAGTGCAGTGGCACAACTGGGGATGCACTGCAGTGAGTCCAGAGAGTGCACTGGCACCACTGGGGATGCAGTGCAGTGAGTCCAGAGAGTGCACTGGCACCACTGGGGATGCACCTCGGTGAGTCCAGAGAGTGCACTGGCACCACTGGGGATGCAGTGCAGTGAGTGCAGAGAGTGCACTGGCACCACTGGGGATGCACTGCAGTGAGTCCAGAGACTGCACAGGCACCACTGGGGATGCAGTGCAGTGAGTCCAGAGAGTGCACTGGCACCACTGGGCATGCACTGCAGTGACTACAGAGAGTGCACTGGCACCACTGGGGATGCAGTGCAGTGAGTCCAGAGAGTGCACTGGCACTACAGGAGATGCACTGCAGTGAGTCCAGAGAGTGCACTGGCACCACCGGGGATGCACTGCATTGAGTCCAGAGAGTGCACTGGCACCACTGGGGATGCAGTGCAGTGCGTCCAGAGAGTGCACTGGCACCACTGGGGATGCAGTGCAGTGCCTCCAGAGAGTGCACTGGCACCACTGGGGATGCAGTGCAGTGAGTCCAGAGAGTGCACTGGCACCACTGGGGATGCACTGCAGTGAGTCCAGAGAGTGCACTGGCACCACTGGGGATGCACTGCAGTGAGTCCAGAGAGTGCACTGGCACAACTGGGGATGCACAGCAGTGAATACAGAGAGTGCACTGGCACCACGGGGGATGCAGTGCAGTGAGTCCAGAGATTTTACTGGCACCACTGGGGATGCAGTGCAGTGAGTCCAGAGAGGGCACTGGCACCACTGGAGATGCAGTGCAGTGAGTCCAGAGAGTGCACTGGCACCACTGGGGATGCACTGCAGTGAGTGCAGAGAGTGCACTGTCACCACTGGGGATGCACTGCAGTGAGTCCAGAGAGTGCCTGGCACCACTGGGGATGCAGTGCAGTGAGTCCAGAGAGTGCACTGGCACGACGGGGGATGCACTGCAGTGACTCTAGAGAGTGCACTGGCACCACTGGGGATGCAGTGTTGTGAGTCCAGAGAGTGCACTGGCACCACTGGGGATGCACTGCAGTGAGTCCAGAGAGTGCACTGACAACACTGGGGATGCAGTGCAGTGAGTCCAGAGAGTGCACTGGCACTACTGGGGATGCAGTGCAGTGAGTGCAGAGAGGGCACTGGCACCACTGGGGATGCAGTGCAGTGACTCTAGAGAGTGCACTGGCACCACTGGGGATGCAGTGCAGTGAGTCCAGAGAGTGCACTGGCACCACTGGGGATGTACTGCAGTGACTCCAGAGAGTGCACTGGCACCACTGGGGATACAGTTCAGTGTGTCCAGAGAGTGCACTGGCACAACAGGGGATGCACTGCAGTGACTCCAGAGAGTCCACTGGCACCACTGGGGATGCACTGCAGTGAGTCCAGAGAGTGCACTGGCACCACTGCGGATGCAGTGCAGTGAGTCCAGAGAGTGCACTGGCAACACTGGGGATGCACTGCCGTGAGTCCAGAGAGTGCACTGGCACCACTGGGGATGCAGTGCAATGAGTCCAGAGAGTGCACATGCACCACTGGGGATGCAGTGCAGTTGAGTCCAGAGAGTGCACTGGCAACACTGGGGATGCAGTGCAGTGAGTGCAGAGAGTGCACTGGCACCACTGGTGATGCAGTGCAGTGAGTGCAGAGAGTGCACTGGCACCACTGGGGATGCAGTGCAGTGAGTCCAGAGACTGCACAGGCACCACTGGGGATGCAGTGCAGTGAGTCCAGAGAGTGCACTGTCACCACTGGGGATGCAGTGCAGTGAGTCCAGAGAGTGCACCGGCACCACTGGGGATGCAGTGCAGTTAGTCCAGAGAGTGCACCGGCACCACTGGGGATGCAGTGCAGTGAGTCCAGAGAGTGCACCGGCACCACTGCGGATGCAGTGCTGTGAGTCCAAAGAGTGCACCGGCACCACTGGGGATGCAGTGCAGTGAGTCCAGAGAGTGCACTGTCAGCACTGGGGATGCAGTGCAGTGAGTCCAGAGAGTGGACTGGCACCACTGGGGATGCAGTGCAGTGAGTCCAGAGAGTGCACTGGCACCACTGGGGATGCAGTGCAGTGAGTCCACAGAGTGCACTGGCAGCACTGGTGATGCAGTGCAGTGAATCCAGAGAGTGCACTGGCACCACTGGGAATGCAGTTCAGTGAGTCCAGAGAGTGCACTGGCACCGCTGGGGATGCAGTACAGTGAGTCCAGAGAGTGCACTGGCACCACTGGGGATGCAGTGCAGTGACTCCAGAGAGTGCACTGGCACCGCTGGGGATGCAGTGCAGTGAGTCCAGAGAGTGCACTGTCACCACTGGGGATGCAGTGCAGTGAGTCCAGAGAGTGCACTGGCACCACTGGGATGCAGTGCAGTGAGTCCAGAGAGTGCACTGGCACCACTGCGGATGCACTGCAGTGAGTCCAGAGAGTGCACTGGCACCACTGGGGATGCACTGCAGTGAGTCCAGAGAGTGCACTGGCACCACTGCGGATGCACTGCAGTGAGTCCAGAGACTGCACTGGCACCATGGGGTTTTAGTGCAGTGAGTCCAGAGAGTGCAGTGGCACCACTGGGGATGCACTGCAGTGAGTCCAGAGAGTGCACTGGCACCATGGGGTTTTAGTGCAGTGAGTCCAGAGAGTGCACTGGCACCGCTGGGGATGCAGTGCAGTGAGTCCAGAGAGTGCACTGGCTCCACTGGGGATGCAGTGCAGTGAGTCCAGAGAGTGCAGTGGCACCAGTAGGGATGCAGTGCAGTGAATCCAGGGAGTGCACTGGCACCAAAGGGGATTCAGTGCAGTGACTCCAGAGGGTGCACTGGCACAACTGGGGATGCACTGCAGTGAGTCCAGAGAGTGCACTGGCACCACTGGGGATGCACTGCAGTGAGTCCAGAGAGTGCACTGGCACCACTGGGGATGCACCTCGGTGAGTCCAGAGAGTGCACTGGCACCACTGGGCATGCAGTGCAGTGAGTGCAGAGAGTGCACTGGCACCACTGGGGATGCAGTGCAGTGAGTCCAGAGACTGCACAGGCACCACTGGGGATGCAGTGCAGTGAGTCCAGAGAGTGCACTGGCACCACTGGGCATGCACTGCAGTGAGTCCACAGAGTGCACTGGCACCACTGGGGATGCAGTGCAGTGAGTCCAGAGAGTGCACTGGCACTACAGGAGATGCACTGCAGTGAGTCCAGAGACTGCACTGGCAACATGGGGTTTTAGTGCAGTGAGTCCAGAGAGTGCAGTGGCACCACTGGGGATGCACTGCAGTGAGTCCAGAGAGTGCACTGGCACCATGGGGTTTTAGTGCAGTGAGTCCAGAGAGTGCACTGGCACCGCTGGGGATGCAGTGCAGTGAGTCCAGAGAGTGCACTGGCTCCACTGGGGATGCAGTGCAGTGAGTCCAGAGAGTGCAGTGGCACCAGTAGGGATGCAGTGCAGTGAATCCAGGGAGTGCACTGGCACCAAAGGGGATTCAGTGCAGTGACTCCAGAGGGTGCACTGGCACAACTGGGGATGCACTGCAGTGAGTCCAGAGAGTGCACTGGCACCACTGGGGATGCACTGCAGTGAGTCCAGAGAGTGCACTGGCACCACTGGGGATGCACCTCGGTGAGTCCAGAGAGTGCACTGGCACCACTGGGCATGCAGTGCAGTGAGTGCAGAGAGTGCACTGGCACCACTGGGGATGCAGTGCAGTGAGTCCAGAGAGTGCACTGGCACTACAGGAGATGCACTGCAGTGAGTCCAGAGAGTGCACTGGCACCACCGGGGATGCACTGCAGTGAGTCCAGAGAGTGCACTGGCACCACTGGGGATGCAGTGCAGTGAGTCCAGAGAGTGCACTGGCACCACTGGGGATGCACTGCAGTGTCTCCAGAGAGTGCACTGGCACCACTGGGGATGCAGTGCAGTGAGTCCAGAGAGTGCACTGGCACCACTGCGGATGCACTGCAGTGAGTCCATGGAGTGCCCTGGCACCAATGGTGATGCAGTGCAGTGAGTCCAGAGAGTGCACTGGCACCTTGGGGATGCAGTGCAGTGAGTCCACAGAGTGCACTGGCACCACTGGGGATGCAGTGCAGTGAATCCAGAGAGTGGACTGGCACCACTGGGGATACAGTTCAGTGAGTCCAGAGAGTGCACTGGCACCGCTGGGTATGCAGTACAGTGAGTCCAGAGAGTGCACTGGCACCACTGGGGATGCACTGCAGTGACTCCAGAGAGTGCACTGGCACCGCTGGGGATGCACTGCAGTGAGTCCAGAGAGTGCACTGGCACCACTGGGGATGCAGTGCAGTGAGTCCAGAGAGTGCACTGGCACCAGTGGGGATGCAGTGCTGTGAGTCCAGAGAGTGCACTGGCACCACTGCGGATGCACTGCAGTGAGTCCAGAGAGTGCACTGGAACCACTGGGGATGCAGTGCAGTGATTCCAGAGAGTGCACTGGCACCATGGGGTTTTAGTGCAGTGAGTCCAGAGAGTGCACTGGCACCACTGGGGATGCAGTGTAGTGAGTCCAGAGAGTGCACTGGCACCACTGGGGATGCAGTGCAGTGAGTCCAGAGAGTGCACTGGCACCTTGGGGATGCAGTGCAGTGAGTCCAGAGAGTGCACTGGCACCGCTGGGGATGCAGTGCATTGACTCCAGAGAGTGCACTGGCACCGCTGGGGATGCACTGCAGTGTCTCCAGAGAGTGCACTGGCACCGCTGGGGATGCACTGCAGTGCCTCCAGAGAGTGCACTGGCACCACTGGGGATGCAGTGCAGTGAGTGCAGAGAGTGCACTGGCACCACTGGGGATGCAGTGCAGTGAGTCCAGAGAGTGCACTGGCACCTTGGGGATGCAGTGCAGTGAGTCCAGAGAGTGCACTGGCACCACTGGGGATGCACTGCAGTGACTCTAGAGAGTGCACTGGCACCGCTGGGGATGCACTGCAGTGAGTCCAGAGAGTGCACTGGCACCACTGGGGATGCAGTGCAGTGAGTGCAGAGAGTGCACAGTCAGCACTGGGGATGCAGTGCAGTGAGTCCAGAGAGTGCACTGGCACCGCTGGGCATGCACTGCAGTGAGTCCAGGGAGTGCACTGGAACCGCTGGGGATGCAGTGCAGTGAGTCCAGAGAGTGCACTGGCACCACTGGGGATGCACTGCAGTGAGTCCAGAGAGTGCACTGGCACCACTGGGGATGCACTGCAGTGAGTCCAGAGAGTGCAGTGGCACCACTGGGGATGCAGTGCAGTGCCTCCAGAGAGTGCACTGGCACTACTGGTTATGCAGTGCAGTGAGTCCAGAGAGTGCACTGGCACCACTGGGGATGCAGTGCAGTGAGTCCAGAGAGTGCACTGGCACCTTGGGGATGCACTGCAGTGAGTCCAGAGAGTGCACTGGCACCACTGGGGATGCAGTGCAGTGACTCCAGAGAGTGCACTGGCAACACTGGGGATGCAGTGTAGTGAGTCCAGAGAGTGCACTGGCACCGCTGGGCATGCAGTGCAGTGAGTCCAGGGAGTGCACTGGAACCGCTGGGGATGCAGTGCAGTGAGTCCACAGAGTGAACTGGCACCACTGGGGATGCACTGCAGTGAGTCCAGAGAGTGCACTGGCACCACTGGGGATGCAGTGCAGTGCCTCCAGAGAGTGCACTGGCACCACTGGGGATGCAGTACAGTGCCTCCAGAGAGTGCACTGGCACCACTGGGGATTTAATGCAGTGACTCCAGAGAGTGGACTGGCACCACTGGGGATGCACAGCAGTGCCTCCAGAGAGTGCACTGGCACCATGGGGTTTTAGTGCAGTGAGTCCAGAGAGTGCACTGGCACCACTGGGGATGCAGTGCAGTGAGTCCAGAGAGTGCACTGGCACCACTGGGGATGCAGTGCAGTGAGTCCAGAGAGTGCACTGGCACCACTGGGGATGCAGTGCAGTGAGTCCAGAGAGTGCACTGGCACCTTGGGGATGCAGTGCAGTGAGTCCAGAGAGTGCACTGGCACCGCTGGGGATGCAGTGCATTGACTCCAGAGAGTGCACTGGCACCGCTGGGGATGCACTGCAGTGTCTCCAGAGAGTGCACTGGCTCCGCTGGGGATGCACTGCAGTGCCTCCAGAGAGTGCACTGGCACCACTGGGGATGCACTGCAGTGACTCTAGAGAGTGCACTGGCACCGCTGGGGATGCACTGCAGTGAGTCCAGAGAGTGCACTGGCACCACTGGGGATGCAGTGCAGTGAGTCCAGAGAGTGCACAGTCAGCACTGGGGATGCAGTGCAGTGAGTCCAGAGAGTGCACTGGCACCACTGGGGATGCAGTGCAGTGAGTCCAGAGACTGCACTGGCACCACTGGGGATGCACTGCAGTGAGTCCAGAGAGTGCACTGGCACCACTGGGGATGCAGTGCAGTGAGTGCAGAGAGTGCACAGTCAGCACTAGGGATGCAGTGCAGTGAGTCCAGAGAGTGCACTGGCACCACTGGGGATGCAGTGCAGTGAGTCCAGAGACTGCACTGGCACCACTGGGGATGCACTGCAGTGAGTCCAGAGAGTGCACTGGCACCACTGGGGATGCACTGCAGTGACTCTAGAGAGTGCACTGGCACCACTGGGGATGCAGTGCAGTGAGTCCAGAGAGTGCACTGGCACCACTGGGGATTTAATGCAGTGACTCCAGAGAGTGGACTGGCACCACTGGGGATGCAGTGCAGTGCCTCCAGAGAGTGCACTGGCACCACTGGGGATGCACTGCAGTGAGTCCAGAGAGTGCACTGGCACCACTGGGGATGCACTGCAGTGACTCTAGAGAGTGCACTGGCACCACTGGGGATGCAGTGCAGTGAGTCCAGAGAGTGCACTGGCACCACTGGGGATGCAGTGCAGTGAGTCCAGAGAGTGCACTGGCAGCACTGGGGATGCAGTGCAGTGAGTCCAGAGAGTGCACTGGCACCACGGGGGATGCACTGCAGTGACTCCAGAGAGTGCACTGGCACCACTGGGGATGCACTGCAGTGAGTCCAGAGAGTGCACTGGCACCACTGGGGATGCAGTGCAGTGACTCCAGAGAGTGCACTGGCACCACTGGGGATGCACTGCAGTGAGTCCAGAGAATGCACTGGCACCACTGGGGATGCACTGCAGTGACTCCAGAGAGTGCACTGGCACCACTGGTAATGCAGTGCAGTGAGTCCAGAAAATGCACTGGCACCACTGGGGATGCAGTGCAGTGAGTCCAGAGAGTGCACTGGCACCACTGGGGATGCACAGCAGTGAATACAGAGAGTGCACTGGCACCACTGGGGATGCAGTGCAGTGAGTCCAGAGATTTTACTGGCACCACTGGGGATGCAGTGCAGTGAGTCCAGAGAGGGCACTGGAACCACTGAGGATGCAGTGCAGTGAGTCCAGAGAGTGCACTGGCACCACTGGGGATGCACTGCAGTGAGTGCAGAGAGTGCACTGGCACCACTGGGGATGCACTGCAGTGAGTCCAGAGAGTGCCTGGCACCACTGGGGATGCAGTGCAGTGAGTCCAGAGAGTGCACTGGCACCACTGGGGATTCAGTGCAGTGAGTCCAGAGAGTGCACTGGCACCACTGGGGATGCAGTGCAGTGAGTCCAGACAGTGCACTGGCACCACTGCGGATGCACTGCAGTGAGTCCAGAGAGTGCAGTGGCACCACTGGGGATGCAGTGCAGTGAGTCCAGAGAATGCACTGGCACCTTGGGGATGCAGTGCAGTGAGTCCAGAGAGTGCACTGGCACGACTGGTAATGCAGTGCAGTGAGTCCAGAGAGTGCACTGGCACCACTGGGGATGCAGTGCAGTGAGTCCAGAGAGTGCACTGGCACCACTGGGGATGCAGTGCAGTGTCTCCAGAGAGTGCACTGGCACCACTGGGGATGCACTGCAGTGAGTCCAGAGAATGCACTGGCACCACTGGGGATGCAGTGCAGTGAGTCCAGAGAGTGCACTGGCACCACTGGTAATGCAGTGCAGTGAGTCCGGAGAGTGCACTGGCACCACTGGGGATGCACAGCAGTGAATACAGAGAGTGCACTGGCACCACGGGGGATGCAGTGCAGTGAGTCCAGAGATTTTACTGGCACCACTGGGGATGCAGTGCAGTGAGTCCAGAGAGGGCACTGGCACCACTGGGGATGCAGTGCAGTGAGTCCAGAGAGTGCACTGGCACCACTGGGGATGCACTGCAGTGAGTGCAGAGAGTGCACTGGCACCACTGGGGATGCACTGCAGTGAGTCCAGAGAGTGAACTGGCACCACTGGGGATGCAGTGCAGTGAGTCCAGAGAGTGCACTGGCACGACGGGGGATGCACTGCAGTGACTCTAGAGAGTGCACTGGCACCACTGGGGATGCAGTGTTGTGAGTCCAGAGAGTGCACTGGCACCACTGGGGATGCACTGCAGTGAGTCCAGAGAGTGCACTGACAACACTGGGGATGCAGTGCAGTGAGTCCAGAGAGTGCACTGGCACTACTGGGGATGCAGTGCAGTGAGTGCAGAGAGGGCACTGGCACCACTGGGGATGCAGTGCAGTGACTCTAGAGAGTGCACTGGCACCACTGGGGATGCAGTGCAGTGAGTCCAGAGAGTGCACTGGCACCACTGGGGATGTACTGCAGTGACTCCAGAGAGTGCACTGGCACCACTGGGGATACAGTTCAGTGTGTCCAGAGAGTGCACTGGCACAACAGGGGATGCACTGCAGTGACTCCAGAGAGTCCACTGGCACCACTGGGGATGCAGTGCATTGACTCCAGAGAGTGCACTTGCACCACTGGGGATGCAGTGCAGTGAGTCCAGAGAGTGCACTGGCAACACTGGGGATGCACTGCCGTGAGTCCAGAGAGTGCACTGGCACCACTGGGGATGCAGTGCAGTGAGTCCAGAGAGTGCACAGGCACCACTGGGGATGCAGTGCAGTTGAGTCCAGAGAGTGCACTGGCAACACTGGGGATGCAGTGCAGTGAGTGCAGAGAGTGCACTGGCACCACTGGTGATGCAGTGCAGTGAGTGCAGAGAGTGCACTGGCACCACTGGGGATGCAGTGCAGTGAGTCCAGAGACTGCACAGGCACCACTGGGGATGCAGTGCAGTGAGTCCAGAGAGTGCACTGTCACCACTGGGGATGCAGTGCAGTGAGTCCAGAGAGTGCACTGGCACCACTGGGGATGCAGTGCAGTGAGTCCAGAGAGTGCACCGGCACCACTGGGGATGCAGTGCAGTGAGTCCAGAGAGTGCACCGGCACCACTGGGGATGCAGTGCAGTGAGTCCAGAGAGTGCACCGGCACCACTGCGGATGCAGTGCTGTGAGTCCAGAGAGTGCACCGGCACCACTGGTAATGCAGTGCAGTGAGTCCAGAGAGTGCACTGGCACCACTGGGGATGCAGTGCAGTGAGTCCAGAGAGTGGACTGGCACCACTGGGGATGCAGTGCAGTGAGTCCAGAGAGTGCACTGGCACCACTGGGGATGTACTGCAGTGACTCCAGAGAGTGCACTGGCACCACTGGGGATACAGTTCAGTGTGTCCAGAGAGTGCACTGGCACAACAGGGGATGCACTGCAGTGACTCCAGAGAGTCCACTGGCACCACTGGGGATGCACTGCAGTGAGTCCAGAGAGTGCACTGGCAACACTGGGGATGCACTGCCGTGAGTCCAGAGAGTGCACTGGCACCACTGGGGATGCAGTGCAGTGAGTCCAGAGAGTGCACAGGCACCACTGGGGATGCAGTGCAGTTGAGTCCAGAGAGTGCACTGGCACCACTGGGGATGCAGTGCAGTGAGTGCAGAGAGTGCACTGGCACCACTGGGGATGCAGTGCAGTGAGTCCAGAGACTGCACAGGCACCACTGGGGATGCAGTGCAGTGAGTCCAGAGAGTGCACTGTCACCACTGGGGATGCACTGCAGTGAGTCCAGAGAGTGCACTGGCACCACTGGGGATGCAGTGCAGTGAGTCCAGAGAGTGCACTGTCACCACTGGGGATGCAGTGCAGTGAGTCCAGAGAGTGCACTGGCACCACTGGGGATCCAGTGCAGTGAGTCCAGAGAGTGCACTGGCACCACTGGGGATGCAGTGCAGTGAGTCCAGAGAGTGCACCGGCACCACTGGGGATGCAGTGCAGTGAGTCCAGAGAGTGCACCGGCACCACTGCGGATGCAGTGCTGTGAGTCCAGAGAGTGCACTGGCACCACTGGGGATGCAGTGCAGTGAGTCCAGAGAGTGCACTGGCACCACTGGGGATGTACTGCAGTGACTCCAGAGAGTGCACTGGCACCACTGGGGATACAGTTCAGTGTGTCCAGAGAGTGCACTGGCACAACAGGGGATGCACTGCAGTGACTCCAGAGAGTCCACTGGCACCACTGGGGATGCAGTGCATTGACTCCAGAGAGTGCACTGGCACCACTGGGGATGCAGTGCAGTGAGTCCAGAGAGTGCTCTGGCAACACTGGGGATGCACTGCCGTGAGTCCAGAGAGTGCACTGGCACCACTGGGGATGCAGTGCAGTGAGTCCAGAGAGTGCACAGGCACCACTGGGGATGCAGTGCAGTGAGTCCAGAGAGTGCACTGGCACCACTGCGGATGCACTGCAGTGAGTCCATGGAGTGCCCTGGCACCTATGGTGATGCATTGCAGTGAGTCCAGAGAGTGCACTGGCACCACTGGTGATGCAGTGCAGTGAGTCCAGAGAGTGCACTGGCACCACTGGGGATGCAGTGCAGTGAGTCCACAGAGTGCACTGGCAGCACTGGGGATGCAGTGCAGTGAATCCAGAGAGTGCACTGGCACCACTGGGAATGCAGTTCAGTGAGTCCAGAGAGTGCACTGGCACCGCTGGGGATGCAGTACAGTGAGTCCAGAGAGTGCACTGGCACCACATGGGATGCAGTGCAGTGACTCCAGAGAGTGCACTGGCACCGCTGGGGATGCAGTGCAGTGAGTCCAGAGAGTGCACTGTCACCACTGGGGATGCAGTGCAGTGAGTCCAGAGAGTGCACTGGCACCACTGGGATGCAGTGCAGTGAGTCCAGAGAGTGCACTGGCACCACTGCGGATGCACTGCAGTGAGTCCAGAGAGTGCACTGGCACCACTGGGGATGCACTGCAGTGAGTCCAGAGACTGCACTGGCACCATGGGGTTTTAGTGCAGTGAGTCCAGAGAGTGCACTGGCACCACTGGGGATGCAGTGTAGTGAGTCCAGAGAGTGCACTGGCACCACTGGGGATGCACTGCAGTGACTCCAGGGAGTGCACTGGCACCACTGGGGATGCAGTGCATTGAGTCCAGAGAGTGCACTGGCACCGCTGGGGATGCAGTGCAGTGAGTCCAGAGAGTGCACTGGCTCCACTGGGGATGCAGTGCAGTGAGTCCAGAGAGTGCAGTGGCACAACTGGGGATGCACTGCAGTGAGTCCAGAGAGTGCACTGGCACCACTGGGGATGCAGTGCAGTGAGTCCAGAGAGTGCACTGGCACCACTGGGGATGCACCTCGGTGAGTCCAGAGAGTGCACTGGCACCACTGGGGATGCAGTGCAGTGAGTGCAGAGAGTGCACTGGCACCACTGGGGATGCACTGCAGTGAGTCCAGAGACTGCACAGGCACCACTGGGGATGCAGTGCAGTGAGTCCAGAGAGTGCACTGGCACCACTGGGCATGCACTGCAGTGACTCCAGAGAGTGCACTGGCACCACTGGGGATGCAGTGCAGTGAGTCCAGAGAGTGCACTGGCACTACAGGAGATGCACTGCAGTGAGTCCAGAGAGTGCACTGGCACCACCGGGGATGCACTGCATTGAGTCCAGAGAGTGCACTGGCACCACTGGGGATGCAGTGCAGTGCGTCCAGAGAGTGCACTGGCACCACTGAGGATGCAGTGCAGTGCCTCCAGAGAGTGCACTGGCACCACTGGGGATGCAGTGCAGTGAGTCCAGAGAGTGCACTGGCACCACTGGGGATGCACTGCAGTGAGTCCAGAGAGTGCACTGGCACAACTGGGGATGCACAGCAGTGAATACAGAGAGTGCACTGGCACCACGGGGGATGCAGTGCAGTGAGTCCAGAGATTTTACTGGCACCACTGGGGATGCAGTGCAGTGAGTCCAGAGAGGGCACTGGCACCACTGGGGATGCACTGCAGTGAGTGCAGAGAGTGCACTGTCACCACTGGGGATGCACTGCAGTGAGTCCAGAGAGTGCCTGGCACCACTGGGGATGCAGTGCAGTGAGTCCAGAGAGTGCACTGGCACGACGGGGGATGCACTGCAGTGACTCTAGAGAGTGCACTGGCACCACTGGGGATGCAGTGTTGTGAGTCCAGAGAGTGCACTGGCACCACTGGGGATGCAGTGCTGTGAGTCCAGAGAGTGCACCGGCACCACTGGTAATGCAGTGCAGTGAGTCCAGAGAGTGCACCGGCACCACTGCGGATGCAGTGCTGTGAGTCCAGAGAGTGCACCGGCACCACTGGTAATGCAGTGCAGTGAGTCCAGAGAGTGCACTGGCACCACTGGGGATGCAGTGCAGTGAGTCCAGAGAGTGGACTGGCACCACTGGGGATGCAGTGCAGTGAGTCCAGAGAGTGCACTGGCACCACTGGGGATGTACTGCAGTGACTCCAGAGAGTGCACTGGCACCACTGGGGATACAGTTCAGTGTGTCCAGAGAGTGCACTGGCACAACAGGGGATGCACTGCAGTGACTCCAGAGAGTCCACTGGCACCACTGGGGATGCACTGCAGTGAGTCCAGAGAGTGCACTGGCAACACTGGGGATGCACTGCCGTGAGTCCAGAGAGTGCACTGGCACCACTGGGGATGCAGTGCAGTGAGTCCAGAGAGTGCACAGGCACCACTGGGGATGCAGTGCAGTTGAGTCCAGAGAGTGCACTGGCACCACTGGGGATGCAGTGCAGTGAGTGCAGAGAGTGCACTGGCACCACTGGGGATGCAGTGCAGTGAGTCCAGAGACTGCACAGGCACCACTGGGGATGCAGTGCAGTGAGTCCAGAGAGTGCACTGTCACCACTGGGGATGCACTGCAGTGAGTCCAGAGAGTGCACTGGCACCACTGGGGATGCAGTGCAGTGAGTCCAGAGAGTGCACTGTCACCACTGGGGATGCAGTGCAGTGAGTCCAGAGAGTGCACTGGCACCACTGGGGATCCAGTGCAGTGAGTCCAGAGAGTGCACTGGCACCACTGGGGATGCAGTGCAGTGAGTCCAGAGAGTGCACCGGCACCACTGGGGATGCAGTGCAGTGAGTCCAGAGAGTGCACCGGCACCACTGCGGATGCAGTGCTGTGAGTCCAGAGAGTGCACCGGCACCACTGGGGATGCAGTGCAGTGAATCCAGACAGTGCACTGGCACCACTGGGGATGCAGTGCAGTGAGTCCAGAGAGTGGACTGGCACCACTGGGCATGCACTGCAGTGACTCCAGAGAGTGCACTGGCACCACTGGGGATGCAGTGCAGTGAGTCCAGAGAGTGCACTGGCACCACCGGGGATGCACTGCAGTGAGTCCAGAGAGTGCACTGGCACCACTGTGGATGCAGTGCAGTGAGTCCAGAGAGTGCACTGGCACCACTGGGGATGCACTGCAGTGAGTCCAGAGAGTGCACTGACACCACTGGTAATGCAGTGCAGTGAGTCCAGAGAGTGCACTGGCACCACTGGGGATGCAGTGCAGTGAGTCCAGAGAGTGCACTGGCACCACTGCGGATGCACTGCAGTGAGTCCATGGAGTGCCCTGGCACCTATGGTGATGCATTGCAGTGAGTCCAGAGAGTGCACTGGCACCACTGGTGATGCAGTGCAGTGAGTCCAGAGAGTGCACTGGCACGACTGGGGATGCAGTGCAGTGAGTCCACAGAGTGCACTGGCAGCACTGGGGATGCAGTGCAGTGAATCCAGAGAGTGCACTGGCACCACTGGGAATGCAGTTCAGTGAGTCCAGAGAGTGCACTGGCACCTCTAGGGATGCAGTACAGTGAGTCCAGAGAGTGCACTGGCACCACATGGGATGCAGTGCAGTGACTCCAGAGAGTGCACTGGCACCGCTGGGGATGCAGTGCAGTGAGTCCAGAGAGTGCACTGTCACCACTGGGGATGCAGTGCAGTGAGTGCAGAGAGTGCACTGGCACCACTGGGGATGCACTGCAGTGAGTCCAGAGACTGCACAGGCACCACTGGGGATGCAGTGCAGTGAGTCCAGAGAGTGCACTGGCACCACTGGGCATGCACTGCAGTGACTCCAGAGAGTGCACTGGCACCACTGGGGATGCAGTGCAGTGAGTCCAGAGAGTGCACTGGCACTACAGGAGATGCACTGCAGTGAGTCCAGAGAGTGCACTGGCACCACCGGGGATGCACTGCATTGAGTCCAGAGAGTGCACTGGCACCACTGGGGATGCAGTGCAGTGCGTCCAGAGAGTGCACTGGCACCACTGGGGATGCAGTGCAGTGCCTCCAGAGAGTGCACTGGCACCACTGGGGATGCAGTGCAGTGAGTCCAGAGAGTGCACTGGCACCACTGGGGATGCACTGCAGTGAGTCCAGAGAGTGCACTGGCACAACTGGGGATGCACAGCAGTGAATACAGAGAGTGCACTGGCACCACGGGGGATGCAGTGCAGTGAGTCCAGAGATTTTACTGGCACCACTGGGGATGCAGTGCAGTGAGTCCAGAGAGGGCACTGGCACCACTGGAGATGCAGTGCAGTGAGTCCAGAGAGTGCACTGGCACCACTGGGGATGCACTGCAGTGAGTGCAGAGAGTGCACTGTCACCACTGGGGATGCACTGCAGTGAGTCCAGAGAGTGCACTGGCACCACTGGGGATGTACTGCAGTGACTCCAGAGAGTGCACTGGCACCACTGGGGATACAGTTCAGTGTGTCCAGAGAGTGCACTGGCACAACAGGGGATGCACTGCAGTGACTCCAGAGAGTCCACTGGCACCACTGGGGATGCACTGCAGTGAGTCCAGAGAGTGCACTGGCACCACTGCGGATGCAGTGCAGTGAGTCCAGAGAGTGCACTGGCAACACTGGGGATGCACTGCCGTGAGTCCAGAGAGTGCACTGGCACCACGGGGGATGCAGTGCAGTGAGTCCAGAGATTTTACTGGCACCACTGGGGATGCAGTGCAGTGAGTCCAGAGAGGGCACTGGCACCACTGGGGATGCAGTGCAGTGAGTCCAGAGAGTGCACTGGCACCACTGGGGATGCACTGCAGTGAGTGCAGAGAGTGCACTGGCACCACTGGGGATGCACTGCAGTGAGTCCAGAGAGTGAACTGGCACCACTGGGGATGCAGTGCAGTGAGTCCAGAGAGTGCACTGGCACGACGGGGGATGCACTGCAGTGACTCTAGAGAGTGCACTGGCACCACTGGGGATGCAGTGTTGTGAGTCCAGAGAGTGCACTGGCACCACTGGGGATGCACTGCAGTGAGTGCAGAGAGTGCACTGGCACCACTGGGGATGCAGTGCAGTGACTCTAGAGAGTGCACTGGCACCACTGGGGATGCAGTGCAGTGAGTCCAGAGAGTGCACTGGCACCACTGGGGATGTACTGCAGTGACTCCAGAGAGTGCACTGGCACCACTGGGGATACAGTTCAGTGTGTCCAGAGAGTGCACTGGCACAACAGGGGATGCACTGCAGTGACTCCAGAGAGTCCACTGGCACCACTGGGGATGCAGTGCATTGACTCCAGAGAGTGCACTTGCACCACTGGGGATGCAGTGCAGTGAGTCCAGAGAGTGCACTGGCAACACTGGGGATGCACTGCCGTGAGTCCAGAGAGTGCACTGGCACCACTGGGGATGCAGTGCAGTGAGTCCAGAGAGTGCACAGGCACCACTGGGGATGCAGTGCAGTTGAGTCCAGAGAGTGCACTGGCAACACTGGGGATGCAGTGCAGTGAGTGCAGAGAGTGCACTGGCACCACTGGTGATGCAGTGCAGTGAGTGCAGAGAGTGCACTGGCACCACTGGGGATGCAGTGCAGTGAGTCCAGAGACTGCACAGGCACCACTGGGGATGCAGTGCAGTGAGTCCAGAGAGTGCACTGTCACCACTGGGGATGCAGTGCAGTGAGTCCAGAGAGTGCACTGGCACCACTGGGGATGCAGTGCAGTGAGTCCAGAGAGTGCACCGGCACCACTGGGGATGCAGTGCAGTGAGTCCAGAGAGTGCACCGGCACCACTGGGGATGCAGTGCAGTGAGTCCAGAGAGTGCACCGGCACCACTGCGGATGCAGTGCTGTGAGTCCAGAGAGTGCACCGGCACCACTGGTAATGCAGTGCAGTGAGTCCAGAGAGTGCACTGGCACCACTGGGGATGCAGTGCAGTGAGTCCAGAGAGTGGACTGGCACCACGGGGGATGCAGTGCAGTGAGTCCAGAGAGTGCACTGGCACCACTGGGGATGTACTGCAGTGACTCCAGAGAGTGCACTGGCACCACTGGGGATACAGTTCAGTGTGTCCAGAGAGTGCACTGGCACAACAGGGGATGCACTGCAGTGACTCCAGAGAGTCCACTGGCACCACTGGGGATGCACTGCAGTGAGTCCAGAGAGTGCACTGGCAACACTGGGGATGCACTGCCCTGAGTCCAGAGAGTGCACTGGCACCACTGGGGATGCAGTGCAGTGAGTCCAGAGAGTGCACAGGCACCACTGGGGATGCAGTGCAGTTGAGTCCAGAGAGTGCACTGGCACCACTGGGGATGCAGTGCAGTGAGTGCAGAGAGTGCACTGGCACCACTGGGGATGCAGTGCAGTGAGTCCAGAGACTGCACAGGCACCACTGGGGATGCAGTGCAGTGAGTCCAGAGAGTGCACTGTCACCACTGGGGATGCACTGCAGTGAGTCCAGAGAGTGCACTGGCACCACTGGGGATGCAGTGCAGTGAGTCCAGAGAGTGCACTGTCACCACTGGGGATGCAGTGCAGTGAGTCCAGAGAGTGCACTGGCACCACTGGGGATCCAGTGCAGTGAGTCCAGAGAGTGCACTGGCACCACTGGGGATGCAGTGCAGTGAGTCCAGAGAGTGCACCGGCACCACTGGGGATGCAGTGCAGTGAGTCCAGAGAGTGCACCGGCACCACTGCGGATGCAGTGCTGTGAGTCCAGAGAGTGCACTGGCACCACTGGGGATGCAGTGCAGTGAGTCCAGAGAGTGCACTGGCACCACTGGGGATGTACTGCAGTGACTCCAGAGAGTGCACTGGCACCACTGGGGATACAGTTCAGTGTGTCCAGAGAGTGCACTGGCACAACAGGGGATGCACTGCAGTGACTCCAGAGAGTCCACTGGCACCACTGGGGATGCAGTGCATTGACTCCAGAGAGTGCACTGGCACCACTGGGGATGCAGTGCAGTGAGTCCAGAGAGTGCTCTGGCAACACTGGGGATGCACTGCCGTGAGTCCAGAGAGTGCACTGGCACCACTGGGGATGCAGTGCAGTGAGTCCAGAGAGTGCACAGGCACCACTGGGGATGCAGTGCAGTGAGTCCAGAGAGTGCACTGGCACCACTGCGGATGCACTGCAGTGAGTCCATGGAGTGCCCTGGCACCTATGGTGATGCATTGCAGTGAGTCCAGAGAGTGCACTATCACCACTGGTGATGCAGTGCAGTGAGTCCAGAGAGTGCACTGGCACCACTGCGGATGCAGTGCAGTGAGTCCACAGAGTGCACTGGCAGCACTGGGGATGCAGTGCAGTGAATCCAGAGAGTGCACTGGCACCACTGGGAATGCAGTTCAGTGAGTCCAGAGAGTGCACTGGCACCGCTGGGGATGCAGTACAGTGAGTCCAGAGAGTGCACTGGCACCACATGGGATGCAGTGCAGTGACTCCAGAGAGTGCACTGGCACCGCTGGGGATGCAGTGCAGTGAGTCCAGAGAGTGCACTGTCACCACTGGGGATGCAGTGCAGTGAGTCCAGAGAGTGCACTGGCACCACTGGGATGCAGTGCAGTGAGTCCAGAGAGTGCACTGGCACCACTGCGGATGCACTGCAGTGAGTCCAGAGAGTGCACTGGCACCACTGGGGATGCACTGCAGTGAGTCCAGAGACTGCACTGGCACCATGGGGTTTTAGTGCAGTGAGTCCAGAGAGTGCACTGGCACCACTGGGGATGCAGTGTAGTGAGTCCAGAGAGTGCACTGGCACCACTGGGGATGCACTGCAGTGACTCCAGGGAGTGCACTGGCACCACTGGGGATGCAGTGCATTGAGTCCAGAGAGTGCACTGGCACCGCTGGGGATGCAGTGCAGTGAGTCCAGAGAGTGCACTGGCTCCACTGGGGATGCAGTGCAGTGAGTCCAGAGAGTGCAGTGGCACAACTGGGGATGCACTGCAGTGAGTCCAGAGAGTGCACTGGCACCACTGGGGATGCAGTGCAGTGAGTCCAGAGAGTGCACTGGCACCACTGGGGATGCACCTCGGTGAGTCCAGAGAGTGCACTGGCACCACTGGGGATGCAGTGCAGTGAGTGCAGAGAGTGCACTGGCACCACTGGGGATGCACTGCAGTGAGTCCAGAGACTGCACAGGCACCACTGGGGATGCAGTGCAGTGAGTCCAGAGAGTGCACTGGCACCACTGGGCATGCACTGCAGTGACTCCAGAGAGTGCACTGGCACCACTGGGGATGCAGTGCAGTGAGTCCAGAGAGTGCACTGGCACTACAGGAGATGCACTGCAGTGAGTCCAGAGAGTGCACTGGCACCACCGGGGATGCACTGCATTGAGTCCAGAGAGTGCACTGGCACCACTGGGGATGCAGTGCAGTGCCTCCAGAGAGTGCACTGGCACCACTGGGGATGCAGTGCAGTGAGTCCAGAGAGTGCACTGGCACCACTGGGGATGCACTGCAGTGAGTCCAGAGAGTGCACTGGCACAACTGGGGATGCACAGCAGTGAATACAGAGAGTGCACTGGCACCACGGGGGATGCAGTGCAGTGAGTCCAGAGATTTTACTGGCACCACTGGGGATGCAGTGCAGTGAGTCCAGAGAGGGCACTGGCACCACTGGAGATGCAGTGCAGTGAGTCCAGAGAGTGCACTGGCACCACTGGGGATGCACTGCAGTGAGTGCAGAGAGTGCACTGTCACCACTGGGGATGCACTGCAGTGAGTCCAGAGAGTGCCTGGCACCACTGGGGATGCAGTGCAGTGAGTCCAGAGAGTGCACTGGCACGACGGGGGATGCACTGCAGTGACTCTAGAGAGTGCACTGGCACCACTGGGGATGCAGTGTTGTGAGTCCAGAGAGTGCACTGGCACCACTGGGGATGCAGTGCTGTGAGTCCAGAGAGTGCACCGGCACCACTGGTAATGCAGTGCAGTGAGTCCAGAGAGTGCACCGGCACCACTGCGGATGCAGTGCTGTGAGTCCAGAGAGTGCACCGGCACCACTGGTAATGCAGTGCAGTGAGTCCAGAGAGTGCACTGGCACCACTGGGGATGCAGTGCAGTGAGTCCAGAGAGTGGACTGGCACCACTGGGGATGCAGTGCAGTGAGTCCAGAGAGTGCACTGGCACCACTGGGGATGTACTGCAGTGACTCCAGAGAGTGCACTGGCACCACTGGGGATACAGTTCAGTGTGTCCAGAGAGTGCACTGGCACAACAGGGGATGCACTGCAGTGACTCCAGAGAGTCCACTGGCACCACTGGGGATGCACTGCAGTGAGTCCAGAGAGTGCACTGGCAACACTGGGGATGCACTGCCGTGAGTCCAGAGAGTGCACTGGCACCACTGGGGATGCAGTGCAGTGAGTCCAGAGAGTGCACAGGCACCACTGGGGATGCAGTGCAGTTGAGTCCAGAGAGTGCACTGGCACCACTGGGGATGCAGTGCAGTGAGTGCAGAGAGTGCACTGGCACCACTGGGGATGCAGTGCAATGAGTCCAGAGACTGCACAGGCACCACTGGGGATGCAGTGCAGTGAGTCCAGAGAGTGCACTGTCACCACTGGGGATGCACTGCAGTGAGTCCAGAGAGTGCACTGGCACCACTGGGGATGCAGTGCAGTGAGTCCAGAGAGGGCACTGGCACCACTGGAGATGCAGTGCAGTGAGTCCAGAGAGTGCACTGGCACCACTGGGGATGCACTGCAGTGAGTGCAGAGAGTGCACTGTCACCACTGGGGATGCACTGCAGTGAGTCCAGAGAGTGCCTGGCACCACTGGGGATGCAGTGCAGTGAGTCCAGAGAGTGCACTGGCACGACGGGGGATGCACTGCAGTGACTCTAGAGAGTGCACTGGCACCACTGGGGATGCAGTGTTGTGAGTCCAGAGAGTGCACTGGCACCACTGGGGATGCAGTGCTGTGAGTCCAGAGAGTGCACCGGCACCACTGGTAATGCAGTGCAGTGAGTCCAGAGAGTGCACCGGCACCACTGCGGATGCAGTGCTGTGAGTCCAGAGAGTGCACCGGCACCACTGGTAATGCAGTGCAGTGAGTCCAGAGAGTGCACTGGCACCACTGGGGATGCAGTGCAGTGAGTCCAGAGAGTGGACTGGCACCACTGGGGATGCAGTGCAGTGAGTCCAGAGAGTGCACTGGCACCACTGGGGATGTACTGCAGTGACTCCAGAGAGTGCACTGGCACCACTGGGGATACAGTTCAGTGTGTCCAGAGAGTGCACTGGCACAACAGGGGATGCACTGCAGTGACTCCAGAGAGTCCACTGGCACCACTGGGGATGCACTGCAGTGAGTCCAGAGAGTGCACTGGCAACACTGGGGATGCACTGCCGTGAGTCCAGAGAGTGCACTGGCACCACTGGGGATGCAGTGCAGTGAGTCCAGAGAGTGCACAGGCACCACTGGGGATGCAGTGCAGTTGAGTCCAGAGAGTGCACTGGCACCACTGGGGATGCAGTGCAGTGAGTGCAGAGAGTGCACTGGCACCACTGGGGATGCAGTGCAATGAGTCCAGAGAGTGCACAGGCACCACTGGGGATGCAGTGCAGTGAGTCCAGAGAGTGCACTGTCACCACTGGGGATGCACTGCAGTGAGTCCAGAGAGTGCACTGGCACCACTGGGGATGCAGTGCAGTGAGTCCAGAGAGTGCACTGTCACCACTGGGGATGCAGTGCAGTGAGTCCAGAGAGTGCACTGGCACCACTGGGGATCCAGTGCAGTGAGTCCAGAGAGTGCACTGGCACCACTGGGGATGCAGTGCAGTGAGTCCAGAGAGTGCACCGGCACCACTGGGGATGCAGTGCAGTGAGTCCAGAGAGTGCACCGGCACCACTGCGGATGCAGTGCTGTGAGTCCAGAGAGTGCACCGGCACCACTGGGGATGCAGTGCAGTGAGTCCAGACAGTGCACTGGCACCACTGGGGATGCAGTGCAGTGAGTCCAGAGAGTGGACTGGCACCACTGGGCATGCACTGCAGTGACTCCAGAGAGTGCACTGGCACCACTGGGGATGCAGTGCAGTGAGTCCAGAGAGTGCACTGGCACCACCGGGGATGCACTGCAGTGAGTCCAGAGAGTGCACTGGCACCACTGTGGATGCAGTGCAGTGAGTCCAGAGAGTGCACTGGCACCACTGGGGATGCACTGCAGTGAGTCCAGAGAGTGCACTGACACCACTGGTAATGCAGTGCAGTGAGTCCAGAGAGTGCACTGGCACCACTGGGGATGCAGTGCAGTGAGTCCAGAGAGTGCACTGGCACCACTGCGGATGCACTGCAGTGAGTCCATGGAGTGCCCTGGCACCTATGGTGATGCATTGCAGTGAGTCCAGAGAGTGCACTGGCACCACTGGTGATGCAGTGCAGTGAGTCCAGAGAGTGCACTGGCACCACTGGGGATGCAGTGCAGTGAGTCCACAGAGTGCACTGGCAGCACTGGGGATGCAGTGCAGTGAATCCAGAGAGTGCACTGGCACCACTGGGAATGCAGTTCAGTGAGTCCAGAGAGTGCACTGGCACCTCTAGGGATGCAGTACAGTGAGTCCAGAGAGTGCACTGGCACCACATGGGATGCAGTGCAGTGACTCCAGAGAGTGCACTGGCACCGCTGGGGATGCAGTGCAGTGAGTCCAGAGAGTGCACTGTCACCACTGGGGATGCAGTGCAGTGAGTGCAGAGAGTGCACTGGCACCACTGGGGATGCACTGCAGTGAGTCCAGAGACTGCACAGGCACCACTGGGGATGCAGTGCAGTGAGTCCAGAGAGTGCACTGGCACCACTGGGCATGCACTGCAGTGACTCCAGAGAGTGCACTGGCACCACTGGGGATGCAGTGCAGTGAGTCCAGAGAGTGCACTGGCACTACAGGAGATGCACTGCAGTGAGTCCAGAGAGTGCACTGGCACCACCGGGGATGCACTGCATTGAGTCCAGAGAGTGCACTGGCACCACTGGGGATGCAGTGCAGTGCGTCCAGAGAGTGCACTGGCACCACTGGGGATGCAGTGCAGTGCCTCCAGAGAGTGCACTGGCACCACTGGGGATGCAGTGCAGTGAGTCCAGAGAGTGCACTGGCACCACTGGGGATGCACTGCAGTGAGTCCAGAGAGTGCACTGGCACAACTGGGGATGCACAGCAGTGAATACAGAGAGTGCACTGGCACCACGGGGGATGCAGTGCAGTGAGTCCAGAGATTTTACTGGCACCACTGGGGATGCAGTGCAGTGAGTCCAGAGAGGGCACTGGCACCACTGGAGATGCAGTGCAGTGAGTCCAGAGAGTGCACTGGCACCACTGGGGATGCACTGCAGTGAGTGCAGAGAGTGCACTGTCACCACTGGGGATGCACTGCAGTGAGTCCAGAGAGTGCACTGGCACCACTGGGGATGTACTGCAGTGACTCCAGAGAGTGCACTGGCACCACTGGGGATACAGTTCAGTGTGTCCAGAGAGTGCACTGGCACAACAGGGGATGCACTGCAGTGACTCCAGAGAGTCCACTGGCACCACTGGGGATGCACTGCAGTGAGTCCAGAGAGTGCACTGGCACCACTGCGGATGCAGTGCAGTGAGTCCAGAGAGTGCACTGGCAACACTGGGGATGCACTGCCGTGAGTCCAGAGAGTGCACTGGCACCACTGGGGATGCAGTGCAGTGAGTCCAGAGAGTGCACATGCACCACTGGGGATGCAGTGCAGTTGAGTCCAGAGAGTGCACTGGCAACACTGGGGATGCAGTGCAGTGAGTGCAGAGAGTGCACTGGCACCACTGGTGATGCAGTGCAGTGAGTGCAGAGAGTGCACTGGCACCACTGGGGATGCAGTGCAGTGAGTCCAGAGACTGCACAGGCACCACTGGGGATGCAGTGCAGTGAGTCCAGAGAGTGCACTGTCACCACTGGGGATGCAGTGCAGTGAGTCCAGAGAGTGCACTGGCACCACTGGGGATGCAGTGCAGTGAGTCCAGAGAGTGCACCGGCACCACTGGGGATGCAGTGCAGTGAGTCCAGAGAGTGCACCGGCACCACTGGGGATGCAGTGCAGTGAGTCCAGAGAGTGCACCGGCACCACTGCGGATGCAGTGCTGTGAGTCCAGAGAGTGCACCGGCACCACTGGGGATGCAGTGCAGTGAGTCCAGAGAGTGCACTGTCAGCACTGGGGATGCAGTGCAGTGAGTCCAGAGAGTGGACTGGCACCACTGGGGATGCAGTGCAGTGAGTCCAGAGATTTTACTGGCACCACTGGGGATGCAGTGCAGTGAGTCCACAGAGTGCACTGGCAGCACTGGGGATGCAGTGCAGTGAATCCAGAGAGTGCACTGGCACCACTGGAAATGCAGTTCAGTGAGTCCAGAGAGTGCACTGGCACCGCTGGGGATGCAGTACAGTGAGTCCAGAGAGTGCACTGGCACCACTGGGGATGCAGTGCAGTGACTCCAGAGAGTGCACTGGCACCGCTGGGGATGCAGTGCAGTGAGTCCAGAGAGTGCACTGTCACCACTGGGGATGCAGTGCAGTGAGTCCAGAGATTGCACTGGCACCACTGGGATGCAGTGCAGTGAGCCCAGAGAGTGCACTGGCACCACTGCGGATGCACTGCAGTGAGTCCAGAGAGTGCACTGGCACCACTGGGGATGCACTGCAGTGAGTCCAGAGAGTGCACTGGCACCACTGCGGATGCACTGCAGTGAGTCCAGAGACTGCACTGGCACCATGGGGTTTTAGTGCAGTGAGTCCAGAGAGTGCACTGGCACCACTGCGGATGCACTGCAGTGAGTCCATGGAGTGCCCTGGCACCAATGGTGATGCAGTGCAGTGAGTCCAGAGAGTGCACTGGCACCACTGGTGATGCAGTGCAGTGAATCCAGAGAGTGGACTGGCACCACTGGGGATACAGTTCACTGAGTCCAGAGAGTGCACTGGCACCGCTGGGGATGCAGTACAGTGAGTCCAGAGAGTGCACCGGCACCACTGGGGATGCACTGCAGTGACTCCAGAGAGTGCACTGACACCGCTGGGGATGCAGTGCAGTGAGTCCAGAGAGTGCACTGGCACCACTGGGGATGCAGTGCAGTGAGTCCAGAGAGTGCACTGGCACCACTGGGGATGCAGTGCTGTGAGTCCAGAGAGTGCACTGGCACCACTGCGGATGCACTGCAGTGAGTCAAGAGAGTGCACTGGAACCACTGGGGATGCAGTGCAGTGAGTCCAGAGAGTGCACTGGCACCATGGGGTTTTATTGCAGTGAGTCCAGAGAGTGCACTGGCACCACTGGGGATGCAGTGTAGTGAGTCCAGAGAGTGCACTGGCACCACTGGGGATGCAGTGCAGTGAGTCCAGAGAGTGCACTGGCACCTTGGGGATGCAGTGCAGTGAGTCCAGAGAGTGCACTGGCACCGCTGGAGATGCAGTGCATTGACTCCAGAGAGTGCACTGGCACCGCTGGGGATGCACTTCAGTGTCTCCAGAGAGTGCACTGGCACCGCTGGGGATGCACTGCAGTGCCTCCAGAGAGTGCACTGGCACCGCTGGTGATGCAGTGCAGTGAGTCCAGAGAGTGCACTGGCACCACTGGGGATGCAGTGCAGTGAGTCCAGAGAGTGCACTGGCACAACTGGGGATGCACTGCAGTGACTCTAGAGAGTGCACTGGCACCGCTGGGGATGCACTGCAGTGAGTCCAGAGAGTGCACTGGCACCACTGGGGATGAAGTGCAGTGAGTGCAGAGAGTGCACAGTCAGCACTGGGGATGCAGTGCAGTGAGTCCAGAGAGTGCACTGGCACCGCTCGGCATGCACTGCAGTGAGTCCAGGGAGTGCACTGGAACCGCTGGGGATGCAGTGCAGTGAGTCCAGAGAGTGCACTGGCACCACTGGGGATGCACTGCAGTGAGTCCAGAGAGTGCAGTGGCACCACTGGGGATGCAGTGCAGTTCCTCCAGAGAGTGCACTGGCACTACTGGTTATGCAGTGCAGTGAGTCCAGAGAGTGCACTGGCACCACTGGGGATGCAGTGCAGTGAGTCCAGAGAGTGCACTGGCACCTTGGGGATGCACTGCAGTGAGTCCAGAGAGTGCACTGGCACCACTGGGGATGCACTGCAGAGACTCTAGAGAGTGCACTGGCACCGCTGGGGATGTAGTGCAGTGACTCCAGAGAGTGCACTGGCACCACTGGGGATGCAGTGCAGTGACTCCAGAGAGTGCACTGGCAACACTGGGGATGCAGTGTAGTGAGTCCAGAGAGTGCACTGGCACCGCTGGGCATGCAGTGCAGTGAGTCCACAGGGTGCACTGGCACCACTGGGGATGCACTGCAGTGAGTCCAGAGAGTGCACTGGCACCACTGGGGATGCAGTGCAGTGCCTCCAGAGAGTGCACTGGCACCACTGGGGATGCAGTACAGTGCCTCCAGAGAGTGCACTGGCACCACTGGGGGTTTAATGCAGTGACTCCAGAGAGTGGACTGGCACCACTGGGGATGCAGTGCAGTGCCTCCAGAGAGTGCACTGGCACCATGGGATTTTAGTGCAGTGAGTCCAGAGAGTGCACTGGCACCACTGGTAATGCAGTGCAGTGAGTCCAGAGAGTGCACTGGCACCACTGGGGATGCAGTGCAGTGAGTCCAGAGAGTGCACTGGCACCTTGGGGATGCAGTGCAGTGAGTCCAGAGAGTGCACTGGCACCGCTGGGGATGCACTGCAGTGTCTCCAGAGAGTGCACTGGCACCGCTGGGGATGCACTGCAGTGCCTCCAGAGAGTGCACTGGCACCACTGGGGATGCAGTGCAGTGAGTCCAGAGAGTGCACTGGCACCACTGGGGATGCACTGCAGTGACTCTAGAGAGTGCACTGGCACCGCAGGGGATGCACTGCAGTGAGTCCAGAGAGTGCACTGGCACCACTGGGGATGCAGTGCAGTGAGTGCAGAGAGTGCACAGTCAGCACTGGGGATGCAGTGCAGTGAGTCCAGAGAGTGCAGTGGCACCACTGGGGATGCAGTGCAGTGAGTCCACAGAGTGCACTGGCACCACTGGGGATGCACTGCAGTGAGTCCAGAGAGTGCACTGGCACCACTGGGGATGCAGTGCAGTGCCTCCAGAGAGTGCACTGGCACCACTGGGGATGCAGTACAGTGCCTCCAGAGAGTGCACTGGCACCACTGGGGATTTAATGCAGTGACTCCAGAGAGTGGACTGGCACCACTGGGGATGCAGTGCAGTGCCTCCAGAGAGTGCACTGGCACCACTGGGGATGCAGTGCAGTGAGTCCAGAGAGTGCACTGGCACCACAGGGGAAGCACTGCAGTGACTCTAGAGAGTGCACTGGCACCACTGGGGATGCAGTGCAGTGAGTCCAGAGAGTGCACTGGCACCACTGGGGATGCAGTGCAGTGAGTCCAGAGAGTGCACTGGCAGCACTGGGGATGCAGTGCAGTGAGTCCAGAGAGTGCACTGGCACCACGGGGGATGCACTGCAGTGACTCCAGAGAGTGCACTGGCACCACTGGGGATGCACTGCAGTGAGTCCAGAGAGTGCACTGGCACCACTGGGGATGCAGTGCAGTGACTCCAGAGAGTGCACTGGCACCACTGGGGATGCACTGCAGTGAGTCCAGAGAATGCACTGGCACCACTGGGGATGCACTGCAGTGACTCCAGAGAGTGCACTGGCACCACTGGTAATACAGTGCAGTGAGTCCGGAGAGTGCACTGGCACCACTAGGGATGCAGTGCAGTGAGTCCAGAGAGTGCACTGGCACCACTGGGGATGCACAGCAGTGAATACAGAGAGTGCACTGGCACCACTGGGGATGCAGTGCAGTGCGTCCAGAGATTTTACTGGCACCACTGGGGATGCAGTGCAGTGAGTCCAGAGAGGGCACTGGAACCACTGAGTATGCAGTGCAGTGAGTCCAGAGAGTGCACTGGCACCACTGGGGATGCACTGCAGTGAGTGCAGAGAGTGCACTGGCACCACTGGGGATGCACTGCAGTGAGTCCAGAGAGTGCACTGGCACCACTGGGGATGCAGTGCAGTGAGTCCAGAGAGTGCACTGGCACCACTGGTTATGCAGCGCAGTGAGTCCAGAGAGTGCACTGGCACCACTGGTGATTCAGTGCAGTGAGTCCAGAGAGTGCACTGGCACCTCTGGGGATCCATTGCAGTGAGTCCAGACAGTGCACTGGCACCAGTGGGGATGCAGTGCAGTGAGTCCAGAGAGTGCAGTGGCACCACTGGGGATGCAGTGCAGTGAGTCCAGAGAATGCACTGGCACCTTGGGGATGCAGTGCAGTGAGTCCAGAGAGTGCACTGGCACGACTGGTACTGCAGTGCAGTGAGTCCAGAGAGTGCACTGGCACCACTGGCGATGCAGTGCAGTGAGTCCAGAGGGTGCACTGGCACCACTGGGGATGTAGTGCAGTGACTCCAGAGAGTGCACTGGCACCACTGGGGATGCACTGCAGTGAGTCCAGAGAGTGCACTGGCACCACTGGTAATGCAGTGCAGTGAGTCCGGAGAGTGCACTGGCACCACTGGGGATGCAGTGCAGTGAGTCCAGAGAGTGCACTGGCACCACTGGGGATGCACAGCAGTGAATACAGAGAGTGCACTGGCACCACTGGGGATGCAGTGCAGTGAGTCCAGAGATTTTACTGGCACCACTGGAGATGCAGTGCAGTGAGTCCAGAGAGGGCACTGGCACCACTGGGGATGCAGTGCAGTGAGTCCAGAGAGTGCACTGGCACCACGGGGGATGCACTGCAGTGAGTGCAGAGTGTGCACTGGCACCACTGGGGATGCACTGCAGTGAGTCCAGAGAGTGCCTGGCACCACTGGGGATGCAGTGCAGTGAGTCCAGAGAGTGCACTGGTACCACTGGCGATGCAGCGCAGAGAGTCCAGAGAGTGCACTGGCACCACTGGGGATTCAGTGCAGTGAGTCCAGAGAGTGCACTGGCACCACTGGGGATGCAGTGCAGTGAGTCCAGACAGTGCAGTGGCACCACTGGGGATGCACTTCAGTGAGTCCAGAGAGTGCAGTGGCACCACTGGGGATGCAGTGCAGTGAGTCCAGAGAATGCACTGGCACCTTGGGGATGCAGTGCAGTGAGTCCAGAGAGTGCACTGGCACGACTGGTAATGCAGTGCAGTGAGTCCAGAGAGTGCACTGGCACCAATGGGGATGCAGTGTAGTGAGTCCAGAGGGTGCACTGGCACCAGTGGCGATGCAGTGCAGTGAGTCCAGAGGGTGCACTGGCACCACTGGGGATGCAGTGCATTGACTCCAGAGAGTGCACTGGCACCACTGGGGATGCAGTGCGGTGAGTCCAGAGAGTGCACTGGCACCAGTGAGGATGCAGTGCAGTGACTCCAGAGAGTGCACTGGCACCACTGGTGATTCAGTGCAGTGAGTCCAGAGAGTGCACTGGCACCTCTGGGGATCCAGTGCAGTGAGTCCAGACAGTGCACTGGCACCAGTGGGGATGCAGTGCAGTGAGTCCAGAGAGTGCAGTGGCACCACTGGGGATGCAGTGCAGTGAGTCCAAAGAATGCACTGGCACCTTGGGGATGCAGTGCAGTGAGTCCAGAGAGTGCACTGGCACCACTGGGGATGCAGTGCAGTGAGTCCAGAGAGTGCACTGGCACCACTGGGGATGCAGTGCAGTGAGTCCAGAGGGTGCACTGGCACCACTGGGGATGTAGTGCAGTGACTCCAGAGAGTGCACTGGCACCACTGGGGATGCACTGCAGTGAGTCCAGAGAGTGCACTGGCACCACTGGGGATGCAGTGCAGTGACTCCAGAGAGTGCACTGGCACCACTGGGGATGCACTGCAGTGAGTCCAGAGAATGCACTGGCACCACTGGGGATGCAGTGCAGTGAGTCCAGAGAGTGCACTGGCACCACTGGTAATGCAGTGCAGTGAGTCCGGAGAGTGCACTGGCACCACTGGGGATGCAGTGCAGTGAGTCCAGAGAGTGCACTGGCACCACTGGGGATGCACAGCAGTGAATACAGAGAGTGCACTGGCACCACTGGGGATGCAGTGCAGTGAGTCCAGAGATTTTACTGGCACCACTGGAGATGCAGTGCAGTGAGTCCAGAGAGGGCACTGGCACCACTGGGGATGCAGTGCAGTGAGTCCAGAGAGTGCACTGGCACCACGGGGGATGCACTGCAGTGAGTCCAGAGAGTGCCTGGCACCACTGGGGATGCAGTGCAGTGAGTCCAGAGAGTGCACTGGTACCACTGGCGATGCAGCGCAGAGAGTCCAGAGAGTGCACTGGCACCACTGGGGATTCAGTGCAGTGAGTCCAGAGAGTGCACTGGCACCACTGGGGATGCAGTGCAGTGAGTCCAGACAGTGCAGTGGCACCACTGGGGATGCACTTCAGTGAGTCCAGAGAGTGCAGTGGCACCACTGGGGATGCAGTGCAGTGAGTCCAGAGAATGCACTGGCACCTTGGGGATGCAGTGCAGTGAGTCCAGAGAGTGCACTGGCACGACTGGTAATGCAGTGCAGTGAGTCCAGAGAGTGCACTGGCACCAATGGGGATGCAGTGTAGTGAGTCCAGAGGGTGCACTGGCACCAGTGGCGATGCAGTGCAGTGAGTCCAGAGGGTGCACTGGCACCACTGGGGATGCAGTGCATTGACTCCAGAGAGTGCACTGGCACCACTGGGGATGCAGTGCGGTGAGTCCAGAGAGTGCACTGGCACCAGTGAGGATGCAGTGCAGTGACTCCAGAGAGTGCACTGGCAGTACTGCGGATGCAGTGCAGTGAGTCCAGAGAGTGCACTGGCACCAGTGGGGATGCAGTGCATTGAGTCCAGAGAGTGCACTGGCACCAGTGGGGATGCAGTGCACTGACTCCAGAGAGTGCACTGGCACCACTGGGAATGCACTGCAGTGAGTCCAGAGAGTGCACTGGCACCACTGGGGATGCAGTGCAGTGATTCCAGAGAGTGCACTGGCACCACTGGGGATCCAGTGCAGGGAGTCCAGAGGGTGCACTGGCACCAGTGGCGATGCAGTGCAGTGAGTCCAGAGGGTGCACTGGCACCACGGGGGATGCACTGCAGTGACTCCAGAGAGTGCACTGGCACCAGTGGGGATGCAGTGCATTGACTCCAGAGAGTGCACTGGCACCACTGGTGATGCAGTGCGGTGAGTCCAGAGAGTGCACTGGCACCAGTGAGGATGCAGTGCAGTGACTCCAGAGAGTGCACTGGCCCCACTGCGGATGCAGTGCAGTGAGTCCAGAGAGTGCACTGGCACCAGTGGGGATGCAGTGCATTGAGTCCAGAGAGTGCACTGGCACCAGTGGGGATGCAGTGCACTGACTCCAGAGAGTGCACTGGCACCACTGGGAATGCACTGCAGTGAGTCCAAAGAGTGCACTGGCACCACTGGGGATGCAGTGCAGTGAGTCCAGAGAGTGCACTGGCACCACTGGGGATGCAGTGCAGTGAGTCCAGAGGGTGCACTGGCACCAGTGGCGATGCAGTGCAGTGAGGCCAGAGGGTGCACTGGCACCACGGGGGATGCACTGCAGTGACTCCAGAGAGTGCACTGGCACCAGTGGGGATGCAGTGCGGTGAGTCCAGAGAGTGCACTGGCACCAGTGAGGATGCAGTGCAGTGACTCCAGAGAGTGCACTGGCCCCACTGCGGATGCAGTGCAGTGAGTCCAGAGAGTGCACTGGCACCGCTGTTGATGCAGTGCAGTGAGTCCAGAGAGTGCACTGGCACCACTGGAGCTGCACTGCAGTGAGTCCAGAGATTTTACTGGCACCACTGGGGATGCAGTGCAGTGAGTGCAGAGAGTGCACTGGCACCACTGTTGATGCAGTGCAGTGAGTCCAGAGAGTGCACTGGCACCACTGGGAATGCACTGCAGTGAGTCCAGAGAGTGCACTGGCACAACTGGGGATGCACTGCAGTGAGTCCAGAGAGTGCACTGGCACCACTGGGGATGCAGTGCAGTGAGTCCAGAGAGTGCACTGGCACCTCTGGGGATGCACCTCGATGAGTAGAGAGAGTGCACTGGCACCACTGGGGATGCAGTGCAGTGAGTGCAGAGAGTGCACTGGCACCACTGGGGATGCAGTGCAGTGAGTCCAGAGACTGCACAGGCACCACTGGGGATGCAGTGCAGTGAGTCTAAAGAGTGCACTGGCACCACTGGGGATGCAGTGCAGTGAGTCCAGAGAGTGCACTGGCACCACTGGGGATGCAGTGCAGTGAGTCCAGAGAGTGCACCGGCACCACTGCGGATGCAGTGCATTGACTCCAGAGAGTGCACTGGCACCGCTGGGGATGCACTGCAGTGCCTCCAGAGAGTGCACTGGCACCGCTGGGGATGCACTGCAGTGCCTCCAGAGAGTGCACTGGCACCACTGGGGATGCAGTGCAGTGAGTCCAGAGAGTGCACTGGCACCACTGGGGATGCAGTGCAGTGAGTCCAGAGACTGCACAGGCACCACTGGGGATGCAGTGCAGTGAGTCCAAAGAGTGCACTGGCACCACTGGGGATGCAGTGCAGTGAGTCCAGAGAGTGCACTGGCACCTTGGGGATGCAGTACAGTGAGTCCAGAGAGTGCACTGGCACCGCTGGGGATGCAGTGCATTGACTCCAGAGAGTGCACTGGCACCGCTGGGGATGCACTGCAGTGCCTCCAGAGAGTGCACTGGCACCGCTGGGGATGCACTGCAGTGCCTCCAGAGAGTGCACTGGCACCACTGGGGATGCAGTGCAGTGAGTCCAGAGAGTGCACTGGCACCTTGGGGATGCAGTGCAGTGAGTCCAGAGAGTGCACAGTCAGCACTGGGGATGCAGTGCAGTGAGTTCAGAGAGTGCACTGGCACCACTGGGGATGCAGTGCAGTGACTCCAGGGAGTGCACTGGCACCACTGGGGATGCACTGCAGTGAGTCCAGAGAGTGCACTGGCACCTCTGGGGATGCAGTGCAGTGAGTCCAGAGAGTGCACTGGCACCACTGGGGATGCAGTGCAGTGAGTCCAGAGAGTGCACTGGCACCGCTGGGCATGCAGTACAGTGAGTCCAGGGAGTGCACTGGAACGGCTGGGGATGCAGTGCAGTGAGTCCAGAGAGTGCACTGGCACCACTGGGGATGCACTGCAGTGATTCCAGAGAGTGCACTGGCACCACTGGGGATGCAGTGCAGTGCCTCCAGAGAGTGCACTGGCACCACTTGGGATGCAGTACAGTGCCTCCAGAGAGTGCACTGGCACCACTGGGGATTTAATGCAGTAACTCCAGAGAGTGGACTGGCACCACTGGGGATGCAGTGCAGTGAGTCCAGAGAGTGCAGTGGCACCACTGGGGATGCAGTGCAGTGAGTCGAGAGAGTGCACTGGCCCCACTGGGGATGCAGTGCAGTGAGTCCAGAGAGTGCACTGGCACCACTGGGGATGCACTGCAGTGAGTCCAGAGAGTGCACTGGCAGCACTAGGGATGCAGTGCAGTGAGTCCAGAGAGTCCACTGGCACCACTGGGGATGCAGTGCAGTGAGTGCAGAGAGTGCACTAGCACCACTGGGGATGCAGTGCAGTGAGTCCAGAGAGTGCACTGGCACCACTGGGGATGCACTGCAGTGAGTCCAGAGAGTGCACTGGCACCACTGGGGATGCACTGCAGTGAGTCCAGAGAAAGCACTGGCACCACTGGGGATGCAGTGCAGTGACTCCAGAGAGTGCACTGGCACCACTGGGGATGCAGTGCAGTGAGTCCAGAGAGTGCACTGGCACCACTGGGGATGCAGTGCAGTGAGTCCAGACAGTGCACTGGCACCAGTGGGGATGCAGTGCAGTGAGTCCAGGGAGTGCACTGGCACCACTGGGGATGCACTGCAGTGAGTCCAGAGAATGCACTGGCACCTTGGGGATGCAGTGCAGTGACTCCAGAGAGTGCACTGGCACCGCTGGGGATGCAGTGCATTGACTCCAGAGAGTGCACTGGCACCGCTGGGGATGCACTGCAGTGTCTCCAGAGAGTGCACTGGCACCGCTGGGGATGCACTGCAGTGCCTCCAGAGAGTGCACTGGCACCACTGGGGATGCAGTGCAGTGAGTCCAGAGAGTGCACTGGCACCTTGGGGATGCAGTGCAGTGAGTCCAGAGAGTGCACAGTCAGCACTGGGGATGCAGTGCAGTGAGTCCAGAGAGTGAACTGGCACCACTGGGGATGCAGTGCAGTGACTCCAGGGAGTGCACTGGCACCACTGGGGATGCACTGCAGTGAGTCCAGAGAGTGCACTGGCACCTCTGGGGATGCAGTGCAGTGAGTCCAGAGAGTGCACTGGCACCACTGGGGATGCAGTGCAGTGAGTCCAGAGAGTGCACTGGCACCGCTGGGCATGCAGTACAGTGAGTCCAGGGAGTGCACTGGAACGGCTGGGGATGCAGTGCAGTGAGTCCAGAGAGTGCACTGGCACCACTGGGGATGCACTGCAGTGATTCCAGAGAGTGCACTGGCACCACTGGGGATGCAGTGCAGTGCCTCCAGAGAGTGCACTGGCACCACTTGGGATGCAGTACAGTGCCTCCGGAGAGTGCACTGGCACCACTGGGGATTTAATGCAGTAACTCCAGAGAGTGGACTGGCACCACTGGGGATGCAGTGCAGTGAGTCCAGAGAGTGCACTGGCACCACTGGAGATGCACTGCAGTGAGTCCAGAGAATGCACTGGCACCACTGGGGATGCAGTGCAGTGACTCCAGAGAGTGCACTGGCACCACTGGGGATGCAGTGCAGTGAGTCCAGAGAGTGCACTGGCACCACTGGGGATGCAGTGCATTGAGTCCAGACAGTGCACTGGCACCAATGGGGATGCAGTGCAGTGAGTCCAGGGAGTGCACTGGCACCACTGGGGATGCAGTGCAGTGAGTCCAGAGAATGCACTGGCACCTTGGGGATGCAGTGCAGTGAGTCCAGAGAGTGCACTGGCACGACTGGTAATGCAGTACAGTGAGTCCACAGAGTGCACTGGCACCACTGGTTATGCAGCGCAGTGAGTCCAGAGAGTGCACTGGCACCACTGGTGATTCAGTGCAGTGAGTCCAGAGAGTGCACTGGCACCACTGGGGATGCAGTGCAGTGAGTCCAGACAGTGCACTGGCACCACTGGGGATGCAGTGCAGTGAGTCCAGAGAGTGCAGTGGCACCACTGGGGATGCAGTGCAGTGAGTCCAGAGAATGCACTGGCACCTTGGGGATGCAGTGCAGTGAGTCCAGAGAGTGCACTGGCACGACTGGTAATGCAGTGCAGTGAGTCCAGAGAGTGCACTGGCACCACTGGGGATGCAGTGCAGTGAGTCCAGAGGGTGCACTGGCACCACTGGGGATGTAGTGCAGTGACTCCAGAGAGTGCACTGGCACCACTGGGGATGCACTGCAGTGAGTCCAGAGAGTGCACTGGCACCACTGGGGATGCAGTGCAGTGACTCCAGAGAGTGCACTGGCACCACTGGGGATGCACTGCAGTGAGTCCAGAGAATGCACTGGCACCACTGGGGATGCAGTGCAGTGAGTCCAGAGAGTGCACTGGCACCACTGGTAATGCAGTGCAGTGAGTCCGGAGAGTGCACTGGCACCACTGGGGATGCAGTGCAGTGAGTCCAGAGAGTGCACTGGCACCACTGGGGATGCACAGCAGTGAATACAGAGAGTGCACTGGCACCACTGGGGATGCAGTGCAGTGAGTCCAGAGATTTTACTGTCACCACTGGAGATGCAGTGCAGTGAGTCCAGAGAGGGCACTGGCACCACTGGGGATGCAGTGCAGTGAGTCCAGAGAGTGCACTGGCACCACTGGGGATGCACTGCAGTGAGTGCAGAGTGTGCACTGGCACCACTGGGGATGCACTGCAGTGAGTCCAGAGAGTGCCTGGCACCACTGCGGATGCACTGCAGTGAGTCCAGAGAGTGCACTGGTACCACTGGCGATGCAGCGCAGAGAGTCCAGAGAGTGCACTGGCACCACTGGGGATTCAGTGCAGTGAGTCCAGAGAGTGCACTGGCACCACTGGGGATGCAGTGCAGTGAGTCCAGACAGTGCACTGGCACCAGTGGGGATGCACTTCAGTGAGTCCAGAGAGTGCAGTGGCACCACTGGGGATGCAGTGCAGTGAGTCCAGAGAATGCACTGGCACCTTGGGGATGCAGTGCAGTGAGTCCAGAGAGTGCACTGGCACGACTGGTAATGCAGTGCAGTGAGTCCAGAGAGTGCACTGGCACCACTGGGGATGCAGTGCGGTGAGTCCAGAGAGTGCACTGGCACCAGTGAGGATGCAGTGCAGTGACTCCAGAGAGTGCACTGGCCCCACTGCGGATGCAGTGCAGTGAGTCCAGAGAGTGCACTGGCACCACTGGGGATGCAGTGCATTGAGTCCAGAGGGTGCACTGGCACCAGTGGGGATGCAGTGCACTGACTCCAGAGAGTGCACTGGCACCACTGGGAATGCACTGCAGTGAGTCCAGAGAGTGCACTGGCACCACTGGGGATGCAGTGCAGTGAGTCCAGAGAGTGCCCTGGCACCACTGGGGATGCAGTGCAGTGAGTCCAGAGGGTGCACTGGCACCAGTGGCGATGCAGTGCAGTGAGTCCAGAGGGTGCACTGGCACCACGGGGGATGCACTGCAGTGACTCCAGAGAGTGCACTGGCACCAGTGGGGATGCAGTGCGGTGAGTCCAGAGAGTGCACTGGCACCAGTGAGGATGCAGTGCAGTGACTCCAGAGAGTGCACTGGCCCCACTGCGGATGCAGTGCAGTGAGTCCAGAGAGTGCACTGGCACCGCTGGGGATGCAGTGCAGTGAGTCCAGAGAGTGCACTGGCACCAGTGGGGATGCAGTGCAGTGAGTCCAGAGAGTGCACTGTCACCACTGGGAATGCACTGCAGTTAGTCCAGAGAGTGCTCTGGCACCACTGGGGATGCAGTGCAGTGAGTGCAGAGAGTGCACTGGCACCGCTGTTGATGCAGTGCAGTGAGTCCAGAGAGTGCACTGGCACCACTGGAGCTGCACTGCAGTGAGTCCAGAGATTTTACTGGCACCACTGGGGATGCAGTGCAGTGAGTGCAGAGAGTGCACTGGCACCACTGTTGATGCAGTGCAGTGAGTCCAGAGAGTGCACTGGCACCACTGGGGATGCACTGCAGTGAGTCCAGAGAGTGCACTGGCACCGCTGGGGATGCAGTGCATTGACTCCAGAGAGTGCACTGGCACCGCTGGGGATGCAGTGCACTGTCTCCAGAGAGTGCACTGGCACCGCTGGGGATGCACTGCAGTGCCTCCAGAGAGTGCACTGGCACCACTGGGGATGCAGTGCAGTGAGTCCAGAGAGTGCACTGGCACCACTGGGGATGCAGTGCAGTGAGTCCAGAGAGTGCACTGGCACCTTGGGGATGCAGTGCAGTGAGTCCAGAGAGTGCACAGTCAGCACTGGGGATGCAGTGCAGTGAGTCCAGAGAGTGCACTGGCACCACTGGGGATGCAGTGCAGTGACTCCAGGGAGTGCACTGGCACCACTGGGGATGCACTGCAGTGAGTCCAGAGAGTGCACTGGCACCTCTGGGGATGCAGTGCAGTGAGTCCAGAGAGTGCACTGGCACCACTGGGGATGCAGTGCAGTGAGTCCAGAGAGTGCACTGGCACCGCTGGGCATGCAGTACAGTGAGTCCAGGGAGTGCACTGGAACGGCTGGGGATGCAGTGCAGTGAGTCCAGAGAGTGCACTGGCACCACTGGGGATGCACTGCAGTGATTCCAGAGAGTGCACCGGCACCACTGGCGATGCAGTGCAGTGCCTCCAGAGAGTGCACTGGCACCACTGGGGATGCAGTACAGTGCCTCCAGAGAGTGCACTGGCACCACTGGGGATTTAATGCAGTAACTCCAGAGAGTGGACTGGCACCACTGGGGATGCAGTGCAGTGAGTCCAGAGAGTGCAGTGGCACCACTGGGGATGCAGTGCAGTGAGTCGAGAGAGTGCACTGGCACCACTGGGGATGCACTGCAGTGAGTCCAGAGAGTGCACTGGCACCACTGCGGATGCAGTGCAGTGAGTGCAGAGAGTGCACTGGCACCACTGGGGATGCAGTGCAGTGAGTCCAGAGAGTGCACTGGCACCACTGGGGATGCACTGCAGTGAGTCCAGAGAGTGCACTGGCACCACTGGGGATGCAGTGTAGTGAGTCCAGAGAATGCACTGGCACCACTGGGGATGCAGTGCAGTGACTCCAGAGAGTGCACTGGCACCACTGGGGATGCAGTGCAGTGAGTCCAGAGAGTGCACTGGCACCACTGGGGATGCAGTGCAGTGAGTCCAGAGAGTGCACTGGCACCACTGGGGATGCAGTGCAGTGAGTCCAGGGAGTGCACTGGCACCACTGGGGATGCAGTGCAGTGAGTCCAGAGAATGCACTGGCACCTTGGGGATGCAGTGCAGTGAGTCCAGAGAGTGCACTGGCACGACTGGTAATGCAGTGCAGTGAGTCCAGAGAGTGCACTGGCACCACTGGGGATGCAGTGCCGTGAGTCCAGAGAGTGCACTGGCACCAGTGGCGATGCAGTGCAGTGAGTCCAGAGGGTGCACTGGCACCAGTGGGGATGCAGTGCAGTTACTCCAGAGAGTGCACTGGCACCAGTGGGGATGCAGTGCGGTGAGTCCAGAGAGTGCACTGGCACCAGTGAGGATGCAGTGCAGTGACTCCAGAGAGTGCACTGGCACCACTGCGGATGCAGTGCAGTGAGTCCAGAGAGTGCACTGGCACCAGTGGGGATGCACTGCAGTGAGTCCAGAGAGTGTACTGGCACCATGGGGTTTTAGTGCAGTGAGTCCAGAGAGTGCACTGGCACCACTGGGGATGCAGTGTAGTGAGTCCAGAGAGTGCACTGGCACCACCGGGGATGCACTGCAGTGAGTCCAGAGAGTGGACTGGCACCACTGGGCATGCACTGCAGTGACTCCAGAGAGTGCACTGGCACCACTGGGGATGCAGTGCAGTGAGTCCAGAGAGTGCACTGGCACTACAGCGGATGCAGTGCAGTGAGTCCAGAGAGTGCACCGGCACCACTGCGGATGCAGTGCCGTGAGTCCAGAGAGTGCACCGGCACCACTGGGGATGCACTGCAGTGAGTCCAGAGAGTGCACTGGCACCACTGGGGATGCACTGCAGTGAGTCCAGAGAGTGTACTGGCACCACTGGGCATGCACTGCAGTGACTCCAGAGAGTGCACTGGCACCACAGGGGATGCAGTGCAGTGAGTCCAGAGAGTGCACTGTCACCACTGGGGATGCAGTGCAGTGAGTCCAGAGAGTGCACTGGCACCACTGGGGATGCACTGCAGTGAGTCCAGAGAGTGCACTGGCACCACTGCGGATGCACTGCAGTGAGTCCAGAGAGTGCACTGGCACCACTGGGGATGCACTGCAGTGAGTCCAGAGAGTGTACTGGCACCATGGGGTTTTAGTGCAGTGAGTCCAGAGAGTGCACTGGCACCACTGGGGATGCAGTGTAGTGAGTCCAGAGAGTGCACTGGCACCACTGGGGATGCACTGCAGTGAGTCCAGAGAGTGGACTGGCACCACTGGGCATGCACTGCAGTGACTCCAGAGAGTGCACTGGCACCACTGGGGATGCAGTGCAGTGAGTGCAGAGAGTGCACTGGCAACACTGGGGATGCACTGCAGTGAGTCCAGAGAGTGGACTGGCACCACTGGGCATGCACTGCAGTGACTCCAGAGAGTGCACTGGCACCACTGGGGATGCAGTGCAGTGAGTCCAGAGAGTGCACTGGCACTACAGGGGATGCACTGCAGTGAGTCCAGAGAGTGCACTGGCACCACCGGGTATGCAGTGCAGTGCGTCCAGAGAGTGCAGTGGCACCACTGGGGATGCAGTGCAGTGAGTCCAGAGAGTGCACTGGCAGCACTGGGGATGCAGTGCAGTGCCTCCAGAGATTGCACTGGCACCACTGGGGATGCAGTGCAGTGAGTCCAGAGAGTGCACTTGCACCACTGCGGATGCAGTGCAGTGAGTCCATGGACTGCCCAGGCACCAATGGTGATGCAGTGCAGTGAGTCCAGAGAGTGCACTGGCACCACTGGTGATGCAGTGCAGTGAGTCCAGAGAGTGCACTGGCACCACTGGGGATGCAGTGCAGTGAATCCAGAGAGTGGACTGGCACCACTGGGGATGCAGTTCAGTGAGTCCAGAGAGTGCACAGGCACCGCTGGGGATGCAGTGCAGTGAGTCCAGAGAGTGCACTGGCACCACTGGGGTTGCAGTGCAGTGAGTCCAGAGAGTGCACTGGCACCACTGCGGATGCACTGCAGTGAGTCCAGAGAGTGCACTGGCACCACTGGGGATGCAGTGCAGTGAGTCCAGAGAGTGCACTGGCACCATGGGGTTTTAGTGCAGTGAGTCCAGAGAGTGCACTGGCACCACTGGGGATGCAGTGTAGTGAGTCCAGAGAGTGCACTGGCACCACTGGGGATGCAGTGCAGTGAGTCCAGAGAGTGCACTGGCACCTTGGGGATGCAGTACAGTGAGTGCAGAGAGTGCACTGGCACCGCTGGGGATGCAGTGCATTGACTCCAGAGAGTGCACTGGCACCGCTGGGGATGCACTGCAGTGTCTCCAGAGAGTGCACTGGCACCGCTGGGGATGCACTGCAGTGCCTCCAGAGAGTGCACTGGCACCACTGGGGATGCAGTGCAGTGACTCCAGGGAGTGCACTGGCACCACTGGGGATGCACTGCAGTGAGTCCAGAGAGTGCACTCGCACCTCTGGGGATGCAGTGCAGTGAGTCCAGAGAGTGCAATGGCACCACTGGGGATGCAGTGCAATGAGTCCAGAGAGTGCACTGGCACCGCTGGGCATGCAGTACAGTGAGTCCAGGGAGTGCACTGGAACGGCTGGGGATGCAGTGCAGTGAGTCCACAGAGTGCACTGGCACCACTGGGGATGCACTGCAGTGATTCCAGAGAGTGCACTGGCACCACTGGGGATGCAGTGCAGTGCCTCCAGAGAGTGCACTGGCACCACTGGGGATGCAGTACAGTGCCTCCAGAGAGTGCACTAGCACCACTGGGGATTTAATGCAGTAACTCCAGAGAGTGGACTGGCACCACTGGGGATGCAGTGCAGTGAGTCCAGAGAGTGCAGTGGCACCACTGGGGATGCAGTGCAGTGAGTCGAGAGAGTGCACTGGCACCACTGGGGATGCAGTGCAGTGAGTCCAGAGAGTGCACTGGCACCACTGGGGATGCACTGCAGTGACTCTAGAGAGTGCACTGGCACCACTGGGGATGCAGTGCAGTGAGTCCAGAGAGTGCACTGGCACCACTGGGGATGCAGTGCAGTGAGTCCAGAGAGTGCACTGGCAGCACTAGGGATGCAGTGCAGTGAGTCCAGAGAGTCCACTGGCACCACTGGGGATGCAGTGCAGTGAGTGCAGAGAGTGCACTGACACCACTGGGGATGCAGTGCAGTGAGTCCAGAGAGTGCACTGGCACCACTGGGGATGCACTGCAGTGAGTCCAGAGAGTGCACTGGCACCACTGGGGATGCACTGCAGTGAGTCCAGAGAATGCACTGGCACCACTGGGGATGCAGTGCAGTGACTCCAGAGAGTGCACTGGCACCACTGGGGATGTACTTCAGTGAGTCCGGAGAGTGCACTGGCACCACTGGGGATGCAGTGCAGTGAGTCCAGAGAGTGCACTGGCACCACTGGGGATGCACTGCTATGAGTCCAGAGAGGGCACTGGCACCGCTGGGGATGCAGTGCAGTGAGTCCAGAGAGTGCACTGGCACCACTGGGGATGCACTGCAGTGAGTGCAGAGAGTGCACTGGCACCACTGGGGATGCACTGCAGTGAGTCCAGAGAGTGCACTGGCACCACGGGGGATGCAGTGCAGTGAGTCCAGAGAGTGCACTGGCACCACTGGGTATGCAGCGCAGTGAGTCCAGAGAGTGCACTGGCACCACTGGGGATGCAGTGCAGTGAGTCCAGAGAGTGCACTGGCAACACTGGGGATGCAGTGCAGTGAGTCCAGACAGTGCACTGGCAGCACTGGGGATGCAGTGCAGTGAGTCCAGGGAGTGCACTGGCACCACTGGGGATGCAGTGCAGTGAGTCCAGAGAATGCACTGGCACCAGTGGCGATGCAGTGCAGTGAGTCCAGAGGGTGCACTGGCACCAGTGGGGATGCAGTGCAGTGACTCCAGAGAGTGCACTGGCACCAGTGGGGATGCAGTGCGGTGAGTCCAGAGAGTGCACTGGCACCAGTGAGGATGCAGTGCAGTGACTCCAGAGAGTGCACTGGCACCACTGGGGATGCAGTGCCGTGAGTCCAGAGGGTGCACTGGCACCAGTGGCGATGCAGTGCAGTGAGTCCAGAGGGTGCACTGGCACCAGTGGGGATGCAGTGCAGTGACTCCAGAGAGTGCACTGGCACCAGTGGGGATGCAGTGCGGTGAGTCCAGAGAGTGCACTGGCACCAGTGAGGATGCAGTGCAGTGACTCCAGAGAGTGCACTGGCCCCACTGCGGATGCAGTGCAGTGAGTCCAGAGAGTGCACTGGCACCAGTGGGGATGCAGTGCAGTGAGTCCAGAGAGTGCACTGGCACCAGTGGGGATGCAGTGCACTGACTCCAGAGAGTGCACTGGCACCACTGGGAATGCACTGCAGTGAGTCCAGAGAGTGCACTGGCACCACTGGGGATGCAGTGCAGTGAGTCCAGAGAGTGCACTGGCACCACTGGGGATGCAGTGCAGTGAGTCCAGAGGGTGCACTGGCACCAGTGGCGATGCAGTGCAGTGAGTCCAGAGAGTGCACTGGCACCACTGGGGATGCATTGCGGTAACTCCAGAGAGTGCACTGGCACCAGTGGGGATGCAGTGCGGTGAGTCCAGAGAGTGCACTGGCACCAGTGAGGATGCAGTGCAGTGACTCCAGAGAGTACACTGGCACCAGTGGGGATGCAGTGCAGTGAGTCCAGAGAGTGCACAGGCACCAGTGGGGATCACAGTATCACAGATTTCTAGGTTGGAAGAGACCTCAAGATCATCGAGTCCAACCTCCGACCTAACTCTAAGTACTCCACTAAACCATATCGCTAAGCTCTACATCTAAACGTTTTTTAAAGACCTCCAGGGATGGTGACTCCACCACCTCCCTGGGCAGCCCGTTCCAATGCTTAATAACCCTTTCGGTAAAGAAGTACTTCCTAACATCCAATATAAAACTCCCCTGTCGCAACTTTCGCCCATTCCCCCTCGTCCTGTCACCAGGCACGTAGGAGAACAGACCAACCCCCACCTCTTTACAGCCTCCTTTAAGGTAACTGTAGAGAGTGATAAGGTCGCCCCTGAGCCTCCTCTTCTCCAGGCTGAACAAGCCCAGCTCCCTCAGCCGCTCCTCGTAAGACTTGTTCTCCAGACCCCTCACCAGCTTGGTCGCCCTTCTCTGGACTCGCTCGAGCACATCCATGTCCTTCCTGTAGCGAGGGGCCCAAAACTGAAGACAGTACTCAAGGTGCGGCCTCACCAGAGCCGAGTACAGGGGCACAATCACTTCCCTAGACCCGCTGGCCACACTGCTTCTTATGCAGGCCAGGATGCTGTTGGCCTTCTTGGCCACCTGGGCACACTGCTGGCTCATATTCAGCCGACTATCAACCAATACTCCCAGGTCCCTCTCGGCCAGGCAGCTTTGCAGCCACTCATCTCCCAGCCTGTAGCTCTGCTTGGGGTTGTTGCGCCCCAGGTGCAGGACCCGGCACTTGGCCTTGTTGAACTTCATACAGTTGACCTCAGCCCATCGCTCCAGCGTATCCAGATCCTCCTGCAGAGCCTTCCTGCCCTCGAGCAGATCGACACACGCACTTAGCTTGGTGTCATCTGCAAACTTACTGAGGGTGCACTGGACGCCCTCATCCAGATCATCGATAAAGATATTAAAGAGGACCGGCCCCAGTACCGAGCCCTGGGGGACACCACTAGTGACCGGCCTCCAACCAGATTTGACTCCATTCACCACAACTCTCTGGGCCCGGCTATCCAGCCAGTTTCTAACCCAGCGAAGCGTACGCCAGTCCAAGCCCCGAGCAGCCAGTTTCTTGAGGAGAATGTTGTGGGGAACTGTGTCAAAAGCCTTACTGAGGTCAAGGTAAACCACATCCACAGCCTTTCCCTCATCCGCCAAGCGCGTCACTTGGTCATAGAAGGAGATCAGGTTCGTTAAGCAGGACCTACCTTTCATAAACCCATGCTGACTGGGCCTGATCGCCTGCTTGCCCTGCAAGTGCCGCGTGTTGACCCTCAAGATAATCTGCTCCATGAGCTTTCCTGGCACTGAGGTCAAACTGACAGGCCTATAGTTCCCCGGGTCTGCCCTGCGGCCCTTCTTATAGATGGGCGTCACATTGGCAAGCCGCCAGTCAACTGGGACCTCCCCCGATAGCCAGGACTTCCGATAAATGATGGTAAGCGGCTCGGCCAGCTCCTCCGCCAGTTCTTTCAGTACCCTCGGGTGCATCCCATCCGGCCTCATCGACTTGCGCACATCCAAGCTCCGTAGCAGGTCGCCAACCATTTCCTCATGGATAGCGAAGGCCACATCCTGCTCCCCATCCCCTTCCACCAGCTCAAGGCACTGGGTATCCAGAGAACAACGGGTACTGCCGCTAAAGACTGAGGCAAAGAAAGGGATGCACTGCAGTGACACCAGAGAGTACACTGGCACCACCGGGGATGCAGTGCAGTGAGTCCAGAGAGTGCACTGGCACCACTGGGGATGCACTGCAGTGAGTGCAGAGAGTACACTGGCACCACTGGGGATGCAGTGCAGTGAGTGCAGAGAGTACACTGGCACCACTGGGGATGCAGTGCAGTGAGTGCAGGGAGTGCACTGGCACCACTGGGGATGCAGTGCAGTGAGTCCAGAGAGTGCACTGGCACCACTGGGGATGCAGTGCAGTGAGTCCAGAGAGTGCACTGGCACCACTGCGGATGCAGTGCAGTGAGTCCAGAGATTGCACTGGCAGCACTAGGGATGCAGTGCAGTGAGTCCAGAGAGTCCACTGGCACCACTGGGGATGCAGTGCAGTGACTCCAGAGAGTGCACTGGCACCACTGGGGATGCAGTGCAGTGAGTCCAGAGAGTGCACTGGCACCACTGGGGATGCAGTGCAGTGAGTCCAGAGAGTGCACTGGCACCACTGGGGATGCACTGCAGTGAGTCCAGAGAATGCACTGGCACCACTGGGGATGAAGTGCAGTGACTCCAGAGAGTGCACTGGCAACACTGGGGATGCAGTGCAGTGAGTCCAGAGAGTGAGCTGGCACCACTGGGGATGCACTGCAGAGAATCCAGAGAGTGCACTGGCACCACTGGGGATGCAGTGCAGTGAGTCCAGAGAGGGCACTGGCACCACTGGGGATGCAGTGCAGTGAGTCCAGAGAGTGCACTGGCACCACTGGGGATGCACTGCAGTGAGTCCAGAGAGTGCACTGGCACCTTGGGTATGCAGCGCAGTGAGTCCAGAGAGTGCACTGGCACCACTGGGGATGCAGTGCAGTGAGTCCAGAGAGTGCACTGGCACCACTGCTGATGAACTGCAGTGAGTCCAGGCAGTGCACTGGCACCAGTGGGGATGCAGTGCAGTGAGTCCAGGGAGTGCACTGGCACGACTGGTAATGCAGTGCAGTGAGTCCAGAGAGTGCACTGGCACCACGGGGGATGCAGTGCAGTGAGTCCAGAGGGTGCACTGGCACCAGTGGCGATGCAGTGCAGTGACTCCAGAGAGTGCACTGGCACCACTGGGGATGCACCTCGGTGAGTCCAGAGAGTGCACTGGCAACACTGGGGATGCAGTGCAGTGAGTCCAGAGAGTGCACTGGCACCACTGGGGATGCACTGCAGTGAGTCCAGAGAGTGCACTGGCACCACTGGGGATGCAGTGCAGTGACTCCAGAGAGTGCACTGGCACCACTGGGGATGCACTGCAGTGAGTCCAGAGAATGCACTGGCACCACTGGGGATGCAGTGCAGTGAGTCCAGAGAGTGCACTGGCACCACTGGTAATGCAGTGCAGTGAGTCCGGAGAGTGCACTGGCACCACTGGGGATGCAGTGCAGTGAGTCCAGAGAGTGCACTGGCACCACTGGGGATGCACAGCAGTGAATACAGAGAGTGCACTGGCACCACTGGGGATGCAGTGCAGTGAGTCCAGAGATTTTACTGTCACCACTGGAGATGCAGTGCAGTGAGTCCAGAGAGGGCACTGGCACCACTGGGGATGCAGTGCAGTGAGTCCAGAGAGTGCACTGGCACCACTGGGGATGCACTGCAGTGAGTGCAGAGTGTGCACTGGCACCACTGGGGATGCACTGCAGTGAGTCCAGAGAGTGCCTGGCACCACTGGGGATGCAGTGCAGTGAGTCCAGAGAGTGCACTGGTACCACTGGCGATGCAGCGCAGAGAGTCCAGAGAGTGCACTGGCACCACTGGGGATTCAGTGCAGTGAGTCCAGAGAGTGCACTGGCACCACTGGGGATGCAGTGCAGTGAGTCCAGACAGTGCACTTGCACCAGTGGGGATGCACTTCAGTGAGTCCAGAGAGTGCAGTGGCACCACTGGGGATGCAGTGCAGTGAGTCCAGAGAATGCACTGGCACCTTGGGGATGCAGTGCAGTGAGTCCAGAGAGTGCACTGGCACGACTGGTAAAGCAGTGCAGTGAGTCCAGAGAGTGCACTGGCACCAATGGGGATGCAGTGTAGTGAGTCCAGAGGGTGCACTGGCACCAGTGGCGATGCAGTGCAGTGAGTCCAGAGGGTGCACTGGCACCACTGGGGATGCAGTGCATTGACTCCAGAGAGTGCACTGGCACCACTGGGGATGCAGTGCGGTGAGTCCAGAGAGTGCACTGGCACCAGTGAGGATGCAGTGCAGTGACTCCAGAGAGTGCACTGGCCCCACTGCGGATGCAGTGCAGTGAGTCCAGAGAGTGCACTGGCACCACTGGGGATGCAGTGCATTGAGTCCAGAGGGTGCACTGGCACCAGTGGGGATGCAGTGCACTGACTCCAGAGAGTGCACTGGCACCACTGGGAATGCACTGCAGTGAGTCCAGAGAGTGCACTGGCACCACTGGGGATGCAGTGCAGTGAGTCCAGAGAGTGCCCTGGCACCACTGGGGATGCAGTGCAGTGAGTCCAGAGGGTGCACTGGCACCAGTGGCGATGCAGTGCAGTGAGTCCAGAGGGTGCACTGGCACCACGGGGGATGCACTGCAGTGACTCCAGAGAGTGCACTGGCACCAGTGGGGATGCAGTGCGGTGAGTCCAGAGAGTGCACTGGCACCAGTGAGGATGCAGTGCAGTGACTCCAGAGAGTGCACTGGCCCCACTGCGGATGCAGTGCAGTGAGTCCAGAGAGTGCACTGGCACCGCTGGGGATGCAGTGCAGTGAGTCCAGAGAGTGCACTGGCACCAGTGGGGATGCAGTGCACTGACTCCAGAGAGTGCACTGTCACCACTGGGAATGCACTGCAGTTAGTCCAGAGAGTGCTCTGGCACCACTGGGGATGCAGTGCAGTGAGTGCAGAGAGTGCACTGGCACCGCTGTTGATGCAGTGCAGTGAGTCCAGAGAGTGCACTGGCACCACTGGAGCTGCACTGCAGTGAGTCCAGAGATTTTACTGGCACCACTGGGGATGCAGTGCAGTGAGTGCAGAGAGTGCACTGGCACCACTGTTGATGCAGTGCAGTGAGTCCAGAGAGTGCACTGGCACCACTGGGGATGCACTGCAGTGAGTCCAGAGAGTGCACTGGCACCTCTGGGGATGCAGTGCATTGACTCCAGAGAGTGCACTGGCACCGCTGGGGATGCAGTGCAGTGTCTCCAGAGAGTGCACTGGCACCGCTGGGGATGCACTGCAGTGCCTCCAGAGAGTGCACTGGCACCACTGGGGATGCAGTGCAGTGAGTCCAGAGAGTGCACTGGCACCACTGGGGATGCAGTGCAGTGAGTCCAGAGAGTGCACTGGCACCTTGGGGATGCAGTGCAGTGAGTCCAGAGAGTGCACAGACAGCACTGGGGATGCAGTGCAGTGAGTCCAGAGAGTGCACTGGCACCACTGGGGATGCAGTGCAGTGACTCCAGGGAGTGCACTGGCACCACTGGGGATGCACTGCAGTGAGTCCAGAGAGTGCACTGGCACCTCTGGGGATGCAGTGCAGTGAGTCCAGAGAGTGCACTGGCACCACTAGGGATGCAGTGCAGTGAGTCCAGAGAGTGCACTGGCACCGCTGGGCATGCAGTACAGTGAGTCCAGGGAGTGCACTGGAACGGCTGGGGATGCAGTGCAGTGAGTCCAGAGAGTGCACTGGCACCACTGGGGATGCACTGCAGTGATTCCAGAGAGTGCACCGGCACCACTGGCGATGCAGTGCAGTGCCTCCAGAGAGTGCACTGGCACCACTGGGGATGCAGTACAGTGCCTCCAGAGAGTGCACTGGCACCACTGGGGATGCAGTACAGTGCCTCCAGAGAGTGCACTGGCACCACTGGGGATTTAATGCAGTAACTCCAGAGAGTGGACTGGCACCACTGGGGATGCAGTGCAGTGAGTCCAGAGAGTGCAGTGGCACCACTGGGGATGCAGTGCAGTGAGTCGAGAGAGTGCACTGGCACCACTGGGGATGCACTGCAGTGAGTCCAGAGAGTGCACTGGCACCACTGGGGATGCAGTGCAGTGAGTCCAGAGAGTGCACTGGCAGCACTAGGGATGCAGTGCAGTGAGTCCAGAGAGTCCACTGGCACCACTGGGGATGCAGTGCAGTGAGTGCAGAGAGTGCACTGGCACCACTGGGGATGCACTGCAGTGAGTCCAGAGAGTGCACTGGCACCACTGGGGATGCAGTGTAGTGAGTCCAGAGAATGCATTGGCACCACTGGGGATGCAGTGCAGTGACTCCAGAGAGTGCACTGGCACCACTGGGGATGCAGTGCAGTGAGTCCAGAGAGTGCACTGGCACCACTGGGGATGCAGTGCAGTGAGTCCAGAGAGTGCACTGGCACCACTGGGGATGCAGTGCAGTGAGTCCAGGGAGTGCACTGGCACCACTGGGGATGCAGTGCAGTGAGTCCAGAGAATGCACTGGCACCTTGGGGATGCAGTGCAGTGAGTCCAGAGAGTGCACTGGCACGACTGGTAATGCAGTGCAGTGAGTCCAGAGAGTGCACTGGCACCACTGGGGATGCAGTGCCGTGAGTCCAGAGAGTGCACTGGCACCAGTGGCGATGCAGTGCAGTGAGTCCAGAGGGTGCACTGGCACCAGTGGGGATGCAGTGCAGTTACTCCAGAGAGTGCACTGGCACCAGTGGGCATGCAGTGCGGTGAGTCCAGAGAGTGCACTGGCACCAGTGAGGATGCAGTGCAGTGACTCCAGAGAGTGCACTGGCACCACTGCGGATGCAGTGCAGTGAGTCCAGAGAGTGCACTGGCACCAGTGGGGATGCACTGCAGTGAGTCCAGAGAGTGTACTGGCACCACTGGGCATGCACTGCAGTGACTCCAGAGAGTGCACTGGCACCACAGGGGATGCAGTGCAGTGAGTCCAGAGAGTGCACTGTCACCACTGGGGATGCAGTGCAGTGAGTCCAGAGAGTGCACTGGCACCACTGGGGATGCACTGCAGTGAGTCCAGAGAGTGCACTGGCACCACTGCGGATGCACTGCAGTGAGTCCAGAGAGTGCACTGGCACCACTGGGGATGCACTGCAGTGAGTGCAGAGAGTACACTGGCACCACTGGGGATGCAGTGCAGTGAGTGCAGGGAGTGCACTGGCACCGCTGTTGATGCAGTGCAGTGAGTCCAGAGAGTGCACTGGCACCACTGGAGCTGCACTGCAGTGAGTCCAGAGATTTTACTGGCACCACTGGGGATGCAGTGCAGTGAGTGCAGAGAGTGCACTGGCACCACTGTTGATGCAGTGCAGTGAGTCCAGAGAGTGCACTGGCACCACTGGGGATGCAGTGCAGTGAGTCCAGAGAGTGCACTGGCACCACTGGGGATGCACTGCAGTGACTCTAGAGAGTGCACTGGCACCACTGGGGATGCACTGCAGTGAGTCCAGAGAGTGCACTGGCACCACTGGGGATGCAGTGCAGTGAGTCCAGAGAGTGCACTGGCACCACTGGGGATGCAGTGCAGTGAGTCCAGAGATTGCACTGGCAGCACTAGGGATGCAGTGCAGTGAGTCCAGAGAGTCCACTGGCACCACTGGGGATGCAGTGCAGTGACTCCAGAGAGTGCACTGGCACCACTGGGGATGCAGTGCAGTGAGTCCAGAGAGTGCACTGGCACCACTGGGGATGCACCCCGGTGAGTAAAGAGAGTGCACTGGCACCACTGGGGATGCACTGCAGTGAGTCCAGAGAATGCACTGGCACCACTGGGGATGCAGTGCAGTGAGTCCAGAGAGTGCACTGGCACCACTGGGGATGCACTGCAGAGAATCCAGAGAGTGCACTGGCACCACTGGGGATGCAGTGCAGTGAGTCCAGAGAGGGCACTGGCACCACTGGGGATGCAGTGCAGTGAGTCCAGAGAGTGCACTGGCACCACTGGGGATGCAGTGCAGTGAGTCCAGAGAGTGCACTGGCACCACTGCGGATGCACTGCAGTGAGTCCATGGAGTGCCCTGGCACCTATGGTGATGCATTGCAGTGAGTCCAGAGAGTGCACTGGCACCACTGGTGATGCAGTGCAGTGAGTCCAGAGAGTGCACTGGCACCACTGGGGATGCAGTGCAGTGAGTCCACAGAGTGCACTGGCAGCACTGGGGATGCAGTGCAGTGAATCCAGAGAGTGCACTGGCACCACTGGGAATGCAGTTCAGTGAGTCCAGAGAGTGCACTGGCACCTCTAGGGATGCAGTACAGTGAGTCCAGAGAGTGCACTGGCACCACATGGGATGCAGTGCAGTGACTCCAGAGAGTGCACTGGCACCGCTGGGGATGCAGTGCAGTGAGTCCAGAGAGTGCACTGTCACCACTGGGGATGCAGTGCAGTGAGTGCAGAGAGTGCACTGGCACCACTGGGGATGCACTGCAGTGAGTCCAGAGACTGCACAGGCACCACTGGGGATGCAGTGCAGTGAGTCCAGAGAGTGCACTGGCACCACTGGGCATGCACTGCAGTGACTCCAGAGAGTGCACTGGCACCACTGGGGATGCAGTGCAGTGAGTCCAGAGAGTGCACTGGCACTACAGGAGATGCACTGCAGTGAGTCCAGAGAGTGCACTGGCACCACCGGGGATGCACTGCATTGAGTCCAGAGAGTGCACTGGCACCACTGGGGATGCAGTGCAGTGCGTCCAGAGAGTGCACTGGCACCACTGGGGATGCAGTGCAGTGCCTCCAGAGAGTGCACTGGCACCACTGGGGATGCAGTGCAGTGAGTCCAGAGAGTGCACTGGCACCACTGGGGATGCACTGCAGTGAGTCCAGAGAGTGCACTGGCACAACTGGGGATGCACAGCAGTGAATACAGAGAGTGCACTGGCACCACGGGGGATGCAGTGCAGTGAGTCCAGAGATTTTACTGGCACCACTGGGGATGCAGTGCAGTGAGTCCAGAGAGGGCACTGGCACCACTGGAGATGCAGTGCAGTGAGTCCAGAGAGTGCACTGGCACCACTGGGGATGCACTGCAGTGAGTGCAGAGAGTGCACTGTCACCACTGGGGATGCACTGCAGTGAGTCCAGAGAGTGCACTGGCACCACTGGGGATGTACTGCAGTGACTCCAGAGAGTGCACTGGCACCACTGGGGATACAGTTCAGTGTGTCCAGAGAGTGCACTGGCACAACAGGGGATGCACTGCAGTGACTCCAGAGAGTCCACTGGCACCACTGGGGATGCACTGCAGTGAGTCCAGAGAGTGCACTGGCACCACTGCGGATGCAGTGCAGTGAGTCCAGAGAGTGCACTGGCAACACTGGGGATGCACTGCCGTGAGTCCAGAGAGTGCACTGGCACCACTGGGGATGCAGTGCAGTGAGTCCAGAGAGTGCACATGCACCACTGGGGATGCAGTGCAGTTGAGTCCAGAGAGTGCACTGGCAACACTGGGGATGCAGTGCAGTGAGTGCAGAGAGTGCACTGGCACCACTGGTGATGCAGTGCAGTGAGTGCAGAGAGTGCACTGGCACCACTGGGGATGCAGTGCAGTGAGTCCAGAGACTGCACAGGCACCACTGGGGATGCAGTGCAGTGAGTCCAGAGAGTGCACTGTCACCACTGGGGATGCAGTGCAGTGAGTCCAGAGAGTGCACTGGCACCACTGGGGATGCAGTGCAGTGAGTCCAGAGAGTGCACCGGCACCACTGGGGATGCAGTGCAGTGAGTCCAGAGAGTGCACCGGCACCACTGGGGATGCAGTGCAGTGAGTCCAGAGAGTGCACCGGCACCACTGCGGATGCAGTGCTGTGAGTCCAGAGAGTGCACCGGCACCACTGGGGATGCAGTGCAGTGAGTCCAGAGAGTGCACTGTCAGCACTGGGGATGCAGTGCAGTGAGTCCAGAGAGTGGACTGGCACCACTGGGGATGCAGTGCAGTGAGTCCAGAGAGTGCACTGGCACCACTGGGGATGCAGTGCAGTGAGTCCACAGAGTGCACTGGCAGCACTGGGGATGCAGTGCAGTGAATCCAGAGAGTGCACTGGCACCACTGGAAATGCAGTTCAGTGAGTCCAGAGAGTGCACTGGCACCGCTGGGGATGCAGTACAGTGAGTCCAGAGAGTGCACTGGCACCACTGGGGATGCAGTGCAGTGACTCCAGAGAGTGCACTGGCACCGCTGGGGATGCAGTGCAGTGAGTCCAGAGAGTGCACTGTCACCACTGGGGATGCAGTGCAGTGAGTCCAGAGATTGCACTGGCACCACTGGGATGCAGTGCAGTGAGCCCAGAGAGTGCACTGGCACCACTGCGGATGCACTGCAGTGAGTCCAGAGAGTGCACTGGCACCACTGGGGATGCACTGCAGTGAGTCCAGAGAGTGCACTGGCACCACTGCGGATGCACTGCAGTGAGTCCAGAGACTGCACTGGCACCATGGGGTTTTAGTGCAGTGAGTCCAGAGAGTGCACTGGCACCACTGCGGATGCACTGCAGTGAGTCCATGGAGTGCCCTGGCACCAATGGTGATGCAGTGCAGTGAGTCCAGAGAGTGCACTGGCACCACTGGTGATGCAGTGCAGTGAATCCAGAGAGTGGACTGGCACCACTGGGGATACAGTTCACTGAGTCCAGAGAGTGCACTGGCACCGCTGGGGATGCAGTACAGTGAGTCCAGAGAGTGCACCGGCACCACTGGGGATGCACTGCAGTGACTCCAGAGAGTGCACTGACACCGCTGGGGATGCAGTGCAGTGAGTCCAGAGAGTGCACTGGCACCACTGGGGATGCAGTGCAGTGAGTCCAGAGAGTGCACTGGCACCACTGGGGATGCAGTGCTGTGAGTCCAGAGAGTGCACTGGCACCACTGCGGATGCACTGCAGTGAGTCAAGAGAGTGCACTGGAACCACTGGGGATGCAGTGCAGTGAGTCCAGAGAGTGCACTGGCACCATGGGGTTTTATTGCAGTGAGTCCAGAGAGTGCACTGGCACCACTGGGGATGCAGTGTAGTGAGTCCAGAGAGTGCACTGGCACCACTGGGGATGCAGTGCAGTGAGTCCAGAGAGTGCACTGGCACCTTGGGGATGCAGTGCAGTGAGTCCAGAGAGTGCACTGGCACCGCTGGAGATGCAGTGCATTGACTCCAGAGAGTGCACTGGCACCGCTGGGGATGCACTTCAGTGTCTCCAGAGAGTGCACTGGCACCGCTGGGGATGCACTGCAGTGCCTCCAGAGAGTGCACTGGCACCGCTGGTGATGCAGTGCAGTGAGTCCAGAGAGTGCACTGGCACCACTGGGGATGCAGTGCAGTGAGTCCAGAGAGTGCACTGGCACAACTGGGGATGCACTGCAGTGACTCTAGAGAGTGCACTGGCACCGCTGGGGATGCACTGCAGTGAGTCCAGAGAGTGCACTGGCACCACTGGGGATGAAGTGCAGTGAGTGCAGAGAGTGCACAGTCAGCACTGGGGATGCAGTGCAGTGAGTCCAGAGAGTGCACTGGCACCGCTCGGCATGCACTGCAGTGAGTCCAGGGAGTGCACTGGAACCGCTGGGGATGCAGTGCAGTGAGTCCAGAGAGTGCACTGGCACCACTGGGGATGCACTGCAGTGAGTCCAGAGAGTGCAGTGGCACCACTGGGGATGCAGTGCAGTTCCTCCAGAGAGTGCACTGGCACTACTGGTTATGCAGTGCAGTGAGTCCAGAGAGTGCACTGGCACCACTGGGGATGCAGTGCAGTGAGTCCAGAGAGTGCACTGGCACCTTGGGGATGCACTGCAGTGAGTCCAGAGAGTGCACTGGCACCACTGGGGATGCACTGCAGAGACTCTAGAGAGTGCACTGGCACCGCTGGGGATGTAGTGCAGTGACTCCAGAGAGTGCACTGGCACCACTGGGGATGCAGTGCAGTGACTCCAGAGAGTGCACTGGCAACACTGGGGATGCAGTGTAGTGAGTCCAGAGAGTGCACTGGCACCGCTGGGCATGCAGTGCAGTGAGTCCACAGGGTGCACTGGCACCACTGGGGATGCACTGCAGTGAGTCCAGAGAGTGCACTGGCACCACTGGGGATGCAGTGCAGTGCCTCCAGAGAGTGCACTGGCACCACTGGGGATGCAGTACAGTGCCTCCAGAGAGTGCACTGGCACCACTGGGGGTTTAATGCAGTGACTCCAGAGAGTGGACTGGCACCACTGGGGATGCAGTGCAGTGCCTCCAGAGAGTGCACTGGCACCATGGGATTTTAGTGCAGTGAGTCCAGAGAGTGCACTGGCACCACTGGTAATGCAGTGCAGTGAGTCCAGAGAGTGCACTGGCACCACTGGGGATGCAGTGCAGTGAGTCCAGAGAGTGCACTGGCACCTTGGGGATGCAGTGCAGTGAGTCCAGAGAGTGCACTGGCACCGCTGGGGATGCACTGCAGTGTCTCCAGAGAGTGCACTGGCACCGCTGGGGATGCACTGCAGTGCCTCCAGAGAGTGCACTGGCACCACTGGGGATGCAGTGCAGTGAGTCCAGAGAGTGCACTGGCACCACTGGGGATGCACTGCAGTGACTCTAGAGAGTGCACTGGCACCGCAGGGGATGCACTGCAGTGAGTCCAGAGAGTGCACTGGCACCACTGGGGATGCAGTGCAGTGAGTGCAGAGAGTGCACAGTCAGCACTGGGGATGCAGTGCAGTGAGTCCAGAGAGTGCAGTGGCACCACTGGGGATGCAGTGCAGTGAGTCCACAGAGTGCACTGGCACCACTGGGGATGCACTGCAGTGAGTCCAGAGAGTGCACTGGCACCACTGGGGATGCAGTGCAGTGCCTCCAGAGAGTGCACTGGCACCACTGGGGATGCAGTACAGTGCCTCCAGAGAGTGCACTGGCACCACTGGGGATTTAATGCAGTGACTCCAGAGAGTGGACTGGCACCACTGGGGATGCAGTGCAGTGCCTCCAGAGAGTGCACTGGCACCACTGGGGATGCAGTGCAGTGAGTCCAGAGAGTGCACTGGCACCACAGGGGAAGCACTGCAGTGACTCTAGAGAGTGCACTGGCACCACTGGGGATGCAGTGCAGTGAGTCCAGAGAGTGCACTGGCACCACTGGGGATGCAGTGCAGTGAGTCCAGAGAGTGCACTGGCAGCACTGGGGATGCAGTGCAGTGAGTCCAGAGAGTGCACTGGCACCACGGGGGATGCACTGCAGTGACTCCAGAGAGTGCACTGGCACCACTGGGGATGCACTGCAGTGAGTCCAGAGAGTGCACTGGCACCACTGGGGATGCAGTGCAGTGACTCCAGAGAGTGCACTGGCACCACTGGGGATGCACTGCAGTGAGTCCAGAGAATGCACTGGCACCACTGGGGATGCACTGCAGTGACTCCAGAGAGTGCACTGGCACCACTGGTAATACAGTGCAGTGAGTCCGGAGAGTGCACTGGCACCACTAGGGATGCAGTGCAGTGAGTCCAGAGAGTGCACTGGCACCACTGGGTATGCACAGCAGTGAATACAGAGAGTGCACTGGCACCACTGGGGATGCAGTGCAGTGCGTCCAGAGATTTTACTGGCACCACTGGGGATGCAGTGCAGTGAGTCCAGAGAGGGCACTGGAACCACTGAGTATGCAGTGCAGTGAGTCCAGAGAGTGCACTGGCACCACTGGGGATGCACTGCAGTGAGTGCAGAGAGTGCACTGGCACCACTGGGGATGCACTGCAGTGAGTCCAGAGAGTGCACTGGCACCACTGGGGATGCAGTGCAGTGAGTCCAGAGAGTGCACTGGCACCACTGGTTATGCAGCGCAGTGAGTCCAGAGAGTGCACTGGCACCACTGGTGATTCAGTGCAGTGAGTCCAGAGAGTGCACTGGCACCTCTGGGGATCCATTGCAGTGAGTCCAGACAGTGCACTGGCACCAGTGGGGATGCAGTGCAGTGAGTCCAGAGAGTGCAGTGGCACCACTGGGGATGCAGTGCAGTGAGTCCAGAGAATGCACTGGCACCTTGGGGATGCAGTGCAGTGAGTCCAGAGAGTGCACTGGCACGACTGGTACTGCAGTGCAGTGAGTCCAGAGAGTGCACTGGCACCACTGGCGATGCAGTGCAGTGAGTCCAGAGGGTGCACTGGCACCACTGGGGATGTAGTGCAGTGACTCCAGAGAGTGCACTGGCACCACTGGGGATGCACTGCAGTGAGTCCAGAGAGTGCACTGGCACCACTGGTAATGCAGTGCAGTGAGTCCGGAGAGTGCACTGGCACCACTGGGGATGCAGTGCAGTGAGTCCAGAGAGTGCACTGGCACCACTGGGGATGCACAGCAGTGAATACAGAGAGTGCACTGGCACCACTGGGGATGCAGTGCAGTGAGTCCAGAGATTTTACTGGCACCACTGGAGATGCAGTGCAGTGAGTCCAGAGAGGGCACTGGCACCACTGGGGATGCAGTGCAGTGAGTCCAGAGAGTGCACTGGCACCACGGGGGATGCACTGCAGTGAGTGCAGAGTGTGCACTGGCACCACTGGGGATGCACTGCAGTGAGTCCAGAGAGTGCCTGGCACCACTGGGGATGCAGTGCAGTGAGTCCAGAGAGTGCACTGGTACCACTGGCGATGCAGCGCAGAGAGTCCAGAGAGTGCACTGGCACCACTGGGGATTCAGTGCAGTGAGTCCAGAGAGTGCACTGGCACCACTGGGGATGCAGTGCAGTGAGTCCAGACAGTGCAGTGGCACCACTGGGGATGCACTTCAGTGAGTCCAGAGAGTGCAGTGGCACCACTGGGGATGCAGTGCAGTGAGTCCAGAGAATGCACTGGCACCTTGGGGATGCAGTGCAGTGAGTCCAGAGAGTGCACTGGCACGACTGGTAATGCAGTGCAGTGAGTCCAGAGAGTGCACTGGCACCAATGGGGATGCAGTGTAGTGAGTCCAGAGGGTGCACTGGCACCAGTGGCGATGCAGTGCAGTGAGTCCAGAGGGCGCACTGGCACCACTGGGGATGCAGTGCATTGACTCCAGAGAGTGCACTGGCACCACTGGGGATGCAGTGCGGTGAGTCCAGAGAGTGCACTGGCACCAGTGAGGATGCAGTGCAGTGACTCCAGAGAGTGCACTGGCACCACTGGTGATTCAGTGCAGTGAGTCCAGAGAGTGCACTGGCACCTCTGGGGATCCAGTGCAGTGAGTCCAGACAGTGCACTGGCACCAGTGGGGATGCAGTGCAGTGAGTCCAGAGAGTGCAGTGGCACCACTGGGGATGCAGTGCAGTGAGTCCAAAGAATGCACTGGCACCTTGGGGATGCAGTGCAGTGAGTCCAGAGAGTGCACTGGCACCACTGGGGATGCAGTGCAGTGAGTCCAGAGAGTGCACTGGCACCACTGGGGATGCAGTGCAGTGAGTCCAGAGGGTGCACTGGCACCACTGGGGATGTAGTGCAGTGACTCCAGAGAGTGCACTGGCACCACTGGGGATGCACTGCAGTGAGTCCAGAGAGTGCACTGGCACCACTGGGGATGCACTGCAGTGACTCCAGAGAGTGCACTGGCACCACTGGGGATGCACTGCAGTGAGTCCAGAGAATGCACTGGCACCACTGGGGATGCAGTGCAGTGAGTCCAGAGAGTGCACTGGCACCACTGGTAATGCAGTGCAGTGAGTCCGGAGAGTGCACTGGCACCACTGGGGATGCAGTGCAGTGAGTCCAGAGAGTGCACTGGCACCACTGGGGATGCACAGCAGTGAATACAGAGAGTGCACTGGCACCACTGGGGATGCAGTGCAGTGAGTCCAGAGATTTTACTGGCACCACTGGAGATGCAGTGCAGTGAGTCCAGAGAGGGCACTGGCACCACTGGGGATGCAGTGCAGTGAGTCCAGAGAGTGCACTGGCACCACGGGGGATGCACTGCAGTGAGTCCAGAGAGTGCCTGGCACCACTGGGGATGCAGTGCAGTGAGTCCAGAGAGTGCACTGGTACCACTGGCGATGCAGCGCAGAGAGTCCAGAGAGTGCACTGGCACCACTGGGGATTCAGTGCAGTGAGTCCAGAGAGTGCACTGGCACCACTGGGGATGCAGTGCAGTGAGTCCAGACAGTGCAGTGGCACCACTGGGGATGCACTTCAGTGAGTCCAGAGAGTGCAGTGGCACCACTGGGGATGCAGTGCAGTGAGTCCAGAGAATGCACTGGCACCTTGGGGATGCAGTGCAGTGAGTCCAGAGAGTGCACTGGCACGACTGGTAATGCAGTGCAGTGAGTCCAGAGAGTGCACTGGCACCAATGGGGATGCAGTGTAGTGAGTCCAGAGGGTGCACTGGCACCAGTGGCGATGCAGTGCAGTGAGTCCAGAGGGTGCACTGGCACCACTGGGGATGCAGTGCATTGACTCCAGAGAGTGCACTGGCACCACTGGGGATGCAGTGCGGTGAGTCCAGAGAGTGCACTGGCACCAGTGAGGATGCAGTGCAGTGACTCCAGAGAGTGCACTGGCAGTACTGCGGATGCAGTGCAGTGAGTCCAGAGAGTGCACTGGCACCAGTGGGGATGCAGTGCATTGAGTCCAGAGAGTGCACTGGCACCAGTGGGGATGCAGTGCACTGACTCCAGAGAGTGCACTGGCACCACTGGGAATGCACTGCAGTGAGTCCAGAGAGTGCACTGGCACCACTGGGGATGCAGTGCAGTGATTCCAGAGAGTGCACTGGCACCACTGGGGATCCAGTGCAGGGAGTCCAGAGGGTGCACTGGCACCAGTGGCGATGCAGTGCAGTGAGTCCAGAGGGTGCACTGGCACCACGGGGGATGCACTGCAGTGACTCCAGAGAGTGCACTGGCACCAGTGGGGATGCAGTGCATTGACTCCAGAGAGTGCACTGGCACCACTGGGGATGCAGTGCGGTGAGTCCAGAGAGTGCACTGGCACCAGTGAGGATGCAGTGCAGTGACTCCAGAGAGTGCACTGGCCCCACTGCGGATGCAGTGCAGTGAGTCCAGAGAGTGCACTGGCACCAGTGGGGATGCAGTGCATTGAGTCCAGAGAGTGCACTGGCACCAGTGAGGATGCAGTGCACTGACTCCAGAGAGTGCACTGGCACCACTGGGAATGCACTGCAGTGAGTCCAAAGAGTGCACTGGCACCACTGGGGATGCAGTGCAGTGAGTCCAGAGAGTGCACTGGCACCACTGGGGATGCAGTGCAGTGAGTCCAGAGGGTGCACTGGCACCAGTGGCGATGCAGTGCAGTGAGTCCAGAGGGTGCACTGGCACCACGGGGGATGCACTGCAGTGACTCCAGAGAGTGCACTGGCACCAGTGGGGATGCAGTGCGGTGAGTCCAGAGAGTGCACTGGCACCAGTGAGGATGCAGTGCAGTGACTCCAGAGAGTGCACTGGCCCCACTGCGGATGCAGTGCAGTGAGTCCAGAGAGTGCACTGGCACCGCTGTTGATGCAGTGCAGTGAGTCCAGAGAGTGCACTGGCACCACTGGAGCTGCACTGCAGTGAGTCCAGAGATTTTACTGGCACCACTGGGGATGCAGTGCAGTGAGTGCAGAGAGTGCACTGGCACCACTGTTGATGCAGTGCAGTGAGTCCAGAGAGTGCACTGGCACCACTGGGAATGCACTGCAGTGAGTCCAGAGAGTGCACTGGCACAACTGGGGATGCACTGCAGTGAGTCCAGAGAGTGCACTGGCACCACTGGGGATGCAGTGCAGTGAGTCCAGAGAGTGCACTGGCACCTCTGGGGATGCACCTCGATGAGTAGAGAGAGTGCACTGGCACCACTGGGGATGCAGTGCAGTGAGTGCAGAGAGTGCACTGGCACCACTGGGGATGCAGTGCAGTGAGTCCAGAGACTGCACAGGCACCACTGGGGATGCAGTGCAGTGAGTCTAAAGAGTGCACTGGCACCACTGGGGATGCAGTGCAGTGAGTCCAGAGAGTGCACTGGCACCACTGGGGATGCAGTGCAGTGAGTCCAGAGAGTGCACCGGCACCACTGCGGATGCAGTGCATTGACTCCAGAGAGTGCACTGGCACCGCTGGGGATGCACTGCAGTGCCTCCAGAGAGTGCACTGGCACCGCTGGGGATGCACTGCAGTGCCTCCAGAGAGTGCACTGGCACCACTGGGGATGCAGTGCAGTGAGTCCAGAGAGTGCACTGGCACCACTGGGGATGCAGTGCAGTGAGTCCAGAGACTGCACAGGCACCACTGGGGATGCAGTGCAGTGAGTCCAGAGAGTGCACTGGCACCTTGGGGATGCAGTACAGTGAGTCCAGAGAGTGCACTGGCACCGCTGGGGATGCAGTGCATTGACTCCAGAGAGTGCACTGGCACCGCTGGGGATGCACTGCAGTGCCTCCAGAGAGTGCACTGGCACCGCTGGGGATGCACTGCAGTGCCTCCAGAGAGTGCACTGGCACCACTGGGGATGCAGTGCAGTGAGTCCAGAGAGTGCACTGGCACCTTGGGGATGCAGTGCAGTGAGTCCAGAGAGTGCACAGTCAGCACTGGGGATGCAGTGCAGTGAGTTCAGAGAGTGCACTGGCACCACTGGGGATGCAGTGCAGTGACTCCAGGGAGTGCACTGGCACCACTGGGGATGCACTGCAGTGAGTCCAGAGAGTGCACTGGCACCTCTGGGGATGCAGTGCAGTGAGTCCAGAGAGTGCACTGGCACCACTGGGGATGCAGTGCAGTGAGTCCAGAGAGTGCACTGGCACCGCTGGGCATGCAGTACAGTGAGTCCAGGGAGTGCACTGGAACGGCTGGGGATGCAGTGCAGTGAGTCCAGAGAGTGCACTGGCACCACTGGGGATGCACTGCAGTGATTCCAGAGAGTGCACTGGCACCACTGGGGATGCAGTGCAGTGCCTCCAGAGAGTGCACTGGCACCACTTGGGATGCAGTACAGTGCCTCCAGAGAGTGCACTGGCACCACTGGGGATTTAATGCAGTAACTCCAGAGAGTGGACTGGCACCACTGGGGATGCAGTGCAGTGAGTCCAGAGAGTGCAGTGGCACCACTGGGGATGCAGTGCAGTGAGTCGAGAGAGTGCACTGGCCCCACTGGGGATGCAGTGCAGTAAGTCCAGAGAGTGCACTGGCACCACTGGGGATGCACTGCAGTGAGTCCAGAGAGTGCACTGGCAGCACTAGGGATGCAGTGCAGTGAGTCCAGAGAGTCCACTGGCACCACTGGGGATGCAGTGCAGTGAGTGCAGAGAGTGCACTAGCACCACTGGGGATGCAGTGCAGTGAGTCCAGAGAGTGCACTGGCACCACTGGGGATGCACTGCAGTGAGTCCAGAGAGTGCACTGGCACCACTGGGGATGCACTGCAGTGAGTCCAGAGAAAGCACTGGCACCACTGGGGATGCAGTGCAGTGACTCCAGAGAGTGCACTGGCACCACTGGGGATGCAGTGCAGTGAGTCCAGAGAGTGCACTGGCACCACTGGGGATGCAGTGCAGTGAGTCCAGACAGTGCACTGGCACCAGTGGGGATGCAGTGCAGTGAGTCCAGGGAGTGCACTGGCACCACTGGGGATGCACTGCAGTGAGTCCAGAGAATGCACTGGCACCTTGGGGATGCAGTGCAGTGACTCCAGAGAGTGCACTGGCACCGCTGGTGATGCAGTGCATTGACTCCAGAGAGTGCACTGGCACCGCTGGGGATGCACTGCAGTGTCTCCAGAGAGTGCACTGGCACCGCTGGGGATGCACTGCAGTGCCTCCAGAGAGTGCACTGGCACCACTGGGGATGCAGTGCAGTGAGTCCAGAGAGTGCACTGGCACCTTGGGGATGCAGTGCAGTGAGTCCAGAGAGTGCACAGTCAGCACTGGGGATGCAGTGCAGTGAGTCCAGAGAGTGAACTGGCACCACTGGGGATGCAGTGCAGTGACTCCAGGGAGTGCACTGGCACCACTGGGGATGCACTGCAGTGAGTCCAGAGAGTGCACTGGCACCTCTGGGGATGCAGTGCAGTGAGTCCAGAGAGTGCACTGGCACCACTGGGGATGCAGTGCAGTGAGTCCAGAGAGTGCACTGGCACCGCTGGGCATGCAGTACAGTGAGTCCAGGGAGTGCACTGGAACGGCTGGGGATGCAGTGCAGTGAGTCCAGAGAGTGCACTGGCACCACTGGGGATGCACTGCAGTGATTCCAGAGAGTGCACTGGCACCACTGGGGATGCAGTGCAGTGCCTCCAGAGAGTGCACTGGCACCACTTGGGATGCAGTACAGTGCCTCCAGAGAGTGCACTGGCACCACTGGGGATTTAATGCAGTAACTCCAGAGAGTGGACTGGCACCACTGGGGATGCAGTGCAGTGAGTCCAGAGAGTGCAGTGGCACCACTGGGGATGCAGTGCAGTGAGTCGAGAGAGTGCACTGGCCCCACTGGGGATGCAGTGCAGTAAGTCCAGAGAGTGCACTGGCACCACTGGGGATGCACTGCAGTGAGTCCAGAGAGTGCACTGGCAGCACTAGGGATGCAGTGCAGTGAGTCCAGAGAGTCCACTGGCACCACTGGGGATGCAGTGCAGTGAGTGCAGAGAGTGCACTAGCACCACTGGGGATGCAGTGCAGTGAGTCCAGAGAGTGCACTGGCACCACTGGGGATGCACTGCAGTGAGTCCAGAGAGTGCACTGGCACCACTGGGGATGCACTGCAGTGAGTCCAGAGAAAGCACTGGCACCACTGGGGATGCAGTGCAGTGACTCCAGAGAGTGCACTGGCACCACTGGGGATGCAGTGCAGTGAGTCCAGAGAGTGCACTGGCACCACTGGGGATGCAGTGCAGTGAGTCCAGACAGTGCACTGGCACCAGTGGGGATGCAGTGCAGTGAGTCCAGGGAGTGCACTGGCACCACTGGGGATGCACTGCAGTGAGTCCAGAGAATGCACTGGCACCTTGGGGATGCAGTGCAGTGACTCCAGAGAGTGCACTGGCACCGCTGGTGATGCAGTGCATTGACTCCAGAGAGTGCACTGGCACCGCTGGGGATGCACTGCAGTGTCTCCAGAGAGTGCACTGGCACCGCTGGGGATGCACTGCAGTGCCTCCAGAGAGTGCACTGGCACCACTGGGGATGCAGTGCAGTGAGTCCAGAGAGTGCACTGGCACCTTGGGGATGCAGTGCAGTGAGTCCAGAGAGTGCACAGTCAGCACTGGGGATGCAGTGCAGTGAGTCCAGAGAGTGAACTGGCACCACTGGGGATGCAGTGCAGTGACTCCAGGGAGTGCACTGGCACCACTGGGGATGCACTGCAGTGAGTCCAGAGAGTGCACTGGCACCTCTGGGGATGCAGTGCAGTGAGTCCAGAGAGTGCACTGGCACCACTGGGGATGCAGTGCAGTGAGTCCAGAGAGTGCACTGGCACCGCTGGGCATGCAGTACAGTGAGTCCAGGGAGTGCACTGGAACGGCTGGGGATGCAGTGCAGTGAGTCCAGAGAGTGCACTGGCACCACTGGGGATGCACTGCAGTGATTCCAGAGAGTGCACTGGCACCACTGGGGATGCAGTGCAGTGCCTCCAGAGAGTGCACTGGCACCACTTGGGATGCAGTACAGTGCCTCCGGAGAGTGCACTGGCACCACTGGGGATTTAATGCAGTAACTCCAGAGAGTGGACTGGCACCACTGGGGATGCAGTGCAGTGAGTCCAGAGAGTGCACTGGCACCACTGGAGATGCACTGCAGTGAGTCCAGAGAATGCACTGGCACCACTGGGGATGCAGTGCAGTGACTCCAGAGAGTGCACTGGCACCACTGGGGATGCAGTGCAGTGAGTCCAGAGAGTGCACTGGCACCACTGGGGATGCAGTGCAGTGAGTCCAGACAGTGCACTGGCACCAATGGGGATGCAGTGCAGTGAGTCCAGGGAGTGCACTGGCACCACTGGGGATGCAGTGCAGTGAGTCCAGAGAATGCACTGGCACCTTGGGGATGCAGTGCAGTGAGTCCAGAGAGTGCACTGGCACGACTGGTAATGCAGTACAGTGAGTCCACAGAGTGCACTGGCACCACTGGTTATGCAGCGCAGTGAGTCCAGAGAGTGCACTGGCACCACTGGTGATTCAGTGCAGTGAGTCCAGAGAGTGCACTGGCACCACTGGGGATGCAGTGCAGTGAGTCCAGACAGTGCACTGGCACCACTGGGGATGCAGTGCAGTGAGTCCAGAGAGTGCAGTGGCACCACTGGGGATGCAGTGCAGTGAGTCCAGAGAATGCACTGGCACCTTGGGGATGCAGTGCAGTGAGTCCAGAGAGTGCACTGGCACGACTGGTAATGCAGTGCAGTGAGTCCAGAGAGTGCACTGGCACCACTGGGGATGCAGTGCAGTGAGTCCAGAGGGTGCACTGGCACCACTGGGGATGTAGTGCAGTGACTCCAGAGAGTGCACTGGCACCACTGGGGATGCACTGCAGTGAGTCCAGAGAGTGCACTGGCACCACTGGGGATGCAGTGCAGTGACTCCAGAGAGTGCACTGGCACCACTGGGGATGCACTGCAGTGAGTCCAGAGAATGCACTGGCACCACTGGGGATGCAGTGCAGTGAGTCCAGAGAGTGCACTGGCACCACTGGTAATGCAGTGCAGTGAGTCCGGAGAGTGCACTGGCACCACTGGGGATGCAGTGCAGTGAGTCCAGAGAGTGCACTGGCACCACTGGGGATGCACAGCAGTGAATACAGAGAGTGCACTGGCACCACTGGGGATGCAGTGCAGTGAGTCCAGAGATTTTACTGTCACCACTGGAGATGCAGTGCAGTGAGTCCAGAGAGGGCACTGGCACCACTGGGGATGCAGTGCAGTGAGTCCAGAGAGTGCACTGGCACCACTGGGGATGCACTGCAGTGAGTGCAGAGTGTGCACTGGCACCACTGGGGATGCACTGCAGTGAGTCCAGAGAGTGCCTGGCACCACTGCGGATGCACTGCAGTGAGTCCAGAGAGTGCACTGGTACCACTGGCGATGCAGCGCAGAGAGTCCAGAGAGTGCACTGGCACCACTGGGGATTCAGTGCAGTGAGTCCAGAGAGTGCACTGGCACCACTGGGGATGCAGTGCAGTGAGTCCAGACAGTGCACTGGCACCAGTGGGGATGCACTTCAGTGAGTCCAGAGAGTGCAGTGGCACCACTGGGGATGCAGTGCAGTGAGTCCAGAGAATGCACTGGCACCTTGGGGATGCAGTGCAGTGAGTCCAGAGAGTGCACTGGCACGACTGGTAATGCAGTGCAGTGAGTCCAGAGAGTGCACTGGCACCAATGGGGATGCAGTGTAGTGAGTCCAGAGGGTGCACTGGCACCAGTGGCGATGCATTGCAGTGAGTCCAGAGGGTGCACTGGCACCAGTGGGGATGCAGTGCATTGACTCCAGAGAGTGCACTGGCACCACTGGGGATGCAGTGCGGTGAGTCCAGAGAGTGCACTGGCACCAGTGAGGATGCAGTGCAGTGACTCCAGAGAGTGCACTGGCCCCACTGCGGATGCAGTGCAGTGAGTCCAGAGAGTGCACTGGCACCACTGGGGATGCAGTGCATTGAGTCCAGAGGGTGCACTGGCACCAGTGGGGATGCAGTGCACTGACTCCAGAGAGTGCACTGGCACCACTGGGAATGCACTGCAGTGAGTCCAGAGAGTGCACTGGCACCACTGGGGATGCAGTGCAGTGAGTCCAGAGAGTGCCCTGGCACCACTGGGGATGCAGTGCAGTGAGTCCAGAGGGTGCACTGGCACCAGTGGCGATGCAGTGCAGTGAGTCCAGAGGGTGCACTGGCACCACGGGGGATGCACTGCAGTGACTCCAGAGAGTGCACTGGCACCAGTGGGGATGCAGTGCGGTGAGTCCAGAGAGTGCACTGGCACCAGTGAGGATGCAGTGCAGTGACTCCAGAGAGTGCACTGGCCCCACTGGGGATGCAGTGCAGTGAGTCCAGAGAGTGCACTGGCACCGCTGGGGATGCAGTGCAGTGAGTCCAGAGAGTGCACTGGCACCAGTGGGGATGCAGTGCAGTGAGTCCAGAGAGTGCACTGTCACCACTGGGAATGCACTGCAGTTAGTCCAGAGAGTGCTCTGGCACCACTGGGGATGCAGTGCAGTGAGTGCAGAGAGTGCACTGGCACCGCTGTTGATGCAGTGCAGTGAGTCCAGAGAGTGCACTGGCACCACTGGAGCTGCACTGCAGTGAGTCCAGAGATTTTACTGGCACCACTGGGGATGCAGTGCAGTGAGTGCAGAGAGTGCACTGGCACCACTGTTGATGCAGTGCAGTGAGTCCAGAGAGTGCACTGGCACCACTGGGGATGCACTGCAGTGAGTCCAGAGAGTGCACTGGCACCGCTGTGGATGCAGTGCATTGACTCCAGAGAGTGCACTGGCACCGCTGGGGATGCAGTGCACTGTCTCCAGAGAGTGCACTGGCACCGCTGGGGATGCACTGCAGTGCCTCCAGAGAGTGCACTGGCACCACTGGGGATGCAGTGCAGTGAGTCCAGAGAGTGCACTGGCACCACTGGGGATGCAGTGCAGTGAGTCCAGAGAGTGCACTGGCACCTTGGGGATGCAGTGCAGTGAGTCCAGAGAGTGCACAGTCAGCACTGGGGATGCAGTGCAGTGAGTCCAGAGAGTGCACTGGCACCACTGGGGATGCAGTGCAGTGACTCCAGGGAGTGCACTGGCACCACTGGGGATGCACTGCAGTGAGTCCAGAGAGTGCACTGGCACCTCTGGGGATGCAGTGCAGTGAGTCCAGAGAGTGCACTGGCACCACTGGGGATGCAGTGCAGTGAGTCCAGAGAGTGCACTGGCACCGCTGGGCATGCAGTACAGTGAGTCCAGGGAGTGCACTGGAACGGCTGGGGATGCAGTGCAGTGAGTCCAGAGAGTGCACTGGCACCACTGGGGATGCACTGCAGTGATTCCAGAGAGTGCACCGGCACCACTGGCGATGCAGTGCAGTGCCTCCAGAGAGTGCACTGGCACCACTGGGGATGCAGTACAGTGCCTCCAGAGAGTGCACTGGCACCACTGGGGATTTAATGCAGTAACTCCAGAGAGTGGACTGGCACCACTGGGGATGCAGTGCAGTGAGTCCAGAGAGTGCAGTGGCACCACTGGGGATGCAGTGCAGTGAGTCGAGAGAGTGCACTGGCACCACTGGGGATGCACTGCAGTGAGTCCAGAGAGTGCACTGGCACCACTGCGGATGCAGTGCAGTGAGTCCAGAGAGTGCACTGGCAGCACTAGGGATGCAGTGCAGTGAGTCCAGAGAGTCCACTGGCACCACTGGGGATGCAGTGCAGTGAGTGCAGAGAGTGCACTGGCACCACTGGGGATGCAGTGCAGTGAGTCCAGAGAGTGCACTGGCACCACTGGGGATGCACTGCAGTGAGTCCAGAGAGTGCACTGGCACCACTGGGGATGCAGTGTAGTGAGTCCAGAGAATGCACTGGCACCACTGGGGATGCAGTGCAGTGACTCCAGAGAGTGCACTGGCACCACTGGGGATGCAGTGCAGTGAGTCCAGAGAGTGCACTGGCACCACTGGGGATGCAGTGCAGTGAGTCCAGAGAGTGCACTGGCACCACTGGGGATGCAGTGCAGTGAGTCCAGGGAGTGCACTGGCACCACTGGGGATGCAGTGCAGTGAGTCCAGAGAATGCACTGGCACCTTGGGGATGCAGTGCAGTGAGTCCAGAGAGTGCACTGGCACGACTGGTAATGCAGTGCAGTGAGTCCAGAGAGTGCACTGGCACCACTGGGGATGCAGTGCCGTGAGTCCAGAGAGTGCACTGGCACCAGTGGCGATGCAGTGCAGTGAGTCCAGAGGGTGCACTGGCACCAGTGGGGATGCAGTGCAGTTACTCCAGAGAGTGCACTGGCACCAGTGGGGATGCAGTGCGGTGAGTCCAGAGAGTGCACTGGCACCAGTGAGGATGCAGTGCAGTGACTCCAGAGAGTGCACTGGCACCACTGCGGATGCAGTGCAGTGAGTCCAGAGAGTGCACTGGCACCAGTGGGGATGCACTGCAGTGAGTCCAGAGAGTGTACTGGCACCATGGGGTTTTAGTGCAGTGAGTCCAGAGAGTGCACTGGCACCACTGGGGATGCAGTGTAGTGAGTCCAGAGAGTGCACTGGCACCACCGGGGATGCACTGCAGTGAGTCCAGAGAGTGGACTGGCACCACTGGGCATGCACTGCAGTGACTCCAGAGAGTGCACTGGCACCACTGGGGATGCAGTGCAGTGAGTCCAGAGAGTGCACTGGCACTACAGGGGATGCAGTGCAGTGAGTCCAGAGAGTGCACCGGCACCACTGCGGATGCAGTGCCGTGAGTCCAGAGAGTGCACCGGCACCACTGGGGATGCACTGCAGTGAGTCCAGAGAGTGCACTGGCACCACTGGGGATGCACTGCAGTGAGTCCAGAGAGTGTACTGGCACCACTGGGCATGCACTGCAGTGACTCCAGAGAGTGCACTGGCACCACAGGGGATGCAGTGCAGTGAGTCCAGAGAGTGCACTGTCACCACTGGGGATGCAGTGCAGTGAGTCCAGAGAGTGCACTGGCACCACTGGGGATGCACTGCAGTGAGTCCAGAGAGTGCACTGGCACCACTGCGGATGCACTGCAGTGAGTCCAGAGAGTGCACTGGCACCACTGGGGATGCACTGCAGTGAGTCCAGAGAGTGTACTGGCACCATGGGGTTTTAGTGCAGTGAGTCCAGAGAGTGCACTGGCACCACTGGGGATGCAGTGTAGTGAGTCCAGAGAGTGCACTGGCACCACTGGGGATGCACTGCAGTGAGTCCAGAGAGTGGACTGGCACCACTGGGCATGCACTGCAGTGACTCCAGAGAGTGCACTGGCACCACTGGGGATGCAGTGCAGTGAGTGCAGAGAGTGCACTGGCAACACTGGGGATGCACTGCAGTGAGTCCAGAGAGTGGACTGGCACCACTGGGCATGCACTGCAGTGACTCCAGAGAGTGCACTGGCACCACTGGGGATGCAGTGCAGTGAGTCCAGAGAGTGCACTGGCACTACAGGGGATGCACTGCAGTGAGTCCAGAGAGTGCACTGGCACCACCGGGTATGCAGTGCAGTGCGTCCAGAGAGTGCAGTGGCACCACTGGGGATGCAGTGCAGTGAGTCCAGAGAGTGCACTGGCAGCACTGGGGATGCAGTGCAGTGCCTCCAGAGATTGCACTGGCACCACTGGGGATGCAGTGCAGTGAGTCCAGAGAGTGCACTTGCACCACTGCGGATGCAGTGCAGTGAGTCCATGGACTGCCCAGGCACCAATGGTGATGCAGTGCAGTGAGTCCAGAGAGTGCACTGGCACCACTGGTGATGCAGTGCAGTGAGTCCAGAGAGTGCACTGGCACCACTGGGGATGCAGTGCAGTGAATCCAGAGAGTGGACTGGCACCACTGGGGATGCAGTTCAGTGAGTCCAGAGAGTGCACAGGCACCGCTGGGGATGCAGTGCAGTGAGTCCAGAGAGTGCACTGGCACCACTGGGGTTGCAGTGCAGTGAGTCCAGAGAGTGCACTGGCACCACTGCGGATGCACTGCAGTGAGTCCAGAGAGTGCACTGGCACCACTGGGGATGCAGTGCAGTGAGTCCAGAGAGTGCACTGGCACCATGGGGTTTTAGTGCAGTGAGTCCAGAGAGTGCACTGGCACCACTGGGGATGCAGTGTAGTGAGTCCAGAGAGTGCACTGGCACCACTGGGGATGCAGTGCAGTGAGTCCAGAGAGTGCACTGGCACCTTGGGGATGCAGTACAGTGAGTGCAGAGAGTGCACTGGCACCGCTGGGGATGCAGTGCATTGACTCCAGAGAGTGCACTGGCACCGCTGGGGATGCACTGCAGTGTCTCCAGAGAGTGCACTGGCACCGCTGGGGATGCACTGCAGTGCCTCCAGAGAGTGCACTGGCACCACTGGGGATGCAGTGCAGTGACTCCAGGGAGTGCACTGGCACCACTGGGGATGCACTGCAGTGAGTCCAGAGAGTGCACTCGCACCTCTGGGGATGCAGTGCAGTGAGTCCAGAGAGTGCAATGGCACCACTGGGGATGCAGTGCAATGAGTCCAGAGAGTGCACTGGCACCGCTGGGCATGCAGTACAGTGAGTCCAGGGAGTGCACTGGAACGGCTGGGGATGCAGTGCAGTGAGTCCACAGAGTGCACTGGCACCACTGGGGATGCACTGCAGTGATTCCAGAGAGTGCACTGGCACCACTGGGGATGCAGTGCAGTGCCTCCAGAGAGTGCACTGGCACCACTGGGGATGCAGTACAGTGCCTCCAGAGAGTGCACTAGCACCACTGGGGATTTAATGCAGTAACTCCAGAGAGTGGACTGGCACCACTGGGGATGCAGTGCAGTGAGTCCAGAGAGTGCAGTGGCACCACTGGGGATGCAGTGCAGTGAGTCGAGAGAGTGCACTGGCACCACTGGGGATGCAGTGCAGTGAGTCCAGAGAGTGCACTGGCACCACTGGGGATGCACTGCAGTGACTCTAGAGAGTGCACTGGCACCACTGGGGATGCAGTGCAGTGAGTCCAGAGAGTGCACTGGCACCACTGGGGATGCAGTGCAGTGAGTCCAGAGAGTGCACTGGCAGCACTAGGGATGCAGTGCAGTGAGTCCAGAGAGTCCACTGGCACCACTGGGGATGCAGTGCAGTGAGTGCAGAGAGTGCACTGGCACCACTGGGGATGCAGTGCAGTGAGTCCAGAGAGTGCACTGGCACCACTGGGGATGCACTGCAGTGAGTCCAGAGAGTGCACTGGCACCACTGGGGATGCACTGCAGTGAGTCCAGAGAATGCACTGGCACCACTGGGGATGCAGTGCAGTGACTCCAGAGAGTGCACTGGCACCACTGGGGATGTACTTCAGTGAGTCCGGAGAGTGCACTGGCACCACTGGGGATGCAGTGCAGTGAGTCCAGAGAGTGCACTGGCACCACTGGGGATGCACTGCTATGAGTCCAGAGAGGGCACTGGCACCGCTGGGGATGCAGTGCAGTGAGTCCAGAGAGTGCACTGGCACCACTGGGGATGCACTGCAGTGAGTGCAGAGAGTGCACTGGCACCACTGGGGATGCACTGCAGTGAGTCCAGAGAGTGCACTGGCACCACGGGGGATGCAGTGCAGTGAGTCCAGAGAGTGCACTGGCACCACTGGGTATGCAGCGCAGTGAGTCCAGAGAGTGCACTGGCACCACTGGGGATGCAGTGCAGTGAGTCCAGAGAGTGCACTGGCAACACTGGGGATGCAGTGCAGTGAGTCCAGACAGTGCACTGGCAGCACTGGGGATGCAGTGCAGTGAGTCCAGGGAGTGCACTGGCACCACTGGGGATGCAGTGCAGTGAGTCCAGAGAATGCACTGGCACCAGTGGCGATGCAGTGCAGTGAGTCCAGAGGGTGCACTGGCACCAGTGGGGATGCAGTGCAGTGACTCCAGAGAGTGCACTGGCACCAGTGGGGATGCAGTGCGGTGAGTCCAGAGAGTGCACTGGCACCAGTGAGGATGCAGTGCAGTGACTCCAGAGAGTGCACTGGCACCACTGGGGATGCAGTGCCGTGAGTCCAGAGGGTGCACTGGCACCAGTGGCGATGCAGTGCAGTGAGTCCAGAGGGTGCACTGGCACCAGTGGGGATGCAGTGCAGTGACTCCAGAGAGTGCACTGGCACCAGTGGGGATGCAGTGCGGTGAGTCCAGAGAGTGCACTGGCACCAGTGAGGATGCAGTGCAGTGACTCCAGAGAGTGCACTGGCCCCACTGCGGATGCAGTGCAGTGAGTCCAGAGAGTGCACTGGCACCAGTGGGGATGCAGTGCAGTGAGTCCAGAGAGTGCACTGGCACCAGTGGGGATGCAGTGCACTGACTCCAGAGAGTGCACTGGCACCACTGGGAATGCACTGCAGTGAGTCCAGAGAGTGCACTGGCACCACTGGGGATGCAGTGCAGTGAGTCCAGAGAGTGCACTGGCACCACTGGGGATGCAGTGCAGTGAGTCCAGAGGGTGCACTGGCACCAGTGGCGATGCAGTGCAGTGAGTCCAGAGAGTGCACTGGCACCACTGGGGATGCATTGCGGTAACTCCAGAGAGTGCACTGGCACCAGTGGGGATGCAGTGCGGTGAGTCCAGAGAGTGCACTGGCACCAGTGAGGATGCAGTGCAGTGACTCCAGAGAGTACACTGGCACCAGTGGGGATGCAGTGCAGTGAGTCCAGAGAGTGCACAGGCACCAGTGGGGATCACAGTATCACAGATTTCTAGGTTGGAAGAGACCTCAAGATCATCGAGTCCAACCTCCGACCTAACTCTAAGTACTCCACTAAACCATATCGCTAAGCTCTACATCTAAACGTTTTTTAAAGACCTCCAGGGATGGTGACTCCACCACCTCCCTGGGCAGCCCGTTCCAATGCTTAATAACCCTTTCGGTAAAGAAGTACTTCCTAACATCCAATATAAAACTCCCCTGTCGCAACTTTCGCCCATTCCCCCTCGTCCTGTCACCAGGCACGTAGGAGAACAGACCAACCCCCACCTCTTTACAGCCTCCTTTAAGGTAACTGTAGAGAGTGATAAGGTCGCCCCTGAGCCTCCTCTTCTCCAGGCTGAACAAGCCCAGCTCCCTCAGCCGCTCCTCGTAAGACTTGTTCTCCAGACCCCTCACCAGCTTGGTCGCCCTTCTCTGGACTCGCTCGAGCACATCCATGTCCTTCCTGTAGCGAGGGGCCCAAAACTGAAGACAGTACTCGAGGTGCGGCCTCACCAGAGCCGAGTACAGGGGCACAATCACTTCCCTAGACCCGCTGGCCACACTGCTTCTTATGCAGGCCAGGATGCTGTTGGCCTTCTTGGCCACCTGGGCACACTGCTGGCTCATATTCAGCCGACTATCAACCAATACTCCCAGGTCCCTCTCGGCCAGGCAGCTTTGCAGCCACTCATCTCCCAGCCTGTAGCTCTGCTTGGGGTTGTTGCGCCCCAGGTGCAGGACCCGGCACTTGGCCTTGTTGAACTTCATACAGTTGACCTCAGCCCATCGCTCCAGCGTATCCAGATCCTCCTGCAGAGCCTTCCTGCCCTCGAGCAGATCGACACACGCACTTAGCTTGGTGTCATCTGCAAACTTACTGAGGGTGCACTGGACGCCCTCATCCAGATCATCGATAAAGATATTAAAGAGGACCGGCCCCAGTACCGAGCCCTGGGGGACACCACTAGTGACCGGCCTCCAACCAGATTTGACTCCATTCACCACAACTCTCTGGGCCCGGCTATCCAGCCAGTTTCTAACCCAGCGAAGCGTACGCCAGTCCAAGCCCCGAGCAGCCAGTTTCTTGAGGAGAATGTTGTGGGGAACTGTGTCAAAAGCCTTACTGAGGTCAAGGTAAACCACATCCACAGCCTTTCCCTCATCCGCCAAGCGCGTCACTTGGTCATAGAAGGAGATCAGGTTCGTTAAGCAGGACCTACCTTTCATAAACCCATGCTGACTGGGCCTGATCGCCTGCTTGCCCTGCAAGTGCCGCGTGTTGACCCTCAAGATAATCTGCTCCATGAGCTTTCCTGGCACTGAGGTCAAACTGACAGGCCTATAGTTCCCCGGGTCTGCCCTGCGGCCCTTCTTATAGATGGGCGTCACATTGGCAAGCCGCCAGTCAACTGGGACCTCCCCCGATAGCCAGGACTTCCGATAAATGATGGTAAGCGGCTCGGCCAGCTCCTCCGCCAGTTCTTTCAGTACCCTCGGGTGCATCCCATCCGGCCTCATCGACTTGCGCACATCCAAGCTCCGTAGCAGGTCGCCAACCATTTCCTCATGGATAGCGAAGGCCACATCCTGCTCCCCATCCCCTTCCACCAGCTCAAGGCACTGGGTATCCAGAGAACAACGGGTACTGCCGCTAAAGACTGAGGCAAAGAAAGGGATGCACTGCAGTGACACCAGAGAGTACACTGGCACCACCGGGGATGCAGTGCAGTGAGTCCAGAGAGTGCACTGGCACCACTGGGGATGCACTGCAGTGAGTGCAGAGAGTACACTGGCACCACTGGGGATGCAGTGCAGTGAGTGCAGAGAGTACACTGGCACCACTGGGGATGCAGTGCAGTGAGTGCAGGGAGTGCACTGGCACCACTGGGGATGCAGTGCAGTGAGTCCAGAGAGTGCACTGGCACCACTGGGGATGCAGTGCAGTGAGTCCAGAGAGTGCACTGGCACCACTGCGGATGCAGTGCAGTGAGTCCAGAGATTGCACTGGCAGCACTAGGGATGCAGTGCAGTGAGTCCAGAGAGTCCACTGGCACCACTGGGGATGCAGTGCAGTGACTCCAGAGAGTGCACTGGCACCACTGGGGATGCAGTGCAGTGAGTCCAGAGAGTGCACTGGCACCACTGGGGATGCAGTGCAGTGAGTCCAGAGAGTGCACTGGCACCACTGGGGATGCACTGCAGTGAGTCCAGAGAATGCACTGGCACCACTGGGGATGAAGTGCAGTGACTCCAGAGAGTGCACTGGCAACACTGGGGATGCAGTGCAGTGAGTCCAGAGAGTGAGCTGGCACCACTGGGGATGCACTGCAGAGAATCCAGAGAGTGCACTGGCACCACTGGGGATGCAGTGCAGTGAGTCCAGAGAGGGCACTGGCACCACTGGGGATGCAGTGCAGTGAGTCCAGAGAGTGCACTGGCACCACTGGGGATGCACTGCAGTGAGTCCAGAGAGTGCACTGGCACCTTGGGTATGCAGCGCAGTGAGTCCAGAGAGTGCACTGGCACCACTGGGGATGCAGTGCAGTGAGTCCAGAGAGTGCACTGGCACCACTGCTGATGAACTGCAGTGAGTCCAGGCAGTGCACTGGCACCAGTGGGGATGCAGTGCAGTGAGTCCAGGGAGTGCACTGGCACGACTGGTAATGCAGTGCAGTGAGTCCAGAGAGTGCACTGGCACCACGGGGGATGCAGTGCAGTGAGTCCAGAGGGTGCACTGGCACCAGTGGCGATGCAGTGCAGTGACTCCAGAGAGTGCACTGGCACCACTGGGGATGCACCTCGGTGAGTCCAGAGAGTGCACTGGCAACACTGGGGATGCAGTGCAGTGAGTCCAGAGAGTGCACTGGCACCACTGGGGATGCACTGCAGTGAGTCCAGAGAGTGCACTGGCACCACTGGGGATGCAGTGCAGTGACTCCAGAGAGTGCACTGGCACCACTGGGGATGCACTGCAGTGAGTCCAGAGAATGCACTGGCACCACTGGGGATGCAGTGCAGTGAGTCCAGAGAGTGCACTGGCACCACTGGTAATGCAGTGCAGTGAGTCCGGAGAGTGCACTGGCACCACTGGGGATGCAGTGCAGTGAGTCCAGAGAGTGCACTGGCACCACTGGGGATGCACAGCAGTGAATACAGAGAGTGCACTGGCACCACTGGGGATGCAGTGCAGTGAGTCCAGAGATTTTACTGTCACCACTGGAGATGCAGTGCAGTGAGTCCAGAGAGGGCACTGGCACCACTGGGGATGCAGTGCAGTGAGTCCAGAGAGTGCACTGGCACCACTGGGGATGCACTGCAGTGAGTGCAGAGTGTGCACTGGCACCACTGGGGATGCACTGCAGTGAGTCCAGAGAGTGCCTGGCACCACTGGGGATGCAGTGCAGTGAGTCCAGAGAGTGCACTGGTACCACTGGCGATGCAGCGCAGAGAGTCCAGAGAGTGCACTGGCACCACTGGGGATTCAGTGCAGTGAGTCCAGAGAGTGCACTGGCACCACTGGGGATGCAGTGCAGTGAGTCCAGACAGTGCACTGGCACCAGTGGGGATGCAGTGCAGTGAGTCCAGAGAGTGCAGTGGCACCACTGGGGATGCAGTGCAGTGAGTCCAGAGAATGCACTGGCACCTTGGGGATGCAGTGCAGTGAGTCCAGAGAGTGCACTGGCACGACTGGTAAAGCAGTGCAGTGAGTCCAGAGAGTGCACTGGCACCAATGGGGATGCAGTGTAGTGAGTCCAGAGGGTGCACTGGCACCAGTGGCGATGCAGTGCAGTGAGTCCAGAGGGTGCACTGGCACCACTGGGGATGCAGTGCATTGACTCCAGAGAGTGCACTGGCACCACTGGGGATGCAGTGCGGTGAGTCCAGAGAGTGCACTGGCACCAGTGAGGATGCAGTGCAGTGACTCCAGAGAGTGCACTGGCCCCACTGCGGATGCAGTGCAGTGAGTCCAGAGAGTGCACTGGCACCACTGGGGATGCAGTGCATTGAGTCCAGAGGGTGCACTGGCACCAGTGGGGATGCAGTGCACTGACTCCAGAGAGTGCACTGGCACCACTGGGAATGCACTGCAGTGAGTCCAGAGAGTGCACTGGCACCACTGGGGATGCAGTGCAGTGAGTCCAGAGAGTGCCCTGGCACCACTGGGGATGCAGTGCAGTGAGTCCAGAGGGTGCACTGGCACCAGTGGCGATGCAGTGCAGTGAGTCCAGAGGGTGCACTGGCACCACGGGGGATGCACTGCAGTGACTCCAGAGAGTGCACTGGCACCAGTGGGGATGCAGTGCGGTGAGTCCAGAGAGTGCACTGGCACCAGTGAGGATGCAGTGCAGTGACTCCAGAGAGTGCACTGGCCCCACTGCGGATGCAGTGCAGTGAGTCCAGAGAGTGCACTGGCACCGCTGGGGATGCAGTGCAGTGAGTCCAGAGAGTGCACTGGCACCAGTGGGGATGCAGTGCACTGACTCCAGAGAGTGCACTGTCACCACTGGGAATGCACTGCAGTTAGTCCAGAGAGTGCTCTGGCACCACTGGGGATGCAGTGCAGTGAGTGCAGAGAGTGCACTGGCACCGCTGTTGATGCAGTGCAGTGAGTCCAGAGAGTGCACTGGCACCACTGGAGCTGCACTGCAGTGAGTCCAGAGATTTTACTGGCACCACTGGGGATGCAGTGCAGTGAGTGCAGAGAGTGCACTGGCACCACTGTTGATGCAGTGCAGTGAGTCCAGAGAGTGCACTGGCACCACTGGGGATGCACTGCAGTGAGTCCAGAGAGTGCACTGGCACCTCTGGGGATGCAGTGCATTGACTCCAGAGAGTGCACTGGCACCGCTGGGGATGCAGTGCAGTGTCTCCAGAGAGTGCACTGGCACCGCTGGGGATGCACTGCAGTGCCTCCAGAGAGTGCACTGGCACCACTGGGGATGCAGTGCAGTGAGTCCAGAGAGTGCACTGGCACCACTGGGGATGCAGTGCAGTGAGTCCAGAGAGTGCACTGGCACCTTGGGGATGCAGTGCAGTGAGTCCAGAGAGTGCACAGACAGCACTGGGGATGCAGTGCAGTGAGTCCAGAGAGTGCACTGGCACCACTGGGGATGCAGTGCAGTGACTCCAGGGAGTGCACTGGCACCACTGGGGATGCACTGCAGTGAGTCCAGAGAGTGCACTGGCACCTCTGGGGATGCAGTGCAGTGAGTCCAGAGAGTGCACTGGCACCACTGGGGATGCAGTGCAGTGAGTCCAGAGAGTGCACTGGCACCGCTGGGCATGCAGTACAGTGAGTCCAGGGAGTGCACTGGAACGGCTGGGGATGCAGTGCAGTGAGTCCAGAGAGTGCACTGGCACCACTGGGGATGCACTGCAGTGATTCCAGAGAGTGCACCGGCACCACTGGCGATGCAGTGCAGTGCCTCCAGAGAGTGCACTGGCACCACTGGGGATGCAGTACAGTGCCTCCAGAGAGTGCACTGGCACCACTGGGGATGCAGTACAGTGCCTCCAGAGAGTGCACTGGCACCACTGGGGATTTAATGCAGTAACTCCAGAGAGTGGACTGGCACCACTGGGGATGCAGTGCAGTGAGTCCAGAGAGTGCAGTGGCACCACTGGGGATGCAGTGCAGTGAGTCGAGAGAGTGCACTGGCACCACTGGGGATGCACTGCAGTGAGTCCAGAGAGTGCACTGGCACCACTGGGGATGCAGTGCAGTGAGTCCAGAGAGTGCACTGGCAGCACTAGGGATGCAGTGCAGTGAGTCCAGAGAGTCCACTGGCACCACTGGGGATGCAGTGCAGTGAGTGCAGAGAGTGCACTGGCACCACTGGGGATGCAGTGCAGTGAGTCCAGAGAGTGCACTGGCACCACTGGGGATGCACTGCAGTGAGTCCAGAGAGTGCACTGGCACCACTGGGGATGCAGTGTAGTGAGTCCAGAGAATGCATTGGCACCACTGGGGATGCAGTGCAGTGACTCCAGAGAGTGCACTGGCACCACTGGGGATGCAGTGCAGTGAGTCCAGAGAGTGCACTGGCACCACTGGGGATGCAGTGCAGTGAGTCCAGAGAGTGCACTGGCACCACTGGGGATGCAGTGCAGTGAGTCCAGGGAGTGCACTGGCACCACTGGGGATGCAGTGCAGTGAGTCCAGAGAATGCACTGGCACCTTGGGGATGCAGTGCAGTGAGTCCAGAGAGTGCACTGGCACGACTGGTAATGCAGTGCAGTGAGTCCAGAGAGTGCACTGGCACCACTGGGGATGCAGTGCCGTGAGTCCAGAGAGTGCACTGGCACCAGTGGCGATGCAGTGCAGTGAGTCCAGAGGGTGCACTGGCACCAGTGGGGATGCAGTGCAGTTACTCCAGAGAGTGCACTGGCACCAGTGGGCATGCAGTGCGGTGAGTCCAGAGAGTGCACTGGCACCAGTGAGGATGCAGTGCAGTGACTCCAGAGAGTGCACTGGCACCACTGCGGATGCAGTGCAGTGAGTCCAGAGAGTGCACTGGCACCAGTGGGGATGCACTGCAGTGAGTCCAGAGAGTGTACTGGCACCACTGGGCATGCACTGCAGTGACTCCAGAGAGTGCACTGGCACCACAGGGGATGCAGTGCAGTGAGTCCAGAGAGTGCACTGTCACCACTGGGGATGCAGTGCAGTGAGTCCAGAGAGTGCACTGGCACCACTGGGGATGCACTGCAGTGAGTCCAGAGAGTGCACTGGCACCACTGCGGATGCACTGCAGTGAGTCCAGAGAGTGCACTGGCACCACTGGGGATGCACTGCAGTGAGTCCAGAGAGTGTACTGGCACCATGGGGTTTTAGTGCAGTGAGTCCAGAGAGTGCACTGGCACCACTGGGGATGCAGTGTAGTGAGTCCAGAGAGTGCACTGGCACCACTGGGGATGCACTGCAGTGAGTCCAGAGAGTGGACTGGCACCACTGGGCATGCACTGCAGTGACTCCAGAGAGTGCACTGGCACCACTGGGGATGCAGTGCAGTGAGTGCAGAGAGTGCACTGGCAACACTGGGGATGCAGTGCAGTGAGTCCAGAGAGTGCACCGGCACCACTGCGGATGCAGTGCAGTGAGTCCAGAGAGTGCACTGGCACCACTGGGGATGCACTGCAGTGAGTCCAGAGAGTGCACTGGCACCACTGGGGATGCACTGCAGTGAGTCCAGAGAGTGGACTGGCACCACTGGGCATGCACTGCAGTGACTCCAGAGAGTGCACTGGCACCACTGGGGATGCAGTGCAGTGAGTCCAGAGAGTGCACTGGCACTACAGGGGATGCACTGCAGTGAGTCCAGAGAGTGCACTGGCACCACCGGGTATGCAGTGCAGTGCGTCCAGAGAGTGCAGTGGCACCACTGGGGATGCAGTGCAGTGAGTCCAGAGAGTGCACTGGCAGCACTGGGGATGCAGTGCAGTGCCTCCAGAGAGTGCACTGGCACCACTGGGGATGCAGTGCAGTGAGTCCAGAGAGTGCACTTGCACCACTGCGGATGCACTGCAGTGAGTCCATGGACTGCCCAGGCACCAATGGTGATGCAGTGCAGTGAGTCCAGAGAGTGCACTGGCACCACTGGTGATGCAGTGCAGTGAGTCCAGAGAGTGCACTGGCACCACTGGGGATGCAGTGCAGTGAATCCAGAGAGTGGACTGGCACCACTGGGGATGCAGTTCAGTGAGTCCAGAGAGTGCACAGGCACCGCTGGGGATGCAGTGCAGTGAGTCCAGAGAGTGCACTGGCACCACTGGGGTTGCAGTGCAGTGAGTCCAGAGAGTGCACTGGCACCACTGCGGATGCACTGCAGTGAGTCCAGAGAGTGCACTGGCACCACTGGGGATGCAGTGCAGTGAGTCCAGAGAGTGCACTGGCACCATGGGGTTTTAGTGCAGTGAGTCCAGAGAGTGCACTGGCACCACTGGGGATGCAGTGTAGTGAGTCCAGAGAGTGCACTGGCACCACTGGGGATGCAGTGCAGTGAGTCCAGAGAGTGCACTGGCACCTTGGGGATGCAGTACAGTGAGTGCAGAGAGTGCACTGGCACCGCTGGGGATGCAGTGCATTGACTCCAGAGAGTGCACTGGCACCGCTGGGGATGCACTGCAGTGTCTCCAGAGAGTGCACTGGCACCGCTGGGGATGCACTGCAGTGCCTCCAGAGAGTGCACTGGCACCACTGGGGATGCAGTGCAGTGACTCCAGGGAGTGCACTGGCACCACTGGGGATGCACTGCAGTGAGTCCAGAGAGTGCACTGGCACCTCTGGGGATGCAGTGCAGTGAGTCCAGAGAGTGCAATGGCACCACTGGGGATGCAGTGCAATGAGTCCAGAGAGTGCACTGGCACCGCTGGGCATGCAGTACAGTGAGTCCAGGGAGTGCACTGGAACGGCTGGGGATGCAGTGCAGTAAGTCCACAGAGTGCACTGGCACCACTGGGGATGCACTGCAGTGATTCCAGAGAGTGCACTGGCACCACTGGGGATGCAGTGCAGTGCCTCCAGAGAGTGCACTGGCACCACTGGGGATGCAGTACAGTGCCTCCAGAGAGTGCACTAGCACCACTGGGGATTTAATGCAGTAACTCCAGAGAGTGGACTGGCACCACTGGGGATGCAGTGCAGTGAGTCCAGAGAGTGCAGTGGCACCACTGGGGATGCAGTGCAGTGAGTCGAGAGAGTGCACTGGCACCACTGGGGATGCAGTGCAGTGAGTCCAGAGAGTGCACTGGCACCACTGGGGATGCACTGCAGTGACTCTAGAGAGTGCACTGGCACCACTGGGGATGCAGTGCAGTGAGTCCAGAGAGTGCACTGGCACCACTGGGGATGCAGTGCAGTGAGTCCAGAGAGTGCACTGGCAGCACTAGGGATGCAGTGCAGTGAGTCCAGAGAGTCCACTGGCACCACTGGGGATGCAGTGCAGTGAGTGCAGAGAGTGCACTGGCACCACTGGGGATGCAGTGCAGTGAGTCCAGAGAGTGCACTGGCACCACTGGGGATGCACTGCAGTGAGTCCAGAGAGTGCACTGGCACCACTGGGGATGCACTGCAGTGAGTCCAGAGAATGCACTGGCACCACTGGGGATGCAGTGCAGTGAGTCCAGAGAGTGCACTGGCACCACTGGGGATGTACTGCAGTGAGTCCGGAGAGTGCACTGGCACCACTGGGGATGCAGTGCAGTGAGTCCAGAGAGTGCACTGGCACCACTGGGGATGCACTGCTATGAGTCCAGAGAGGGCACTGGCACCGCTGGGGATGCAGTGCAGTGAGTCCAGAGAGTGCACTGGCACCACTGGGGATGCACTGCAGTGAGTGCAGAGAGTGCACTGGCACCACTGGGGATGCAGTGCAGTGAGTCCAGAGAATGCACTGGCACCTTGGGGATGCAGTGCAGTGAGTCCAGAGAGTGCACTGGCACGACTGGTAATGCAGTGCAGTGAGTCCAGAGAGTGCACTGGCACCACTGGGGATGCAGTGCCGTGAGTCCAGAGGGTGCACTGGCACCAGTGGCGATGCAGTGCAGTGAGTCCAGAGGGTGCACTGGCACCAGTGGGGATGCAGTGCAGTGACTCCAGAGAGTGCACTGGCACCAGTGGGGATGCAGTGCGGTGAGTCCAGAGAGTGCACTGGCACCAGTGAGGATGCAGTGCAGTGACTCCAGAGAGTGCACTGGCCCCACTGCGGATGCAGTGCAGTGAGTCCAGAGAGTGCACTGGCACCAGTGGGGATGCAGTGCAGTGAGTCCAGAGAGTGCACTGGCACCAGTGGGGATGCAGTGCACTGACTCCAGAGAGTGCACTGGCACCACTGGGAATGCACTGCAGTGAGTCCAGAGAGTGCACTGGCACCACTGGGGATGCAGTGCAGTGAGTCCAGAGAGTGCACTGGCACCACTGGGGATGCAGTGCAGTGAGTCCAGAGGGTGCACTGGCACCAGTGGCGATGCAGTGCAGTGAGTCCAGAGGGTGCACTGGCACCACTGGGGATGCAGTGCGGTAACTCCAGAGAGTGCACTGGCACCAGTGGGGATGCAGTGCGGTGAGTCCAGAGAGTGCACTGGCACCAGTGAGGATGCAGTGCAGTGACTCCAGAGAGTACACTGGCACCAGTGGGGATGCAGTGCAGTGAGTCCAGAGAGTGCACAGGCACCAGTGGGGATCACAGTATCACAGATTTCTAGGTTGGAAGAGACCTCAAGATCATCGAGTCCAACCTCCGACCTAACTCTAAGTACTCCACTAAACCATATCGCTAAGCTCTACATCTAAACGTTTTTTAAAGACCTCCAGGGATGGTGACTCCACCACCTCCCTGGGCAGCCCGTTCCAATGCTTAATAACCCTTTCGGTAAAGAAGTACTTCCTAACATCCAATATAAAACTCCCCTGTCGCAACTTTCGCCCATTCCCCCTCGTCCTGTCACCAGGCACGTAGGAGAACAGACCAACCCCCACCTCTTTACAGCCTCCTTTAAGGTAACTGTAGAGAGTGATAAGGTCGCCCCTGAGCCTCCTCTTCTCCAGGCTGAACAAGCCCAGCTCCCTCAGCCGCTCCTCGTAAGACTTGTTCTCCAGACCCCTCACCAGCTTGGTCGCCCTTCTCTGGACTCGCTCGAGCACATCCATGTCCTTCCTGTAGCGAGGGGCCCAAAACTGAAGACAGTACTCGAGGTGCGGCCTCACCAGAGCCGAGTACAGGGGCACAATCACTTCCCTAGACCCGCTGGCCACACTGCTTCTTATGCAGGCCAGGATGCTGTTGGCCTTCTTGGCCACCTGGGCACACTGCTGGCTCATATTCAGCCGACTATCAACCAATACTCCCAGGTCCCTCTCGGCCAGGCAGCTTTGCAGCCACTCATCTCCCAGCCTGTAGCTCTGCTTGGGGTTGTTGCGCCCCAGGTGCAGGACCCGGCACTTGGCCTTGTTGAACTTCATACAGTTGACCTCAGCCCATCGCTCCAGCGTATCCAGATCCTCCTGCAGAGCCTTCCTGCCCTCGAGCAGATCGACACACGCACTTAGCTTGGTGTCATCTGCAAACTTACTGAGGGTGCACTGGACGCCCTCATCCAGATCATCGATAAAGATATTAAAGAGGACCGGCCCCAGTACCGAGCCCTGGGGGACACCACTAGTGACCGGCCTCCAACCAGATTTGACTCCATTCACCACAACTCTCTGGGCCCGGCTATCCAGCCAGTTTCTAACCCAGCGAAGCGTACGCCAGTCCAAGCCCCGAGCAGCCAGTTTCTTGAGGAGAATGTTGTGGGGAACTGTGTCAAAAGCCTTACTGAGGTCAAGGTAAACCACATCCACAGCCTTTCCCTCATCCGCCAAGCGCGTCACTTGGTCATAGAAGGAGATCAGGTTCGTTAAGCAGGACCTACCTTTCATAAACCCATGCTGACTGGGCCTGATCGCCTGCTTGCCCTGCAAGTGCCGCGTGTTGACCCTCAAGATAATCTGCTCCATGAGCTTTCCTGGCACTGAGGTCAAACTGACAGGCCTATAGTTCCCCGGGTCTGCCCTGCGGCCCTTCTTATAGATGGGCGTCACATTGGCAAGCCGCCAGTCAACTGGGACCTCCCCCGATAGCCAGGACTTCCGATAAATGATGGTAAGCGGCTCGGCCAGCTCCTCCGCCAGTTCTTTCAGTACCCTCGGGTGCATCCCATCCGGCCTCATCGACTTGCGCACATCCAAGCTCCGTAGCAGGTCGCCAACCATTTCCTCATGGATAGCGAAGGCCACATCCTGCTCCCCATCCCCTTCCACCAGCTCAAGGCACTGGGTATCCAGAGAACAACCGGTACTGCCGCTAAAGACTGAGGCAAAGAAAGGGATGCACTGCAGTGACACCAGAGAGTACACTGGCACCACCGGGGATGCAGTGCAGTGAGTCCAGAGAGTGCACTGGCACCACAGGGGATGCACTGCAGTGAGTGCAGAGAGTACACTGGCACCACTGGGGATGCAGTGCAGTGAGTGCAGAGAGTACACTGGCACCACTGGGGATGCAGTGCAGTGAGTGCAGGGAGTGCACTGGCACCACTGGGGATGCAGTGCAGTGAGTCCAGAGAGTGCACTGGCACCACTGGGGATGCAGTGCAGTGAGTCCAGAGAGTGCACTGGCACCACTGCGGATGCAGTGCAGTGAGTCCAGAGATTGCACTGGCAGCACTAGGGATGCAGTGCAGTGAGTCCAGAGAGTCCACTGGCACCACTGGGGATGCAGTGCAGTGACTCCAGAGAGTGCACTGGCACCACTGGGGATGCAGTGCAGTGAGTCCAGAGAGTGCACTGGCACCACTGGGGATGCAGTGCAGTGAGTCCAGAGAGTGCACTGGCACCACTGGGGATGCACTGCAGTGAGTCCAGAGAATGCACTGGCACCACTGGGGATGAAGTGCAGTGACTCCAGAGAGTGCACTGGCAACACTGGGGATGCAGTGCAGTGAGTCCAGAGAGTGCACTGGCACCACTGGGGATGCACTGCAGTGAGTCCAGAGAGTGCACTGGCACCACTGGGGATGCACTGCAGTGAGTCCAGAGAATGCACTGGCACCACTGGGGATGAAGTGCAGTGACTCCAGAGAGTGCACTGGCAACACTGGGGATGCAGTGCAGTGAGTCCAGAGAGTGCACTGGCACCACTGGGGATGCACTGCAGAGAATCCAGAGAGTGCACTGGCACCACTGGGGATGCAGTGCAGTGAGTCCAGAGAGGGCACTGGCACCACTGGGGATGCAGTGCAGTGAGTCCAGAGAGTGCACTGGCACCACTGGGGATGCACTGCAGTGAGTCCAGAGAGTGCACTGGCACCTTGGGTATGCAGCGCAGTGAGTCCAGAGAGTGCACTGGCACCACTGGGGATGCAGTGCAGTGAGTCCAGAGAGTGCACTGGCACCACTGCTGATGAACTGCAGTGAGTCCAGACAGTGCACTGGCACCAGTGGGGATGCAGTGCAGTGAGTCCAGGGAGTGCACTGGCACGACTGGTAATGCAGTGCAGTGAGTCCAGAGAGTGCACTGGCACCACTGGGGATGCAGTGCAGTGAGTCCAGAGGGTGCACTGGCACCAGTGGCGATGCAGTGCAGTGACTCCAGAGAGTGCACTGGCACCACTGGGGATGCACCTCGGTGAGTCCAGAGAGTGCACTGGCAACACTGGGGATGCAGTGCAGTGAGTCCAGAGAGTGCACTGGCAACACTGGGGATGCAGTGCAGTGAGTCCAGAGAGTGCACCGGCACCACTGGGGATGCAGTGCCGTGAGTCCTGAGAGGGCACCGGCACCACTGGGGATGCAGTGCAGTGAGTCCAGAGAGTGCACTGGCACCACCTGGGATGCACTGCAGTGAGTCCAGAGAGTGGACTGGCACCACTGGGCATGCACTGCAGTGAGTCCAGAGAGTGCACTGGCACCACTGGGGATGCAGTGCAGTGAGTCCAGAGAGTGCACTGGCACTACAGGGGATGCACTGCAGTGAGTCCAGAGAGTGCACTGGCACCACCGGGGATGCACTGCAGTGAGTCCAGAGAGTGCACTGGCACCACTGGGGATGCAGTGCAGTGAGTCCACAGAGTGCACTGGCACCACTGCGGATGCACTGCAGTGAGTCCATGGACTGCCCTGGCACCAATGGTGATGCAGTGCAGTGAGTCCAGAGAGTGCACTGGCACCACTGGGGATGCAGTGCAGTGAGTTCAGAGAGTGCACTGGCAGCACTGGGGATGCAGTGCAGTGAGTCCAGAGAGTGCACTGGCACCACTGGGGATGCAGTTCAGTGAGTCCAGAGAGTGCACAGGCACCGCTGGGGATGCACTGCAGTGACTCCAGAGAGTGCACTGGCACCGCTGGGGATGCAGTGCAGTGAGTCCAGAGAGTGCACTGGCACCACTGTGGATGCAGTGCAGTGAGTCCAGAGAGTGCACTGGCACCACTGGGGATGCACTGCAGTGAGTCCAGAGAGTGCACTGGCACCACTGCGGATGCAGTGCAGTGAGTCCAGAGAGTGCACTGGCACCACTGGGGATGCAGTGCAGTGAGTCCAGAGAGTGCACTGGCACCATGGGGTTTTAGTGCAGTGAGTCCAGAGAGTGCACTGGCACCACTGGGGATGCAGTGTAGTGAGTCGAGAGAGTGCACTGGCACCACTGGGGATGCAGTGCAGTGAGTCCAGAGAGTGCACTGGCACCTTGGGGATGCAGTGCAGTGAGTCCAGAGAGTGCACTGGCACCGCTGGGGATGCAGTGCATTGACTCCAGAGAGTGCACTGGCACCGCTGGGGATGCAGTGCAGTGTCTCCAGAGAGTGCACTGGCACCACTGGGGATGCACTGCAGTGCCTCCAGAGAGTGCACTGGCACCACTGGGGATGCAGTGCAGTGAGTCCAGAGAGTGCACTGGCACCACTGGGGATGCAGTGCAGTGAGTCCAGAGAGTGCACTGGCACCTTGGGGATGCAGTGCAGTGAGTCCAGAGAGTGCACTGGCATCACTGGGGATGCACTGCAGTGACTCTAGAGAGTGCACTGGCACCGCTGGGGATGCAATGCAGTGAGTCCAGAGAGTGCACTGGCACCACTGGGGATGCAGTGCAGTGAGTGCAGAGAGTGCACAGTCAGCACTGGGGATGCAGTGCAGTGAGTCCAGAGAGTGCACTGGCACCACTGGGGATGCACTGCAGAGAATCCAGAGAGTGCACTGGCACCACTGGGGATGCAGTGCAGTGAGTCCAGAGAGGGCACTGGCACCACTGGGGATGCAGTGCAGTGAGTCCAGAGAGTGCACTGGCACCACTGGGGATGCAGTGCAGTGAGTCCAGAGAGTGCACTGGCACCTTGGGTATGCAGCGTAGTGAGTCCAGAGAGTGCACTGGCACCACTGGGGATGCAGTGCAGTGAGTCCAGAGAGTGCACTGGCACCACTGCTGATGCACTGCAGTGAGTCCAGACAGTGCACTGGCACCAGTGGGGATGCAGTTCAGTGAGTCCAGAGAGTGCACAGGCACCGCTGGGGATGCACTGCAGTGACTCCAGAGAGTGCACTGGCACCGCTGGGGATGCAGTGCAGTGAGTCCAGAGAGTGCACTGGCACCACTGGGGATGCAGTGCAGTGAGTCCAGAGAGTGCACTGGCACCACTGGGGATGCAGTGCAGTGAGTCCAGAGAGTGCACTGGCACCACTGGGGATGCAGTGCAGTGAGTCCAGAGAGTGCACTGGCACCATGGGGTTTTAGTGCAGTGAGTCCAGAGAGTGCACTGGCACCACTGGGGATGCAGTGTAGTGAGTCCAGAGAGTGCACTGGCACCACTGGGGATGCAGTGCAGTGAGTCCAGAGAGTGCACTGGCACCTTGGGGATGCAGTGCAGTGAGTCCAGAGAGTGCACTGGCACCGCTGGGGATGCAGTGCATTGACTCCAGAGAGTGCACTGGCACCGCTGGGGATGCAGTGCAGTGTCTCCAGAGAGTGCACTGGCACCACTGGGGATGCACTGCAGTGCCTCCAGAGAGTGCACTGGCACCACTGGGGATGCAGTGCAGTGAGTCCAGAGAGTGCACTGGCACCAGTGGGGATGCAGTGCAGTGAGTCCAGAGAGTGCACTGGCACCACTGGGAATGCACTCTAGTGAGTCCAGAGAGTGCACTGGCACCACTGGGGATGCACTGCAGTGACTCTAGAGAGTGCACTGGCACCGCTGGGGATGCAATGCAGTGAGTCCAGAGAGTGCACTGGCACCACTGGGGATGCAGTGCAGTGAGTGCAGAGAGTGCACAGTCAGCACTGGGGATGCAGTGCAGTGAGTCCAGAGAGTGCACTGGCACCACTGGGGATGCACTGCAGAGAATCCAGAGAGTGCACTGGCACCACTGGGGATGCAGTGCAGTGAGTCCAGAGAGGGCACTGGCACCACTGGGGATGCAGTGCAGTGAGTCCAGAGAGTGCACTGGCACCACTGGGGATGCACTGCAGTGACTCCAGAGAGTGCACTGGCACCTTGGGTATGCAGCGCAGTGAGTCCAGAGAGTGCACTGGCACCACTGGGGATGCAGTGCAGTGAGTCCAGAGAGTGCACTGGCACCACTGCTGATGCACTGCAGTGAGTCCAGACAGTGCACTGGCACCAGTGGGGATGCAGTGCAGTGAGTCCAGGGAGTGCACTGGCACGACTGGTAATGCAGTGCAGTGAGTCCAGAGAGTGCACTGGCACCACTGGGGATGCAGTGCAGTGAGTCCAGAGGGTGCACTGGCACCAGTGGCGATGCAGTGCAGTGAGTCCAGAGAGTGCACTGGCACCACTGGGGATGCACCTCGGTGAGTCCAGAGAGTGCACTGGCAACACTGGGGATGCAGTGCAGTGAGTCCAGAGAGTGCACTGGCAACACTGGGGATGCAGTGCAGTGAGTCCAGAGAGTGCACCGGCACCACTGGGGATGCAGTGCCGTGAGTCCTGAGAGGGCACCGGCACCACTGGGGATGCAGTGCAGTGAGTCCAGAGAGTGCACTGGCACCACCTGGGATGCACTGCAGTGAGTCCAGAGAGTGGACTGGCACCACTTGGCATGCACTGCAGTGACTCCAGAGAGTGCACTGGCACCACTGGGGATGCAGTGCAGTGAGTCCAGAGAGTGCACTGGCACTACAGGGGATGCACTGCAGTGAGTCCAGAGAGTGCACTGGCACCACCGGGGATGCAGTGCAGTGAGTCCAGAGAGTGCACTGGCACCACTGGGGATGCAGTGCAGTGAGTCCACAGAGTGCACTGGCACCACTGGGGATGCACTGCAGTGAGTCCATGGACTGCCCTGGCACCAATGGTGATGCAGTGCAGTGAGTCCAGAGAGTGCACTGGCACCACTGGTGATGCAGTGCCGTGAGTCCAGAGAGTGCACTGGCACCACTGGGGATGCAGTGCAGTGACTCCAGAGAGTGCACTGGCACCACTGGGGATGCAGTTCAGTGAGTCCAGAGAGTGCACAGGCACCACTGGGGATGCAGTGCAGTGAGTCCAGAGAGTGCACTGGCACCACTGGGGATGCAGTGCAGTGAGTCCAGAGAGTGCACTGGCACCACTGGGGATGCAGTGCAGTGAGTCCAGAGAGTGCACTGGCACCACTGCGGATGCACTGCAGTGAGTCCAGAGAGTGCACTGGCACCACTGGGGATGCAGTGCAGTGAGTCCAGAGAGTGCACTGGCACCATGGGGTTTTAGTGCAGTGAGTCCAGAGAGTGCACTGGCACCACTGGGGATGCAGTGTAGTGAGTCCAGAGAGTGCACTGGCACCACTGGGGATGCAGTACAGTGAGTCCAGAGAGTGCACTGGCACCTTGGGGATGCAGTGCAGTGAGTCCAGAGAGTGCACTGGCACCGCTGGGGATGCAGTGCATTGACTCCAGAGAGTGCACTGGCACCGCTGGGGATGCAGTGCAGTGTCTCCAGAGAGTGCACTGGCACCGCTGGGGATGCAGTGCAGTGCCTCCAGAGAGTGCACTGGCACCACTGGGGATGCAGTGCAGTGAGTCCAGAGAGTGCACTGGCACCACTGGGGATGCAGTGCAGTGAGTCCAGAGAGTGCACTGGCACCTTGGGGATGCAGTGCAGTGAGTCCAGAGAGTGCACTGGCACCACTGGGGATGCACTGCAGTGACTCTAGAGAGTGCACTGGCACCGCTGGGGATGCAATGCAGTGAGTCCAGAGAGTGCACTGGCACCACTGGGGATGCAGTGCAGTGAGTGCAGAGAGTGCACAGTCAGCACTGGGGATGCAGTGCAGTGAGTCCAGAGAGTGCACTGGCACCACTGGGGATGCAGTGCAGTGAGTCCAGAGAGTGCACTGGCACCACTGGGGATGCAGTGCAGTGACTCCAGGGAGTGCACTGGCACCACTGGGGATGCACTGCAGTGAGTCCAGAGAGTGCACTGGCACCTCTGGGGATGCAGTGCAGTGACTCCAGAGAGTGCACTGGCACCACTGGGGATGCAGTGCAGTGAGTCCAGAGAGTGCACTGGCACCGCTGGGCATGCAGTACAGTGAGTCCAGGGAGTGCACTGGAACGGCTGGGGATGCAGTGCAGTGAGTCCACAGAGTGCACTGGCACCACTGGGGATGTACTGCAGTGATTCCAGAGAGTGCACTGGCACCACTGGGGATGCAGTGCAGTGCCTCCAGAGAGTGCACTGGCACCACTGGGGATGCAGTACGGTGCCTCCAGAGAGTGCACTGGCACCACTGGGGATTTAATGCAGTGACTCCAGAGAGTGGACTGGCACCACTGGGGATGCAGTGCAGTGAGTCCAGAGAGTGCACTGGCACCACTGGGGATGCACTGCAGTGACTCTAGAGAGTGCACTGGCACCACTGGGGATGCAGTGCAGTGAGTCCAGAGAGTGCACTGGCACCACTGGGGATGCACTGCAGTGAGTCCAGAGAATGCACTGGCACCACTGGGGATGCAGTGCAGTGACTCCAGAGAGTGCACTGGCACCACTGGGGATGCACTGCAGTGAGTCCAGAGAGTGCACTGGCACCACTGGGGATGCAGTGCAGTGAGTCCAGACAGTGCACTGGCACCACTGGGGATGCAGTGCAGTGAGTCCAGGGAGTGCACTGGCACCAGTGGCGATGCAGTGCAGTGAGTCCAGAGAATGCACTGGCACCTTGGGGATGCAGTGCAGTGAGTCCAGAGATTGCACTGGCACGACTGGTAATGCAGTGCAGTGAGTCCAGAGAGTGCACTGGCACCACTGGGGATGCACTGCAGTGAGTCCAGAGAGGGCACTGGCACCACTGGGGATGCAGTGCAGTGAGTCCAGAGAGTGCACTGGCACCACTGGTGATGCAGTGCAGTGAGTCCAGAGAGTGCACTGGCACCAGTGGGGATCGCAGTATCACAGATTTCTAGGTTGGAAGAGACCTCAAGATCATCGAGTCCAACCTCCGACCTAACTCTAAGTACTCCACTAAACCATATCTCTAAGCTCTACATCTAAACGTCTTTTAAAGACCTCCAGGGATGGTGACTCCACCACCTCCCTGGGCAGCCCGTTCCAATGCTTAATAACCCTTTCGGTAAAGAAGTACTTCCTAACATCCAATATAAAACTCCCCTGTCGCAACTTTCACCCATTCCCCCTCGTCCTGTCACCAGGCACGTAGGAGAACAGACCAACCCCCACCTCTTTACAGCCTCCTTTAAGGTAACTGTAGAGAGTGATAAGGTCGCCCCTGAGCCTCCTCTTCTCCAGGCTGAACAAGCCCAGCTCCCTCAGCCGCTCCTCGTAAGACTTGTTCTCCAGACCCCTCACCAGCTTGGTCGCCCTTCTCTGGACTCGCTCGAGCACGTCCATGTCCTTCCTGTAGCGAGGGGCCCAAAACTGAAGACAGTACTCGAGGTGCGGCCTCACCAGAGCCGAGTACAGGGGCACAATCACTTCCCTAGACCTGCTGGCCACACTGCTTCTTATGCAGGCCAGGATGCTGTTGGCCTTCTTGGCCACCTGGGCACACTGCTGGCTCATATTCAGCCGACTATCAACCAATACTCCCAGGTCCCTCTCGGCCAGGCAGCTTTGCAGCCACTCATCTCCCAGCCTGTAGCTCTGCTTGGGGTTGTTGCGCCCCAGGTGCAGGACCCGGCACTTGGCCTTGTTGAACTTCATACAGTTGACCTCAGCCCATCGCTCCAGCGTATCCAGATCCTCCTGCAGAGCCTTCCTGCCCTCGAGCAGATCGACACACGCACTTAGCTTGGTGTCATCTGCAAACTTACTGAGGGTGCACTGGACGCCCTCATCCAGATCATCGATAAAGATATTAAAGAGGACCGGCCCCAGTACCGAGCCCTGGGGGACACCACTAGTGACCGGCCTCCAACCAGATTTGACTCCATTCACCACAACTCTCTGGGCCCGGCTATCCAGCCAGTTTCTAACCCAGCGAAGCGTACGCCAGTCCAAGCCCCGAGCAGCCAGTTTCTTGAGGAGAATGTTGTGGGGAACTGTGTCAAAAGCCTTACTGAGGTCAAGGTAAACCACATCCACAGCCTTTCCCTCATCCACCAAGCGCGTCACTTGGTCATAGAAGGAGATCAGGTTCGTTAAGCAGGACCTACCTTTCATAAACCCATGCTGACTGGGCCTGATCGCCTGCTTGCCCTGCAAGTGCCGCGTGTTGACCCTCAAGATAATCTGCTCCATGAGCTTTCCTGGCACTGAGGTCAAACTGACAGGCCTATAGTTCCCCGGGTCTGCCCTGCGGCCCTTCTTATAGATGGGCGTCACATTGGCAAGCCGCCAGTCAACTGGGACCTCCCCCGATAGCCAGGACTTCCGATAAATGATGGTAAGCGGCTCGGCCAGCTCCTCCGCCAGTTCTTTCAGTACCCTCGGTGCATCCCATCCGGCCTCATCGACTTGCGCACATCCAAGCTCAAGAGCAGGTCGCCAACCATTTCCTCATGGATAGCGAAGGCCACATCCTGCTCCCCATCCCCTTCCACCAGCTCAAGGCACTGGGTATCCAGAGAACAACCGGTACGGCCGCTAAAGACTGAGGCAAAGAAAGGGATGCACTGCAGTGACACCAGAGAGTGCACTGGCACCACAGGGGATGCAGTGCAGTGACTCCAGAGAGTGCACTGGCACCACTGGGGATGCACTGCAGTGAGTGCAGAGAGTACACTGGCACCACTGGGGATGCAGTGCAGTGAGTGCAGGGAGTGCACTGGCACCGCTGTTGATGCAGTGCAGTGAGTCCAGAGAGTGCACTGGCACCACTGGAGCTGCACTGCAGTGAGTCCAGAGATTTTACTGGCACCACTGGGGATGCAGTGCAGTGAGTGCAGAGAGTGCACTGGCACCACTGTTGATGCAGTGCAGTGAGTCCAGAGAGTGCACTGGCACCACTGGGGATGCAGTGCAGTGAGTCCAGAGAGTGCACTGGCACCACTGGGGATGCACTGCAGTGACTCTAGAGAGTGCACTGGCACCACTGGGGATGCACTGCAGTGAGTCCAGAGAGTGCACTGGCACCACTGGGGATGCAGTGCAGTGAGTCCAGAGAGTGCACTGGCACCACTGGGGATGCAGTGCAGTGAGTCCAGAGATTGCACTGGCAGCACTAGGGATGCAGTGCAGTGAGTCCAGAGAGTCCACTGGCACCACTGGGGATGCAGTGCAGTGACTCCAGAGAGTGCACTGGCACCACTGGGGATGCAGTGCAGTGAGTCCAGAGAGTGCACTGGCACCACTGGGGATGCACCCCGGTGAGTAAAGAGAGTGCACTGGCACCACTGGGGATGCACTGCAGTGAGTCCAGAGAATGCACTGGCACCACTGGGGATGCAGTGCAGTGAGTCCAGAGAGTGCACTGGCACCACTGGGGATGCACTGCAGAGAATCCAGAGAGTGCACTGGCACCACTGGGGATGCAGTGCAGTGAGTCCAGAGAGGGCACTGGCACCACTGGGGATGCAGTGCAGTGAGTCCAGAGAGTGCACTGGCACCACTGGGGATGCACTGCAGTGAGTCCAGAGAGTGCACTGGCACCTTGGGTATGCAGCGCAGTGAGTCCACAGAGAGCACTGGCACCACTGGGTATGCAGTGCAGTGAGTCCAGAGAGTGCACTGGCACCACTGCTGATGCACTGCAGTGAGTCCAGACAGTGCACTGGCACCACTGGGGATGCAGTGCAGTGAGTCCAGGGAGTGCACTGGCACGACTGGTAATGCAGTGCAGTGAGTCCAGAGAGTGCACTGGCACCACTGGGGATGCAGTGCAGTGAGTCCAGAGGGTGCACTGGCACCAGTGGCGATGCAGTGCAGTGACTCCAGAGAGTGCACTGGCACCACTGGGGATGCACCTCGGTGAGTCCAGAGAGTGCACTGGCAACACTGGGGATGCAGTGCAGTGAGTCCAGAGAGTGCACTGGCAACACTGGGGATGCAGTGCAGGGAGTCCAGAGAGTGCACCGGCACCACTGGGGATGCAGTGCCGTGAGTCCTGAGAGGGCACCGGCACCACTGGGGATGCAGTGCAGTGAGTCCAGAGAGTGCACTGGCACCACCTGGGATGCACTGCAGTGAGTCCAGAGAGTGGACTGGCACCACTGGGCATGCACTGCATTGACTCCAGAGAGTGCACTGGCACCACTGGGGATGCAGTGCAGTGAGTCCAGAGAGTGCACTGGCACTACAGGGGATGCACTGCAGTGAGTCCAGAGAGTGCACTGGCACCACCGGGGATGCAGTGCAGTGAGTCCAGAGAGTGCACTGGCACCATGGGGTTTTAGTGCAGTGAGTCCAGAGAGTGCACTGGCACCACTGGGGATGCAGTGTAGTGAGTCCAGAGAGTGCACTGGCACCACTGGGGATGCAGTGCAGTGAGTCCAGAGAGTGCACTGGCACCTTGGGGATGCAGTGCAGTGAGTCCAAAGAGTGCACTGGCACCGGTGTGGATGCAGTGCATTGACTCCAGAGAGTGCACTCGCACCGCTGGGGATGCAGTGCAGTGTCTCCAGAGAGTGCACTGGCACCGCTGGGGATGCACTGCAGTGCCTCCAGAGAGTGCACTGGCACCACTGGGGATGCAGTGCAGTGAGTGCAGAGAGTGCACTGGCACCACTGGGGATGCAGTGCAGTGAGTCCAGAGAGTGCACTGGCACCACTGGGGATGCAGTGCAGTGAGTGCAGAGAGTGCACAGTCAGCACTGGGGATGCAGTGCAGTGAGTCCAGAGAGTGCACTGGCACCACTGGGGATGCAGTGCAGTGAGTCCAGAGAGTGCAATGGCACCACTGGGGATGCAGTGCAGTGACTCCAGGGAGTGCACTGGCACCACTGGGGATGCACTGCAGTGAGTCCAGAGAGTGCACTGGCACCTCTGGGGATGCAGTGCAGTGACTCCAGAGAGTGCACTGGCACCACTGGGGATGCAGTGCAGTGAGTCCAGAGAGTGCACTGGCACCGCTGGGCATGCAGTACAGTGAGTCCACGGAGTGCACTGGAACGGCTGGGGATGCAGTGCAGTGAGTCCACAGAGTGCACTGGCACCACTGGGGATGCACTGCAGTGATTCCAGAGAGTGCACTGGCACCACTGGGGATGCAGTGCAGTGCCTCCAGAGAGTGCACTGGCACCACTGGGGATGCAGTACAGTGCCTCCAGAGAGTGCACTGGCACCACTGGGGATTTAATGCAGTGACTCCAGAGAGTGGACTGGCACCACTGGGGATGCAGTGCAGTGAGTCCAGAGAGTGCAGTGGCACCACTGGGGATGCAGTGCAGTGAGTCGAGAGAGTGCACTGGCACCACTGGGGATGCAGTGCAGTGAGTCCAGAGAGTGCACTGGCACCACTGGGGATGCACTGCAGTGACTCTAGAGAGTGCACTGGCACCACTGGGGATGCAGTGCAGTGAGTCCAGAGAGTGCACTGGCACCACTGGGGATGCAGTGCAGTGAGTCCAGAGAGTGCACTGGCACCACTGGGGATGCACTGCAGTGAGTCCAGGGAATGCACTGGCACCACTGGGGATGCAGTGCAGTGACTCCAGAGAGTGCACTGGCACCACTGGGGATGCACTGCAGTGAGTCCAGAGAGTGCACTGGCCCCACTGGGGATGCAGTGCAGTGAGTACAGACAGTGCACTGGCACCACTGGGGATGCAGTGCAGTGAGTCCAGGGAGTGCACTGGCACCACTGGGGATGCAGTGCAGTGAGTCCAGAGAATGCACTGGCACCTTGGGGATGCAGTGCAGTGAGTCCAGAGATTGCACTGGCACGACTGGTAATGCAGTGCAGTGAGTCCAGAGAGTGCACTGGCACCACTGGGGATGCACTGCAGTGAGTCCAGAGAGGGCACTGGCACCGCTGGGGATGCAGTGCAGTGAGTCCAGAGAGTGCACTGGCACCACTGGGGATGCACTGCAGTGAGTGCAGAGAGTGCACTGGCACCACTGGGGATGCACTGCAGTGAGTCCAGAGAGTGCACTGGCACCACTGGGGATGCAGCGCAGTGAGTCCAGAGAGTGCACTGGCACCACTGGGGATGCAGCGCAGTGAGTCAAGAGAGTGCACTGGCACCACTGGGGATGCAGTGCAGTGAGTCCAGAGAGTGCACTGGCACCACTGGGGATGCAGTGCAGTGAGTCCAGAGAGTGCACTGGCACCAGTGGGGATGCAGTGCAGTGAGTCCAGGGAGTGCACTGGCACCACTGGGGATGCAGTGCAGTGAGTCCAGAGAATGCACTGGCTACTTGGGGATGCAGTGCAGTGAGTCCAGAGAGTGCACTGGCACCACTGGGGATGCAGTGCCGTGAGTCCAGAGGGTGCACTGGCACCAGTGGCGATGCAGTGCAGTGAGTCCAGAGGGTGCACAGGCACCAGTGGGGATGCACTGCAGTGACTCCAGAGAGTGCACTGGCACCACTGGGGATGCAGTGCGGTGAGTCCAGAGAGTGCACTGGCACCACTGGGGATGCAGTGCAGTGACTCCAGAGAGTGCACTGGCCCCACTGCGGATGCAGTGCAGTGAGTCCAGAGAGTGCACTGGCACCACTGGGGATGCAGTGCAGTGAGTCCAGAGAGTGCACTGGCACCAGTGGGGATGCAGTGCAGTGAGTCCAGAGAGTGCACTGGCACCACTGGGAATGCACTGCAGTGAGTCCAGAGAGTGCACTGGCACCACTGGGGATGCAGTGCAGTGAGTCCAGAGAGTGCACTGGCACCAGTGGGGATGCAGTGCAGTGAGTCCAGAGGGTGCACTGGCACCAGTGGCGATGCAGTGCAGTGAGTCCAGAGGGTGCACTGGCACCACTGGGGATGCAGTGCGGTGACTCCAGAGAGTGCACTGGCACCACTGGGGATGCAGTGCGGTGAGTCCAGAGAGTGCACTGGCACCAGTGAGGATGCAGTGCAGTGACTCCAGAGAGTACACTGGCACCACTGGGGATGCAGTGCAGTGAGTCCAGAGAGTGCACTGGCACCAGTGGGGATGCAGTGCAGTGAGTCCAGAGAGTGCACTGGCACCACTGGGAATGCACTCTAGTGAGTCCAGAGAGTGCACTGGCACCACTGGGGATGCAGTGCAGTGAGTGCAGAGAGTGCACAGGCACCAGTGGGGATCGCAGTATCACAGATTTCTAGGTTGGAAGAGACCTCAAGATCATCGAGTCCAACCTCCGACCTAACTCTAAGTACTCCACTAAACCATATCGCTAAGCTCTACATCTAAACGTCTTTTAAAGACCTCCAGGGATGGTGACTCCACCACCTCCCTGGGCAGCCCGTTCCAATGCTTAATAACCCTTTCGGTAAAGAAGTACTTCCTAACATCCAATATAAAACTCCCCTGTCGCAACTTTCGCCCATTCCCCCTCGTCCTGTCACCAGGCACGTAGGAGAACAGACCAACCCCCACCTCTTTACAGCCTCCTTTAAGGTAACTGTAGAGAGTGATAAGGTCGCCCCTGAGCCTCCTCTTCTCCAGGCTGAACAAGCCCAGCTCCCTCAGCCGCTCCTCGTAAGACTTGTTCTCCAGACCCCTCACCAGCTTGGTCGCCCTTCTCTGGACTCGCTCGAGCACGTCCATGTCCTTCCTGTAGCGAGGGGCCCAAAACTGAAGACAGTACTCGAGGTGCGGCCTCACCAGAGCCGAGTACAGGGGCACAATCACTTCCCTAGACCTGCTGGCCACACTGCTTCTTATGCAGGCCAGGATGCTGTTGGCCTTCTTGGCCACCTGGGCACACTGCTGGCTCATATTCAGCCGACTATCAACCAATACTCCCAGGTCCCTCTCGGCCAGGCAGCTTTGCAGCCACTCATCTCCCAGCCTGTAGCTCTGCTTGGGGTTGTTGCGCCCCAGGTGCAGGACCCGGCACTTGGCCTTGTTGAACTTCATACAGTTGACCTCAGCCCATCGCTCCAGCGTATCCAGATCCTCCTGCAGAGCCTTCCTGCCCTCGAGCAGATCGACACACGCACTTAGCTTGGTGTCATCTGCAAACTTACTGAGGGTGCACTGGACGCCCTCATCCAGATCATCGATAAAGATATTAAAGAGGACCGGCCCCAGTACCGAGCCCTGGGGGACACCACTAGTGACCGGCCTCCAACCAGATTTGACTCCATTCACCACAACTCTCTGGGCCCGGCTATCCAGCCAGTTTCTAACCCAGCGAAGCGTACGCCAGTCCAAGCCCCGAGCAGCCAGTTTCTTGAGGAGAATGTTGTGGGGAACTGTGTCAAAAGCCTTACTGAGGTCAAGGTAAACCACATCCACAGCCTTTCCCTCATCCACCAAGCGCGTCACTTGGTCATAGAAGGAGATCAGGTTCGTCAAGCAGGACCTACCTTTCATAAACCCATGCTGACTGGGCCTGATCGCCTGCTTGCCCTGCAAGTGCCGCGTGTTGACCCTCAAGATAATCTGCTCCATGAGCTTTCCTGGCACTGAGGTCAAACTGACAGGCCTATAGTTCCCCGGGTCTGCCCTGCGGCCCTTCTTATAGATGGGCGTCACATTGGCAAGCCGCCAGTCAACTGGGACCTCCCCCGATAGCCAGGACTTCCGATAAATGATGGTAAGCGGCTCGGCCAGCTCCTCCGCCAGTTCTTTCAGTACCCTCGGTGCATCCCATCCGGCCTCATCGACTTGCGCACATCCAAGCTCCGTAGCAGGTCGCCAACCATTTCCTCATGGATAGCGAAGGCCACATCCTGCTCCCCATCCCCTTCCACCAGCTCAAGGCACTGGGTATCCAGAGAACAACCGGTACTGCCGCTAAAGACTGAGGCAAAGAAAGGGATGCACTTCAGTGACACCAGAGAGTGCACTGGCACCACAGGGGATGCAGTGCAGTGAGTCCAGAGAGTGCACTGGCACCACTGGGGATGCACTGCAGTGAGTGCAGAGAGTACACTGGCACCACTGGGGATGCAGTGCAGTGAGTGCAGGGAGTGCACTGGCACCACTGGGGATGCACTGCAGTGACTCCAGAGAGGGCACTGGCACCACCGGGGATGCAGTGCAGTGAGTCCAGAGAGTGCACTGGCTCCACTGGGGATGCAGTGCAGTGAGTCCAGAGAGTGCACTGGCACCACTGCGGATGCAGTGCTGTGAGTCCAGAGAGTGCACTGGCACCACTGGGGATGGACTGCAGTGAGTCCAGAGAGTGCACTGGCACCACTGGGGATGCAGTGCAGTGAGTCCAGAGAGTGCACTGGCACCACTGGGGATGCACTGCAGTGACTCTAGAGAGTGCACTGGCACCACTGGGGATGCAGTGCAGTGAGTCCAGAGAGTGCACTGGCACCACTGGGGATGCAGTGCAGTGAGTCCAGAGAGTGCACTGGCACCACTGGGGATGCGCTGCAGTGAGTCCAGAGATTGCACTGGCAGCACTAGGGATGCAGTGCAGTGAGTCCAGAGAGTCCACTGGCACCACTGGGGATGCAGTGCAGTGCGTCCAGAGAGTGCACTGGCACCACTGGGGATGCACTGCAGTGAGTCCAGAGAGTGCACTGGCACCACTGGGGATGCACCCCGGTGAGTAAAGAGAGTGCACTGGCACCACTGGGGATGCGCTGCAGTGAGTCCAGAGAATGCACTGGCACCACTGGGGATGCAGTGCAGTGACTCCAGAGAGTGCACTGGCACTACTGGGGATGCACTGCAGTGAGTCCAGAGAGTGCACTGGCAACACTGGGGATGCAGTGCAGTGAGTCCAGAGAGTGCACTGGCACCACTGGGGATGCACTGCAGAGAATCCAGAGAGTGCACTGGCACCACTGGGGATGCAGTGCAGTGAGTCCAGAGAGTGCACTGGCACCACTGGGGATGCACGGCAGTGAGTGCAGAGAGTGCACTGGCACCACTGGGGATGCAGTGCAGTGAGTCCAGAGAGTGCACTGGCATCACTGGGGATGCACTGCAGTGAGTGCAGAGAGTGCACTGGCACCACTGGGGATGCACTGCAGTGAGTCCAGAGAGTACACTGGCACCTTGGGTATGCAGCGCAGTGAGTCCAGAGAGTGCACTGGCACCACTGGGGATGCACTGCAGTGAGTCCAGAGAGTGCACTGGCACCACTGGGGATGCACTGCAGTGAGTCCAGAGAGTGCACTGGCACCACTGCTGATGCACTGCAGTGAGTCCAGACAGTGCACTGGCACCAGTGGGGATGCAGTGCAGTGAGTCCAGGGATTGCACTGGCACCACTGGGGATGCAGTGCAGTGAGTCCACAGAATGCACTGGCACCTGGGGGATGCAGTGCAGTGAGTCCAGAGAGTGCACTGGCACGACTGGTAATGCAGTGCAGTGAGTCCAGAGAGTGCACTGGCACCACTGGGGATGCAGTGCAGTGAGTCCAGAGGGTGCACTGGCACCAGTGGCGATGCAGTGCAGTGAGTCCAGAGGGTGCACTGGCACCACTGGGGATGCAGTGCAGTGACTCCAGAGAGTGCACTGACACCAGTGGAGATGCAGTGCGGTGAGACCAGAGAGTGCACTGGCACCAGTGAGGATGCAGTGCAGTGACTCCAGAGAGTGCACTGGCCCCACTGCGGATGCAGTGCAGTGAGTCCAGAGAGTGCACTGGCACCAGTGGGGATGCAGTGCAGTGTGTCCAGAGAGTGCACTGGCACCACTGGGGATGCAGTGCAGTGAGTCCAGAGGGTGCACTGGCACCAATGGAGATGCACTGCAGTGAGTCCAGAGAGTGCACTGGCACCAATGGAGATGCACTGCAGTGAGTCCAGAGAGTGCACTGGCACCACTGGGGATGCCCTGCAGTGACTCCAGAGAGTGCACTGGCACCACTGGGGATGCAGTGCAGTGAGTCCAGAGAGTGCACTGGCACCACTGGGAATGCACTGCAGTGAGTCCAGAGAGTGCACTGGCACCACTGGGGATGCAGTGCAGTGAGTCCAGAGAGTGCACTGGCACCACTGGGGATGCAGTGCAGTGAGTCCAGAGAGTGCACTGGCACCACTGGGGATGCAGTGCAGTGAGTCCATAGAGTGCACAGGCACCAGTGGGGATCACAGTATCACAGATTTCTAGGTTGGAAGAGACCTCAAGATTATCGAGTCCAACCTCCGACCTAACTCTAAGTACTCCACTAAACCATATTGCTAAGCTCTACATCTAAACGTCTTTTAAAGACCTCCAGGGATGGCGACTCCACCACCTCCCTGGGCAGCCCGTTCCAATGCTTAATAACCCTTTCGGTAAAGAAGTACTTCCTAACATCCAATATAAAACTCCCCTGTCGCAACTTTCGCCCATTCCCCCTCGTCCTGTCACCAGGCACGTAGGAGAACAGACCAACCCCCACCTCTTTACAGCCTCCTTTAAGGTAACTGTAGAGAGTGATAAGGTCGCCCCTGAGCCTCCTCTTCTCCAGGCTGAACAAGCCCAGCTCCCTCAGCCGCTCCTCGTAAGACTTGTTCTCCAGACCCCTCACCAGCTTGGTCGCCCTTCTCTGGACTCGCTCGAGCACGTCCATGTCCTTCCTGTAGCGAGGGGCCCAAAACTGAAGACAGTACTCGAGGTGCGGCCTCACCAGAGCCGAGTACAGGGGCACAATCACTTCCCTAGACCTGCTGGCCACACTGCTTCTTATGCAGGCCAGGATGCTGTTGGCCTTCTTGGCCACCTGGGCACACTGCTGGCTCATATTCAGCCGACTATCAACCAATACTCCCAGGTCCCTCTCGGCCAGGCAGCTTTGCAGCCACTCATCTCCCAGCCTGTAGCTCTGCTTGGGGTTGTTGCGTCCCAGGTGCAGGACCCGGCACTTGGCCTTGTTGAACTTCATACAGTTGACCTCAGCCCATCGCTCCAGCGTATCCAGATCCTCCTGCAGAGCCTTCCTGCCCTCGAGCAGATCGACACACGCACTTAGCTTGGTGTCATCTGCAAACTTACTGAGGGTGCACTGGACGCCCTCATCCAGATCATCGATAAAGATATTAAAGAGGACCGGCCCCAGTACCGAGCCCTGGGGGACACCACTAGTGACCGGCCTCCAACCAGATTTGACTCCATTCACCACAACTCTCTGGGCCCGGCTATCCAGCCAGTTTCTAACCCAGCGAAGCGTACGCCAGTCCAAGCCCCGAGCAGCCAGTTTCTTGAGGAGAATGTTGTGGGGAACTGTGTCAAAAGCCTTACTGAGGTCAAGGTAAACCACATCCACAGCCTTTCCCTCATCCACCAAGCGCGTCACTTGGTCATAGAAGGAGATCAGGTTCGTCAAGCAGGACCTACCTTTCATAAACCCATGCTGACTGGGCCTGATCGCCTGCTTGCCCTGCAAGTGCCGCGTGTTGACCCTCAAGATAATCTGCTCCATGAGCTTTCCTGGCACTGAGGTCAAACTGACAGGCCTATAGTTCCCCGGGTCTGCCCTGCAGCCCTTCTTATAGATGGGCGTCACATTGGCAAGCCGCCAGTCAACTGGGACCTCCCCGGATAGCCAGGACTTCCGATAAATGATGGTAAGCGGCTCGGCCAGCTCCTCCGCCAGTTCTTTCAGTACCCTCGGTGCATCCCATCCGGCCTCATCGACTTGCGCACATCCAAGCTCCGTAGCAGGTCGCCAACCATTTCCTCATGGATAGCGAAGGCCACATCCTGCTCCCCATCCCCTTCCACCAGCTCAAGGCACTGGGTATCCAGAGAACAACCGGTACTGCCGCTAAAGACTGAGGCAAAGAAAGGGATGCACTGCAGTGACACCAGAGAGTACACTGGCACCACCGGGGATGCAGTGCAGTGAGTCCAGAGAGTGCACTGGCACCACTGGGGATGCACTGCAGTGAGTGCAGAGAGTACACTGGCACCACTGGGGATGCAGTGCAGTGAGTGCAGGGAGTGCACTGGCACCACTGGGGATGCACTGCAGTGACTCCAGAGAGGGCACTGGCAGCACTGGGGATGCAGTGCAGTGAGTCCAGAGAGTGCACTGGCACCACTGGGGATGCACTGCAGTGACTCCAGAGAGTGCACTGGCACCACTGGGGATGCAGTGCAGTGAGTCCAGAGAGTGCACTGGCACCACTGGGGATGCACTGCAGTGAGTCCAGAGAGTGCATTGGCACCACTGGGGATGCAGTGCAGTGAGTCCATAGAGTGCACTGGCACCACTGCGGATGCACTGCAGTGAGTCCAGAGAGTGCACTGGCACCACTGGGGATGCAGTGCAGTGAGTCCAGAGAGTGCACTGGCACCATGGGGTTTTAGTGCAGTGAGTCCAGAGAGTGCACTGGCACCACTGGGGATGCAGTGTAGTGAGTCCAGAGAGTGCACTGGCACCACTGGGGATGCAGTGCAGTGAGTCCAGAGAGTGCACTGGCACCTTGGGGATTTAATGCAGTGACTCCAGAGAGTGCACTGGCACCACTGGGGATCCAGTGCAGTGAGTCCAGAGAGTGCACTGGCACCACTGGGGATGCAGTGCAGTGAGTCCAGAGAGTCCACTGGCACCACTGGGGATGCAGTGCAGTGAGTCCAGAGAGTGCACTGGCACCACTGGGGATGCACTGCAGTGAGTCCAGAGAGTGCACTGGCACCACTGGGGATGCACTGCAGTGAGTCCAGAGAATGCACTGGCACCACTGGGGATGCAGTGCAGTGACTCCAGAGAGTGCACTGGCACCACTGGGGATGCACTGCAGTGAGTCCAGAGAGTGCACTGGCACCACTGGGGATGCAGTGCAGTGAGTCCAGACAGTGCACTGGCACCACTGGGGATGCAGTGCAGTGAGTCCAGGGAGTGCACTGGCACCACTGGGGATGCAGTGCAGTGAGTCCAGAGAATGCACTGGCATCTTGGGGATGCAGTGCAGTGAGTCCAGAGATTGCACTGGCACGACTGGTAATGCAGTGCAGTGAGTCCAGAGAGTGCACTGGCACCACTGGGGATGCACTGCAGTGAGTCCAGAGAGGGCACTGGCACCGCTGGGGATGCAGTGCAGTGAGTCCAGAGAGTGCACTGGCACCACTGGGGATGCACTGCAGTGAGTGCAGAGAGTGCACTGGCACCAGTGGGGATGCTCTGCAGTGAGTCCAGAGAGTGCACTGGCACCACTGGGGATGCAGTGCAGTGAGTCCAGAGAGTGCACTGGCACCACTGGGGATGCAGCGCAGTGAGTCCAGAGAGTGCACTGGCACCACTGGGGATGCAGTGCAGTGAGTCCAGAGAGTGCACTGGCACCACTGGGGATGCAGTGCAGTGAGTCCAGACAGTGCACTGGCACCAGTGGGGATGCAGTGCAGTGAGTCCAGGGAGTGCACTGGCACCACTGGGGATGCAGTGCATGAGTCCAGAGAATGCACTGGCTACTTGGGGATGCAGTGCAGTGAGTCCAGAGAGTGCACTGGCACGACTGGTAATGCAGTGCAGCGAGTCCAGAGAGTGCACTGGCACCACTGGGGATGCAGTGCCGTGAGTCCAGAGGGTGCACTGGCACCAGTGGCGATGCAGTGCAGTGACTCTAGAGAGTGCACTGGCACCACTGGGGATCCAGTGCAGTGAGTCCAGAGAGTGCACTGGCACCACTGGGGATGCAGTGCAGTGAGTCCAGAGAGTCCACTGGCACCACTGGGGATGCAGTGCAGTGAGTCCAGAGAGTGCACTGGCACCACTGGGGATGCAGTGCAGTGAGTCCAGAGAGTGCACTGGCACCACTGGGGATGCACTGCAGTGAGTCCAGAGAATGCACTGGCACCACTGGGGATGCAGTGCAGTGACTCCAGAGAGTGCACTGGCACCACTGGGGATGCAGTGCAGTGAGTCCAGAGAGTGCACTGGCACCACTGGGGATGCAGTGCAGTGAGTCCAGACAGTGCACTGGCACCACTGGGGATGCAGTGCAGTGAGTCCAGGGAGTGCACTGGCACCACTGGGGATGCAGTGCAGTGAGTCCAGAGAATGCACTGGCACCTTGGGGATGCAGTGCAGTGAGTCCAGAGATTGCACTGGCACGACTGGTAATGCAGTGCAGTGAGTGCAGAGAGTGCACTGGCACCACTGGGGATGCACTGCAGTGAGTCCAGAGAGGGCACTGGCACCGCTGGGGATGCAGTGCAGTGAGTCCAGAGAGTGCACTGGCACCACTGGGGATGCACTGCAGTGAGTGCAGAGAGTGCACTGGCACCACTGGGGATGCACTGCAGTGAGTCCAGAGAGTGCACTGGCACCACTGGGGATGCAGTGCAGTGAGTCCAGAGAGTGCACTGGCACCACTGGGGATGCAGCGCAGTGAGTCCAGAGAGTGCACTGGCACCACTGGGGATGCAGTGCAGTGAGTCCAGAGAGTGCACTGGCACCACTGGGGATGCAGTGCAGTGAGTCCAGACAGTGCACTGGCACCAGTGGGGATGCAGTGCAGTGAGTCCAGGGAGTGCACTGGCACCACTGGGGATGCAGTGCAGTGAGTCCAGAGAATGCACTGGCTACTTGGGGATGCAGTGCAGTGAGTCCAGAGAGTGCACTGGCACCACTGGGGATGCAGTGCAGTGAGTCCAGAGAGTGCACTGGCACCACTGGGGATGCAGTGCCGTGAGTCCAGAGGGTGCACTGGCACCAGTGGCGATGCAGTGCAGTGAGTCCAGAGGGTGCACTGGCACCAGTGGGGATGCAGTGCAGTGACTCCAGAGAGTGCACTGGCACCACTGGGGATGCAGTGCGGTGAGTCCAGAGAGTGCACTGGCACCACTGGGGATGCAGTGCAGTGACTCCAGAGAGTGCACTGGCCCCACTGCGGATGCAGTGCAGTGAGTCCAGAGAGTGCACTGGCACCACTGGGGATGCAGTGCAGTGAGTCCAGAGAGTGCACTGGCACCAGTGGGGATGCAGTGCACTGACTCCAGAGAGTGCACTGGCACCACTGGGAATGCACTGCAGTGAGTCCAGAGAGTGCACTGGCACCACTGGGGATGCAGTGCAGTGAGTCCAGAGAGTGCACTGGCACCACTGGGGATGCACTGCAGTGAGTCCAGAGGGTGCACTGGCACCAGTGGCGATGCAGTGCAGTGAGTCCAGAGGGTGCACTGGCACCACTGGGGATGCAGTGCGGTGACTCCAGAGAGTGCACTGGCACCAGTGGGGATGCAGTGCGGTGAGTCCAGAGAGTGCACTGGCACCAGTGAGGATGCAGTGCAGTGACTCCAGAGAGTACACTGGCACCAGTGGGGATGCAGTGCAGTGAGTCCAGAGGGTGCACTGGCACCAGTGGGGATGCAGTGCAGTGAGTCCAGAGAGTGCACTGGCACCACTGGGAATGCACTCTAGTGAGTCCAGAGAGTGCACTGGCACCACTGGGGATGCAGTGCAGTGAGTCCAGAGAGTGCACTGGCACCACTGGGGATGCAGTGCAGTGAGTCCAGAGAGTGCACAGGCACCAGTGGGGATCGCAGTATCACAGATTTCTAGGTTGGAAGAGACCTCAAGATCATCGAGTCCAACCTCCGACCTAACTCTAAGTACTCCACTAAACCATATCGCTAAGCTCTACATCTAAATGTCTTTTAAAGACCTCCAGGGATGGTGACTCCACCACCTCCCTGGGCAGCCCGTTCCAATGCTTAATAACCCTTTCGGTAAAGAAGTACTTCCTAACATCCAATATAAAACTCCCCTGTCGCAACTTTCGCCCCTTCCCCCTCGTCCTGTCACCAGGCACGTAGGAGAACAGACCAACCCCCACCTCTTTACAGCCTCCTTTAAGGTAACTGTAGAGAGTGATAAGGTCGCCCCTGAGCCTCCTCTTCTCCAGGCTGAACAAGCCCAGCTCCCTCAGCCGCTCCTCGTAAGACTTGTTCTCCAGACCCCTCACCAGCTTGGTCGCCCTTCTCTGGACTCGCTCGAGCACGTCCATGTCCTTCCTGTAGCGAGGGGCCCAAAACTGAAGACAGTACTCGAGGTGCGGCCTCACCAGAGCCGAGTACAGCGGCACAATCACTTCCCTAGACCTGCTGGCCACACTGCTTCTTATGCAGGCCAGGATGCTGTTGGCCTTCTTGGCCACCTGGGCACACTGCTGGCTCATATTCAGCCGACTATCAACCAATACTCCCAGGTCCCTCTCGGCCAGGCAGCTTTGCAGCCACTCATCTCCCAGCCTGTAGCTCTGCTTGGGGTTGTTGCGCCCCAGGTGCAGGACCCGGCACTTGGCCTTGTTGAACTTCATACAGTTGACCTCAGCCCATCGCTCCAGCGTATCCAGATCCTCCTGCAGAGCCTTCCTGCCCTCGAGCAGATCGACACACGCACTTAGCTTGGTGTCATCTGCAAACTTACTGAGGGTGCACTGGACGCCCTCATCCAGATCATCGATAAAGATATTAAAGAGGACCGGCCCCAGTACCGAGCCCTGGGGGACACCACTAGTGACCGGCCTCCAACCAGATTTGACTCCATTCACCACAACTCTCTGGGCCCGGCTATCCAGCCAGTTTCTAACCCAGCGAAGCGTACGCCAGTCCAAGCCCCGAGCAGCCAGTTTCTTGAGGAGAATGTTGTGGGGAACTGTGTCAAAAGCCTTACTGAGGTCAAGGTAAACCACATCCACAGCCTTTCCCTCATCCACCAAGCGCGTCACTTGGTCATAGAAGGAGATCAGGTTCGTCAAGCAGGACCTACCTTTCATAAACCCATGCTGACTGGGCCTGATCGCCTGCTTGCCCTGCAAGTGCCGCGTGTTGACCCTCAAGATAATCTGCTCCATGAGCTTTCCTGGCACTGAGGTCAAACTGACAGGCCTATAGTTCCCCGGGTCTGCCCTGCGGCCCTTCTTATAGATGGGCGTCACATTGGCAAGCCGCCAGTCAACTGGGACCTCCCCCGATAGCCAGGACTTCCGATAAATGATGGTAAGCGGCTCGGCCAGCTCCTCCGCCAGTTCTTTCAGTACCCTCGGTGCATCCCATCCGGCCTCATCGACTTGCGCACATCCAAGCTCCGTAGCAGGTCGCCAACCATTTCCTCATGGATAGCGAAGGCCACATCCTGCTCCCCATCCCCTTCCACCAGCTCAAGGCACTGGGTATCCAGAGAACAACCGGTACTGCCGCTAAAGACTGAGGCAAAGAAAGGGATGCACTGCAGTGACACCAGAGAGTGCACTGGCACCACAGGGGATGCAGTGCAGTGAGTCCAGAGAGTGCACTGGCACCACTGGGGATGCACTGCAGTGAGTGCAGAGAGTACACTGGCACCACTGGGGATGCAGTGCAGTGAGTGCAGGGAATGCACTGGCACCACTGGGGATGCACTGCAGTGACTCCAGAGAGGGCACTGGCACCACCGGGGATGCAGTGCAGTGAGTCCAGAGAGTGCACTGGCTCCACTGGGGATGCACTGCAGTGAGTCCAGAGAGTGCACTGGCAACACTGCGGATGCAGTGCTGTGAGTCCAGAGAGTGCACTGGCACCACTGGAGATGGACTGCAGTGAGTCCAGAGAGTGCACTGGCACCACTGGGGATGCAGTGCAGTGAGTCCAGAGAGTGCACTGGCACCACTGGGGATGCACTGCAGTGACTCTAGAGAGTGCACTGGCACCACTGGGGATGCAGTGCAGTGAGTCCAGAGAGTGCACTGGCACCACTGGGGATGCAGTGCAGTCAGTCCAGAGAGTGCACTGGCACCACTGGGGATGCAGTGCAGTGAGTCCAGAGATTGCACTGGCAGCACTAGGGATGCAGTGCAGTGAGTCCAGAGAGTCCACTGGCACCACTGGGGATGCAGTGCAGTGCGTCCAGAGAGTGCACTGGCACCACTGGGGATGCACTGCAGTGAGTCCAGAGAGTGCACTGGCACCACTGGGGATGCACCCCGGTGAGTAAAGAGAGTACACTGGCACCACTGGGGATGCACTGCAGTGAGTCCAGAGAATGCACTGGCACCACTGGGGATGCAGTGCAGTGACTCCAGAGAGTGCACTGGCACCACTGGGGATGCACTGCAGTGAGTCCAGAGAGTGCACTGGCAACACTGGGGATGCAGTGCAGTGAGTCCAGAGAGTGCACTGGCACCACTGGGGATGCACTGCAGAGAATCCAGAGAGTGCACTGGCACCACTGGGGATGCAGTGCAGTGAGTCCAGAGAGTGCACTGGCACCACTGGGGATGCAGTGCAGTGAGTCCAGAGTGGGCACTGGCACCACTGGGGATGCAGTGCAGTGAGTCCAGAGAGTGCACTGGCACCACTGGGGATGCACTGCAGTGAGTGCAGAGAGTGCACTGGCACCTTGGGTATGCAGTGCAGTGAGTCCAGAGAGTGCACTGGCACCACTGGGGATGCAGTGCAGTGAGTCCAGAGAGTGCACTGGCACCACTGCTGATGCAGTGCAGTGAGTCCAGACAGTGCACTGGCACCACCGGGGATGCAGTGCAGTGAGTCCAGGGATTGCACTGGCACCACTGGGGATGCAGTGCAGTGAGTCCACAGAATGCACTGGCACCTTGGGGATGCAGTGCAGTGAGTCCAGAGAGTGCACTGGCACCACTGGGGATGCAGTGCAGTGAGTCCAGAGGGTGCACTGGCACCAGTGGCGATGCAGTGCAGTGAGTCCAGAGGGTGCACTGGCACCACTGGGGATGCAGTGCAGTGACTCCAGAGAGTGCACTGGCACCAGTGGAGATGCAGTGCGGTGAGTCCAGAGAGTGCACTGGCACCAGTGAGGATGCAGTGCAGTGACTCCAGAGAGTGCACTGGCCCCACTGCGGATGCAGTGCAGTGAGTCCAGAGAGTGCACTGGCACCAGTGGGGATGCAGTGCAGTGTGTCCAGAGAGTGCACTGGCACCAGTGGGGATGCAGTGCAGTGAGTCCAGAGGGTGCACTGGCACCACTGGGGATGCAGTGCAGTGAGTCCAGAGAGTGCACTGGCACCGCTGGGGATGCAGTGCAGTGAGTCCAGAGAGTGCACTGGCTCCACTGGGGATGCACTGCAGTGACTCCAGAGAGTGCACTGACACCACTGGTAATGCAGTGCAGTGAGTCCAGAGAGTGCACTGGCACCACTGGGGATGCACTGCAGTGACTCCAGAGAGTGCACTGGCACCACTGGGGATGCAGTGCAGTGAGTCCAGAGAGTGCACTGGCACCTTGGGTAATGCACTGCAGTGAGTCCAGAGAGTGCACAGGCACCACTGGGGATGCACTGCAGTGACTCCAGAGAGTGCACTTGCACCACTGGGGATGCAGTGCAGTGAGTCCAGAGAGTGCACTGGCACCACTGGGAATTCACTGCAGTGAGTCCAGAGAGTGCACTGGCACCACTGGGGATGCAGTGCAGTGAGTCCAGAGAGTGCACTGGCACCACTGGGGATGCAGTGCAGTGAGTCCAGAGAGTGCACTGGCACCACTGGGGATGCAGTGCAGTGAGTCCAGAGAGTGCACAGGCACCAGTGGGGATCACAGTATCACAGATTTCTAGGTTGGAAGAGACCTCAAGATCATCGAGTCCAACCTCCGACCTAACTCTAAGTACTCCACTAAACCATATCGCTAAGCTCTACATCTAAACGTCTTTTAAAGACCTCCAGGGATGGCGACTCCACCACCTCCCTGGGCAGCCCGTTCCAATGCTTAATAACCCTTTCGGTAAAGAAGTACTTCCTAACATCCAATATAAAACTCCCCTGTCGCAACTTTCGCCCATTCCCCCTCGTCCTGTCACCAGGCACGTAGGAGAACAGACCAACCCCCACCTCTTTACAGCCTCCTTTAAGGTAACTGTAGAGAGTGATAAGGTCGCCCCTGAGCCTCCTCTTCTCCAGGCTGAACAAGCCCAGCTCCCTCAGCCGCTCCTCGTAAGACTTGTTCTCCAGACCCCTCACCAGCTTGGTCGCCCTTCTCTGGACTCGCTCGAGCACGTCCATGTCCTTCCTGTAGCGAGGGGCCCAAAACTGAAGACAGTACTCGAGGTGCGGCCTCACCAGAGCCGAGTACAGGGGCACAATCACTTCCCTAGACCTGCTGGCCACACTGCTTCTTATGCAGGCCAGGATGCTGTTGGCCTTCTTGGCCACCTGGGCACACTGCTGGCTCATATTCAGCCGACTATCAACCAATACTCCCAGGTCCCTCTCGGCCAGGCAGCTTTGCAGCCACTCATCTCCCAGCCTGTAGCTCTGCTTGGGGTTGTTGCGCCCCAGGTGCAGGACCCGGCACTTGGCCTTGTTGAACTTCATACAGTTGACCTCAGCCCATCGCTCCAGCGTATCCAGATCCTCCTGCAGAGCCTTCCTGCCCTCGAGCAGATCGACACACGCACTTAGCTTGGTGTCATCTGCAAACTTACTGAGGGTGCACTGGACGCCCTCATCCAGATCATCGATAAAGATATTAAAGAGGACCGGCCCCAGTACCGAGCCCTGGGGGACACCACTAGTGACCGGCCTCCAACCAGATTTGACTCCATTCACCACAACTCTCTGGGCCCGGCTATCCAGCCAGTTTCTAACCCAGCGAAGCGTACGCCAGTCCAAGCCCCGAGCAGCCAGTTTCTTGAGGAGAATGTTGTGGGGAACTGTGTCAAAAGCCTTACTGAGGTCAAGGTAAACCACATCCACAGCCTTTCCCTCATCCACCAAGCGCGTCACTTGGTCATAGAAGGAGATCAGGTTCGTCAAGCAGGACCTACCTTTCATAAACCCATGCTGACTGGGCCTGATCGCCTGCTTGCCCTGCAAGTGCCGCGTGTTGACCCTCAAGATAATCTGCTCCATGAGCTTTCCTGGCACTGAGGTCAAACTGACAGGCCTATAGTTCCCCGGGTCTGCCCTGCGGCCCTTCTTATAGATGGGCGTCACATTGGCAAGCCGCCAGTCAACTGGGACCTCCCCCGATAGCCAGGACTTCCGATAAATGATGGTAAGCGGCTCGGCCAGCTCCTCCGCCAGTTCTTTCAGTACCCTCGGTGCATCCCATCCGGCCTCATCGACTTGCGCACATCCAAGCTCCGTAGCAGGTCGCCAACCATTTCCTCATGGATAGCGAAGGCCACATCCTTCTCCCCACCCCCTTCCACCAGCTCAAGGCACTGGGTATCCAGAGAACAACCGGTACGGCCGCTAAAGACTGAGGCACAGAAAGGGATGCACTGCAGTGACACCAGAGAGTACACTGGCACCACAGGGGATGCAGTGCAGTGAGTCCAGAGAGTGCACTGGCACCACTGGGGATGCACTGCAGTGAGTGCAGAGAGTACACTGGCACCACTGGGGATGCAGTGCAGTGAGTGCAGGGAGTGCACTGGCACCACTGGGGATGCACTGCAGTGACTCCAGAGAGGGCACTGGCACCACTGGGGATGCAGTGCAGTGAGTCCAGAGAGTGCACTGGCACCACTGGGGATGCACTGCAGTGACTCCAGAGAGTGCACTGGCACCACTGGGGATGCAGTGCAGTGAGTCCAGAGAGTGCACTGGCACCACTGCGGATGCACTGCAGTGAGTCCAGAGAGTGCATTGGCACCACTGGGGATGCAGTGCAGTGAGTCCATAGAGTGCACTGGCACCTTGGGGATGCAGTGCAGTGAGTCCAGAGAGTGCACTGGCACGACTGGTAATGCAGTGCAGTGAGTCCAGAGAGTGCACTGGCACCACTGGGGATGCAGTGCAGTGAGTCCAGAGGGTGCACTGGCACCAGTGGCGATGCAGTGCAGTGAGTCCAGAGGGTGCACTGGCACCACTGGGGATGCAGTGCAGTGACTCCAGAGAGTGCACCGGCACCAGTGGGGATGCAGTGCGGTGAGTCCAGAGAGTGCACTGGCACCAGTGAGGATGCAGTGCAGTGACTCCAGAGAGTGCACTGGCCCCACTGCGGATGCAGTGCAGTGAGTCCAGAGAGTGCACTGGCACCACTGGGGATGCAGTGCAGTGAGTCCAGAGAGTGCACTGGCACCAGTGGGGATGCAGTGCACTGACTCCAGAGAGTGCACTGGCACCACTGGGAATGCACTGCAGTGAGTCCAGAGAGTGCACTGGCACCACTGGGGATGCAGTGCAGTGAGTCCAGAGAGTGCACTGGCACCACTGGGGATGCAGTGCAGTGAGTCCAGAGGGTGCACTGGCACCAGTGGCGATGCAGTGCAGTGAGTCCAGAGGGTGCACTGGCACCACTGGGGATGCAGTGCGGTGAGTCCAGAGAGTGCACTGGCACCAGTGAGGATGCAGTGCAGTGACTCCAGAGAGTGCACTGGCACCAGTGGGGATGCAGTGCAGTGAGTCCAGAGAGTGCACTGGCACCACTGGGGATGCAGTGCAGTGAGTCCAGAGAGTGCACTGGCACCACTGGGAATGCACTGCAGTGAGTCCAGAGAGTGCACTGGCACCACTGGGGATGCAGTGCAGTGAGTCCAGAGAGTGCACTGGCACCACTGGGGATGCAGTGCAGTGAGTCCAGAGAGTGCACTGGCACCACTGGGGATGCAGTGCAGTGAGTCCAGAGAGTGCACAGGCACCAGTGGGGATCACAGTATCACAGATTTCTAGGTTGGAAGAGACCTCAAGATCATCGAGTCCAACCTCCGACCTAACTCTAAGTACTCCACTAAACCATATCGCTAAGCTCTACATCTAAACGTCTTTTAAAGACCTCCAGGGATGGCGACTCCACCACCTCCCTGGGCAGCCCGTTCCAATGCTTAATAACCCTTTCGGTAAAGAAGTACTTCCTAACATCCAATATAAAACTCCCCTGTCGCAACTTTCGCCCATTCCCCCTCGTCCTGTCACCAGGCACGTAGGAGAACAGACCAACCCCCACCTCTTTACAGCCTCCTTTAAGGTAACTGTAGAGAGTGATAAGGTCGCCCCTGAGCCTCCTCTTCTCCAGGCTGAACAAGCCCAGCTCCCTCAGCCGCTCCTCGTAAGACTTGTTCTCCAGACCCCTCACCAGCTTGGTCGCCCTTCTCTGGACTCGCTCGAGCACGTCCATGTCCTTCCTGTAGCGAGGGGCCCAAAACTGAAGACAGTACTCGAGGTGCGGCCTCACCAGAGCCGAGTACAGGGGCACAATCACTTCCCTAGACCTGCTGGCCACACTGCTTCTTATGCAGGCCAGGATGCTGTTGGCCTTCTTGGCCACCTGGGCACACTGCTGGCTCATATTCAGCCGACTATCAACCAATACTCCCAGGTCCCTCTCGGCCAGGCAGCTTTGCAGCCACTCATCTCCCAGCCTGTAGCTCTGCTTGGGGTTGTTGCGCCCCAGGTGCAGGACCCGGCACTTGGCCTTGTTGAACTTCATACAGTTGACCTCAGCCCATCGCTCCAGCGTATCCAGATCCTCCTGCAGAGCCTTCCTGCCCTCGAGCAGATCGACACACGCACTTAGCTTGGTGTCATCTGCAAACTTACTGAGGGTGCACTGGACGCCCTCATCCAGATCATCGATAATGATATTAAAGAGGACCGGCCCCAGTACCGAGCCCTGGGGGACACCACTAGTGACCGGCCTCCAACCAGATTTGACTCCATTCACCACAACTCTCTGGGCCCGGCTATCCAGCCAGTTTCTAACCCAGCGAAGCGTACGCCAGTCCAAGCCCCGAGCAGCCAGTTTCTTGAGGAGAATGTTGTGGGGAACTGTGTCAAAAGCCTTACTGAGGTCAAGGTAAACCACATCCACAGCCTTTCCCTCATCCACCAAGCGCGTCACTTGGTCATAGAAGGAGATCAGGTTCGTCAAGCAGGACCTACCTTTCATAAACCCATGCTGACTGGGCCTGATCGCCTGCTTGCCCTGCAAGTGCCGCGTGTTGACCCTCAAGATAATCTGCTCCATGAGCTTTCCTGGCACTGAGGTCAAACTGACAGGCCTATAGTTCCCCGGGTCTGCCCTGCGGCCCTTCTTATAGATGGGCGTCACATTGGCAAGCCGCCAGTCAACTGGGACCTCCCCCGATAGCCAGGAATTCCGATAAATGATGGTAAGCGGCTCGGCCAGCTCCTCCGCCAGTTCTTTCAGTACCCTCGGGTGCATCCCATCCGGCCTCATCGACTTGCGCACATCCAAGCTCCGTAGCAGGTCGCCAACCATTTCCTCATGGATAGCGAAGGCCACATCCTGCTCCCCATCCCCTTCCACCAGCTCAAGGCACTGGTATCCAGAGAACAACCGGTACTGCCGCTAAAGACTGAGGCAAAGAAAGGGATGCACTGCAGTGACACCAGAGAGTACACTGGCACCACCGGGGATGCAGTGCAGTGAGTCCAGAGAGTGCACTGGCACCACTGGGGATGCACTGCAGTGAGTGCAGAGAGTACACTGGCACCACTGGGGATGCAGTGCAGTGAGTGCAGAGAGTACACTGGCACCACTGGGGATGCAGTGCAGTGAGTGCAGGGAGTGCACTGGCACCACTGGGGATGCACTGCAGTGACTCCAGAGAGTGCACTGGCAGCACTGGGGATGCAGTGCAGTGAGTCCAGAGAGTGCACTGGCACCACTGGGGATGCAGTGCAGTCAGTCCAGAGAGTGCACTGGCACCACTGGGGATGCAGTGCAGTGAGTCCAGAGATTGCACTGGCAGCACTAGGGATGCAGTGCAGTGAGTCCAGAGAGTCCACTGGCACCACTGGGGATGCAGTGCAGTGCGTTCAGAGAGTGCACTGGCACCACTGGGGATGCACTGCAGTGAGTCCAGAGAGTGCACTGGCACCACTGGGGATGCAGTGCAGTCAGTCCAGAGAGTGCACTGGCACCACTGGGGATGCAGTGCAGTGAGTCCAGAGATTGCACTGGCACCACTGGGGATGCAGTGCAGTGACTCCAGAGAGTGCACTGGCACCACTGGGGATGCACTGCAGTGAGTCCAGAGAGTGCACTGGCAACACTGGGGATGCAGTGCAGTGAGTCCAGAGAGTGCACTGGCACCACTGGGGATGCACTGCAGAGAATCCAGAGAGTGCACTGGCACCACTGGGGATGCAGTGCAGTGAGTCCAGAGAGTGCACTGGCACCACTGGGGATGCAGTGCAGTGAGTCCAGAGTGGGCACTGGCACCACTGGGGATGCAGTGCAGTGAGTCCAGAGAGTGCACTGGCACCACTGGGGATGCACTGCAGTGAGTGCAGAGAGTGCACTGGCACCTTGGGTATGCAGCGCAGTGAGTCCAGAGAGTGCACTGGCACCACTGGGGATGCAGTGCAGTGAGTCCAGAGAGTGCACTGGCACCACTGCTGATGCACTGCAGTGAGTCCAGACAGTGCACTGGCACCAGTGGGGATGCAGTGCAGTGAGTCCAGGGATTGCACTGGCACCACTGGGGATGCAGTGCAGTGAGTCCACAGAATGCACTGGCACCTTGGGGATGCAGTGCAGTGAGTCCAGAGAGTGCACTGGCACCACTGGGGATGCAGTGCAGTGAGTCCAGAGGGTGCACTGGCACCAGTGGCGATGCAGTGCAGTGAGTCCAGAGGGTGCACTGGCACCACTGGGGATGCAGTGCAGTGACTCCAGAGAGTGCACTGGCACCAGTGGAGATGCAGTGCGGTGAGTCCAGAGAGTGCACTGGCACCAGTGAGGATGCAGTGCAGTGACTCCAGAGAGTGCACTGGCCCCACTGCGGATGCAGTGCAGTGAGTCCAGAGAGTGCACTGGCACCAGTGGGGATGCAGTGCAGTGTGTCCAGAGAGTGCACTGGCACCAGTGGGGATGCAGTGCAGTGAGTCTAGAGGGTGCACTGGCACCACTGGGGATGCAGTGCAGTGAGTCCAGAGAGTGCACTGGCACCGCTGGGGATGCAGTGCAGTGAGTCCAGAGAGTGCACTGGCTCCACTGGGGATGCACTGCAGTGACTCCAGAGAGTGCACTGACACCACTGGTAATGCAGTGCAGTGAGTCCAGAGAGTGCACTGGCACCACTGGGGATGCACTGCAGTGACTCCAGAGAGTGCACTGGCACCACTGGGGATGCAGTGCAGTGAGTCCAGAGAGTGCACTGGCACCTTGGGTAATGCACTGCAGTGAGTCCAGAGAGTGCACAGGCACCACTGGGGATGCACTGCAGTGACTCCAGAGAGTGCACTTGCACCACTGGGGATGCAGTGCAGTGAGTCCAGAGAGTGCACTGGCACCACTGGGAATTCACTGCAGTGAGTCCAGAGAGTGCACTGGCACCACTGGGGATGCAGTGCAGTGAGTCCAGAGAGTGCACTGGCACCACTGGGGATGCAGTGCAGTGAGTCCAGAGAGTGCACTGGCACCACTGGGGATGCAGTGCAGTGAGTCCAGAGAGTGCACTGGCACCACTGGGGATGCAGTGCAGTGAGTCCAGAGAGTGCACTGGCACCACTGGGGATGCAGTGCAGTGAGTCCAGAGAGTGCACAGGCACCAGTGGGGATCACAGTATCACAGATTTCTAGGTTGGAAGAGACCTCAAGATCATCGAGTCCAACCTCCGACCTAACTCTAAGTACTCCACTAAACCATATCGCTAAGCTCTACATCTAAACGTCTTTTAAAGACCTCCAGGGATGGCGACTCCACCACCTCCCTGGGCAGCCCGTTCCAATGCTTAATAACCCTTTCGGTAAAGAAGTACTTCCTAACATCCAATATAAAACTCCCCTGTCGCAACTTTCGCCCATTCCCCCTCGTCCTGTCACCAGGCACGTAGGAGAACAGACCAACCCCCACCTCTTTACAGCCTCCTTTAAGGTAACTGTAGAGAGTGATAAGGTCGCCCCTGAGCCTCCTCTTCTCCAGGCTGAACAAGCCCAGCTCCCTCAGCCGCTCCTCGTAAGACTTGTTCTCCAGACCCCTCACCAGCTTGGTCGCCCTTCTCTGGACTCGCTCGAGCACGTCCATGTCCTTCCTGTAGCGAGGGGCCCAAAACTGAAGACAGTACTCGAGGTGCGGCCTCACCAGAGCCGAGTACAGGGGCACAATCACTTCCCTAGACCTGCTGGCCACACTGCTTCTTATGCAGGCCAGGATGCTGTTGGCCTTCTTGGCCACCTGGGCACACTGCTGGCTCATATTCAGCCGACTATCAACCAATACTCCCAGGTCCCTCTCGGCCAGGCAGCTTTGCAGCCACTCATCTCCCAGCCTGTAGCTCTGCTTGGGGTTGTTGCGCCCCAGGTGCAGGACCCGGCACTTGGCCTTGTTGAACTTCATACAGTTGACCTCAGCCCATCGCTCCAGCGTATCCAGATCCTCCTGCAGAGCCTTCCTGCCCTCGAGCAGATCGACACACGCACTTAGCTTGGTGTCATCTGCAAACTTACTGAGGGTGCACTGGACGCCCTCATCCAGATCATCGATAAAGATATTAAAGAGGACCGGCCCCAGTACCGAGCCCTGGGGGACACCACTAGTGACCGGCCTCCAACCAGATTTGACTCCATTCACCACAACTCTCTGGGCCCGGCTATCCAGCCAGTTTCTAACCCAGCGAAGCGTACGCCAGTCCAAGCCCCGAGCAGCCAGTTTCTTGAGGAGAATGTTGTGGGGAACTGTGTCAAAAGCCTTACTGAGGTCAAGGTAAACCACATCCACAGCCTTTCCCTCATCCACCAAGCGCGTCACTTGGTCATAGAAGGAGATCAGGTTCGTCAAGCAGGACCTACCTTTCATAAACCCATGCTGACTGGGCCTGATCGCCTGCTTGCCCTGCAAGTGCCGCGTGTTGACCCTCAAGATAATCTGCTCCATGAGCTTTCCTGGCACTGAGGTCAAACTGACAGGCCTATAGTTCCCCGGGTCTGCCCTGCGGCCCTTCTTATAGATGGGCGTCACATTGGCAAGCCGCCAGTCAACTGGGACCTCCCCCGATAGCCAGGACTTCCGATAAATGATGGTAAGCGGCTCGGCCAGCTCCTCCGCCAGTTCTTTCAGTACCCTCGGTGCATCCCATCCGGCCTCATCGACTTGCGCACATCCAAGCTCCGTAGCAGGTCGCCAACCATTTCCTCATGGATAGCGAAGGCCACATCCTTCTCCCCATCCCCTTCCACCAGCTCAAGGCACTGGGTATCCAGAGAACAACCGGTACGGCCGCTAAAGACTGAGGCACAGAAAGGGATGCACTGCAGTGACACCAGAGAGTACACTGGCACCACAGGGGATGCAGTGCAGTGAGTCCAGAGAGTGCACTGGCACCACTGGGGATGCACTGCAGTGAGTGCAGAGAGTACACTGGCACCACTGGGGATGCAGTGCAGTGAGTGCAGGGAGTGCACTGGCACCACTGGGGATGCACTGCAGTGACTCCAGAGAGGGCACTGGCACCACTGGGGATGCAGTGCAGTGAGTCCAGAGAGTGCACTGGCACCACTGGGGATGCACTGCAGTGACTCCAGAGAGTGCACTGGCACCACTGGGGATGCAGTGCAGTGAGTCCAGAGAGTGCACTGGCACCACTGCGGATGCACTGCAGTGAGTCCAGAGAGTGCATTGGCACCACTGGGGATGCAGTGCAGTGAGTCCATAGAGTGCACTGGCACCTTGGGGATGCAGTGCAGTGAGTCCAGAGAGTGCACTGGCACGACTGGTAATGCAGTGCAGTGAGTCCAGAGAGTGCACTGGCACCACTGGGGATGCAGTGCAGTGAGTCCAGAGGGTGCACTGGCACCAGTGGCGATGCAGTGCAGTGAGTCCAGAGGGTGCACTGGCACCACTGGGGATGCAGTGCAGTGACTCCAGAGAGTGCACCGGCACCAGTGGGGATGCAGTGCGGTGAGTCCAGAGAGTGCACTGGCACCAGTGAGGATGCAGTGCAGTGACTCCAGAGAGTGCACTGGCCCCACTGCGGATGCAGTGCAGTGAGTCCAGAGAGTGCACTGGCACCACTGGGGATGCAGTGCAGTGAGTCCAGAGAGTGCACTGGCACCAGTGGGGATGCAGTGCACTGACTCCAGAGAGTGCACTGGCACCACTGGGAATGCACTGCAGTGAGTCCAGAGAGTGCACTGGCACCACTGGGGATGCAGTGCAGTGAGTCCAGAGAGTGCACTGGCACAACTGGGGATGCAGTGCAGTGAGTCCAGAGGGTGCACTGGCACCAGTGGCGATGCAGTGCAGTGAGTCCAGAGGGTGCACTGGCACCACTGGGGATGCAGTGCGGTGAGTCCAGAGAGTGCACTGGCACCAGTGAGGATGCAGTGCAGTGACTCCAGAGAGTGCACTGGCACCAGTGGGGATGCAGTGCAGTGAGTCCAGAGAGTGCACTGGCACCACTGGGGATGCAGTGCACTGACTCCAGAGAGTGCACTGGCACCACTGGGAATGCACTGCAGTGAGTCCAGAGAGTGCACTGGCACCACTGGGGATGCAGTGCAGTGAGTCCAGAGAGTGCACTGGCACCACTGGGGATGCAGTGCAGTGAGTCCAGAGAGTGCACTGGCACCACTGGGGATGCAGTGCAGTGAGTCCAGAGAGTGCACAGGCACCAGTGGGGATCACAGTATCACAGATTTCTAGGTTGGAAGAGACCTCAAGATCATCGAGTCCAACCTCCGACCTAACTCTAAGTACTCCACTAAACCATATCGCTAAGCTCTACATCTAAACGTCTTTTAAAGACCTCCAGGGATGGCGACTCCACCACCTCCCTGGGCAGCCCGTTCCAATGCTTAATAACCCTTTCGGTAAAGAAGTACTTCCTAACATCCAATATAAAACTCCCCTGTCGCAACTTTCGCCCATTCCCCCTCGTCCTGTCACCAGGCACGTAGGAGAACAGACCAACCCCCACCTCTTTACAGCCTCCTTTAAGGTAACTGTAGAGAGTGATAAGGTCGCCCCTGAGCCTCCTCTTCTCCAGGCTGAACAAGCCCAGCTCCCTCAGCCGCTCCTCGTAAGACTTGTTCTCCAGACCCCTCACCAGCTTGGTCGCCCTTCTCTGGACTCGCTCGAGCACGTCCATGTCCTTCCTGTAGCGAGGGGCCCAAAACTGAAGACAGTACTCGAGGTGCGGCCTCACCAGAGCCGAGTACAGGGGCACAATCACTTCCCTAGACCTGCTGGCCACACTGCTTCTTATGCAGGCCAGGATGCTGTTGGCCTTCTTGGCCACCTGGGCACACTGCTGGCTCATATTCAGCCGACTATCAACCAATACTCCCAGGTCCCTCTCGGCCAGGCAGCTTTGCAGCCACTCATCTCCCAGCCTGTAGCTCTGCTTGGGGTTGTTGCGCCCCAGGTGCAGGACCCGGCACTTGGCCTTGTTGAACTTCATACAGTTGACCTCAGCCCATCGCTCCAGCGTATCCAGATCCTCCTGCAGAGCCTTCCTGCCCTCGAGCAGATCGACACACGCACTTAGCTTGGTGTCATCTGCAAACTTACTGAGGGTGCACTGGACGCCCTCATCCAGATCATCGATAATGATATTAAAGAGGACCGGCCCCAGTACCGAGCCCTGGGGGACACCACTAGTGACCGGCCTCCAACCAGATTTGACTCCATTCACCACAACTCTCTGGGCCCGGCTATCCAGCCAGTTTCTAACCCAGCGAAGCGTACGCCAGTCCAAGCCCCGAGCAGCCAGTTTCTTGAGGAGAATGTTGTGGGGAACTGTGTCAAAAGCCTTACTGAGGTCAAGGTAAACCACATCCACAGCCTTTCCCTCATCCACCAAGCGCGTCACTTGGTCATAGAAGGAGATCAGGTTCGTCAAGCAGGACCTACCTTTCATAAACCCATGCTGACTGGGCCTGATCGCCTGCTTGCCCTGCAAGTGCCGCGTGTTGACCCTCAAGATAATCTGCTCCATGAGCTTTCCTGGCACTGAGGTCAAACTGACAGGCCTATAGTTCCCCGGGTCTGCCCTGCGGCCCTTCTTATAGATGGGCGTCACATTGGCAAGCCGCCAGTCAACTGGGACCTCCCCCGATAGCCAGGAATTCCGATAAATGATGGTAAGGGGCTCGGCCAGTTCCTCCACCAGTTCTTTCAGTACCCTCGGGTGCATCCCATCCGGCCTCATCGACTTGCGCACATCCAAGCTCCGTAGCAGGTCGCCAACCATTTCCTCATGGATAGCGAAGGCCACATCCTGCTCCCCATCCCCTTCCACCAGCTCAAGGCACTGGTATCCAGAGAACAACCGGTACTGCCGCTAAAGACTGAGGCAAAGAAAGGGATGCACTGCAGTGACACCAGAGAGTACACTGGCACCACCGGGGATGCAGTGCAGTGAGTCCAGAGAGTGCACTGGCACCACTGGGGATGCACTGCAGTGAGTGCAGAGAGTACACTGGCACCACTGGGGATGCAGTGCAGTGAGTGCAGAGAGTACACTGGCACCACTGGGGATGCAGTGCAGTGAGTGCAGGGAGTGCACTGGCACCACTGGGGATGCACTGCAGTGACTCCAGAGAGTGCACTGGCAGCACTGGGGATGCAGTGCAGTGAGTCCAGAGAGTGCACTGGCACCACTGGGGATGCACTGAAGTGACTCTAGAGAGTGCACTGGCACCACTGGGGATGCAGTGCAGTGAGTCCAGAGAGTGCACTGGCACCACTGGGGATGCAGTGCAGTGAGTCCAGAGAGTGCACTGGCAACACTGGGGATGCACTGCCGTGAGTCCAGAGAGTGCATTGGCACCACTGGGGATGCAGTGCAGTGAGTCCACAGAGTGCACTGGCACCACTGGGGATGCAGTGCACTGAGTCCAGAGAGTGCACTGGCACGACTGGTAATGCAGTGCAGTGAGTCCAGAGAGTGCACTGGCACCACTGGGGATGCAGTGCAGTGAGTCCAGAGAGTGCACTGGCACCACTAGGAATGCACTGCAGTGAGTCCAGAGAGTGCACTGGCACCACTGGGGATGCAGTGCAGTGAGTCCAGACAGTGCACTGGCACCAGTGGGGATGCAGTGCAGTGAGTCCAGGGAGTGCACTGGCACCACTGGGGATGCAGTGCAGTGAGTCCAGAGAATGCACTGGCTACTTGGGGATGCAGTGCAGTGAGTCCAGAGAATGCACTGGCTACTTGGGGATGCAGTGCCGTGAGTCCAGAGGGTGCACTGGCACCAGTGGCGATGCAGTGCAGTGAGTCCAGAGGGTGCACTGGCACCAGTGGGGATGCAGTGCAGTGACTCCAGAGAGTGCACTGGCACCACTGGGGATGCAGTGCGGTGAGTCCAGAGAGTGCACTGGCACCACTGGGGATGCAGTGCAGTGACTCCAGAGAGTGCACTGGCCCCACTGCGGATGCAGTGCAGTGAGTCCAGAGAGTGCACTGGCACCAGTGGGGATGCAGTGCAGTGAGTCCAGAGAGTGCACTGGCACCAGTGGGGATGCAGTGCACTGACTCCAGAGAGTGCACTGGCACCACTGGGAATGCACTGCAGTGAGTCCAGAGAGTGCACTGGCACCACTGGGGATGCAGTGTAGTGAGTCCAGAGAGTGCACTGGCACCACTGGGGATGCAGTGCAGTGAGTCCAGAGGGTGCACTGGCACCAGTGGCGATGCAGTGCAGTGAGTCCAGAGGGTGCACTGGCACCACTGGGGATGCAGTGCGGTGACTCCAGAGAGTGCACTGGCACCAGTGGGGATGCAGTGCGGTGAGTCCAGAGAGTGCACTGGCACCAGTGAGGATGCAGTGCAGTGACTCCAGAGAGTACACTGGCACCAGTGGGGATGCAGTGCTGTGAGTGCAGAGAGTGCACTGGCACCAGTGGGGATGCAGTGCAGTGAGTCCAGAGAGTGCACTGGCACCACTGGGAATGTACTCTAGTGAGTCCAGAGAGTGCACTGGCACCACTGGGGATGCAGTGCAGTGAGTCCAGAGAGTGCACTGGCACCACTGGGGATGCAGTGCAGTGAGTCCAGAGAGTGCACAGGCACCAGTGGGGATCGCAGTATCACAGATTTCTAGGTTGGAAGAGACCTCAAGATCATCGAGTCCAACCTCCGACCTAACTCTAAGTACTCCACTAAACCATATCGCTAAGCTCTACATCTAAATGTCTTTTAAAGACCTCCAGGGATGGTGACTCCACCACCTCCCTGGGCAGCCCGTTCCAATGCTTAATAACCCTTTCGGTAAAGAAGTACTTCCTAACATCCAATATAAAACTCCCCTGTCGCAACTTTCGCCCATTCCCCCTCGTCCTGTCACCAGGCACGTAGGAGAACAGACCAACCCCCACCTCTTTACAGCCTCCTTTAAGGTAACTGTAGAGAGTGATAAGGTCGCCCCTGAGCCTCCTCTTCTCCAGGCTGAACAAGCCCAGCTCCCTCAGCCGCTCCTCGTAAGACTTGTTCTCCAGACCCCTCACCAGCTTGGTCGCCCTTCTCTGGACTCGCTCGAGCACGTCCATGTCCTTCCTGTAGCGAGGGGCCCAAAACTGAAGACAGTACTCGAGGTGCGGCCTCACCAGAGCCGAGTACAGGGGCACAATCACTTCCCTAGACCTGCTGGCCACACTGCTTCTTATGCAGGCCAGGATGCTGTTGGCCTTCTTGGCCACCTGGGCACACTGCTGGCTCATATTCAGCCGACTATCAACCAATACTCCCAGGTCCCTCTCGGCCAGGCAGCTTTGCAGCCACTCATCTCCCAGCCTGTAGCTCTGCTTGGGGTTGTTGCGCCCCAGGTGCAGGACCCGGCACTTGGCCTTGTTGAACTTCATACAGTTGACCTCAGCCCATCGCTCCAGCGTATCCAGATCCTCCTGCAGAGCCTTCCTGCCCTCGAGCAGATCGACACACGCACTTAGCTTGGTGTCATCTGCAAACTTACTGAGGGTGCACTGGACGCCCTCATCCAGATCATCGATAAAGATATTAAAGAGGACCGGCCCCAGTACCGAGCCCTGGGGGACACCACTAGTGACCGGCCTCCAACCAGATTTGACTCCATTCACCACAACTCTCTGGGCCCGGCTATCCAGCCAGTTTCTAACCCAGCGAAGCGTACGCCAGTCCAAGCCCCGAGCAGCCAGTTTCTTGAGGAGAATGTTGTGGGGAACTGTGTCAAAAGCCTTACTGAGGTCAAGGTAAACCACATCCACAGCCTTTCCCTCATCCACCAAGCGCGTCACTTGGTCATAGAAGGAGATCAGGTTCGTCAAGCAGGACCTACCTTTCATAAACCCATGCTGACTGGGCCTGATCGCCTGCTTGCCCTGCAAGTGCCGCGTGTTGACCCTCAAGATAATCTGCTCCATGAGCTTTCCTGGCACTGAGGTCAAACTGACAGGCCTATAGTTCCCCGGGTCTGCCCTGCAGCCCTTCTTATAGATGGGCGTCACATTGGCAAGCCGCCAGTCAACTGGGACCTCCCCTGATAGCCAGGACTTCCGATAAATGATGGTAAGCGGCTCGGCCAGCTCCTCCGCCAGTTCTTTCAGTACCCTCGGTGCATCCCATCCGGCCTCATCGACTTGCGCACATCCAAGCTCCGTAGCAGGTCGCCAACCATTTCCTCATGGATAGCGAAGGCCACATCCTGCTCCCCATCCCCTTCCACCAGCTCAAGGCACTGGGTATCCAGAGAACAACCGGTACTGCCGCTAAAGACTGAGGCAAAGAAAGGGATGCACTGCAGTGACACCAGAGAGTACACTGGCACCACCGGGGATGCAGTGCAGTGAGTCCAGAGAGTGCACTGGCACCACTGGGGATGCACTGCAGTGAGTGCAGAGAGTACACTGGCACCACTGGGGATGCAGTGCAGTGAGTGCAGGGAGTGCACTGGCACCACTGGGGATGCACTGCAGTGACTCCAGAGAGTGCACTGGCACCACTGGGGATGCAGTGCAGTGAGTCCAGAGAGTGCACTGGCACCACTGGGGATGCAGTGCAGTGAGTCCAGAGAGTGCATTGGCACCACTGGGGATGCAGTGCAGTGAGTCCATAGAGTGCACTGGCACCACTGCGGATGCACTGCAGTGAGTCCAGAGAGTGCACTGGCACCACTGGGGATGCAGTGCAGTGAGTCCAGAGAGTGCACTGGCACCATGGGGTTTTAGTGCAGTGAGTCCAGAGAGTGCACTGGCACCACTGGGGATGCAGTGTAGTGAGTCCAGAGAGTGCACTGGCACCACTGGGGATGCAGTGCAGTGAGTCCAGAGAGTGCACTGGCACCTTGGGGATGCAGTGCAGTGAGTCCAGAGAGTGCACTGGCACCGCTGGGGATGCAGTGCATTGACTCCAGAGAGTGCACTGGCACCGCTAGGGATGCAGTGCAGTGTCTCCAGAGAGTGCACTGGCACCGCTGGGGATGCACTGCAGTGCCTCCAGAGAGTGCACTGGCACCACTGGTGATGCAGTGCAGTGAGTCCAGAGAGTGCACTGGCACCACTGGGGATGCAGTGCAGTGAGTGCAGAGAGTGCACTGGCACCACTGGGGATGCAGTGCAGTGAGTCCAGAGAGTGCACTGGCACCACTGGGGATGCAGTGCAGTGAGTCCAGAGAGTGCACTGGCACCTTGGGGATGCAGTGCAGTGAGTCCAGAGAGTGCACTGGCACCACTGGGGATGCACTGCAGTGCCTCCAGAGAGTGCACTGGCACCACTGGTGATGCAGTGCAGTGAGTCCAGAGAGTGCACTGGCACCACTGGGGATGCAGTGCAGTGAGTCCAGAGAGTGCACTGGCACCTTGGGGATGCAGTGCAGTGAGTCCAGAGAGTGCACTGGCACCACTGGGGATGCACTGCAGTGACTCCAGAGAGTGCACTGGCACCACTGGGGATGCAGTGCAGTGAGTGCAGAGAGTGCACAGTCAGCACTGGGGATGCAGTGCAGTGAGTCCAGAGAGTGCACTGGCACCACTGGGGATGCACTGCAGTGAGTCCAGAGAGTGCACTGGCACCACTGGGGATGCAGTGCAGTGACTCCAGGGAGTGCACTGGCACCACTGGGGATGCACTGCAGTGAGTCCAGAGAGTGCACTGGCACCTCTGGGGATGCAGTGCAGTGACTCCAGAGAGTGCACTGGCACCAGTGGGGATGCAGTGCAGTGAGTCCAGAGAGTGCACTGGCACCGCTGGGCATGCAGTACAGTGAGTCCAGGGAGTGCACTGGAACGGCTGGGGATGCAGTGCAGTGAGTCCACAGAGTGCACTGGCACCACTGGGGATGCACTGCAGTGATTCCAGAGAGTGCACTGGCACCACTGGGGATGCAGTGCAGTGCCTCCAGAGAGTGCACTGGCACCACTGGGGATGCAGTACAGTGCCTCCAGAGAGTGCACTGGCACCACTGGGGATTTAATGCAGTGACTCCAGAGAGTGGACTGGCACCACTGGGGATGCAGTGCAGTGAGTCCAGAGAGTGCAGTGGCACCACTGGGGATGCAGTGCAGTGAGTCGAGTGAGTGCACTGGCACCACTGGGGATGCAGTGCAGTGAGTCCAGAGAGTGCACTGGCACCACTGGGGATGCACTGCAGTGACTCTAGAGAGTGCACTGGCACCACTGGGGATCCAGTGCAGTGAGTCCAGAGAGTGCACTGGCACCACTGGGGATGCAGTGCAGTGAGTCCAGAGAGTCCACTGGCACCACTGGGGATGCAGTGCAGTGAGTCCAGAGAGTGCACTGGCACCACTGGGGATGCAGTGCAGTGAGTCCAGAGAGTGCACTGGCACCACTGGGGATGCACTGCAGTGAGTCCAGAGAATGCACTGGCACCACTGGGGATGCAGTGCAGTGACTCCAGAGAGTGCACTGGCACCACTGGGGATGCACTGCAGTGAGTCCAGAGACTGCACTGGCACCACTGGGGATGCAGTGCAGTGAGTCCAGACAGTGCACTGGCACCACTGGGGATGCAGTGCAGTGAGTCCAGGGAGTGCACTGGCACCACTGGGGATGCAGTGCAGTGAGTCCAGAGAATGCACTGGCATCTTGGGGATGCAGTGCAGTGAGTCCAGAGATTGCACTGGCACGACTGGTAATGCAGTGCAGTGAGTCCAGAGAGTGCACTGGCACCACTGGGGATGCACTGCAGTGAGTCCAGAGAGGGCACTGGCACCGCTGGGGATGCAGTGCAGTGAGTCCAGAGAGTGCACTGGCACCACTGGGGATGCACTGCAGTGAGTGCAGAGAGTGCACTGGCACCACTGGGGATGCTCTGCAGTGAGTCCAGAGAGTGCACTGGCACCACTGGGGATGCAGTGCAGTGAGTCCAGAGAGTGCACTGGCACCACTGGGGATGCAGCGCAGTAAGTCCAGAGAGTGCACTGGCACCACTGGGGATGCAGTGCAGTGAGTCCAGAGAGTGCACTGGCACCACTGGGGATGCAGTGCAGTGAGTCCAGACAGTGCACTGGCACCAGTGGGGATGCAGTGCAGTGAGTCCAGGGAGTGCACTGGCACCACTGGGGATGCAGTGCATGAGTCCAGAGAATGCACTGGCTACTTGGGGATGCAGTGCAGTGAGTCCAGAGAGTGCACTGGCACGACTGGTAATGCAGTGCAGTGAGTCCAGAGAGTGCACTGGCACCACTGGGGATGCAGTGCCGTGAGTCCAGAGGGTGCACTGGCACCAGTGGCGATGCAGTGCAGTGACTCTAGAGAGTGCACTGGCACCACTGGGGATCCAGTGCAGTGAGTCCAGAGAGTGCACTGGCACCACTGGGGATGCAGTGCAGTGAGTCCAGAGAGTCCACTGGCACCACTGGGGATGCAGTGCAGTGAGTCCAGAGAGTGCACTGGCACCACTGGGGATGCAGTGCAGTGAGTCCAGAGAGTGCACTGGCACCACTGGGGATGCACTGCAGTGAGTCCAGAGAATGCACTGGCACCACTGGGGATGCAGTGCAGTGACTCCAGAGAGTGCACTGGCACCACTGGGGATGCAGTGCAGTGAGTCCAGAGAGTGCACTGGCACCACTGGGGATGCAGTGCAGTGAGTCCAGACAGTGCACTGGCACCACTGGGGATGCAGTGCAGTGAGTCCAGGGAGTGCACTGGCACCACTGGGGATGCAGTGCAGTGAGTCCAGAGAATGCACTGGCACCTTGGGGATGCAGTGCAGTGAGTCCAGAGATTGCACTGGCACGACTGGTAATGCAGTGCAGTGAGTGCAGAGAGTGCACTGGCACCACTGGGGATGCACTGCAGTGAGTCCAGAGAGGGCACTGGCACCGCTGGGGATGCAGTGCAGTGAGTCCAGAGAGTGCACTGGCACCACTGGGGATGCACTGCAGTGAGTGCAGAGAGTGCACTGGCACCACTGGGGATGCACTGCAGTGAGTCCAGAGAGTGCACTGGCACCACTGGGGATGCAGCGCAGTGAGTCCAGAGAGTGCACTGGCACCACTGGGGATGCAGCGCAGTGAGTCCAGAGAGTGCACTGGCACCACTGGGGATGCAGTGCAGTGAGTCCAGAGAGTGCACTGGCACCACTGGGGATGCAGTGCAGTGAGTCCAGACAGTGCACTGGCACCAGTGGGGATGCAGTGCAGTGAGTCCAGGGAGTGCACTGGCACCACTGGGGATGCAGTGCAGTGAGTCCAGAGAATGCACTGGCTACTTGGGGATGCAGTGCAGTGAGTCCAGAGAGTGCACTGGCACCACTGGGGATGCAGTGCAGTGAGTCCAGAGAGTGCACTGGCACCACTGGGGATGCAGTGCCGTGAGTCCAGAGGGTGCACTGGCACCAGTGGCGATGCAGTGCAGTGAGTCCAGAGGGTGCACTGGCACCAGTGGGGATGCAGTGCAGTGACTCCAGAGAGTGCACTGGCACCACTGGGGATGCAGTGCGGTGAGTCCAGAGAGTGCACTGGCACCACTGGGGATGCAGTGCAGTGACTCCAGAGAGTGCACTGGCCCCACTGCGGATGCAGTGCAGTGAGTCCAGAGAGTGCACTGGCACCACTGGGGATGCAGTGCAGTGAGTCCAGAGAGTGCACTGGCACCAGTGGGGATGCAGTGCACTGACTCCAGAGAGTGCACTGGCACCACTGGGAATGCACTGCAGTGAGTCCAGAGAGTGCACTGGCACCACTGGGGATGCAGTGCAGTGAGTCCAGAGAGTGCACTGGCACCACTGGGGATGCAGTGCAGTGAGTCCAGAGGGTGCACTGGCACCAGTGGCGATGCAGTGCAGTGAGTCCAGAGGGTGCACTGGCACCACTGGGGATGCAGTGCGGTGACTCCAGAGAGTGCACTGGCACCAGTGGGGATGCAGTGCGGTGAGTCCAGAGAGTGCACTGGCACCTTGGGGATGCAGTGCAGTGAGTCCAGAGAGTGCACTGGCACCGCTGGGGATGCAGTGCATTGACTCCAGAGAGTGCACTGGCACCGCTGGGGATGCAGTGCAGTGTCTCCAGAGAGTGCACTGGCACCGCTGGGGATGCACTGCAGTGCCTCCAGAGAGTGCACTGGCACCACTGGTGATGCAGTGCAGTGAGTCCAGAGAGTGCACTGGCACCACTGGGGATGCAGTGCAGTGAGTCCAGAGAGTGCACTGGCACCTTGGGGATGCAGTGCAGTGAGTCCAGAGAGTGCACTGGCACCACTGGGGATGCACTGCAGTGACTCCAGAGAGTGCACTGGCACCGCTGGGGATGCAATGCAGTGAGTCCAGAGAGTGCACTGGCACCACTGCGGATGCAGTGCAGTGAGTCCAGAGAGTGCACTGGCACCACTGGGGATGCAGTGCAGTGAGTCCAGAGAGTGCACTGGCACCACTGGGGATGCACTGCAGTGAGTCCAGAGAGTGCACTGGCACCACTGGGGATGCAGTGCAGTGACTCCAGGGAGTGCACTGGCACCACTGGGGATGCACTGCAGTGAGTCCAGAGAGTGCACTGGCACCTCTGGGGATGCAGTGCAGTGACTCCAGAGAGTGCACTGGCACCAGTGGGGATGCAGTGCAGTGAGTCCAGAGAGTGCACTGGCACCGCTGGGCATGCAGTACAGTGAGTCCAGGGAGTGCACTGGAACGGCTGGGGATGCAGTGCAGTGAGTCCACAGAGTGCACTGGCACCACTGGGGATGCACTGCAGTGATTCCAGAGAGTGCACTGGCACCACTGGGGATGCAGTGCAGTGCCTCCAGAGAGTGCACTGGCACCACTGGGGATGCAGTACAGTGCCTCCAGAGAGTGCACTGGCACCACTGGGGATTTAATGCAGTGACTCCAGAGAGTGGACTGGCACCACTGGGGATGCAGTGCAGTGAGTCCAGAGAGTGCAGTGGCACCACTGGGGATGCAGTGCAGTGAGTCGAGAGAGTGCACTGGCACCACTGGGGATGCAGTGCAGTGAGTCCAGAGAGTGCACTGGCACCACTGGGGATGCACTGCAGTGACTCTAGAGAGTGCACTGGCACCACTGGGGATCCAGTGCAGTGAGTCCAGAGAGTGCACTGGCACCACTGGGGATGCAGTGCAGTGAGTCCAGAGAGTCCACTGGCACCACTGGGGATGCAGTGCAGTGAGTCCAGAGAGTGCACTGGCACCACTGGGGATGCAGTGCAGTGAGTCCAGAGAGTGCACTGGCACCACTGGGGATGCACTGCAGTGAGTCCAGAGAATGCACTGGCACCACTGGGGATGCAGTGCAGTGACTCCAGAGAGTGCACTGGCACCACTGGGGATGCACTGCAGTGAGTCCAGAGAGTGCACTGGCACCACTGGGGATGCAGTGCAGTGAGTCCAGACAGTGCACTGGCACCACTGGGGATGCAGTGCAGTGAGTCCAGGGAGTGCACTGGCACCACTGGGGATGCAGTGCAGTGAGTCCAGAGAATGCACTGGCATCTTGGGGATGCAGTGCAGTGAGTCCAGAGATTGCACTGGCACGACTGGTAATGCAGTGCAGTGAGTCCAGAGAGTGCACTGGCACCACTGGGGATGCACTGCAGTGAGTCCAGAGAGGGCACTGGCACCGCTGGGGATGCAGTGCAGTGAGTCCAGAGAGTGCACTGGCACCACTGGGGATGCACTGCAGTGAGTGCAGAGAGTGCACTGGCACCACTGGGGATGCTCTGCAGTGAGTCCAGAGAGTGCACTGGCACCACTGGGGATGCAGTGCAGTGAGTCCAGAGAGTGCACTGGCACCACTGGGGATGCAGCGCAGTTAGTCCAGAGAGTGCACTGGCACCACTGGGGATGCAGTGCAGTGAGTCCAGAGAGTGCACTGGCACCACTGGGGATGCAGTGCAGTGAGTCCAGACAGTGCACTGGCACCAGTGGGGATGCAGTGCAGTGAGTCCAGGGAGTGCACTGGCACCACTGGGGATGCAGTGCATGAGTCCAGAGAATGCACTGGCTACTTGGGGATGCAGTGCAGTGAGTCCAGAGAGTGCACTGGCACGACTGGTAATGCAGTGCAGTGAGTCCAGAGAGTGCACTGGCACCACTGGGGATGCAGTGCCGTGAGTCCAGAGGGTGCACTGGCACCAGTGGCGATGCACTGCAGTGACTCTAGAGAGTGCACTGGCACCACTGGGGATCCAGTGCAGTGAGTCCAGAGAGTGCACTGGCACCACTGGGGATGCAGTGCAGTGAGTCCAGAGAGTCCACTGGCACCACTGGGGATGCAGTGCAGTGAGTCCAGAGAGTGCACTGGCACCACTGGGGATGCAGTGCAGTGAGTCCAGAGAGTGCACTGGCACCACTAGGGATGCACTGCAGTGAGTCCAGAGAATGCACTGGCACCACTGGGGATGCAGTGCAGTGACTCCAGAGAGTGCACTGGCACCACTGGGGATGCAGTGCAGTGAGTCCAGAGAGTGCACTGGCACCACTGGGGATGCAGTGCAGTGAGTCCAGACAGTGCACTGGCACCACTGGGGATGCAGTGCAGTGAGTCCAGGGAGTGCACTGGCACCACTGGGGATGCAGTGCAGTGAGTCCAGAGAATGCACTGGCACCTTGGGGATGCAGTGCAGTGAGTCCAGAGATTGCACTGGCACGACTGGTAATGCAGTGCAGTGAGTGCAGAGAGTGCACTGGCACCACTGGGGATGCACTGCAGTGAGTCCAGAGAGGGCACTGGCACCGCTGGGGATGCAGTGCAGTGAGTCCAGAGAGTGCACTGGCACCACTGGGGATGCACTGCAGTGAGTGCAGAGAGTGCACTGGCACCACTGGGGATGCACTGCAGTGAGTCCAGAGAGTGCACTGGCACCACTGGGGATGCAGCGCAGTGAGTCCAGAGAGTGCACTGGCACCACTGGGGATGCAGCGCAGTGAGTCCAGAGAGTGCACTGGCACCACTGGGGATGCAGCGCAGTGAGTCCAGAGAGTGCACTGGCACCACTGGGGATGCAGTGCAGTGAGTCCAGAGAGTGCACTGGCACCACTGGGGATGCAGTGCAGTGAGTCCAGACAGTGCACTGGCACCAGTGGGGATGCAGTGCAGTGAGTCCAGGGAGTGCACTGGCACCACTGGGGATGCAGTGCAGTGAGTCCAGAGAATGCACTGGCTACTTGGGGATGCAGTGCAGTGAGTCCAGAGAGTGCACTGGCACCACTGGGGATGCAGTGCAGTGAGTCCAGAGAGTGCACTGGCACCACTGGGGATGCAGTGCCGTGAGTCCAGAGGGTGCACTGGCACCAGTGGCGATGCAGTGCAGTGAGTCCAGAGGGTGCACTGGCACCAGTGGGGATGCAGTGCAGTGACTCCAGAGAGTGCACTGGCACCACTGGGGATGCAGTGCGGTGAGTCCAGAGAGTGCACTGGCACCACTGGGGATGCAGTGCAGTGACTCCAGAGAGTGCACTGGCCCCACTGCGGATGCAGTGCAGTGAGTCCAGAGAGTGCACTGGCACCACTGGGGATGCAGTGCAGTGAGTCCAGAGAGTGCACTGGCACCAGTGGGGATGCAGTGCACTGACTCCAGAGAGTGCACTGGCACCACTGGGAATGCACTGCAGTGAGTCCAGAGAGTGCACTGGCACCACTGGGGATGCAGTGCAGTGAGTCCAGAGAGTGCACTGGCACCACTGGGGATGCAGTGCAGTGAGTCCAGAGGGTGCACTGGCACCAGTGGCGATGCAGTGCAGTGAGTCCAGAGGGTGCACTGGCACCACTGGGGATGCAGTGCGGTGACTCCAGAGAGTGCACTGGCACCAGTGGGGATGCAGTGCGGTGAGTCCAGAGAGTGCACTGGCACCAGTGAGGATGCAGTGCAGTGACTCCAGAGAGTACACTGGCACCAGTGGGGATGCAGTGCAGTGAGTCCAGAGGGTGCACTGGCACCAGTGGGGATGCAGTGCAGTGAGTCCAGAGAGTGCACTGGCACCACTGGGAATGCACTCTAGTGAGTCCAGAGAGTGCACTGGCACCACTGGGGATGCAGTGCAGTGAGTCCAGAGAGTGCACTGGCACCACTGGGGATGCAGTGCAGTGAGTCCAGAGAGTGCACAGGCACCAGTGGGGATCGCAGTATCACAGATTTCTAGGTTGGAAGAGACCTCAAGATCATCGAGTCCAACCTCCGACCTAACTCTAAGTACTCCACTAAACCATATCGCTAAGCTCTACATCTAAATGTCTTTTAAAGACCTCCAGGGATGGTGACTCCACCACCTCCCTGGGCAGCCCGTTCCAATGCTTAATAACCCTTTCGGTAAAGAAGTACTTCCTAACATCCAATATAAAACTCCCCTGTCGCAACTTTCGCCCATTCCCCCTCGTCCTGTCACCAGGCACGTAGGAGAACAGACCAACCCCCACCTCTTTACAGCCTCCTTTAAGGTAACTGTAGAGAGTGATAAGGTCGCCCCTGAGCCTCCTCTTCTCCAGGCTGAACAAGCCCAGCTCCCTCAGCCGCTCCTCGTAAGACTTGTTCTCCAGACCCCTCACCAGCTTGGTCGCCCTTCTCTGGACTCGCTCGAGCACGTCCATGTCCTTCCTGTAGCGAGGGGCCCAAAACTGAAGACAGTACTCGAGGTGCGGCCTCACCAGAGCCGAGTACAGGGGCACAATCACTTCCCTAGACCTGCTGGCCACACTGCTTCTTATGCAGGCCAGGATGCTGTTGGCCTTCTTGGCCACCTGGGCACACTGCTGGCTCATATTCAGCCGACTATCAACCAATACTCCCAGGTCCCTCTCGGCCAGGCAGCTTTGCAGCCACTCATCTCCCAGCCTGTAGCTCTGCTTGGGGTTGTTGCGCCCCAGGTGCAGGACCCGGCACTTGGCCTTGTTGAACTTCATACAGTTGACCTCAGCCCATCGCTCCAGCGTATCCAGATCCTCCTGCAGAGCCTTCCTGCCCTCGAGCAGATCGACACACGCACTTAGCTTGGTGTCATCTGCAAACTTACTGAGGGTGCACTGGACGCCCTCATCCAGATCATCGATAAAGATATTAAAGAGGACCGGCCCCAGTACCGAGCCCTGGGGGACACCACTAGTGACCGGCCTCCAACCAGATTTGACTCCATTCACCACAACTCTCTGGGCCCGGCTATCCAGCCAGTTTCTAACCCAGCGAAGCGTACGCCAGTCCAAGCCCCGAGCAGCCAGTTTCTTGAGGAGAATGTTGTGGGGAACTGTGTCAAAAGCCTTACTGAGGTCAAGGTAAACCACATCCACAGCCTTTCCCTCATCCACCAAGCGCGTCACTTGGTCATAGAAGGAGATCAGGTTCGTCAAGCAGGACCTACCTTTCATAAACCCATGCTGACTGGGCCTGATCGCCTGCTTGCCCTGCAAGTGCCGCGTGTTGACCCTCAAGATAATCTGCTCCATGAGCTTTCCTGGCACTGAGGTCAAACTGACAGGCCTATAGTTCCCCGGGTCTGCCCTGCGGCCCTTCTTATAGATGGGCGTCACATTGGCAAGCCGCCAGTCAACTGGGACCTCCCCCGATAGCCAGGACTTCCGATAAATGATGGTAAGCGGCTCGGCCAGCTCCTCCGCCAGTTCTTTCAGTACCCTCGGTGCATCCCATCCGGCCTCATCGACTTGCGCACATCCAAGCTCCGTAGCAGGTCGCCAACCATTTCCTCATGGATAGCGAAGGCCACATCCTGCTCCCCATCCCCTTCCACCAGCTCAAGGCACTGGGTATCCAGAGAACAACCGGTACTGCCGCTAAAGACTGAGGCAAAGAAAGGGATGCACTGCAGTGACACCAGAGAGTGCACTGGCACCACAGGGGATGCAGTGCAGTGAGTCCAGAGAGTGCACTGGCACCACAGGGGATGCAGTGCAGTGAGTGCAGGGAGTGCACTGGCACCACTGGGGATGCACTGCAGTGACTCCAGAGAGGGCACTGGCACCACCGGGGATGCAGTGCAGTGAGTCCAGGGAGTGCACTGGCTCCACTGGGGATGCAGTGCAGTGAGTCCAGAGAGTGCACTGGCTCCACTGGGGATGCACTGCAGTGAGTGCAGGGAGTGCACTGGCACCACTGGGGATGCACTGCAGTGACTCCAGAGAGGGCACTGGCACCACCGGGGATGCAGTGCAGTGAGTCCAGAGAGTGCACTGGCTCCACTGGGGATGCACTGCAGTGAGTGCAGAGAGTACACTGGCACCACTGGGGATGCAGTGCAGTGAGTGCAGGGAGTGCACTGGCACCACTGGGGATGCACTGCAGTGACTCCAGAGAGGGCACTGGCACCACCGGGGATGCAGTGCAGTGAGTCCAGAGAGTGCACTGGCTCCACTGGGGATGCAGTGCAGTGAGTCCAGAGAGTGCACTGGCACCACTGCGGATGCAGTGCTGTGAGTCCAGAGAGTGCACTGGCACCACTGGAGATGGACTGCAGTGAGTCCAGAGAGTGCACTGGCACCACTGGGGATGCAGTGCAGTGAGTCCAGAGAGTGCACTGGCACCACTGGGGATGCACTGCAGTGACTCTAGAGAGTGCACTGGCACCACTGGGGATGCACTGCAGTGACTCCAGAGAGTGCACTGGCACCACTGGGGATGCACTGCAGTGACTCTAGAGAGTGCACTGGCACCACTGGGGATGCACTGCAGTGAGTCCAGAGAGTGCACTGGCACCACTGGGGATGCAGTGCAGTCAGTCCAGAGAGTGCACTGGCACCACTGGGGATGCAGTGCAGTGAGTCCAGAGATTGCACTGGCAGCACTAGGGATGCAGTGCAGTGAGTCCAGAGAGTCCACTGGCACCACTGGGGATGCAGTGCAGTGCGTCCAGAGAGTGCACTGGCACCACTGGGAATTCACTGCAGTGAGTCCAGAGAGTGCACTGGCACCACTGCGGATGCAGTGCAGTGAGTCCAGAGAGTGCACTGGCACCACTGGGGATGCAGTGCAGTGAGTCCAGAGAGTGCACTGGCACCACTGGGGATGCAGTGCAGTGAGTCCAGAGAGTGCACAGGCACCAGTGGGGATCACAGTATCACAGATTTCTAGGTTGGAAGAGACCTCAAGATCATCGAGTCCAACCTCCGACCTAACTCTAAGTACTCCACTAAACCATATCGCTAAGCTCTACATCTAAACGTCTTTTAAAGACCTCCAGGGATGGCGACTCCACCACCTCCCTGGGCAGCCCGTTCCAATGCTTAATAACCCTTTCGGTAAAGAAGTACTTCCTAACATCCAATATAAAACTCCCCTGTCGCAACTTTCGCCCATTCCCCCTCGTCCTGTCACCAGGCACGTAGGAGAACAGACCAACCCCCACCTCTTTACAGCCTCCTTTAAGGTAACTGTAGAGAGTGATAAGGTCGCCCCTGAGCCTCCTCTTCTCCAGGCTGAACAAGCCCAGCTCCCTCAGCCGCTCCTCGTAAGACTTGTTCTCCAGACCCCTCACCAGCTTGGTCGCCCTTCTCTGGACTCGCTCGAGCACGTCCATGTCCTTCCTGTAGCGAGGGGCCCAAAACTGAAGACAGTACTCGAGGTGCGGCCTCACCAGAGCCGAGTACAGGGGCACAATCACTTCCCTAGACCTGCTGGCCACACTGCTTCTTATGCAGGCCAGGATGCTGTTGGCCTTCTTGGCCACCTGGGCACACTGCTGGCTCATATTCAGCCGACTATCAACCAATACTCCCAGGTCCCTCTCGGCCAGGCAGCTTTGCAGCCACTCATCTCCCAGCCTGTAGCTCTGCTTGGGGTTGTTGCGCCCCAGGTGCAGGACCCGGCACTTGGCCTTGTTGAACTTCATACAGTTGACCTCAGCCCATCGCTCCAGCGTATCCAGATCCTCCTGCAGAGCCTTCCTGCCCTCGAGCAGATCGACACACGCACTTAGCTTGGTGTCATCTGCAAACTTACTGAGGGTGCACTGGACGCCCTCATCCAGATCATCGATAAAGATATTAAAGAGGACCGGCCCCAGTACCGAGCCCTGGGGGACACCACTAGTGACCGGCCTCCAACCAGATTTGACTCCATTCACCACAACTCTCTGGGCCCGGCTATCCAGCCAGTTTCTAACCCAGCGAAGCGTACGCCAGTCCAAGCCCCGAGCAGCCAGTTTCTTGAGGAGAATGTTGTGGGGAACTGTGTCAAAAGCCTTACTGAGGTCAAGGTAAACCACATCCACAGCCTTTCCCTCATCCACCAAGCGCGTCACTTGGTCATAGAAGGAGATCAGGTTCGTCAAGCAGGACCTACCTTTCATAAACCCATGCTGACTGGGCCTGATCGCCTGCTTGCCCTGCAAGTGCCGCGTGTTGACCCTCAAGATAATCTGCTCCATGAGCTTTCCTGGCACTGAGGTCAAACTGACAGGCCTATAGTTCCCCGGGTCTGCCCTGCGGCCCTTCTTATAGATGGGCGTCACATTGGCAAGCCGCCAGTCAACTGGGACCTCCCCCGATAGCCAGGACTTCCGATAAATGATGGTAAGCGGCTCGGCCAGCTCCTCCGCCAGTTCTTTCAGTACCCTCGGTGCATCCCATCCGGCCTCATCGACTTGCGCACATCCAAGCTCCGTAGCAGGTCGCCAACCATTTCCTCATGGATAGCGAAGGCCACATCCTTCTCCCCATCCCCTTCCACCAGCTCAAGGCACTGGGTATCCAGAGAACAACCGGTACGGCCGCTAAAGACTGAGGCACAGAAAGGGATGCACTGCAGTGACACCAGAGAGTACACTGGCACCACAGGGGATGCAGTGCAGTGAGTCCAGAGAGTGCACTGGCACCACTGGGGATGCACTGCAGTGAGTGCAGAGAGTACACTGGCACCACTGGGGATGCAGTGCAGTGAGTGCAGGGAGTGCACTGGCACCACTGGGGATGCACTGCAGTGACTCCAGAGAGGGCACTGGCACCACTGGGGATGCAGTGCAGTGAGTCCAGAGAGTGCACTGGCACCACTGGGGATGCACTGCAGTGACTCCAGAGAGTGCACTGGCACCACTGGGGATGCAGTGCAGTGAGTCCAGAGAGTGCACTGGCACCACTGCGGATGCACTGCAGTGAGTCCAGAGAGTGCATTGGCACCACTGGGGATGCAGTGCAGTGAGTCCATAGAGTGCACTGGCACCTTGGGGATGCAGTGCAGTGAGTCCAGAGAGTGCACTGGCACGACTGGTAATGCAGTGCAGTGAGTCCAGAGAGTGCACTGGCACCACTGGGGATGCAGTGCAGTGAGTCCAGAGGGTGCACTGGCACCAGTGGCGATGCAGTGCAGTGAGTCCAGAGGGTGCACTGGCACCACTGGGGATGCAGTGCAGTGACTCCAGAGAGTGCACCGGCACCAGTGGGGATGCAGTGCGGTGAGTCCAGAGAGTGCACTGGCACCAGTGAGGATGCAGTGCAGTGACTCCAGAGAGTGCACTGGCCCCACTGCGGATGCAGTGCAGTGAGTCCAGAGAGTGCACTGGCACCACTGGGGATGCAGTGCAGTGAGTCCAGAGAGTGCACTGGCACCAGTGGGGATGCAGTGCACTGACTCCAGAGAGTGCACTGGCACCACTGGGAATGCACTGCAGTGAGTCCAGAGAGTGCACTGGCACCACTGGGGATGCAGTGCAGTGAGTCCAGAGAGTGCACTGGCACCACTGGGGATGCACTGCAGTGAGTCCAGAGGGTGCACTGGCACCAGTGGCGATGCAGTGCAGTGAGTCCAGAGGGTGCACTGGCACCACTGGGGATGCAGTGCGGTGAGTCCAGAGAGTGCACTGGCACCAGTGAGGATGCAGTGCAGTGACTCCAGAGAGTGCACTGGCACCAGTGGGGATGCAGTGCAGTGAGTCCAGAGAGTGCACTGGCACCACTGGGGATGCAGTGCACTGACTCCAGAGAGTGCACTGGCACCACTGGGAATGCACTGCAGTGAGTCCAGAGAGTGCACTGGCACCACTGGGGATGCAGTGCAGTGAGTCCAGAGAGTGCACTGGCACCACTGGGGATGCAGTGCAGTGAGTCCAGAGAGTGCACTGGCACCACTGGGGATGCAGTGCAGTGAGTCCAGAGAGTGCACAGGCACCAGTGGGGATCACAGTATCACAGATTTCTAGGTTGGAAGAGACCTCAAGATCATCGAGTCCAACCTCCGACCTAACTCTAAGTACTCCACTAAACCATATCGCTAAGCTCTACATCTAAACGTCTTTTAAAGACCTCCAGGGATGGCGACTCCACCACCTCCCTGGGCAGCCCGTTCCAATGCTTAATAACCCTTTCGGTAAAGAAGTACTTCCTAACATCCAATATAAAACTCCCCTGTCGCAACTTTCGCCCATTCCCCCTCGTCCTGTCACCAGGCACGTAGGAGAACAGACCAACCCCCACCTCTTTACAGCCTCCTTTAAGGTAACTGTAGAGAGTGATAAGGTCGCCCCTGAGCCTCCTCTTCTCCAGGCTGAACAAGCCCAGCTCCCTCAGCCGCTCCTCGTAAGACTTGTTCTCCAGACCCCTCACCAGCTTGGTCGCCCTTCTCTGGACTCGCTCGAGCACGTCCATGTCCTTCCTGTAGCGAGGGGCCCAAAACTGAAGACAGTACTCGAGGTGCGGCCTCACCAGAGCCGAGTACAGGGGCACAATCACTTCCCTAGACCTGCTGGCCACACTGCTTCTTATGCAGGCCAGGATGCTGTTGGCCTTCTTGGCCACCTGGGCACACTGCTGGCTCATATTCAGCCGACTATCAACCAATACTCCCAGGTCCCTCTCGGCCAGGCAGCTTTGCAGCCACTCATCTCCCAGCCTGTAGCTCTGCTTGGGGTTGTTGCGCCCCAGGTGCAGGACCCGGCACTTGGCCTTGTTGAACTTCATACAGTTGACCTCAGCCCATCGCTCCAGCGTATCCAGATCCTCCTGCAGAGCCTTCCTGCCCTCGAGCAGATCGACACACGCACTTAGCTTGGTGTCATCTGCAAACTTACTGAGGGTGCACTGGACGCCCTCATCCAGATCATCGATAAAGATATTAAAGAGGACCGGCCCCAGTACCGAGCCCTGGGGGACACCACTAGTGACCGGCCTCCAACCAGATTTGACTCCATTCACCACAACTCTCTGGGCCCGGCTATCCAGCCAGTTTCTAACCCAGCGAAGCGTACGCCAGTCCAAGCCCCGAGCAGCCAGTTTCTTGAGGAGAATGTTGTGGGGAACTGTGTCAAAAGCCTTACTGAGGTCAAGGTAAACCACATCCACAGCCTTTCCCTCATCCACCAAGCGCGTCACTTGGTCATAGAAGGAGATCAGGTTCGTCAAGCAGGACCTACCTTTCATAAACCCATGCTGACTGGGCCTGATCGCCTGCTTGCCCTGCAAGTGCCGCGTGTTGACCCTCAAGATAATCTGCTCCATGAGCTTTCCTGGCACTGAGGTCAAACTGACAGGCCTATAGTTCCCCGGGTCTGCCCTGCGGCCCTTCTTATAGATGGGCGTCACATTGGCAAGCCGCCAGTCAACTGGGACCTCCCCCGATAGCCAGGACTTCCGATAAATGATGGTAAGCGGCTCGGCCAGCTCCTCCGCCAGTTCTTTCAGTACCCTCGGTGCATCCCATCCGGCCTCATCGACTTGCGCACATCCAAGCTCCGTAGCAGGTCGCCAACCATTTCCTCATGGATAGCGAAGGCCACATCCTGCTCCCCATCCCCTTCCACCAGCTCAAGGCACTGGGTATCCAGAGAACAACCGGTACTGCCGCTAAAGACTGAGGCAAAGAAAGGGATGCACTGCAGTGACACCAGAGAGTGCACTGGCACCACAGGGGATGCAGTGCAGTGAGTCCAGAGAGTGCACTGGCACCACTGGGGATGCACTGCAGTGAGTGCAGAGAGTACACTGGCACCACTGGGGATGCAGTGCAGTGAGTGCAGGGAGTGCACTGGCACCACTGGGGATGCACTGCAGTGACTCCAGAGAGGGCACTGGCACCACCGGGGATGCAGTGCAGTGAGTCCAGAGAGTGCACTGGCACCACTGGGGATGCACTGCAGTGAGTGCAGAGAGTACACTGGCACCACTGGGGATGCAGTGCAGTGAGTGCAGGGAGTGCACTGGCACCACTGGGGATGCACTGCAGTGACTCCAGAGAGGGCACTGGCACCACCGGGGATGCAGTGCAGTGAGTCCAGAGAGTGCACTGGCTCCACTGGGGTTTTAGTGCAGTGAGTCCAGAGAGTGCACTGGCACCACTGGGGATGCAGTGCTGTGAGTCCAGAGAGTGCACTGGCACCACTGGAGATGGACTGCAGTGAGTCCAGAGAGTGCACTGGCACCACTGGGGATGCAGTGCAGTGAGTCCAGAGAGTGCACTGGCACCACTGGGGATGCACTGCAGTGACTCTAGAGAGTGCACTGGCACCACTGGGGATGCACTGCAGTGACTCCAGAGAGTGCACTGGCACCACTGGGGATGCACTGCAGTGACTCTAGAGAGTGCACTGGCACCACTGGGGATGCACTGCAGTGAGTCCAGAGAGTGCACTGGCACCACTGGGGATGCAGTGCAGTCAGTCCAGAGAGTGCACTGGCACCACTGGGGATGCAGTGCAGTGAGTCCAGAGATTGCACTGGCAGCACTAGGGATGCAGTGCAGTGAGTCCAGAGAGTCCACTGGCACCACTGGGGATGCAGTGCAGTGCGTCCAGAGAGTGCACTGGCACCACTGGGAATTCACTGCAGTGAGTCCAGAGAGTGCACTGGCACCACTGGGGATGCAGTGCAGTGAGTCCAGAGAGTGCACTGGCACCACTGGGGATGCAGTGCAGTGAGTCCAGAGAGTGCACTGGCACCACTGGGGATGCAGTGCAGTGAGTCCAGAGAGTGCACAGGCACCAGTGGGGATCACAGTATCACAGATTTCTAGGTTGGAAGAGACCTCAAGATCATCGAGTCCAACCTCCGACCTAACTCTAAGTACTCCACTAAACCATATCGCTAAGCTCTACATCTAAACGTCTTTTAAAGACCTCCAGGGATGGCGACTCCACCACCTCCCTGGGCAGCCCGTTCCAATGCTTAATAACCCTTTCGGTAAAGAAGTACTTCCTAACATCCAATATAAAACTCCCCTGTCGCAACTTTCGCCCATTCCCCCTCGTCCTGTCACCAGGCACGTAGGAGAACAGACCAACCCCCACCTCTTTACAGCCTCCTTTAAGGTAACTGTAGAGAGTGATAAGGTCGCCCCTGAGCCTCCTCTTCTCCAGGCTGAACAAGCCCAGCTCCCTCAGCCGCTCCTCGTAAGACTTGTTCTCCAGACCCCTCACCAGCTTGGTCGCCCTTCTCTGGACTCGCTCGAGCACGTCCATGTCCTTCCTGTAGCGAGGGGCCCAAAACTGAAGACAGTACTCGAGGTGCGGCCTCACCAGAGCCGAGTACAGGGGCACAATCACTTCCCTAGACCTGCTGGCCACACTGCTTCTTATGCAGGCCAGGATGCTGTTGGCCTTCTTGGCCACCTGGGCACACTGCTGGCTCATATTCAGCCGACTATCAACCAATACTCCCAGGTCCCTCTCGGCCAGGCAGCTTTGCAGCCACTCATCTCCCAGCCTGTAGCTCTGCTTGGGGTTGTTGCGCCCCAGGTGCAGGACCCGGCACTTGGCCTTGTTGAACTTCATACAGTTGACCTCAGCCCATCGCTCCAGCGTATCCAGATCCTCCTGCAGAGCCTTCCTGCCCTCGAGCAGATCGACACACGCACTTAGCTTGGTGTCATCTGCAAACTTACTGAGGGTGCACTGGACGCCCTCATCCAGATCATCGATAATGATATTAAAGAGGACCGGCCCCAGTACCGAGCCCTGGGGGACACCACTAGTGACCGGCCTCCAACCAGATTTGACTCCATTCACCACAACTCTCTGGGCCCGGCTATCCAGCCAGTTTCTAACCCAGCGAAGCGTACGCCAGTCCAAGCCCCGAGCAGCCAGTTTCTTGAGGAGAATGTTGTGGGGAACTGTGTCAAAAGCCTTACTGAGGTCAAGGTAAACCACATCCACAGCCTTTCCCTCATCCACCAAGCGCGTCACTTGGTCATAGAAGGAGATCAGGTTCGTCAAGCAGGACCTACCTTTCATAAACCCATGCTGACTGGGCCTGATCGCCTGCTTGCCCTGCAAGTGCCGCGTGTTGACCCTCAAGATAATCTGCTCCATGAGCTTTCCTGGCACTGAGGTCAAACTGACAGGCCTATAGTTCCCCGGGTCTGCCCTGCGGCCCTTCTTATAGATGGGCGTCACATTGGCAAGCCGCCAGTCAACTGGGACCTCCCCCGATAGCCAGGAATTCCGATAAATGATGGTAAGGGGCTCGGCCAGTTCCTCCGCCAGTTCTTTCAGTACCCTCGGGTGCATCCCATCCGGCCTCATCGACTTGCGCACATCCAAGCTCCGTAGCAGGTCGCCAACCATTTCCTCATGGATAGCGAAGGCCACATCCTGCTCCCCATCCCCTTCCACCAGCTCAAGGCACTGGTATCCAGAGAACAACCGGTACTGCCGCTAAAGACTGAGGCAAAGAAAGGGATGCACTGCAGTGACACCAGAGAGTACACTGGCACCACCGGGGATGCAGTGCAGTGAGTCCAGAGAGTGCACTGGCACCACTGGGGATGCACTGCAGTGAGTGCAGAGAGTACACTGGCACCACTGGGGATGCAGTGCAGTGAGTGCAGAGAGTACACTGGCACCACTGGGGATGCAGTGCAGTGAGTGCAGGGAGTGCACTGGCACCACTGGGGATGCACTGCAGTGACTCCAGAGAGTGCACTGGCAGCACTGGGGATGCAGTGCAGTGAGTCCAGAGAGTGCACTGGCACCACTGGGGATGCACTGAAGTGACTCTAGAGAGTGCACTGGCACCACTGGGGATGCAGTGCAGTGACTCCAGAGAGTGCACTGGCACCACTGGGGATGCAGTGCAGTGAGTCCAGAGAGTGCATTGGCACCACTGGGGATGCAGTGCAGTGAGTCCACAGAGTGCACTGGCACCACTGGGGATGCAGTGCACTGAGTCCAGAGAGTGCACTGGCACGACTGGTAATGCAGTGCAGTGAGTCCAGAGAGTGCACTGGCACCAGTGGGGATGCAGTGCAGTGAGTCCAGAGAGTGCACTGGCACCACTAGGAATGCACTGCAGTGAGTCCAGAGAGTGCACTGGCACCACTGGGGATGCAGTGCAGTGAGTCCAGACAGTGCACTGGCACCAGTGGGGATGCAGTGCAGTGAGTCCAGGGAGTGCACTGGCACCACTGGGGATGCAGTGCAGTGAGTCCAGAGAATGCACTGGCTACTTGGGGATGCAGTGCAGTGAGTCCAGAGAATGCACTGGCTACTTGGGGATGCAGTGCCGTGAGTCCAGAGGGTGCACTGGCACCAGTGGCGATGCAGTGCAGTGAGTCCAGAGGGTGCACTGGCACCAGTGGGGATGCAGTGTAGTGAGTCCAGAGAGTGCACTGGCACCACTGGGGATGCAGTGCAGTGAGTCCAGAGGGTGCACTGGCACCAGTGGCGATGCAGTGCAGTGAGTCCAGAGGGTGCACTGGCACCACTGGGGATGCAGTGCGGTGACTCCAGAGAGTGCACTGGCACCAGTGGGGATGCAGTGCGGTGAGTCCAGAGAGTGCACTGGCACCGCTGGGGATGCAATGCAGTGAGTCCAGAGAGTGCACTGGCACCGCTGGGGATGCAGTGCATTGACTCCAGAGAGTGCACTGGCACCGCTGGGGATGCAGTGCAGTGTCTCCAGAGAGTGCACTGGCACCGCTGGGGATGCACTGCAGTGCCTCCAGAGAGTGCACTGGCACCACTGGTGATGCAGTGCAGTGAGTCCAGAGAGTGCACTATCACCACTGGGGATGCAGTGCAGTGAGTCCAGAGAGTGCACTGGCACCTTGGGGATGCAGTGCAGTGAGTCCAGAGAGTGCACTGGCACCACTGGGGATGCACTGCAGTGACTCCAGAGAGTGCACTGGCACCGCTGGGGATGCAATGCAGTGAGTCCAGAGAGTGCACTGGCACCACTGGGGATGCAATGCAGTGAGTGCAGAGAGTGCACAGTCAGCACTGGGGATGCAGTGCAGTGAGTCCAGAGAGTGCACTGGCACCACTGGGGATGCACTGCAGTGAGTCCAGAGAGTGCACTGGCACCACTGGGGATGCAGTGCAGTGACTCCAGGGAGTGCACTGGCACCACTGGGGATGCACTGCAGTGAGTCCAGAGAGTGCACTGGCACCTCTGGGGATGCAGTGCAGTGACTCCAGAGAGTGCACTGGCACCAGTGGGGATGCAGTGCAGTGAGTCCAGAGAGTGCACTGGCACCGCTGGGCATGCAGTACAGTGAGTCCAGGGAGTGCACTGGAACGGCTGGGGATGCAGTGCAGTGAGTCCACAGAGTGCACTGGCACCACTGGGGATGCACTGCAGTGATTCCAGAGAGTGCACTGGCACCACTGGGGATGCAGTGCAGTGCCTCCAGAGAGTGCACTGGCACCACTGGGGATGCAGTACAGTGCCTCCAGAGAGTGCACTGGCACCACTGGGGATTTAATGCAGTGACTCCAGAGAGTGGACTGGCACCACTGGGGATGCAGTGCAGTGAGTCCAGAGAGTGCAGTGGCACCACTGGGGATGCAGTGCAGTGAGTCGAGAGAGTGCACTGGCACCACTGGGGATGCAGTGCAGTGAGTCCAGAGAGTGCACTGGCACCACTGGGGATGCACTGCAGTGACTCTAGAGAGTGCACTGGCACCACTGGGGATCCAGTGCAGTGAGTCCAGAGAGTGCACTGGCACCACTGGGGATGCAGTGCAGTGAGTCCAGAGAGTCCACTGGCACCACTGGGGATGCAGTGCAGTGAGTCCAGAGAGTGCACTGGCACCACTGGGGATGCAGTGCAGTGAGTCCAGAGAGTGCACTGGCACCACTGGGGATGCACTGCATTGAGTCCAGAGAATGCACTGGCACCACTGGGGATGCAGTGCAGTGACTCCAGAGAGTGCACTGGCACCACTGGGGATGCACTGCAGTGAGTCCAGAGAGTGCACTGGCACCACTGGGGATGCAGTGCAGTGAGTCCAGACAGTGCACTGGCACCACTGGGGATGCAGTGCAGTGAGTCCAGGGAGTGCACTGGCACCACTGGGGATGCAGTGCAGTGAGTCCAGAGAATGCACTGGCATCTTGGGGATGCAGTGCAGTGAGTCCAGAGATTGCACTGGCACGACTGGTAATGCAGTGCAGTGAGTCCAGAGAGTGCACTGGCACCACTGGGGATGCACTGCAGTGAGTCCAGAGAGGGCACTGGCACCGCTGGGGATGCAGTGCAGTGAGTCCAGAGAGTGCACTGGCACCACTGGGGATGCACTGCAGTGAGTGCAGAGAGTGCACTGGCACCACTGGGGATGCTCTGCAGTGAGTCCAGAGAGTGCACTGGCACCACTGGGGATGCAGCGCAGTGAGTCCAGGGAGTGCACTGGCACCACTGGGGATGCAGCGCAGTTAGTCCAGAGAGTGCACTGGCACCACTGGGGATGCAGTGCAGTGAGTCCAGGGAGTGCACTGGCACCACTGGGGATGCAGTGCAGTGAGTCCAGACAGTGCACTGGCACCAGTGGGGATGCAGTGCAGTGAGTCCAGGGAGTGCACTGGCACCACTGGGGATGCAGTGCATGAGTCCAGAGAATGCACTGGCTACTTGGGGATGCAGTGCAGTGAGTCCAGAGAGTGCACTGGCACGACTGGTAATGCAGTGCAGTGAGTCCAGAGAGTGCACTGGCACCACTGGGGATGCAGTGCCGTGAGTCCAGAGGGTGCACTGGCACCAGTGGCGATGCAGTGCAGTGACTCTAGAGAGTGCACTGGCACCACTGGGGATCCAGTGCAGTGAGTCCAGAGAGTGCACTGGCACCACTGGGGATGCAGTGCAGTGAGTCCAGAGAGTCCACTGGCACCACTGGGGATGCAGTGCAGTGAGTCCAGAGAGTGCACTGGCACCACTGGGGATGCAGTGCAGTGAGTAAAGAGAGTGCACTGGCACCACTGGGGATGCACTGCAGTGAGTCCAGAGAATGCACTGGCACCACTGGGGATGCAGTGCAGTGACTCCAGAGAGTGCACTGGCACCACTGGGGATGCAGTGCAGTGAGTCCAGAGAGTGCACTGGCACCACTGGGGATGCAGTGCAGTGAGTCCAGACAGTGCACTGGCACCACTGGGGATGCAGTGCAGTGAGTCCAGGGAGTGCACTGGCACCACTGGGGATGCAGTGCAGTGAGTCCAGAGAATGCACTGGCACCTTGGGGATGCAGTGCAGTGAGTCCAGAGATTGCACTGGCACGACTGGTAATGCAGTGCAGTGAGTGCAGAGAGTGCACTGGCACCACTGGGGATGCACTGCAGTGAGTCCAGAGAGGGCACTGGCACCGCTGGGGATGCAGTGCAGTGAGTCCAGAGAGTGCACTGGCACCACTGGGGATGCACTGCAGTGAGTGCAGAGAGTGCACTGGCACCACTGGGGATGCACTGCAGTGAGTCCAGAGAGTGCACTGGCACCACTGGGGATGCAGTGCAGTGAGTCCAGAGAGTGCACTGGCACCACTGGGGATGCAGCGCAGTGAGTCCAGAGAGTGCACTGGCACCACTGGGGATGCAGTGCAGTGAGTCCAGAGAGGGCACTGGAACCACTGAGGATGCAGTGCAGTGAGTCCAGAGAGTGCACTGGCACCACTGGGGATGCAGTGCAGTGAGTCCAGAGAGTGCACTGGCACCACTGGGGATGCAGCGCAGTGAGTCCAGAGAGTGCACTGGCACCACTGGGGATGCAGTGCAGTGAGTCCAGAGAGTGCACTGGCACCAGTGGGGATGCAGTGCAGTGAGTCCAGGGAGTGCACTGGCACCACTGGGGATGCAGTGCAGTGAGTCCAGAGAATGCACTGGCTACTTGGGGATGCAGTGCAGTGAGTCCAGAGAGTGCACTGGCACCACTGGGGATGCAGTGCAGTGAGTCCAGAGAGTGCACTGGCACCACTGGGGATGCAGTGCCGTGAGTCCAGAGGGTGCACTGGCACCAGTGGCGATGCAGTGCAGTGAGTCCAGAGGGTGCACTGGCACCAGTGGGGGTGCAGTGCAGTGACTCCAGAGAGTGCACTGGCACCACTGGGGATGCAGTGCGGTGAGTCCAGAGAGTGCACTGGCACCACTGGGGATGCAGTGCAGTGACTCCAGAGAGTGCACTGGCCCCACTGCGGATGCAGTGCAGTGAGTCCAGAGAGTGCACTGGCACCACTGGGGATGCAGTGCAGTGAGTCCAGAGAGTGCACTGGCACCAGTGGGGATGCAGTGCAGTGACTCCAGAGAGTGCACTGGCACCACTGGGAATGCACTGCAGTGAGTCCAGAGAGTGCACTGGCACCACTGGGGATGCAGTGCAGTGAGTCCAGAGAGTGCACTGGCACCACTGGGGATGCAGTGCAGTGAGTCCAGAGGGTGCACTGGCACCAGTGGCGATGCAGTGCAGTGAGTCCAGAGGGTGCACTGGCACCACTGGGGATGCAGTGCGGTGACTCCAGAGAGTGCACTGGCACCAGTGGGGATGCAGTGCGGTGAGTCCAGAGAGTGCACTGGCACCTTGGGGATGCAGTGCAGTGAGTCCAGAGAGTGCACTGGCACCGCTGGGGATGCAGTGCATTGACTCCAGAGAGTGCACTGGCACCGCTGGGGATGCAGTGCAGTGTCTCCAGAGAGTGCACTGGCACCGCTGGGGATGCACTGCAGTGCCTCCAGAGAGTGCACTGGCACCACTGGTGATGCAGTGCAGTGAGTCCAGAGAGTGCACTGGCACCACTGGGGATGCAGTGCAGTGAGTCCAGAGAGTGCACTGGCACCTTGGGGATGCAGTGCAGTGAGTCCACAGAGTGCACTGGCACCACTGGGGATGCACTGCAGTGACTCCAGAGAGTGCACTGGCACCGCTGGGGATGCAATGCAGTGAGTCCAGAGAGTGCACTGGCACCACTGGGGATGCAGTGCAGTGAGTGCAGAGAGTGCACAGTCAGCACTGGGGATGCAGTGCAGTGAGTCCAGAGAGTGCACTGGCACCGCTGGGCATGCAGTACAGTGAGTCCAGGGAGTGCACTGGAACGGCTGGGGATGCAGTGCAGTGAGTCCACAGAGTGCACTGGCACCACTGGGGATGCACTGCAGTGATTCCAGAGAGTGCACTGGCACCACTGGGGATGCAGTGCAGTGCCTCCAGAGAGTGCACTGGCACCACTGGGGATGCAGTACAGTGCCTCCAGAGAGTGCACTGGCACCACTGGGGATTTAATGCAGTGACTCCAGAGAGTGGACTGGCACCACTGGGGATGCAGTGCAGTGAGTCCAGAGAGTGCAGTGGCACCACTGGGGATGCAGTGCAGTGAGTCGAGAGAGTGCACTGGCACCACTGGGGATGCAGTGCAGTGAGTCCAGAGAGTGCACTGGCACCACTGGGGATGCACTGCAGTGACTCTAGAGAGTGCACTGGCACCACTGGGGATCCAGTGCAGTGAGTCCAGAGAGTGCACTGGCACCACTGGGGATGCAGTGCAGTGAGTCCAGAGAGTCCACTGGCACCACTGGGGATGCAGTGCAGTGAGTCCAGAGAGTGCACTGGCACCACTGGGGATGCAGTGCAGTGAGTCCAGAGAGTGCACTGGCACCACTGGGGATGCACTGCAGTGAGTCCAGAGAATGCACTGGCACCACTGGGGATGCAGTGCAGTGACTCCAGAGAGTGCACTGGCACCACTGGGGATGCACTGCAGTGAGTCCAGAGAGTGCACTGGCACCACTGGGGATGCAGTGCAGTGAGTCCAGACAGTGCACTGGCACCACTGGGGATGCAGTGCAGTGAGTCCAGGGAGTGCACTGGCACCACTGGGGATGCAGTGCAGTGAGTCCAGAGAATGCACTGGCATCTTGGGGATGCAGTGCAGTGAGTCCAGAGATTGCACTGGCACGACTGGTAATGCAGTGCAGTGAGTCCAGAGAGTGCACTGGCACCACTGGGGATGCACTGCAGTGAGTCCAGAGAGGGCACTGGCACCGCTGGGGATGCAGTGCAGTGAGTCCAGAGAGTGCACTGGCACCACTGGGGATGCACTGCAGTGAGTGCAGAGAGTGCACTGGCACCACTGGGGATGCTCTGCAGTGAGTCCAGAGAGTGCACTGGCACCACTGGGGATGCAGTGCAGTGAGTCCAGAGAGTGCACTGGCACCACTGGGGATGCAGCGCAGTTAGTCCAGAGAGTGCACTGGCACCACTGGGGATGCAGTGCAGTGAGTCCAGAGAGTGCACTGGCACCACTGGGGATGCAGTGCAGTGAGTCCAGACAGTGCACTGGCACCAGTGGGGATGCAGTGCAGTGAGTCCAGGGAGTGCACTGGCACCACTGGGGATGCAGTGCATGAGTCCAGAGAATGCACTGGCTACTTGGGGATGCAGTGCAGTGAGTCCAGAGAGTGCACTGGCACGACTGGTAATGCAGTGCAGTGAGTCCAGAGAGTGCACTGGCACCACTGGGGATGCAGTGCCGTGAGTCCAGAGGGTGCACTGGCACCAGTGGCGATGCAGTGCAGTGACTCTAGAGAGTGCACTGGCACCACTGGGGATCCAGTGCAGTGAGTCCAGAGAGTGCACTGGCACCACTGGGGATGCAGTGCAGTGAGTCCAGAGAGTCCACTGGCACCACTGGGGATGCAGTGCAGTGAGTCCAGAGAGTGCACTGGCACCACTGGGGATGCAGTGCAGTGAGTCCAGAGAGTGCACTGGCACCACTGGGGATGCACTGCAGTGAGTCCAGAGAATGCACTGGCACCACTGGGGATGCAGTGCAGTGACTCCAAAGAGTGCACTGGCACCACTGGGGATGCAGTGCAGTGAGTCCAGAGAGTGCACTGGCAACACTGGGGATGCAGTGCAGTGAGTCCAGACAGTGCACTGGCACCACTGGGGATGCAGTGCAGTGAGTCCAGGGAGTGCACTGGCACCACTGGGGATGCAGTGCAGTGAGTCCAGAGAATGCACTGGCACCTTGGGGATGCAGTGCAGTGAGTCCAGAGATTGCACTGGCACGACTGGTAATGCAGTGCAGTGAGTGCAGAGAGTGCACTGGCACCACTGGGGATGCACTGCAGTGAGTCCAGAGAGGGCACTGGCACCGCTGGGGATGCAGTGCAGTGAGTCCAGAGAGTGCACTGGCACCACTGGGGATGCACTGCAGTGAGTGCAGAGAGTGCACTGGCACCACTGGGGATGCACTGCAGTGAGTCCAGAGAGTGCACTGGCACCACTGGGGATGCAGCGCAGTGAGTCCAGAGAGTGCACTGGCACCACTGGGGATGCAGTGCAGTGAGTCCAGAGAGTGCACTGGCACCACTGGGGATGCAGTGCAGTGAGTCCAGACAGTGCACTGGCACCAGTGGGGATGCAGTGCAGTGAGTCCAGGGAGTGCACTGGCACCACTGGGGATGCAGTGCAGTGAGTCCAGAGAATGCACTGGCTACTTGGGGATGCAGTGCAGTGAGTCCAGAGAGTGCACTGGCACCACTGGGGATGCAGTGCAGTGAGTCCAGAGAGTGCACTGGCACCACTGGGGATGCAGTGCCGTGAGTCCAGAGGGTGCACTGGCACCAGTGGCGATGCAGTGCAGTGAGTCCAGAGGGTGCACTGGCACCAGTGGGGATGCAGTGCAGTGACTCCAGAGAGTGCACTGGCACCACTGGGGATGCAGTGCGGTGAGTCCAGAGAGTGCACTGGCACCACTGGGGATGCAGTGCAGTGACTCCAGAGAGTGCACTGGCCCCACTGCGGATGCAGTGCAGTGAGTCCAGAGAGTGCACTGGCACCACTGGGGATGCAGTGCAGTGAGTCCAGAGAGTGCACTGGCACCAGTGGGGATGCAGTGCACTGACTCCAGAGAGTGCACTGGCACCACTGGGAATGCACTGCAGTGAGTCCAGAGAGTGCACTGGCACCACTGGGGATGCAGTGCAGTGAGTCCAGAGAGTGCACTGGCACCACTGGGGATGCAGTGCAGTGAGTCCAGAGGGTGCACTGGCACCAGTGGCGATGCAGTGCAGTGAGTCCAGAGGGTGCACTGGCACCACTGGGGATGCAGTGCGGTGACTCCAGAGAGTGCACTGGCACCAGTGGGGATGCAGTGCGGTGAGTCCAGAGAGTGCACTGGCACCAGTGAGGATGCAGTGCAGTGACTCCAGAGAGTACACTGGCACCAGTGGGGATGCAGTGCAGTGAGTCCAGAGGGTGCACTGGCACCAGTGGGGATGCAGTGCAGTGAGTCCAGAGAGTGCACTGGCACCACTGGGAATGCACTCTAGTGAGTCCAGAGAGTGCACTGGCACCACTGGGGATGCAGTGCAGTGAGTCCAGAGAGTGCACTGGCACCACTGGGGATGCAGTGCAGTGAGTCCAGAGAGTGCACTGGCACCACTGGGGATGCAGTGCAGTGAGTCCAGAGAGTGCACTGGCACCAGTGGGGATGCAGTGCACTGACTCCAGAGAGTGCACTGGCACCACTGGGAATGCACTGCAGTGAGTCCAGAGAGTGCACTGGCACCACTGGGGATGCAGTGCAGTGAGTCCAGAGAGTGCACTGGCACAACTGGGGATGCAGTGCAGTGAGTCCAGAGGGTGCACTGGCACCAGTGGCGATGCAGTGCAGTGAGTCCAGAGGGTGCACTGGCACCACTGGGGATGCAGTGCGGTGAGTCCAGAGAGTGCACTGGCACCAGTGAGGATGCAGTGCAGTGACTCCAGAGAGTGCACTGGCACCAGTGGGGATGCAGTGCAGTGAGTCCAGAGAGTGCACTGGCACCACTGGGGATGCAGTGCACTGACTCCAGAGAGTGCACTGGCACCACTGGGAATGCACTGCAGTGAGTCCAGAGAGTGCACTGGCACCACTGGGGATGCAGTGCAGTGAGTCCAGAGAGTGCACTGGCACCACTGGGGATGCAGTGCAGTGAGTCCAGAGAGTGCACTGGCACCACTGGGGATGCAGTGCAGTGAGTCCAGAGAGTGCACAGGCACCAGTGGGGATCACAGTATCACAGATTTCTAGGTTGGAAGAGACCTCAAGATCATCGAGTCCAACCTCCGACCTAACTCTAAGTACTCCACTAAACCATATCGCTAAGCTCTACATCTAAACGTCTTTTAAAGACCTCCAGGGATGGCGACTCCACCACCTCCCTGGGCAGCCCGTTCCAATGCTTAATAACCCTTTCGGTAAAGAAGTACTTCCTAACATCCAATATAAAACTCCCCTGTCGCAACTTTCGCCCATTCCCCCTCGTCCTGTCACCAGGCACGTAGGAGAACAGACCAACCCCCACCTCTTTACAGCCTCCTTTAAGGTAACTGTAGAGAGTGATAAGGTCGCCCCTGAGCCTCCTCTTCTCCAGGCTGAACAAGCCCAGCTCCCTCAGCCGCTCCTCGTAAGACTTGTTCTCCAGACCCCTCACCAGCTTGGTCGCCCTTCTCTGGACTCGCTCGAGCACGTCCATGTCCTTCCTGTAGCGAGGGGCCCAAAACTGAAGACAGTACTCGAGGTGCGGCCTCACCAGAGCCGAGTACAGGGGCACAATCACTTCCCTAGACCTGCTGGCCACACTGCTTCTTATGCAGGCCAGGATGCTGTTGGCCTTCTTGGCCACCTGGGCACACTGCTGGCTCATATTCAGCCGACTATCAACCAATACTCCCAGGTCCCTCTCGGCCAGGCAGCTTTGCAGCCACTCATCTCCCAGCCTGTAGCTCTGCTTGGGGTTGTTGCGCCCCAGGTGCAGGACCCGGCACTTGGCCTTGTTGAACTTCATACAGTTGACCTCAGCCCATCGCTCCAGCGTATCCAGATCCTCCTGCAGAGCCTTCCTGCCCTCGAGCAGATCGACACACGCACTTAGCTTGGTGTCATCTGCAAACTTACTGAGGGTGCACTGGACGCCCTCATCCAGATCATCGATAAAGATATTAAAGAGGACCGGCCCCAGTACCGAGCCCTGGGGGACACCACTAGTGACCGGCCTCCAACCAGATTTGACTCCATTCACCACAACTCTCTGGGCCCGGCTATCCAGCCAGTTTCTAACCCAGCGAAGCGTACGCCAGTCCAAGCCCCGAGCAGCCAGTTTCTTGAGGAGAATGTTGTGGGGAACTGTGTCAAAAGCCTTACTGAGGTCAAGGTAAACCACATCCACAGCCTTTCCCTCATCCACCAAGCGCGTCACTTGGTCATAGAAGGAGATCAGGTTCGTCAAGCAGGACCTACCTTTCATAAACCCATGCTGACTGGGCCTGATCGCCTGCTTGCCCTGCAAGTGCCGCGTGTTGACCCTCAAGATAATCTGCTCCATGAGCTTTCCTGGCACTGAGGTCAAACTGACAGGCCTATAGTTCCCCGGGTCTGCCCTGCAGCCCTTCTTATAGATGGGCGTCACATTGGCAAGCCGCCAGTCAACTGGGACCTCCCCCGATAGCCAGGACTTCCGATAAATGATGGTAAGCGGCTCGGCCAGCTCCTCCGCCAGTTCTTTCAGTACCCTCGGTGCATCCCATCCGGCCTCATCGACTTGCGCACATCTAAGCTCCGTAGCAGGTCGCCAACCATTTCCTCATGGATAGCGAAGGCCACATCCTGCTCCCCATCCCCTTCCACCAGCTCAAGGCACTGGGTATCCAGAGAACAACCGGTACTGCCGCTAAAGACTGAGGCAAAGAAAGGGATGCACTGCAGTGACACCAGAGAGTGCACTGGCACCACAGGGGATGCAGTGCAGTGAGTCCAGAGAGTGCACTGGCACCACTGGGGATGCACTGCAGTGAGTGCAGAGAGTACACTGGCACCACTGGGGATGCAGTGCAGTGAGTGCAGGGAGTGCACTGGCACCACTGGGGATGCACTGCAGTGACTCCAGAGAGGGCACTGGCACCACCGGGGATGCAGTGCAGTGAGTCCAGAGAGTGCACTGGCTCCACTGGGGATGCAGTGCAGTGAGTCCAGAGAGTGCACTGGCACCACTGCGGATGCAGTGCTGTGAGTCCAGAGAGTGCACTGGCACCACTGGAGATGGACTGCAGTGAGTCCAGAGAGTGCACTGGCACCACTGGGGATGCAGTGCAGTGAGTCCAGAGAGTGCACTGGCACCACTGGGGATGCACTGCAGTGACTCTAGAGAGTGCACTGGCACCACTGGGGATGCACTGCAGTGACTCCAGAGAGTGCACTGGCACCACTGGGGATGCACTGCAGTGACTCTAGAGAGTGCACTGGCACCACTGGGGATGCACTGCAGTGAGTCCAGAGAGTGCACTGGCACCACTGGGGATGCAGTGCAGTCAGTCCAGAGAGTGCACTGGCACCACTGGGGATGCAGTGCAGTGAGTCCAGAGATTGCACTGGCAGCACTAGGGATGCAGTGCAGTGAGTCCAGAGAGTCCACTGGCACCACTGGGGATGCAGTGCAGTGCGTCCAGAGAGTGCACTGGCACCACTGGGGATGCACTGCAGTGAGTCCAGAGAGTGCACTGGCACCACTGGGGATGCACCCCGGTGAGTAAAGAGAGTACACTGGCACCACTGGGGATGCACTGCAGTGAGTCCAGAGAATGCACTGGCACCACTGGGGATGCAGTGCAGTGACTCCAGAGAGTGCACTGGCACCACTGGGGATGCACTGCAGTGAGTCCAGAGAGTGCACTGGCAACACTGGGGATGCAGTGCAGTGAGTCCAGAGAGTGCACTGGCACCACTGGGGATGCAGTGCAGTGAGTCCAGAGTGGGCACTGGCACCACTGGGGATGCAGTGCAGTGAGTCCAGAGAGTGCACTGGCACCACTGGGGATGCACTGCAGTGAGTGCAGAGAGTGCACTGGCACCTTGGGTATGCAGCGCAGTGAGTCCAGAGAGTGCACTGGCACCACTGGGGATGCAGTGCAGTGAGTCCAGAGAGTGCACTGGCACCACTGCTGATGCACTGCAGTGAGTCCAGACAGTGCACTGGCACCAGTGGGGATGCAGTGCAGTGAGTCCAGGGATTGCACTGGCACCACTGGGGATGCAGTGCAGTGAGTCCACAGAATGCACTGGCACCTTGGGGATGCAGTGCAGTGAGTCCAGAGAGTGCACTGGCACCACTGGGGATGCAGTGCAGTGAGTCCAGAGGGTGCACTGGCACCAGTGGCGATGCAGTGCAGTGAGTCCAGAGGGTGCACTGGCACCACTGGGGATGCAGTGCAGTGACTCCAGAGAGTGCACTGGCACCACTGGGGATGCACTGCAGTGAGTCCAGAGAATGCACTGGCACCACTGGGGATGCAGTGCAGTGACTCCAGAGAGTGCACTGGCCCCACTGCGGATGCAGTGCAGTGAGTCCAGAGAGTGCACTGGCACCAGTGGGGATGCAGTGCAGTGTGTCCAGAGAGTGCACTGGCACCAGTGGGGATGCAGTGCAGTGAGTCCAGAGGGTGCACTGGCACCACTGGGGATGCAGTGCAGTGAGTCCAGAGAGTGCACTGGCACCGCTGGGGATGCAGTGCAGTGAGTCCAGAGAGTGCACTGGCTCCACTGGGGATGCACTGCAGTGACTCCAGAGAGTGCACTGACACCACTGGTAATGCAGTGCAGTGAGTCCAGAGAGTGCACTGGCACCACTGGGGATGCACTGCAGTGACTCCAGAGAGTGCACTGGCACCACTGGGGATGCAGTGCAGTGAGTCCAGAGAGTGCACTGGCACCTTGGGTAATGCACTGCAGTGAGTCCAGAGAGTGCACAGGCACCACTGGGGATGCACTGCAGTGACTCCAGAGAGTGCACTTGCACCACTGGGGATGCAGTGCAGTGAGTCCAGAGAGTGCACTGGCACCACTGGGAATTCACTGCAGTGAGTCCAGAGAGTGCACTGGCACCACTGGGGATGCAGTGCAGTGAGTCCAGAGAGTGCACTGGCACCACTGGGGATGCAGTGCAGTGAGTCCAGAGAGTGCACTGGCACCACTGGGGATGCAGTGCAGTGAGTCCAGAGAGTGCACAGGCACCAGTGGGGATCACAGTATCACAGATTTCTAGGTTGGAAGAGACCTCAAGATCATCGAGTCCAACCTCCGACCTAACTCTAAGTACTCCACTAAACCATATCGCTAAGCTCTACATCTAAACGTCTTTTAAAGACCTCCAGGGATGGCGACTCCACCACCTCCCTGGGCAGCCCGTTCCAATGCTTAATAACCCTTTCGGTAAAGAAGTACTTCCTAACATCCAATATAAAACTCCCCTGTCGCAACTTTCGCCCATTCCCCCTCGTCCTGTCACCAGGCACGTAGGAGAACAGACCAACCCCCACCTCTTTACAGCCTCCTTTAAGGTAACTGTAGAGAGTGATAACGTCGCCCCTGAGCCTCCTCTTCTCCAGGCTGAACAAGCCCAGCTCCCTCAGCCGCTCCTCGTAAGACTTGTTCTCCAGACCCCTCACCAGCTTGGTCGCCCTTCTCTGGACTCGCTCGAGCACGTCCATGTCCTTCCTGTAGCGAGGGGCCCAAAACTGAAGACAGTACTCGAGGTGCGGCCTCACCAGAGCCGAGTACAGGGGCACAATCACTTCCCTAGACCTGCTGGCCACACTGCTTCTTATGCAGGCCAGGATGCTGTTGGCCTTCTTGGCCACCTGGGCACACTGCTGGCTCATATTCAGCCGACTACCAACCAATACTCCCAGGTCCCTCTCGGCCAGGCAGCTTTGCAGCCACTCATCTCCCAGCCTGTAGCTCTGCTTGGGGTTGTTGCGCCCCAGGTGCAGGACCCGGCACTTGGCCTTGTTGAACTTCATACAGTTGACCTCAGCCCATCGCTCCAGCGTATCCAGATCCTCCTGCAGAGCCTTCCTGCCCTCGAGCAGATCGACACACGCACTTAGCTTGGTGTCATCTGCAAACTTACTGAGGGTGCACTGGACGCCCTCATCCAGATCATCGATAATGATATTAAAGAGGACCGGCCCCAGTACCGAGCCCTGGGGGACACCACTAGTGACCGGCCTCCAACCAGATTTGACTCCATTCACCACAACTCTCTGGGCCCGGCTATCCAGCCAGTTTCTAACCCAGCGAAGCGTACGCCAGTCCAAGCCCCGAGCAGCCAGTTTCTTGAGGAGAATGTTGTGGGGAACTGTGTCAAAAGCCTTACTGAGGTCAAGGTAAACCACATCCACAGCCTTTCCCTCATCCACCAAGCGCGTCACTTGGTCATAGAAGGAGATCAGGTTCGTCAAGCAGGACCTACCTTTCATAAACCCATGCTGACTGGGCCTGATCGCCTGCTTGCCCTGCAAGTGCCGCGTGTTGACCCTCAAGATAATCTGCTCCATGAGCTTTCCTGGCACTGAGGTCAAACTGACAGGCCTATAGTTCCCCGGGTCTGCCCTGCGGCCCTTCTTATAGATGGGCGTCACATTGGCAAGCCGCCAGTCAACTGGGACCTCCCCCGATAGCCAGGACTTCCGATAAATGATGGTAAGCGGCTCGGCCAGCTCCTCCGCCAGTTCTTTCAGTACCCTCGGTGCATCCCATCCGGCCTCATCGACTTGCGCACATCCAAGCTCCGTAGCAGGTCGCCAACCATTTCCTCATGGATAGCGAAGGCCACATCCTTCTCCCCATCCCCTTCCACCAGCTCAAGGCACTGGGTATCCAGAGAACAACCGGTACGGCCGCTAAAGACTGAGGCACAGAAAGGGATGCACTGCAGTGACACCAGAGAGTACACTGGCACCACAGGGGATGCAGTGCAGTGAGTCCAGAGAGTGCACTGGCACCACTGGGGATGCACTGCAGTGAGTGCAGAGAGTACACTGGCACCACTGGGGATGCAGTGCAGTGAGTGCAGGGAGTGCACTGGCACCACTGGGGATGCACTGCAGTGACTCCAGAGAGGGCACTGGCACCACTGGGGATGCAGTGCAGTGAGTCCAGAGAGTGCACTGGCACCACTGGGGATGCACTGCAGTGACTCCAGAGAGTGCACTGGCACCACTGGGGATGCAGTGCAGTGAGTCCAGAGAGTGCACTGGCACCACTGCGGATGCACTGCAGTGAGTCCAGAGAGTGCATTGGCACCACTGGGGATGCAGTGCAGTGAGTCCATAGAGTGCACTGGCACCTTGGGGATGCAGTGCAGTGAGTCCAGAGAGTGCACTGGCACGACTGGTAATGCAGTGCAGTGAGTCCAGAGAGTGCACTGGCACCACTGGGGATGCAGTGCAGTGAGTCCAGAGGGTGCACTGGCACCAGTGGCGATGCAGTGCAGTGAGTCCAGAGGGTGCACTGGCACCACTGGGGATGCAGTGCAGTGACTCCAGAGAGTGCACCGGCACCAGTGGGGATGCAGTGCGGTGAGTCCAGAGAGTGCACTGGCACCACTGGGGATGCAGTGCAGTGACTCCAGAGAGTGCACTGGCCCCACTGCGGATGCAGTGCAGTGAGTCCAGAGAGTGCACTGGCACCACTGGGGATGCAGTGCAGTGAGTCCAGAGAGTGCACTGGCACCAGTGGGGATGCAGTGCACTGACTCCAGAGAGTGCACTGGCACCACTGGGAATGCACTGCAGTGAGTCCAGAGGGTGCACTGGCACCAGTGGCGATGCAGTGCAGTGAGTCCAGAGGGTGCACTGGCACCACTGGGGATGCAGTGCGGTGAGTCCAGAGAGTGCACTGGCACCAGTGAGGATGCAGTGCAGTGACTCCAGAGAGTGCACTGGCACCAGTGGGGATGCAGTGCAGTGAGTCCAGAGAGTGCACTGGCACCACTGGGGATGCAGTGCACTGACTCCAGAGAGTGCACTGGCACCACTGGGAATGCACTGCAGTGAGTCCAGAGAGTGCACTGGCACCACTGGGGATGCAGTGCAGTGAGTCCAGAGAGTGCACTGGCACCACTGGGGATGCAGTGCAGTGAGTCCAGAGAGTGCACTGGCACCACTGGGGATGCAGTGCAGTGAGTCCAGAGAGTGCACAGGCACCAGTGGGGATCACAGTATCACAGATTTCTAGGTTGGAAGAGACCTCAAGATCATCGAGTCCAACCTCCGACCTAACTCTAAGTACTCCACTAAACCATATCGCTAAGCTCTACATCTAAACGTCTTTTAAAGACCTCCAGGGATGGCGACTCCACCACCTCCCTGGGCAGCCCGTTCCAATGCTTAATAACCCTTTCGGTAAAGAAGTACTTCCTAACATCCAATATAAAACTCCCCTGTCGCAACTTTCGCCCATTCCCCCTCGTCCTGTCACCAGGCACGTAGGAGAACAGACCAACCCCCACCTCTTTACAGCCTCCTTTAAGGTAACTGTAGAGAGTGATAAGGTCGCCCCTGAGCCTCCTCTTCTCCAGGCTGAACAAGCCCAGCTCCCTCAGCCGCTCCTCGTAAGACTTGTTCTCCAGACCCCTCACCAGCTTGGTCGCCCTTCTCTGGACTCGCTCGAGCACGTCCATGTCCTTCCTGTAGCGAGGGGCCCAAAACTGAAGACAGTACTCGAGGTGCGGCCTCACCAGAGCCGAGTACAGGGGCACAATCACTTCCCTAGACCTGCTGGCCACACTGCTTCTTATGCAGGCCAGGATGCTGTTGGCCTTCTTGGCCACCTGGGCACACTGCTGGCTCATATTCAGCCGACTATCAACCAATACTCCCAGGTCCCTCTCGGCCAGGCAGCTTTGCAGCCACTCATCTCCCAGCCTGTAGCTCTGCTTGGGGTTGTTGCGCCCCAGGTGCAGGACCCGGCACTTGGCCTTGTTGAACTTCATACAGTTGACCTCAGCCCATCGCTCCAGCGTATCCAGATCCTCCTGCAGAGCCTTCCTGCCCTCGAGCAGATCGACACACGCACTTAGCTTGGTGTCATCTGCAAACTTACTGAGGGTGCACTGGACGCCCTCATCCAGATCATCGATAATGATATTAAAGAGGACCGGCCCCAGTACCGAGCCCTGGGGGACACCACTAGTGACCGGCCTCCAACCAGATTTGACTCCATTCACCACAACTCTCTGGGCCCGGCTATCCAGCCAGTTTCTAACCCAGCGAAGCGTACGCCAGTCCAAGCCCCGAGCAGCCAGTTTCTTGAGGAGAATGTTGTGGGGAACTGTGTCAAAAGCCTTACTGAGGTCAAGGTAAACCACATCCACAGCCTTTCCCTCATCCACCAAGCGCGTCACTTGGTCATAGAAGGAGATCAGGTTCGTCAAGCAGGACCTACCTTTCATAAACCCATGCTGACTGGGCCTGATCGCCTGCTTGCCCTGCAAGTGCCGCGTGTTGACCCTCAAGATAATCTGCTCCATGAGCTTTCCTGGCACTGAGGTCAAACTGACAGGCCTATAGTTCCCCGGGTCTGCCCTGCGGCCCTTCTTATAGATGGGCGTCACATTGGCAAGCCGCCAGTCAACTGGGACCTCCCCCGATAGCCAGGAATTCCGATAAATGATGGTAAGGGGCTCGGCCAGCTCCTCCGCCAGTTCTTTCAGTACCCTCGGGTGCATCCCATCCGGCCTCATCGACTTGCGCACATCCAAGCTCCGTAGCAGGTCGCCAACCATTTCCTCATGGATAGCGAAGGCCACATCCTGCTCCCCATCCCCTTCCACCAGCTCAAGGCACTGGTATCCAGAGAACAACCGGTACTGCCGCTAAAGACTGAGGCAAAGAAAGGGATGCACTGCAGTGACACCAGAGAGTACACTGGCACCACCGGGGATGCAGTGCAGTGAGTCCAGAGAGTGCACTGGCACCACTGGGGATGCACTGCAGTGAGTGCAGAGAGTACACTGGCACCACTGGGGATGCAGTGCAGTGAGTGCAGAGAGTACACTGGCACCACTGGGGATGCAGTGCAGTGAGTGCAGGGAGTGCACTGGCACCACTGGGGATGCACTGCAGTGACTCCAGAGAGTGCACTGGCAGCACTGGGGATGCAGTGCAGTGAGTCCAGAGAGTGCACTGGCACCACTGGGGATGCACTGAAGTGACTCTAGAGAGTGCACTGGCACCACTGGGGATGCAGTGCAGTGAGTCCAGAGAGTGCACTGGCACCACTGGGGATGCAGTGCAGTGACTCCAGAGAGTGCACTGGCACCACTGGGGATGCACTGCAGTGAGTCCAGAGAGTGCATTGGCACCACTGGGGATGCAGTGCAGTGAGTCCACAGAGTGCACTGGCACCACTGGGGATGCAGTGCACTGAGTCCAGAGAGTGCACTGGCACGACTGGTAATGCAGTGCAGTGAGTCCAGAGAGTGCACTGGCACCAGTGGGGATGCAGTGCAGTGAGTCCAGAGAGTGCACTGGCACCACTAGGAATGCACTGCAGTGAGTCCAGAGAGTGCACTGGCACCACTGGGGATGCAGTGCAGTGAGTCCAGACAGTGCACTGGCACCAGTGGGGATGCAGTGCAGTGAGTCCAGGGAGTGCACTGGCACCACTGGGGATGCAGTGCAGTGAGTCCAGAGAATGCACTGGCTACTTGGGGATGCAGTGCAGTGAGTCCAGAGAATGCACTGGCTACTTGGGGATGCAGTGCCGTGAGTCCAGAGGGTGCACTGGCACCAGTGGCGATGCAGTGCAGTGAGTCCAGAGGGTGCACTGGCACCAGTGGGGATGCAGTGCAGTGACTCCAGAGAGTGCACTGGCACCACTGGGGATGCAGTGCGGTGAGTCCAGAGAGTGCACTGGCACCACTGGGGATGCAGTGCAGTGACTCCAGAGAGTGCACTGGCCCCACTGTGGATGCAGTGCAGTGAGTCCAGAGAGTGCACTGGCACCAGTGGGGATGCAGTGCAGTGAGTCCAGAGAGTGCACTGGCACCAGTGGGGATGCAGTGCACTGACTCCAGAGAGTGCACTGGCACCACTGGGAATGCACTGCAGTGAGTCCAGAGAGTGCACTGGCACCACTGGGGATGCAGTGTAGTGAGTCCAGAGAGTGCACTGGCACCACTGGGGATGCAGTGCAGTGAGTCCAGAGGGTGCACTGGCACCAGTGGCGATGCAGTGCAGTGAGTCCAGAGGGTGCACTGGCACCACTGGGGATGCAGTGCGGTGACTCCAGAGAGTGCACTGGCACCAGTGGGGATGCAGTGCGGTGAGTCCAGAGAGTGCACTGGCACCAGTGAGGATGCAGTGCAGTGACTCCAGAGAGTACACTGGCACCAGTGGGGATGCAGTGCTGTGAGTGCAGAGAGTGCACTGGCACCAGTGGGGATGCAGTGCAGTGAGTCCAGAGAGTGCACTGGCACCACTGGGAATGCACTCTAGTGAGTCCAGAGAGTGCACTGGCACCACTGGGGATGCAGTGCAGTGAGTCCAGAGAGTGCACTGGCACCACTGGGGATGCAGTGCAGTGAGTCCAGAGAGTGCACAGGCTTCAGTGGGGATCGCAGTATCACAGATTTCTAGGTTGGAAGAGACCTCAAGATCATCGAGTCCAACCTCCGACCTAACTCTAAGTACTCCACTAAACCATATCGCTAAGCTCTACATCTAAATGTCTTTTAAAGACCTCCAGGGATGGTGACTCCACCACCTCCCTGGGCAGCCCGTTCCAATGCTTAATAACCCTTTCGGTAAAGAAGTACTTCCTAACATCCAATATAAAACTCCCCTGTCGCAACTTTCGCCCATTCCCCCTCGTCCTGTCACCAGGCACGTAGGAGAACAGACCAACCCCCACCTCTTTACAGCCTCCTTTAAGGTAACTGTAGAGAGTGATAAGGTCGCCCCGAGCCTCCTCTTCTCCAGGCTGAACAAGCCCAGCTCCCTCAGCCGCTCCTCGTAAGACTTGTTCTCCAGACCCCTCACCAGCTTGGTCGCCCTTCTCTGGACTCGCTCGAGCACGTCCATGTCCTTCCTGTAGCGAGGGGCCCAAAACTGAAGACAGTACTCGAGGTGCGGCCTCACCAGAGCCGAGTACAGGGGCACAATCACTTCCCTAGACCTGCTGGCCACACTGCTTCTTATGCAGGCCAGGATGCTGTTGGCCTTCTTGGCCACCTGGGCACACTGCTGGCTCATATTCAGCCGACTATCAACCAATACTCCCAGGTCCCTCTCGGCCAGGCAGCTTTGCAGCCACTCATCTCCCAGCCTGTAGCTCTGCTTGGGGTTGTTGCGCCCCAGGTGCAGGACCCGGCACTTGGCCTTGTTGAACTTCATACAGTTGACCTCAGCCCATCGCTCCAGCGTATCCAGATCCTCCTGCAGAGCCTTCCTGCCCTCGAGCAGATCGACACACGCACTTAGCTTGGTGTCATCTGCAAACTTACTGAGGGTGCACTGGACGCCCTCATCCAGATCATCGATAAAGATATTAAAGAGGACCGGCCCCAGTACCGAGCCCTGGGGGACACCACTAGTGACCGGCCTCCAACCAGATTTGACTCCATTCACCACAACTCTCTGGGCCCGGCTATCCAGCCAGTTTCTAACCCAGCGAAGCGTACGCCAGTCCAAGCCCCGAGCAGCCAGTTTCTTGAGGAGAATGTTGTGGGGAACTGTGTCAAAAGCCTTACTGAGGTCAAGGTAAACCACATCCACAGCCTTTCCCTCATCCACCAAGCGCGTCACTTGGTCATAGAAGGAGATCAGGTTCGTCAAGCAGGACCTACCTTTCATAAACCCATGCTGACTGGGCCTGATCGCCTGCTTGCCCTGCAAGTGCCGCGTGTTGACCCTCAAGATAATCTGCTCCATGAGCTTTCCTGGCACTGAGGTCAAACTGACAGGCCTATAGTTCCCCGGGTCTGCCCTGCGGCCCTTCTTATAGATGGGCGTCACATTGGCAAGCCGCCAGTCAACTGGGACCTCCCCCGATAGCCAGGACTTCCGATAAATGATGGTAAGTGGCTCGGCCAGCTCCTCCGCCAGTTCTTTCAGTACCCTCGGTGCATCCCATCCGGCCTCATCGACTTGCGCACATCCAAGCTCCGTAGCAGGTCGCCAACCATTTCCTCATGGATAGCGAAGGCCACATCCTGCTCCCCATCCCCTTCCACCAGCTCAAGGCACTGGGTATCCAGAGAACAACCGGTACTGCCGCTAAAGACTGAGGCAAAGAAAGGGATGCACTGCAGTGACACCAGAGAGTGCACTGGCACCACAGGGGATGCAGTGCAGTGAGTCCAGAGAGTGCACTGGCACGACTGGTAATGCAGTGCAGTGAGTCCAGAGGGTGCACTGGCACCACTGGGGATGCAGTGCAGTGAGTCCAGAGGGTGCACTGGCACCAGTGGCGATGCAGTGCAGTGAGTCCAGAGGGTGCACTGGCACCACTGGGGATGCAGTGCAGTGACTCCAGAGAGTGCACCGGCACCAGTGGGGATGCAGTGCGGTGAGTCCAGAGAGTGCACTGGCACCAGTGAGGATGCAGTGCAGTGACTCCAGAGAGTGCACTGGCCCCACTGCGGATGCAGTGCAGTGAGTCCAGAGAGTGCACTGGCACCAGTGGGGATGCAGTGCAGTGAGTCCAGAGAGTGCACTGGCACCAGTGGGGATGCAGTGCACTGACTCCAGAGAGTGCACTGGCACCACTGGGAATGCACTGCAGTGACTCCAGAGAGTGCACTGGCCCCACTGGGGATGCACTGCAGTGAGTCCAGAGAGTGCAGTGGCACCACTGGGGATGCAGTGCAGTGAGTCCAGAGAGTGCACTGGCACCACTGGGGATGCAGTGCAGTGAGTCCAGAGAGTGCACTGGCACCAGTGGGGATGCAGTGCGGTGAGTCCAGAGAGTGCACTGGCACCACTGGGAATGCACTGCAGTGACTCCAGAGAGTGCACTGGCCCCACTGGGGATGCACTGCAGTGAGTCCAGAGAGTGCACTGGCACCACAGGGCATGCAGTGCCGTGAGTCCAGAGAGTGCACTGGCACCACTGGCGATGCAGTGCTGTGAGTGCAGAGAGTGCACTGGCACCACTGGGGATGCAGTGCAGTGAGTCCAGAGAGTGCACTGGCACCACTGGGGATGCGGTTCAGTGAGTCCAGAGAGTGCACTGGCACCACTGGGGATGCAGTGCAGTGAGTCCAGAGAGTGCACTGGCACCACTGGGGATGCGGTTCAGTGAGTCCAGAGAGTTCACTGGCACCACTGGGGATGCACTGCAGTGACTCCAGAGAGTGCACTGGCACCACTGGTAATGCAGTGCAGTGAGTCCAGAGAGTGCACTGGCACCACGGAGGATGCACTGCAGTGACTCTAGAGAGTGCACTGGCACCACTGGGGATGCAGTGCAGTGAGTCCAGAGAGTGCACTGGCACCACTGGGGATGCACTGCAGTGAGTCCAGAGAGTGCACTGGCACCACGGGGAATGCACTGCAGTGAGTCCAGAGAGTGCACTGGCACCACTGGGGATGCAGTGCAGTGAGTGCAGAGAGGGCACTGGCACCACTGGGGATGCAGTGCAGTGAGTCCAGAGAGTGCACTGGCACCACTGGGGATGCAGTACAGTGACTCCAGAGAGTGCACTGGCACCACTGGGGATGCACTGCAGTGAGTCCACAGAGTGCACTGGCCCCACTGGGGATGCAGTGCAGTGAGTCCAGAGAGTGCACTGGCACCACTGGAGATGCACTGCAGTGACTCCAGAGAGTGCACTGACACCACTGGTAATGCAGTGCAGTGAGTCCAGAGAGTGCACTGGCACCACTGGGGATGCACTGCAGTGACTCTAGAGAGTGCACTGGCACCACTGGGGATGCACTGCAGTGACTCCAGAGAGTGCACTGGCACCACTGGTAATGCAGTGCAGTGAGTCCAGAGAGTGCAGTGGCACCAGTGGGGATGCACTGCAGTGACTCTAGAGAGTGCACTGGCACCACTGGGGATGCAGTGCAGTGAGTCCAGAGAGTGCACTGGCACCACTGGGGATGCAGTGCAGTGAGTCCAGAGAGTACATTGGCACCTTGGGTAATGCACTGCAGTGAGTCCAGAGAGTGCACAGGCACCACTGGGGATGCACTGCAGTGACTCCGGAGAGTGCACTGGCACCACTGGTAATGTAGTGCAGTGAGTCCAGAGAGTGCACTGGCACGACGGGGGATGCACTGCAGTGACTCTAGAGAGTGCACTGGCACCACTGGGGATGCAGTGCAGTGAGTCCAGAGAGTGCACTGGCACCACTGCGGATGCACTGCAGTGAGTCCAGAGAGTGCTCTGACAACACTGGGGATGCAGTGGAGTGAGTCCAGAGAGTGCACTGGCACTACTGGGGATGCAGTGCAGTGAGTGCAGAGAGGGCACTGGCACCACTGGGGATGCAGTGCAGTGACTCTAGAGAGTGCACTGGCACCACTGGGGATGCACTGCAGTGAGTCCAGAGAATGCTCTGGCACCACTGGGGATGCAGTGCAGTGACTCGAAAGAGTGCACTGGCACCACTGGGGATGCAGTGCAGTGAGTCCAGAGAGTGCACTGGCACCACTGGGGATGCAGTGCAGTGAGTCCAGAGAGTGCACTGGCACCACTGGGGATGCAGTGCAGTGAGTCCAGAGAGTGCACTGGCACCACTGGGGATGCAGTGCAGTGAGTCCAGAGAATGCACTGGCCGTAATGGGGATGCAGTGCAGTGACTCGAAAGAGTGCACTGGCACCACTGCGGATGCACAGCAGTGAGTCCAGAGAGTGCACTGGCAACACTGGGAATGCAATGCAGTTAGTCCAGAGAGTGCACTGGCTCCACTGGGGATGCAGTGCAGTGAGTCCAGAGAGTGCACTGGCTCCACTGGGGATGCACTGCAGTGAGTCCAGAGAGTGCACTGGCACCACTGGGGATGCACTGCAGTGAGTCCAGAGAGTGCTCTGGCACCACTGGGGATGCAGTACCGCGAGTCCAGAGAGTGCACTGGCACCACGGGGAATGCACTGCAGTGAGTCCAGAGAGTGCACTGGCACCACTGGGGATGCAGTGCAGTGAGTGCAGAGAGGGCACTGGCACCACTGGGGATGCACTGCAGTGAGTCCAGAGAGTGCACTGGCACCACTGGGGATGCAGTACAGTGACTCCAGAGAGTGCACTGGCACCACTGGGGATGCACTGCAGTGAGTCCACAGAGTGCACTGGCCCCACTGGGGATGCACTGCAGTGAGTCCACAGAGTGCACTGGCACCACTGGAGATGCACTGCAGTGACTCCAGAGAGTGCACTGGCACCACTGGGGATACAGTGCAGTGTGTCCAGAGAGTGCACTGGCACAACAGGGGATGCACTGCAGTGACTCTAGAGAGTGCACTGGCACCACTGGGGATGCACTGCGGTGAGTCCAGAGAGTGCACTGGCACCACTGGGGATGCAGTGCAGTGAGTCCACAGAGTCCACTGGCACCACTGGGGATGCACTGCGGTGAGTCCAGAGAGTGCACTGGCACCACTGGGGATGCAGTGCAGTGAGTCTAGAGACTGCACTGGCACCACTGGGGATGCAGTACAGTGAGTCCACAGAGTGCACTGGCACCACTGGGGATGCACTGCAGTGAGTCCAGAGAATGCTCTGGCACTACTGGGGATGCAGTGCAGTGACTCGAAAGAGTGCACTGGCACCACTGGGGATGCACTGCAGTGAGTCCAGAGAGTGCACTGGCACCACTGGTAATGCAGTGCAGTGAGTCCAGAGAGTGCACTGGCACCACTGGGGATGCAGTGCAGTGAGTGCAGAGAGAGCACTGGCACCACTGGGGATGCACTGCAGTGACTCCAGAGAGTGCACTGGCACCACTGCGGATGCACAGCAGTGAGTCCACAGAGTGCACTGGAACCACTGGGGATGCACTGCAGTGAGTCCAGAGAGTGCTCTGGCACCACTGGGGATGCAGTACAGTGAGTCCACAGAGTGCACTGGAACCACTGGATCTGCACTGCAGTGAGTCCAGAGATTTTACTGGCACCACTGGGGATGCAGTGCAGTGAGTGCAGAGAGTGCACTGGCACCACTGTTGATGCAGTGCAGTGAGTCCAGAGAGTGCACTGGCACCACTGGAGCTGCACTGCAGTGAGTCCCGAGATTTTACTGGCACCACTGGGGATGCAGTGCAGTGAGTACAGAGAGTGCACTGGCACCACTGTTGATGCAGTGCAGTGAGTCCACAGAGTGCACTGGCACCACTGGGGATGCACTGCAGTGAGTCCAGAGAGTGCACTGGCACAACTGGGGATGCACTGCAGTGAGTCCAGAGAGTGCACTGGCACCACTGGGGATGCAGTGCAGTGAGTGCAGAGAGTGTACTGGCACCACTGGGGATGCAGTGCGGTGAGTCCAGAGAGTGCACTGGCACCACTGGGGATGCAGTGTAGTGAGTCCAGAGACTGCACAGGCACCACTGGGGATGCAGTGCAGTGAGTCCAGAGAGTGCACTGGCACCACTGGGGATGCAGTGCAGTGACTCCAGAGAGTGCACTGGCACCACTGGGGATGCACTGCAGTGACTCTAGACAGTGCACTGGCACCACTGGGGATGCAGTGCAGTGAGTCCAGAGAGTGCACTGGCACCACTGGGGATGCACTGCAGTGAGTCCAGAGAGTGCACTGGCACCACTGGTGATGCAGTGCAGTGAGTCCAGAGAGTGCACTGGCACCACTGGGGATGCAGTGCAGTGAGTCCAGAGAGTGCACCGGCACCACTGGGGATGCAGTGCAGTGAGTCCAGAGAGTGCACCGGCACCACTGGTAATGCAGTGCAGTGAGTCCAGAGAGTGCACTGGCACCACTGGGGATGCAGTGCAGTGAGTCCAGAGAGTGGACTGGCACCACTGGGCATGCACTGCAGTGACTCCAGAGAGTTCACTGGCACCACTGGGGATGCAGTGCAGTGAGTCCAGAGAGTGCACTGGCACCACCGGGGATGCACTGCAGTGAGTCCAGAGAGTGCACTGGCACCACTGGTAATGCAGTGCAGTGAGTCCAGAGAGTGCACTGGCACCACTGGGGATGCCGTGCAGTGCCTCCGGAGAGTGCACTGGCACCACTGCGGATGCACTGCAGAGAGTCCATGGAGTGCCCTGGCACCAATGGTGATGCAGTGCAGTGAATCCAGAGAGTGGACTGGCACCACTGGGGATGCAGTTCAGTGAGTCCAGAGAGTGCACTGGCACCACTGTTGATGCAGTGCAGTGACTCCAGAGAGTGCACTGGCACCGCTGGGGATGCAGTGCAGTGAGTCCAGAGAGTGCACTGGCACCACTGGGGATGCACTGCAGTGAGTCCAGAGAGTGCACTGGCACCACTGGTAATGCAGTGCAGTGAGTCCAGAGAGTGCACTGGCACCATGGGGTTTTAGTGCAGTGAGTCCAGAGAGTGCACTGTCACCACTGGGGGTGCAGTGTAGTGAGTCCAGAGAGTGCACTGGCACCACTGGGGATGCACTGCAGTGACTCCAGGGAGTGCACTGGCACCACTGGGGATGCAGTGCATTGAGTCCAGAGAGTGCACTGGCACCGCTGGGGATGCAGTGCAGTGAGTCCAGAGAGTGCACTGGCTCCACTGGGGATGCACTGCAGTGACTCCAGAGAGTGCACTGACACCACTGGTAATGCAGTGCAGTGAGTCCAGAGAGTGCACTGGCACCACTGGGGATGCACTGCAGTGACTCTAGAGAGTGCACTTGCACCACTGGGGATGCACTGCAGTGACTCCAGAGAGTGCACTGGCACCACTGGGGATGCAGTGCAGTGAGTCCAGAGGGTGCACTGGCACCTTGGGTAATGCACTGCAGTGAGTCCAGAGAGTGCACAGGCACCACTGGGGATGCACTGCAGTGACTCCAGAGAGTGCACAGGCACCACTGGGGATGCACTGCAGTGACTCCAGAGAGTGCACTGGCACCACTGGGAATGCACTGCAGTGAGTCCAGAGAGTGCACTGGCACCACTGGGGATGCAGTGCAGTGAGTCCAGAGAGTGCACTGGCACCACTGGGGATGCAGTGCAGTGAGTCCAGAGAGTGCACTGGCACCACTGGGGATGCAGTGCACTGAGTCCAGAGAGTGCACAGGCACCAGTGGGGATCACAGTATCACAGATTTCTAGGTTGGAAGAGACCTCAAGATCATCGAGTCCAACCTCCGACCTAACTCTAAGTACTCCACTAAACCATATCGCTAAGCTCTACATCTAAATGTCTTTTAAAGACCTCCAGGGATGGTGACTCCACCACCTCCCTGGGCAGCCCGTTCCAATGCTTAATAACCCTTTCGGTAAAGAAGTACTTCCTAACATCCAATATAAAACTCCCCTGTCGCAACTTTCGCCCATTCCCCCTCGTCCTGTCACCAGGCACGTAGGAGAACAGACCAACCCCCACCTCTTTACAGCCTCCTTTAAGGTAACTGTAGAGAGTGATAAGGTCGCCCCTGAGCCTCCTCTTCTCCAGGCTGAACAAGCCCAGCTCCCTCAGCCGCTCCTCATAAGACTTGTTCTCCAGACCCCTCACCAGCTTGGTCGCCCTTCTCTGGACTCGCTCGAGCACGTCCATGTCCTTCCTGTAGCGAGGGGCCCAAAACTGAAGACAGTACTCGAGGTGCGGCCTCACCAGAGCCGAGTACAGGGGCACAATCACTTCCCTAGACCTGCTGGCCACACTGCTTCTTATGCAGGCCAGGATGCTGTTGGCCTTCTTGGCCACCTGGGCACACTGCTGGCTCATATTCAGCCGACTATCAACCAATACTCCCAGGTCCCTCTCGGCCAGGCAGCTTTGCAGCCACTCATCTCCCAGCCTGTAGCTCTGCTTGGGGTTGTTGCGCCCCAGGTGCAGGACCCGGCACTTGGCCTTGTTGAACTTCATACAGTTGACCTCAGCCCATCGCTCCAGCGTATCCAGATCCTCCTGCAGAGCCTTCCTGCCCTCGAGCAGATCGACACACGCACTTAGCTTGGTGTCATCTGCAAACTTACTGAGGGTGCACTGGACGCCCTCATCCAGATCATCGATAAAGATATTAAAGAGGACCGGCCCCAGTACCGAGCCCTGGGGGACACCACTAGTGACCGGCCTCCAACCAGATTTGACTCCATTCACCACAACTCTCTGGGCCCGGCTATCCAGCCAGTTTCTAACCCAGCGAAGCGTACGCCAGTCCAAGCCCCGAGCAGCCAGTTTCTTGAGGAGAATGTTGTGGGGAACTGTGTCAAAAGCCTTACTGAGGTCAAGGTAAACCACATCCACAGCCTTTCCCTCATCCACCAAGCGCGTCACTTGGTCATAGAAGGAGATCAGGTTCGTCAAGCAGGACCTACCTTTCATAAACCCATGCTGACTGGGCCTGATCGCCTGCTTGCCCTGCAAGTGCCGCGTGTTGACCCTCAAGATAATCTGCTCCATGAGCTTTCCTGGCACTGAGGTCAAACTGACAGGCCTATAGTTCCCCGGGTCTGCCCTGCGGCCCTTCTTATAGATGGGCGTCACATTGGCAAGCCGCCAGTCAACTGGGACCTCCCCCGATAGCCAGGACTTCCGATAAATGATGGTAAGCGGCTCGGCCAGCTCCTCCGCCAGTTCTTTCAGTACCCTCGGTGCATCCCATCCGGCCTCATCGACTTGCGCACATCCAAGCTCCGTAGCAGGTCGCCAACCATTTCCTCATGGATAGCGAAGGCCACATCCTGCTCCCCATCCCCTTCCACCAGCTCAAGGCACTGGGTATCCAGAGAACAACCGGTACTGCCGCTAAAGACTGAGGCAAAGAAAGGGATGCACTGCAGTGACACCAGAGAGTGCACTGGCACCACAGGGGATGCAGTGCAGTGAGTCCAGAGAGTGCACTGGCACCACAGGGGATGCAGTGCAGTGAGTGCAGGGAGTGCACTGGCACCACTGGGGATGCACTGCAGTGACTCTAGAGAGTACACTGGCACCACTGGGGATGCAGTGCAGTGACTCCAGAGAGGGCACTGGCACCACTGGGGATGCAGTGCAGTGAGTCCAGAGAGTGCACTGGCACCACTGGGGATGCACTGCAGTGACTCCAGAGAGTGCACTGGCACCACTGGGGATGCAGTGCAGTGAGTCCAGAGAGTGCACTGGCACCACTGGGGATGCAGTGCAGTGAGTCCAGAGAGTGCATTGGCACCACTGGGGATGCAGTGCAGTGAGTCCATAGAGTGCACTGGCACCTTGGGGATGCAGTGCAGTGAGTCCAGAGAGTGCACTGGCACGACTGGTAATGCAGTGCAGTGAGTCCAGAGGGTGCACTGGCACCACTGGGGATGCAGTGCAGTGAGTCCAGAGGGTGCACTGGCACCAGTGGCGATGCAGTGCAGTGAGTCCAGAGGGTGCACTGGCACCACTGGGGATGCAGTGCAGTGACTCCAGAGAGTGCACCGGCACCAGTGGGGATGCAGTGCGGTGAGTCCAGAGAGTGCACTGGCACCAGTGAGGATGCAGTGCAGTGACTCCAGAGAGTGCACTGGCCCCACTGCGGATGCAGTGCAGTGAGTCCAGAGAGTGCACTGGCACCACTGGGGATGCAGTGCAGTGAGTCCAGAGAGTGCACTGGCACCACTGGGGATGCAGTGCACTGACTCCAGAGAGTGCACTGGCACCACTGGGAATGCACTGCAGTGACTCCAGAGAGTGCACTGGCCCCACTGGCGATGCACTGCAGTGAGTCCAGAGAGTGCAGTGGCACCACTGGGGATGCAGTGCAGTGAGTCCAGAGAGTGCACTGGCACCACTGGGGATGCAGTGCAGTGAGTCCAGAGAGTGCACTGGCACCACTGGGGATGCAGTGCAGTGAGTCCAGAGAGTGCACTGGCACCACTGGGGATGCACTGCAGTGAGTCCAGAGAGTGCACTAGCACCACAGGGCATGCAGTGCCGTGAGTCCAGAGAGTGCACTGGCACCACTGGCGATGCAGTGCTGTGAGTGCAGAGAGTGCACTGGCACCACTGGGGATGCAGTGCAGTGAGTCCAGAGAGTGCACTGGCACCACTGGGGATGCGGTTCAGTGAGTCCAGAGAGTGCACTGGCACCACTGGGGATGCAGTGCAGTGAGTCCAGAGAGTGCACTGGCACCACTGGGGATGCGGTTCAGTGAGTCCAGAGAGTTCACTGGCACCACTGGGGATGCACTGCAGTGACTCCAGAGAGTGCACTGGCACCACTGGTAATGCAGTGCAGTGACTCGAAAGAGTGCACTGGCACCACTGGGGATGCCGTGCAGTGAGTCCAGAGAGTGCACTGGCACCACTGGGGATGCAGTGCAGTGACTCGAAAGAGTGCACTGGCACCACTGGGGATGCCGTGCAGTGAGTCCAGAGAGTGCACTGGCACCACTGGGGATGCAGTGCAGTGAGTCCAGAGAGTGCACTGGCACCACTGGGGATGCAGTGCAGTGAGTCCAGAGAGTGCACTGGCACCACTGGGGATGCAGTGCAGTGAGTCCAGAGAATGCACTGGCCGTAATGGGGATGCAGTGCAGTGACTCGAAAGAGTGCACTGGCACCACTGCGGATGCAGTGCAGTGAGTCCAGAGAGTGCACTGGCAACACTGGGAATGCAATGCAGTTAGTCCAGAGAGTGCACTGGCTCCACTGGGGATGCAGTGCAGTGAGTCCAGAGAGTGGACTGGCACCACTGGGGATGCAGTGCAGTGAGTCCAGAGAGTGCACTGGCACCACTGGGGATGCAGTGCAGTGAGTCTAGAGACTGCACTGGCACCACTGGGGATGCAGTACAGTGAGTCCACAGAGTGCACTGGCACCACTGGGGATGCACTGCAGTGAGTCCAGAGAATGCTCTGGCACCACTGGGGATGCAGTGCAGTGACTCGAAAGAGTGCACTGGCACCACTGGGGATGCAGTGCAGTGAGTCCAGAGAGTGCACTGGCACCACTGGGGATGCAGTGCAGTGAGTGCAGAGAGTGCACTGGCACCACTGGTGATGCAGTGCAGTGAGTCCAGAGAGTGCACTGGCACCACTGGGGATGCAGTGCAGTGAGTCCAGAGAATGCACTGGCCGTAATGGGGATGCAGTGCAGTGAGTCCACAGAGTGCACTGGCACCACTGGAGATGCACTGCAGTGACTCCAGAGAGTGCACTGACACCACTGGTAATGCAGTGCAGTGAGTCCAGAGAGTGCACTGGCACCACTGGGGATGCACTGCAGTGACTCTAGAGAGTGCACTGGCACCACTGGCGATGCAGTGCAGTGACTCCAGAGAGTGCACTGGCACCACTGGTAATGCAGTGCAGTGAGTCCAGAGAGTGCAGTGGCACCAGTGGGGATGCACTGCAGTGACTCTAGAGCGTGCACTGGCACCACTGGGGATGCAGTGCAGTGAGTCCAGAGAGTGCACTGGCACCTTGGGTAATGCACTGCAGTGAGTCCAGAGAGTGCACAGGCACCACTGGGGATGCACTGCAGTGACTCCAGAGAGTGCACTGGCACCACTGGTAATGTAGTGCAGTGAGTCCAGAGAGTGCACTGGCACGACGGGGGATGCAGTGCAGTGACTCTAGAGAGTGCACTGGCACCACTGGGGATGCAGTGCAGTGAGTCCAGAGAGTGCACTGGCACCACTGGGGATGCACTGCAGTGATTCCAGAGAGTGCACTGACAACACTGGGGATGCACTGCAGTGAGTCCAGAGAGTGCACTGGCACTACTGGGGATGCAGTGCAGTGAGTGCAGAGAGGGCACTGGCACCACTGGGGATGCAGTGCAGTGACTCTAGAGAGTGCACTGGCACCACTGGGGATGCAGTGCAGTGAGTCCAGAGAGTGCACTGGCACCTCTGGGGATGTACTGCAGTGACTCCAGAGAGTGCACTGGCACCACTGGGGATACAGTGCAGTGTGTCCAGAGAGTGCACTGGCACAACAGGGGATGCACTGCAGTGAGTGCAGAGAGTGCACTGGCACCACTGGGGATGCACTGCGGTGAGTCCAGAGAGTGCACTGGCACCACTGGGGATGCAGTGCAGTGAGTCCACAGAGTCCACTGGCACCACTGGGGATGCACTGCGGTGAGTCCAGAGAGTGCACTGGCACCACTGGGGATGCAGTGCAGTGAGTCTAGAGACTGCACTGGCACCACTGGGGATGCAGTACAGTGAGTCCACAGAGTGCACTGGCACCACTGGGTATGCACTGCAGTAGAGTCCACAGAATGCTCTGGCACCACTGGGGATGCAGTGCAGTGACTCGAAAGAGTGCACTGGCACCACTGGGGATGCACTGCAGTGAGTGCAGAGAGTGCACTGGCACCACTGGTAATGCAGTGCAGTGAGTCCAGAGAGTGCACTGGCACCACTGGGGATGCAGTGCAGTGAGTCCAGAGAGTGCACTGGCACCACTGGGGATGCAGTGCAGTGAGTCCAGAGAATGCACTGGCCGTAATGGGGATGCACTGCAGTGACTCGAAATAGTGCACTGGCACCACTGCGGATGCACAGCAGTGAGTCCAGAGAGTGCACTGGCAACACTGGGAATGCAATGCAGTTAGTCCAGAGAGTGCACTGGCTCCACTGGGGATGCAGTGCAGTGAGTCCAGAGAGTGCACTGGCACCACTGGCGATGCAGTGCAGTGAGTCCAGAGAGTGCACTGGCACCACTGGGGATGCACTGCAGTGAGTCCAGAGAGTGCTCTGGCACCACTGGGGATGCAGTACAGTGAGTCCACAGAGTGCACTGGAACCACTGGATCTGCACTGCAGTGAGTCCAGAGAGTGCACTGGCACCACTGGGGATGCAGTGCAGTGAGTGCAGAGAGTGCACTGGCACCACTGTTGATGCAGTGCAGTGAGTCCAGAGAGTGCACTGGCACCACTGGAGCTGCACTGCAGTGAGTCCCGAGATTTTACTGGCACCACTGGGGATGCAGTGCAGTGAGTGCAGAGAGTGCACTGGCACCACTGTTGATGCAGTGCAGTGAGTCCACAGAGTGCACTGGCACCACTGGGGATGCACTGCAGTGAGTCCAGAGAGTGCACTGGCACAACTGGGGATGCACTGCAGTGAGTCCAGAGAGTGCACTGGCACCACTGGGGATGCACCTCGGTGAGTCCAGAGAGTGCACTGGCACCACTGGGGATGCAGTGCAGTGAGTGCAGAGAGTGTACTGGCACCACTGGGGATGCAGTGCGGTGAGTCCAGAGAGTGCACTGGCACCACTGGGGATGCAGTGTAGTGAGTCCAGAGACTGCACAGGCACCACTGGGGATGCAGTGCAGTGAGTCCAGAGAGTGCACTGGCACCACTGGGGATGCAGTGCAGTGAGTCCAGAGAGTGCACTGGCACCACTGGGGATGTACTGCAGTGACTCCAGAGAGTGCACTGGCACCACTGGGGATGCAGTGCAGTGTGTCCAGAGAGTGCACTGGCACAACAGGGGATGCACTGCAGTGAGTCCAGAGACTGCACAGGCACCACTGGGGATGCAGTGCAGTGAGTCCAGAGAGTGCACTGGCACCACTGGGGATGCAGTGCAGTGAGTCCAGAGAGTGCACTGGCACCACTGGGGATGTACTGCAGTGACTCCAGAGAGTGCACTGGCACCACTGGGGATGCAGTGCAGTGTGTCCAGAGAGTGCACTGGCACAACAGGGGATGCACTGCAGTGAGTCCAGAGAGTGCACTGGCACCACTGGGGATGCAGTGCAGTGAGTCCACAGAGTCCACTGGCACCACTGGGGATGCACTGCGGTGAGTCCAGAGAGTGCACTGGCACCACTGGGGATGCAGTGCAGTGACTCTAGAGAGTGCACTGGCACCACTGGGGATGCAGTGCAGTGAGTCCAGAGAGTGCACTGGCACCACTGGGGATGTACTGCAGTGACTCCAGAGAGTGCACTGGCACCACTGGGGATACAGTGCGGTGTGTCCAGAGAGTGCACTGGCACAACAGGGGATGCACTGCAGTGAGTGCAGAGAGCGCACTGGCACCACTGGGGATGCACTGCGGTGAGTCCAGAGAGTGCACTGGCACCACTGGGGATGCAGTGCAGTGAGTCCACAGAGTCCACTGGCACCACTGGGGATGCACTGCGGTGAGTCCAGAGAGTGCACTGGCACCACTGGGGATGCAGTGCAGTGAGTCTAGAGACTGCACTGGCACAACTGGGGATGCAGTACAGTGAGTCCACAGAGTGCACTGGCACCACTGGGGATGCACTGCAGTGAGTCCACAGAATGCTCTGGCACCACTGGGGATGCAGTGCAGTGACTCGAAAGAGTGCACTGGCACCACTGGGGATGCACTGCAGTGAGTCCAGAGAGTGCACTGGCACCACTGGTAATGCAGTGCAGTGAGTCCAGAGAGTGCACTGGCACCACTGGGGATGCAGTGCAGTGAGTCCAGAGAGTGCACTGGCACCACTGGGGATGCAGTGCAGTGAGTCCAGAGAATGCACTGGCCGTAATGGGGATGCACTGCAGTGACTCGAAAGAGTGCACTGGCACCACTGCGGATGCACAGCAGTGAGTCCAGAGAGTGCACTGGCAACACTGGGAATGCAATGCAGTTAGTCCAGAGAGTGCACTGGCTCCACTGGGGATGCAGTGCAGTGAGTCCAGAGAGTGCACTGGCACCACTGGCGATGCAGTGCAGTGAGTCCAGAGAGTGCACTGGCACCACTGGGGATGCAGTTCAGTGAGTCCAGAGAGTGCACTGGCACCACTGTTGATGCAGTGCAGTGAGTCCAGAGAGTGCACTGGCACCACTGGAGCTGCACTGCAGTGAGTCCCGAGATTTTACTGGCACCACTGGGGATGCAGTGCAGTGAGTGCAGAGAGTGCACTGGCACCACTGTTGATGCAGTGCAGTGAGTCCACAGAGTGCACTGGCACCACTGGGGATGCACTGCAGTGAGTCCAGAGAGTGCACTGGCACAACTGGGGATGCACTGCAGTGAGTCCAGAGAGTGCACTGGCACCACTGGGGATGCACCTCGGTGAGTCCAGAGAGTGCACTGGCACCACTGGGGATGCAGTGCAGTGAGTGCAGAGAGTGTACTGGCACCACTGGGGATGCAGTGCGGTGAGTCCAGAGAGTGCACTGGCACCACTGGGGATGCAGTGTAGTGAGTCCAGAGACTGCACAGGCACCACTGGGGATGCAGTGCAGTGAGTCCAGAGAGTGCACTGGCACCACTGGGGATGCAGTGCAGTGAGTGCAGAGAGGGCACTGGCACCACTGGGGATGCACTGCAGTGACTCTAGACAGTGCACTGGCACCACTGGGGATGCAGTGCAGTGAGTCCAGAGAGTGCACTGGCACCACTGGGGATGCAGTGCAGTGAGTCCAGAGGGTGCACTGGCACCAGTGGCGATGCAGTGCAGTGAGTCCAGAGGGTGCACTGGCACCACTGGGGATGCAGTGCAGTGACTCCAGAGAGTGCACCGGCACCAGTGGGGATGCAGTGCGGTGAGTCCAGAGAGTGCACTGGCACCAGTGAGGATGCAGTGCAGTGACTCCAGAGAGTGCACTGGCCCCACTGCGGATGCAGTGCAGTGAGTCCAGAGAGTGCACTGGCACCAGTGGGGATGCAGTGCAGTGAGTCCAGAGAGTGCACTGGCACCACTGGGGATGCAGTGCACTGACTCCAGAGAGTGCACTGGCACCACTGGGAATGCACTGCAGTGACTCCAGAGAGTGCACTGGCCCCACTGGGGATGCACTGCAGTGAGTCCAGAGAGTGCAGTGGCACCACTGGGGATGCAGTGCAGTGAGTCCAGAGAGTGCACTGGCACCACTGGGGATGCAGTGCAGTGAGTCCAGAGAGTGCACTGGCACCACTGGGGATGCAGTGCAGTGAGTCCAGAGAGTGCACTGGCACCACTGGCGATGCAGTGCTGTGAGTGCAGAGAGTGCACTGGCACCACTGGGGATGCAGTGCAGTGAGTCCAGAGAGTGCACTGGTACCACTGGGGATGCGGTTCAGTGAGTCCAGAGAGTGCACTGGCACCACTGGGAATGCAGTGCAGTGAGTCCAGAGAGTGCACTGGCACCACTGGGGATGCGGTTCAGTGAGTCCAGAGAGTGTACTGGCACCACTGGGGATGCACTGCAGTGACTCCAGAGAGTGCACTGGCACCACTGGTAATGCAGTGCAGTGACTCGAAAGAGTGCACTGGCACCACTGGGGATGCCGTGCAGTGAGTCCAGAGAGTGCACTGGCACCACTGGGGATGCAGTGCAGTGACTCGAAAGAGTGCACTGGCACCACTGGGGATGCCGTGCAGTGAGTCCAGAGAGTGCACTGGCACCACTGGGGATGCAGTGCAGTGAGTCCAGAGAGTGCACTGGCACCACTGGGGATGCAGTGCAGTGAGTCCAGAGAGTGCACTGGCACCACTGGGGATGCAGTGCAGTGAGTCCAGAGAATGCACTGGCCGTAATGGGGATGCAGTGCAGTGACTCGAAAGAGTGCACTGGCACCACTGCGGATGCACAGCAGTGAGTCCAGAGAGTGCACTGGCAACACTGGGAATGCAATGCAGTTAGTCCAGAGAGTGCACTGGCTCCACTGGGGATGCAGTGCAGTGAGTCCAGAGAGTGGACTGGCACCACTGGGGATGCAGTGCAGTGAGTCCACAGAGTCCACTGGCACCACTGGGGATGCACTGCGGTGAGTCCAGAGAGTGCACTGGCACCACTGGGGATGCACTGCAGTGAGTCTAGAGACTGCACTGGCACCACTGGGGATGCAGTGCAGTGACTCGAAAGAGTGCACTGGCACCACTGGGGATGCACTGCAGTGAGTCCAGAGAATGCTCTGGCACCACTGGGGATGCAGCGCAGTGACTCGAAAGAGTGCACTGGCACCACTGGGGATGCAGTGCAGTGAGTCCAGAGAGTGCACTGGCACCACTGGGGATGCAGTGCAGTGAGTCCAGAGAGTGCACTGGCACCACTGGGGATGCAGTGCAGTGAGTCCAGAGAATGCACTGGCCGTAATGGGGATGCAGTGCAGTGACTCGAAAGAGTGCACTGGCACCACTGCGGATGCACAGCAGTGAGTCCAGAGAGTGCACTGGAAACACTGGGAATGCAATGCAGTTAGTCCAGAGAGTGCACTGGCTCCACTGGGGATGCAGTGCAGTGAGTCCAGAGAGTGCACTGGCTCCACTGGGGATGCACTGCAGTGAGTCCAGAGAGTGCACTGGCACCACTGGGGATGCACTGCAGTGAGTCCAGAGAGTGCTCTGGCACCACTGGGGATGCAGTACAGTGAGTCCAGAGAGTGCACTGGCACCACGGGGAATGCACTGCAGTGAGTCCAGAGAGTGCACTGGCACCACTGGGGATGCATTGCAGTGAGTGCAGAGAGGGCACTGGCACCACTGGGGATGCAGTGCGGTGAGTCCAGAGAGTGCACTGGCACCACTGGGGATGCAGTACAGTGACTCCAGAGAGTGCACTGGCACCACTGGGGATGCACTGCAGTGAGTCCACAGAGTGCACTGGCCCCACTGGGGATGCACTGCAGTGAGTCCACAGAGTGCACTGGCACCACTGGAGATGCACTGCAGTGACTCCAGAGAGTGCACTGACACCACTGGTAATGCAGTGCAGTGAGTCCAGAGACTGCACTGGCACCACTGGGGATGCACTGCAGTGACTCTAGAGAGTGCACTGGCACCACTGGCGATGCACTGCAGTGACTCCAGAGAGTGCACTGGCACCACTGGTAATGCAGTGCAGTGAGTCCAGAGAGTGCAGTGGCACCAGTGGGGATGCACTGCAGTGACTCTAGAGAGTGCACTGGCACCACTGGGGATGCAGTGCAGTGAGTCCAGAGAGTGCACTGGCACCTTGGGTAATGCACTGCAGTGAGTCCAGAGAGTGCACAGGCACCACTGGGGATGCACTGCAGTGAGTCCAGAGAGTGCACTGGCACCACTGGTAATGTAGTGCAGTGAGTCCAGAGAGTGCACTGGCACGACGGGGGATGCAGTGCAGTGACTCTAGAGAGTGCACTGGCACCACTGGGGATGCACTGCAGTGATTCCAGAGAGTGCACTGACAACACTGGGGATGCAGTGCAGTGAGTCCAGAGAGTGCACTGGCACTACTGGGGATGCAGTGCAGTGAGTGCAGAGAGGGCACTGGCACCACTGGGGATGCAGTGCAGTGACTCTAGAGAGTGCACTGGCACCACTGGGGATGCAGTGCAGTGAGTCCAGAGAGTGCACTGGCACCACTGGGGATGTACTGCAGTGACTCCAGAGAGTGCACTGGCACCACTGGGGATACAGTGCAGTGTGTCCAGAGAGTGCACTGGCACAACAGGGGATGCACTGCAGTGAGTGCAGAGAGTGCACTGGCACCACTGGGGATGCACTGCGGTGAGTCCAGAGAGTGCACTGGCACCACTGGGGATGCAGTGCAGTGAGTCCACAGAGTCCACTGGCACCACTGGGGATGCACTGCGGTGAGTCCAGAGAGTGCACTGGCACCACTGGGGATGCAGTGCAGTGAGTCTAGAGACTGCACTGGCACCACTGGGGATGCAGTACAGTGAGTCCACAGAGTGCACTGGCACCACTGGGGATGCACTGCAGTGAGTCCAGAGAATGCTCTGGCACCACTGGGGATGCAGTGCAGTGACTCGAAAGAGTGCACTGGCACCACTGGGGATGCACTGCAGTGAGTCCAGAGAGTGCACTGGCACCACTGGGGATGCAGTGCAGTGAGTCCAGAGAGTGCACTGGCACCACTGGGGATGCAGTGCAGTGAGTCCAGAGAGTGCACTGGCACCACTGGGGATGCAGTGCAGTGAGTCCAGAGAATGCACTGGCCGTAATGGGGATGCAGTGCAGTGACTCGAAAGAGTGCACTGGCACCACTGCGGATGCACAGCAGTGAGTCCAGAGAGTGCACTGGCAACACTGTGAATGCAATGCAGTTAGTCCAGAGAGTGCACTGGCTCCACTGGGGATGCAGTGCAGTGAGTCCAGAGAGTGCACTGGCACCACTGGGGATGCACTGCAGTGAGTCCAGAGAGTGCACTGGCACCACTGGGGATGCACTGCAGTGAGTCCAGAGAGTGCACTGGCACCACTGGGGATGCAGTACAGTGAGTCCACAGAGTGCACTGGAACCACTGGATCTGCACTGCAGTGAGTCCAGAGATTTTACTGGCACCACTGGGGATGCAGTGCAGTGAGTGCAGAGAGTGCACTGGCACCACTGTTGATGCAGTGCAGTGAGTCCAGAGAGTGCACTGGCACCACTGGAGCTGCACTGCAGTGAGTCCCGAGATTTTACTGGCACCACTGGGGATGCAGTGCAGTGAGTGCAGAGAGTGCACTGGCACCACTGGGGATGCACTGCAGTGAGTCCAGAGAGTGCACTGGAACAACTGGGGATGCACTGCAGTGAGTCCAGAGAGTTCACTGGCACCACTGGGGATGCACCTCGGTGAGTCCAGAGAGTGCACTGGCACCACTGGGGATGCAGTGCAGTGAGTGCAGAGAGTGTACTGGCACCACTGGGGATGCAGTGCGGTGAGTCCAGAGAGTGCACTGGCACCACTGGGGATGCAGTGTAGTGAGTCCAGAGACTGCACAGGCACCACTGGGGATGCAGTGCAGTGAGTCCAGAGAGTGCACTGGCACCACTGGGGATGCAGTGCAGTGACTCCAGAGAGTGCACTGGCACCACTGGGGATGCACTGCAGTGACTCTAGACAGTGCACTGGCACCACTGGGGATGCAGTGCAGTGAGTCCAGAGAGTGCACTGGCACCACTGGGGATGCACTGCAGTGAGTCCAGAGAGTGCACTGGCACCACTGGGGATGCAGTGCAGTGAGTCCAGAGAGTGCACTGGCACCGCTGGGGATGCAGTGCAGTGAGTCCAGAGAGTGCACTGGCACCACTGGGGATGCACTGCAGTGAGTCCAGAGAGTGCACTGGCACCACTGGGGATGCAGTGCAGTGAGTCCAGAGAGTGCACTGGCACCACTGGGGATGCAGTGCAGTGAGTCCAGAGAGTGCACTGGCACCACTGGGGATGCAGTGCAGTGAGTCCAGAGAGTGCACTGGCACCACTGGGGATGCAGTGCAGTGAGTCCAGAGAATGCACTGGCCGTAATGGGGATGCAGTGCAGTGACTCGAAAGAGTGCACTGGCACCACTGCGGATGCACAGCAGTGAGTCCAGAGAGTGCACTGGCAACACTGGGAATGCAATGCAGTTAGTCCAGAGAGTGCACTGGCACCACTGGGGATGCAGTGCAGTGAATCCAGAGAGTGCACTGGCACCACTGGGGATACAGTGCAGTGTGTCCAGAGAGTGCACTGGCACAACAGGGGATGCATTGCAGTGAGTGCAGAGAGTGCACTGGCACCACTGGGGATGCACTGCGGTGAGTCCAGAGAGTGCACTGGCACCACTGGGGATGCAGTGCAGTGAGTCCACAGAGTCCACTGGCACCACTGGGGATGCACTGCGGTGAGTCCAGAGAGTGCACTGGCACCACTGGGGATGCAGTGCAGTGAGTCTAGAGACTGCACTGGCACCACTGGGGATGCAGTACAGTGAGTCCACAGAGTGCACTGGCACCACTGGGGATGCACTGCAGTGAGTCCAGAGAATGCTCTGGCACCACTGGGGATGCAGTGCAGTGACTCGAAAGAGTGCACTGGCACCACTGGGGATGCACTGCAGTGAGTCCAGAGAGTGCACTGGCACCACTGGTAATGCAGTGCAGTGAGTCCAGAGAGTGCACTGGCACCACTGGGGATGCAGTGCAGTGAGTCCAGAGAGTGGACTGGCACCACTGGGGATGCAGTGCAGTGAGTCCAGAGAATGCACTGGCCGTAATGGGGATGCACTGCAGTGACTCGAAAGAGTGCACTGGCACCACTGCGGATGCACAGCAGTGAGTCCAGAGAGTGCACTGGCAACACTGGGAATGCAATGCAGTTAGTCCAGAGAGTGCACTGGCTCCACTGGGGATGCAGTGCAGTGAGTCCAGAGAGTGCACTGGCACCACTGGGGATGCACTGCAGTGAGTCCAGAGAGTGCACTGGCACCACTGGGGATGCACTGCAGTGAGTCCAGAGAGTGCTCTGGCACCACTGGGGATGCAGTACAGTGAGTCCACAGAGTGCACTGGAACCACTGGATCTGCACTGCAGTGAGTCCAGAGATTTTACTGGCACCACTGGGGATGCAGTGCAGTGAGTGCAGAGAGTGCACTGGCACCACTGTTGATGCAGTGCAGTGAGTCCAGAGAGTGCACTGGCACCACTGGAGCTGCACTGCAGTGAGTCCCGAGATTTTACTGGCACCACTGGAGATGCAGTGCAGTGAGTGCAGAGAGTGCACTGGCACCACTGGGGATGCACTGCAGTGAGTCCAGAGAGTGCACTGGCACAACTGGGGATGCACTGCAGTGAGTCCAGAGAGTGCACTGGCACCACTGGGGATGCACCTCGGTGAGTCCAGAGAGTGCACTGGCACCACTGGGGATGCAGTGCAGTGAGTGCAGAGAGTGTACTGGCACCACTGGGGATGCAGTGCGGTGAGTCCAGAGAGTGCACTGGCACCACTGGGGATGCAGTGTAGTGAGTCCAGAGACTGCACAGGCACCACTGGGGATGCAGTGCAGTGAGTCCAGAGAGTGCACTGGCACCACTGGGGATGCACTGCAGTGACTCCAGAGAGTGCACTGGCACCACTGGGGATGCACTGCAGTGAGTCCAGAGAGTGCACTGGCACCACTGGGGATGCAGTGCAGTGAGTCCAGAGAGTGCACTGGCACCACTGGGGATGCACTGCAGTGAGTCCAGAGAGTGCACTGGCACCACTGGGGATGCAGTGCAGTGAGTCCAGAGAGTGCACTGGCACCACGGGGGATGCAGTGCAGTGAGTCCAGAGAGTGCACCGGCACCACTGGGGATGCAGTGCAGTGAGTCCAGAGAGTGCACCGGCACCACTGGTAATGCAGTGCAGTGAGTCCAGAGAGTGCACTGGCACCACTGGGGATGCAGTGCAGTGAGTCCAGAGAGTGGACTGGCACCACTGGGCATGCACTGCAGTGACTCCAGAGAGTGCACTGGCACCACTGGGGATGCAGTGCAGTGAGTCCAGAGAGTGCACTGGCACCACCGGGGATGCACTGCAGTGAGTCCAGAGAGTGCACTGGCACCACTGGTAATGCAGTGCAGTGAGTCCAGAGAGTGCACTGGCACCACTGGGGATGCCGTGCAGTGCCTCCGGAGAGTGCACTGGCACCACTGCGGATGCACTGCAGAGAGTCCATGGAGTGCCCTGGCACCAATGGTGATGCAGTGCAGTGAATCCAGAGAGTGGACTGGCACCACTGGGGATGCAGTTCAGTGAGTCCAGAGAGTGCACTGGCACCACTGGGGATGCAGTGCAGTGACTCCAGAGAGTGCACTGGCACCGCTGGGGATGCAGTGCAGTGAGTCCAGAGAGTGCACTGGCACCACTGGGGATGCACTGCAGTGAGTCCAGAGAGTGCACTGGCACCACTGGGGATGCAGTGCAGTGAGTCCAGAGAGTGCACTGGCACCACTGGGGATGCAGTGCAGTGAGTCCAGAGAGTGCACTGGCACCACTGGGGATGCAGTGCAGTGAGTCCAGAGAGTGCACTGGCACCACTGGGGATGCAGTGCAGTGAGTCCAGAGAGTGCACTGGCACCACTGGGGATGCAGTGCAGTGAGTCCAGAGAATGCACTGGCCGTAATGGGGATGCAGTGCAGTGACTCGAAAGAGTGCACTGGCACCACTGCGGATGCACAGCAGTGAGTCCAGAGAGTGCACTGGCAACACTGGGAATGCAATGCAGTTAGTCCAGAGAGTGCACTGGCACCACTGGGGATGCAGTGCAGTGAATCCAGAGAGTGCACTGGCACCACTGGGGATACAGTGCAGTGTGTCCAGAGAGTGCACTGGCACAACAGGGGATGCATTGCAGTGAGTGCAGAGAGTGCACTGGCACCACTGGGGATGCACTGCGGTGAGTCCAGAGAGTGCACTGGCACCACTGGGGATGCAGTGCAGTGAGTCCACAGAGTCCACTGGCACCACTGGGGATGCACTGCGGTGAGTCCAGAGAGTGCACTGGCACCACTGGGGATGCAGTGCAGTGAGTCTAGAGACTGCACTGGCACCACTGGGGATGCAGTACAGTGAGTCCACAGAGTGCACTGGCACCACTGGGGATGCACTGCAGTGAGTCCAGAGAATGCTCTGGCACCACTGGGGATGCAGTGCAGTGACTCGAAAGAGTGCACTGGCACCACTGGGGATGCACTGCAGTGAGTCCAGAGAGTGCACTGGCACCACTGGTAATGCAGTGCAGTGAGTCCAGAGAGTGCACTGGCACCACTGGGGATGCAGTGCAGTGAGTCCAGAGAGTGCACTGGCACCACTGGGGATGCAGTGCAGTGAGTCCAGAGAATGCACTGGCCGTAATGGGGATGCACTGCAGTGACTCGAAAGAGTGCACTGGCACCACTGCGGATGCACAGCAGTGAGTCCAGAGAGTGCACTGGCAACACTGGGAATGCAATGCAGTTAGTCCAGAGAGTGCACTGGCTCCACTGGGGATGCAGTGCAGTGAGTCCAGAGAGTGCACTGGCACCACTGGGGATGCACTGCAGTGAGTCCAGAGAGTGCACTGGCACCACTGGGGATGCACTGCAGTGAGTCCAGAGAGTGCTCTGGCACCACTGGGGATGCAGTACAGTGAGTCCACAGAGTGCACTGGAACCACTGGATCTGCACTGCAGTGAGTCCAGAGATTTTACTGGCACCACTGGGGATGCACTGCAGTGAGTCCAGAGAGTGCACTGGCACAACTGGGGATGCACTGCAGTGAGTCCAGAGAGTGCACTGGCACCACTGGGGATGCACCTCGGTGAGTCCAGAGAGTGCACTGGCACCACTGGGGATGCAGTGCAGTGAGTGCAGAGAGTGTACTGGCACCACTGGGGATGCAGTGCGGTGAGTCCAGAGAGTGCACTGGCACCACTGGGGATGCAGTGTAGTGAGTCCAGAGACTGCACAGGCACCACTGGGGATGCAGTGCAGTGAGTCCAGAGAGTGCACTGGCACCACTGGGGATGCAGTGCAGTGACTCCAGAGAGTGCACTGGCACCACTGGGGATGCACTGTAGTGACTCTAGACAGTGTACTGGCACCACTGGGGATGAAGTGCAGTGAGTCCAGAGAGTGCACTGGCACCACTGGGGATGCACTGCAGTGAGTCCAGAGAGTGCACTGGCACCACTGGGGATGCAGTGCAGTGAGTCCAGAGAGTGCACCGGCACCACTGGGGATGCAGTGCAGTGAGTCCAGAGAGTGCACCGGCACCACTGGTAATGCAGTGCAGTGAGTCCAGAGAGTGCACTGGCACCACTGGGGATGCAGTGCAGTGAGTCCAGAGAGTGGACTGGCACCACTGGGCATGCACTGCAGTGACTCCAGAGAGTGCACTGGCACCACTGGGGATGCAGTGCAGTGAGTCCAGAGAGTGCCCTGGCACCACCGGGGATGCACTGCAGTGCCTCCGGAGAGTGCACTGGCACCACTGCGGATGCACTGCAGAGAGTCCATGGAGTGCCCTGGCACCAATGGTGATGCAGTGCAGTGAATCCAGAGAGTGGACTGGCACCACTGGGGATGCAGTTCAGTGAGTCCAGAGAGTGCACTGGCACCACTGTTGATGCAGTGCAGTGACTCCAGAGAGTGCACTGGCACCGCTGGGGATGCAGTGCAGTGAGTCCAGAGAGTGCACTGGCACCACTGGGGATGCAGTGCAGTGAGTCCAGAGAGTGCACTGGCACCACTGCGGATGCACTGCAGTGAGTCCAGAGAGTGCACTGGCACCACTGGTAATGCAGTGCAGTGAGTCCAGAGAGTGCACTGGCACCATGGGGTTTTAGTGCAGTGAGTCCAGAGAGTGCACTGGCACCACTGGGGGTGCAGTGTAGTGAGTCCAGAGAGTGCACTGGCACCACTGGGGATGCACTGCAGTGACTCCAGGGAGTGCACTGGCACCACTGGGGATGCAGTGCATTGAGTCCAGAGAGTGCACTGGCACCGCTGGGGATGCAGTGCAGTGAGTCCAGAGAGTGCACTGGCTCCACTGGGGATGCACTGCAGTGACTCCAGAGAGTGCACTGACACCACTGGGGATGCAGTGCAGTGAGTCCAGAGAGTGCACTGGCACCACTGGGGATGCACTGCAGTGACTCTAGAGAGTGCACTTGCACCACTGGGGATGCACTGCAGTGACTCCAGAGAGTGCACTGGCACCACTGGGGATGCAGTGCAGTGAGTCCAGAGAGTGCACTGGCACCACTGGGGATGCAGTGCAGTGAGTCCAGAGAGTGCCCTGGCACCACTGGGGATGCAGTGCACTGACTCCAGAGAGTGCACTGGCACCACTGGGAATGCACTGCAGTGACTCCAGAGAGTGCACTGGCCCCACTGGGGATGCACTGCAGTGAGTCCAGAGAGTGCAGTGGCACCACTGGGGATGCAGTGCAGTGAGTCCAGAGAGTGCACTGGCACCACTGGGGATGCAGTGCAGTGAGTCCAGAGAGTGCACTGGCACCACTGGGGATGCAGTGCAGTGAGTCCAGAGAGTGCACTGGCACCACTGGGGATGCACTGCAGTGAGTCCAGAGAGTGCACTAGCACCACAGGGCATGCAGTGCCGTGAGTCCAGAGAGTGCACTGGCACCACTGGCGATGCAGTGCTGTGAGTGCAGAGAGTGCACTGGCACCACTGGGGATGCAGTGCAGTGAGTCCAGAGAGTGCACTGGCACCACTGGGGATGCGGTTCAGTGAGTCCAGAGAGTGCACTGGCACCACTGGGGATGCAGTGCAGTGAGTCCAGAGAGTGCACTGGCACCACTGGGGATGCGGTTCAGTGAGTCCAGAGAGTTCACTGGCACCACTGGGGATGCACTGCAGTGACTCCAGAGAGTGCACTGGCACCACTGGGGATGCAGTGCAGTGAGTCCAGAGAATGCACTGGCACCACTGGGGATGCCGTGCAGTGAGTCCAGAGAGTGCACTGGCACCACTGGGGATGCCGTGCAGTGACTCGAAAGAGTGCACTGGCACCACTGGGGATGCCGTGCAGTGAGTCCAGAGAGTGCACTGGCACCACTGGGGATGCCGTGCAGTGAGTCCAGAGAGTGCACTGGCACCACTGGGGATGCAGTGCAGTGAGTCCAGAGAGTGCACTGGCACCACTGGGGATGCAGTGCAGTGAGTCCAGAGAGTGCACTGGCACCACTGGGGATGCAGTGCAGTGAGTCCAGAGAATGCACTGGCCGTAATGGGGATGCAGTGCAGTGACTCGAAAGAGTGCACTGGCACCACTGCGGATGCACAGCAGTGAGTCCAGAGAGTGCACTGGCAACACTGGGAATGCAATGCAGTTAGTCCAGAGAGTGCACTGGCTCCACTGGGGATGCAGTGCAGTGAGTCCAGAGAGTGGACTGGCACCACTGGGGATGCAGTGCAGTGAGTCCACAGAGTCCACTGGCACCACTGGGGATGCACTGCGGTGAGTCCAGAGAGTGCACTGGCACCACTGGGGATGCAGTGCAGTGAGTCTAGAGACTGCACTGGCACCACTGGGGATGCAGTACAGTGAGTCCACAGAGTGCACTGGCACCACTGGGGATGCACTGCAGTGAGTCCAGAGAATGCTCTGGCACCACTGGGGATGCAGTGCAGTGACTCGAAAGAGTGCACTGGCACCACTGGGGATGCAGTGCAGTGAGTCCAGAGAGTGCACTGGCACCACGGGGAATGCACTGCAGTGAGTCCAGAGAGTGCACTGGCACCACTGGGGATGCAGTGCAGTGAGTGCAGAGAGGGCACTGGCACCACTGGGGATGCACTGCAGTGAGTCCAGAGAGTGCACTGGCACCACTGGGGATGCAGTACAGTGACTCCAGAGAGTGCACTGGCACCACTGGGGATGCACTGCAGTGAGTCCACAGAGTGCACTGGCCCCACTGGGGATGCACTGCAGTGAGTCTACAGAGTGCACTGGCACCACTGGAGATGCACTGCAGTGACTCCAGAGAGTGCACTGACACCACTGGTAATGCAGTGCAGTGAGTCCAGAGAGTGCACTGGCACCACTGGGGATGCACTGCAGTGACTCTAGAGAGTGCACTGGCACCACTGGCGATGCACTGCAGTGACTCCAGAGAGTGCACTGGCACCACTGGTAATGCAGTGCAGTGAGTCCAGAGAGTGCAGTGGCACCAGTGGGGATGCACTGCAGTGACTCTAGAGAGTGCACTGGCACCATTGGGGATGCAGTGCAGTGAGTCCAGAGAGTGCACTGGCACCTTGGGTAATGCACTGCAGTGAGTCCAGAGAGTGCACAGGCACCACTGGGGATGCACTGCAGTGACTCCAGAGAGTGCACTGGCACCACTGGTAATGTAGTGCAGTGAGTCCAGAGAGTGCACTGGCACGACGGGGGATGCAGTGCAGTGACTCTAGAGAGTGCACTGGCACCACTGGGGATGCAGTGCAGTGAGTCCAGAGAGTGCACTGGCACCACTGGGGATGCACTGCAGTGAGTCCAGAGAGTGCACTGACAACACTGGGGATGCAGTGCAGTGAGTCCAGAGAGTGCACTGGCACTACTGGGGATGCAGTGCAGTGAGTGCAGAGAGGGCACTGGCACCACTGGGGATGCAGTGCAGCGACTCTAGAGAGTGCACTGGCACCACTGGGGATGCAGTGCAGTGAGTCCAGAGAGTGCACTGGCACCACTGGGGATGTACTGCAGTGACTCCAGAGAGTGCACTGGCACCACTGGGGATACAGTGCAGTGTGTCCAGAGAGTGCACTGGCACAACAGGGGATGCACTGCAGTGAGTGCAGAGAGTGTACTGGCACCACTGGGGATGCACTGCGGTGAGTCCAGAGAGTGCACTGGCACCACTGGGGATGCAGTGCAGTGAGTCCACAGAGTCCACTGGCACCACTGGGGATGCACTGCGGTGAGTCCAGAGAGTGCACTGGCACCACTGGGGATGCAGTGCAGTGAGTCTAGAGAGTGCACTGGCACCACTGGGGATGCAGTACAGTGAGTCCACAGAGTGCACTGGCACCACTGGGGATGCACTGCAGTGAGTCCAGAGAATGCTCTGGCACCACTGGGGATGCAGTGCAGTGACTCGAAAGAGTGCACTGGCACCACTGGGGATGCACTGCAGTGAGTCCAGAGAGTGCACTGGCACCACTGGTAATGCAGTGCAGTGAGTCCAGAGAGTGCACTGGCACCACTGGGGATGCAGTGCAGTGAGTCCAGAGAGTGCACTGGCACCACTGGGGATGCAGTGCAGTGAGTCCAGAGAATGCACTGGCCGTAATGGGGATGCACTGCAGTGACTCGAAAGAGTGCACTGGCACCACTGCGGATGCACAGCAGTGAGTCCAGAGAGTGCACTGGCAACACTGGGAATGCAATGCAGTTAGTCCAGAGAGTGCACTGGCTCCACTGGGGATGCAGTGCAGTGAGTCCAGAGAGTGCACTGGCACCACTGGGGATGCACTGCAGTGAGTCCAGAGAGTGCACTGGCACCACTGGGGATGCACTGCAGTGAGTCCAGAGAGTGCTCTGGCACCACTGGGGATGCAGTACAGTGAGTCCACAGAGTGCACTGGAACCACTGGATCTGCACTGCAGTGAGTCCAGAGATTTTACTGGCACCACTGGGGATGCAGTGCAGTGAGTGCAGAGAGTGCACTGGCACCACTGTTGATGCAGTGCAGTGAGTCCAGAGAGTGCACTGGCACCACTGGAGCTGCACTGCAGTGAGTCCCGAGATTTTACTGGCACCACTGGGGATGCAGTGCCGTGAGTGCAGAGAGTGCACTGGCACCACTGGGGATGCAGTGCAGTGAGTCCACAGAGTGCACTGGCACCACTGGGGATGCACTGCAGTGAGTCCAGAGAGTGCACTGGCACAACTGGGGATGCACTGCAGTGAGTCCAGAGAGTGCACTGGCACCACTGGGGATGCACCTCGGTGAGTCCAGAGAGTGCACTGGCACCACTGGGGATGCAGTGCAGTGAGTGCAGAGAGTGTACTGGCACCACTGGGGATGCAGTGCAGTGAGTCCAGAGAGTGCACTGGCACCACTGGGGATGCAGTGTAGTGAGTCCAGAGACTGCACAGGCACCACTGGGGATGCAGTGCAGTGAGTCCAGAGAGTGCACTGGCACCACTGGGGATGCAGTGCAGTGAGTCCAGAGAGTGCACTGGCACCACTGGGGATGCAGTGCAGTGACTCTAGACAGTGCACTGGCACCACTGGGGATGCAGTGCAGTGAGTCCAGAGAGTGCACTGGCACCACTGGGGATGCACTGCAGTGAGTCCAGAGAGTGCACTGGCACCACCGGGGATGCACTGCAGTGAGTCCAGAGAGTGCACTGGCACCACTGGGGATGCAGTGCAGTGAGTCCAGAGAGTGCACTGGCACCACTGGGGATGCCGTGCAGTGCCTCCGGAGAGTGCACTGGCACCACTGCGGATGCACTGCAGAGAGTCCATGGAGTGCCCTGGCACCAATGGTGATGCAGTGCAGTGAATCCAGAGAGTGGACTGGCACCACTGGGGATGCAGTTCAGTGAGTCCAGAGAGTGCACTGGCACCACTGTTGATGCAGTGCAGTGACTCCAGAGAGTGCACTGGCAACACTGGGGATGCAGTGCAGTGAGTCCAGAGAGTGCACTGGCACCACTGGGGATGCACTGCAGTGAGTCCAGAGAGTGCACTGGCACCACTGGTGATGCAGTGCAGTGAGTCCAGAGAGTGCACTGTCAGCACTGGGGATGCAGTGCAGTGAGTCGAGAGAGTGCACTGGCACCACTGGGGATGCAGTGCAGTGAGTCCAGAGAGTGCACTGGCACCACTGGGGATGCAGTGCAGTGAGTCCAGAGAGTGCACTGGCACCACTGGGGATGCAGTGCAGTGAGTCCAGAGAATGCACTGGCCGTAATGGGGATGCAGTGCAGTGACTCGAAAGAGTGCACTGGCACCACTGCGGATGCACAGCAGTGAGTCCAGAGAGTGCACTGGCAACACTGGGAATGCAATGCAGTTAGTCCAGAGAGTGCACTGGCACCACTGGGGATGTACTGCAGTGACTCCAGAGAGTGCACTGGCACCACTGGGGATACAGTGCAGTGTGTCCAGAGAGTGCACTGGCACAACAGGGGATGCATTGCAGTGAGTGCAGAGAGTGCACTGGCACCACTGGGGATGCACTGCGGTGAGTCCAGAGAGTGCACTGGCACCACTGGGGATGCAGTGCAGTGAGTCCACAGAGTCCACTGGCACCACTGGGGATGCACTGCGGTGAGTCCAGAGAGTGCACTGGCACCACTGGGGATGCAGTGCAGTGAGTCTAGAGACTGCACTGGCACCACTGGGGATGCAGTACAGTGAGTCCACAGAGTGCACTGGCACCACTGGGGATGCACTGCAGTGAGTCCAGAGAATGCTCTGGCACCACTGGGGATGCAGTGCAGTGACTCGAAAGAGTGCACTGGCACCACTGGGGATGCACTGCAGTGAGTCCAGAGAGTGCACTGGCACCACTGGTAATGCAGTGCAGTGAGTCCAGAGAGTGCACTGGCACCACTGGGGATGCAGTGCAGTGAGTCCAGAGAGTGCACTGGCACCACTGGGGATGCAGTGCAGTGAGTCCAGAGAATGCACTGGCCGTAATGGGGATGCACTGCAGTGACTCGAAAGAGTGCACTGGCACCACTGCGTATGCACAGCAGTGAGTCCAGAGAGTGCACTGGCAACACTGGGAATGCAATGCAGTTAGTCCAGAGAGTGCACTGGCTCCACTGGGGATGCAGTGCAGTGAGTCCAGAGAGTGCACTGGCACCACTGGGGATGCACTGCAGTGAGTCCAGAGAGTGCACTGGCACCACTGGGGATGCACTGCAGTGAGTCCAGAGAGTGCTCTGGCACCACTGGGGATGCAGTACAGTGAGTCCACAGAGTGCACTGGAACCACTGGATCTGCACTGCAGTGAGTCCAGAGATTTTACTGGCACCAATGGGGATGCAGTGCAGTGAGTGCAGAGAGTGCACTGGCACCACTGGGGATGCACTGCAGTGAGTCCAGAGAGGGCACTGGCACCGCTGGGGATGCACTGCAGTGAGTCCCGAGATTTTACTGGCACCACTGGGGATGCAGTGCAGTGAGTGCAGAGAGTGCACTGGCACCACTGTTGATGCAGTGCAGTGAGTCCACAGAGTGCACTGGCACCACTGGGGATGCACTGCAGTGAGTCCAGAGAGTGCACTGGCACAACTGGGGATGCACTGCAGTGAGTCCAGAGAGTGCACTGGCACCACTGGGGATGCACCTCGGTGAGTCCAGAGAGTGCACTGGCACCACTGGGGATGCAGTGCAGTGAGTGCAGAGAGTGTACTGGCACCACTGGGGATGCAGTGCGGTGAGTCCAGAGAGTGCACTGGCACTACTGGGGATGCAGTGTAGTGAGTCCAGAGACTGCACAGGCACCACTGGGGATGCAGTGCAGTGAGTCCAGAGAGTGCACTGGCACCACTGGGGATGCAGTGCAGTGACTCCAGAGAGTGCACTGGCACCACTGGGGATGCACTGCAGTGACTCTAGACAGTGCACTGGCACCACTGGGGATGCAGTGCAGTGAGTCCAGAGAGTGCACTGGCACCACTGGGGATGCACTGCAGTGAGTCCAGAGAGTGCACTGGCACCACTGGGGATGCAGTGCAGTGAGTCCAGAGAGTGCACTGGCACCACTGGGGATGCAGTGCAGTGAGTCCAGAGAGTGCACCGGCACCACTGGGGATGCAGTGCAGTGAGTCCAGAGAGTGCACCGGCACCACTGGTAATGCAGTGCAGTGAGTCCAGAGAATGCTCTGGCACCACTGGGGATGCAGTGCAGTGACTCGAAAGAGTGCACTGGCACCACTGGGGATGCACTGCAGTGAGTCCAGAGAGTGCACTGGCACCACTGGTAATGCAGTGCAGTGAGTCCAGAGAGTGCACTGGCACCACTGGGGATGCAGTGCAGTGAGTCCAGAGAGTGCACTGGCACCACTGGGGATGCAGTGCAGTGAGTCCAGAGAATGCACTGGCCGTAATGGGGATGCACTGCAGTGACTCGAAAGAGTGCACTGGCACCACTGCGGATGCACAGCAGTGAGTCCAGAGAGTGCACTGGCAACACTGGGAATGCAATGCAGTTAGTCCAGAGAGTGCACTGGCTCCACTGGGGATGCAGTGCAGTGAGTCCAGAGAGTGCACTGGCACCACTGGGGATGCACTGCAATGAGTCCAGAGAGTGCACTGGCACCACTGGGGATGCACTGCAGTGAGTCCAGAGAGTGCTCTGGCACCACTGGGGATGCAGTACAGTGAGTCCACAGAGTGCACTGGAACCACTGGATCTGCACTGCAGTGAGTCCAGAGATTTTACTGGCACCACTGGGGATGCAGTGCAGTGAGTGCAGAGAGTGCACTGGCACCACTTTTGATGCAGTGCAGTGAGTCCAGAGAGTGCACTGGCACCACTGGAGCTGCACTGCAGTGAGTCCCGAGATTTTACTGGCACCACTGGGGATGCAGTGCCGTGAGTGCAGAGAGTGCACTGGCACCACTGTTGATGCAGTGCAGTGAGTCCACAGAGTGCACTGGCACCACTGGGGATGCACTGCAGTGAGTCCAGAGAGTGCACTGGCACAACTGGGGATGCACTGCAGTGAGTCCAGAGAGTGCACTGGCACCACTGGGGATGCACCTCGGTGAGTCCAGAGAGTGCACTGGCACCACTGGGGATGCAGTGCAGTGAGTGCAGAGAGTGTACTGGCACCACTGGGGATGCAGTGCAGTGAGTCCAGAGAGTGCACTGGCACCACTGGGGATGCAGTGTAGTGAGTCCAGAGACTGCACAGGCACCACTGGGGATGCAGTGCAGTGAGTCCAGAGAGTGCACTGGCACCACTGGGGATGCAGTGCAGTGAGTCCAGAGAGTGCACTGGCACCACTGGGGATGCACTGCAGTGACTCTAGACAGTGCACTGGCACCACTGGGGATGCAGTGCAGTGAGTCCAGAGAGTGCACTGGCACCACTGGGGATGCACTGCAGTGAGTCCAGAGAGTGCACTGGCACCACTGGGGATGCAGTGCAGTGAGTCCAGAGAGTGCACTGGCACCACGGGGGATGCAGTGCAGTGAGTCCAGAGAGTGCACCGGCACCACTGGGGATGCAGTGCAGTGAGTCCAGAGAGTGCACCGGCACCACTGGTAATGCAGTGCAGTGAGTCCAGAGAGTGCACTGGCACCACTGGGGATGCAGTGCAGTGAGTCCAGAGAGTGGACTGGCACCACTGGGCATTCACTGCAGTGACTCCAGAGAGTGCACTGGCACCACTGGGGATGCAGTGCAGTGAGTCCAGAGAGTGCACTGGCACCACCGGGGATGCACTGCAGTGAGTCCAGAGAGTGCACTGGCACCACTGGGGATGCAGTGCAGTGAGTCCAGAGAGTGCACTGGCACCACTGGGGATGCCGTGCAGTGCCTCCGGAGAGTGCACTGGCACCACTGCGGATGCACTGCAGAGAGTCCATGGAGTGCCCTGGCACCAATGGTGATGCAGTGCAGTGAATCCAGAGAGTGGACTGGCACCACTGGGCATGCACTGCAGTGACTCCAGAGAGTGCACTGGCACCACTGTTGATGCAGTGCAGTGACTCCAGAGAGTGCACTGGCAACACTGGGGATGCAGTGCAGTGAGTCCAGAGAGTGCACTGGCACCACTGGGGATGCACTGCAGTGAGTCCAGAGAGTGCACTGGCACCACTGGTGATGCAGTGCAGTGAGTCCAGAGAGTGCACTGTCAGCACTGGGGATGCAGTGCAGTGAGTCGAGAGAGTGCACTGGCACCACTGGGGATGCAGTGCAGTGAGTCCAGAGAGTGCACTGGCACCACTGGGGATGCAGTGCAGTGAGTCCAGAGAGTGCACTGGCACCACTGGGGATGCAGTGCAGTGAGTCCAGAGAATGCACTGGCCGTAATGGGGATGCAGTGCAGTGACTCGAAAGAGTGCACTGGCACCACTGCGGATGCACAGCAGTGAGTCCAGAGAGTGCACTGGCAACACTGGGAATGCAATGCAGTTAGTCCAGAGAGTGCACTGGCACCACTGGGGATGTACTGCAGTGACTCCAGAGAGTGCACTGGCACCACTGGGGATACAGTGCAGTGTGTCCAGAGAGTGCACTGGAACAACAGGGGATGCATTGCAGTGAGTGCAGAGAGTGCACTGGCACCACTGGGGATGCACTGCGGTGAGTCCAGAGAGTGCACTGGCACCACTGGGGATGCAGTGCAGTGAGTCCACAGAGTCCACTGGCACCACTGGGGATGCACTGCGGTGAGTCCAGAGAGTGCACTGGCACCACTGGGGATGCAGTGCAGTGAGTCTAGAGACTGCACTGGCACCACTGGGGATGCAGTACAGTGAGTCCACAGAGTGCACTGGCACCACTGGGGATGCACTGCAGTGAGTCCAGAGAATGCTCTGGCACCACTGGGGATGCAGTGCAGTGACTCGAAAGAGTGCACTGGCACCACTGGGGATGCACTGCAGTGAGTCCAGAGAGTGCACTGGCACCACTGGTAATGCAGTGCAGTGAGTCCAGAGAGTGCACTGGCACCACTGGGGATGCAGTGCAGTGAGTCCAGAGAGTGCACTGGCACCACTGGGGATGCAGTGCAGTGAGTCCAGAGAATGCACTGGCCGTAATGGGGATGCACTGCAGTGACTCGAAAGAGTGCACTGGCACCACTGCGGATGCACAGCAGTGAGTCCAGAGAGTGCACTGGCAACACTGGGAATGCAATGCAGTTAGTCCAGAGAGTGCACTGGCTCCACTGGGGATGCAGTGCAGTGAGTCCAGAGAGTGCACTGGCACCACTGGGGATGCACTGCAGTGAGTCCAGAGAGTGCACTGGCACCACTGGGGATGCACTGCAGTGAGTCCAGAGAGTGCTCTGGCACCACTGGGGATGCAGTACAGTGAGTCCACAGAGTGCACTGGAACCACTGGATCTGCACTGCAGTGAGTCCAGAGATTTTACTGGCACCAATGGGGATGCAGTGCAGTGAGTGCAGAGAGTGCACTGGCACCACTGGGGATGCACTGCAGTGAGTCCAGAGAGGGCACTGGCACCGCTGGGGATGCACTGCAGTGAGTCCCGAGATTTTACTGGCACCACTGGGGATGCAGTGCAGTGAGTGCAGAGAGTGCACTGGCACCACTGTTGATGCAGTGCAGTGAGTCCACAGAGTGCACTGGCACCACTGGGGATGCACTGCAGTGAGTCCAGAGAGTGCACTGGCACAACTGGGGATGCACTGCAGTGAGTCCAGAGAGTGCACTGGCACCACTGGGGATGCACCTCGGTGAGTCCAGAGAGTGCACTGGCACCACTGGGGATGCAGTGCAGTGAGTGCAGAGAGTGTACTGGCACCACTGGGGATGCAGTGCGGTGAGTCCAGAGAGTGCACTGGCACTACTGGGGATGCAGTGTAGTGAGTCCAGAGACTGCACAGGCACCACTGGGGATGCAGTGCAGTGAGTCCAGAGAGTGCACTGGCACCACTGGGGATGCAGTGCAGTGAGTCCAGAGAGTGCACTGGCACCTTGGGTAATGCACTGCAGTGAGTCCAGAGAGTGCACAGGCACCACTGGGGATGCACTGCAGTGACTCCAGAGAGTGCACTTGCACCACTGGGGATGCAGTGCAGTGAGTCCAGAGAGTGCACTGGCACCACTGGGAATGCACTGCAGTGAGTCCAGAGAGTGCACTGGCACCACTGGGGATGCAGTGCAGTGAGTCCAGAGAGTGCACTGGCACCACTGGGGATGCAGTGCAGTGAGTCCAGAGAGTGCACTGGCACCACTGGGGATGCAGTGCAGTGAGTCCAGAGAGTGCACAGGCACCAGTGGGGATCACAGTATCACAGATTTCTAGGTTGGAAGAGACCTCAAGATCATCGAGTCCAACCTCCGACCTAACTCTAAGTACTCCACTAAACCATATCGCTAAGCTCTACATCTAAACGTCTTTTAAAGACCTCCAGGGATGGCGACTCCACCACCTCCCTGGGCAGCCCGTTCCAATGCTTAATAACCCTTTCGGTAAAGAAGTACTTCCTAACATCCAATATAAAACTCCCCTGTCGCAACTTTCGCCCATTCCCCCTCGTCCTGTCACCAGGCACGTAGGAGAACAGACCAACCCCCACCTCTTTACAGCCTCCTTTAAGGTAACTGTAGAGAGTGATAAGGTCGCCCCTGAGCCTCCTCTTCTCCAGGCTGAACAAGCCCAGCTCCCTCAGCCGCTCCTCGTAAGACTTGTTCTCCAGACCCCTCACCAGCTTGGTCGCCCTTCTCTGGACTCGCTCGAGCACGTCCATGTCCTTCCTGTAGCGAGGGGCCCAAAACTGAAGACAGTACTCGAGGTGCGGCCTCACCAGAGCCGAGTACAGGGGCACAATCACTTCCCTAGACCTGCTGGCCACACTGCTTCTTATGCAGGCCAGGATGCTGTTGGCCTTCTTGGCCACCTGGGCACACTGCTGGCTCATATTCAGCCGACTATCAACCAATACTCCCAGGTCCCTCTCGGCCAGGCAGCTTTGCAGCCACTCATCTCCCAGCCTGTAGCTCTGCTTGGGGTTGTTGCGCCCCAGGTGCAGGACCCGGCACTTGGCCTTGTTGAACTTCATACAGTTGACCTCAGCCCATCGCTCCAGCGTATCCAGATCCTCCTGCAGAGCCTTCCTGCCCTCGAGCAGATCGACACACGCACTTAGCTTGGTGTCATCTGCAAACTTACTGAGGGTGCACTGGACGCCCTCATCCAGATCATCGATAAAGATATTAAAGAGGACCGGCCCCAGTACCGAGTCCTGGGGGACACCACTAGTGACCGGCCTCCAACCAGATTTGACTCCATTCACCACAACTCTCTGGGCCCGGCTATCCAGCCAGTTTCTAACCCAGCGAAGCGTACGCCAGTCCAAGCCCCGAGCAGCCAGTTTCTTGAGGAGAATGTTGTGGGGAACTGTGTCAAAAGCCTTACTGAGGTCAAGGTAAACCACATCCACAGCCTTTCCCTCATCCACCAAGCGCGTCACTTGGTCATAGAAGGAGATCAGGTTCGTCAAGCAGGACCTACCTTTCATAAACCCATGCTGACTGGGCCTGATCGCCTGCTTGCCCTGCAAGTGCCGCGTGTTGACCCTCAAGATAATCTGCTCCATGAGCTTTCCTGGCACTGAGGTCAAACTGACAGGCCTATAGTTCCCCGGGTCTGCCCTGCGGCCCTTCTTATAGATGGGCGTCACATTGGCAAGCCGCCAGTCAACTGGGACCTCCCCCGATAGCCAGGACTTCCGATAAATGATGGTAAGCGGCTCGGCCAGCTCCTCCGCCAGTTCTTTCAGTACCCTCGGTGCATCCCATCCGGCCTCATCGACTTGCGCACATCCAAGCTCCGTAGCAGGTCGCCAACCATTTCCTCATGGATAGCGAAGGCCACATCCTGCTCCCCATTCCCTTCCACCAGCTCAAGGCACTGGGTATCCAGAGAACAACCGGTACTGCCGCTAAAGACTGAGGCAAAGAAAGGGATGCACTGCAGTGACACCAGAGAGTGCACTGGCACCACAGGGGATGCAGTGCAGTGACTCCAGAGAGTGCACTGGCATCACTGGGGATGCAGTGCAGTGAGTCCAGAGAGTGCACTGGCACCACTGGGGATGCAGTGCAGTGAGTCCAGAGAGTGCACTGGCCCCACTGGGGATGCAGTGCAGTGACTCCAGAGAGTGCACTGGCCCCAATGGGGATGCAGTGCCGTGAGTCCAGAGAGTGCAGTGGCACCACTGGGGATGCAGTGCAGTGAGTCCAGAGAGTGCACTGGCACCACTGGGGATGCAGTGCAGTGAGTCCAGAGAGTGCACTGGCACCACTGGGGATGCAGTGCAGTGAGTCCAGAGAGTGCACTGGCACCACTGGGGATGCAGTGCAGTGACTCCAGAGAGTGCACTGGCCCCACTGGGGATGCAGTGCAGTGAGTCCAGAGAGTGCAGTGGCACCACTGGGGATGCAGTGCAGTGAGTCCAGATAGTGCACTGGCACCACTGGGGATGCAGTGCAGTGAGTCCAGAGAGTGCACTGGCACCACTGGGGATGCAGTGCAGTGAGTCCAGAGAGTGCACTGGCACCACTGGGGATGCACTGCAGTGAGTCCAGAGAGTGCACTGGCACCACAGGGCATGCAGTGCCGTGAGTCCAGAGAGTGCACTGGCACCACTGGCGATGCAGTGCTGTGAGTCCAGAGAGTGCACTGGCACCACTGGGGATGCAGTGCAGTGAGTCCAGAGAGTGCACTGGCACCACTGGGGATGCAGTGCAGTGAGTGCAGAGAGGGCACTGGCACCACTGGGGATGCACTGCAGTGAGTCTAGAGAGTGCACTGACACCACTGGTAATGCAGTGCAGTGAGTCCAGAGAGTGCACTGGCACCACTGGGGATGCACTGCAGTGACTCTAGAGAGTGCACTGGCACCACTGGGGATGCAGTGCAGTGAGTCCAGAGAGTGCACTGGCACCACTGGGGATGCAGTGCAGTGAGTCCAGAGAGTGCACTGGCACCTTGGGTAATGCACTGCAGTGAGTCCAGAGAGTGCACAGGCACCACTGGGGATGCAGTGCAGTGACTCCAGAGAGTGCACTGGCACCACTGGTAATGTAGTGCAGTGAGTCCAGAGAGTGCACTGGCACGACGGGGGATGCACTGCAGTGACTCTAGAGAGTGCACTGGCACCACTGGGGATGCAGTGCAGTGAGTCCAGAGAGTGCACTGGCACCACTGGGGATGCACTGCAGTGAGTCCAGAGAGTGCACTGACAACACTGGGGATGCAGTGCAGTGACTCTAGAGAGTGCACTGGCACCACTGCGGATGCAGTGCAGTGAGTCCAGAGAGTGCACTGGCACCACTGGGGATGTACTGCAGTGACTCCAGAGAGTGCACTGGCACCACTGGGGATACAGTGCATTGTGTCCAGAGAGTGCACTGGCACAACAGGGGATGCACTGCAGTGACTCCAGAGAGTCCACTGGCACCACTGGGGATGCACTGCGGTGAGTCCAGAGAGTGCACTGGCACCACTGGGGATGCAGTGCAGTGAGTCCACAGAGTCCACTGGCACCACTGGGGATGCACTGCGGTGAGTCCAGAGAGTGCACTGGCACCACTGGGGATGCAGTGCAGTGAGTCTAGAGAGTGCACTGGCACCACTGGGGATGCAGTACAGTGAGTCCAGAGAGTGCACTGGCACCACTGGGGATGCAGTGCAGTGAGTCCAGAGAATGCTCTGGCACCACTGGGGATGCAGTGCAGTGACTCGAAAGAGTGCACTGGCACCACTGGGGATGCAGTGCAGTGAGTCCAGAGAGTGCACTGGCACCACTGGTAATGCACAGCAGTGAGTCCAGAGAGTGCACTGGCAACACTGGGAATGCAATGCAGTTAGTCCAGAGAGTGCACTGGCTCCACTGGGGATGCAGTGCAGTGAGTCCAGAGAGTGCACTGGCACCACTGGGGATGCACTGCAGTGAGTCCAGAGAGTGCACTGGCACCACTGGGGATGCACTGCAGTGAGTCCAGAGAGTGCACTGGCCCCACTGGGGATGCAGTGCAGTGAGTCCAGAGAGTGCACTGGCACCACTGTTGATGCAGTGCAGTGAGTCCAGAGAGTGCACTGGCACCACTGGAGCTGCACTGCAGTGACTCCCGAGATTTTACTGGCACCACTGGGGATGCAGTGCAGTGAGTGCAGAGAGTGCACTGGCACCACAGTTGATGCAGTGCAGTTAGTCCACAGAGTGCACTGGCACCACTGGGGATGCACTGCAGTGAGTCCAGAGAGTGCACTGGCACAACTGGGGATGCACTGCAGTGAGTCCAGAGAGTGCACTGGCACCACTGGGGATGCACTGCAGTAAGTCCAGAGAGTGCACTGGCACCACTGGGGATGCAGTGCAGTGAGTCCAGAGAGTGCACTGGCACCACTGGGGATACAGTGCAGTGAGTGCAGAGAGTGTACTGGCACCACTGGGGATGCAGTGCAGTGAGTCCAGAGAGTGCACTGGCACCACTGGGGATGCAGTGCAGTGAGTCCAGAGAGTGCACTGGCACCACTGGGGATGCACTGCAGTGAGTCCAGAGAGTGCACTGGCACCACTGGGGATGCACTGCAGTGAGTCCAGAGAGTGCACTGGCACCACAGGGCATGCAGTGCCGTGAGTCCAGAGAGTGCACCGGCACCACTGGCGATGCAGTGCTGTGAGTCCAGAGAGTGCACCGGCACCACTGGTAATGCAGTGCAGTGAGTCCAGAGAGTGCACTGGCACCACTGGGGATGCAGTGCAGTGAGTCCAGAGAGTGGACTGGCACCACTGGGCATGCACTGCAGTGACTCCAGAGAGTGCACTGGCACCACTGGGGATGCAGTGCAGCGAGTCCAGAGAGTGCACTGGCACCACTGGGGATGCCGTGCAGTGCCTCCAGAGAGTGCACTGGCACCACTGGGGATGCAGTGCAGTGAGTCCAGAGAGTGCACTGGCACCACTGGGGATGCAGTGCAGTGAGTCCAGAGAGTGCATTGGCACCTTGGGTAATGCACTGCAGTGAGTCCAGAGAGTGCACTGGCACCACTGGTAATGTAGTGTAGTGAGTCCAGAGAGTGCACTGGCACCACTGGGGATGCACTGCAGTGAGTCCAGAGAGTGCACTGACAACACTGGAGATGCAGTGCAGTGAGTCCAGAGAGTGCACTGGCACTACTGGGGATGCAGTGCAGTGAGTGCAGAGAGGGCACTGGCACCACTGGGGATGCAGTGCAGTGACTCTAGAGAGTGCACTGGCACCACTGGGGATGCAGTGCAGTGAGTCCAGAGAGTGCACTGGCACCACTGGGGATGCAGTGCAGTGAGTCCAGAGAGTGCACTGGCACCACTGGGGATGCAGTGCAGTGACTCCAGAGAGTGCACTGGCCCCAATGGGGATGCACTGCAGTGAGTCCAGAGAGTGCAGTGGGACCACTGGGGATGCAGTGCAGTGAGTCCAGAGAGTGCACTGGCACCACTGGGGATGCAGTGCAGTGAGTCCAGAGAGTGCACTGGCACCACTGGGGATGCAGTGCAGTGAGTCCAGAGAGTGCACTGGCACCACTGGGGATGCAGTGCAGTGACTCCAGAGAGTGCACTGGCCCCACTGGGGATGCAGTGCAGTGAGTCCAGAGAGTGCAGTGGCACCACTGGGGATGCAGTGCAGTGAGTCCAGAGAGTGCACTGGCACCACTGGGGATGCAGTGCAGTGAGTCCAGAGAGTGCACTGGCACCACTGGGGATGCAGTGCAGTGAGTCCAGAGAGTGCACTGGCACCACTGGGGATGCACTGCAGTGAGTCCAGAGAGTGCACTGGCACCACAGGGCATGCAGTGCCGTGAGTCCAGAGAGTGCACTGGCACCACTGGCGATGCAGTGCTGTGAGTCCAGAGAGTGCACTGGCACCACTGGGGATGCAGTGCAGTGAGTCCAGAGAGTGCACTGGCACCACTGGGGATGCAGTGCAGTGAGTGCAGAGAGGGCACTGGCACCACTGGGGATGCACTGCAGTGAGTCTAGAGAGTGCACTGACACCACTGGTAATGCAGTGCAGTGAGTCCAGAGAGTGCACTGGCACCACTGGGGATGCACTGCAGTGACTCTAGAGAGTGCACTGGCACCACTGGGGATGCAGTGCAGTGAGTCCAGAGAGTGCACTGGCACCACTGGGGATGCAGTGCAGTGAGTCCAGAGAGTGCACTGGCACCTTGGGTAATGCACTGCAGTGAGTCCAGAGAGTGCACAGGCACCACTGGGGATGCAGTGCAGTGACTCCAGAGAGTGCACTGGCACCACTGGTAATGTAGTGCAGTTAGTCCAGAGAGTGCACTGGCACGACGGGGGATGCACTGCAGTGACTCTAGAGAGTGCACTGGCACCACTGGGGATGCAGTGCAGTGAGTCCAGAGAGTGCACTGGCACCACTGGGGATGCACTGCAGTGAGTCCAGAGAGTGCACTGACAACACTGGGGATGCAGTGCAGTGACTCTAGAGAGTGCACTGGCACCACTGCGGATGCAGTGCAGTGAGTCCAGAGAGTGCACTGGCACCACTGGGGATGTACTGCAGTGACTCCAGAGAGTGCACTGGCACCACTGGGGATACAGTGCATTGTGTCCAGAGAGTGCACTGGCACAACAGGGGATGCACTGCAGTGACTCCAGAGAGTCCACTGGCACCACTGGGGATGCACTGCGGTGAGTCCAGAGAGTGCACTGGCACCACTGGGGATGCAGTGCAGTGAGTCCACAGAGTCCACTGGCACCACTGGGGATGCACTGCGGTGAGTCCAGAGAGTGCACTGGCACCACTGGGGATGCAGTGCAGTGAGTCTAGAGAGTGCACTGGCACCACTGGGGATGCAGTACAGTGAGTCCAGAGAGTGCACTGGCACCACTGGGGATGCAGTGCAGTGAGTCCAGAGAATGCTCTGGCACCACTGGGGATGCAGTGCAGTGACTCGAAAGAGTGCACTGGCACCACTGGGGATGCAGTGCAGTGAGTCCAGAGAGTGCACTGGCACCACTGGTAATGCACAGCAGTGAGTCCAGAGAGTGCACTGGCAACACTGGGAATGCAATGCAGTTAGTCCAGAGAGTGCACTGGCTCCACTGGGGATGCAGTGCAGTGAGTCCAGAGAGTGCACTGGCACCACTGGGGATGCACTGCAGTGAGTCCAGAGAGTGCACTGGCACCACTGGGGATGCACTGCAGTGAGTCCAGAGAGTGCACTGGCCCCACTGGGGATGCAGTGCAGTGAGTCCAGAGAGTGCACTGGCACCACTGTTGATGCAGTGCAGTGAGTCCAGAGAGTGCACTGGCACCACTGGAGCTGCACTGCAGTGACTCCCGAGATTTTACTGGCACCACTGGGGATGCAGTGCAGTGAGTGCAGAGAGTGCACTGGCACCACAGTTGATGCAGTGCAGTTAGTCCACAGAGTGCACTGGCACCACTGGGGATGCACTGCAGTGAGTCCAGAGAGTGCACTGGCACAACTGGGGATGCACTGCAGTGAGTCCAGAGAGTGCACTGGCACCACTGGGGATGCACTGCAGTAAGTCCAGAGAGTGCACTGGCACCACTGGGGATGCAGTGCAGTGAGTCCAGAGAGTGCACTGGCACCACTGGGGATACAGTGCAGTGAGTGCAGAGAGTGTACTGGCACCACTGGGGATGCAGTGCAGTGAGTCCAGAGAGTGCACTGGCACCACTGGGGATGCACTGCAGTGAGTCCAGAGAGTGCACCGGCACCACTGGGGATGCAGTGCAGTGAGTCCAGAGAGTGCACCGGCACCACTGGTAATGCAGTGCAGTGAGTCCAGAGAGTGCACTGGCACCACTGGGGATGCAGTGCAGTGAGTCCAGAGAGTGGACTGGCACCACTGGGCATGCACTGCAGTGACTCCAGAGAGTGCACTGGCACCACTGGGGATGCCGTGCAGTGCCTCCAGAGAGTGCACTGGCACCACTGGGGATGCAGTGCAGTGAGTCCAGAGAGTGCACTGGCACCACTGGGGATGCAGTGCAGTGAGTCCAGAGAGTGCATTGGCACCTTGGGTAATGCACTGCAGTGACTCCAGAGAGTGCACTGGCACCACTGGTAATGTAGTGTAGTGAGTCCAGAGAGTGCACTGGCACCACTGGGGATGCACTGCAGTGAGTCCAGAGAGTGCACTGACAACACTGGGGATGCAGTGCAGTGAGTCCAGAGAGTGCACTGGCACTACTGGGGATGCAGTGCAGTGAGTGCAGAGAGGGCACTGGCACCACTGGGGATGCAGTGCAGTGACTCTAGAGAGTGCACTGGCACCACTGCGGATGCAGTGCAGTGAGTCCAGAGAGTGCACTGGCACCACTGGGGATGTACTGCAGTGACTCCAGAGAGTGCACTGGCACCACTGGGGATACAGTGCAGTGTGTCCAGAGAGTGCACTGGCACAACAGGGGATGCACTGCAGTGACTCCAGAGAGTCCACTGGCACCACTGGTGTTGCACTGCGGTGAGTCCAGAGAGTGCACTGGCACCACTGGGGATGCAGTGCAGTGAGTCCACAGAGTCCACTGGCACCACTGGGGATGCACTGCGGTGAGTCCAGAGAGTGCACTGGCACCACTGGGGATGCAGTGCAGTGAGTCTAGAGACTGCACTGGCACCACTGGGGATGCAGTGCAGTGAGTCCGCAGAGTGCACTGGCACCACTGGGGATGCACTGCAGTGAGTCCAGAGAATGCTCTGGCACCACTGGGGATGCAGTGCAGTGACTCGAAAGAGTGCACTGGCACCACTGGGGATGCAGTGCAGTGAGTCCAGAGAGTGCACTGGCACCACTGGGGATGCAGTGCAGTGAGTCCAGAGAGTGCACTGGCACCGCTGGGGATGCAGTGCAGTGAGTCCAGAGAGTGCACTGGCACCACTGGGGATGCAGTGCAGTGAGTCCAGAGAATGCACTGGCACCACTGGGGATGCAGTGCAGTGACTCGAAAGAGTGCACTGGCACCACTGCGGATGCACAGCAGTGAGTCCAGAGAGTGCACTGGCAACACTGGGAATGCAATGCAGTTAGTCCAGAGAGTGCACTGGCACCACTGGGCATGCACTGCAGTGACTCCAGAGAGTGCACTGGCACCACTGGGGATGCAGTGCAGCGAGTCCAGAGAGTGCACTGGCACCACTGGGGATGCCGTGCAGTGCCTCCAGAGAGTGCACTGGCACCACTGGGGATGCAGTGCAGTGAGTCCAGAGAGTGCATTGGCACCTTGGGTAATGCACTGCAGTGACTCCAGAGAGTGCACTGGCACCACTGGTAATGTAGTGTAGTGAGTCCAGAGAGTGCACTGGCACCACTGGGGATGCACTGCAGTGAGTCCAGAGGGTGCACTGACAACACTGGGGATGCAGTGCAGTGAGTCCAGAGAGTGCACTGGCACCACTGGTAATGCAGTGCAGTGAGTCCAGAGAGTGCACTGGCACCACTGGGGATGCAGTGCAGTGACTCCAGAGAGTGCACTGGCCCCAATGGGGATGCACTGCAGTGAGTCCAGAGAGTGCAGTGGCACCACTGGGGATGCAGTGCAGTGAGTCCAGAGAGTGCACTGGCACCACTGGGGATGCACTGCAGTGAGTCCAGAGATTGCACTGGCACCACTGGGGATGCACTGCAGTGAGTCCAGAGAGTGCTCTGGCACCACTGGGGATGCAGTACAGTGAGTCCACAGAGTGCACTGGAACCACTGGATCTGCACTGCAGTGAGTCCAGAGATTTTACTGGCACCAATGGGGATGCAGTGCAGTGAGTGCAGAGAGTGCACTGGCACCACTGTTGATGCAGTGCAGTGAGTCCAGAGAGTGCACTGGCAGCACTAGGGATGCAGTGCAGTGAGTCCAGAGAGTCCACTGGCACCAGTGGGGATGCAGTGCAGTGACTCCAGAGAGTGCACTGGCACCACTGGGGATGCAGTGCAGTGAGTCCAGAGAGTGCACTGGCACCACTGGGGATGCAGTGCAGTGAGTCCAGAGAGTGCACTGGCACCACTGGGGATGCAGTGCAGTGAGTCCAGAGAATGCACTGGCACCACTGTTGATGCAGTGCAGTGAGTCCACAGAGTGCACTGGCACCACTGGGGATGCACTGCAGTGAGTCCAGAGAGTGCACTGGCACAACTGGGGATGCACTGCAGTGAGTCCAGAGAGTGCACTGGCACCACTGGGGATGCACCTCGGTGAGTCCAGAGAGTGCACTGGCACCACTGGGGATGCAGTGCAGTGAGTCTAGAGAGTGCACTGGCACCACTGGGGATGCAGTACAGTGAGTCCACAGAGTGCACTGGCACCACTGGGGATGCAGTGCAGTGAGTCCAGAGAATGCTCTGGCACCACTGGGGATGCAGTGCAGTGACTCGAAAGAGTGCACTGGCACCACTGGGGATGCAGTGCAGTGAGTCCAGAGAGTGCACTGGCACCACTGGTAATGCACAGCAGTGAGTCCAGAGAGTGCACTGGCACCACTGGGGATGCAGTGCAGTGAGTCCAGAGAGTGGACTGGCACCACTGGGCATGCACTGCAGTGACTCCAGAGAGTGCACTGGCACCACTGGGGATGCAGTGCAGTGAGTCCAGAGAGTGCACTGGCACCACTGGGGATGCCGTGCAGTGCCTCCAGAGAGTGCACTGGCACCACTGGGGATGCAGTGCAGTGAGTCCAGAGAGTGCATTGGCACCTTGGGTAATGCACTGCAGTGACTCCAGAGAGTGCACTGGCACCACTGGTAATGTAGTGTAGTGAGTCCAGAGAGTGCACTGGCACCACTGGGGATGCACTGCAGTGAGTCCAGAGAGTGCACTGACAACACTGGGGATGCAGTGCAGTGAGTCCAGAGAGTGCACTGGCACCACTGGTAATGCAGTGCAGTGAGTGCAGAGAGGGCACTGGCACCACTGTGGATGCAGTGCAGTGACTCTAGAGAGTGCACTGGCACCACTGCGGATGCAGTGCAGTGAGTCCAGAGAGTGCACTGGCACCACTGGGGATGTACTGCAGTGACTCCAGAGAGTGCACTGGCACCACTGGGGATACAGTGCAGTGTGTCCAGAGAGTGCACTGGCACAACAGGGGATGCACTGCAGTGACTCCAGAGAGTCCACTGGCACCACTGGTGTTGCACTGCGGTGAGTCCAGAGAGTGCACTGGCACCACTGGGGATGCAGTGCAGTGAGTCCACAGAGTCCACTGGCACCACTGGGGATGCACTGCGGTGAGTCCAGAGAGTGCACTGGCACCACTGGGAATGCAGTGCAGTGAGTCTAGAGACTGCACTGGCACCACTGGGGATGCAGTGCAGTGAGTCCACAGAGTGCACTGGCACCACTGGGGATGCACTGCAGTGAGTCCAGAGAGTGCACTGGCCCCAATGGGGATGCACTGCAGTGAGTCCAGAGAGTGCAGTGGCACCACTGGGGATGCAGTGCAGTGAGTCCAGAGAGTGCACTGGCACCACTGGGGATGCAGTGCAGTGAGTCCAGAGAGTGCACTGGCACCACTGGGGATGCAGTGCAGTGAGTCCAGAGAGTGCACTGGCACCACTGGGGATGCAGTGCAGTGACTCCAGAGAGTGCACTGGCCCCACTGGGGATGCAGTGCAGTGAGTCCAGAGAGTGCAGTGGCACCACTGGGGATGCAGTGCAGTGAGTCCAGAGAGTGCACTGGCACCACTGGGGATGCAGTGCAGTGAGTCCAGAGAGTGCACTGGCACCACTGGGGATGCAGTGCAGTGAGTCCAGAGAGTGCACTGGCACCACTGGGGATGCACTGCAGTGAGTCCAGAGAGTGCACTGGCACCACAGGGCATGCAGTGCCGTGAGTCCAGAGAGTGCACTGGCACCACTGGCGATGCAGTGCTGTGAGTCCAGAGAGTGCACTGGCACCACTGGGGATGCAGTGCAGTGAGTCCAGAGAGTGCACTGGCACCACTGGGGATGCAGTGCAGTGAGTGCAGAGAGGGCACTGGCACCACTGGGGATGCACTGCAGTGAGTCTAGAGAGTGCACTGACACCACTGGTAATGCAGTGCAGTGAGTCCAGAGAGTGCACTGGCACCACTGGGGATGCACTGCAGTGACTCTAGAGAGTGCACTGGCACCACTGGGGATGCAGTGCAGTGAGTCCAGAGAGTGCACTGGCACCACTGGGGATGCAGTGCAGTGAGTCCAGAGAGTGCACTGGCACCTTGGGTAATGCACTGCAGTGAGTCCAGAGAGTGCACAGGCACCACTGGGGATGCAGTGCAGTGACTCCAGAGAGTGCACTGGCACCACTGGTAATGTAGTGCAGTGAGTCCAGAGAGTGCACTGGCACGACGGGGGATGCACTGCAGTGACTCTAGAGAGTGCACTGGCACCACTGGGGATGCAGTGCAGTGAGTCCAGAGAGTGCACTGGCACCACTGGGGATGCACTGCAGTGAGTCCAGAGAGTGCACTGACAACACTGGGGATGCAGTGCAGTGACTCTAGAGAGTGCACTGGCACCACTGCGGATGCAGTGCAGTGAGTCCAGAGAGTGCACTGGCACCACTCGGGATGTACTGCAGTGACTCCAGAGAGTGCACTGGCACCACTGGGGATACAGTGCATTGTGTCCAGAGAGTGCACTGGCACAACAGGGGATGCACTGCAGTGACTCCAGAGAGTCCACTGGCACCACTGGGGATGCACTGCGGTGAGTCCAGAGAGTGCACTGGCACCACTGGGGATGCAGTGCAGTGAGTCCACAGAGTCCACTGGCACCACTGGGGATGCACTGCGGTGAGTCCAGAGAGTGCACTGGCACCACTGGGGATGCAGTGCAGTGAGTCTAGAGAGTGCACTGGCACCACTGGGGATGCAGTACAGTGAGTCCACAGAGTGCACTGGCACCACTGGGGATGCAGTGCAGTGAGTCCAGAGAATGCTCTGGCACCACTGGTAATGCACAGCAGTGAGTCCAGAGAGTGCACTGGCACCACTGGGGATGCAGTGCAGTGAGTCCAGAGAGTGGACTGGCACCACTGGGCATGCAATGCAGTGACTCCAGAGAGTGCACTGGCACCACTGGGGATGCAGTGCAGCGAGTCCAGAGAGTGCACTGGCACCACTGGGGATGCCGTGCAGTGCCTCCAGAGAGTGCACTGGCACCACTGGGGATGCAGTGCAGTGAGTCCAGAGAGTGCATTGGCACCTTGGGTAATGCACTGCAGTGACTCCAGAGAGTGCACTGGCACCACTGGTAATGTAGTGTAGTGAGTCCAGAGAGTGCACTGGCACCACTGGGGATGCACTGCAGTGAGTCCAGAGGGTGCACTGACAACACTGGGGATGCAGTGCAGTGAGTCCAGAGAGTGCACTGGCACCACTGGTAATGCAGTGCAGTGAGTCCAGAGAGTGCACTGGCACCACTGCGGATGCACAGCAGTGAGTCCAGAGAGTGCACTGGCACCACTGGTAATGCAATGCAGTTAGTCCAGAGAGTGCACTGGCTCCACTGGGGATGCAGTGCAGTGAGTCCAGAGAGTGCACTGGCACCACTGGGGATGCACTGCAGTGAGTCCAGAGATTGCACTGGCACCACTGGGGATGCACTGCAGTGAGTCCAGAGAGTGCTCTGGCACCACTGGGGATGCAGTACAGTGAGTCCACAGAGTGCACTGGAACCACTGGATCTGCACTGCAGTGAGTCCAGAGATTTTACTGGCACCAATGGGGATGCAGTGCAGTGAGTGCAGAGAGTGCACTGGCACCACTGTTGATGCAGTGCAGTGAGTCCAGAGAGTGCACTGGCAGCACTAGGGATGCAGTGCAGTGAGTCCAGAGAGTCCACTGGCACCAGTGGGGATGCAGTGCAGTGACTCCAGAGAGTGCACTGGCACCACTGGGGATGCAGTGCAGTGAGTCCAGAGAGTGCACTGGCACCACTGGGGATGCAGTGCAGTGAGTCCAGAGAGTGCACTGGCACCACTGGGGATGCAGTGCAGTGAGTCCAGAGAATGCACTGGCACCACTGTTGATGCAGTGCAGTGAGTCCACAGAGTGCACTGGCACCACTGGGGATGCACTGCAGTGAGTCCAGAGAGTGCACTGGCACAACTGGGGATGCACTGCAGTGAGTCCAGAGAGTGCACTGGCACCACTGGGGATGCACCTCGGTGAGTCCAGAGAGTGCACTGGCACCACTGGGGATGCAGTGCAGTGAGTGCAGAGAGTGTACTGGCACCACTGGGGATGCAGTGCGGTGAGTCCAGAGAGTGCACTGGCACCACTGGGGATGCAGTGTAGTGAGTCCAGAGACTGCACAGGCACCACTGGGGATGCAGTGCAGTGAGTACAGAGAGTGCACTGGCACCACTGGGGATGCAGTGCAGTGAGTGCAGAGAGTGCACTGGCACCACTGGTGATGCAGTGCAGTGAGTGCAGAGAGTGCACTGGCACCACTGGGGATGCAGTGCAGTGAGTCCAGAGACTGCACAGGCACCACTGGGGATGCAGTGCAGTGAGTCCAGAGAGTGCACTGTCACCACTGGGGATGCAGTGCAGTGAGTCCAGAGAGTGCACTGGCACCACTGGGGATGCAGTGCAGTGAGTCCAGAGAGTGCACCGGCACCACTGGGGATGCAGTGCAGTGAGTCCAGAGAGTGCACCGGCACCACTGGTAATGCAGTGCAGTGAGTCCAGAGAGTGCACTGGCACCACTGGGGATGCAGTGCAGTGAGTCCAGAGAGTGGACTGGCACCACTGGGCATGCACTGCAGTGAGTCCAGAGAGTGCACTGGCACCACTGGGGATGCAGTGCAGTGAGTCCAGAGAGTGCACTGGCACCACCGGGGATGCACTGCAGTGAGTCCAGAGAGTGCACTGGCACCACTGGTAATGCAGTGCAGTGAGTCCAAGGAGTGCACTGGCACCACTGGGGATGCCGTGCAGTGCCTCCGGAGAGTGCACTGGCACCACTGCGGATGCACTGCAGAGAGTCCATGGAGTGCCCTGGCACCAATGGTGATGCAGTGCAGTGAATCCAGAGAGTGGACTGGCACCACTGTGGATGCAGTTCAGTGAGTCCAGAGAGTGCACTGGCACCATGGGGTTTTAGTGCAGTGAGTCCAGAGAGTGCACTGGCACCACTGGGGGTGCAGTGTAGTGAGTCCAGAGAGTGCACTGGCACCACTGGGGATGCACTGCAGTGACTCCAGGGAGTGCACTGGCACCACTGGGGATGCAGTGCAGTGAGTCCAGAGAGTGCACTGGCACCGCTGGGGATGCAGTGCAGTGAGTCCAGAGAGTGCACTGGCTCCACTGGGGATGCACTGCAGTGACTCCAGAGAGTGCACTGACACCACTGGTAATGCAGTGCAGTGAGTCCAGAGAGTGCACTGGCACCACTGGGGATGCACTGCAGTGACTCTAGAGAGTGCACTTGCACCACTGGGGATGCACTGCAGTGACTCCAGAGAGTGCACTGGCACCACTGGGGATGCAGTGCAGTGAGTCCAGAGAGTGCACTGGCACCTTGGGTAATGCACTGCAGTGAGTCCAGAGAGTGCACAGGCACCACTGGGGATGCACTGCAGTGACTCCAGAGAGTGCACTTGCACCACTGGGGATGCAGTGCAGTGAGTCCAGAGAGTGCACTGGCACCACTGGGAATGCACTGCAGTGAGTCCAGAGAGTGCACTGGCACCACTGGGGATGCAGTGCAGTGAGTCCAGAGAGTGCACTGGCACCACTGGGGATGCAGTGCAGTGAGTCCAGAGAGTGCACTGGCACCACTGGGGATGCAGTGCAGTGAGTCCAGAGAGTGCACAGGCACCAGTGGGGATCACAGTATCACAGATTTCTAGGTTGGAAGAGACCTCAAGATCATCGAGTCCAACCTCCGACCTAACTCTAAGTACTCCACTAAACCATATCGCTAAGCTCTACATCTAAACGTCTTTTAAAGACCTCCAGGGATGGCGACTCCACCACCTCCCTGGGCAGCCCGTTCCAATGCTTAATAACCCTTTCGGTAAAGAAGTACTTCCTAACATCCAATATAAAACTCCCCTGTCGCAACTTTCGCCCATTCCCCCTCGTCCTGTCACCAGGCACGTAGGAGAACAGACCAACCCCCACCTCTTTACAGCCTCCTTTAAGGTAACTGTAGAGAGTGATAAGGTCGCCCCTGAGCCTCCTCTTCTCCAGGCTGAACAAGCCCAGCTCCCTCAGCCGCTCCTCGTAAGACTTGTTCTCCAGACCCCTCACCAGCTTGGTCGCCCTTCTCTGGACTCGCTCGAGCACGTCCATGTCCTTCCTGTAGCGAGGGGCCCAAAACTGAAGACAGTACTCGAGGTGCGGCCTCACCAGAGCCGAGTACAGGGGCACAATCACTTCCCTAGACCTGCTGGCCACACTGCTTCTTATGCAGGCCAGGATGCTGTTGGCCTTCTTGGCCACCTGGGCACACTGCTGGCTCATATTCAGCCGACTATCAACCAATACTCCCAGGTCCCTCTCGGCCAGGCAGCTTTGCAGCCACTCATCTCCCAGCCTGTAGCTCTGCTTGGGGTTGTTGCGCCCCAGGTGCAGGACCCGGCACTTGGCCTTGTTGAACTTCATACAGTTGACCTCAGCCCATCGCTCCAGCGTATCCAGATCCTCCTGCAGAGCCTTCCTGCCCTCGAGCAGATCGACACACGCACTTAGCTTGGTGTCATCTGCAAACTTACTGAGGGTGCACTGGACGCCCTCATCCAGATCATCGATAAAGATATTAAAGAGGACCGGCCCCAGTACCGAGTCCTGGGGGACACCACTAGTGACCGGCCTCCAACCAGATTTGACTCCATTCACCACAACTCTCTGGGCCCGGCTATCCAGCCAGTTTCTAACCCAGCGAAGCGTACGCCAGTCCAAGCCCCGAGCAGCCAGTTTCTTGAGGAGAATGTTGTGGGGAACTGTGTCAAAAGCCTTACTGAGGTCAAGGTAAACCACATCCACAGCCTTTCCCTCATCCACCAAGCGCGTCACTTGGTCATAGAAGGAGATCAGGTTCGTCAAGCAGGACCTACCTTTCATAAACCCATGCTGACTGGGCCTGATCGCCTGCTTGCCCTGCAAGTGCCGCGTGTTGACCCTCAAGATAATCTGCTCCATGAGCTTTCCTGGCACTGAGGTCAAACTGACAGGCCTATAGTTCCCCGGGTCTGCCCTGCGGCCCTTCTTATAGATGGGCGTCACATTGGCAAGCCGCCAGTCAACTGGGACCTCCCCCGATAGCCAGGACTTCCGATAAATGATGGTAAGCGGCTCGGCCAGCTCCTCCGCCAGTTCTTTCAGTACCCTCGGTGCATCCCATCCGGCCTCATCGACTTGCGCACATCCAAGCTCCGTAGCAGGTCGCCAACCATTTCCTCATGGATAGCGAAGGCCACATCCTGCTCCCCATTCCCTTCCACCAGCTCAAGGCACTGGGTATCCAGAGAACAACCGGTACTGCCGCTAAAGACTGAGGCAAAGAAAGGGATGCACTGCAGTGACACCAGAGAGTGCACTGGCACCACAGGGGATCCAGTGCAGTGACTCCAGAGAGTGCACTGGCATCACTGGGGATGCAGTGCAGTGAGTCCAGAGAGTGCACTGGCACCACTGGGGATGCAGTGCAGTGAGTGCAGAGAGTGCACTGGCACCACTGGGGATGCAGTGCAGTGACTCCAGAGAGTGCACTGGCCCCAATGGGGATGCACTGCAGTGAGTCCAGAGAGTGCAGTGGCACCACTGGGGATGCAGTGCAGTGAGTCCAGAGAGTGCACTGGCACCACTGGGGATGCAGTGCAGTGAGTCCAGAGAGTGCACTGGCACCACTGGGGATGCAGTGCAGTGAGTCCAGAGAGTGCACTGGCACCACTGGGGATGCAGTGCAGTGACTCCAGAGAGTGCACTGGCCCCACTGGGGATGCAGTGCAGTGAGTCCAGAGAGTGCAGTGGCACCACTGGGGATGCAGTGCAGTGAGTCCAGAGAGTGCACTGGCACCACTGGGGATGCAGTGCAGTGAGTCCAGAGAGTGCACTGGCACCACTGGGGATGCACTGCAGTGAGTCCAGAGAGTGCACTGGCACCACAGGGCATGCAGTGCCGTGAGTCCAGAGAGTGCACTGGCACCACTGGCGATGCAGTGCTGTGAGTCCAGAGAGTGCACTGGCACCACTGGGGATGCAGTGCAGTGAGTCCAGAGAGTGCACTGGCACCACTGGGGATGCAGTGCAGTGAGTGCAGAGAGGGCACTGGCACCACTGGGGATGCACTGCAGTGAGTCTAGAGAGTGCACTGACACCACTGGTAATGCAGTGCAGTGAGTCCAGAGAGTGCACTGGCACCACTGGGGATGCACTGCAGTGACTCTAGAGAGTGCACTGGCACCACTGGGGATGCAGTGCAGTGAGTCCAGAGAGTGCACTGGCACCACTGGGGATGCAGTGCAGTGAGTCCAGAGAGTGCACTGGCACCTTGGGTAATGCACTGCAGTGAGTCCAGAGAGTGCACAGGCACCACTGGGGATGCAGTGTAGTGACTCCAGAGAGTGCACTGGCACCACTGGTAATGTAGTGCAGTGAGTCCAGAGAGTGCACTGGCACGACGGGGGATGCACTGCAGTGACTCTAGAGAGTGCACTGGCACCACTGGGGATGCAGTGCAGTGAGTCCAGAGAGTGCACTGGCACCACTGGGGATGCACTGCAGTGAGTCCAGAGAGTGCACTGACAACACTGGGGATGCAGTGCAGTGACTCTAGAGAGTGCACTGGCACCACTGCGGATGCAGTGCAGTGAGTCCAGAGAGTGCACTGGCACCACTGGGGATGTACTGCAGTGACTCCAGAGAGTGCACTGGCACCACTGGGGATACAGTGCATTGTGTCCAGAGAGTGCACTGGCACAACAGGGGATGCACTGCAGTGACTCCAGAGAGTCCACTGGCACCACTGGGGATGCACTGCGGTGAGTCCAGAGAGTGCACTGGCACCACTGGGGATGCAGTGCAGTGAGTCCACAGAGTCCACTGGCACCACTGGGGATGCACTGCGGTGAGTCCAGAGAGTGCACTGGCACCACTGGGGATGCAGTGCAGTGAGTCTAGAGAGTGCACTGGCACCACTGGGGATGCAGTACAGTGAGTCCACAGAGTGCACTGGCACCACTGGGGATGCAGTGCAGTGAGTCCAGAGAATGCTCTGGCACCACTGGGGATGCAGTGCAGTGACTCGAAAGAGTGCACTGGCACCACTGGGGATGCAGTGCAGTGAGTCCAGAGAGTGCACTGGCACCACTGGTAATGCACAGCAGTGAGTCCAGAGAGTGCACTAGCACCACTGGGGATGCAGTGCAGTGAGTCCAGAGAGTGGACTGGCACCACTGGGCATGCACTGCAGTGACTCCAGAGAGTGCACTGGCACCACTGGGGATGCAGTGCAGTGAGTCCAGAGAGTGCACTGGCACCACTGGGGATGCCGTGCAGTGCCTCCAGAGAGTGCACTGGCACCACTGGGGATGCAGTGCAGTGAGTCCAGAGAGTGCACTGGCACCACTGGGGATGCAGTGCAGTGAGTCCAGAGAGTGCATTGGCACCTTGGGTAATGCACTGCAGTGACTCCAGAGAGTGCACTGGCACCACTGGTAATGTAGTGTAGTGAGTCCAGAGAGTGCACTGGCACCACTGGGGATGCACTGCAGTGAGTCCAGAGAGTGCACTGACAACACTGGGGATGCAGTGCAGTGAGTCCAGAGAGTGCACTGGCACCACTGGTAATGCAGTGCAGTGAGTGCAGAGAGGGCACTGGCACCACTGTGGATGCAGTGCAGTGACTCTAGAGAGTGCACTGGCACCACTGCGGATGCAGTGCAGTGAGTCCAGAGAGTGCACTGGCACCACTGGGGATGTACTGCAGTGACTCCAGAGAGTGCACTGGCACCACTGGGGATACAGTGCAGTGTGTCCAGAGAGTGCACTGGCACAACAGGGGATGCACTGCAGTGACTCCAGAGAGTCCACTGGCACCACTGGTGTTGCACTGCGGTGAGTCCAGAGAGTGCACTGGCACCACTGGGGATGCAGTGCAGTGAGTCCACAGAGTCCACTGGCACCACTGGGGATGCACTGCGGTGAGTCCAGAGAGTGCACTGGCACCACTGGGAATGCAGTGCAGTGAGTCTAGAGACTGCACTGGCACCACTGGGGATGCAGTGCAGTGAGTCCACAGAGTGCACTGGCACCACTGGGGATGCACTGCAGTGAGTCCAGAGAGTGCACTGGCCCCAATGGGGATGCACTGCAGTGAGTCCAGAGAGTGCAGTGGCACCACTGGGGATGCAGTGCAGTGAGTCCAGAGAGTGCACTGGCACCACTGGGGATGCAGTGCAGTGAGTCCAGAGAGTGCACTGGCACCACTGGGGATGCAGTGCAGTGAGTCCAGAGAGTGCACTGGCACCACTGGGGATGCAGTGCAGTGACTCCAGAGAGTGCACTGGCCCCACTGGGGATGCAGTGCAGTGAGTCCAGAGAGTGCAGTGGCACCACTGGGGATGCAGTGCAGTGAGTCCAGAGAGTGCACTGGCACCACTGGGGATGCAGTGCAGTGAGTCCAGAGAGTGCACTGGCACCACTGGGGATGCAGTGCAGTGAGTCCAGAGAGTGCACTGGCACCACTGGGGATGCACTGCAGTGAGTCCAGAGAGTGCACTGGGACCACAGGGCATGCAGTGCCGTGAGTCCAGAGAGTGCACTGGCACCACTGGCGATGCAGTGCTGTGAGTCCAGAGAGTGCACTGGCACCACTGGGGATGCAGTGCAGTGAGTCCAGAGAGTGCACTGGCACCACTGGGGATGCAGTGCAGTGAGTGCAGAGAGGGCACTGGCACCACTGGGGATGCACTGCAGTGAGTCTAGAGAGTGCACTGACACCACTGGTAATGCAGTGCAGTGAGTCCAGAGAGTGCACTGGCACCACTGGGGATGCACTGCAGTGACTCTAGAGAGTGCACTGGCACCACTGGGGATGCAGTGCAGTGAGTCCAGAGAGTGCACTGGCACCACTGGGGATGCAGTGCAGTGAGTCCAGAGAGTGCACTGGCACCTTGGGTAATGCACTGCAGTGAGTCCAGAGAGTGCACAGGCACCACTGGGGATGCAGTGCAGTGACTCCAGAGAGTGCACTGGCACCACTGGTAATGTAGTGCAGTGAGTCCAGAGAGTGCACTGGCACGACGGGGGATGCACTGCAGTGACTCTAGAGAGTGCACTGGCACCACTGGGGATGCAGTGCAGTGAGTCCAGAGAGTGCACTGGCACCACTGGGGATGCACTGCAGTGAGTCCAGAGAGTGCACTGACAACACTGGGGATGCAGTGCAGTGACTCTAGAGAGTGCACTGGCACCACTGCGGATGCAGTGCAGTGAGTCCAGAGAGTGCACTGGCACCACTCGGGATGTACTGCAGTGACTCCAGAGAGTGCACTGGCACCACTGGGGATACAGTGCATTGTGTCCAGAGAGTGCACTGGCACAACAGGGGATGCACTGCAGTGACTCCAGAGAGTCCACTGGCACCACTGGGGATGCACTGCGGTGAGTCCAGAGAGTGCACTGGCACCACTGGGGATGCAGTGCAGTGAGTCCACAGAGTCCACTGGCACCACTGGGGATGCACTGCGGTGAGTCCAGAGAGTGCACTGGCACCACTGGGGATGCAGTGCAGTGAGTCTAGAGAGTGCACTGGCACCACTGGGGATGCAGTACAGTGAGTCCACAGAGTGCACTGGCACCACTGGGGATGCAGTGCAGTGAGTCCAGAGAATGCTCTGGCACCACTGGGGATGCAGTGCAGTGACTCGAAAGAGTGCACTGGCACCACTGGGGATGCAGTGCAGTGAGTCCAGAGAGTGCACTGGCACCACTGGTAATGCACAGCAGTGAGTCCAGAGAGTGCACTAGCACCACTGGGGATGCAGTGCAGTGAGTCCAGAGAGTGGACTGGCACCACTGGGCATGCACTGCAGTGACTCCAGAGAGTGCACTGGCACCACTGGGGATGCAGTGCAGTGAGTCCAGAGAGTGCACTGGCACCACTGGGGATGCCGTGCAGTGCCTCCAGAGAGTGCACTGGCACCACTGGGGATGCAGTGCAGTGAGTCCAGAGAGTGCACTGGCACCACTGGGGATGCAGTGCAGTGAGTCCAGAGAGTGCATTGGCACCTTGGGTAATGCACTGCAGTGACTCCAGAGAGTGCACTGGCACCACTGGTAATGTAGTGTAGTGAGTCCAGAGAGTGCACTGGCACCACTGGGGATGCACTGCAGTGAGTCCAGAGAGTGCACTGACAACACTGGGGATGCAGTGCAGTGAGTCCAGAGAGTGCACTGGCACCACTGGTAATGCAGTGCAGTGAGTGCAGAGAGGGCACTGGCACCACTGTGGATGCAGTGCAGTGACTCTAGAGAGTGCACTGGCACCACTGCGGATGCAGTGCAGTGAGTCCAGAGAGTGCACTGGCTCCACTGGGGATGTACTGCAGTGACTCCAGAGAGTGCACTGGCACCACTGGGGATACAGTGCAGTGTGTCCAGAGAGTGCACTGGCACAACAGGGGATGCACTGCAGTGACTCCAGAGAGTCCACTGGCACCACTGGTGTTGCACTGCGGTGAGTCCAGAGAGTGCACTGGCACCACTGGGGATGCAGTGCAGTGAGTCCACAGAGTCCACTGGCACCACTGGGGATGCACTGCGGTGAGTCCAGAGAGTGCACTGGCACCACTGGGAATGCAGTGCAGTGAGTCTAGAGACTGCACTGGCACCACTGGGGATGCAGTGCAGTGAGTCCACAGAGTGCACTGGCACCACTGGGGATGCACTGCAGTGAGTCCAGAGAGTGCACTGGCCCCAATGGGGATGCACTGCAGTGAGTCCAGAGAGTGCAGTGGCACCACTGGGGATGCAGTGCAGTGAGTCCAGAGAGTGCACTGGCACCACTGGGGATGCAGTGCAGTGAGTCCAGAGAGTGCACTGGCACCACTGGGGATGCAGTGCAGTGAGTCCAGAGAGTGCACTGGCACCACTGGGGATGCAGTGCAGTGACTCCAGAGAGTGCACTGGCCCCACTGGGGATGCAGTGCAGTGAGTCCAGAGAGTGCAGTGGCACCACTGGGGATGCAGTGCAGTGAGTCCAGAGAGTGCACTGGCACCACTGGGGATGCAGTGCAGTGAGTCCAGAGAGTGCACTGGCACCACTGGGGATGCAGTGCAGTGAGTCCAGAGAGTGCACTGGCACCACTGGGGATGCACTGCAGTGAGTCCAGAGAGTGCACTGGCACCACAGGGCATGCAGTGCCGTGAGTCCAGAGAGTGCACTGGCACCACTGGCGATGCAGTGCTGTGAGTCCAGAGAGTGCACTGGCACCACTGGGGATGCAGTGCAGTGAGTCCAGAGAGTGCACTGGCACCACTGGGGATGCAGTGCAGTGAGTGCAGAGAGGGCACTGGCACCACTGGGGATGCACTGCAGTGAGTCTAGAGAGTGCACTGACACCACTGGTAATGCAGTGCAGTGAGTCCAGAGAGTGCACTGGCACCACTGGGGATGCACTGCAGTGACTCTAGAGAGTGCACTGGCACCACTGGGGATGCAGTGCAGTGAGTCCAGAGAGTGCACTGGCACCACTGGGGATGCAGTGCAGTGAGTCCAGAGAGTGCACTGGCACCTTGGGTAATGCACTGCAGTGAGTCCAGAGAGTGCACAGGCACCACTGGGGATGCAGTGCAGTGACTCCAGAGAGTGCACTGGCACCACTGGTAATGTAGTGCAGTGAGTCCAGAGAGTGCACTGGCACGACGGGGGATGCACTGCAGTGACTCTAGAGAGTGCACTGGCACCACTGGGGATGCAGTGCAGTGAGTCCAGAGAGTGCACTGGCACCACTGGGGATGCACTGCAGTGAGTCCAGAGAGTGCACTGACAACACTGGGGATGCAGTGCAGTGACTCTAGAGAGTGCACTGGCACCACTGCGGATGCAGTGCAGTGAGTCCAGAGAGTGCACTGGCACCACTCGGGATGTACTGCAGTGACTCCAGAGAGTGCACTGGCACCACTGGGGATACAGTGCATTGTGTCCAGAGAGTGCACTGGCACAACAGGGGATGCACTGCAGTGACTCCAGAGAGTCCACTGGCACCACTGGGGATGCACTGCGGTGAGTCCAGAGAGTGCACTGGCACCACTGGGGATGCAGTGCAGTGAGTCCACAGAGTCCACTGGCACCACTGGGGATGCACTGCGGTGAGTCCAGAGAGTGCACTGGCACCACTGGGGATGCAGTGCAGTGAGTCTAGAGAGTGCACTGGCACCACTGGGGATGCAGTACAGTGAGTCCACAGAGTGCACTGGCACCACTGGGGATGCAGTGCAGTGAGTCCAGAGAATGCTCTGGCACCACTGGGGATGCAGTGCAGTGACTCGAAAGAGTGCACTGGCACCACTGGGGATGCAGTGCAGTGAGTCCAGAGAGTGCACTGGCACCACTGGTAATGCACAGCAGTGAGTCCAGAGAGTGCACTGGCACCACTGGGGATGCAGTGCAGTGAGTCCAGAGAGTGGACTGGCACCACTGGGCATGCACTGCAGTGACTCCAGAGAGTGCACTGGCACCACTGGGGATGCAGTGCAGCGAGTCCAGAGAGTGCACTGGCACCACTGGGGATGCCGTGCAGTGCCTCCAGAGAGTGCACTGGCACCACTGGGGATGCAGTGCAGTGAGTCCAGAGAGTGCATTGGCACCTTGGGTAATGCACTGCAGTGACTCCAGAGAGTGCACTGGCACCACTGGTAATGTAGTGTAGTGAGTCCAGAGAGTGCACTGGCACCACTGGGGATGCACTGCAGTGAGTCCAGAGGGTGCACTGACAACACTGGGGATGCAGTGCAGTGAGTCCAGAGAGTGCACTGGCACCACTGGTAATGCAGTGCAGTGAGTGCAGAGAGGGCACTGGCACCACTGGGGATGCAGTGCAGTGACTCTAGAGAGTGCACTGGCACCACTGCGGATGCAGTGCAGTGAGTCCAGAGAGTGCACTGGCACCACTGGGGATGTACTGCAGTGACTCCAGAGAGTGCACTGGCACCACTGGGGATACAGTGCAGTGTGTCCAGAAAGTGCACTGGCACAACAGGGGATGCACTGCAGTGACTCCAGAGAGTCCACTGGCACCACTGGTGTTGCACTGCGGTGAGTCCAGAGAGTGCACTGGCACCACTGGGGATGCAGTGCAGTGAGTCCACAGAGTCCACTGGCACCACTGGGGATGCACTGCGGTGAGTCCAGAGAGTGCACTGGCACCACTGGGGATGCAGTGCAGTGAGTCTAGAGACTGCACTGGCACCACTGGGGATGCAGTGCAGTGAGTCCACAGAGTGCACTGGCACCACTGGGGATGCACTGCAGTGAGTCCAGAGAATGCTCTGGCACCACTGGGGATGCAGTGCAGTGACTCGAAAGAGTGCACTGGCACCACTGGGGATGCAGTGCAGTGAGTCCAGAGAGTGCACTGGCACCACTGGGGATGCAGTGCAGCGAGTCCAGAGAGTGCACTGGCACCACTGGGGATGCAGTTCAGTGAGTCCAGAGAATGCACTGGCACCACTGGGGATGCAGTGCAGTGACTCGAAAGAGTGCACTGGCACCACTGCGGATGCACAGCAGTGAGTCCAGAGAGTGCACTGGCAACACTGGGAATGCAATGCAGTTAGTCCAGAGAGTGCACTGGCTCCACTGGGGATGCAGTGCAGTGAGTCCAGAGAGTGCACTGGCACCACTGGGGATGCACTGCAGTGAGTCCAGAGAGTGCACTGGCACCACTGGGGATGCACTGCAGTGATTTCAGAGAGTGCTCTGGCACCACTGGGGATGCAGTACAGTGAGTCCACAGAGTGCACTGGAACCACTGGATCTGCACTGCAGTGAGTCCAGAGATTTTACTGGCACCACTGGGGATGCAGTGCAGTGAGTGCAGAGAGTGCACTGGCACCACTGTTGATGCAGTGCAGTGAGTCCAGAGAGTGCACTGGCACCACTGGAGCTGCACTGCAGTGAGTCCCGAGATTTTACTGGCACCACTGGGGATGCAGTGCAGTGAGTGCAAAGAGTGCACTGGCACCACTGGGGATGCACTGCAGTGAGTCCAGAGAGTGCACTGGCACCACAGGGCATGCAGTGCCGTGAGTCCAGATAGTTCACTGGCACCACTGGCGATGCAGTGCTGTGAGTTCAGAGAGTGCACTGGCACCACTGGGGATGCAGTGCAGTGAGTCCAGAGAGTGCACTGGCACCACTGGGGATGCGGTTCAGTGAGTCCAGAGAGTGCACTGGCACCACTGGGGATGCAGTGCAGTGAGTCCAGAGAGTGCACTGGCAGCACTGGGGATGCACTGCAGTGAGTCCAGAGAGTTCACTGGCACCACTGGGGATGCACTGCAGTGACTCCAGAGAGTGCACTGGCACCACTGGGGATGCAGTGCAGTGAGTCCAGAGAGTGCACTGGCACCACTGGGGATGCACTGCAGTGAGTCCAGAGAGTGCACTGGCACCACGGGGAATGCACTGCAGTGAGTCCAGAGAGTGCACTGGCACCACTGGGGATGCAGTGCACTGACTCCAGAGAGTGCACTGGCACCACTGGGAATGCACTGCAGTGACTCCAGAGAGTGCACTGGCACCACTGGAGATGCAGTACAGTGACTCCAGAGAGTGCACTGGCACCACTGGGGATGCACTGCAGTGAGTCCACAGAGTGCACTGGCACCACTGGGGATGCACTGCAGTGAGTCCACAGAGTGCACTGGCACCACTGGAGATGCACTGCAGTGACTCCAGAGAGTGCACTGACACCACTGGTAATGCAGTGCAGTGAGTCCAGAGAGTGCACTGGCACCACTGGGGATGCACTGCAGTGACTCTAGAGAGTGCACTGGCACCACTGGCGATGCAGTGCAGTGAGTCCAGAGAGTGCACTGGCACCACTGGGGATGCAGTGCAGTGAGTCCAGAGAGTGCACTGGCACCTTGGGTAATGCACTGCAGTGAGTCCAGAGAGTGCACAGGCACCACTGGGGATGCACTTCAGTGACTCCAGAGAGTGCACTGGCACCACTGGGGATGCACTGCAGTGAGTCCAGAGAGTGCACTGGCACGACGGGGGATGCACTGCAGTGACTCTAGAGAGTGCACTGGCACCACTGGGGATGCAGTGCAGTGAGTCCAGAGAGTGCACTGGCACCACTGGGGATGCAGTGCAGTGAGTCCAGAGAGTGCACTGGCACCACTGGGGATGCAGTGCAGTGACTCCAGAGAGTGCACTGGCACCACTGGGGATGCAGTGCAGTGAGTCCAGAGAGTGCACTGGCACCACTGGGGATGCAGTGCAGTGAGTCCAGAGAGTGCACTGGCACCACTGGGGATGCACTGCAGTGAGTCCAGAGAGTGCACTGGCACCACTGGGGATGCAGTGCAGTGAGTCCAGAGAGTGCACCGGCACCACTGGGGATGCAGTGCAGTGAGTCCAGAGAATGCACTGGCACCACTGGGGATGCAGTGCAGTGACTCGAAAGAGTGCACTGGCACCACTGCGGATGCACAGCAGTGAGTCCAGAGAGTGCACTGGCAACACTGGGAATGCAATGCAGTTAGTCCAGAGAGTGCACTGGCTCCACTGGGGATGCAGTGCAGTGAGTCCAGAGAGTGCACTGGCACCACTGGGGATGCACTGCAGTGAGTCCAGAGAGTGCACTGGCACCACTGGGGATGCACTGCAGTGAGTCCAGAGAGTGCTCTGGCACCACTGGGGATGCAGTACAGTGAGTCCACAGAGTGCACTGGAACCACTGGATCTGCACTGCAGTGAGTCCAGAGATTTTACTGGCACCACTGGTGATGCAGTGCAGTGAGTGCAGAGAGTGCACTGGCACCACTGTTGATGCAGTGCAGTGAGTCCAGAGAGTGCACTGGCACCACTGGAGCTGCACTGCAGTGAGTCCCGAGATTTTACTGGCACCACTGGGGATGCAGTGCAGTAAGTGCAGAGAGTGCACTGGCACCACTGGGGATGCACTGCAGTGAGTCCAGAGAGTGCACTGGCACCACAGGGCATGCAGTGCCGTGAGTCCAGATAGTTCACTGGCACCACTGGCGATGCAGTGCTGTGAGTTCAGAGAGTGCACTGGCACCACTGGGGATGCAGTGCAGTGAGTCCAGAGAGTGCACTGGCACCACTGGGGATGCGGTTCAGTGAGTCCAGAGAGTGCACTGGCACCACTGGGGATGCAGTGCAGTGAGTCCAGAGAGTGCACTGGCACCACTGGGGATGCACTGCAGTGACTCTAGAGAGTGCACTGGCACCACTGGCGATGCAGTGCAGTGAGTCCAGAGAGTGCACTGGCACCACTGGGGATGCAGTGCAGTGAGTCCAGAGAGTGCACTGGCACCTTGGGTAATGCACTGCAGTGAGTCCAGAGAGTGCACAGGCACCACTGGGGATGCACTTCAGTGACTCCAGAGAGTGCACTGGCACCACTGGGGATGCACTGCAGTGAGTCCAGAGAGTGCACTGGCACGACGGGGGATGCACTGCAGTGACTCTAGAGAGTGCACTGGCACCACTGGGGATGCAGTGCAGTGAGTCCAGAGAGTGCACTGGCACCACTGGGGATGCAGTGCAGTGAGTCCAGAGAGTGCACTGGCACCACTGGGGATGCAGTGCAGTGACTCCAGAGAGTGCACTGGCACCACTGGGGATGCAGTGCAGTGAGTCCAGAGAGTGCACTGGCACCACTGGGGATGCAGTGCAGTGAGTCCAGAGAGTGCACTGGCACCACTGGGGATGCAGTGCAGTGAGTCCAGAGAGTGCACTGGCACCACTGGGGATGCAGTGCAGTGAGTCCAGAGAGTGCACCGGCACCACTGGGGATGCAGTGCAGTGAGTCCAGAGAATGCACTGGCACCACTGGGGATGCAGTGCAGTGACTCGAAAGAGTGCACTGGCACCACTGCGGATGCACAGCAGTGAGTCCAGAGAGTGCACTGGCAACACTGGGAATGCAATGCAGTTAGTCCAGAGAGTGCACTGGCTCCACTGGGGATGCAGTGCAGTGAGTCCAGAGAGTGCACTGGCACCACTGGGGATGCACTGCAGTGAGTCCAGAGAGTGCACTGGCACCACTGGGGATGCACTGCAGTGAGTCCAGAGAGTGCTCTGGCACCACTGGGGATGCAGTACAGTGAGTCCACAGAGTGCACTGGAACCACTGGATCTGCACTGCAGTGAGTCCAGAGATTTTACTGGCACCACTGGTGATGCAGTGCAGTGAGTGCAGAGAGTGCACTGGCACCACTGTTGATGCAGTGCAGTGAGTCCAGAGAGTGCACTGGCACCACTGGAGCTGCACTGCAGTGAGTCCCGAGATTTTACTGGCACCACTGGGGATGCAGTGCAGTAAGTGCAGAGAGTGCACTGGCACCACTGGGGATGCACTGCAGTGAGTCCAGAGAGTGCACTGGCACCACAGGGCATGCAGTGCCGTGAGTCCAGATAGTTCACTGGCACCACTGGCGATGCAGTGCTGTGAGTTCAGAGAGTGCACTGGCACCACTGGGGATGCAGTGCAGTGAGTCCAGAGAGTGCACTGGCACCACTGGGGATGCGGTTCAGTGAGTCCAGAGAGTGCACTGGCACCACTGGGGATGCAGTGCAGTGAGTCCAGAGAGTGCACTGGCAGCACTGGGGATGCACTGCAGTGAGTCCAGAGAGTTCACTGGCACCACTGGGGATGCACTGCAGTGACTCCAGAGAGTGCACTGGCACCACTGGGGATGCAGTGCAGTGAGTCCAGAGAGTGCACTGGCACCACTGGGGATGCACTGCAGTGAGTCCAGAGAGTGCACTGGCACCACGGGGAATGCACTGCAGTGAGTCCAGAGAGTGCACTGGCACCACTGGGGATGCAGTGCAGTGAGTGCAGAGAGGGCACTGGCACCACTGGGGATGCACTGCAGTGAGTCCAGAGAGTGCACTGGCACCACTGGAGATGCAGTACAGTGACTCCAGAGAGTGCACTGGCACCACTGGGGATGCACTGCAGTGAGTCCACAGAGTGCACTGGCCCCACTGGGGATGCACTGCAGTGAGTCCACAGAGTGCACTGGCACCACTGGAGATGCACTGCAGTGACTCCAGAGAGTGCACTGACACCACTGGTAATGCAGTGCAGTGAGTCCAGAGAGTGCACTGGCACGACGGGGGATGCACTGCAGTGACTCTAGAGAGTGCACTGGCACCACTGGGGATGCAGTGCAGTGAGTCCAGAGAGTGCACTGGCACCACTGGGGATGCACTGCAGTGAGTCCAGAGAGTGCACTGACAACACTGGGGATGCAGTGCAGTGAGTCCAGAGAGTGCACTGGCACTACTGGGGATGCAGTGCAGTGAGTGCAGAGAGGGCACTGGCACCACTGGGGATGCAGTGCAGTGACTCTAGAGAGTGCACTGGCACCACTGGGGATGCAGTGCAGTGAGTCCAGAGAGTGCACTGGCACCACTGGGGATGTACTGCAGTGACTCCAGAGAGTGCACTGGCACCACTGGGGATACAGTGCAGTGTGTCCAGAGAGTGCACTGGCACAACAGGGGATGCACTGCAGTGAGTGCAGAGAGTGCACTGGCACCACTGGGGATGCACTGCGGTGAGTCCAGAGAGTGCACTGGCACCACTGGGGATGCAGTGCAGTGAGTCCACAGAGTCCACTGGCACCACTGGGGATGCACTGCGGTGAGTCCAGAGAGTGCACTGGCACCACTGGGGATGCAGTGCAGTGAGTCCAGAGAGTGCACTGGCACCACTGGGGATGCAGTGCAGTGAGTCCAGAGAGTGCACTGGCACCACTGGGGATGCAGTGCAGTGAGTCCAGAGAATGCACTGGCACCACTGGAGCTGCACTGCAGTGAGTCCCGAGATTTTACTGGCACCACTGGGGATGCAGTGCAGTGAGTGCAGAGAGTGCACTGGCACCACTGTTGATGCAGTGCAGTGAGTCCACAGAGTGCACTGGCACCACTGCGGATGCAGTGCAGTGAGTCCAGAGAGTGCACTGGCACCACTGGGGATGCACCTCGGTGAGTCCAGAGAGTGCACTGGCACCACTGGGGATGCACTGCAGTGACTCCAGAGAGTCCACTGGCACCACTGGGGATGCACTGCGGTGAGTCCAGAGAGTGCACTGGCACCACTGGGGATGCAGTGCAGTGAGTCCAGAGACTGCACAGGCACCACTGGGGATGCAGTGCAGTGAGTCCAGAGAGTGCACTGGCACCACTGGGGATGCACTGCAGTGACTCTAGACAGTGCACTGGCACCACTGGGGATGCAGTGCAGTGAGTCCAGAGAGTGCACTGGCACCACTGGGGATGCACTGCAGTGAGTCCAGAGAGTGCACTGGCACCACTGGGGATGCAGTGCAGTGAGTCCAGAGAGTGCACCGGCACCACTGGGGATGCAGTGCAGTGAGTCCAGAGAGTGCACCGGCACCACTGGTAATGCAGTGCAGTGAGTCCAGAGAGTGCACTGGCACCACTGGGGATGCAGTGCAGTGAGTCCAGAGAGTGGACTGGCACCACTGGGCTTGCACTGCAGTGACTCCAGAGAGTGCACTGGCACCACTGGGGATGCAGTGCAGTGAGTCCAGAGAGTGCACTGGCACCACCGGGGATGCACTGCAGTGAGTCCAGAGAGTGCACTGGCACCACTGGTAATGCAGTGCAGTGAGTCCAGAGAGTGCACTGGCACCACTGTTGATGCAGTGCAGTGACTCCAGAGAGTGCACTGGCACTGCTGGGGATGCAGTGCAGTGAGTCCAGAGAGTGCACTGGCACCACTGGGGATGCACTGCAGTGAGTCCAGAGAGTGCACTGGCACCACTGGGGATGCAGTGCAGTGAGTCCAGAGAGTGCACTGGCACCACTGCGGATGCACTGCAGTGAGTCCAGAGAGTGCACTGGCACCACTGGTAATGCAGTGCAGTGAGTCCAGAGAGTGCACTGGCACCATGGGGTTTTAGTGCAGTGAGTCCAGAGAGTGCACTGGCACCACTGGGGGTGCAGTGTAGTGAGTCCAGAGAGTGCACTGGCACCACTGGGGATGCCGTGCAGTGAGTCCAGAGAGTGCACTGGCACCACTGGGGATGCAGTGCATTGAGTCCAGAGAGTGCACTGGCACCGCTGGGGATGCAGTGCAGTGAGTCCAGAGAGTGCACTGGCTCCACTGGGGATGCACTGCAGTGACTCCAGAGAGTGCACTGACACCACTGGTAATGCAGTGCAGTGAGTCCAGAGAGTGCACTGGCACCACTGGGGATGCACTGCAGTGACTCTAGAGAGTGCACTTGCACCACTGGGGATGCACTGCAGTGACTCCAGAGAGTGCACTGGCACCACTGGGGATGCAGTGCAGTGAGTCCAGAGAGTGCACTGGCACCTTGGGTAATGAACTGCAGTGAGTCCAGAGAGTGCACAGGCACCACTGGGGATGCACTGCAGTGACTCCAGAGAGTGCACTTGCACCACTGGGGATGCAGTGCAGTGAGTCCAGAGAGTGCACTGGCACCACTGGGAATGCACTGCAGTGAGTCCAGAGAGTGCACTGGCACCACTGGGGATGCAGTGCAGTGAGTCCAGAGAGTGCACTGGCACCACTGGGGATGCAGTGCAGTGAGTCCAGAGAGTGCACAGGCACCAGTGGGGATCACAGTATCACAGATTTCTAGGTTGGAAGAGACCTCAAGATCATCGAGTCCAACCTCCGACCTAACTCTAAGTACTCCACTAAACCATATCGCTAAGCTCTACATCTAAACGTCTTTTAAAGACCTCCAGGGATGGCGACTCCACCACCTCCCTGGGCAGCCCGTTCCAATGCTTAATAACCCTTTCGGTAAAGAAGTACTTCCTAACATCCAATATAAAACTCCCCTGTCGCAACTTTCGCCCATTCCCCCTCGTCCTGTCACCAGGCACGTAGGAGAACAGACCAACCCCCACCTCTTTACAGCCTCCTTTAAGGTAACTGTAGAGAGTGATAAGGTCGCCCCTGAGCCTCCTCTTCTCCAGGCTGAACAAGCCCAGCTCCCTCAGCCGCTCCTCGTAAGACTTGTTCTCCAGACCCCTCACCAGCTTGGTCGCCCTTCTCTGGACTCGCTCGAGCACGTCCATGTCCTTCCTGTAGCGAGGGGCCCAAAACTGAAGACAGTACTCGAGGTGCGGCCTCACCAGAGCCGAGTACAGGGGCACAATCACTTCCCTAGACCTGCTGGCCACACTGCTTCTTATGCAGGCCAGGATGCTGTTGGCCTTCTTGGCCACCTGGGCACACTGCTGGCTCATATTCAGCCGACTATCAACCAATACTCCCAGGTCCCTCTCGGCCAGGCAGCTTTGCAGCCACTCATCTCCCAGCCTGTAGCTCTGCTTGGGGTTGTTGCGCCCCAGGTGCAGGACCCGGCACTTGGCCTTGTTGAACTTCATACAGTTGACCTCAGCCCATCGCTCCAGCGTATCCAGATCCTCCTGCAGAGCCTTCCTGCCCTCGAGCAGATCGACACACGCACTTAGCTTGGTGTCATCTGCAAACTTACTGAGGGTGCACTGGACGCCCTCATCCAGATCATCGATAAAGATATTAAAGAGGACCGGCCCCAGTACCGAGCCCTGGGGGACACCACTAGTGACCGGCCTCCAACCAGATTTGACTCCATTCACCACAACTCTCTGGGCCCGGCTATCCAGCCAGTTTCTAACCCAGCGAAGCGTACGCCAGTCCAAGCCCCGAGCAGCCAGTTTCTTGAGGAGAATGTTGTGGGGAACTGTGTCAAAAGCCTTACTGAGGTCAAGGTAAACCACATCCACAGCCTTTCCCTCATCCACCAAGCGCGTCACTTGGTCATAGAAGGAGATCAGGTTCGTCGAGCAGGACCTACCTTTCATAAACCCATGCTGACTGGGCCTGATCGCCTGCTTGCCCTGCAAGTGCCGCGTGTTGACCCTCAAGATAATCTGCTCCATGAGCTTCCCTGGCACTGAGGTCAAACTGACAGGCCTATAGTTCCCCGGGTCTGCCCTGCGGCCCTTCTTATAGATGGGCGTCACATTGGCAAGCCGCCAGTCAACTGGGACCTCCCCTGATAGCCAGGACTTCCGATAAATGATGGTAAGCGGCTCGGCCAGCTCCTCCGCCAGTTCTTTCAGTACCCTCGGTGCATCCCATCCGGCCTCATCGACTTGCGCACATCCAAGCTCCGTAGCAGGTCGCCAACCATTTCCTCATGGATAGCGAAGGCCACATCCTGCTCCCCATCCCCTTCCACCAGCTCAAGGCACTGGGTATCCAGAGAACAACCGGTACTGCCGCTAAAGACTGAGGCAAAGAAAGGGATGCACTGCAGTGACACCAGAGAGTGCACTGGCACCACAGGGGATGCAGTGCAGTGACTCCAGAGAGTGCACTTGCATCACTGGGGATGCAGTGCAGTGAGTCCAGAGAGTGCACTGGCACCACTGGGGATGCAGTGCAGTGAGTCCAGAGAGTGCACTGGCCCCACTGGGGATGCACTGCAGTGAGTCCAGAGAGTGCAGTGGCACCACTGGGGATGCAGTGCCGTGAGTCCAGAGAGTGCAGTGGCACCACTGGGGATGCAGTGCAGTGAGTCCAGAGAGTGCACTGGCACCACTGGGGATGCAGTGCAGTGAGTCCAGAGAGTGCACTGGCACCACTGGGGATGCAGTGCAGTGAGTCCAGAGAGTGCACTGGCACCACTGGGGATGCACTGCAGTGAGTCCAGAGAGTGCAGTGGCACTACTGGGGATGCAGTGCAGTGAGTGCAGAGAGTGCACTGGCACCACTGGGGATGCAGTGCAGTGAGTCCAGAGAGTGCACTGGCACCACTGGGGATGCACTGCAGTGAGTCCAGAGAGTGCACTGGCACCACTGGGGATGCACTGCAGTGAGTCCAGAGAGTGCACTGGCACCACAGGGCATGCAGTGCCGTGAGTCCAGAGAGTGCACTGGCACCACTGGGGATGCAGTGCAGTGAGTCCAGAGAGTGCACTGGCACCACTGGGGATGCAGTGCAGTGAGTCCAGAGAGTGCACTGGCACCACTGGGGATGCGGTTCAGTGAGTCCAGAGAGTTCACTGGCACCACTGGGGATGCACTGCAGTTAGTCCAGAGAGTGCACTGGCACCACTGGTAATGCAGTGCAGTGAGTCCAGAGAGTGCACTGGCAACACTGGGGATGCACTGCAGTGAGTAAAGAGAGTGCACTGGCACCACTGTGGATGCAGTGCAGTGAGTCCAGAGAGTGCACTGGCACCACTGGGGATGCAGTGCAGTGAGTCCAGAGAGTGCACTGGCACCACGGGGAATGCACTGCAGTGAGTCCAGAGAGTGCACTGGCACCACTGGGGATGCAGTGCAGTGAGTGCAGAGAGGGCACTGGCACCACTGGGGATGCACTGCAGTGAGTCCAGAGAGTGCACTGGCACCACTGGGGATGCAGTACAGTGACTCCAGAGAGTGCATTGGCACCACTGGGGATGCAGTGCAGTGAGTCCACAGAGTGCACTGGCACCACTGGGGATGCACTGCAGTGAGTGCAGAGAGTACACTGGCACCACTGGGGATGCAGTGCAGTGAGTGCAGGAAGTGCACTGGCACCACTGGGGATGCACTGCAGTGAGTCCAGAGAGTGCACTGGCACCACTGGCGATGCAGTGCAGTGAGTCCAGAGAGTGTACTGGCCCCACTGGGGATGCAGTGCAGTGAGTCCACAGAGTGCACTGGCACCACTGGAGATGCACTGCAGTGACTCCAGAGAGTTCACTGACACCACTGGTAATGCAGTGCAGTGAGTCCAGAGAGTGCACTGGCACCACTGGGGATGCACTGCAGTGACTCTAGAGAGTGCACTGGCACCACTGGGGATGCACTGCAGTGACTCTAGAGACTGCACTGGCACCACTGGGGATGCAGTGCAGTGAGTAAAGAGAGTGCACTGGCACCACTGTGGATGCAGTGCAGTGAGTCCAGAGAGTGCACTGGCACCACTGGGGATGCAGTGCAGTGAGTCCAGAGAGTGCACTGGCACCTTGGGTAATGCACTGCAGTGAGTCCAGAGAGTGCACAGGCACCACAGGGGATGCACTGCAGTGAGTCCAGAGAGTGCACTGGCACCACTGGTAATGCAGTGCAGTGACTCGAAAGAGTGCACTGGCACCACTGGGGATGCACTGCAGTGAGTCCAGAGAGTGCATTGTCACCACTGGTAATGCAGTGCAGTGAGTCCAGAGAGTGCACTGGCACCACTGGGGATGCAGTGCAGTGAGTCCAGAGAGTGCACTGGCACCACTGGGGATGCACTGCAGTGAGTCCAGAGAATGCACTGGCACCACTGGGGATGCAGTGCAGTGACTCTAGAGAGTGCACTGGCACCACTGGGGATGCAGTGCAGTGAGTCCAGAGAGTGCACTGGCACCACTGGGGATGCAGTGCAGTGAGTCCAGAGAGTGCACTGGCACCTTGGGTAATGCACTGCAGTGAGTCCAGAGAGTGCACTGGCACCACTGGGGATGCACTGCAGTGAGTCCAGAGAGTGCACTGGCACCACTGGTAATGCAGTGCAGTGACTCGAAAGAGTGCACTGGCACCACTGGGGATGCACTGCAGTGAGTCCAGAGAGTGCATTGTCACCACTGGTAATGCAGTGCAGTGAGTCCAGAGAGTGCACTGGCACCACTGGGGATGCAGTGCAGTGAGTCCAGAGAGTGCACTGGCACCACTGGGGATGCACTGCAGTGAGTCCAGAGAATGCACTGGCCGTAATGGGGATGCAGTGCAGTGACTCGAAAGAGTGCACTGGCACCACTGCGGATGCACAGCAGTGAGTCCAGAGAGTGCACTGGCAACACTGGGAATGCAATGCAGTTAGTCCAGAGAGTGCACTGGCTCCACTGGGGATGCAGTGCAGTGAGTCCAGAGAGTGCACTGGCACCACTGGCGATGCACTGCAGTGAGTCCAGAGAGTGCACTGGCACCACTGGGGATGCACTGCAGTGAGTCCAGAGAGTGCTCTGGCACCACTGGGGATGCAGTGCAGTGAGTCCACAGAGTGCACTGGAACCACTGGATCTGCACTGCAGTGAGTCCAGAGATTTTACTGGCACCAATGGGGATGCAGTGCAGTGAGTGCAGAGAGTGCACTGGCACCACTGTTGATGCAGTGCAGTGAGTCCAGAGAGTGCACTGGCACCACTGGAGCTGCACTGCAGTGAGTCCCGAGATTTTACTGGCACCACTGGGGATGCAGTGCAGTGAGTGCAGAGAGTGCACTGGCACCACTGGGGATGCACTGCAGTGAGTCCAGAGAGTGCACTGGCACCACAGGGCATGCAGTGCTGTGAGTCCAGATAGTTCACTGGCACCACTGGCGATGCAGTGCTGTGAGTTCAGAGAGTGCACTGGCACCACTGGGGATGCAGTGCAGTGAGTCCAGAGAGTGCACTGGCAGCACTGGGGATGCGGTTCAGTGAGTCCAGAGAGTTCACTGGCACCACTGGGGATGCACTGCAGTGACTCCAGAGAGTGCACTGGCACCACTGGTAATGCAGTGCAGTGAGTCCAGAGAGTGCACTGGCACCACGGGGGATGCACTGCAGTGACTCTAGAGAGTGCACTGGCACCACTGGGGATGCAGTGCAGTGAGTCCAGAGAGTGCACTGGCACCACTGGGGATGCACTGCAGTGAGTCCAGAGAGTGCACTGGCACCACGGGGAATGCACTGCAGTGAGTCCAGAGAGTGCACTGGCACCACTGGGGATGCAGTGCAGTGAGTGCAGAGAGGGCACTGGCACCACTGGGGATGCACTGCAGTGAGTCCAGAGAGTGCACTGGCACCACTGGGGATGCAGTACAGTGACTCCAGAGAGTGCACTGGCACCACTGGGGATGCACTGCAGTGAGTCCACAGAGTGCACTGGCCCCACTGGGGATGCACTGCAGTGAGTCCACAGAGTGCACTGGCACCACTGGAGATGCACTGCAGTGACTCCAGAGAGTGCACTGAAACCACTGGTAATGCAGTGCAGTGACTCCAGAGAGTGGACTGGCACCACTGGGGATGCACTGCAGTGCCTCCAGAGAGTGCTCTGGCACCACTGGCGATGCACTGCAGTGACTCCAGAGAGTGCACTGGCACCACTGGTAATGCAGTGCAGTGAGTCCAGAGAGTGCAGTGGCACCAGTGGGGATGCAAGGCAGTGACTCTGGAGAGTGCACTGGCACCACTGGGGATGCAGTGCAGTGAGTCCAGAGAGTGCACTGGCACCACTGGGGATGCAGTGCAGTGACTCCAGAGAGTGCACTGGCACCTTGGGTAATGCACTGCAGTGAGTCCACAGAGTGCACAGGCACCACTGGGGATGCACTGCAGTGACTCCAGAGAGTGCACTGGCACCACTGGTAATGTAGTGCAGTGAGTCCAGAGAGTGCACTGGCACGACGGGGGATGCACTGCAGTGACTCTAGAGAGTGCACTGGCACCACTGGGGATGCAGTGCAGTGAGTCCAGAGAGTGCACTGGCACCACTGGGGATGCACTGCAGTGAGTCCAGAGAGTGTACTGACAACACTGGGAATGCAGTGCAGTGAGTCCAGAGAGTGCACTGGCACTACTGGGGATGCAGTGCAGTAAGTGCAGAGAGGGCACTGGCACCACTGGGGATGCAGTGCAGTGACTCTAGAGAGTGCACTGGCACCACTGGGGATGCAGTGCAGTGAGTCCAGAGAGTGCACTGGCACCACTGGGGATGTACTGCAGTGACTCCAGAGAGTGCACTGGCACCACTGGGGATACAGTGCAGTGTGTCCAGAGAGTGCACTGGCACAACAGGGGATGCACTGCAGTGAGTGCAGAGAGTGCACTGGCACCACTTGGGATGCACTGCGGTGAGTCCAGAGAGTGCACTGGCACCACTGGGGATGCAGTGCAGTGAGTCCACAGAGTCCACTGGCACCACTGTGGATGCACTGCGGTGAGTCCAGAGAGTGCACTGGCACCACTGGGGATGCAGTGCAGTGAGTCTAGAGACTGCACTGGCACCACTGGGGATGCAGTACAGTGAGTCCACAGAGTGCACTGGCACCACTGGGGATGCACTGCAGTGAGTCCAGAGAATGCTCTGGCACCACTGGGGATGCAGTGCAGTGACTCGAAAGAGTGCACTGGCACCACTGGGGATGCACTTCAGTGAGTCCAGAGAGTGCACTGGCACCACTGGGGATGCAGTGCAGTGAGTCCAGAGAGTGCACTGGCACCACTGGGGATGCACTGCAGTGAGTCCAGAGAATGCACTGGCCGTAATGGGGATGCAGTGCAGTGACTCGAAAGAGTGCACTGGCACCACTGCGGATGCACAGCAGTGAGTCCAGAGAGTGCACTGGCAACACTGGGAATGCAATGCAGTGACTCCAGAGAGTGCACTGGCTCCACTGGGGATGCAGTGCTGTGAGTCCAGAGAGTGCACTGGCACCACTGGGGATGCACTGCAGTGAGTCCAGAGAGTGCACTGGCACCACTTGGGATGCAGTGCAGTGAGTCCAGAGAGTGCACTGGCACCACTGGAGCTGCACTGCAGTGAGTCCCGAGATTTTACTGGCACCACTGGGGATGCAGTGCAGTGAGTCCAGAGAGTGCACTGGCACCACTGTTGATGCAGTGCAGTGAGTCCACAGAGTGCACTGGCACCACTGGGGATGCACTGCAGTGAGTCCAGAGAGTGCACTGGCACAACTGGGGATGCACTGCAGTGAGTCCAGAGAGTGCACTGGCACCACTGGGGATGCACTGCAGTGAGTCCAGAGAGTGCACTGGCACCACTGGGGATGCACTGCAGTGAGTCCAGAGAGTGCTCTGGCACCACTGGGGATGCAGTACAGTGAGTCCACAGAGTGCACTGGAACCACTGGATCTGCACTGCAGTGAGTCCAGAGATTTTACTGGCACCAATGGGGATGCAGTGCAGTGAGTGCAGAGAGTGCACTGGCACCACTGTTGATGCAGTGCAGTGAGTCCAGAGAGTGCACTGGCACCACTGGAGCTGCACTGCAGTGAGTCCCGAGATTTTACTGGCACCACTGGGGATGCAGTGCAGTGAGTGCAGAGAGTGCACTGGCACCACTGGGGATGCACTGCAGTGAGTCCAGAGAGTGCACTGGCAGCACAGGGCATGCAGTGCCGTGAGTCCAGATAGTTCACTGGCACCACTGGCGATGCAGTGCTGTGAGTTCAGAGAGTGCACTGGCACCACTGGGGATGCAGTGCAGTGAGTCCAGAGAGTGCACTGGCACCACTGGGGATGCGGTTCAGTGACTCCAGAGAGTTCACTGGCACCACTGGGGATGCACTGCAGTGACTCCAGAGAGTGCACTGGCAAAACTGGTAATGCAGTGCAGTGAGTCCAGAGAGTGCACTGGCACCACGGGGGATGCACTGCAGTGACTCTAGAGAGTGCACTGGCACCAATGGTGATGCAGTGCAGTGAGTCCAGAGAGTGCACTGGCACCACTGGGGATGCACTGCAGTGAGTCCAGAGAGTGCACTGGCACCACGGGGAATGCACTGCAGTGAGTCCAGAGAGTGCACTGGCACCACTGGGGATGCAGTGCAGTGAGTGCAGAGAGGGCACTGGCACCACTGGGGATGCACTGCAGTGAGTCCAGAGAGTGCACTGGCACCACTGGGGATGCAGAACAGTGACTCCAGAGAGTGCACTGGCACCACTGGGGATGCACTGCAGTGAGTCCAGAGAGTGCACTGGCCCCACTGGGGATGCACTGCAGTGAGTCCACAGAGTGCACTGGCACCACTGGAGATGCACTGCAGTGACTCCAGAGAGTGCACTGACACCACTGGTAATGCAGTGCAGTGAGTCCAGAGAGTGCACTGGCACCACTGGGGATGCACTGCAGTGAATCTAGAGAGTGCACTGGCACCACTGGCGATGCACTGCAGTGACTCCAGAGAGTGCACTGGCACCACTGGTAATGCAGTGCAGTGAGTCCAGAGAGTGCAGTGGCACCAGTGGGGATGCACTGCAGTGACTCTAGAGAGTGCACTGGCACCACTGGGGATGCAGTGCAGTGAGTCCAGAGAGTGCACTGGCACCACCGGGGATGCACTGCAGTGAGTCCAGAGAGTGCACTGGCACCACTGGGGATGCAGTGCAGTGAGTCCAGAGAGTGCACTGGCACCACTGTGGATGCACTGCAGTGCCTCCAGAGAGTGCACTGGCACCACTGGGGATGCAGTGCAGTGAGTCCAGAGAGTGCACTGGCACCACTGCGGATGCACTGCAGTGAGTCCATGGAGTGCCCTGGCACCTATGGTGATGCATTGCAGTGAGTCCAGAGAGTGCACTGTCACCACTGGTGATGCAGTGCAGTGAGTCCAGAGAGTGCACTGGCACCACTGGGGATGCAGTGCAGTGAGTCCACAGAGCGCACTGGCAGCACTGGGGATGCAGTGCAGTGAATCCAGAGAGTGCACTGGCACCACTGGGAATGCAGTTCAGTGAGTCCAGAGAGTGCACTGGCACCGCTGGGGATGCAGTACAGTGAGTCCAGAGAGTGCACTGGCACCACATGGGATGCAGTGCAGTGACTCCAGAGAGTGCACTGGCACCGCTGGGGATGCAGTGCAGTGAGTCCAGAGAGTGCACTGTCACCACTGGGGATGCAGTGCAGTGAGTCCAGCGAGTGCACTGGCACCACTGGGATGCAGTGCAGTGAGTCCAGAGAGTGCACTGGCACCACTGCGGATGCACTGCAGTGAGTCCAGAGAGTGCACTGGAACCACTGGGGATGCACTGCAGTGAGTCCAGAGACTGCACTGGCACCATGGGGTTTTAGTGCAGTGAGTCCAGAGAGTGCACTGGCACCACTGGGGATGCAGTGTAGTGAGTCCAGAGAGTGCACTGGCACCACTGGGGATGCACTGCAGTGACTCCAGGGAGTGCACTGGCACCACTGGGGATGCAGTGCATTGAGTCCAGAGAGTGCACTGGCACCGCTGGGGATGCAGTGCAGTGAGTCCAGAGAGTGCACTGGCTCCACTGGGGATGCAGTGCAGTGAGTCCAAAGAGTGCAGTGGCACAACTCGGGATGCACTGCAGTGAGTCCAGAGAGTGCACTGGCACCACTGGGGATGCAGTGCAGTGAGTCCAGAGAGTGCACTGGCACCACTGGGGATGCACCTCGGTGAGTCCAGAGAGTGCACTGGCACCACTGGGGATGCAGTGCAGTGAGTGCAGAGAGTGCACTGGCACCACTGGGGATGCACTGCAGTGAGTCCAGAGACTGCACAGGCACCACTGGGGATGCAGTGCAGTGAGTCCAGAGAGTGCACTGGCGCCACTGGGCATGCACTGCAGTGACTCCAGAGAGTGCACTGGCACCACTGGGGATGCAGTGCAGTGAGTCCAGAGAGTGCACTGGCACTACAGGAGATGCACTGCAGTGAGTCCAGAGAGTGCACTGGCACCACCGGGGATGCACTGCAGTGAGTCCAGAGAGTGCACTGGCACCACTGGGGATGCAGTGCAGTGAGTCCAGAGAGTGCACTGGCACCACTGGGGATGCAGTGCAGTGCCTCCAGAGAGTGCACTGGCACCACTGGGGATGCAGTGCAGTGAGTCCAGAGAGTGCACTGGCACCACTGCGGATGCACTGCAGTGAGTCCATGGAGTGCCCTGGCACCAATGGTGATGCAGTGCAGTGAGTCCAGAGAGTGCACTGGCACCACTGGGGATGCAGTGCAGTGAATCCAGAGAGTGGACTGGCACCACTGGGGATACAGTTCACTGAGTCCAGAGAGAGCACTGGCACCGCTGGGGATGCAGTACAGTGAGTCCAGAGAGTGCACTGGCACCACTGGGGATGCACTGCAGTGACTCCAGAGAGTGCACTGACACCGCTGGGGATGCAGTGCAGTGAGTCCAGAGAGTGCACTGGCACCACTGGGGATGCAGTGCAGTGAGTCCAGAGAGTGCACTGGCACCACTGGGGATGCAGTGCTGTGAGTCCAGAGAGTGCACTGGCACCACTGCGGATGCACTGCAGTGAGTCCAGAGAGTGCACTGGAACCACTGGGGATGCAGTGCAGTGAGTCCAGAGAGTGCACTGGCACCATGGGGTTTTATTGCAGTGAGTCCAGAGAGTGCACTGGCACCACTGGGGATGCAGTGTAGTGAGTCCAGAGAGTGCACTGGCACCACTGGGGATGCAGTGCAGTGAGTCCAGAGAGTGCACTGCCACCTTGGGGATGCAGTGCAGTGAGTCCAGAGAGTGCACTGGCACCGCTGGGGATGCAGTGCATTGACTCCAGAGAGTGCACTGGCACCGCTGGGGATGCACTGCAGTGTCTCCAGAGAGTGCACTGGCACCGCTGGGGATGCAGTGCAGTGCCTCCAGAGAGTGCACTGGCACCGCTGGGGATGCAGTGCAGTGACTCTAGAGAGTGCACTGGCACCGCAGGGGATGCACTGCAGTGAGTCCAGAGAGTGCACTGGCACCACTGGGGATGCACTGCAGTGACTCTAGAGAGTGCACTGGCACCGCAGGGGATGCACTGCAGTGAGTCCAGAGAGTGCACTGGCACCACTGGGGATGCAGTGCAGTGAGTGCAGAGAGTGCACTGGCACCACTGGGGATTTAATGCAGTGCCTCCAGAGAGTGCACTGGCACCACTGGGGATGCAGTGCAGTGAGTCCTCAGAGTGCACTGGCACCACTGGGGATGCACTGCAGTGAGTCCAGAGAGTGCACTGGCACCACTGGGGATGCAGTGCAGTGCCTCCAGAGAGTGCACTGGCACCACTGGGGATGCAGTACAGTGCCTCCAGAGAGTGCACTGGCACCACTGGGGATTTAATGCAGTGACTCCAGAGAGTGGACTGGCACCACTGGGGATGCAGTGCAGTGCCTCCAGAGAGTGCACTGGCACCACTGGGGATGCAGTGCAGTGAGTCCAGAGAGTGCACTGGCACCACTGGGGATGCACTGCAGTGACTCTAGAGAGTGCACTGGCACCACTGGGGATGCAGTGCAGTGAGTCCAGAGAGTGCACTGGCACCTCTGGGGATGCAGTGCAGTGAGTCCAGAGAGTGCACTGGCAGCACTGGTGATGCAGTGCAGTGAGTCCAGAGAGTGCACTGGCACCACGGGGGATGCACTGCAGTGACTCCAGAGAGTGCACTGGCACCACTGGGGATGCACTGCAGTGAGTCCAGAGAGTGCACTGGCACCACTGGGGATGCAGTGCAGTGACTCCAGAGAGTGCACTGGCACCACTGGGGATGCACTGCAGTGAGTCCAGAGAATGCACTGGCACCACTGGGGATGCACTGCACTGACTCCAGAGAGTGCACTGGCACCACTGGTAATGCAGTGCAGTGAGTCCAGAGAGTGCACTGGCACCACTGGGGATGCAGTGCAGTGAGTCCAGAGAGTGCACTGGCACCACTGGGGATGCACAGCAGTGAATACACAGAGTGCACTGGCACCACTGGGGATGCAGTGCAGTGCGTCCAGAGATTTTACTGGCACCACTGGGGATGCAGTGCAGTGAGTCCAGAGAGGGCACTGGAACCACTGAGGATGCAGTGCAGTGAGTCCAGAGAGTGCACTGGCACCACTGGGGATGCACTGTAGTGAGTGCAGAGAGTGCACTGGCACCACTGGGGATACACTGCAGTGAGTCCAGAGAGTGCACTGGCACCACTGGGGATGCACTGCAGTGACTCCAGAGAGTGCACTGGCACCACTGGTTATGCAGCGCAGTGAGTCCAGAGAGTGCACTGGCACCACTGGTGATTCAGTGCAGTGAGTCCAGAGAGTGCACTGGCACCACTGGGGATGCAGTGCAGTGAGTCCAGACAGTGCACTGGCACCACTGGGGATGCAGTGCAGTGAGTCCAGAGAGTGCAGTGGCACCACTGGGGATGCAGTGCAGTGAGTCCAGAGAATGCACTGGCACCTTGGGGATGCAGTGCAGTGAGTCCAGAGAGTGCACTGGCAGGACTGGTAATGCAGTGCAGTGAGTCCAGAGAGTGCACTGGCACCACTGGGGATGCAGTGCAGTGAGTCCAGAGGGTGCACTGGCACCACTGGGGATGTAGTGCAGTGACTCCAGAGAGTGCACTGGCACCACTGGGGATGCACTGCAGTGAGTCCAGAGAGTGCACTGGCACCACTGGGGATGCAGTGCAGTGACTCCAGAGAGTGCACTGGCACCTCTGGGGATGCACTGCAGTGAGTCCAGAGAATGCACTGGCACCACTGGGGATGCAGTGCAGTGAGTCCAGAGAGTGCACTGGCACCACTGGTAATGCAGTGCAGTGAGTCCGGAGAGTGCACTGGCACCACTGGGGATGCAGTGCAGTGAGTCCAGAGAGTGCACTGGCACCACTGGGGATGCACAGCAGTGAATACACAGAGTGCACTGGCACCACTGGGGATGCAGTGCAGTGAGTCCAGAGATTTTACTGGCACCACTGGAGATGCAGTGCAGTGAGTCCAGAGAGGGCACTGGCACCAGTGGGGATGCAGTGCAGTGAGTGCAGAGTGTGCACTGGCACCACTGGGGATGCACTGCAGTGAGTCCAGAGAGTGCCTGGCACCACTGGGGATGCAGTGCAGTGAGTCCAGAGAGTGCACTGGTACCACTGGCGATGCAGCGCAGAGAGTCCAGAGAGTGCACTGGCACCACTGGGGATTCAGTGCAGTGAGTCCAGAGAGTGCACTGGCACCACTGGGGATGCAGTGCAGTGAGTCCAGACAGTGCACTGGCACCAGTGGGGATGCAATTCAGTGAGTCCAGAGAGTGCAGTGGCACCACTGGGGATGCAGTGCAGTGAGTCCAGAGAATGCACTGGCACCTTGGGGATGCAGTGCAGTGAGTCCAGAGAGTGCACTGGCACGACTGGTAATGCAGTGCAGTGAGTCCAGAGAGTGCACTGGCACCAATGGGGATGCAGTGTAGTGAGTCCAGAGGGTGCACTGGCACCAGTGGCGATGCAGTGCAGTGAGTCCAGAGGGTGCACTGGCACCACTGGGGATGCAGTGCATTGACTCCAGAGAGTGCACTGGCACCACTGGGGATGCAGTGCGGTGAGTCCCGCGAGTGCACTGGCACCAGTGAGGATGCAGTGCAGTGACTCCAGAGAGTGCACTGGCCCCACTGCGGATGCAGTGCAGTGAGTCCAGAGAGTGCACTGGCACCACTGGGAATGCACTGCAGTGAGTCCAGAGAGTGCACTGGCACCACTGGGGATGCAGTGCAGTGAGTCCAGAGAGTGCACTGGCACCACTGGGAATGCAGTGCAGTGAGCCCAGAGGGTGCACTGGCACCAGTGGCGATGCAGTGCAGTGAGTCCAGAGGGTGCACTGGCACCACGGGGGATGCACTGCAGTGACTCCAGAGAGTGCACTGGCACCAGTGGGGATGCAGTGCGGTGAGTCCAGAGAGTGCACTGGCACCAGTGAGGATGCAGTGCAGTGAGTCCAGAGAGTGCACTGGCACCAGTGGGGATGCAGTGCACTGACTCCAGAGAGTGCACTGTCACCACTGGGAATGCACTGCAGTGAGTCCAGAGAGTGCACTGGCACCACTGGGGATGCAGTGCAGTGAGTGCAGAGAGTGCACTGGCACCGCTGTTGATGCAGTGCAGTGAGTCCAGAGAGTGCACTGGCACCACTGGAGCTGCACTGCAGTGAGTCCAGAGATTTTACTGGCACCACTGGGGATGCAGTGCAGTGAGTGCAGAGAGTGCACTGGCACCACTGTTGATGCAGTGCAGTGAGTCCAGAGAGTGCACTGGCACCACTGGGCATGCACTGCAGTGACTCCAGAGAGTGCACTGGCACAACTGGGGATGCACTGCAGTGAGTCCAGAGAGTGCACTGGCACCACTGGGGATGCAGTGCAGTGAGTCCAGAGAGTGCACTGGCACCTCTGGGGATGCACCTCGATGAGTAGAGAGAGTGCACTGGCAACACTGGGGATGCAGTGCAGTGAGTGCAGAGAGTGCACTGGCACCACTGGGGATGCAGTGCAGTGAGTGCAGAGAGTGCACTGGCACCACTGGGGATGCAGTGCAGTGAGTCCAGAGACTGCACAGGCACCACTGGGGATGCAGTGCAGTGAGTCCAAAGAGTGCACTGGCACCACTGGGGATGCAGTGCAGTGAGTCCAGAGAGTGCACTGGCACCACTGGGGATGCAGTGCAGTGAGTCCAGAGAGTGCACCGGCACCACTGCGGATGCAGTGCCGTGAGTCCAGAGAGTGCACCGGCACCACTGGTAATGCAGTGCAGTGAGTCCAGAGAGTGCACTGGCACCACTGGGGATGCAGTGCAGTGAGTCCAGAGAGTGCACTGGCACCACTGGGGATGCACTGCAGTGAGTCCAGAGAGTGGACTGGCACCACTGGGCATGCACTGCAGTGACTCCAGAGAGTGCACTGGCACCACTGGGGATGCAGTGCAGTGAGTCCAGAGAGTGCACTGGCACCACTGGGGATGCAGTGCAGTGAGTCCAGAGAGTGCACTGGCACTACAGGGGATGCACTGCAGTGAGTCCAGAGAGTGCACTGGCACCACCGGGGATGCAGTGCAGTGCGTCTAGAGAGTGCACTGGCACCACTGGGGATGCAGTGCAGTGAGTCCAGAGAGTGCACTTGCACCACTGCGGATGCACTGCAGTGAGTCCATGGACTGCCCTGGCACCACTGGGGATGCAGTGCAGTGAATCCAGAGAGTGGACTGGCACCACTGGGGATGCAGTTCAGTGAGTCCAGAGAGTGCACAGGCACCGCTGGGGATGCAGTACAGTGAGTCCAGAGAGTGCACTGGCACCACTGGGGATGCACTGCAGTGACTCCAGAGAGTGCACTGGCACCGCTGGGGATGCAGTGCAGTGAGTCCAGAGAGTGCACTGGCACCACTGGGGATGCAGTGCAGTGAGTCCAGAGAGTGCACTGGCACCACTGGGGATGCAGTGCAGTGAGTCCAGAGAGTGCACTGGCACCACTGGGGATGCACTGCAGTGAGTCCAGAGAGTGCACTGGCACCACTGGGGATGCAGTGCAGTGACTCCAGAGAGTGCACTGGCACCATGGGGTTTTAGTGCAGTGAGTCCAGAGAGTGCACTAGCACCACTGGGGATGCAGTGTAGTGAGTCCAGAGAGTGCACTGGCACCGCTGGGGATGCAGTGCAGGGAGTCCAGAGAGTGCACTGGCACCTTGGGGATGCAGTACAGTGAGTCCAGACAGTGCACTGGCACCGCTGGGGATGCAGTGCATTGACTCCAGAGAGTGCACTGGCACCGCTGGGGATGCACTGCAGTGTCTCCAGAGAGTGCACTGGCACCGCTGGGGATGCACTGCAGTGCCTCCAGAGAGTGCACTGGCACCACTGGGGATGCAGTGCAGTGAGTCCAGAGAGTGCACTGGCACCACTGGGGATGCAGTGCAGTGAGTCCAGAGAGTGCACTGGCACCTTGGGGATGCAGTGCAGTGAGTCCAGAGAGTGCACAGTCAGCACTGGGGATGCAGTGCAGTGAGTCCAGAGAGTGCACTGGCACCACTGGGGATGCAGTGCAGTGACTCCAGGGAGTGCACTGGCACCACTGGGGATGCAGTGCAGTGAGTCCAGAGAGTGCACTGGCACCTCTGGGGATGCAGTGCAGTGAGTCCAGAGAGTGCACTGGCACCACTGGGGATGCAGTGCAGTGAGTCCAGAGAGTGCACTGGCACCGCTGGGCATGCAGTACAGTGAGTCCAGGGAGTGCACTGGAACGGCTGGGGATGCAGTGCAGTGAGTCCAGAGAGTGCACTGGCACCACTGGGGATGCACTGCAGTGATTCCAGAGAGTGCACTGGCACCACTGGGGATGCAGTGCAGTGCCTCCAGAGAGTGCACTGGCACCACTGGGGATGCAGTACAGTGCCTCCAGAGAGTGCACTGGCACCACTGGGGATTTAATGCAGTAACTCCAGAGAGTGGACTGGCACCACTGGGGATGCAGTGCAGTGAGTCCAGAGAGTGCAGTGGCACCACTGGGGATGCAGTGCAGTGAGTCGAGAGAGTGCACTGGCACCACTGGGGATGCACTGCAGTGAGTCCAGAGAGTGCACTGGCACCACTGGGGATGCAGTGCAGTGAGTCCAGAGAGTGCACTGGCAGCACTAGGGATGCAGTGCAGTGAGTCCAGAGAGTCCACTGGCACCACTGGGGATGCAGTGCAGTGAGTCCAGAGAGTGCACTGGCACCACTGGGGATGCAGTGCAGTGAGTCCAGAGAGTGCACTGGCACCACTGGGGATGCACTGCAGTGAGTCCAGAGAGTGCACTGGCACCACTGGGGATGCACTGCAGTGAGTCCAGAGAATGCACTGGCACCACTGGGGATGCAGTGCAGTGACTCCAGAGAGTGCACTGGCACCACTGGGGATGCAGTGCAGTGAGTCCAGAGAGGGCACTGGAACCACTGAGGATGCAGTGCAGTGAGTCCAGAGAGTGCACTGGCACCACTGGGGATGCACTGCAGTGAGTGCAGAGAGTGCACTGGCACCACTGGGGATGCACTGCAGTGAGTCCAGAGAGTGCCTGGCACCACTGGGGATGCAGTGCAGTGAGTCCAGAGAGTGCACTGGCACCACTGGGGATTCAGTGCAGTGAGTCCAGAGAGTGCACTGGCACCACTGGGGATGCAGTGCAGTGAGTCCAGACAGTGCACTGGCACCACTGGGGATGCAGTGCAGTGAGTCCAGAGAGTGCAGTGGCACCACTGGGGATGCAGTGCAGTGAGTCCAGAGAATGCACTGGCACCTTGGGGATGCAGTGCAGTGAGTCCAGAGAGTGCACTGGCACGACTGGTAATGCAGTGCAGTGAGTCCAGAGAGTGCACTGGCACCACTGGGGATGCAGTGCAGTGACTCCAGAGGGTGCAGTGGCACCACTGGGGATGCAGTGCAGTGAGTCCAGAGAATGCACTGGCACCTTGGGGATGCAGTGCAGTGAGTCCAGAGAGTGCACTGGCACGACTGGTAATGCAGTGCAGTGAGTCCAGAGAGTGCACTGGCACCACTGGGGATGCAGTGCAGTGACTCCAGAGGGTGCACTGGCACCACTGGGGATGCAGTGCAGTGACTCCAGAGAGTGCACTGGCACCACTGGGGATGCACTGCAGTGAGTCCAGAGAGTGCACTGGCACCACTGGGGATGCAGTGCAGTGACTCCAGAGAGTGCACTGGCACCACTGGGGATGCACTGCAGTGAGTCCAGAGAATGCACTGGCACCACTGGGGATGCAGTGCAGTGAGTCCAGAGAGTGCACTGGCACCACTGGTAATGCAGTGCAGTGAGTCCGGAGAGTGCACTGGCACAACTGGGGATGCAGTGCAGTGAGTCCAGAGAGTGCACTGGCACAACTGGGGATGCACAGCAGTGAATACAGAGAGTGCACTGGCACCACGGGGGATGCAGTGCAGTGAGTCCAGAGATTTTACTGGCACCACTGGGGATGCAGTGCAGTGAGTCCAGAGAGTGCACTGGCACCACTGGGGATGCACTGCAGTGAGTGCAGAGAGTGCACTGGCACCACTGGGGATGCACTGCAGTGAGTCCAGAGAGTGCCTGGCACCACTGGGGATGCAGTGCAGTGAGTCCAGAGAGTGCACTGGCACCACTGGGGATTCAGTGCAGTGAGTCCAGAGAGTGCACTGGCACCACTGGGGATGCAGTGCAGTGAGTCCAGACAGTGCACTGGCACCACTGGGGATGCAGTGCAGTGAGTCCAGAGAGTGCAGTGGCACCACTGGGGATGCAGTGCAGTGAGTCCAGAGAATGCACTGGCACCTTGGGGATGCAGTGCAGTGAGTCCAGAGAGTGCACTGGCACGACTGGTAATGCAGTGCAGTGAGTCCAGAGAGTGCACTGGCACCACTGGGGATGCAGTGCAGTGACTCCAGAGGGTGCACTGGCACCACTGGGGATGCAGTGCAGTGACTCCAGAGAGTGCACTGGCACCACTGGGGATGCACTGCAGTGAGTCCAGAGAGTGCACTGGCACCACTGGGGATGCAGTGCAGTGAGTCCAGAGAGTGCACTGGCACCACTGGGGATGCACTGCAGTGAGTCCAGAGAATGCACTGGCACCACTGGGGATGCAGTGCAGTGAGTCCAGAGAGTGCACTGGCACCACTGGTAATGCAGTGCAGTGAGTCCGGAGAGTGCACTGGCACAACTGGGGATGCAGTGCAGTGAGTCCAGAGAGTGCACTGGCACAACTGGGGATGCACAGCAGTGAATACAGAGAGTGCACTGGCACCACGGGGGATGCAGTGCAGTGAGTCCAGAGATTTTACTGGCACCACTGGGGATGCAGTGCAGTGAGTCCAGAGAGGGCACTGGCACCACTGGAGATGCAGTGCAGTGACTCCAGAGAGTGCACTGGCACCACTGGGGATGCACTGCAGTGAGTGCAGAGAGTGCACTGTCACCACTGGGGATGCACTGCAGTGAGTCCAGAGAGTGCCTGGCACCACTGGGGATGCAGTGCAGTGAGTCCAGAGAGTGCACTGGCACGACGGGGGATGCACTGCAGTGGCTCTAGAGAGTGCACTGGCACCACTGGGGATGCAGTGTTGTGAGTCCAGAGAGTGCACTGGCACCACTGGGGATGCACTGCAGTGAGTCCAGAGAGTGCACTGACAACACTGGGGATGCAGTGCAGTGAGTCCAGAGAGTGCACTGGCACTACTGGGGATGCAGTGCAGTGAGTGCAGAGAGGGCACTGGCACCACTGGGGATGCAGTGCAGTGACTCTAGAGAGTGCACTGGCACCACTGGGGATGCAGTGCAGTGAGTCCAGAGAGTGCACTGGCACCACTGGGGATGTACTGCAGTGACTCCAGAGAGTGCACTGGCACCACTGGGGATACAGTTCAGTGTGTCCAGAGAGTGCACTGGCACAACAGGGGATGCACTGCAGTGACTCCAGAGAGTCCACTGGCACCACTGGGGATGCACTGCAGTGAGTCCAGAGAGTGCACTGGCACCACTGGGGATGCAGTGCAGTGAGTCCAGAGAGTGCACTGGCAACACTGGGGATGCACTGCCGTGAGTCCAGAGAGTGCACTGGCACCACTGGGGATGCAGTGCAGTGAGTCCAGAGAGTGCACAGGCACCACTGGGGATGCAGTGCAGTTGAGTCCAGAGAGTGCACTGGCAACACTGGGGATGCAGTGCAGTGAGTGCAGAGAGTGCACTGGCACCACTGGGGATGCAGTGCAGTGAGTCCAGAGAGTGCACTGGCACCACTGGGGATGCAGTGCAGTGAGTCCAGAGACTGCACAGGCACCACTGGGGATGCAGTGCAGTGAGTCCAGAGAGTGCACTGTCACCACTGGGGATGCAGTGCAGTGAGTCCAGAGAGTGCACTGGCACCACTGGGGATGCAGTGCAGTGAGTCCAGAGAGTGCACCGGCACCACTGGGGATGCAGTGCAGTGAGTCCAGAGAGTGCACCGGCACCACTGGGGATGCAGTGCAGTGAGTCCAGAGAGTGCACCGGCACCACTGCGGATGCAGTGCTGTGAGTCCAGAGAGTGCACCGGCACCACTGGGGATGCAGTGCAGTGAGTCCAGACAGTGCACTGGCACCACTGGGGATGCAGTGCAGTGAGTCCAGAGAGTGGACTGGCACCACTGGGGATGCAGTGCAGTGAGTCCAGAGAGTGCACTGGCACCACTGGGGATGCAGTGCAGTGAGTCCACAGAGTGCACTGGCAGCACTGGGGATGCAGTGCAGTGAATCCAGAGAGTGCACTGGCACCACTGGGAATGCAGTTCAGTGAGTCCAGAGAGTGCACTGGCACCGCTGGGGATGCAGTACAGTGAGTCCAGAGAGTGCACTGGCACCACTGGGGATGCAGTGCAGTGACTCCAGAGAGTGCACTGGCACCGCTGGGGATGCAGTGCAGTGAGTCCAGAGAGTGCACTGTCACCACTGGGGATGCAGTGCAGTGAGTCCAGAGAGTGCACTGGCACCACTGGGATGCAGTGCAGTGAGTCCAGAGAGTGCACTGGCACCACTGCGGATGCACTGCAGTGAGTCCAGAGAGTGCACTGGCACCACTGGGGATGCACTGCAGTGAGTCCAGAGAGTGCACTGGCACCACTGCGGATGCACTGCAGTGAGTCCAGAGACTGCACTGGCACCATGGGGTTTTAGTGCAGTGAGTCCAGAGAGTGCACTGGCACCACTGGGGATGCAGTGCAGTGCCTCCAGAGAGTGCACTGGCACCACTGGGGATGCAGTGCAGTGAGTCCAGAGAGTGCACTGGCACCACTGCGGATGCACTGCAGTGAGTCCATGGAGTGCCCTGGCACCAATGGTGATGCAGTGCAGTGAGTCCAGAGAGTGCACTGGCACCACTGGGGATGCAGTGCAGTGAATCCAGAGAGTGGACTGGCACCACTGGGGATACAGTTCACTGAGTCCAGAGAGTGCACTGGCACCGCTGGGGATGCAGTACAGTGAGTCCAGAGAGTGCACCGGCACCACTGGGGATGCACTGCAGTGACTCCAGAGAGTGCACTGACACCGCTGGGGATGCAGTGCAGTGAGTCCAGAGAGTGCACTGGCACCACTGGGGATACAGTGCAGTGAATCCAGAGAGTGCACTGGCACCACTGGGGATGCAGTGCTGTGAGTCCAGAGAGTGCACTGGCACCACTGCGGATGCACTGCAGTGAGTCAAGAGAGTGCACTGGAACAACTGGGGATGCAGTGCAGTGAGTCCAGAGAGTGCACTGGCACCACTGGGGATGCAGTGTAGTGAGTCCAGAGAGTGCACTGGCACCACTGGGGATGCAGTGCAGTGAGTCCAGAGAGTGCACTGGCACCTTGGGGATGCAGTGCAGTGAGTCCAGAGAGTGCACTGGCACCGCTGGGGATGCAGTGCATTGACTCCAGAGAGTGCACTGGCACCGCTGGGGATGCACTGCAGTGTCTCCAGAGAGTGCACTGGCACCGCTGGGGATGCACTGCAGTGCCTCCAGAGAGTGCACTGGCACCGCTGGGGATGCAGTGCAGTGAGTCCAGAGAGTGCACTGGCACCACTGGGGATGCAGTGCAGTGAGTCCAGAGAGTGCACTGGCACAACTGGGATGCACTGCAGTGACTCTAGAGAGTGCACTGGCACCGCTGGGGATGCACTGCAGTGAGTCCAGAGAGTGCACTGGCACCACTGGGGATGAAGTGCAGTGAGTGCAGAGAGTGCACAGTCAGCACTGGGGATGCAGTGCAGTGAGTCCAGAGAGTGCACTGGCACCGCTCGGCATGCACTGCAGTGAGTCCAGGGAGTGCACTGGAACCGCTGGGGATGCAGTGCAGTGAGTCCAGAGAGTGCACTGGCACCACTGGGGATGCACTGCAGTGAGTCCAGAGAGTGCAGTGGCACCACTGGGGATGCAGTGCAGTTCCTCCAGAGAGTGCACTGGCACTACTGGTTATGCAGTGCAGTGAGTCCAGAGAGTGCACTGGCACCACTGGGGATGCAGTGCAGTGAGTCCAGAGAGTGCACTGGCACCTTGGGGATGCACTGCAGTGAGTCCAGAGAGTGCACTGGCACCACTGGGGATGCACTGCAGAGACTCTAGAGAGTGCACTGGCACCGCTGGGGATGCACTGCAGTGAGTCCAGAGAGTGCACTGGCACCACTGGGGATGCAGTGCAGTGACTCCAGAGAGTGCACTGGCAACACTGGGGATGCAGTGTAGTGAGTCCAGAGAGTGCACTGGCACCGCTGGGCATGCAGTGCAGTGAGTCCAGGGAGTGCACTGGAACCGCTGGGGATGCAGTGCAGTGAGTCCACAGGGTGCACTGGCACCACTGGGGATACACTGCAGTGAGTCCAGAGAGTGCACTGGCACCACTGGGGATGCAGTGCAGTGCCTCCAGAGAGTGCACTGGCACCACTGGGGATGCAGTACAGTGCCTCCAGAGAGTGCACTGGCACCACTGGGGGTTAAATGCAGTGACTCCAGAGAGTGGACTGGCACCACTGGGGATGCAGTGCAGTGCCTCCAGAGAGTGCACTGGCACCATGGGATTTTAGTGCAGTGAGTCCAGAGAGTGCACTGGCACCACTGGGGATTCAGTGCAGTGAGTCCAGAGAGTGCACTGGCACCACTGGGGATGCAGTGCAGTGAGTCCAGAGAGTGCACTGGCACCTTGGGGATGCAGTGCAGTGAGTCCAGAGAGTGCACTGGCACCGCTGGGGATGCACTGCAGTGTCTCCAGAGAGTGCACTGGCACCGCTGGGGATGCACTGCAGTGAGTGCAGAGAGTGCACAGTCAGCACTGGGGATGCAGTGCAGTGAGTCCAGAGAGTGCAGTGGCACCACTGGGGATGCAGTGGAGTGAGTCCACAGAGTGCACTGGCACCACTGGGGATGCACTGCAGTGAGTCCAGAGAGTGCACTGGCACCACTGGGGATGCAGTGCAGTGCCTCCAGAGAGTGCACTGGCACCACTGGGGATGCAGTACAGTGCCTCCAGAGAGTGCACTGGCACCACTGGGGATTTAATGCAGTGAATCCAGAGAGTGGACTGGCACCACTGGGGATGCAGTGCAGTGCCTCCAGAGAGTGCACTGGCACCACTGGGGATGCAGTGCAGTGAGTCCAGAGAGTGCACTGGCACCACAGGGGATGCACTGCAGTGACTCTAGAGAGTGCACTGGCACCACTGGGGATGCAGTGCAGTGAGTCCAGAGAGTGCACTGGCACCACTGGGGATGCAGTGCAGTGAGTCCAGAGAGTGCACTGGCAGCACTGGGGATGCAGTGCAGTGAGTCCAGAGAGTGCGCTGGCACCACGGGGGATGCACTGCAGTGACTCCAGAGAGTGCACTGGCACCACTGGGGATGCACTGCAGTGAGTCCAGAGAGTGCACTGGCACCACTGAGGATGCAGTGCAGTGACTCCAGAGAGTGCACTGGCACCACTGGGGATGCACTGCAGTGAGTCCAGAGAATGCACTGGCACCACTGGGGATGCACTGCAGTGACTCCAGAGAGTGCACTGGCACCACTGGTAATGCAGTGCAGTGAGTCCGGAGAGTGCACTGGCACCACTGGGGATGCAGTGCAGTGAGTCCAGAGAGTGCACTGGCACCACTGGGGATGCACATCAGTGAATACAGAGAGTGCACTGGCACCACTGGGGATGCAGTGCAGTGCGTCCAGAGATTTTACTGGCACCACTGGGGATGCAGTGCAGTGAGTCCAGAGAGGGCACTGGAACCACTGAGTATGCAGTGCAGTGAGTCCAGAGAGTGCACTGGCACCACTGGGGATGCACTGCAGTGAGTGCAGAGAGTGCACTGGCACCACTGGGGATGCACTGCAGTGAGTCCAGAGAGTGCACTGGCACCACTGGGGATGCAGTGCAGTGAGTCCAGAGAGTGCACTGGCACCACTGGTTATGCAGCGCAGTGAGTCCAGAGAGTGCACTGGCACCACTGGTGATTCAGTGCAGTGAGTCCAGAGAGTGCACTGGCACCTCTGGGGATCCAGTGCAGTGAGTCCAGACAGTGCACTGGCACCAGTGGGGATGCAGTGCAGTGAGTCCAGAGGGTGCAGTGGCACCACTGGGGATGCAGTGCAGTGAGTCCAGAGAATGCACTGGCACCTTGGGGATGCAGTGCAGTGAGTCCAGAGAGTGCACTGGCACGACTGGTACTGCAGTGCAGTGAGTCCAGAGAGTGCACTGGCACCACTGGCGATGCAGTGCAGTGAGTCCAGAGGGTGCACTGGCACCACTGGGGATGTAGTGCAGTGACTCCAGAGAGTGCACTGGCACCACTGGGGATGCACTGCAGTGAGTCCAGAGAGTGCACTGGCACCACTGGGGATGCAGTGCAGTGACTCCAGAGAGTGCACTGGCACCACTGGGGATGCACTGCAGTGAGTCCAGAGAATGCACTGGCACCACTGGGGATGCAGTGCAGTGAGTCCAGAGAGTGCACTGGCACCACTGGTAATGCAGTGCAGTGAGTCCGGAGAGTGCACTGGCACCACTGGGGATGCAGTGCAGTGAGTCCAGAGAGTGCACTGGCACCACTGGGGATGCACAGCAGTGAATACAGAGAGTGCACTGGCACCACTGGGGATGCAGTGCAGTGAGTCCAGAGATTTTACTGGCACCACTGGAGATGCAGTGCAGTGAGTCCAGAGAGGGCACTGGCACCACTGGGGATGCAGTGCAGTGAGTCCAGAGAGTGCACTGGCACCACTGGGGATGCACTGCAGTGAGTGCAGAGTGTGCACTGGCACCACTGGGGATGCACTGCAGTGAGTCCAGAGAGTGCCTGGCACCACTGGGGATGCAGTGCAGTGAGTCCAGAGAGTGCACTGGTACCACTGGCGATGCAGCGCAGAGAGTCCAGAGAGTGCACTGGCACCACTGGGGATTCAGTGCAGTGAGTCCAGAGAGTGCACTGGCACCACTGGGGATGCAGTGCAGTGAGTCCAGACAGTGCAGTGGCACCACTGGGGATGCACTTCAGTGAGTCCAGAGAGTGCAGTGGCACCACTGGGGATGCAGTGCAGTGAGTCCAGAGAATGCACTGGCACCTTGGGGATGCAGTGCAGTGAGTCCAGAGAGTGCACTGGCACGACTGGTAATGCAGTGCAGTGAGTCCAGAGAGTGCACTGGCACCAATGGGGATGCAGTGTAGTGAGTCCAGAGGGTGCACTGGCACCAGTGGCGATGCAGTGCAGTGAGTCCAGAGGGTGCACTGGCACCACTGGGGATGCAGTGCGGTGAGTCCAGAGAGTGCACTGGCACCAGTGAGGATGCAATGCAGTGACTCCAGAGAGTGCACTGGCCCCACTGCGGATGCAGTGCAGTGAGTCCAGAGAGTGCAGTGGCACCAGTGGGGATGCAGTGCATTGAGTCCAGAGAGTGCACTGGCACCAGCGGGGATGCAGTGCACTGACTCCAGAGAGTGCACTGGCACCACTGGGAATGCACTGCAGTGAGTCCAGAGAGTGCACTGGCACCACTGGGGATGCAGTGCAGTGAGTCCAGAGGGTGCACTGGCACCAGTGGCGATGCAGTGCAGTGAGTCCAGAGGGTGCACTGGCACCACGGGGGATGCACTGCAGTGAGTCCAGAGAGTGCACTGGCACCAGTGGGGATGCAGTGCATTGACTCCAGAGAGTGCACTGGCACCACTGGGGATGCAGTGCGGTGAGTCCAGAGAGTGCACTGGCACCAGTGAGGATGCAGTGCAGTGACTCCAGAGAGTGCACTGGCCCCACTGCGGATGCAGTGCAGTGAGTCCAGAGAGTGCACTGGCACCAGTGGGGATGCAGTGCATTGAGTCCAGAGAGTGCACTGGCACCAGTGGGGATGCAGTGCACTGACTCCAGAGAGTGCACTGGCACCACTGGGAATGCACTGCAGTGAGTCCAGAGAGTGCACTGGCACCACTGGGGATGCAGTGCAGTGAGTCCAGAGAGTGCACTGGCACCACTGGGGATGCAGTGCAGTGAGTCCAGAGGGTGCACTGGCACCAGTGGCGATGCAGTGCAGTGAGTCCAGAGGGTGCACTGGCACCACGGGGGATGCACTGCAGTGACTCCAGAGAGTGCACTGGCACCAGTGGGGATGCAGTGCGGTGAGTCCAGAGAGTGCACTGGCACCAGTGAGGATGCAGTGCAGTGACTCCAGAGAGTGCACTGGCCCCACTGCGGATGCAGTGCAGTGAGTCCAGAGAGTGCACTGGCACCGCTGGGGATGCAGTGCAGTGAGTCCAGAGAGTGCACTGGCACCACTGGGGATGCAGTGCACTGACTCCAGAGAGTGCACTGTCACCACTGGGAATGCACTGCAGTGAGTCCAGAGAGTGCACTGGCACCACTGGGGATGCAGTGCAGTGAGTGCAGAGAGTGCACTGGCACCGCTGTTGATGCAGTGCAGTGAGTCCAGAGAGTGCACTGGCACCACTGGAGCTGCACTGCAGTGAGTCCAGAGATTTTACTGGCACCACTGTGGATGCAGTGCAGTGAGTGCAGAGAGTGCACTGGCACCACTGTTGATGCAGTGCAGTGAGTCCAGAGAGTGCACTGGCACCACTGGGGATGCACTGCAGTGAGTCCAGAGAGTGCACTGGCACCACTGGGGATGCAGTGCAGTGAGTCCAGAGAGTGCACTGGCACCTCTGGGGATGCACCTCGATGAGTAGAGAGAGTGCACTGGCACCACTGGGGATGCAGTGCAGTGAGTGCAGAGAGTGCACTGGCACCACTGGGGATGCAGTGCAGTGAGTCCAGAGACTGCACAGGCACCACTGGGGATGCAGTGCAGTGAGTCCAAAGAGTGCACTGGCACCACTGGGGATGCAGTGCAGTGACTCCAGAGAGTGCACTGGCACCACTGGGGATGCAGTGCAGTGAGTCCAGAGAGTGCACCGGCACCACTGCGGATGCAGTGCCGTGAGTCCAGAGAGTGCACCGGCACCACTGGTAATGCAGTGCAGTGAGTCCAGAGAGTGCACTGGCACCACTGGGGATGCAGTGCAGTGAGTCCAGAGAGTGCACTGGCACCACTGGGGATGCAGTGCAGTGAGTCCAGAGAGTGGACTGGCACCACTGGGCATGCACTGCAGTGACTCCAGAGAGTGCACTGGCACCACTGGGGATGCAGTGCAGTGAGTCCAGAGAGTGCACTGGCACTACAGGGGATGCACTGCAGTGAGTCCAGAGAGTGCACTGGCACCACTGGGGATGCAGTGCAGTGCGTCCAGAGAGTGCACTGGCACCACTGGGGATGCAGTGCCGTGAGTCCAGAGAGTGCACTGGCAGCACTGGCGATGCAGTGCAGTGCCTCCAGAGAGTGCACTGGCACCACTGGGGATGCAGTGCAGTGAGTCCAGAGAGTGCACTTGCACCACTGGGGATGCACTGCAGTGAGTCCATGGACTGCCCTGGCACCAATGGTGATGCAGTGCAGTGAGTCCAGAGAGTGCACTGGCACCACTGCTGATGCAGTGCAGTGAGTCCAGAGAGTGCACTGGCACCACTGGTGATGCAGTGCAGTAACTCCAGAGAGTGCACTGGCACCACTGGGGATGCACTGCAGTGAATCCAGAGAGTGGACTGGCACCACTGGGGATGCAGTTCAGTGAGTCCAGAGAGTGCACAGGCACCGCTGGGGATGCAGTACAGTGAGTCCAGAGAGTGCACTGGCACCACTGGGGATGCACTGCAGTGACTCCAGAGAGTGCACTGGCACCGCTGGGGATGCAGTGCAGTGAGTCCAGAGAGTGCACTGGCACCACTGGGGATGCAGTGCAGTGAGTCCAGAGAGTGCACTGGCACCACTGGGGATGCAGTGCAATGAGTCCAGAGAGTGCACTGGCACCACTGGGGATGCACTGCAGTGAGTCCAGAGAGTGCACTGGCACCACTGGGGATGCAGTGCAGTGAGTCCAGAGAGTGCACTGGCACCATGGGGTTTTAGTGCAGTGAGTCCAGAGAGTGCACTGGCACCACTGGAGATGCAGTGCAGTGAGTCCAGAGAGTGCACTGGCACCACTGGGGATGCAGTGCAGTGAGTCCAGAGAGTGCACTGGCACCACTGGGGATGCACTGCAGTGAGTCCAGAGAGTGCACTGGCACCACTGGGGATGCAGTGTAGTGAGTCCAGAGAGTGCACTGGCACCGCTGGGGATGCAGTGCAGGGAGTCCAGAGAGTGCACTGGCACCTTGGGGATGCAGTACAGTGAGTCCAGAGAGTGCACTGGCACCGCTGGGGATGCAGTGCATTGACTCCAGAGAGTGCACTGGCACCGCTGGGGATGCACTGCAGTGCCTCCAGAGAGTGCACTGGCACCGCTGGGGATGCACTGCAGTGCCTCCAGAGAGTGCACTGGCACCACTGGGGATGCAGTGCAGTGAGTCCAGAGAGTGCACTGGCACCTTGGGGATGCAGTGCAGTGAGTCCAGAGAGTGCACAGTCAGCACTGGGGATGCAGTGCAGTGAGTCCAGAGAGTGCACTGGCACCACTGGGGATGCAGTGCAGTGACTCCAGGGAGTGCACTGGCACCACTGGGGATGCACTGCAGTGAGTCCAGAGAGTGCACTGGCACCTCTGGGGATGCAGTGCAGTGAGTCCAGAGAGTGCACTGGCACCACTGGGGATGCAGTGCAGTGAGTCCAGAGAGTGCACTGGCACCGCTGGGCATGCAGTACAGTGAGTCCAGGGAGTGCACTGGAACGGCTGGGGATGCAGTGCAGTGAGTCCAGAGAGTGCACTGGCACCACTGGGGATGCACTGCAGTGATTCCAGAGAGTGCACTGGCACCACTTGGGATGCAGTACAGTGCCTCCAGAGAGTGCACTGGCACCACTGGGGATTTAATGCAGTAACTCCAGAGAGTGGACTGGCACCACTGGGGATGCAGTGCAGTGAGTCCAGAGAGTGCAGTGGCACCACTGGGGATGCAGTGCAGTGAGTCGAGAGAGTGCACTGGCACCACTGGGGATGCACTGCAGTGAGTCCAGAGAGTGCACTGGCACCACTGGGGATGCACTGCAGTGAGTCCAGAGAGTGCACTGGCAGCACTAGGGATGCAGTGCAGTGAGTCCAGAGAGTGCACTGGCACCACTGGGGATGCAGTGCAGTGAGTCCAGAGAGTGCACTGGCACCACTGGGGATGCAGTGCAGTGAGTCCAGAGAGTGCACTGGCACCACTGGGGATGCACTGCAGTGAGTCCAGAGCGTGCACTGGCACCACTGGGGATGCACTGCAGTGAGTCCAGAGAATGCACTGGCACCACTGGGGATGCAGTGCAGTGACTCCAGAGAGTGCACTGGCACCACTGGGGATGCAGTGCAGTGAGTCCAGAGAGTGCACTGGCACCACTGGGGATTCAGTGCAGTGAGTCCAGAGAGTGCACTGGCACCACTGGGGATGCAGTGCAGTGAGTCCAGAGAGTGCACTGGCACCTTGGGGATGCAGTGCAGTGAGTCCAGAGAGTGCACTGGCACCGCTGGGGATGCACTGCAGTGTCTCCAGAGAGTGCACTGGCACCGCTGGGGATGCACTGCAGTGCCTCCAGAGAGTGCACTGGCACCACTGGGGATGCAGTGCAGTGAGTCCAGAGAGTGCACTGGCACCACTGGGGATGCACTGCAGTGACTCTAGAGAGTGCACTGGTACCACAGGGGATGCACTGCAGTGAGTCCAGAGAGTGCACTGGCACCACTGGGGATGCAGTGCAGTGAGTGCAGAGAGTGCACAGTCAGTACTGGGGATGCAGTGCAGTGAGTCCAGAGAGTGGACTGGCACCACTGGGCATGCACTGCAGTGACTCCAGAGAGTGCACTGGCACCACTGGGGATGCAGTGCAGTGAGTCCAGAGAGTGCACTGGCACTACAGGGGATGCACTGCAGTGAGTCCAGAGAGTGCACTGGCACCACTGGGGATGCAGTGCAGTGCGTCCAGAGAGTGCACTGGCACCACTGGGGATGCAGTGCCGTGAGTCCAGAGAGTGCACTGGCAGCACTGGCGATGCAGTGCAGTGCCTCCAGAGAGTGCACTGGCACCACTGGGGATGCAGTGCAGTGAGTCCAGAGAGTGCACTTGCACCACTGGGGATGCACTGCAGTGAGTCCATGGACTGCCCTGGCACCAATGGTGATGCAGTGCAGTGAGTCCAGAGAGTGCACTGGCACCACTGGTGATGCAGTGCGATGAGTCCAGAGAGTGCACTGGCACCACTGGTGATGCAGTGCAGTAACTCCAGAGAGTGCACTGGCACCACTGGGGATGCACTGCAGTGAATCCAGAGAGTGGACTGGCACCACTGGGGATGCAGTTCAGTGAGTCCAGAGAGTGCACAGGCACCGCTGGGGATGCAGTACAGTGAGTCCAGAGAGTGCACTGGCACCACTGGGGATGCACTGCAGTGACTCCAGAGAGTGCACTGGCACCGCTGGGGATGCAGTGCAGTGAGTCCAGAGAGTGCACTGGCACCACTGGGGATGCAGTGCAGTGAGTCCAGAGAGTGCACTGGCACCACTGGGGATGCAGTGCAATGAGTCCAGAGAGTGCACTGGCACCACTGGGGATGCACTGCAGTGAGTCCAGAGAGTGCACTGGCACCACTGGGGATGCAGTGCAGTGAGTCCAGAGAGTGCACTGGCACCATGGGGTTTTAGTGCAGTGAGTCCAGAGAGTGCACTGGCACCACTGGAGATGCAGTGCAGTGAGTCCAGAGAGTGCACTGGCACCACTGGGGATGCAGTGCAGTGAGTCCAGAGAGTGCACTGGCACCACTGGGGATGCACTGCAGTGAGTCCAGAGAGTGCACTGGCACCACTGGGGATGCAGTGTAGTGAGTCCAGAGAGTGCACTGGCACCGCTGGGGATGCAGTGCAGGGAGTCCAGAGAGTGCACTGGCACCTTGGGGATGCAGTACAGTGAGTCCAGAGAGTGCACTGGCACCGCTGGGGATGCAGTGCATTGACTCCAGAGAGTGCACTGGCACCGCTGGGGATGCACTGCAGTGCCTCCAGAGAGTGCACTGGCACCGCTGGGGATGCACTGCAGTGCCTCCAGAGAGTGCACTGGCACCACTGGGGATGCAGTGCAGTGAGTCCAGAGAGTGCACTGGCACCTTGGGGATGCAGTGCAGTGAGTCCAGAGAGTGCACAGTCAGCACTGGGGATGCAGTGCAGTGAGTCCAGAGAGTGCACTGGCACCACTGGGGATGCAGTGCAGTGACTCCAGGGAGTGCACTGGCACCACTGGGGATGCACTGCAGTGAGTCCAGAGAGTGCACTGGCACCTCTGGGGATGCAGTGCAGTGAGTCCAGAGAGTGCACTGGCACCACTGGGGATGCAGTGCAGTGAGTCCAGAGAGTGCACTGGCACCGCTGGGCATGCAGTACAGTGAGTCCAGGGAGTGCACTGGAACGGCTGGGGATGCAGTGCAGTGAGTCCAGAGAGTGCACTGGCACCACTGGGGATGCACTGCAGTGATTCCAGAGAGTGCACTGGCACCACTTGGGATGCAGTACAGTGCCTCCAGAGAGTGCACTGGCACCACTGGGGATTTAATGCAGTAACTCCAGAGAGTGGACTGGCACCACTGGGGATGCAGTGCAGTGAGTCCAGAGAGTGCAGTGGCACCACTGGGGATGCAGTGCAGTGAGTCGAGAGAGTGCACTGGCACCACTGGGGATGCACTGCAGTGAGTCCAGAGAGTGCACTGGCACCACTGGGGATGCACTGCAGTGAGTCCAGAGAGTGCACTGGCAGCACTAGGGATGCAGTGCAGTGAGTCCAGAGAGTCCACTGGCACCACTGGGGATGCAGTGCAGTGAGTCCAGAGAGTGCACTGGCACCACTGGGGATGCAGTGCAGTGAGTCCAGAGAGTGCACTGGCACCACTGGGGATGCACTGCAGTGAGTCCAGAGCGTGCACTGGCACCACTGGGGATGCACTGCAGTGAGTCCAGAGAATGCACTGGCACCACTGGGGATGCAGTGCAGTGACTCCAGAGAGTGCACTGGCACCACTGGGGATGCAGTGCAGTGAGTCCAGAGAGTGCACTGGCACCACTGGGGATTCAGTGCAGTGAGTCCAGAGAGTGCACTGGCACCACTGGGGATGCAGTGCAGTGAGTCCAGAGAGTGCACTGGCACCTTGGGGATGCAGTGCAGTGAGTCCAGAGTGTGCACTGGCACCGCTGGGGATGCACTGCAGTGTCTCCAGAGAGTGCACTGGCACCGCTGGGGATGCACTGCAGTGCCTCCAGAGAGTGCACTGGCACCACTGGGGATGCAGTGCAGTGAGTCCAGAGAGTGCACTGGCACCACTGGGGATGCACTGCAGTGACTCTAGAGAGTGCACTGGTACCACAGGGGATGCACTGCAGTGAGTCCAGAGAGTGCACTGGCACCACTGGGGATGCAGTGCAGTGAGTGCAGAGAGTGCACAGTCAGCACTGGGGATGCAGTGCAGTGAGTCCAGAGAGTGCAGTGGCACCACTGGGGATGCAGTGCAGTGAGTCCACAGAGTGCACTGGCACCACTGGGGATGCACTGCAGTGAGTCCAGAGAGTGCACTGGCACCACTGGGGATGCAGTGCAGTGCCTCCAGAGAGTGCACTGGCACCACTGGGGATGCAGTACAGTGCCTCCAGAGAGTGCACTGGCACCACTGGGGATTTAATGCAGTGACTCCAGAGAGTGGACTGGCACCACTGGGGATGCAGTGCAGTGCCTCCAGAGAGTGCACTGGCACCACTGGGGATGCAGTGCAGTGAGTCCAGAGAGTGCACTGGCACCACAGGGGATGCACTGCAGTGACTCTAGAGAGTGCACTGGCACCACTGGGGATGCAGTGCAGTGAGTCCAGAGAGTGCACTGGCACCACTGGGGATGCAGTGCAGTGAGTCCAGAGAGTGCACTGGCAGCACTGGGGATGCAGTGCAGTGAGTCCAGAGAGTGCGCTGGCACCACGGGGGATGCACTGCAGTGACTCCAGAGAGTGCACTGGCACCACTGGGGATGCACTGCAGTGAGTCCAGAGAGTGCACTGGCACCACTGGGGATGCAGTGCAGTGACTCCAGAGAGTGCACTGGCACCACTGGGGATGCACTGCAGTGAGTCCAGAGAATGCACTGGCACCACTGGGGATGCACTGCAGTGACTCCAGAGAGTGCACTGGCACCACTGGTAATGCAGTGCAGTGAGTCCGGAGAGTGCACTGGCACCACTGGGGATGCAGTGCAGTGAGTCCAGAGAGTGCACTGGCACCACTGGGGATTCACAGCAGTGAATACAGAGAGTGCACTGGCACCACTGGGGATGCAGTGCAGTGCGTCCAGAGATTTTACTGGCACCACTGGGGATGCAGTGCAGTGAGTCCAGAGAGGGCACTGGAACCACTGAGTATGCAGTGCAGTGAGTCCAGAGAGTGCACTGGCACCACTGGGGATGCACTGCAGTGAGTGCAGAGAGTGCACTGGCACCACTGGGGATGCAGTGCAGTGAGTCCAGAGAGTGCACTGGCACCACTGGGGATGCAGTGCAGTGAGTCCAGAGAGTGCACTGGCACCACTGGTTATGCAGCGCAGTGAGTCCAGAGAGTGCACGGGCACCACTGGTGATTCAGTGCAGTGAGTCCAGAGAGTGCACTGGCACCTCTGGGGATCCAGTGCAGTGAGTCCAGACAGTGCACTGGCACCAGTGGGGATGCACTGCAGTGAGTCCAGAGGGTGCAGTGGCACCACTGGGGATGCAGTGCAGTGAGTCCAGAGAATGCACTGGCACCTTGGGGATGCAGTGCAGTGAGTCCAGAGAGTGCACTGGCACGACTGGTACTGCAGTGCAGTGAGTCCAGAGAGTGCACTGGCACCACTGGCGATGCAGTGCAGTGAGTCCAGAGGGTGCACTGGCACCACTGGGGATGTAGTGCAGTGACTCCAGAGAGTGCACTGGCACCACTGGGGATGCACTGCAGTGAGTCCAGAGAGTGCACTGGCACCACTGGGGATGCAGTGCAGTGACTCCAGAGAGTGCACTGGCACCACTGGGGATGCACTGCAGTGAGTCCAGAGAATGCACTGGCACCACTGGGGATGCAGTGCAGTGAGTCCAGAGAGTGCACTGGCACCACTGGTAATGCAGTGCAGTGAGTCCGGAGAGTGCACTGGCACCACTGGGGATGCAGTGCAGTGAGTCCAGAGAGTGCACTGGCACCACTGGGGATGCACAGCAGTGAATACAGAGAGTGCACTGGCACCACTGGGGATGCAGTGCAGTGAGTCCAGAGATTTTACTGGTACCACTGGAGATGCAGTGCAGTGAGTCCAGAGAGGGCACTGGCACCACTGGGGATGCAGTGCAGTGAGTCCAGAGAGTGCACTGGCACCACTGGGGATGCACTGCAGTGAGTGCAGAGTGTGCACTGGCACCACTGGGGATGCACTGCAGTGAGTCCAGAGAGTGCCTGGCACCACTGGGGATGCAGTGCAGTGAGTCCAGAGAGTGCACTGGTACCACTGGCGATGCAGCGCAGAGAGTCCAGAGAGTGCACTGGCACCACTGGGGATTCAGTGCAGTGAGTCCAGAGAGTGCACTGGCACCACTGGGGATGCAGTGCAGTGAGTCCAGACAGTGCAGTGGCACCACTGGGGATGCACTTCAGTGAGTCCAGAGAGTGCAGTGGCACCACTGGGGATGCAGTGCAGTGAGTCCAGAGAATGCACTGGCACCTTGGGGATGCAGTGCAGTGAGTCCAGAGAGTGCACTGGCACGACTGGTAATGCAGTGCAGTGAGTCCAGAGAGTGCACTGGCACCAATGGGGATGCAGTGTAGTGAGTCCAGAGGGTGCACTGGCACCAGTGGCGATGCAGTGCAGTGAGTCCAGAGGGTGCACTGGCACCACTGGGGATGCAGTGCATTGACTCCAGAGAGTGCACTGGCACCACTGGGGATGCAGTGCGGTGAGTCCAGAGAGTGCACTGGCACCAGTGAGGATGCAATGCAGTGACTCCAGAGAGTGCACTGGCCCCACTGCGGATGCAGTGCAGTGAGTCCAGAGAGTGCACTGGCACCAGTGGGGATGCAGTGCATTGAGTCCAGAGAGTGCACTGGCACCAGCGGGGATGCAGTGCACTGACTCCAGAGAGTGCACTGGCACCACTGGGAATGCACTGCAGTGAGTCCAGAGAGTGCACTGGCACCACTGGGGATGCAGTGCAGTGAGTCCAGAGAGTGCACTGGCACCACTGGGGATGCAGTGCAGTGAGTCCAGAGGGTGCACTGGCACCAGTGGCGATGCAGTGCAGTGAGTCCAGAGGGTGCACTGGCACCACGGGGGATGCACTGCAGTGACTCCAGAGAGTGCACTGGCACCAGTGGGGATGCAGTGCATTGACTCCAGAGAGTGCACTGGCACCACTGGGGATGCAGTGCGGTGAGTCCAGAGAGTGCACTGGCACCAGTGAGGATGCAGTGCAGTGACTCCAGAGAGTGCACTGGCCCCACTGCGGATGCAGTGCAGTGAGTCCAGAGAGTGCACTGGCACCAGTGGGGATGCAGTGCATTGAGTCCAGAGAGTGCACTGGCACCAGTGGGGATGCAGTGCACTGACTCCAGAGAGTGCACTGGCACCACTGGGAATGCACTGCAGTGAGTCCAGAGAGTGCACTGGCACCACTGGGGATGCAGTGCAGTGAGTCCAGAGAGTGCACTGGCACCACTGGGGATGCAGTGCAGTGAGTCCAGAGGGTGCACTGGCACCAGTGGCGATGCAGTGCAGTGAGTCCAGAGGGTGCACTGGCACCACGGGGGATGCACTGCAGTGACTCCAGAGAGTGCACTGGCACCAGTGGGGATGCAGTGCGGTGAGTCCAGAGAGTGCACTGGCACCAGTGAGGATGCAGTGCAGTGACTCCAGAGAGTGCACTGGCCCCACTGCGGATGCAGTGCAGTGAGTCCAGAGAGTGCACTGGCACCGCTGGGGATGCAGTGCAGTGAGTCCAGAGAGTGCACTGGCACCACTGGGGATGAAGTGCACTGACTCCAGAGAGTGCACTGTCACCACTGGGAATGCACTGCAGTGAGTCCAGAGAGTGCACTGGCACCACTGGGGATGCACTGCAGTGAGTCCAGAGAGTGCACTGGCACCACTGGGGATGCAGTGCAGTGAGTCCAGAGAGTGCACTGGCACCTCTGGGGATGCACCTCGATGAGTAGAGAGAGTGCACTGGCACCACTGGGGATGCAGTGCAGTGAGTGCAGAGAGTGCACTGGCACCACTGGGGATGCAGTGCAGTGAGTCCAGAGACTGCACAGGCACCACTGGGGATGCAGTGCAGTGAGTCCAAAGAGTGCACTGGCACCACTGGGGATGCAGTGCAGTGACTCCAGAGAGTGCACTGGCACCACTGGGGATGCAGTGCAGTGAGTCCAGAGAGTGCACCGGCACCACTGCGGATGCAGTGCCGTGAGTCCAGAGAGTGCACCGGCACCACTGGTAATGCAGTGCAGTGAGTCCAGAGAGTGCACTGGCACCACTGGGGATGCAGTGCAGTGAGTCCAGAGAGTGCACTGGCACCACTGGGGATGCAGTGCAGTGAGTCCAGAGAGTGGACTGGCACCACTGGGCATGCACTGCAGTGACTCCAGAGAGTGCACTGGCACCACTGGGGATGCAGTGCAGTGAGTCCAGAGAGTGCACTGGCACTACAGGGGATGCACTGCAGTGAGTCCAGAGAGTGCACTGGCACCACTGGGGATGCAGTGCAGTGCGTCCAGAGAGTGCACTGGCACCACTGGGGATGCAGTGCCGTGAGTCCAGAGAGTGCACTGGCAGCACTGGGGATGCAGTGCAGTGCCTCCAGAGAGTGCACTGGCACCACTGGGGATGCAGTGCAGTGAGTCCAGAGAGTGCACTTGCACCACTGGGGATGCACTGCAGTGAGTCCATGGACTGCCCTGGCACCAATGGTGATGCAGTGCAGTGAGTCCAGAGAGTGCACTGGCACCACTGGTGATGCAGTGCAGTGAGTCCAGAGAGTGCACTGGCACCACTGGTGATGCAGTGCAGTAACTCCAGAGAGTGCACTGGCACCACTGGGGATGCAGTGCAGTGAATCCAGAGAGTGGACTGGCACCACTGGGGATGCAGTTCAGTGAGTCCAGAGAGTGCACAGGCACCGCTGGGGATGCAGTACAGTGAGTCCAGAGAGTGCACTGGCACCACTGGGGATGCACTGCAGTGACTCCAGAGAGTGCACTGGCACCGCTGGGGATGCAGTGCAGTGAGTCCAGAGAGTGCACTGGCACCACTGGGGATGCAGTGCAGTGAGTCCAGAGAATGCACTGGCACCACTGGGGATGCAGTGCAATGAGTCCAGAGAGTGCACTGGCACCACTGGGGATGCAGTGCAGTGAGTCCAGAGAGTGCACTGGCACCACTGGGGATGCAGTGCAGTGAGTCCAGAGAGTGCACTGGCACCATGGGGTTTTAGTGCAGTGAGTCCAGAGAGTGCACTGGCACCACTGGGGATGCAGTGCAGTGAGTCCAGAGAGTGCACTGGCACCACTGGTGATGCAGTGCAGTGAGTCCAGAGAGTGCACTGGCACCACTGGGGATGCACTGCAGTGAGTCCAGAGAGTGCACTGGCACCACTGGGGATGCAGTGTAGTGAGTCCAGAGAGTGCACTGGCACCGCTGGGGATGCAGTGCAGGGAGTCCAGAGAGTGCACTGGCACCTTGGGGATGCAGTACAGTGAGTCCAGAGAGTGCACTGGCACCGCTGGGGATGCAGTGCAGTGCCTCCAGAGAGTGCACTGGCACCACTGGGGATGCAGTGCAGTGAGTCCAGAGAGTGCACTGGCACCTTGGGGATGCAGTACAGTGAGTCCAGAGAGTGCACTGGCACCGCTGGGGATGCACTGCAGTGCCTCCAGAGAGTGCACTGGCACCACTGGGGATGCAGTGCAGTGAGTCCAGAGAGTGCACTGGCACCTTGGGGATGCAGTGCAGTGAGTCCAGAGAGTGCACAGTCAGCACTGGGGATGCAGTGCAGTGAGTCCAGAGAGTGCACTGGCACCACTGGGGATGCAGTGCAGTGACTCCAGGGAGTGCACTGGCACCACTGGGGATGCACTGCAGTGAGTCCAGAGAGTGCACTGGCACCTCTGGGGATGCAGTGCAGTGAGTCCAGAGAGTGCACTGGCACCACTGGGGATGCAGTGCAGTGAGTCCAGAGAGTGCACTGGCACCACTGGGCATGCAGTACAGTGAGTCCAGGGAGTGCACTGGAAAGGCTGGGGATGCAGTGCAGTGAGTCCAGAGAGTGCACTGGCACCACTGGGGATGCACTGCAGTGATTCCAGAGAGTGCACTGGCACCACTGGGGATGCAGTGCAGTGCCTCCAGAGAGTGCACTGGCACCACTTGGGATGCAGTACAGTGCCTCCAGAGAGTGCACTGGCACCACTGGGGATTTAATGCAGTAACTCCAGAGAGTGGACTGGCACCACTGGGGATGCAGTGCAGTGAGTCCAGAGAGTGCAGTGGCACCACTGGGGATGCAGTGCAGTGAGTCGAGAGAGTGCACTGGCACCACTGGGGATGCACTGCAGTGAGTCCAGAGAGTGCACTGGCACCACTGGGGATGCACTGCAGTGAGTCCAGAGAGTGCACTGGCAGCACTAGGGATGCAGTGCAGTGAGTCCAGAGAGTCCACTGGCACCACTGGGGATGCAGTGCAGTGAGTGCAGAGAGTGCACTGGCACCACTGGGGATGCAGTGCAGTGAGTCCAGAGAGTGCACTGGCACCACTGGGGATGCACTGCAGTGAGTCCAGAGCGTGCACTGGCACCACTGGGGATGCACTGCAGTGAGTCCAGAGAATGCACTGGCACCACTGGGGATGCAGTGCAGTGACTCCAGAGAGTGCACTGGCACCACTGGGGATGCAGTGCAGTGAGTCCAGAGAGTGCACTGGCACCACTGGGGATGCAGTGCAGTGAGTCCAGACAGTGCACTGGCACCAGTGGGGATGCAGTGCAGTGAGTCCAGGGAGTGCACTGGCACCACTGGGGATGCACTGCAGTGAGTCCAGAGAATGCACTGGCACCTTGGGGATGCAGTGCAGTGAGTCCAGAGAGTGCACTGGCACCGCTGGGGATGCAGTGCATTGACTCCAGAGAGTGCACTGGCACCGCTGGGGATGCACTGCAGTGTCTCCAGAGAGTGCACTGGCACCGCTGGGGATGCACTGCAGTGCCTCCAGAGAGTGCACTGGCACCACTGGGGATGCAGTGCAGTGAGTCCAGAGAGTGCACTGGCACCTTGGGGATGCAGTGCAGTGAGTCCAGAGAGTGCACAGTCAGCACTGGGGATGCAGTGCAGTGAGTCCAGAGAGTGCACTGGCACCACTGGGGATGCAGTGCAGTGACTCCAGGGAGTGCACTGGCACCACTGGGGATGCACTGCAGTGAGTCCAGAGAGTGCACTGGCACCTCTGGGGATGCAGTGCAGTGAGTCCAGAGAGTGCACTGGCACCACTGGGGATGCAGTGCAGTGAGTCCAGAGAGTGCACTGGCACCGCTGGGCATGCAGTACAGTGAGTCCAGGGAGTGCACTGGAACGGCTGGGGATGCAGTGCAGTGAGTCCAGAGAGTGCACTGGCACCACTGGGGATGCACTGCAGTGATTCCAGAGAGTGCACTGGCACCACTGGGGATGCACTGCAGTGCCTCCAGAGAGTGCACTGGCACCACTTGGGATGCAGTACAGTGCCTCCAGAGAGTGCACTGGCACCACTGGGGATTTAATGCAGTAACTCCAGAGAGTGGACTGGCACCACTGGGGATGCAGTGCAGTGAGTCCAGAGAGTGCAGTGGCACCACTGGGGATGCAGTGCAGTGAGTCGAGAGAGTGCACTGGCACCACTGGGGATGCACTGCAGTGAGTCCAGAGAGTGCACTGGCACCACTGGGGATGCACTGCAGTGAGTCCAGAGAGTGCACTGGCAGCACTAGGGATGCAGTGCAGTGAGTCCAGAGAATGCACTGGCACCTTGGGGATGCAGTGTAGTGAGTCCAGAGAGTGCACTGGCACGACTGGTAATGCAGTGCAGTGAGTCCAGAGAGTGCACTGGCACCAATGGGGATGCAGTGTAGTGAGTCCAGAGGGTGCACTGGCACCAGTGGCGATGCAGTGCAGTGAGTCCAGAGGGTGCACTGGCACCACTGGGGATGCAGTGCATTGACTCCAGAGAGTGCACTGGCACCACTGGGGATGCAGTGCGGTGAGTCCAGAGAGTGCACTGGCACCAGTGAGGATGCAGTGCAGTGACTCCAGAGAGTGCACTGGCCCCACTGCGGATGCAGTGCAGTGAGTCCAGAGAGTGCACTGGCACCAGTGGGGATGCAGTGCATTGAGTCCAGAGAGTGCACTGGCACCAGTGGGGATGCAGTGCACTGACTCCAGAGAGTGCACTGGCACCACTGGGAATGCACTGCAGTGAGTCCAGAGAGTGCACTGGCACCACTGGGGATGCAGTGCAGTGAGTCCAGAGAGTGCACTGGCACCACTGGGGATGCAGTGCAGTGAGTCCAGAGGGTGCACTGGCACCAGTGGCGATGCAGTGCAGTGAGTCCAGAGGGTGCACTGGCACCACGGGGGATGCACTGCAGTGACTCCAGAGAGTGCACTGGCACCAGTGGGGATGCAGTGCGGTGAGTCCAGAGAGTGCACTGGCACCAGTGAGGATGCAGTGCAGTGACTCCAGAGAGTGCACTGGCCCCACTGCGGATGCAGTGCAGTGAGTCCAGAGAGTGCACTGGCACCGCTGGGGATGCAGTGCAGTGAGTCCAGAGAGTGCACTGGCACCAGTGGGGATGCAGTGCACTGACTCCAGAGAGTGCACTGTCACCACTGGGAATGCACTGCAGTTAGTCCAGAGAGTGCACTGGCACCACTGGGGATGCAGTGCAGTGAGTGCAGAGAGTGCACTGGCACCGCTGTTGATGCAGTGCAGTGAGTCCAGAGAGTGCACTGGCACCACTGGAGCTGCACTGCAGTGAGTCCAGAGATTTTACTGGCACCACTGGGGATGCAGTGCAGTGAGTGCAGAGAGTGCACTGGCACCACTGTTGATGCAGTGCAGTGAGTCCAGAGAGTGCACTGGCACCACTGGGGATGCACTGCAGTGAGTCCAGAGAGTGCACTGGCACAACTGGAGATGCACTGCAGTGAGTCCAGAGAGTGCACTGGCACCACTGGGGATGCAGTGCAGTGAGTCCAGAGAGTGCACTGGCACCTCTGGGGATGCACCTCGATGAGTAGAGAGAGTGCACTGGCAACACTGGGGATGCAGTGCAGTGAGTGCAGAGAGTGCACTGGCACCACTGGGGATGCAGTGCAGTGAGTGCAGAGAGTGCACTGGCACCACTGGGGATGCACTGCAGTGAGTCCAGAGACTGCACAGGCACCACTGGGGATGCACTGCAGTGAGTCCAAAGAGTGCACTGGCACCACTGGGGATGCAGTGCAGTGAGTCCAGAGAGTGCACTGGCACCACTGGGGATGCAGTGTAGTGAGTCCAGAGAGTGCACCGGCACCACTGCGGATGCAGTGCCGTGAGTCCGGAGAGTGCACCGGCACCACTGGTAATGCAGTGCAGTGAGTCCAGAGAGTGCACTGGCACAACTGGGGATGCAGTGCAGTGAGTCCAGAGAGTGCACTGGCACCACTGGGGATGCACTGAAGTGAGTCCAGAGAGTGGACTGGCACCACTGGGCATGCACTGCAGTGACTCCAGAGAGTGCACTGGCACCACTGGGGATGCAGTGCAGTGAGTCCAGAGAGTGCACTGGCACTACAGGGGATGCACTGCAGTGAGTCCAGAGAGTGCACTGGCACCACCGGGGATGCAGTGCAGTGCGTCCAGAGAGTGCACTGGCACCACTGGGGATGCAGTGCCGTGAGTCCAGAGAGTGCACTGGCAGCACTGGGGATGCAGTGCAGTGCCTCCAGAGAGTGCACTGGCACCACTGGGGATGCAGTGCAGTGAGTCCAGAGAGTGCACTTGCACCACTGCGGATGCACTGCAGTGAGTCCATGGACTGCCCTGGCACCAATGGTGATGCAGTGCAGTGAGTCCAGAGAGTGCACTGGCACCACTGGTGATGCAGTGCAGTGAGTCCAGAGAGTGCACTGGCACCACTGGGGATGCAGTGCAGTAACTCCAGAGAGTGCACTGGCACCACTGGGGATGCAGTGCAGTGAATCCAGAGAGTGGACTGACACCACTGGGGATGCAGTTCAGTGAGTCCAGAGAGTGCACAGGCACCGCTGGGGATGCAGTACAGTGAGTCCAGAGAGTGCACTGGCACCACTGGGGATGCAGTGCAGTGAGTCCAGAGAGTGCACTGGCACCGCTGGGGATGCAGTGCAGTGAGTCCAGAGAGTGCACTGGCACCACTGGGGATGCAGTGCAGTGAGTCCAGAGAGTGCACTGGCACCACTGGGGATGCAGTGCAGTGAGTCCAGAGAGTGCACTGGCACCACTGGGGATGCACTGCAGTGAGTCCAGAGAGTGCACTGGCACCACTGGGGATGCAGTGCAGTGAGTCCAGAGAGTGCACTGGCACCACTGGGGATGCACTGCAGTGAGTCCAGAGAGTGCACTGGCACCACTGGGGATGCAGTGCAGTGAGTCCAGAGAGTGCACTGGCACCGCTGGGCATGCAGTACAGTGAGTCCAGGGAGTGCACTGGAACGGCTGGGGATGCAGTGCAGTGAGTCCAGAGAGTGCACTGGCACCACTGGCGATGCAGTGCAGTGCCTCCAGAGAGTGCACTGGCACCACTGGGGATGCAGTACAGTGCCTCCAGAGAGTGCACTGGCACCACTGGGGATTTAATGCAGTAACTCCAGAGAGTGGACTGGCACCACTGGGGATGCAGTGCAGTGAGTCCAGAGAGTGCAGTGGCACCACTGGGGATGCAGTGCAGTGAGTCGAGAGAGTGCACTGGCACCACTGGGGATGCACTGCAGTGAGTCCAGAGAGTGCACTGGCACCACTGGGGATGCAGTGCAGTGAGTCCAGAGAGTGCACTGGCAGCACTAGGGATGCAGTGCAGTGAGTCCAGAGAGTCCACTGGAACCACTGGGGATGCAGTGCAGTGAGTGCAGAGAGTGCACTGGCACCACTGGGGATGCAGTGCAGTGAGTCCAGAGAGTGCACTGGCACCACTGGGGATGCACTGCAGTGAGTCCAGAGAGTGCACTGGCACCACTGGGGATGCAGTGTAGTGAGTCCAGAGAATGCACTGGCACCACTGGGGATGCAGTGCAGTGAGTCCAGAGAGTGCACTGGCACCACTGGGGATGCAGTGCAGTGAGTCCAGACAGTGCACTGGCACCAGTGGGGATGCAGTGCAGTGAGTCCAGGGAGTGCACTGGCACCACTGGGGATGCAGTGCAGTGAGTCCAGAGAATGCACTGGCACCTTGGGGATGCAGTGCAGTGAGTCCAGAGAGTGCACTGGCACGACTGGTAATGCAGTGCAGTTAGTCCAGAGAGTGCACTGGCACCACTGGGGATGCAGTGCCGTGAGTCCAGAGAGTGCACTGGCACCAGTGGCGATGCAGTGCAGTGAGTCCAGAGGGTGCACTGGCACCAGTGGGGATGCAGTGCAGTTACTCCAGAGAGTGCACTGGCACCAGTGGGGATGCAGTGCGGTGAGTCCAGAGAGTGCACTGGCACCAGTGAGGATGCAGTGCAGTGACTCCAGAGAGTGCACTGGCACCACTGAGGATGCAGTGCAGTGAGTCCAGAGAGTGCACTGGCACCAGTGGGGATGCACTGCAGTGAGTCCAGAGAGTGTACTGGCACCATGGGGTTTTAGTGCAGTGAGTCCAGAGAGTGCACTGGCACCACTGGGGATGCAGTGTAGTGAGTCCAGAGAGTGCACTGGCACCACCGGGGATGCACTGCAGTGAGTCCAGAGAGTGGACTGGCACCACTGGACATGCACTGCAGTGACTCCAGAGAGTGCACTGGCACCACTGGGGATGCAGTGCAGTGAGTCCAGAGAGTGCACTGGCACCACTGGGGATGCAGTGCAGTGAGTCCAGAGAGTGCACCGGCACCACTGCGGATGCAGTGCCGTGAGTCCAGAGAGTGCACCGGCACCACTGGGGATGCACTGCAGTGAGTCCAGAGAGTGCACTGGCACCACTGGGGATGCACTGCAGTGAGTCCAGAGAGTGTACTGGCACCACTGGGCATGCACTGCAGTGACTCCAGAGAGTGCACTGGCACCACAGGGGATGCAGTGCAGTGAGTCCAGAGAGTGCACTGTCACCACTGGGGATGCAGTGCAGTGAGTCCAGAGAGTGCACTGGCACCACTGGGGATGCACTGCAGTGAGTCCAGAGAGTGCACTGGCACCACTGCGGATGCACTGCAGTGAGTCCAGAGAGTGCACTGGCACCACTGGGGATGCACTGCAGTGAGTCCAGAGAGTGTACTGGCACCATGGGGTTTTAGTGCAGTGAGTCCAGAGAGTGCACTGGCACCACTGGGGATGCAGTGTAGTGAGTCCAGAGGGTGCACTGGCACCACTGGGGATGCACTGCAGTGAGTCCAGAGAGTGGACTGGCACCACTGGGCATGCACTGCAGTGACTCCAGAGAGTGCACTGGCACCACTGGGGATGCAGTGCAGTGAGTGCAGAGAGTGCACTGGCAACACTGGGGATGCAGTGCAGTGAGTCCAGAGAGTGCACCGGCACCAATGCGGATGCAGTGCCGTGAGTCCAGAGAGTGCACTGGCACCACTGGGGATGCACTGCAGTGAGTCCAGAGAGTGCACTGGCACCACTGGGGATGCACTGCAGTGAGTCCAGAGAGTGGACTGGCACCACTGGGCATGCACTGCAGTGACTCCAGAGAGTGCACTGGCACCACTGGGGATGCAGTGCAGTGAGTCCAGAGAATGCACTGGCACTACAGGGGATGCACTGCAGTGAGTCCAGAGAGTGCACTGGCACCACCGGGTATGCAGTGCAGTGCGTCCAGAGAGTGCAGTGGCACCACTGGGGATGCAGTGCAGTGAGTCCAGAGAGTGCACTGGCAGCACTGGGGATGCAGTGCAGTGCCTCCAGAGAGTGCACTGGCACCACTGGGGATGCAGTGCAGTGAGTCCAGAGAGTGCACTTGCACCACTGCGGATGCACTGCAGTGAGTCCATGGACTGCCCAGGCACCAATGGTGATGCAGTGCAGTGAGTCCAGAGAGTGCACTGGCACCACTGGTGATGCAGTGCAGTGAGTCCAGAGAGTGCACTGGCACCACTGGGGATGCAGTGCAGTGAATCCAGAGAGTGGACTGGCACCACTGGGGATGCAGTTCAGTGAGTCCAGAGAGTGCACAGGCACCGCTGGGGATGCAGTGCAGTGAGTCCAGAGAGTGCACTGGCACCACTGGGGTTGCAGTGCAGTGAGTCCAGAGAGTGCACTGGCACCACTGCGGATGCACTGCAGTGAGTCCAGAGAGTGCACTGGCACCACTGGGGATGCACTGCAGTGAGTCCAGAGAGTGCACTGGCACCATGGGGTTTTAGTGCAGTGAGTCCAGAGAGTGCACTGGCACCACTGGGGATGCAGTGTAGTGAGTCCAGAGAGTGCACTGGCACCACTGGGGATGCAGTGCAGTGAGTCCAGAGAGTGCACTGGCACCTTGGGGATGCAGTACAGTGAGTGCAGAGAGTGCACTGGCACCGCTGGGGATGCAGTGCATTGACTCCAGAGAGTGCACTGGCACCGCTGGGGATGCACTGCAGTGTCTCCAGAGAGTGCACTGGCACCGCTGGGGATGCACTGCAGTGCCTCCAGAGAGTGCACTGGCACCACTGGGGATGCAGTGCAGTGACTCCAGGGAGTGCACTGGCACCACTGGGGATGCACTGCAGTGAGTCCAGAGAGTGCACTGGCACCTCTGGGGATGCAGTGCAGTGAGTCCAGAGAGTGCACTGGCACCACTGGGGATGCAGTGCAATGAGTCCAGAGAGTGCACTGGCACCGCTGGGCATGCAGTACAGTGAGTCCAGGGAGTGCACTGGAACGGCTGGGGATGCAGTGCAGTGAGTCCAGAGAGTGCACTGGCACCACTGGGGATGCACTGCAGTGATTCCAGAGAGTGCACTGGCACCACTGGGGATGCAGTGCAGTGCCTCCAGAGAGTGCACTGGCACCACTGGGGATGCAGTACAGTGCCTCCAGAGAGTGCACTAGCACCACTGGGGATTTAATGCAGTAACTCCAGAGAGTGGACTGGCACCACTGGGGATGCAGTGCAGTGAGTCCAGAGAGTGCAGTGGCACCACTGGGGATGCAGTGCAGTGAGTCGAGAGAGTGCACTGGCACCACTGGGGATGCAGTGCAGTGAGTCCAGAGAGTGCACTGGCACCACTGGGGATGCACTGCAGTGACTCTAGAGAGTGCACTGGCACCACTGGGGATGCAGTGCAGTGAGTCCAGAGAGTGCACTGGCACCACTGGGGATGCAGTGCAGTGAGTCCAGAGAGTGCACTGACACCACGGGGGATGCAGTGCAGTGAGTCCAGAGAGTGCACTGGCACCACTGGGGATGCAGTGCAGTGAGTCCAGAGAGTGCACTGGCACCACTGGGGATGCAGTGCAGTGAGTCCAGACAGTGCACTGGCACCACTGGGGATGCAGTGCAGTGAGTCCAGGGAGTGCACTGGCACCACTGGGGATGCAGTGCAGTGAGTCCAGAGAATGCACTGGCACCTTGGGGATGCAGTGCAGTGAGTCCAGAGAGTGCACTGGCACCTTGGGTAATGCACTGCAGTGAGTCCAGAGAGTGCACTGGCACCACTGGGGATGCAGTGCCGTGAGTCCAGAGAGTGCACTGGCACCAGTGGCGATGCAGTGCAGTGAGTCCAGAGGGTGCACTGGCACCAGTGGGGATGCAGTGCAGTGACTCCAGAGAGTGCACTGGCACCAGTGGGGATGCAGTGCGGTGAGTCCAGAGAGTGCACTGGCACCAGTGAGGATGCAGTGCAGTGACTCCAGAGAGTGCACTGGCCCCACTGCGGATGCAGTGCAGTGAGTCCAGAGAGTGCACTGGCACCAGTGGGGATGCAGTGCAGTGAGTCCAGAGAGTGCACTGGCACCAGTGGGGATGCAGTGCACTGACTCCAGAGAGTGCACTGGCACCACTGGGAATGCACTGCAGTGAGTCCAGAGAGTGCACTGGCACCACTGGGGATGCAGTGCAGTGAGTCCAGAGAGTGCACTGGCACCACTGGGGATGCAGTGCAGTGAGTCCAGAGGGTGCACTGGCACCAGTGGCGATGCAGTGCAGTGAGTCCAGAGGGTGCACTGGCACCACTGGGGATGCAGTGCGGTAACTCCAGAGAGTGCACTGGCACCAGTGGGGATGCAGTGCGGTGAGTCCAGAGAGTGCACTGGCACCAGTGAGGATGCAGTGCAGTGACTCCAGAGAGTACACTGGCACCAGTGGGGATGCAGTGCAGTGAGTCCAGAGAGTGCACAGGCACCAGTGGGGATCACAGTATCACAGATTTCTAGGTTGGAAGAGACCTCAAGATCATCGAGTCCAACCTCCGACCTAACTCTAAGTACTCCACTAAACCATATCGCTAAGCTCTACATCTAAACGTTTTTTAAAGACCTCCAGGGATGGTGACTCCACCACCTCCCTGGGCAGCCCGTTCCAATGCTTAATAACCCTTTCGGTAAAGAAGTACTTCCTAACATCCAATATAAAACTCCCCTGTCGCAACTTTCGCCCATTCCCCCTCGTCCTGTCACCAGGCACGTAGGAGAACAGACCAACCCCCACCTCTTTACAGCCTCCTTTAAGGTAACTGTAGAGAGTGATAAGGTCGCCCCTGAGCCTCCTCTTCTCCAGGCTGAACAAGCCCAGCTCCCTCAGCCGCTCCTCGTAAGACTTGTTCTCCAGACCCCTCACCAGCTTGGTCGCCCTTCTCTGGACTCGCTCGAGCACATCCATGTCCTTCCTGTAGCGAGGGGCCCAAAACTGAAGACAGTACTCGAGGTGCGGCCTCACCAGAGCCGAGTACAGGGGCACAATCACTTCCCTAGACCCGCTGGCCACACTGCTTCTTATGCAGGCCAGGATGCTGTTGGCCTTCTTGGCCACCTGGGCACACTGCTGGCTCATATTCAGCCGACTATCAACCAATACTCCCAGGTCCCTCTCGGCCAGGCAGCTTTGCAGCCACTCATCTCCCAGCCTGTAGCTCTGCTTGGGGTTGTTGCGCCCCAGGTGCAGGACCCGGCACTTGGCCTTGTTGAACTTCATACAGTTGACCTCAGCCCATCGCTCCAGCGTATCCAGATCCTCCTGCAGAGCCTTCCTGCCCTCGAGCAGATCGACACACGCACTTAGCTTGGTGTCATCTGCAAACTTACTGAGGGTGCACTGGACGCCCTCATCCAGATCATCGATAAAGATATTAAAGAGGACCGGCCCCAGTACCGAGCCCTGGGGGACACCACTAGTGACCGGCCTCCAACCAGATTTGACTCCATTCACCACAACTCTCTGGGCCCGGCTATCCAGCCAGTTTCTAACCCAGCGAAGCGTACGCCAGTCCAAGCCCCGAGCAGCCAGTTTCTTGAGGAGAATGTTGTGGGGAACTGTGTCAAAAGCCTTACTGAGGTCAAGGTAAACCACATCCACAGCCTTTCCCTCATCCACCAAGCGCGTCACTTGGTCATAGAAGGAGATCAGGTTCGTTAAGCAGGACCTACCTTTCATAAACCCATGCTGACTGGGCCTGATCGCCTGCTTGCCCTGCAAGTGCCGCGTGTTGACCCTCAAGATAATCTGCTCCATGAGCTTTCCTGGCACTGAGGTCAAACTGACAGGCCTATAGTTCCCCGGGTCTGCCCTGCGGCCCTTCTTATAGATGGGCGTCACATTGGCAAGCCGCCAGTCAACTGGGACCTCCCCCGATAGCCAGGACTTCCGATAAATGATGGTAAGCGGCTCGGCCAGCTCCTCCGCCAGTTCTTTCAGTACCCTCGGTGCATCCCATCCGGCCTCATCGACTTGCGCACATCCAAGCTCCGTAGCAGGTCGCCAACCATTTCCTCATGGATAGCGAAGGCCACATCCTGCTCCCCATCCCCTTCCACCAGCTCAAGGCACTGGGTATCCAGAGAACAACCGGTACTGCCGCTAAAGACTGAGGCAAAGAAAGGGATGCACTGCAGTGACACCAGAGAGTGCACTGGCACCACAGGGGATGCAGTGCAGTGAGTCCAGAGAGTGCACTGGCACCACTGGGGATGCACTGCAGTGAGTGCAGAGAGTACACTGGCACCACTGGGGATGCAGTGCAGTGAGTGCAGGGAGTGCACTGGCACCACTGGGGATGCACTGCAGTGACTCCAGAGAGGGCACTGGCAGCACTGGGGATGCAGTGCAGTGAGTCCAGAGAGTGCACTGGCACCACTGGGGATGCAGTGCAGTGAGTCCAGAGAGTGCACTGGCACCACTGCGGATGCAGTGCAGTGAGTCCAGAGATTGCACTGGCAGCACTAGGGATGCAGTGCAGTGAGTCCAGAGAGTCCACTGGCACCAGTGGGGATGCAGTGCAGTGACTCCAGAGAGTGCACTGGCACCACTGGGGATGCAGTGCAGTGAGTCCAGAGAGTGCACTGGCACCACTGGGGATGCAGTGCAGTGAGTCCAGAGAGTGCACTGGCACCACTGGGGATGCAGTGCAGTGAGTCCAGAGAATGCACTGGCACCACTGGGGATGCAGTGCAGTGACTCCAGAGAGTGCACTGGCAACACTGGGGATGCAGTGCAGTGAGTCCAGAGAGTGCACTGGCACCACTGGGGATGCACTGCAGAGAATCCAGAGAGTGCACTGGCACCACTGGGGATGCAGTGCAGTGAGTCCAGAGAGGGCACTGGCACCACTGGGGATGCAGTGCAGTGAGTCCAGAGAGTGCACTGGCACCACTGGGGATGCACTGCAGTGAGTCCAGAGAGTGCACTGGCACCTTGGGTATGCAGCGCAGTGAGTCCAGAGAGTGCACTGGCACCACTGGGGATGCAGTGCAGTGAGTCCAGACAGTGCACTGGCACCACTGCTGATGAACTGCAGTGAGTCCAGACAGTGCACTGGCACCAGTGGGGATGCAGTGCAGTGAGTCCAGGGAGTGCACTGGCACGACTGGTAATGCAGTGCAGTGAGTCCAGAGAGTGCACTGGCACCACTGGGGATGCAGTGCAGTGAGTCCAGAGGGTGCACTGGCACCAGTGGCGATGCAGTGCAGTGACTCCAGAGAGTGCACTGGCACCACTGGGGACGCACCTCGGTGAGTCCAGAGAGTGCACTGGCAACACTGGGGATGCAGTGCAGTGAGTCCAGAGAGTGCACTGGCAACACTGGGGATGCAGTGCAGTGAGTCCAGAGAGTGCACCGGCACCACTGGGGATGCAGTGCCGTGAGTCCTGAGAGGGCACCGGCACCACTGGGGATGCAGTGCAGTGAGTCCAGAGAGTGCACTGGCACCACCTGGGATGCACTGCAGTGAGTCCAGAGAGTGGACTGGCACCACTGGGCATGCACTGCAGTGAGTCCAGAGAGTGCACTGGCACCACTGGGGATGCAGTGCAGTGAGTCCAGAGAGTGCACTGGCACTACAGGGGATGCACTGCAGTGAGTCCAGAGAGTGCACTGGCACCACCGGGGATGCAGTGCAGTGAGTCCAGAGAGTGCACTGGCACCACTGGGGATGCAGTGCAGTGAGTCCACAGAGTGCACTGGCACCACTGCGGATGCACTGCAGTGAGTCCATGGACTGCCCTGGCACCAATGGTGATGCAGTGCAGTGAGTCCAGAGAGTGCACTGGCACCACTGGTGATGCAGTGCAGTGAGTTCAGAGAGTGCACTGGCAGCACTGGGGATGCAGTGCAGTGAGTCCAGAGAGTGCACTGGCACCACTGGGGATGCAGTTCAGTGAGTCCAGAGAGTGCACAGGCACCGCTGGGGATGCACTGCAGTGACTCCAGAGAGTGCACTGGCACCGCTGGGGATGCAGTGCAGTGAGTCCAGAGAGTGCACTGGCACCACTGGGGATGCAGTGCAGTGAGTCCAGAGAGTGCACTGGCACCACTGGGGATGCACTGCAGTGAGTCCAGAGAGTGCACTGGCACCACTGCGGATGCAGTGCAGTGAGTCCAGAGAGTGCACTGGCACCACTGGGGATGCAGTGCAGTGAGTCCAGAGAGTGCACTGGCACCATGGGGTTTTAGTGCAGTGAGTCCAGAGAGTGCACTGGCACCACTGGGGATGCAGTGTAGTGCGTCGAGAGAGTGCACTGGCACCACTGGGGATGCAGTGCAGTGAGTCCAGAGAGTGCACTGGCACCTTGGGGATGCAGTGCAGTGAGTCCAGAGAGTGCACTGGCACCGCTGGGGATGCAGTGCATTGACTCCAGAGAGTGCACTGGCACCGCTGGGGATGCAGTGCAGTGTCTCCAGAGAGTGCACTGGCACCACTGGGGATGCACTGCAGTGCCTCCAGAGAGTGCACTGGCACCACTGGGGATGCAGTGCAGTGAGTCCAGAGAGTGCACTGGCACCACTGGGGATGCAGTGCAGTGAGTCCAGAGAGTGCACTGGCACCTTGGGGATGCAGTGCAGTGAGTCCAGAGAGTGCACTGGCATCACTGGGGATGCACTGCAGTGACTCTAGAGAGTGCACTGGCACCGCTGGGGATGCAATGCAGTGAGTCCAGAGAGTGCACTGGCACCACTGGGGATGCAGTGCAGTGACTCCAGAGAGTGCACAGTCAGCACTGGGGATGCAGTGCAGTGAGTCCAGAGAGTGCACTGGCACCACTGGGGATGCACTGCAGAGAATCCAGAGAGTGCACTGGCACCACTGGGGATGCAGTGCAGTGAGTCCAGAGAGGGCACTGGCACCACTGGGGATGCAGTGGAGTGAGTCCAGAGAGTGCACTGGCACCACTGGGGATGCAGTGCAGTGAGTCCAGAGAGTGCACTGGCACCTTGGGTATGCAGCGTAGTGAGTCCAGAGAGTGCACTGCCACCACTGGGGATGCAGTGCAGTGAGTCCAGAGAGTGCACTGGCACCACTGCTGATGCACTGCAGTGAGTCCAGACAGTGCACTGGCACCAGTGGGGATGCAGTGCAGTGAGTCCAGGGAGTGCACTGGCACGACTGGTAATGCAGTGCAGTGAGTCCAGAGAGTGCACTGGCACCACTGGGGATGCAGTGCAGTGAGTCCAGAGGGTGCACTGGCACCAGTGGCGATGCAGTGCAGTGAGTCCAGAGAGTGCACTGGCACCACTGGTGATGCAGTGCAGTGAGTTCAGAGAGTGCACTGGCACCACTGGGGATGCAGTGCAGTGACTCCAGAGAGTGCACTGGCACCACTGGGGATGCAGTGCAGTGACTCCAGAGAGTGCACAGGCACCGCTGGGGATGCACTGCAGTGACTCCAGAGAGTGCACTGGCACCGCTGGGGATGCAGTGCAGTGAGTCCAGAGAGTGCACTGGCACCACTGGGGATGCAGTGCAGTGAGTCCAGAGAGTGCACTGGCACCACTGGGGATGCAGTGCAGTGAGTCCAGAGAGTGCACTGGCACCACTGGGGATGCAGTGCAGTGAGTCCAGAGAGTGCACTGGCACCATGGGGTTTTAGTGCAGTGAGTCCAGAGAGTGCACTGGCACCACTGGGGATGCAGTGTAGTGAGTCCAGAGAGTGCACTGGCACCACTGGGGATGCAGTGCAGTGAGTCCAGAGAGTGCACTGGCACCTTGGGGATGCAGTGCAGTGAGTCCAGAGAGTGCACTGGCACCGCTGGGGATGCAGTGCATTGACTCCAGAGAGTGCACTGGCACCGCTGGGGATGCAGTGCAGTGTCTCCAGAGAGTGCACTGGCACCACTGGGGATGCACTGCAGTGCCTCCAGAGAGTGCACTGGCACCACTGGGGATGCAGTGCAGTGAGTCCAGAGAGTGCACTGGCACCAGTGGGGATGCAGTGCAGTGAGTCCAGAGAGTGCACTGGCACCACTGGGAATGCACTCTAGTGAGTCCAGAGAGTGCAATGGCACCACTGGGGATGCACTGCAATGACTCTAGAGAGTGCACTGGCACCGCTGGGGATGCAATGCAGTGAGTCCAGAGAGTGCACTGGCACCACTGGGGATGCAGTGCAGTGAGTGCAGAGAGTGCACAGTCAGCACTGCGGATGCAGTGCAGTGAGTCCAGAGAGTGCACTGGCACCACTGGGGATGCACTGCAGAGAATCCAGAGAGTGCACTGGCACCACTGGGGATGCAGTGCAGTGAGTCCAGAGAGTGCACTGGCACCACTGCTGATGCACTGCAGTGAGTCCAGACAGTGCACTGGCACCAGTGGGGATGCAGTGCAGTGAGTCCAGGGAGTGCACTGGCACGACTGGTAATGCAGTGCAGTGAGTCCAGAGAGTGCACTGGCACCACTGGGGATGCAGTGCAGTGAGTCCAGAGGGTGCACTGGCACCAGTGGCGATGCAGTGCAGTGAGTCCAGAGAGTGCACTGGCACCACTGGGGATGCACCTCGGTGAGTCCAGAGAGTGCACTGGCAACACTGGGGATGCAGTGCAGTGAGTCCAGAGAGTGCACTGGCAACACTGGGGATGCAGTGCAGTGAGTCCAGAGAGTGCACCGGCACCACTGGGGATGCAGTGCCGTGAGTCCTGAGAGGGCACCGGCACCACTGGGGATGCAGTGCAGTGAGTCCAGAGAGTGCACTGGCACCACTGGGGATGCACTGCAGTGACTCTAGAGAGTGCACTGGCACCGCTGGGGATGCAATGCAGTGAGTCCAGAGAGTGCACTGGCACCACTGGGGATGCAGTGCAGTGAGTGCAGAGAGTGCACAGTCAGCACTGGGGATGCAGTGCAGTGAGTCCAGAGAGTGCACTGGCACCACTGGGGATGCAGTGCAGTGAGTCCAGAGAGTGCACTGGCACCACTGGGGATGCAGTGCAGTGACTCCAGGGAGTGCACTGGCACCACTGGGGATGCACTGCAGTGAGTCCAGAGAGTGCACTGGCACCTCTGGGGATGCAGTGCAGTGAGTCCAGAGAGTGCACTGGCACCGCTGGGCATGCAGTACAGTGAGTCCAGGGAGTGCACTGGAACGGCTGGGGATGCAGTGCAGTGAGTCCACAGAGTGCACTGGCACCACTGGGGATGCACTGCAGTGATTCCAGAGAGTGCACTGGCACCACTGGGGATGCAGTGCAGTGCCTCCAGAGAGTGCACTGGCACCACTGGGGATGCAGTACAGTGCCTCCAGAGAGTGCACTGGCACCACTGGGGATTTAATGCAGTGACTCCAGAGAGTGGACTGGCACCACTGGGGATGCAGTGCAGTGAGTCCAGAGAGTGCACTGGCACCACTGGGGATGCAGTGCACTGACTCCAGAGAGTGCACTGGCACCACTGGGGATGCAGTGCAGTGAGTCCAGAGAGTGCACTGGCACCACTGGGGATGCACTGCAGTGAGTCCAGAGAATGCACTGGCACCACATGGGGATGCAGTGCAGTGACTCCAGAGAGTGCACTGGCACCACTGGGGATGCACTGCAGTGAGTCCAGAGAGTGCACTGGCACCACTGGGGATGCAGTGCAGTGAGTCCAGACAGTGCACTGGCACCACTGGGGATGCAGTGCAGTGAGTCCAGGGAGTGCACTGGCACCAGTGGCGATGCAGTGCAGTGAGTCCAGAGAATGCACTGGCACCTTGGGGATGCAGTGCAGTGAGTCCAGAGATTGCACTGGCACGACTGGTAATGCAGTGCAGTGAGTCCAGAGAGTGCACTGGCACCACTGGGGATGCACTGCAGTGAGTCCAGAGAGGGCACTGGCACCACTGGGGATGCAGTGCAGTGAGTCCAGAGAGTGCACTGGCACCACTGGTGATGCAGTGCAGTGAGTCCATAGAGTGCACAGGCACCAGTGGGGATCGCAGTATCACAGATTTCTAGGTTGGAAGAGACCTCAAGATCATCGAGTCCAACCTCCGACCTAACTCTAAGTACTCCACTAAACCATATCGCTAAGCTCTACATCTAAACGTTTTTAAAGACCTCCAGGGATGGTGACTCCACCACCTCCCTGGGCAGCCCGTTCCAATGCTTAATAACCCTTTCGGTAAAGAAGTACTTCCTAACATCCAATATAAAACTCCCCTGTCGCAACTTTCGCCCATTCCCCCTCGTCCTGTCACCAGGCACGTAGGAGAACAGACCAACCCCCACCTCTTTACAGCCTCCTTTAAGGTAACTGTAGAGAGTGATAAGGTCGCCCCTGAGCCTCCTCTTCTCCAGGCTGAACAAGCCCAGCTCCCTCAGCCGCTCCTCGTAAGACTTGTTCTCCAGACCCCTCACCAGCTTGGTCGCCCTTCTCTGGACTCGCTCGAGCACGTCCATGTCCTTCCTGTAGCGAGGGGCCCAAAACTGAAGACAGTACTCGAGGTGCGGCCTCACCAGAGCCGAGTACAGGGGCACAATCACTTCCCTAGACCTGCTGGCCACACTGCTTCTTATGCAGGCCAGGATGCTGTTGGCCTTCTTGGCCACCTGGGCACACTGCTGGCTCATATTCAGCCGACTATCAACCAATACTCCCAGGTCCCTCTCGGCCAGGCAGCTTTGCAGCCACTCATCTCCCAGCCTGTAGCTCTGCTTGGGGTTGTTGCGCCCCAGGTGCAGGACCCGGCACTTGGCCTTGTTGAACTTCATACAGTTGACCTCAGCCCATCGCTCCAGCGTATCCAGATCCTCCTGCAGAGCCTTCCTGCCCTCGAGCAGATCGACACACGCACTTAGCTTGGTGTCATCTGCAAACTTACTGAGGGTGCACTGGACGCCCTCATCCAGATCATCGATAAAGATATTAAAGAGGACCGGCCCCAGTACCGAGCCCTGGGGGACACCACTAGTGACCGGCCTCCAACCAGATTTGACTCCATTCACCACAACTCTCTGGGCCCGGCTATCCAGCCAGTTTCTAACCCAGCGAAGCGTACGCCAGTCCAAGCCCCGAGCAGCCAGTTTCTTGAGGAGAATGTTGTGGGGAACTGTGTCAAAAGCCTTACTGAGGTCAAGGTAAACCACATCCACAGCCTTTCCCTCATCCACCAAGCGCGTCACTTGGTCATAGAAGGAGATCAGGTTCGTTAAGCAGGACCTACCTTTCATAAACCCATGCTGACTGGGCCTGATCGCCTGCTTGCCCTGCAAGTGCCGCGTGTTGACCCTCAAGATAATCTGCTCCATGAGCTTTCCTGGCACTGAGGTCAAACTGACAGGCCTATAGTTCCCCGGGTCTGCCCTGCGGCCCTTCTTATAGATGGGCGTCACATTGGCAAGCCGCCAGTCAACTGGGACCTCCCCCGATAGCCAGGACTTCCGATAAATGATGGTAAGCGGCTCGGCCAGCTCCTCCGCCAGTTCTTTCAGTACCCTCGGTGCATCCCATCCGGCCTCATCGACTTGCGCACATCCAAGCTCCGTAGCAGGTCGCCAACCATTTCCTCATGGATAGCGAAGGCCACATCCTGCTCCCCATCCCCTTCCACCAGCTCAAGGCACTGGGTATCCAGAGAACAACCGGTACTGCCGCTAAAGACTGAGGCAAAGAAAGGGATGCACTGCAGTGACACCAGAGAGTGCACTGGCACCACAGGGGATGCAGTGCAGTGAGTCCAGAGAGTGCACTGGCACCACTGGGGATGCACTGCAGTGAGTGCAGAGAGTACACTGGCACCACTGGGGATGCAGTGCAGTGAGTGCAGGGAGTGCACTGGCACCGCTGTTGATGCAGTGCAGTGAGTCCAGAGAGTGCACTGGCACCACTGGAGCTGCACTGCAGTGAGTCCAGAGATTTTACTGGCACCACTGGGGATGCAGTGCAGTGAGTGCAGAGAGTGCACTGGCACCACTGTTGATGCAGTGCAGTGAGTCCAGAGAGTGCACTGGCACCACTGGGGATGCAGTGCAGTGAGTCCAGAGAGTGCACTGGCACCACTGGGGATGCACTGCAGTGACTCTAGAGAGTGCACTGGCACCACTGGGGATGCACTGCAGTGAGTCCAGAGAGTGCACTGGCACCACTGGGGATGCAGTGCAGTGAGTCCAGAGAGTGCACTGGCACCACTGGGGATGCAGTGCAGTGAGTCCAGAGATTGCACTGGCAGCACTAGGGATGCAGTGCAGTGAGTCCAGAGAGTGCACTGGCACCACTGGGGATGCAGTGCAGTGACTCCAGAGAGTGCACTGGCACCACTGGGGATGCAGTGCAGTGAGTCCAGAGAGTGCACTGGCACCACTGGGGATGCACCCCGGTGAGTAAAGAGAGTGCACTGGCACCACTGGGGATGCACTGCAGTGAGTCCAGAGAATGCACTGGCACCACTGGGGATGCAGTGCAGTGAGTCCAGAGAGTGCACTGGCACCACTGGGGATGCACTGCAGAGAATCCAGAGAGTGCACTGGCACCACTGGGGATGCAGTGCAGTGAGTCCAGAGAGTGCACTGGCACCACTGGGGATGCACTGCAGTGAGTCCAGAGAGTGCACTGGCACCTTGGGTATGCAGCGCAGTGAGTCCACAGAGTGCACTGGCACCACTGGGTATGCAGTGCAGTGAGTCCAGAGAGTGCACTGGCACCACTGCTGATGCACTGCAGTGAGTCCAGACAGTGCACTGGCACCACTGGGGATGCAGTGCAGTGAGTCCAGGGAGTGCACTGGCACGACTGGTAATGCAGTGCAGTGAGTCCAGAGAGTGCACTGGCACCACTGGGGATGCAGTGCAGTGAGTCCAGAGGGTGCACTGGCACCAGTGGCGATGCAGTGCAGTGACTCCAGAGAGTGCACTGGCACCACTGGGGATGCACCTCGGTGAGTCCAGAGAGTGCACTGGCAACACTGGGGATGCAGTGCAGTGAGTCCAGAGAGTGCACTGGCAACACTGGGGATGCAGTGCAGTGAGTCCAGAGAGTGCACCGGCACCACTGGGGATGCAGTGCCGTGAGTCCTGAGAGGGCACCGGCACCACTGGGGATGCAGTGCAGTGAGTCCAGAGAGGGCACTGGCACCACTGGGGATGCAGTGCAGTGAGTCCAGAGAGTGCACTGGCACCACTGGGCATGCACTGCAGTGACTCCAGAGAGTGCACTGGCACCACTGGGGATGCAGTGCAGTGAGTCCAGAGAGTGCACTGGCACTACAGGGGATGCACTGCAGTGAGTCCAGAGAGTGCACTGGCACCACCGGGGATGCAGTGCAGTGAGTCCAGAGAGTGCACTGGCACCACTGGGGATGCAGTGCAGTGAGTCCACAGAGTGCACTGGCAACACTGCGGATGCACTGCAGTGAGTCCATGGACTGCCCTGGCACCAATGGTGATGCAGTGCAGTGAGTCCAGAGAGTGCACTGGCACCACTGGTGATGCAGTGCAGTGAGTCCAGAGAGTGCACTGGCACCACTGGGGATGCAGTGCAGTGACTCCAGAGAGTGCACTGGCACCACTGGGGATGCAGTTCAGTGAGTCCAGAGAGTGCACAGGCACCGCTGGGGATGCACTGCAGTGACTCCAGAGAGTGCACTGGCACCGCTGGGGATGCAGTGCAGTGAGTCCAGAGAGTGCACTGGCACCATGGGGTTTTAGTGCAGTGAGTCCAGAGAGTGCACTGGCACCACTGGGGATGCAGTGTAGTGAGTCCAGAGAGTGCACTGGCACCACTGGGGATGCAGTGCAGTGAGTCCAGAGAGTGCACTGGCACCTTGGGGATGCAGTGCAGTGAGTCCAGAGAGTGCACTGGCACCGGTGTGGATGCAGTGCATTGACTCCAGAGAGTGCACTGGCACCGCTGGGGATGCAGTGCAGTGTCTCCAGAGAGTGCACTGGCACCGCTGGGGATGCACTGCAGTGCCTCCAGAGAGTGCACTGGCACCACTGGGGATGCAGTGCAGTGAGTGCAGAGAGTGCACTGGCACCACTGGGGATGCAGTGCAGTGAGTCCAGAGAGTGCACTGGCACCACTGGGGATGCAGTGCAGTGAGTGCAGAGAGTGCACAGTCAGCACTGGGGATGCAGTGCAGTGAGTCCAGAGAGTGCACTGGCACCACTGGGGATGCAGTGCAGTGAGTCCAGAGAGTGCACTGGCACCACTGGGGATGCAGTGCAGTGACTCCAGGGAGTGCACTGGCACCACTGGGGATGCACTGCAGTGAGTCCAGGGAGTGCACTGGCACCTCTGGGGATGCAGTGCAGTGACTCCAGAGAGTGCACTGGCACCACTGGGGATGCAGTGCAGTGAGTCCAGAGAGTGCACTGGCACCGCTGGGCATGCAGTACAGTGAGTCCACGGAGTGCACTGGAACGGCTGGGGATGCAGTGCAGTGAGTCCACAGAGTGCACTGGCACCACTGGGGATGCACTGCAGTGATTCCAGAGAGTGCACTGGCACCACTGGGGATGCAGTGCAGTGCCTCCAGAGAGTGCACTGGCACCACTGGGGATGCAGTACAGTGCCTCCAGAGAGTGCACTGGCACCACTGGGGATTTAATGCAGTGACTCCAGAGAGTGGACTGGCACCACTGGGGATGCAGTGCAGTGAGTCCAGAGAGTGCAGTGGCACCACTGGGGATGCAGTGCAGTGAGTCGAGAGAGTGCACTGGCACCACTGGGGATGCAGTGCAGTGAGTCCAGAGAGTGCACTGGCACCACTGGGGATGCACTGCAGTGACTCTAGAGAGTGCACTGGCACCACTGGGGATGCAGTGCAGTGAGTCCAGAGAGTGCACTGGCACCACTGGGGATGCAGTGCAGTGAGTCCAGAGAGTGCACTGGCACCACTGGGGATGCACTGCAGTGAGTCCAGAGAATGCACTGGCACCACTGGGGATGCAGTGCAGTGACTCCAGAGAGTGCACTGGCACCACTGGGGATGCACTGCAGTGAGTCCAGAGAGTGCACTGGCACCACTGGGGATGCAGTGCAGTGAGTACAGACAGTGCACTGGCACCACTGGGGATGCAGTGCAGTGAGTCCAGGGAGTGCACTGGCACCACTGGGGATGCAGTGCAGTGAGTCCAGAGAATGCACTGGCACCTTGGGGATGCAGTGCAGTGAGTCCAGAGATTGCACTGGCACGACTGGTAATGCAGTGCAGTGAGTCCAGAGAGTGCACTGGCACCACTGGGGATGCACTGCAGTGAGTCCAGAGAGGGCACTGGCACCGCTGGGGATGCAGTGCAGTGAGTCCAGAGAGTGCACTGGCACCACTGGGGATGCACTGCAGTGAGTGCAGAGAGTGCACTGGCACCACTGGGGATGCACTGCAGTGAGTCCAGAGAGTGCACTGGCACCAGTGGGGATGCAGTGCAGTGAGTCCAGAGAGTGCACTGGCACCACTGGGGATGCAGCGCAGTGAGTCCAGAGAGTGCACTGGCACCACTGGGGATGCAGTGCAGTGAGTCCAGAGAGTGCACTGGCACCACTGGGGATGCAGTGCAGTGAGTCCAGACAGTGCACTGGCACCAGTGGGGATGCAGTGCAGTGAGTCCAGGGAGTGCACTGGCACCACTGGGGATGCAGTGCAGTGAGTCCAGAGAATGCACTGGCTACTTGGGGATGCAGTGCAGTGAGTCCAGAGAGTGCACTGGCACCACTGGTGATGCAGTGCCGTGAGTCCAGAGGGTGCACTGGCACCAGTGGCGATGCAGTGCAGTGAGTCCAGAGGGTGCACTGGCACCAGTGGGGATGCACTGCAGTGACTCCAGAGAGTGCACTGGCACCACTGGGGATGCAGTGCGGTGAGTCCAGAGAGTGCACTGGCACCACTGGGGATGCAGTGCAGTGACTCCAGAGAGTGCACTGGCCCCACTGCGGATGCAGTGCAGTGAGTCCAGAGAGTGCACTGGCACCACTGGGGATGCAGTGCAGTGAGTCCAGAGAGTGCACTGGCACCAGTGGGGATGCAGTGCAGTGAGTCCAGAGAGTGCACTGGCACCACTGGGAATGCACTGCAGTGAGTCCAGAGAGTGCACTGGCACCACTGGGGATGCAGTGCAGTGAGTCCAGAGAGTGCACTGGCACCAGTGGGGATGCAGTGCAGTGAGTCCAGAGGGTGCACTGGCACCAGTGGCGATGCAGTGCAGTGAGTCCAGAGGGTGCACTGGCACCACTGGGGATGCAGTGCAGTGACTCCAGAGAGTGCACTGGCACCACTGGGGATGCAGTGCGGTGAGTCCAGAGAGTGCACTGGCACCAGTGAGGATGCAGTGCAGTGACTCCAGAGAGTACACTGGCACCACTGGGGATGCAGTGCAGTGAGTCCAGAGAGTACACTGGCACCAGTGGGGATGCAGTGCAGTGAGTCCAGAGAGTGCACTGGCACCACTGGGAATGCACTCTAGTGAGTCCAGAGAGTGCACTGGCACCACTGGGGATGCAGTGCAGTGAGTGCAGAGAGTGCACAGGCACCAGTGGGGATCGCAGTATCACAGATTTCTAGGTTGGAAGAGACCTCAAGATCATCGAGTCCAACCTCCGACCTAACTCTAAGTACTCCACTAAACCATATCGCTAAGCTCTACATCTAAACGTCTTTTAAAGACCTCCAGGGATGGTGACTCCACCACCTCCCTGGGCAGCCCGTTCCAATGCTTAATAACCCTTTCGGTAAAGAAGTACTTCCTAACATCCAATATAAAACTCCCCTGTCGCAACTTTCGCCCATTCCCCCTCGTCCTGTCACCAGGCACGTAGGAGAACAGACCAACCCCCACCTCTTTACAGCCTCCTTTAAGGTAACTGTAGAGAGTGATAAGGTCGCCCCTGAGCCTCCTCTTCTCCAGGCTGAACAAGCCCAGCTCCCTCAGCCGCTCCTCGTAAGACTTGTTCTCCAGACCCCTCACCAGCTTGGTCGCCCTTCTCTGGACTCGCTCGAGCACGTCCATGTCCTTCCTGTAGCGAGGGGCCCAAAACTGAAGACAGTACTCGAGGTGCGGCCTCACCAGAGCCGAGTACAGGGGCACAATCACTTCCCTAGACCTGCTGGCCACACTGCTTCTTATGCAGGCCAGGATGCTGTTGGCCTTCTTGGCCACCTGGGCACACTGCTGGCTCATATTCAGCCGACTATCAACCAATACTCCCAGGTCCCTCTCGGCCAGGCAGCTTTGCAGCCACTCATCTCCCAGCCTGTAGCTCTGCTTGGGGTTGTTGCGCCCCAGGTGCAGGACCCGGCACTTGGCCTTGTTGAACTTCATACAGTTGACCTCAGCCCATCGCTCCAGCGTATCCAGATCCTCCTGCAGAGCCTTCCTGCCCTCGAGCAGATCGACACACGCACTTAGCTTGGTGTCATCTGCAAACTTACTGAGGGTGCACTGGACGCCCTCATCCAGATCATCGATAAAGATATTAAAGAGGACCGGCCCCAGTACCGAGCCCTGGGGGACACCACTAGTGACCGGCCTCCAACCAGATTTGACTCCATTCACCACAACTCTCTGGGCCCGGCTATCCAGCCAGTTTCTAACCCAGCGAAGCGTACGCCAGTCCAAGCCCCGAGCAGCCAGTTTCTTGAGGAGAATGTTGTGGGGAACTGTGTCAAAAGCCTTACTGAGGTCAAGGTAAACCACATCCACAGCCTTTCCCTCATCCACCAAGCGCGTCACTTGGTCATAGAAGGAGATCAGGTTCGTCAAGCAGGACCTACCTTTCATAAACCCATGCTGACTGGGCCTGATCGCCTGCTTGCCCTGCAAGTGCCGCGTGTTGACCCTCAAGATAATCTGCTCCATGAGCTTTCCTGGCACTGAGGTCAAACTGACAGGCCTATAGTTCCCCGGGTCTGCCCTGCGGCCCTTCTTATAGATGGGCGTCACATTGGCAAGCCGCCAGTCAACTGGGACCTCCCCCGATAGCCAGGACTTCCGATAAATGATGGTAAGCGGCTCGGCCAGCTCCTCCGCCAGTTCTTTCAGTACCCTCGGTGCATCCCATCCGGCCTCATCGACTTGCGCACATCCAAGCTCCGTAGCAGGTCGCCAACCATTTCCTCATGGATAGCGAAGGCCACATCCTGCTCCCCATCCCCTTCCACCAGCTCAAGGCACTGGGTATCCAGAGAACAACCGGTACTGCCGCTAAAGACTGAGGCAAAGAAAGGGATGCACTTCAGTGACACCAGAGAGTGCACTGGCACCACAGGGGATGCAGTGCAGTGAGTCCAGAGAGTGCACTGGCACCACTGGGGATGCACTGCAGTGAGTGCAGAGAGTACACTGGCACCACTGGGGATGCAGTGCAGTGAGTGCAGGGAGTGCACTGGCACCACTGGGGATGCACTGCAGTGACTCCAGAGAGGGCACTGGCACCACCGGGGATGCAGTGCAGTGAGTCCAGAGAGTGCACTGGCTCCACTGGGGATGCAGTGCAGTGAGTCCAGAGAGTGCACTGGCACCACTGCGGATGCAGTGCTGTGAGTCCAGAGAGTGCACTGGCACCACTGGGGATGGACTGCAGTGAGTCCAGAGAGTGCACTGGCACCACTGGGGATGCAGTGCAGTGAGTCCAGAGAGTGCACTGGCACCACTGGGGATGCACTGCAGTGACTCTAGAGAGTGCACTGGCACCACTGGGGATGCAGTGCAGTGAGTCCAGAGAGTGCACTGGCACCACTGGGGATGCAGTGCAGTGAGTCCAGAGAGTGCACTGGCACCGCTGGGGATGCAGTGCAGTGAGTCCAGAGATTGCACTGGCAGCACTAGGGATGCAGTGCAGTGAGTCCAGAGAGTCCACTGGCACCACTGGGGATGCAGTGCAGTGCGTCCAGAGAGTGCACTGGCACCACTGGGGATGCACTGCAGTGAGTCCAGAGAGTGCACTGGCACCACTGGGGATGCACCCCGGTGAGTAAAGAGAGTGCACTGGCACCACTGGGGATGCGCTGCAGTGAGTCCAGAGAATGCACTGGCACCACTGGGGATGCAGTGCAGTGACTCCAGAGAGTGCACTGGCACCACTGGGGATGCACTGCAGTGAGTCCAGAGAGTGCACTGGCAACACTGGGGATGCAGTGCAGTGAGTCCAGAGAGTGCACTGGCACCACTGGGGATGCACTGCAGAGAATCCAGAGAGTGCACTGGAACCACTGGGGATGCAGTGCAGTGAGTCCAGAGAGTGCACTGGCACCACTGGGGATGCACGGCAGTGAGTGCAGAGAGTGCACTGGCACCACTGGGGATGCAGTGCAGTGAGTCCAGAGAGTGCACTGGCATCACTGGGGATGCACTGCAGTGAGTGCAGAGAGTGCACTGGCACCACTGGGGATGCACTGCAGTGAGTCCAGAGAGTACACTGGCACCTTGGGTATGCAGCGCAGTGAGTCCAGAGAGTGCACTGGCACCACTGGGGATGCACTGCAGTGAGTCCAGAGAGTGCACTGGCACCACTGCTGATGCACTGCAGTGAGTCCAGACAGTGCACTGGCACCAGTGGGGATGCAGTGCAGTGAGTCCAGGGATTGCACTGGCACCACTGGGGATGCAGTGCAGTGAGTCCACAGAATGCACTGGCACCTTGGGGATGCAGTGCAGTGAGTCCAGAGAGTGCACTGGCACGACTGGCAATGCAGTGCAGTGAGTCCAGAGAGTGCACTGGCACCACTGGGGATGCAGTGCAGTGAGTCCAGAGGGTGCACTGGCACCAGTGGCGATGCAGTGCAGTGAGTCCAGAGGGTGCACTGGCACCACTGGGGATGCAGTGCAGTGACTCCAGAGAGTGCACTGACACCAGTGGAGATGCAGTGCGGTGAGTCCAGAGAGTGCACTGGCACCAGTGAGGATGCAGTGCAGTGACTCCAGAGAGTGCACTGGCCCCACTGCGGATGCAGTGCAGTGAGTCCAGAGAGTGCACTGGCACCAGTGGGGATGCAGTGCAGTGTGTCCAGAGAGTGCACTGGCACCACTGGGGATGCACTGCAGTGAGTCCAGAGGGTGCACTGGCACCAATGGAGATGCACTGCAGTGAGTCCAGAGAGTGCACTGGCACCAATGGAGATGAACTGCAGTGAGTCCAGAGAGTGCACTGGCACCACTGGGGATGCCCTGCAGTGACTCCAGAGAGTGCACTGGCACCACTGGGGATGCAGTGCAGTGAGTCCAGAGAGTGCACTGGCACCACTGGGAATGCACTGCAGTGAGTCCAGAGAGTGCACTGGCACCACTGGGGATGCAGTGCAGTGAGTCCAGAGAGTGCACTGGCACCACTGGGGATGCAGTGCAGTGAGTCCAGAGAGTGCACTGGCACCACTGGGGATGCAGTGCAGTGAGTCCAGAGAGTGCACAGGCACCAGTGGGGATCACAGTATCACAGATTTCTAGGTTGGAAGAGACCTCAAGATCATCGAGTCCAACCTCCGACCTAACTCTAAGTACTCCACTAAACCATATCGCTAAGCTCTACATCTAAACGTCTTTTAAAGACCTCCAGGGATGGCGACTCCACCACCTCCCTGGGCAGCCCGTTCCAATGCTTAATAACCCTTTCGGTAAAGAAGTACTTCCTAACATCCAATATAAAACTCCCCTGTCGCAACTTTCGCCCATTCCCCCTCGTCCTGTCACCAGGCACGTAGGAGAACAGACCAACCCCCACCTCTTTACAGCCTCCTTTAAGGTAACTGTAGAGAGTGATAAGGTCGCCCCTGAGCCTCCTCTTCTCCAGGCTGAACAAGCCCAGCTCCCTCAGCCGCTCCTCGTAAGACTTGTTCTCCAGACCCCTCACCAGCTTGGTCGCCCTTCTCTGGACTCGCTCGAGCACGTCCATGTCCTTCCTGTAGCGAGGGGCCCAAAACTGAAGACAGTACTCGAGGTGCGGCCTCACCAGAGCCGAGTACAGGGGCACAATCACTTCCCTAGACCTGCTGGCCACACTGCTTCTTATGCAGGCCAGGATGCTGTTGGCCTTCTTGGCCACCTGGGCACACTGCTGGCTCATATTCAGCCGACTATCAACCAATACTCCCAGGTCCCTCTCGGCCAGGCAGCTTTGCAGCCACTCATCTCCCAGCCTGTAGCTCTGCTTGGGGTTGTTGCGCCCCAGGTGCAGGACCCGGCACTTGGCCTTGTTGAACTTCATACAGTTGACCTCAGCCCATCGCTCCAGCGTATCCAGATCCTCCTGCAGAGCCTTCCTGCCCTCGAGCAGATCGACACACGCACTTAGCTTGGTGTCATCTGCAAACTTACTGAGGGTGCACTGGACGCCCTCATCCAGATCATCGATAAAGATATTAAAGAGGACCGGCCCCAGTACCGAGCCCTGGGGGACACCACTAGTGACCGGCCTCCAACCAGATTTGACTCCATTCACCACAACTCTCTGGGCCCGGCTATCCAGCCAGTTTCTAACCCAGCGAAGCGTACGCCAGTCCAAGCCCCGAGCAGCCAGTTTCTTGAGGAGAATGTTGTGGGGAACTGTGTCAAAAGCCTTACTGAGGTCAAGGTAAACCACATCCACAGCCTTTCCCTCATCCACCAAGCGCGTCACTTGGTCATAGAAGGAGATCAGGTTCGTCAAGCAGGACCTACCTTTCATAAACCCATGCTGACTGGGCCTGATCGCCTGCTTGCCCTGCAAGTGCCGCGTGTTGACCCTCAAGATAATCTGCTCCATGAGCTTTCCTGGCACTGAGGTCAAACTGACAGGCCTATAGTTCCCCGGGTCTGCCCTGCGGCCCTTCTTATAGATGGGCGTCACATTGGCAAGCCGCCAGTCAACTGGGACCTCCCCCGATAGCCAGGACTTCCGATAAATGATGGTAAGCGGCTCGGCCAGCTCCTCCGCCAGTTCTTTCAGTACCCTCGGTGCATCCCATCCGGCCTCATCGACTTGCGCACATCCAAGCTCCGTAGCAGGTCGCCAACCATTTCCTCATGGATAGCGAAGGCCACATCCTGCTCCCCATCCCCTTCCACCAGCTCAAGGCACTGGGTATCCAGAGAACAACCGGTACTGCCGCTAAAGACTGAGGCAAAGAAAGGGATGCACTTCAGTGACACCAGAGAGTGCACTGGCACCACAGGGGATGCAGTGCAGTGAGTCCAGAGAGTGCACTGGCACCACTGGGGATGCACTGCAGTGAGTGCAGAGAGTACACTGGCACCACTGGGGATGCAGTGCAGTGAGTGCAGGGAGTGCACTGGCACCACTGGGGATGCACTGCAGTGACTCCAGAGAGGGCACTGGCACCACCGGGGATGCAGTGCAGTGAGTCCAGAGAGTGCACTGGCTCCACTGGGGATGCAGTGCAGTGAGTCCAGAGAGTGCACTGGCACCACTGCGGATGCAGTGCTGTGAGTCCAGAGAGTGCACTGGCACCACTGGGGATGGACTGCAGTGAGTCCAGAGAGTGCACTGGCACCACTGGGGATGCAGTGCAGTGAGTCCAGAGAGTGCACTGGCACCACTGGGGATGCACTGCAGTGACTCTAGAGAGTGCACTGGCACCACTGGGGATGCAGTGCAGTGAGTCCAGAGAGTGCACTGGCACCACTGGGGATGCAGTGCAGTGAGTCCAGAGAGTGCACTGGCACCGCTGGGGATGCAGTGCAGTGAGTCCAGAGATTGCACTGGCAGCACTAGGGATGCAGTGCAGTGAGTCCAGAGAGTCCACTGGCACCACTGGGGATGCAGTGCAGTGCGTCCAGAGAGTGCACTGGCACCACTGGGGATGCACTGCAGTGAGTCCAGAGAGTGCACTGGCACCACTGGGGATGCACCCCGGTGAGTAAAGAGAGTGCACTGGCACCACTGGGGATGCGCTGCAGTGAGTCCAGAGAATGCACTGGCACCACTGGGGATGCAGTGCAGTGACTCCAGAGAGTGCACTGGCACCACTGGGGATGCACTGCAGTGAGTCCAGAGAGTGCACTGGCAACACTGGGGATGCAGTGCAGTGAGTCCAGAGAGTGCACTGGCACCACTGGGGATGCACTGCAGAGAATCCAGAGAGTGCACTGGAACCACTGGGGATGCAGTGCAGTGAGTCCAGAGAGTGCACTGGCACCACTGGGGATGCACGGCAGTGAGTGCAGAGAGTGCACTGGCACCACTGGGGATGCAGTGCAGTGAGTCCAGAGAGTGCACTGGCATCACTGGGGATGCACTGCAGTGAGTGCAGAGAGTGCACTGGCACCACTGGGGATGCACTGCAGTGAGTCCAGAGAGTACACTGGCACCTTGGGTATGCAGCGCAGTGAGTCCAGAGAGTGCACTGGCACCACTGGGGATGCACTGCAGTGAGTCCAGAGAGTGCACTGGCACCACTGCTGATGCACTGCAGTGAGTCCAGAGAGTGCACTGGCACCAGTGGGGATGCAGTGCAGTGAGTCCAGGGATTGCACTGGCACCACTGGGGATGCAGTGCAGTGAGTCCACAGAATGCACTGGCACCTTGGGGATGCAGTGCAGTGAGTCCAGAGAGTGCACTGGCACGACTGGCAATGCAGTGCAGTGAGTCCAGAGAGTGCTCTGGCACCACTGGGGATGCAGTGCAGTGAGTCCAGAGGGTGCACTGGCACCAGTGGCGATGCAGTGCAGTGAGTCCAGAGGGTGCACTGGCACCACTGGGGATGCAGTGCAGTGACTCCAGAGAGTGCACTGACACCAGTGGAGATGCAGTGCGGTGAGTCCAGAGAGTGCACTGGCACCAGTGAGGATGCAGTGCAGTGACTCCAGAGAGTGCACTGGCCCCACTGCGGATGCAGTGCAGTGAGTCCAGAGAGTGCACTGGCACCAGTGGGGATGCAGTGCAGTGTGTCCAGAGAGTGCACTGGCACCACTGGGGATGCACTGCAGTGAGTCCAGAGGGTGCACTGGCACCAATGGAGATGCACTGCAGTGAGTCCAGAGAGTGCACTGGCACCAATGGAGATGCACTGCAGTGAGTCCAGAGAGTGCACTGGCACCACTGGGGATGCCCTGCAGTGACTCCAGAGAGTGCACTGGCACCACTGGGGATGCAGTGCAGTGAGTCCAGAGAGTGCACTGGCACCACTGGGAATGCACTGCAGTGAGTCCAGAGAGTGCACTGGCACCACTGGGGATGCAGTGCAGTGAGTCCAGAGAGTGCACTGGCACCACTGGTGATGCAGTGCAGTGAGTCCATAGAGTGCACAGGCACCAGTGGGGATCGCAGTATCACAGATTTCTAGGTTGGAAGAGACCTCAAGATCATCGAGTCCAACCTCCGACCTAACTCTAAGTACTCCACTAAACCATATCGCTAAGCTCTACATCTAAATGTCTTTTAAAGACCTCCAGGGATGGTGACTCCACCACCTCCCTGGGCAGCCCGTTCCAATGCTTAATAACCCTTTCGGTAAAGAAGTACTTCCTAACATCCAATATAAAACTCCCCTGTCGCAACTTTCGCCCATTCCCCCTCGTCCTGTCACCAGGCACGTAGGAGAACAGACCAACCCCCACCTCTTTACAGCCTCCTTTAAGGTAACTGTAGAGAGTGATAAGGTCGCCCCTGAGCCTCCTCTTCTCCAGGCTGAACAAGCCCAGCTCCCTCAGCCGCTCCTCGTAAGACTTGTTCTCCAGACCCCTCACCAGCTTGGTCGCCCTTCTCTGGACTCGCTCGAGCACGTCCATGTCCTTCCTGTAGCGAGGGGCCCAAAACTGAAGACAGTACTCGAGGTGCGGCCTCACCAGAGCCGAGTACAGGGGCACAATCACTTCCCTAGACCTGCTGGCCACACTGCTTCTTATGCAGGCCAGGATGCTGTTGGCCTTCTTGGCCACCTGGGCACACTGCTGGCTCATATTCAGCCGACTATCAACCAATACTCCCAGGTCCCTCTCGGCCAGGCAGCTTTGCAGCCACTCATCTCCCAGCCTGTAGCTCTGCTTGGGGTTGTTGCGCCCCAGGTGCAGGACCCGGCACTTGGCCTTGTTGAACTTCATACAGTTGACCTCAGCCCATCGCTCCAGCGTATCCAGATCCTCCTGCAGAGCCTTCCTGCCCTCGAGCAGATCGACACACGCACTTAGCTTGGTGTCATCTGCAAACTTACTGAGGGTGCACTGGACGCCCTCATCCAGATCATCGATAAAGATATTAAAGAGGACCGGCCCCAGTACCGAGCCCTGGGGGACACCACTAGTGACCGGCCTCCAACCAGATTTGACTCCATTCACCACAACTCTCTGGGCCCGGCTATCCAGCCAGTTTCTAACCCAGCGAAGCGTACGCCAGTCCAAGCCCCGAGCAGCCAGTTTCTTGAGGAGAATGTTGTGGGGAACTGTGTCAAAAGCCTTACTGAGGTCAAGGTAAACCACATCCACAGCCTTTCCCTCATCCACCAAGCGCGTCACTTGGTCATAGAAGGAGATCAGGTTCGTCAAGCAGGACCTACCTTTCATAAACCCATGCTGACTGGGCCTGATCGCCTGCTTGCCCTGCAAGTGCCGCGTGTTGACCCTCAAGATAATCTGCTCCATGAGCTTTCCTGGCACTGAGGTCAAACTGACAGGCCTATAGTTCCCCGGGTCTGCCCTGCGGCCCTTCTTATAGATGGGCGTCACATTGGCAAGCCGCCAGTCAACTGGGACCTCCCCCGATAGCCAGGACTTCCGATAAATGATGGTAAGCGGCTCGGCCAGCTCCTCCGCCAGTTCTTTCAGTACCCTCGGTGCATCCCATCCGGCCTCATCGACTTGCGCACATCCAAGCTCCGTAGCAGGTCGCCAACCATTTCCTCATGGATAGCGAAGGCCACATCCTGCTCCCCATCCCCTTCCACCAGCTCAAGGCACTGGGTATCCAGAGAACAACCGGTACTGCCGCTAAAGACTGAGGCAAAGAAAGGGATGCACTGCAGTGACACCAGAGAGTGCACTGGCACCACAGGGGATGCAGTGCAGTGAGCCCAGAGAGTGCACTGGCACCACTGGGGATGCACTGCAGTGAGTGCAGAGAGTACACTGGCACCACTGGGGATGCAGTGCAGTGAGTGCAGGGAGTGCACTGGCACCACTGGGGATGCACTGCAGTGACTCCAGAGAGGGCACTGGCACCACCGGGGATGCAGTGCAGTGAGTCCAGAGAGTGCACTGGCTCCACTGGGGATGCAGTGCAGTGAGTCCAGAGAGTGCACTGGCACCACTGCGGATGCAGTGCTGTGAGTCCAGAGAGTGCACTGGCACCACTGGAGATGGACTGCAGTGAGTCCAGAGAGTGCACTGGCACCACTGGGGATGCAGTGCAGTGAGTCCAGAGAGTGCACTGGCACCACTGGGGATGCACTGCAGTGACTCTAGAGAGTGCACTGGCACCACTGGGGATGCACTGCAGTGAGTCCAGAGAGTGCACTGGCACCACTGGGGATGCAGTGCAGTCAGTCCAGAGAGTGCACTGGCACCACTGGGGATGCAGTGCAGTGAGTCCAGAGATTGCACTGGCAGCACTAGGGATGCAGTGCAGTGAGTCCAGAGAGTCCACTGGCACCACTGGGGATGCAGTGCAGTGCGTCCAGAGAGTGCACTGGCACCACTGGGGATGCACTGCAGTGAGTCCAGAGAGTGCACTGGCACCACTGGGGATGCACCCCGGTGAGTAAAGAGAGTACACTGGCACCACTGGGGATGCACTGCAGTGAGTCCAGAGAATGCACTGGCACCACTGGGGATGCAGTGCAGTGACTCCAGAGAGTGCACTGGCACCACTGGGGATGCACTGCAGTGAGTCCAGAGAGTGCACTGGCAACACTGGGGATGCAGTGCAGTGAGTCCAGAGAGTGCACTGGCACCACTGGGGATGCACTGCAGAGAATCCAGAGAGTGCACTGGCACCACTGGGGATGCAGTGCAGTGAGTCCAGAGAGTGCACTGGCACCACTGGGGATGCAGTGCAGTGAGTCCAGAGTGGGCACTGGCACCACTGGGGATGCAGTGCAGTGAGTCCAGAGAGTGCACTGGCACCACTGGGGATACAGTGCAGTGAGTCCAGAGAGTGCACTGGCACCTTGGGTATGCAGCGCAGTGAGTCCAGAGAGTGCACTGGCACCACTGGGAATGCAGTGCAGTGAGTCCAGAGAGTGCACTGGCACCTTTGCTGATGCACTGCAGTGAGTCCAGACAGTGCACTGGCACCAGTGGGGATGCAGTGCAGTGAGTCCAGGGATTGCACTGGCACCACTGGGGATGCAGTGCAGTGAGTCCACAGAATGCACTGGCACCTTGGGGATGCAGTGCAGTGAGTCCAGAGAGTGCACTGGCACCACTGGGGATGCAGTGCAGTGAGTCCAGAGGGTGCACTGGCACCAGTGGCGATGCAGTGCAGTGAGTCCAGAGGGTGCACTGGCACCACTGGGGATGCAGTGCAGTGACTCCAGAGAGTGCACTGGCACCAGTGGAGATGCAGTGCGGTGAGTCCAGAGAGTGCACTGGCACCAGTGAGGATGCAGTGCAGTGACTCCAGAGAGTGCACTGGCCCCACTGCGGATGCAGTGCAGTGAGTCCAGAGAGTGCACTGGCACCAGTGGGGATGCAGTGCAGTGTGTCCAGAGAGTGCACTGGCACCAGTGGGGATGCAGTGCAGTGAGTCCAGAGGGTGCACTGGCACCACTGGGGATGCAGTGCAGTGAGTCCAGAGAGTGCACTGGCACCGCTGGGGATGCAGTGCAGTGAGTCCAGAGAGTGCACTGGCTCCACTGGGGATGCACTGCAGTGACTCCAGAGAGTGCACTGACACCACTGGTAATGCAGTGCAGTGAGTCCAGAGAGTGCACTGGCACCACTGGGGATGCACTGCAGTGACTCCAGAGAGTGCACTGGCACCACTGGGGATGCAGTGCAGTGAGTCCAGAGAGTGCACTGGCACCTTGGGTAATGCACTGCAGTGAGTCCAGAGAGTGCACAGGCACCACTGGGGATGCACTGCAGTGACTCCAGAGAGTGCACTTGCACCACTGGGGATGCAGTGCAGTGAGTCCAGAGAGTGCACTGGCACCACTGGGAATGCACTGCAGTGAGTCCAGAGAGTGCACTGGCACCACTGGGGATGCAGTGCAGTGAGTCCAGAGAGTGCACTGGCACCACTGGGGATGCAGTGCAGTGAGTCCAGAGAGTGCACTGGCACCACTGGGGATGCAGTGCAGTGAGTCCAGAGAGTGCACAGGCACCAGTGGGGATCACAGTATCACAGATTTCTAGGTTGGAAGAGACCTCAAGATCATCGAGTCCAACCTCCGACCTAACTCTAAGTACTCCACTAAACCATATCGCTAAGCTCTACATCTAAACGTCTTTTAAAGACCTCCAGGGATGGCGACTCCACCACCTCCCTGGGCAGCCCGTTCCAATGCTTAATAACCCTTTCGGTAAAGAAGTACTTCCTAACATCCAATATAAAACTCCCCTGTCGCAACTTTCGCCCATTCCCCCTCGTCCTGTCACCAGGCACGTAGGAGAACAGACCAACCCCCACCTCTTTACAGCCTCCTTTAAGGTAACTGTAGAGAGTGATAAGGTCGCCCCTGAGCCTCCTCTTCTCCAGGCTGAACAAGCCCAGCTCCCTCAGCCGCTCCTCGTAAGACTTGTTCTCCAGACCCCTCACCAGCTTGGTCGCCCTTCTCTGGACTCGCTCGAGCACGTCCATGTCCTTCCTGTAGCGAGGGGCCCAAAACTGAAGACAGTACTCGAGGTGCGGCCTCACCAGAGCCGAGTACAGGGGCACAATCACTTCCCTAGACCTGCTGGCCACACTGCTTCTTATGCAGGCCAGGATGCTGTTGGCCTTCTTGGCCACCTGGGCACACTGCTGGCTCATATTCAGCCGACTATCAACCAATACTCCCAGGTCCCTCTCGGCCAGGCAGCTTTGCAGCCACTCATCTCCCAGCCTGTAGCTCTGCTTGGGGTTGTTGCGCCCCAGGTGCAGGACCCGGCACTTGGCCTTGTTGAACTTCATACAGTTGACCTCAGCCCATCGCTCCAGCGTATCCAGATCCTCCTGCAGAGCCTTCCTGCCCTCGAGCAGATCGACACACGCACTTAGCTTGGTGTCATCTGCAAACTTACTGAGGGTGCACTGGACGCCCTCATCCAGATCATCGATAAAGATATTAAAGAGGACCGGCCCCAGTACCGAGCCCTGGGGGACACCACTAGTGACCGGCCTCCAACCAGATTTGACTCCATTCACCACAACTCTCTGGGCCCGGCTATCCAGCCAGTTTCTAACCCAGCGAAGCGTATGCCAGTCCAAGCCCCGAGCAGCCAGTTTCTTGAGGAGAATGTTGTGGGGAACTGTGTCAAAAGCCTTACTGAGGTCAAGGTAAACCACATCCACAGCCTTTCCCTCATCCACCAAGCGCGTCACTTGGTCATAGAAGGAGATCAGGTTCGTCAAGCAGGACCTACCTTTCATAAACCCATGCTGACTGGGCCTGATCGCCTGCTTGCCCTGCAAGTGCCGCGTGTTGACCCTCAAGATAATCTGCTCCATGAGCTTTCCTGGCACTGAGGTCAAACTGACAGGCCTATAGTTCCCCGGGTCTGCCCTGCGGCCCTTCTTATAGATGGGCGTCACATTGGCAAGCCGCCAGTCAACTGGGACCTCCCCCGATAGCCAGGACTTCCGATAAATGATGGTAAGCGGCTCGGCCAGCTCCTCCGCCAGTTCTTTCAGTACCCTCGGTGCATCCCATCCGGCCTCATCGACTTGCGCACATCCAAGCTCCGTAGCAGGTCGCCAACCATTTCCTCATGGATAGCGAAGGCCACATCCTTCTCCCCATCCCCTTCCACCAGCTCAAGGCACTGGGTATCCAGAGAACAACCGGTACGGCCGCTAAAGACTGAGGCACAGAAAGGGATGCACTGCAGTGACACCAGAGAGTACACTGGCACCACAGGGGATGCAGTGCAGTGAGTCCAGAGAGTGCACTGGCACCACTGGGGATGCACTGCAGTGAGTGCAGAGAGTACACTGGCACCACTGGGGATGCAGTGCAGTGAGTGCAGGGAGTGCACTGGCACCACTGGGGATGCACTGCAGTGACTCCAGAGAGGGCACTGGCACCACTGGGGATGCAGTGCAGTGAGTCCAGAGAGTGCACTGGCACCACTGGGGATGCACTGCAGTGAGTCCAGAGAGTGCACTGGCACCACTGGGGATGCAGTGCAGTGAGTCCAGAGAGTGCACTGGCACCACTGCGGATGCACTGCAGTGAGTCCAGAGAGTGCACTGGCACCACTGGGGATGCAGTGCAGTGAGTCCATAGAGTGCACTGGCACCTTGGGGATGCAGTGCAGTGAGTCCAGAGAGTGCACTGGCACGACTGGTAATGCAGTGCAGTGAGTCCAGAGAGTGCACTGGCACCACTGGGGATGCAGTGCAGTGAGTCCAGAGGGTGCACTGGCACCAGTGGCGATGCAGTGCAGTGAGTCCAGAGGGTGCACTGGCACCACTGGGGATGCAGTGCAGTGACTCCAGAGAGTGCACCGGCACCAGTGGGGATGCAGTGCGGTGAGTCCAGAGAGTGCACTGGCACCACTGGCGATGCAGTGCTGTGAGTCCAGAGAGTGCACTGGCCCCACTGCGGATGCAGTGCAGTGAGTCCAGAGAGTGCACTGGCACCAGTGGGGATGCAGTGCAGTGAGTCCAGAGAGTGCACTGGCACCAGTGGGGATGCAGTGCACTGACTCCAGGGAGTGCACTGGCACCACTGAGAATGCACTGCAGTGAGTCCAGAGAGTGCACTGGCACCACTGGGGATGCAGTGCAGTGAGTCCAGAGAGTGCACTGGCACCACTGGGGATGCAGTGCAGTGAGTCCAGAGGGTGCACTGGCACCAGTGGCGATGCAGTGCAGTGAGTCCAGAGGGTGCACTGGCACCACTGGGGATGCAGTGCGGTGAGTCCAGAGAGTGCACTGGCACCAGTGAGGATGCAGTGCAGTGACTCCAGAGAGTGCACTGGCACCAGTGGGGATGCAGTGCAGTGAGTCCAGAGAGTGCACTGGCACCACTGGGGATGCAGTGCACTGACTCCAGAGAGTGCACTGGCACCACTGGGAATGCAGTGCAGTGAGTCCAGAGAGTGCACTGGCACCACTGGGAATGCACTCTAGTGAGTCCAGAGAGTGCACTGGCACCACTGGGGATGCAGTGCAGTGAGTCCAGAGAGTGCACTGGCACCACTGGGGATGCAGTGCAGTGAGTCCAGAGAGTGCACAGGCACCAGTGGGGATCGCAGTATCACAGATTTCTAGGTTGGAAGAGACCTCAAGATCATCGAGTCCAACCTCCGACCTAACTCTAAGTACTCCACTAAACCATATCGCTAAGCTCTACATCTAAATGTCTTTTAAAGACCTCCAGGGATGGTGACTCCACCACCTCCCTGGGCAGCCCGTTCCAATGCTTAATAACCCTTTCGGTAAAGAAGTACTTCCTAACATCCAATATAAAACTCCCCTGTCGCAACTTTCGCCCATTCCCCCTCGACCTGTCACCAGGCACGTAGGAGAACAGACCAACCCCCACCTCTTTACAGCCTCCTTTAAGGTAACTGTAGAGAGTGATAAGGTCGCCCCTGAGCCTCCTCTTCTCCAGGCTGAACAAGCCCAGCTCCCTCAGCCGCTCCTCGTAAGACTTGTTCTCCAGACCCCTCACCAGCTTGGTCGCCCTTCTCTGGACTCGCTCGAGCACGTCCATGTCCTTCCTGTAGCGAGGGGCCCAAAACTGAAGACAGTACTCGAGGTGCGGCCTCACCAGAGCCGAGTACAGGGGCACAATCACTTCCCTAGACCTGCTGGCCACACTGCTTCTTATGCAGGCCAGGATGCTGTTGGCCTTCTTGGCCACCTGGGCACACTGCTGGCTCATATTCAGCCGACTATCAACCAATACTCCCAGGTCCCTCTCGGCCAGGCAGCTTTGCAGCCACTCATCTCCCAGCCTGTAGCTCTGCTTGGGGTTGTTGCGCCCCAGGTGCAGGACCCGGCACTTGGCCTTGTTGAACTTCATACAGTTGACCTCAGCCCATCGCTCCAGCGTATCCAGATCCTCCTGCAGAGCCTTCCTGCCCTCGAGCAGATCGACACACGCACTTAGCTTGGTGTCATCTGCAAACTTACTGAGGGTGCACTGGACGCCCTCATCCAGATCATCGATAATGATATTAAAGAGGACCGGCCCCAGTACCGAGCCCTGGGGGACACCACTAGTGACCGGCCTCCAACCAGATTTGACTCCATTCACCACAACTCTCTGGGCCCGGCTATCCAGCCAGTTTCTAACCCAGCGAAGCGTACGCCAGTCCAAGCCCCGAGCAGCCAGTTTCTTGAGGAGAATGTTGTGGGGAACTGTGTCAAAAGCCTTACTGAGGTCAAGGTAAACCACATCCACAGCCTTTCCCTCATCCACCAAGCGCGTCACTTGGTCATAGAAGGAGATCAGGTTCGTCAAGCAGGACATACCTTTCATAAACCCATGCTGACTGGGCCTGATCGCCTGCTTGCCCTGCAAGTGCCGCGTGTTGACCCTCAAGATAATCTGCTCCATGAGCTTTCCTGGCACTGAGGTCAAACTGACAGGCCTATAGTTCCCCGGGTCTGCCCTGCGGCCCTTCTTATAGATGGGCGTCACATTGGCAAGCCGCCAGTCAACTGGGACCTCCCCCGATAGCCAGGAATTCCGATAAATGATGGTAAGCGGCTCGGCCAGCTCCTCCGCCAGTTCTTTCAGTACCCTCGGGTGCATCCCATCCGGCCTCATCGACTTGCGCACATCCAAGCTCCGTAGCAGGTCGCCAACCATTTCCTCATGGATAGCGAAGGCCACATCCTGCTCCCCATCCCCTTCCACCAGCTCAAGGCACTGGTATCCAGAGAACAACCGGTACTGCTGCTAAAGACTGAGGCAAAGAAAGGGATGCACTGCAGTGACACCAGAGAGTACACTGGCACCACCGGGGATGCAGTGCAGTGAGTCCAGAGAGTGCACTGGCACCACTGGGGATGCACTGCAGTGAGTGCAGAGAGTGCACTGGCACCACTGGGGATGCAGTGCAGTGAGTGCAGAGAGTACACTGGCACCACTGGGGATGCAGTGCAGTGAGTGCAGGGAGTGCACTGGCACCACTGGGGATGCACTGCAGTGACTCCAGAGAGTGCACTGGCAGCACTGGGGATGCAGTGCAGTGAGTCCAGAGAGTGCACTGGCACCACTGGGGATGCACTGAAGTGACTCTAGAGAGTGCACTGGCACCACTGGGGATGCAGTGCAGTGAGTCCAGAGAGTGCACTGGCACCACTGGGGATGCAGTGCAGTGACTCCAGAGAGTGCACTGGCACCACTGGGGATGCAGTGCAGTGAGTCCAGAGAGTGCATTGGCACCACTGGGGATGCAGTGCAGTGAGTCCACAGAGTGCACTGGCACCACTGGGGATGCAGTGCACTGAGTCCAGAGAGTGCACAGGCACGACTGGTAATGCAGTGCAGTGAGTCCAGAGAGTGCACTGGCACCAGTGGGGATGCAGTGCAGTGAGTCCAGAGAGTGCACTGGCACCACTGGGAATGCACTGCAGTGAGTCCAGAGAGTGCACTGGCACCACTGGGGATGCAGTGCAGTGAGTCCAGACAGTGCACTGGCACCAGTGGGGATGCAGTGCAGTGAGACCAGGGAGTGCACTGGCACCACTGGGGATGCAGTGCAGTGAGTCCAGAGAGTGCACTGGCACCACTGGGGATGCAGTGCAGTGAGTCCAGAGAGTGCACTGGCACCACTGGGGATGCAGTGCAGTGAGTCCAGAGAGTGCACAGGCACCAGTGGGGATCACAGTATCACAGATTTCTAGGTTGGAAGAGACCTCAAGATCATCGAGTCCAACCTCCGACCTAACTCTAAGTACTCCACTAAACCATATCGCTAAGCTCTACATCTAAACGTCTTTTAAAGACCTCCAGGGATGGCGACTCCACCACCTCCCTGGGCAGCCCGTTCCAATGCTTAATAACCCTTTCGGTAAAGAAGTACTTCCTAACATCCAATATAAAACTCCCCTGTCGCAACTTTCGCCCATTCCCCCTCGTCCTGTCACCAGGCACGTAGGAGAACAGACCAACCCCCACCTCTTTACAGCCTCCTTTAAGGTAACTGTAGAGAGTGATAAGGTCGCCCCTGAGCCTCCTCTTCTCCAGGCTGAACAAGCCCAGCTCCCTCAGCCGCTCCTCGTAAGACTTGTTCTCCAGACCCCTCACCAGCTTGGTCGCCCTTCTCTGGACTCGCTCGAGCACGTCCATGTCCTTCCTGTAGCGAGGGGCCCAAAACTGAAGACAGTACTCGAGGTGCGGCCTCACCAGAGCCGAGTACAGGGGCACAATCACTTCCCTAGACCTGCTGGCCACACTGCTTCTTATGCAGGCCAGGATGCTGTTGGCCTTCTTGGCCACCTGGGCACACTGCTGGCTCATATTCAGCCGACTATCAACCAATACTCCCAGGTCCCTCTCGGCCAGGCAGCTTTGCAGCCACTCATCTCCCAGCCTGTAGCTCTGCTTGGGGTTGTTGCGCCCCAGGTGCAGGACCCGGCACTTGGCCTTGTTGAACTTCATACAGTTGACCTCAGCCCATCGCTCCAGCGTATCCAGATCCTCCTGCAGAGCCTTCCTGCCCTCGAGCAGATCGACACACGCACTTAGCTTGGTGTCATCTGCAAACTTACTGAGGGTGCACTGGACGCCCTCATCCAGATCATCGATAAAGATATTAAAGAGGACCGGCCCCAGTACCGAGCCCTGGGGGACACCACTAGTGACCGGCCTCCAACCAGATTTGACTCCATTCACCACAACTCTCTGGGCCCGGCTATCCAGCCAGTTTCTAACCCAGCGAAGCGTATGCCAGTCCAAGCCCCGAGCAGCCAGTTTCTTGAGGAGAATGTTGTGGGGAACTGTGTCAAAAGCCTTACTGAGGTCAAGGTAAACCACATCCACAGCCTTTCCCTCATCCACCAAGCGCGTCACTTGGTCATAGAAGGAGATCAGGTTCGTCAAGCAGGACCTACCTTTCATAAACCCATGCTGACTGGGCCTGATCGCCTGCTTGCCCTGCAAGTGCCGCGTGTTGACCCTCAAGATAATCTGCTCCATGAGCTTTCCTGGCACTGAGGTCAAACTGACAGGCCTATAGTTCCCCGGGTCTGCCCTGCGGCCCTTCTTATAGATGGGCGTCACATTGGCAAGCCGCCAGTCAACTGGGACCTCCCCCGATAGCCAGGACTTCCGATAAATGATGGTAAGCGGCTCGGCCAGCTCCTCCGCCAGTTCTTTCAGTACCCTCGGTGCATCCCATCCGGCCTCATCGACTTGCGCACATCCAAGCTCCGTAGCAGGTCGCCAACCATTTCCTCATGGATAGCGAAGGCCACATCCTTCTCCCCATCCCCTTCCACCAGCTCAAGGCACTGGGTATCCAGAGAACAACCGGTACGGCCGCTAAAGACTGAGGCACAGAAAGGGATGCACTGCAGTGACACCAGAGAGTACACTGGCACCACAGGGGATGCAGTGCAGTGAGTCCAGAGAGTGCACTGGCACCACTGGGGATGCACTGCAGTGAGTGCAGAGAGTACACTGGCACCACTGGGGATGCAGTGCAGTGAGTGCAGGGAGTGCACTGGCACCACTGGGGATGCACTGCAGTGACTCCAGAGAGGGCACTGGCACCACTGGGGATGCAGTGCAGTGAGTCCAGAGAGTGCACTGGCACCACTGGGGATGCACTGCAGTGAGTCCAGAGAGTGCACTGGCACCACTGGGGATGCAGTGCAGTGAGTCCAGAGAGTGCACTGGCACCACTGCGGATGCACTGCAGTGAGTCCAGAGAGTGCACTGGCACCACTGGGGATGCAGTGCAGTGAGTCCATAGAGTGCACTGGCACCTTGGGGATGCAGTGCAGTGAGTCCAGAGAGTGCACTGGCACGACTGGTAATGCAGTGCAGTGAGTCCAGAGAGTGCACTGGCACCACTGGGGATGCAGTGCAGTGAGTCCAGAGGGTGCACTGGCACCAGTGGCGATGCAGTGCAGTGAGTCCAGAGGGTGCACTGGCACCACTGGGGATGCAGTGCAGTGACTCCAGAGAGTGCACCGGCACCAGTGGGGATGCAGTGCGGTGAGTCCAGAGAGTGCACTGGCACCACTGGCGATGCAGTGCTGTGAGTCCAGAGAGTGCACTGGCCCCACTGCGGATGCAGTGCAGTGAGTCCAGAGAGTGCACTGGCACCAGTGGGGATGCAGTGCAGTGAGTCCAGAGAGTGCACTGGCACCAGTGGGGATGCAGTGCACTGACTCCAGGGAGTGCACTGGCACCACTGAGAATGCACTGCAGTGAGTCCAGAGAGTGCACTGGCACCACTGGGGATGCAGTGCAGTGAGTCCAGAGAGTGCACTGGCACCACTGGGGATGCAGTGCAGTGAGTCCAGAGGGTGCACTGGCACCAGTGGCGATGCAGTGCAGTGAGTCCAGAGGGTGCACTGGCACCACTGGGGATGCAGTGCGGTGAGTCCAGAGAGTGCACTGGCACCAGTGAGGATGCAGTGCAGTGACTCCAGAGAGTGCACTGGCACCAGTGGGGATGCAGTGCAGTGAGTCCAGAGAGTGCACTGGCACCACTGGGGATGCAGTGCACTGACTCCAGAGAGTGCACTGGCACCACTGGGAATGCAGTGCAGTGAGTCCAGAGAGTGCACTGGCACCACTGGGAATGCACTCTAGTGAGTCCAGAGAGTGCACTGGCACCACTGGGGATGCAGTGCAGTGAGTCCAGAGAGTGCACTGGCACCACTGGGGATGCAGTGCAGTGAGTCCAGAGAGTGCACAGGCACCAGTGGGGATCGCAGTATCACAGATTTCTAGGTTGGAAGAGACCTCAAGATCATCGAGTCCAACCTCCGACCTAACTCTAAGTACTCCACTAAACCATATCGCTAAGCTCTACATCTAAATGTCTTTTAAAGACCTCCAGGGATGGTGACTCCACCACCTCCCTGGGCAGCCCGTTCCAATGCTTAATAACCCTTTCGGTAAAGAAGTACTTCCTAACATCCAATATAAAACTCCCCTGTCGCAACTTTCGCCCATTCCCCCTCGTCCTGTCACCAGGCACGTAGGAGAACAGACCAACCCCCACCTCTTTACAGCCTCCTTTAAGGTAACTGTAGAGAGTGATAAGGTCGCCCCTGAGCCTCCTCTTCTCCAGGCTGAACAAGCCCAGCTCCCTCAGCCGCTCCTCGTAAGACTTGTTCTCCAGACCCCTCACCAGCTTGGTCGCCCTTCTCTGGACTCGCTCGAGCACGTCCATGTCCTTCCTGTAGCGAGGGGCCCAAAACTGAAGACAGTACTCGAGGTGCGGCCTCACCAGAGCCGAGTACAGGGGCACAATCACTTCCCTAGACCTGCTGGCCACACTGCTTCTTATGCAGGCCAGGATGCTGTTGGCCTTCTTGGCCACCTGGGCACACTGCTGGCTCATATTCAGCCGACTATCAACCAATACTCCCAGGTCCCTCTCGGCCAGGCAGCTTTGCAGCCACTCATCTCCCAGCCTGTAGCTCTGCTTGGGGTTGTTGCGCCCCAGGTGCAGGACCCGGCACTTGGCCTTGTTGAACTTCATACAGTTGACCTCAGCCCATCGCTCCAGCGTATCCAGATCCTCCTGCAGAGCCTTCCTGCCCTCGAGCAGATCGACACACGCACTTAGCTTGGTGTCATCTGCAAACTTACTGAGGGTGCACTGGACGCCCTCATCCAGATCATCGATAATGATATTAAAGAGGACCGGCCCCAGTACCGAGCCCTGGGGGACACCACTAGTGACCGGCCTCCAACCAGATTTGACTCCATTCACCACAACTCTCTGGGCCCGGCTATCCAGCCAGTTTCTAACCCAGCGAAGCGTACGCCAGTCCAAGCCCCGAGCAGCCAGTTTCTTGAGGAGAATGTTGTGGGGAACTGTGTCAAAAGCCTTACTGAGGTCAAGGTAAACCACATCCACAGCCTTTCCCTCATCCACCAAGCGCGTCACTTGGTCATAGAAGGAGATCAGGTTCGTCAAGCAGGACATACCTTTCATAAACCCATGCTGACTGGGCCTGATCGCCTGCTTGCCCTGCAAGTGCCGCGTGTTGACCCTCAAGATAATCTGCTCCATGAGCTTTCCTGGCACTGAGGTCAAACTGACAGGCCTATAGTTCCCCGGGTCTGCCCTGCGGCCCTTCTTATAGATGGGCGTCACATTGGCAAGCCGCCAGTCAACTGGGACCTCCCCCGATAGCCAGGAATTCCGATAAATGATGGTAAGCGGCTCGGCCAGCTCCTCCGCCAGTTCTTTCAGTACCCTCGGGTGCATCCCATCCGGCCTCATCGACTTGCGCACATCCAAGCTCCGTAGCAGGTCGCCAACCATTTCCTCATGGATAGCGAAGGCCACATCCTGCTCCCCATCCCCTTCCACCAGCTCAAGGCACTGGTATCCAGAGAACAACCGGTACTGCTGCTAAAGACTGAGGCAAAGAAAGGGATGCACTGCAGTGACACCAGAGAGTACACTGGCACCACCGGGGATGCAGTGCAGTGAGTCCAGAGAGTGCACTGGCACCACTGGGGATGCACTGCAGTGAGTGCAGAGAGTGCACTGGCACCACTGGGGATGCAGTGCAGTGAGTGCAGAGAGTACACTGGCACCACTGGGGATGCAGTGCAGTGAGTGCAGGGAGTGCACTGGCACCACTGGGGATGCACTGCAGTGACTCCAGAGAGTGCACTGGCAGCACTGGGGATGCAGTGCAGTGAGTCCAGAGAGTGCACTGGCACCACTGGGGATGCACTGAAGTGACTCTAGAGAGTGCACTGGCACCACTGGGGATGCAGTGCAGTGAGTCCAGAGAGTGCACTGGCACCACTGGGGATGCAGTGCAGTGACTCCAGAGAGTGCACTGGCACCACTGGGGATGCAGTGCAGTGAGTCCAGAGAGTGCATTGGCACCACTGGGGATGCAGTGCAGTGAGTCCACAGAGTGCACTGGCACCACTGGGGATGCAGTGCACTGAGTCCAGAGAGTGCACAGGCACGACTGGTAATGCAGTGCAGTGAGTCCAGAGAGTGCACTGGCACCAGTGGGGATGCAGTGCAGTGAGTCCAGAGAGTGCACTGGCACCACTGGGAATGCACTGCAGTGAGTCCAGAGAGTGCACTGGCACCACTGGGGATGCAGTGCAGTGAGTCCAGACAGTGCACTGGCACCAGTGGGGATGCAGTGCAGTGAGACCAGGGAGTGCACTGGCACCACTGGGGATGCAGTGCAGTGAGTCCAGAGAATGCACTGGCTACTTGGGGATGCAGTGCAGTGAGTCCAGAGAATGCACTGGCTACTTGGGGATGCAGTGCCGTGAGTCCAGAGGGTGCACTGGCACCAGTGGCGATGCAGTGCAGTGAGTCCAGAGGGTGCACTGGCACCAGTGGGGATGCAGTGCAGTGACTCCAGAGAGTGCACTGGCACCACTGGGGATGCAGTGCGGTGAGTCCAGAGAGTGCACTGGCACCGCTGGGGATGCAGTGCAGTGACTCCAGAGAGTGCACTGGCCCCACTGCGGATGCAGTGCAGTGAGTACAGAGAGTGCACTGGCACCAGTGGGGATGCAGTGCAGTGAGTCCAGAGAGTGCACTGGCACCAGTGGGGATGCAGTGCACTGACTCCAGAGAGTTCACTGGCACCACTGGGAATGCACTGCAGTGAGTCCAGAGAGTGCACTGGCACCACTGGGGATGCAGTGTAGTGAGTCCAGAGAGTGCACTGGCACCACTGGGGATGCAGTGCAGTGAGTCCAGAGGGTGCACTGGCACCAGTGGCGATGCAGTGCAGTGAGTCCAGAGGGTGCACTGGCACCACTGGGGATGCAGTGCGGTGACTCCAGAGAGTGCACTGGCACCAGTGGGGATGCAGTGCGGTGAGTCCAGAGAGTGCACTGGCACCAGTGAGGATGCAGTGCAGTGACTCCAGAGAGTACACTGGCACCAGTGGGGATGCAGTGCTGTGAGTGCAGAGAGTGCACTGGCACCAGTGGGGATGCAGTGCAGTGAGTCCAGAGAGTGCACTGGCACCACTGGGAATGCACTCTAGTGAGTCCAGAGAGTGCACTGGCACCACTGGGGATGCAGTGCAGTGAGTCCAGAGAGTGCACTGGCACCACTGGGGATGCAGTGCAGTGAGTCCAGAGAGTGCACAGGCACCAGTGGGGATCGCAGTATCACAGATTTCTAGGTTGGAAGAGACCTCAAGATCATCGAGTCCAACCTCCGACCTAACTCTAAGTACTCCACTAAACCATATCGCTAAGCTCTACATCTAAATGTCTTTTAAAGACCTCCAGGGATGGTGACTCCACCACCTCCCTGGGCAGCCCGTTCCAATGCTTAATAACCCTTTCGGTAAAGAAGTACTTCCTAACATCCAATATAAAACTCCCCTGTCGCAACTTTCGCCCATTCCCCCTCGTCCTGTCACCAGGCACGTAGGAGAACAGACCAACCCCCACCTCTTTACAGCCTCCTTTAAGGTAACTGTAGAGAGTGATAAGGTCGCCCCTGAGCCTCCTCTTCTCCAGGCTGAACAAGCCCAGCTCCCTCAGCCGCTCCTCGTAAGACTTGTTCTCCAGACCCCTCACCAGCTTGGTCGCCCTTCTCTGGACTCGCTCGAGCACGTCCATGTCCTTCCTGTAGCGAGGGGCCCAAAACTGAAGACAGTACTCGAGGTGCGGCCTCACCAGAGCCGAGTACAGGGGCACAATCACTTCCCTCGACCTGCTGGCCACACTGCTTCTTATGCAGGCCAGGATGCTGTTGGCCTTCTTGGCCACCTGGGCACACTGCTGGCTCATATTCAGCCGACTATCAACCAATACTCCCAGGTCCCTCTCGGCCAGGCAGCTTTGCAGCCACTCATCTCCCAGCCTGTAGCTCTGCTTGGGGTTGTTGCGCCCCAGGTGCAGGACCCGGCACTTGGCCTTGTTGAACTTCATACAGTTGACCTCAGCCCATCGCTCCAGCGTATCCAGATCCTCCTGCAGAGCCTTCCTGCCCTCGAGCAGATCGACACACGCACTTAGCTTGGTGTCATCTGCAAACTTACTGAGGGTGCACTGGACGCCCTCATCCAGATCATCGATAAAGATATTAAAGAGGACCGGCCCCAGTACCGAGCCCTGGGGGACACCACTAGTGACCGGCCTCCAACCAGATTTGACTCCATTCACCACAACTCTCTGGGCCCGGCTATCCAGCCAGTTTCTAACCCAGCGAAGCGTACGCCAGTCCAAGCCCCGAGCAGCCAGTTTCTTGAGGAGAATGTTGTGGGGAACTGTGTCAAAAGCCTTACTGAGGTCAAGGTAAACCACATCCACAGCCTTTCCCTCATCCACCAAGCGCGTCACTTGGTCATAGAAGGAGATCAGGTTCGTCAAGCAGGACCTACCTTTCATAAACCCATGCTGACTGGGCCTGATCGCCTGCTTGCCCTGCAAGTGCCGCGTGTTGACCCTCAAGATAATCTGCTCCATGAGCTTTCCTGGCACTGAGGTCAAACTGACAGGCCTATAGTTCCCCGGGTCTGCCCTGCGGCCCTTCTTATAGATGGGCGTCACATTGGCAAGCCGCCAGTCAACTGGGACCTCCCCCGATAGCCAGGACTTCCGATAAATGATGGTAAGCGGCTCGGCCAGCTCCTCCGCCAGTTCTTTCAGTACCCTCGGTGCATCCCATCCGGCCTCATCGACTTGCGCACATCCAAGCTCCGTAGCAGGTCGCCAACCATTTCCTCATGGATAGCGAAGGCCACATCCTGCTCCCCATCCCCTTCCACCAGCTCAAGGCACTGGGTATCCAGAGAACAACCGGTACTGCCGCTAAAGACTGAGGCAAAGAAAGGGATGCACTGCAGTGACACCAGAGAGTGCACTGGCACCACAGGGGATGCAGTGCAGTGAGTCCAGAGAGTGCACTGGCACCACTGGGGATGCAGTGCAGTGAGTGCAGGGAGTGCACTGGCACCACTGGGGATGCACTGCAGTGACTCCAGAGAGGGCACTGGCACCACCGGGGATGCAGTGCAGTGAGTCCAGGGAGTGCACTGGCTCCACTGGGGATGCAGTGCAGTGAGTCCATAGAGTGCACTGGCACCTTGGGGATGCAGTGCAGTGAGTCCAGAGAGTGCACTGGCACCACTGGGGATGGACTGCAGTGAGTCCAGAGAGTGCACTGGCACCACTGGGGATGCAGTGCAGTGAGTCCAGAGAGTGCACTGGCACCACTGGGGATGCACTGCAGTGACTCTAGAGAGTGCACTGGCACCAGTGGGCATGCAGTGCAGTGAGTCCAGAGAGTGCACTGGCACCACTGGGAATGCACTGCAGTGAGTCCAGAGAGTGCACTGGCACCACTGGGGATGCAGTGCAGTGAGTCCAGAGATTGCACTGGCAGCACTAGGGATGCAGTGCAGTGAGTCCAGAGAGTCCACTGGCACCACTGGGGATGCAGTGCAGTGCGTCCAGAGAGTGCACTGGCACCACTGGGGATGCAGTGCAGTGAGTCCAGAGAGTGCACTGGCACCACTGGGGATGCACCCCGGTGAGTAAAGAGAGTACACTGGCACCACTGGGGATGCACTGCAGTGAGTCCAGAGAATGCACTGGCACCACTGGGGATGCAGTGCAGTGACTCCAGAGAGTGCACTGGCACCACTGGGGATGCACTGCAGTGAGTCCAGAGAGTGCACTGGCAACACTGGGGATGCAGTGCAGTGAGTCCAGAGAGTGCACTGGCACCACTGGGGATGCACTGCAGAGAATCCAGAGAGTGCACTGGCACCACTGGGGATGCAGTGCAGTGAGTGCAGAGAGTGCACTGGCACCACTGGGGATGCAGTGCAGTGAGTCCAGAGAGGGCACTGGCACCACTGGGGATGCAGTGCAGTGAGTCCAGAGAGTGCACTGGCACCACTGGGGATGCAGTGCAGTGAGTCCAGAGAGTGCACTGGCACCACTGCTGATGCACTGCAGTGAGTCCAGACAGTGCACTGGCACCAGTGGGGATGCAGTGCAGTGAGTCCAGGGATTGCACTGGCACCACTGGGGATGCAGTGCAGTGAGTCCACAGAATGCACTGGCACCTTGGGGATGCAGTGCAGTGAGTCCAGAGAGTGCACTGGCACGACTGGTAATGCAGTGCAGTGAGTCCAGAGAGTGCACTGGCACCACTGGGGATGCAGTGCAGTGAGTCCAGAGGGTGTACTGGCACCAGTGGCGATGCAGTGCAGTGAGTCCAGAGGGTGCACTGGCACCACTGGGGATGCAGTGCAGTGACTCCAGAGAGTGCACTGGCACCAGTGGAGATGCAGTGCGGTGAGTCCAGAGAGTGCACTGGCACCAGTGAGGATGCAGTGCAGTGACTCCAGAGAGTGCACTGGCCCCACTGCGGATGCAGTGCAGTGAGTCCAGAGAGTGCACTGGCACCACTGGGAATGCACTGCAGTGAGTCCAGAGAGTGCACTGGCACCACTGGGGATGCAGTGCAGTGAGTCCAGAGAGTGCACTGGCACCACTGGGGATGCAGTGCAGTGAGTCCAGACAGTGCACTGGCACCAGTGGGGATGCAGTGCAGTGAGTCCAGGGAGTGCACTGGCACCACTGGGGATGCAGTGCAGTGAGTCCAGAGAATGCACTGGCTACTTGGGGATGCAGTGCAGTGAGTCCAGAGAGTGCACTGGCACCACTGGGGATGCAGTGCAGTGAGTCCAGAGAGTGCACTGGCACCACTGGGGATGCAGTGCCGTGAGTCCAGAGGGTGCACTGGCACCAGTGGCGATGCAGTGCAGTGAGTCCAGAGGGTGCACTGGCACCAGTGGGGATGCAGTGCAGTGACTCCAGAGAGTGCACTGGCACCACTGGGGATGCAGTGCAGTGAGTCCAGAGAGTGCACTGGCACCACTGGGGATGCAGTGCAGTGACTCCAGAGAGTGCACTGGCCCCACTGCGGATGCAGTGCAGTGAGTCCAGAGAGTGCACTGGCACCACTGGGGATGCAGTGCAGTGAGTCCAGAGAGTGCACTGGCACCAGTGGGGATGCAGTGCACTGACTCCAGAGAGTGCACTGGCACCACTGGGAATGCACTGCAGTGAGTCCAGAGAGTGCACTGGCACCACTGGGGATGCAGTGCAGTGAGTCCAGAGAGTGCACTGGCACCACTGGGGATGCAGTGCAGTGAGTCCAGAGGGTGCACTGGCACCAGTGGCGATGCAGTGCAGTGAGTCCAGAGGGTGCACTGGCACCACTGGGGATGCAGTGCGGTGACTCCAGAGAGTGCACTGGCACCAGTGGGGATGCAGTGCGGTGAGTCCAGAGAGTGCACTGGCACCAGTGAGGATGCAGTGCAGTGACTCCAGAGAGTACACTGGCACCAGTGGGGATGCAGTGCAGTGAGTCCAGAGGGTGCACTGGCACCAGTGGGAATGCACTGCAGTGAGTCCAGAGAGTGCACTGGCACCACTGGGAATGCACTCTAGTGAGTCCAGAGAGTGCACTGGCACCACTGGGGATGCAGTGCAGTGAGTCCAGAGAGTGCACTGGCACCACTGGGGATGCAGTGCAGTGAGTCCAGAGAGTGCACAGGCACCAGTGGGGATCGCAGTATCACAGATTTCTAGGTTGGAAGAGACCTCAAGATCATCGAGTCCAACCTCCGACCTAACTCTAAGTACTCCACTAAACCATATCGCTAAGCTCTACATCTAAATGTCTTTTAAAGACCTCCAGGGATGGTGACTCCACCACCTCCCTGGGCAGCCCGTTCCAATGCTTAATAACCCTTTCGGTAAAGAAGTACTTCCTAACATCCAATATAAAACTCCCCTGTCGCAACTTTCGCCCATTCCCCCTCGTCCTGTCACCAGGCACGTAGGAGAACAGACCAACCCCCACCTCTTTACAGCCTCCTTTAAGGTAACTGTAGAGAGTGATAAGGTCGCCCCTGAGCCTCCTCTTCTCCAGGCTGAACAAGCCCAGCTCCCTCAGCCGCTCCTCGTAAGACTTGTTCTCCAGACCCCTCACCAGCTTGGTCGCCCTTCTCTGGACTCGCTCGAGCACGTCCATGTCCTTCCTGTAGCGAGGGGCCCAAAACTGAAGACAGTACTCGAGGTGCGGCCTCACCAGAGCCGAGTACAGGGGCACAATCACTTCCCTAGACCTGCTGGCCACACTGCTTCTTATGCAGGCCAGGATGCTGTTGGCCTTCTTGGCCACCTGGGCACACTGCTGGCTCATATTCAGCCGACTATCAACCAATACTCCCAGGTCCCTCTCGGCCAGGCAGCTTTGCAGCCACTCATCTCCCAGCCTGTAGCTCTGCTTGGGGTTGTTGCGCCCCAGGTGCAGGACCCGGCACTTGGCCTTGTTGAACTTCATACAGTTGACCTCAGCCCATCGCTCCAGCGTATCCAGATCCTCCTGCAGAGCCTTCCTGCCCTCGAGCAGATCGACACACGCACTTAGCTTGGTGTCATCTGCAAACTTACTGAGGGTGCACTGGACGCCCTCATCCAGATCATCGATAAAGATATTAAAGAGGACCGGCCCCAGTACCGAGCCCTGGGGGACACCACTAGTGACCGGCCTCCAACCAGATTTGACTCCATTCACCACAACTCTCTGGGCCCGGCTATCCAGCCAGTTTCTAACCCAGCGAAGCGTACGCCAGTCCAAGCCCCGAGCAGCCAGTTTCTTGAGGAGAATGTTGTGGGGAACTGTGTCAAAAGCCTTACTGAGGTCAAGGTAAACCACATCCACAGCCTTTCCCTCATCCACCAAGCGCGTCACTTGGTCATAGAAGGAGATCAGGTTCGTCAAGCAGGACCTACCTTTCATAAACCCATGCTGACTGGGCCTGATCGCCTGCTTGCCCTGCAAGTGCCGCGTGTTGACCCTCAAGATAATCTGCTCCATGAGCTTTCCTGGCACTGAGGTCAAACTGACAGGCCTATAGTTCCCCGGGTCTGCCCTGCGGCCCTTCTTATAGATGGGCGTCACATTGGCAAGCCGCCAGTCAACTGGGACCTCCCCCGATAGCCAGGACTTCCGATAAATGATGGTAAGCGGCTCGGCCAGCTCCTCCGCCAGTTCTTTCAGTACCCTCGGTGCATCCCATCCGGCCTCATCGACTTGCGCACATCCAAGCTCCGTAGCAGGTCGCCAACCATTTCCTCATGGATAGCGAAGGCCACATCCTGCTCCCCATCCCCTTCCACCAGCTCAAGGCACTGGGTATCCAGAGAACAACCGGTACTGCCGCTAAAGACTGAGGCAAAGAAAGGGATGCACTGCAGTGACACCAGAGAGTGCACTGGCACCACAGGGGATGCAGTGCAGTGAGTCCAGAGAGTGCACTGGCACCACAGGGGATGCACTGCAGTGAGTCCAGAGAGTGCACTGGCACCACTGGGGATGCACTGCAGTGAGTGCAGAGAGTACACTGGCACCACTGGGGATGCAGTGCAGTGAGTGCAGGGAGTGCACTGGCACCACTGGGGATGCACTGCAGTGACTCCAGAGAGGGCACTGGCACCACTGGGGATGCAGTGCAGTGAGTCCAGAGAGTGCACTGGCACCACTGGGGATGCACTGCAGTGAGTCCAGAGAGGGCACTGGCACCACTGGGGATGCAGTGCAGTGAGTCCAGAGAGTGCACTGGCACCACTGGGGATGCAGTGCAGTGAGTCCAGAGAGTGCACTGGCACCACTGCTGATGCACTGCAGTGAGTCCAGACAGTGCACTGGCACCAGTGGGGATGCAGTGCAGTGAGTCCAGGGATTGCACTGGCACCACTGGGGATGCAGTGCAGTGAGTCCACAGAATGCACTGGCACCTTGGGGATGCAGTGCAGTGAGTCCAGAGAGTGCACTGGCACGACTGGTAATGCAGTGCAGTGAGTCCAGAGAGTGCACTGGCACCACTGGGGATGCAGTGCAGTGAGTCCAGAGGGTGTACTGGCACCAGTGGCGATGCAGTGCAGTGAGTCCAGAGGGTGCACTGGCACCACTGGGGATGCAGTGCAGTGACTCCAGAGAGTGCACTGGCACCAGTGGAGATGCAGTGCGGTGAGTCCAGAGAGTGCACTGGCACCAGTGAGGATGCAGTGCAGTGACTCCAGAGAGTGCACTGGCCCCACTGCGGATGCAGTGCAGTGAGTCCAGAGAGTGCACTGGCACCACTGGGAATGCAGTGCAGTGAGTCCAGAGAGTGCACTGGCACCACTGGGGATGCAGTGCAGTGAGTCCAGAGAGTGCACTGGCACCACTGGGGATGCAGTGCAGTGAGTCCAGACAGTGCACTGGCACCAGTGGGGATGCAGTGCAGTGAGTCCAGGGAGTGCACTGGCACCACTGGGGATGCAGTGCAGTGAGTCCAGAGAATGCACTGGCTACTTGGGGATGCAGTGCAGTGAGTCCAGAGAGTGCACTGGCACCACTGGGGATGCAGTGCAGTGAGTCCAGAGAGTGCACTGGCACCACTGGGGATGCAGTGCCGTGAGTCCAGAGGGTGCACTGGCACCAGTGGCGATGCAGTGCAGTGAGTCCAGAGGGTGCACTGGCACCAGTGGGGATGCAGTGCAGTGACTCCAGAGAGTGCACTGGCACCACTGGGGATGCAGTGCGGTGAGTCCAGAGAGTGCACTGGCACCACTGGGGATGCAGTGCAGTGACTCCAGAGAGTGCACTGGCCCCACTGCGGATGCAGTGCAGTGAGTCCAGAGAGTGCACTGGCACCACTGGGGATGCAGTGCAGTGAGTCCAGAGAGTGCACTGGCACCAGTGGGGATGCAGTGCACTGACTCCAGAGAGTGCACTGGCACCACTGGGAATGCACTGCAGTGAGTCCAGAGAGTGCACTGGCACCACTGGGGATGCAGTGCAGTGAGTCCAGAGAGTGCACTGGCACCACTGGGGATGCAGTGCAGTGAGTCCAGAGGGTGCACTGGCACCAGTGGCGATGCAGTGCAGTGAGTCCAGAGGGTGCACTGGCACCACTGGGGATGCAGTGCGGTGACTCCAGAGAGTGCACTGGCACCAGTGGGGATGCAGTGCGGTGAGTCCAGAGAGTGCACTGGCACCAGTGAGGATGCAGTGCAGTGACTCCAGAGAGTACACTGGCACCAGTGGGGATGCAGTGCAGTGAGTCCAGAGGGTGCACTGGCACCAGTGGGGATGCAGTGCAGTGAGTCCAGAGAGTGCACTGGCACCACTGGGAATGCACTCTAGTGAGTCCAGAGAGTGCACTGGCACCACTGGGGATGCAGTGCAGTGAGTCCAGAGAGTGCACTGGCACCACTGGTGATGCAGTGCAGTGAGTCCATAGAGTGCACAGGCACCAGTGGGGATCGCAGTATCACAGATTTCTAGGTTGGAAGAGACCTCAAGATCATCGAGTCCAACCTCCGACCTAACTCTAAGTACTCCACTAAACCATATCGCTAAGCTCTACATCTAAATGTCTTTTAAAGACCTCCAGGGATGGTGACTCCACCACCTCCCTGGGCAGCCCGTTCCAATGCTTAATAACCCTTTCGGTAAAGAAGTACTTCCTAACATCCAATATAAAACTCCCCTGTCGCAACTTTCGCCCATTCCCCCTCGTCCTGTCACCAGGCACGTAGGAGAACAGACCAACCCCCACCTCTTTACAGCCTCCTTTAAGGTAACTGTAGAGAGTGATAAGGTCGCCCCTGAGCCTCCTCTTCTCCAGGCTGAACAAGCCCAGCTCCCTCAGCCGCTCCTCGTAAGACTTGTTCTCCAGACCCCTCACCAGCTTGGTCGCCCTTCTCTGGACTCGCTCGAGCACGTCCATGTCCTTCCTGTAGCGAGGGGCCCAAAACTGAAGACAGTACTCGAGGTGCGGCCTCACCAGAGCCGAGTACAGGGGCACAATCACTTCCCTAGACCTGCTGGCCACACTGCTTCTTATGCAGGCCAGGATGCTGTTGGCCTTCTTGGCCACCTGGGCACACTGCTGGCTCATATTCAGCCGACTATCAACCAATACTCCCAGGTCCCTCTCGGCCAGGCAGCTTTGCAGCCACTCATCTCCCAGCCTGTAGCTCTGCTTGGGGTTGTTGCGCCCCAGGTGCAGGACCCGGCACTTGGCCTTGTTGAACTTCATACAGTTGACCTCAGCCCATCGCTCCAGCGTATCCAGATCCTCCTGCAGAGCCTTCCTGCCCTCGAGCAGATCGACACACGCACTTAGCTTGGTGTCATCTGCAAACTTACTGAGGGTGCACTGGACGCCCTCATCCAGATCATCGATAAAGATATTAAAGAGGACCGGCCCCAGTACCGAGCCCTGGGGGACACCACTAGTGACCGGCCTCCAACCAGATTTGACTCCATTCACCACAACTCTCTGGGCCCGGCTATCCAGCCAGTTTCTAACCCAGCGAAGCGTACGCCAGTCCAAGCCCCGAGCAGCCAGTTTCTTGAGGAGAATGTTGTGGGGAACTGTGTCAAAAGCCTTACTGAGGTCAAGGTAAACCACATCCACAGCCTTTCCCTCATCCACCAAGCGCGTCACTTGGTCATAGAAGGAGATCAGGTTCGTCAAGCAGGACCTACCTTTCATAAACCCATGCTGACTGGGCCTGATCGCCTGCTTGCCCTGCAAGTGCCGCGTGTTGACCCTCAAGATAATCTGCTCCATGAGCTTTCCTGGCACTGAGGTCAAACTGACAGGCCTATAGTTCCCCGGGTCTGCCCTGCGGCCCTTCTTATAGATGGGCGTCACATTGGCAAGCCGCCAGTCAACTGGGACCTCCCCCGATAGCCAGGACTTCCGATAAATGATGGTAAGCGGCTCGGCCAGCTCCTCCGCCAGTTCTTTCAGTACCCTCGGTGCATCCCATCCGGCCTCATCGACTTGCGCACATCCAAGCTCCGTAGCAGGTCGCCAACCATTTCCTCATGGATAGCGAAGGCCACATCCTGCTCCCCATCCCCTTCCACCAGCTCAAGGCACTGGGTATCCAGAGAACAACCGGTACTGCCGCTAAAGACTGAGGCAAAGAAAGGGATGCACTGCAGTGACACCAGAGAGTGCACTGGCACCACAGGGGATGCAGTGCAGTGAGTCCAGAGAGTGCACTGGCACCACAGGGGATGCAGTGCAGTGAGTCCAGAGAGTGCACTGGCACCACTGGGGATGCACTGCAGTGAGTGCAGAGAGTACACTGGCACCACTGGGGATGCAGTGCAGTGAGTGCAGGGAGTGCACTGGCACCACTGGGGATGCACTGCAGTGACTCCAGAGAGGGCACTGGCACCACTGGGGATGCAGTGCAGTGAGTCCAGAGAGTGCACTGGCACCACTGGGGATGCAGTGCAGTGAGTCCAGAGAGGGCACTGGCACCACTGGGGATGCAGTGCAGTGAGTCCAGAGAGTGCACTGGCACCACTGGGGATGCAGTGCAGTGAGTCCAGAGAGTGCACTGGCACCACTGCTGATGCACTGCAGTGAGTCCAGACAGTGCACTGGCACCAGTGGGGATGCAGTGCAGTGAGTCCAGGGATTGCACTGGCACCACTGGGGATGCAGTGCAGTGAGTCCACAGAATGCACTGGCACCTTGGGGATGCAGTGCAGTGAGTCCAGAGAGTGCACTGGCACGACTGGTAATGCAGTGCAGTGAGTCCAGAGAGTGCACTGGCACCACTGGGGATGCAGTGCAGTGAGTCCAGAGGGTGTACTGGCACCAGTGGCGATGCAGTGCAGTGAGTCCAGAGGGTGCACTGGCACCACTGGGGATGCAGTGCAGTGACTCCAGAGAGTGCACTGGCACCAGTGGAGATGCAGTGCGGTGAGTCCAGAGAGTGCACTGGCACCAGTGAGGATGCAGTGCAGTGACTCCAGAGAGTGCACTGGCCCCACTGCGGATGCAGTGCAGTGAGTCCAGAGAGTGCACTGGCACCACTGGGAATGCAGTGCAGTGAGTCCAGAGAGTGCACTGGCACCACTGGGGATGCAGTGCAGTGAGTCCAGAGAGTGCACTGGCACCACTGGGGATGCAGTGCAGTGAGTCCAGACAGTGCACTGGCACCAGTGGGGATGCAGTGCAGTGAGTCCAGGGAGTGCACTGGCACCACTGGGGATGCAGTGCAGTGAGTCCAGAGAATGCACTGGCTACTTGGGGATGCAGTGCAGTGAGTCCAGAGAGTGCACTGGCACCACTGGGGATGCAGTGCAGTGAGTCCAGAGAGTGCACTGGCACCACTGGGGATGCAGTGCCGTGAGTCCAGAGGGTGCACTGGCACCAGTGGCGATGCAGTGCAGTGAGTCCAGAGGGTGCACTGGCACCAGTGGGGATGCAGTGCAGTGACTCCAGAGAGTGCACTGGCACCACTGGGGATGCAGTGCGGTGAGTCCAGAGAGTGCACTGGCACCACTGGGGATGCAGTGCAGTGACTCCAGAGAGTGCACTGGCCCCACTGCGGATGCAGTGCAGTGAGTCCAGAGAGTGCACTGGCACCACTGGGGATGCAGTGCAGTGAGTCCAGAGAGTGCACTGGCACCAGTGGGGATGCAGTGCACTGACTCCAGAGAGTGCACTGGCACCACTGGGAATGCACTGCAGTGAGTCCAGAGAGTGCACTGGCACCACTGGGGATGCAGTGCAGTGAGTCCAGAGAGTGCACTGGCACCACTGGGGATGCAGTGCAGTGAGTCCAGAGGGTGCACTGGCACCAGTGGCGATGCAGTGCAGTGAGTCCAGAGGGTGCACTGGCACCACTGGGGATGCAGTGCGGTGACTCCAGAGAGTGCACTGGCACCAGTGGGGATGCAGTGCGGTGAGTCCAGAGAGTGCACTGGCACCAGTGAGGATGCAGTGCAGTGACTCCAGAGAGTACACTGGCACCAGTGGGGATGCAGTGCAGTGAGTCCAGAGGGTGCACTGGCACCAGTGGGGATGCAGTGCAGTGAGTCCAGAGAGTGCACTGGCACCACTGGGAATGCACTCTAGTGAGTCCAGAGAGTGCACTGGCACCACTGGGGATGCAGTGCAGTGAGTCCAGAGAGTGCACTGGCACCACTGGTGATGCAGTGCAGTGAGTCCATAGAGTGCACAGGCACCAGTGGGGATCGCAGTATCACAGATTTCTAGGTTGGAAGAGACCTCAAGATCATCGAGTCCAACCTCCGACCTAACTCTAAGTACTCCACTAAACCATATCGCTAAGCTCTACATCTAAATGTCTTTTAAAGACCTCCAGGGATGGTGACTCCACCACCTCCCTGGGCAGCCCGTTCCAATGCTTAATAACCCTTTCGGTAAAGAAGTACTTCCTAACATCCAATATAAAACTCCCCTGTCGCAACTTTCGCCCATTCCCCCTCGTCCTGTCACCAGGCACGTAGGAGAACAGACCAACCCCCACCTCTTTACAGCCTCCTTTAAGGTAACTGTAGAGAGTGATAAGGTCGCCCCTGAGCCTCCTCTTCTCCAGGCTGAACAAGCCCAGCTCCCTCAGCCGCTCCTCGTAAGACTTGTTCTCCAGACCCCTCACCAGCTTGGTCGCCCTTCTCTGGACTCGCTCGAGCACGTCCATGTCCTTCCTGTAGCGAGGGGCCCAAAACTGAAGACAGTACTCGAGGTGCGGCCTCACCAGAGCCGAGTACAGGGGCACAATCACTTCCCTAGACCTGCTGGCCACACTGCTTCTTATGCAGGCCAGGATGCTGTTGGCCTTCTTGGCCACCTGGGCACACTGCTGGCTCATATTCAGCCGACTATCAACCAATACTCCCAGGTCCCTCTCGGCCAGGCAGCTTTGCAGCCACTCATCTCCCAGCCTGTAGCTCTGCTTGGGGTTGTTGCGCCCCAGGTGCAGGACCCGGCACTTGGCCTTGTTGAACTTCATACAGTTGACCTCAGCCCATCGCTCCAGCGTATCCAGATCCTCCTGCAGAGCCTTCCTGCCCTCGAGCAGATCGACACACGCACTTAGCTTGGTGTCATCTGCAAACTTACTGAGGGTGCACTGGACGCCCTCATCCAGATCATCGATAATGATATTAAAGAGGACCGGCCCCAGTACCGAGCCCTGGGGGACACCACTAGTGACCGGCCTCCAACCAGATTTGACTCCATTCACCACAACTCTCTGGGCCCGGCTATCCAGCCAGTTTCTAACCCAGCGAAGCGTACGCCAGTCCAAGCCCCGAGCAGCCAGTTTCTTGAGGAGAATGTTGTGGGGAACTGTGTCAAAAGCCTTACTGAGGTCAAGGTAAACCACATCCACAGCCTTTCCCTCATCCACCAAGCGCGTCACTTGGTCATAGAAGGAGATCAGGTTCGTCAAGCAGGACATACCTTTCATAAACCCATGCTGACTGGGCCTGATCGCCTGCTTGCCCTGCAAGTGCCGCGTGTTGACCCTCAAGATAATCTGCTCCATGAGCTTTCCTGGCACTGAGGTCAAACTGACAGGCCTATAGTTCCCCGGGTCTGCCCTGCGGCCCTTCTTATAGATGGGCGTCACATTGGCAAGCCGCCAGTCAACTGGGACCTCCCCCGATAGCCAGGAATTCCGATAAATGATGGTAAGCGGCTCGGCCAGCTCCTCCGCCAGTTCTTTCAGTACCCTCGGGTGCATCCCATCCGGCCTCATCGACTTGCGCACATCCAAGCTCCGTAGCAGGTCGCCAACCATTTCCTCATGGATAGCGAAGGCCACATCCTGCTCCCCATCCCCTTCCACCAGCTCAAGGCACTGGTATCCAGAGAACAACCGGTACTGCTGCTAAAGACTGAGGCAAAGAAAGGGATGCACTGCAGTGACACCAGAGAGTACACTGGCACCACCGGGGATGCAGTGCAGTGAGTCCAGAGAGTGCACTGGCACCACTGGGGATGCACTGCAGTGAGTGCAGAGAGTGCACTGGCACCACTGGGGATGCAGTGCAGTGAGTGCAGAGAGTACACTGGCACCACTGGGGATGCAGTGCAGTGAGTGCAGGGAGTGCACTGGCACCACTGGGGATGCACTGCAGTGACTCCAGAGAGTGCACTGGCAGCACTGGGGATGCAGTGCAGTGAGTCCAGAGAGTGCACTGGCACCACTGGGGATGCACTGAAGTGACTCTAGAGAGTGCACTGGCACCACTGGGGATGCAGTGCAGTGAGTCCAGAGAGTGCACTGGCACCACTGGGGATGCAGTGCAGTGACTCCAGAGAGTGCACTGGCACCACTGGGGATGCAGTGCAGTGAGTCCAGAGAGTGCATTGGCACCACTGGGGATGCAGTGCAGTGAGTCCACAGAGTGCACTGGCACCACTGGGGATGCAGTGCACTGAGTCCAGAGAGTGCACAGGCACGACTGGTAATGCAGTGCAGTGAGTCCAGAGAGTGCACTGGCACCAGTGGGGATGCAGTGCAGTGAGTCCAGAGAGTGCACTGGCACCACTGGGAATGCACTGCAGTGAGTCCAGAGAGTGCACTGGCACCACTGGGGATGCAGTGCAGTGAGTCCAGACAGTGCACTGGCACCAGTGGGGATGCAGTGCAGTGAGACCAGGGAGTGCACTGGCACCACTGGGGATGCAGTGCAGTGAGTCCAGAGAGTGCACTGGCACCACTGGGGATGCAGTGCAGTGAGTCCAGAGAGTGCACTGGCACCACTGGGGATGCAGTGCAGTGAGTCCAGAGAGTGCACAGGCACCAGTGGGGATCACAGTATCACAGATTTCTAGGTTGGAAGAGACCTCAAGATCATCGAGTCCAACCTCCGACCTAACTCTAAGTACTCCACTAAACCATATCGCTAAGCTCTACATCTAAACGTCTTTTAAAGACCTCCAGGGATGGCGACTCCACCACCTCCCTGGGCAGCCCGTTCCAATGCTTAATAACCCTTTCGGTAAAGAAGTACTTCCTAACATCCAATATAAAACTCCCCTGTCGCAACTTTCGCCCATTCCCCCTCGTCCTGTCACCAGGCACGTAGGAGAACAGACCAACCCCCACCTCTTTACAGCCTCCTTTAAGGTAACTGTAGAGAGTGATAAGGTCGCCCCTGAGCCTCCTCTTCTCCAGGCTGAACAAGCCCAGCTCCCTCAGCCGCTCCTCGTAAGACTTGTTCTCCAGACCCCTCACCAGCTTGGTCGCCCTTCTCTGGACTCGCTCGAGCACGTCCATGTCCTTCCTGTAGCGAGGGGCCCAAAACTGAAGACAGTACTCGAGGTGCGGCCTCACCAGAGCCGAGTACAGGGGCACAATCACTTCCCTAGACCTGCTGGCCACACTGCTTCTTATGCAGGCCAGGATGCTGTTGGCCTTCTTGGCCACCTGGGCACACTGCTGGCTCATATTCAGCCGACTATCAACCAATACTCCCAGGTCCCTCTCGGCCAGGCAGCTTTGCAGCCACTCATCTCCCAGCCTGTAGCTCTGCTTGGGGTTGTTGCGCCCCAGGTGCAGGACCCGGCACTTGGCCTTGTTGAACTTCATACAGTTGACCTCAGCCCATCGCTCCAGCGTATCCAGATCCTCCTGCAGAGCCTTCCTGCCCTCGAGCAGATCGACACACGCACTTAGCTTGGTGTCATCTGCAAACTTACTGAGGGTGCACTGGACGCCCTCATCCAGATCATCGATAAAGATATTAAAGAGGACCGGCCCCAGTACCGAGCCCTGGGGGACACCACTAGTGACCGGCCTCCAACCAGATTTGACTCCATTCACCACAACTCTCTGGGCCCGGCTATCCAGCCAGTTTCTAACCCAGCGAAGCGTATGCCAGTCCAAGCCCCGAGCAGCCAGTTTCTTGAGGAGAATGTTGTGGGGAACTGTGTCAAAAGCCTTACTGAGGTCAAGGTAAACCACATCCACAGCCTTTCCCTCATCCACCAAGCGCGTCACTTGGTCATAGAAGGAGATCAGGTTCGTCAAGCAGGACCTACCTTTCATAAACCCATGCTGACTGGGCCTGATCGCCTGCTTGCCCTGCAAGTGCCGCGTGTTGACCCTCAAGATAATCTGCTCCATGAGCTTTCCTGGCACTGAGGTCAAACTGACAGGCCTATAGTTCCCCGGGTCTGCCCTGCGGCCCTTCTTATAGATGGGCGTCACATTGGCAAGCCGCCAGTCAACTGGGACCTCCCCCGATAGCCAGGACTTCCGATAAATGATGGTAAGCGGCTCGGCCAGCTCCTCCGCCAGTTCTTTCAGTACCCTCGGTGCATCCCATCCGGCCTCATCGACTTGCGCACATCCAAGCTCCGTAGCAGGTCGCCAACCATTTCCTCATGGATAGCGAAGGCCACATCCTTCTCCCCATCCCCTTCCACCAGCTCAAGGCACTGGGTATCCAGAGAACAACCGGTACGGCCGCTAAAGACTGAGGCACAGAAAGGGATGCACTGCAGTGACACCAGAGAGTACACTGGCACCACAGGGGATGCAGTGCAGTGAGTCCAGAGAGTGCACTGGCACCACTGGGGATGCACTGCAGTGAGTGCAGAGAGTACACTGGCACCACTGGGGATGCAGTGCAGTGAGTGCAGGGAGTGCACTGGCACCACTGGGGATGCACTGCAGTGACTCCAGAGAGGGCACTGGCACCACTGGGGATGCAGTGCAGTGAGTCCAGAGAGTGCACTGGCACCACTGGGGATGCACTGCAGTGAGTCCAGAGAGTGCACTGGCACCACTGGGGATGCAGTGCAGTGAGTCCAGAGAGTGCACTGGCACCACTGCGGATGCACTGCAGTGAGTCCAGAGAGTGCACTGGCACCACTGGGGATGCAGTGCAGTGAGTCCATAGAGTGCACTGGCACCTTGGGGATGCAGTGCAGTGAGTCCAGAGAGTGCACTGGCACGACTGGTAATGCAGTGCAGTGAGTCCAGAGAGTGCACTGGCACCACTGGGGATGCAGTGCAGTGAGTCCAGAGGGTGCACTGGCACCAGTGGCGATGCAGTGCAGTGAGTCCAGAGGGTGCACTGGCACCACTGGGGATGCAGTGCAGTGACTCCAGAGAGTGCACCGGCACCAGTGGGGATGCAGTGCGGTGAGTCCAGAGAGTGCACTGGCACCACTGGCGATGCAGTGCTGTGAGTCCAGAGAGTGCACTGGCCCCACTGCGGATGCAGTGCAGTGAGTCCAGAGAGTGCACTGGCACCAGTGGGGATGCAGTGCAGTGAGTCCAGAGAGTGCACTGGCACCAGTGGGGATGCAGTGCACTGACTCCAGGGAGTGCACTGGCACCACTGAGAATGCACTGCAGTGAGTCCAGAGAGTGCACTGGCACCACTGGGGATGCAGTGCAGTGAGTCCAGAGAGTGCACTGGCACCACTGGGGATGCAGTGCAGTGAGTCCAGAGGGTGCACTGGCACCAGTGGCGATGCAGTGCAGTGAGTCCAGAGGGTGCACTGGCACCACTGGGGATGCAGTGCGGTGAGTCCAGAGAGTGCACTGGCACCAGTGAGGATGCAGTGCAGTGACTCCAGAGAGTGCACTGGCACCAGTGGGGATGCAGTGCAGTGAGTCCAGAGAGTGCACTGGCACCACTGGGGATGCAGTGCACTGACTCCAGAGAGTGCACTGGCACCACTGGGAATGCAGTGCAGTGAGTCCAGAGAGTGCACTGGCACCACTGGGAATGCACTCTAGTGAGTCCAGAGAGTGCACTGGCACCACTGGGGATGCAGTGCAGTGAGTCCAGAGAGTGCACTGGCACCACTGGGGATGCAGTGCAGTGAGTCCAGAGAGTGCACAGGCACCAGTGGGGATCGCAGTATCACAGATTTCTAGGTTGGAAGAGACCTCAAGATCATCGAGTCCAACCTCCGACCTAACTCTAAGTACTCCACTAAACCATATCGCTAAGCTCTACATCTAAATGTCTTTTAAAGACCTCCAGGGATGGTGACTCCACCACCTCCCTGGGCAGCCCGTTCCAATGCTTAATAACCCTTTCGGTAAAGAAGTACTTCCTAACATCCAATATAAAACTCCCCTGTCGCAACTTTCGCCCATTCCCCCTCGTCCTGTCACCAGGCACGTAGGAGAACAGACCAACCCCCACCTCTTTACAGCCTCCTTTAAGGTAACTGTAGAGAGTGATAAGGTCGCCCCTGAGCCTCCTCTTCTCCAGGCTGAACAAGCCCAGCTCCCTCAGCCGCTCCTCGTAAGACTTGTTCTCCAGACCCCTCACCAGCTTGGTCGCCCTTCTCTGGACTCGCTCGAGCACGTCCATGTCCTTCCTGTAGCGAGGGGCCCAAAACTGAAGACAGTACTCGAGGTGCGGCCTCACCAGAGCCGAGTACAGGGGCACAATCACTTCCCTAGACCTGCTGGCCACACTGCTTCTTATGCAGGCCAGGATGCTGTTGGCCTTCTTGGCCACCTGGGCACACTGCTGGCTCATATTCAGCCGACTATCAACCAATACTCCCAGGTCCCTCTCGGCCAGGCAGCTTTGCAGCCACTCATCTCCCAGCCTGTAGCTCTGCTTGGGGTTGTTGCGCCCCAGGTGCAGGACCCGGCACTTGGCCTTGTTGAACTTCATACAGTTGACCTCAGCCCATCGCTCCAGCGTATCCAGATCCTCCTGCAGAGCCTTCCTGCCCTCGAGCAGATCGACACACGCACTTAGCTTGGTGTCATCTGCAAACTTACTGAGGGTGCACTGGACGCCCTCATCCAGATCATCGATAATGATATTAAAGAGGACCGGCCCCAGTACCGAGCCCTGGGGGACACCACTAGTGACCGGCCTCCAACCAGATTTGACTCCATTCACCACAACTCTCTGGGCCCGGCTATCCAGCCAGTTTCTAACCCAGCGAAGCGTACGCCAGTCCAAGCCCCGAGCAGCCAGTTTCTTGAGGAGAATGTTGTGGGGAACTGTGTCAAAAGCCTTACTGAGGTCAAGGTAAACCACATCCACAGCCTTTCCCTCATCCACCAAGCGCGTCACTTGGTCATAGAAGGAGATCAGGTTCGTCAAGCAGGACATACCTTTCATAAACCCATGCTGACTGGGCCTGATCGCCTGCTTGCCCTGCAAGTGCCGCGTGTTGACCCTCAAGATAATCTGCTCCATGAGCTTTCCTGGCACTGAGGTCAAACTGACAGGCCTATAGTTCCCCGGGTCTGCCCTGCGGCCCTTCTTATAGATGGGCGTCACATTGGCAAGCCGCCAGTCAACTGGGACCTCCCCCGATAGCCAGGAATTCCGATAAATGATGGTAAGCGGCTCGGCCAGCTCCTCCGCCAGTTCTTTCAGTACCCTCGGGTGCATCCCATCCGGCCTCATCGACTTGCGCACATCCAAGCTCCGTAGCAGGTCGCCAACCATTTCCTCATGGATAGCGAAGGCCACATCCTGCTCCCCATCCCCTTCCACCAGCTCAAGGCACTGGTATCCAGAGAACAACCGGTACTGCTGCTAAAGACTGAGGCAAAGAAAGGGATGCACTGCAGTGACACCAGAGAGTACACTGGCACCACCGGGGATGCAGTGCAGTGAGTCCAGAGAGTGCACTGGCACCACTGGGGATGCACTGCAGTGAGTGCAGAGAGTGCACTGGCACCACTGGGGATGCACTGCAGTGAGTGCAGAGAGTACACTGGCACCACTGGGGATGCAGTGCAGTGAGTGCAGGGAGTGCACTGGCACCACTGGGGATGCACTGCAGTGACTCCAGAGAGTGCACTGGCAGCACTGGGGATGCAGTGCAGTGAGTCCAGAGAGTGCACTGGCACCACTGGGGATGCACTGAAGTGACTCTAGAGAGTGCACTGGCACCACTGGGGATGCAGTGCAGTGAGTCCAGAGAGTGCACTGGCACCACTGGGGATGCAGTGCAGTGACTCCAGAGAGTGCACTGGCACCACTGGGGATGCAGTGCAGTGAGTCCAGAGAGTGCATTGGCACCACTGGGGATGCAGTGCAGTGAGTCCACAGAGTGCACTGGCACCACTGGGGATGCAGTGCACTGAGTCCAGAGAGTGCACAGGCACGACTGGTAATGCAGTGCAGTGAGTCCAGAGAGTGCACTGGCACCAGTGGGGATGCAGTGCAGTGAGTCCAGAGAGTGCACTGGCACCACTGGGAATGCACTGCAGTGAGTCCAGAGAGTGCACTGGCACCACTGGGGATGCAGTGCAGTGAGTCCAGACAGTGCACTGGCACCAGTGGGGATGCAGTGCAGTGAGACCAGGGAGTGCACTGGCACCACTGGGGATGCAGTGCAGTGAGTCCAGAGAATGCACTGGCTACTTGGGGATGCAGTGCAGTGAGTCCAGAGAATGCACTGGCTACTTGGGGATGCAGTGCCGTGAGTCCAGAGGGTGCACTGGCACCAGTGGCGATGCAGTGCAGTGAGTCCAGAGGGTGCACTGGCACCAGTGGGGATGCAGTGCAGTGACTCCAGAGAGTGCACTGGCACCACTGGGGATGCAGTGCGGTGAGTCCAGAGAGTGCACTGGCACCGCTGGGGATGCAGTGCAGTGACTCCAGAGAGTGCACTGGCCCCACTGCGGATGCAGTGCAGTGAGTACAGAGAGTGCACTGGCACCAGTGGGGATGCAGTGCAGTGAGTCCAGAGAGTGCACTGGCACCAGTGGGGATGCAGTGCACTGACTCCAGAGAGTTCACTGGCACCACAGGGGATGCAGTGCAGTGAGTCCAGAGAGTGCACTGGCACCACAGGGGATGCAGTGCAGTGAGTCCAGAGAGTGCACTGGCACCACTGGGGATGCACTGCAGTGAGTGCAGAGAGTACACTGGCACCACTGGGGATGCAGTGCAGTGAGTGCAGGGAGTGCACTGGCACCACTGGGGATGCACTGCAGTGACTCCAGAGAGGGCACTGGCACCACTGGGGATGCAGTGCAGTGAGTCCAGAGAATGCACTGGCACCACTGGGGATGCACTGCAGTGACTCCAGAGAGTGCACTGGCACCACTGGGGATGCAGTGCAGTGAGTCCAGAGAGTGCACTGGCACCACTGGGGATGCACTGCAGTGAGTCCAGAGAGTGCATTGGCACCACTGGTGATGCACTGCAGTGAGTCCATAGAGTGCACTGGCACCTTGGGGATGCAGTGCAGTGAGTCCAGAGAGTGCACTGGCACGACTGGTAATGCAGTGCAGTGAGTCCAGAGGGTGCACTGGCACCACTGGGGATGCAGTGCAGTGAGTCCAGAGAGTGCACTGGCACGACTGGTAATGCAGTGCAGTGAGTCCAGAGAGTGCACTGGCACCACTGGGTATGCAGTGCAGTGAGTCCAGAGGGTGTACTGGCACCAGTGGCGATGCAGTGCAGTGAGTCCAGAGGGTGCACTGGCACCACTGGGGATGCAGTGCAGTGACTCCAGAGAGTGCACTGGCCCCACTGCGGATGCAGTGCAGTGAGTCCAGAGAGTGCACTGGCACCAGTGGGGATGCAGTGCAGTGAGTCCAGAGAGTGCACTGGCACCAGTGGGGATGCAGTGCACTGACTCCAGAGAGTGCACTGGCACCACTGGGAATGCACTGCAGTGACTCCAGAGAGTGCACTGGCCCCACTGGGGATGCACTGCAGTGAGTCCAGAGAGTGCAGTGGCACCACTGGGGATGCAGTGCAGTGAGTCCAGAGAGTGCACTGGCACCACTGGGGATGCAGTGCAGTGAGTCCAGAGAGTGCACTGGCACCACTGGGGATGCAGTGCAGTGACTCCAGAGAGTGCACTGGCACCACTGGGGATGCACTGCAGTGAGTCCAGAGAGTGCACTGGCACCACAGGGCATGCAGTGCCGTGAGTCCAGAGAGTGCACTGGCACCACTGGCGATGCAGTGCTGTGAGTGCAGAGAGTGCACTGGCACCACTGGGGATGCAGTGCAGTGAGTCCAGAGAGTGCACTGGCACCACTGGGGATGCGGTTCAGTGAGTCCAGAGAGTGCACTGGCACCACTGGGGATGCACTGCAGTGACTCTAGAGAGTGCACTGGCACCACTGGGGATGCAGTGCAGTGAGTCCAGAGAGTGCACTGGCACCACTGGGGATGCACTGCAGTGAGTCCAGAGAGTGCACTGGCACCACGGGGAATGCACTGCAGTGAGTCCAGAGAGTGCACTGGCACCACTGGGGATGCAGTGCAGTGAGTGCAGAGAGGGCACTGGCACCACTGGGGATGCAGTGCAGTGAGTCCAGAGAGTGCACTGGCACCACTGGGGATGCAGTACAGTGACTCCAGAGAGTGCACTGGCACCACTGGGGATGCACTGCAGTGAGTCCACAGAGTGCACTGGCCCCACTGGGGATGCAGTGCAGTGAGTCCAGAGAGTGCACTGGCACCACTGGAGATGCACTGCAGTGACTCCAGAGAGTGCACTGACACCACTGGTAATGCAGTGCAGTGAGTCCAGAGAGTGCACTGGCACCACTGGGGATGCACTGCAGTGACTCTAGAGAGTGCACTGGCACCACTGGGGATGCACTGCAGTGACTCCAGAGAGTGCACTGGCACCACTGGTAATGCAGTGCAGTGAGTCCAGAGAGTGCAGTGGCACCAGTGGGGATGCACTGCAGTGACTCTAGAGAGTGCACTGGCACCACTGGGGATGCAGTGCAGTGAGTCCAGAGAGTGCACTGGCACCACTGGGGATGCAGTGCAGTGAGTCCAGAGAGTACATTGGCACCTTGGGTAATGCACTGCAGTGAGTCCAGAGAGTGCACAGGCACCACTGGGGATGCACTGCAGTGACTCCGGAGAGTGCACTGGCACCACTGGTAATGTAGTGCAGTGAGTCCAGAGAGTGCACTGGCACGACGGGGGATGCACTGCAGTGACTCTAGAGAGTGCACTGGCACCACTGGGGATGCAGTGCAGTGAGTCCAGAGAGTGCACTGGCACCACTGGGGATGCACTGCAGTGAGTCCAGAGAGTGCACTGACAACACTGGGGATGCAGTGCAGTGAGTCCAGAGAGTGCACTGGCACTACTGGGGATGCAGTGCAGTGAGTGCAGAGAGGGCACTGGCACCACTGGGGATGCACTGCAGTGAGTCCAGAGAATGCTCTGGCACCACTGGGGATGCAGTGCAGTGACTCGAAAGAGTGCACTGGCACCACTGGGGATGCAGTGCAGTGAGTCCAGAGAGTGCACTGGCACCACTGGGGATGCAGTGCAGTGAGTCCAGAGAGTGCACTGGCACCACTGGGGATGCAGTGCAGTGAGTCCAGAGAGTGCACTGGCACCACTGGGGATGCAGTGCAGTGAGTCCAGAGAATGCACTGGCCGTAATGGGGATGCAGTGCAGTGACTCGAAAGAGTGCACTGGCACCACTGCGGATGCACAGCAGTGAGTCCAGAGAGTGCACTGGCAACACTGGGAATGCAATGCAGTTAGTCCAGAGAGTGCACTGGCTCCACTGGGGATGCAGTGCAGTGAGTCCAGAGAGTGCACTGGCTCCACTGGGGATGCACTGCAGTGAGTCCAGAGAGTGCACTGGCACCACTGGGGATGCACTGCAGTGAGTCCAGAGAGTGCTCTGGCACCACTGGGGATGCAGTACCGCGAGTCCAGAGAGTGCACTGGCACCACGGGGAATGCACTGCAGTGAGTCCAGAGAGTGCACTGGCACCACTGGGGATGCAGTGCAGTGAGTCCAGAGAGGGCACTGGCACCACTGGGGATGCACTGCAGTGAGTCCAGAGAGTGCACTGGCACCACTGGGGATGCACTGCAGTGACTCCAGAGAGTGCACTGGCACCACTGGGGATGCACTGCAGTGAGTCCACAGAGTGCACTGGCCCCACTGGGGATGCACTGCAGTGAGTCCACAGAGTGCACTGGCACCACTGGAGATGCACTGCAGTGACTCCAGAGAGTGCACTGACACCACTGGTAATGCAGTGCAGTGAGTCCAGAGAGTGCACTGGCACCACTGGGGATGCACTGCAGTGACTCTAGAGAGTGCACTGGCACCACTGGCGATGCACTGCAGTGACTCCAGAGAGTGCACTGGCACCACTGGTAATGCAGTGCAGTGAGTCCAGAGAGTGCAGTGGCACCAGTGGGGATGCACTGCAGTGACTCTAGAGAGTGCACTGGCACCACTGGGGATGCAGTGCAGTGAGTCCAGAGAGTGCACTGGCACCACTGGGGATGCAGTGCAGTGAGTCCAGAGAGTGCACTGGCACCTTGGGTAATGCACTGCAGTGAGTCCAGAGAGTGCACAGGCACCACTGGGGAAGCACTGCAGTGACTCCAGAGAGTGCACTGGCACCACTGGTAATGTAGTGCAGTGAGTCCAGAGAGTGCACTGGCACGACGGGGGATGCACTGCAGTGACTCTAGAGAGTGCACTGGCACCAGTGGGGATGCAGTGCAGTGAGTCCAGAGAGTGCACTGGCACCACTGGGGATGCACTGCAGTGATTCCAGAGAGTGCACTGACAACACTGGGGATGCAGTGCAGTGAGTCCAGAGAGTGCACTGGCACTACTGGGGATGCAGTGCAGTGAGTGCAGAGAGGGCACTGGCACCACTGGGGATGCAGTGCAGTGACTCCAGAGAGTGCACTGGCACCACTGGGGATGCACTGCAGTGAGTCCAGAGAGTGCACTGGCACCACAGGGCATGCAGTGCCGTGAGTCCAGAGAGTGCACTGGCACCACTGGCGATGCAGTGCTGTGAGTGCAGAGAGTGCACTGGCACCACTGGGGATGCAGTGCAGTGAGTCCAGAGAGTGCACTGGCACCACTGGGGATGCGGTTCAGTGAGTCCAGAGAGTGCACTGGCACCACTGGGGATGCAGTGCAGTGAGTCCAGAGAGTGCACTGGCACCACTGGGGATGCGGTTCAGTGAGTCCAGAGAGTTCACTGGCACCACTGGGGATGCACTGCAGTGACTCCAGAGAGTGCACTGGCACCACTGGTAATGCAGTGCAGTGAGTCCAGAGAGTGCACTGGCACCACGGAGGATGCACTGCAGTGACTCTAGAGAGTGCACTGGCACCACTGGGGATGCACTGCAGTGAGTCCAGAGAGTGCACTGGCACCACGGGGAATGCACTGCAGTGAGTCCAGAGAGTGCACTGGCACCACTGGGGATGCAGTGCAGTGAGTGCAGAGAGGGCACTGGCACCACTGGGGATGCAGTGCAGTGAGTCCAGAGAGTGCACTGGCACCACTGGGGATGCAGTACAGTGACTCCAGAGAGTGCACTGGCACCACTGGGGATGCACTGCAGTGAGTCCACAGAGTGCACTGGCCCCACTGGGGATGCAGTGCAGTGAGTCCAGAGAGTGCACTGGCACCACTGGAGATGCACTGCAGTGACTCCAGAGAGTGCACTGACACCACTGGTAATGCAGTGCAGTGAGTCCAGAGAGTGCACTGGCACCACTGGGGATGCACTGCAGTGACTCTAGAGAGTGCACTGGCACCACTGGGGATGCACTGCAGTGACTCCAGAGAGTGCACTGGCACCACTGGTAATGCAGTGCAGTGAGTCCAGAGAGTGCAGTGGCACCAGTGGGGATGCACTGCAGTGACTCTAGAGAGTGCACTGGCACCACTGGGGATGCAGTGCAGTGAGTCCAGAGAGTGCACTGGCACCACTGGGGATGCAGTGCAGTGAGTCCAGAGAGTACATTGGCACCTTGGGTAATGCACTGCAGTGAGTCCAGAGAGTGCACAGGCACCACTGGGGATGCACTGCAGTGACTCCGGAGAGTGCACTGGCACCACTGGTAATGTAGTGCAGTGAGTCCAGAGAGTGCACTGGCACGACGGGGGATGCACTGCAGTGACTCTAGAGAGTGCACTGGCACCACTGGGGATGCAGTGCAGTGAGTCCAGAGAGTGCACTGGCACCACTGGGGATGCACTGCAGTGAGTCCAGAGAGTGCACTGACAACACTGGGGATGCAGTGCAGTGAGTCCAGAGAGTGTACTGGCACTACTGGGGATGCAGTGCAGTGAGTGCAGAGAGGGCACTGGCACCACTGTGGATGCACTGCAGTGAGTCCAGAGAATGCTCTGGCACCACTGGGGATGCAGTGCAGTGACTCGAAAGAGTGCACTGGCACCACTGGCGATGCAGTGCAGTGAGTCCAGAGAGTGCACTGGCACCACTGGGGATGCAGTGCAGTGAGTCCAGAGAGTGCACTGGCACCACTGGGGATGCAGTGCAGTGAGTCCAGAGAGTGCACTGGCACCACTGGGGATGCAGTGCAGTGAGTCCAGAGAATGCACTGGCCGTAATGGGGATGCAGTGCAGTGACTCGAAAGAGTGCACTGGCACCACTGCGGATGCACAGCAGTGAGTCCAGAGAGTGCACTGGCAACACTGGGAATGCAATGCAGTTAGTCCAGAGAGTGCACTGGCTCAACTGGGGATGCAGTGCAGTGAGTCCAGAGAGTGCACTGGCTCCACTGGGGATGCACTGCAGTGAGTCCAGAGAGTGCACTGGCACCACTGGGGATGCACTGCAGTGAGTCCAGAGAGTGCTCTGGCACCACTGGGGATGCAGTACCGCGAGTCCAGAGAGTGCACTGGCACCACGGGGAATGCACTGCAGTGAGTCCAGAGAGTGCACTGGCACCACTGGGGATGCAGTGCAGTGAGTCCAGAGAGGGCACTGGCACCACTGGGGATGCACTGCAGTGAGTCCACAGAGTGCACTGGCACCACTGGGGATGCACTGCAGTGACTCCAGAGAGTGCACTGGCACCACTGGGGATGCACTGCAGTGAGTCCACAGAGTGCACTGGCCCCACTGGGGATGCACTGCAGTGAGTCCACAGAGTGCACTGGCACCACTGGAGATGCACTGCAGTGACTCCAGAGAGTGCACTGACACCACTGGTAATGCAGTGCAGTGAGTCCAGAGAGTGCACTGGCACCACTGGGGATGCACTGCAGTGACTCTAGAGAGTGCACTGGCACCACTGGCGATGCACTGCAGTGACTCCAGAGAGTGCACTGGCACCACTGGTAATGCAGTGCAGTGAGTCCAGAGAGTGCAGTGGCACCAGTGGGGATGCACTGCAGTGACTCTAGAGAGTGCACTGGCACCACTGGGGATGCAGTGCAGTGAGTCCAGAGAGTGCACTGGCACCACTGGGGATGCAGTGCAGTGAGTCCAGAGAGTGCACTGGCACCTTGGGTAATGCACTGCAGTGAGTCCAGAGAGTGCACAGGCACCACTGGGGAAGCACTGCAGTGACTCCAGAGAGTGCACTGGCACCACTGGTAATGTAGTGCAGTGAGTCCAGAGAGTGCACTGGCACGACGGGGTATGCACTGCAGTGACTCTAGAGAGTGCACTGGCACCAGTGGGGATGCAGTGCAGTGAGTCCAGAGAGTGCACTGGCACCACTGGGGATGCACTGCAGTGATTCCAGAGAGTGCACTGACAACACTGGGGATGCAGTGCAGTGAGTCCAGAGAGTGCACTGGCACTACTGGGGATGCAGTGCAGTGAGTGCAGAGAGGGCACTGGCACCACTGGGGATGCAGTGCAGTGACTCTAGAGAGTGCACTGGCACCACTGGGGATGCAGTGCAGTGAGTCCAGAGAGTGCACTGGCACCACTGGGGATGTACTGCAGTGACTCCAGAGAGTGCACTGGCACCACTGGGGATACAGTGCAGTGTGTCCAGAGAGTGCACTGGCACAACAGGGGATGCACTGCGGTGAGTCCAGAGAGTGCACTGGCACCACTGCGGATGCAGTGCAGTGAGTCCACAGAGTCCACTGGCACCACTGGGGATGCACTGCGGTGAGTCCAGAGAGTGCACTGGCACCACTGGGGAAGCTGTGCAGTGAGTCTAGAGACTGCACTGGCACCACTGGGGATGCAGTACAGTGAGTCCACAGAGTGCACTGGCACCACTGGGGATGCACTGCAGTGAGTCCAGAGAATGCTCTGGCACCACTGGGGATTCAGTGCAGTGACTCGAAAGAGTGCACTGGCACCACTGGGGATGCACTGCAGTGAGTCCAGAGAGTGCACTGGCACCACTGGTAATGCAGTGCAGTGAGTCCAGAGAGTGCACTGGCACCACTGGGGATGCAGTGCAGTGAGTCCAGAGAGTGCACTGGCACCACTGGGGATGCAGTGCAGTGAGTGCAGAGAGAGCACTGGCACCACTGGGGATGCACTGCTGTGACTCCAGAGAGTGCACTGGCACCACTGCGGATGCACAGCAGTGAGTCCACAGAGTGCACTGGAACCACTGGGGATGCACTGCAGTGAGTCCAGAGAGTGCTCTGGCACCACTGGGGATGCAGTACAGTGAGTCCACAGAGTGCACTGGAACCACTGGGTCTGCACTGCAGTGAGTCCAGAGATTTTACTGGCACCACTGGGGATGCAGTGCAGTGAGTGCAGAGAGTGCACTGGCACCACTGTTGATGCAGTGCAGTGAGTCCAGAGAGTGCACTGGCACCACTGGAGCTGCACTGCAGTGAGTCCCGAGATTTTACTGGCACCCCTGGGGATGCAGTGCAGTGAGTACAGAGAGTGCACTGGCACCACTGTTGATGCAGTGCAGTGAGTCCACAGAGTGCACTGGCACCACTGGGGATGCACTGCAGTGAGTCCAGAGAGTGCACTGGCACAACTGGGGATGCACTGCAGTGAGTCCAGAGAGTGCACTGGCACCACTGGGGATGCACCTCGGTGAGTCCAGAGAGTGCACTGGCACCACTGGGGATGCAGTGCAGTGAGTGCAGAGAGTGTACTGGCACCACTGGGGATGCAGTGCGGTGAGTCCAGAGAGTGCACTGGCACCACTGGGGATGCAGTGTAGTGAGTCCAGAGACTGCACAGGCACCACTGGGGATGCAGTGCAGTGAGTCCAGAGAGTGCACTGGCACCACTGGGGATGCAGTGCAGTGACTCCAGAGAGTGCAGTGGCACCAGTGGGGATGCACTGCAGTGACTCTAGACAGTGCACTGGCACCACTGGGGATGCAGTGCAGTGAGTCCAGAGAGTGCACTGGCACCACTGGGGATGCACTGCAGTGAGTCCAGAGAGTGCACTGGCACCACTGGTGATGCAGTGCAGTGAGTCCAGAGAGTGCACTGGCACCACTGGGGATGCAGTGCAGTGAGTCCAGAGAGTGCACCGGCACCACTGGGGATGCAGTGCAGTGAGTCCAGAGAGTGCACCGGCACCACTGGTAATGCAGTGCAGTGAGTCCAGAGAGTGCACTGGCACCACTGGGGATGCAGTGCAGTGAGTCCAGAGAGTGGACTGGCACCACTGGGCATGCACTGCAGTGACTCCAGAGAGTGCACTGGCACCACTGGGGATGCAGTGCAGTGAGTCCAGAGAGTGCACTGGCACCACCGGGGATGCACTGCAGTGAGTCCAGAGAGTGCACTGGCACCACTGGTAATGCAGTGCAGTGAGTCCAGAGAGTGCACTGGCACCACTGGTAATGCAGTGCAGTGAGTCCAGAGAGTGCACTGGCACCACTGCGGATGCACTGCAGAGAGTCCATGAAGTGCCCTGGCACCAATAGTGATGCAGTGCAGTGAATCCAGAGAGTGGACTGGCACCACTGGGGATGCAGTTCAGTGAGTCCAGAGAGTGCACTGGCACCACTGTTGATGCAGTGCAGTGACTCCAGAGAGTGCACTGGCACCGCTGGGGATGCAGTGCAGTGAGTCCAGAGAGTGCACTGGCACCACTGGGGATGCACTGCAGTGAGTCCAGAGAGTGCACTGGCACCACTGGGGATGCAGTGCAGTGAGTCCAGAGAGTGCACTGGCACCACTGCGGATGCACTGCAGTGAGTCCAGAGAGTGCACTGGCACCACTGGTAATGCAGTGCAGTGAGTCCAGAGAGTGCACTGGCACCATGGGGTTTTAGTGCAGTGAGTCCAGAGAGTGCACTGGCACCACTGGGGGTGCAGTGTAGTGAGTCCAGAGAGTGCACTGGCACCACTGGGGATGCACTGCAGTGACTCCAGGGAGTGCACTGGCACCACTGGGGATGCAGTGCATTGAGTCCAGAGAGTGCACTGGCACCGCTGGGGATGCAGTGCAGTGAGTCCAGAGAGTGCACTGGCTCCACTGGGGATGCACTGCAGTGACTCCAGAGAGTGCACTGACACCACTGGTAATGCAGTGCAGTGAGTCCAGAGAGTGCACTGGCACCACTGGGGATGCAGTGCATTGAGTCCAGAGAGTGCACTGGCACCGCTGGGGATGCAGTGCAGTGAGTCCAGAGAGTGCACTGGCTCCACTGGGGATGCACTGCAGTGACTCCAGAGAGTGCACTGACACCACTGGTAATGCAGTGCAGTGAGTCCAGAGAGTGCACTGGCACCACTGGGGATGCACTGCAGTGACTCTAGAGAGTGCACTTGCACCACTGGGGATGCACTGCAGTGACTCCAGAGAGTGCACTGGCACCACTGGGGATGCAGTGCAGTGAGTCCAGAGGGTGCACTGGCACCTTGGGTAATGCACTGCAGTGAGTCCAGAGAGTGCACAGGCACCACTGGGGATGCACTGCAGTGACTCCAGAGAGTGCACAGGCACCACTGGGGATGCACTGCAGTGACTCCAGAGAGTGCACTGGCACCACTGGGAATGCACTGCAGTGAGTCCAGAGAGTGCACTGGCACCACTGGGGATGCAGTGCAGTGAGTCCAGAGAGTGCACTGGCACCACTGGGGATGCAGTGCAGTGAGTCCAGAGAGTGCACTGGCACCACTGGGGATGCAGTGTAGTGAGTCCAGAGAGTGCACAGGCACCAGTGGGGATCACAGTATCACAGATTTCTAGGTTGGAAGAGACCTCAAGATCATCGAGTCCAACCTCCGACCTAACTCTAAGTACTCCACTAAACCATATCGCTAAGCTCTACATCTAAACGTCTTTTAAAGACCTCCAGGGATGGCGACTCCACCACCTCCCTGGGCAGCCCGTTCCAATGCTTAATAACCCTTTCGGTAAAGAAGTACTTCCTAACATCCAATATAAAACTCCCCTGTCGCAACTTTCGCCCATTCCCCCTCGTCCTGTCACCAGGCACGTAGGAGAACAGACCAACCCCCACCTCTTTACAGCCTCCTTTAAGGTAACTGTAGAGAGTGATAAGGTCGCCCCTGAGCCTCCTCTTCTCCAGGCTGAACAAGCCCAGCTCCCTCAGCCGCTCCTCGTAAGACTTGTTCTCCAGACCCCTCACCAGCTTGGTCGCCCTTCTCTGGACTCGCTCGAGCACGTCCATGTCCTTCCTGTAGCGAGGGGCCCAAAACTGAAGACAGTACTCGAGGTGCGGCCTCACCAGAGCCGAGTACAGGGGCACAATCACTTCCCTAGACCTGCTGGCCACACTGCTTCTTATGCAGGCCAGGATGCTGTTGGCCTTCTTGGCCACCTGGGCACACTGCTGGCTCATATTCAGCCGACTATCAACCAATACTCCCAGGTCCCTCTCGGCCAGGCAGCTTTGCAGCCACTCATCTCCCAGCCTGTAGCTCTGCTTGGGGTTGTTGCGCCCCAGGTGCAGGACCCGGCACTTGGCCTTGTTGAACTTCATACAGTTGACCTCAGCCCATCGCTCCAGCGTATCCAGATCCTCCTGCAGAGCCTTCCTGCCCTCGAGCAGATCGACACACGCACTTAGCTTGGTGTCATCTGCAAACTTACTGAGGGTGCACTGGACGCCCTCATCCAGATCATCGATAAAGATATTAAAGAGGACCGGCCCCAGTACCGAGCCCTGGGGGACACCACTAGTGACCGGCCTCCAACCAGATTTGACTCCATTCACCACAACTCTCTGGGCCCGGCTATCCAGCCAGTTTCTAACCCAGCGAAGCGTACGCCAGTCCAAGCCCCGAGCAGCCAGTTTCTTGAGGAGAATGTTGTGGGGAACTGTGTCAAAAGCCTTACTGAGGTCAAGGTAAACCACATCCACAGCCTTTCCCTCATCCACCAAGCGCGTCACTTGGTCATAGAAGGAGATCAGGTTCGTCAAGCAGGACCTACCTTTCATAAACCCATGCTGACTGGGCCTGATCGCCTGCTTGCCCTGCAAGTGCCGCGTGTTGACCCTCAAGATAATCTGCTCCATGAGCTTCCCTGGCACTGAGGTCAAACTGACAGGCCTATAGTTCCCCGGGTCTGCCCTGCGGCCCTTCTTATAGATGGGCGTCACATTGGCAAGCCGCCAGTCAACTGGGACCTCCCCCGATAGCCAGGACTTCCGATAAATGATGGTAAGCGGCTCGGCCAGCTCCTCCGCCAGTTCTTTCAGTACCCTCGGTGCATCCCATCCGGCCTCATCGACTTGCGCACATCCAAGCTCCGTAGCAGGTCGCCAACCATTTCCTCATGGATAGCGAAGGCCACATCCTGCTCCCCATCCCCTTCCACCAGCTCAAGGCACTGGGTATCCAGAGAACAACCGGTACTGCCGCTAAAGACTGAGGCAAAGAAAGGGATGCACTGCAGTGACACCAGAGAGTGCACTGGCACCACAGGGGATGCAGTGCAGTGAGTCCAGAGAGTGCACTGGCACCACAGGGGATGCAGTGCAGTGAGTCCAGAGAGTGCACTGGCACCACTGGGGATGCACTGCAGTGAGTGCAGAGAGTACACTGGCACCACTGGGGATGCAGTGCAGTGACTCCAGAGAGGGCACTGGCACCACTGGGGATGCAGTGCAGTGAGTCCAGAGAGTGCACTGGCACCACTGGGGATGCACTGCAGTGACTCCAGAGAGTGCACTGGCACCACTGGGGATGCAGTGCAGTGAGTCCAGAGAGTGCACTGGCACCACTGGGGATGCAGTGCAGTGAGTCCAGAGAGTGCATTGGCACCACTGGGGATGCAGTGCAGTGAGTCCATAGAGTGCACTGGCACCTTGGGGATGCAGTGCAGTGAGTCCAGAGAGTGCACTGGCACGACTGGTAATGCAGTGCAGTGAGTCCAGAGGGTGCACTGGCACCACTGGGGATGCACTGCAGTGAGTCCAGAGGGTGCACTGGCACCAGTGGCGATGCAGTGCAGTGAGTCCAGAGAGTGCACTGGCACCACTGGGGATGCAGTGCAGTGACTCCAGAGAGTGCACCGGCACCACTGGGGATGCAGTGCGGTGAGTCCAGAGAGTGCACTGGCACCAGTGAGGATGCAGTGCAGTGACTCCAGAGAGTGCACTGGCCCCACTGCGGATGCAGTGCAGTGAGTCCAGAGAGTGCACTGGCACCAGTGGGGATGCAGTGCAGTGAGTCCAGAGAGTGCACTGGCACCACTGGGGATGCAGTGCACTGACTCCAGAGAGTGCACTGGCACCACTGGGAATGCACTGCAGTGACTCCAGAGAGTGCACTGGCCCCACTGGCGATGCACTGCAGTGAGTCCAGAGAGTGCAGTGGCACCACTGGGGATGCAGTGCAGTGAGTCCAGAGAGTGCACTGGCACCACTGGGGATGCAGTGCAGTGAGTCCAGAGAGTGCACTGGCACCACTGGGGATGCAGTGCAGTGAGTCCAGAGAGTGCACTGGCACCACTGTTGATGCACTGCAGTGAGTCCAGAGAGTGCACTAGCACCACAGGGCATGCAGTGCCGTGAGTCCAGAGAGTGCACTGGCACCACTGGCGATGCAGTGCTGTGAGTGCAGAGAGTGCACTGGCACCACTGGGGATGCAGTGCAGTGAGTCCAGAGAGTGCACTGGCACCACTGGGGATGCGGTTCAGTGAGTCCAGAGAGTGCACTGGCACCACTGGGGATGCAGTGCAGTGAGTCCAGAGAGTGCACTGGCACCACTGGGGATGCGGTTCAGTGAGTCCAGAGAGTTCACTGGCACCACTGGGGATGCACTGCAGTGACTCCAGAGAGTGCACTGGCACCACTGGTAATGCAGTGCAGTGACTCGAAAGAGTGCACTGGCACCACTGGGGATGCCGTGCAGTGAGTCCAGAGAGTGCACTGGCACCACTGGGGATGCAGTGCAGTGACTCGAAAGAGTGCACTGGCACCACTGGGGATGCCGTGCAGTGAGTCCAGAGAGTGCACTGGCACCACTGGGGATGCAGTGCAGTGAGTCCAGAGAGGGCACTGGCACCACTGGGGATGCAGTGCAGTGAGTCCAGAGAGTGCACTGGCACCACTGGGGATGCAGTGCAGTGAGTCCAGAGAATGCACTGGCCGTAATGGGGATGCAGTGCAGTGACTCGAAAGAGTGCACTGGCACCACTGCGGATGCACAGCAGTGAGTCCAGAGAGTGCACTGGCAACACTGGGAATGCAATGCAGTTAGTCCAGAGAGTGCACTGGCTCCACTGGGGATGCAGTGCAGTGAGTCCAGAGAGTGGACTGGCACCACTGGGGATGCAGTGCAGTGAGTCCACAGAGTCCACTGGCACCACTGGGGATGCAGTGCAGTGAGTCTAGAGACTGCACTGGCACCACTGGGGATGCAGTACAGTGAGTCCACAGAGTGCACTGGCACCACTGGGGATGCACTGCAGTGAGTCCAGAGAATGCTCTGGCACCACTGGGGATGCAGTGCAGTGACTCGAAAGAGTGCACTGGCACCACTGGGGATGCAGTGCAGTGAGTCCAGAGAGTGCACTGGCACCACTGGGGATGCAGTGCAGTGAGTGCAGAGAGTGCACTGGCACCACTGGGGATGCAGTGCAGTGAGTCCAGAGAGTGCACTGGCACCACTGGGGATGCAGTGCAGTGAGTCCAGAGAATGCACTGGCCGTAATGGGGATGCAGTGCAGTGACTCGAAAGAGTGCACTGGCACCACTGCGGATGTACAGCAGTGAGTCCAGAGAGTGCACTGGCAACACTGGGAATGCAATGCAGTTAGTCCAGAGAGTGCACTGGCTCCACTGGGGATGCAGTGCAGTGAGTCCAGAGAGTGCACTGGCTCCACTGGGGATGCACTGCAGTGAGTCCAGAGAGTGCTCTGGCACCACTGGGGATGCAGTACAGTGAGTCCAGAGAGTGCACTGGCACCACGGGGAATGCACTGCAGTGAGTCCAGAGAGTGCACTGGCACCACTGGGGATGCAGTGCAGTGAGTGCAGAGAGGGCACTGGCACCACTGGGGATGCACTGCAGTGAGTCCAGAGAGTGCACTGGCACCACTGGGGATGCAGTACAGTGACTCCAGAGAGTGCACTGGCACCACTGGGGATGCACTGCAGTGAGTCCACAGAGTGCACTGACCCCACTGGGGATGCACTGCAGTGAGTCCACAGAGTGCACTGGCACCACTGGAGATGCACTGCAGTGACTCCAGAGAGTGCACTGACACCACTGGTAATGCAGTGCAGTGAGTCCAGAGAGTGCACTGGCACCACTGGGGATGCAGTGCAGTGACTCTAGAGAGTGCACTGGCACCACTGGCGATGCACTGCAGTGACTCCAGAGAGTGCACTGGCACCACTGGTAATGCAGTGCAGTGAGTCCAGAGAGTGCAGTGGCACCAGTGGGGATGCACTGCAGTGACTCTAGAGAGTGCACTGGCACCACTGGGGATGCAGTGCAGTGAGTCCAGAGAGTGCACTGGCACCTTGGGTAATGCACTGCAGTGAGTCCAGAGAGTGCACAGGCACCACTGGGGATGCACTGCAGTGACTCCAGAGAGTGCACTGGCACCACTGGTAATGTAGTGCAGTGAGTCCAGAGAGTGCACTGGCACGACGGGGGATGCAGTGCAGTGACTCTAGAGAGTGCACTGGCACCACTGGGGATGCAGTGCAGTGAGTCCAGAGAGTGCACTGGCACCACTGGGGATGCATTGCAGTGATTCCAGAGAGTGCACTGACAACACTGGGGATGCAGTGCAGTGAGTCCAGAGAGTGCACTGGCACTACTGGGGATGCAGTGCAGTGAGTGCAGAGAGGGCACTGGCACCACTGGGGATGCAGTGCAGTGACTCTAGAGAGTGCACTGGCACCACTGGGGATGCAGTGCAGTGAGTCCAGAGAGTGCACTGGCACCACTGGGGATGTACTGCAGTGACTCCAGAGAGTGCACTGGCACCACTGGGGATACAGTGCAGTGTGTCCAGAGAGTGCACTGGCACAAGAGGGGATGCACTGCAGTGAGTGCAGAGAGTGCACTGGCACCACTGGGGATGCACTGCGGTGAGTCCAGAGAGTGCACTGGCACCACTGGGGATGCAGTGCAGTGAGTCCACAGAGTCCACTGGCACCACTGGGGATGCACTGCGGTGAGTCCAGAGAGTGCACTGGCACCACTGGGGATGCAGTGCAGTGAGTCTAGAGACTGCACTGGCACCACTGGGGATGCAGTACAGTGAGTCCACAGAGTGCACTGGCACCACTGGGGATGCACTGCAGTGAGTCCACAGAATGCTCTGGCACCACTGGGGATGCAGTGCAGTGACTCGAAAGAGTGCACTGGCCCCACTGGGGATGCACTGCAGTGAGTCCAGAGAGTGCACTGGCACCACTGGTAATGCAGTGCAGTGAGTCCAGAGAGTGCACTGGCACCACTGGGGATGCACTGCAGTGAGTCCAGAGAGTGCACTGGCACCACTGGGGATGCAGTGCAGTGAGTCCAGAGAATGCACTGGCCGTAATGGGGATGCACTGCAGTGACTCGAAAGAGTGCACTGGCACCACTGCGGATGCACAGCAGTGAGTCCAGAGAGTGCACTGGCAACACTGGGAATGCAATGCAGTTAGTCCAGAGAGTGCACTGGCTCCACTGGGGATGCAGTGCAGTGAGTCCAGAGAGTGCACTGGCACCACTGGCGATGCAGTGCAGTGAGTCCAGAGAGTGCACTGGCACCACTGGGGATGCAGTGCAGTGACTCGAAAGAGTGCACTGGCACCACTGGGGATGCCGTGCAGTGAGTCCAGAGAGTGCACTGGCACCACTGGGGATGCAGTGCAGTGAGTGCAGAGAGTGCACTGGCACCACTGTTGATGCAGTGCAGTGAGTCCAGAGAGTGCACTGGCACCACTGGAGCTGCACTGCAGTGAGTCCCGAGATTTTACTGGCACCACTGGGGATGCAGTGCAGTGAGTGCAGAGAGTGCACTGGCACCACTGTTGATGCAGTGCAGTGAGTCCACAGAGTGCACTGGCACCACTGGGGATGCACTGCAGTGAGTCCAGAGAGTGCACTGGCACAACTGGGGATGCACTGCAGTGAGTCCAGAGAGTGCACTGGCACCACTGGGGATGCACCTCGGTGAGTCCAGAGAGTGCACTGGCACCACTGGGGATGCAGTGCAGTGAGTGCAGAGAGTGTACTGGCACCACTGGGGATGCAGTGCGGTGAGTCCAGAGAGTGCACTGGCACCACTGGGGATGCAGTGTAGTGAGTCCAGAGACTGCACAGGCACCACTGGGGATGCAGTGCAGTGAGTCCAGAGAGTGCACTGGCACCACTGGGGATGCAGTGCAGTGAGTGCAGAGAGGGCACTGGCACCACTGGGGATGCACTGCAGTGACTCTAGACAGTGCACTGGCACCACTGGGGATGCAGTGCAGTGAGTCCAGAGAGTGCACTGGCACCACTGGGGATGCACTGCAGTGAGTCCAGAGAGTGCACTGGCACCACTGGGGATGCAGTGCAGTGAGTCCAGAGAGTGCACTGGCACCACGGGGGATGCAGTGCAGTGAGTCCAGAGAGTGCACTGGCACCACTGGGGATGCAGTGCAGTGAGTCCAGAGAGTGCACCGGCACCACTGGTAATGCAGTGCAGTGAGTCCAGAGAGTGCACTGGCACCACTGGGGATGCAGTGCAGTGAGTCCAGAGAGTGCACTGGCACCACTGGGGATGCAGTGCAGTGAGTCCATAGAGTGCACTGGCACCTTGGGGATGCAGTGCAGTGAGTCCAGAGAGTGCACTGGCACGACTGGTAATGCAGTGCAGTGAGTCCAGAGGGTGCACTGGCACCACTGGGGATGCAGTGCAGTGAGTCCAGAGAGTGCACTGGCACCAGTGGCGATGCAGTGCAGTGAGTCCAGAGGGTGCACTGGCACCACTGGGGATGCAGTGCAGTGACTCCAGAGAGTGCACCGGCACCAGTGGGGATGCAGTGCGGTGAGTCCACAGAGTGCACTGGCACCAGTGAGGATGCAGTGCAGTGACTCCAGAGAGTGCACTGGCCCCACTGCGGATGCAGTGCAGTGAGTCCAGAGAGTGCACTGGCACCAGTGGGGATGCAGTGCAGTGAGTCCAGAGAGTGCACTGGCACCACTGGGGATGCAGTGCACTGACTCCAGAGAGTGCACTGGCACCACTGGGAATGCACTGCAGTGACTCCAGAGAGTGCACTGGCCCCACTGGGGATGCACTGCAGTGAGTCCAGAGAGTGCAGTGGCACCACTGGGGATGCAGTGCAGTGAGTCCAGAGAGTGCACTGGCACCACTGGGGATGCAGTGCAGTGAGTCCAGAGAGTGCACTGGCACCACTGGGGATGCACTGCAGTGAGTCCAGAGAGTGCACTAGCACCACAGGGCATGCAGTGCCGTGAGTCCAGAGAGTGCACTGGCACCACTGACGATGCAGTGCTGTGAGTGCAGAGAGTGCACTGGCACCACTGGGGATGCAGTGCAGTGAGTCCAGAGAGTGCACTGGTACCACTGGGGATGCGGTTCAGTGAGTCCAGAGAGTGCACTGGCACCACTGGGGATGCGGTTCAGTGAGTCCAGAGAGTTCACTGGCACCACTGGGGATGCACTGCAGTGACTCCAGAGAGTGCACAGGCACCACTGGTAATGCAGTGCAGTGACTCGAAAGAGTGCACTGGCACCACTGGGGATGCCGTGCAGTGAGTCCAGAGAGTGCACTGGCACCACTGGGGATGCAGTGCAGTGACTCGAAAGAGTGCACTGGCACCACTGGGGATGCCGTGCAGTGAGTCCAGAGAGTGCACTGGCAGCACTGGGGATGCAGTGCAGTGAGTCCAGAGAGTGCACTTGCACCACTGGGGATGCAGTGCAGTGAGTCCAGAGAGTGCACTGGCACCACTGGTGATGCAGTGCAGTGAGTCCAGAGAATGCACTGGCCGTAATGGGGATGCAGTGCAGTGACTCGAAAGAGTGCACTGGCAGCACTGCGGATGCACAGCAGTGAGTCCAGAGAGTGCACTGGCAACACTGGGAATGCAATGCAGTTAGTCCAGAGAGTGCACTGGCTCCACTGGGGATGCAGTGCAGTGAGTCCAGAGAGTGGACTGGCACCACTGGGGATGCAGTGCAGTGAGTCCACAGAGTCCACTGGCACCACTGGGGATGCACTGCGGTGAGTCCAGAGAGTGCACTGGCACCACTGGGGATGCAGTGCAGTGAGTCTAGAGACTGCACTGGCACCACTGGGGATGCAGTACAGTGAGTCCACAGAGTGCACTGGCACCACTGGGGATGCACTGCAGTGAGTCCAGAGAATGCTCTGGCACCACTGGGGATGCAGTGCAGTGACTCGAAAGAGTGCACTGGCACCACTGGGGATGCAGTGCAGTGAGTCCAGAGAGTGCACTGGCACCACTGGGGATGCAGTGCAGTGAGTGCAGAGAGTGCACTGGCACCACTGGGGATGCAGTGCAGTGAGTCCAGAGAGTGCACTGGCACCACTGGGGATGCAGTGCAGTGAGTCCAGAGAATGCACTGGCCGTAATGGGGATGCAGTGCAGTGACTTGAAAGAGTGCACTGGCACCACTGCGGATGCACAGCAGTGAGTCCAGAGAGTGCACTGGCAACACTGGGAATGCAATGCAGTTAGTCCAGAGAGTGCACTGGCTCCACTGGGGATGCAGTACAGTGACTCCAGAGAGTGCACTGGCACCACTGGGGATGCACTGCAGTGAGTCCACAGAGTGCACTGGCCCCACTGGGGATGCACTGCAGTGAGTCCACAGAGTGCACTGGCACCACTGGAGATGCACTGCAGTGACTCCAGAGAGTGCACTGACACCACTGGTAATGCAGTGCAGTGAGTCCAGAGAGTGCACTGGCACCACTGGGGATGCACTGCAGTGACTCTAGAGAGTGCACTGGCACCACTGGCGATGCACTGCAGTGACTCCAGAGAGTGCACTGGCACCACTGGTAATGCAGTGCAGTGAGTCCAGAGAGTGCAGTGGCACCAGTGGGGATGCACTGCAGTGACTCTAGAGAGTGCACTGGCACCACTGGGGATGCAGTGCAGTGAGTCCAGAGAGTGCACTGGCACCTTGGGTAATGCACTGCAGTGAGTCCAGAGAGTGCACAGGCACCACTGGGGATGCACTGCAGTGAGTCCAGAGAGTGCACTGGCACCACTGGTAATGTAGTGCAGTGAGTCCAGAGAGTGCACTGGCACGACGGGGGATGCAGTGCAGTGACTCTAGACAGTGCACTGGCACCACTGGGGATGCAGTGCAGTGAGTCCAGAGAGTGCACTGGCACCACTGGGGATGCACTGCAGTGAGTCCAGAGAGTGCACTGGCACCACTGGGGATGCAGTGCAGTGAGTCCAGAGAGTGCACTGGCACCACGGGGGATGCAGTGCAGTGAGTCCAGAGAGTGCACCGGCACCACTGGGGATGCAGTGCAGTGAGTCCAGAGAGTGCACCGGCACCACTGGTAATGCAGTGCAGTGAGTCCAGAGAGTGCACTGGCACCACTGGGGATGCAGTGCAGTGAGTCCAGAGAGTGGACTGGCACCACTGGGCATGCACTGCAGTGACTCCAGAGAGTGCACTGGCACCACTGGGGATGCAGTGCAGTGAGTCCAGAGAGTGCACTGGCACCACTGGGGATGTACTGCAGTGACTCCAGAGAGTGCACTGGCACCACTCGGGATACAGTGCAGTGTGTCCAGAGAGTGCACTGGCACAACAGGGGATGCACTGCAGTGAGTGCAGAGAGTGCACTGGCACCACTGGGGATGCACTGCGGTGAGTCCAGAGAGTGCACTGGCACCACTGGGGATGCAGTGCAGTGAGTCCACAGAGTCCACTGGCACCACTGGGGATGCACTGCGGTGAGTCCAGAGAGTGCACTGGCACCACTGGGGATGCAGTGCAGTGAGTCTAGAGACTGCACTGGCACCACTGGGGATGCAGTGCAGTGAGTCCACAGAGTGCACTGGCACCACTGGGGATGCACTGCAGTGAGTCCACAGAATGCACTGGCACCACTGGGGATGCAGTGCAGTGACTCGAAAGAGTGCACTGGCACCACTGGGGATGCACTGCAGTGAGTCCAGAGAGTGCACTGGCACCACTGGTAATGCAGTGCAGTGAGTCCAGAGAGTGCACTGGCACCACTGGGGATGCAGTGCAGTGAGTCCAGAGAGTGCACTGGCACCACTGGGGATGCAGTGCAGTGAGTCCAGAGAATGCACTGGCCGTAAAGGGGATGCACTGCAGTGACTCGAAAGAGTGCACTGGCACCACTGCGGATGCACAGCAGTGAGTCCAGAGAGTGCACTGGCAACACTGGGAATGCAATGCAGTTAGTCCAGAGAGTGCACTGGCTCCACTGGGGATGCAGTGCAGTGAGTCCAGAGAGTGCACTGGCACCACTGGCGATGCAGTGCAGTGAGTCCAGAGAGTGCACTGGCACCACTGGGGATGCAGTGCAGTGACTCGAAAGAGTGCAGTGGCACCACTGGGGATGCCGTGCAGTGAGTCCAGAGAGTGCACTGGCACCACTGGGGATGCAGTGCAGTGAGTGCAGAGAGTGCACTGGCACCACTGTTGATGCAGTGCAGTGAGTCCAGAGAGTGCACTGGCACCACTGGAGCTGCACTGCAGTGAGTCCCGAGATTTTACTGGCACCACTGGGGATGCAGTGCAGTGAGTCCAGAGAGTGCACTGGCACCACTGTTGATGCAGTGCAGTGAGTCCACAGAGTGCACTGGCACCACTGGGGATGCACTGCAGTGAGTCCAGAGAGTGCACTGGCACAACTGGGGATGCACTGCAGTGAGTCCAGAGAGTGCACTGGCACCACTGGGGATGCACCTCGGTGAGTCCAGAGAGTGCACTGGCACCACTGGGGATGCAGTGCAGTGAGTGCAGAGAGTGTACTGGCACCACTGGGGATGCAGTGCGGTGAGTCCAGAGAGTGCACTGGCACCACTGGGGATGCAGTGTAGTGAGTCCAGAGACTGCACAGGCACCACTGGGGATGCAGTGCAGTGAGTCCACAGAGTGCACTGGCACCACTGGGGATGCAGTGCAGTGAGTGCAGAGAGGGCACTGGCACCACTGGGGATGCACTGCAGTGACTCTAGACAGTGCACTGGCACCACTGGGGATGCAGTGCAGTGAGTCCAGAGAGTGCACTGGCACCACTGGGGATGCACTGCAGTGAGTCCAGAGAGTGCACTGGCACCACTGGGGATGCAGTGCAGTGAGTCCAGAGAGTGCACTGGCACCACGGGGGATGCAGTGCAGTGAGTCCAGAGAGTGCACCGGCACCACTGGGGATGCAGTGCAGTGAGTCCAGAGAGTGCACCGGCACCACTGGTAATGCAGTGCAGTGAGTCCAGAGAGTGCACTGGCACCACTGGGGATGCAGTGCAGTGAGTCCAGAGAGTGCACTGGCACCACTGGGGATGCAGTGCAGTGAGTCCATAGAGTGCACTGGCACCTTGGGGATGCAGTGCAGTGAGTCCAGAGAGTGCACTGGCACGACTGGTAATGCAGTGCAGTGAGTCCAGAGGGTGCACTGGCACCACTGGGGATGCAGTGCAGTGAGTCCAGAGGGTGCACTGGCACCAGTGGCGATGCAGTGCAGTGAGTCCAGAGGGTGCACTGGCACCACTGGGGATGCAGTGCAGTGACTCCAGAGAGTGCACCGGCACCAGTGGGGATGCAGTGCGGTGAGTCCACAGAGTGCACTGGCACCAGTGAGGATGCAGTGCAGTGACTCCAGAGAGTGCACTGGCCCCACTGCGGATGCAGTGCAGTGAGTCCAGAGAGTGCACTGGCACCAGTGGGGATGCAGTGCAGTGAGTCCAGAGAGTGCACTGGCACCACTGGGGATGCAGTACACTGACTCCAGAGAGTGCACTGGCACCACTGGGAATGCACTGCAGTGACTCCAGAGAGTGCACTGGCCCCACTGGGGATGCACTGCAGTGAGTCCAGAGAGTGCAGTGGCACCACTGGGGATGCAGTGCAGTGAGTCCAGAGAGTGCACTGGCACCACTGGGGATGCAGTGCAGTGAGTCCAGAGAGTGCACTGGCACCACTGGGGATGCACTGCAGTGAGTCCAGAGAGTGCACTAGCACCACAGGGCATGCAGTGCCGTGAGTCCAGAGAGTGCACTGGCACCACTGACGATGCAGTGCTGTGAGTGCAGAGAGTGCACTGGCACCACTGGGGATGCAGTGCAGTGAGTCCAGAGAGTGCACTGGTACCACTGGGGATGCGGTTCAGTGAGTCCAGAGAGTGCACTGGCACCACTGGGGATGCGGTTCAGTGAGTCCAGAGAGTTCACTGGCACCACTGGGGATGCACTGCAGTGACTCCAGAGAGTGCACTGGCACCACTGGGGATGCCGTGCAGTGAGTCCAGAGAGTGCACTGGCACCACTGGGGATGCAGTGCAGTGACTCGAAAGAGTGCACTGGCACCACTGGGGATGCCGTGCAGTGAGTCCAGAGAGTGCACTGGCACCACTGGGGATGCAGTGCAGTGAGTGCAGAGAGTGCACTGGCACCACTGTTGATGCAGTGCAGTGAGTCCAGAGAGTGCACTGGCACCACTGGTGATGCAGTGCAGTGAGTCCAGAGTATGCACTGGCCGTAATGGGGATGCAGTGCAGTGACTCGAAAGAGTGCACTGGCAGCACTGCGGATGCACAGCAGTGAGTCCAGAGAGTGCACTGGCAACACTGGGAATGCAATGCAGTTAGTCCAGAGAGTGCACTGGCTCCACTGGGGATGCAGTGCAGTGAGTCCAGAGAGTGGACTGGCACCACTGGGGATGCAGTGCAGTGAGTCCACAGAGTCCACTGGCACCACTGGGGATGCACTGCGGTGAGTCCAGAGAGTGCACTGGCACCACTGGGGATGCAGTGCAGTGAGTCTAGAGACTGCACTGGCACCACTGGGGATGCAGTACAGTGAGTCCACAGAGTGCACTGGAACCACTGGGGATGCACTGCAGTGAGTCCAGAGAATGCTCTGGCACCACTGGGGATGCAGTGCAGTGACTCGAAAGAGTGCACTGGCACCACTGGGGATGCAGTGCAGTGATTCCAGAGAGTGCACTGGCACCACTGGGGATGCAGTGCAGTGAGTGCAGAGAGTGCACTGGCACCACTGGGGATGCCGTGCAGTGAGTCCAGAGAGTGCACTGGCACCACTGCGGATGCAGTGCAGTGACTCGAAAGAGTGCACTGGCACCACTGGGGATGCCGTGCAGTGAGTCCAGAGAGTGCACTGGCACCACTGGGGATGCAGTGCAGTGAGTGCAGAGAGTGCACTGGCACCACTGTTGATGCAGTGCAGTGAGTCCAGAGAGTGCACTGGCACCACTGGTGTTGCAGTGCAGTGAGTCCAGAGAATGCACTGGCCGTAATGGGGATGCAGTGCAGTGACTCGAAAGAGTGCACTGGCAGCACTGCGGATGCACAGCAGTGAGTCCAGATAGTGCACTGGCAACACTGGGAATGCAATGCAGTTAGTCCAGAGAGTGCACTGGCTCCACTGGGGATGCAGTGCAGTGAGTCCAGAGAGTGGACTGGCACCACTGGGGATGCAGTGCAGTGAGTCCACAGAGTCCACTGGCACCACTGGGGATGCACTGCGGTGAGTCCAGAGAGTGCACTGGCACCACTGGGGATGCAGTGCAGTGAGTCTAGAGACTGCACTGGCACCACTGGGGATGCAGTACAGTGAGTCCACAGAGTGCACTGGCACCACTGGGGATGCACTGCAGTGAGTCCAGAGAATGCTCTGGCACCACTGGGGATGCAGTGCAGTGACTCGAAAGAGTGCACTGGCACCACTGGGGATGCAGTGCAGTGATTCCAGAGAGTGCACTGGCACCACTGGGGATGCAGTGCAGTGAGTGCAGAGAGTGCACTGGCACTACTGGGGATGCAGTGCAGTGAGTCCAGAGAGTGCACTGGCACCACTGCTGATGCAGTGCAGTGAGTCCAGAGAATGCACTGGCCGTAATGGGGATGCAGTGCAGTGACTCGAAAGAGTGCACTGGCACCACTGCGGATGCACAGCAGTGAGTCCAGAGAGTGCACTGGCAACACTGGGAATGCAATGCAGTTAGTCCAGAGAGTGCACTGGCTCCACTGGGGATGCAGTACAGTGACTCCAGAGAGTGCACTGGCACCACTGGGGATGCACTGCAGTGAGTCCACAGAGTGCACTGGCCCCACTGGGGATGCACTGCAGTGAGTCCACAGAGTGCACTGGCACCACTGGAGATGCACTGCAGTGACTCCAGAGAGTGCACTGACACCACTGGTAATGCAGTGCAGTGAGTCCAGAGAGTGCACTGGCACCACTGGGGATGCACTGCAGTGACTCTAGAGAGTGCACTGGCACCACTGGCGATGCACTGCAGTGACTCCAGAGAGTGCACTGGCACCACTGGTAATGCAGTGCAGTGAGTCCAGAGAGTGCAGTGGCACCAGTGGGGATGCACTGCAGTGACTCTAGAGAGTGCACTGGCACCACTGGGGATGCAGTGCAGTGAGTCCAGAGAGTGCACTGGCACCTTGGGTAATGCACTGCAGTGAGTCCAGAGAGTGCACAGGCACCACTGGGGATGCACTGCAGTGAGTCCAGAGAGTGCACTGGCACCACTGGTAATGTAGTGCAGTGAGTCCAGAGAGTGCACTGGCACGACGGGGGATGCAGTGCAGTGACTCTAGAGAGTGCACTGGCACCACTGGGGATGCAGTGCAGTGAGTCCAGAGAGTGCACTGGCACCACTGGGGATGCAGTGCAGTGAGTCCAGAGAGTGCACTGACAACACTGGGGATGCAGTGCAGTGAGTCCAGAGAGTGCACTGGCACTACTGGGGATGCAGTGCAGTGAGTGCAGAGAGGGCACTGGCACCACTGGGGATGCAGTGCAGTGACTCTAGAGAGTGCACTGGCACCACTGGGGATGCAGTGCAGTGAGTCCAGAGAGTGCACTGGCACCACTGGGGATGTACTGCAGTGACTCCAGAGAGTGCACTGGCACCACTGGGGATACAGTGCAGTGTGTCCAGAGAGTGCACTGGCACAACAGGGGATGCACTGCAGTGAGTGCAGAGAGTGCACTGGCACCACTGGGGATGCACTGCGGTGAGTCCAGAGAGTGCACTGGCACCACTGGGGATGCAGTGCAGTGAGTCCACAGAGTCCACTGGCACCACTGGGGATGCACTGCGGTGAGTCCAGAGAGTGCACTGGCACCACTGGGGATGCAGTGCAGTGAGTCTAGAGACTGCACTGGCACCACTGGGGATGCAGTACAGTGAGTCCACAGAGTGCACTGGCACCACTGGGGATGCACTGCAGTGAGTCCAGAGAATGCTCTGGCACCACTGGGGATGCAGTGCAGTGACTCGAAAGAGTGCACTGGCACCACTGGGGATGCACTGCAGTGAGTCCAGAGAGTGCACTGGCACCACTGGTAATGCAGTGCAGTGAGTCCAGAGAGTGCACTGGCACCACTGGGGATGCAGTGCAGTGAGTGCAGAGAGTGTACTGGCACCACTGGGGATGCAGTGCGGTGAGTCCAGAGAGTGCACTGGCACCACTGGGGATGCAGTGTAGTGAGTCCAGAGACTGCACAGGCACCACTGGGGATGCAGTGCAGTGAGTCCAGAGAGTGCACTGGCACCACTGGGGATGCAGTGCAGTGACTCCAGAGAGTGCACTGGCACCACTGGGGATGCACTGCAGTGACTCTAGACAGTGCACTGGCACCACTGGGGATGCAGTGCAGTGCGTCCAGAGAGTGCACTGGCACCACTGGGGATGCACTGCAGTGAGTCCAGAGAGTGCACTGGCACCACTGGGGATGCAGTGCAGTGAGTCCAGAGAGTGCACTGGCACCACGGGGGATGCAGTGCAGTGAGTCCAGAGAGTGCACCGGCACCACTGGGGATGCAGTGCAGTGAGTCCAGAGAGTGCACCGGCACCACTGGTAATGCAGTGCAGTGAGTCCAGAGAGTGCACTGGCACCACTGGGGATGCAGTGCAGTGAGTCCAGAGAGTGGACTGGCACCACTGGGCATGCACTGCAGTGACTCCAGAGAGTGCACTGGCACCACTGGGGATGCAGTGCAGTGAGTCCAGAGAGTGCACTGGCACCACTGGGGATGTACTGCAGTGACTCCAGAGAGTGCACTGGCACCACTGGGGATACAGTGCAGTGTGTCCAGAGAGTGCACTGGCACAACAGGGGATGCACTGCAGTGAGTGCAGAGAGTGCACTGGCACCACTGGGGATGCACTGCGGTGAGTCCAGAGAGTGCACTGGCACCACTGGGGATGCAGTGCAGTGAGTCCACAGAGTCCACTGGCACCACTGGGGATGCACTGCGGTGAGTCCAGAGAGTGCACTGGCACCACTGGGGATGCAGTGCAGTGAGTCTAGAGACTGCACTGGCACCACTGGGGATGCAGTACAGTGAGTCCACAGAGTGCACTGGCACCACTGGGGATGCACTGCAGTGAGTCCAGAGAATGCTCTGGCACCACTGGGGATGCAGTGCAGTGACTCGAAAGTGTGCACTGGCACCACTGGGGATGCACTGCAGTGAGTCCAGAGAGTGCACTGGCACCACTGGTAATGCAGTGCAGTGAGTCCAGAGAGTGCACTGGCACCACTGGGGATGCAGTGCAGTGAGTCCAGAGAGTGCACTGGCACCACTGGGGATGCAGTGCAGTGAGTCCAGAGAATGCACTGGCCGTAATGGGGATGCACTGCAGTGACTCGAAAGAGTGCACTGGCACCACTGCGGATGCACATCAGTGAGTCCAGAGAGTGCACTGGCAACACTGGGAATGCAATGCAGTTAGTCCAGAGAGTGCACTGGCTCCACTGGGGATGCAGTGCAGTGAGTCCAGAGAGTGCACTGGCACCACTGGGGATGCAGTGCAGTGAGTCCAGAGAGTGCACTGGCACCACTGGGGATGCACTGCAGTGAGTCCAGAGAGTGCTCTGGCACCACTGGAGATGCAGTACAGTGAGTCCACAGAGTGCACTGGAACCACTGGATCTGCACTGCAGTGAGTCCAGAGATTTTACTGGCACCACTGGGGATGCAGTGCAGTGAGTGCAGAGAGTGCACTGGCACCACTGTTGATGCAGTGCAGTGAGTCCAGAGAGTGCACTGGCACCACTGGAGCTGCACTGCAGTGAGTCCCGAGATTTTACTGGCACCACTGGGGATGCAGTGCAGTGAGTGCAGAGAGTGCACTGGCACCACTGGGGATGCACTGCAGTGAGTCCAGAGAGTGCACTGGCACAACTGGGGATGCACTGCAGTGAGTCCAGAGAGTGCACTGGCACCACTGGGGATGCACCTCGGTGAGTCCAGAGAGTGCACTGGCACCACTGGGGATGCAGTGTAGTGAGTCCAGAGACTGCACAGGCACCACTGGGGATGCAGTGCAGTGAGTCCACAGAGTGCACTGGCACCACTGGGGATGCAGTGCAGTGACTCCAGAGAGTGCACTGGCACCACTGGGGATGCACTGCAGTGACTCTAGACAGTGCACTGGCACCACTGGGGATGCAGTGCAGTGAGTCCAGAGAGTGCACTGGCACCACTGGGGATGCACTGCAGTGAGTCCAGAGAGTGCACTGGCACCACTGGCGATGCAGTGCAGTGAGTCCAGAGAGTGCACTGGCACCACGGGGGATGCAGTGCAGTGAGTCCAGAGAGTGCACCGGCACCACTGGGGATGCAGTGCAGTGAGTCCAGAGAGTGCACCGGCACCACTGGTAATGCAGTGCAGTGAGTCCAGAGAGTGCACTGGATCACTGGGGATGCAGTGCAGTGAGTCCAGAGAGTGGACTGGCACCACTGGGCATGCACTGCAGTGACTCCAGAGAGTGCACTGGCACCACTGGGGATGCAGTGCAGTGAGTCCAGAGAGTGCACTGGCACCACCGGGGATGCACTGCAGTGAGTCCAGAGAGTGCACTGGCACCACTGGTAATGCAGTGCAGTGAGTCCAGAGAGTGCACTGGCACCACTGGGGATGCCGTGCAGTGCCTCCGGAGAGTGCACTGGCACCACTGCGGATGCACTGCAGAGAGTCCATGGAGTGCCCTGGCACCAATGGTGATGCAGTGCAGTGAATCCAGAGAGTGGACTGGCACCACTGGGGATGCAGTTCAGTGAGTCCAGAGAGTGCACTGGCACCACTGGGGATGCAGTGCAGTGACTCCAGAGAGTGCACTGGCACCGCTGGGGATGCAGTGCAGTGAGTCCAGAGAGTGCACTGGCACCACTGGGGATGCACTGCAGTGAGTCCAGAGAGTGCACTGGCACCACTGGGGATGCAGTGCAGTGAGTCCAGAGAGTGCACTGGCACCACTGGGGATGCAGTGCAGTGAGTCCAGAGAGTGCACTGGCACCACTGGGGATGCAGTGCAGTGAGTCCAGAGAGTGCACTGGCACCACTGGGGATGCAGTGCAGTGAGTCCAGAGAGTGCACTGGCACCACTGGGGATGCAGTGCAGTGAGTCCAGAGAATGCACTGGCCGTAATGGGGATGCAGTGCAGTGACTCGAAAGAGTGCACTGGCACCACTGCGGATGCACAGCAGTGAGTCCAGAGAGTGCACTGGCAACACTGGGAATGCAATGCAGTTAGTCCAGAGAGTGCACTGGCACCACTGGGGATGTACTGCAGTGACTCCAGAGAGTGCACTGGCACCACTGGGGATACAGTGCAGTGTGTCCAGAGAGTGCACTGGCACAACAGGGGATGCATTGCAGTGAGTGCAGAGAGTGCACTGGCACCACTGGGGATGCACTGCGGTGAGTCCAGAGAGTGCACTGGCACCACTGGGGATGCAGTGCAGTGAGTCCACAGAGTCCACTGGCACCACTGGGGATGCACTGCGGTGAGTCCAGAGAGTGCACTGGCACCACTGGGGATGCAGTGCAGTGAGTCTAGAGACTGCACTGGCACCACTGGGGATGCAGTACAGTGAGTCCACAGAGTGCACTGGCACCACTGGGGATGCACTGCAGTGAGTCCAGAGAATGCTCTGGCACCACTGGGGATGCAGTGCAGTGACTCGAAAGAGTGCACTGGCACCACTGGGGATGCACTGCAGTGAGTCCAGAGAGTGCACTGGCACCACTGGTAATGCAGTGCAGTGAGTCCAGAGAGTGCACTGGCACCACTGGGGATGCAGTGCAGTGAGTCCAGAGAGTGCACTGGCACCACTGGGGATGCACTGCAGTGAGTCCAGAGAATGCACTGGCCGTAATGGGGATGCACTGCAGTGACTCGAAAGAGTGCACTGGCACCACTGCGGATGCACAGCAGTGAGTCCAGAGAGTGCACTGGCAACACTGGGAATGCAATGCAGTTAGTCCAGAGAGTGCACTGGCTCCACTGGGGATGCAGTGCAGTGAGTCCAGAGAGTGCACTGGCACCACTGGGGATGCACTGCAGTGAGTCCAGAGAGTGCACTGGCACCACTGGGGATGCACTGCAGTGAGTCCAGAGAGTGCTCTGGCACCACTGGGGATGCAGTACAGTGAGTCCACAGAGTGCACTGGAACCACTGGATCTGCACTGCAGTGAGTCCAGAGATTTTACTGGCACCACTGGGGATGCAGTGCAGTGAGTGCAGAGAGTGCACTGGCACCACTGTTGATGCAGTGCAGTGAGTCCAGAGAGTGCACTGGCACCACTGGAGCTGCACTGCAGTGAGTCCCGAGATTTTACTGGCACCACTGGGGATGCAGTGCAGTGAGTGCAGAGAGTGCACTGGCACCACTGTTGATGCAGTGCAGTGAGTCCACAGAGTGCACTGGCACCACTGGGGATGCACTGCAGTGAGTCCAGAGAGTGCACTGGCACAACTGGGGATGCACTGCAGTGAGTCCAGAGAGTGCACTGGCACCACTGGGGATGCACCTCGGTGAGTCCAGAGAGTGCACTGGCACCACTGGGGATGCAGTGCAGTGAGTGCAGAGAGTGTACTGGCACCACTGGGGATGCAGTGCGGTGAGTCCAGAGAGTGCACTGGCACCACTGGGGATGCAGTGTAGTGAGTCCAGAGACTGCACAGGCACCACTGGGGATGCAGTGCAGTGAGTCCAGAGAGTGCACTGGCACCACTGGGGATGCAGTGCAGTGACTCCAGAGAGTGCACTGGCACCACTGGGGATGCACTGTAGTGACTCTAGACAGTGCACTGGCACCACTGGGGATGCAGTGCAGTGAGTCCAGAGAGTGCTCTGGCACCACTGGGGATGCACTGCAGTGAGTCCAGAGAGTGCACTGGCACCACTGGGGATGCAGTGCAGTGAGTCCAGAGAGTGCACTGGCACCACTGGGGATGCAGTGCAGTGAGTCCAGAGAGTGCACCGGCACCACTGGGGATGCAGTGCAGTGAGTCCAGAGAGTGCACCGGCACCACTGGTAATGCAGTGCAGTGAGTCCAGAGAGTGCACTGGCACCACTGGGGATGCAGTGCAGTGAGTCCAGAGAGTGGACTGGCACCACTGGGCATGCACTGCAGTGACTCCAGAGAGTGCACTGGCACCACTGGGGATGCAGTGCAGTGAGTCCAGAGAGTGCACTGGCACCACCGGGGATGCACTGCAGTGAGTCCAGAGAGTGCACTGGCACCACTGGTAATGCAGTGCAGTGAGTCCAGAGAGTGCACTGGCACCACTGGGGATGCCGTGCAGTGCCTCCGGAGAGTGCACTGGCACCACTGCGGATGCACTGCAGAGAGTCCATGGAGTGCCCTGGCACCAATGGTGATGCAGTGCAGTGAATCCAGAGAGTGGACTGGCACCACTGGGGATGCAGTTCAGTGAGTCCAGAGAGTGCACTGGCACCACTGTTGATGCAGTGCAGTGACTCCAGAGAGTGCACTGGCACCGCTGGGGATGCAGTGCAGTGAGTCCAGAGAGTGCACTGGCACCACTGGGGATGCACTGCAGTGAGTCCAGAGAGTGCACTGGCACCACTGGGGATGCAGTGCAGTGAGTCCAGAGAGTGCACTGGCACCACTGCGGATGCACTGCAGTGAGTCCAGAGAGTGCACTGGCACCACTGGTAATGCAGTGCAGTGAGTCCAGAGAGTGCACTGGCACCATGGGGTTTTAGTGCAGTGAGTCCAGAGAGTGCACTGGCACCACTGGGGGTGCAGTGTAGTGAGTCCAGAGAGTGCACTGGCACCACTGGGGATGCACTGCAGTGACTCCAGGGAGTGCACTGGCACCACTGGGGATGCAGTGCATTGAGTCCAGAGAGTGCACTGGCACCGCTGGGGATGCAGTGCAGTGAGTCCAGAGAGTGCACTGGCTCCACTGGGGATGCACTGCAGTGACTCCAGAGAGTGCACTGACACCACTGGTAATGCAGTGCAGTGAGTCCAGAGAGTGCACTGGCACCACTGGGGATGCACTGCAGTGACTCTAGAGAGTGCACTTGCACCACTGGGGATGCACTGCAGTGACTCCAGAGAGTGCACTGGCACCACTGGGGATGCAGTGCAGTGAGTCCAGAGAGTGCACTGGCACCAGTGGGGATGCAGTGCAGTGAGTCCAGAGAGTGCACTGGCACCACTGGGGATGCAGTGCACTGACTCCAGAGAGTGCACTGGCACCACTGGGAATGCACTGCAGTGACTCCAGAGAGTGCACTGGCCCCACTGGGGATGCACTGCAGTGAGTCCAGAGAGTGCACTGGCACCACTGGCGATGCAGTGCTGTGAGTGCAGAGAGTGCACTGGCACCACTGGGGATGCAGTGCAGTGAGTCCAGAGAGTGCACTGGCACCACTGGGGATGCGGTTCAGTGAGTCCAGAGAGTGCACTGGCACCACTGGGGATGCAGTGCAGTGAGTCCAGAGAGTGCACTGGCACCACTGGGGATGCGGTTCAGTGAGTCCAGAGAGTTCACTGGCACCACTGGGGATGCACTGCAGTGAGTCCAGAGAGTGCACTGGCACCACTGGTAATGCAGTGCAGTGACTCGAAAGAGTGCACTGGCACCACTGGGGATGCCGTGCAGTGAGTCCAGAGAGTGCACTGGCACCACTGGGGATGCCGTGCAGTGACTCGAAAGAGTGCACTGGCACCACTGGGGATGCCGTGCAGTGAGTCCAGAGAGTGCACTGGCACCACTGGGGATGCCGTGCAGTGAGTCCAGAGAGTGCACTGGCACCACTGGGGATGCAGTGCAGTGAGTCCAGAGAGTGCACTGGCACCACTGGGGATGCAGTGCAGTGAGTCCAGAGAGTGCACTGGCACCACTGGGGATGCAGTGCAGTGAGTCCAGAGAATGCACTGGCCGTAATGGGGATGCAGTGCAGTGACTCGAAAGAGTGCACTGGCACCACTGCGGATGCACAGCAGTGAGTCCAGAGAGTGCACTGGCAACACTGGGAATGCAATGCAGTTAGTCCAGAGAGTGCACTGGCTCCACTGGGGATGCAGTGCAGTGAGTCCAGAGAGTGGACTGGCACCACTGGGGATGCAGTGCAGTGAGTCCACAGAGTCCACTGGCACCACTGGGGATGCACTGCGGTGAGTCCAGAGAGTGCACTGGCACCACTGGGGATGCAGTGCAGTGAGTCTAGAGACTGCACTGGCACCACTGGGGATGCAGTACAGTGAGTCCACAGAGTGCACTGGCACCACTGGGGATGCACTGCAGTGAGTCCAGAGAATGCTCTGGCACCACTGGGGATGCAGTGCAGTGACTCGAAAGAGTGCACTGGCACCACTGGGGATGCAGTGCAGTGAGTCCAGAGAGTGCACTGGCACCACGGGGAATGCACTGCAGTGAGTCCAGAGAGTGCACTGGCACCACTGGGGATGCAGTGCAGTGAGTGCAGAGAGGGCACTGGCACCACTGGGGATGCACTGCAGTGAGTCCAGAGAGTGCACTGGCACCACTGGGGATGCAGTACAGTGACTCCAGAGAGTGCACTGGCACCACTGGGGATGCACTGCAGTGAGTCCACAGAGTGCACTGGCCCCACTGGGGATGCACTGCAGTGAGTCCACAGAGTGCACTGGCACCACTGGAGATGCACTGCAGTGACTCCAGAGAGTGCACCTACACCACTGGTAATGCAGTGCAGTGAGTCCAGAGAGTGCACTGGCACCACTGGGGATGCACTGCAGTGACTCTAGAGAGTGCACTGGCACCACTGGCGATGCACTGCAGTGACTCCAGAGAGTGCACTGGCACCACTGGTAATGCAGTGCAGTGAGTCCAGAGAGTGCAGTGGCACCAGTGGGGATGCACTGCAGTGACTCTAGAGAGTGCACTGGCACCACTGGGGATGCAGTGCAGTGAGTCCAGAGAGTGCACTGGCACCTTGGGTAATGCACTGCAGTGAGTCCAGAGAGTGCACAGGCACCACTGGGGATGCACTGCAGTGACTCCAGAGAGTGCACTGGCACCACTGGTAATGTAGTGCAGTGAGTCCAGAGAGTGCACTGGCACGACGGGGGATGCAGTGCAGTGACTCTAGAGAGTGCACTGGCACCACTGGGGATGCAGTGCAGTGAGTCCAGAGAGTGCACTGGCACCACTGGGGATGCACTGCAGTGAGTCCAGAGAGTGCACTGACAACACTGGGGATGCAGTGCAGTGAGTCCAGAGAGTGCACTGGCACTACTGGGGATGCAGTGCAGTGAGTGCAGAGAGGGCACTGGCACCACTGGGGATGCAGTGCAGTGACTCTAGAGAGTGCACTGGCACCACTGGGGATGCAGTGCAGTGAGTCCAGAGAGTGCACTGGCACCACGGGGGATGTACTGCAGTGACTCCAGAGAGTGCACTGGCACCACTGGGGATACAGTGCAGTGAGTCCAGAGAGTGCACTGGCACAACAGGGGATGCACTGCAGTGAGTGCAGAGAGTGCACTGGCACCACTGGGGATGCACTGCGGTGAGTCCAGAGAGTGCACTGGCACCACTGGGGATGCAGTGCAGTGAGTCTAGAGAGTGCACTGGCACCACTGGGGATGCAGTACAGTGAGTCCACAGAGTCCACTGGCACCACTGGGGATGCACTGCGGTGAGTCCGGAGAGTGCACTGGCACCACTGGGGATGCAGTGCAGTGAGTCTAGAGAGTGCACTGGCACCACTGGGGATGCAGTACAGTGAGTCCACAGAGTGCACTGGCACCACTGGGGATGCACTGCAGTGAGTCCAGAGAATGCTCTGGCACCACTGGGGATGCAGTGCAGTGACTCGAAAGAGTGCACTGGCACCACTGGGGATGCACTGCAGTGAGTCCAGAGAGTGCACTGGCACCACTGGTAATGCAGTGCAGTGAGTCCAGAGAGTGCACTGGCACCACTGGGGATGCAGTGCAGTGAGTCCAGAGAGTGCACTGGCACCACTGGGGATGCAGTGCAGTGAGTCCAGAGAATGCACTGGCCGTAATGGGGATGCACTGCAGTGACTCGAAAGAGTGCACTGGCACCACTGCGGATGCACAGCAGTGAGTCCAGAGAGTGCACTGGCAACACTGGGAATGCAATGCAGTTAGTCCAGAGAGTGCACTGGCTCCACTGGGGATGCAGTGCAGTGAGTCCAGAGAGTGCACTGGCACCACTGGGGATGCACTGCAGTGAGTCCAGAGAGTGCACTGGCACCACTGGGGATGCACTGCAGTGAGTCCAGAGAGTGCTCTGGCACCACTGGGAATGCAGTACAGTGAGTCCACAGAGTGCACTGGAACCACTGGATCTGCACTGCAGTGACTCCAGAGATTTTACTGTCACCACTGGGGATGCAGTGCAGTGAGTGCAGAGAGTGCACTGGCACCACTGGGGATGCACTGCAGTGAGTCCAGAGAGTGCACTGGCACAACTGGGGATGCACTGCAGTGAGTCCAGAGAGTGCACTGGCACCACTGGGGATGCACCTCGGTGAGTCCAGAGAGTGCACTGGCACCACTGGGGATGCAGTGCAGTGAGTGCAGAGAGTGTACTGGCACCACTGGGGATGCAGTGCGGTGAGTCCAGAGAGTGCACTGGCACCACTGGGGATGCAGTGTACTGAGTCCAGAGACTGCACAGGCACCACTGGGGATGCAGTGCAGTGAGTCCAGAGAGTGCACTGGCACCACTGGGGATGCAGTGCAGTGACTCCAGAGAGTGCACTGGCACCACTGGGGATGCACTGCAGTGACTCTAGACAGTGCACTGGCACCACTGGGGATGCAGTGCAGTGAGTCCAGAGAGTGCACTGGCACCACTGGGGATGCACTGCAGTGAGTCCAGAGAGTGCACTGGCACCACTGGGGATGCAGTGCAGTGAGTCCAGAGAGTGCACTGGCACCACGGGGGATGCAGTGCAGTGAGTCCAGAGAGTGCACCGGCACCACTGGGGATGCAGTGCAGTGAGTCCAGAGAGTGCACTGGCACCACTGGGGATGCAGTGCAGTGAGTCCAGAGAGTGGACTGGCACCACTGGGCATTCACTGCAGTGACTCCAGAGAGTGGACTGGCACCACTGGGGATGCAGTGCAGTGAGTCCAGAGAGTGCACTGGCACCACCGGGGATGCACTGCAGTGAGTCCAGAGAGTGCACTGGCACCACTGGGGATGCAGTGCAGTGAGTCCAGAGAGTGCACTGGCACCACTGGGGATGCCGTGCAGTGAGTCCAGAGAGTGCACTGGCACCACTGGGGATGCAGTGCAGTGAGTCCAGAGAATGCACTGGCCGTAATGGGGATGCAGTGCAGTGACTCGAAAGAGTGCACTGGCACCACTGCGGATGCACAGCAGTGAGTCCAGAGAGTGCACTGGCAACACTGGGAATGCAATGCAGTTAGTCCAGAGAGTGCACTGGCACCACTGGCGATGCACTGCAGTGACTCCAGAGAGTGCACTGGCACCACTGGGGATACAGTGCAGTGTGTCCAGAGAGTGCACTGGCACAACAGGGGATGCATTGCAGTGAGTGCAGAGAGTGCACTGGCACCACTGGGGATGCACTGCGGTGAGTCCAGAGAGTGCACTGGCACCACTGGGGATGCAGTGCAGTGAGTCCACAGAGTCCACTGGCACCACTGGGGATGCACTGCGGTGAGTCCAGAGAGTGCACTGGCACCACTGGGGATGCAGTGCAGTGAGTCTAGAGACTGCACTGGCACCACTGGGGATGCAGTACAGTGAGTCCACAGAGTGCACTGGCACCACTGGGGATGCACTGCAGTGAGTCCAGAGAATGCTCTGGCACCACTGGGGATGCAGTGCAGTGACTCGAAAGAGTGCACTGGCACCACTGGGGATGCACTGCAGTGAGTCCAGAGAGTGCACTGGCACCACTGGTAATGCAGTGCAGTGAGTCCAGAGAGTGCACTGGCACCACTGGGGATGCAGTGCAGTGAGTCCAGAGAGTGCACTGGCACCACTGGGGATGCAGTGCAGTGAGTCCAGAGAATGCACTGGCCGTAATGGGGATGCACTGCAGTGACTCGAAAGAGTGCACTGGCACCACTGCGGATGCACAGCAGTGAGTCCAGAGAGTGCACTGGCAACACTGGGAATGCAATGCAGTTAGTCCAGAGAGTGCACTGGCTCCACTGGGGATGCAGTGCAGTGAGTCCAGAGAGTGCACTGGCACCACTGGGGATGCACTGCAGTGAGTCCAGAGAGTGCACTGGCACCACTGGGGATGCACTGCAGTGAGTCCAGAGAGTGCTCTGGCACCACTGGAGATGCAGTACAGTGAGTCCACAGAGTGCACTGGAACCACTGGATCTGCACTGCAGTGAGTCCAGAGATTTTACTGGCACCACTGGGGATGCAGTGCAGTGAGTGCAGAGAGTGCACTGGCACCACTGTTGATGCAGTGCAGTGAGTCCAGAGAGTGCACTGGCACCACTGGAGCTGCACTGCAGTGAGTCCCGAGATTTTACTGGCACCACTGGGGATGCAGTGCAGTGAGTGCAGAGAGTGCACTGGCACCACTGTTGATGCAGTGCAGTGAGTCCACAGAGTGCACTGGCACCACTGGGGATGCACTGCAGTGAGTCCAGAGAGTGCACTGGCACAACTGGGGATGCACTGCAGTGAGTCCAGAGAGTGCACTGGCACCACTGGGGATGCACCTCGGTGAGTCCAGAGAGTGCACTGGCACCACTGGGGATGCAGTGCAGTGAGTGCAGAGAGTGTACTGGCACCACTGGGGATGCAGTGCGGTGAGTCCAGAGAGTGCACTGGCACCACTGGGGATGCAGTGTAGTGAGTCCAGAGACTGCACAGGCACCACTGGGGATGCAGTGCAGTGAGTCCAGAGAGTGCACTGGCACCACTGGGGATGCAGTGCAGTGACTCCAGAGAGTGCACTGGCACCACTGGGGATGCACTGCAGTGACTCTAGACAGTGCACTGGCACCACTGGGGATGCAGTGCAGTGAGTCCAGAGAGTGCACTGGCACCACTGGGGATGCACTGCAGTGAGTCCAGAGAGTGCACTGGCACCACTGGCGATGCAGTGCAGTGAGTCCAGAGAGTGCACTGGCACCACTGGGGATGCAGTGCAGTGAGTCCAGAGAGTGCACCGGCACCACTGGGGATGCAGTGCCGTGAGTCCAGAGAGTGCACCGGCACCACTGGTAATGCAGTGCAGTGAGTCCAGAGAGTGCACTGGCACCACTGGGGATGCAGTGCAGTGAGTCCAGAGAGTGGACTGGCACCACTGGGCATGCACTGCAGTGACTCCAGAGAGTGCACTGGCACCACTGGGGATGCAGTGCAGTGAGTCCAGAGAGTGCACTGGCACCACCGGGGATGCACTGCAGTGAGTCCAGAGAGTGCACTGGCACCACTGGTAATGCAGTGCAGTGAGTCCAGAGAGTGCACTGGCACCACTGGGGATGCCGTGCAGTGCCTCCGGAGAGTGCACTGGCACCACTGCGGATGCACTGCAGAGAGTCCATGGAGTGCCCTGGCACCAATGGTGATGCAGTGCATTGAATCCAGAGAGTGGACTGGCACCACTGGGGATGCAGTTCAGTGAGTCCAGAGAGTGCACTGGCACCACTGTTGATGCAGTGCAGTGACTCCAGAGAGTGCACTGGCACCGCTGGGGATGCACTGCAGTGACTCCAGAGAGTGCACTGGCACCACTGGGGATGCACTGCAGTGAGTCCAGAGAGTGCACTGGCACCACTGGGGATGCAGTGCAGTGAGTCCAGAGAGTGCACTGGCACCACTGGGGATGCACTGCAGTGAGTCCAGAGAGTGCACTGGCACCACTGGTAATGCAGTGCAGTGAGTCCAGAGAGTGCACTGGCACCATGGGGTTTTAGTGCAGTGAGTCCAGAGAGTGCACTGGCACCACTGGGCGTGCAGTGTAGTGAGTCCAGAGAGTGCACTGGCACCACTGGGGATGCACTGCAGTGAGTCCAGAGAGTGCACTGGCACCACTGGGGATGCAGTGCAGTGAGTCCAGAGAGTGCACAGGCACCAGTGGGGATCACAGTATCACAGATTTCTAGGTTGGAAGAGACCTCAAGATCATCGAGTCCAACCTCCGACCTAACTCTAAGTACTCCACTAAACCATATCGCTAAGCTCTACATCTAAACGTCTTTTAAAGACCTCCAGGGATGGCGACTCCACCACCTCCCTGGGCAGCCCGTTCCAATGCTTAATAACCCTTTCGGTAAAGAAGTACTTCCTAACATCCAATATAAAACTCCCCTGTCGCAACTTTCGCCCATTCCCCCTCGTCCTGTCACCAGGCACGTAGGAGAACAGACCAACCCCCACCTCTTTACAGCCTCCTTTAAGGTAACTGTAGAGAGTGATAAGGTCGCCCCTGAGCCTCCTCTTCTCCAGGCTGAACAAGCCCAGCTCCCTCAGCCGCTCCTCGTAAGACTTGTTCTCCAGACCCCTCACCAGCTTGGTCGCCCTTCTCTGGACTCGCTCGAGCACGTCCATGTCCTTCCTGTAGCGAGGGGCCCAAAACTGAAGACAGTACTCGAGGTGCGGCCTCACCAGAGCCGAGTACAGGGGCACAATCACTTCCCTAGACCTGCTGGCCACACTGCTTCTTATGCAGGCCAGGATGCTGTTGGCCTTCTTGGCCACCTGGGCACACTGCTGGCTCATATTCAGCCGACTATCAACCAATACTCCCAGGTCCCTCTCGGCCAGGCAGCTTTGCAGCCACTCATCTCCCAGCCTGTAGCTCTGCTTGGGGTTGTTGCGCCCCAGGTGCAGGACCCGGCACTTGGCCTTGTTGAACTTCATACAGTTGACCTCAGCCCATCGCTCCAGCGTATCCAGATCCTCCTGCAGAGCCTTCCTGCCCTCGAGCAGATCGACACACGCACTTAGCTTGGTGTCATCTGCAAACTTACTGAGGGTGCACTGGACGCCCTCATCCAGATCATCGATAAAGATATTAAAGAGGACCGGCCCCAGTACCGAGCCCTGGGGGACACCACTAGTGACCGGCCTCCAACCAGATTTGACTCCATTCACCACAACTCTCTGGGCCCGGCTATCCAGCCAGTTTCTAACCCAGCGAAGCGTACGCCAGTCCAAGCCCCGAGCAGCCAGTTTCTTGAGGAGAATGTTGTGGGGAACTGTGTCAAAAGCCTTACTGAGGTCAAGGTAAACCACATCCACAGCCTTTCCCTCATCCACCAAGCGCGTCACTTGGTCATAGAAGGAGATCAGGTTCGTCGAGCAGGACCTACCTTTCATAAACCCATGCTGACTGGGCCTGATCGCCTGCTTGCCCTGCAAGTGCCGCGTGTTGACCCTCAAGATAATCTGCTCCATGAGCTTCCCTGGCACTGAGGTCAAACTGACAGGCCTATAGTTCCCCGGGTCTGCCCTGCGGCCCTTCTTATAGATGGGCGTCACATTGGCAAGCCGCCAGTCAACTGGGACCTCCCCCGATAGCCAGGACTTCCGATAAATGATGGTAAGCGGCTCGGCCAGCTCCTCCGCCAGTTCTTTCAGTACCCTCGGTGCATCCCATCCGGCCTCATCGACTTGCGCACATCCAAGCTCCGTAGCAGGTCGCCAACCATTTCCTCATGGATAGCGAAGGCCACATCCTGCTCCCCATTCCCTTCCACCAGCTCAAGGCACTGGGTATCCAGAGAACAACCGGTACTGCCGCTAAAGACTGAGGCAAAGAAAGGGATGCACTGCAGTGACAAAAGAGAGTGCACTGGCACCACAGGGGATGCAGTGCAGTGACTCCAGAGAGTGCACTGGCATCACTGGGGATGCAGTGCAGTGAGTCCAGAGAGTGCACTGGCACCACTGGGGATGCAGTGCAGTGAGTCCAGAGAGTGCACTGGCACCACTGGGGATGCAGTGCAGTGACTCCAGAGAGTGCACTGGCCCCAATGGGGATGCACTGCAGTGAGTCCAGAGAGTGCAGTGGCACCACTGGGGATGCAGTGCAGTGAGTCCAGAGAGTGCACTGGCACCACTGGGGATGCAGTGCAGTGAGTCCAGAGAGTGCACTGGCACCACTGGGGATGCAGTGCAGTGAGTCCAGAGAGTGCACTGGCACCACTGGGGATGCAGTGCAGTGACTCCAGAGAGTGCACTGGCCCCACTGGGGATGCAGTGCAGTGAGTCCAGAGAGTGCAGTGGCACCACTGGGGATGCAGTGCAGTGAGTGCAGAGAGTGCACTGGCACCACTGGGGATGCAGTGCAGTGAGTCCAGAGAGTGCACTGGCACCACTGGGGATGCAGTGCAGTGAGTCCAGAGAGTGCACTGGCACCACTGGGGATGCACTGCAGTGAGTCCAGAGAGTGCACTGGCACCACAGGGCATGCAGTGCCGTGAGTCCAGAGAGTGCACTGGCACCACTGGCGATGCAGTGCTGTGAGTCCAGAGAGTGCACTGGCACCACTGGGGATGCAGTGCAGTGAGTCCAGAGAGTGCACTGGCACCACTGGGGATGCAGTGCAGTGAGTGCAGAGAGGGCACTGGCACCACTGGGGATGCACTGCAGTGAGTCTAGAGAGTGCACTGACACCACTGGTAATGCAGTGCAGTGAGTCCAGAGAGTGCACTGGCACCACTGGGGATGCACTGCAGTGACTCTAGAGTGTGCACTGGCACCACTGGGGATGCAGTGCAGTGAGTCCAGAGAGTGCACTGGCACCACTGGGGATGCAGTGCAGTGAGTCCAGAGAGTGCACTGGCACCTTGGGTAATGCACTGCAGTGAGTCCAGAGAGTGCACAGGCACCACTGGGGATGCAGTGCAGTGACTCCAGAGAGTGCACTGGCACCACTGGTAATGTAGTGCAGTGAGTCCAGAGAGTGCACTGGCACGACGGGGGATGCACTGCAGTGACTCTAGAGAGTGCACTGGCACCACTGGGGATGCAGTGCAGTGAGTCCAGAGAGTGCACTGGCACCACTGGGGATGCACTGCAGTGAGTCCAGAGAGTGCACTGACAACACTGGGGATGCAGTGCAGTGACTCTAGAGAGTGCACTGGCACCACTGCGGATGCAGTGCAGTGAGTCCAGAGAGTGCACTGTCACCACTGGGGATGTACTGCAGTGACTCCAGAGAGTGCACTGGCACCACTGGGGATACAGTGCATTGTGTCCAGAGAGTGCACTGGCACAACAGGGGATGCACTGCAGTGACTCCAGAGAGTCCACTGGCACCACTGGGGATGCACTGCGGTGAGTCCAGAGAGTGCACTGGCACCACTGGGGATGCAGTGCAGTGAGTCCACAGAGTCCACTGGCACCACTGGGGATGCACTGCGGTGAGTCCAGAGAGTGCACTGGCACCACTGGGGATGCAGTGCAGTGAGTCTAGAGAGTGCACTGGCACCACTGGGGATGCAGTACAGTGAGTCCACAGAGTGCACTGGCACCACTGGGGATGCAGTGCAGTGAGTCCAGAGAATGCTCTGGCACCACTGGGGATGCAGTGCAGTGACTCGAAAGAGTGCACTGGCACCACTGGGGATGCACTGCAGTGAGTCCAGAGAGTGCACTGGCACCACTGGTAATGCACAGCAGTGAGTCCAGAGAGTGCACTGGCAACACTGGGAATGCAATGCAGTTAGTCCAGAGAGTGCACTGGCTCCACTGGGGATGCAGTGCAGTGAGTCCAGAGAGTGCACTGGCACCACTGGGGATGCACTGCAGTGGGTCCAGAGAGTGCACTGGCACCACTGGGGATGCACTGCAGTGAGTCCAGAGAGTGCTCTGGCACCACTGGGGATGCAGTACAGTGAGTCCATAGAGTGCACTGGAACCACTGGATCTGCACTGCAGTGAGTTCAGAGATTTTACTGGCACCACTGGGGATGCAGTGCAGTGAGTGCAGAGAGTGCACTGGCACCACTGTTGATGCAGTGCAGTGAGTCCAGAGAGTGCACTGGCACCACTGGAGCTGCACTGCAGTGACTCCCGAGATTTTACTGGCACCACTGGGGATGCAGTGCAGTGAGTGCAGAGAGTGCACTGGCACCACTGTTGATGCAGTGCAGTTAGTCCACAGAGTGCACTGGCACCACTGGGGATGCAGTGCAGTGAGTCCAGAGAGTGCACTGGCACCACTGGGGATGCACTGCAGTGAGTCCAGAGAGTGCACTGGCACCACTGGGGATGCACTGCAGTAAGTCCAGAGAGTGCACTGGCACCACTGGGGATGCAGTGCAGTGAGTCCAGAGAGTGCACTGGCACCACTGGGGATACAGTGCAGTGAGTGCAGAGAGTGTACTGGCACCACTGGGGATGCAGTGCAGTGAGTCCAGAGAGTGCACTGGCACCACTGGGGATGCAGTGCAGTGAGTCCAGAGAGTGCACTGGCACCACTGGGGATGCACTGCAGTGACTCTAGAGAGTGCACTGGCACCACTGGGGATGCAGTGCAGTGAGTCCAGAGAGTGCACTGGCACCACTGGGGATGCACTGCAGTGAGTCCAGAGAGTGCACTGGCACCACTGGGGGTGCAGTGCAGTGAGTCCAGAGAGTGCACCGGCACCACTGGTAATGCAGTGCAGTGAGTCCAGAGAGTGCACTGGCACCACTGGGGATGCAGTGCAGTGAGTCCAGAGAGTGGACTGGCACCACTGGGCATGCACTGCAGTGACTCCAGAGAGTGCACTGGCACCACTGGGGATGCAGTGCAGTGAGTCCAGAGAGTGCACTGGCACCACTGGGGATGCCGTGCAGTGCCTCCAGAGAGTGCACTGGCACCACTGGGGATGCAGTGCAGTGAGTCCAGAGAGTGCACTGGCACCACTGGGGATGCAGTGCAGTGAGTCCAGAGAGTGCATTGGCACCTTGGGTAATGCACTGCAGTGAGTCCAGAGAGTGCACAGGCACCACTGGGGATGCACTGCAGTGACTCCAGAGAGTGCACTGGCACCACTGGTAATGTAGTGTAGTGAGTCCAGAGAGTGCACTGGCACCACTGGGGATGCACTGCAGTGAGTCCAGAGAGTGCACTGACAACACTGGGGATGCAGTGCAGTGAGTCCAGAGAGTGCACTGGCACTACTGGGGATGCAGTGCAGTGAGTGCAGAGAGGGCACTGGCACCACTGGGGATGCAGTGCAGTGACTCTAGAGAGTGCACTGGCACCACTGCGGATGCAGTGCAGTGAGTGCAGAGAGTGCACTGGCACCACTGGGGATGTACTGCAGTGACTCCAGAGAGTGCACTGGCACCACTGGGGATACAGTGCAGTGTGTCCAGAGAGTGCACTGGCACAACAGGGGATGCACTGCAGTGACTCCAGAGAGTCCACTGGCACCACTGGTGTTGCACTGCAGTGAGTCCAGAGAGTGCACTGGCACCACTGGGGATGCAGTGCAGTGAGTCCACAGAGTCCACTGGCACCACTGGGGATGCACTGCGGTGAGTCCAGAGAGTGCACTGGCACCACTGGGGATGCAGTGCAGTGAGTCTAGAGACTGCACTGGCACCACTGGGGATGCAGTGCAGTGAGTCCACAGAGTGCACTGGCACCACAGGGGATGCACTGCAGTGAGTCCAGAGAATGCTCTGGCACCACTGGGGATGCAGTGCAGTGACTCGAAAGAGTGCACTGGCACCACTGGGGATGCAGTGCAGTGAGTCCAGAGAGTGCACTGGCACCACTGGGGATGCAGTGCAGTGAGTCCAGAGAGTGCACTGGCACCGCTGGGGATGCAGTGCAGTGAGTCCAGAGAGTGCACTGGCACCACTGGGGATGCAGTGCAGTGAGTCCAGAGAATGCACTGGCACCACTGGGGATGCAGTGCAGTGACTCGAAAGAGTGCACTGGCACCACTGGGGATGCAGTACAGTGAGTCCACAGAGTGCACTGGAACCACTGGATCTGCACTGCAGTGAGTCCAGAGATTTTACTGGCACCACTGGGGATGCAGTGCAGTGAGTGCAGAGAGTGCACTGGCACCACTGTTGATGCAGTGCAGTGAGTCCAGAGAGTGCACTGGCACCACTGGAGCTGCACTGCAGTGAGTCCCGAGATTTTACTGGCACCACTGGGGATGCAGTGCAGTGAGTGCAGAGAGTGCACTGGCACCACTGGGGATGCACTGCAGTGAGTCCAGAGAGTGCACTGGCACCACAGGGCATGCAGTGCCGTGAGTCCAGATAGTTCACTGGCACCACTGGCGATGCAGTGCTGTGAGTTCAGAGAGTGCACTGGCACCACTGGGGATGCAGTGCAGTGAGTCCAGAGAGTGCACTGGCACCACTGGGGATGCGGTTCAGTGAGTCCAGAGAGTGCACTGGCACCACTGGGGATGCAGTGCAGTGGGTCCAGAGAGTGCACTGGCAGCACTGGGGATGCACTGCAGTGAGTCCAGAGAGTTCACTGGCACCACTGGGGATGCAGTGCAGTGAGTCCAGAGAGTGCACTGGCACCACTGGGGATGCAGTGCAGTGAGTCCAGAGAGTGCACTGGCACCACTGGGGATGCACTGCAGTGAGTCCAGAGAGTGCACTGGCACCACGGGGAATGCACTGCAGTGAGTCCAGAGAGTGCACTGGCACCACTGGGGATGAAGTGCACTGACTCCAGAGAGTGCACTGGCACCACTGGGAATGCACTGCAGTGACTCCAGAGAGTGCACTGGCACCACTGGAGATGCAGTACAGTGACTCCAGAGAGTAAACTGGCACCACTGGGGATGCACTGCAGTGAGTCCACAGAGTGCACTGGCCCCACTGGGGATGCACTGCAGTGAGTCCACAGAGTGCACTGGCACTACTGGAGATGCACTGCAGTGACTCCAGAGAGTGCACTGACACCACTGGTAATGCAGTGCAGTGAGTCCAGAGAGTGCACTGGCACCACTGGGGATGCACTGCAGTGACTCTAGAGAGTGCACTGGCACCACTGGCGATGCAGTGCAGTGAGTCCAGAGAGTGCACTGGCACCACTGGGGATGCAGTGCAGTGAGTCCAGAGAGTGCACTGGCACCTTGGGTAATGCACTGCAGTGAGTCCAGAGAGTGCACAGGCACCACTGGGGATGCACTTCAGTGACTCCAGAGAGTGCACTGGCACCACTGGTAATGTAGTGCAGTGAGTCCAGAGAGTGCACTGGCACGACGGGGGATGCACTGCAGTGACTCTAGAGAGTGCACTGGCACCACTGGGGATGCAGTGCAGTGAGTCCAGAGAGTGCACTGGCACCACTGGGGATGCAGTGCAGTGAGTCCAGAGAGTGCACTGGCACCACTGGGGATGCAGTGCAGTGACTCCAGAGAGTGCACTGGCACCACTGGGGATGCACTGCAGTGACTCTAGACAGTGCACTGGCACCACTGGGGATGCAGTGCAGTGAGTCCAGAGAGTGCACTGGCACCACTGGGGATGCACTGCAGTGAGTCCAGAGAGTGCACTGGCACCACTGGGGATGCAGTGCAGTGAGTCCAGAGAGTGCACCGGCACCACTGGGGATGCAGTGCAGTGAGTCCAGAGAATGCACTGGCACCACTGGGGATGCAGTGCAGTGACTCGAAAGAGTGCACTGGCACCACTGCGGATGCACAGCAGTGAGTCCAGAGAGTGCACTGGCAACACTGGGAATGCAATGCAGTTAGTCCAGAGAGTGCACTGGCTCCACTGGGGATGCAGTGCAGTGAGTCCAGAGAGTGCACTGGCACCACTGGGGATGCACTGCAGTGAGTCCAGAGAGTGCACTGGCACCACTGGGGATGCACTGCAGTGAGTCCAGAGAGTGCTCTGGCACCACTGGGGATGCAGTACAGTGAGTCCACAGAGTGCACTGGAACCACTGGATCTGCACTGCAGTGAGTCCAGAGATTTTACTGGCACCACTGGGGATGCAGTGCAGTGAGTGCAGAGAGTGCACTGGCACCACTGGGGATGCACTGCAGTGAGTCCAGAGAGTGCACTGGCACCACAGGGCATGCAGTGCCGTGAGTCCAGATAGTTCACTGGCACCACTGGCGATGCAGTGCTGTGAGTTCAGAGAGTGCACTGGCACCACTGGGGATGCAGTGCAGTGAGTCCAGAGAGTGCACTGGCACCACTGGGGATGCGGTTCAGTGAGTCCAGAGAGTGCACTGGCACCACTGGGGATGCAGTGCAGTGAGTCCAGAGAGTGCACTGGCAGCACTGGGGATGCACTGCAGTGAGTCCAGAGAGTTCACTGGCACCACTGGGGATGCACTGCAGTGACTCCAGAGAGTGCACTGGCACCACTGGGGATGCAGTGCAGTGAGTCCAGAGAGTGCACTGGCACCACTGGGGATGCACTGCAGTGAGTCCAGAGAGTGCACTGGCACCACGGGGAATGCACTGCAGTGAGTCCAGAGAGTGCACTGGCACCACTGGGGATGCAGTGCAGTGAGTGCAGAGAGGGCACTGGCACCACTGGGAATGCACTGCAGTGACTCCAGAGAGTGCACTGGCACCACTGGAGATGCAGTACAGTGACTCCAGAGAGTGCACTGGCACCACTGTGGATGCACTGCAGTGAGTCCACAGAGTGCACTGGCCCCACTGGGGATGCACTGCAGTGAGTCCACAGAGTGCACTGGCACCACTGGAGATGCACTGCAGTGACTCCAGAGAGTGCACTGACACCACTGGTAATGCAGTGCAGTGAGTCCAGAGAGTGCACTGGCACGACGGGGGATGCACTGCAGTGACTCTAGAGAGTGCACTGGCACCACTGGGGATGCAGTGCAGTGAGTCCAGAGAGTGCACTGGCACCACTGGGGATGCAGTGCAGTGAGTCCAGAGAGTGCACCGGCACCACTGGGGATGCAGTGCAGTGAGTCCAGAGAATGCACTGGCACCACTGGGGATGCAGTGCAGTGACTCGAAAGAGTGCACTGGCACCACTGCGGATGCACAGCAGTGAGTCCAGAGAGTGCACTGGCAACACTGGGAATGCAATGCAGTTAGTCCAGAGAGTGCACTGGCTCCACTGGGGATGCAGTGCAGTGAGTCCAGAGAGTGCACTGGCACCACTGGGGATGCACTGCAGTGAGTCCAGAGAGTGCACTGGCACCACTGGGGATGCACTGCAGTGAGTCCAGAGAGTGCTCTGGCACCACTGGGGATGCAGTACAGTGAGTCCACAGAGTGCACTGGAACCACTGGATCTGCACTGCAGTGAGTCCAGAGATTTTACTGGCACCACTGGGGATGCAGTGCAGTGAGTGCAGAGAGTGCACTGGCACCACTGTTGATGCAGTGCAGTGAGTCCAGAGAGTGCACTGGCACCACTGGAGCTGCACTGCAGTGAGTCCCGAGATTTTACTGGCACCACTGGGGATGCAGTGCAGTGAGTGCAGAGAGTGCACTGGCACCACTGGGGATGCACTGCAGTGAGTCCAGAGAGTGCACTGGCACCACAGGGCATGCAGTGCCGTGAGTCCAGATAGTTCACTGGCACCACTGGCGATGCAGTGCTGTGAGTTCAGAGAGTGCACTGGCACCACTGGGGATGCACTGCAGTGAGTCCAGAGAGTGCACTGGCACCACTGGGGATGCGGTTCAGTGAGTCCACAGAGTGCACTGGCACCACTGGGGATGCAGTGCAGTGAGTCCAGAGAGTGCACTGGCAGCACTGGGGATGCACTGCAGTGAGTCCAGAGAGTTCACTGGCACCACTGGGGATGCACTGCAGTGACTCCAGAGAGTGCACTGGCACCACTGGGGATGCAGTGCAGTGAGTCCAGAGAGTGCACTGGAACCACTGGGGATGCACTGCAGTGAGTCCAGAGAGTGCACTGGCACCACGGGGAATGCACTGCAGTGAGTCCAGAGAGTGCACAGGCACCACTGGGGATGCAGTGCAGTGAGTGCAGAGAGGGCACTGGCACCACTGGGAATGCACTGCAGTGACTCCAGAGAGTGCACTGGCACCACTGGAGATGCAGTACAGTGACTCCAGAGAGTGCACTGGCACCACTGTGGATGCACTGCAGTGAGTCCACAGAGTGCACTGGCCCCACTGGGGATGCACTGCAGTGAGTCCACAGAGTGCACTGGCACCACTGGAGATGCACTGCAGTGACTCCAGAGAGTGCACTGACACCACTGGTAATGCAGTGCAGTGAGTCCAGAGAGTGCACTGGCACGACGGGGGATGCACTGCAGTGACTCTAGAGAGTGCACTGGCACCACTGGGGATGCAGTGCAGTGAGTCCAGAGAGTGCACTGGCACCACTGGGGATGCACTGCAGTGAGTCCAGAGAGTGCACTGACAACACTGGGGATGCAGTGCAGTGAGTCCAGAGAGTGCACTGGCACTACTGGGGATGCAGTGCAGTGAGTGCAGAGAGGGCACTGGCACCACTGGGGATGCAGTGCAGTGACTCTAGAGAGTGCACTGGCACCACTGGGGATGCAGTGCAGTGAGTCCAGAGAGTGCACTGGCACCACTGGGGATGTACTGCAGTGACTCCAGAGAGTGCACTGGCACCACTGGGGATACAGTGCAGTGTGTCCAGAGAGTGCACTGGCACAACAGGGGATGCACTGCAGTGAGTGCAGAGAGTGCACTGGCACCACTGGGGATTCACTGCGGTGAGTCCAGAGAGTGCACTGGCACCACTGGGGATGCAGTGCAGTGAGTCCACAGAGTCCACTGGCACCACTGGGGATGCACTGCGGTGAGTCCAGAGAGTGCACTGGCACCACTGGGGATGCAGTGCAGTGAGTCCAGAGAGTGCACTGGCACCACTGGGGATGCAGTGCAGTGAGTCCAGAGAGTGCACTGGCACCACTGGGGATGCAGTGCAGTGAGTCCAGAGAATGCACTGCCACCACTGGAGCTGCACTGCAGTGAGTCCCGAGATTTTACTGGCACCACTGGGGATGCAGTGCAGTGACTCCAGAGAGTGCACTGGCACCACTGGGGATGCACTGCAGTGACTCTAGACAGTGCACTGGCACCACTGGGGATGCAGTGCAGTGAGTCCAGAGAGTGCACTGGCACCACTGGGGATGCACTGCAGTGAGTCCAGAGAGTGCACTGGCACCACTGGGGATGCAGTGCAGTGAGTCCAGAGAGTGCACCGGCACCACTGGGGATGCAGTGCAGTGAGTCCAGAGAGTGCACCGGCACCACTGGTAATGCAGTGCAGTGAGTCCAGAGAGTGCACTGGCACCACTGGGGATGCAGTGCAGTGAGTCCAGAGAGTGGACTGGCACCACTGGGCATGCACTGCAGTGACTCCAGAGAGTGCACTGGCACCACTGGGGATGCAGTGCAGTGAGTCCAGAGAGTGCACTGGCACCACCGGGGATGCACTGCAGTGAGTCCAGAGAGTGCACTGGCACCACTGGTAATGCAGTGCAGTGAGTCCAGAGAGTGCACTGGCACCACTGTTGATGCAGTGCAGTGACTCCAGAGAGTGCACTGGCACTGCTGGGGATGCAGTGCAGTGAGTCCAGAGAGTGCACTGGCACCACTGGGGATGCACTGCAGTGAGTCCAGAGAGTGCACTGGCACCACTGGGGATGCAGTGCAGTGAGTCCAGAGAGTGCACTGGCACCACTGCGGATGCACTGCAGTGAGTCCAGAGAGTGCACTGGCACCACTGGTAATGCAGTGCAGTGAGTCCAGAGAGTGCACTGGCACCATGGGGTTTTAGTGCAGTGAGTCCAGAGAGTGCACTGGCACCACTGGGGATGCACTGCAGTGACTCCAGAGAGTCCACTGGCACCACTGGTGTTGCACTGCGGTGAGTCCAGAGAGTGCACTGGCACCACTGGGGATGCAGTGCAGTGAGTCCACAGAGTCCACTGGCACCACTGGGGATGCACTGCGGTGAGTCCAGAGAGTGCACTGGCACCACTGGGGATGCAGTGCAGTGAGTCTAGAGACTGCACTGGCACCACTGGGGATGCAGTGCAGTGAGTCCACAGAGTGCACTGGCACCACAGGGGATGCACTGCAGTGAGTCCAGAGAATGCTCTGGCACCACTGGGGATGCAGTGCAGTGACTCGAAAGAGTGCACTGGCACCACTGGGGATGCAGTGCAGTGAGTCCAGAGAGTGCACTGGCACCACTGGGGATGCACTGCAGTGAGTCCACAGAGTGCACTGGCACTACTGGAGATGCACTGCAGTGACTCCAGAGAGTGCACTGACACCACTGGTAATGCAGTGCAGTGAGTCCAGAGAGTGCACTGGCACCACTGGGGATGCACTGCAGTGACTCTAGAGAGTGCACTGGCACCACTGGGGATGCACTGCAGTGAGTCCAGAGAGTGCACTGGCACCACTGGGGATGCAGTGCAGTGAGTCCAGAGAGTGCACTGGCACCTTGGGTAATGCACTGCAGTGAGTCCAGAGAGTGCACAGGCACCACTGGGGATGCACTTCAGTGACTCCAGAGAGTGCACTGGCACCACTGGTAATGTAGTGCAGTGAGTCCAGAGAGTGCACTGGCACGACGGGGGATGCACTGCAGTGACTCTAGAGAGTGCACTGGCACCACTGGGGATGCAGTGCAGTGAGTCCAGAGAGTGCACTGGCACCACTGGGGATGCAGTGCAGTGAGTCCAGAGAGTGCACTGGCACCACTGGGGATGCAGTGCAGTGACTCCAGAGAGTGCACTGGCACCACTGGGGATGCACTGCAGTGACTCTAGACAGTGCACTGGCACCACTGGGGATGCAGTGCAGTGAGTCCAGAGAGTGCACTGGCACCACTGGGGATGCACTGCAGTGAGTCCAGAGAGTGCACTGGCACCACTGGGGATGCAGTGCAGTGAGTCCAGAGAGTGCACCGGCACCACTGGGGATGCAGTGCAGTGAGTCCAGAGAATGCACTGGCACCACTGGGGATGCAGTGCAGTGACTCGAAAGAGTGCACTGGCACCACTGCGGATGCACAGCAGTGAGTCCAGAGAGTGCACTGGCAACACTGGGAATGCAATGCAGTTAGTCCAGAGAGTGCACTGGCTCCACTGGGGATGCAGTGCAGTGAGTCCAGAGAGTGCACTGGCACCACTGGGGATGCACTGCAGTGAGTCCAGAGAGTGCACTGGCACCACTGGGGATGCACTGCAGTGAGTCCAGAGAGTGCTCTGGCACCACTGGGGATGCAGTACAGTGAGTCCACAGAGTGCACTGGAACCACTGGATCTGCACTGCAGTGAGTCCAGAGATTTTACTGGCACCACTGGGGATGCAGTGCAGTGAGTGCAGAGAGTGCACTGGCACCACTGGGGATGCACTGCAGTGAGTCCAGAGAGTGCACTGGCACCACAGGGCATGCAGTGCCGTGAGTCCAGATAGTTCACTGGCACCACTGGCGATGCAGTGCTGTGAGTTCAGAGAGTGCACTGGCACCACTGGGGATGCAGTGCAGTGAGTCCAGAGAGTGCACTGGCACCACTGGGGATGCGGTTCAGTGAGTCCAGAGAGTGCACTGGCACCACTGGGGATGCAGTGCAGTGAGTCCAGAGAGTGCACTGGCAGCACTGGGGATGCAGTGCAGTGAGTCCAGAGAGTGCACTGGCACCACTGGGGATGCACTGCAGTGAGTCCAGAGAGTGCACTGGCACCACGGGGAATGCACTGCAGTGAGTCCAGAGAGTGCACTGGCACCACTGGGGATGCAGTGCAGTGAGTGCAGAGAGGGCACTGGCACCACTGGGAATGCACTGCAGTGACTCCAGAGAGTGCACTGGCACCACTGGAGATGCAGTACAGTGACTCCAGAGAGTGCACTGGCACCACTGTGGATGCACTGCAGTGAGTCCACAGAGTGCACTGGCCCCACTGGGGATGCACTGCAGTGAGTCCACAGAGTGCACTGGCACCACTGGAGATGCACTGCAGTGACTCCAGAGAGTGCACTGACACCACTGGTAATGCAGTGCAGTGAGTCCAGAGAGTGCACTGGCACGACGGGGGATGCACTGCAGTGACTCTAGAGAGTGCACTGGCACCACTGGGGATGCAGTGCAGTGAGTCCAGAGAGTGCACTGGCACCACTGGGGATGCAGTGCAGTGAGTCCAGAGAGTGCACCGGCACCACTGGGGATGCAGTGCAGTGAGTCCAGAGAATGCACTGGCACCACTGGGGATGCAGTGCAGTGACTCGAAAGAGTGCACTGGCACCACTGCGGATGCACAGCAGTGAGTCCAGAGAGTGCACTGGCAACACTGGGAATGCAATGCAGTTAGTCCAGAGAGTGCACTGGCTCCACTGGGGATGCAGTGCAGTGAGTCCAGAGAGTGCACTGGCACCACTGGGGATGCACTGCAGTGAGTCCAGAGAGTGCACTGGCACCACTGGGGATGCACTGCAGTGAGTCCAGAGAGTGCTCTGGCACCACTGGGGATGCAGTACAGTGAGTCCACAGAGTGCACTGGAACCACTGGATCTGCACTGCAGTGAGTCCAGAGATTTTACTGGCACCACTGGGGATGCAGTGCAGTGAGTGCAGAGAGTGCACTGGCACCACTGTTGATGCAGTGCAGTGAGTCCAGAGAGTGCACTGGCACCACTGGAGCTGCACTGCAGTGAGTCCCGAGATTTTACTGGCACCACTGGGGATGCAGTGCAGTGAGTGCAGAGAGTGCACTGGCACCACTGGGGATGCACTGCAGTGAGTCCAGAGAGTGCACTGGCACCACAGGGCATGCAGTGCCGTGAGTCCAGATAGTTCACTGGCACCACTGGCGATGCAGTGCTGTGAGTTCAGAGAGTGCACTGGCACCACTGGGGATGCACTGCAGTGAGTCCAGAGAGTGCACTGGCACCACTGGGGATGCGGTTCAGTGAGTCCACAGAGTGCACTGGCACCACTGGGGATGCAGTGCAGTGAGTCCAGAGAGTTCACTGGCACCACTGGGGATGCACTGCAGTGACTCCAGAGAGTGCACTGGCACCACTGGGGATGCAGTGCAGTGAGTCCAGAGAGTGCACTGGCACCACTGGGGATGCACTGCAGTGAGTCCAGAGAGTGCACTGGCACCACGGGGAATGCACTGCAGTGAGTCCAGAGAGTGCACTGGCACCACTGGGGATGCAGTGCAGTGAGTGCAGAGAGGGCACTGGCACCACTGGGAATGCACTGCAGTGACTCCAGAGAGTGCACTGGCACCACTGGAGATGCAGTACAGTGACTCCAGAGAGTGCACTGGCACCACTGTGGATGCACTGCAGTGAGTCCACAGAGTGCACTGGCCCCACTGGGGATGCACTGCAGTGAGTCCACAGAGTGCACTGGCACCACTGGAGATGCACTGCAGTGACTCCAGAGAGTGCACTGACACCACTGGTAATGCAGTGCAGTGAGTCCAGAGAGTGCACTGGCACGACGGGGGATGCACTGCAGTGACTCTAGAGAGTGCACTGGCACCACTGGGGATGCAGTGCAGTGAGTCCAGAGAGTGCACTGGCACCACTGGGGATGCACTGCAGTGAGTCCAGAGAGTGCACTGACAACACTGGGGATGCAGTGCAGTGAGTCCAGAGAGTGCACTGGCACTACTGGGGATGCAGTGCAGTGAGTGCAGAGAGGGCACTGGCACCACTGGGGATGCAGTGCAGTGACTCTAGAGAGTGCACTGGCACCACTGGGGATGCAGTGCAGTGAGTCCAGAGAGTGCACTGGCACCACTGGGGATGTACTGCAGTGACTCCAGAGAGTGCACTGGCACCACTGGGGATACAGTGCAGTGTGTCCAGAGAGTGCACTGGCACAACAGGGGATGCACTGCAGTGAGTGCAGAGAGTGCACTGGCACCACTGGGGATTCACTGCGGTGAGTCCAGAGAGTGCACTGGCACCACTGGGGATGCAGTGCAGTGAGTCCACAGAGTCCACTGGCACCACTGGGGATGCACTGCGGTGAGTCCAGAGAGTGCACTGGCACCACTGGGGATGCAGTGCAGTGAGTCCAGAGAGTGCACTGGCACCACTGGGGATGCAGTGCAGTGAGTCCAGAGAGTGCACTGGCACCACTGGGGATGCAGTGCAGTGAGTCCAGAGAATGCACTGCCACCACTGGAGCTGCACTGCAGTGAGTCCCGAGATTTTACTGGCACCACTGGGGATGCAGTGCAGTGACTCCAGAGAGTGCACCGGCACCACTGGGGATGCACTGCAGTGACTCTAGACAGTGCACTGGCACCACTGGGGATGCAGTGCAGTGAGTCCAGAGAGTGCACTGGCACCACTGGGGATGCACTGCAGTGAGTCCAGAGAGTGCACTGGCACCACTGGGGATGCAGTGCAGTGAGTCCAGAGAGTGCACCGGCACCACTGGGGATGCAGTGCAGTGAGTCCAGAGAGTGCACCGGCACCACTGGTAATGCAGTGCAGTGAGTCCAGAGAGTGCACTGGCACCACTGGGGATGCAGTGCAGTGAGTCCAGAGAGTGGACTGGCACCACTGGGCATGCACTGCAGTGACTCCAGAGAGTGCACTGGCACCACTGGGGATGCAGTGCAGTGAGTCCAGAGAGTGCACTGGCACCACCGGGGATGCACTGCAGTGAGTCCAGAGAGTGCACTGGCACCACTGGTAATGCAGTGCAGTGAGTCCAGAGAGTGCACTGGCACCACTGTTGATGCAGTGCAGTGACTCCAGAGAGTGCACTGGCACTGCTGGGGATGCAGTACAGTGAGTCCAGAGAGTGCACTGGCACCACTGGGGATGCACTGCAGTGAGTCCAGAGAGTGCACTGGCACCACTGGGGATGCAGTGCAGTGAGTCCAGAGAGTGCACTGGCACCACTGCGGATGCACTGCAGTGAGTCCAGAGAGTGCACTGGCACCACTGGTAATGCAGTGCAATGAGTCCAGAGAGTGCACTGGCACCATGGGGTTTTAGTGCAGTGAGTCCAGAGAGTGCACTGGCACCACTGGGGGTGCAGTGTAGTGAGTCCAGAGAGTGCACTGGCACCACTGGGGATGCACTGCAGTGACTCCAGGGAGTGCACTGGCACCACTGGGGATGCAGTGCATTGAGTCCAGAGAGTGCACTGGCACCGCTGGGGATGCAGTGCAGTGAGTCCAGAGAGTGCACTGGCTCCACTGGGGATGCACTGCAGTGACTCCAGAGAGTGCACTGACACCACTGGTAATGCAGTGCAGTGAGTCCAGAGAGTGCACTGGCACCACTGGGGATGCACTGCAGTGACTCTAGAGAGTGCACTTGCACCACTGGGGATGCACTGCAGTGACTCCAGAGAGTGCACTGGCCTCACCGGGGATGCAGTGCAGTGAGTCCAGAGAGTGCACTGGCACCTTGGGTAATGAACTTCAGTGAGTCCAGAGAGTGCACAGGCACCACTGGGGATGCACTGCAGTGACTCCAGAGAGTGCACTTGCACCACTGGGGATGCAGTGCAGTGAGTCCAGAGAGTGCACTGGCACCACTGGGAATGCACTGCAGTGAGTCCAGAGAGTGCACTGGCACCACTGGGGATGCAGTGCAGTGAGTCCAGAGAGTGCACTGGCACCACTGGGGATGCACTGCAGTGAGTCCAGAGAGTGCACTGGCACCACTGGGGATGCAGTGCAGTGAGTCCAGAGAGTGCACTGGCACCACTGGGGATGCAGTGCAGTGAGTCCAGAGAGTGCACTGGCACCAGTGGGGATGCAGTGCAGTGAGTCCAGAGAGTGCACAGGCACCAGTGGGGATCACAGTATCACAGATTTCTAGGTTGGAAGAGACCTCAAGATCATCGAGTCCAACCTCCGACCTAACTCTAAGTACTCCACTAAACCATATCGCTAAGCTCTACATCTAAACGTCTTTTAAAGACCTCCAGGGATGGCGACTCCACCACCTCCCTGGGCAGCCCGTTCCAATGCTTAATAACCCTTTCGGTAAAGAAGTACTTCCTAACATCCAATATAAAACTCCCCTGTCGCAACTTTCGCCCATTCCCCCTCGTCCTGTCACCAGGCACGTAGGAGAACAGACCAACCCCCACCTCTTTACAGCCTCCTTTAAGGTAACTGTAGAGAGTGATAAGGTCGCCCCTGAGCCTCCTCTTCTCCAGGCTGAACAAGCCCAGCTCCCTCAGCCGCTCCTCGTAAGACTTGTTCTCCAGACCCCTCACCAGCTTGGTCGCCCTTCTCTGGACTCGCTCGAGCACGTCCATGTCCTTCCTGTAGCGAGGGGCCCAAAACTGAAGACAGTACTCGAGGTGCGGCCTCACCAGAGCCGAGTACAGGGGCACAATCACTTCCCTAGACCTGCTGGCCACACTGCTTCTTATGCAGGCCAGGATGCTGTTGGCCTTCTTGGCCACCTGGGCACACTGCTGGCTCATATTCAGCCGACTATCAACCAATACTCCCAGGTCCCTCTCGGCCAGGCAGCTTTGCAGCCACTCATCTCCCAGCCTGTAGCTCTGCTTGGGGTTGTTGCGCCCCAGGTGCAGGACCCGGCACTTGGCCTTGTTGAACTTCATACAGTTGACCTCAGCCCATCGCTCCAGCGTATCCAGATCCTCCTGCAGAGCCTTCCTGCCCTCGAGCAGATCGACACACGCACTTAGCTTGGTGTCATCTGCAAACTTACTGAGGGTGCACTGGACGCCCTCATCCAGATCATCGATAAAGATATTAAAGAGGACCGGCCCCAGTACCGAGCCCTGGGGGACACCACTAGTGACCGGCCTCCAACCAGATTTGACTCCATTCACCACAACTCTCTGGGCCCGGCTATCCAGCCAGTTTCTAACCCAGCGAAGCGTACGCCAGTCCAAGCCCCGAGCAGCCAGTTTCTTGAGGAGAATGTTGTGGGGAACTGTGTCAAAAGCCTTACTGAGGTCAAGGTAAACCACATCCACAGCCTTTCCCTCATCCACCAAGCGCGTCACTTGGTCATAGAAGGAGATCAGGTTCGTCGAGCAGGACCTACCTTTCATAAACCCATGCTGACTGGGCCTGATCGCCTGCTTGCCCTGCAAGTGCCGCGTGTTGACCCTCAAGATAATCTGCTCCATGAGCTTCCCTGGCACTGAGGTCAAACTGACAGGCCTATAGTTCCCCGGGTCTGCCCTGCGGCCCTTCTTATAGATGGGCGTCACATTGGCAAGCCGCCAGTCAACTGGGACCTCCCCCGATAGCCAGGACTTCCGATAAATGATGGTAAGCGGCTCGGCCAGCTCCTCCGCCAGTTCTTTCAGTACCCTCGGTGCATCCCATCCGGCCTCATCGACTTGCGCACATCCAAGCTCCGTAGCAGGTCGCCAACCATTTCCTCATGGATAGCGAAGGCCACATCCTGCTCCCCATCCCCTTCCACCAGCTCAAGGCACTGGGTATCCAGAGAACAACCGGTACTGCCGCTAAAGACTGAGGCAAAGAAAGGGATGCACTGCAGTGACACCAGAGAGTGCACTGGCACCACAGGGGATGCAGTGCAGTGAGTCCAGAGAGTGCACTGGCACCACAGGGGATGCAGTGCAGTGAGTCCAGAGAGTGCACTGGCACCACTGGGGATGCACTGCAGTGAGTGCAGAGAGTACACTGGCACCACTGGGGATGCAGTGCAGTGAGTGCAGGGAGTACACTGTCACCACTGGGGATGCACTGCAGTGACTCCAGAGAGGGCACTGGCACCACTGGGGATGCAGTGCAGTGAGTCCAGAGAATGCACTGGCACCACTGGGGATGCACTGCAGTGACTCCAGAGAGTGCACTGGCACCACTGGGGATGCAGTGCAGTGAGTCCAGAGAGTGCACTGGCACCACTGGGGATGCACTGCAGTGAGTCCAGAGAGTGCATTGGCACCACTGGTGATGCACTGCAGTGAGTCCATAGAGTGCACTGGCACCTTGGGGATGCAGTGCAGTGAGTCCAGAGAGTGCACTGGCACGACTGGTAATGCAGTGCAGTGAGTCCAGAGGGTGCACTGGCACCACTGGGGATGCAGTGCAGTGAGTCCAGAGAGTGCACTGGCACGACTGGTAATGCAGTGCAGTGAGTCCAGAGAGTGCACTGGCACCACTGGGTATGCAGTGCAGTGAGTCCAGAGGGTGTACTGGCACCAGTGGCGATGCAGTGCAGTGAGTCCAGAGGGTGCACTGGCACCACTGGGGATGCAGTGCAGTGACTCCAGAGAGTGCACTGGCCCCACTGCGGATGCAGTGCAGTGAGTCCAGAGAGTGCACTGGCACCAGTGGGGATGCAGTGCAGTGAGTCCAGAGAGTGCACTGGCACCAGTGGGGAGCAGTGCACTGACTCCAGAGAGTGCACTGGCACCACTGGGAATGCACTGCAGTGACTCCAGAGAGTGCACTGGCCCCACTGGGGATGCACTGCAGTGAGTCCAGAGAGTGCAGTGGCACCACTGGGGATGCAGTGCAGTGAGTCCAGAGAGTGCACTGGCACCACTGGGGATGCAGTGCAGTGAGTCCAGAGAGTGCACTGGCACCACTGGGGATGCAGTGCAGTGACTCCAGAGAGTGCACTGGCACCACTGGGGATGCACTGCAGTGAGTCCAGAGAGTGCACTGGCACCACAGGGCATGCAGTGCCGTGAGTCCAGAGAGTGCACTGGCACCACTGGCGATGCAGTGCTGTGAGTGCAGAGAGTGCACTGGCACCACTGGGGATGCAGTGCAGTGAGTCCAGAGAGTGCACTGGCACCACTGGGGATGCGGTTCAGTGAGTCCAGAGAGTGCACTGGCACCACTGGGGATGCACTGCAGTGACTCTAGAGAGTGCACTGGCACCACTGGGGATGCAGTGCAGTGAGTCCAGAGAGTGCACTGGCACCACTGGGGATGCACTGCAGTGAGTCCAGAGAGTGCACTGGCACCACGGGGAATGCACTGCAGTGAGTCCAGAGAGTGCACTGGCACCACTGGGGATGCAGTGCAGTGAGTGCAGAGAGGGCACTGGCACCACTGGGGATGCAGTGCAGTGAGTCCAGAGAGTGCACTGGCACCACTGGGGATGCAGTACAGTGACTCCAGAGAGTGCACTGGCACCACTGGGGATGCACTGCAGTGAGTCCACAGAGTGCACTGGCCCCACTGGGGATGCAGTGCAGTGAGTCCAGAGAGTGCACTGGCACCACTGGAGATGCACTGCAGTGACTCCAGAGAGTGCACTGACACCACTGGTAATGCAGTGCAGTGAGTCCAGAGAGTGCACTGGCACCACTGGGGATGCACTGCAGTGACTCTAGAGAGTGCACTGGCACCACTGGGGATGCACTGCAGTGACTCCAGAGAGTGCACTGGCACCACTGGTAATGCAGTGCAGTGAGTCCAGAGAGTGCAGTGGCACCAGTGGGGATGCACTGCAGTGACTCTAGAGAGTGCACTGGCACCACTGGGGATGCAGTGCAGTGAGTCCAGAGAGTGCACTGGCACCACTGGGGATGCAGTGCAGTGAGTCCAGAGAGTACATTGGCACCTTGGGTAATGCACTGCAGTGAGTCCAGAGAGTGCACAGGCACCACTGGGGATGCACTGCAGTGACTCCGGAGAGTGCACTGGCACCACTGGTAATGTAGTGCAGTGAGTCCAGAGAGTGCACTGGCACGACGGGGGATGCACTGCAGTGACTCTAGAGAGTGCACTGGCACCACTGGGGATGCAGTGCAGTGAGTCCAGAGAGTGCACTGGCACCACTGGGGATGCACTGCAGTGAGTCCAGAGAGTGCACTGACAACACTGGGGATGCAGTGCAGTGAGTCCAGAGAGTGCACTGGCACTACTGGGGATGCAGTGCAGTGAGTGCAGAGAGGGCACTGGCACCACTGGGGATGCACTGCAGTGAGTCCAGAGAATGCTCTGGCACCACTGGGGATGCAGTGCAGTGACTCGAAAGAGTGCACTGGCACCACTGGGGATGCAGTGCAGTGAGTCCAGAGAGTGCACTGGCACCACTGGGGATGCAGTGCAGTGAGTCCAGAGAGTGCACTGGCACCACTGGGGATGCAGTGCAGTGAGTCCAGAGAGTGCACTGGCACCACTGGGGATGCAGTGCAGTGAGTCCAGAGAATGCACTGGCCGTAATGGGGATGCAGTGCAGTGACTCGAAATAGTGCACTGGCACCACTGCGGATGCACAGCAGTGAGTCCAGAGAGTGCACTGGCAACACTGGGAATGCAATGCAGTTAGTCCAGAGAGTGCACTGGCTCCACTGGGGATGCAGTGCAGTGAGTCCAGAGAGTGCACTGGCTCCACTGGGGATGCACTGCAGTGAGTCCAGAGAGTGCACTGGCACCACTGGGGATGCACTGCAGTGAGTCCAGAGAGTGCACTGGCACCACTGGGGATGCAGTACCGCGAGTCCAGAGAGTGCACTGGCACCACGGGGAATGCACTGCAGTGAGTCCAGAGAGTGCACTGGCACCACTGGGGATGCAGTGCAGTGAGTCCAGAGAGGGCACTGGCACCACTGGGGATGCACTGCAGTGAGTCCAGAGAGTGCACTGGCACCACTGGGGATGCACTGCAGTGACTCCAGAGAGTGCACTGGCACCACTGGGGATGCACTGCAGTGAGTCCACAGAGTGCACTGGCCCCACTGGGGATGCACTGCAGTGAGTCCACAGAGTGCACTGGCACCACTGGAGATGCACTGCAGTGACTCCAGAGAGTGCACTGACACCACTGGTAATGCAGTGCAGTGAGTCCAGAGAGTGCACTGGCACCACTGGGGATGCACTGCAGTGACTCTAGAGAGTGCACTGGCACCACTGGCGATGCACTGCAGTGACTCCAGAGAGTGCACTGGCACCACTGGTAATGCAGTGCAGTGAGTCCAGAGAGTGCAGTGGCACCAGTGGGGATGCACTGCAGTGACTCTAGAGAGTGCACTGGCACCACTGGGGATGCAGTGCAGTGAGTCCAGAGAGTGCACTGGCACCACTGGGGATGCAGTGCAGTGAGTCCAGAGAGTGCACTGGCACCTTGGGTAATGCACTGCAGTGAGTCCAGAGAGTGCACAGGCACCACTGGGGAAGCACTGCAGTGACTCCAGAGAGTGCACTGGCACCACTGGTAATGTAGTGCAGTGAGTCCAGAGAGTGCACTGGCACGACGGGGGATGCACTGCAGTGACTCTAGAGAGTGCACTGGCACCAGTGGGGATGCAGTGCAGTGAGTCCAGAGAGTGCACTGGCACCACTGGGGATGCACTGCAGTGATTCCAGAGAGTGCACTGACAACACTGGGGATGCAGTGCAGTGAGTCCAGAGAGTGCACTGGCACTACTGGGGATGCAGTGCAGTGAGTGCAGAGAGGGCACTGGCACCACTGGGGATGCAGTGCAGTGACTCCAGAGAGTGCACTGGCACCACTGGGGATGCACTGCAGTGAGTCCAGAGAGTGCACTGGCACCACAGGGCATGCAGTGCCGTGAGTCCAGAGAGTGCACTGGCACCACTGGCGATGCAGTGCTGTGAGTGCAGAGAGTGCACTGGCACCACTGGGGATGCAGTGCAGTGAGTCCAGAGAGTGCACTGGCACCACTGGGGATGCGGTTCAGTGAGTCCAGAGAGTGCACTGGCACCACTGGGGATGCAGTGCAGTGAGTCCAGAGAGTGCACTGGCACCACTGGGGATGCGGTTCAGTGAGTCCAGAGAGTTCACTGGCACCACTGGGGATGCACTGCAGTGACTCCAGAGAGTGCACTGGCACCACTGGTAATGCAGTGCAGTGAGTCCAGAGAGTGCACTGGCACCACGGAGGATGCACTGCAGTGACTCTAGAGAGTGCACTGGCACCACTGGGGATGCAGTGCAGTGAGTCCAGAGAGTGCACTGGCACCACTGGGGATGCACTGCAGTGAGTCCAGAGAGTGCACTGGCACCACGGGGAATGCACTGCAGTGAGTCCAGAGAGTGCACTGGCACCACTGGGGATGCAGTGCAGTGAGTGCAGAGAGGGCACTGGCACCACTGGGGATGCAGTGCAGTGAGTCCAGAGAGTGCACTGGCACCACTGGGGATGCAGTACAGTGACTCCAGAGAGTGCACTGGCACCACTGGGGATGCACTGCAGTGAGTCCACAGAGTGCACTGGCCCCACTGGGGATGCAGTGCAGTGAGTCCAGAGAGTGCACTGGCACCACTGGAGATGCACTGCAGTGACTCCAGAGAGTGCACTGACACCACTGGTAATGCAGTGCAGTGAGTCCAGAGAGTGCACTGGCACCACTGGGGATGCACTGCAGTGATTCTAGAGAGTGCACTGGCACCACTGGGGATGCACTGCAGTGACTCCAGAGAGTGCACTGGCACCACTGGTAATGCAGTGCAGTGAGTCCAGAGAGTGCAGTGGCACCAGTGGGGATGCACTGCAGTGACTCTAGAGAGTGCACTGGCACCACTGGGGATGCAGTGCAGTGAGTCCAGAGAGTGCACTGGCACCACTGGGGATGCAGTGCAGTGAGTCCAGAGAGTACATTGGCACCTTGGGTAATGCACTGCAGTGAGTCCAGAGAGTGCACAGGCACCACTGGGGATGCACTGCAGTGACTCCGGAGAGTGCACTGGCACCACTGGTAATGTAGTGCAGTGAGTCCAGAGAGTTCACTGGCACCACTGGGGATGCACTGCAGTGAGTCCAGAGAGTGCACTGGCACCACTGGGGATGCAGTGCAGTGAGTCCAGAGAGTGCACTGGCACCACTGGGGATGCAGTGCAGTGAGTCCAGAGAGTGCACTGGCACCACGGGGAATGCACTGCAGTGAGTCCAGAGAGTGCACTGGCACCACTGGGGATGAAGTGCACTGACTCCAGAGAGTGCACTGGCACCACTGGGAATGCACTGCAGTGACTCCAGAGAGTGCACTGGCACCACTGGAGATGCAGTACAGTGACTCCAGAGAGTAAACTGGCACCACTGGGGATGCACTGCAGTGAGTCCACAGAGTGCACTGGCCCCACTGGGGATGCACTGCAGTGAGTCCACAGAGTGCACTGGCACTACTGGAGATGCACTGCAGTGACTCCGGAGAGTGCACTGGCACCACTGGTAATGTAGTGCAGTGAGTCCAGAGAGTGCACTGGCACGACGGGGGATGCACTGCAGTGACTCTAGAGAGTGCACTGGCACCACTGGGGATGCAGTGCAGTGAGTCCAGAGAGTGCACTGGCACCACTGGGGATGCACTGCAGTGAGTCCAGAGAGTGCACTGACAACACTGGGGATGCAGTGCAGTGAGTCCAGAGAGTGCACTGGCACTACTGGGGATGCAGTGCAGTGAGTGCAGAGAGGGCACTGGCACCACTGTGGATGCACTGCAGTGAGTCCAGAGAATGCTCTGGCACCACTGGGGATGCAGTGCAGTGACTCGAAAGAGTGCACTGGCACCACTGGCGATGCAGTGCAGTGAGTCCAGAGAGTGCACTGGCACCACTGGGGATGCAGTGCAGTGAGTCCAGAGAGTGCACTGGCACCACTGGGGATGCAGTGCAGTGAGTCCAGAGAGTGCACTGGCACCACTGGGGATGCAGTGCAGTGAGTCCAGAGAATGCACTGGCCGTAATGGGGATGCAGTGCAGTGACTCGAAAGAGTGCACTGGCACCACTGCGGATGCACAGCAGTGAGTCCAGAGAGTGCACTGGCAACACTGGGAATGCAATGCAGTTAGTCCAGAGAGTGCACTGGCTCCACTGGGGATGCACTGCAGTGAGTCCAGAGAGTGCACTGGCTCCACTGGGGATGCACTGCAGTGAGTCCAGAGAGTGCACTGGCACCACTGGGGATGCACTGCAGTGAGTCCAGAGAGTGCTCTGGCACCACTGGGGATGCAGTACCGCGAGTCCAGAGAGTGCACTGGCACCACGGGGAATGCACTGCAGTGAGTCCAGAGAGTGCACTGGCACCACTGGGGATGCAGTGCAGTGAGTCCAGAGAGGGCACTGGCACCACTGGGGATGCACTGCAGTGAGTCCAGAGAGTGCACTGGCACCACTGGGGATGCACTGCAGTGACTCCAGAGAGTGCACTGGCACCACTGGGGATGCACTGCAGTGAGTCCACAGAGTGCACTGCCCCACTGGGGATGCACTGCAGTGAGTCCACAGAGTGCACTGGCACCACTGGAGATGCACTGCAGTGACTCCAGAGAGTGCACTGACACGACTGGTAATGCAGTGCAGTGAGTCCAGAGAGTGCACTGGCACCACTGGGGATGCACTGCAGTGACTCTAGAGAGTGCACTGGCACCACTGGCGATGCACTGCAGTGACTCCAGAGAGTGCACTGGCACCACTGGTAATGCAGTGCAGTGAGTCCAGAGAGTGCAGTGGCACCAGTGGGGATGCACTGCAGTGACTCTAGAGAGTGCACTGGCACCACTGGGGATGCAGTGCAGTGAGTCCAGAGAGTGCACTGGCACCACTGGGGATGCAGTGCAGTGAGTCCAGAGAGTGCACTGGCACCTTGGGTAATGCACTGCAGTGAGTCCAGAGAGTGCACAGGCACCACTGGGGAAGCACTGCAGTGACTCCAGAGAGTGCACTGGCACCACTGGTAATGTAGTGCAGTGAGTCCAGAGAGTGCACTGGCACGACGGGGTATGCACTGCAGTGACTCTAGAGAGTGCACTGGCACCAGTGGGGATGCAGTGCAGTGAGTCCAGAGAGTGCACTGGCACCACTGGGGATGCACTGCAGTGATTCCAGAGAGTGCACTGACAACACTGGGGATGCAGTGCAGTGAGTCCAGAGAGTGCACTGGCACTACTGGGGATGCAGTGCAGTGAGTGCAGAGAGGGCACTGGCACCACTGGGGATGCAGTGCAGTGACTCTAGAGAGTGCACTGGCACCACTGGGGATGCAGTGCAGTGAGTCCAGAGAGTGCACTGGCACCACTGGGGATGTACTGCAGTGACTCCAGAGAGTGCACTGGCACCACTGGGGATACAGTGCAGTGTGTCCAGAGAGTGCACTGGCACAACAGGGGATGCACTGCGGTGAGTCCAGAGAGTGCACTGGCACCACTGCGGATGCAGTGCAGTGAGTCCACAGAGTCCACTGGCACCACTGGGGATGCACTGCGGTGAGTCCAGAGAGTGCACTGGCACCACTGGGGAAGCTGTGCAGTGAGTCTAGAGACTGCACTGGCACCACTGGGGATGCAGTACAGTGAGTCCACAGAGTGCACTGGCACCACTGGGGATGCACTGCAGTGAGTCCAGAGAATGCTCTGGCACCACTGGGGATTCAGTGCAGTGACTCGAAAGAGTGCACTGGCACCACTGGGGATGCACTGCAGTGAGTCCAGAGAGTGCACTGGCACCACTGGTAATGCAGTGCAGTGAGTCCAGAGAGTGCACTGGCACCACTGGGGATGCAGTGCAGTGAGTCCAGAGAGTGCACTGGCACCACTGGGGATGCAGTGCAGTGAGTGCAGAGAGAGCACTGGCACCACTGGGGATGCACTGCTGTGACTCCAGAGAGTGCACTGGCACCACTGCGGATGCACAGCAGTGAGTCCACAGAGTGCACTGGAACCACTGGGGATGCACTGCAGTGAGTCCAGAGAGTGCTCTGGCACCACTGGGGATGCAGTGCAGTGACTCGAAAGAGTGCACTGGCACCACTGGGGATGCACTGCAGTGAGTCCAGAGAGTGCATTGTCACCACTGGTAATGCAGTGCAGTGAGTCCAGAGAGTGCACTGGCACCACTGGGGATGCAGTGCAGTGAGTCCAGAGAGTGCACTGGCACCACTGGGAATGCACTGCAGTGAGTCCAGAGAATGCACTGGCCGTAATGGGGATGCAGTGCAGTGACTCGAAAGAGTGCACTGGCACCACTGCGGATGCACAGCAGTGAGTCCAGAGAGTGCACTGGCAACACTGGGAATGCAATGCAGTTAGTCCAGAGAGTGCACTGGCTCCACTGGGGATGCAGTGCAGTGAGTCCAGACAGTGCACTGGCACCACTGGGGATGCACTGCAGTGAGTCCAGAGAGTGCACTGGCACCACTGGGGATGCACTGCAGTGACTCCAGAGAGTGCTCTGGCACCACTGGGGATGCAGTACAGTGAGTCCACAGAGTGCACTGGAACCACTGGATCTGCACTGCAGTGAGTCCAGAGATTTTACTGGCACCACTGGGGATGCAGTGCAGTGAGTGCAGAGAGTGCACTGGCACCACTGTTGATGCAGTGCAGTGAGTCCAGAGAGTGCACTGGCACCACTGGAGCTGCACTGCAGTGAGTCCCGAGATTTTACTGGCACCACTGGGGATGCAGTGCAGTGAGTGCAGAGAGTGCACTTGCACCACTGTTGATGCAGTGCAGTTAGTCCACAGAGTGAACTGGCACCACTGGGGATGCACTGCAGTGAGTCCAGAGAGTGCACTGGCACAACTGGGGATGCACTGCAGTGAGTCCAGAGAGTGCACAGGCACCACTGGGGATGCACTGCAGTAAGTCCAGAGAGTGCACTGGCACCACTGGGGATGCAGTGCAGTGAGTCCAGAGAGTGCACTGGCACCACTGGGGATGCGGTTCAGTGAGTCCAGAGAGTGCACTGGCACCACTGGGGATGCAGTGCAGTGAGTCCAGAGAGTGCACTGGCACCACTGGGGATGCGGTTCAGTGAGTCCAGAGAGTTCACTGGCACCACTGGGGATGCACTGCAGTTAGTCCAGAGAGTGCACTGGCACCACTGGGGATGCAGTGCAGTGAGTCCAGAGAGTGCACTGGCAACACTGGGGATGCACTGCAGTGAGTAAAGAGAGTGCACTGGCACCACTGTGGATGCAGTGCAGTGAGTCCAGAGAGTGCACTGGCACCACTGGGGATGCAGTGCAGTGAGTCCAGAGAGTGCACTGGCACCACGGGGAATGCACTGCAGTGAGTCCAGAGAGTGCACTGGCACCACTGGGGATGCAGTGCAGTGAGTGCAGAGAGGGCACTGGCACCACTGCGGATGCACTGCAGTGAGTCCAGAGAGTGCACTGGCACCACTGGGGATGCAGTACAGTGACTCCAGAGAGTGCATTGGCACCACTGGGGATGCACTGCAGTGAGTCCACAGAGTGCACTGGCACCACTGGGGATGCACTGCAGTGAGTGCAGAGAGTACACTGGCACCACTGGGGATGCAGTGCAGTGAGTGCAGGAAGTGCACTGGCACCACTGGGGATGCACTGCAGTGAGTCCAGAGAGTGCACTGGCACCACTGGCGATGCAGTGCAGTGAGTCCAGAGAGTGTACTGGCCCCACTGGGGATGCAGTGCAGTGAGTCCACAGAGTGCACTGGCACCACTGGAGATGCACTGCAGTGACTCCAGAGAGTGCACTGACACCACTGGTAATGCAGTGCAGTGAGTCCAGAGAGTGCACTGGCACCACTGGGGATGCACTGCAGTGACTCTAGAGAGTGCACTGGCACCACTGGGGATGCACTGCAGTGACTCTAGAGAGTGCACTGGCACCACTGGGGATGCAGTGCAGTGACTCTAGAGAGTGCACTGGCACCACTGGGGATGCAGTGCAGTGAGTGCAGAGAGTGCACTGGCACCACTGGGGATGCAGTGCAGTGAGTCCAGAGAGTGCACTGGCACCTTGGGTAATGCACTGCAGTGAGTCCAGAGAGTGCACAGGCACCACAGGGGATGCACTGCAGTGACTCCAGAGAGTGCACTGGCACCACTGGGGATGCAGTGCAGTGAGTCCAGAGAGTGCACTGGCACCACTGGGGATGCACTGAAGTGAGTCCAGAGAGTGCACCGGCACCACTGGGGATGCAGTGCAGTGAGTCCAGAGAGTGCACCGGCACCACTGGTAATGCAGTGCAGTGAGTCCAGAGAGTGCACTGGCACCACTGGGGATGCAGTGCAGTGAGTCCAGAGAGTGGACTGGCACCACTGGGCATGCACTGCAGTGAGTCCAGAGAGTGCACTGGCACCACTGGTGATGCAGTGCAGCGAGTCCAGAGAGTGCACTGGCACCACTGGGGATGCCGTGCAGTGCCTCCAGAGAGTGCACTGGCAGCACTGGGGATGCAGTGCAGTGAGTCCAGAGAGTGCACTGGCACCACTGCGGATGCACTGCAGAGAGTCCATGGAGTTCCCTGGCACCAATGGTGATGCAGTGCAGTGAATCCAGAGAGTGGACTGGCACCACTGGGGATGCAGTTCAGTGAGTCCAGAGAGTGCACTGGCACCACTGGGGATGCACTGCACTGACTCCAGAGAGTGCACTGGCACCGCTGGGGATGCAGTGCAGTGAGTCCAGAGAGTGCACTGGCACCACTGGGGATGCACTGCAGTGAGTCCAGAGAGTGCACTGGCACCACTGGGGATGCAGTGCAGTGAGTCCAGAGAGTGCACTGGCACCACTGCGGATACACTGCAGTGAGTCCAGAGAGTGCACTGGCACCACTGGTAATGCAGTGCAGTGAGTCCAGAGAGTGCACTGGCACCACTGGGGATGCACTGCAGTGACTCTAGAGAGTGCACTTGCACCACTGGGGATGCACTGCAGTGAGTCCAGAGAGTGCACTGGCACCACTAGTAATGCAGTGCTGTGAGTCCAGAGAGTGCACTGGCACCACTGGTGATGCACTGCAGTGACTCTAGAGAGTGCACTGGCACCACTGGGGATGCAGTGCAGTGAGTCCAGAGAGTGCACTGGCACCACTGGGGATGCATTGCAGTGAGTCCAGAGAGTGCACTGGCACCTTGGGTAATGCACTGCAGTGAGTCCAGAGAGTGCACAGGCACCACTGGGGATGCACTGCAGTGACTCCAGAGAGTGCACTGGCACCACTGGTAATGCAGTGCAGTGAGTCCAGAGAGTGCACTGGCACGACGGGGGATGCACTGCAGTGACTCTAGAGAGTGCACTGGCACCACTGGGGATGCACTGCAGTGAGTCCAGAGAGTGCACTGGCGCCACTGGGGATGCACTGCAGTGAGTCTAGAGACTGCACTGGCACCACTGGGGATGCAGTACAGTGAGTCCACAGAGTGCACTGGCACCACTGGTGATGCACTGCAGTGAGTCCAGAGAATGCACTGGCACCACTGGGGATGCAGTGCAGTGACTCGAAAGAGTGCACTGGCACCACTGGGGATGCAGTGCAGTGAGTCCAGAGAGTGCACTGGCACCACTGTTAATGCAGTGCAGTGAGTCCAGAGAATGCACTGGCCGTAATGGGGATGCAGTGCAGTGACTCGAAAGAGTGCACTGGCACCACTGCGGATGCACAGCAGTGAGTCCAGAGAGTGCACTGGCAGCACTGAGAATGCAATGCAGTTAGTCCAGAGAGTGCACTGGCTCCACTGGGGATGCAGTGCAGTGAGTCCAGAGAGTGCACTGGCACCACTGGGGATGCACTGCAGTGAGTCCAGAGAGTGCACTGGCACCACTGGGGATGCACTGCAGTGAGTCCAGAGAGTGCTCTGGCACCACTGGGGATGCAGTGCAGTGAGTCCACAGAGTGCACTGGAACCACTGGATCTGCACTGCAGTGAGTCCAGAGATTTTACTGGCACCAATGGGGATGCAGTGCAGTGAGTGCAGAGAGTGCACTGGCACCACTGTTGATGCAGTGCAGTGAGTCCAGAGAGTGCACTGGCACCACTGGAGCTGCACTGCAGTGAGTCCCGAGATTTTACTGGCACCACTGGGGATGCACTGCAGTGAGTGCAGAGAGTGCACTGGCACCACTGGGGATGCACTGCAGTGAGTCCAGAGAGTGCACTGGCACCACAGGGCATGCAGTGCCGTGAGTCCAGATAGTTCACTGGCACCACTGGCGATGCAGTGCTGTGAGTTCAGAGAGTGCACTGGCACCACTGGGGATGCAGTGCAGTGAGTCCAGAGAGTGCACTGGCACCACTGGGGATGCACTGCAGTGAGTCCAGAGAGTGCACTGGCACCACTGGGGATGCACTGCAGTGAGTCCAGAGAGTGCTCTGGCACCACTGGGGATGCAGTGCAGTGAGTCCACAGAGTGCACTGGAACCACTGGATCTGCACTGCAGTGAGTCCAGAGATTTTACTGGCACCAATGGGGATGCAGTGCAGTGAGTGCAGAGAGTGCACTGGCACCACTGTTGATGCAGTGCAGTGAGTCCAGAGAGTGCACTGGCACCACTGGAGCTGCACTGCAGTGAGTCCCGAGATTTTACTGGCACCACTGGGGATGCACTGCAGTGAGTGCAGAGAGTGCACTGGCACCACTGGGGATGCACTGCAGTGAGTCCAGAGAGTGCACTGGCACCACAGGGCATGCAGTGCCGTGAGTCCAGATAGTTCACTGGCACCACTGGCGATGCAGTGCTGTGAGTTCAGAGAGTGCACTGGCACCACTGGGGATGCAGTGCAGTGAGTCCAGAGAGTGCACTGGCACCACTGGGGATGCGGTTCAGTGAGTCCAGAGAGTGCACTGGCACCACTGGGGATGCAGTGCAGTGAGTCCAGAGAGTGCATTGGCACCTCTGGGGATGCACTGCAGTGAGTCCAGAGAGTTCACTGGCACCACTGGGGATGCACTGCAGTGACTCCAGAGAGTGCACTGGCACCACTGGTAATGCAGTGCAGTGAGTCCAGAGAGTGCACTGGCACCACGGGGGATGCACTGCAGTGACTCTAGAGAGTGCACTGGCACCACTGGGGATGCAGTGCAGTGAGTCCAGAGAGTGCACTGGCACCACTGGGGATGCACTGCAGTGAGTCCAGAGAGTGCACTGGCACCAATGGGGATGCAGTGCAGTGAGTGCAGAGAGTGCACTGGCACCACTGGGGATGCAGTGCAGTGAGTGCAGAGTGGGCACTGGCACCACTGGGGATGCACTGCAGTGAGTCCAGAGAGTGCACTGGCACCACTGGGGATGCAGTACAGTGACTCCAGAGAGTGCACTGGCACCACTGGGGATGCACTGCAGTGAGTCCAGAGAGTGCACTGGCCCCACTGGGGATGCACTGCAGTGAGTCCACAGAGTGCACTGGCACCACTGGAGATGCACTGCAGTGACTCCAGAGAGTGCACTGACACCACTGGTAATGCAGTGCAGTGAGTCCAGAGAGTGCACTGGCACCACTGGGGATGCACTGCAGTGACTCCAGAGAGTGCTCTGGCACCACTGGCGATGCACTGCAGTGACTCCAGAGAGTGCACTGGCACCACTGGTAATGCAGTGCAGTGAGTCCAGAGAGTGCAGTGGCACCAGTGGGGATGCACTGCAGTGACTCTAGAGAGTGCACTGGCACCACTGGGGATGCAGTGCAGTGAGTCCAGAGAGTGCACTGGCACCACTGGGGATGCAGTGCAGTGAGTCCAGAGAGTGCACTGGCACCTTGGGTAATGCACTGCAGTGAGTCCAGAGAGTGCACAGGCACCACTGGGGATGCACTGCAGTGACTCCAGAGAGTGCACTGGCACCACTGGTAATGTAGTGCAGTGAGTCCAGAGAGTGCACTGGCACGACGGGGGATGCACTGCAGTGACTCTAGAGAGTGCACTGGCACCACTGGGGATGCAGTGCAGTGAGTCCAGAGAGTGCACTGGCACCACTGGGGATGCACTGCAGTGAGTCCAGAGAGTGCACTGACAACACTGGGGATGCAGTGCAGTGAGTCCAGAGAGTGCACTGGCACTACTGGGGATGCAGTGCAGTGAGTGCAGAGAGGGCACTGGCACCACTGGGGATGCAGTGCAGTGACTCTAGAGAGTGCACTGGCACCACTGGGGATGCAGTGCAGTGAGTCCAGAGAGTGCACTGGCACCACTGGGGATGTACTGCAGTGACTCCAGAGAGTGCACTGGCACCACTGGGGATACAGTGCAGTGTGTCCAGAGAGTGCACTGGCACAACAGGGGATGCACTGCAGTGAGTGCAGAGAGTGCACTGGCACCACTTGGGATGCACTGCGGTGAGTCCAGAGAGTGCACTGGCACCACTGGGGATGCAGTGCAGTGAGTCTAGAGACTGCACTGGCACCACTGGGGATGCAGTACAGTGAGTCCACAGAGTGCACTGGCACCACTGGGGATGCACTGCAGTGAGTCCAGAGAATGCTCTGGCACCACTGGGGATGCAGTGCAGTGACTCGAAAGAGTGCACTGGCACCACTGGGGATGCACTTCAGTGAGTCCAGAGAGTGCACTGGCACCACTGGTAATGCAGTGCAGTGAGTCCAGAGAGTGCACTGGCACCACTGGGGATGCAGTGCAGTGAGTCCAGAGAGTGCACTGGCACCACTGGGGATGCACTGCAGTGAGTCCAGAGAATGCACTGGCCGTAATGGGGATGCAGTGCAGTGACTCGAAAGAGTGCACTGGCACCACTGCGGATGCACAGCAGTGAGTCCAGAGAGTGCACTGGCAACACTGGGAATGCAATGCAGTGACTCCAGAGAGTGCACTGGCTCCACTGGGGATGCAGTGCAGTGAGTCCAGAGAGTGCACTGGCACCACTGGGGATGCACTGCAGTGAGTCCAGAGAGTGCACTGGCACCACTGGGGATGCACTGCAGTGAGTCCAGAGAGTGCACTGGCACCACTGGAGCTGCACTGCAGTGAGTCCCGAGATTTTACTGGCACCACTGGGGATGCAGTGCAGTGAGTCCAGAGAGTGCACTGGCACCACTGTTGATGCAGTGCAGTGAGTCCACAGAGTGCACTGGCACCACTGGGGATGCACTGCAGTGAGTCCAGAGAGTGCACTGGCACAACTGGGGATGCACTTCAGTGAGTCCAGAGAGTGCACTGGCACCACTGGGGATGCACTGCAGTGAGTCCAGAGAGTGCACTGGCACCACTGGGGATGCACTGCAGTGAGTCCAGAGAGTGCTCTGGCACCACTGGGGATGCAGTACAGTGAGTCCACAGAGTGCACTGGAACCACTGGATCTGCACTGCAGTGAGTCCAGAGATTTTACTGGCACCAATGGGGATGCAGTGCAGTGAGTGCAGAGAGTGCACTGGCACCACTGTTGATGCAGTGCAGTGAGTCCAGAGAGTGCACTGGCACCACTGGAGCTGCACTGCAGTGAGTCCCGAGATTTTACTGGCACCACTGGGGATGCAGTGCAGTGAGTGCAGAGAGTGCACTGGCACCACTGGGGATGCACTGCAGTGAGTCCAGAGAGTGCACTGGCAGCACAGGGCATGCAGTGCCGTGAGTCCAGATAGTTCACTGGCACCACTGGCGATGCAGTGCTGTGAGTTCAGAGAGTGCACTGGCACCACTGGGGATGCAGTGCAGTGAGTCCAGAGAGTGCACTGGCACCACTGGGGATGCGGTTCAGTGAGTCCAGAGAGTTCACTGGCACCACTGGGGATGCACTGCAGTGACTCCAGAGAGTGCACTGGCACCACTGGTAATGCAGTGCAGTGAGTCCAGAGAGTGCACTGGCACCACGGGGGATGCACTGCAGTGACTCTAGAGAGTGCACTGGCACCAATGGTGATGCAGTGCAGTGAGTCCAGAGAGTGCACTGGCACCACTGGTAATGCAGTGCAGTGAGTCCAGAGAGTGCACTGGCACCACGGGGGATGCACTGCAGTGACTCTAGAGAGTGCACTGGCACCAATGGTGATGCAGTGCAGTGAGTCCAGAGAGTGCACTGGCACCACTGGGGATGCACTGCAGTGACTCCAGAGAGTGCTCTGGCACCACTGGCGATGCACTGCAGTGACTCCAGAGAGTGCACTGGCACCACTGGTAATGCAGTGCAGTGAGTCCAGAGAGTGCAGTGGCACCAGTGGGGATGCACTGCAGTGACTCTAGAGAGTGCACTGGCACCACTGGGGATGCAGTGCAGTGAGTCCAGAGAGTGCACTGGCACCACTGGGGATGCAGTGCAGTGAGTCCAGAGAGTGCACTGGCACCTTGGGTAATGCACTGCAGTGAGTCCAGAGAGTGCACAGGCACCACTGGGGATGCACTGCAGTGACTCCAGAGAGTGCACTGGCACCACTGGTAATGTAGTGCAGTGAGTCCAGAGAGTGCACTGGCACGACGGGGGATGCACTGCAGTGACTCTAGAGAGTGCACTGGCACCACTGGGGATGCAGTGCAGTGAGTCCAGAGAGTGCACTGGCACCACTGGGGATGCACTGCAGTGAGTCCAGAGAGTGCACTGACAACACTGGGGATGCAGTGCAGTGAGTCCAGAGAGTGCACTGGCACTACTGGGGATGCAGTGCAGTGAGTGCAGAGAGGGCACTGGCACCACTGGGGATGCAGTGCAGTGACTCTAGAGAGTGCACTGGCACCACTGGGGATGCAGTGCAGTGAGTCCAGAGAGTGCACTGGCACCACTGGGGATGTACTGCAGTGACTCCAGAGAGTGCACTGGCACCACTGGGGATACAGTGCAGTGTGTCCAGAGAGTGCACTGGCACAACAGGGGATGCACTGCAGTGAGTGCAGAGAGTGCACTGGCACCACTTGTGATGCACTGCGGTGAGTCCAGAGAGTGCACTGGCACCACTGGGGATGCAGTGCAGTGAGTCTAGAGACTGCACTGGCACCACTGGGGATGCAGTACAGTGAGTCCACAGAGTGCACTGGCACCACTGGGGATGCACTGCAGTGAGTCCAGAGAGTGCTCTGGCACCACTGGGGATGCAGTGCAGTGACTCGAAAGAGTGCACTGGCACCACTGGGGATGCACTTCAGTGAGTCCAGAGAGTGCACTGGCACCACTGGTAATGCAGTGCAGTGAGTCCAGAGAGTGCACTGGCACCACTGGGGATGCAGTGCAGTGAGTCCAGAGAGTGCACTGGCACCACTGGGGATGCACTGCAGTGAGTCCAGAGAATGCACTGGCCGTAATGGGGATGCAGTGCAGTGACTCGAAAGAGTGCACTGGCACCACTGCGGATGCACAGCAGTGAGTCCAGAGAGTGCACTGGCAACACTGGGAATGCAATGCAGTGACTCCAGAGAGTGCACTGGCTCCACTGGGGATGCAGTGCAGTGAGTCCAGAGAGTGCACTGGCACCACTGGGGATGCACTGCAGTGAGTCCAGAGAGTGCACTGGCACCACTGGGGATGCACTGCAGTGAGTCCAGAGAGTGCACTGGCACCACTGGAGCTGCACTGCAGTGAGTCCCGAGATTTTACTGGCACCACTGGGGATGCAGTGCAGTGAGTCCAGAGAGTGCACTGGCACCACTGTTGATGCAGTGCAGTGAGTCCACAGAGTGCACTGGCACCACTGGGGATGCACTGCAGTGAGTCCAGAGAGTGCACTGGCACAACTGGGGATGCACTGCAGTGAGTCCAGAGAGTGCACTGGCACCACTGGGGATGCACTGCAGTGAGTCCAGAGAGTGCACTGGCACCACTGGGGATGCACTGCAGTGAGTCCAGAGAGTGCTCTGGCACCACTGGGGATGCAGTACAGTGAGTCCACAGAGTGCACTGGAACCACTGGATCTGCACTGCAGTGAGTCCAGAGATTTTACTGGCACCAATGGGGATGCAGTGCAGTGAGTGCAGAGAGTGCACTGGCACCACTGTTGATGCAGTGCAGTGAGTCCAGACAGTGCACTGGCACCACTGGAGCTGCACTGCAGTGAGTCCCGAGATTTTACTGGCACCACTGGGGATGCAGTGCAGTGAGTGCAGAGAGTGCACTGGCACCACTGGGGATGCACTGCAGTGAGTCCAGAGAGTGCACTGGCAGCACAGGGCATGCAGTGCCGTGAGTCCAGATAGTTCACTGGCACCACTGGCGATGCAGTGCTGTGAGTTCAGAGAGTGCACTGGCACCACTGGGGATGCAGTGCAGTGAGTCCAGAGAGTGCACTGGCACCACTGGGGATGCGGTTCAGTGAGTCCAGAGAGTTCACTGGCACCACTGGGGATGCACTGCAGTGACTCCAGAGAGTGCACTGGCACCACTGGTAATGCAGTGCAGTGAGTCCAGAGAGTGCACTGGCACCACGGGGGATGCACTGCAGTGACTCTAGAGAGTGCACTGGCACCAATGGTGATGCAGTGCAGTGAGTCCAGAGAGTGCACTGGCACCACTGGGGATGCACTGCAGTGAGTCCAGAGAGTGCACTGGCACCACGGGGAATGCACTGCAGTGAGTCCAGAGAGTGCACTGGCACCACTGGGGATGCAGTGCAGTGAGTGCAGAGAGGGCACTGGCACCACTGGGGATGCACTGCAGTGAGTCCAGAGAGTGCACTGGCACCACTGGGGATGCAGTACAGTGACTCCAGAGAGTGCACTGGCACCACTGGGGATGCACTGCAGTGAGTCCAGAGAGTGCACTGGCCCCACTGGGGATGCACTGCAGTGAGTCCACAGAGTGCACTGGCACCACTGGAGATGCACTGCAGTGACTCCAGAGAGTGCACTGACACCACTGGTAATGCAGTGCAGTGAGTCCAGAGAGTGCACTGGCACCACTGGGGATGCAGTGCAGTGAGTCCAGAGAGTGCACTGGCACCACTGGGGATGTATTGCAGTGACTCCAGAGAATGCACTGGCACCACTGGTAATGCAGTGCAGTGAGTCCAGAGAGTGCAGTGGCACCAGTGGGGATGCACTGCAGTGACTCTATAGAGTGCACTGGCACCACTGGGGATGCAGTGCAGTGAGTCCAGAGAGTGCACTGGCACCACTGGGGATGCAGTGCAGTGAGTCCAGAGAGTGCACTGGCACCTTGGGTAATGCACTGCAGTGAGTCCAGAGAGTGCACAGGCACCACTGGGGATGCACTGCAGTGACTCCAGAGAGTGCACTGGCACCACTGGTAATGTAGTGCAGTGAGTCCAGAGAGTGCACTGGCACGACGGGGGATGCACTGCAGTGACTCTAGAGAGTGCACTGGCACCACTGGGGATGCAGTGCAGTGAGTCCAGAGAGTGCACTGGCACCACTGGGGATGCACTTCAGTGAGTCCAGAGAGTGCACTGACAACACTGGGGATGCAGTGCAGTGAGTCCAGAGAGTGCACTGGCACTACTGGGGATGCAGTGCAGTGAGTGCTGAGAGGGCACTGGCACCACTGGGGATGCAGTGCAGTGACTCTAGAGAGTGCACTGGCACCACTGGGGATGCAGTGCAGTGAGTCCAGAGAGTGCACTGGCACCACTGGGGATGTACTGCAGTGACTCCAGAGAGTGCACTGGCACCACTGGGGATACAGTGCAGTGTGTCCAGAGAGTGCACTGGCACAACAGGGGATGCACTGCAGTGAGTGCAGAGAGTGCACTGGCACCACTTGGGATGCACTGTGGTGAGTCCAGAGAGTGCACTGGCACCACTGGGGATGCAGTGCAGTGAGTCCACAGAGTCCACTGGCACCACTGGGGATGCACTGCGGTGAGTCCAGAGAGTGCACTGGCACCACTGGGGATGCAGTGCAGTGAGTCTAGAGACTGCACTGGCACCACTGGGGATGCAGTACAGTGAGTCCACAGAGTGCACTGGCACCACTGGGGATGCACTGCAGTGAGTCCAGAGAATGCTCTGGCACCACTGGGGATGCAGTGCAGTGACTCGAAAGAGTGCACTGGCACCACTGGGGATGCACTGCAGTGAGTCCAGAGAGTGCACTGGCACCACTGGTAATGCAGTGCAGTGAGTCCAGAGAGTGCACTGGCACCACTGGGGATGCAGTGCAGTGAGTCCAGAGAGTGCACTGGCACCACTGGGGATGCAGTGCAGTGAGTCCAGAGAATGCACTGGCCGTAATGGGGATGCAGTGCAGTGACTCGAAAGAGTGCACTGGCACCACTGCGGATGCACAGCAGTGAGTCCAGAGAGTGCACTGGCAACACTGGGAATGCAATGCAGTGACTCCAGAGAGTGCACTGGCTCCACTGGGGATGCAGTGCAGTGAGTCCAGAGAGTGCACTGGCACCACTGGGGATGCACTGCAGTGAGTCCAGAGAGTGCACTGGCACCACTGGGGATGCACTGCAGTGAGTCCAGAGAGTGCACTGGCACCACTGGAGCTGCACTGCAGTGAGTCCCGAGATTTTACTGGCACCACTGGGGATGCAGTGCAGTGAGTCCAGAGAGTGCACTGGCACCACTGTTGATGCAGTGCAGTGAGTCCACAGAGTGCACTGGCACCACTGGGGATGCACTGCAGTGAGTCCAGAGAGTGCACTGGCACAACTGGGGATGCACTGCAGTGAGTCCAGAGAGTGCACTGGCACCACTGGGGATGCACTGCAGTGAGTCCAGAGAGTGCACTGGCACCACTGGGGATGCACTGCAGTGAGTCCAGAGAGTGCTCTGGCACCACTGGGGATGCAGTACAGTGAGTCCACAGAGTGCACTGGAACCACTGGATCTGCACTGCAGTGAGTCCAGAGATTTTACTGGCACCAATGGGGATGCAGTGCAGTGAGTGCAGAGAGTGCACTGGCACCACTGTTGATGCAGTGCAGTGAGTCCAGAGAGTGCACTGGCACCACTGGAGCTGCACTGCAGTGAGTCCCGAGATTTTACTGGCACCACTGGGGATGCAGTGCAGTGAGTGCAGAGAGTGCACTGGCACCACTGGGGATGCACTGCAGTGAGTCCAGAGAGTGCACTGGCAGCACAGGGCATGCAGTGCCGTGAGTCCAGACAGTTCACTGGCACCACTGGCGATGCAGTGCTGTGAGTTCAGAGAGTGCACTGGCACCACTGGGGATGCAGTGCAGTGAGTCCAGAGAGTGCACTGGCACCACTGGGGATGCGGTTCAGTGAGTCCAGAGAGTTCACTGGCACCACTGGGGATGCACTGCAGTGACTCCAGAGAGTGCACTGGCACCACTGGTAATGCAGTGCAGTGAGTCCAGAGAGTGCACTGGCACCACGGGGGATGCACTGCAGTGACTCTAGAGAGTGCACTGGCACCAATGGTGATGCAGTGCAGTGAGTCCAGAGAGTGCACTGGCACCACTGGGGATGCACTGCAGTGAGTCCAGAGAGTGCACTGGCACCACGGGGAATGCACTGCAGTGAGTCCAGAGAGTGCACTGGCACCACTGGGGATGCAGTGCAGTGAGTGCAGAGAGGGCACTGGCACCACTGGGGATGCACTGCAGTGAGTCCAGAGAGTGCACTGGCACCACTGGGGATGCAGTACAGTGACTCCAGAGAGTGCACTGGCACCACTGGGGATGCACTGCAGTGAGTCCAGAGAGTGCACTGGCCCCACTGGGGATGCACTGCAGTGAGTCCACAGAGTGCACTGGCACCACTGGAGATGCACTGCAGTGACTCCAGAGAGTGCACTGACACCACTGGTAATGCAGTGCAGTGAGTCCAGAGAGTGCACTGGCACCACTGGGGATGCAGTGCAGTGAGTCCAGAGAGTGCACTGGCACCACTGGGGATGTACTGCAGTGACTCCAGAGAGTGCACTGGCACCACTGGTAATGCAGTGCAGTGAGTCCAGAGAGTGCAGTGGCACCAGTGGGGATGCACTGCAGCGACTCTAGAGAGTGCACTGGCACCACTGGGGATGCAGTGCAGTGAGTCCAGAGAGTGCACTGGCACCACTGGGGATGCAGTGCAGTGAGTCCAGAGAGTGCACTGGCACCTTGGGTAATGCACTGCAGTGAGTCCAGAGAGTGCACAGGCACCACTGGGGATGCACTGCAGTGACTCCAGAGAGTGCACTGGCACCACTGGTAATGTGGTGCAGTGAGTCCAGAGAGTGCACTGGCACGACGGGGGATGCACTGCAGTGACTCTAGAGAGTGCACTGGCACCACTGGGGATGCACTTCAGTGAGTCCAGAGAGTGCACTGACAACACTGGGGATGCAGTGCAGTGAGTCCAGAGAGTGCACTGGCACTACTGGGGATGCAGTGCAGTGAGTGCTGAGAGGGCACTGGCACCACTGGGGATGCAGTGCAGTGACTCTAGAGAGTGCACTGGCACCACTGGGGATGCAGTGCAGTGAGTCCAGAGAGTGCACTGGCACCACTGGGGATGTACTGCAGTGACTCCAGAGAGTGCACTGGCACCACTGGGGATACAGTGCAGTGTGTCCAGAGAGTGCACTGGCACAACAGGGGATGCACTGCAGTGAGTGCAGAGAGTGCACTGGCACCACTTGGGATGCACTGTGGTGAGTCCAGAGAGTGCACTGGCACCACTGGTAATGCAGTGCAGTGAGTCCACAGAGTCCACTGGCACCACTGGGGATGCACTGCGGTGAGTCCAGAGAGTGCACTGGCGCCACTGGGGATGCACTGCAGTGAGTTTAGAGACTGCACTGGCACCACTGGGGATGCAGTACAGTGAGTCCACAGAGTGCACTGGCACCACTGGGGATGCACTGCAGTGAGTCCAGAGAATGCTCTGGCACCACTGGGGATGCAGTGCAGTGACTCGAAAGAGTGCACTGGCACCACTGGGGATGCACTGCAGTGAGTCCAGAGAGTGCACTGGCACCACTGGTAATGCAGTGCAGTGAGTCCAGAGAGTGCACTGGCACCACTGGGGATGCAGTGCAGTGAGTCCAGAGAGTGCACTGGCACCACTGGGGATGCAGTGCAGTGAGTCCAGAGAATGCACTGGCCGTAATGGGGATGCAGTGCAGTGACTCGAAAGAGTGCACTGGCACCACTGCGGATGCACAGCAGTGAGTCCAGAGAGTGCACTGGCAACACTGGGAATGCAATGCAGTGACTCCAGAGAGTGCACTGGCTCCACTGGGGATGCAGTGCAGTGAGTCCAGAGAGTGGACTGGCACCACTGGGGATGCACTGCAGTGAGTCCAGAGAGTGCACTGGCACCACTGGGGATGCAGTGCAGTGAGTCCAGAGAGTGCACTGGCACCACTGTTGATGCAGTGCAGTGAGTCCACAGAGTGCACAGGCACCACTGGGGATGCACTGCAGTGAGTCCAGAGAGTGCACTGGCACAACTGGGGATGCACTGCAGTGAGTGCAGAGAGTGCACTGGCACCACTGGGGATGCACTGCAGTGAGTCCAGAGAGTGCACTGGCAACACTGGGGATGCACTGCAGTGAGTCCAGAGAGTGCTCTGGCACCACTGGGGATGCAGTACAGTGAGTCCACAGAGTGCACTGGAACCACTGGATCTGCACTGCAGTGAGTCCAGAGATTTTACTGGCACCAATGGGGATGCAGTGCAGTGAGTGCAGAGAGTGCTCTGGCACCACTGTTGATGCAGTGCAGTGAGTCCAGAGAGTGCACTGGCACCACTGGAGCTGCACTGCAGTGAGTCCCGAGATTTTACTGGCACCACTGGGGATGCAGTGCAGTGAGTGCAGAGAGTGCACTGGCACCACTGGGGATGCACTGCAGTGAGTCCAGAGAGTGCACTGGCAGCACAGGGCATGCAGTGCCGTGAGTCCAGATAGTTCACTGGCACCACTGGCGATGCAGTGCTGTGAGTTCAGAGAGTGCACTGGCACCACTGGGGATGCAGTGCAGTGAGTCCAGAGAGTGCATTGGCACCACTGGGGATGCGGTTCAGTGAGTCCAGAGAGTTCACTGGCACCACTGGGGATGCACTGCAGTGACTCCAGAGAGTGCACTGGCACCACTGGTAATGCAGTGCAGTGAGTCCAGAGAGTGCACTGGCACCACGGGGGATGCACTGCAGTGACTCTAGAGAGTGCACTGGCACCAATGGTGATGCAGTGCAGTGAGTCCAGAGAGTGCACTGGCACCACTGGGGATGCACTGCAGTGAGTCCAGAGAGTGCACTGGCACCACGGGGAATGCACTGCAGTGAGTCCAGAGAGTGCACTGGCACCACTGGGGATGCAGTGCAGTGAGTGCAGAGAGGGCACTGGCACCACTGGGGATGCACTGCAGTGAGTCCAGAGAGTGCACTGGCACCACTGGGGATGCAGTACAGTGACTCCAGAGAGTGCACTGGCACCACTGGGGATGCACTGCAGTGAGTCCAGAGAGTGCACTGGCCCCACTGGGGATGCACTGCAGTGAGTCCACAGAGTGCACTGGCCCCACTGGGGATGCACTGCAGTGAGTCCACAGAGTGCACTGGCACCACTGGAGATGCACTGCAGTGACTCCAGAGAGTGCACTGACACCACTGGTAATGCAGTGCAGTGAGTCCAGAGAGTGCACTGGCACCACTGGGGATGCACTGCAGTGACTCTAGAGAGTGCACTGGGACCACTGGCGATGCACTGCAGTGACTCCAGAGAGTGCACTGGCACCACTGGTAATGCAGTGCAGTGAGTCCAGAGAGTGCAGTGGCACCAGTGGGGATGCACTGCAGTTGACTCTAGAGAGTGCACTGGCACCACTGGGGATGCAGTGCAGTGAGTCCAGAGAGTGCACTGGCACCTTGGGTAATGCACTGCAGTGAGTCCAGAGAGTGCACAGGCACCACTGGGGATGCACTGCAGTGACTCCAGAGAGTGCACTGGCACCACTGGTAATGTAGTGCAGTGAGTCCAGAGAGTGCACTGGCACCACTGGGGATGCACTTCAGTGAGTCCAGAGAGTGCACTGACAACACTGGGGATGCAGTGCAGTGAGTCCAGAGAGTGCACTGGCACTACTGGGGATGCAGTGCAGTGAGTGCTGAGAGGGCACGGGCACCACTGGGGATGCAGTGCAGTGACTCTAGAGAGTGCACTGGCACCACTGGGGATGCAGTGCAGTGAGTCCAGAGAGTGCACTGGCACCACTGGGGATGTACTGCAGTGACTCCAGAGAGTGCACTGGCACCACTGGGGATACAGTGCAGTGTGTCCAGAGAGTGCACTGGCACAACAGGGGATGCACTGCAGTGAGTGCAGAGAGTGCACTGGCACCACTTGGGATGCACTGTGGTGAGTCCAGAGAGTGCACTGGCACCACTGGGGATGCAGTGCAGTGAGTCCACAGAGTCCACTGGCACCACTGGGGATGCACTGCGGTGAGTCCAGAGAGTGCACTGGCACCACTGGGGATGCAGTGCAGTGAGTCTAGAGACTGCACTGGCACCACTGGGGATGCAGTGCAGTGACTCGAAAGAGTGCACTGGCACCACTGGGGATGCACTGCAGTGAGTCCAGAGAGTGCACTGGCACCACTGGTAATGCAGTGCAGTGAGTCCAGAGAGTGCACTGGCACCACTGGGGATGCAGTGCAGTGAGTCCAGAGAGTGCACTGGCACCACTGGGGATGCAGTGCAGTGAGTCCAGAGAATGCACTGGCCGTAATGGGGATGCAGTGCAGTGACTCGAAAGAGTGCACTGGCACCACTGCGGATGCACAGCAGTGAGTCCAGAGAGTGCACTGGCAACACTGGGAATGCAATGCAGTGACTCCAGAGAGTGCACTGGCTCCACTGGGGATGCAGTGCAGTGAGTCCAGAGAGTGCACTGGCACCACTGGGGATGCACTGCAGTGAGTCCAGAGAGTGCACTGGCACCACTGGGGATGCACTGCAGTGAGTCCAGAGAGTGCACTGGCACCACTGGAGCTGCACTGCAGTGAGTCCCGAGATTTTACTGGCACCACTGGGGATGCAGTGCAGTGAGTCCAGAGAGTGCACTGGCACCACTGTTGATGCAGTGCAGTGAGTCCACAGAGTGCACAGGCACCACTGGGGATGCACTGCAGTGAGTCCAGAGAGTGCACTGGCAGAACTGGGGATGCACTGCAGTGAGTGCAGAGAGTGCACTGGCACCACTGGGGATGCACTGCAGTGAGTCCAGAGAGTGCACTGGCACCACTGGGGATGCACTGCAGTGAGTCCAGAGAGTGCTCTGGCACCACTGGGGATGCAGTACAGTGAGTCCACAGAGTGCACTGGAACCACTGGATCTGCACTGCAGTGAGTCCAGAGATTTTACTGGCACCAATGGGGATGCAGTGCAGTGAGTGCAGAGAGTGCACTGGCACCACTGTTGATGCAGTGCAGTGAGTCCAGAGAGTGCACTGGCACCACTGGAGCTGCACTGCAGTGAGTCCCGAGATTTTACTGGCACCACTGGGGATGCAGTGCAGTGAGTGCAGAGAGTGCACTGGCACCACTGGGGATGCACTGCAGTGAGTCCAGAGAGTGCACTGGCAGCACAGGGCATGCAGTGCCGTGAGTCCAGATAGTTCACTGGCACCACTGGCGATGCAGTGCTGTGAGTCCAGAGGGTGCACTGGCACCACTGGGGATGCAGTGCTGTGAGTCCAGAGAGTGCACTGGCACCACTGGGGATGCGGTTCAGTGAGTCCAGAGAGTGCACTGGCACCACTGGGGATGCAGTGCAGTGAGTTCAGAGAGTGCACTGGCAGCACTGGGGATGCGGTTCAGTGAGTCCAGAGAGTTCACTGGCACCACTGGGGATGCACTGCAGTGACTCCAGAGAGTGCACTGGCACCACTGGTAATGCAGTGCAGTGAGTCCAGAGAGTGCACTGGCACCTTTGGGGATGCACTGCAGTGAGTCCAGAGAGTGCACTGGCACCACGGGGAATGCACTGCAGTGAGTCCAGAGAGTGCACTGGCACCACTGGGGATGCAGTGCAGTGAGTGCAGAGAGGGCACTGGCACCACTGGGGATGCACTGCAGTGAGTCCAGAGAGTGCACTGGCACCACTGGGGATGCAGTACAGTGACTCCAGAGAGTGCACTGGCACCACTGGGGATGCACTGCAGTGAGTCCACAGAGTGCACTGGCCCCACTGGGGATGCACTGCAGTGAGTCCACAGAGTGCACTGGCACCACTGGAGATGCACTGCAGTGACTCCAGAGAGTGCACTGACACCACTGGTAATGCAGTGCAGTGAGTCCAGAGAGTGCACTGGCACCACTGGGGATGCACTGCAGTGACTCTAGAGAGTGCACTGGCACCACTGGCGATGCACTGCAGTGACTCCAGAGAGTGCACTGGCACCACTGGTAATGCAGTGCAGTGAGTCCAGAGAGTGCAGTGGCACCAGTGGGGATGCACTGCAGTTGACTCTAGAGAGTGCACTGGCACCACTGGGGATGCAGTGCAGTGAGTCCAGAGAGTGCACTGGCACCTTGGGTAATGCACTGCAGTGAGTCCAGAGAGTGCACAGGCACCACTGGGGATGCACTGCAGTGACTCCAGAGAGTGCACTGGCACCACTGGTAATGTAGTGCAGTGAGTCCAGAGAGTGCACTGGCACGACGGGGGATGCACTGCAGTGACTCTAGAGAGTGCACTGGCACCACTGGGGATGCAGTGCAGTGAGTCCAGAGAGTGCACTGGCACCACTGGGGATGCACTTCAGTGAGTCCAGAGAGTGCACTGACAACACTGGGGATGCAGTGCAGTGAGTCCAGAGAGTGCACTGGCACTACTGGGGATGCAGTGCAGTGAGTGCTGAGAGGGCACTGGCACCACTGGGGATGCAGTGCAGTGACTCTAGAGAGTGCACTGGCACCACTGGGGATGCAGTGCAGTGAGTCCAGAGAGTGCACTGGCACCACTGGGGATGTACTGCAGTGACTCCAGAGAGTGCACTGGCACCACTGGGGATACAGTGCAGTGAGTCCACAGAGTCCACTGGCACCACTGGGGATGCACTGCGGTGAGTCCAGAGAGTGCACTGGCACCACTGGGGATGCAGTACAGTGAGTCCACAGAGTGCACTGGCACCACTGTGGATGCACTGCAGTGAGTCCAGAGAATGCTCTGGCACCACTGGGGATGCAGTGCAGTGACTCGAAAGAGTGCACTGGCACCACTGGGGATGCACTGCAGTGAGTCCAGAGAGTGCACTGGCACCACTGGGGATGCAGTGCAGTTAGTCCAGAGAATGCACTGGCCGTAATGGGGATGCAGTGCAGTGACTCGAAAGAGTGCACTGGCACCACTGCGGATGCACAGCAGTGAGTCCAGAGAGTGCACTGGCAACACTGGGAATGCAATGCAGTTAGTCCAGAGAGTGCACTGGCTCCACTGGGGATGCAGTGCAGTGAGTCCAGAGAGGGCACTGGCACCACTGGGGATGCACTGCAGTGAGTCCAGAGAGTGCACTGGCACCACTGGGGATGCACTGCAGTGAGTCCAGAGAGTGCACTGGCACCACTGGAGCTGCACTGCAGAGAGTCCCGAGATTTTACTGGCACCACTGGGGATGCAGTGCAGTTAGTGCAGAGAGTGCACTGGCACCACTGTTGATGCAGTGCAGTGAGTCCACAGAGTGCACTGGCACCACTGGGGATGCACTGCAGTGAGTCCAGAGAGTGCACTGGCACAACTGGGGATGCACTGCAGTGAGTCCAGAGAGTGCACTGGCACCACTGGGGATGCACCTCGGTGAGTCCAGAGAGTGCACTGGCACCACTGGAGATGCAGTGCAGTGAGTGCAGAGAGTGTACTGGCACCACTGGGGATGCAGTGCGGTGAGTCCAGAGAGTGCACTGGCATCACTGGGGATGCAGTGCAGTGAGTCCAGAGACTGCACAGGCACCACTGGGGATGCAGTGCAGTGAGTCCAGAGAGTGCACTGGCACCACTGGGGATGCAGTGCAGTGACTCCAGAGAGTGCACTGGCACCACTGGGGATGCAGTGCAGTGAGTCCAGAGAGTGCACTGGCACCACTGGGGATGCAGTGCAGTGAGTCCAGAGAGTGCACCGGCACCACTGGGGATGCAGTGCAGTGCGTCCAGAGAGTGCACCGGCACCACTGGTAATGCAGTGCAGTGAGTCCAGAGAGTGCACTGGCACCACTGGGGATGCAGTGCAGTGAGTCCAGAGAGTGGACTGGCACCACTGGGCATGCACTGCAGTGACTCCAGAGAGTGCACTGGCACCACTGGGGATGCAGTGCAGTGAGTCCAGAGAGTGCACTGGCACCACCGGGGATGCACTGCAGTGAGTCCAGAGAGTGCACTGGCACCACTGGTAATGCAGTGCAGTGAGTCCAGAGAGTGCACTGGCACCACTGGGGATGCCGTGCAGTGCCTCCGGAGAGTGCACTGGCACCACTGCGGATGCACTGCAGAGAGTCCATGGAGTGCCCTGGCACCAATGGTGATGCAGTGCAGTGAATCCAGAGAGTGGACTGGCACCACTGGGGATGCAGTTCAGTGAGTCCAGAGAGTGCACTGGCACCACTGTTGATGCAGTGCAGTGACTCCAGAGAGTGCACTGGCACCGCTGGGGATGCAGTGCAGTGAGTCCAGAGAGTGCACTGGCACCACTGGGGATGCACTGCAGTGAGTCCAGAGAGTGCACTGGCACCACTGGGGATGCAGTGCAGTGAGTCCAGAGAGTGCACTGGCACCACTGCGGATGCACTGCAGTGAGTCCAGAGAGTGCACTGGCACCACTGGTAATGCAGTGCAGTGAGTCCAGAGAGTGCACTGGCACCATGGGGTTTTAGTGCAGTGAGTCCAGAGAGTGCACTGGCACCACTGGGGGTGCAGTGTAGTGAGTCCAGAGAGTGCACTGGCACCACTGGGGATGCACTGCAGTGACTCCAGGGAGTGAACTGGCACTACTGGGGATGCAGTGCATTGAGTCCAGAGAGTGCACTGGCACCGCTGGGGATGCAGTGCAGTAAGTCCAGAGAGTGCACTGGCTCCACTGGGGATGCAGTGCAGTGACTCTAGAGAGTGCACTGGCACCACTGCGGATGCACAGCAGTGAGTCCAGAGAGTGCACTGGCACCACTGGGGATGTACTGCAGTGACTCCAGAGAGTGCACTGGCACCACTGGGGATACAGTGCAGTGTGTCCAGAGAGTGCACTGGCACAACAGGGGATGCACTGCAGTGAGTGCAGAGAGTGCACTGGCACCACTTGGGATGCACTGTGGTGAGTCCAGAGAGTGCACTGGCACCACTGGGGATGCAGTGCAGTGAGTCCACAGAGTCCACTGGCACCACTGGGGATGCACTGCGGTGAGTCCAGAGAGTGCACTGGCACCACTGGGGATGCAGTGCAGTGAGTCCAGAGAGTGCACTGGCACCACTGGGGATGCAGTACAGTGAGTCCACAGAGTGCACTGGCACCACTGGGGATGCACTGCAGTGAGTCCAGAGAATGCTCTGGCACCACTGGGGATGCAGTGCAGTGACTCGAAAGAGTGCACTGGCACCACTGGGGATGCACTGCAGTGAGTCCAGAGAGTGCACTGGCACCACTGGTAATGCAGTGCAGTGAGTCCAGAGAGTGCACTGGCACCACTGGGGATGCAGTGCAGTGAGTCCAGAGAGTGCACTGGCACCACTGGGGATGCAGTGCAGTGAGTCCAGAGAATGCACTGGCCGTAATGGGGATGCAGTGCAGTGACTCGAAAGAGTGCACTGGCACCACTGCGGATGCACAGCAGTGAGTCCAGAGAGTGCACTGGCACCACTGGGGATGCACTGCAGTGACTCCAGAGAGTGCACTGGCTCCACTGGGGATGCAGTGCAGTGAGTCCAGAGAGTGCACTGGCACCACTGGGGATGCACTGCAGTGAGTCCAGAGAGTGCACTGGCACCACTGGGGATGCACTGCAGTGAGTCCAGAGAGTGCACTGGCACCACTGGAGCTGCACTGCAGTGAGTCCCGAGATTTTACTGGCACCACTGGGGATGCAGTGCAGTGAGTCCAGAGAGTGCACTGGCACCACTGTTGATGCAGTGCAGTGAGTCCACAGAGTGCACTGGCACCACTGGGGATGCACTGCAGTGAGTCCAGAGAGTGCACTGGCACAACTGGGGATGCACTGCAGTGAGTCCAGAGAGTGCACTGGCACCACTGGGGATGCACTGCAGTGAGTCCAGAGAGTGCACTGGCACCACTGGGGATGCACTGCAGTGAGTCCAGAGAGTGCTCTGGCACCACTGGGGATGCAGTACAGTGAGTCCACAGAGTGCACTGGAACCACTGGATCTGCACTTCAGTGAGTCCAGAGATTTTACTGGCACCAATGGGGATGCAGTGCAGTGAGTGCAGAGAGTGCACTGGCACCACTGTTGATGCAGTGCAGTGAGTCCAGAGAGTGCACTGGCACCACTGGAGCTGCACTGCAGTGAGTCCCGAGATTTTACTGGCACCACTGGGGATGCAGTGCAGTGAGTGCAGAGAGTGCACTGGCACCACTGGGGATGCACTGCAGTGAGTCCAGAGAGTGCACTGGCAGCACAGGGCATGCAGTGCAGTGAGTGCAGAGAGGGCACTGGCACCACTGGGGATGCACTGCAGTGAGTCCAGAGAGTGCACTGGCACCACTGGGGATGCAGTACAGTGAGTCCACAGAGTGCACTGGAACCACTGGATCTGCACTGCAGTGAGTCCAGAGATTTTACTGGCACCAATGGGGATGCAGTGCAGTGAGTGCAGAGAGTGCACTGGCACCACTGTTGATACAGTGCAGTGAGTCCAGAGAGTGCACTGGCACCACTGGAGCTGCACTGCAGTGAGTCCCGAGATTTTACTGGCACCACTGGGGATGCAGTGCAGTGAGTGCAGAGAGTGCACTGGCACCACTGGGGATGCACTGCAGTGAGTCCAGAGAGTGCACTGGCAGCACAGGGCATGCAGTGCAGTGAGTGCAGAGAGGGCACTGGCACCACTGGGGATGCAGTGCAGTGAGTCCAGAGAGTGCACTGGCACCACTGGGGATGCAGTGCAGTGAGTCCAGAGAGTGCACTGGCACCTTGGGTAATGCACTGCAGTGAGTCCAGAGAGTGCACAGGCACCACTGGGGATGCACTGCAGTGACTCCAGAGAGTGCACTGGCACCACTGGTAATGTAGTGCAGTGAGTCCAGAGAGTGCACTGGCACGACGGGGGATGCACTGCAGTGACTCTAGAGAGTGCACTGGCACCACTGGGGATGCAGTGCAGTGAGTCCAGAGAGTGCACTGGCACCACTGGGGATGCACTTCAGTGAGTCCAGAGAGTGCACTGACAACACTGGGGATGCAGTGCAGTGAGTCCAGAGAGTGCACTGGCACTACTGGGGATGCAGTGCAGTGAGTGCTGAGAGGGCACTGGCACCACTGGGGATGCAGTGCAGTGACTCTAGAGAGTGCACTGGCACCACTGGGGATGCAGTGCAGTGAGTCCAGAGAGTGCACTGGCACCACTGGGGATGTACTGCAGTGACTCCAGAGAGTGCACTGGCACCACTGGGGATACAGTGCAGTGTGTCCAGAGAGTGCACTGGCACAACAGGGGATGCACTGCAGTGAGTGCAGAGAGTGCACTGGCACCACTTGGGATGCACTGTGGTGAGTCCAGAGAGTGCACTGGCACCACTGGGGATGCAGTGCAGTGAGTCCACAGAGTCCACTGGCACCACTGGGGATGCACTGCGGTGAGTCCAGAGAGTGCACTGGCGCCACTGGGGATGCACTGCAGTGAGTCTAGAGACTGCACTGACACCACTGGGGATGCAGTACAGTGAGTCCACAGAGTGCACTGGCACCACTGGGGATGCACTGCAGTGAGTCCAGAGAATGCTCTGGCACCACTGGGGATGCAGTGCAGTGACTCGAAAGAGTGCACTGGCACCACTGCGGATGCACAGCAGTGAGTCCAGAGAGTGCACTGGCAACACTGGGAATGCAATGCAGTGACTCCAGAGAGTGCACTGGCTCCACTGGGGATGCAGTGCAGTGAGTCCAGAGAGTGCACTGGCACCACTGGGGATGCACTGCAGTGAGTCCAGAGAGTGCACTGGCACCACTGGGGATGCACTGCAGTGAGTCCAGAGAGTGCACTGGCACCACTGGAGCTGCACTGCAGTGAGTCCCGAGATTTTACTGGCACCAGTGGGGATGCAGTGCAGTGAGTCCAGAGAGTGCACTGGCACCACTGTTGATGCAGTGCAGTGAGTCCACAGAGTGCACAGGCACCACTGGGGATGCACTGCAGTGAGTCCAGAGAGTGCACTGGCAGAACTGGGGATGCACTGCAGTGAGTGCAGAGAGTGCACTGGCACCACTGGGGATGCAATGCAGTGAGTCCAGAGAGTGCACTGGCACCACTGGGGATGCACTGCAGTGAGTCCAGAGAGTGCTCTGGCACCACTGGGGATGCAGTACAGTGAGTCCACAGAGTGCACTGGAACCACTGGATCTGCACTGCAGTGAGTCCAGAGATTTTACTGGCACCAATGGGGATGCAGTGCAGTGAGTGCAGAGAGTGCTCTGGCACCACTGTTGATGCAGTGCAGTGAGTCCAGAGAGTGCACTGGCACCACTGGAGCTGCACTGCAGTGAGTCCCGAGATTTTACTGGCACCACTGGGGATGCAGTGCAGTGAGTGCAGAGAGTGCACTGGCACCACTGGGGATGCACTGCAGTGAGTCCAGAGAGTGCACTGGCAGCACAGGGCATGCAGTGCCGTGAGTCCAGATAGTTCACTGGCACCACTGGCGATGCAGTGCTGTGAGTTCAGAGAGTGCACTGGCACCACTGGGGATGCAGTGCAGTGAGTCCAGAGAGTGCATTGGCACCACTGGGGATGCGGTTCAGTGAGTCCAGAGAGTTCACTGGCACCACTGGGGATGCACTGCAGTGACTCCAGAGAGTGCACTGGCACCACTGGTAATGCAGTGCAGTGAGTCCAGAGAGTGCACTGGCACCACGGGGGATGCACTGCAGTGACTCTAGAGAGTGCACTGGCACCAATGGTGATGCAGTGCAGTGAGTCCAGAGGGTGCACTGGCACCACTGGGGATGCACTGCAGTGAGTCCAGAGAGTGCACTGGCACCACGGGGAATGCACTGCAGTGAGTCCAGAGAGTGCACTGGCACCACTGGGGATTCAGTGCAGTGAGTGCAGAGAGGGCACTGGCACCACTGGGGATGCACTGCAGTGAGTCCAGAGAGTGCACTGGCACCACTGGGGATGCAGAACAGTGACTCCAGAGAGTGCACTGGCACCACTGGGGATGCACTGCAGTGAGTCCAGAGAGTGCACTGGCCCCACTGGGGATGCACTGCAGTGAGTCCACAGAGTGCACTGGCACCACTGGAGATGCACTGCAGTGACTCCAGAGAGTGCACTGACACCACTGGTAATGCAGTGCAGTGAGTCCAGAGAGTGCACTGGCACCACTGGGGATGCACTGCAGTGACTCTAGAGAGTGCACTGGCACCACTGGCGATGCACTGCAGTGACTCCAGAGAGTGCACTGGCACCACTGGTAATGCAGTGCAGTGAGTCCAGAGAGTGCAGTGGCACCAGTGGGGATGCACTGCAGTGACTCTAGAGATTGCACTGGCACCACTGGGGATGCAGTGCAGTGAGTCCAGAGAGTGCACTGGCACCACTGGGGATGCAGTGCAGTGAGTCCAGAGAGTGCACTGGCACCTTGGGTAATGCACTGCAGTGAGTCCAGAGAGTGCACAGGCACCACTGGGGATGCACTGCAGTGACTCCAGAGAGTGCACTGGCACCACTGGTAATGTAGTGCAGTGAGTCCAGAGAGTGCACTGGCACGACGGGGGATGCACTGCAGTGACTCTAGAGAGTGCACTGGCACCACTGGGGATGCAGTGCAGTGAGTCCAGAGAGTGCACTGGCACCACTGGGGATGCACTTCAGTGAGTCCAGAGAGTGCACTGACAACACTGGGGATGCAGTGCAGTGAGTCCAGAGAGTGCACTGGCACTACTGGGGATGCAGTGCAGTGAGTGCTGAGAGGGCACTGGCACCACTGGGGATGCAGTGCAGTGACTCTAGAGAGTGCACTGGCACCACTGGGGATGCAGTGCAGTGAGTCCAGAGAGTGCACTGGCACCACTGGGGATGTACTGCAGTGACTCCAGAGAGTGCACTGGCACCACTGGGGATACAGTGCAGTGAGTCCAGAGAGTGCACTGGCACAACAGGGGATGCACTGCAGTGAGTGCAGAGAGTGCACTGGCACCACTTGGGATGCACTGTGGTGAGTCCAGAGAGTGCACTGGCACCACTGGGGATGCAGTGCAGTGAGTCCACAGAGTCCACTGGCACCACTGGGGATGCACTGCGGTGAGTCCAGAGAGTGCACTGGCACCACTGGGGATGCAGTGCAGTGAGTCTAGAGACTGCACTGGCACCACTGGGGATGCAGTACAGTGAGTCCACAGAGTGCACTGGCACCACTGGGGATGCACTGCAGTGAGTCCAGAGAATGCTCTGGCACCACTGGGGATGCAGTGCAGTGACTCGAAAGAGTGCACTGGCACCACTGGGGATGCACTGCAGTGAGTCCAGAGAGTGCACTGGCACCACTGGTAATGCAGTGCAGTGAGTCCAGAGAGTGCACTGGCACCACTGGGGATGCAGTGCAGTGAGTCCAGAGAGTGCACTGGCACCACTGGGGATGCAGTGCAGTGAGTCCAGAGAATGCACTGGCCGTAATGGGGATGCAGTGCAGTGACTCGAAAGAGTGCACTGGCACCACTGCGGATGCACAGCAGTGAGTCCAGAGAGTGCACTGGCAACACTGGGAATGCAATGCAGTGACTCCAGAGAGTGCACTGGCTCCACTGGGGATGCAGTGCAGTGAGTCCAGAGAGTGGACTGGCACCACTGGGGATGCACTGCAGTGAGTCCTGAGAGTGCACTGGCACCACTGGGGATGCACTGCAGTGAGTCCAGAGAGTGCACTGGCACCACTGGAGCTGCACTGCAGTGAGTCCCGAGATTTTACTGGCACCACTGGGGATGCAGTGCAGTGAGTCCAGAGAGTGCACTGGCACCACTGTTGATGCAGTGCAGTGAGTCCACAGAGTGCACAGGCACCACTGGTGATGCACTGCAGTGAGTCCAGAGAGTGCACTGGCAGAACTGGGGATGCACTGCAGTGAGTGCAGAGAGTGCACTGGCACCACTGGGGATGCACTGCAGTGAGTCCAGAGAGTGCACTGGCACCACTGGGGATGCACTGCAGTGAGTCCAGAGAGTGCTCTGGCACCACTGGGGATGCAGTACAGTGAGTCCACAGAGTGCACTGGAACCACTGGATCTGCACTGCAGTGAGTCCAGAGATTTTACTGGCACCAATGGGGATGCAGTGCAGTGAGTGCAGAGAGTGCACTGGCACCACTGTTGATGCAGTGCAGTGAGTCCAGAGAGTGCACTGGCACCACTGGAGCTGCACTGCAGTGAGTCCCGAGATTTTACTGGCACCACTGGGGATGCAGTGCAGTGAGTGCAGAGAGTGCACTGGCACCACTGGGGATGCACTGCAGTGAGTCCAGAGAGTGCACTGGCAGCACAGGGCATGCAGTGCCGTGAGTCCAGATAGTTCACTGGCACCACTGGCGATGCAGTGCTGTGAGTCCAGAGGGTGCACTGGCACCACTGGGGATGCAGTGCAGTGAGTCCAGAGAGTGCACTGGCACCACTGGGGATGCGGTTCAGTGAGTCCAGAGAGTGCACTGGCACCACTGGGGATGCAGTGCAGTGAGTCCAGAGAGTGCACTGGCACCACTGGGGATGCGGTTCAGTGAGTCCAGAGAGTTCACTGGCACCACTGGGGATGCACTGCAGTGACTCCAGAGAGTGCACTGGCACCACTGGTAATGCAGTGCAGTGAGTCCAGAGAGTGCACTGGCACCTTTGGGGATGCACTGCAGTGAGTCCAGAGAGTGCACTGGCACCACGGGGAATGCACTGCAGTGAGTCCAGAGAGTGCACTGGCACCACTGGGGATGCAGTGCAGTGAGTGCAGAGAGGGCACTGGCACCACTGGGGATGCACTGCAGTGAGTCCAGAGAGTGCACTGGCACCACTGGGGATGCAGTACAGTGACTCCAGAGAGTGCACTGGCACCACTGGGGATGCACTGCAGTGAGTCCACAGAGTGCACTGGCCCCACTGGGGAAGCACTGCAGTGAGTCCACAGAGTGCACTGGCACCACTGGAGATGCACTGCAGTGACTCCAGAGAGTGCACTGACACCACTGGTAATGCAGTGCAGTGAGTCCAGAGAGTGCACTGGCACCACTGGGGATGCACTGCAGTGACTCTAGAGAGTGCACTGGGGCCACTGGCGATGCACTGCAGTGACTCCAGAGAGTGCACTGGCACCACTGGTAATGCAGTGCAGTGAGTCCAGAGAGTGCAGTGGCACCAGTGGGGATGCACTGCAGTTGACTCTAGAGAGTGCACTGGCACCACTGGGGATGCAGTGCAGTGAGTCCAGAGAGTGCACTGGCACCTTGGGTAATGCACTGCAGTGAGTCCAGAGAGTGCACAGGCACCACTGGGGATGCACTGCAGTGACTCCAGAGAGTGCACTGGCACCACTGGTAATGTAGTGCAGTGAGTCCAGAGAGTGCACTGGCACGACGGGGGATGCACTGCAGTGACTCTAGAGAGTGCACTGGCACCACTGGGGATGCAGTGCAGTGAGTCCAGAGAGTGCACTGGCACCACTGGGGATGCACTTCAGTGAGTCCAGAGAGTGCACTGACAACACTGGGGATGCAGTGCAGTGAGTCCAGAGAGTGCACTGGCACTACTGGGGATGCAGTGCAGTGAGTGCTGAGAGGGCACTGGCACCACTAGGGATGCAGTGCAGTTACTCTAGAGAGTGCACTGGCACCACTGGGGATGCAGTGCAGTGAGTCCAGAGAGTGCACTGGCACCACTGGGGATGTACTGCAGTGACTCCAGAGAGTGCACTGGCACCACTGGGGATACAGTGCAGTGAGTCCACAGAGTCCACTGGCACCACTGGGGATGCACTGCGGTGAGTCCAGAGAGTGCACTGGCACCACTGGGGATGCACTGCAGTGAGTCTAGAGACTGCACTGGCACCACTGGGGATGCAGTACAGTGAGTCCACAGAGTGCACTGGCACCACTGTGGATGCACTGCAGTGAGTCCAGAGAATGCTCTGGCACCACTGGGGATGCAGTGCAGTGACTCGAAAGAGTGCACTGGCACCACTGGGGATGCACTGCAGTGAGTCCAGAGAGTGCACTGGCACCACTGGGGATGCAGTGCAGTTAGTCCAGAGAATGCACTGGCCGTAATGGGGATGCAGTGCAGTGACTCGAAAGAGTGCACTGGCACCACTGCGGATGCACAGCAGTGAGTCCAGAGAGTGCACTGGCAACACTGGGAATGCAATGCAGTTAGTCCAGAGAGTGCACTGGCTCCACTGGGGATGCAGTGCAGTGAGTCCAGAGAGGGCACTGGCACCACTGGGGATGCACTGCAGTGAGTCCAGAGAGTGCACTGGCACCACTGGGGATGCACTGCAGTGAGTCCAGAGAGTGCACTGGCACCACTGGAGCTGCACTGCAGTGAGTCCCGAGATTTTACTGGCACCACTGGGGATGCAGTGCAGTGAGTGCAGAGAGTGCACTGGCACCACTGTTGATGCAGTGCAGTGAGTACACAGAGTGCACTGGCACCACTGGGGATGCACTGCAGTGAGTCCAGAGAGTGCACTGGCACCACTGGGGATGCACCTCGGTGAGTCCAGAGAGTGCACTGGCACCACTGGGGATGCAGTGCAGTGAGTGCAGAGAGTGTACTGGCACCACTGGGGATGCAGTGCGGTGAGTCCAGAGAGTGCACTGGCACCACTGGGGATGCAGTGCAGTGAGTCCAGAGACTGCACAGGCACCACTGGGGATGCAGTGCAGTGAGTCCAGAGAGTGCACTGGCACCACTGGGGATGCAGTGCAGTGACTCCAGAGAGTGCACTGGCACCACTGGGGATGCAGTGCAGTGAGTCCAGAGAGTGCACTGGCACCACTGGGGATGCAGTGCAGTGAGTCCAGAGAGTGCACCGGCACCACTGGGGATGCAGTGCAGTGCGTCCAGAGAGTGCACCGGCACCACTGGTAATGCAGTGCAGTGAGTCCAGAGAGTGCACTGGCACCACTGGGGATGCAGTGCAGTGAGTCCAGCAAGTGGACTGGCACCACTGGGCATGCACTGCAGTGACTCCAGAGAGTGCACTGGCACCACTGGGGATGCAGTGCAGTGAGTCCAGAGAGTGCACTGGCACCACCGGGGATGCACTGCAGTGAGTCCAGAGAGTGCACTGGCACCACTGGTAATGCAGTGCAGTGAGTCCAGAGAGTGCACTGGCACCACTGGGGATGCCGTGCAGTGCCTCCGGAGAGTGCACTGGCACCACTGCGGATGCACTGCAGAGAGTCCATGGAGTGCCCTGGCACCAATGGTGATGCAGTGCAGTGAATCCAGAGAGTGGACTGGCACCACTGGGGATGCAGTTCAGTGAGTCCAGAGAGTGCACTGGCACCACTGTTGATGCAGTGCAGTGACTCCAGAGAGTGCACTGGCACCGCTGGGGATGCAGTGCAGTGAGTCCAGAGAGTGCACTGGCACCACTGGGGATGCACTGCAGTGAGTCCAGAGAGTGCACTGGCACCACTGGGGATGCAGTGCAGTGAGTCCAGAGAGTGCACTGGCACCACTGCGGATGCACTGCAGTGAGTCCAGAGAGTGCACTGGCACCACTGGTAATGCAGTGCAGTGAGTCCAGAGAGTGCACTGGCACCATGGGGTTTTAGTGCAGTGAGTCCAGAGAGTGCACTGGCACCACTAGGAGTGCAGTGTAGTGAGTCCAGAGAGTGCACTGGCACCACTGGGGATGCACTGCAGTGACTCCAGGGAGTGAACTGGCACTACTGGGGATGCAGTGCATTGAGTCCAGAGAGTGCACTGGCACCGCTGGGGATGCAGTGCAGTAAGTCCAGAGAGTGCACTGGCTCCACTGGGGATGCACTGCAGTGACTCCAGAGAGTGCACTGACACCACTGGTAATGCAGTGCAGTGAGTCCAGAGAGTGCACTGGCACCACTGGGGATGCACTGCAGTGACTCTAGAGAGTGCACTTGCACCACTGGGGATGCACTGCAGTGACTCCAGAGAGTGCACTGGCACCACTGGGGATGCAGTGCAGTGAGTCCAGAGAGTGCACTGGCACCTTGGGTAATGCACTGCAGTGAGTCCAGAGAGTGCACAGGCACCACTGGGGATGCACTGCAGTGACTCCAGAGAGTGCACTTGCACCACTGGGGATGCAGTGCAGTGAGTCCAGAGAGTGCACTGGCACCACTGGGAATGCACTGCAGTGAGTCCAGAGAGTGCACTGGCACCACTGGGGATGCAGTGCAGTGAGTCCAGAGAGTGCACTGGCACCACTGGGGATGCAGTGCAGTGAGTCCAGAGAGTGCACTGGCACCACTGGGGATGCAGTGCAGTGAGTCCAGAGAGTGCACAGGCACCAGTGGGGATCACAGTATCACAGATTTCTAGGTTGGAAGAGACCTCAAGATCATCGAGTCCAACCTCCGACCTAACTCTAAGTACTCCACTAAACCATATCGCTAAGCTCTACATCTAAACGTCTTTTAAAGACCTCCAGGGATGGCGACTCCACCACCTCCCTGGGCAGCCCGTTCCAATGCTTAATAACCCTTTCGGTAAAGAAGTACTTCCTAACATCCAATATAAAACTCCCCTGTCGCAACTTTCGCCCATTCCCCCTCGTCCTGTCACCAGGCACGTAGGAGAACAGACCAACCCCCACCTCTTTACAGCCTCCTTTAAGGTAACTGTAGAGAGTGATAAGGTCGCCCCTGAGCCTCCTCTTCTCCAGGCTGAACAAGCCCAGCTCCCTCAGCCGCTCCTCGTAAGACTTGTTCTCCAGACCCCTCACCAGCTTGGTCGCCCTTCTCTGGACTCGCTCGAGCACGTCCATGTCCTTCCTGTAGCGAGGGGCCCAAAACTGAAGACAGTACTCGAGGTGCGGCCTCACCAGAGCCGAGTACAGGGGCACAATCACTTCCCTAGACCTGCTGGCCACACTGCTTCTTATGCAGGCCAGGATGCTGTTGGCCTTCTTGGCCACCTGGGCACACTGCTGGCTCATATTCAGCCGACTATCAACCAATACTCCCAGGTCCCTCTCGGCCAGGCAGCTTTGCAGCCACTCATCTCCCAGCCTGTAGCTCTGCTTGGGGTTGTTGCGCCCCAGATGCAGGACCCGGCACTTGGCCTTGTTGAACTTCATGCAGTTGACCTCAGCCCATCGCTCCAGCGTATCCAGATCCTCCTGCAGAGCCTTCCTGCCCTCGAGCAGATCGACACACGCACTTAGCTTGGTGTCATCTGCAAACTTACTGAGGGTACACTGGACGCCCTCATCCAGATCATCGATAAAGATATTAAAGAGGACCGGCCCCAGTACCGAGCCCTGGGGGACACCACTAGTGACCGGCCTCCAACCAGATTTGACTCCATTCACCACAACTCTCTGGGCCCGGCTATCCAGCCAGTTTCTAACCCAGCGAAGCGTACGCCAGTCCAAGCCCCGAGCAGCCAGTTTCTTGAGGAGAATGTTGTGGGGAACTGTGTCAAAAGCCTTACTGAGGTCAAGGTAAACCACATCCACAGCCTTTCCCTCATCCACCAAGCGCGTCACTTGGTCATAGAAGGAGATCAGGTTCGTCAAGCAGGACCTACCTTTCATAAACCCATGCTGACTGGGCCTGATCGCCTGCTTGCCCTGCAAGTGCCGCGTGTTGACCCTCAAGATAATCTGCTCCATGAGCTTTCCTGGCACTGAGGTCAAACTGACAGGCCTATAGTTCCCCGGGTCTGCCCTGCGGCCCTTCTTATAGATGGGCGTCACATTGGCAAGCCGCCAGTCAACTGGGACCTCCCCTGATAGCCAGGACTTCCGATAAATGATGGTAAGCGGCTCGGCCAGCTCCTCCGCCAGTTCTTTCAGTACCCTCAGTGCATCCCATCCGGCCTCATCGACTTGCGCACATCCAAGCTCCGTAGTAGGTCGCCAACCATTTCCTCATGGATAGCGAAGGCCACATCCTGCTCCCCATCCCCTTCCACCAGCTCAAGGCACTGGGTATCCAGAGAACAACCGGTACTGCCGCTAAAGACTGAGGCAAAGAAAGGGATGCACTGCAGTGACACCAGAGAGAGCACTGGCACCACAGGGGATGCAGTGCAGTGACTCCAGAGAGTGCACTTGCATCACTGGGGATGCAGTGCAGTGAGTCCAGAGAGTGCACTGGCACCACTGGGGATGCAGTGCAGTGAGTCCAGAGAGTGCACTGGCACCACTGGGGATGCAGTGCAGTGACTCCAGAGAGTGCACTGGCCCCACTGGGGATGCACTGCAGTGAGTCCAGAGAGTGCACTGGCACCACTGGGGATGCAGTGCAGTGAGTCCAGAGAGTGCACTGGCACCACTGGGGATGCAGTGCAGTGAGTGCAGAGAGTACACTGGCACCACTGGGGATGCAGTGCAGTGAGTGCAGGGAGTGCACTGGCACCACTGGGGATGCACTGCAGTGACTCCAGAGAGGGCACTGGCACCACTGGGGATGCAGTGCAGTGAGTCCAGAGAGTGCACTGGCACCACTGGGGATGCACTGCAGTGACTCCAGAGAGTGCACTGGCACCACTGGGGATGCAGTGCAGTGACTCCAGAGAGTGCACTGGCACCACTGGGGATGCAGTGCAGTGACTCCAGAGAGTGCACTGGCACCACTGGGGATGCAGTGCAGTGACTCCAGAGAGTGCACTGGCACCACTGGGGATGCACTGCAGTGAGTCCAGAGAGTGCAGTGGCACCACTGGGGATGCAGTGCAGTGAGTGCAGACAGTGCACTGGCACCACTGGGGATGCAGTGCAGTGAGTCCAGAGAGTGCACTGGCACCACTGGGGATGCAGTGCAGTGAGTCCAGAGAGTGCACTGGCACCACTGGCGATGCAGTGCTGTGAGTCCAGAGAGTGCACTGGCACCACTGGGGATGCAGTGCAGTGAGTCCAGAGAGTGCACTGGCACCACTGGGGATGCGGTTCAGTGAGTCCAGAGAGTGCACTGGCACCACTGGGGATGCAGTGCAGTGAGTCCAGAGAGTGCACTGGCACCACTGGGGATGCGGTTCAGTGAGTCCAGAGAGTTCACTGGCACCACTGGGGATGCACTGCAGTGACTCCAGAGAGTGCACTGGCACCACTGGTAATGCAGTGCAGTGAGTCCAGAGAGTGCACTGGGAACAACGGGGGATGCACTGCAGTGACTCTAGAGAGTGCACTGGCACCACTGGGGATGCAGTGCAGTGAGTCCAGAGAGTGCACTGGCACCACTGGGGATGCACTGCAGTGAGTCCAGAGAGTGCACTGGCACCACGGGGAATGCACTGCAGTGAGTCCAGAGAGTGCACTGGCACCACTGGGGATGCAGTGCAGTGAGTGCAGAGAGGGCACTGGCACCACTGGGGATGCACTGCAGTGAGTCCAGAGAGTGCACTGGCACCACTGGGGATGCAGTACAGTGACTCCAGAGAGGGCACTGGCACCACTGGGGATGCAGTGCAGTGAGTCCAGAGAGTGCACTGGCTCCACTGGGGATGCACTGCAGTGAGTCCAGAGAGTGCACTGGCACCACTGGGGATGCACTGCAGTGAGTCCAGAGAGTGCACTGGCACCACTGGGGATGCAGTACAGTGAGTCCACAGAGTGCACTGGAACCACTGGATCTGCACTGCAGTGAGTCCAGAGATTTTACTGGCACCACTGGGGATGCAGTGCAGTGAGTCCACAGAGTGCACTGGCACCACTGTTGATGCAGTGCAGTGAGTCCAGAGAGTGCACTGGCACCACTGGAGCTGCACTGCAGTGAGTCCCGAGATTTTACTGGCACCACTGGGAATGCAGTGCAGTGAGTGCAGAGAGTGCACTTGCACCACTGTTGATGCACTGCAGTAAGTCCATTGAGTGCACTGGCACCACTGGGGATGCACCTCGGTGAGTCCAGAGAGTGCACTGGCACCACTGGGGATGCAGTGCAGTGAGTCCAGAGAGTGTACTGGCACCACTGGGGATGCAGTGCGGTGAGTCCAGAGAGTGCACTGGCACTACTGGGGATGCAGTGCAGTGAGTCCAGAGAGTGCACTGGCACCACTGGGGATGCAGTGCAGTGACTCCAGGGAGTGCACTGGCACCACTGGGGATGCACTGCAGTGATTCTAGAGAGTGCACTGGCACCACTGGGGATGCAGTGCAGTGAGTCCAGAGAGTGCACCGGCACCACTGGGGGTGCACTGCAGTGAGTCCAGAGAGTGCACCGGCACCACTGGGGATGCAGTGCAGTGAGTCCAGAGAGTGCACCGGCACCACTAGTAATGCAGTGCAGTGAGTCCAGAGAGTGCACTGGCACCACTGGGGATGCAGTGCAGTGAGTCCAGAGAGTGGACTGGCACCACTGGGCATGCACTGCAGTGACTCCAGAGAGTGCACTGGCACCACTGGGGATGCAGTGCAGCGAGTCCAGAGAGTGCACTGGCACCACTGGGGATGCCGTGCAGTGCCTCCAGAGAGTGCACTGTCAGCACTGGGGATGCAGTGCAGTGAGTCCAGAGAGTGCACTGGCACCACTGCGGATGCACTGCAGAGAGTCCATGGAGTGCCCTGGCACCAATGGTGATGCAGTGCAGTGAATCCAGAGAGTGGACTGGCACCACTGGGGACGCAGTTCAGTGAGTCCAGAGAGTGCACTGGCACCACTGGGGATGCACTGCACTGACTCCAGAGAGTGCACTGGCACCGCTGGGGATGCAGTGCAGTGAGTCCAGAGAGTGCACTGGCACCACTGGGGATGCACTGCAGTGAGTCCAGAGAGTGCACTGGCACCACTGGGGATGCAGTGCAGTGAGTCCAGAGAGTGCACTGGCACCACTGCGGATGCACTGCAGTGACTCCAGAGAGTGCACTGGCACCACTGGGGATGCAGTGCAGTGACTCCAGAGAGTGCACTGGCACCACTGGGGATGCACTGCAGTGAGTCCAGAGAGTGCAGTGGCACCACTGGGGATGCAGTGCAGTGAGTACAGAGAGTGCACTGGCACCACTGGGGATGCAGTGCAGTGAGTCCAGAGAGTGCACTGGCACCACTGGGGATGCAGTGCAGTGAGTCCAGAGAGTGCACTGGCACCACTGGGGATGCACTGCAGTGAGTCCAGAGAGTGCACTGGCACCACAGGGCATGCAGTGCCGTGAGTCCAGAGAGTGCACTGGCACCACTGGCGATGCAGTGCTGTGAGTCCAGAGAGTGCACTGGCACCACTGGGGATGCAGTGCAGTGAGTCCAGAGAGTGCACTGGCACCACTGGGGATGCGGTTCAGTGAGTCCAGAGAGTGCACTGGCACCACTGGGGATGCAGTGCAGTGAGTCCAGAGAGTGCACTGGCACCACTGGGGATGCGGTTCAGTGAGTCCAGAGAGTTCACTGGCACCACTGGGGATGCACTGCAGTGACTCCAGAGAGTGCACTGGCACCACTGGTAATGCAGTGCAGTGAGTCCAGAGAGTGCACTGGCACGACGGGGGATGCACTGCAGTGACTCTAGAGAGTGCACTGGCACCACTGGGGATGCAGTGCAGTGAGTCCAGAGAGTGCACTGGCACCACTGGGGATGCACTGCAGTGAGTCCAGAGAGTGCACTGGCACCACGGGGAATGCACTGCAGTGAGTCCAGAGAGTGCACTGGCACCACTGGGGATGCAGTGCAGTGAGTGCAGAGAGGGCACTGGCACCACTGGGGATGCACTGCAGTGAGTCCAGAGAGTGCACTGGCACCACTGGGGATGCAGTACAGTGACTCCAGAGAGTGCATTGGCACCACTGGGGATGCAGTGCAGTGAGTCCACAGAGTGCACTGGCACCACTGGGGATGCACTGCAGTGAGTGCAGAGAGTACACTGGCACCACTGGGGATGCAGTGCAGTGAGTGCAGGGAGTGCACTGGCACCACTGGGGATGCACTGCAGTGAGTCCAGAGAGTGCACTGGCACCACTGGCGATGCAGTGCAGTGAGTCCAGAGAGTGTACTGGCCCCACTGGGGATGCAGTGCAGTGAGTCCACAGAGTGCACTGGCACCACTGGAGATGCACTGCAGTGACTCCAGAGAGTGCACTGACACCACTGGTAATGCAGTGCAGTGAGTCCAGAGAGTGCACTGGCACCACTGGGGATGCACTGCAGTGACTCTAGAGAGTGCACTGGCACCACTGGGGATGCACTGCAGTGACTCTAGAGAGTGCACTGGCACCACTGGGGATGCAGTGCAGTGACTCTAGAGAGTGCACTGGCACCACTGGGGATGCAGTATAGTGAGTCCAGAGAGTGCACTGGCACCACTGGGGATGCACTGCAGTGAGTCCAGAGACTGCACTGGCACCTTGGGTAATGCACTGCAGTGAGTCCAGAGAGTGCACAGGCACCACTGGGGATGCACTGCAGTGACTCCAGAGAGTGCACTGGCACCACTGGGGATGCAGTGCAGTGAGTGCAGAGAGGGCACTGGCACCACTGGGGATGCACTGCAGTGAGTCCAGAGAGTGCACTGGCACCACTGGGGATGCAGTACAGTGACTCCAGAGAGGGCACTGGCACCACTGGGGATGCAGTGCAGTGAGTCCAGAGAGTGCACTGGCTCCACTGGGGATGCACTGCAGTGAGTCCAGAGAGTGCACTGGCACCACTGGGGATGCACTGCAGTGAGTCCAGAGAGTGCACTGGCACCACTGGGGATGCACTGCAGTGAGTCCAGAGAGTGCTCTGGCACCACTGGGGATGCAGTACAGTGAGTCCACAGAGTGCACTGGAACCACTGGATCTGCACTGCAGTGAGTCCAGAGATTTTACTGGCACCACTGGGGATGCAGTGCAGTGAGTGCAGAGAGTGCACTGGCACCACTGTTGATGCAGTGCAGTGAGTCCAGAGAGTGCACTGGCACCACTGGAGCTGCACTGCAGTGAGTCCCGAGATTTTACTGGCACCACTGGGAATGCAGTGCAGTGAGTGCAGAGAGTGCACTTGCACCACTGTTGATGCACTGCAGTAAGTCCATTGAGTGCACTGGCACCACTGGCGATGCACCTCGGTGAGTCCAGAGAGTGCACTGGCACCACTGGGGATGCAGTGCAGTGAGTCCAGAGAGTGTACTGGCACCACTGGGGATGCAGTGCGGTGAGTCCAGAGAGTGCACTGGCACTACTGGGGATGCAGTGCAGTGAGTCCAGAGAGTGCACTGGCACCACTGGGGATGCAGTGCAGTGACTCCAGGGAGTGCACTGGCACCACTGGGGATGCACTGCAGTGATTCTAGAGAGTGCACTGGCACCACTGGGGATGCAGTGCAGTGAGTCCAGAGAGTGCACCGGCACCACTGGGGGTGCACTGCAGTGAGTCCAGAGAGTGCACCGGCACCACTGGGGATGCAGTGCAGTGAGTCCAGAGAGTGCACCGGCACCACTAGTAATGCAGTGCAGTGAGTCCAGAGAGTGCACTGGCACCAGTGGGGATGCAGTGCAGTGAGTCCAGAGAGTGGACTGGCACCACTGGGCATGCACTGCAGTGACTCCAGAGAGTGCACTGGCACCACTGGGGATGCAGTGCAGCGAGTCCAGAGAGTGCACTGGCACCACTGGGGATGCCGTGCAGTGCCTCCAGAGAGTGCACTGTCAGCACTGGGGATGCAGTGCAGTGACTCCAGAGAGTGCACTGGCACCACTGCGGATGCACTGCAGAGAGTCCATGGAGTGCCCTGGCACCAATGGTGATGCAGTGCAGTGAATCCAGAGAGTGGACTGGCACCACTGCGGATGCACTGCAGTGAGTCCAGAGAGTGCACTGGCACCACTGGGGATGCACTGCACTGACTCCAGAGAGTGCACTGGCACCGCTGGGGATGCAGTGCAGTGAGTCCAGAGAGTGCACTGGCACCACTGGGGATGCACTGCAGTGAGTCCAGAGAGTGCACTGGCACCACTGGGGATGCAGTGCAGTGAGTCCAGAGAGTGCACTGGCACCACTGCGGATGCACTGCAGTGACTCCAGAGAGTGCACTGGCACCACTGGGGATGCACTGCAGTGACTCCAGAGAGTGCACTGGCACCACTGGGGATGCACTGCAGTGAGTCCAGAGAGTGCAGTGGCACCACTGGGGATGCAGTGCAGTGAGTACAGAGAGTGCACTGGCACCACTGGGGATGCAGTGCAGTGAGTCCAGAGAGTGCACTGGCACCACTGGGGATGCAGTGCAGTGAGTCCAGAGAGTGCACTGGCACCACTGGGGATGCACTGCAGTGAGTCCAGAGAGTGCACTGGCACCACAGGGCATGCAGTGCCGTGACTCCAGAGAGTGCACTGGCACCACTGGCGATGCAGTGCTGTGAGTCCAGAGAGTGCACTGGCACCACTGGGGATGCAGTGCAGTGAGTCCAGAGAGTGCACTGGCACCACTGGGGATGCGGTTCAGTGAGTCCAGAGAGTGCACTGGCACCACTGGGGATGCAGTGCAGTGAGTCCAGAGAGTGCACTGGCACCACTGGGGATGCGGTTCAGTGAGTCCAGAGAGTTCACTGGCACCACTGGGGATGCACTGCAGTGACTCCAGAGAGTGCACTGGCACCACTGGTAATGCAGTGCAGTGAGTCCAGAGAGTGCACTGGCACGACGGGGGATGCACTGCAGTGACTCTAGAGAGTGCACTGGCACCACTGGGGATGCAGTGCAGTGAGTCCAGAGAGTGCACTGGCACCACTGGGGATGCACTGCAGTGAGTCCAGAGAGTGCACTGGCACCACGGGGAATGCACTGCAGTGAGTCCAGAGAGTGCACTGGCACCACTGGGGATGCAGTGCAGTGAGTGCAGAGAGGGCACTGGCACCACTGGGGATGCACTGCAGTGAGTCCAGAGAGTGCACTGGCACCACTGGGGATGCAGTACAGTGACTCCAGAGAGTGCATTGGCACCACTGGGGATGCAGTGCAGTGAGTCCACAGAGTGCACTGGCACCACTGGGGATGCACTGCAGTGAGTGCAGAGAGTACACTGGCACCACTGGGGATGCAGTGCAGTGAGTGCAGGGAGTGCACTGGCACCACTGGGGATGCACTGCAGTGAGTCCAGAGAGTGCACTGGCACCACTGGCGATGCAGTGCAGTGAGTCCAGAGAGTGTACTGGCCCCACTGGGGATGCAGTGCAGTGAGTCCACAGAGTGCACTGGCACCACTGGAGATGCACTGCAGTGACTCGAAAGAGTGCACTGACACCACTGGTAATGCAGTGCAGTGAGTCCAGAGAGTGCACTGGCACCACTGGGGATGCACTGCAGTGACTCTAGAGAGTGCACTGGCACCACTGGGGATGCACTGCAGTGACTCTAGAGAGTGCACTGGCACCACTGGGGATGCAGTGCAGTGACTCTAGAGAGTGCACTGGCACCACTGGGGATGCAGTATAGTGAGTCCAGAGAGTGCACTGGCACCACTGGGGATGCACTGCAGTGAGTCCAGAGACTGCACTGGCACCTTGGGTAATGCACTGCAGTGAGTCCAGAGAGTGCACAGGCACCACTGGGGATGCACTGCAGTGACTCCAGAGAGTGCACTGGCACCACTGGTAATGTAGTGCAGTGAGTCCAGAGAGTGCACTGGCACGACGGGGGATGCACTGCAGTGACTCTAGAGAGTGCACTGGCACCACTGGGGATGCAGTGCAGTGAGTCCAGAGAGTGCACTGGCACCACTGGGGATGCACTGCAGTGACTCCAGAGAGTGCACTGACAACACTGGGGATGCAGTGCAGTGAGTCCAGAGAGTGCACTGGCACTACTGGGGTGCAGTGCAGTGAGTGCAGAGAGGGCACTGGCACCACTGGGGATGCAGTGCAGTGACTCTAGAGAGTGCACTGGCACCACTGGGGATGCAGTGCAGTGAGTCCAGAGAGTGCACTGGCACCACTGGGGATGTACTGCAGTGACTCCAGAGAGTGCACTGGCACCACTGGGGATGCAGTGCAGTGTGTCCAGAGAGTGCACTGGCACAACAGGGGATGCACTGCAGTGACTCCAGAGAGTCCACTGGCACCACTGGGGATGCACTGCGGTGAGTCCAGAGAGTGCACTGGCACCACTGGGGATGCACTGCAGTGAGTCCAGAGAATGCTATGGCACCACTGGGGATGCAGTGCAGTGACTCGAAAGAGTGCACTGGCACCACTGGGGATGCACTGCAGTGAGTCCAGAGAGTGCACTGGCACCACTGGTAATGCAGTGCAGTGAGTCCAGAGAGTGCACTGGCACCACTGGGGATGCACTGCAGTGAGTCCAGAGAGTGCACTGGCACCACTGGGGATGCACTGCAGTGAGTACAGAGAATGCACTGGCCGTAATGGGGATGCAGTGCAGTGACTCGAAAGAGTGCACTGGCACCACTGCGGATGCACAGCAGTGAGTCCAGAGAGTGCACTGGCAACACTGGGAATGCAATGCAGTTAGTCCAGAGAGTGCACTGGCTCCACTGGGGATGCACTGCAGTGAGTCCAGAGAGTGCACTGGCACCACTGGGGATGCACTGCAGTGAGTCCAGAGAGTGCACTGGCACCACTGCAGATGCACTGCAGTGAGTCCAGAGAGTGCTCTGGCACCACTGGGGATGCAGTACAGTGAGTCCACAGAGTGCACTGGAACCACTGGATCTGCACTGCAGTGAGTCCAGAGATTTTACTGGCACCACTGGGGATGCAGTGCAGTGAGTGCAGAGAGTGCACTGGCACCACTGTTGATGCAGTGCAGTGAGTCCAGAGAGTGCACTGGCACCACTGGAGCTGCACTGCAGTGAGTCCCGAGATTTTACTGGCACCACTGGGAATGCAGTGCAGTGAGTGCAGAGAGTGCACTTGCACCACTGTTGATGCACTGCAGTAAGTCCAGAGAGTGCACTGGCACCACTGGGGATGCACCTCGGTGAGTCCAGAGAGTGCACTGGCACCACTGGGGATGCAGTGCAGTGAGTCCAGAGAGTGTACTGGCACCACTGGGGATGCAGTGCGGTGAGTCCAGAGAGTGCACTGGCACTACTGGGGATGCAGTGCAGTGAGTCCAGAGAGTGCACTGGCACCACTGGGGATGCAGTGCAGTGACTCCAGAGAGTGCACTGGCACCACTGGGGATGCACTGCAGTGATTCTAGAGAGTGCACTGGCACCACTGGGGATGCACTGCAGTGAGTCCAGAGAGTGCACCGGCACCACTGGGGATGCAGTGCAGTGAGTCCAGAGAGTGCACCGGCACCACTGGTAATGCAGTGCAGTGAGTCCAGAGAGTGCACTGGCACCACTGGGGATGCAGTGCAGTGAGTCCAGAGAGTGGACTGGCACCACTGGGCATGCACTGCAGTGACTCCAGAGAGTGCACTGGCACCACTGGGGATGCAGTGCAGCGAGTCCAGAGAGTGCACTGGCACCACTGGGGATGCCGTGCAGTGCCTCCAGGGAGTGCACTGTCAGCACTGGGGATGCAGTGCAGTGAGTCCAGAGAGTGCACTGGCACCACTGCGGATGCACTGCAGAGAGTCCATGGAGTGCCCTGGCACCAATGGTGATGCAGTGCAGTGAATCCAGAGAGTGGACTGGCACCACTGGGGATGCAGTTCAGTGAGTCCAGAGAGTGCACTGGCACCACTGGGGATGCACTGCACTGACTCCAGAGAGTGCACTGGCACCGCTGGGGATGCAGTGCAGTGAGTCCAGAGAGTGCACTGGCACCACTGGGGATGCACTGCAGTGAGTCCAGAGAGTGCACTGGCACCACTGGGGATGCAGTGCAGTGAGTCCAGAGAGTGCACTGGCACCACTGGGGATGCACTGCAGTGAGTCCAGAGAGTGCACTGGCACCACTGGTAAGGCAGTGCAGTGAGTCCAGAGAGTGCACTGGCACCATGGGGTTTTAGTGCAGTGAGTCCAGAGAGTGCACTGGCCCCACTGGGGATGCAGTGTAGTGAGTCCAGAGAGTGCACTGGCACCACTGGGGATGCACTGCAGTGACTCCAGGGAGTGCACTGGCACCACTGGGGATGCAGTGCATTGAGTCCAGAGAGTGCACTGGGACCGCTGGGGATGCAGTGCAGTGAGTCCAGAGAGTGCACTGGCACCACTGGGGATGCAGTGCAGTGAGTGCAGAGAGTGCACTGACACCACTGGTAATGCAGTGCAGTGAGTCCAGAGAGTGCACTGGCACCACTGGGGATGCACTGCAGTGACTCTAGAGAGTGCACTTGCACCACTGGGGATGCACTGCAGTGACTCCAGAGAGTGCACTGGCACCACTGGTAATGCAGTGCTGTGAGTCCAGAGAGTGCCCTGGCACCACTGGTGATGCACTGCATTGACTCTAGAGAGTGCACTGGCACCACTGGGGATGCAGTGCAGTGAGTCCAGAGAGTGCACTGGCACCACTGGGGATGCAGTGCAGTGAGTCCAGAGAGTACACTGGCACCTTGGGTAATGCACTGCAGTGAGTCCAGAGAGTGCACAGGCACCACTGGGGATGCACTGCAGTGACTCCAGAGAGTGCACTGGCACCACTGGTAATGCAGTGCAGTGAGTCCAGAGAGTGCACTGGCACGACGGGGGATGCACTGCAGTGACTCTAGAGAGTGCACAGGCACCACTGGGGATGCACTGCAGTGAGTCCAGAGAGTGCACTGAAAACACTGGGGATGCAGTGCAGTGAGTAAAGAGAGTGCACTGGCACTACTGGGGATGCAGTGCAGTGAGTGCAGAGAGGGCACTGGCACCACTGGGGATGTACTGCAGTGAGTCCAGAGAGTGCACTGGCACCACTGGGGATGCAGTGCAGTGAGTCCACAGAGTCCACTGGCACCACTGGGGATGCACTGCAGTGAGTCCAGAGAGTGCACTGGCCCCACTGGGGATGCACTGCAGTGAGTCTAGAGACTGCACTGGCACCACTGGGGATGCAGTACAGTGAGTCCACAGAGTGCACTGGCACCACTGGGGATGCACTGCAGTGAGTCCAGAGAATGCACTGGCACCACTGGGGATGCAGTGCAGTGACTCGAAAGAGTGCACTGGCACCACTGGGGATGCACTGCAGTGAGTCCAGAGAGTGCACTGGCACCACTGGTAATGCAGTGCAGTGAGTCCAGAGAGTGCACTGGCACCACTGGGGATGTAGTGCAGTGAGTCCAGAGAGTGCACTGGCACCACTGGGGATGCACTGCAGTGAGTCCAGAGAATGCACTGGCCGTAATGGGGATGCAGTGCAGTGACTCGAAAGAGTGCACTGGCACCACTGCGGATGCACAGCAGTGAGTCCAGAGAGTGCACTGGCAGCACTGGGAATGCAATGCAGTTAGTCCAGAGAGTGCACTGGCTCCACTGGGGATGCAGTGCAGTGAGTCCAGAGAGTGCACTGGCACCACTGGGGATGCACTGCAGTGAGTCCAGAGAGTGCACTGGCACCACTGGGGATGCACTGCAGTGAGTCCAGAGAGTGCACTGGCACCACTGGGGATGCAGTGCAGTGAGTCCAGAGAATGCACTGGCACCACTGGGGATGCAGTGCAGTGAGTCCACAGAGTGCACTGGAACCACTGGATCTGCACTGCAGTGAGTCCAGAGATTTTACTGGCACCAATGGGGATGCAGTGCAGTAAGTGCAGAGAGTGCACTGGCACCACTGGGGATGCACTGCAGTGAGTCCAGAGGGTGCACTGGCACCACTGGAGCTACACTGCAGTGAGTCCCGAGATTTTACTGGCACCACTGGGGATGCAGTGCAGTGAGTGCAGAGAATGCACTGGCACCACTGTTGATGCAGTGCAGTGAGTCCACAGAGTGCACTGGCACCACTGGGGATGCACTGTAGTGAGTCCAGAGAGTGCACTGGCACCAGTGGGGATGCAGTGCAGTGAGTCCAGAGAGTGCACTGGCACCACTGGGGGTGCACTGCAGTGAGTCCAGAGAGTGCACTGGCACCACTGGGGATGCACCTCGGTGAGTCCAGAGAGTGCACTGGCACCACTGGGGATGCAGTGCAGTGAGTGCAGAGAGTGTACTGGCACCACTGGGGATGCAGTGCGGTGAGTCCAGAGAGTGCACTGGCACCACTGGTGATGCAGTGCAGTGAGTCCGGAGAGTGCACGTGCACCACTGGGGATGCAGTGCAGTGAGTCCAGAGAGTGCACTGGCACCACTGGGGATGCACTGCAGTGAGTCCAGAGAGTGCTCTGGCACCACTGGGGATGCACTGCAGTGACTCTAGAGAGTGCACTGGCACCACTGGGGATGCAGTGCAGTGAGTCCAGAGAGTGCACTGGCACCACTGGGGATGCAGTGCAGTGAGTCCAGAGAGCGCACCGGCACAACTGCGGATGCAGTGCCGTGAGTCCGGAGAGTGCACCGGCACCACTGGTAATGCAGTGCAGTGAGTCCAGAGAGTGCACTGGCACCACTGGGGATGCAGTGCAGTGAGTCCAGAGAGTGGACTGGCACCACTGGGCATGCACTGCAGTGACTCCAGAGAGTGCACTGGCACCACTGGGGATGCAGTGCAGTGAGTCCAGAGAGTGCACTGGCACCACAGGGGATGCCGTGCAGTGCCTCCAGAGAGTGCACTGGCACCACTGGGGATGCACTGCAGTGAGTCCAGAGAGTGCACTGGCACCACTGCGTATGCACTGCAGAGAGTCCCTGGAGTGCCCTGGCACCAATGGTGATGCAGTGCAGTGACTCCAGAGAGTGGACTGGCACCACTGGGGATGCAGTTCAGTGAGTCCAGAGAGTGCACTGGCACCACTGGGGATGCACTGCAGTGACTCCAGAGAGTGCACTGGCACCGCTGGGGATGCAGTGCAGTGAGTCCAGAGAGTGCACTGGCACCACTGGGGATGCAGTGCAGTGAGTCCACAGAGTGCACTGGCACCACTGCGGATGCACTGCAGTGAGTCCAGAGAGTGCACTGGCACCACTGGGGATGCACTGCAGTGAGTCCAGAGAGTGCACTGGCACCATGGGGTTTTAGTGGAGTGAGTCCAGAGAGTGCACTGGCACCACTGGGGGTGCAGTGTAGTAAGTCCAGAGAGTGCACTGGCACCACTGGGGATGCACTGCAGTGAGTCCAGAGAGTGCACTGGCACCACTGGGGATGCAGTGCAGTGAGTCCAGAGAGTGCACTGGCACCGCTGGGGATGCAGTGCAGTGAGTCCAGAGAGTGCACTGGCTCCACTGGGGATGCAGTGCAGTGAGTCCAGAGAGTGCACTGGCAGAACTGGGGATGCAGTGCAGTGAGTGCAGAGAGTGGACTGGCACCACTGGGGATGCAGTGCGGTGAGTCCAGAGAGTGCACTGGCACAGCTGGGGATGCACTCAGTGAGTCCAGAGAGTGCACTGGCACCACTGGGGATGCACTCCAGTGAGTCCAGAGAGTGCACTGGCACCACTGGGGATGCACCTCGGTGAGTCCAGAGAGTGCACTGGCACCACTGGGGATGCAGTGCAGTGAGTCCAGAGACTGCACAGGCACCACCGGGGATGCAGTGCAGTGAGTCCAGAGAGTGCACTGGCACCACTGGGGATGCACCTCGGTGAGTCCAGAGAGTGCACTGGCACCACTGGGGATGCACTGCAGTGACTCCAGAGAGTGCACTGGCCCCACTGGGGATGCACTGCAGTGACTCCAGAGAGTGCACTGGCCCCACTGGGGATGCAGTGCAGTGAGTCCAGAGAGTGCACTGGCACCACTGCGCATGCACTGCAGTGAGTCCATGGAGTGCCCTGGCACCAATGGTGATGCAGTGCAGTGAGTCCAGAGAGTGCACTGGCACCACTGGGGATGCAGTGCAGTGAGTCCAGAGAGTGCACTGGCTCTACAGGGGATGCACTGCAGTGAGTCCAGAGAGTGCACTGGCACCACCGGGGATGCACTGCAGTGAGTCCAGAGAGTGCACTGGCACCACTGGTGATGCAGTGCAGTGAGTCCAGAGAGTGCACTGGCACCACTGGGGATGCAGTGCAGTGAGTCCACAGAGTGCACTGGCACGACGGGGGATGCAGTGCAGTGAATCCAGAGAGTGGATTGGCACCACTCGGGATGCAGTTCAGTGAGTCCAGAGAGTGCACTGGCACCACTGGGGATGCACTGCAGTGAGTCCAGAGAGTGCACTGGCACCACTGGGGATGCACTGCAGTGAGTCCAGAGAGTGCACTGTCACCACTGTTGATGCAGTGCAGTGAGTCCAGAGAGTGCACTGGCACCACTGGGGATGCACTGCAGTGAGTCCAGAGAGTGCACTGGCACCACTGGGGATGCCGTGCAGTGAGTCCAGAGAGTGCACTGGCACCACTGGGATGCAGTGCAGTGAGTCCAGAGAGTGCACTGGCACCATGGGGTTTTAGTGCAGTGAGTCCAGAGAGTGCACTGGCACCACTGGGGATGCAGTGCAGTGAGTCCAGAGAGTGCACTGGCACCTTGGGGATGCAGTGCAGTGAGTCCAGAGAGTGCACTGGCACCGCTGGGGATGCAGTGCATTGACTCCAGAGAGTGCTCTGGCACCGCTGGGGATGCACTGCAGTGTCTCCAGAGAGTGCACTGGCACCGCTGGGGATGCACTGCAGTGCCTCCAGAGAGTGCACTGGCACCACTGGGGATGCAGTGCAGTGAGTCCAGAGAGTGCACTGGCACCAGTGGGGATGCAGTGCAGTGAGTCCAGAGAGTGCACAGTCAGCACTGGGGATGCAGTGCAGTGAGTCCAGAGAGTGCACTGGCACCACTGGGGATGCAGTGCAGTGAGTCCAGAGAGTGCACTGGCACCACTGGTGATGGACTACAGTGAGTCCAGAGAGTGCTCTGGCACCACTGGGGATGCAGTGCAGTGAGTCCAGAGAGTGCATTGGCACCACTGGGGATGCACTGCAGTGAGTCCAGAGAGTGCAGTGGCACCACTGGGGATGCACCCCGGTGAGTAAAGAGAGTGCACTGGCACCACTGGGGATGCAGTGCAGTGAGTCCAGAGAATGCACTGGCACCACTGGGGATGCAGTGCAGTGAGTCCAGAGAGTGCACTGGCACCACTGGGGATGCACCTCGGTGAGTCCAGAGAGTGCACTGGCACCACTGGGGATGCACTGCAGTGAGTGCAGAGAGTGCACTGGCACCAACTGGGGATGCAGTGCAGTGAGTCCAGAGAGTGCACTGGCACCACTGGGGATGCACTGCAGTGAGTGCAGAGAGTGCACTGGCACCAACTGGGGATGCAGTGCAGTGAGTCCAGAGAGGGCACTGGCACCACTGGGGATGCAGTGCCGTGAGTCCAGAGAGTGCACTGGCACCTTGGGTATGCAGCGCAGTGAGTCCAGAGAGTGCACTGGCACCACTGGGTATGCAGTGCAGTGAGTCCAGAGAGTGCACTGGCACCACTGCTGATGCACTGCAGTGAGTCCAGAGAGTGCACTGGCACCACTGGGTATGCAGTGCAGTGAGTCCAGAGAGTTCACTGGCACCACTGGGGATGCAGTGCAGTGAGTCCAGAGAGTGCACTGGCACCACTGGGGATGCAGTGCAGTGAGTCCAGAGGGTGCATTGGCACCAGTGGCGATGCAGTGCAGTGAGTCCAGAGGGTGCACTGGCACCACTGGAGATGCAGTGCAGTGACTCCAGAGAGTGCACTGGCACCAGTGGGGATGCAGTGCGGTGAGTCCAGAGAGTGCACTGGCACCAGTGAGGATGCAGTGCGGTGAGTCCAGAGAGTGCACTGGCACCAGTGAGGATGCAGTGCAGTGACTCCAGAGAGTGCACTGGCACCACTGGGGATGGACTGCAGTGAGTCCAGAGAGTGCACTGGCACCACTGGGAATGCACTGCAGTGAGTCCAGAGAGTGCACTGGCACTACTGGGAATGCACTGCAGTGAGTCCAGAGAGTGCACTGGCACCACTGGGGATGCAGTGCAGTGAGTCCAGAGAGTGCACTGGCACCACTGGTGATGCAGTGCAGTGAGTCCAGAGAGTGCACAGGCACCAGTGGGGATCACAGTATCACAGATTTCTAGGTTGGAAGAGACCTCAAGATCATCGAGTCCAACCTCCGACCTAACTCTAAGTACTCCACTAAACCATATCGCTAAGCTCTACATCTAAACGTCTTTTAAAGACCTCCAGGGATGGTGACTCCACCACCTCCCTGGGCAGCCCGTTCCAATGCTTAATAACCCTTTCGGTAAAGAAGTACTTCCTAACATCCAATATAAAACTCCCCTGTCGCAACTTTCGCCCATTCCCCCTCGTCCTGTCACCAGGCACGTAGGAGAACAGACCAACCCCCACCTCTTTACAGCCTCCTTTAAGGTAACTGTAGAGAGTGATAAGGTCGCCCCTGAGCCTCCTCTTCTCCAGGCTGAACAAGCCCAGCTCCCTCAGCCGCTCCTCGTAAGACTTGTTCTCCAGACCCCTCACCAGCTTGGTCGCCCTTCTCTGGACTCGCTCGAGCACGTCCATGTCCTTCCTGTAGCGAGGGGCCCAAAACTGAAGACAGTACTCGAGGTGCGGCCTCACCAGAGCCGAGTACAGGGGCACAATCACTTCCCTAGACCTGCTGGCCACACTGCTTCTTATGCAGGCCAGGATGCTGTTGGCCTTCTTGGCCACCTGGGCACACTGCTGGCTCATATTCAGCCGACTATCAACCAATACTCCCAGGTCCCTCTCGGCCAGGCAGCTTTGCAGCCACTCATCTCCCAGCCTGTAGCTCTGCTTGGGGTTGTTGCGCCCCAGGTGCAGGACCCGGCACTTGGCCTTGTTGAACTTCATACAGTTGACCTCAGCCCATCGCTCCAGCGTATCCAGATCCTCCTGCAGAGCCTTCCTGCCCTCGAGCAGATCGACACACGCACTTAGCTTGGTGTCATCTGCAAACTTACTGAGGGTGCACTGGACGCCCTCATCCAGATCATCGATAAAGATATTAAAGAGGACCGGCCCCAGTACCGAGCCCTGGGGGACACCACTAGTGACCGGCCTCCAACCAGATTTGACTCCATTCACCACAACTCTCTGGGCCCGGCTATCCAGCCAGTTTCTAACCCAGCGAAGCGTACGCCAGTCCAAGCCCCGAGCAGCCAGTTTCTTGAGGAGAATGTTGTGGGGAACTGTGTCAAAAGCCTTACTGAGGTCAAGGTAAACCACATCCACAGCCTTTCCCTCATCCACCAAGCGCGTCACTTGGTCATAGAAGGAGATCAGGTTCGTCAAGCAGGACCTACCTTTCATAAACCCATGCTGACTGGGCCTGATCGCCTGCTTGCCCTGCAAGTGCCGCGTGTTGACCCTCAAGATAATCTGCTCCATGAGCTTTCCTGGCACTGAGGTCAAACTGACAGGCCTATAGTTCCCCGGGTCTGCCCTGCGGCCCTTCTTATAGATGGGCGTCACATTGGCTAGCCGCCAGTCAACCGGGACCTCCCCCGATAGCCAGGACTGCCGATAAATTATGGTAAGCGGCTCGGCCAGCTCCTCCGCCAGTTCTTTCAGTACCCTCGGTGCATCCCATCCGGCCTCATCGACTTGCGCACATCCAAGCTCCGTAGCAGGTCGCCAACCATTTCCTCATGGATAGCGAAGGCCACATCCTGCTCCCCATCCCCTTCCACCAGCTCAAGGCACTGGGTATCCAGAGAACAACCGGTACTGCCGCTAAAGACTGAGGCAAAGAAAGGGATGCACTGCAGTGACACCAGAGAGTGCACTGGCACCACAGGGGATGCAGTGCAGTGACTCCAGAGAGTGCACTTGCATCACTGGGGATGCAGTGCAGTGAGTCCAGAGAGGGCACTGGCACCACTGGGGATGCACTGCAGTGAGTCCAGAGAGTGCACTGGCACCACTGGGGATGCAGTGCAGTGACTCCAGAGAGTGCACTGGAACCACTGGGGATGCAGTGCAGTGAGTCCAGAGAGTGCACTGGCACCACTGGGGATGCAGTGCAGTGAGTACAGAGAGTGCACTTGTACCACTGGGGATGCACTGCAGTGACTCTAGAGAGTGCACTGTCACCACGGGGGTTGCAGTGCATTGACTCCAGAGAGTGCACTGGCACCACTGGGGATGCAGTGCTGTGATTCCAGAGAGTGCACTGGCACCACTGGGAATGCACTGCAGTAAGTCCAGAGAGTGCACTGGCACCAGTGGGAATGCAGTGCAGTGAGTCCAGAGAGTGCACTGGCACCACTGGGGATGCAGTGCAGTGAGTCCAGAGAGTGCACTGGCACCAGTGGGGATGCAGTGCAGTGACTCCAGAGAGTGCAGTGGCACCAGTGGGGATGCAGTGCAGTGACTCCAGAGAGTGCACTGGCACCAGTGGGGATGCAGTGCAGTGACTCCAGAGAGTGCGCTTTCACCAGTGGCGATGCACTGCAGTGAGTCCAGAGAGTGCACTGGCACCAGTGGGGATGCAGTGCACTCTCTGGAGTCATTGCACTGCATCCCCAGTGGTGCCAGTCCACTCTCTGGACTCACTGCACTGCATCCCCAGTGGTGCCAGTGCACTCTCTGGACTCACTGCACTGCATCCCCAAGGTGCCAGTGCACTCTCTGGAGTCACTGCAGTGCATCCCCAGTGGTGCCAGTGCACTCTCTGGACTCACTGCACTGCATCCCCAGTGGTGCCAGTGCACTCTCTGGATTCACTGCAGTGCATCCCCAGTGGTGCCAGTGCACTCTCTGGACTCACTGCACTGCATCCCCAGTGGTGCCAGTGCACTCTCTGTAGTCACCGGAGTGCATCCCCAGTGGTGCCAGTGCACTCTCTAGAGTAACCGGAGTAGGTCCCCAGTGGTGCCAGTGCACTCTCTGGAGTCACTGCAGTGCATCCCCAGTGGTGCCAGTGCACTCTCTGGACTCACCGCAGTGCATCCCCAGTGGTGCCAGTGCACTCTCTGGACTCACTGCACTGCATCCCCAGTGGTGCCAGTGCACTCTCTGGAGAAACCAGGGTGGGTCCTCCGGGGTGCCCATGGACTCTCTGGAGTCACCGGGGTGGGTCCTCCGGGTTGCAAGGGCCTCTCTGGAGTCATCGGGGTGGGTCCTCCGGGGTGCAAGTGGACTCTCTGGCAGACACCGGGGTGGGTCTTCTGGGGTGCCCGTGGACTCTCTGAAGTCACCGTGGTGGGTCCTCCGGGGTTCATGTGGACTCTCTGGATTCATCGAGGTGGGTCCTCCGGGGTCATCCGGGGCGCCCGTGGACTCTCTGGGAGACACCGGGATGGGTCCTCCGGGGTGCAAGTGGACTCTCCGGAGTCACCGGGTTAGGTCCTCCTGGGTGCAAGTGCACTCTCTGGAGTCACCGGGGTGGGTCCTCCGGGGTGCAAGTGGACTCTCTGGAGTCACCGGGGTGGGTCCTCCGGGGTGAACGTGGACTCTCTGGAGTCACCGGGGTGGGTCCCCTGGGGTTCAAGTGGACTCTCTGGATTCTCCGGGGTGGGTCCTCCGGGGCCCTCCGGGGTGCCCGTGCACTCTCTGGATTCACTGGGCTGGGTCCTCCAGGGTGGTCGTGAACTCTCTGGGAGTAACCGGGGTGGGTCCTCCGAGGTGCAAGTGGACTCTCTGGAAGTCACCGGGGTGGGTCCTCCGGCATGCCCATGGACTCTAACGAGTCAAAGGGTTGGGTCCTCCAGGGTGCTAGAGGACTCTCTGCAGTCACCAGGGTGGGATATCCAGGTTGCCCTTGGACTCTCTGGAGTCACCGGGGTGGCACCTCGGGGGTGCACCTGTACTATCTGGAGTCACCGGGGTGGGTCCTCCAGGGTGCCCGTGGACTCTCTGGAGTCACCGGGGTGGGTCCTCCGGGGTGCCCGTGGACTCTCTGGAGTCACCGGGGTGGGTCCTCCGGGGTCCAAGTGGACTCTCTGGAGTGTCTGGGTTGGGTCCTCTGGGGTGCCCATGGACTCTCTGGAGTCATAGGGGTGGACTCTCCGTGGTGCAAGTTTCCCCTCTGGAGTTACCGGGGTGGGTCCTCCGGGGTGCAAGTGGACTCTCTGGAGTCTCCCGGGTGTGTCCTGAGGGGTGCCCGTGGACTCTCTGGGAGTCCCCGGGGTGGATCCTCTGGGGTGCCCGTGGACTCTCTGGATTCACCGGGGTGGGTCCTCCGGGGTGCAAGTGGACAGTCTTGGAGACAACGGGGTGGGTCTTCCAGGGTGCCCATGGAGTCTCTGAGAGTCCCCGGGGTGGATCCTTTGGGGTGCCCGTGGACTCTCTGGGATACACCGGGGTGGGTCCTCTGGGGTGCCCGTGGGCTCTCTGGAGTCACAGGGGTGGGACCTCCGTGGTGCAAGTGGACTCTCTGGAGTCACCGGGTGGGTCCTCCGGTGTGCCCATGGGCTCTCTGGAGTCACCGGGTTAGGTCCTCCTGGGTGCCCGTGGACTCTCTGGAGTCACCGGGGTGGGTCCTCCAGGGTGCCCGTGGACTCTCTGGAGTCACCGGGGTGGGTCCTCCGGGGTGCCCGTGGACTCTCTGGAGTCACCGAGGTGGGTCCTTCGGCGTGCCTGTGGACTCTCCGGAGTCACCGGGTTAGGTCCTCGTGGGTGCAAGTGGACTCTCTGGAGTCACCGGGGTGGGTCCTCCGGGGTGCCCGTGGACTCTCTGCAGTCACCAGGGTGGGTCCTCCGGGGTGCAAGTGGACACTCTGGGAGACACCGGGGTGGTTCCTCCTGTGTGCCCGTGGACTCTCTGGAGTCACCGAGGTGGGTCCTCTGGGGTGCCCGTGGACTCTCTGGGATACACCTGGGTGGGTCCTCCGGGGTGCCCGTGGGCTCTCTGGAGTCACAGGGGTGGGACCTCCGTGGTGCAAGTGGACTCTCTGGAGTCACCGGGTGGGTCCTCCGGGGTGCCCATGGGCTCTCTGGAGTCACCGGGTTAGGTCCTCCTGGGTGCCCGTGGACTCTCTGGAGTCACCGGGGTGGGTCCTCCGGGGTGCCCGTGGACTCTCTGGAGTCACCGGGGTGGGTCCTCCGGGGTGCCCGTGGACTCTTCAGAGTCACCGGGTTAGGTCCTCGTGGGTGCAAGTGGACTCTCTGGAGTCACCGGGGTGGGTCCTCCGGGGTGCCCGTGGACTCTCTGCAGTCACCAGGGTGGGTCCTCCGGGGTGCAAGTGGACTCCCTGGGAGACACCGGGGTGGTTCCTCCTGTGTGCCCGTGGACTCTCTGGAGTCACCAGGGTGGGAGCGCCGGCGTGCCCGTGGACTCTCCGGGAGACACCGTCGTGGGTCCTCCGGGGTGCCAGTGGACTCTCTGGAGTCACAGAGGTGGGTCCTCTGGGGTGCCCGTGGACTCTCTGGGATATACCGGGGTGGGTGCTCCGGTGTGCCCGTGGACTCTCTGGTGTCACCAGTGTCGGTCCTCCGGGGTGCAAGGGGACTCTCTGCAGTCATCGGGGTGGGTCCTCCGCGGTGCAAGTGGACTCTCTGGGAGACACTGGGGTGGGTCCTCCGGGGTTCAAGTGAACTCTGTAGGAGACACCGGGGTGAGTCCTCCAGGTTGCAAGTGGGCACTCTTGGAGACAACGGGGTGGATCCTCCGGTGTGCAAGTGGACACTCTTGGAGTCACCGGGGTGGGTCCTCCAGGGTGCCCGTGGACTCTCTGGAGTCACCGGGGTGGGTCCTCCGGGGTGCAAGTGGACTCTCTGGAGTCACCGGGGTTGGACCTCGGGGGTGCACCTGTACTATCTGGAGTCACCGGGGTGGGTCCTCAGGGGTGCAAGTGAACTCTCTGGGAAACACCTGGGTGGGTCCTCCGGGGTGCAAGTAGAATCTCTGGGAGTCAACGGGGTGGATCCTCCGGGGTGCAAGGGGACACTCTGGAGTCACCGGGGTGGGTCCTCCGGCATGCCCGTGGACTCTCTGGAGTCACCAGTGTCGATCCTCTGCAGTGCAAGTGGATTCTCTGGAGTCACCGGGGTGGGTCCTCCGGGGTACCCGTGGACTCTCTGGAGTCACTGGGGTGGGACCTTGGGGGTGCAAGTGGACTCTCTGGGAGACACCGGGGTGGGTCCTCAGGGGTGCAAGGGGACTCTCTGGAGTCACAGCGGTGGAACTTCGGGGGTGCCCGTGGACTCTCTGGAGTAACCGGGGTGGGTCCTCCGGGGTGTAAGGGGACTCTCTGGAGTAACCGTGGTGGGTCCTCCGGGGTGCCCGTGGACTCTCTGGAGTCACCGGGGTGGGTCCTCCGGGCTGCCCGTGGATTCTCTGGAGTCACCGGGTGGGTCCTACGGGGTGCCCGTGGATTCTCTGGAGTCACCGGGTGGGTCCTACGGGGTGCCCGTGGATTCTCTGGAGTCACCGGGTGGGTCCTACGGGGTGCCCGTGGATTCTCTGGAGTCACCGGGGTGGGTCCTCCGGGGTGCAAGTGGACTCTCTGGAGTCACCGGGGTGGGTCCTCTGGAGTGAAAGTGGACTCTCTGGGAGTCACCGGGGTGGGTCCTCCGGGGTGCAAGTGGACTCCCTGGGAGACACCGGGGTGGGTCCTCCGGGGTTCAAGTGGACTCTCTGGGAGTCACCGGGGTGGGTCCTCCAGGGTGCCCGTGGACTCTCTGGGAGACACTGGAGTGGGTCCTCTGGGGTGCAAGTGGACTGTCTGGAGTCACCGGGGTGGGTGCTCCGTGTTGCAAGTGGACTCTCTGGAGTCACCAGGGTGGGATCTCCAGGTTCCCCGTGGACGCTCTGGAGTCATCGGGGTGCGTCCTCCGGGGTCCAAGTGGACTCTCTGGAGGGTCTGGGTTGGGTCCTCCGGAATGCCCATGGACTCTCTGGAGTCACAGGGGTGGATTCTCCATGGTGCAAGTTTCCCCTCTGGAGTCTCCGGGGTGGGTCCTCCGGGGTGCAAGTCGACTCTCTGGAGTCAACGGGGTGGGTCCTCCGGGGTCCAAGTGGACTCTCTGGAGTCAATGGAGTGGGTCTTTGGGGGTGCCCGTGGACTCTCTGGAATCACCAGGGTGGGTCCTCTGTGGTGCCCGTGGACTCTATGGGAGACACTGGGGGGGGGGTCCTCCGTGGTGCACGTGGACTCTCTGGGGTCACCGGGGTGGGACCTCCGGGATGCAAGTGGACTCTCTGGGAGTAACCGGGGTGGGTCCTCCGGCGTGCAAGTGAACTCTCTGGAGTCACCGGGGTGCATGCCCAGTGGTGCCAGTGCACTCTCTGGAGTCATCGGGGTGGGTCCTCCGGCGTGCAAGTGGACTCTCTGGGAGTAACCGGGGTGGGTCCTCCGGGGTGCAAGTGAACTCTGTAGGAGACACCGGGGTAGGTCCTCCGGGGTGCGAGTGGACACTCTGCAGTCACCGGGGTGGGTCCTCCGACGTGCCCGGGGACTCTCTGGAGTCACCGGGGTGGGTCCTCCGAGGTTCCTGGGGACTCTCTGGAGTCACCGGGGTGGGTCCTCCGAGGTTCCTGGGGACTCTCTGGAGTCACCGGGGTGGGTCCTCCTGGGTGCCCGTGGACTCTCTGCAGTCACCGGGTTGAGTCCTCCGGGGTGCAAGTGGACACTCTGGGGGACACCGGGGTGGGTCCTCCGGGGTGCCCGTGGACTCTCTCGGAGTCACCGGGTTGGGTCATTCGGGGTGCCCATGGACTCTCTGGAGTCACCGGGGTGTGTCCTCCGGGGTGTCACCAGGGTGGGACCTCCAGGTTGCCCATGGACTCTCTGGAATCATCGGGGTGGGTCCTCCAGGGTCCAAGTGGACTCTCTGGAGTCTCCCGGGTGTGTCCTGAGGGGTGCCCGTGGACTCTCTGGGAGTCCCTGGGGTGGATCCTCTGGGGTGCAAATGTACTCTCTGGGAGACACTGGGGTGGGTTCTCCAGGGTACAAGTGAACTCTGTAGGAGACAACGGTGTGGGTCCTCTGGGGTGCCCGTGGACTCTCCGGGAGACACCGGGGTGGGTCCTCCGGGGTGCAAGGGGACTCTGTGCAGTCATCGGGGTGGGTCCTCCGGGGTGCAAGTGGACTCTCTGGAATCACCGGAGTTGGTCCTCCGAGGTGCCCGTGTACTCTCTGGAGTCACCGGGGTGGGTCTTCCGCGGTGCAAGTGGACTCTCTGGGAGACACTGGGGTGGGTCCTCCGGGGTGCAAGTGAACTCTGTAGGAGACACCGGGGTGAGTCCTCCAGGTTGCAAGTGGAAACTCTTGGAGTCACCAGGGTGGGTCCTCCGGGGTGCAAGTGGACTCTCTGGGAGACACCGGGGTGGGCCCTTTTGGGGTGCAAGGGGACTCTCTGGAGTCACCGGGGTGGGTCCTCCGTGTTGCAAGTGGACTCTCTGGAGTCACCGGGGTGGGTCCTCCGGGGTGCCCGTGGACTCTTTGGGGTCACCATGGTGGGTCCTCCTGGGTGCCCGTGGACTCTCTGGAGTCACCGGGGTGGGTCCTACGGGGTGCAAGTGGACTCTCTGAAGTCTCGGGGGTCGGCTCCGTGCAGAAGCGTTCTGCAGCAGAGCAGCGGATCGGGACAGGCAGGGCTTTTTTTTCCGACATCGAGGCCGCTCGTGCGAGCCGCTAGCACCCAGCAGCCCCCGCGAGGGAGGCTGACGAGGCGTAGGCGGAGCCAGCAGCACCCCCCTCCCCGGCCGTTCAAAAGCAGCCCCTAGGGAGCGCGAGCGACCAGGAGCGCGGTGAACAGGGCAGGCAAACAGGGCGTGGCGCGTCAGAAGGTTGGGCGCAGCAGTTTGAGAGGCAGTTCGCGCAGGCAGGGCGAGCAGGGAGGGCGGTGAGGGCGGAGTTTCCCCCCGCCCATAAGAACAACATCTTTAACGGCTGTCGACTGCTAGCTGGGCTGCGATGGTCTTCACCAGGCAGAGCGCTCTCTCTAGAGAGTCTGTGGCCACCCAGACTGACCGCCTGCTCAACAATGCGGCAGTTCCGGTCTCTGGGTGCAGGGACTGCCTGAGCCTGTTGCTGCCGTCTGAGGGAGGCAGAGGCGCCGTGTGTATGAGGTGCGAGCAGGTGGATGACCTGGTCCACCTGGTGGCAGAACTCAAAGAGGAGGTGGAGAGGTTGAGGGCTATTAGGGAGTGTGAGCGGGAGATAGACTGGTGGAGTGACTCCCTGCAGGGCCTGAAGGAGAGGTACTGGGGTGAGACACCCCAAATGGGGGTGGACCCCCTGCCCTGTCGCTGTCAGGCAGAGGGAGGCGACCTAGAAGTTGAGGAGGGATGGAGACAGGTCCCTGCTTGACCTTTCAGGCAACGCCCCCCCCTACCGGCCCCACCTTCCCAGGTGCCCTTACGCAACAGATTTGAGGCCCTGAGCTTGAGAGACCGGTGGGTGAAGATGAGGTAGAAAGTCTACCCAGGAGGATGCCTAGGGCGAGGAAGCCGACCCCACGCCTCAAGACTGCCTCCACCAAGAAAGACAGAAGGGTGATCGTAGTAGGCGACTCCCTTCTCAGGAGAACAGAGGGCCCTGATTGTCGACCTGACCCTACCCGTAGGGAAGTCTGCTGCCTCCCTGGGGCCATGGTCAGGGATGTTGCCAGGAAGCTTCCCAACCTGGTCCGCCCCTCTGACTACTACCCTCTTTTGATAGTCCAGGCTGGCAGTGATGATATTGAGGAGAGAAGCCTGAAGGCTATCAAACGGGACTTTAGGGGACTGGGACGGTTAGTGGATGGAGCGGGAGTACAGGTGGTGTTTTCATCTATCCCTGCAGTAGCAGGGAGGGGTACCGAGAGGACACGGAAAGCCCACCTAATTAACACGTGGCTCAGAGGCTGGTGCCAGCACAGAAATTTTGTTTTTTTTGACCATGGGGCGCTTTACTCGGCACCCGGCCTGATGGCCGCAGACGGGTCCCTATCTCTAAGGGGAAAACGGATCCTAGCCCAGGAGCTAGCAGGGCTCGCTGAGAGGGCTTTAAACTAGGAAAGAAGAGGGATGGGGCTGAAAGAAGGCCTGTTGGAGCTGTGCCGGGGGGAACAATGGCAGAGCCGGGGGAAGATGGCAATGGCCCAGCTGAAGTGCATGTACACTAATGCACGCAGCATGGGCAACAAACAGGAGAAGCTGGAAGCCATCGTGCAGCGGGAAGGCTATGACTTGGTTGCCATCACGGAAACATGGTGGGACCACTCTCATGACTGGAGTGCTGCAATGTCTGGCTATAGGCTCTTCAGAAGGGACAGGCAGCACAGAAGGGGTGGTGGTGTGGCTCTCTATATTAGAGAGTGTTTAGATGTTGAGGAACTTGAGGCTGGGAATGATAAGGTTGAGTCCCTGTGTGTTAGGATCAGAGGGAAGGCCAACAAGGCAAGCATCCTGGTGGGGGTCTGTTATAGACCGCCGAACCAGGATGAGGAGACTGATGAGGAGTTCTACAGGCAGCTGGCAGAAGCCGCGAAATCATCAGCGCTTGTTCTCGTGGGGGACTTCAACTTCCCAGACATATCCTGGAAACACAACACAGCCCAGAGAAAGCAGTCTAGGAGGTTTCTGGAGAGCACGGAAGATAGCTTCCTGATGCAGCTAGTTAGAGAGCCTACCAGGGGAGGTGCCCCGCTAGACCTTCTGTTCACGAACTGGTGGGAGATGTGGTGGTCGAGAGCTATCTCGGGCAGAGTGACCACGAAATGGTTCAGTTCTCTATTCTTGGCGAAGTCAGGAAGGGGACCAGTAAAACAGCTGTCTTGGACTTCTGGAGGGCTGACTTTGAGCTGTTCAGGACACTGGTTGGCAGAGTCCCTTGGGAGGAGGTTCTGAAGGACAAAGGAGTCCAGGAAGGCGGGGCACTCCTCAAGAAGGAAATCTTAATGGCTCAGGAGCGGTCTGTCCCCACATGCCCAAAGACGAGCCGACGTGGAACTAGACCGGCCTGCCTAAGCAGAGAGTTGTGGCTCGAGCTTAGGAGAAAAAGGAGGGTTTATAATCTTTGGAAAAGAGGGCGGGCTACTCAGGAGGACTATAAGGATGTTGCGAGGCTGTGCAGGGACAAAATTAGAAAGGCCAAAGCTCATCTGGAGCTCAATCTGGCTACTGCCGTTAAAGATAACAAAAAACGTTTTTACAAATACATCAACGCAAAAAGGAGGACTGAGGAGAATCTCCATCCTTTACTGGATGCGGGGGGAAACTTAGTTACAAAAGATGAGGAAAAGGCTGAGGTGCTCAATGCTTTCTTTGCCTCAGCCTTTAGCGGCAAGACCGGTTGTTCTCTGGATACCTGGTACCCTGAGCTGGTGGAAATGGGATGGGGAGCAGGATGTGGCCCTCGCTATCCATGAGGAAATGGTTGGCGACCTGCTACGACACTTGGATGTACGCAAGTCGATGGGGCCGGATGGGATCCACCTGAGGGTACTGAGCGAACTGACGGAGGAGCTGGCCAAGCCGCTTTCCATTATTTATCGGAAGTCCTGGCTATTGGGGGAGGTCCCAGTTGACTGACGGCTAGCAAACATGACGCCCATCTACAAGAAGGACCAGAGGGTAGACCCGGGGAACTATAGGCCTGTTAATTTGACCTCAGTGCCAGGGAAGCTCATGGAGCAGATTATGTTGAGGGTCAACACGCGGCACTTGCAGAGCAACCAGGCGATCAGGCCCAGTCAGCATGGGTTTATGAAAGGCAGGTCCTGCTTGATGAACCTGATCTCCTTCTATGACCAAGTGACGCGCTTGGTGGATGAGGGGAAGGCTGTGGATGTGGTCTACCTTGACTTCAGTAAGGCTTTTGACACCGTTTCCCACAACATTCTCCTCAAGAAACTGGCTGCTTGGGGCTTGGACTGGCGTACGCTTCGTTGGGTTAAAAACTGGCTGGATAGCCGGGCCCAGAGAGTTGTGGTGAATGGAGTCAAATCCAGTTGGAGGCCGGTCACTAGTGGAGTCCCCCAGGGCTCAGTGCTGGGGCCGGTCCTCTTTAATATCTTTATCGATGATCTGGATGAGGGGATTGAGTGCACCCTCAGTAAGTTTGCAGATGACACCAAGTTAGGTGTGTGTGTCGATCTGCTTGAGGGAAGGAAGGCTCTGCAGGAGGATCTGGATAGGCTGGAGCGATGGGCTGAGGTCAACTGCATGAAGTTCAACAAGGCCAAGTGCCGGGTCCTGCACCTGGGGCACAACAACCCCAAGCAGCGCTACAGGCTGGGAGATGAGTGGCTGCAAAGCTGTCTGGCGGAGAAGGACCTGGGAGTACTGGTTGATAGTCGGCTGAATATGAGCCAGCAGTGTGCCCAGGTGGCCAAGAAGGCCAACAGCATCCTGGCCTGCATAAGAAGCAGTGTGGCCAGCAGGTCTAGGGAAGTGATTGTGCCCCTGCACTCGGCTCTGGTGAGGCCGCACCTCGAGTACTGTCTTCAGTTTTGGACCCCTCGCTACAAGAAGGACATGGAGGTGCTCGAGAGAGTCCAGAGAAGGGCAACGAAGCTGGTGAGGGGTCTGGAGAACAAGTCTTACGAGGAGCGGCTGAGGGAGCTGGGGTTGTTTAGCCTGGAGAAGGGGAGGCTCAGGGGAGACCTCATCGCTCTCTATAGGTACCTTAAAGGAGGCTGTAGAGAGGTGGGGGTTGGTCTATTCTCCCACGTGCCTGGTGACAGGACGAGGGGGAATGGGCTAAAGTTGCGCCAGGGGAGGTTTAGGTTGGATGTTAGGAAGAACTTCTTTACTGAAAGGGTTGTTAGGCATTGGAACGGGCTGCCCAGGGAGGTGGTTGAGTCACCATCCCTGGAGGTCTTTAAAAGACGTTTAGATGTTGGGCTTAGTGATATGGTTTAGTGGAGGACTTGTTAGTGTTAGGTCAGAGGTTGGACTAGATGATCTTGGAGGTCTCTTCCAACCTAGACGATTCTGTGATTCTGTGATTCTGTGATTAAATAATGTTATTCTTAGTCTCCTCCTTGTCAGTTATTTACCTATAGAAGCCGGCTTCCTGTGTACCTACACCTACTGAGGAAACCTTGAGAACTTCATAGGTCTCAGCTCCGTTTCTTCCCTTGTCTGGAGCTGGGGGAGCAGCCCCAGCACACAGGAGGGGCTCAGGACCCAGAGCCCAGCTGCCACAGGGAGGAGCAGCCCCGCTGGCCCTCGCGGCTGCCCCTCGCTGCCCGCTGGGCTCTGCCTCTCTGCTGCCTTCCCTGGGGCTGCTGCTTCCCTGGAGCCATGGCCATGGCCAGCAGCAGGACGTGGCCTTTTCACTGCTGCTCTCTTTTTGGTTCCTCATTGTTTCCTTGCTCTCTTGTATCTGTGTTAGTGTTGAGGTCTCATGTACCTTGGTGACAGTCCTGTTATCCCTACAGTGACGTCTCTTCAATATCTCTGCACGCCTCTTGCAAAGCTGGTTTCAGGAATACACCCAAGGAGCTGCTTCCTGACCAGACCCCTTGCTTTTCTGGGCCTCACAATGTATCAGAACCCCAGAGTGATCAGTGAAGGACCAAGGGCTGGACTGGGAGCTGCCTTCTTGCTTGCCTATGGCCCAGCAAACAACTGGCTCTTGAATTATCTGCTTGGGACTGTCCCACTGGTGCTGGGGCTGAAGGCAAATGACATCTTGGAGAGGAATCTGGATGTGCCAAGAGACGTCAGTTGATCTCCAGGGACAGTGTGCAAGCATGGGTTGGTAGTGAGTTCCTCATCTAATGACTGATGATACAAGTTAGAGCATTTCGTTACAAGGAAAAGCTGAACATGAGGAGCCGATGGGTTAAGGAGGGCTCTGCCATGCCCGCAGGGGTTGTGAGGAGCCAGCAGGCAAAGTTACCCAAGAGTCAACCGTGGCTCAGGACAGCTTCTTTGAAAGCTCATGAGCTGGATCTAGTACAGCACTTGCCTGCCCGTTCAGCTCTTAGAAACCCCCCAGGGCCCTGCAAAGCACTGCCCTCTGCTACTGAGACACCAGGGCAGATGGAAAGGGGCTCAGCAGCAGAGAGCCCCACTGACTTGGGTCTGCTGCCCACCCTGAGCAGCACGGGCATCGGGGAATCCCCTGGGGGTCCCAGGGCAACACAGACCCCTGGCTCTGCAGAGCAGCACCGCCAGCTCGGGGCTCTGTGGGGAGCACGGGGAGGGAAGCACCAACGGGCGGCCAGGCCAGCACGGACACACTGCCCTGGGCAAGGCTCTCTGGGAGCAGGGATGGCCCTGGGGAAGAGCAGGGCAGCATTTCTGGGCCTGCACAGATGGGTAAAGGAGAAAGGGAAAGCTCTTTGTGCAGACACCTGAACGGGGCAGGCTGCTCTGTGCGTGGGCCAGGCCTCTTGTGCTGGCCTGGGGAGCGGGGCTGGCCCTGCGGGGCACAGGCACTCTGTGCTGGGGATGTCCCAGGCAGGAGAGCAGGGCTCCTGCAGCTTCACGGCCCTCCATCTCCTGAGCCGTGGCTGGCCCCAGCGCGGGGGCTGCTGGGGAGGCCCAGAGCCGCCTTTGTGCCAGCAGCTGCGGTGCCTTGCGAGGGGCTGGGGCTGTGCTGGCCGTGCCCAGAGCCCTGCAGCAGCCTGCGGTGGGCACTGCCCTGGGGCCAGCCCAGCCTGGGCTGCCGGGCTGGGAGAGGTCCGGGAGCTGGGGAGAGGTGGGCAGGGGCTGGGCTGGGCTGGGCAGTGCCCGGCAGAGGGCACCAGCAGCGTCAGGGAGCGGTGGCAGCATGCAGGGGAGGGCTCCCAGCAGGGCTTGGTGCTGCAGAGCCAGGGCTGGGGAAGGGAGCCCGAGCTGCAGGGGCAGGGGACACGAGGCTGCTCGGGGCCCTTGCTGGCCTGGGCAGAGCAGGAAGGGGGCCCAGGGCATTCGTCCCCTCACCGCAGCCTGCCACGTCCTGCACGGCGCTCACAGAGCATCCAGGGCCAGGCTCTGCCCCGTGGTGCGCAGGGAGAGGGCAAAGCCTCTCTGAAAAAGAGGCTGGAACTGAAAATGGTCGTCCACTGCCCTGTGGTGAGACAGGGCCAGGGTGGGACAGCTTACCTTTATTTGATGTAGTTCTTGTGTAATTTGCATTGGTGATGGCACAAAAAGACAGCTCCTTCACCAGTGATGTACATCCTTCTTCATGTTAGGACACAACTCAACGTCCTTCACTCTGCTTTATCTCACGGATGAACTGGATTAGGTCTCCTTGGTTACTCTGAGGCACGGTGCAGTGCTTTTTGCCTTCTGACACTCCAGCACAATATGTGTGACTTTCCCTTACTCTGCGCATTGACCTGACGGGTCATTTCACATTTTTCTCTTTCAAAACCTCAGTTGGACGGGGACCATTTCCAAAGTGGGGCAAGCTGATGGGTTCTGCCTCAGCCATTTGAAGCACGCTATACTTGTGTTTTTCAGCCTGAGTTTGCTAAAGATGACCCAGGAAGGTAAATGCATGTTCAAGTGTCTAGTAGGAATAAGGGGTATCATGGGTTAAGTACGAATAAGAATATCATGGGTTTCCAACAGGCATTTCAAATCTAGAGCAGTCCCAGGAACCCACTGAAGAAGGGGTTTGTCTTTGAAGGGGTTTCCTGTGCTGGGCTGGGCTGCAGTTACAGGGACAAAGACCACTGCTGGCAGTGGAGGTGCCCTGGGAACTCCACCTGGCTCCACCTGATTTTCCCAAAGGGCTCCGGTCTCCTGCAGGTCTCTTCTGACATCTGCTGGTCCAGGGAAGTGCCTCAAACACAACGGGGCCACAGGAGGTTTTCCCTGGTTATGCTTATGGTCAGGCAGCAAAGCTCTGCATGAATACCCATTATTTTTTTACTACTTAGCTAATAAAGCATCTTCTCATCAGCTCAAATGATTCAATCCCCTTCGTTAAATGTCTCACATGAATGATAATTTCTGTCATGAAGAAATGTGAATTTCCATGATCTATATTTATTGCAGGAGAAGAAATACTGGTGTTCACCTGTACTTGCTTTGTCATGGCTTTGTCTATCATGGTGTGCTCCCTCATCTTCCAGGTACATCCACCCGTCTTGATTAAACAGTCCATGCTGAACGTCCCCTTTCCAGCTGCCTGTCTGGACCTATGCACTTCCCATGGTTCTCCTGCTTTGCCCTCCCCTTACTCTTGGATCACTCAGACCGCTCTCACCAACCCAGTTGCTGCTTTGAGTTTCAGTGAGTTCCAGCTCGACCATCTCTCAGCAGTTTGTCTAATGGTTTCCTAGGCCAGAAACTCATAATTTATCATTGAATTCATATGATATAGATTAATAATAACAGTATTGTTTTAGATTTCCTATTAATCAGCGTAAAAATAGATCATGTACAGTCATCCTTTTGGGAAGGTAAACATCACTGGAGGCAAAAAAATGAGGAATTTGAACTTTTATTTATTTATTTATTTATTTTTAATTGCAGCATGATTTCCTGTTGTTTGTTTTTACATAGGAAAAACCCTGCTCTTCCTACCTAAGAAGGGCTCCAAAGGAGTAACCCTTGACCTATATCTATAGGAAAATGATGCTCCAAAATGAAATGCAGCAAATTCAGCCTTTAAAATGAGGAAAGATTTTTATTAGATGCTCTTTGAAATCTTCCTCCTTAACTACACCATGAAAGCTCTCCAATTAGCTCTACAAGTCTTGAAGACATGAAGAAAATCATGGGAGAGATATGGCTGCTTAGGACGTTCTGCATTTTAATGAGTTCCATGCTGTATTTTGGTGCCTAGTCTATGAAGCTCAGGTACTGAGAAGAGAATGATGCAACTGCTTGAGAAAGTAAAGTCAGAAGGAAAAGTTGAAGTGACTTGGAGTATTAATGGGCCACACTGAGGGCTGTTCCTAACAAAGCCTCCCCAGGGACTTGTTAGGGCAGATAATTGGAGGCCATGATTGCAGCCAGGCAAAGCGCTGTGCTGAGAAAAGTCTTGGTTGGTTTTGGTGAAGCAGAAGGGCCAAGGCCTGACCCCAGCCACTGGGAGGGGAGATCCTGCACCCCCCCGTCTGGCTCAGGGCTCTTCTTGGGGTCTGTATGATGTGGTGGGCAGTGTGATGCCACGAGAAGAACTTCATTAGGACACCTGCCCACCCCTGCACAGGGTATCAAGGAAGCAGTGAGGCCCCATTGCAATGACTCTATCTCGTCTCCTCAGAAGCTCTAGCCAAAGGGACAAAAACGTCAGGGCTGTTGGGGCCTTCCATTCCTGCCAGCACCCTCTGCCTTCTCCTCTGCAGGCTTTCCTATGCTGTGCCACACTTTGCCCTATTTCCTTGAAGTCTGCGGACACCCATTTCTGTTCACCATCTTGCTCTCATCCAGAACTTTCCATCATTTCACCAATGTTTCCTCAACCCTCACCAGCTGTTGCTTGAAACACAAAGCTAGAGTCTGATCATAGACACTCACCAGCATCTTCCAAGGCCTGGGCCTGCTGCTGACCTTGCAGCTTCTTGGCTAGACACAGCCAAGCCTTGTGCCTCCTGCTGTCCAGTGCTGGACTCAAGCAGAAGGGACAGGACAAGCCCTGTGCGGGCCTTCTTTCTGTCTGGGTCGTCCTGGGGATGGAGGCAGAGGGGATCCCACAGGCAGCATGCCAAGCAGGGGCCTTCTGCTGGCCTAGCAGGGCCACTGGCAGATGTCAGCCCCAAAGTGCAGATCCCAGGGAGAAGCCAAGGCTGACCTGCCACCTCCAGACACAAGGGACCTCACAGTCCCTTTGCGTGACACGTTCCTGCTGCTGCCCTATCAGCTGCAGAGACAGAAGTGACCTCCCAGTCACTGCCCCAGTCCCCTTCCTCCTGCTGGGGCAGGAGATCCTGAGGCAGAGCTGACCTCTCTAGTCTCTTTGGGACTAGGGCTCACTTTTCTGGGTTAGAAATTTAGCAAATGTGTTGGTCTGCTTACGGTGTCAGGTCTGTGGTTAGGTTATGGGCAAGCTTTGTGGAATAGTTTTTTGTTCTACGTCTGCCTAGAAGTCTAGGTTTAATAGAGGATATTAATGCTAGCGTTGAAGGCAGGGATTAGGGTGAGCACAAGAGTGAAGGCAAAGGCAAAGGGCTATGGGCTGAGTTTTGCTTCATGGAATACTTTGAGTTTAAGCTTTAGACTAGTGGATTCCTGTAAGGGTGTTGGAGTAACATTTAGGTTTAGGGATTTAGGTTACTCTTTAAAATTGGGTAACGGCCTTGTATCAATGTTTCAATTCAGTGTTAAAGCAGCATCAACATTACCTGAAGCCTCTTACCTCTACGAAATCATTGTAGAGGTTCGCTCACTCTTCCCTCTCCCTCTCTACGATGGGGGAGAGAATTAGAAAGAAATGAAAACTTGTGGGTTGAGATAAATAGAAAGGGTTTATTAGGACACAAAAGAAAGGATAATAATAGTAATAGTAATAATAGTAATAATAATAATAGTAGTAATACTAATAGTACTAGTACTAGTACTAGTAATAATAATAATAATAATAATGATAATAATAATAATAATGTGTATGAAGCAAATGATGCACAATGCCATTGCCCACCACCCGCTGACCGATGCCCAGCCTATTCCCGAGCAGCCGGCCCCCCACCCCGGCCAGCCACCCCTATATATTGTTTAGCATGACGCCAATACCCCTTTGGCCAGTTTGGGTCAGCTGTCCTGGGTCTGTCCCCTCCCAGCTCCTGCTGCACCCCCAGCCTGCTCGCTGGCAGGACAGAGCGAGAAGCCGAAAAGTCCTTGGCCTGGTGTAAACACTGCTCTGCAACAATTAAACATCAGTGTGATATCAACATTATTCTCATCCTAAATCCCAAACACAGCACCGTACCAGCTACTAGGAGGAAAATTAACTCCATCCTAGCGGAAACCAGGACAGTCACCCCCCCCCCCCCAGCCTGTACTGGTGCTTGGGGTTATTCCTCCCTAGGCGCAGGACCCTGTACTTGCCCTTGCTGAACTTCATGAGGTTCCTCTCGGCCCAGCCCTCCAGCCTGCCGAGGTCCCTCTGAATGGCAGCACAGCCCTCTGGGGTATCGGCCACTCCTCCCAGCTTTGTGTCGTCCCCACAAGTCAGGATGACTTTAGGCAAAAGCTGAAACTTCTGACATGACAACCCCTGCCCAAGACCTCTTCCTCTATGGGGCCTACCAGGTACTTAGGAAGAGAGGATCTCACAACCTGTGCGCAAAGCAGGTGCCTTCTGCTGGCCTATCACGAACCCTGGCAGATGTGAGCCTAATGGCAGAGATCCCAGGATCCCAGGAGCCAAGGGATGACCTGTCGGCTACTTCAGAAAAAGCTCAACTCACAATCCTCTTCAGAGATATTCACTCAGGACTGGATTAGGAATTTCTGAGGCACCTCTGAGCTCCTAATACCACACCTACAAAACACCCCCTTTATGGCCCAGGACCTGCCCAGGGAGATGTGAGCAGGTTGTGATCCTTCAAGCCCATGGCATTGCTGCTGGACTCCCAGCCTCTCAGAGACACAGGAGCCAGTTACTTGCAGTCCTGGGAGGTGCTGTCAGCCATCAGCCCCATCGTGTGCCGTAGAGCCCCAGTGCCTAGGAAATGGGAACATTCATCAACTGGAGGGCACTGGCAGCTAACAGGGAACCTCTGAACCAGCCCCAAATCCCTGAAAGTCCATGCTGGGTCTGTGCTCTCACCACACCGAGACCCCGTGGAAAGAAGCAAAGCATCGTGCCCCTTTGGAGCCTCTTCCTGGGGCTTGTTCTTGACAGCAGCTTTGCAGGAAGGCCTCAGCCTTCAGGCAGTGCCGGAGGAGATCCCCCCTTAGGAGGGATCTGCAGAGCCAGACCAGGTCTCACAGGTGGGACATCAGACAAGGAAGACAGTGCGGGCTCCTATATTTTGTTTATGTTCACAGAGAGACGGGCTCCTTGTATACAGAATCTCTGAGCTGCAAACACAACACAGACAGAAATAGAAAAGGGACAAATAAAGATATATCACTGGGCAACATGGGCTAAATTAAGAAAATCCTGGAATATTAACTAACATCAACAGCAACAAAAATTTACAGATTTCTTGTTTCTGTTATAGTTGATATTATGTGCTACATGCAAAAGGAGAGGGGCAATTTATTGATTCTTAAACACATCTAGTCATAAGTTTCACCAAGGCATCCTTGACCTCCTGGTTCCTCATGCTGTAGATGAGGGGGTTCAGTGCTGGAGGCACCACTGAGTACAGAACTGCCACCACCAGGTCCAAGGATGGAAAAGACATGGAGGGGGGCTTCAGGTAGGCAACAATGGCAGTGTTGATAAACAGGGAGACCACGGCCAGGTGAGGGAGGCACGTGGAAAAGGCTTTGTGCCGGCCCTGCTCAGACGGCATCCTCAGCACGGCCCTGAGGATCTGCACATAGGACACCACAATGAAAACAAAACAGCCAAATGCTAAAGAAACACTAAACACAAGTGCCCCAACTTCCCTGAGGTAGGCATCCGAGCAGGAGAGCTTGAGGATCTGGGGGATTTCACAGAAGAACTGGTCCACAGCATTGCCTTGGCAGAGGGGCAATGAAAATGTACTAGTCGTGTGCAGGACAGCATTGAGAAAGCCACTGCCCCAGGCAGCTGCTGCCATCTGGGCACAAGCTCTGCTGCCCACGAGGCTCCCGTAGTGCAGGGGCTTACAGATGGCAGCGTAGCGGTCGTAGGCTGTGATGGTGAGAACATAAAATTCTGCTGATATAAAAAACAGAAAGGAGAAGACCTGTGCAGCACATCCTTGATAGGAGATGGCCCTGGTGTCCCAGAGGGCATTGGCCATGGCTTTGGGCAGAGTGGTGGAGATGCAGCCCAGGTCGAGGAGGGCGAGGTTGAGGAGGAAGAAGTACATGGGGGTGTGGAGGCGGTGGTCGCAGGCTACGGCGGTGAGGATGAGGCCGTTGCCCAGGAGGGCAGCCAGGTAGATGCCCAGGAAGAGCCCGAAGTGCAGGAGCTGCAGCTCGCGCGTGTCTGCAAATGCCAGCAGGAGGAACTCGCTCACAGAGCTGCTGTTGGGCATTTCCTGCCCTTCATCAAGGGCACTGCAAAGAAGAAAAAATACAGACTGAGTGTTAGGGGAAATTTCCCTGAGCAGTACTCATTTCTTTCCTCATTAAAGCCTTCACATCATGTTTCTTTCAGGGTTACCTTTGTGTCTCTCCCTGGTTGTAGCCCTGCTTTGTGCTTCCTGAGTGTCCCGTACTTAGCAGCCACCTCAGCCCATCAGCCCCCAACCCGCCACCTCTGCTCCACTGCAGCGGTAAATGTTGTTGCTGTGGCGGAAACCTCAGCCAGAGGTCACGTCCAGGAGGGCTGCTCTGTCCATCCCCTGGTGCGCAGCTGCTGGCTGCTTGCAGCACTCAGGTGTGGGATGGCTGCACTCAGAGGCTGTGCTAAAAAATTACATCTCCTTGTCTGCAGGTCCTAAAGAACAGCACAGAAAAACCCTGGTGCAGTCTCTAAGTAGAGAGAAGGGAGGGGATATTCTGAGGTTCGTCAGTAACCTGCTTAGGTCTCAGTTCAACGCAGTGGAAGCTCAGTCACCTGTGCAAATCCAACCACTCAACACAGAGCCTGCCCCAGAATCAGAGCAGGAAAAACAGGCACAGACTGCAGAAAGTGCCTTCTCTTTGCAGGCAGCCCCTGCCCCCCCCTTCCTCTGCCCAGGGCTGCCCTGCAGCAATTTCTCCTTCACACTGCACAAGCCACGAGAGACATCCTGGCAGCTCCTGGCCAGGCAGAGACGACCCGGACCCAGGAGCCCCTTCCAGGAACCTCTCGCATTGTCATGCAGCCAGAGACTTACCATGGGCAGGGCTGTGAAGGTTTCTCCTGCACTGAGCTCTCCTCTGCCCGCACCCTGCAGGCTGCTGGAATCCCTTTCTGCCTGGGTGCCTGCGGTCAGAGCCCCCAGCCCTGCTGCGCTGTGCACAGGAGCTGCTCCTGGGCACAGCTGTCTCTCTGCACCAGGGCCCTCTTGCCACGAGCTCTCTCTGTCCCACGAGCCCGGCCCAGCTCAGCACCAGACGCCCAGCCCAAGGCATTGGAATCCCCCCTCGGGGGGCTTTGCTGAGGAGCCCACGAACCTCAGGCACTGAGAGACAATTGAAGCCATCTCTCAACAAGTCCAAGTCAGAGGCAAGTTTCCTGCAGTGTCCCCCTGAGGGCCAGCCCTGACACAGCCTCCCTTGGAGCTTGGGGTCTCTATGGGGTCCCTATAGGGGTCCCTATGGGGTCTCTATGGGGTCTCTATGGGGTCTCTATGGGGTCTCTGTGGAATCCCTGTGAGGTCCCTGTGGGGTCCCTATGGGGTCTCTGTGGGGTCCCTATGGGGTCACTAGGGGTCTCTATGGGGTCCCTGTGGGGTCGCTATAGGGTCCCTATGGGGTCCCTATGGGGTCCCTATGGGGTCCCTATGGAGTCCCTACAGGGTCCCTATAGGGGTCCCTATGGGGCTCTATAGGGTCCGTATGGGGTTGCTAAGGGGTCCCAGTGGGGTCCCTATGGGGTTCTATGGGGTCCCTATGGGGTCCCAAATTGGGTCTCTATGGGGTACCTGTGTGGTCCCTATGGGGTCTCTATGGGGCTCTGCGGAGTCCCTAAGGGGTCCCCATGGGGTCCCCGTGGGGTCCCTATGGGTCTCTATGGGGTTGCTATGGGTTCCCTGTGGGGTTCTATGGGGTCCCTATGAGGTCCCTATGGGGTCTCTATGGGGTCTCTGTGAGGTCCCTATGGGGTCTCTAAGGGGTCTGTATGGGGTCGCTTTGGGGTCCCTGTGGGGTCCTTGTGGGGTCCTTATGGGGTCCCTATGGGGTCTCTGTGGGTTCTCTATGGCGTCTCTGTGGGGTCCCTATGGGGTCCCTATGGGGACCATGTGGGTGCTCTATGGGGTCCCTGTGGGGTACCTATGGGGTCCCTATGGGGTCTGTATGGGGTCGCTATGGGGTCTCTATGGGGCTCTGCGGGGTCCCTATGGGGTCCCTGTGGGGTCGCTATGGGGTCCCTATGGGGTCCCTATGTGCTCTCTGTGGGGTCCCTGTGGGGCTCTATGGGGTCTCTATGGGGTCCCTATCTGGACTCTGTGAGGTCCCTATGGGGTCCCTGTAGGGTCCCCGTGGTTTCCGTATGGGGTCCGTAAGGGGTTGCAATGGGGTCCCAATGGGGTCTCTGTGAGGTCCCTATGGGCTGTCTGTGGGGTCTCTTTGGGGTCCCTATGGGGTCGCTGTGGAGTTCTGTGGGACCTCTGTGGGTCTCTATGGGGTTTCTATAGGGTCTCTATGGGGTCCATGTGGGGTCCCTATGGGGTCTTTATGGGGTCCCTACGGGGTCCCTAATTTGTCCATATAGGGGTCCCTGTTGGATCCCTGTGCGTGATCTATGGGGTCCCTACAGGGTCCGTATGGGGTCCCTACGGGGTCCCTATGGGGTCTCTATGGGGTCCCTATGGGGTCCTTGTGGGGTCTCTATGGGGTCCCTATGGGGTCTGTATGGGGTCGCTATGGGATCTCTGTGGGGTCCTTATGGGGTCACTTTGGGGTCTGTATGGGGTCGCTATGGGGTCCCTGTGGGGTCTCTATGGGGTCCCTATGGGGTCTCTATGGGGTCCCTATGGATTCTCTGTGGGGTTCCTATGGGGTCCCTGTGGGGTCCTTATGGGGTCTCTAAGGGGTCGCTATGGGGTCCCTGTGGTGTCGCTGTGGGGTCTCTATGGGGTCTCTATGGGGTCTTTATGGGGTCCCTATGGTGTCTCTTTGGGCTCTCTGTGAGGTCCCTGTGGGGTCCCTATCGGGTCCCTATGGGGCCTCTATGGGGTCCCTATGGGGTCCCTAGGGGGCTCTATAGGGTCCCTATGGCGTCTGAATGGGGTCGCTACGGGGTCCCTGTGGGGTCCCTATGGGGTCTCTATGGGGTCTCTATGGGGTCCCTATGGGGTTCGCTATGGGGTCTCTATGGGGCACTGCGGGCCCCCGTGGGATGCTGTGGAGTCCCTATGGGGTCTCTGTTAGGTCCCTATGGGGTCCCTGTGGGGTCTCTATGGGGTCCCTAAGGGGTCCCTATGGGGCTCTATAGAGTCCCTATGGGATCCGTAGGGGGTCTCTATGGGGTCCCTATGGTCCCTGTGGGGTCCGTATGGGGTACCTATGGGATCCCTATGGGGTCCCTATGGGGTCGCTATGTGGTCTCTATGGGGTCCCTGTGGGGCTCTATGGGGTCGCTGTGGAGTTCTGTGGGACCTCTGTGGGTCTCTATGGGGTTTCTATAGGGTCTCTATGGGGTCTTTGTGGGGTTCTATGGGTCTCCAGGGGGTTCAGTGTTTGCCATGGGGTCTCTGCTATGGGGCGCTGTGGGGCTCTGGCACCCTATGGTCTCTGTTGGGTCTCTATGGGTCTGTATGGGTCCCCTATAGGGTTCTGTGGTTTTCTATGGGTCCCTATAGGCACCTATGGCTCCCCGTGTGGTCCCTATGGGGCTCCCTGTGGGTCCCCTATGGGTCCCTATGGGATTCTGTGGGGCTCTATGGGTCCCCTATGGGGTTCTATGGGTCCCTATGGGGTCCCCTATTGGGTTTTATGGGTCTCTGTGGGTCCCTATGGGGTCTCTATAGGGACTGTGCGTCTCTATGGGGTTCAAGGGCCTTTAGGGGGTTCTGCGGGTCCCTATGGGTCTCTATTGGATCTCTATGGAGTCCCTATGGGGTCCCTGTGGCTTCCCTGTGGAGTCCCTATAGGGTCTCTATGGGGTCTCAATGGGGTCCCAATGGGGTCCCTATGGGGTCTCCATGGGGTCCCTACAGGGTCCCTAATTGGTCCATATAGGGGTCCCTATGGGGTCCCTGTACGTGCTCTATGGGGTCCCTAAGGGGTCCCTATGTGGTCCCTGTGGGGTCCCTCTGGGGCTCCTATGGGGTCCTTGTGGGTGCTCTATGGTGTTTCTATGGGGTCTGTATGAGGTCGCTATGGGGTCTCTGTGGGGTCCTTATGGGGTCCCTGTGGGGTCCCTATGGGGTCCCTGTAGGGTCTCTATGGGGTCTCTGAGGGGTTCCTATGGGGTCCCTATGGGGTCCCTATGGGGTCCCTGTGGGGTCGCTATGGGGTCTCTATGGGGTCCCTATGGGGTCCCTATGGGGTCTCTATGGGGTCCGTATGGGTTCTCTTTGAGGTCCCTATGGCATCCCTATGGGGTCCCTATGGGGTCTCTTTGGGGTCCCTGTGCGGTCCCTATGGGGTCTCTAAGGGGTCGCTATGGGGTCCCTGTGGGGTCCCTATCGCGTTCCGATGGGGTCTCTGTGGGGTCCCTATTGGGTTTCTGTGGAGGTCTCTATGGGGCTCTATAGGGTCCCTATGGGGTCCGTAGAGGGTCTCTATGGGGTCCCTAAGGGGTCCCTGTGGGTCTCTATGGGGTCCCTGTGGTGTCCCTCTGGGGTCTCTTTGGGGTCTCTGTGGGGTCCCTATGGGGTCTCCAGGGGGTCCGTATGGGGTCCTTGTGTGGTCTCTATGGGTTCCCTATGGGGTCCCTATGGGGTCTGTATGGGGTCGCTATGTGGTCTGTATGGGGTTCTGCGGGGTCCTTATGGGGTCCCTGTGGTGTCGCTATGGGGTCCCTTTGGAGTCTCTATGGGGTCCCTGTGGGTTCCCCATGGGGTCCCTATGGGGTCCGTATGGGGTCGCCATAGGATCCCTATGGGGTCTCTATGGGGTCCCTACAGGGTCCCTATGGGGTCTCTTTGGGGTCCCTATGGGGTCTCTATGGGGTCGTTGTGGGGTTCTATGGGTCTCCAGGGGGTTCAGTGTTTGCCATGGGGTCTCTGCTATGGGGCGCAGTGGGGCTCTGGCAGCCTATGGGTCTCTGTTGGGTCTCTATGGGTCTGTATGGGTCCCCTACAGGGTTCTGTGGGTCTCTATGGGTCCCTATAGGCACCTATGGGTCCCTGTGGGGTCCCCTATTGGGTTTTATGGGTCTCTGTGGGTCCCTATGGGGTCTCTATGGGGTCCCTATGGGGTCTCTATAGGGATCTGTGGGTCTCTATGGGGTTCAAGGGCCTTTAGGGGGTTCTGCGGGTCCCTATGGGTCCCTAGTGGATCTCTAAGGAGTCCCTATGGGGTCCCTACGAGGTCCGTATGGGGTCTCTATGGGGTCGATGTGGGGCTCTATGGGGTCCCTATGGGGTCTCTGAGGGGTTCCTATGGGGTCTCTATGGGGTCCCAATGGGGTGCCTGTGCGTGCTCTATGGGGTCCCTCTGGGGCTCCTATGGGGTCCTTGTGGGTGGTTTATGGGGTCCCTATGGGGTCTGTATGTGGTCGCTGTGGGGTCTCTGTGGGGTCCTTATGGAGTCTCTATGGGGCTCTGCGGGATCCCTATGGGGTCCCTGTGGGGTCGCTATGGGTTCCCTATGGGGTCCCTATGGGGTCGCTGTGGAGTTCTGTGGGACCTCTGTGCGACTCTATGGGGTTTCTATAGGGTCTCTATGGGGTCGTTGTGGGGTTCTATGGGTCTCCAGGGGGTTCAGTGTTTGCCATGGGGTCTCTGCTATGGGGCGCAGTGGGGCTCTGGCAGCCTATGGGTCTCTGTTGGGTCTCTATGGGTCTTTATGGGTCCCCTACGGGGTTCTGTGGGTCTCTATGGGTCCCTATAGGCACCCATGGGTCCCTGTGGGGTCGCTATGGGTCTCCCTGTGGGTCCCCTATGGGTCCCTATGGGATTCTGTGGGGCTCTATGGGTCCCCTATGGGGTTCTATGGGTCCCTGTGGGTCCCTGTGGGTCCCTATGGGGTTCTATAGTTCCCTGCGTGTCCCTATGGGTCCCTGTGTCCACCCCCCCCCCCCCAGGAATGTGCCACCTGGGGCCGATGACGGGCACAAAGCGGGGACAAAGCGGTGGCCCCCGGGGGGGGCGGGGCTGGGTGATAACGAGGCCCCGAAATAGCCGCGGCCCCGCCACCGGGGGTGGTGGTGGGGGGGGGTGTTAGGGGGATCCTGCCCCATAGATCCTGCCCCACAGATCCTGCCCCATAGATACTGTCCCATAGATCCTGCCCCTTTGTCCCTGCCCCATAGATCCTGCCCCACAAATCCTGCTCAGCCCCTTATAAGGCCCCCAGGACAATCCCTGCCCCATAGATCCTGCCCCATAGATCCTGCGCCATGGATCCTGCCCCATAGATCCTACCCTATATATCCTGCCCCATGGATCCTGCCCCATAGCCCCTGCCCCATATGTCCCTTCCTCATAGCCCCCACCCCACAGACGCCCCCCCCCAGCATCCCCATCCCGTGCCCCCCCCCCCCCCCCCCCCCCCAAGTCCCAGGGGACGCCGTGGGGCGCGTGGGCGCTGCCATTAATCCCCAGTCCCCGCCAGGCCGGAGCCCCGCAAATCCCCATGGCAGCTGCGGGGCCCCCCCCGTGACCCCCCCCCCCCCCAACCTTGGGCTGCTATGGGGCAGCTAAGGGGCAGCTGTGGGGCAGCCATGGGGCACTTATGGGGCACTTATGAGGCAGCTACGGGGCAGCTATGGGGCAGCTATGGGGGACTTATGGGGCAGCTATGGAGCACTTATGGGGCACTTATGGGGCAGCTGTGGGGCAGCTATGGGACAATTATGGGGCAGCTATGGGGCACTTGTGGGGCACTTATGGGGCACTTATGGGGCGCTACGGAGCACCCAGCGCGCTACGGGAGTTATAGGGCAGGGGGGTTCCTGGGGGGCTATGGGGCAGCTGTGGGGCAGCTATGGGGCAGGGATCCTTCCCCCCCCTCCCCTCCTCTCCCCCTCCCCCCCTAAGGAATTTGGGGGGTGAAGGCTCCTCCCCCCCCCCTCCCCGCCCCACATCTTTAAAAGCTGTCGGGCAGCGGCGGGGCTGGCGTGGAGCAGCAGCGGGTGGGTGAGGGCTGTGGGGCGCTATGGGGTGCTGTGGGGCACGGGGGTGCTATGGGGCATGTAGGGTATGTGGGGCGTGTGGGGTGCTATGGGGCACAGAGGAGTGTGGGGCGCTATAGGGCACAAGGGTGTTATGGGATGTGGGGCGCTATGGGGCAGGAAGGTGCTATGGGGCATGTAGGGGATGTGGGGGGCGTATGGGGTGCTATGGGGCATGGGGGGGCTATGGGATATGGGACGCTATGGGGCAGGGGAGTGCGGGGGGGTGTGGGGCACTATGGGGCACAGGGGTGTTATGGGGAGTGTGGGGGGCGTGTGAGGCGCTATGGGGCACGGGGAGGGCTATGGGATATGGGGCGCTATGGGGCAGGGGGGTACTATGGGGCACAGGGGGGTGTGGGGCGCTATGGGGCAGGGGGGTGCGGGGGGGGTGGGGCGCTGTAGGGCACGGGGGGGCTATGGAGAGTGTGGGGATATGTGGGGCGCTATGGGGCGGGGGGGTGCTATGGAGCATGGGGGGGATGTGGGGCGCTATGGGGTGCTATGGGGCACGGGGGGTGCTGAGGGATGTGGGGCACTATGGGGCACGGGGTTGCCATGGGGCATGTGGGGGGGGTGTGTGGGGCGCTATGGGGCAGAGGGGTGCTATAGGGCCTGGGGGGGATTTGGGAAGCTATGGAGCAGGGGGGGTTCTATGGGGCACAGGGGAGACGTGGGGCTTGTGGGGCGCTATGGGGCACGAGGGGGGCTATGGGGCGCAGGAGAGGATGTGGGGCGCTGTGGGGCACGGGGGGGATGTGGGGCGCGGGGGGGTGGGAGGGGCGCTGTGGGTCACAGCCCCTCGCCCCCCAGCCCCACAGATCCGGATCCTTTTCCTGTGCCAGACCCAGAGACTGAAGGTGCGGGGACGCTAAGGGGCGGGGGGGGTGCTATGGAGCGGGGGGGGCGCTATGGGGTGGGGGGGTGCTATGGGGTGGGGGTGCTATGGGGCGGGGGGACGCTATGGGGCACGGGGGGCGCTATGGGGCAGGGGGGTGCTATGGGGCGGAGGGTGCTATGGGGCGGGGGGGCGCTATGGGGCTGGGGGGTGCTATGGGGTGGGGGGGCGCTATGGGGCTGGGGGGGTGCTATGGGGTGGGGGGGTGCTATGGGGTGGGGGGTGCATGGGTTGGGGATCAGATAGTGGGGGGGGGTGTAACGCTATGGGGCACAGCTCGCTATGGGGCAGGGCTCATTTCTATGGGGCAGGGCTCACTCCTATGGGTCCCGCCCCCTCGCTATGGGGCACATCTCCTCGCTATGGGGCAGGGCTCATCCCTATGGGGCACAGTCTGGTTCTATGGGTCCCGCCCCCTGGCTATGGGTCCCACCACCTCGCTATGGGGCAGGGCTCATCCCTATGGGGCACAGATCCTGGCTATGGGGCACGGCTCATTTCTAAGGGTCCCCCCCCCGCGGTATGGGTCCCGCCCCCCAGCTATGGGTCCCGCCCCCCCGCTATGGGGCAAGGCTCATCCCTATGGGTCCCGCCCCCCGGCTATGGGGCCGGGCTCATTTGCATGGCCCCGCCCGCCCCCCAGATGACGGAGGCGCTGGGCGCGGCTGCCCCCTTCCTGCGCGCCCCCGAGGGGCCCCGCCCGGCCCCGCCCCCCGACGCCCGCGGGCTCTGCTTCGTGCCCCACCCCCACCTCGAGTTCGTCCGCGCCCGCGTCACCTCCCGCAACGGGGGAGGGGTCACCGTCACCACGGAGACTGGCGAGGTGAGGGGGCGGGGCCTGAGGGGGGGGAGGGGGGAGGGGTCGACAGGGGCGGGGCCAAAGGGGTGGGGTCAGTGGGGTCGGTGGGGGAGGGGTCAACGGGGGTGGGGTCAGTGGGGGAGGGGTCAATGGGGTCGATGGGGGAGGGGGCAATGGGGCCAAAGCCAATGGGGTCAACGGGGGCAGGGCCAAAGGGGTCAATGGGGGCAATGGGGTCAATGGGGGCGGCATCAATGTCAATGGGGTCGGTGGGGGAGGGGTTAAAGGGGCCGATTGGGGCGGGGCAAATATGGGCGGGGCCAATGGGGGCGCGGGCAATGGGGTCGAGGTCGGTGGGGACGATGGGGTCGATGGAGGAGGGGTCAACGGGAGTGGGGTCAATGGGGTCGACGGGGGATTTGGGGTCTGACCCTGCCCCCCCCGCCCCTGGACCCCCCCCCGCAGACCCTGACGGTGCCCGAGGCCGACGTCCACCCCCAGAACCCGGCCAAGTTTGACCGCATCGAGGACATGGCCATGCTGACCTTCCTCCACGAGCCCGCCGTGCTCTACAACCTGAAGGAGCGCTACGCCGCCTGGATGATCTACGTGAGCCTTGAGGGGGCTGGGGGGGCGGGGTCCCGGCTCCAGGCCCCTTGGGACACCTAGAACCCGGATGTCCCACCTCAAGACCCCTTGGGACACCTAGAACCATGGTCTCCAGGTCACTTGGGACACCTAGAACCCGGAGGTCCCACCTCCAGACCCCTGGGACACCCACAACCAGGAGGCCATGTGTCTCCAGGTCCCTTGGGACACCTAGAACCAGAAGGTCCCATGTCTCCAGACCCCTTGGGACACCTAGAACCAGGAGGTCCCGTGTCTCCAGACCCCTTTGGGACACCTAGAACCAGGAGGTCCCATGTCTCCAGACCCCTTGGGACACCTACAACCAAGAGGTCCCATGTCCAGACCCCTTGGGACACCTAGAACCAAGATCTCCAGACCCTTTGGGCCACCTAGGGATGGGACCAGCCATCTCCAGACCCTTTGGGACACCTAGAACGAAGATCTCAAGATCTTTTGGGGCACCTAGAAGTGGGCTATCCCAACTGCAGACCCCTTGGGCCACCTAGAACCAAGATCTCCAGACCCTTTGGGCCACCTAGGGATGGGATCAGCCATCTCCAGACCCCTTACCCCTTGGGCCACCTAGAACGAATATCTCAAGATCTTTGGGGGCACCTAGAAGTGGGATATCCCACCTCCAGACCCCTTGGGCCACCTAGAACCGGGCTGTCCCCTCCTGGTGGGCCGTCCCCGATGTTCTCCTCCTCCTCCTCCAGACCTACTCAGGGCTCTTCTGTGTCACCGTCAACCCCTACAAGTGGCTGCCGGTCTACAACGCCGAGGTGGTGGCCGCCTACCGGGGCAAGAAGCGCAGCGAGGTCCCACCCCACATCTTCTCCATCTCCGACAACGCCTACCAGAACATGCTGACAGGTGGGGACCACCTCGGGGAGGGGGGAACCCACAAAAGCGGCCCCGTTTCCCCCCAGAAACGGGTGGGGCAGGGCGGGGCTACCCCCGAAACGAGGGGGCCGGCTACCACGGGGCGGCGATCGCCGCCCGCCGATGGCGGAGCCAGTCCTAGCCCACGTGCCCACGGGGTCCCACCTCACCCCCACCCTGCCCTGCGTCCCCGTGGCCACCTCGTGATGTCTTCTCCCGGCAGATCGGGAGAACCAGTCCATCCTCATCACGTAAGTGGCGGCCCCGCCGTGCCCCACGGCGCCCCACAGCGCCCCATGGCACCCCATGGCGCCCCGCGAGCGCCCCACAAGTGTTCCACCTCCGTCCCACGTCTCCAGCGGAGAATCCGGGGCGGGGAAGACGGTCAACACCAAGAGGGTCATCCAGTACTTCGCCAGCATCGCCGCCATCGGCGACCGCGGCAAGAAGGAGGCCGCCAAGGTGGGGCCCGGAGGTTGGGGGGTGGGGGCGCGCCCCACGCTTGGGGCGCCGCTGACACCTGCCCGTCTCCACCGGTGCCACCAGCAGGGGACCTTGGAGGACCAAATCATCCAGGCCAACCCAGCCTTGGAGGCCTTCGGCAACGCCAAGACCGTGCGCAACGACAACTCGTCGCGATTCGTGAGCGCCCCCGGGGAGCGGTGGGGCGGGGAGCGGTGGGGCGGGGACCTGTGGGGCAGGGAGCTGTGGGGCGGGGAGCTGTGGGGCGGGGAGCTGTGGGGCAGGGAGCTGTGGGGCAGGGCTGGCGGCTGGCGGGGACTTCCCGGTGATGTCCTCCTAGGGGAAGTTCATCCGGATCCACTTCGGGGCCACCGGGAAGTTGGCATCGGCCGACATCGAGACGTGTGAGTGGGGCTGGGGGGGGGGGGGGGATCTCTGGTGGCTTCCGTGACCTTCATCCATCCAATCGTCTTCCCATCCACCCAAGCATCTCCTCGTCCAACCATCTCCTCACCCAACCATCTCCTCATCCATCCATCTCCTCATCCCACCATCTCCTCGTCCAACCATCTCCTTGTCCAACCATCTCCTCGCCCAACCATCTCCTCGCCCAACCATCTCCTCGTCCCACCGTCTCCTCAACCAACCATCTCCTCGCCCAACCATCTCCTCGCCCAACCATCTCCTCGTCCAACCATCTCCTCCTCCAACCATCCCCTCTTCCAACCATCTCCTTGTCCAACCATCTCCTTGCCCAACCATCTCCTCATCCATCCATCTTCTTGTCCAACCCCCATCCCCCAAATCCCTCCCACCGCCCCCAAACCTTCTCCCCCCCTCCACTTCCAGACCTCCTGGAGAAGTCCCGGGTCATCTTCCAGCTGAAGGCCGAGAGGAACTACCACATCTTCTACCAGATCCTCTCCAACAAGAAGCCCGAGCTGCTGGGTGAGGCTGGTGGCTCTGGGTCTTCTCCTCCCACCCTCTTTTCCTTCCTCCGCTCCTCCCTGAGGAGAACGAGGACAATTTGGGCCATTTTGGGTCTTCTCCTCCCTGCTGTCCCACCGGCGAGCAGAGATGCTGCTCATCACCACCAACCCCTACGACTACAGCTACGTGTCCCAAGGGGAGGTGACCGTGGCCTCCATCGACGACTCCGAGGAGCTGCTGGCCACCGACGTAAGCGGTCGGGGGGGGTGGCTGGAGATGTCCTCTGCTGGCTGGGACCATGGGGGGTGGGGTCCTCGGGTGGGTGGTGGTGTCTTCAGCTGGGTGGTGGGGTCCTCGGATGGATGAGACCATGGGAGAAGGACTCCATGGGTGGACAGAAGGGTCCTTAGATGGTCGGTTGGGTCCCTCAACCCATGAGACCATGGATGGATGAGTCCATAGGTGGGTCCCAGATGGATAGAGGGGTCCTTAGATTAACGAGACCATGGATGGATGAGTCCATGGGTGGACAGAAGGGTCCTTAGATGGTTGGTCGGGTCCTTCAACCAACAAGACCATGGATGGATGAGTCCATCGGTGGAGAGACGGGTCCTTAGATGGTCGGTTGGATCCTCCAAGGGACCAGACCATGGATGGAGGAGTCCATGGGTGGTCAGATGGGTCCTTAGATGGTTGGTCGGGTCCTTCAACCCATGAGACCACGGATGGATGACTCCAGAGATGGGTCCTTAGATGGTCGGTTGGATCCCTCAACCCATGGGACCATGGATGGATGACTCCAGAGATGGGGCCTTAGATGGTTGGTTGGGTCCTTCAACCCGTGAGACCATGGACAGATGGGTTCTTAGGTGGTTGGTCGGGTCCTTCAACCAACAAGACCATGGATGGAGGAGTCCATGGGTGGAGAGATGGGTCCTTAAGTGGTCGGTTGGGTCCTCCAAGGAACCAGACCATGGGTGGATGAATCCATGGGTGGTCAGATGGGTCCTTAGATGGTTGGTCGGGTCCTTCAACCAACGAGCCCATGGCTGGAGGATTCCGAGGGTGGCCAGACGGCTCTGGAGATGGGTCCCCAGGTGTGGGGGGGTGGACGCCGGGTGTTCTCCAAGCCCTCCCCCCCCCCGCAGAGCGCGTTCGATGTGCTGGGCTTCACGGCGGAGGAGAAGGCCGGGGTCTACAAGCTGACGGGCGCCATCATGCACCTGGGGAACATGAAGTTCAAGCAGAAGCAGCGCGAGGAGCAGGCTGAGCCCGACGGCACCGAAGGTGGGCCCGCGATGGGCTGGGGGACGCGGGGGGGGGGGGGGGTCCGGGCACGGCCCTGACGGTGCGTCCTCTTCTTCTCCTGGCCTCCAAGACGCCGACAAGTCGGCCTACCTGATGGGCCTCAACTCAGCCGACCTCCTGAAGGGGCTGTGCCACCCGCGGGTGAAGGTGGGCAACGAGTACGTGACCAAGGGGCAGAGCGTCCAGCAGGTCTACTACTCCATCGGGGCCCTGGCCAAGGCAGTCTACGAGAAGATGTTCAACTGGATGGTCACCAGGATCAACAACTCGCTGGAGACCAAGCAGCCGCGCCAGTACTTCATCGGAGTCCTCGACATCGCCGGCTTCGAGATCTTCGACGTGAGGGCCCGGCCGGGCGTGGGGGGGTCCGGCCGGGCGTGGGGGGGTCCGGCCGGTTGTGGGGGGCCGCCTTCTGACCACCCCCGTTAGGCGTTGAGTTGGCCGGGCGGACCTGGTTGGACGTTAGGTGGAGCTCGTTGGCTGAGGCGTTGACCTCAGGGCTCCCGTTGGGCGTTACAGTGACCTCATCGGGTCTCCAGTTGACCCCATTGACCCCGTTGGGCCTCCAGTTGACTCCACTGGGGCCTCCAGTTGACCCAGTTGATCCCACTGGGTCTCCAGTTGACCCCATTGGGTCTCCAGTTGACCTCATTGGGTCTCCAGTTGACCCCATTGGGTCTCCAGTTGACCCTGTTGACCCCTTTGGGTCTTCAGTTGACCCAATTGGGACTCCAGTTGACCCTGTTGGGTCTCCAGTTGACTCCTTTGACCCCATTGGGCCTCTGGTTGACCCCATTGGGTCTCCAGTTGACCCTATTGGGTCTCCAGTGGACATTGTTGACCACGTTGGGTCTCCACGTGACCCCATCGGGTCTTCTACTGGTTCCATTGATCCCATTGGGCCTCCAGTTGACCCCAGTAGGTCTCCAGTAGACCCTGTTGACCCCGTTGGGCCTCCAGTTAACCCCGTTGGGCCTCCAGTTGACCTCATTGTGTCTCCAGTTGACCCCATTGGGTCTCCAGTTGTCCATGTTGGGTCTCCAGTTGACCCCATTGACCCCCTTGGGTCTCCAGTTAACCCCGTTGGGCCTCCAGTTGACCCCATTCGGTCTCCAGTTGACCCCATTGGGTCTCCAGTTGACCCCATTCGGTCCCCAGTAGACCCTGTTGACCCCATTGGGTCTCCAGTTGACCTCACTGGGTCTCCAGTTGACCCCATTGGGTCTCCAGTGGACCCTGTTGACCCCATTGTGTTTCCAATTGACCCCGTTGGGTCTCCAGTAGACCCCATTGGGTCTTCAGTTGACCCCACTGACCCCACTGGGCCTTCCGTTGCCCTCATTGGCCATCTCTTATCCTCTCCCCCCCCCCCCAGTTCAACAGCTTCGAGCAGCTCTGCATCAACTTCACCAACGAGAAGCTGCAGCAGTTCTTCAACCACCATATGTTCGTGCTGGAGCAGGAGGAGTACAAGAAGGAAGGCATCGAGTGGGAGTTCATCGACTTTGGCATGGACCTCCAGGCCTGCATCGACCTCATCGAGAAGGTGCCACCACTCCCAGGGCCTCCCGAAGGCCTGGAGGTCTTCTGGAGAAGGGTCCTCCCCCTTTGGGGTTCTCCAGAGGCCCCAGAGGAGGTGGGTTGGGGGCTTCTCGGTGCCCCCACGACTGACAAGGCCTTCTCCTCGGCAGCCCATGGGGATCATGTCCATCCTGGAGGAGGAGTGCATGTTCCCCAAGGCCTCGGACATGACCTTCAAGGCCAAGCTCTACGACAACCACCTGGGGAAGTCGGGCAACTTCGGGAAGCCCCGCAATGTCAAGGGCAAGACGGAAGCCCACTTCTCCCTGGTCCACTACGCAGGGACGGTGGACTACAACATCATCGGCTGGCTGGAGAAGAACAAGGACCCCCTCAACGAGACGGTGGTGGGGCTCTACCAGAAGTCGGCCCTCAAGCTCCTGGCCAGCCTCTTCTCCAGCTACGCCGGGGCGGATTCGGGTGGGTGGAGGGGTGGAGGGGTGGATGGATGGATGGAGATGGTTGGAGATGTTTCAGAACCTCTAGGGATGGATGGATGGACAGATGGATGGATGGAGATGTTTGGAGATGTTTTAGAACCCCTAGGGATGGCTGGACGGATGGATGGATGATGGATGGATGGAGAAGCCCCCTCAGAGATCCTCCCCCTGGTTCCCTTCCCCCTTCTCCTCCCTCCAGGTGGCGACGGAGGGAAGGGGAAAGGAGCCAAGAAGAAGGGCTCCTCCTTCCAGACCGTCTCGGCCCTGCATCGGGTGAGGACCCGGAGGTCCACGGGGCAGGGGGAACCTCGGGACATGGTGGGGGTGGGCGGCACCTTCTAGAGGGGCGCAGGAACCTCGGGACGAGGCCCTCAACCCCCCCCCCCCCCAGGAGAACCTCAACAAGCTGATGGCCAACCTGAAGACCACCCACCCCCACTTCGTCCGCTGCATCATCCCCAACGAGAGGAAGGAGCCAGGTGAAGGGGGGTGAGGGGGGGGGGCGGAGCTTGGCGGGGCGTGGCCGGGGTGGTGGGCGGGGCTTGAAGGTGACCCCCCCACCACCACCGCCACCTCCTGTCCCACCTCCAGGGGTGATGGACAACCCCCTGGTGATGCACCAGCTGCGCTGCAATGGGGTCCTGGAGGGCATCCGCATCTGCCGCAAGGGCTTCCCCAACCGCATCCTCTACGGGGACTTCCGCCAGAGGTAGGGGCCGTCAGCCAATGGGAGGGGGAGGACATGGGTTCGGGGGTGGCCCCACCTGGAGCTGGCGGTGGGGTGTCTTCTCCTGCCGCTGCCCCCCCGTCCCCAGGTACCGCATCCTGAACCCCGCGGCCATCCCCGAGGGGCAGTTCATCGACAGCCGCAAGGGCGCCGAGAAGCTTCTGGGGTCCCTCGACGTCGACCACAACCAGTACAAGTTTGGCCACACCAAGGTGGGCCTCGGGTGCGCCACGGTCTCACCACCCCCCCAGGTCCACCTGGAGGACCACTAGGTCCTCCAGATGTCTACCAGGTCCTCCAGATGCCCACCAGACCCTCCAGATGCCCACCAGACCCTCCAGATTCCCACAAACCCCTCCAGATGTCCACCAGACCCTCCAGATGCCTACCAAACCCTCCAGATGCGCACCAAACCCATCCAGATGCCCACCAGACCCTCCAGATGCCCACCAAACCCTCCAGATGCCCACAAACCCCTCCAGATGCCCACCAAACCCTCCACATGTCCACCAAACCCCCAGATGCCCACCAACCCCCCCAGATGTCCACCAAACCCTCCAGACGCCCACCAGATCCTCCACATGTCCACCAAACCCTCCAGATGTCCACCAAACCCTCCAGATGCCCACCAAACCCTCCCTCCATCCACCAAACCACCCCTCCGTCCATCCACCCCCCAACCCCACCACCTTCTGGTCCACCCGCCCACCCATCCGTCTTCTCCTCACCCTCCTCCTTCCTCCCCTGAGGTCTTCTTCAAGGCCGGGCTGCTGGGGCTGCTGGAGGAGATGCGGGACGAGCGCCTGGCCCGCATCATGACCCGCCTGCAGGCCCAGGCCCGGGGCTTTCTGTCCCGCCAGGAGTTCAAGAAGATCCTGGAGCGCCGGTGGGTGACACTGGTGGTGGTGGTGGTGGTGGCCCTGTGGTGGTGGTGGTGATGGCCCCGTGGTGGTGGTGATGGTGGCTCCGTCGTGGTGGTGGTGGCCCTGTGATGGTGGTGGTGGTGGCTCCGTGGTGGTGGCGGCCCCGTGGTGGTGGTGACCCCATGGTGGTGGTGGTGGCCCCGTGGTGGTAGTGGTGGTGGCTCCATGGTGGTGGTGGTGGTGGCTCCATGATGGTGGTGGTGGCTCCATGGTGGTGGTGGTGGCTCCATGGTGGTGGTGGTGGCTCCATGGTGGTGGTGGTGGTGTCTCACCCCCCCTTCTCCCCCCAGGGACTCGTTGCTGGTGATCCAGTGGAACGTCCGGGCCTTCATGGGGGTGAAGAACTGGCCCTGGATGAAACTCTACTTCAAGATCAAGCCCTTGCTGAAGAGCGCCGAGACCGAGAAGGAGATGCAGGTGGGGCGCGGCGGCCGGGTGGGGAGACGGAGGAGGATGCGGGCAGGTGACCGGGACCTTCGGTGGCTCCCTCAGACCATGAAGGAGGAGTTCGGGCGCCTGAAGGAGGCCCTGGAGAAGTCGGAGGCACGGCGCAAGGAGCTGGAGGAGAAGATGGTCTCCATGCTGCAGGAGAAGAATGACCTCCAGCTGCAAGTGCAGGCCGTGCGTGATGGAGGTGTCCCCACCCCCCCCCCATTGTCCCCCCCCGCCCCGTGTCCTTCGTGTCTCCACCCCGCCATCCTCCCCCCACCCCCCCCGCAGGAGCAGGACAACTTGGCAGACGCCGAGGAGCGCTGCGACCAGCTGATCAAGACCAAGATCCAGCTGGAGGCCAAGGTGAAGGAGATGACGGAGCGGCTGGAGGAGGAGGAGGAGATGAACGCCGAGCTGACAGCCAGGAAGAGGAAGCTGGAGGACGAGTGCGCCGAGCTCAAGAAGGACATTGATGACCTGGAGCTGTCCCTGGCCAAGGTGGAGAAGGAGAAGCATGCCACGGAGAACAAGGTGAGGGCAGGGAAGGGCCGGGGGGGGAGGGGAGGGGTTGGAGGACCTCGAGCCAACGGGAGGGGGTTTTGAGGAGATCTGAGGGGGGTTGGGTGGAGAAGACCCAAGGGTGGTTGGGTGGAGATGACCCAAGGGTGGTTGGGTTGAGATGACCCAAGGGTGGTTGGGTTGAGATGACCCAAGAGTGGGTTGAGATGACCCAAGGGTGGGTGGAGATGACCCCAGGGTGGTTGAGTTGAGATGACCCAAGGGTGGTTGGGTTGAGATGATCCAAGGGTGGTTGGGTGGAGATGACCCCAGGGTGGTTGGGTGGAGATGACCCAAGGGTGATTGGGTTGAGATGACCCAAGAGTAGGTTGAGATGAACCAAGGGGGGTTGGGTGGAGATGACCCAAGGGTGGCTGGGCTGAGGTGACCCAAGGGGGGTTGGGTTGAGATGATCCAAGGGTGGTTGGGTGGAGATGACCCCAGGGTGGTTGGGTGGAGATGACCCAAGGGTGATTGGGTTGAGATGACCCAAGGGGGGTTGGGTTGAGGTGACCCAAGGTTGGGTTGAGATGACCCAAGGGGGGGGGGGTTGGGTTGGGTGGAGATGACCCAAGGTTGGTGTTCCTCCGCACGCAGGTCAAGAACCTGACCGAGGAGATGGCCGGGCTGGACGAGATCATCGCCAAGCTGACCAAGGAGAAGAAGGCCCTGCAGGAGTCGCAGCAGCAAGCCCTGGATGACCTCCAGGCGGAGGAGGACAAGGTCAACACCTTGGCCAAGGCCAAGGTCAAGCTGGAACAGCAAGCGGACGATGTGAGTCGTGGTTCTCCACCACCCGGGGGCAGAAAGTCCTGGCCAGGGTGGACATTTTGGGGGGCTGATGGGGGGTCCCCACCTCGCCGGCAGCTGGAGAGCTCACTGGAGCAGGAGAAGAAGATCCGCATGGACCTGGAGCGGGCCAAGAGGAAGCTGGAGGGCGACCTGAAGCTGGCGCAGGAGAGCATCATGGACCTGGAGAACGACAAGCAGCAGCTGGACGAGAGGCTGAAAAAGTCAGGCCCCAGCTGCCTCCCCTCCCCTCCCCCTCCCGGGCCCCTTTCCCATGTTCCCTTTCTCCTGAGGCCGTGACGGAGTGGTGCGTGTCCTCCTGCAGGAAGGACTTCGAGCTCAATGCGCTCAATGCCAAGATAGAGGACGAGCAAGCAGTGGCCGGGCAGCTCCAGAAGAAGCTCAAGGAGCTCCAGGTCAGGATGGGGGCGGGGAGGGGGAGGGGCTGGAGGGGAAGAGCCTCCAGTGGTTGGGTTGGGTTGGGTTGGGTTGAAGGGTCTCCATCTGATTGGATTGGGTTGAAGATTCTCCATTGGTTGTGTTGTGTTGTGTTGTGTTGTGTTGAGTTGGGTTGAAGGGTCTCCATCTGATTGGGTTGGGTTGAAGATTCTCCATTGGTTGGGTTGGGTTGGGTTGGGTTGGGTTGGGTTGGGTTGGGAGAAGGCCTCTCACGTCCTCCCCGTCCCCGGAGCCCAGGCGCGCATGGAGGAGCTGGAGGAGGAGCTGGAGGCGGAGCGGACGGGCCGGGCCAAGGCGGAGAAGCTGCGCTCGGAGCTCTCACGGGAACTGGAGGAGCTGAGTGAGCGGCTGGAGGAGGCGGGTGGCGCCACCTCGGCGCAGGTGGAGCTCAACAAGAAGCGCGAGGCCGAGTTCCAGAAGTTGCGGCGGGACCTGGAGGAGGCCACGCTGCAGCACGAGGCCACGGCAGCCGCGCTGCGCAAGAAGCACGCCGACGGCGCGGCCGAGCTGGCTGAGCAGCTCGACAACCTGCAGCGCATCAAGCAGAAGCTGGAGAAGGAGAAGAGCGAGCTCCGGCTGGAGCTGGATGACGTCGGCTCCAACGTGGAGCAGCTCCTCAAGACCAAGGTGGGCGGCCGGGGAGAAGCGGGGACGGAGCGAGGTGGGACGGAGAGGGACAACCCTTCCTCCGCTCCTCCTCTAGAGGAGGTTGGGTTGGTTGGTCCTCAAGAGGTTGGGTTGGTCCTCAAGAGGTTGGGTTGGTCTTCAAGAGGTTGGGTTGGTCCTCAAGAGGTTGGGTTGGTCCTCAAGAGGTTGGGTTGGTCAGTGGGTCTCTAAGAGGTTGGGTTGGCTTGAGTTGGTCTACAGAAGGTTGGGTTGCCTTGGTTGATCTCGAGGAGGTTGGGTTGGGTCCTTCCTCGGTCCAGGCCCTCCTGGAGAAGACGTGCCGCTCCCTGGAGGACCAGCTGAGCGAGCACCGGGCCAAGTCGGAGGAGGCTCAGCGCGCGGTCGCCGACCTCAGCGCCCAGCGGGCCAGGCTCCAGACGGAGAACGGTGAGCACCGCGCCCTCCTCCACCCCGCCGCCGGCCCCGGGGACCACACGGGGTCCCTCCGGCCGTGACTTCTCCTCTGCCCGCCCCGTAGGCGAGCTCTCCAGGCAGCTGGAGGAGAAGGAGGCCTTCATCACCCAGCTGACGCGAGGGAAGCTCAGCTACACCCAGCAGCTGGAGGACCTCAAGAGGCAGCTGGAGGAGGAGGCCAAGGTGAGGCTTCGGTGGGGGACGTTTGGTTGGGTTGAGTGGTCTTCAAGAGGTTGGGTTGGTTGGTCTCATGGAGGTCGGTTTGGTCCTCAAGAGGTTGGGTTGGTCTTCAAGAAGTTGGGTTGGTTGGATTTGAAGGGGTTGGGTTGGTTGGTCTAGAAGAGGTTGGGTTGGTCTTCAAGAGGTTGGGTTGGTCTTCAAGAGGTTGGGTTGGTTGTTCTTCAAGAGGTTGGGTTGGTTGGACTTCAAGGGGTTGGGTTGGTCAGTCTAGAAGAGGTTAGGTCCATCTAGAGGAGGTTGGGTTTGGTTGGTTGGTCTTCAAGAGGTTGGATTGGGTGGTCTAGAAGAGGTTGGGTTGGTCTTCGAGAGGTTGGGTTGGTCGGTCTTCAAGAGGTGGGGTTGGCTGGTCCTCAAGGGGTTGGGTTGGTCTTCAAGACGCTGGGTTGGTTGGCCTTCAAGAGATGAGGTTGGTTTGGGTTGGTTTGGTCTACAGAAGGTTGGGTTGACTTGGTCGGTCTCGAGGACGTTGGGTTGGGTGGTCTAGAGCCGGCTGGGTCCATCTAGAGGAGGTTGTGTTGGTTGGTCTTCAAGAGGTTGGGTTGGTCCTCAAGAGGTTGGGTTGGTTGGTGGGTCTCCAAGAGGTTGGGTTGGCTTGGGTTGGTCTACAGAAGGTTGGGTTGACTTGGTCGGTCTTGAAGAGGTTGGGTTGGGTCGTCTAGAGCCGGTTGGGTCCATCTCGAGGAGGTCGGGACGATCTAGAGGAGGTTGGGTCCATCTAGAGGAGGTTGGGTCCACCTAGAACAGGTTGGGTCCACCTAGAGGAGGTCAGGACCACCTAGAACAGGTTGAGTCCACCTAGAGAAGGTCGGGTCCATCTAGAGGAGGTTGGGACCACCTAGAGGAGGTTGGAACCATCTAGAGCAGGTCGGGTCCATCAAGAAGAGGTCGGCTCCACCTAGGGGACGTTGCCTTGGGTTGGCTGCCCTCCAGAAGACCCCTCTTGGCTCGGGTTGCCCACCGGCACCTCCCCGCGAGGTGAAGAACCTCGAGGAGGCCCCAACCCAGGTCCCGCGGGTCTTCTCGCCCCCAGGCCAAGACAGCGCTGGCCCACGCCCTGCAGTCGGCGCGGCACGACTGTGACCTGCTGCGGGAGCAGTACGAGGAGGAGGCGGAGGCCAAGGCTGAGCTGCAGCGCGGCCTCTCCAAGGCCAACTCCGAGGTGGCCCAGTGGAGGACCAAGTATGAGACGGACGCCATCCAGCGCACTGAGGAGCTGGAGGAGGCCAAGTGAGTCCTTGCCCACCCCGTGAGGGGGGTGCTGGAGGTCCCCTCCCCACCACCGAGGTGACGCCGAGGTCTTCTGGTGGTGGCTCCCCTGTAGGAAGAAGCTGGCGCAGAGGCTGCAGGAGGCCGAGGAGGCGGTGGAGGCCGCCAATGCCAAGGGCTCCTCGCTGGAGAAGACCAAGCAGCGGCTGCAGGGTGAGATCGAGGACCTGACGGGGGACCTGGAGCGGGCCAACGCGGCGGCCGCCGGCCTGGACAAGAGGCAGAGGAACTTCGACAAGGTGGGGGAGGGGGAGGCGGGGTGGGGAGGGGGGGTGGGGGAGGAGGAGACAGGGAGGAGGAAGACACCAGGAGGGGGAGGACACAAGAAGAAAGGAGGAGGAAGAGGAGGAGGAGGAGGAGGAGACCAGGAAGAGGAGGTGGTGGAGGAGGAGGACACCAGGAGGAGATCAGGAGGATGAGGAGGAGGAGGACAGGAGGAGGAGGAGGAGGTGGAAGAGGAGAAGAAGGAGGAGGAGGAGGAAACCAGGAGGAGGAGGACACCAGGAGGAAGTAAAGGGGGAGGAGGAGGCGGAGGACACCAGGAGGAGGAGGAAGGAGGAGGAGGAGGAAGACACCAGGAGGAGGAGGAGATCCGTAGGAGGAGGAGGAAGGAGGAAGAGGACACCAGGAGGAAGTAAAAGGGGAGGAGGAGGAGAAGGAGACCAGGAGGATGAGGAAGAGGAGAAGGAAGAGGAGGAGGTGGAGGAGGAGGAGGAGGACACCAGGAGAAGAAGGAGGAGGAAGAGGAGGAGAAGAAAGAAAGAGGAGGAGTGGGAGGAGGAGGAGGAGGAGGAGGAAAGAGGAGGAGAAGGAGGAGGACACCAAGAGGAGGAGGAGGGGGGGGACACCATTAGGAGGAGGATGAGATCAGGAGGAAGGAGGAGGAGGAAGAGGAGGAAACCAGGAGGAGGAGGACACTGGGGGGAAGTAAAGGGGGAGGAAGAGAAGGAGGAAGAGGAGGACACCAGGAGGATGAGGAGGAGGAGAAGGAAGAGGAGGAGATGGAGGACACCAGGAGAAGGAGGACACCAGGAGGAGGAGGAGGAGGAGGAGGAGGAGGAAGAAAGAGAAGGAGGAGGAGGAGGAGGAGGTGGATACCAGGAGGAAGGAGGATGAGGAGGAGGGAGGAGGAGGAGGAAGAGAAGGACACCAGGAGGAGGAGGAGGGGGAGGACATCAGGAATGAGGAGGAGGAAGAGGAGGAGGAGAGGGAGCCCAGGAGGAAGAAGGAGGACACCAAAAGGGGATGGAGGGGAAGGAGGAGGAGGAGGAGGAGGAGGAGGATACCAGGAGGATGAGGGGAAGGAGGACGCAAGGAGAAGGATGAGGATGAGGAGGAGGAGGAGGAGGAGGAGGAGGAGGAGGAGAAGACCAGGAGGAGGAGGAGGAGGAGGGATCCAGGAGGAGGTGACCAGGAGGAGGAGGAGGAGACCTGGAAGAGGAAGGGGGAGAGGAGGAGGAGGAGGAGGAGGAGAAGGAGGAGGAGGAGGAGGAGGGGGAGGAAGGTCAGTGGCGGCGGGTCCCCCCCAGGTGCTGTCGGAGTGGAAGCAGAAGCTGGAGGAGGCGCAGGCGGAGCTGGAGGCCTCGCAGAAGGAGGCCCGGGCCCTCGGCGCTGAGCTCTTCAGGCTGAGGAACGCCCACGAGGAGGCCCTGGAGCACCTGGAGACCTCCAGGCGGGAGAACAAGAACCTCCAAGGTGAGGCCCCGGCCTTCGTCCTCCCTCCTCCTCCTCTTCTTCTTCATCCCGGGCCAGCCCCGGGGGGAGGCTGACAGGGCCTCGCCCCGGGCAGAGGAGGTCTCGGAGCTGACGGAGCAGCTGGGCGCTGGCCACCAGGCCACCCACGAGCTGGAGAAGGCGCGGAAGCGGCTGGAGGCCGAGAAGCTGGAGTTGCAGGCGGCTCTGGAGGAGGCCGAGGTGAGCCCGGGGACCTCCTCGGCTTCTTGCGGCCTCCTGCGCGGTCGCCAGAACCTCCTGGGTCCCCTCCCAGACCTCCTGGCCTCCTCCCTGACCTCCTGTTCACCTCCCTGACCTCCTCCCCGACCTCCTTTCCTCCTCCCCGACCTCCTGTCCTCCTCCCTGACCTCCTGGCCCCCTCCCCAACCTCCTGTCCCCCCCCCCCCCCCAGGCCTCGCTGGAGCATGAGGAGGGCAAGATCCTGCGGGCCCAGCTGGAGCTCCACCAGGCGCGGGCAGAGGCAGAGCGCAAGGTGGCCGAGAAGGACGAGGAGCTGGAGCAGGCCAAGCGCGGCCACTTGCGGGCCCTGGAGGCCCTGCAAGCCACGCTGGAGGCCGAGACGCGGAGCCGGGGCGAGGCCCTGCGCCTGAAGAAGAAGATGGAGGGCGACCTCAACGAGATGGAGATCCAGCTGGCCCATGCCAACCGCCTGGCCGCCGAGGCCCAGAAGCAAGCCAAGGCTGCGCAGGGCTACCTCAAGGTGATGGGCGGTGGCCATGAGGACCTCCTGGGCGCGCGGCCTCCTCGTCCTGAGGCTGACGGGCCTCTGGTGGCCTCCTAGGAGGTCCAGCTGCAGCTGGACGAGGCGGCGAGGGCCACCGAGGAGCTGAAGGAGACGGCGGCCGTGGCGGAGCGGAGGAGCAACCTGCTGCAGGCCGAGCTGGAGGAGCTGCGGGCGGCGGCCGAGCAGGCGGAGCGGGTGCGCAGGGCGGCCGAGCAGGAGCTGCTGGAGGCCAGCGAGAGGGTGCAGCTCCTCCACGCCCAGGTGAGGCGGGGGAGCCCGTGGGGTTGGGCTGCCTAGAACCTCGGCTCCGCCGAGAGAGGTTTCGGCCCTCTATAGCTGGTGGGTGAAGGCATCTTTTGGGTTGAGCTACCTAGAACCTGACCTCCACCTGGAGAGGTTTTGTCCCTCTGGAGAGAAAGGGCGGAGGAACCTTCTGAGTTGAGATACCTAGAACCTCACCTCCACCTTGAGAACATTCAGCCCTCCATAGTCAATGTGTGGAGGAACCTTCTGGGTTGAGCTACCTAGAACCTTGTCTCCACCTTGAGAACATTCAGCCCTCTGTAGTCCATGTGTGGAGGAACTTTCTGGGTTGGGCTACCTAGAACCTGACCTTCACCTGGAGAGGTTTCGTTCCACTGGAGATAAAGGGTGGCGGTGTCTTCTGGGTTGAGCTACCTAGAACCTCACCTCCACCTTGAGAATATTCAGCCCTTCGTAGTCAATGTGTGGAGGAACCTTCTGGGTTGGGCTACCTAGAACCTCGCCTCCACCTTGAGAAGATTCAGCTCTCTGTAGTCAATGTGTGGAGAAACCTTCTGGGTTGAGCTACCTAGAACCTCCCCCCGGAGATGTTTGAAGGCCCCTGAGACCCTTCCCCCCCCCCCGCCCGCAGAACACCAGCCTGATCAGCCAGAAGAAGAAGCTGGAGGCCGACATCTGCCAGCTGCAGGCCGAGGTGGAAGAGGCCGTGCAGGAGTGCAGGAACGCCGAGGAGAAGGCCAAGAAGGCCATCACCGACGTGAGTCCCACCACGGGCGGTTGAGCGACCTAGAACCCCCTCAAGCCTTGTCCTCGCCTAACCTTTGGCGCCCACAGGCAGCCATGATGGCGGAGGAGCTGAAGAAGGAGCAGGACACGAGCGCCCACCTGGAGCGGATGAAGAAGAACACGGAGCAGAGCGTCAAGGACCTGCAGCTGCGGCTGGCCGAGGCCGAGCAGCTGGCCCTCAAGGGCGGCCGCAAGCAGCTGCAGAAGCTGGAGGCCCGGGCGCGCGAGCTGGAGGCCGAGCTGGAGGCCGAGCAGAAGCGGCACGCCGAGAGCATCAAGGGGCTGCGCAAGGCCGAGCGGCGCGGCAAGGAGCTGGGCTACCAGGTGGGGCGGCGACCTAGAATGCGGCCGGGCCGGCGGCCACCTGGAGGCGGGTGGCCAAGGCCATCTACAGCCTCTGTGTCTGATGGATTTGCGTGGTCTAGAACCTGGTTGACCTGGTGGCCACATGGTCATGGCTGGCCTAAGCCACCTACAGCCTCTTTGATGCCATTGGGTGACCTAGAACCTGGTTGACATGGTGGCCACATCAGATGGGTGACCAAAGCCTCTATGACCAATTCCATTGAGTGACCTAGAACCTGGTTGCCCTGGTGGCCACCTGAGACAGATGCTCAAGGCCACCTCCCACCCCCAAGTCCCGTGCCGTAGCATGATCTAGAACCTGGTTGACCTGGTGGCCACATGGAGATGGATGACCAAGGCCACCTACAGCCTCCATGAGTGATTCTGTTGAGTGACGTAGAATGTGGTTGACCTGGTGGCCACCTCAGATGGCTGACCAAGGCCACCTACAGCCTCTATGGCTGATTCCATTGGGTGACCTAGAACCTGGTTGACCTGGTGGCCACCTCAGATAGCTGACCAAGGCCACCTCCAGCCCCCCACGCCCCTTCCCATTGCTTGACCTAGAACCCGGTGGCCCTGGTGGCCCCGTGGCCGGGTTCCTATGGGGCTGCCCCACACATTCCCACCCCCCAACTCCCCCCCTCCCCCCAGGCCGAGGAGGACCGCAAGAACCTGGCGCGACTGCAGGAGCTGGTGGCCAAGCTGCAGCTCAAGGTCAAGGCCTACAAGCGGCAGGCGGAGGAGGCGGTGAGTGGCCAATCAGGGTGGCCGAGGAGGGGGGTGGGGCGGGAGGGAGGGCCGCGATTGGTCGGCTGGAGGCTCCGCCCCCTTGTAGGAGGAGCAAGCCACCTCCGCCCTGGGGAGACTCCGCAAGGCGCAGCATGAGCTGGACGAGGCGCAGGAGCGCGCCGAGGCGGCCGAGGCCCAGGCCAACAAGCTGCGGGCCCGCAGCCGCGACCCCAAGGTGGGTCCCGGCCCCACACCCTACCCCACACCCTGCCCCACATCTGCCCCACATCTGCCACATAGCTGCCCCACATCCTGCCCCATATCCACCCCATATCCACCCCGTATCTGCCCCGAGGTGGCCAAGGTCCAAGCTGTGGACCCGCAGCCGTAACCCCAAGGTGGGTCCCGGCCCCACATCTGCCCCACACCCTGCCCCCCATCCTGCCCCATATCTGCCCCACATCCACCTCATATCTGCACCAGGTCAACAAGCTGTGGACCCACAGCCATGACCCCAAGGTGGGTCCTGGCCCCACACCCTGCCCCACATCTGCCCCACACCTGCCCCACATCTGCCTCACATCTGCCCCACATCCTGCCCCACATCTGCCCCATATCCACCCCATACCCACTCTATACCCGCCCCACAACCACCCCCCCGTTGTCTTCTCCGCCCCAGCAGAAGGGGCTGAGCGAGGAGTGAAGCCCCGCCCCCGACGGAGCCGCCGACCAATCGCCTGTGGAGCCCCGCCCCCTCTGACCCCCTTGCTCCGCCCCACGCGACCTCGCCCCGCCCCTCCCCCTGGCCAATAAAAGTTTTTGAGCAGCAGCGTGGGCTGTGGGGTCTCTGTGGGGTCCCTGTGGGGTCCTTATGGGGTCACTGAGGGGTTCTATGGGCCTCTATGGGGCTTCTGGGGGTCTCTGTGGGGTTCAGTTCTCACTATGGGGTCTCTGTGGGTCTCTATGCGGTCTCTATGGGGTTCAATCGTCTCTATGGGGTCTTTATGGGGTCTCTATAGGGCTTCTGGGGGTATCTATGGGGTTTCATGGTCTCTGTGGGGTTTCTATGGGGTCTCCGTGGGTCTCTATTGGTCTCTATGGGGTCTCTGTGGGGTTCTATGGGTCTCTGTGGGGCTCTATGGGCTTCTGGGGGTCTCTGTGGGGTTTCATGGTCTCTATGGGGTCTCTGTGGGGTTCTGTGGGTCTTGATGGGGCTCTGTGGGGCTCTATGGGCTTCTGGGGGTCTCTGTGGGGTTCAGTGGTCACCGTGGGGTCTCTGTGGGGTCTCTGTGGGGTCTCAGTAGGGTTCTATGGGGTCTCTACGGGTGTCTATGGGTCTTCATGGCTCTCTACGGGGTCTTTGTGGGGCTCTATGGGGCTCTGTACGGTTCAGTCATCTCTATGGGGTCCCTGTGGGTCTCTGTAAGGTCTGTATGGGGTTCTGTGCGGTCTCTATGGGGTCTCTATGGTTCTCTATAGGGTTCAGTCATCTCTATGGGGTCTCTGTGGGGTCTCTGTGGGGTCCGTGGGTCTCTGTGGGTCTCTATGGGGATTCTGGGGGTCTCTATGGGGCTTAGTGGTCACCATGGGGTCTCTGTGGGGTCTCTGTGGGGTTCTATGGGGTCTCTATGGGGTTCAGTGGTTTCTGTGGGGTCTTTATGGGGTGTCAGTGGGGTCTCCGTGGAGTTCTCTGAGTCTCTGTGTGTCTCTATAAGGTTCAATCGTCTCTATGGGGTCTCTGTGGGTCCTCAGTAGGGTTCTATGGGGTCTCTGTGGGGTCTCTGTGGGGCTCCTGGGGGTCTCTGTGGGGCTCCTGGGGGTCTCTATGGGGTTCAATTGTCTCTATGGGGTCTCTGTGGGGTTCTGTGGGTATCTATGGGTCTCAATTGTCTCTGTGGGGTCTCAGTAGGGTTCTATGGGGTCTTTGTGGGTCTCTATGGGGTCTCCATGGGGTCTCTATCGGGTTTCTATGGGTCTTTATAGGGTTCAGTGGTCTCTGTGGGGTCTCTGTGGGGTCACTGAGGGGTTCTATGGGCCTCTATGGGATTCTGGGGGGTCTCTGTGGGGTTCAGTGCTCACTATGGGGTCTCTGTGGGTCTCTGTGGGGTCTCTATGGGGTCTCTATGGGTCTCTATGGGGTTCAATCGTCTCTATGGGGTCTTTATGGGGTCTCTATGTGGCTTCTGGGGGTCTCTATGCGGTTTCATGGTCTCCGTGGGGTCTCTATGGGGTCCCTGTGGGTTCTATGGGTATCCATGGGTCTCAATTGTCTCTATGGGGTCTCTGTGGGGCTCTATGGGTCTCTATGGGGTCTCTGTGGGGTTCAGTGGTCACCGTGGGGTCTCTGTGGGGTCTCTGTGGGGTCTCAGTAGGGTTCTGTGGGGTCTCTATGGGTGTCCATGGGTCTTCATGGCTCTCTATGGGGTCTTTGTGGGGCTCTATGGGTCTCTATAGCGTTCAGCCATCTCTATGGGGTCCCTGTGGGTCTCTGTAAGGTCTGTATGGGGTTCTACGTGGTCTCTGTGGGGTCTCTGTGGTTCTCTGTGGGGTTCGGTCGTCTCTGTGGGGTCTCTGTGGGGTCTCTGTGGGGCCTCAGTGGGGTCTTTGTGGGTTCTGTGGGTCTCTGTGAGTGTCTGTGGGTCTCCGTGGGTCTCTGTGGGGTCTCCATGGGTCTCCATGGGGATTCTGGGGGTCTCTATGGGGCTTAGTGGTCACCATTGGGTCTCTGTGGGGTCTCTATGGGGTCTCTATCGGGTTTCTATGGGTCTTTATAGGGTTCGGTGGTCTCTATGGGGTCTCTGTGGGTCTCTGTGGGGCTTTATGGGTCTCTGTGGGATTCAGTTGTCTCTGTGGGGCCTCTGTGGGGTCTCTGTGGGTCTCTGTGGGGTCTCTGTGGGGTTCTATGGGTGTCTATGGGTCTCAATTGTCTCTATGGGGTCTCTGTGGGGCTCCTGGGGGTCTCTATGGGGTCTCAGTAGGGTTCTATGGGGTCTTTGGAGGGTCTTTGGGGGTCTCTATGGGGTCTCTATCGGGTTTCTATGGGTCTTTATAGGGTTCAGTGGTTGCTATGGGGTCTCTGTGGGGTCTTTTTGGGTCCCTGTCCCCCCGCCCCCCCCCCCCCCCCCCAGGAATGTGCCACCCGGGGCCGATGACGGGCACAAAGCGGGGACAAAGCGGTGGCCCCCGGGGGGGGCGGGGCTGGGTGATAACGAGGCCCCGAAATAGCCGCGGCCCCACCACGGGCGGGGGGGGAAGGGGGGTGTTAGGGGGATCCTGCCCCATAGATCCTGCCCCACAGATCCTGCTCAGACCCCCAGAAGGGCCCCGGGATTGTCCCTGCCCCATAGATCCTTCCCTTTGGGTCCTGCCCCATAAATCCTGCCCCATGGATCCTCCTCACACCCCCATAAAAGCCCCAGGACCATCCCTGCCCCATAGATCCTGCCCCACAAATCCTGCTCAGCCCCTTATAAGGCCTCCAGGACAATCCCTGCCCCATAGATCTTGCCCCATAGATCCCACCCCACAGATCCCACAGCAACCCTGGACCCTGCCCCACTGCTCCAGTCCCCCCCCCCCCCCCAAATCGTCCTATGGGGCACGTCTCCTCGCTATGGGGCACGGCTCATTCCTATGGGGCACGCCCCGTCGCCATGGGTCGTTAGGAGTGCATTATAGTCAATATACTTTTTATTTTTACTTATTTATTTATTTATTTATTATTTTTATATATTATTATTATTAATTATATCCTTAATTACCTGTTTATTTATTTATATTATTTATATGTTATTTATTTATTTATATATTATTTATTTATATACATAGTATGCCTTTTATTCCCTATCACCCGATCACCTCCCAGTTTCCTCATTTTTTTTTTCTTCAGCCCTTTAATTTCTCCTTTTTCCCTTTTTTCCCCCTTTTTTGTTTTCCCCCTTTTTTGTTTTCCCCCTTTTTTGTTTTCCCCCTTTTTTGTTTTCCCCCTTTTTTTGTTTTCCCCCTTTTTTGTTTTCCTGTCCCCACACTGCTCGTCCTCGAGCTCCCACCTTATTTCGGAGCAGCGAGGTGTCTCCTGCCCTCCTGTCTCCATTTCTCCTCGTTGTGACAACACGACTCCCTTGAAAGACACAAAATTCACCCCTTACTGCAAAAACACAACTTTAAAAAAAAAAAAACAAAAAACAAAAAACAGAAGCTTAGTTCTGTTTTTTGGCAAGTTGTGTTGTGGTTTACGGGTGTTTGCTTCAAAATAAGAAAATAAAATGAAATATAAAATGAAATATAACATGAAATATAACGAGAAATGAAAAGTGAAATGAAATGCAATGAGAAATGAAATGAAAAGAAATGAAATGAAAAATGAAATGAAAAGAAAAATGAAATGAAAAATGAGATGAAAAGAAATGAAAAATTAAACAAAAAATGAAATGAAAAATGAAACGAAAAGAAATGAAAAATGAAATGAAAAATGAAATGAAATGAGAAATGAAAGATGAAATGAAATGAAATGAGAAATGAAATGAAAAATGAAATGAAATGAAATGAAAAATTAAATAAACAAAACAAAAAGAGAAGAGAGGAGAGGAGAGGAGAGGAGAGGAGAGGAGAGGAGAGGAGAGGAGAGGAGAGGAGAGGAGAGGAGAGGAGAGGAGAGGAGAGGAGAGGAGAGGAGAGGAGAGGAGAGGAGAGGAGAGGAGAGGAGAGGAGAGGAGAGGAGAGGAGAGAGGAGGAGGGCCTGGTGGCCAAGAGGGCCAAGGAATCCTGGCGGGCGTCCGAAGGCACGTGGCCAGTGGGTGCAGGGAGGTGACGCTGCCCCTCTGCTCCGCTTGCGGGGTCTCCTTCTCTGGAGATGTTCAAGACCGGTCTGGACACCCGCCTGGGCCGCCTGCTGTAGGCAGGGGGGTTGGGGCCGGTGGTCTTCCAAGGTCCCTTCCAACCCCTTCGATTCCGCGATTCTGTGGTTTTGTGATGGGGCTACGGGCTGAGTTTCGCTTCACGGAGTGCTTTGAGTTCAAGCATTAGACTAGCGGATTCCTGTCAGGGTGTTGGAGCAGCACTGAGGTTTAGGGATTTAGGTTACTCTTTAATATTGGGTAACGGCCTTACATCGATGTTTTAATTCAGTGTTAAAGCAGCATCAACATTACCTGAAGCCTCTTACCTCTACAGAATCATTGTAGAGGTTCGCTCAACCTTCCCCCTCCCTCTCTAGGATGGGGGGAGAGAATTAGAGAGAAATGAAAACTTGTGGGTTGAGATAAATAGAAAGGGTTTATTAGCACAGGAAAGAAATTAAAATAATTAATAGTAATAATAATAATAATAATAAGATGATGATGATGATGATGATGATGATGATGATGATGATGATGTATGAAGCAAATGATGCACAATGCCAATTGCTCACCACCCGCTGACCGATGCCCAGCCTATTCCCGAGCAGCCGGCCCCCCACCCCGGCCAGCCACCCCTATATATTGTTTAGCATGACGTCAGATGATATGGAATACCCCTGTGGCCAGTTTGGGTCAGCTGTCCTGGGTCTGTCCCCTCCCAGCTCCTGCTGCACCCCCAGCCTGCTCGCTGGCAGGACAGAGCGAGAAGCCAAAAAGTCCTTGGCCTGGTGTAAACACTGCTCTGCAACAATTAAACATCAGTGTGATATCAACATTATTCTCATCCTAAATCCCAAACACAGCACCGTACCAGCTACTAGGAGGAAAATTAACTCCATCCTAGCGGAAACCAGGACAGTCACCCCCCCCCCCCCAGCCTGTACTGGTGCTTGGGGTTATTCCTCCCTAGGCGCAGGACCCTGTACTTGCCCTTGCTGAACTTCATGAGGTTCCTCTCGGCCCAGCCCTCCAGCCTGCCGAGGTCCCTCTGAATGGCAGCACAGCCCTCTGGGGTATCGGCCACTCCTCCCAGCTTTGTGTCGTCCCCACAAGTCAGGATGACTTTAGGCAAAAGCTGAAACTTCTGACATGACAACCCCTGCCCAAGACCTCTTCCTCTATGGGGCCTACCAGGTACTTAGGAAGAGTGGATCTCACAACCTGTGCGCAAAGCAGGTGCCTTCTGCTGCCCTATCATGAACCCTGGCAGATGTGAGCCTAATGGCAGAGATCCCAGGATCCCAGGAGCCAAGGGATGACCTGTCGGCTACTTCAGAAAAAGCTCAACTCACAATCCTCTTCAGAGATATTCACTCAGGACTGGATTAGGAATTTCTGAGGCACCTCTGAGCTCCTAATACCACACCTACAAAACACCCCCTTTATGGCCCAGGACCTGCCCAGGGAGATGTGAGCAGGTTGTGATCCTTCAAGCCCATGGCACTGCTGCTGGACTCCCAGCCTCTCAGAGACACAGGAGCCAGTTACTTGCAGTCCTGGGAGGTGCTGTCAGCCATCAGCCCCATCGTGTGCCGTAGAGCCCCAGTGCCTAGGAAATGGGAACATTCATCAACTGGAGGGCACTGGCAGCTAACAGGGAACCTCTGAACCAGCCCCAAATCCCTGAAAGTCCATGCTGGGTCTGTGCTCTCACCACACCGAGACCCCGTGGAAAGAAGCAAAGCATCGTGCCCCTTTGGAGCCTCTTCCTGGGGCTTGTTCTTGACAGCAGCTTTGCAGGAAGGCCTCAGCCTTCAGGCAGTGCCGGAGGAGATCCCCCCTTAGGAGGGATCTGCAGAGCCAGACCAGGTCTCACAGGTGGGACATCAGACAAGGAAGGCAGTGCAGCCTCCTATATTTTGTATATGTTCACAGAGAGACGGGCTCCTTGTATACAGAATCTCTGAGCTGCAAACACAACACAGACAGAAATAGAAAAGGGACAAATAAAGATATATCACTGGGCAACATGGGCTAAATTAAGAAAATCCTGGAATATTAACTAACATCAACAGCAACAAAAATTTACAGATTTCTTGTTTCTGTTATAGTTGATATTATGTGCTACATGCAAAAGGAGAGGGGCAATTTATTGATTCTTAAACACATCTAGTCATAAGTTTCACCAAGGCATCCTTGACCTCCTGGTTCCTCATGCTGTAGATGAGGGGGTTCAGTGCTGGAGGCACCACCGAGTACAGAACTGCCACCACCAGGTCCAGGGATGGAAAAGACATGGAGGGGGGCTTCAGGTAGGCAACCATGACAGTGCAGAGAGAGGGAGAGCACGGCCAGGTGAGGGAGGCACGTGGAAAAGGCTTTGTGCCGGCCCTGCTCAGAGGGCATCCTCAGCACGGCCCTGAAAATCTGCACATAGGACAGCACAATGAAAACAAAACAGCCAAAGGCTAAAGAAACACTACACACAAGTGCCCCAAGTTCCCTGAGGTAGGCATCTGAGCAGGAGAGCTTGAGGATCTGGGGGATCTCACAGAAGAACTGGTCCACAGCATTGCCTTGGCAGAGGGGCAGGGAAAGTGTAGTGGCCGTGTGCAGGACAGCATTGAGAAAGCCACTGCCCCAGGCAGCTGCTGCCATCTGGGCACAAGCTCTGCTGCCCACGAGGCTCCCGTAGTGCAGGGGCTTGCAGATGACAACGTAGCGGTCGTAGGACATGATAGTGAGAAGGAAGTACTCTGCTCCAACGAAGAAGAATAAAAGGAAGACCTGTGCAGCACACCCTTGATAGGAGATGGCCCTGGTGTCCCAGAGGGCATTGGCCATGGCTTTGGGCAGAGTGGTGGAGATGCAGCCCAGGTCGAGGAGGGCGAGGTTGAGGAGGAAGAAGTACATGGGGGTGTGGAGGCGGTGGTCGCAGGCTACGGCGGTGAGGATGAGGCCGTTGCCCAGGAGGGCAGCCAGGTAGATGCCCAGGAGAGCGCGAAGTGCAGGAGCTGCAGCTCCCGCATGTCTGCGAATGCCAGCAGGAGGAACTCGCTCACAGAGCTGCTGTTGGCCATTTCCTGACTTTGGACACTGCTGTCTGTTGGAGAGGAAAAGGCAGAAGAAGTTAGAACAGACTTCTCTGAGGAAAACCTATTGCAAGCTTTAGAGCACCCCCAGCCCAAGCCTCTCTCTTTGCAGGAGAACCTTTCTGCAGCTCTCCTGCTTGAGCTGCAGCTGGTGCTGGCTGAGAGTGGCACTGGGAGCAGGGGCTGCTGTGGGCTCCAGAGGAATCCTTCCTGCTGTGCAGCAGGAGGGAGGCAGGACCATGGGGGAACTCAAGGTCAGTCCATTTATCAGGTCAATGAAATTTGCAGTGCTGTTTCCAACAATGCACCCCAATGACAAACAGAGCTGCAGATGCCACTGCTGAACACTCCTGTTCTCAGCTACCCCTCTGTGAGCTGCACGACTGTCCTGCTCAGGTGTTTCCCTGAGAAGAAACTGGAGACAGCTGAGAGCAGAGAAGCCCCAGTCCAAGTGCAGCTGGGCAGAATCCTCACATGGTCTGTTGGTTGCAAGCAGGATCTCAGCTCTTCCCTCCTATCCAGGGCTGCAGAGGCCTCACTCCAGCTGCCCACAGACAGCCATCCAGCAGCACAGACATGGCATTAGCACGGAGCTGTCTCCTCCTTAGGGCACCTGGATAACACAAGGATGCCACGAGAGAGCTGCATCCTGCTGGAGAGCAGCCTGCAGACCAGGAGAATGCCCCTCAGACAGAGCTAGATATCCACAAGCTGGGGTGTCCCAATATCCAGTCTGCATCCCCTGCAGTGTCTGAACTAGGCTCGGCCACTTGGCTCTTGGCTGACCGGGGGCACCTGGCTTAGGGCACTCCGAGGGGCTTCTGCCAGACTTCCTCACCTCGCAGTGCCATCCAGCAGGACTCCCAAAGCCTACTGCATTGCCCACTGCCCTCCCAGAAACAAGACCCAGCAGGAGACCCTTCCAGGACGTGCAGCTGCATGGCCCTGCAGCCAGAGACGTACCTTGTCAAGGGCTGTGCAGATTTCTCCTGCAGGCAGCTCTCAGCATCCTCCCACTGCCAACTGCCTCCAAGCCCTCTCTCCTTCTCTCCTTCTTCAAAAGGCAATGTGAAGGTGACACTGATGTGTAGAAAACCTGGATGTGTGTCACCAAGCACAAGGGCCAGGCCTTGACCCCCAGCCCCTGGGAAGGGAGATCCTTTCCCTTCACACACTGCTCAGGGCTCTTCCTGGGGCAGGAGGCCGGGAGGAGATGGGGATGTGCATGGCCAAGTGCAGGAGAATGGTACGAGCCCTGCCTGGTTCATGGGTGGGGGCGAGGAGGCAATGAGGCCCTGGTGCTTTACCGATAAGCTGTCTCCTCCTAGGCCTCAGTGGCAGAGACAACAGCCAGAGCCATGGACACAAAGCCCTGGGTCCTGTTGGGACTTTCAGACTTGCCACAGCCCTCTGTCCTGTCTACACCAGGCTGTCCTAGGGACTCCCAGACCTCCACCTCTTTTCCTCATCTGTGTGGTGTCACACCGGATCTGTGCTGAGTCTGATAACTCAGATCTTCTTGGTGGCCATGCTCCTCGTAAGGCAGCTCTGTAGGAAGCTGGCCTGGTTCCTGGGGAGCAGCACCACTGCTCGTATGGCATCCCTCGTGGTGCCCAGGCCCTCCTCCTCCTGGGCACTGCTCACTCAGCAGGGTCCCAGTGTGCCCTGATGTGCGGGGTTCCTCTTCCTCTGCTGCAGGACTGGGCTCTTCTCCTTGTAAATGCCAAGAGGTTTCTGTAGGCAAAATCCTGCAGTTTCTCAAGGTTCTCCTGGACAGATGCTGCATTCTATCAGCTTTTCATGTCTGCAGGGAAACAGTTCAACCTTCCTGTGTTTGTGCTATCTCTGACAAGACAGCAGCATCAGGAGCTGCAGGGAAGTTTGGATAATACAGGAGTAACCAGCTGAATGGAATTGCAGCACAGAGTCACAGAAGGGCAGGGGACAGAAGGCTGCCAGGTTCCACCTCTTCTGTGCTTCCTTCTCATGCATGCTGTCAGTTTGTCTGGAGCTGTGTCCTGAATGTTATGGGGCTGTGCAGGTCAAAGTTAGAAGGGCCAAAGCCCTGCTGGAGCTAAATCCGTCTATTACTGTCAAAGACAATAAAAACTGTTTACATAAATACTTTAATAAAGGAGGATTCAGGAGCTTCATCATCTTTTATTGTCTGTGGGAGGAAACCTGGTGACAAGAGATGAGGTGAAGGCTGAGGCACTTAATGCCTTCTGTGCCTCAGGCTCTAGCAGCAAGACCAGTTGTTCCCCTGGACATTTCTTCTTCCTCATGGCCAGTGCCAACCTTCCAAGGGGCACTTTGTGGCAGTTTTTTCTCTCCTGCTCATCTCCACAACAAAACAAAGCTCCATCAGGGTGGAAACTACTCCTGAAGGAGGCATCCCAACCCATCAGGCTCCTTGCGGCCTGTCAGCCAAGCACACAGAAGTCACCTCAGCAGCATCTCCCAAGGCCTGGGCCTGCTGCTGGCCTTGCAGCTTCTTGGCTAGACACAGCCAAGCCTTGGGCCTCCTGCTGTCCAGTGCTGGACTCAAGCAGAAGGGACAGGACAACCCCTGTGCGGGCCTTCTTTCTGTCTGGGTCGTCCTGGGGATGGAGGCAGAGGGGATCCCACAGGCAGCATGCCAAGCAGGGGCCTTCTGCTGGCCTAGCAGGGCCACTGGCAGATGTCAGCCCCAAAGTGCAGATCCCAGGGAGAAGCCAAGGCTGACCTGCCACCTCCAGACACAAGGGACCTCACAGTCCCTTTGCGTGACACGTTCCTGCTGCTGCCCTATCAGCTGCAGAGACAGAAGTGACCTCCCAGTCACTGCCCCAGTCCCATTCCTCCTGCTGGGGCAGGAGATCCTGAGGCTGAGCTGACCTCTCTCTAGCCCCCTCGGTACCTGTTTTTCACTTTCTGGGTTAGAGATTAAGCAAAGTTTTAGTGGGTGTGTTTGGTGTTCTGCTTGTGGTGTCAGGTCTGTGGTTAAGGTATGGGCAAGATCTGTGGTTTAGGGTTTTTTTAGGTCTGCCAAGATGTCTAGGGTTAAATAGACCGTTTTAATGCTAGTGTTAAGGGAAGGCATTAGGGTTAGCAAGAGAGAAAATGGATTCCTGTCAGAGTGTTGTAGTAGCATTTATGTTTAGGGATTAAAATTCCTGGTTCAAGTAAGGTAAGGGCCATACCTGACTGTTTTAAGTCAGTCTTACCGCAGCATCAACATTACATGAACCCTCATACCTCTATGAAATCATTAATTTCTGCTGGGCAAGCTCTTCTTCCCACCCCAAAATCTCACATCTCTCTTGTCCAGGCTGCTCCTGACCTCCCCATATCTTACTGGGATCAGCTTTCGGGTGACATTCCTGATCTCATAGTATCTGTCTCACCTCTTTTGTCTACTTTATTCCTAAGAAGGAGTGGTGTTGCTGCCAGGAGCAAAAAAGACACAAAGGTCTTTAGGATCATCCTGAACAATGGGCCCATCAGCTCTGCACCTCCACAGAATCACACTTCCGACCTAAAACTTTTGTTTCCCAAATGGCTTCTGTGGATCCAGGGTTCCTTTTTCCCAGGCCCTCATGCATGCTTCAGTTTTGGATGTGCAGAGATGGAATAATGAAAGTCAAGGCACGGATGGAACTGAGCTTATCAAGTGAAGCAAAGAATAACAGGAAGAGATTCTATATATACATTGCTCAGAAAAGAAAGGCCAAGGAGAGTGTTCCCCCTCTGATGGACGAGAAGGGTGAACTGGTAATGACAGCCATGGAGAAGGCTGAGGGACTCAGCAACGTCTTCTCCTCAGTCTTCCCTGCCAGTCAGGCTTCCCAAGTCTTTCATTTCCCTGAACCCAGAGATGGAGGCTGGGGGTCAAAGTCCCACCTGCTGTAAGTGAAGAGCAGGTTCGAGACCACCTGGTGAAACTAAACAAGTACAAGTCTATGGGGCATGATGACTTGCATCCCAGGGTCCTGAGGGAACTGGCTGATGTAGTTGCCAAGCCTCTCTCCATCATATTTGAAGAGTCCTGGCAGTCGGGTAAAGTCCCTGGTGACTGGAAAAATGGAAACATCACTCCCCTTTTGATTAAGGGTAGAAAGGAGGACCCAGGGAACTACAGAATGGTGAGCCTCACCTCTGTGCCTGGCAAGACCATGGAAAAGATCCTCCTGGAATCAATGTTAAGGCACATGGAAGACAAAGAGGTGATCCGAGACAGCCAGCATGGCTTCACCAAAGGGTAAATTGTGCCGGACCAGTCTGGTGGCTTTCTACAATGGAGTGACCACATCAGACAAGGGAAGACCGACCGATGTCGTCTACTTGGACCTCTGTAAGACCTTTGACATGGTCTCACATGACATCCTGGTCTCCAAATTGGAGAGATACACCTTTGCTGGGTGGACCACTGAGTGGATAAGGAGTACGCTTGAAGGTCACACCCAGAGAGCGATGGTCAATGGCTCTATGTCCAAGTGGAGGCTGGTGATGAGTGGTGTCCCTCAGGGGTCTATCCTGAGACCGGTACTGTTTAATATCTTTATCAGTGACACAGACAGTGGGGTAGAGTGTACCCTCAGCTAGTGTGCAGATGACACCAAGCTGAGAGGTGTAGTTGATGCAACAGAGGAAGGGATGCCATCCAAAGGGTCCTGGACAAGCTTGAAATTTGGGCCCATGTTAACCTAAGGAGGGTCAACAGGTCCAACTGCAAGGTGCTGCACGTGGGCCGGGGAAATCCTAGACATGGGGATAGGCTGGGAGAAGAACTCATTGAGAGCAGCCCTGCAGAGAAGGACTTGGGGGTTCTGCTGCATGAAATGCTCAACAAGAGCCAGCAGTGAGCGCTTCTAGCCCAGAAGGCCAACTGCATCCTGGGCTGCATCAAGAGAGAAGTGGGCAGCAGGTGGAGGCTGGTGATTGTCCCCCTCTGCTCTGCCCTTGTGAGGCCTCACCTGGAGTACTGTGTCCAGGTTTGGGGCCACCAGCACAAGAAAGATGTAAACGTCTCACAGCAAAGTTTAGAGAAGGGCTACAAAGACGATCGGAGGGCTGGAGCACCTCGCCTGTGAAGACAGGCTGAAGGAGTTAGGTTTGTTCAGCCTGGAGAAGAGAAGGCTCCAGGGAGACCTCCTTGCAGCTTTTCAATCCTTAAAGGGGTCTTTTAAAAACAATGGAGAAGGACTCTTTACTGGGGTAGGTAATGACAGGAGGATGTGGGAATTGTCTTAAACTAAAAGAGGGGAGATCTACACTACACATCAGGAGGAAAATCTTCGCTGTAAGGGTAGTGAGGTACTGGAACAGGTTGCCCAGAGAAGTTGTGGGTGCCCCATCCCTGGAGGTGTTCAAGACCAGGCTGGATGAGGCCTTGGCCAACCTGATCTAGTGGGTGCAATCTGGGGGGAGTTCAGTTAGATGATCTTTAAGGTCCCTTCCAACCCAAGCCATTCTACGATTCTATGATACTAGGATGGAAATTAACTCAATCCTAACCAAAGCCAGGACACAAATAGACTAAGGGCAAGATATCTCTGTGTGTATATCAAAAGAGAGGAAAAGTGGTGATAGTTATTTAGAAAGTGTCAGACCTGAGCATGACATAGGAACAAAGGTATGGAGTAAGGGGTGGATATAGTCCTAGTTTTAGCTGGGATAGACTTAATTTTTCTTCCTAGGAGCTGGTGTGGTGCTGTGTTTTGGATTTACAGAATCAGCGAATCACAGAGTAGTTTGGGTAGGAAAGGACTTTAAAGATCCTAAAATTCCAACCCCTCTGCCGTGGGCAGAGACACCTTCCACTAGACCAGCTTGCTGAAAGCCCCATCCAAGCTGGCCTTCAAAACTTCCAGTGAGGGGGGGATCCACAACATCTCTGGGCAGCCTGTTCCAGTGCCTCACCACCCTCTGAGTAAAGAATTTCTGCCTAATATCTAATCTAAACCTACCCTCTTTCAATTGAAAACCATTTCCCCTAGTCCTGTCACTACACTAGTTGATGAAGAGTCCCTCCCCAGCTTTCCTACAGCCCCCTTTAGGTATTAGAAGGCCGCCATAAGGTCTCCCCAGAGCCTTCTTTTCTCGAGGCTGAACAACACCAAATCCCACAGCCTGTCTTCAGAGGAGAGGTGCTCCAGCCCCTTGATCATCCTCGTGGCCCTCCTCTGGATTCATTCGAATAGATCCGTGTCCTTCTTATGCTGGGGGCCCCACAGCTAAACACAGTACCTGACGTGTGGCGTCACCAGGGCTGAGTGGAGAGGCAAAATCACTTCCCTACTCCTGCTGACCACACCATTCCTGGTACAAGCCCGGATGCTGTTGGCCTGCTTGGCCACCTGAGCACCCTGCTGGCTCCTGTTCAGACGACTATCCACCAAGTCCCTTTCCAATGGGCAGCATTCCACCCGCCATTCCCCAGCATTGCATGGGGTTGTCGTGCCCCAAGTGCAGGACCCAGCACTTGGCCTTGTTGAACTTCATAGATTTGGCCTTGGCCCATGAGTCCAGCCTATCTAGGACCCTCTGCAGAGCCCACCTACCGTCCAGCAGACCAACACTCTCTTCTAAGTTAGCGTTGTCTGCAAACATACTGAGGGTACACTTAATCCCCTTGTCCAGATCGCTGATGAAAATATTCAAGGGAACTGGCCCCAGAACTGAGCCCTGGGGGTCACCACTAGAGAACGGCCTCCAACTCCATTTAGCTCCATGTACCACAGCTCTTTGGGCCCAGCCACCCAGACACTTTTTAATCCAAGGAAGCAGATACCCGTCCAAGCCTCGAGCAGCCAGTTCCTCTGGGAGAACGCTGTAGGAAACAGTTTCAGAATCCTTACTGAGGTCTAGATAAAGCACATCCACGGCCATTATGTCATCCACTGAGTGCATCACTTTGACATAGAAGGGGTTTAGACTTGTCAAGTAGGACCTGACTTTGATAAAGCCCTCCTGACTGCGCGTGATCACCTGGTTGTCTTCTAAGTGTTGCATGATGGTACTCAAGATAATCTGCTCCATGAACTTCCCCGTCACTGGTCAGACTGACAGGCCTGTAGTTCCCCAGATCCTCCTTCCAGCCATTTGGTAGGTGGGCATAATATTTCCTAGTCACCAGTTGACTGGGAACACCCCTGATAGCCAGGACTGCTGATTGTGGTGTATGAAGCATGTTTGTTCATTATTTCCCATGGCTATATTAAGAAGGAACAAAGGGAGTTGCCAGGTGGCTGTAAGGACCTTGAGTCTCCCTGCCTGTTGCTGTCTCGGACGGAGAGTTGAGAGAACTTTGTGTAAATACTATAACTGCAAAATTGATAACCCACTGTCCTATCTTAAGACAAAACAGCATGACCGGTTAAGGAGGCAAAAACATCACATACCAAGCGGAGAAAGACTACGGCCTTCATCCGTGCGACCACCAGAGGGACCGGAGACGACCCCCTAGCAACAGTCGACGCAGCCGCAGTAGCAGGAAGGGGGGCTACGTAACCCCGGAAGAACTCGATGATAAAAGGGGACTGTGAAGGGGGGGGGGAGTGCGCACCGTTTGAGGTGAACGGACTCCCCGGCCGCCCAGTGCTGTTTTGCTTGCTGATCGCTTACTCAATAAACTAATTCTTTCTGGCTAAAAGAATAACTTATAACACTGATAAATGATGGAAAGTGGCTTGGTGAGCACTTCTGCCAGATCCCTCAGTACCAAGAGGGGGATCCCATCTAGCTCCATAGACTTGTGAACATCCCCCATGAAGGATGCCATACGAGCAGTGGTGCTGCTCACCAGGAACCAGGCCAGCTTCCTACAGAGCTGCCTTATGAGGAGCATGGCCACCAAGAAGATCTGATTTACCAGACTCAGCTCAGATCCTGTGAGATACCACACAGATGAGGGTCTACAGCCAGCAGGCAAAGATCTGTAGGTCTGGGAGTCGCTAGCACTGTCTCGTGTGGAGAAGAGCAAGGGTTCTACCAAGGCTGAGAGCCCCATCAGGACCCAGGGCTTTGTGTCCATGGCTCTGGCTGTTGTCTCTGCCACTGAGGCCTAGGAGGAGACAGCTTCTCGGTAAAGCACCAGGGCCTCATTGCCTCCTCGCCCCCACCCATGAACCAGGCAGGGCTCGTACCATTCTCCTGCACTTGGCCATGCACATCCCCATCTCCTCCTGCCCCAGGAAGAGCCCTGAGCAGTGTGTGAAGGGAAAGGATCTCCCTTCCCAGGGGCTGGGGGTCAAGGCCTGACCCTTGTGCTTGGTGAAACACATCCAGATTTCCTACACATCAGGGTCACCTTCACATTGCCTTTGTTTCCTTGTCCTCACTGCCTCCAATGCTGTGCTCTAACGAGCTCCAAGGGAGGCTGTGTCAGTGCTGGCCCTCAGGGGGACACTGCAGGAAACTTGCCTCTGACTTGGACTTGTTGAGAGATGGCTTCAATTGTCTCTCAGTGCCTGAGGTTCATGGGCTCCTCAGCAAAGCCCCGCGAGGGGGGATTCCAATGCCTTGGGCTGGGCGTCTGGCGCTGAGCTGGGCCGGGCTCGTGGGACAGAGAGAGCTCGTGGCAAGAGGGCCCTGGTGCAGAGAGACAGCTGTGCCCAGGAGCAGCTCCTGTGCACAGCGCAGCAGGGCTGGGGGCTCTGACCGCAGCTGGCACGGGGAGAGGAGAGAAGGAGAGAGGGCTTGGAGGCAGTGAGGAGCGCAGCAACAGAGGGCAGCGTGTGGCAGGACAGATCTGCAGGCTCTTGGCACCGTGAGTCTCTGGCTGCAGGGCCATGCAGGTGGGGTTGCCAGAGGGGTCTTCTACAGCTGGCACATCCGATTCCTGATAGCATCTGTTGGGACGGGTCTCTCTCTTTCTCCAGCGAGGAGTAGAAGATGCTTTAGAGAATGGCATTTATGGTTGGATTTTTCAAGAGAAAGACCAAGGCAGGGGCTACCAGAAAGGCAAGCCTTTTTCTGTAGGCTGTGCTTTCAGATTCCTGCAGTGGAAGGGAGGCAGGTTACAGGGTAACGAGTGGTCAGGATTGTACTGGAGACTGAGACTCCTAGAGCATTGCGGTGAGGGACCAGTATGTCATCAATGAACTTCATAAAGTCCCTTCCCACACCTCAGCCCACACACTGCATCAACGTCATCATTGTCGTCTCAGGTTTTATCCTAGCTGATCTTTCGGAGCTACAAACTCTCTGAAGCCCAATGCCCTGCCTTTGGGACGTCTCTGCAGGCTTGAGGTGAGCACAGATCATTTGCAATGAGCAGGAGCTGCCTCCTCTGCAGGCAGAGCTGCAGCACAGGAGGGTGTGCTGAGTGTCCGTCTGTCCCTCCCTGGCCTTGCCTCCCCTGGCAGCAGCACGCTGCCATTCCTCCTGGCTTCTCCACCTGGCCGTGCTGCTGCTGCTCTTGTTCCCAGGCTGCCTGGGGATGGGGGTTTCACCTACCCATGGAGTGAGCCCTCGGGGTGCCTCGGGCAGCAGAGCTTGTGCCCAGATGGCAGCAGCTGCCTGGGGCAGTGGCTTTCTCAATGCTGTCCTGCACACGGCCACTACATTTTCCCTGCCCCTCTGCCAAGGCAATGCTGTGGACCAGTTCTTCTGTGAAATCCCCCAGATCCTCAAGCTCTCCTGCTCAGAGGCCTACCTCAGGGAAGTTGGGGCACTTGTGCTTAGTGTTTGTTTAGTATTTGGTTGTTTTATTTTCATTGTGCTGTCCTATGTGCAGATCTTCAGGGCCGTGCTGAGGATCCTCTCTGAGCAAGGCCGGCACAAAGCCTTTTCCACGTGCCTCCCTCACCTGGCCGTGGTCTCCCTGTTTGTCAGCACTGCCACGTTTGCCTACCTGAAGCCCCCCTCCATCTCCTCACCATCCGTGGACCTGCTGCTGGCAGTTTTATATGTAGTAGTACCTCCAGCAGTGAACCCCCTCATCTACAGCATGAGGAACCAGGACCTGAAAGCCACACTGAAGAAACTGATTCTAGTGGTAATATTTCCTTAGCAATCAATTGGCTATCTCCCTTTTCTAGTTTAACTCAGGTTAATCTCAGGCAATTTTTGACCTTTAGGTACGTATTCTTTAAAATTCTGTTTGCAGATAAATATTTGCTTTCATTCCTCTTTTCCAGATGACCAACCCTCTGTGTGACCCAGAGGCTTTCTCTGAATGTGTTTATTCCTAAATGACACCTGGCCTCTGTTGTGGCATCTCGGTACTAAAAGTGAAGTTGCTCAGTACTCAGGGCTCCTCTTCCCAAACTGGAGTGCAGAAGATGCTCAGGGAATGCCAGGCTCAAGGCCTCACTCTTGTGCTTGGGTGCCACCTGGACACAGGGGCATGAGGGCACGGGGTGGGGGGGGGTGAGGGAGTCAGGGCTGGACTGAGTCGTCACTGGTGGATTCCCAGTGCCCCTGGAGGCCCTGACTGGTCAAGAGGCAGCTTCCTGGGATTGAAACATGACAGGGCTGGCGGCATCAGGGAGGTATCGGGAGCCACCAGGATACCCTAAGGGTTCTCCTGGGGTGCTGTGTGCCTTGTGTTGGGTGGGCAGTGAGTGGGTCTTCACAGTAAAGCCAAGCCAAAGGATGCACGGGCTGATGGGAGCTCTGCAATGCCAGGACACACAGCGAGGCCACAGCACAAAGGTCTCAGAGGCCTTCAGTGAACAGTAGGAAAGGGCCAAGACTGGGTGACCAAGGAAGGGCAGGGGGGTGGGGAGAGGTGGGCAGGGGCTGGGCTGGGCTGGGCAGTGCCCGGCAGAGGGCACCAGCAGCGTCAGGGAGCGGTGGCAGCATGCAGGGGAGGGCTCCCAGCAGGGCTTGGTGCTGCAGAGCCAGGGCTGGGGAAGGGAGCCCAGAGCTGCAGGGGCAGGGGACACGAGGCCGCTCGGGGCCCTTGCTGGCCTGGGCAGAGCAGGAAGGGGGCCCAGGGCATTCGTCCCCTCACCGCAGCCTGCCACGACCTTCACGGCGGTTGTGGAGCATCTAGGGCCAGGCTGTGCCCCGTGGTGCACAGGGAGAGGGCAAAGCCTCTCTGAAAAAGAGGCTGAAAGTGAAAAAGGTCCCTCCGCTTCCCCATGGTGTGACAGGGCCAGGGTGGGACACGTTACTTTTATTTGATGTAGTTCTTGTGTAATTTGCATTGGTGATGGCACAAAAAGAGAGTTCCTTCACCAGTGATGTACATCCTTCTTCATGTTAGGACACAACTCAACGTCCTTCACTCTGCTTTATCTCACGGATGAACGGGATTAGGTCTCCTTGATTACTCTGAGGCACAGTGCAGTGCTTTTTGCCTTCTGACACTCCAGCACAATGCCTATGACATTCCCTTACTCTGCGCATTGACCTGATGGGTCATTTCACATTTTTCACTTTAAAAACCCTAGTTGGAAGGGGATGATTCCCCAAAGTGGGGCAAGCTGATGGGTTCTGCCTCAGCCATTTGAAGTGTCCTGCTCTTGAGTTTTTCAGCCTGAGTTTTCCACAGATGACCTAGGATGGTAAATGGATGTTTAGGTGCCTACTAGGAAGGAGGGAGAGTGTCTTGGGATCCCAATGGCCATTTCAAATTTAGGTCTATCCCAAGAAAGAGCTGAAGAAGGAATTTGCCTTGAAGGGGTTTCCTGTGCTGGGCTGGGCTGCAGTTTCAAGGAGAAAGAGCACTGCTGGCAGTGGAGGTGCCCGGGAAACATCACCTGTCTCCACCATATCCACCAATGGGCTCTGATCTCCTGCAGGTCCTTTCAGACAGCTTCCATTCCAGGGAATTACTGTGATTAAATGTGATTTCGAGGAAATATTTCAAGTATGAATAAACTACTCTGAAGACCTTGGCACTGGTTGCTTATGGTCAGACAGCAAAGCTCTGCCTCAGTACCCACTATTTTCTTCACTACCGAAGTCATAAAGCAACTACTCATTACCTGAAATGATTCAATCCGTTCTGTAAAATGTCACACAGTGTAGTTTCTCTCATGAAGAAATAGGCATTTTCAGGATGTACATTCATCACAGAAAAAGAAATACTGGTGTTCACCTGTACTTGCATTGTCATCGCTTTGTCTATCATGGTGTGCTCCCTCATCTCCCAGGTACATCCACCCGTCTTGATTAAGCAGTCCATGTTGAATGTCCCCTTTCCAGCTGCCTGTCTGGACCTATGCACTTCCCATGGTTCTCCTGGCTTTCCCTCCCCTTCCTCCTGGATCACTCAGACCGCCCTCACCAACCCAGGTGCTGCTTTGAGCTTCAGGGAGTTGAAGCTTGCCCAGCTATCTGCAGTCTGTCTAATTGTGTCCTTAGAAAGCTCATCATCATTTATCATCGAATTAATATCATATGGATTAATTCTAATCTTAACACTTATAATTTCTGGTCTATCAGTATAAAAGACTTCCGGTCCAGTCATGCTTTTGGGAACTTAAACCTCACAGGAGGCATACAGGATGAGGAGCTTGCTTTGCTTTTGGAAGATTGCTGCATGTTTTCCTGTTGTTTGGTTTGAAATAAGGAGAAACCCTTCTGCGCCTGTGTGCATCCAGGTCTCTAAGGCAAGCAGGAGGGACCTGGTGCAAGGGAGCTGTAACATCCAGCTGCAGACTTCTGTGCTGATGTCTGCTGGAAGGAGAAGTGATGCAAGTGCCAAAGAGAGAAATGTCAGGGCTGGGGTGCTGAGGAGCAAGGTTCTCCATGCATTGTCAGACCTCAAGAGTCTTCTTTTCCTCCCTATGCAGGTCTCCAAAGGAGACACCCTGGATCAATATCAGTTGGAGAATAATGCTCCAAACGGAAATTCAACTAAACGCATCCTTTAAGATGACAAAAGTGTTTTTTTCAGGTGTTTCTTGATATCTTCCTCCTTAACTACACCATGAAAGCTCTCCAATTAGCTGAACAAGTCTTGAAGACTTAAAGAAAACTGTGGCAGAGATATGGCTGCTTAGGACTTTCTCTCTTTTAATGAGTTCCATGGTGTATTTTGATGCTCAGTCTATGAAGCTCAGGTACTGAGAGGAGAATGATGTAACTGCTTGAGAAGGTAAAGTCAGAATGAAAAGTTGAAATGACCTGGAGTATTAATGGACCCCACTGAGGGCTGTTCCTAACAAAGCCTCCCCAGGGACTTCTTAGGGCAGATCATTGGAGGCCATGATTCCAGAGAGGCAAAGCGCTGTGCTGAGAAAAGTCTTGGTTGGTTTTGGTGAAGCAGAAGGGCCAAGGCCTGACCCCAGCCACTGGGAGGGGAGATCCTGCACCCCCCCGTCTGGCTCAGGGCTCTTCTTGGGGTCTGTATGATGTGGTGGGCAGTGTGATGCCACGAGAAGAACTTCATTAGGACACCTCCCCACCCCTGCACAGGGTATCAAGGAAGCAGTGAGGCCCCATTGCAATGACTCTATCTCGTCTCCTCAGAAGCTCTAGGCAAAGGGACAAAAAGGTCAGGGCTGTTGGGGCCTTCTTGGCTAGACACAGCCAAGCCTTGGGCCTCCTGCTGTCCAGTCCTGGCCTCAAGCAGAAGGGACAGGACAAGCCCTCTGCGGGCCTTCTTTCTGTCTGGGTTCTCCTGGGGATGGAGGCAGAGGGGACCCCACAGGCAGCATGCCAAGCAGGGGCCTTCTGCTGGCCTAGCAGGGCCACTGGCAGATGTCAGCCCCAAAGTGCCGATCCCAGGGAGAAGCCAAGGGTGACCTGCCACCTCCAGACACAAGGGACCTCACAGTCCCTTTGCGTGACACGTTCCTGCTGCTGCCCTATCAGCTGCAGAGACAGAAGTGACCTCCCAGTCAGTGCCCCAGTCACATTCCTCCTGCTGGGGCAGGACATCCTGAGGCAGAGCTCACCTCTCTAGTCTCTTTGGGACAGGGCTCACTTTTCTGGGTTAGAAATTTAGCAAATGTGTTGGTCTGCTTAGGGTGTCAGGTCTGTGTTTAGGTTATGGGCAAGCTTTGTGGAATAGTTTTTTTTTCTACATCTGCCTAGAAGTCTAGGTTTAATAGAGGATTTTAATGCTAGTGTTAAGGGCAGGGATTAGGGTGAGCACAAGAGTAAATGCAAGTGTCATTCTTTATTGGCAAAACCATTTGATCTCTGGATACCCAGTACCCTGAGCTGGTGGAAGAGGATGAGGAGCAGGATGTGGCCCTCACTTTCCACGAGAAAATGGTTGGCGACCTGCTACAGCACTTGGATGTACGCAAGTCGATGGGGCCGGATGGGATCCACCCAAGGGTACTGAGAGAACTCGTGCAGGAGCTGGCCAAGCCGCTTTCCATCATTTATCAGCAGTCCTGGCTATCAGGGGAGGTTCCAGTCGACTGGCGGCTAGCAAACGTGACGCCCATCTACAAGAAGCGCTGCAGGGTAGACCGGGGGAACTATAGGCCTGTTAGTTTGACTTCAGTGCCAGGGAAGCTCATGGAGCAGATTATCTTGAGTGTCAACACGCGACACTCGCAGGGCAAGCAGGCGATCAGGCCCAGTCAGCATGGGTTTATGAAAGGCAGGTCCTGCTTGACAAACCTGATCTCCTTCTATGACAAAGTGACACGCTTGGTGGATGAGGGAAAGGCTGTGGATGTGGTCTACCTTGACTTCAGTAAGGCTTTTGACACCGTTTCCCACAACATTCTCCTCAAGAAACTGGCTGCTCGTGGCTTGGACTGGCGTACGCTTCATTGCATTAAAAACTGGCTGGATGGCCGGGCCCAGAGAGTTGTGGTGAATGGAGCCAAATCCAGCTGGAGGCCGATCACTAGCGGAGTCTCCCAGGGCTCCGTACTGGGGCCAGTCCTCTTTAATATCTTTATCGATGACCTGGATGAGTGCACCCTCAGTAAGTTTGCAGATGACACCAAGTTATTTGCGTGTGTCGAGCTGCTCGAGGGCAGGAAGGCTCTGCAGGAGGATCTGGATAGGCTGGACCGATGGGCTGAGACCAGCTCTATGAAGTTCAAGAAGGCCAAGTGCCGGGTCCTGCACCTGGGGCGCAACAACCCCAAGCAGAGCTACAGGTTGGAAAGCTGCCTGTCAGAGAAGGACCTGGGAATACTGGTTGATGGTCGGCTGAACATGAGCCAGCAGTGTGCTCAGGTGGCCAAGAAGGCCAACAGCATCCTGGCTTGTATAAGAAGCAGTGTGGCCAGCAGGTCTAGGGAAGTGATTGACCCCCTGTACTCAGCTCTGGTGAGGCCGCAACTCGAGTACTGTGTTCAGTTTTGGGCCCCTCGCTACAAGAAGGACATGGAGGTGCTTGAGAGAGTCCAGAGAAGGGCGACCAAGCTGGTGAGGGGTCTGGAGAACAAGTCTTACTAGGAGTGGCAGAGGGAGCTGGGATTGTTAAGCCTGGAGAAGAGACTCAGGGGCAACCTTATCGCTCTTTATAGGTACCTTAAAGGAGGCTGTAGCGAGGTGGGGGTTGGTCTCCTCTCCCACGTGCCTGGTGACAGGACGAGGGGGAATGGGCTAAAGTTGCGCCAGGGGAGGTTTAGGTTGGATATTATGAGGAACTTCTTTACCGAAAGGGTTGCTAGGCATTGGAATGGGCTGCCCAGGGAAGTGGTTAAGTCACCATCCCTGGAGGTCTTTAAGAGACGTTTAGATGTTGAGCTCAGTGATATGGTTTAGTGGAGGACTTGTTAGTGTTAGGTCAGAGGTTGGCCTAGGTGATCTTGGAGGTGTCTTCCAACCTAGACGATTCTGTGATTCTGTGATTCTGAGAAAGCCAAGGCACGGATGGAACTGAGCTTATCAAGTGAAGCAAAGAATAACAGGAAGAGATTCTACAGATACATGGCTCAGAAAAGAAAGGCCAAGGAGAGTGTACCCCCTCTGAGGGATGAGAAGGGTGAACTGGTAATGACAGACATGGAGAAGGCTGAGGGACTCAACAACATCTTCTCCTCAGTCTTCCCTGCCAGTCAGGCTTCCCAAGTCTTTCATTTCCTTGAACCCAGACATGGAGGCTGGGGGGCAAAGTCCCGCCCGCTGTAAGTGAAGAGCAGGTTCGAGACCATCTGATGAACCTAAACAAGTACAAGTCTATGGGCATTTGGTGAAGCAGAAGGGCCAAGGCCTGACCCCAGCCACTGGGAGGGGAGATCCTGCACCCCCACGTCTGGCTCAGGGCTCTTCTTGGGGTCTGTATGATGTGGTGGGCAGTGTGATGCCACGACAAGAACTTCATTAGGACACCTCCCCACCCCTGCACAGGGTATCAAGGAAGCAGTGAGGCCCCATTGCAATAACTATATCTCGTCTCCTCAGAAGCTCTAGGCAAAGGGACAAAAACGTCAGGGCTGTTGGGTCCTTCCATTCTTGCCAGCACCCTCTGCCTTCTCCTCTGCAGGCTTTCCTCTGCTGTCCCACACTTTGCCCTATTTCCTTGAAGTCTGCAGACACCCATCTCTGTCCACCACCTTGCTCTCATCCCTGCATTTCCATCATTCCACCAGTGTCTCATCAACCCTCACCAGCTGTTCTTTGAAACACAAAGCCTGGGTCTGATCATAAACTCCCTTTCGGTGACCTCTGGCAACACAGCACCACCATTTGAGAGACATTTCTTCCTCCTCATGGCCAGTGCCACCCTTCCAAGGTGCACTTTTTGACAGTTTTTCCTCTCCTGCCCTTTCCTACCCCTAGGAAAGCTCCATCAGGGTGGAAACCACTCCTGAAGCAGGCATCCCAACCCATCAGGCTCCTTGCGGCCTGTCAGCCAAGCACACAGAAGTCACCTCACCAGCATCTTCCAAGGCCTGGTCCTGCTGCTGGCCTTGCAGCTTCTTGGCTAGACACAGCCAAGCCTTGTGCCTCCTGCTGCCCAGTCCTGGCCTCAAGCAGAAGGGACAGGACAACCCTTCTGCGGGCCTTCTTTCTGCCTGGGTCCTCCTGGGGATGGAGGCAGAGGGGATCCCACAGGCAGCATGCCAAGCAGGGGCCTTCTGCTGGCCTAGCAGGGCCACTGGCAGATGTCACCCCAAAGTGCCCATCCCAGGGAGAAGCCAAGGCTGACCTGCCACCTCCAGACACAAGGGACCTCACAGTCCCTTTGCGTGACACGTTCCTGCTGCTGCCCTATCAGCTGCAGAGACAGAAGTGACCTCCCAGTCAGTGCCCCAGTCCCATTCCTCCTGCTGGGGCAGGAGAGCCTGAGGCAGAGCTGAGCTCATCAGAGCATTCCCACCCATCTCCTCCTTGTGGCCCACAAGCTGATCAGATCCATGGCCCCTCACATCCATCTCTGAATGCCATGGGACTGCACAGCAACCTCACTGTTCCTGCCCTGCTCCAAGGGAACAAGAACCTAACATTAAGGGTTGGGAGAGGGTCTGAATGAGAGGAGGTCAATGCACAGGAGGACAGGATTTGGATGTTAGTTGTTCATGTATGGCATTAGGGACTGCGGTGAACATTTCTGGGTGAGAGCTTAAGCAAATATTGAGTGGGAGGGTTTGGTGTTCTGCTTGGGGTGTCAGGTCTGCAGTTAGGGTATTTGCAATCTCTTTTGGTTTAGCGTTTTGTTTAGGTCTGCAAGAAGACTTGGGTTAAATAGAGCATTTTAATGCTTGTGTTAAAGGCTGGAATCAGGGTGAGCAAGTGTGTGAAGGTAAGGGAAAGGTGTTATGGACTTATCTTTGCTTCAGGGGTATTGTGGTCAAAACTTAGAGCAGTGGATTCCTGTCAGGGTGTGGAGTGGCATTTAGATTTAGGTATTAATGTTACAGGTTAAAATAAGGTAAGGGCCTCACATGTCTGCTTTAAGTCAGCTTTACTGCAGGATCAACATTACCTGAGCATTCTTACCTCTCCAAAATCATTAGGTTCTGCTTTCCAAGCTCCTCTTCCCTCCCCCAGATCTCACATCTCTCCTTGCCAGCCTTCTCCTGACTTCCCCATATCAGTCATCTTCTTAGGGGCAGCTTTCTGATGGCTTTCATGAACTCAGAGTATCTGTCTCACCTCGGTTGGCTACTCTGTTCCTGGGAAAGAAGCAGCTCCTAAGCCAGCATGGAGAAGGACACAAAGGCTGTAGGAGCACCCTGCACAATGTGCCCAGCAGCTCTGCACCACCACAAAAGCAGCCCTGAAGGATGAGTTCAGGCAAAAGCTGAAACCTCTGACATGACAACACCTACTCAAGACCTCTTCCTCTATTTGGCCTACAAGCTACTTAGGAAGCGAGGATCTCACAAACTGTGTGCAGAGCAGATGCATCTGCTGGCCTATCATGGAGACCAGCAGATGTGAGCCTCAAGGCACAGATCCCAGCCAGGAGCCAAGGGATGACCTGTCAGCCGCTTCAGAAAAAAGTCACCTCACAGGCCACTTAATAGCCATTAGCTTCCTACTGGACTTGGAGCTTCTGAGGCACCACTGAGCTCATAATACCACACCTACAAAACACCCCCTTTTTGGCCCAGAATCTGCCCAGGTAGAAGTGATCTGGTTGTGATCCTTCCAGCCCATGGCACAGCTCCTGGGCTCCCAGCCTCTCTGACACACAGGAGCCAGTGCCGTGCCAGTTCGGGGAGGTGCTAGGGCAGGAGGGACCTTGCAGTCAAATCTCTCGCCAGACTCCTTGGCTGGGGCTGCTGCGTGCCCTGGGGCTGCAGAGCTCTCCTCTGCCTGCTCACAGCAGACTGAGCCCTTGAGCTGTGGTCAGTCCACCTTGGAGGAGATCCCCCCTTAGGAGGGAAGTGCTGCAGCGCAGGCCGGCTGTGCCACTGCCGTGCCCACTGCCTGTCCCTGCCTGCAGTCCCAGCACAGCCCCACAGCAGCACTGGCACCAAGCTACAGGAGCAGCCGGGCCTGACCCCACCAGCAGGGCTCAGCACCAGAGGGGGGCAGTGGCAAGAGAGCAGCTCGGCATGCCCCAAGCGCTGGTGCTCCCTGGCCGTGCTGCTGGGATGGGACTCTTTTCCTCTGCAGCCCTGCACATGGCACTGCCCCTGCAGAGCCAGAGCAGCTCTCACAGGAAGGACGTCACACAAGGAAGGCAGTGCAGGCTCCTTCACTTTGTTTATGTTCACAGAGAGACGGCCTCCTCGTGTACAGAGTCTCAGTATATACATTCAACACGTACATACTGAAATGGAAGAGGAACAACGGGCTCCTTTCTTTTATTTAAATTCACAGAGGGCCTGGCTCCTCATAAACAGAATCTGAGCTATACTTGACAGGTACATACTGTAAAAGAAATGAGATTAATCATATCATTTTAATGGGCAACTTTAGCCATATTAAAAGAAAGAAAGTCCTGTAATAAAAACAGTCATAAATGCACAAACACACACAAAAATAATTATATATATAAAATCAGTTGTTCTTGAGGTCATTGACATTATTAGTCATCTGCAGAGGTAGAACGGAAATTTATTGCTTCCGAAAAACATCTAGTCATCAATTTCCAGAGCGCATGCTTGAGTTCCTGGTTCCTCATGCTGTAGATGAGGGGGTTCAGTGCTGGAGGCACCACTGAGTACAGAACTGCCACCACCAGGTCCAGAGATGGGAAAGAGATGGAGGGGGGCTTCAGGTAGGCAAATGTGGCAGTGCTGATAAGGAGGGAGACCAAGGCCAGGTGAGGGAGGCACGTGGAAAAGGCTTTGTGCCGGCCCTGCTCAGAGGGCATCCTCAGCACCACCCTGAAGATCTGCACATAGGAAAAAACAATGAAAACAAAACAGCCAAAAGCTAAAGAAACACTACACACAAGTGCCCCAACTTCCTTGAGGTAGGCATCTGAGCAGGAGAGCTTGAGGATCTGGGGGATCTCACAGAAGAACTGGTCCACAGCATTGCCTTGGCAGAGGGGCAATGAAAATGTACTAGTCGTGTGCAGGACAGCATTGAGAAAGCCACTGCCCCAGGCAGCTGCTGCCATCTGGGCACAAGCTCTGCTGCCCACGAGGCTCCCGTAGTGCAGGGGCTTGCAGATGGCAACATAGCGGTCGTAGGACATGATGGTGAGAAACCAGTACTCCGCTCCAACTAAGAAGACAAAAAAAGAAGGCCTGTGCAGCACACCCTTGATAGGTGATGGCCCTGTTGTCCCAGAGGACATTGGCCATGGCTTTGGGGAGAGTGGTGGAGATGCAGCCCAGGTCGAGGAGGGCGAGGTTGAGGAGGAAGAAGTACATGGGGGTGTGGAGGCGGTGGTCGCAGGCTACGGCGGTGAGGATGAGGCCGTTGCCCAGGAGGGCAGCCAAGTAGATGCCCAGGAAGAGCGCGAAGTGCAGGAGCTGCAGCTCCCGCGTGTCTGCGAATGCCAGCAGGAGGAACTCGCTCACAGAGCTGCTGTTGGGCATTTCCTGCCTCCGGGCATGGCGTCCTGCCTGAGGAACAGAAATACACTAATAATACGGCAGAGTGACCTGAGAAAACCATTCCCATTTCTTAATTAAGCCCCTCAAAGCACTTGCCCAATTGCACACAGACAGTTGGCAGATCCCTTTCCTGCATTGGATTCAGCTGCTCTGTGCGGGCATCTCTTTGACTGCAGGACAATTGCACTAAGGAGGTTCTCCTGAGAAGAGCTTGAACACTGCTGAGAGCAAAAGAAGCCAGGCTCCAAGTGCCCATCTCCAGACCCCTCACCCTGTCCCCGTACTCCCCTTCCCCCAGGCACCCCGAGGGCTCACCCCATGGGCAGGTGAAACCCCCATCCCCAGGCAGCCTGGGAACAAGAGCAGCAGCAGCACGGCCAGGTGGAGAAGCCAGGAGGAATGGCAGCGTGCTGCTGCCAGGGGAGGCAAGGCCAGGGAGGGACAGACGGACACTCAGCACACCCTCCTGTGCTGCAGCTCTGCCTGCAGAGGAGGCAGCTCCTGCTGGGGACAGCGGGGGCTTGAGGGCAGAGGCTGTGCTGGTGGCAGAGGAGAGCAGCGGGTGTCCCAGGGAGGAGCCTGAGCCCTCCCTCGCACAGCATTTCTGGCAGCAGCTCCCTCTCACTGCCTGCCCATGTCCCTGCTGCCTGCTCGTGTCCCTGCTGGGAGCTGGTTCTGTGTCCCCACGTCTCTTCCCTGTCCATGCTCACAAGCCCATCCCACAAGCTGTGTGCTCAGATTCCCCTCCACTGCAGGAATCTGAAAGCACAGAATCCAAAAAAAGTCTTTTCCCTTCAGGTAAACCAAGCCTCAGTCTTCCTCTGGAAATTTCCTCTTGTAAATGCCATTCTCTACAGCATCTTCTACACTTTCCTGGAGAAACAGAGACACAACTATCCCGACAGATACTATTAGGCATCAGATGTGCCAGCTGTAGAAGACCCCTCTGGCAACCCCACCTGCATGGCCCTGCAGCCAGAGACTCACGGTGCCAAGAGCCTGCAGATCTGTCCTGCCACACGCTGTCCTCTGTTGCTGCGCTCCTCACTGCCTCCAAGCCCTCTCTCCTTCTCTCCTCTCCCCGTGCCACCTGCGGTCAGAGCCCCCAGCCCTGCTGCGCTGTGCACAGGAGCAGCTCCTGGGCACAGCTGTCTCTCTGCACCAGGACCCTCTTGCCACGAGCTCTCTCTGTCCCACGAGCCCGGCCCAGCTCAGCACCAGACGCCCAGCCCAAGGCATTGCAATCCCCCCTCGGGGGGCTTTGGGGAGGAGCCCACGAACCTCAGGCACTGAGAGACAATTGAAGCCATCTCTCAACAAGTCCAAGTCAGAGGCAAGTTTCCTGCAGTGTCCCCCTGAGGGCCAGCACTGACACAGCCTCCCTTGGAGCTCGTTAGAGCACAGCATTGGAGGCAGTGAGGACAAGGAGACAAAGGCACTGTGAAGGTGACACTGATGTGTAGGAAAACTACATGTGTGTCACCAAGCACAAGGGCCAGGCCTTGACCCCCAGCCCCTGGGAAGGGAGATCCTTTCCCTTCACACACTGCTCAGGGCTCTTCCTGGGGCAGTAGGAGATGGGGATGTGCATGGCCAAGTGCAGGAGAATGGTACGAGCCCTGCCTGGTTCATGGGTGGGGGCGAGGAGGCAATGAGGCCCTGGTGCTTTACCGATAAGCTGTCTCCTCCTAGGCCTCAGTGGCAGAGACAACAGCCAGAGCCATGGACACAAAGCCCTGGGTCCTGTTGGGACTTTCAGCCTTGCCTATGTCCTTGCTCCTCTGAAGACCAGAGTATCTTAGTGTCTCCCAGACCTTCACCTCTTTCCCTGCTGGCTGCAAGCCCTTGTCCGTGTGATGTCACACCGGGTCTTAGCTGAGTAGCTCATATGAGATCCCTCGTGGTGCCCAGGCCCTCCTCCTGCTGGGCGCTGCTCACTCAGCAGGGTCCCAGTCTGCCCTGATGCGTGGGGTTCGTCTTACTCTGGTGCAGGTCTAGGCTCTTCTCCTGTCAAATGTCAACAGGTTTCTGCAGGAGAAATCCTGGGATTTCTCAAGGTTCTTCCTGACTGATGCTCCATTCATTTAGCTGTTAATATCTGCAGGCAGATAGCTCACCCTGACTGTGCTGTCTGTTACAAGATAACTGCATCAACAATTGCAGGACAATTTGGACAATACAGGATTTAGTGGAATAAAACTGCAGCACAGTATCACAGAATGATAAGGCATGGAAGTCCACTGGATTCTACCTTTTCTCTGCTTCCTTCTCTTGCATGCTGCCATTTCGTTTGGAACCACATTCTAAATGTTGTGAGGCTGTGCAGGGACAAAATTAAACGGTCAAAAGACCAACTGGAGCCCAACCTATCTATTAAGGATATTAAAAAAAATAATTATTTTTTTTAATTCTTAAAATAAATTAAAAAAAAAAAAAAAAGAGGATTAATGAAAATCTTCATCCTCTACTGGTTGTGGGGGGAAACATAGGTAAAGGTAATGAGGAAAATGCTGAGGTTTTTATTGCTTCCTTTGCCTCCTGTCTCCAGCAGCAAGAACAGTTGTTCCCCTGGTACTCAGACTCCTGAACTGGTAGATAGGGACAGCGAGTGGCATGAAGCCCTCATAATCCATGAGGAAAAGTTTTGAGACCTGCTACTCCACTTAGATGTACGCAAGTCTATGGGGCCAGGTGGGATCCACGTGTTGGTACTGAGGGAGCTGGCAGAAGTGCTCACCAGGCCACTTTCCATCATTTATCAGCAGTCCTGGCTATCAGGCAAGGTCCCAGGTGACTGGCGACTAGCCAATGTGACGGCCACCTACAAGAAGGGGCAGAAGGAGGATCTGGGGAACTACAGGCCTGTCAGTCTGACCTTGGTGCTGGCGAAGCTCATGGAGCAGATTATCTTGAGTACCATCACGTAACACTTCCAGGACCACCGGGTGACCAGGCCCAGTCAGCATGAGTTTACCAAAGCCAGGTCCTGCTTGGCAAATCTGATCTCCTTCTAAGTCAAGGTGATGTGCTCAGTGGATATGAGAAAGGCTGTGGATGTGGTCTACCTAGACCTCAGTAAGGCTTTTGAAACTGATTTCCCCAGCATTCTCCTGGGGAAACTGGCTGCTCAAGGCCAGGAGGGATGTATGCTTTCTTGGGTTAAAAATTGGCTGTATCTTCTTTTTCAATAATTTCATCAGTGATCTGGATGAGGGGATCGAGTGCACCCTCAGTAAGTTTGCAGACGACACCAAGTTAGATGCAAGTGTAGATCGACTCAAGGGTAGGAGGGCTCTGCAGAAGGATCTGGATAGGCTGCATCCATGGGCTGAGGTCAACTGTATGAAGTTCAACAAGGCCAAGTGCCGGGTCCTGTACTTGGGGCACAGCAGCCCAACATAATGCTGGGGGAAGGGTGTCTGGACAGCTGCCCAGGGGAAAAGGATCTGGGGATATTGGTGGATAGTCAGCTGAACATGAGCCAGCAGGTTGCTGAGGTGGCCAAGAAGGCCAACAGAATCGTGGCTTTTACCAGGAATACTGCGGTCAGCAGGAGTACGGAAGTGATTGTGCCTCTGTACTCGGCCCTGGTGAGGCCACACCTTGAGTACTGCGTTCAGGTCTGGGGCCCCCAGCACAAGAAGGACATGGATCTATTAGAATGAATCCAAAGGAAGGCCATGAGGATGATCAAGGGGCTGAAGACAGGCTGTCTCCTCTGAATACAGGCTGAGGGAGTTGGGGTTGTTCAGCCCGGAGAAGAGAAGGCTCTGGGGAGACCTTTCAGCGACCTTCCAGTACCTAAAGGGGCCTCCAGGAAAGCTGGGGAGGGACTCTTCATCAAAGAGAGTAATGGTAGGACTAGGGGTAATGGTTTAAACTGAAAGAGGGTAGATTCAGATTAGACATTAGAAAGAAGTTCTTTACTCAGAGGGTGAGAGGAACAGGCTGCCCAGAGAAGTTGTGGATGCCCCATCCCTGGAGGTGTTCAAGGCCAGGTTGGATGGGGCTTTGAGCCACCTGGTCTAGTGGAAGGTGTCCCTGCCCATGGCAGGGGAGTTGGAATGATGTGATCTTTAAGGTCCTTTCATACCCAAACTGTTCTGTAATTCTGTAAATATGAAACACAGCACCATACCAGCTACTAGGAAGAAAAATTTGCTCTATTGCAAGGCAAAACTAGGACAATATCCACCCCTCATTCCATACCATGTCTGTCATGCTCTGGTCTGACACTTTCCAATTAATCACCAGCACCTTTCCTGTCTTATGATATGCACTCAAAAATATCATGCCCTTAGTCTATTAGTGTCTAGAACGTTAAAATTAACATTAACAATAATAATAATAACGTCTTCCTTTTGTGTCCTATGAAACTGCCTTTATCTCTAACCATGAAGTTTTACATTTTTTTTCCTCCCAGTTCTTTCCTCCATCCCAGTGGATGAATAGCTTTGTAGTGCTGAGCTGCCTGCCTGGTCAAACCACAGCAAGTCTTCTTGGTGCCTAGCGTGGAGCACAAAGGTTGAGATGACAGGTCTGCGAAAAAAGAAAGTGTACGGCTGCTGGAAGGAGGGTCTGGTGACATGGAAGGAATACAGGGACACTGTTTGCGTTTGTAGGGAGAAAATTTGTGTGGCCAAAGCCCAACTAGAGTTGACGCTGGCCAAGTCTGGGGGAGGCAATAAAAAGGTTTTTTTAGATATGTGAACAGAAAAAAGAAGACCAAAGAAAACATAGGTCCGCTACTAGATGGGGAGGGTCTCCTCGCAGACAATGACATAGGCAAAGCAGAGACGTTTAACGTTTTCTTTGCCTCTGTCTTCAACACTGATGATGGACTTCGGGACCCAGGGTGCCCTGAGTTGGAGGAACATGACAGTGGGAATGACAAACTCCCAACCGACCCTGAATGTGTGCGGGATTTGCTGCTCCACCTGGATCCATACAAGTCGATAGATCCGGATGGAATTCATCCCAGGGTGCTTAAAGAGCTGGCTGAAGTCATCGCGGGACCTCTCTCAATTATTTTTCAACGATCTTGGGAATCTGGAGAGGTCCCATTGGACTGGAAGCTGGCTAATGTTGTGCCAATTTTCAAGAAAGGCAAGAAAGAAGACCCTAGCAATTACAGGCCTGTCAGTCTCACATCAGTGCCTGGTAAAATTATGGAGAGGATGATCCTTGAAGTTATTGAAGCGCACGTGGGGGACAATTCAGTCACTGGTCCCAGCCAACACGGGTTCGCAAGGGATAGTTCCTGCCTAACAAATTTGATTTCCTTTTATGATAAGATCACCCATCTAGTCGATCAAGGGAAACCAGCTGATGTGATCTTTTTGGACTTCAGCAGAGCTTCTGACACGGTTTCCCATAGGATCCTACTGGACAAAATATCCAGCATACAACTAAACAAAAACTTCATACGGTGGGTGAGCAATTGGCTGACGGGCAGGGCTCAAAGGGTTGTGGTAAATGGGGCCACATCTGGCTGGCGGACGGTCACTAGTGGGGTCCCTCAAGGCTCCATTTTAGGGCCAGTCCTCTTCAATGTTTTTATAAATGATTTGGATGTAGGACTAGAAGGTGTTTTGAGCAAATTTGCCGACAACACTAAACTTGGAGGAGTTGTGGACTCGGATGAGGGTGGAAAGGCCTTGCAGAGAGATCTGGACAGACTGGAGAACTGGGCGATCACCAACCACATGAAGTTTAACAAAAGCAAGTGCCGAGTCCTGCACCTGGGAAGGGGCAACCCTGGCTATACGTACAGACTGGGCAATGAGATGCTGGAGAGCAGCCCTGCAGAGAGGGATCTGGGGGTTGTGGTTGACAGCAAGTTGAATATGAGCCAGCAGTGTGCCCTGGCAGCCAGGAGGGCCAACCGTATCCTGGGGTGCATCAAACACAGCATTGCTAGTCTGTCGAGGGAAGTGATTGTCCTGCTCTACTCTGTGCTGGTGCGGCCTCACCTCAAGTACTGCGTGCAGTTCTGGGCACCACAGTACAAAAAGGACATTAAACTGTTGGAGAGTGTCCAGAGGAGGGTGATGAAGATGGTGAAGAGCCTAGAGGGGAAGACATATGATGAGCGGCTGAGGTCACTGGGCCTATTCAGCCTGGAGAAGAGGAGGCTGAGGGGGGACCTCATCGCAGTCTACAACTTCCTCACGAGGGGGAGTGGAGAGGCAGGTGACCTATTCTCCGTTATCACCAGGGACAGGACCTGCGGGAACAGTGTCAAGCTGAGGCAGGGGAAGTTTAGGCTGGACAAAAGGAAGAGGTTCTTCACCGAAAGGGTGGTCGCCCACTGGAACAGGCTCCCCAGGGAAGGAGTCACTGCACCAAGCCTGTCTGAATTTAAGAAGAGATTGGACTGTGCACTTAGTCACATGGTCTAAACTTTTGGGCAGACCTGTGTGGTGCCAGAAGCTGGACCTGGTGATCCTTATGGGTCCCTTCCAACTCTGGATATTCTATGATTCTATGATTCTATAATATCCAACCTAAACCTCCCCTGGTGCAACTTTAGCCCATTCCCCCTTCCTATCACCAGACACATGGGAGAATAGACCAACCCCTACCTCGCTACAGCCTCCTTTAAGGTAACTGTAGAGAGCGATAAGGTCGCCCCTGAGCCTCCTCTTCTCCAGGCTGAACAACCCTAGCTCCCTCAGCCGCTCCTCGTAAGACTTCTTCGCCAGACCCCTGAGTGAACCGTCTGTGGTTTAATTTGGTAGAGAAAGGTAAAGGAAAAGGTGAAACTGAGGAGCCCATGGGTTAAAGAGGGCTCTGCAATTCCAGAAGGGTTTAGAGGAGCCAGCTGGCAAAGGCACATGAAAGTCCAGTGTGGTTAAGGACAACCTCTCTGAAACCCCACAATTGCGACCTAGTGTAGCACTCGCCTGCCATTTATGCCCTTAGAGAAACCCCACGGTCCTGCCAAAGCACTGCCCTATGCTGCTGAGCCATAAAGGGAGATGGAAAGGGGCTAAGCAGCAGAGATCCACACGGAGTTCAGTCTGCTGCCCACCCTGAGCAGAATGAGCAGAAGGGAACTCCCTGGATGACCAAGGGCACCAAAACCCCTGGCTCTGCAGAGCAGCACCACCAGCTCTATGCCCTCCATCTCCTGAGCCGTGGCTGGCCCCAGCCCATGGGCTGCTGGGGAGGCCCAGAGCCGCCTTTGTGCCAGCAGCTGCGGTGCCTTGCGAGGGGCTGGGGCTGTGCTGGCCGTGCCCAGAGCCCTGCAGCAGGCTGCGGTGGGCACTGGCCTGGGGCCAGCCCAGCCTGGGCTGCTGGGCTGGGGAGAGGTCCGGGAGGTGGGGAGAGGTGGGCAGGGGCTGGGCTGGGCTGGGCAGTGCCCGTCAGAGGGCAGCAGCAGCGTCAGGGAGCGGTGGCAGCATGCAGGGGAGGGCTCCCAGCAGGGCTTGGTGCTGCAGAGCCAGGGCTGGGGAAGGGAGCCCCGAGCTGCAGGGGCAGGGGACACGAGGCCGCTCGGGGCCCTTGCTGGCCTGGGCAGAGCAGGAAGGGGGCCCAGGGCATTCGTCCCCTCACCGCAGCCTGCCACGACCTTCACGGCGCTCACGCAGCGTCCAGGGCCAGGCTCTGCCCCGTGGTGCGCAGGGAGAGGGCAAAGCCTCTCTGAAGAAGAGGCTGAAAGTGAAAAAGTTCCCTCCGCTGCCCCGTGGTGTGACAGGGCCAGGGTGGGACAGCTTACCTTTATTTGATGTAGTTCTTGTGTAATTTGCATTGGTGATGGCACAAAAAGACAGCTCCTTCACCAGTGATGTACATCCTTCTTCATGTTAGGACACAACTCAACGTCCTTCACTCTGCTTTATCTCACAGATGAACTGGATTAGGTCTCCTTGATTACTCTGAGGCACAGTGCAGTGCTTTTTGCCTTCTGACACTCCAGCACAATATGTGTGACTTTCCCTTACTCTGCGCATTGACCTGACGGGTCATTTCACACTTTTCACTTTCATATCCCTAATTGGAAGGGGATGATTCCCCAAAGTGGGGCAAGCTGATGGGTTCTGCCTCAGCCATTTGAAGCATGCTATATTTGTTTTTTTCTGCGTGAATTTGCTAGATATGACCCAGGAAGGGAAATGGATGTTCATGTGTCTCGTAGGAATAAGGGAAAGTATCTTAGGTTCCCAATGGCCATTTCAAATCTAGGTCAGTCCCAGGAACCCACAGAAGAAGGGGTTTGTCTTTGAAGGGGTTTCCTGTGCTGGGCTGGGCTGCAGTTACAGGGACAAAGAACACTGCTGGCAGTGGAGGAAACCCCACCTGGCTCCACCTGATTTTCCCAAAGGGCTCCGGTCTCCTGCAGGTCTTTTCTGACATCTGCCCGTCCAGGGAAGTGCCTCAAACACAATGGGGCCACAAGAGGATTTCCCTGGTTGCTTATGGTCAGACAGCAAAGCTCTGCCTCAATACCCAGTAATTTTTTTAGTACTCAACTAATAAAGCAACTACTCATCAGCTCAAATGATTCAATCCCTTCTGTTAAATCTCTCACGTGAAGTGTAATTTCTATCATGAAGAAATGTGAATTTTCAGGATTTATATTCATCGCAGGAGAAGAAATAGTGTTGTTCTCCTGTACTTGCATTGTCATCACTTTATCTATCATTGTGATGATAGACATCTTCCAGGCTGAAAAGCCCCTCATCTTCCAGGCTCAAAACCTGACTTGATTACACAGACCCTGCTGAATGTCCCCTTTCCAGCTGCCTGTCCGGACCTATGCACTTCCCATGGTTCTCCTGGCTTTGCCCTCCCCTTACTCTTGGATCATTCAGACCGCTCTTACCGACCCAGTTGCTGCTTTGAGTTTCAGTGAGTTCCAGCTCGCCCATCTCTCAGCAGTCTGTCTAATGGTTTCCTTAGCAAGAAACTCATCATTTATCATTGAATTAGGATGATATGGATTAATATTAACATTATTATTTTTAATTTCCTATTAATCAGTGTAAAATGGATCATGTACAGTCATCCTTTTGGGAAGGTAAACATCACTGGAGGCAACAAAATGAGGAACTTGAATTTTTTTTTTTTTTTTTGAAAATAGCAGCATTATTTCCTGTTGTTTGTTTTTAAACAGGAAAAACCCTGCTCTTCCTACCTAAGCAAGGCTTCAAAGGAGTAACCCCAGACCAACATCTATAGGAAAATGATGCTCCAAACTGAAATGCAACAAAATTCAGCGTTTAAAATGAGCAAAGATTTCTATTAGATGCTCTTTGAAATCTTCCTCCTTAACTACACCATGAAAGTTCTCCAGTTAGCTGCACAAGTCCTGAAGACTTGAAGAAAACTGTGGGAGAGATATGGCTGCTTAGGACTTTCTCTGTTTTAATGTGTTCCGTGGTGTATTTTGGTGCTGACACTACTAAGCTTGGGTAGTGAGAGGAGAATGATGCAACTCCTTGAGAAAGTAAAGTCAGAAGGAAAAGTTGAAGTCATTTGGAGTATTAATGGGCCCCACTGAGGGCTGTTCCTAACAAAGCCTCCCCAGGGACTTGTTAGGGCACATAATTGGAGGCCGTGATTGCAGACAGGCAAAGCGCTGTGCTGAGAAAAGTCTTGGTTGGTTTTGGTGAAGCAGAAGGGCCAAGGCCTGACCCCAGCCACTGGGAGGGGAGATCCTGCACCCCCCCGTCTGGCTCAGGGCTCTTCTTGGGGTCTGTATGATGTGGTGGGCAGTGTGATGCCACTAGAAGAACTTCATTAGGACACCTCCCCACCCCTGCACAGGGTATCAAGGAAGCAGTGAGGCCCCATTGCAATGACTCTATCTCGTCTCCTCAGAAGCTCTAGCCAGAGGGACAAAAAGGTCAGGGCTGTTGGGGCCTTCCATTCCTGCCAGCACCCTCTGCCTTCTCCTCTGCAGGCTTTCCTATGCTGTTCCACACTTTGCCCTATTTCCTTGAAGTCTGCAGACACCCATCTCTGTCCACCACCTTGCTCTCATCCCGGCATTTCCATCATTTCAGCAGTGTCTCATCAACCCTCACCAGCTGTTGCTTGAAACACAAAGCTAGGGTCTAATCTTTCTGTGACCTGTGGCACCACAGCATTACTCTTTGAGGGACATTTCTTCCTCCCCGTGGCCAGTGACACCCTTCCAAGGTGCACTTTGTGGCAGTTTCTCTCTCCTGCTCTTTCCTACTACCAAAAAAAGCTCCATCACGGTGGAAACCACTCCTGAAGCAGGCATCCCAACCCATCAGGCTCCTTGCGGCCTGTCAGCCAAGCACACAGAAGTCACCTCAGCAGCATCTCCCAAGGCCTGGTCCTGCTGCTGGCCTTGCAGCTTCTTGGCTAGACACAGCCAAGCCTTGTGCCTCCTGCTGTCCAGTCCTGGCCTCAAGCAGAAGGGACAGGACAAGCCCTGTGCGGGCCTTCTTTGTGTCTGGGTCGTCCTGGGGATGGAGGCAGAGGGGATCCCACAGGCAGCATGCCAAGCAGGGGCCTTCTGCTGGCCTAGCAGGGCCACTGGCAGATGTCAGCCCCAAAGTGCAGATCCCAGGGAGAAGCCAAGGCTGACCTGCCACCTCCAGACACAAGGGACGTCACAGTCCCTTTGCGTGACACGTTCCTGCTGCTGCCCTATCAGCTGCAGAGACAGAAGTGACCTCCCAGTCACTGCCCCAGTCCCATTCCTCCTGCTGGGGCAGGAGATCCTGAGGCTGAGCTGACCTCTCTCTAGCCCCCTCGGTACCTGTTTTTCACTTTCTGGGTTAGAGATTAAGCAAAGTTTTAGTGGGTGTGTTTGGTGTTCTGCTTGTGGTGTCAGGTCTGTGGTTAAGGTATGGACGAGCTCTGTGTTTTAGGGTTTTTTAGGTCTGCCAAGAAGTCTAGAGTTACATAGAAAATTTTAATTTTACTCTTAAGGGAAGGGATTAACTGTGAACAAGGGAGATAATGGATTCCTTTCAGAGTCCTTTCAGGATTCCTTTCAAATAGCTGTAGGATCATCCTGCACAATGTGCCCATCAGCTCTGCACCTCCACAAAACTGCGCTTCCTATCTATAAGTTTTGTTTCCAGAATGGCTTCTCTGGTGCAGGGTTCCTTTTTCCAGGCCCTCCCGCATGGTTTTGTTTCGGATGTGCAGGGATGGGATAAGGAAAGCCAAGGCACGGATGGAACTGAGCTTATCAAGTGAAGCAAAGAATAACAGGAAGAGATTCTATATATACATTGCTCAGAAAAGAAAGGCCAAGGAGAGTGTTCCCCCTCTGATGGACGAGAAGGGTGAACTGGTAATGACAGCCATGGAGAAGGCTGAGGGACTCAGCAACGTCTTCTCCTCAGTCTTCCCTGCCAGTCAGGCTTCCCAAGTCTTTCATTTCCCTGAACCCAGAGATGGAGGCTGGGGGTCAAAGTGCCACCTGCTGTAAGTGAAGAGCAGGTTTGGGACCACCTGATGAACCTAAACACGTACAAGTCTATGGGGCCTGATGACTTGCACACCAGGTCCTGAGGGAACTGGCTGATGTAGTTGCCGAGACTCTCTCCATCATATCTGAAGAGTCCTGGCAGTCGGGTAAAGTCCCTGGTGACTGGGAAAAGGAAAACATCACTCCCCTTTTGATTAAGGGTAGAAAGGAGCACCCAGGGAACTTCAGAACGTTGAACCTCACCGTTGTGCCTGGCAAGATCATGGAAAAGATCCTCCTGGAATCAGTGTTAAGGCACATGCAAGACAAAGAGGTGATCTGAGACAGCCAGCATGGCTTCACCAAAGGGTAAATTGTGCCGGACCAATCTGGTGGCTTTCTACAATGGAGTGACCACATCAGATGACAAGGGAAGACCGACCGATGTCATCTACTTGGAATTGTGTTGTCACAGTCAGCCATGACAACCTGGTCTCCAAATTGGAGAGATACGCATTTGCTGGGTGGACCACTGAGTGGATAAGGAGTGGGCTTGAAGGTCACACCCAGAGAGCGATGGTCAATGGCTCTATGTCCAAGTGGAGGCTGGTGATGAGTGGTGTCCCTCAGGGGTCTATCCTGGGACCAGTACTGTTTAATATCTTTATCAGTGACACAGACAGTGGGGTAGAGTGTACCCTCAGCAAGTGTGCAGATGACACCAAGCTGAGCGGTGTAGTTGATGCAACAGAGGAAGGGATGCCATCCAAAGGGTCCTGGACAAGCTTGAAATTTGGGCCCATGTTAACCTAAGGAGGGTCAACAGGTCCAACTGCAAGGTGCTGCACGTGGGCCGGGGAAATCCCAGACATGGGGATAGGCTGGGAGAAGAACTCATTGAGAGCAGCCCTGCAGAGAAGGACTTGGGGGTTCTGCTGCATGAAACGCTTGACAGGAGCCAGCAGTGAGCGCTTCTAGCCCAGAAGGCCAACTGCATCCTGGGCTGCATCAAGAGTAGAGCGGGCAGCAGTTAGAGGCAGGCGATTGTCCCCCCTCTGCTCTGCACTTCTGAGGCCCCACTTGGAGTCCTGCATCCAGGTCTGGGGCCCCCAGCAAAAGAAGGGTGTGGGCTGTTAGAATGGGTCCAGAGGGAGGCCACAAGGATGATCAAGGGGCTGGAGCACCTCTCCTATAAAGAAAGGCTGAGAATGTTGGGGCTGTTCAGCCTACCAGAGGAGAAGGCTCCGCGGTGATGTCATTGCAGACTTTCAATACTTAAAGAGCCTTATAAAAGGGATGGAGAAGGACTCTTTACTCAGGTAGATAATGATAGGACAAGGGGAAGTGGTTTTAAATTAAAAGGGGAAATTCCTATTAAATGTTAGCAGGAAATTTTTCACTCAGAGGATAGTGAGGCACTGGAACAGGTTTTCCACAGAGGTATTGGATGTCCCATCCCTGCAGGTCTTCAGGAGCAAGTTAGATGAAGTCCTGAGCAACCATGATCTCCTGGGAGGTGTCACTGCCCATGGTAGGGGGGTTGGAACTAGATGATCTTTGAGGTCCTTTCCAGCCCAGGCCATTCTGTGATTCCATGACTCTATGACTGGTTAAAAATAATTTTAAAACTTGTTATGTAGAAGGATAAGAATAACATTATTTCTATCAATATAAAATGTTGTTGAATTATTAATAAAAATACACTTAAGGAAATCATTATATCAGTTTCCCAAATAACCAGGGAATCCAGGCTCCAAGTGCCCATCTCCAGACCCCTCACCCTGTCCCCGTACTCCCCTTCCCCCAAGCACCCCGAGGGCTCACTCCATGGGTAGGTGAAACCCCCATCCCCAGGCAGCCTGGGAACAAGAGCAGCAGCAACACGGCCAGGTGGAGAAGCCAGGAGGATTGGCAGCGTCTACTTCATATTGGAGAAAGAGAGATATCTATCCTGTCAGATGCTATCAGGCATCGGATGTGCCAGCTGTAGAAGACCCCTCTAGTAACCCCACCTGCATGGCCCTGCTGCCAGACACTCACGGTGCCAAGAGCCTGCAGATCTGTCCTGCCACACGCTGCCCTCTGTTGTTGGCTCCTCACTGCCTCCAAGCCCTCTCTCCTTCTCTCCTGTCCCCGTGCCAGCTGCGGTCAGAGCCCCCAGCCCTGCTGCGCTGTGCACAGGAGCTGCTCCTGGGCACAGCTGTCTCCCTGCACCAGGGCCCTCTTGCCACGAGCTCTCTCTGTCCCACGAGCCCGGCCCAGCTCAGCACCACACGCCCAGCCCAAGGCATTGGAATCCCCCCTCGGGGGGCTCTGCTGAGGAGCCCACGAACCTCAGGCACTGAGAGACAATTGAAGACATCTCTCAGCAAGTCCAAGTCAGAGGCAAGTTTCCTGCAGTGTCCCCCTGAGGGCCAGCCCTGACACAGCCTCCCTTGGAGCTCGTTAGAGCAGAGCATTGGAGGCAGGGAGGACAAAGAGACAAAGGCAATGTGAAGGTGACCCTGATGTGTAGGAAAACTGGATGTGTTTCACCAAAGAAAAGGGTCAGGTGTTGACCCCCAGCCCCTGGGAAGGGAGATCCTTTCCCTTCACACACTGCTCAGGGCTCTTCGTGGGGCAGGAGGAGATGGGGATGTGCATGGCCAAGTGCAGGAGAATGGTACGAGCCCTGCGTGGTTCATGGGTGGGGGCGAGGAGGCAATGAGGCCCTGGTGCTTTATCGATAAGCTGTCTCCTCGTAGGCCTCAGTGGCAGAGACAACAGCCAGAGCCATGGACACAAAGCCCTGGGTCCTGTTGGGACTCTCAGCCTTGTCAGAGGCCTCTATCCTCTCCATACCTGGCTGTTCGAAGGACTCCCCGACCTTCACATCTTTTCCTGCTTGCTCTAGACCCTCATCTCTGTGGTGTCTCACTGAATGTCAGCTGAGTGTGATACCTCAGATCTTCTTGGTGGCCATGCTACTCGTAAGGCAGCTCTGTAGGAAGCTGGCCTGGTTCCTGGGGAGCAGCACCACTGCTCGTATGGCATCCCTCATGGGGGATGTTCACGAGTCTATGGAGCTAGATGGGATCCCCGTCTTGGTACTGAGGGAGCTGGAAGAAGTGCTCACCAAGCCGCTTTCCATCATTTATCAGCAGTCCTGGCTATCAGGGGTGTTTCCAGTCAACTGGTGACATGGAAATATGATGTCCACCTACAACATTTTACAGTGCAACCAGGCGATCAGGCCCAGTCAGCATGGCTTTATGAAAGGCAGGTCCTGCTTGACGAACCTGATCTCCTTTTATGACAAAGTGACACGCTTAGTGGATTTCGGAAAGGCTGTGGATGTGGTCTACCTTGACTTCAGTAAGGCTTTGACACCGTTTCCCACAACATTCTCCTCAAGAAACTGGCTGCTCGGGGCTTGGACTGGCGTACGCTTCACTGGATTGGAAACTGGCTGGATAGCCGGGCCCAGAGAGTTGTGGTGAATGGAGTCAAATCCAGTTGGAGGCCGGTCACTAGTGGAGTCCCCCAGGGCTCCGTACTGGGGCCAGTCCCCTTTAATGTCTTTATCGATGATCTGGATGAGGGGATCGAGTGCACCCTCAGTAAGTTTGCAGATGACACCAAGTTAGGTGCATGTGTCGATCTGCTCGAGGGCAGGAAGGCTCTGCAGGAGGATCTGGATAGGCTGGAGCGATGGGCTGAGGTCAACTGTATGAAGTTCAAGAAGGCCAAGTGCCGGGTCCTGCACCTGGGGCGAAACAATCCTAAGCAGCGCTACAGGCTGGGAGATGAGTGGTTGGAAAGCTGCCTGGCAGAGAAGGACCTGGGAGTACTGGTTGATAGTCGGCTGAATATGAGCCAGCAGTGTGCTCAGGTGGCCAAGAAGGCCAACAGCATCCTGGCTTGTATAAGAAGCAGTGTGGCCAGAAGGTCTAGGGAACTGATCTTCAGTACCATCATGCAACACTTCGAAGACAACCAGGTGATCAGGAGCAGTCAGGAGGGCTTTATCAAAGTCAGGTCCTACTTGACAAATCTAAACTCCTTCTATGACAAAGTGATGCACTCAGTGGATGACGTAATCGCTGTGGATGTGGTTTATCTAGACCTCAGTAAGGATTCTGAAACTGTTTCCTGCAGCGTTCTCCCAGAGAAACTGGCTGCTCGAGGCTTGGACGGGTATATGCTTCCTTGGATTAAAAAGTGTCTGGGTGGCTGGGCCCAAAGAGTTGTGGGACATGGAGCTAAATGGAGTTGGAGGCCGTTCTGTAGTGGTGACCCCCCAGGGCTCAGTTCTGGGGCCAGTTCCCTTGAATATTTTCATCAATGATCTGGACAAGGGGATTAAGTGCACCCTCAGTAAGTTTGTAGACAACACCAGGTTAGAAGCGAGTGTTGGTCGGCTCGACAGTAGGTAGGCTCTCCAGAGGGTCCTAGATAGGCTGGACTCATGGGCCAAGGCCAAATCTATGAATTTCAGCAAGGCCAAGTGCTGGGTCCTGCACTTGGGGCACGACAACCCCATGCAATGCTGGGGAATGGCGCGTGGAATGCTGCCCATCGGAAAGGGACTTGGGGGTATTGGTGAACAGTCGGCTGAATAGGAGCCAGCAGGGTGCTCAGGTGGCCAAGCAGGCCAACAGCATCCGGGCTTGTACCAGGAATGGTGTGGTCAGCAGGAGTAGGGAAGTGATTGTGCCTCTCCACTCAGCCCTGGTGACGCTACACATCAGGTATTGTGTTTAGCTGTGGGGCCCCCAGCATAAGAAGGACACGGATCTATTTGAATGAATCCAGAGGAGGGCCACGAGGATGATCAAGGGGCTGGAACACCTCTCCTCTGAAGACAGGCTGTGGGATTTGGTGTTGTTCAGCCTAGAGAAAAGAAGGCTCTGGTGAGACCTTATGGCGGCCTTCTAATACCTAAAGGGGGCTGTAGGAAAGCTGGGGAGGGACTCTTCATCAACTAGCGTAGTGAGTACCACACCAGCTCCTAGGAAGAAAAAGTAAGTCTATCCCAGCTAAAACTCAGACTCGATACCATTGTTCCTATGTCATACTCAGGTCTGACACTTTCTAAATAACTATCACCGCCTATCCTGTCTTTTGATATACACACAGAGATATCTTTCCCTTAGGCTATTTGTGGCCTGGTTTTGGTTAGCATTGAGTTAATTTTTATCCTAGTATCATAGAACTTTAGAATGGCTTGGGTCCTCCTTTCTACCCTTTTTAGAAATAGGAGTGATATTTCCTTTTATCCCGTCGCCGGGGACTTCACCCGACTGCCAGGACTCTTCAAATATGATGGAGAGAGGCTTGGCAACTACATCAGCCAGTTCCCTCAGGACCTGGGATGCAAGTCATCAGGCCCCATAGACTTGTACTTGTTGAGTTTCATCAGGTGGTCCCGAACCTGCTCTTCACTTACAGCAGGTGGCACTTTGACCCCCAGCCTCCATCTCTGGGTTCAGGGAAATGAAAGACTTGGGAAGCCTGACTGGCAGGGAAGACTGAGGAGAAGACGTTGCTGAGTCCCTCAGCCTTCTCCATGGCTGTCATTACCAGTTCACCCTTCTCATCCATCACAGGGTGTAGACTCTCCTTGGCCTTTCTTTTCTGAGCAACGTATCTATAGAATCCCTTCCTGTTATTCCTTGCATCCCTTGACAAGCTCAGTTCCTTCTGTGCCTTGGCTTTCCTTATTCCATCTCTGCACATCCAAAACTGAAACATGCATGAGAAAAAAGTAACCCTGGATCCATAGAAGCCATTTGGGAAACAAAATTATAGGCAGGAAGTGTGATTCTGTGGAGGTGCAGAGCTGATGGGCCCATTGTTCAGGATGCTCCTAAAGACCTTTGTGTCCTTTTCCCTCCAGACTACAACGCCACTTCCTTCTCAGGATTGGAGTAGCCAACAGAGGTGAGACAGATACTCTGGGATCAAGAATGTCATCTGAAAGCTGATCCCAACAAGATATGGGGAGGTAAGGAGTAGCCTGGACACGAAACATATGAGATTTTGGGGTGGGAAGAGGAGCATGACCACCTGAAATAAGAGGGTTCATGTAATATTAAAGCTGTGGAAACAGTGACTGAAAACAGTCATGTGTGGCCCTTACCTTATTTTAACCAGTAGTTTTATTCCCTAAACCTAAATGCTACTCCAGCACTCTGACAGGAATCCCCTACTCTAATGCTTGAACTCAAAATATCCCTTGAAGCAAAACTCACCCATAGCCCCTTTCCCTTCCCGTTACTCTCTTGGTCACCCTAATCCCTTACATTGACACGAGCATTAAAATGCTATATTGAGGCCTAGACAAGTTCTTGGCACAATAAAAAGAATTAAACCAGAGAGCTTTCCCATACCCTAAACACAGAAGAAGACCAAACCTTCCCATTAAACCTTTCTTTACTCTCTGACCCACAAAGGTGAGCCCTATTCCCGTGGGGACAAGAAAGTGGTCAGCTCTGCCTCAGGATCTCCTGCCCCAGCAGGAGGAATGGGACTGGGGCAGTGACTGGGAGGTCACTTCTGTCTCTGCAGCTGATAGGGCAGCAGCAGGAACGTGTCACGCAAAGGGACTGTGAGGTCCCTTGTGTCTGGAGGTGGCAGGTCAGCCTTGGCTTCTCCCTGGGATCGGCACTTTGGGGCTGACATCTGCCAGTGGCCCTGCTAGGCCAGCAGAAGGCCCCTGCTTGGCATGCTGCCTGTGGGATCCCCTCTGCCTCCATCCCCAGGAGGACCCAGACAGAAAGAAGGCCCGCACAGGGCTTGTCCTGTCCCTTCTGCTTGAGTCCAGCACTGGACAGCAGGAGGCACAAGGCTTGGCTGTGTCTAGCCAAGAAGCTGCAAGGCCAGCAGCAGGCCCAGGCCTTGGGAGATGCTGGTGAGGTGACTTCTGTCTTCTTGACTGACAGGCCGCAAGGAGCCTGATGGCTTGAGATGCCTGCTTCAGGCGTGGTTTCCACCCTGATGGAGCTTTCTTTGGTAGTAGGAAAGAGCAGGAGAAAAAACTGTCACAGAGTATACCTTGGAAGGTTGGCACTGGCCATGAGGAGGAAGAAATATCCAGGGGAACAACTGGTCTTGCTGCTAGAGCCTGAGGCACAGAAGGCATTAAGTGCCTCAGCCTTCACCTCATCTCTTGTAACCAGGTTTCCCCCACATCCAGTAAAGGATGACAATTCTCCGTATTCCTCCTTTATTTAAATATTTATATATATATATATATATATTTCTGTCTTTGACAGCAATAGACGGAATGAGCTCTAGCAGGGCTTTCACCTGTCTAATTTTGACCTGTACAACCCCATAAAATTTGGGACACAGATCCGGCCAAAAAGAAACCGTGCATGAGAAGGAAGCACAGAAGAGGTGGAACCTGGCAGCCTTCTGTCCCCTGCCCTTCTGTGACTCTGTGCTGCAGTTCCATTCAGGTGGTTACTCCTCTATCATCCAAACTTCCCTGCAGCTCCTGATGTTGCTGTCTTGTCAGAGATGGCACAATCAGAGCAAGGTTGAAATGTTTGCCTGCAGACATTAACAGCTGACAGAAAGGAGCAACTGTCCAGGGGAACCTAGAGAAACTCCAGGCTTTTGCCTACAGAAACCTCCTGGCATTTACAAGGAGAAGAGCCCAGTCCTCCAGCAGATGAAGAGGAACCCCACACATCAGGGCAGACTGGGACCCTGCTGAGTGAGCAGTGCCCAGGAGGAGGAGGGCCTGGGCACCACGACGGATGCCATACGAGCAGTGGTGCTGCTCCCCAGGAACCAGGCCAGCTTCCTACAGAGCTGCCTTACGAGGAGCATGGCCACCAAGAAGATCTGAGTTATCACACTCAGCTCACATCCAGTGTGACACCACACAGATAAGGGTCTACAGACAGCAGGCAAAGTTGTGCAGGTTGGAAGTCCCTAGGACAGCCTAGTGTGGAGAGCAGCAAGGGCTGTAGCAAGGCTGAGAGTCCCAACAGGACCCAGGGCTTTGTGTCCATGGCTCTGGCTGTTGTCTCTGCCACTGAGGCCTAGGAGGAGACAACTTATCGGTAAAGCACCAGGGCCTCATTGCCTCCTTGCCCCCACCCATGAACCAGGCAGGGCTCGTACCCTTCTCCTGCAGTTGCCCATGCACATCCCCATCTCCTCCTGCCCCACGAAGAGCCCTGAGCAGTGTGTGAAGGGAAAGGATCTCCCTTCCCAGGGGCTGGGGGTCAAAGCCTGGCCCTTGTGCTTGGTGAAACACATCCAGTTTCCCTACACATCAGGGTCACCTTCACACTGCCTTTGTCTCCTTGTCCTCACTGCCTCCAATGCTCTGCTCTAACGAGCTCCAAGGGAGGCTGTGTCAGTGCTGGCCCTCAGGGGGACACTGCAGGAAACTTGCCTCTGACTTGGACTTTTTCAGAGATGTCTTCAATTGTCTCTCAGTGCCTGAGGTTCGTGGGCTCCTCAGCAAAGCCCCCCGAGGGGGGATTCCAATGCCTTGGGCTGGGCGTGTGGTGCTGAGCTGGGCCGGGCTCGTGGGACAGAGAGAGCTCGTGGCAAGAGGGCCCTGGTGCAGAGAGACAGCTGTGCCCAGGAGCAGCTCCTGTGCACAGCGCAGCAGGGCTGGGGGCTCTGACCGCAGCTGGCACGGGGAGAGGAGAGAAGGAGAGAGGGCTTGGAGGCAGTGAGGAGCGCAGCAACAGAGGGCAGCGTGTGGCAGGACAGATCTGCAGGCTCTTGGCACCGTGAGTCTCTGGCAGCAGGGCCATGCAGGTGGGGTTGCCAGTGGGGTCTTCTGCAGCTGGCACATCCGATGGCTGATAGCATCTGTCGGGATGGGTCTCTCTCTTTCTCCAGCAAAGTGTAGAAGAAGCTGTAGAGAATGGCATTTATAAGAAGAAATTTCAAAGGGAAGACAGAGGCTTTGTTTATCTGAAGGGAAGAGATTTTTTGGACTCTGTGCTTTCAGATTCCTGCAGTGGAAGGGAATCTGAGTGAATCCGAGTACACATCTTGTGGGATGGGTCTGTGAGCATGGACAGGGAGGAGACGTGGGGACACAGAAGCGGCTCCCAACAGGGACACGGGCAGGCAGCAGGGACATGGGCAGGCAGTGAGAGGCAGCTGCTGCCAAAAATGCTGTGCGAGGGAGGGCTCAGGCACCTCCCTGCCAGCCCCTGCAGGGCAGGCGCCTTCCGTGGGACACCCCCTGCTCTCCTCTGCCACCAGCACAGCCTCTGCCCTCAAGCCCCCGCTGTCCCCAGCAGGAGCTGCCTCCTCTGCAGGCAGAGCTGCAGCACAGGAGGGTGTGCTGAGTGTCCGTCTGTCCCTCCCTGGCCTTGCCTCCCCTGGCAGCATTCCTCCATTCCTCCGCTGCCATTCCTCCTGGCTTCTCCACCTGGCCGTGCTGCTGCTGCTCTTGTTCCCAGGCTGCCTGGGGATGGGGGTTTCACCTGCCCATGGGGTGAGCCCTCGGGGTGCTTGGGGGAAGGGCAGTACGGGGACAGGGTGAGGGGTCTGGAGATGGGCACTTGGAGCCTGGATTCTTCTGCTCTCAGCAGTACCCAGGTTCTTCTCAGGAGAACCTCCTTAGTGCAATTGTCCTGTAGCTCAAAGAGATGCCAGCACAGCTGAGACCAGCACTAATGGACAGACTGGCTGTCGTCTCTGTGGGACGCTCTGCACTAAAGGGACAGTCTCTTTGCCTCTGAGGATCCACAAGTTTTTGCTTGGAGTGCAGAAGAACGCCCAGGATTTATGCCTTAGAAACACTCCTCAGGTGTGGTGGGGCAGCTAGAACGAAAAATACAAAACAATTAAATAACTAAATCTCCACACCTCTGCTCTGCAGTTGGGTGAACTGGGAGCAAAACTGGAGAAATCTCTTTGATATCAGCAGTAAAGTTAATCTGAGACTACCCCATGTTCCTACCATGTTACTACCATGCTACTACCTCTGGCTGTAGTGCAGGACTGATTCTTCCATTGCCCACAGATGAGTCCCCTGCTCCCAGAGACACTCTCAGGCAGAATCAATGAAAGAGACCTTCAAAATATGTGCCTGGAAATGGGCAATTTTGGGTGATTTTAAGTGAGAAAATGGAGAGTTTTCCTCTGATATGCCTGTGGTACATTATCACTGCCTTTGTCCTCCTTGCACAGGACCTCATGACCAGAATTAGCAGATGTCCAACAGCAGCTTCATCACTGAGTTCCTCCTGCTGGCATTCGCAGACACGCGGGAGCTGCAGCTCCTGCACTTCGGGCTCTTCCTGGGCATCTACCTGGCTGCCCTCCTGGGCAACGGCCTCATCCTCACCGCCGTAGCCTGCGACCACCGCCTCCACACCCCCATGTACTTCTTCCTCCTCAACCTCGCCCTCCTCGACCTGTGCTGCATCTCCACCACTCTCCCCAAAGCCATGGCCAATGCCCTCTGGGACACCAGGGCCATCTCCTATCAAGGGTGTGCTGCACAGGTCTTTCTGTTTGTCTTCTTGATTGGAGCAGAATTTTATGTTCTCACAGTCATGTCCTACGACCGCTACGTTGCCATCTGCAAGCCCCTGCACTACGGGAGCCTTGTGGGCAGCAGAGCTTGTGCCCAGATGGCAGCAGCTGCCTGGGGCAGTGGCTTTCTGCACGCTGTGCTGCACACTGCTAATATATTTTCACTACCTCTGTGCCATGGTAATGCCTTGGACCAGTTCTTCTGTGAAGTCCCCCAGATCCTCAAGCTCTCCTGCTCAGACTCAGACTACTTCAGGGAAGTTGGGTTCATTGCATTTAGCTTCTGTTTAGGTGTTGTTTGCTTTGTTTTCATTGTTATTTCTTATATTCAGATCCTCAGGGTGGTGCTGAGGATGCCCTCTGAGCAGGGCCGGCACAAAGCCTTTTCCACGTGCCTCCCTCACCTGGCCTTGGTCTCCCTCTCTATCAGCACTGCCACATTTGCCCACCTGAAGCCCCCCTCCCTCTACTCCGCACACCTGGACCTGGTGGTGGCAGTTCTGTACTCGGTGGTTCCTCCAGCAGTGAACCCCCTCATCTACAGCATAAGGAACCAGGAGCTCAAGCACGCACTGAAGAAGTTATTTCAGTTGTCTTCCAAAAGCAGTTAGCTGCATCTGTGCTGTTAAAATGGGAATAAGTCGCAAAAAAATAATCACAGAATCATAGAATATTTCGAGTTGGAAGGGATGCATAAGGATCATCAAGTCCAGCTCCTGGCACCACACAGGTCTACCCCAAAATTCAGACCATGTGACTAAGTGCACAGTCGAAATGCTTCTTAAACTCTGAGAGGCTTGGTGCAGTAACTAGTTCCCTGGGGAGCCTGATCCAGTGGGCGACCATCCTCTCGGTGAAGTACCTCTTCCTGATGTGTAGCCTAAACCTCCCCTGCCTCAGCTTGACACCATTCCCATGGGTCCTATCACTGGTGACTAAAGAGAATAGATCGGCGCCTTCCCCTCCACTCCCCACCGTGAGGAAGCTGTAGACTGCGATGAGGTCTCCCCTCAGCCTCCTCTTCTCCAGGCTGACCAGGCCAAGTGACCTCAGCCGCTCCTCATACGTCTTCCCCTCTAGGCCCTTCACCATCTTTGGAGCCCAGTATCTTACTGACTTGAAGAAAGAGGCTTTAATCTCTCCTGGTTTGTTTCCTAATGAAGGAGCACGAAAGAGATGCGTGTCCTTGTCTCTGAAGAGGAGGTGAAGGAACAGCTAGGGTAAGGAACACAAAAATCAGTTGCACCAGACTAAACTGTGGTTGTATCTGAGCTTGGAGACTGCAACCCTCTTCAGACTTTCAGATCTAGAGGAACACTTTGGCTGCAGCCTAAAAGCCACGTGTACATAAGCTCCCCCAAGCCAGCCAATCTTCTTCCCATGACCTGCCAGGAAACAGCAATGTAGGCATGTAACCAAATTAAAGCCCAAACCTTCAGCCCAGCCCTTGACCTGAATAGTGAGTGAGGATCCGGATCCTGGCATTTATACATGAGAGTCAGTCAAAGTAAATACTGTAGTCAGAGGTCACGGGGCTAGATTTTGAAAAGTCCTACAGAAAGAAGAGATCTCAGAAAAGCAAATTTAAATAACATTAATGTCAAGAAAAGTAATTCTGATTGCTATATTCTTTATCTGCCGTGACTAGACAGAAGGAAATCTATGATAACAATTTTGCCTTTAAGGTCATTTTCTTTTTCCTTTTATTTCTTCTATTTTTTTGTAAATTGATTGATTGATTGATTGATTTTAACAGGCTCTGTACTAATTTTCCTCACAGAATGACTAAGAGAAATGTGACCCTTGTGCACCATTTGTAGTTAATTCATTAGGTCAACTCTAACCACTAAGCCCCTTCTCAGGCTATTTCTATTAGTGATAAGGAGTGATTGACCTTCAAAGACTGAAGCCAGGTAGATGAGCCTATTCCACAAGGTCTCTTGGCTCCACCCTTGTTAAGTGAAATCTGCCAGGTGTGGATCATTTGACCTTTGCTCTATAGGAAGCATGAGGAGTGGTGGGGAATTGCCTCCCCAGGGGAGTTGGAGGCTTGTGTTATTTAGGGTGTGTTTCTATTGTGGTGCAATGGACTCAGTGTTCCCCATAGGCTGCTTTTTCTTCATGTTTTCTACCATCTCTGTGAAATAGTTTTAGTGACTCTAGGAGCTAGCTACATTGGTGGTGCCTTTTCAGTACAGTAAAACCCTGGTGGTACGACTTCACTGTGAAGTAGTTGGGAAGTGACTCAAGCTCAGAAGCTGGCAGGTAAGTGTTCCTGGGTTCTACAGTTGTTTAATGTTGAGGAGTTTGAGTACTTCCTTCACCTTGTCTGTTTTCAGTGAAATTACTTACGTGGGTTCTGAGCTCCCTTTACAGCCCTTAAAAATAAAATAACAATAAAAAAGACAAATTCAGAAGCTCAAGTGTTTACAGGTGAGCCTGACTTTGAAGAATGTTCTTAAGTATTTGTTAAGATGGAACAACAGCCTGTGTGAAAAAGGTTCCTTAATGTGAACTCAGATGATGTCTTGTGGGAAGTAGAAACAGATTTGGATAGATACTGGTGGCATTAGTGTTACTTTCGCTAAGTGGAAATTGTGAGAATGTTCTGTTCCTAAAGAAAATAATGTTCTCACTATAGGCAAGTCAAAAGCAGTGGGAAGGAAGCCTGTCCTCTTCCCTACAGGCCTGTGTCTCGGCTGTGGAGAAACTTTTGGAAGAGGTCCACCAACTTAAAGAGAACTGATCTTCCTCCCCACCTGTACAAACCAGTGTCTCAGCTCTCGGGGTTAAGCGTCCTTCTGTGCTAAGAAGACAACAGAGTGTGTAGAGGCTACCCGGGAAACTCCCCTGAAGAACACCACTGCTGCCAAGAAGAACCTGCACCTTGTAGTTCGCCGCAACCGAACTGACAAGCGAGGCAGAGAGTGAAACGGTGGGGAACTGTGTGGCCAGGTAAAGAACTCTGGAAAATGAGCCCTATCCACTTTTTGCGATACATAGTAATAGGTGTGATTGTTTTCACTGTTCCTGGGTCTGCGCACCCTCATAAACCTTTTACATGGAGCCTAATTAGATGGGAAGATCACCATGTTGTGCAGCAGATAACTACTGCTGGGGGCTCTAGCTTTAAGGTCTCACTGTGTGACCTTGTGACATGGGGCAAAAATATAGCAAACGTGTTCTGGTCAATTAAGCTTCTATATGTGCCCAAGTTCTAACCCGGGAAAGCCGTATTGTAATTATCCAAATGAATACTTTTGTGCTTATTGGGATTGTGAGACTATTGCCACAGACTGGAATCCCGGAGCTGGAGCAGATAAATATTTGAAGGTGGGGCACGGGCCACCAGGATGTAACTATAAGGGTGAACTACGGCACTACACCACCCTCCATGGCGGAGGTCTACAGTACTCCAGGTCAGATTGCAAATTCACATACATCAATGTAACCCAACCGGGGGATCAAAGATGGACCCTGGGACAACGTTGGGGAATCAGGTTTTATGAATCTGGAGCTGACAGGGGAGGGATAATGTATATAAAGAAAGAAGAGGCTAAGAACCCCCAACGGGTGGGACCAAACCAAGAACTGTCAGGGAGTATTTTAAGGATTCAACCTACACAAGCTTTTGAAATACAAACTGCTAATAGCCCAAAACCACTAAAGGTTATTAATAAATCAGTGGGTCAAAAATATGAAATTAAAAATGAAGGGATGACTGAGAATAACATGTGGAGAATCATGAATGCTAGTTATTACTTATTGAATCAAACAAATCCAAACATACCTAGACCTTGCTGGTTATGTCTTGATATAAGGCCTCCATATTACAACGCCGTTGGGGATCTGGGAAAGGCCACCCATTCAAGTAACACCAACCCTCCACAATGCAATTGGGGAAGGGATGTGGGAATAACATTGACGGAAGTAACTGGGAATGGCAGGTGTGTAGGTACGATCCCTAGTGAGAAGCTCCATCTATGCAGTATTATGGAGAAGATTACACCAGGAGGTAAAGAAAAATGGTTAATACCCGCAAATAACGCTAGATGGGTCTGCTCATCGATGGGTGTTACCCCTTGTTTATCACTTGAACTCTTTAATGTATCTCAAGATTTCTGTATACAGGTGATAATTGTACCAAGAATTCTATACCATTCTGAGGAGTACGTATATACACGGCACACGGTAGCAGAGTACCATCTAACAAAAAGAGAACCAATCACGGCTGTAACATTGGCAACGTTGATAATTCTGGGAGGCACCGGGGTGGGCACTGGAGTTGTCTCTCTGGTCAGACAAAGCCAGGAGTTCACCTCCCTATGTGTGGCTATAGGTGAAGACTTAAGTCAAGTTGAACAGTCGATTACTGCCCTGGAAAAATCGGTACGGTCACTATCAGAAGTTGTTTTGCAAAATCGTAGAGGACTAGATGTGATATTTTTGCAACAAGGTGGATTATGTGCCGCCTTGAAAGAAGAATGCTGTGTATATGCAGACCACACTGGAGTAGTGAGGGATACAATGAGGAAGCTCAGAGAAGGATTGGAAAAGAGGAAACGAGAAAACGAAGCCAGGCAGAATTGGTATGAATCTTGGTTTAATTATTCACCTTGGCTTACAGCTTTGCTGTCAACAATAGCAGGACCTTTGTTGTTATTAGTGTTAGGGCTAACCTTTGGACCATGTGTTTTTAACCGAGTAATCGCGATTGTAAAAAGCCATTTAGAGGCAACGCATTTGATGCATATCCCTGCTAAATATGAACCCATAACTACGGATGAGGATGCTGAAACTGCTGAAATGTTAATGCTTAGTAGTCAGGCATACCAGGAATTAATGAACAAAATAACTAACAAAAAGAAAAAGGAGGGATTGTGATGTATAAAGCATGTTTGTTCATTATTTCCCATGGCTATATTAAGAAGGAACAAAGGGAGTCACCCAGGTGGCGGCAAGAACTCTGAGGCACCCTGCCTGTTGCTGTCTTGGACAGAAGATTGAGAGAACTTTGTGTAAACAATGTAATTGCAAAAATGATAACCCACTGCCCTATCTTAAGACAAACCAACCTGACCAATTAAGGAGGGGAAAACACCACATACCAAGCAGGGGAAGACTACTGCCTTCATCCGTGCGACCACCGGAGGGACCGGAGACGACCTGCTAGCAACAGTTGACGCAGCCGCAGTACCAGGAAGGGGGGCTACGTAACCCCGGAAGAACCTGGTGATAAAAGGGTACTGCGAAAGGGGGGGGGGCGCGCACCGTTTGGAGGAGCATGGACTCCCTGGCTGCCCAGCGCTGTCGTGCTTGCTGATCGCTTACTCAATAAACTAATTCTTTCTGGCTAAAAGAGTAATTTATAACAGTATAGTCATTGCAATGGGGCCTCACTGCTTCCTTGATACCCTGTGCAGGGGTGGGCAGGTGTCCTAATGAAGTTCTTCTCGTGTCATCACACTGCCCACCACATCATACAGACCCCAAGAAGAGCCCTGAGCCAGACGGGGGGGTGCAGGATCTCCCCTCCCAGTGGCTGGGGTCAGGCCTTGGCCCTTCTGCTTCACCAAAACCAACCAAGACTTTTCTCAGCACAGCGCTTTGCCTGTCTGCAATCATGGCCTCCAATGATCTGCCCTAACAAGTCCCTGGGGAGGCTTTGTTAGTTACAGCCCTCAGTGGGGCCCATTAATACTCCAAGTCACTTCAACTTTTTCTCCTGACTTTACCTTCTCAAGCAGTTGCATCATTCTCCTCTCACTACCCAAGCTTAGTAGTGTCAGCACCAAAATACACCACGGAACACATTAAAACAGAGAAAGTCCTAAGCAGCCATATCTCTCCCACAGTTTTCTTCAAGTCTTCAGGACTTGTGCAGCTAACTGGAGAACTTTCATGGTGTAGTTAAGGAGGAAGATTTCAAAGAGCATCTAATAGAAATCTTTCCACATTTTAAAGGCTGAATTCTGTTGCATTTCAGTTTGGAGCATCATTTCCCTATAGATAGTGGTCTAGGGTTACTCCTTTGAAGCCCTGCTTAGGTAGGAAGAACAGGGGTTTTCCTATTTAAAAACAAATAACAGGAAATCATGCTGCAATTTAAAAAAAAAAAAAACTTCAAGTTCCTCATTTTGTTGCCTCCAATTATGTTATCCTTCCCATAAGAATGACTGTACACGATATATTTTACACTGATTAATAGGAAATTTAAAATCATAGTGTTAATATTAATCCATATCATAGTAATTCAATGATAAATGATGAGTTTCTTGCTAAGGAAACCATTAGACAGACTGCTGAGAGATGGGCGAGCTGGAACTCACTGAAACTCAAAGCAGCAACTGGGCTGGTGAGAGCAGTCTGAATGATCCAAGAGTAAGGGGAGGGCAAAGCAGGAGAACCATGGGAAGTGAATGGGTCCAGACAGGCAGCTGGCAAGGGGACATTCAGCAGGGTCTGTGTAACCAAGATTGGTTTCATGCCTGGAAGATGAGGGAGCACACCATGATAGACAGTGATGACAAAGCAAGTACAGGCGAACAGCAGGATTTCTTCTCCTGTCCTGAATATACATCCTGAAAATTTCTTCATGATAGAAATTATTCACGTGAGACATTTAATGGAAGGGATTGAATCATTTGAGCTGATGAGTAGGTGCTTTATTAATTGAGTACTAAAGAATTTATTGGGTATTCGGGCAGAATATTGCTGTCCGACCACAAGCAACCATGGAAAACCTCCTGTGGCCCCATTCTGTTTGAGGCACTTCCCTGGACCAGCAGATGTCAGAAAAGACCTGCAGGAGACCGGAGCCCTTTGGGAAAATGAGGTGGAGCCAGGTGGAGTTCCCAGGGCACCTCCACTGCCAGCAGTGGTCTTTGTCCCTGTAACTGCAGCCCAGCCCAGCACAGGAAACCCCTTCAAAGACAACACCCTAGTTCAGTGTGTTCCTGGGATTGACCTAGATTTGAAATGGCCTTTGGGAACCCATGATACTTTCCCTTTTTCCTACGAGACACATGAACATCCGTTCAGATTCCTGGGTCATCTTTAGCAAACTCAGGCTTCAAAACTCAAGTATAGCATGCTTCAAATGGCTGAGCCAGAACCCATCAGCTTGCCCCACTTTAATAATGGTCCCTGTACAACTGAGGTTTTGAAAGTGAAAAATGTGAAATGACCTGTCAGGTCAACGTGCAGAGTAAGGGAATGTCATAGGCATTGTGCTGGATTGTCAGAAGGCAAAAAGCACTGCATTGTGCCTCAGAGTAATCAAGGAGACCAAATCCAGTTCATCTGTGAGATAAAGCAAAGTGAAGGACGTTGAGTTGTGTCCTAACATGAAGAAGGATGTACATGACTGGTGAAGGAGCTGTCTTTTTGTGCCATCACCAATGCAAATTACACAAGAACTACATCAAATAAAGGTAAGCTGTCCCACCCTGGCCCTGTCACCCCACGGGGCAGCGGAGGGAACTTTTTCAGTTTCAGCCTCTTTTCCAGAGAGGCTTTGCCCTCTCCCTGCGCACCACGGGGCAGAGCCTGGCCCTGGACGCTCCGTGAGCGCCGTGCAGGTCGTGGCAGGCTGCGGTGAGGGGACGAATGCCCTGGGCCCCCTTCCTGCTCTGCCCAGGCCAGCAAGGGCCCCGAGCGGCCTCGTGTCCCCTGCCCCTGCAGCTCTGGGCTCCCTTCCCCAGCCCTGGCTCTGCAGCACCAAGCCCTGCTGGGAGCCCTCCCCTGCATGCTGCCACCGCTCCCTGACGCTGCTGGTGCCCTCTGCCGGGCACTGCCCAGCCCAGCCCAGCCCCTGCCCACCTCTCCCCACCTCCCGGACCTTCCTTGGTCACCCAGTCTTGGCCCTTTCCTACTGTTCACTGAAGGCCTCTGAGACCTTTGTGCTGTGGCCTCGCTGTGTGTCCTGGCATTGCAGAGCTCCCATCAGCCCGTGCATCCTTTGGCTTAGCTTTACTGTGAAGACCCACTCGCTGCCCACCCAGCACAAGGCACACGGCATCCCAGGAGAACCCTTAGGATATCCTGGTGGCTCCCGATACCTCCCTGATGCCGCCAGCGCTCTCACGTTTCAATCCCAGGAAGCTGCTTCTTGACCAGTCAGGGCCTCCAGGGGCACTGGGCATCCACCAGTGACGACTTAGTCCAGCTTTGACTTCCTCATCCCCCACCCCGTGCCCTCCTGCCCCTGTGTCCAGGTGGCACCCAAGCACAAGAGTGAGGCCTTGAGCCTGGCACTCCCTGAGCGTCTTCTGCACTCCAGTTTGGGAAGAAGAGCCCTGAGCACTGAGCAACTTCACTTTTATTAACAAGATGCCACAATGGAGGTCAGGTGTCATTTAGGAATAAACACATTCAGAGAAAGCCTCTGAGTCACACAGAGGGTTGGTCATCTGGAAAAGAGTAATGAAAGCAAATATTTATCTGCAAACAGAATTTTAAAGAATACTGAACTAAAGGTCACAAATTGCCTGAGATTAACTTGAGTAAAACTAGAAAAGGGAGATAGCCAATTCATTGCTAAGTAATTATTACCACTAGAATCAGTTTCTTCAGTGTGGCTTTCAGGTCCTGGTTCCTCATGCTGTAGATGAGGGGGTTCACTGCTGGAGGTACTACTACATATAAAACTGCCAGCAGCAGGTCCAAGGATGATGAGGAGATGGAGGGGGGCTTCAGGTAGGCAAACATGGCAGTGCTGACAAACAGGGAGACCACAGCCAGGTGAGGGAGGCACGTGGAAAAGGCTTTGTGCAGGCCCTGCTCAGAGGGGATCCTCAGCACAGCCCTGAAGATCTGCACATAGGACACCACAATGAAAACAAAGCAACCAAATACCAAAGAAACACTAAACACAAGTGCCCCAACTTCCCTGAGGTAGGCATCTGAGCAGGAGAGCTTGAGGATCTGGGGGATTTCACAGAAGAACTGGTCCACAGCATTGCCTTGGCAGAGGGGCAGAGAAAATGTAGTGGCCGTGTGCAGGACAGCATTGAGAAAGCCACTGCCCCAGGCAGCTGCTGCCATCTGGGCACAAGCTCTGCTGCCCACGAGGCTCCCGTAGTGCAGGGGCTTGCAGATGGCAACGTAGCGGTCGTAGGCCATGATGGTGAGAATGGAATACTCTGCTACAACGAAGAAGACAGAAAAGAAGACCTGTGCAGCACACCCTTGATAGGAGATGGCCCTGGTGTCCCAGAGGGCATTGGCCATGGCTTTGGGCAGAGTGGTGGAGATGCAGCCCAGGTCGAGGAGGGCGAGGTTGAGGAGGAAGAAGTCCATGGGGGTGTGGAGGCGGTGGTCGCAGGCTACGGCGGTGAGGATGAGGCCGTTGCCCAGGAGGGCAGCCAGGTAGATGCCCAGGAAGAGCCCGAAGTGCAGGAGCTGCAGCTCCCGCGTGTCTGCGAATGCCAGCAGGAGGAACTCGCTCACAGAGCTGCTGTTGGGCATTTGCTGGTTCTGGACATGGGGTTCTGACCAAGGAGGGAAAAGGCAGTAAGAAAATACAACAGAATTATCTGATAATATGTGATTCAGTTTCAGCCTCTTAACCACACATTAGGCAGGTCCCTTTCATGACCTCTGACTGGGGCGTCCTGAGGCTGTCCCTGGAAGCAGGGCACTCTGCTGTGGGCAGTGTAGTTAACAGTCCTTACCTATAAAAAGAAGTAAAGAGGAACATGGAGTATTCTCAGATTAATTTAACTCTTGTTGTGAACAAATTTTTACTCCCAAGTCCCCTAATGGCAGAGAAGGGATGTGGCGATTTCTTTTCCTATACTGTCATTCCTGCTGCACTTCAAGTGAAACCTTGTGGATCCTCAGTGTCACAGATACTATTCCTCTAGTGCAGAGTGTACTTCAGAGAGCACAGCCAGTCTGTCCATGAGTTCTGGTCTCAGCTGCCCCTTGCTGGTGGGAGAGGAGAGCAGCAATTGTCCCAGGGAGGTGCCTGAGCCCTCCCTCGCACAGCATTTCTGGCAGCAGCTCCCTCTCACCGCCTGCCCATGTCCCTGCCTGGAGCCAGATCAGTGTCAGATCAGTTAAATCCTGAGGGGAGCACAAACCTGATGTTGGTGCAGTCTTTAAACTGAGGTGACTGTAGGGACTTTATGAATTTCATCGCTTCCATACTGAAATCTCAGTGCAATGCTCTAGGAGTTTCAGTCTCCTGTACAATCCTGACAAATTACCATGAAACCTTCCTCCCCTGCACTGTAGTAACCTGAAAGCACAGACTATAGAAAAAATCTTACCCTTCAGGTAACCCCTGTCTTAGCCTTCCTCCTTAAATGTCCAATCATAAATGTCATTATCTAAAGCATTTTCTACTCATTTCTGGAGAAACAGAGAGACCCATCCTGACAGCCGCTATCAGCCATCGGATGTGCCAGCTGTAGAAGACCCCTCTGGCAACCCCACCTGCATGGCCCTGCAGCCAGAGACTCACGGTGCCAAGAGCCTGCAGATCTGTCCTGCCACACGTTGCCCTCTGTTGCTGCGCTCCTCACTGCCTCCAAGCCCTCTCTCCTTCTCTCCTCTCCCCGTGCCACCTGCGGTCAGAGCCCCCAGCCCTGCTGCGCTGTGCACAGGAGCTGCTCCTGGGCACAGCTGTCTCTCTGCAGCGCTGCCCGCTTGCCACGAGCTCCCCTTGGGCCCCTGAGCCCGGCCCAGCTCAGCAGCACAGCACCCGACCATGGCATCGCTTGCTCTGTGCCATTGGGCTCCCTCGAGGTGTCCCCAAGGCCTCAGGGCTGACAGCTCCCGAAGGCAGCAGGGTCTCTGCTGGGCTGTGGTGTCTGAAGCAGGCTGATATCATCGCCGACTGCTCCTCTTTGTAGAAGTCAGGGACTGATTTTTACAAGTGTGATTTGTGCTGTTGGACTGTGGTTGTCAAATGTTGTGCTTTAACCCATCAGCCACCTTAGCACCACACAGATGTTAGTTGACACCCACCCCCAAAAGATAACGGGTTGAAATAAAGATAGTTTAAATGGACAGAAATTGAAGAGATAGTAATAACTTTAACAATACTACTAATAAATAATAATAATTTTTATTTTTTTATTATTATATGTATAAAGCAAGTGATGCACAATGCAATTGCTCATCACACACTGACCGATGCCCAACCTTTCCCCAAGCAGGGGTCCCCCTGAACCTGACCAGCCTGCATTATGTTCTCCTGTGCAGGTCCCTTGACCTTACTTTGTTTTAGGGCAATACAAGCTTTCAGAAGGATTAGGACTATTTTCTTCCCTTTCTCAAATACTTCTTGAGCTGTGTTGCCCCATGTGATGATGACATCAATGTACTGGAGGTGTTCAGGAGCTTCCCTGTGTTCCAGGGCAGTCTGGATCAGCCCATGGCAAATGGTAGGGCTGTGTTTCTACCCCTGGCGCAGTCCATTCCAGGTGGACAGGACGCCCCTCCAAGTGCAAGCAAAGTGCGGCCTTCACACTGCTGTCAAAGGGATGGAGAAAAATGCATTAGCAGTATTAATTGTGGCAGAGCGCTTGGCTGCCTTTGACTGCAGTTCGTACTGAATGAAGTTCTAGCATGCCCAGCACAGCAGCACTCAGCGGTGGTGTGACTTCATTCAGGCCACAGAAGTCCACCGTTCTCTTCCACTCACCATTAGAATTTTGCACTGTCCATATGGGACTACTAAAGGGTGAGCAAGTGTAGCTGATCACCCCTTGGCTCTGCAGTCAATGAACCAGCTCATGCATGGGAATCAGGGAGTCTCTGTGAGTGCAGTACTGCCTCAGGTGCACTGTTGTGGTAGCGATTGGCACCTGCTGCCCGTTGGCCATCAGCACCTGCACAGCAGAAGGGTCCTGTGAGAGAGTGGGCAAGGTAGACAACTGTTTGATGGTCTCCGTCTCCAAGGGAGTCATGCCCAAAGTCCATCCAGTAAACGTTTGGATCTTTGAAGTACCCTCTCCTGATTTAGTCTGTGCCAAGGTTACACAGAGCCTCCAGACCAGTCCCAATGGGTTGCTTTTGCCACTCCTTCCCAGTTAGACTCATTTCAGCCTCCAGTACAGTTAACTCTTGGGTTTGATGTGCCAGGCCAATACTCCTCAGAGTCCAATACACACAATTGTCCCCTTCCTTCCCCTGGCTCGAGGCTGGGCCCCTCTAGTCCTGCTCATAGTATTCATTACTCTGTTTGGAGGACTGCCTGCTAGAAACTGGAGCAGCAATTTTCTCAGAAGAACCACTTTTTTGCAAATGCTTTTCCTTGCGCTTCATGGATCCATGCCTCTAGGGTGGAGGTAGGGCAGATTTTTGCAGCCCGTTTTCTCATGGCCTTTCCGGGGTCACACAGTTAAAACCACAGGGTGGCACATAGCATGCACGCACTACATCAACTTTCTTGAGCAGATGGATGCTTACACCTGATAGCTGAGCTATTGGTTCGTGCAGGTGGGGAGGAAGATGTATCTCTTGTAGTTCTAGCATCTCGTGAGAAAGTTTCTCTCTAGACGAGATGCAGGCCCATAGGGAAGAAGAGAGACTTTCGTTGTCTAGGTCACTATCAATCACCTTCAGCATGGCTAATTTCCTCAGGTACCGGATACCCCTCTGCATGTTGGTCCACTTTCCTGGTTGACATACAAGATCTTTCTTGAAGGGAGACCTTTCCTTGACGCCTGACAGGATTAAATTCCTTGTGCCCTTTTCCAATGGCTTTGTCAATCACTCCTTCTCTAGAGGGGGATCCCAGCTGCTTGGCTTCCCTGCCCTCTAATTCCAGGCTATTGGCCCTGTTCTCCCAGCACGGGGGCAGCCAGGTGACAATGTGCTCACCAAGATGATGGCTGAAATCTTTTCCCTTATCTCATAGCTTACCCTGGGAAAGGGATCACGTGGTTTCTGATGTTTAGGTGATTTCTTCTTCTTTGTCCTCCTGCTTCCATGGTGGCCCTTCTTTGATGAAACCTGCCTTATCTTCTTCTTCCTCCTTTCTTGTCTGGGTAGGAGTTTCTTCACTTTCTAAAGAACAACTGACTTCCGCACACATTGTTTTCTCTTGCATAAAGAGGCAACCAATAGTGGCACAGGCTGGTTCTCTGGCCCAGCCATGGGGCCCATTTCAGGGGCTGGAGTGGCTGCAGGGCCCATCACAGGAGTTGTCCTGGCTGCAGGGCCTTTCAGAGCAGTTGGAGTGGCTGCAGGGCCTATCGCAGTTTTTGGAGTGGCTCTAGGGCCTGTCACAGGGGTTGGTTTAAATTTAGGCCCATCTGAGGGGGTGTGGTGCTTGAAGCAAACTGAAGTCATCACCGACTGCCCTTCCCTGAACACAGGAGAGATGAATTTTACAAGTGCGATTTGTGCTATTAGAGTGTGGTTGTCAAACATGTTGTCCTTTAACCTGGCAAGTAGCTCAGCACCACACAGCAGTTAGCTCACACCAACCCCCCAAATGCTTATGTGTTGAGATAAGGGCAGTTTAACGGACCGAATGATGATGATGATGATGATTATTATTATTATTATTGTTATGTACAAAGCAAGCTATGCACAGTGCAATTGCTCATTACTTACTGATGTCCAGCCCATCCCCAAATGGTAGAACATTGTGGTAACCACCTGCACCTGCTCTTCTTTGACCTTCAACAGTTCCACAAACGGAAGGCTCCTCCCAGAGACTGGGCAAGGTAGACAACTTTTTAATATCCTCTGTCTCCAAGGCAGCTATCCCAAAACCCCACGTGTACCAGTTTGGATCTTTGAAGTACCCCCTCGTGGGGAAGTCTATGTCAAGGTTTCATAGATCAACATTCTTCTTCCTCCTTTCTTTTCTGGGTAGTAGTTCTTTTCCATTCTAAGGAGCCTGATTTTCACACCCATTGTTTTCTCCTGCATATAGAGGCAACGGATACTGGCACAGGTTGGCACTGTGGCCTAGCAAGACCAGACCTGGGGGGTCTGGTCTAGTCCCCAGACTAGACCTGGGGCCTGTCCCAGGGGCTGGAGTGGCTGCAGCACATGTCAGAGGTGTTGGAGTAGCTGCAGGGCCTGTCACAGGGGTTGGAGTGGCACTGACTGAGGCTCAGTAAGCACAGACCAAGTCCCAGCACATTCCAGTGATTTGTGTCCCTTTGGAATTGCCAAGGTGATAACACCTCCTTTTCAAGCACTTCTACAGTTTTTAAGGATTCTGCACATGCTCAGGGGGGAAGTTCCAAAGCCCTGGAGGTGCCCACTGCTCTAGGTGCCTACCCTTATCCTCCCACTCTCCCTGCCTCTCCTAACTCTCCTGCCCTGGGGCAGGTCTCTGGAGGGCATTCTTAAATAGCTGTTTATCCTTAAACGAAAGTTGAAACACATTCAGGAGACATCACAATAGGAGCATCCCAAGGATATTCTAAGCTTTGTAGAGCTAGTGTAATTAGCCTGGAGGAGAAGGGGAAGGTGAAGGAAAAAGGGGGACTGAATAAATGGAGAAGTGTCCCTCCCTTTTCTCCCCCTAGATTGGCTCCCTAAAGCAAAAAGGTCAAGAGTGTAATTCTTAAGTTTCTGAGTGATGGTTCCTGAGGTACGGAGGTGATGGCAATGCTCAGTACAAATAGCACATTTGTCACATGACCAGACATTTTATAGACTCATAAGCCAGTGTTACACAGCATAGAAAAATAACTTTAAACCAGCCCCAGAAATGATAAACAGCACAATGGGAACACATGCAGTAAGTAATGTGCTATACAACACATTTCTGAAAGCAAACACAACAGACCTGAGCTCCAAAACGTCGACATTGTGATCAGCAACTATTAAACTGGTCTAGTGCTTATAACAATTTAATTTTAGCACTCTCTGGTAAGATCTGTCATTATCTCAACCCTTCGTGCCCCACTCTGCGTGCCAAAAAGACTGCTGTGGTTTAACGCGGCAGTTCGAGTACATGGAATAATTCGAATGAGTCCACAGGAGGGCCACAGAGATGGTCAAGGGGCTGGAGCACGTCTGCTATGAAGGCACACTGAGCGAGCTGGTACTGCTCAGCCTGGATGTCCCGGTTTCAGTTAGCAGAGAGTTAATTTTCCTCCTAGTAGCTGGTAGGGTGCTATGTTTTGGATTAGGATGAGAAGAGCGCTGATAACATGCTGATGTTTAATTGTTGCAGAGCAGTGTTTACACCAGGCCAAGGACTTTTCAGCTTCTCGCTCTGTCCTGCCAGCGAGCAGGCTCGGGGTGCAGCAGGAGGGGACAGACCCAGGACAGCTGACCCTAAATATGGGGGGGGGGGGGGGGGCTAGCCGGGGTGGGGGGGCCGGCTGCTCGGGGATAGGCTGGGAATCGGTCAACGGGTGGTGAGCAATTGCATTGTGCATCACTTGTTTTCTTACACATTATTATTATTATTATTATTATTATTATTATTATTATTTTCCTGTCTTAATAAACTGTCTTTATCTCAACTCACAGGCTTCACTTTCCCGTTTCTCTCCCCAATCCCAGAGAGGGAGGGGGGAGGGTGAGCGAACGACTTTGTGGTGTTTAGCTGCCAGCCGGGTTAAAACACAACACTCGGGTAGATAATGACTGGAGGATATGGACTTAAACTAAAAGAGGGGAGATTTAGACTAGACAATAGGAGGAAAATCTTGCTGTAAGGGTAGTGAGGTACTGGAACAGGTTGCCCAGAGAAGTTGTGGATGCCCCGTCCCTGGAGGTGTTCAAGGCCAGGCTGGATGAGGCCTTGGCCAGCCTGATCTAGTGGGTGGAATCTGGGGGGAGTTCACTTAGATGATCTGTAAGGTCCCTTCCAACCCAAGCCATTCTACGATTCTATGATACTAGGATGAAAATTAACTCAATCCTAACCAAAACCAGGACACAAATAGACTAAGGGCAAGATACCTCTGTGTGTATATCAAAAGAGAGGAAAAGTGGTGATAGTTATTAAGAAAGTGTAAGACCTGAGTATGACATAGGGACAATGGTACGGAGTAAGGGGTGGATATAGTCTGAGTTTAGCTGGGATAGACTTAATTTTTCTTCCTAGCAGCTGGTGTGGTGCTGTGTTTTGGATTTACAGAATCAGCGAATCACGGAGTAGTTTGGGTAGGAAAGGACCTTAAAGATCCTAAAATTCCAACCCCTCTGCCGTGGGCAGAGACACCTTCCACTAGACCAGCTTGCTGAAAGCCCCATCCAAGCTGGCCTTCAAAAGTTCCAGTGAGGGGGGTCCACGACATCTCTGGGCAGCCTGTTCCAGTGCCTCACCACCCTCTGAGTAAAGAACTTCTGCCTAATATCTAATCTAAACCTACCCTCTTTCAATGTAAAACCATTTCCCCTAGTCCTATCACTACACTAGTTGATGAAGAGTCCCTCCCCAGCTTTCCTACAGCCCCCTTTAGGTAGTAGAAGGCCGCCATAAGGTCTCGCCAGAGCCTTCTTTTCTCTAGGCTGAACAACACCAAATCCCACAGCCTGTCTTCAGAGGAGAGGTGCTCCAGCCCCTTGATCATCCTCGTGGCCCTCCTCTGGATTCATTCAAATAGATCCGTGTCCTTCTTATGCTGGGGGCCCCACAGCTAAACACAATACCTGACGTGTGGCCTCACCAGGGCTGAGTAGAGAAGCACAATCACTTCCCTACTCCTGCTGACCACACCGTTCCTGGTACAAGCCCGGATGCTGTTGGCCTTCTTGGCCACCTGAGCACCCTGCTGGCTCCTATTCAGCCGACTGTTCACCAATACCCCCAAGTCCCTTTCCGATGGGCAGCATTCCACGCGCCATTCCTCAGCATTGCATGGGGTTGTCGTGCCCCAAGTGCAGGACCCAGCACTTGGCCTTGTTGAACTTTCATAGATTTGGCCTTGGCCCATGAGTCCAGCCTATCTAGGACCCTCTGCAGAGCCCACCTACCGTCCAGCAGACCAACACTCACTTCTAACTTAGTGTTGTCTGCAAACTTACTGAGGGTGAACTTAATCCCCTTGTCCAGATCATTGATGAAAATATTCAAGGGAACTGGCCCCAGAACTGAGCCCTGGGGGTCACCACTACAGAACGGCCTCCAACTCCATTTAGCTCCATGTCCCACAACTCTTTGGGCCCAGCCACCCAGACACTTTTTAATCCAAGGAAGCAGATACCCGTCCAAGCCTCGAGCAGCCAGTTTCTCTGGGAGAACTCTGTAGGAAACAGTTTCAGAATCCTTACTGAGGTCTAGATAAAGCACATCCACGGCCATTACGTCATCCACTGAGTGCATCACTTTGTCATAGAAGGAGTTTAGATTTGTCAAGTAGGACCTGACTTTGGTAAAGCCCTCCTGACTGCGCCTGATCACCTGGTTGTCTTCTAAGTGTTGCATGATGGTACTCAAGATAATGTGCTCCATGAACTCCCCCGTCACTGGTCAGACTGACAGGCCTGTAGTTCCCCAGATCCTCCTTCCAGCCATTTTGTAGGTGGGCATCATATTTCCTTGTCACCAGTTGACTGGGAACACCCCTGATAGCCAGGACTGCTGATAAATGATGCAAAGCGGCCTGGTGAGCACTTCTGCCAGCTCCCTCAGTACCAAGAGGGGGATCCCATCTAGCTCCATAGACTCGTGAACATCTCCCATGAGGGATGCCATACGAGCAGTGGTGCTGCTCCCCAGGAACCAGGCCAGCTTCCTACAGAGCTGCCTTACGAGGAACATGGCCACCAAGAAGATCTGAGGTATCAGACTCAGCTCAGATCCGGTGTGACACCACATGGAGAAGGGCTTGCAGCCAGCAGGGAAAGAGGTGCAGGTCTGAGAGTCCTTCGAATAGCCTAGTTTTTAGAGGTTAGAGGGCTGTGACAAGGCTGCGAGTCCCAACAGGACCCAGGGCTTTGTGTCCATGGCTCTGACTGTTGTCTCTGCCACTGAGGCCTAGGAGGAGACAGCTTCTCGGTAAAGCACCAGGGCCTCATTGCCTCCTCGCCCCCACCCATGAACCAGGCAGGGCTCGTACCCTTCTCCTGCACTTGGCCATGCACATCCCCATCTCCTCCTGTCCCAGGAAGAGCCCTGAGCAGTGTGTGAAGGGAAAGGATCTCCCTTCCCAGGGGCTGGGGGTCAAGGCCTGACCCTTGTGCTTGGTGAAACACATCCAGTTTTCCTACACATCGGGGTCACATTCACATTGCCTTTGGCTCCCTGTCCTCCCTGCCTCCAATGCTCTGTTCTAACGAGCTCCAAGGGAGGCTGTGTCAGTGCTGGCCCTCAGGGGGACACTGCAGGAAACTTGCCTCTGACTTGGACTTGTTGAGAGATGTCTTCAATTTTCTCTCAATGCCCTAGGTTCGTGGGCTCCTCACCAAAGCCCCCCGAGGGGGGATTCCAATGCTTTGGGCTGGGCATCTGGTGCTGAGCTGGGCCAGGCTCGTGGGACAGAGAGAGCTCGTGGCAAGAGGGCCCTGGTGCAGAGAGACAGCTGTGCCCAGGAGCAGCTCCTGTGCACAGCGCAGCAGGGCTGGGGGCTCTGACCGCAGCTGGCACGGGGACAGGAGAGAAGGAGAGAGGGCTTGGAGGCAGTGAGGAGCGCAGCAACGGAGGGCAGCGTGTGGCAGGACAGATCTGCAGGCTCTTGGCACCGTGAGTCTCTGGCAGCAGGGCCATGCAGGTGGGGTTGCCAAAGGGGTCTTCTACAGCTGGCACGTCCGATGGCTGATAGCAACTATCAGGATGGGTCTCTCTGTTTCTCCAGCGAGGAGTAGAAGATGCTGTAGAGAATGGCATTTATGATTGCATTTTTCAAGAGAAAGACCAAGGCAGGGCCTACCAGAAAGGCAAGATTTTGTCTGTAGCCTCTGCTTGAAGAATCCTGCAGTGCAGGGAAGGCAGGTTTCATGGTAATGAGCTTTCAGGATTTTGCAGAAGACTGAGACTCCTGGAGCATTGCAGTGAGGGACCTCTCACTCACCGAGGGACCTCTCTCTCACCTCTCACCGAGATTAACTCCCCTTGTCCTTATGGGGGACTTCAACTTGCCAGACGTTAACTGGGAGTGCCACACGGCTGACACGAGCAAGTCCAGGAGGTTCATGAAGCACCTAGATGATAACTTCTTGGTGCAGGTGCTAACGGAGCCAACTAGGAAAGGTGCCCTCCTAGACCTGTTGCTAGAAAACAGAGAGGGTCTGGTGGGAGATGTGGTGATTGGTGGCCGCCTTGGTCATAGCAACCATGAAGTGGTTGAGTTCAAAATTTACGGTGACAGAAAGAAAAGTGCCACCAAAACCTCATCCCTAGATATGGGGAAAGCGGACTTCAGGCTGCTCAGGGAACTAGTCAGCAAGGTCCCCTGGGAAACTGCTCTTGAAGGCCTCGATGTCCACCAGTGCTGGTCATTCTTTAAACGATGCCTCCTAGAAGCACAAGATCAAGCAATTCCTAAATATCACAAGTCAGGCAGGCGGGGCAGGAGGCCGGCGTGGCTGACCAGGAACATTCTAATGGAGATTAGGTGGAAACAGAGAGTGTTTCGCTACTGGAAGGAGGGCCAGGTGTCATGGAAAGAATACAGGGATGCCGTTCGTGTTTGTAGGCAGAAAATTCGTGTGGCCAAAGCACACCTAGAGTTGAAGCTGGCTGTGTCTGTGAGAGAAAATAAAAAGGGCTTTTTCAGATATGTGAATGGAAAAAGGAGAACTAAAGAATACATAGGGCCGCTCCTTGATAGGGAAGGTCTCCTCACAGACAATGACATAGGCAAAGCAGAGACGCTTAACGCCTTCTTCGCCTCTGTCTTCAATGCCGATGATGGGCTTCGGGACCCAGGGTGCCCTGAGCTAGAGGGCTGGGACTGTGGGGATGACAAACTCCCAACCGACCCTGAACGTGTGCGGGATTTGCTACTCCACCTGGATCCCTACAAGTCCATGGGTCCGGATGGGATTCATCCCCGGGTGCTGAAAGAGCTGGTGGACGTCATCGCGGAACCTCTCTCAATTATTTTTCAACGATCCTGGGAATTTGGAGAGGTCCCGGTAGACTGGAAGCTGGCAAATGTTGTGCCGATTTACAAGAAGGGTCAGAAAGAAGACCCTAGCAATTACAGGCCTGTCAGTCTCACGTCAGTGCCTGGTAAAATCATGGAGAAGATGGTTCTCGAACTTATTGAGGCTCACCTGGGGGACAAAGCAGTCATTGGTCCCAGCCAGCATGGGTTTGTGAAGGGCAGGTCCTGCCTAACTAACCTGATTTCCTTTTATGATAAGATCACCCGTATGATGGACCAAGGGAAACCAGCTGATGTGATTTTTTTGGACTTCAGCAAGGCTTTTGACACGGTTTCCCATAGGATCCTACTGGACAAAATGTCCACCATACAGCTAAATAAAAACATCATACGATGGGTGAGCAATTGGCTAACGGGCAGGGCCCAAAGGGTTATGGTAAATGGGGCTGCGTCAGGCTGGCGGGCGGTCACCAGTGGGGTCCCTCAAGGCTCCATTTTAGGGCCGGTACTTTTCAATATTTTTATAAACGATCTGGATGTAGGAATAGAAGGTATTTTGAGCAAGTTTGCTGATGACACCAAACTTGGAGGAGTTGTGGACTCGAATGAGGGTGGAAAGGCCTTGCAGAGGGATCTGGATAGGTTAGAGAGCTGGGCGATCACCAACCACATGAAGTTCAATAAGAGCAAGTGCCGGGTCCTGCACCTGGGACGGGGAAGCCCTGGCTGCACATACAGACTGGGCAATGAGACGCTGGAGAGCAGCCTAGAAGAGAGGGATCTGGGGGTCGTGGTAGACAGCAAGTTGAATATGAGCCAGCAGTGTGCCCTGGCGGCCAGGAGGGCCAACCGTGTCCTGGGGTGCATCAAGCACGGCATCGCTAGTAGGTCAAGGAAGGTGATTGTCCCGCTCTACTCTGCGCTGGTGCGGCCTCACCTCGAGTACTGTGTGCAGTTCTGGGCACCACAGTATAAAAAGGACATGAAACTGTTGGAGAGTGTACAGAGGAGGGCTACGAAGATGGTGAAAGGCCTGGAGGGGAAGACGTACGAGGAACGGCTGAGGTCACTGGGCCTGTTCAGCCTGGAGAAGAGGAGGCTGAGGGGAGACCTCATCACAGTCTACAACTTCCTCGTAAGGGGGTGTCGAGAGGCAGGAGACCTTTTCTCCATTAACACCAGTGACAGGACCCGCGGGAACGGGGTTAAGCTGAGGCAGGGGAAATTTAGGCTCGACATCAGGAGGGGGTTCTTCACAGAGAGGGTGGTTGCACACTGGAACAGGCTCCCCAGGGAAGTGGTCACTGCACCGAGCCTGTCTGAATTTAAGAAGAGATTGGACTGTGCACTTAGTCACATGGTCTGAACTTTTGGGTAGACCTGTGCGGTATCAAGAGTTGGACTTGATGATCCTTAAGGGTCCCTTCCAACTCAGGATATTTTATGATTCTATGATTCTATGACTTATTGGCTCAGGTCTGGCCAGTGTCGGGGCCCTTATCTGACATGGGGCAGCTTCTGGATTCTTCTCGCAGAAGCCACACCTATGGCTCCCCTGCTACCAAAACCTTGCCACGTAAACCCACTACAGGCCCAGAACAATGACAATCCTTTGAACAAATTCAATGGAAGATAGTTCCTGCTGTAGCTCTGGGGCCAGTCTGAGCAGGACAGGATGTAAAACTTGTGCTCTACACGGCACCTCAGGAGAATCGCCCTGCCTGGAGCCTCTGGCAGAAAGTACCAGGGGAGATGCGAGGTTGACCCCTAGGGTTGTGGAGTCAGGGATAGTGAGGATCCAAGGCCCACTATACTTTGCCTGAAAAGTGATGTTGGCAACATATGAAGGGGTTGGGGCTGCTTTGGAATTGGTTCATACTGAAGCACAGCTCCTCTTGGCACTCTGACGGCTGGCACTGGGTTGGAAGTTCCAAGGGAGGGCCCCTTCTACACATCATGCACCTTATGCTCCACGGAGTGAGCGGGTTGCACTGATTACACAGCAGGCTCCGACAGGAAACCCCAGTCTTGGACTATTGGAAGTGATCATGGACTGTCCAGAGGTCAGGGACTTGGAAATGTCGCCAGAGGAGGAGGTGACTAATGTTGAAGAGGCCTTTCTGTCTGATAAACTCCCAGAAGATCCCAGAATATCCTGCTCACTGATTGGTCTGCTCAAATAGTGGAAAAGCCATCCCTCTAAAATGTCTGTTGAGTTCAGTCAGTCCATGAATTTGGGCTCCATCTGTCATCACAGTTGTTCAAAGCAACAGAGGCGGTATGTGGTGTCACATTGTTGTATGCTGAGGCCAGCTCTGGTTCCATCACTGCTGCGCTTCTCAGGTGCTGTCACCACTGCCCCTTACCTGGTTTTCCTTGTCTGGGCCCTTCTGCTTGGTGAAACACATCCGGTTTTCCTACACATCACGGTTACATTCACATTGCCTTTGTCTCCTTGTCCTCACTGCCTCCAGTGTTCTGCTCTAACGAGCTCCAACAAAGGCCATGTCAGTGCTGGCCCAGGAGGAGGAGGGCCTGGGCACCACGAGGGATGCCATACGAGCAGTGGTGCTGCTCCCCAGGAACCAGGCCAGCTTCCTACAGAGCTGCCTTACGAGGAGCATGGCCACCAAGAAGATCTGAGGTGTCAGACTCAGCTCAGATCCCATGAGATACCACACGGACAAGGGTCTACAACCAGCAGGAAAAGAGGTACAGGTGTGGGAGTCCCTAGGACAGCCTGGTATGGAGAGGATCAAGGCCTCTGACAAGGCTGAGAGTCCCAACAGGACCCAGGGCTTTGTGTCCATGGCTCTGGCTGTTGTCTCTGCCACTGAGGCCTAGGAGGAGACAGCTTATCGGTAAAGCACCAGGGCCTCATTACCTCCTCGCCCCCACCCATGAACCAGGCAGGGCTCGTACCATTCTCCTGCACTTGCCCATGCACATCCCCATCTCCTCCTGCCCCACGAAGAGCCCTGGGCAAGGTGTGAAGGGAAAGGATCTCCCTTCCCAGGGGCTGGGGGTCAAGGCCTGACCCTTGTGCTTGGTGAAACACATCCAGTTTGGAAAAGTGACATCAGGGTCACCTTCACATTGTCTTTCTGTAGTTGTCTTCCCTGCCTCCAATGCTCTGCTCTAACGAGCTCCAAGGGAGGCTGTGTCAGTGCTGGCCCTCAGGGGGACACTGCAGGAAACTTGCCTCTGACTTGGACTTGTTGAGAGATGTCTTCAATTGTCTCTCAGTGCCTGAGGTTCGTGGGCTCCTCCCCAAAGCCCCCCGAGGGGGGATTCCAATGCCTTGGTCTGGGCGTCTGGTGCTGAGCTGGGCCGGGCTCCTGGGACAGAGAGAGCTCGTGGCAAGAGGGCCCTGGTGCAGAGAGACAGCTCTGCCCAGAAGCAGCTCCTGTGCACGGCGCAGCAGGGCTGGGGGCTCTGACCGCAGGTGGCATGGGGAGAGGAGAGAAGGAGAGAGGGCTTGGAGGCAGTTGGCAGTGGGAGGATGCTGAGAGCTGCCTGCAGGAGAAATCTGCACAGCCCTTGACAAGGTACATCTCTGGCTGCAGGGCCATGCAGCTGCCCGTCCTGGAAGGGTCTCCTGCTGGGTCTTTCTTCTGGGAGGGCAGTGGGCAATGCAGTAGGCTTTGGGAGTCCTGCTGGATGGCACTGCGAGGTGAGGAAGTCTGGCAGAAGCCCCTCGGAGTGCCCTAAGCCAGGTGCCCCCGGTCAGCCAAGAGTGGTGTGGCCAAGCATCCTCCAGACACTGCACGGGTGCAGCTGGGATGGTGGCACATCCCAGCTTTAAGATATCCATCTCTGTCTGTGGGGGATCCTCCTGGTCTGCAGGCTGCTCTCCAGCAGGATGCAGCTCTCTCGTGGCATCCTTGTGTTATCCAGGTGCCCTAAGGAGGATACACCTCCGTGTTAAGGCCATGTCCGTGCTGCTGGATGGCTGTCTGTGGGCAGCTGGAGTGAGGCCTCTGCAACCCAGGATAGGAGGAAAGAGCTGAGATCCTGCTCATGCAAGACAAGGTGAGGATTCTATCCCAATGCACTTGGACTGGGGCTTCTCTGCTCTCAGCTGTCTCCAGTTTCTTCTCAGGGAAACACCTGAGCAGGACAGTCCTTCAGCTCACAGAGGGGTGACACAGGGCAGCTGGGAACAGGAGTGTTCAGCAGTGGCATCTGCAGCTCTGTTCTGCATTGGGATGCATTGCTGGAAACAGCACTGCAAATTTCATTGACCTGATAAATGGACTGAACTTGAGTTTCCCCCATTTTTCTGCCTCCCTCCTGCTGCACAGCAGGAAGGATTCCTCTGGAGCCCACAGCAGCCCCTGCTCCCAGTGCCACTCTCACCCAGCACCAGCCACAGCTCAAGCAGGAGAGCTGCAGAAAGGTTCTCCTGCATAGAGACAGGATTGGGCTGGTGGGTGCTGTGAGGCTTGCAATAAATCTCCCTCAGAGAAGTGTGTACTAACTTTATTCTTCCTTTATCGTCTTCAACAGGCAGCTGTGTCCAAAGTCAGAAAATGTCCAACATCAGCTCTGTGAGCGAGTTCCTCCTGCTGGCATTCGCAGACACGCGGGAGCTGCAGCTCCTGCACTTCGCGCTCTCCTGGGCATCTACCTGGCTGCCCTCCTGGGCAACGGCCTCATCCTCACCGCCGTAGCCTGCGACCACCGCCTCCACACCCCCATGTACTTCTTCCTCCTCAACCTCGCCCTCCTCGACCTGGGATCCATCTCCACCACTCTCCCCAAAGCCATGGCCAATGCCTTCTGGGACTCCAGGGCCATCTCCTATCAGGGATGTGCTGCACAGGTCTTTTTCTTTCTCTTCTTCATATCAGCAGAATATTCAGTTCTCACTGTCATGTCCTACGACCGCTATGCTGCCATCTGCAAGCCCCTGCACTACGGGAGCCTCGTGGGCAGCAGAGCTTGTGCCCAGATGGCAGCAGCTGCCTGGGGCAGTGGCTTTCTCAATGCTGTCCTGCACACGGCCACTACCTTTTCCCTGCCCCTCTGCCAAGGCAATGCTGTGGACCAGTTCTTCTGTGAAATCCCCCAGATCCTCAAGCTCTCCTGCTCAGATGCCTACCTCAGGGAAGTTGTGGCACTTGTGTTTAGTGTTTCTTTAGTCTTTAGTTGTTTTGTCTTCATAGTGGTGTCCTATGTGCAGATCTTCAGGGCAGTGCTGAGGATGCCCTCTGAGCAGGGCCGGCACAAAGCTTTTTCCACGTGCCTCCCTCACCTGGCCGTGGTCTCCCTGTTTGTCAGTACTGGCATGTTTGCCTACCTGAAGCCCCCCTCCATCTCCTCCCCATTCCTGGACCTGGTGGTGGCAGTTCTGTACTCGGTGGTGCCTCCAGCACTGAACCCCCTCATCTACAGCATGAGGAACAAGGAGCTCAAGCATGCGCTGTGGAAATTGATGACTAGATGTGTTTCAGAAGCAATAAATTTTCATTCTAGCTCTACAGATGGCTAAAAATGTCAGTGACTACAAGAACAACTAATATTACATATATTATTATTTTTGTGTGTGTTTGTTTATTTATGAGTGTTTTCATTACAGGAGTTTCTTTGTTTTAATACGGCTGAAATTGCCTGTTAAAATGATATGATTCATCTCATTTCTTTTACTGTATGTACCTTTCGAGTATAGTTCAGAGAGTCTGTACACGAGGAGGCCGTCTCTCTGTGAACATAAACAAAGTGAAGGAGCCTGCACTGCCTTCCTTGTGTGACGTCCTTCCTGTGAGAGCTGCTCTGGCTCTGCAGGGGCAGTGCCATGTGCAGGGCTGCAGAGGAAAAGAGTCCCATCCCAGCAGCACGGGCTGGGAGCACCAGCGCTTGGGGCATGCCGAGCTGCTCTCTTGCCACTGCCCCCCTCTCGTGCTGAGCCCTGCTGGTGGGGTCAGGCCCGGCTGCTCCTGTAGCTTGGTGCCAGTGCTGCTGTGGGGCTGTGCTGGGACTGCAGGCAGGGACAGGCAGTGGGCACGGCAGTGGCACAGCCGGCCTGCGCTGCAGCACTTCCCTCCTAAGGGGGGATCTCCTCCAAGGTGGACTGACCACAGCTCAAGGGCTCAGTCTGCTGTGAGCAGGCAGAGGAGAGCTCTGCAGCCCCAAGGCACGCAGCAGCCCCAGCCAAGGGGTCTGGCGAGTGATTTCACTGCAAGGTCCCTCCTGCCCTAGCACCTCCCAGAACTGGCACGGCACTGGCTCCTGTGTGTCAGAGAGGCTGGGAGCCCAGGAGGTGTGCCATGGGCTGGAAGGATCACAACCAGATCACTTCTACCTGGGCAGATTCTGGGCCAAAAAGGGGGTGTGTTGTCGGTGTGGTATTATGAGCTCAGTGGTGCCTCAGAAGCTCCAAGTCCAGTAGGAAGCTGATGGCTGTTAAATGGCCTGTGAGGTGACTTTTTTCTGAAGCAGCTGACAGGTCATCCCTTGACTCCTGGCTGGGATCTGTGCCTTTAGGCTCACATCTGCTGGTCTCCATGATAGGCCAGCAGATGCATCTGCTCTGCACACAGTTTGTGAGATACTCTCTTCCTAAGTATTGGGAAGCCCCATAGAGGAAGGGGTCTTGGATTGGGGTTGTCATGTCAAAGTTTTGAGCTTTTGCCTGAACTCATTCTTCAGGGCTGCTTTTGCGGTGGTGCAGAGCTGCTGGGCACATTGTGCAGGGTGCTCCTACAGCCTTTGTGTCCTTCTCCATGCTGGCTTAGGAGCTGCTTCTTTCCCAGGAACAGAGTAGCCAACCGAGGTGAGACAGATACTCTGAGTTCATGAAAGCCATCAGAAAGCTGCCCCTAAGAAGATGACTGATATGGGGAAGTCAGGAGAAGGCTGGCCAGGAGAGATGTGAGATCTGGGGGACGGAAGAGGAGCTTGGCGAGGAGAAGCTAATGTTTTTGGAGAGGTAAGAATGCTCAGGTAATGTTGATCCTGCAGTAAAGCTGACTTAAAGCAGACATGTGAGGCCCTTGCCCTATTTTAACCAGTAACATTAATACCTAAATCTAAATGCCACTCCACACCCTGACAGGAATCCACTGCTCTAAGTTTTGACCACAATATACCTTGAGCCAAAATTAGTCCATAACACATTTCCATTACCTTTACTCTATTGCTCACCCTGATCCCTGCCCTTAACACTAGCATTTAAATGCTCTGTTTAACTCTAGCATTCTTGCAGACCTAAACAAAACCAAAACAAAGAGCTTGCCCATACCCTAACTGCAGACCTGACACCCCAAGCACAACACCAAACCCTCCCACTCAATATTTGCTTAAGGTCTCACACAGAAAGGTTCCCCGTAGTGCCTAATGCCATACATGAACAACTAACATCCAAACCCTGTCCTCCTGTACATTAACCTCCTCACCTTGAACCCCTCTCCCAAAACTTAACGTTAGGTTCCTGTTTCCTTGGAGCAAGGCAGGAACAATGAGGTTGTCGTGCAGTCCCATGGCATTCACAGATGAGTGTGAGGGGCCGTGGATCTGATCAGCTTGTGGCCCACAAGGAGGAGATGGGTGGGAATGCTCTGCTGAGCTCAGCTCTGCCTCAGGATCTCCTGCCCCAGCAGGAGGAATGGGACTGGGGCACTGACTGGGAGGTCACTTCTGTCTCTGCAGCTGATAGGGCAGCAGCAGGAACGTGTCACGCAAAGGGACTGTGAGGTCCCTTGTGTCTGGAGGTGGCAGGTCACCCCTGGCTTCTCCCTGGGATCTGCACTTTGGGGCTGACATCTGCCAGTGGCCCTGCTAGGCCAGCAGAAGGCCCCTGCTTGGCATGCTGCCTGTGGGATCCCCTCTGTCTCCATCCCCAGGAGGACCCAGACACAAAGAAGGCCCGCAGAGGGCTTGTCCTGTCCCTTCTGCTTGAGGCCAGGACTGGACAGCAGGAGGCCCAAGGCTTGGCTGTGTCTAGCCAAGAAGCTGCAAGGCCAGCAGCAGGCCCAGGCCTTGGGAGATGCTGGTGAGTATCTATGATCAGACTCTAGCTTTGTGTTTCATGGAACAGCTGGCGAGGGTTGACAAGAGATTGGTAAAATGATGGAAAGTTCTGGATGAGAGCAAGGTGGTGGACAGAGATGGGTGTCTGCAGACTTCAAGGAAATAGGGCAAAGTGTGGGGAGGTGTCCTAATGAAGTTCTTCTCGTGGCATCACACTGCCCACCACATCATACAGACCCCAAGAAGAGCCCTGAGCCAGACGGGGGGGTGCAGGATCTCCCCTCCCAGGGGCTGGGGTCAGGCCTTGGCCCTTCTGCTTCACCAAAACCAACCAAGACTTTTCTCAGCACAGCGCTTTGCCTGTCTGTTATCATGGCCTCCAATTATGTGCCCTAACAAGTCCCTGGGGAGGCTTTGTTAGGAACAGCCCTCAGTGGGGCCCATTAATACTCCAAGTCACTTCAACTTTTCCCTTTGACTTTACTTTCTCAAGCAGTTACATCATTCTCCTCTCAGTACCCAAGTTACATTGACTCAGCACCAAAATACACCATGGAACTCATTAAAACAGAGAAAGTCCTAAGCAGCCATATCTCTCCCATGATTTTCTTCATGTCTTCAGGACTTGTGCAGCTAATTGGAGAGCTCTCATGGTGCAGTTAAGGAGGAAGATTTCAAAGAGCATCTAAAAGAAATCTTTCCACATTTTAAAGGCTGAATTTTGTTGCATTTCAGTTTGGAGCAACATTTTCCTAGAGATATTGGTCTAGGGTTTCTCCTTTGGATCCCTGCATAGGTAGGAAAAGCAGGGTTTTTCCTATCTAAAAGCAAACAACAGGAAATCATGCTGCAATTTTCAAAAAAAAACAAAGTTCAAGTTCCTCATTTTGTTGCCTCCAGTGATGTTTACCTTCCCAAAAGGATGACTGTACATGATATATTTTACACTGATTAATAGGAATTTTAAAATAATAGTGTTAATATTAATCCATATCATACTAATTCAATGATTAATGTTGAGTTTCTTGCTAAGGAAACCATTAGACAGAGTGCTGAGAGATGGGCGAGCTGGAACTCACTGAAACTCAAAGCAGCAACTGGGTTGGTGAGAGCGGTCTGAATGACCCAAGAGTAAGGGGAGGGCAAACCAGGAGAACCATCGGAAGTGCATAAGTCCAGACAGGCAGCTGGCAAGGGGACATTCAGCATGTTCTGTGTAATCAAGTCAGGTTTTGAGCCTGGAAGATGAGGGAACACACCATGATAAAGAAAGCGATGACAATGCAAGTAAAGGAGATAATCAATATTTCTTCTCCTGCGTTGAATATAGGTGATGGAAATTCACATTTCTTCATGATAGAAATTACATTTCACGTCTTTTCACGACATTTCATTACTTTTTAAGGAAGGGATTGAATCATTTGAGCTCATGAGTAGGTGCTTGATTAGTACTAAAGTTCTAATAAATACAATAAAAGTACTAAAAAAAATAATGAGTATTCAGGCAGAGCTTTGCTGTCTGACCATAAGCAACCAGTGCCAAGGCCTTCAGAGTAGTTTATTCATACTTGAAATATTTCCTCGAAATCACATTTCCTGGTTATGCTTTCAATGAAATCATTAGGCCTCCAGCGGCTCTGGTGCATTTAGAGTAATTCCCTGGAATGGAAGCTGTCTGAAAGGACCTGCAGGAGACCAGAGCTCGTTGTTGGATAAGGTGGAGACAGGTGATGTTTCCCGGGCACCTCCACTGCCAGCAGTGCTCTTTCTCCTTGAAACTGCAGCCCAGCCCAGCACAGGAAACCCCTTCAAGGCAAATTCCTTCTTCGGCTGTTTCTTGGGATTAGACCTAAATTTAAAATGGCCATTGGGATCCCAAGACACTCTCCCTCCTTCCTAGTAGGCACCTAAACATCCATTTACCAACCTAGGTCATCTGTGGAAAACTCAGGCTGAAAAACTCAAGAGCAGGACACTTCAAATGGCTGAGGCAGAACCCATCAGCTTGCCCCACTTTGGGGAATCATCCCCTTCCAACTAGGGATATGAAAGTGAAAAATGTGAAATGACCCGTCAGGTCAATGCGCAGAGTAAGGGAATGTCATAGGCATTGTGCTGGAGTGTCAGAAGGCAAAAAGCACTGCACTGTGCCTCAGAGTAATCAAGGAGACCTAATCCCGTTCATCCGTGAGATAAAGTAGAGTGAAGGACGTTGAGTTGTGTCCTAACATGAAGAAGGATGTACATCACTGGTGAAGGAACTCTCTTTTTGTGCCAACACCAATGCAAATTACACAAGAACTACATCAAATAAAGGTAACCTGTCCCACCCTGGCCCTGTCACACCACGGGGCAGCGGAGGGAACTTTTTCGGTTTCAGCCTCTTTTCCAGAGAGGCTTTGCCCTCTCCCTGCGCACCACGGGGCAGAGCCTGGCCCTGGACGCTGCGTGAGCGCCGTGAAGGTCGTGGCAGGCTGCGGTGAGGGGACGAATGCCCTGGGCCCCCTTCCTGCTCTGCCCAGGCCAGCAAGGGCCCCGAGCGGCCTCGTGTCCCCTGCCCCTGCAGCTCGGGGCTCCCTTCCCCAGCCCTGGCTCTGCAGCACCAAGCCCTGCTGGGAGCCCTCCCCTGCATGCTGCCACCGCTCCCTGACGCTGCTGCTGCCCTCTGACGGGCACTGCCCAGCCCAGCCCAGCCCCTGCCCACCTCTCCCCACCTCCCGGACCTCTCCCCAGCCCAGCAGCCCAGGCTGGGCTGGCCCCAGGCCAGTGCCCACCGCAGCCTGCTGCAGGGCTCTGGGCACGGCCAGCACAGCCCCAGCCCCTCGCAAGGCACCGCAGCTGCTGGCACAAAGGCGGCTCTGGGCCTCCCCAGCAGCCCATGGGCTGGGGCCAGCCACGGCTCAGGAGATGGAGGGCATAGAGCTGGTGGTGCTGCTCTGCAGAGCCAGGGGTTTTGGTGCCCTTGGTCATCCAGGGAGTTCCCTTCTGCTCATTCTGCTCAGGGTGGGCAGCAGACTGAACTCCGTGTGGATCTCTGCTGCTTAGCCCCTTTCCATCTCCCTTTATGGCTCAGCAGCATAGGGCAGTGCTTTGGCAGGACCGTGGGGTTTCTCTAAGGGCATAAATGGCAGGCGAGTGCTACACTAGGTCGCAATTGTGGGGTTTCAGAGAGGTTGTCCTTAACCACACTGGACTTTCATGTGCCTTTGCCAGCTGGCTCCTCTAAACCCTTCTGGAATTGCAGAGCCCTCTTTAACCCATGGGCTCCTCAGTTTCACCTTTTCCTTTACCTTTCTCTACCAAATTAAACCACAGACGGTTCACTCAGGGGTCTGGCGAAGAAGTCTTACGAGGAGCGGCTGAGGGAGCTAGGGTTGTTCAGCCTGGAGAAGAGGAGGCTCAGGGGCGACCTTATCGCTCTCTACAGTTACCTTAAAGGAGGCTGTAGCGAGGTAGGGGTTGGTCTATTCTCCCATGTGTCTGGTGATAGGAAGGGGGAATGGGCTAAAGTTGCACCAGGGGAGGTTTAGGTTGGATATTATAGAATCATAGAATCATAGAATATCCAGAGTTGGAAGGGACCCATAAGGATCACCAGGTCCAGCTTCTGGCACCACACAGGTCTGCCCAAAAGTTTAGACCATGTGACTAAGTGCACAGTCCAATCTCTTCTTAAATTCAGACAGGCTTGGTGCAGTGACTCCTTCCCTGGGGAGCCTGTTCCAGTGGGCGACCACCCTTTCGGTGAAGAACCTCTTCCTTTTGTCCAGCCTAAACTTCCCCTGCCTCAGCTTGACACTGTTCCCGCAGGTCCTGTCCCTGGTGATAACGGAGAATAGGTCACCTGCCTCTCCACTCCCCCTCGTGAGGAAGTTGTAGACTGCGATGAGGTCCCCCCTCAGCCTCCTCTTCTCCAGGCTGAATAGGCCCAGTGACCTCAGCCGCTCATCATATGTCTTCCCCTCTAGGCTCTTCACCATCTTCATCACCCTCCTCTGGACACTCTCCAACAGTTTAATGTCCTTTTTGTACTGTGGTGCCCAGAACTGCACGCAGTACTTGAGGTGAGGCCGCACCAGCACAGAGTAGAGCAGGACAATCACTTCCCTCGACAGACTAGCAATGCTGTGTTTGATGCACCCCAGGATACGGTTGGCCCTCCTGGCTGCCAGGGCACACTGCTGGCTCATATTCAACTTGCTGTCAACCACAACCCCCAGATCCCTCTCTGCAGGGCTGCTCTCCAGCATCTCATTGCCCAGTCTGTACGTATAGCCAGGGTTGCCCCTTCCCAGGTGCAGGACTCGGCACTTGCTTTTGTTAAACTTCATGTGGTTGGTGATCGCCCAGTTCTCCAGTCTGTCCAGATCTCTCTGCAAGGCCTTTCCACCCTCATCCGAGTCCACAACTCCTCCAAGTTTAGTGTTGTCGGCAAATTTGCTCAAAACACCTTCTAGTCCTACATCCAAATCATTTATAAAAACATTGAAGAGGACTGGCCCTAAAATGGAGCCTTGAGGGACCCCACTAGTGACCGTCCGCCAGCCAGATGTGGCCCCATTTACCACAACCCTTTGAGCCCTGCCCGTCAGCCAATTGCTCACCCACCGTATGAAGTTTTTGTTTAGTTGTATGCTGGATATTTTGTCCAGTAGGATCCTATGGGAAACCGTGTCAGAAGCTCTGCTGAAGTCCAAAAAGATCACATCAGCTGGTTTCCCTTGATCGACTAGATGGGTGATCTTATCATAAAAGGAAATCAAATTTGTTAGGCAGGAACTATCCCTTGCGAACCCGTGTTGGCTGGGACCAGTGACTGAATTGTCCCCCACGTGCGCTTCAATAACTTCAAGGATCATCCTCTCCATAATTTTACCAGGCACTGATGTGAGACTGACAGGCCTGTAATTGCTAGGGTCTTCTTTCTTGCCTTTCTTGAAAATTGGCACAACATTAGCCAGCTTCCAGTCCAATGGGACCTCTCCAGATTCCCAAGATCGTTGAAAAATAATTGAGAGAGGTCCCGCGATGACTTCAGCCAGCTCTTTAAGCACCCTGGGATGAATTCCATCCGGATCTATCGACTTGTATGGATCCAGGTGGAGCAGCAAATCCCGCACACATTCAGGGTCGGTTGGGAGTTTGTCATTCCCACTGTCATGTTCCTCCAACTCAGGGCACCCTGGGTCCCGAAGTCCATCATCAGTGTTGAAGACAGAGGCAAAGAAAACGTTAAACGTCTCTGCTTTGCCTATGTCATTGTCTGCGAGGAGACCCTCCCCATCTAGTAGCGGACCTATGTTTTCTTTGGTCTTCTTTTTTCTGTTCACATATCTAAAAAAACCTTTTTATTGCCTCCCCCAGACTTGGCCAGCGTCAACTCTAGTTGGGCTTTGGCCACACAAATTTTCTCCCTACAAACGCAAACAGTGTCCCTGTATTCCTTCCATGTCACCAGACCCTCCTTCCAGCAGCCGTACACTTTCTTTTTTCGCAGACCTGTCATCTCAACCTTTGTGCTCCACGCTAGGCACCAAGAAGACTTGCTGTGGTTTGACCAGGCAGGCAGCTCAGCACTACAAAGCTATTCATCCACTGGGATGGAGGAAAGAACTGGGAGGAAAAAAAATGTAAAACTTCATGGTTAGAGATAAAGGCAGTTTCATAGGACACAAAAGGAAGACGTTATTATTATTATTGTTAATGTTAATTTTAACGTTCTAGACACTAATAGACTAAGGGCATGATATTTTTGAGTGCATATCATAAGACAGGAAAGGTGCTGGTGATTAATTGGAAAGTGTCAGACCAGAGCATGACAGACATGGTATGGAATGAGGGGTGGATATTGTCCTAGTTTTGCCTTGCAATAGAGCAAATTTTTCTTCCTAGTAGCTGGTATGGTGCTGTGTTTCATATTTACAGAATTACAGAACAGTTTGGGTATGAAAGGACCTTAAAGATCACATCATTCCAACTCCCCTGCCATGGGCAGGGACACCTTCCACTAGACCAGGTGGCTCAAAGCCCCATCCAACCTGGCCTTGAACACCTCCAGGGATGGGGCATCCACAACTTCTCTGGGCAGCCTGTTCCTCTCACCCTCTGAGTAAAGAACTTCTTTCTAATGTCTAATCTGAATCTACCCTCTTTCAGTTTAAACCATTACCCCTAGTCCTACCATTACTCTCTTTGATGAAGAGTCCCTCCCCAGCTTTCCTGGAGGCCCCTTTAGGTACTGGAAGGTCGCTGAAAGGTCTCCCCAGAGCCTTCTCTTCTCCGGGCTGAACAACCCCAACTCCCTCAGCCTGTATTCAGAGGAGACAGCCTGTCTTCAGCCCCTTGATCATCCTCATGGCCTTCCTTTGGATTCATTCTAATAGATCCATGTCCTTCTTGTGCTGGGGGCCCCAGACCTGAACGCAGTACTCAAGGTGTGGCCTCACCAGGGCCGAGTACAGAGGCACAATCACTTCCGTACTCCTGCTGACCGCAGTATTCCTGGTAAAAGCCACGATTCTGTTGGCCTTCTTGGCCACCTCAGCAACCTGCTGGCTCATGTTCAGCTGACTATCCACCAATATCCCCAGATCCTTTTCCCCTGGGCAGCTGTCCAGACACCCTTCCCCCAGCATTATGTTGGGCTGCTGTGCCCCAAGTACAGGACCCGGCACTTGGCCTTGTTGAACTTCATACAGTTGACCTCAGCCCATGGATGCAGCCTATCCAGATCCTTCTGCAGAGCCCTCCTACCCTTGAGTCGATCTACACTTGCATCTAACTTGGTGTCGTCTGCAAACTTACTGAGGGTGCACTCGATCCCCTCATCCAGATCACTGATGAAATTATTGAAAAAGAAGATACAGCCAATTTTTAACCCAAGAAAGCATACATCCCTCCTGGCCTTGAGCAGCCAGTTTCCCCAGGAGAATGCTGGGGAAATCAGTTTCAAAAGCCTTACTGAGGTCTAGGTAGACCACATCCACAGCCTTTCTCATATCCACTGAGCACATCACCTTGACTTAGAAGGAGATCAGATTTGCCAAGCAGGACCTGGCTTTGGTAAACTCATGCTGACTGGGCCTGGTCACCCGGTGGTCCTGGAAGTGTTACGTGATGGTACTCAAGATAATCTGCTCCATGAGCTTCGCCAGCACCAAGGTCAGACTGACAGGCCTGTAGTTCCCCAGATCCTCCTTCTGCCCCTTCTTGTAGGTGGCCGTCACATTGGCTAGTCGCCAGTCACCTGGGACCTTGCCTGATAGCCAGGACTGCTGATAAATGATGGAAAGTGGCCTGGTGAGCACTTCTGCCAGCTCCCTCAGTACCAACACGTGGATCCCACCTGGCCCCATAGACTTGCGTACATCTAAGTGGAGTAGCAGGTCTCAAAACTTTTCCTCATGGATTATGAGGGCTTCATGCCACTCGCTGTCCCTATCTACCAGTTCAGGAGTCTGAGTACCAGGGGAACAACTGTTCTTGCTGCTGGAGACAGGAGGCAAAGGAAGCAATAAAAACCTCAGCATTTTCCTCATTACCTTTACCTATGTTTCCCCCCACAACCAGTAGAGGATGAAGATTTTCATTAATCCTCTTTTTTTTTTTTTTTTAATTTATTTTAAGAATTAAAAAAAATAATTATTTTTTTTAATATCCTTAATAGATAGGTTGGGCTCCAGTTGGTCTTTTGACCGTTTAATTTTGTCCCTGCACAGCCTCACAACATTTAGAATGTGGTTCCAAACGAAATGGCAGCATGCAAGAGAAGGAAGCAGAGAAAAGGTAGAATCCAGTGGACTTCCATGCCTTATCATTCTGTGATACTGTGCTGCAGTTTTATTCCACTAAATCCTGTATTGTCCAAATTGTCCTGCAATTGTTGATGCAGTTATCTTGTAACAGACAGCACAGTCAGGGTGAGCTATCTGCCTGCAGATATTAACAGCTAAATGAATGGAGCATCAGTCAGGAAGAACCTTGAGAAATCCCAGGATTTCTCCTGCAGAAACCTGTTGACATTTGACAGGAGAAGAGCCTAGACCTGCACCAGAGTAAGACGAACCCCACGCATCAGGGCAGACTGGGACCCTGCTGAGTGAGCAGCGCCCAGCAGGAGGAGGGCCTGGGCACCACGAGGGATCTCATATGAGCTACTCAGCTAAGACCCGGTGTGACATCACACGGACAAGGGCTTGCAGCCAGCAGGGAAAGAGGTGAAGGTCTGGGAGACACTAAGATACTCTGGTCTTCAGAGGAGCAAGGACATAGGCAAGGCTGAAAGTCCCAACAGGACCCAGGGCTTTGTGTCCATGGCTCTGGCTGTTGTCTCTGCCACTGAGGCCTAGGAGGAGACAGCTTATCGGTAAAGCACCAGGGCCTCATTGCCTCCTCGCCCCCACCCATGAACCAGGCAGGGCTCGTACCATTCTCCTGCACTTGGCCATGCACATCCCCATCTCCTACTGCCCCAGGAAGAGCCCTGAGCAGTGTGTGAAGGGAAAGGATCTCCCTTCCCAGGGGCTGGGGGTCAAGGCCTGGCCCTTGTGCTTGGTGACACACATGTAGTTTTCCTACACATCAGTGTCACCTTCACAGTGCCTTTGTCTCCTTGTCCTCACTGCCTCCAATGCTGTGCTCTAACGAGCTCCAAGGGAGGCTGTGTCAGTGCTGGCCCTCAGGGGGACACTGCAGGAAACTTGCCTCTGACTTGGACTTGTTGAGAGATGGCTTCAATTGTCTCTCAGTGCCTGAGGTTCGTGGGCTCCTCCCCAAAGCCCCCCGAGGGGGGATTGCAATGCCTTGGGCTGGGCGTGTGGTGCTGAGCTGGGCCGGGCTCGTGGGACAGAGAGAGCTCGTGGCAAGAGGGTCCTGGTGCAGAGAGACAGCTGTGCCCAGGAGCTGCTCCTGTGCACAGCGCAGCAGGGCTGGGGGCTCTGACCGCAGGTGGCACGGGGAGAGGAGAGAAGGAGAGAGGGCTTGGAGGCAGTGAGGAGCGCAGCAACAGAGGACAGCGTGTGGCAGGACAGATCTGCAGGCTCTTGGCACCGTGAGTCTCTGGCTGCAGGGCCATGCAGGTGGGGTTGCCAGAGGGGTCTTCTACAGCTGGCACATCTGATGCCTAATAGTATCTGTCGGGATAGTTGTGTCTCTGTTTCTCCAGGAAAGTGTAGAAGATGCTGTAGAGAATGGCATTTACAAGAGGAAATTTCCAGAGGAAGACTGAGGCTTGGTTTACCTGAAGGGAAAAGACTTTTTTTGGATTCTGTGCTTTCAGATTCCTGCAGTGGAGGGGAATCTGAGCACACAGCTTGTGGGATGGGCTTGTGAGCATGGACAGGGAAGAGACGTGGGGACACAGAACCAGCTCCCAGCAGGGACACGAGCAGGCAGCAGGGACATGGGCAGGCAGTGAGAGGGAGCTGCTGCCAGAAATGCTGTGCGAGGGAGGGCTCAGGCTCCTCCCTGGGACACCCGCTGCTCTCCTCTGCCACCAGCACAGCCTCTGCCCTCAAGCCCCCGCTGTCCCCAGCAGGAGCTGCCTCCTCTGCAGGCAGAGCTGCAGCACAGGAGGGTGTGCTGAGTGTCCGTCTGTCCCTCCCTGGCCTTGCCTCCCCTGGCAGCAGCACGCTGCCATTCCTCCTGGCTTCTCCACCTGGCCGTGCTGCTGCTGCTCTTGTTCCCAGGCTGCCTGGGGATGGGGGTTTCACCTGCCCATGGGGTGAGCCCTCGGGGTGCCTGGGGGAAGGGGAGTACGGGGACAGGGTGAGGGGTCTGGAGATGGGCACTTGGAGCCTGGCTTCTTTTGCTCTCAGCAGTGTTCAAGCTCTTCTCAGGAGAACCTCCTTAGTGCAATTGTCCTGCAGTCAAAGAGATGCCCGCACAGAGCAGCTGAATCCAATGCAGGAAAGGGATCTGCCAACTGTCTGTGTGCAATTGGGCAAGTGCTTTGAGGGGCTTAATTAAGAAATGGGAATGGTTTTCTCAGGTCACTCTGCCGTATTATTAGTGTATTTCTGTTCCTCAGGCAGGACGCCATGCCCGGAGGCAGGAAATGCCCAACAGCAGCTCTGTGAGCGAGTTCCTCCTGCTGGCATTCGCAGACACGCGGGAGCTGCAGCTCCTGCACTTCGCGCTCTTCCTGGGCATCTACTTGGCTGCCCTCCTGGGCAACGGCCTCATCCTCACCGCCGTAGCCTGCGACCACCGCCTCCACACCCCCATGTACTTCTTCCTCCTCAACCTCGCCCTCCTCGACCTGGGCTGCATCTCCACCACTCTCCCCAAAGCCATGGCCAATGTCCTCTGGGACAACAGGGCCATCACCTATCAAGGGTGTGCTGCACAGGCCTTCTTTTTTTGTCTTCTTAGTTGGAGCGGAGTACTGGTTTCTCACCATCATGTCCTACGACCGCTATGTTGCCATCTGCAAGCCCCTGCACTACGGGAGCCTCGTGGGCAGCAGAGCTTGTGCCCAGATGGCAGCAGCTGCCTGGGGCAGTGGCTTTCTCAATGCTGTCCTGCACACGACTAGTACATTTTCATTGCCCCTCTGCCAAGGCAATGCTGTGGACCAGTTCTTCTGTGAGATCCCCCAGATCCTCAAGCTCTCCTGCTCAGATGCCTACCTCAAGGAAGTTGGGGCACTTGTGTGTAGTGTTTCTTTAGCTTTTGGCTGTTTTGTTTTCATTGTTTTTTCCTATGTGCAGATCTTCAGGGTGGTGCTGAGGATGCCCTCTGAGCAGGGCCGGCACAAAGCCTTTTCCACGTGCCTCCCTCACCTGGCCTTGGTCTCCCTCCTTATCAGCACTGCCACATTTGCCTACCTGAAGCCCCCCTCCATCTCTTTCCCATCTCTGGACCTGGTGGTGGCAGTTCTGTACTCAGTGGTGCCTCCAGCACTGAACCCCCTCATCTACAGCATGAGGAACCAGGAACTCAAGCATGCGCTCTGGAAATTGATGACTAGATGTTTTTCGGAAGCAATAAATTTCCGTTCTACCTCTGCAGATGACTAATAATGTCAATGACCTCAAGAACAACTGATTTTATATATATAATTATTTTTGTGTGTGTTTGTGCATTTATGACTGTTTTTATTACAGGACTTTCTTTCTTTTAATATGGCTAAAGTTGCCCATTAAAATGATATGATCAATCTCATTTCTTTTACAGTATGTACCTGTCAAGTATAGCTCAGATTCTGTTTATGAGGAGCCAGGCCCTCTGTGAATTTAAATAAAAGAAAGGAGCCCGTTGTTCCTCTTCCATTTCAGTATGTACGTGTTGAATGTATATACTGAGACTCTGTACACGAGGAGGCCGTCTCTCTGTGAACATAAACAAAGTGAAGGAGCCTGCACTGCCTTCCTTGTGTGACGTCCTTCCTGTGAGAGCTGCTCTGGCTCTGCAGGGGCAGTGCCATGTGCAGGGCTGCAGAGGAAAAGAGTCCCATCCCAGCAGCACGGCCAGGGAGCACCAGCGCTTGGGGCATGCCGAGCTGCTCTCTTGCCACTGCCCCCCTCTCGTGCTGAGCCCTGCTGGTGGGGTCAGGCCCGGCTGCTCCTGTAGCTTGGTGCCAGTGCTGCTGTGGGGCTGTGCTGGGACTGCAGGCAGGGACAGGCAGTGGGCACGGCAGTGGCACAGCCGGCCTGCGCTGCAGCACTTCCCTCCTAAGGGGGGATCTCCTCCAAGGTGGACTGACCACAGCTCAAGGGCTCAGTCTGCTGTGAGCAGGCAGAGGAGAGCTCTGCAGCCCCAGGGCACGCAGCAGCCCCAGCCAAGGAGTCTGGCGAGAGATTTGACTGCAAGGTCCCTCCTGCCCTAGCACCTCCCCGAACTGGCACGGCACTGGCTCCTGTGTGTCAGAGAGGCTGGGAGCCCAGGAGCTGTGCCATGGGCTGGAAGGATCACAACCAGATCACTTCTACCTGGGCAGATTCTGGGCCAAAAAGGGGGTGTTTTGTAGGTGTGGTATTATGAGCTCAGTGGTGCCTCAGAAGCTCCAAGTCCAGTAGGAAGCTAATGGCTATTAAGTGGCCTGTGAGGTGACTTTTTTCTGAAGCGGCTGACAGGTCATCCCTTGGCTCCTGGCTGGGATCTGTGCCTTTAGGCTCACATCTGCTGGTCTCCATGATAGGACACCAGATGCATCTGCTCTGCACACAGTTTGTGAGATCCTCGCTTCCTAAGTAGCTTGTAGGCCAAATAGAGGAAGAGGTCTTGAGTAGGTGTTGTCATGTCAGAGGTTTCAGCTTTTGCCTGAACTCATCCTTCAGGGCTGCTTTTGTGGTGGTGCAGAGCTGCTGGGCACATTGTGCAGGGTGCTCCTACAGCCTTTGTGTCCTTCTCCATGCTGGCTTAGGAGCTGCTTCTTTCCCAGGAACAGAGTAGCCAACCGAGGTGAGACAGATACTCTGAGTTCATGAAAGCCATCAGAAAGCTGCCCCTAAGAAGATGACTGATATGGGGAAGTCAGGAGAAGGCTGGCAAGGAGAGATGTGAGATCTGGGGGAGGGAAGAGGAGCTTGGAAAGCAGAACCTAATGATTTTGGAGAGGTAAGAATGCTCAGGTAATGTTGATCCTGCAGTAAAGCTGACTTAAAGCAGACATGTGAGGCCCTTACCTTATTTTAACCTGTAACATTAATACCTAAATCTAAATGCCACTCCACACCCTGACAGGAATCCACTGCTCTAAGTTTTGACCACAATACCCCTGAAGCAAAGATAAGTCCATAACACCTTTCCCTTACCTTCACACACTTGCTCACCCTGATTCCAGCCTTTAACACAAGCATTAAAATGCTCTATTTAACCCAAGTCTTCTTGCAGACCTAAACAAAACGCTAAACCAAAAGAGATTGCAAATACCCTAACTGCAGACCTGACACCCCAAGCAGAACACCAAACCCTCCCACTCAATATTTGCTTAAGCTCTCACCCAGAAATGTTCACCGCAGTCCCTAATGCCATACATGAACAACTAACATCCAAATCCTGTCCTCCTGTGCATTGACCTCCTCTCATTCAGACCCTCTCCCAACCCTTAATGTTAGGTTCTTGTTCCCTTGGAGCAGGGCAGGAACAGTGAGGTTGCTGTGCAGTCCCATGGCATTCAGAGATGGATGTGAGGGGCCATGGATCTGATCAGCTTGTGGGCCACAAGGAGGAGATGGGTGGGAATGCTCTGATGAGCTCAGCTCTGCCTCAGGCTCTCCTGCCCCAGCAGGAGGAATGGGACTGGGGCACTGACTGGGAGGTCACTTCTGTCTCTGCAGCTGATAGGGCAGCAGCAGGAACGTGTCACGCAAAGGGACTGTGAGGTCCCTTGTGTCTGGAGGTGGCAGGTCAGCCTTGGCTTCTCCCTGGGATGGGCACTTTGGGGTGACATCTGCCAGTGGCCCTGCTAGGCCAGCAGAAGGCCCCTGCTTGGCATGCTGCCTGTGGGATCCCCTCTGCCTCCATCCCCAGGAGGACCCAGGCAGAAAGAAGGCCCGCAGAAGGGTTGTCCTGTCCCTTCTGCTTGAGGCCAGGACTGGGCAGCAGGAGGCACAAGGCTTGGCTGTGTCTAGCCAAGAAGCTGCAAGGCCAGCAGCAGGACCAGGCCTTGGAAGATGCTGGTGAGGTGACTTCTGTGTGCTTGGCTGACAGGCCGCAAGGAGCCTGATGGGTTGGGATGCCTGCTTCAGGAGTGGTTTCCACCCTGATGGAGCTTTCCTAGGGGTAGGAAAGGGCAGGAGAGGAAAAACTGTCAAAAAGTGCACCTTGGAAGGGTGGCACTGGCCATGAGGAGGAAGAAATGTCTCTCAAATGGTGGTGCTGTGTTGCCAGAGGTCACCGAAAGGGAGTTTATGATCAGACCCAGGCTTTGTGTTTCAAAGAACAGCTGGTGAGGGTTGATGAGACACTGGTGGAATGATGGAAATGCAGGGATGAGAGCAAGGTGGTGGACAGAGATGGGTGTCTGCAGACTTCAAGGAAATAGGGCAAAGTGTGGGACAGCAGAGGAAAGCCTGCAGAGGAGAAGGCAGAGGGTGCTGGCAAGAATGGAAGGACCCAACAGCCCTGACGTTTTTGTCCCTTTGCCTAGAGCTTCTGAGGAGACGAGATATAGTTATTGCAATGGGGCCTCACTGCTTCCTTGATACCCTGTGCAGGGGTGGGGAGGTGTCCTAATGAAGTTCTTGTCGTGGCATCACACTGCCCACCACATCATACAGACCCCAAGAAGAGCCCTGAGCCAGACGTGGGGGTGCAGGATCTCCCCTCCCAGTGGCTGGGGTCAGGCCTTGGCCCTTCTGCTTCACCAAATGCCCATAGACTTGTACTTGTTTAGGTTCATCAGATGGTCTCGAACCTGCTCTTCACTTACAGCGGGCGGGACTTTGCCCCCCAGCCTCCATGTCTGGGTTCAAGGAAATGAAAGACTTGGGAAGCCTGACTGGCAGGGAAGACTGAGGAGAAGATGTTGTTGAGTCCCTCAGCCTTCTCCATGTCTGTCATTACCAGTTCACCCTTCTCATCCCTCAGAGGGGGTACACTCTCCTTGGCCTTTCTTTTCTGAGCCATGTATCTGTAGAATCTCTTCCTGTTATTCTTTGCTTCACTTGATAAGCTCAGTTCCATCCGTGCCTTGGCTTTCTCAGAATCACAGAATCACAGAATCGTCTAGGTTGGAAGACACCTCCAAGATCACCTAGGCCAACCTCTGACCTAACACTAACAAGTCCTCCACTAAACCATATCACTGAGCTCAACATCTAAACGTCTCTTAAAGACCTCCAGGGATGGTGACTTAACCACTTCCCTGGGCAGCCCATTCCAATGCCTAGCAACCCTTTCGGTAAAGAAGTTCCTCATAATATCCAACCTAAACCTCCCCTGGCGCAACTTTAGCCCATTCCCCCTCGTCCTGTCACCAGGCACGTGGGAGAGGAGACCAACCCCCACCTCGCTACAGCCTCCTTTAAGGTACCTATAAAGAGCGATAAGGTTGCCCCTGAGTCTCTTCTCCAGGCTTAACAATCCCAGCTCCCTCTGCCACTCCTAGTAAGACTTGTTCTCCAGACCCCTCACCAGCTTGGTCGCCCTTCTCTGGACTCTCTCAAGCACCTCCATGTCCTTCTTGTAGCGAGGGGCCCAAAACTGAACACAGTACTCGAGTTGCGGCCTCACCAGAGCTGAGTACAGGGGGTCAATCACTTCCCTAGACCTGCTGGCCACACTGCTTCTTATACAAGCCAGGATGCTGTTGGCCTTCTTGGCCACCTGAGCACACTGCTGGCTCATGTTCAGCCGACCATCAACCAGTATTCCCAGGTCCTTCTCTGACAGGCAGCTTTCCAACCTGTAGCTCTGCTTGGGGTTGTTGCGCCCCAGGTGCAGGACCCGGCACTTGGCCTTCTTGAACTTCATAGAGCTGGTCTCAGCCCATCGGTCCAGCCTATCCAGATCCTCCTGCAGAGCCTTCCTGCCCTCGAGCAGCTCGACACACGCAAATAACTTGGTGTCATCTGCAAACTTACTGAGGGTGCACTCATCCAGGTCATCGATAAAGATATTAAAGAGGACTGGCCCCAGTACGGAGCCCTGGGAGACTCCGCTAGTGATCGGCCTCCAGCTGGATTTGGCTCCATTCACCACAACTCTCTGGGCCCGGCCATCCAGCCAGTTTTTAATGCAATGAAGCGTACGCCAGTCCAAGCCACGAGCAGCCAGTTTCTTGAGGAGAATGTTGTGGGAAACGGTGTCAAAAGCCTTACTGAAGTCAAGGTAGACCACATCCACAGCCTTTCCCTCATCCACCAAGCGTGTCACTTTGTCATAGAAGGAGATCAGGTTTGTCAAGCAGGACCTGCCTTTCATAAACCCATGCTGACTGGGCCTGATCGCCTGCTTGCCCTGCGAGTGTCGCGTGTTGACACTCAAGATAATCTGCTCCATGAGCTTCCCTGGCACTGAAGTCAAACTAACAGGCCTATAGTTCCCCCGGTCTACCCTGCAGCGCTTCTTGTAGATGGGCGTCACGTTTGCTAGCCGCCAGTCGACTGGAACCTCCCCTGATAGCCAGGACTGCTGATAAATGATGGAAAGCGGCTTGGCCAGCTCCTGCACGAGTTCTCTCAGTACCCTTGGGTGGATCCCATCCGGCCCCATCGACTTGCGTACATCCAAGTGCTGTAGCAGGTCGCCAACCATTTTCTCGTGGAAAGTGAGGGCCACATCCTGCTCCTCATCCTCTTCCACCAGCTCAGGGTACTGGGTATCCAGAGATCAAATGGTTTTGCCAATAAAGAATGACACTTGCATTTACTCTTGTGCTCACCCTAATCCCTGCCCTTAACACTAGCATTAAAATCCTCTATTAAACCTAGACTTCTAGGCAGATGTAGAAAAAAAAACTATTCCACAAAGCTTGCCCATAACCTAAACACAGACCTGACACCCTAAGCAGACCAACACATTTGCTAAATTTCTAACCCAGAAAAGTGAGCCCTGTCCCAAAGAGACTAGAGAGGTGAGCTCTGCCTCAGGATGTCCTGCCCCAGCAGGAGGAATGTGACTGGGGCACTGACTGGGAGGTCACTTCTGTCTCTGCAGCTGATAGGGCAGCAGCAGGAACGTGTCACGCAAAGGGACTGTGAGGTGCCTTGTGTCTGGAGGTGGCAGGTCACCCTTGGCTTCTCCCTGGGATCGGCACTTTGGGGCTGACATCTGCCAGTGGCCCTGCTAGGCCAGCAGAAGGCCCCTGCTTGGCATGCTGCCTGTGGGGTCCCCTCTGCCTCCATCCCCAGGAGAACCCAGACAGAAAGAAGGCCCGCAGAGGGCTTGTCCTGTCCCTTCTGCTTGAGGCCAGGACTGGACAGCAGGAGGCCCAAGGCTTGGCTGTGTCTAGCCAAGAAGGCCCCAACAGCCCTGACCTTTTTGTCCCTTTGCCTAGAGCTTCTGACGAGACGAGATATAGTCATTGCAATGGGGCCTCACTGCTTCCTTGATACCCTGTGCAGGGGTGGGGAGGTGTCCTAATGAAGTTCTTCTCGTGGCATCACACTGCCCACCACATCATACAGACCCCAAGAAGAGCCCTGAGCCAGACGGGGGGGTGCAGGATCTCCCCTCCCAGTGGCTGGGGTCAGGCCTTGGCCCTTCTGCTTCACCAAAACCAACCAAGACTTTTCTCAGCACAGCACTTTGCCTCTCTGGAATCATGGCCTCCAATGATCTGCCCTAAGAAGTCCCTGGGGAGGCTTTGTTAGGAACAGCCCTCAGTGGGGTCCATTAATACTCCAGGTCATTTCAACTTTTCATTCTGACTTTACCTTCTCAAGCAGTTACATCATTCTCCTCTCAGTACCTGAGCTTCATAGACTGAGCATCAAAATACACCATGGAACTCATTAAAAGAGAGAAAGTCCTAAGCAGCCATATCTCTGCCACAGTTTTCTTTAAGTCTTCAAGACTTGTTCAGCTAATTGGAGAGCTTTCATGGTGTAGTTAAGGAGGAAGATATCAAGAAACACCTGAAAAAAACACTTTTGTCATCTTAAAGGATGCGTTTAGTTGAATTTCCGTTTGGAGCATTATTCTCCAACTGATATTGATCCAGGGTGTCTCCTTTGGAGACCTGCATAGGGAGGAAAAGAAGACTCTTGAGGTCTGACAATGCATGGAGAACCTTGCTCCTCAGCACCCCAGCCCTGACATTTCTCTCTTTGGCACTTGCATCACTTCTCCTTCCAGCAGACATCAGCACAGAAGTCTGCAGCTGGATGTTACAGCTCCCTTGCACCAGGTCCCTCCTGCTTGCCTTAGAGACCTGGATGCACACAGGCGCAGAAGGGTTTCTCCTTATTTCAAACCAAACAACAGGAAAACATGCAGCAATCTTCCAAAAGCAAAGCAAGCTCCTCATCCTGTATGCCTCCTGTGAGGTTTAAGTTCCCAAAAGCATGACTGGACCGGAAGTCTTTTATACTGATAGACCAGAAATTATAAGTGTTAAGATTAGAATTAATCCATATGATATTAATTCGATGATAAATGATGATGAGCTTTCTAAGGACACAATTAGACAGACTGCAGATAGCTGGGCAAGCTTCAACTCCCTGAAGCTCAAAGCAGCACCTGGGTTGGTGAGGGCGGTCTGAGTGATCCAGGAGGAAGGGGAGGGAAAGCCAGGAGAACCATGGGAAGTGCATAGGTCCAGACAGGCAGCTGGAAAGGGGACATTCAACATGGACTGCTTAATCAAGACGGGTGGATGTACCTGGGAGATGAGGGAGCACACCATGATAGACAAAGCGATGACAATGCAAGTACAGGTGAACACCAGTATTTCTTTTTCTGTGATGAATGTACATCCTGAAAATGCCTATTTCTTCATGAGAGAAACTACACTGTGTGACATTTTACAGAACGGATTGAATCATTTCAGGTAATGAGTAGTTGCTTTATGACTTCGGTAGTGAAGAAAATAGTGGGTACTGAGGCAGAGCTTTGCTGTCTGACCATAAGCAACCAGTGCCAAGGTCTTCAGAGTAGTTTATTCATACTTGAAATATTTCCTCGAAATCACATTTAATCACAGTAATTCCCTGGAATGGAAGCTGTCTGAAAGGACCTGCAGGAGATCAGAGCCCATTGGTGGATATGGTGGAGACAGGTGATGTTTCCCGGGCACCTCCACTGCCAGCAGTGCTCTTTCTCCTTGAAACTGCAGCCCAGCCCAGCACAGGAAACCCCTTCAAGGCAAATTCCTTCTTCAGCTCTTTCTTGGGATAGACCTAAATTTGAAATGGCCATTGGGATCCCAAGACAGTCTCCCTCCTTCCTAGTAGGCACCTAAACATCCATTTACCATCCTAGGTCATCTGTGGAAAACTCAGGCTGAAAAACTCAAGAGCAGGACACTTCAAATGGCTGAGGCAGAACCCATCAGCTTGCCCCACTTTGGGGAATCATCCCCTTCCAACTAGGGTTTTTAAAGTGAAAAATGTGAAATGACCCATCAGGTCAATGCGCAGAGTAAGGGAATGTCATAGGCATTGTGCTGGAGTGTCAGAAGGCAAAAAGCACTGCACTGTGCCTCAGAGTAATCAAGGAGACCTAATCCCGTTCATCCGTGAGATAAAGCAGAGTGAAGGACGTTGAGTTGTGTCCTAACATGAAGAAGGATGTACATCACTGGTGAAGGAACTCTCTTTTTGTGCCATCACCAATGCAAATTACACAAGAACTACATCAAATAAAAGTAACGTGTCCCACCCTGGCCCTGTCACACCATGGGGAAGCGGAGGGACCTTTTTCACTTTCAGCCTCTTTTTCAGAGAGGCTTTGCCCTCTCCCTGTGCACCACGGGGCACAGCCTGGCCCTAGATGCTCCACAACCGCCGTGAAGGTCGTGGCAGGCTGCGGTGAGGGGACGAATGCCCTGGGCCCCCTTCCTGCTCTGCCCAGGCCAGCAAGGGCCCCGAGCGGCCTCGTGTCCCCTGCCCCTGCAGCTCTGGGCTCCCTTCCCCAGCCCTGGCTCTGCAGCACCAAGCCCTGCTGGGAGCCCTCCCCTGCATGCTGCCACCGCTCCCTGACGCTGCTGCTGCCCTCTGACGGGCACTGCCCAGCCCAGCCCAGCCCCTGCCCACCTCTCCCCACCCCCCTGCCCTTCCTTGGTCACCCAGTCTTGGCCCTTTCCTACTGTTCACTAAAGGTCTCTGAGACCTCTGTGCTGTGGCCTCGCTGTGTGTCCTGGCATTGCAGAGCTCCCATCAGCCCGGGCATCCTTTGGCGTAGCTTTACTCTGAATACCCACTCGCTGCCCACCCAGCACAAGGCACACGGCATCCCAGGAGAACCCTTAGGGTATCCTGGTGGCTCCCGATACCTCCCTGATGCCGCCAGCCCTGTCACGTTTCATTCCCAGGAAGCTGCTTCTTGACTAGTCAGCGCCTCCAGGGACACTGGGAATCCACCAGTGACGACTCAGTCCAGCCCTGGCTCCCTCACCTAGCACCCCGTGTCCTCGTGCCCCTGTGTCCAGGTAGCACCCAAGCACAAGAGTGAGGCCTTGAGCCTGGCATTCCCTGAGCGCCTTCTGCACTCCAGTTTGGGAAGAAGAGCCCTGAGCACTGAGCAACTTCACTTTTATTAACAAGATGCCACAATAGAGGCCAGGTGTCATTTAGGAATAAACACGTTTACAGAAAACGTCTCGGTCACACAGAGGGTTGGTCATTTGGAAAAGAGGAATGAAAGCAAACATTTAACTGAAAACAGAATTGCAAACAATACTACACATAAAGGTCAAAAATTGTCTCAGATTAACTTGAATAAAACTAGAAAAGTGAGATAGCCAACTCATTACTAAGTAAATATTACCACTAGAATCAGTTTCTTCAGTGTGGCTTTCAGGTCCTGGTTCCTCATGCTGTAGATGAGGGGGTCACTGCTGGAGGTATTACCACATATAAAACTGCCACCACCAGGTCCAGGGATGGGGAAGAAATGGAGGGGGGCTTCAGGTGTGCAAACATGATAGTGCTGATAAAGAGAGAAACCACGGCCAGGTGAGGGAGACATGTGGAAAGGGTTTTGTGCCGGCCCTGCTCAGAGGGCATCCTCAGCACAGCCCTGAAGATCTGCACATAGGACAGCACAATGAAGACAAAACAACCAAAGACTAAAGAAACACTAAACACAAGTGCCCCAACTTCCCTGAGGTAGGCCTCTGAGCAGGAGAGCTTGAGGATCTGGGGGATCTCACAGAAGAACTGGTCCACAGCATTGTCTTGGCAGAGGGGCAGGGAAAAGGTAGTGGCCGTGTGCAGGACAGCATTGAGAAAGCCACTGCCCCAGGCAGCTGCTGCCATCTGGGCACAAGCTCTGCTGCCCACGAGGCTCCCGTAGTGCAGGGGCTTGCAGATGGCAACGTAGCGGTCGTAAGACATGATGGTGAGAAGGGAATACTCTGCTCCAAGCAAGAATACTAAAACGAGGACTTGGACAGCACATCCTTGATAGGAGATGGCCCTGGTGTCCCAGAGGGCATTGGCCATGGCTTTGGGCAGAGTGGTGGAGATGCAGCCCAGGTCGAGGAGGGCGAGGTTGAGGAGGAAGAAGTCCATGGGGGTGTGGAGGCGGTGGTCGCAGGCTACGGCGGTGAGGATGAGGCCGTTGCCCAGGAGGGCAGCCAGGTAGATGCCCAGGAAGAGCCCGAAGTGCAGGAGCTGCAGCTCGCGCGTGTCTGCGAATGCCAGCAGGAGGAACTCGCTCACAGAGCTGCTGTTGGCCATTTCCTGCTTCTGGGCATGGGGTCCTGCCCAAGGAGCAAAAGCGCAGTAAGATAGTACAGAATTACCTGATAATAACTAATTCTGTTTTGTCCTCTCAAGCAGACATCGGTCAGGTCCCTTTCATGACTTTTAACTGACACTGACTAAGGATGTCCCTGGAATAAGGGGACTTTGCTGTGGTCAGTGTAGTAACCAGTCCTCACCTATAACAATAAGGAAAGGGGAACATGCGGTAATCCCCGATTAAATTCACTCCTGATATCAAGTGATTATTCACATTGCCGTTCCAAATTCACTCAACTGCATAGCAGAGCTGTGAGAAATTCTTTTTTTTTTTTTTATATATTATCATTTCTTCTGTACTCCAAGTGAAACCTTGTCGATCCTCACATAAAAAGGGACTGTCCCTTTAGTGCAGACTGCCCTTCCGAGGGGACAGCCAGTCTGTCAAAAAAGGATGGTCTCTTCTGCTGGCATGTCTATGAGCTGCAGGATAACTACATGTTCACCTGCAAAGAACCAGGACACTGCTGAATCAGGGCTCAACGTGCCCATCTCCAGACCCCTCACCCTGTCCCCGTACTCCCCTGCCCCCAAGCACCCCGAGGGCTCACTCCATGGGCATGTGAAACCCCCATCCCCAGGCAGCCTGGGAACAAGAGCAGCAGCAGCACGGCCAGGTAAAGAAGCCAGGAGGAATGGCAGCGTCTACCTCATATTGGAGAAACACAGAGATATATCCTGTCACATGCTATCAGCCATGAGATGTGTTGGCTTCAGAAAAACTCTTTGGAAATCCCATTTACATGTTCTGCTGCCAGAGCCTCACGGTGCCTAGAGCCTGCAGATCTGTCCTGCCACACGCTGCCCTCTGTTGCTGCTCTCCTCACTGCCTCCAAGCCCTCTCTCCTTCTTTCCTGTCCCTGTTCCAGCTGCGGTCAGAGCCCCCAGCCCTGCTGCGCTATGCACAGGAGCTGCTCCTGGGCACAGCTGTCTCTCTGCACCAGGGCCCTCTTGCCACGAGCTCTCTCTGTCCCAGGAGCCCGGCCCAGCTCAGCACCACATGCCCAGCCCAAGGAATTGGAATCCCCCCTCGGGGGGCTTTGCTGAGGAGCCCACGATCCTCAGGCACTGAGAGACAATTGAAGCCATCTCTCAACAAGTCCAAGTCAGAGGCAAGTTTCCTGCAGTGTCCCCCTGAGGGCCAGCACTGACACAGCCTCCCTTGGAGCTCGTTAGAGCAGAGCATTGGAGGCAGTGAGGACAAGGAGACAAAGGCAGTGTGAAAGTGACCCTAATGTGTAGGAAAACTGGATGTGTGTCACCAAGCACAAGGGTCAGGCGTTGACCCCCAGCTCCTGGGAAGGGAGATTCTTTCCCTTCACACACTGCTCAGGGCTCTTCGTGGGGCAGGAGGAGATGGGGATGTGCATGGCCAAGTGCAGGAGAATGGTTCAAGCCCTGCCTGGTTCATGGGTGGGGGCGAGGAGGCAATGAGGCCCTGGTGCTTTACCGATAAGCTGTCTCCTCCTAGGCCTCAGTGGCAGAGACAACAACCAGAGCCATGGACACAAAGCCCTGGGTCCTGTTGGGACTCTCAACCTTGGTAGAATCCTTGATCCTCTCCATACCAGGCTGTCCTAGGGAATCCCACACCTGTAACTTGTTATCTGCTCATGTAGACCACTGTGTGGTGGTGTCTCACTGAATTTGAGCTGAGTAAGTTAAGTCAGATCTTCTTGGTGTCCATGCTCCTCGTAAGGCAGCTCTGTAGGAAGCTGGCCTGGTTCCTGGGGAGCAGCACTACTGCTTGTATGGCATCCCTTGTGGTGCCCAGGCCCTCCTCCTCCTGGGCACTGCTCACTCAGCAGGGTCCCAGTCTGCCCTGATGTGTGGGGTTACTCTTCCTCTGGGCTCTCCTTCTTTTAAATGTCAAGATGTTTCTGTAGGCCAAATCCTGCAGTTTCTCAAGGTTCCCCTGGACAGTTGCTCCATTCTGTCAACTGTTAGTGTCTGCATGCAGATGGCTCACCCTGATTGTTATGATCCGGGGAACTACAGGCCTGTCAGTGTGACCTCTTTGGCAGGTAAACTCATGGAGCAGATTATCTTGAGTACCATCACGCAACACTTCCAGGACAACCAGGTGATCAGGCCCAGTCAGCATGAGTTTACCAAAGCAGGCCCTGCTTGACAAGTCAGATCTCAATCTATGACAAGGTGATGTGCTCGGTGGACAAGGGAAAGGCTGTGGATGTTGGCTACCTAGGTTTCAATAAGGTTTTTGAAACCACTTCCCAAAGCATTCTCCCAGAGAAACTCAAGGCCTGGATGGACGTAGACTTCATTGGGTTAAAAACTGTCTGAGTCTCCAAGTCCAAAGCGCTGTGGTGAATGGAGCCAAAGGCAACTGGAGGCCAGTCACTAGTGGTGTCCCCCAGGGCCCAGTACTGGGGCCAGTTCTCTTCAATATCTTTAACAGTGATCTGGATGAGGGGATCGAGTGCACCCTCAGTAAGTTTGCAGGTGAAACCAAGTTCAGAAAGAGTGTTGATCTGCTCGAGGGTAGGAGGGCTCTGCAGAGGGATCTGGATAGGCTGCACCCATGGGCTGAGGCCAACTCTCTGAGGTTCAACAAGCCCAAGTGCTGAGCCCTGCTCTTGGGGAACAACAACCCCACCCATACAGGGAGCAGAGAAGCTGGACAGCTGCCTGGTGATAAGGGCCCTGGGGATAGTGGTAGATTGTTGGCCGAATATGAGCCAGCAGTGTGCTCAGGTGGCCAAGAAGACCAACAGCATCCTGGCTTGTACCAGGAATAGTGTGGTCAGCAGGAGTAGGGAAGTGATTGTCCCTCTGTGCTCAGCCCTGGTGAGGCCACACCTTGAGTACTGCATTCAGCTCTGGGGCCCCCAGCACAAGAAGGACATGGATCTATTCGAATGAGTCCAAAGGAGGGCCATGAGGATGATCAAGGGGCTGGAGCACCTCTCCTATGAAGACAGGCTGAGGGAGTTGGGGTTGTTCAGCCTGGAGAAGAGAAGGCTCCGGGGAGACCTTACAGCGGCCTTCCAGTACCTAAAGGGGCCTACAGGAAAGCTGGGGAGGGACTCTTCATCCAAGAGAGCAGCGATAGGACTAGGGGTAATGGTTTAGACTGAAAGAGGGTAGATTCAGATTAGACATTAGAAAGAAGTTCTTTACTCAGAGGGTGAGAGGAACAGGCTGCCCAGAGATGTTGTGGATGCCCCATCTGTGAAAGTGTTCAAGGCCAGGTTGGATGGGGTCTTCAGCAACCTGGTCTAGTGGAAGGTGTCCCTGCCCAGGGCGGGGGAGTTGGAATGATGTGATCTTTAAGGTCCTTTCATACCCAAACTGTTCTGTAATTCTGTAAATATGAAACACAGCACCATACCAGCTACTAGGAAGAGAAATTAACTCTTTTGCAGCCAAAACTAGGACAATATTCACCGCTTACTCCATACCGTATTGGTCATGCTCAGGTCCAACACTTTCCAATTAATCACAGCCACCTGTTTTTTCTGTTTTTTTAAATGCTCAAAAGATATCACTTCCTTAGTTTGTTTGTGTCTATAATAATAATAATAATAATAATAATAATGTATTAAGAATAATATATTAAGAATAATAATATGTAATAATAACTATATATTATTGTTGTTGTTATTGTTATTATGCTTTTATATCAACCCATAAACTTTTACTTTTTTTTTTTTTTTTTTTTCCTCCCAGTTCTCTCCTCCATCCCAGTGGATGAATAGCTTTGTAGTGCTGAGCTGCCTGCCAGGTCAAACCACAGCAAGTCTTCTTGGTGCCTAGTGTGGAGCACAAAGGTTGAGATGACAGATCTGACCAGAGCGTTTTAAAAGTAAGTTGTTCTAAGCATTAGATCAGTTTAAGAGTTGCTGATCACAATGTCGATCTTTTTGATCTGGGGTCTGTTGTGCTTGTTTTCAGAATTGTGTTGTATAGCACATTGCTAACTGTCTGTCTTCCATGTCATGCTGTTCATCAATTCTGGGGGCAGGTTTAAGGTTAATCTTTTGCTGTATTGGATAACACTGACTTCTGATAGGATAAAATTATTGCCCCCTCTGTACCTCGGGAACCATCTCTCCATCTCTTAGAAACTCTTAATAATTGCACTCTTTTACACTTTTTGCCTTTTCTCCTCAGGGAGTAAATCTATGCGGGGTGAGGCAGGAGGTGGGGGGGTGGAACTGGTATGGACAGTGGGGGAGGCCTTTCCCCACTTCTTCACTCTCCCTTCCTTCTTCACCTCCCCCTTCTCCTCCAGGCTAATTACAATAGCTCTTCAAAGGTTTGAGTATCTGTGGGGTGGTCAAACCAGCATGTTCCTATTGTTATGTCTCCTGAATGTGTTTCAGAACTACTTAAGCATGCCATCCAGAGATCTGTCCAGAGGCAGGAGAGTGAGGAGTGGCAAGGAGAGTGGGAGGATCTGGGCAGGCACCTAGAGCAGGGGGCACCTCCAGTGCTTTGGAACTTCACCTCTGAGCAAGTGCAGAATCCTAAAAAACTGGTTAAATGCTTGGAAAAGTGGTGTTATCACCCTGGCATTTCCAAAGAGACACATAGCACTGCAGTGTGCTGGGTCTCGGCCTATGCTTACAGAGCCACAATCAATGCCACTCCAACCTCTGTGACAAGCCCTGCAGCCACTCCAACCCCTCTGACAGACCCTGCAGCCACTACAGCATCTGCAAAATGCCCTGCAGCAACTCCAGCTCCTTTTATGGACCCTGTGTCTGCGCCAGAAGACCAATCTTTGTCTGTATCAGTTGCTCCTATATGCAAGAAAAAACAATGGATGTGAAGGTCATTTTTCTTTTTTTTTTTTTTTTTTTTTTTTTTTTTTTTTTTAAGAAAGGAAAGAAACTCCTACCCAGACAAGAAAGGAGGAGAAAGAAAAGCTGGGCCGTCATGTGAGTAGGAGGACGAAGAGGAAGAGGTCCTAAGAGCACCAGTAATCACGCGATCCCTATCCCTATGCTGCTCTGGTGCTGGGAGAAACGGGGCCCCTCCCTGGACTCAGGGGGCAGGAAAGGAGAGATGGTGGGTACACACGATGTGTCACCCTGTGGTTTCACCTGTGTGACCATGGAGAGGACATGAGAAAGTGGGATGGAAAATCTGCCTCAACCCTAGAGGCACGGGTATGTGAGTGACAAGGAACAACAATCCCTAAAAGGGGTTCTTAGAGAACTGCTGCTCCACTTTCCAGCGGGCAGTCCTGCAGACACAGTAAGGAATACTATGGGCAGGACTAGAGGGGCCCTGCCTCCAGCCAGGGGGAGGAAGGGGACAATCGGCTGTATTGGACTGTGAGGATTCGATGGCCTTGCACATCAGACCCCAGAAGTCTCAGGCTCCAGTGGACACCACTGCACAGCGTACCCTCGTGCCATCAAGCTGTGGAGGGGTGAACCCATTTGTATGTCTGGAGTGACAGGGGGATCCCAACGCTGACCTGTACTGGAGGCTGAAGTGAGTCTAAGTGGGAAGGAGTGGCCAAAGCACCCCACTGGGACTGGCCCCGGACTCTGTGCATCCTTGGAAGAGACTGCTTCAGGAGAGGAGAGACATTTCAGGGACCCAAAAGGGTATGGATGGGCTTTTGGCACAGCTGCCTTGGAGACGGAGGACATGATGCTGTTGTCTGCCTTGCCTTGGTCTCTCACAGGACCCTTCTGTTGTGGGGTTGATGAGGGCTGAAGGACAGCTGGTGCCAATCACTGCCACAGCCATGCACCTCAGTCAGTAGAGCACCAACCGAGTCCGCTGACAGAGGATTGTCGTGTCCTGAAGGAAGTCATGCAGTGCTGAGTGCTGCCATGCCGGAAACGGTAGAGCTTCCATGCACACTGGGATCAAAGACACCCAAGCGTTTTGCCACAACTGATATCCCTAATGCATTTTTCTCCATGCGTTTGCCAGCAGATTGAAGGCCACAGCTTGCTTTCAACCTGGCATCGACTGCCCCAGGGCAGGAAACTCAGTCCTACCATTTGCCATGGACTGATTCAGAGTGCCCTGGAAGAGGAGGAAGCTCCTGAACACCTGCAGTACATCGATGGCATCGTTGTGTGGGGTGACACAGCACAGGAAGTGTTTGAGAAAGGGAAGAAAATACTCCAAATTCCTCTGACAGCTGATTTCACACTAAAAGAACTGAAGGTGAAGGGACGTGCACAAGAGATCCTGCTGCAGGCTGGCCAGGGTCAGGGGGACCGATGCTAAGGGACAGGTTGAGCATCAGTGAGGGGCTTCTCAGCAATTGCGTGGTGCATCACTTGCTTTGTACATATTATTGTCATTATTTTTATTGTTATTATTGTTATTATTACTGTTTTAACTCCTTTTTCTGTCTTTTCAAATTTTAAATCACTCATTATTGTTTGGGCCCTTGTGCTTAGTGAAACACATCCAGTTTTCCTACACATCAGGTTCACCTTCACAGTGCCTTCGTCTCCTTGTCCTCACTGCCTCCAATGCTCTGCTCCAACGAGCTCCAAGGGAGGCTGTGTCAGTGCTGGCCCTCAGGGGGACACTGCAGGAAACTTGCCTCTGACTTGGACTTCCTGAGAGATGTGTTCAATTGTCTCTCAGTGCCTGAGGTTCATGGGCTCCTCAGCAAAGCCCCCCGAGGGGGGATTCCAATGCCTTGGGCTGGGCGTCTGGTATCACAGTATCACAGATTTCTAGGTTGGAAGAGACCTCAAGATCATCGAGTCCAACCTCCGACCTAACACTAAGTACTCCACTAAACCATATCGCTAAGCTCTACATCTAAACGTCTTTTAAAGACCTCCAGGGATGGTGACTCCACCACCTCCCTGGGCAGCCCGTTCCAATGCTTAATAACCCTTTCGGTAAAGAAGTACTTCCTAACATCCAATATAAAACTCCCCTGTCGCAACTTTCGCCCATTCCCCCTCGTCCTGTCACCAGGCACGTAGGAGAACAGACCAACCCCCACCTCTTTACAGCCTCCTTTAAGGTAACTGTAGAGAGCGATGAGGTCTCCCCTGAGCCTCCTCTTCTCCAGGCTGAACAAGCCCAGCTCCCTCAGCCGCTCCTCGTAAGACTTGTTCTCCAGACCCCTCACCAGCTTGGTCGCCCTTCTCTGGACTTGCTCGAGCACGTCCATGTCCTTCCTGTAGCGAGGGGCCCAAAACTGAACACAGTACTCGAGGTGAGGCCTCACCAGAGCCGAGTACAGGGGCACAATCACTTCCCTAGACCTGCTGGCCACACTGCTTCTTATGCAGGCCAGGATGCTGTTGGCCTTCTTGGCCACCTGGGCACACTGCTGGCTCATATTCAGCCGACTATCAACCAATACTCCCAGGTCCCTCTCTGCCAGGCAGCTTTCCAACCACTCATCTCCCAGCCTGTAGCTCTGCTTGGGGTTGTTGCGCCCCAGGTGCAGGACCCGGCACTTGTCCTTGTTGAACTTCATACAGTTGACCTCAGCCCATCACTCCAGCCTATCCAGATCCTCCTGCAGAGCCTTCCTGCCCTCGAGCAGATCGACACACGCACTTAGCTTGGTGTCATCTGCAAACTTACTGAGGGTGCACTGGACGCCCTCATCCAGATCATCGATAAAGATATTAAAGAGGACCGGCCCCAGTACCGAGCCCTGGGGGACTCCACTAGTGACCGGCCTCCAACCAGATTTGACTCCATTCACCACAACTCTCTGGGCCCGGCCATCCAGCCAGTTTCTAACCCAGCGAAGCGTACGCCAGTCCAAGCCCCGAGCAGCCACTTTCTTGAGGAGAATGTTGTGGGGAACTGTGTCAAAAGCCTTACTGAGGTCAAGGTAAACCACATCCACAGCCTTTCCCTCATCCACCAAGCGCGTCACTTGGTCATAGAAGGAGATCAGGTTCGTCAAGCAGGACCTGCCTTTCATAAACCCATGCTGACTGGGCCTGATCGCCTGCTTGCCCTGCAAGTGCCGCGTGATGACCCTCAAGATAATCTGCTCCATGAGCTTTCCTGGCACTGAGGTCAAACTGACAGGCCTATAGTTCCCCGGGTCTGCCCTGCGGCCCTTCTTATAGATGGGCGTCACATTGGCTAGCCGCCAGTCAACTGGGACCTCCCCCGATAGCCAGGACTGCTGATAAATAATGGTAAGCGGCTCGGCCAGCTCCTCCGCCAGTTCTTTCAGTACCCTCAGGTGCATCCCATCCGGCCCCATCGACTTGCGCACATCCAAGCTCCGTAGCAGGTCGCCAACCATTTCCTCATGGATAGCGAAGGCCACATCCTGCTCCCCATCCCCTTCCACCAGCTCAAGGCACTGGGTATCCAGAGAACAACCGGTATTGCCGCTAAAGACTGAGGCAAAGGCGGCATTAAGCACCTCAGCCTTTTCCTCATCCTTAGTAACTAGGTTTCCCCTCGCATCCAGTAAAGGATGGAGATTCTCCTTAGTCCTCCGTTTCGCGTTGATATATTTGTAAAAGGATTTTTTGTTGTCTTTAACGGCAGTAGCCAGATTGAGCTCCAGATGAGCTTTGGCCTTTCTAATTTTCTCCCTGCACAGCCTCACAGCCTCGCTACATCCTTGTAGTCCTCCTCAGTGGCCCGCCCTTTTTTCCAAAGATTATAAACCCTCTTTTTTCTGCTAAGCACAAGCCGCAACTCTCTGTTGAGCCAGGCCGGTCTTCTTCCACGCCAGCTCGTCTTTGGACACGTGGGGACGGACCGCTCCTGTGCCATCACGATTTCCTTCTTGAGGAGCGCCCAGCCTTCCTGGACTCCTCTGCCCTTCAGAACCGCCTCCCAAGGGACTCGGCCAACCAGCGTCCTGAGCAGCTCAAAGTCAGCCCTCCGGAAGTCCAATACAGCAGTTTTACTGGTCCCCTTCCTGGCCTCGCCAAGAATAGAGAACTCTACCATTTCGTGGTCACTCTGCCCAAGACAGTTTCCGACCACCACATCTCCCACCAGTCCTTCTCTGTTTGTGAAGAGAAGGTCTAGCAGGGCACCACCCCTTGTAGGTTCGCTGACCAGCTGCGTCAGGAAGCTATCTCCCACGCTCTCCAGAAACCTCCTAGACTGTTTTCTCTGTGCCGTGTTGTGTTTCCAGGATATGTCCGGGAAGTTGAAGTCCCCCACGAGGACAAGCACCGACGATTTTGCAACTTCTGTCAGTTGCCTATAAAACTCCTCATCCGTCTCCTCATCCTGGTTCGGCGGTCTATAACAGACCCCCACCAGGAAGCTAGCCTTGCCGGCCTTCCCGCGGATCCTAACCCACAGGGATTCAACCTTATCATTCCCAGCCTGGAGTTCCACAACATCAACATCAAAAGATTCTCTAATGTAGAGAGCCACGCCACCACCCCCTCTGTGCTGCCTGTCCCTCCTGAAGAGCCGATAGCCAGGCATTGCAGCACTCCAGTCGTGGGAGCGGTCCCACCACGTCTCCGTGATGGCAACCAAGTCGTAGCCTGCCTGCTGCACGATGGCTTCCAGCTCCTCCTGTTTGTTACCCATGCTGCGTGCATTAGTTTAGATGCACTTCAGCTGGGCCATCGCCTTCTCCCCCGGCCTAGCCATTGTTTCCCCTGGCACAGCTCCAACAAGCCTTGTTTGAGCCCCGTCCCCCTTCTTACCTAGTTTAAAGCGCTCTCTATGAGTCCCGCCAGCTCCTGGCCTAGGATCCGTTTTCCCCTTGGAGATAGGGACCCTTCTGGGGCCATCAGGCCGGGTGCCGAGTAAAGCTCCCCATGGTGAAAAAACCCAAAATTTCTGTGCTTGCACCAGCATCTGAGCCACCTATTAACCACGCGAGCTTTCCATGTCCTCTCCGTGCCTCTCCCTTCCCCCATAGGGATGGACGAAAACACCACCTGCACTCCCGCTCCCTCCACCAATCGTCCCAGCCCCCTATAGTCCTGTTTGATAGCCTTGAGGCTTCTCTTTTCAACATCGTCACTGCCAGCCTGGACTATCAAAAGCGGGTAATAGTCAGAGGGGCGAACCAGGTTTGGAAGCTTCCTGGTAATGTCTCTGACCCTGGCCCCAGGGAGGCAGCAGACTTCCCTATGTGTGGGGTCAGGCCAACAAATAGGGCCCTCCATTCCCCTGAGGAGGGAGTCGCCCACAACAATCACCCTTCTTTCTTTCTTGGTGGAGGCAGTCCTGAGACGTGGAGTCAACTTCCTCACCTCAGGCATCCTCCTGGGTAGGCTTCCTACCTCATCCTCACCCACCGGTCTCTCCAGCTCCAGGGCCTCAAACCTATTGTTCAAGGGCACCTGGGAAGGCGGCACCGGAAGGGGAGGGCATCTCCTGCGAGGTCGAGCAGGGACCTGTCTCCATTCCTCCTCAACTCGCAGGTACCCTCCCTCTGCCAAATGGCGACAGGGCAGGGGGTCCACCCCCCTTTGGAGCGTCTCACCCTGGTCCCTCTCCCTCCGGTCCTGCAGGGAGTCGCTCCACCAGTCTATCTCCCGCTCGCACTCCCTGATATCCCTCAACCTCTGCACCTCCTCCTTGAGCTCCGCCACCATGCGGACCAGGTCGTCCACCTGCTCGCACCTCACGCAAGCAGTCTCTCTGCCTCCCGCCGATGGCAGCAAGAGGCTCAGACACTCCCCGCATCCGGAGACCTGAACTGCCGCATGTTTGGGCGGGCAGTCGGTCTGGGTGTGTACTGACTTCCTAGAGAAAGCACCGTGCCTGGTGGAGACCATTGCAGCCCAGCTGACGGGAGAGTGCCGTTGGAGGAGTTGTCCCTATGGGCAGGTGTGAGCGCTCCGCCCTTCCTGCCCGCCCTGCCCGCGCTAACTGCCTCAATAACTGCCGCGTCACTCCCCCCGTGTCACTCCCTGTTCGCCGCGCTCCTGGTCGCTCGCGCTCCGTAAGGGCTGCCTTTGAACGGCCAGGGGGAGGAGCTGTCGCTGACGCTGCTGGCTCCGCCTATGCCTCGTCAGCCTCCCTCACGAGGGCTGCCGGTGCCTGGCGGCTCCCTCACGTAGGCTCGATGCCCGAAAAATAGCCCTGCCTGTCCCGATCCCGCGCTGCGTTGCAGCACGCGTCTGCCCCGGAGCCGGTCGCCTCGGCAAGTGAGTGGTGCTGAGCTGGGCCGGGCTCCTGGGACAGAGAGAGCTCATGGCAAGAGGGCCCTGGTGCAGAGAGACAGCTCTGCCCAGGAGCAGCTCCTGTGCACAGCACAGCAGGGCTGGGGGCTCTGACCGCAGCTGGCATGGGGAGAGGAGAGAAGGAGAGAGGGCTTGGAGGCAGTTGGCAGTGGGAGAATGCTGAGAGCTGCCTGCAGGAGAAATCTGCACAGCCCTTGACAAGGTACGTCTCTGGCCGCAGGGCCATGCAGCTGCACGTCCTGGAAGGGTCTCCTGCTGGGTCTTGTTTCTGGGAGGGCAGTGGGCAATGCAGTAGGCTTTGGGAGTCCTGCTGGATGGCACTGCGAGGTGAGGACGTCTGGCAGAAGCCCCTCGGAGTGCCCTAAACCAGGTGCCCCCGGTCAGCCCAGAACACCCTGCCCTGGCTGGCCAGGCCGGGCTCTCTGCCAGCTGCCCCGGAGCTCCTGCAGCCATGGAAAGAAGAGAAGCTCCCAAGCTCCGTCTGGCTTGCTGTGGCCCTTCTCCCTCAGCAGAATTCTCCTGTTTCTTCTCAGGGAAACACCTGAATGGGATGACAGTGCAGCTCAGAGAGGGGTGACACAAGGCAGCTGAGAACAGGACTGGTGGACAGAAGTGCTCTTCTCGGTCTGCACTAATGGACACTCCCATAAAATATCAGCAGGAGTGTACAGGAAATGTGAGGGCATTCAACCATCCAATACCTATCCTAAGCATTACAGGGCCTACTGGGAGAAAATACAGCAAACAAAATCCCTACAGATCAGCTCTGCGTTCAGATGACTTGTTTGCAAGAACTGACAAGTCGAAAGGACTTGAGTTACCCCCATGTTCCTGTTTCCCTCCTGCTGCACAGCAGGAAGGACTCCTCTGGAGCCCACAGAAGCCCCTGCTCCCAGGGCCACTCTCAGCCAGCACCAGCCGCAGCTCAAGCAGGAGAGCTGAAGAAAGGTTCTCCTGCAAAGAGACAGGCTTGGGCTGGAGGGTGCTCTAAGGCTTGTAATAAGTCTCCCTCAGAGAAGTGTATATTAACTTTGTTCTCCCTTATCCTTTTCAACAGACAACTGCATTCAAAGTCAGCAAATGCAAAACAGTAGCTCTGTGAGAGAATTCCTCCTGCTGGCATTCGCAGACATGCGCGAGCTGCAGCTCCTGCACTTCGGGCTCTTCCTGGGCATCTACCTGGCTGCCCTCCTGGGCAACGGCCTCATCCTCACCGCCGTAGCCTGTGACCACCGCCTCCACACCCCCATGTACTTCTTCCTCCTCAACCTCGGCCTCCTCGACCTGGGCTGCATCTCCACCACTCTGCCCAAAGCCATGGCCAATGCCCTCTGGGACACCAGGGCCATCTCCTATCAAGGGTGTGCTGCACAGTTCTTCTTTTTAGTCTTCTTCATTGGAGGGGAGTATTCCCTTCTCACTGTCATGGCCTACGACCGCTACGTTGCCATCTGCAAGCCCCTGCACTACGGGAGCCTCGTGGGCAGCAGAGCTTGTGCCCAGATGGCAGCAGCTGCCTGGGGCAGTGGCTTTCTCAATGCTGTCCTGCACACGGCCACTACATTTTCCCTGCCTTTCTGCCAAGGCAATGCTGTGGACCAGTTCTTCTGTGATCTTCCTCAGATTCTCAAGCTCTCTTGCTCAGAGGCATTCCTCAGGGAGGTTGGGCTTATTGTAGTTGGTGTCTGTTTAGCTTTTGGCTGTTTTGTTTTCATTGTGCTGTCCTATGTGCAGATTTTCAGGACAGTGCTGAGGATGCCCTCTAATCAGGGCCGGCACAAAGCCTTTTGCACATGCCTTCCTCACCTGGCCGTGGTCTCCCTATTTATCAGTACTGGCATGTTCGCCTACCTGAAGCCCTCCATCTCCTCCCCATCCCTGGACCTGGTGGTGGCAGTTCTGTACTCGGTGGTTCCTCCTGCCATGAATCCCCTCATCTACAGCATGAGGAACAAGGAGCTCAAGGATGCATTGAGGAAACTCTTTGGATACATGCTTCCTCAACAGTAATAATGGGCAAAGTCCCAGAACACAGAACAGAACGCTTTTCTTATTTTTTTTTTTTCTGTATAAGTGTTAGAACAGCCTTACTTTACTTTTGTACAATTTTCTGAGCCTTGTGATTTTCATTCAGTAATGATCTACTTAGTATCCTATGTGTTTATCATTCTATTTTAGTTTTGAACCAAGTATCTCATGTACTTATGGAAGTGGGCTTCCCGTTTAGATAAAGACAAAAAAGCGTTGAGCAGAAATTCATTGGTCCCAGCTTCCATCCCTTCCCATCTTTTGTGGAGCTGGGGGAGCAGTCCCAGCACGCAGGAGGGGCTCAGGGCCCAGAGCCCAGCTGCCACAGGGAGGAGCAGCCCCGCTGGGACTCACGGCTGCCCCTCACTGCCCGCTGGGCTCTGCCTCTCTGCTGCCTTCGGGTCGGGGCTGCTGCTTCCCTGGAGCCATGGCCATGGCCAGCAGCAGGACGTGGCCTTTTCACTGCTGCTCTCTTCTGGCTTCCAAATTGTTCTCTTATGCTCTTGTATTTGACTAAACCTTTAGATTTCATGTGCCTTGTTGATAGGTTTGTTTTCTGTACGGTGGCATCTCTTTCTTTGCACAGCTCTTCCAAAGCTGGTGTTAGGAATATACCCAAGGAGCTGCTTCCTGAACAGACCTCTTGCTTTTCTGGGCCTCACAATGGATCAGAACCCCAGAGTGATCAGTGAAGGACCAAGGGCTGCACTGGGAGCTGCCTTCTTGCTTGCCTATGGCCCAGCAAACAACAACTGGCCCTTGAATTATCTGCTTGGGACTGTCCCAGTGGTGCTGGGTCTGATGGCAAATGGCATCCTGGAGAGGAATCTGGAGGTGCTCTGTGCGTGGGCCAGGCCTCTTGTGCTGGCCTGGGGAGCGGGGCTGGCCCTGCGGGGCACAGGCACTCTGTGCTGGGGATGTCCCAGGCAGGAGAGCAGGGCTCCTGCAGCTTCACGGCCCTCCATCTCCTGAGCCGTGGCTGGCCCCAGCGCGGGGGCTGCTGGGGAGGCCCAGAGCCGCCTTTGTGCCAGCAGCTGCGGTGCCTTGCGAGGGGCTGGGGCTGTGCTGGCCGTGCCCAGAGCCCTGCAGCAGCCTGCGGTGGGCACTGGCCTGGGGCCAGCCCAGCCTGGGCTGCTGGGCTGGGGAGAGGTCCGGGAGGTGGGGAGAGGTGGGCAGGGGCTGGGCTGGGCTGGGCAGTGCCCGGCAGAGGGCAGCAGCAGCGTCAGGGAGCGGTGGCAGCATGCAGGGGAGGGCTCCCAGCAGGGCTTGGTGCTGCAGAGCCAGGGCTGGGGAAGGGAGCCCTGAGCTGCAGGGGCAGGGGACACGAGGCCGCTCGGGGCCCTTGCTGGCCTGGGCAGAGCAGGAAGGGGGCCCAGGGCATTCGTCCCCTCACCGCAGCCTGCCACGACCTGCACGGCGCTCACAGAGCATCCAGGGCCAGGCTCTGCCCCGTGGTGCACAGGGAGAGGGCAAAGCCTCTCTGGAAAAGAGGCTGAAACTGAAAAAGGTCCCTCCGCTGCCCCGTGGTGTGACAGGGCCAGGGTGGGACAGCTTACCTTTATTTGAGGTAGTTCTTGTGTAATTTGCATTGGTGATGGCACAAAAAGACAGCTCCTTCAGCAGTGATGTACATCCTTCTTCATGTTAGGACACAACTCAACGTCCTTCACTCTGCTTTATCTCACGGATGAACTGGATTAGGTCTCCTTGATTACTCTGAGGCACAGTGCAGTGCTTTTTGCCTCCTTTCCCTCCAGCACAATATGTGTGACTTTCCCTTACTCTGCGCATTGACCTGACGGGTCATTTCACATTTTTCACTTTCAAAACCCTAGTTGAACGGGGACCATTTCCAAAGTGGGACAAGCTGATGGGTTCTGGGTCAGCCATTTGAAGCGTGCTATACTTGAGTTTTGCAGCCTGAGTTTGCTAAAGATGACCCAGGAAGGGAAATGGATGTTCAAGTGTCTCGTAGGAATAAGGGAGAATATCATGGGTTTCCAAGGGCCATTTCAAATCTAGATCAGTCCCAGGAACCCACAGAAGAAGGGGATTGTCTTTGAAGGGGTTTCCTGTGCTGGGCTGGGCTGCAGTTACAGGGACAAAGACCACTGCTGGCAGTGGAGGTGCCCTGGGAACTCCACCTGGCTCCACCTGATTTTCCCAAAGGGCTCTGGTCTCCTGAAGGTCTTTTCTGACACCTGGTGGTCCAGGGAAGTGCCTCAAACACAACGGGACCACAGGAGGTTTCCCCTGGTTATGCTTATGGTCACACAGCAAAGCTCTGCCTCAATGCCCAGTAATTTTTTTAGTACTTAACTAATAAGGCATCTACTCATCAGATCAAACTATTCAATCCCTTCCATTCAATGTCTCACGTGAATGATAATTTCTATCATGAAGAAATGTTAATTGTCAGGATGAATATTCATCGCAGGAGAAGAAATACTGGTGTTCACGTGTACTTGCTTTGTCATCCCTTTGTCTATAATGGTGTGCTCCCTCATCTTCCAGGCACAAAACCTGACTTGATTACACAGACCCTGCTGAATGTCCCCTTTCCAGCTGCCTGTCTGGACCTATGCACTTCCCATGGTTCTCCTGCTTTGCCCTCCCCTTACTCTTTGATCATTCAGACCGCTCTCACCAACCCAGTTGCTGCTTTGAGTTTCAGTCAGTTCCAGCTCGCCCATCTCTCAGCAGTCTGTCTAATGGTTTCCTTAGCAAGAAACTCATCATTTATCATTGAATTAGTATGATATGGATTAATATTAACACTACTATTTAAAATTTCCTATTTATCAGTGTAAACTACATCTTGTACAGTCATCCTTTTGGGAAGGTACACATTACTGGAGGAAAAAAAATGAGGAACATAATTTTTTTTTTTTTTATTTGCAGCATGATTTCCTGCTGTTTGTTTTTAAATAGGAATAACCCTGCTCTTCCTACCTAAGCAGGGCTTCAAAGAAACAACCCTAGACCAATATCTCTGGGAAAATGATGCTCCAAACTGAAATGCAACAAAATTCAGCCTTTAAAATGAGGAAAGATTTCTATTAGATGCTCTTTGAAATCCTCCTCCTTAACTACACCATGAAAGCTCTCCAATTATCTGAACAACTCTTGAAGACTTGAAGAAAACTGTGGGAGAGATATGGCTGCTTAGGACTTTCTGCATTTTAATGAGTTCCATGGTGTATTTTAGTGCTGACTCTACTAAGCTTGGGTACTGAGAGGAGAATGATGCAACTGCTTGAGAAAGTAAAGTCAGAAGGAAAAGTTGAAGTGACTTGGAGTATTAATGGGCCCCACTGAGGGCTGTTCCTAACAAAGCCTCCCCAGGGACTTGTTAGGGCAGCTAATTGGAGGCCATGATTGCAGACAGGCAAAGCACTGTGCTGAGAAAAGTCTTGGTTGGTTTTGGTGAAGCAGAAGGGCCAAGGCCTGACCCCAGCCACTGGGAGGGGAGATCCTGCACCCCCCCGTCTGGCTCAGGGCTCTTCTTGGGGTCTGTATGATGTGGTGGGCAGTATGATGCCACGACAAAACTTCATTAGGACACCTCCCCACCCCTGCACAGGGTATCAAGGAAGCAGTGAGACCCCATTGCAATGACTGTATCTCGTCTCCTCAGAAGCTCTAGCTAAAGGGACAAAAATGTCAGGGCTGTTGGGGCCTTCCATTCCTGCCAGCACCTTCTGCCTTCTCCTCTGCAGCCTTTCCTATGCTGTCCCACACTTTGCCCTATTTCCTTCAAGTCTGCAGACACCCATCTCTGTCCACCACCTTGCTCTCATCCAGGACTTTCCATCATCTCATCCATGTCTCGTCAAACTTAATCAGCTGTTCCTTGAAACACAAAGTCATAGTGTGATCACAGACACTATTTGGGTGACCTCTGTCACTACAGCACTGCCCTTTGGGGGACATTTCTTCCTTCTCATGTCCCATGCCAACCTTCCAAGGTGCACTTTGTGGCAGTTTTTGTCTCCTGCTCTTTCCTACTACCAAAGAAAGCTCCATCAGGGTGGAAACCACTCCTGAAGCAGGCATCCCAACCCATCAGGCTCCGTGCGGCCTGTCAGCCAAGCAGACAGAAGTCACCTCAGCAGCATCTTCCAAGGCCTGGGCCTGCTGCTGGCCTTGCAGCTTCTTGGCTAGACACAGCCAAGCCTTGTGCCTCCTGCTGTCCAGTCCTGGCCTCAAGCAGAAGGGACAGGACAAGCCCTCTGCGGGCCTTCTTTGTGTCTGGGTCCTCCTGGGGATGGAGGCAGAGGGGATCCCACAGGCAGCATGCCAAGCAGGGGCCTTCTGCTGGCCTAGCAGGGCCACTGGCAGATGTCAGCCCCAAAGTGCCGATCCCAGGGAGAAGCCAAGGGTGACCTGCCACCTCCAGACACAAGGCACCTCACAGTCCCTTTGCGTGACATGTTCCTGCTGCTGCCCTATCAGCTGCAGAGACAGAAGTGACCTCCCAGTCACTGCCCCAGTCAGATTCGTCCTGCTGGGGCAGGACATCCTGAGGCAGAGCTGACCTCTCTAGTTTCTTTGGGACTACGGCTCACTTTTCTGGGTTAGAAATTTAGCAAATGTGTTGGTCTGCTTGTGGTGTCAGGTCTGTGGTTAGGTTATGGGCAAGCTTTGTGGAATAGTTTTTTGTTCTACATCTGCCTAGAAGTCTATGTTTAATAGAGGATTTTAATCTTAGTGTTAAGGGCAGGGATTAGGGTGAGCACAAGAGCAAAGGCAAGTCTCAGTCCTTAGCGGCAAAACCAGTTGTTCTCTGGATACCCAGTACCCTGAGCTGGTGGAAGGGGATGGGGAGCAGGATGTGGCCCTCACTATCCGTGAGGAAATGTTTGGCGACCTGCTACAACACCTGGATGTACGCAAGTCGATGGGGCCAGATGGGATGCACCCAAGGGTACTGAGAGAACTGGCGGAGGAGCTGGCTGAGCCGCTTTCCATCATTTATCGGCAGTCCTGGCTATCAGGGGAGGTCCCAGTCGACTGGCGGCTAGCAAATGTGACACCCATCTACAAAAATGGCCGCAGGGTAGACCGGGGGAACTATGGGCCTGTTAGTTTGACTTCAGTGCCAGGGAAGCTCATGGAGCAGATTATCTTGAGGGTCATCACGTGGTATTTACAGGGCAACCAGGCGATCAGGCCCAGTCAGCATGGGTTTATGAAAGGCAGGTCCTTCTTGACAAACCTGATCTCCTTCTATGACCAAGTGACACGCTTAGTGGGTGAGGGAAAGACTGTGGATGTGGTCTACCTTGACTTCAGTAAGGCTTTTGACACTGTTTCCCACCACATTCTCCTCAAGAAACTGGCTGCTCGTGGCTTGGACTGGCGTACGCTTCGTTGGGTTAAAAACTGGCTGGATGGCCGGGCCCAAAAAGTTGTGGTGAATGGAGTGAAATCTAGTTGAAGGCCGGTCATTAGTGGAGTGCCCCAGGGCTCCGTACTGGGGCCAGTCCTCTTTAATATCTTTATCCATGTTCTGGATGAGGGGATCCAGTGCACCCTCAGTAAGTTTGCAAATGACACCAAGTTGGGTGCCTGTGTCGATCTGCTCGAGGGAAGGAAGGCTCTGCAAGAGGATCTGGATAGGCTGGACCGATGGGCTGAGGCCAACTGTATGAAGTTCAACAAGGACAAGTGCCGGGTCCTGCACCTGGGGCGCAACAACCCCAAGCAGAGCTACAGGCTGGGAGATGAGTGGTTGGAAAGCTGCCTGGCAGAGAAGGACCTGGGAGTACTGGTTGATAGTCGGCTGAATATGAGCCAGCAGTGTGCCCAGGTGGCCAAGAAGGCCAACAGCATCCTGGCCTGCATAAGAAGCAGTGTGGCCAGCGGGTCTAGGGAAGTGATTGTGCCCCTGTACTCGGCTCTGGTGAGGCCGCACCTCGAGTACTGTGTTCAGTTTTGGGCCCCTCGCTACAAGAAGGACATGGAGGTGCTCAAGAGAGTCCAGAGAAGGGCAACGAAGCTGGTGCGGGGTTTAGAGAACAAGTCTTACGCGGAGTGGCAGAGGGAGTTGGGCTTGTTCAGCCTGGAGAAGAGGAGGCTCAGGGGCAACCTTATCGCTCTCTCTAGGTACCTTAAAGGAGGCTGTAGAGAGGTGGGGGTTAGTCTATTCTCCCACGTGCCTGGTGACAGGACAAGGGGGAATGGGCTAAAGTTGCACCAGGGAAGGTTTACGTTGGATACTAGGAGGAACTTCTTTACTGAAAGGGTTATTATGCATTGGAATGGGCTGCCCAGAGAAGTGGTTGAGTCACCATCCCTGGAGGTCTTTAAGAGACGATTAGATGTCGAACTTAGTGAGTTGGATTAGTGGAGGACTTGTTAGCGTTAGGTCAGAGGTTGAACAGGGAGATCTTGGAGGTCTCTTCCAACCTAGATGATTCTCTGCTTCTGTGATTCTGTGAAAGCCAAGGCACAGATGGAACTGAGCTTTTCAAGTGAAGCAAAGAATAACAGGAAGAGATTCTGTAGATACATTGCTCAGAAAAGAAAGGCCAAGGAGAGTCTACACCCTGTGATGGATGAGAAGGGTGAACTGGTAATGACAGCCATGGAGAAGGCTGAGGGACTCAGCAACGTCTTCTCCTCAGTCTTCCCTGCCAGTCAGGCTTCCCAAGTCTTTCATTTCCCTGAACCCAGAGATGGAGGCTGGGGGTCAAAGTCCCACCTGCTGTAAGTGAAGAGCAGGTTCGAGACCACCTGATGAAACTAAACAAGTACAAGTCTATGGGGCATTATGACATGCACCCCAGGTCCTGAGGGAACTGGTGATGTAGTTGCCAAGCCTCTCTCCATCATTTCTGAAGAGTCCTGGCAGTCGGGTGAAGTCCCTGGTGACCTGTAAAAGGAAAACATCAGTCCCATTTCTAAAAAGGGTAGAAAGGAGGACCCAGGGAACTACAGAACAGTGAACCTCACCTCTGTGCCTGGCAAGATCATGGAAAAGATCCTCCTGGAATCAATGTCAGGCACATGCAAGAGAAAGAGGTGATCCAAGACAACCAGCATGGCTTCACCAAAGGGTAAGTTGTGCCGGACCAATCTGGTGGCTTTCTACAATGGAGTGACCACATCAGACGACAAGGGAAGACCGACCGATGTCATCTACTTGGACTTCTTTAAGACCTTTGACACGGTCCCACATGACATCCCGGTCTCAAAATTGGAGAGATATGCATTTGATGGGTGGACCATTGAGTGGATAAGGAGTTGGCTTGAAGGTCATACCCAGACAGCGCTGGTCTACGGCTCTATGTCCAAGTGGAGGCTGGTGATGGGTGGTGTCCCTCAGGGGTCTATCCTGGGACCGGTACTGTTTAATATCTTTATCAATGACAGGGACAGTGGGGTCGAGTGCACCCTCAGCAAGTGTGCAGGTGACACCAAGCTGAGCGGTGTAGTTGATGCAACAGAGGAAGGGATGCCATCCAAAGGGTCCTGGACAAGCTTGAAATTTGGGCCCATGTGAACCTAAGGAGGTTCAACAAGTCCAAGTGCAAGGTGCTGCACGTGGGCCGGGGAAATCCCAAACACGGGGAAAGGCTGGGAGAAGAACTCATTGAGAGCAGCCCTGCAGAGAAGGACTTGGGGGTTCTGTTGCATGAAAAGCTCAACATGAGCCAGGAATGTGTGCTTGTAGCCCAGGAGGCCAAGTGCATCCTGGGCTGCATCAAGAGAGAAGTGGCCAGCAGGAGGAGGCAGGTGACTGTCCCCCTCTGCTCTGCCCTTGTGAGGCCCCACTTGGAGTCCTGCATCCAGGTCTGGGGCCCCCGGAACAAGAAGGGTGTGGGCTGTTAGAGTGGGTCCAGAGGAGGGCCACAAAGATGATCAAGGAGCACCTCTCCTATTTAAGAAAGGCTGAGAGAGCTACAGATATTCAGCCTACCAGAAGAGAAGGCTCTGGGGTGACGTCATTGCAGATTTTCAATACTTAAAGTGGTCTTATAAAGTGGATGGAGAAGGACTCTTTACTCAGGTAAATAACGATAGTACAAGGGGAAGAGGTTTTAAACTAAAAGAAGGGAGATTCAGATTAGAGGTTAGCTGGAAATTTTTCACTCAGAGAATAGTGAGGCACTGGAACAGGTTTTCCACAGAGGTATTGGATGCCCCATCCCTGCAGGTCTTCAACAGCAAGTTAGATGAAGTCCTGAGCAACCATGTTCTACTGGGAGGTGTCACTGCCCATGGTAGGGGGGTTGGAACTAGATGATATTTGAGGTCCTTTCCAGCCCAGGCCATTCGATGATTCCATGATTCTATGACTGGTTAAAAATATTTTTAAAACTTGGTATGCAGGAGGACAAGAATAACATTATTTCTATCAATATAAAATGTTGTTAAAATATTAATAAAAATACACTTAAGGAAATCATTCTCTCATTTTCCCAAATAACCAGGTAGTCCTGTTAGGATTATTTCTAATATTACATTTTGATAATAAGTATAATGACAAAAATGATATGATAATAATCACAATACTGAAGATATTATTGATGATGAAGAAGCATGTATAGAAATATTTTCCTCACTACATCTTTGAGCTCCTGGTTCCTCATGCTGTAGATGAGCGGGTTCAGTGCTGGAGGCACCACTGTGAACATAACTGCCACCACCAGATCCCTTGATGGGGAATAGATGGAGGGGGGGCTTCAGGTAGGCAAACATGGCAGTGCTAACAGTTATAGAGACCATGGCCAGGTGGGGGAGGCACGTGGAAAAGGCTTTGTGCCGGCCCTGAGAAGAGGGCATCCTCAGCACAGCCCTGAAAATCTGCACCTAGGACAACGCAGTGAAAACAAATCAAACAAATAATAAAGGAACACTAAACACAAGGACTCAAGATTCCCTGAGGTAGGCATCTGAGCAAGAGAGCTTGAGGATCTGGGGGATTTCACAGAAGAACTGGTCCACAGCATTGCCTTGGCAGAGGGGCAGGGAAAATGTAGTGGCCGTGTGCAAGACAGAATTGAGAAAGCCACTGCCCCAGGCAGCTGCTGCCATCTGGGCACAAGCTCTGCTGCCCAGGAGGAGGAGGGCCTGGGCACCCCGAGGGATGCCATATGAGAGTGGTGCTGCTCACCAGGAACCAGGCCAGCTTCCTACAGAGCTGCCTTACGAGAAGCATGGCCACCAAGAAGATCTGAGTTATCAGACTCAGTTCACATCAGGTAAGACACGACATAGATAAGGATCTAGGGCCAACAGGGGAAGATGTGCAGGTCTGGGAGTCCCTAGGCCAGTCTGGTGTGGATAGGATCAAGGGTTCTACCAAGGCTGAGAGTCCCAGCAGGACCCAGGGCTTTGTGTCCATGGCTCTGGCTGTTGTCTCTGCCACTGAGGCCTACGAGGAGACAGCTTATCGGTAAAGCACCGGGGCCTCATTGCCTCCTCGCCCCCACCCATGAACCAGGCAGGGCTCGTACCATTCTCCTGCACTTGGCCATGCACATCCCCATCTCCTCCTGCCCCACGAAGAGCCCTGAGCAGTGTGTGAAGGGAAAGGATCTCCCTTCCCAGGGGCTGGGGGTCAACACCTGACCCTTTTCTTTGGTGAAACACATCCAGTTTTCCTACACATCAGGGTCACCTTCACATTGCCTTTGTCTCCTTGTCCTCCCTGCCTCCAATGTTCTGCTCTAACAAGCTCCAAGGGAGGCTGTGTCAGTGCTGCCCCTCAGGGGGACACTGCAGGAAACTTGCCTCTGACTTGGACTTGTTGAGAGATGTCTTCAATTGTCTCTCAGTGCCTGAGGTTCGTGGGCTCCTCAGCAGAGCCCCCCGAGGGGGGATTCCAATGCCTTGGTCTGGGCGTCTGGTGCTGAGCTGGGCCGGGCTCGTGGGACAGAGAGAGCTCGTGGCAAGAGGGCCCTGGTGCAGAGAGACAGCTCTGCCCAGAAGCAGCTCCTGTGCACGGCGCAGCAGGGCTGGGGGCTCTGACCGCAGGTGGCATGGGGAGAGGAGAGAAGGAGAGAGGGCTTGGAGGCAGCTGGCAGTGGGAGGATGCTGAGAGCTGCCTGCAGGAGAAATCTGCACAGCCCTTGACAAGGTACGTCTCTGGCTGCAGGGCCATGCAGCTGCCCGTCCTGGAAGGTTCTCCTGCTGGGTCTTGTTTCTGGGAGGGCAGTGGGCAATGCAGTAGGCTTTGGGAGTCCTTCTGGATGGCACTGTGAGGTGAGGAAGTCTGGCAGAAGCCCCTCGGAGTGCCCTAAGCCAGGGGCCCCCCGTCAGAAAAGAGCGGGGTGGCTCAGCCTCCTCCAGGCAGTGCAGGGGATGCAGATGTGTTACTGGGATACCGCAGTTTGCGGACATCCAGCTCTGTCTGTTGGGTGTTCTCCTGGTCTTGAGGCTTCTCTCCAGCAGGATGCTGCTCTCTCGCGACATCTTTGTGTTATCCAGGTGCCCCAAAGAGAAGACACCTCCATGCTTAGGACAAGTCCGTGCTGCTGGATGGCTGTCTGTGGGCAGCTGGAATGAGGACTCTGCACCCCTGGTTAGGAGGGAGGAGCTGAGATCCTGCTCAGGCACCAAGAGACAAGGTGAGAATTCTGTCCAGATGCACTGGGACTGGGGCTTCTCTGCTTTAAGCAGTCTCCACTTACTGGGAAACACAAGAGTGTGATTGTTGTCCTAAGCATAAGAATATTTGTCTTGCTCTACACTGTGGTTGGATGTGTTCTCTGCAACAACACTGCAAAGTTTATGGATTTCATAAGTGGACTGAACTTGAGTTTCCCCTGTGTTCCTGCTTCCAGCCTGCTTCACAGCAGGAAGGACTCCTCTGGAGCCCACAGCAGTCCCTGCTCCCAGTGCCACTCCCAGAGAGCATCAGCTGGGACTCAAGTCATGGAGTTGCAGAAAGGTTCTCCTGCAAAGAGAGAGGCTTGGGATGTGAGAGCTCTAAGACCTGCAACAGGTTTTCCTCAGAGAATTCTGTTCTAAACTTTTTCTGCCTTATCCTTTTCAACAGACAGCTGTGCCCAATGTCAGAAAATGCCCAACATCAGCTCTGTGAGCGAGTTCCTCCTGCTGGCATTCGCAGACACGCGGGAGCTGCAGCTCCTGCACTTCGGGCTCTTCCTGGGCATCTACCTGGCTGCCCTCCTGGGCAACGGCCTCATCCTCACCGCCGTAGCCTGCGACCACCGCCTCCACACCCCCATGTACTTCTTCCTCCTCAACCTCGCCCTCCTCGACCTGGGCTGCATCTCCACCACTCTCCCCAAAGCCATGGCCAATGCCCTCTGGGACACCAGGGCCATCTCCGATCAGGGGTGTGCTGAACAGGTCTTTTTCTTTCTCTTCTTCATATCAGCAGAATATTATACTCTTATTATCATGTCCTATGACCGCTACGTTGCCATCTGCAAGCCCCTGCACTACGGGAGCCTCGTGGGCAGCAGAGCTTGTGCCCAGATGGCAGCAGCTGCCTGGGGCAGTGGCTTTCTCAATGCTGTCCTGCACACGGCCACTACCTTTTCCCTGCCCCTCTGCCAAGGCAATGCTGTGGACCAGTTCTTCTGTGAATTCCCCCAGATCCTCAAGCTCTCCTGCTCAGATGCCTACCTCAGGGAAGTTGGGGCACTTGTGTGTAGTGTTTCTTTAGCTTTTGGCTGTTTTGGTTTCATTGTTTTGTCCTATATTCAGATCTTCAGGGCCGTGCTGAAGATCCCCTCTGAGCAGGGCCGGCACAAAGCCTTTTCCACGTGCCTCCCTCACCTGGCCGTGGTCTCCCTGTTTATCAGCACTGCCACATTTGCCTACCTGAAGCCCCCCTCCATCTCTTCCCCATCCCTGGACCTGCTGGTGGCAGTTCTGTATTCAGTGGTGCCTCCAGCACTGAACCCCCTCATCTACAGCATGAAGAGCAAGGAGCTCAAGCATGCGCTCTGGAAATTGATGACTAGATGTGTTTCAGAAGCAATAAATTTCCGTTCTACATATGCAGATGACTAATAATGTCAATGACTACAAGAACAAATAATATTATATATATATAATTATTTTTGTCTGTGTTTGTGTTGTTATGAGTGTTTTTATTACAGGATTTTCTTTGGTTTAATACGGCTAAAGTTGCCCATTAAAATGATATGATTCATCTCATTTCTTTTACACTATGTACATGTCGAGTATAGCTCAGAGATTCTGTATATGAGGAGCCAGGCCCTCTGTGAATTGAAATAAAAGAAAGGAGCCTGCACTGCCTTCCTTGTGTGACGTCCTTCCTGTGAGAGCTGCTCTGGCTCTGCAGGGGCAGTGCCATGTGCAGGGCTGCAGAGGAAAAGAGTCCCATCCCAGCAGCACGGCCAGGGAGCACCAGCGCTTGGGGCATGCCGAGCTGCTCTCTTGCCACTGCCCCCCTCTCGTGCTGAGCCCTGCTGGTGGGGTCAGGCCCGGCTGCTCCTGTAGCTTGGTGCCAGTGCTGCTGTGGGGCTGTGCTGGGACTGCAGGCAGGGACAGGCAGTGGGCACGGCAGTGGCACAGCCCGCCTGCGCTGCAGCACTTCCCTCCTAAGGGGGGATCTCCTCCAAGGTGGACTGACCACAGCTCAAGGGCTCAATCTGCTGTGAGCAGGCAGAGGAGAGCTCTGCAGCCCCAGGGCACGCAGCAGCCCCAGCCAAGGAGTCTGGCGAGTGATTTGACTGCAAGGTCCCTCCTGCCCTAGCACCTCCCAGAACTGGCACGGCACTGGCTCCTGTGTGTCAGAGAGGCTGGGAGCCCAGGAGGTGTGCCATGGGCTGGAAGGATCACAACCAGATCACTTCTACCTGGGCGGATTCTGGGCCAAAAAGGGGGTGTTTTGTAGGTGTGGTATTATGAGCTCAGTGGTTCCTCAGAAGCTCCAAGTCCAGTAGGAAGCTAATGGCTGTTAAGTGGCCAGTGAGGTGACTTTTTTCTGAAGCAGCTGACAGGTCATCCCTTGGCTCCTGGCTGGGATCTGTGCCTTGAGGCTCACATCTGCTGGTCTCCATGATAGGCCAGCAGATGCATCTGCTCTGCACACAGTTTGTGAGATCCTCTCTTCCTAAGTAGCTGGTAGCCCCCATAGAGGAAGAGGTCTTGGATTGGGGTTGTCATGTTAGAGGTATTCGCTTTTGCCTGAACTCATCTTTCAGGGCTGCTTTTGTGGTGGTGCAGAGCTGCTGGGCACATTGTGCAGGGTGCTCCTACAGCTTTTGTGTCCTTCTCCATGCTGGCTTGGGAGCTGCTTCTTTCTCAGGAGCAGAGTAGCCAACCAAGGTGAGACAGATACTCTGAGTTCATGAAAGCCATCAGAAAGCTGCCCCTAAGAAGATGACTGATATAGGGAAGTCAGGAGAAGCCTGGCCAGGAGAGATGTGAGATCTGGGGGAGGGAAGAAGAGCTTGGCCAGCAGAAGCTAATGATTTTGGAGAGGTAAGAATGCTCAGGTAATATTGATCCCACCATAACGCAGACTTAAAGCAGTCATGTGAGGCCCTTACCCTATTTTAACCTGTAACATTAATAGCTAAATATAATTGCCACTCCACAGCCTGACAGGAATCCACTAATCTTTGACCACAATATCCCTTGAGCCAAAATAAGTCCATAACATCTTTCCCTTACTTTTACTCTCTTGCTCACCCTGATCCCTGCCTTTAACACAAGCATTAACATGCTCTATTTAACCCAAGTCTTCTTGCAGACCTAAACAAAACACTAAAGCAAAGAGCTTGTACATACCCTAACCACAGACCTGACACCCCAAGCCCAACACCAAACCCTCCCACTCAATATATCCTTAAGCTCTCACTCGGAAAGGTTCGCCATACTACCTAATGTCATACGTGAATAACTAATATTCAAACCCTCGTTCCTGTGCATTAACCTCCTCAACTTCAAGCCCTCTCCTAGCCCTTAACTTTAGGTCCTTGTTCCCTTGGAGCAAGGCAGGAACCATGAGGTTGCCGTGCAGTCACATGGCATTCAGAGATGGATGTGAGGGGCCGTGGATCTGATCAGCTTGTGGGCCACAAGGAGGAGATGGGTGGGAATGCTCTGCTGAGCTCAGCTCTGCCTCAGGATCTCCTGCCCCAGCAGGACGAATGTGACTGGGGCAGTGACTGGGAGGTCACTTCTGTCTCTGCAGCTGATAGGGCAGCAGCAGGAATGTGTCACGCAAAGGGACTGTGAGGTCCCTTGTGTCTGGAGGTGGCAGGTCAGCCTTGGCTTCTCCCTGGGATCGGCACTTTGGGGCTGCCATCTGCCAGTGGCCCTGCTAGGCCAGCAGAAGGCCCCTGCTTGGCATGCTGCCTGTGGGATCCCCTCTGCCTCCATCCCCAGGAGGACCCAGACAGAAAGAAGGCCCGCACAGGGCTTGTCCTGTCCCTTCTGCTTGAGGCCAGGACTGGACAGCAGGAGGCACAAGGCTTGGCTGTGTCTAGCCAAGAAGCTGCAAGGCCAGCAGCAGGCCCAGGCCTTGGGAGATGCTGGTGAGGTGACTTCTGTCTGCTTGGCTGACAGGCCACAAGGAGCCTGATGGGTTGGGATGCCTGCTTCAGGCGTGGTTTCCACCCTGATGGAGCTTTCTTTGGTAGTAGGAAAGAGCAGGAGAGAAAAATCTGCCACAGGGTGCAGCTTGGAAGGGTGGCACTAGCCACAAGGAGGAAGAAATATCCCTCAAAGGGTCGTGCTGTGGTGACAGAGGTCACTGAAAGAGAGTCTATGATCAGACCCAGGCTTTGTGTTCATCAAGGAACAGCTGATGAGGGTTGACGAGACATGGGTGCGATTATGGAAATGCTGGGATGAGAGCAAGGTGGTGGACAGAGATGGGTGTCTGCAGACTTCAAGGAAATAGGGCAAAGTGTGGGACAGCAGAGGAAAGCCTGCAGAGGAGAAGGCAGAGGGTGCTGGCAGGAATGGAAGGCCCCAACAGCCCTGAAGTTTTTGTCCCTTTGCCTAGAGCTTCTGAGGAGACGAGATATAGTCATTGCAATGGGGCCTCACTGCTTCCTTCATACCCTGTGCAGGGGTGGGGAGGTGTCCTAATGAAGTTCTTCTCATGGCATCACACTGCCCACCACATCATACAGACCCCAAGAAGAGCCCTGAGCCAGACGGGGGGGTGCAGGATCTCCCCTCCCAGGGGCTGGAGTCAGGCCTTGGCCCTTCTGCTTCACCAAAACCAACCAAGACTTTTCTCAGCACAGCGCTTTGCCTGTCTGCAATCATGGCCTCCAATTATGTGCCCTAACAAGTCCCTGGGGAGGCTTTGTTAGGAACAGCCCTCAGTGGGGCCCATTAATACTCCAAGTCACTTCAACTTTTCCTCCTGACTTTACTTTCTCAAGGAGTTGCATCATTCTCCTCTCAGTACGCATGTTTCACTGACTCAGCACCAAAATACACCGTGGAACTCATTAAAATGCAGAACGTCCTAAGCAGCCATATCTCTCCCATAATTTTCTTCATGTCTTCAAGACTTGTGCAGCTAATTGGAGAGCTTTCATGGTGTAGTTAAGGAGGAAGATTTCAAAGAGCATCTAATAGAAAACCTTTCCTCATTTTAAAGGCTGAATTTTGTTGCATTTCACTTTGGAGCATCATTTTCCTAGAGATATTGGTCTAGGGTTACTCCTTTGGAGCCCTGCTTAGGAAGAGGAGGGCTTTTCCTATTTAAAAACAAACAGCAGGAAATCATGCTGCAATTTGAAAAAAAAAAAAAATCAAGAAAAAAAAAACAAAGTTCAAGTTCCTCCTTTTGTTTCCTCCAGTGATGTTATCCTTCCCATAAGAATGACTGTACAGGATATATTTTATACTGATTAATAGGAAATTTAAAATCATAGTGTTAATATTAATCCATATCATACTAATACAATGAGAAATGATGAGTTTCTTGCTAAGGAAACCAGTAGACAGACTGCTGAGAGATGGGCGAGCTGGAGCTCACTGAAATTCAAAGCAGCAACTGGGTTGGTGAGAGCGGTCTGAATGATCAAAGAGTAAGGGGAGGGCAAAGCAGGAGAACCCCTGGGGAGTGCATAGGTCCAGAGAGGCAGCTGGAAAGGGGACATCCAGCAGCGTCTGTGTAATGAAGTTGGTTTTTTACCTGTAAAATGTGGGAGCACACCATGATAGACAAAGCAATGACAATGCAAGTACAGGTGAACACCAGTATTTCTTCTCCTCTGCTGAATATAGGTCATGGAAGTTAGCATTTCTTCATGATAGAAATTACCATTCACGTGAGACATTTAACGGAAGGAGTTGAATCATTTGATCTGATGAGTAGATGCTTTATTAGTTAAGTACTAAAAAAATTACTGGGTATTCAGGCAGAGCTTTGCTGTGTGACCATAAGCATAACCAGGGGAAACCTCCTGTGGTCCTGTTGTGTTTGTGGCACTTCCCTGGACCACCAGGTGTCAGAAAAGACCTTCAGGAGACCAGAGCCCTTTGGGAAAATCAGGTGGAGCCAGGTGGAGTTCCCAGGGCACCTCCACTGCCAGCAGTGATCTTTGTCCCTGTAACTGCAGCCCAGCCCAGCACAGGAAACCCCTTCAAAGACAACACCCCAGTTCAGTGGGTTCCTGGGACTGATCTAGATTTGAAATGGCCCTTGGAAACCCATGATACTCTCCCTTATTCCTACTAGACACTTGAACATCCATTTCCCTTCCTGGGTCATCTTTAGCAAACTCAGGCTGCAAAACTCAAGTATAGCACGCTTCAAATGGCTGAGCCAGAACCCATCAGCTTGTCCCACTTTGGAAATGGTCCCCGTCCAACTAGGGTTTTGAAAGTGAAAAATGTGAAATGACCCGTCAGGTCAATGCGCAGAGTAAGGGAAAGTCACACATATTGTGCTGTAGGCAAAGAAGGCAAAAAGCACTGCACTGTGCCTCAGAGTAATCAAGGAGACCTAATCCAGTTCATCCGTGAGATAAAGCAGAGTGAAGGACGTTGAGTTGTGTCCTAACATGAAGAAGGATGTACATCACTGCTGAAGGAACTCTCTTTTTGTGCCATCACCAATGCAAATTACACAAGAACTACATCAAATAAAGGTAACCTGTCCCACCCTGGCCCTGTCACCCCACGGGGCAGCGGAGGGACCTTTTTCAGTTTCAGCCTCTTTTCCAGAGAGGCTTTGCCCTCTCCCTGAGCACCACGGGGCAGAGCCTGGCCCTGGACGCTGACTGAGCGCCGTGCAGGTCGTGGCAGGCTGCGGTGAGGGGACGAATGCCCTGGGCCCCCTTCGTGCTCTGCCCAGGCCAGCAAGGGCCCCGAGCGGCCTCGTGTCCCCTGCCCCTGCAGCTCTGGGCTCCCTTCCCCAGCCCTGGCTCTGCAGCACCAAGCCCTGCTGGGAGCCCTCCCCTGCATGCTGCCACCGCTCCCTGACGCTGCTGCTGCCCTCTGACGGGCACTGCCCAGCCCAGCCCAGCCCCTGCCCACCTCTCCCCACCTCCCGGACCTCTCCCAGTCCAGCAGCCCAGGCTGGGCTGGCCCCAGGCCAGTGCCCACCGCAGGCTGCTGCAGGGCTCTGGGCACGGCCAGCACAGCCCCAGCCCCTCGCAAGGCACCGCAGCTGCTGGCACAAAGGCGGCTCTGGGCCTCCCCAGCAGCCCCCGCGCTGGGGCCAGCCACGGCTCAGGAGATGGAGGGCCGTGAAGCTGCAGGAGCCCTGCTCTCCTGCCTGGGACATCCCCAGCACAGAGTGCCTGTGCCCCGCAGGGCCAGCCCCGCTCCCCAGGCCAGCACAAGAGGCCTGGCCCAGGCACAGAGCAGATCCAGATTCCTCTCCAGGATGCCATTCGCCATCAGACCCAGCACCAGTGGGATAGTCCCAAGCAGATAATTCAAGGGCGAGTTCTTGTTTGCTGGGCCATAGGCAAGCAAGAAAGAGCTCCTGGTCCAGCCCTTGGTCCTTCACTGATCCCTCTGGGGTTCTGATCCATTGTGAGGCCCAGAAAAGCAAGAGGTCTGTTCAGGAAGCAGCTCCTTGGCTGTATTCCTGAAACCAGGTTTGCAAGAATCGTGCAGAGATATAGAAGAGATGCCAATGTAGAGATAACAGGACTGTCACCAACATACATGAGATCTCAGGGCTTATCCAAATACAAGAAGCACAATGTGGAAGCAAAAGCGAGCAGCAGTGGAAAGGCCACGTCCTGCTGCTGGCCATGGCCATGGCTCCAGGGAAGCAGCAGCCCCGACCCGAAGGCAGCAGAGAGGCAGAGCCCAGCGGGCAGTGAGGGGCAGCCGCGAGGGCCAGCGGGGCTGCTCCTCCCTGTGGCAGCTGGGCTCTGGGCCCTGAGCCCCTCCTGCGTGCTGGGGCTGCTCCCCCAGCTCCAGGCAAGGGGAGAAACGGAAGCTGAGACCTATGAAGTTCGAAAGGTTTCTTCAGTAGGTGTAGGTACACAGGAAGCCGGCTTCTATAGGTAAATAACTGACAAGGAGGAGACCAAAAATAACATTATTTAATCAAAAGCATATTAATTATATAAAATAATAATGCAGGCATTTAGTAACAGAAGAAATCTTGAAAGTTTCTGAGAAAAGTTGGGATTTTTAATTGTAGGCATATTATTACAGGTGAATTTGCTGAAGATGTGTGCATTCAAGTAGTGTCCTCACTGAATCCCTTAGTTCCTGGTTCCTCAGGCTGTAGATGAGGGGGTTCACTGCTGGAGGTACCACCGAGTACAGGAATGACACCAGCAGGTCCAAGGATGGGGAAGAGATGGAGGGGGGCTTCAGGTAGGCAGAAATGCCAGTGCTGACCATCAGGGAGACGATGGCCAGGTGAGGGAGGCACATGGAAAAGGCTTTGTGCCGGCCCTGCTCAGAGGGCATCCTCAGCACCACCCTGAGGATCTGAATATAAGAAATAACAATGAAAACAGAACAACCAAATAATACAGAAATACTGATTACAAGTGCCCCAACTTCCCTGAGGTAGGCATCTGAGCAGGAGAGCTTGAGGATCTGGGGGATCTCACAGAAGAACTGGTCCACAGCATTGCCTTGGCAGAGGGGCAGGGAAAATGTAGTGGCCGTGTGCAGGACAGCATTGAGAAAGCCACTGCCCCAGGCAGCTGCTGCCATCTGGGCACAAGCTCTGCTGCCCACGAGGCTCCCGTAGTGCAGGGGCTTGCAGATGGCATCGTAGCGGTCGTAGGACATGATGGTGAGAACATAAAATTCTGACACAATCAAGAAGACAAACAGAAAGACCTGTGCAGCACACCCTTGATAGGAGATGGCCCTGGTGTCCCAGAGGGCATTGGCCATGGCTTTGGGGAGAGTGGTGGAGATGCAGCCCAGGTCGAGGAGGGCGAGGTTGAGGAGGAAGAAGTACATGGGGGTGTGGAGGCGGTGGTCGCAGGCTACGGCGGTGAGGATGAGGCCGTTGCCCAGGAGGGCAGCCAGGTAGATGCCCAGGAAGAGCCCGAAGTGCAGGAGCTGCAGCTCGCGCGTGTCTGCGAATGCCAGCAGGAGGAACTCACTCACAGAGCTGCTGTTGGCCATTTCCTGACTTTGGACACAGTTGTCTGTTGAAGAAAGAAGGCAGAACAATGTTAGAAGAGGCTTCTCTGAGGAAAAACTATTGCAAGCCTTAGAGCACCCCCAGTCCAAGTCTGTCTCTTTGCAGGAGAACCTTTCTGCAGCTCTCCTGCTTGAGCTGCGGCTGGTGCTGGCTGAGAGTGGCACTGGGAGCAGGGGCTGCTGTGGGCTCCAGAGGAGTCCTTCCTGCAGTGCAGCAGGAGGGAGGCAGGACCATGGGGGAACTCAAGGTCAGTCCATTTATCAGGTCAATGAAATTTGCAGTGCTGTTTCCAACAATGCACCCCAATGACAAACAGAGCTGCAGATGCCACTGCTGAACACTCCTGTTCTCAGCTACCCCTCTGTGAGCTGCACGACTGTCCTGCTCAGGTGTTTCCCTGAGAAGAAACTGGAGACAGCTGAGAGCAGAGAAGCCCCAGTCCAAGTGCAGCTGGGCAGAATCATCACATGGTCTGTTGGTTGCAAGCAGGATCTCAGCTCTTCCCTCCTATCCAGGGCTGCAGAGGCCTCACACCAGCTGCCCACAAACAGAAATCCAGCAGCATGGACATGGCCTTAGCACGGAGGTGTCTCCTCCTTGGAGCACCTGGATAACACAAGGATGCCACGAGAGAGCTGCATCCTGCTGGACAGAAGCCTGCAGGCCAGGAGGCTGCAGCACAGACAGAGATGGATATCTACAAGCTGAAGTGTGCCAACATCCCATCTGAATCCCCTGTAGTGTCTGAAGGAAGTTTGGTCACCCACTCTCGGCTGACCAGGGGCAGCCGGCTTCGGGCACTCCGAGGGGCTTCTGCCAGACTGCCTCACCTCACAGTGCCATCCAGCAGGACTCCCAAAGCCTACTGCATTGCCCACTGCCCTCCCAGGAACAAGACCCAGCAGGAGACCCTTCCAGGACGGGCAGCTGCATGGCCCTGCAGCCAGAGACGTACCTTGTCAAGGGCTGTGCAGATTTCTCCTGCAGGCAGCTCTCAGCATCCTCCCACTGCCAACTGCCTCCAAGCCCTCTCTCCTTCTCTCCTCTGCCCGTGCCAGCTGCGGTCAGAGCCCCCAGCCCTGCTGTGCTGTGCACAGGAGCTGCTCCTGGGCACAGCTGTCTCTCTGCACCAGGGCCCTCTTACCACGAGCTCTCTCTGTCCCAGGAGCCCGGCCCAGCTCAGCACCAGACGCCCAGCCCAAGGCATTGGAATCCCCCCTCGGGGGGCTTTGGGGAGGAGCCCACGAACCTCAGGCACTGAGAGACAATTGAAGACATCTCTCAACAAGTCCAAGTCAGAGGCAAGTTTCCTGCAGTGTCCCCCTGAGGGCCAGCACTGACACAGCCTCCCTTGGAGCTCGTTAGAGCACAGCATTGGAGGCAGTGAGGACAAGGAGACAAAGGCAATGTGAAGGTGAACCATATGTGTAGGAAACTGGATGTGTGTCACCAAGCAAAAGGACCAGGCCTTGACCCCCAGCCCCTGGGAAGGGAGATCCTTTCCCTTCACACACTGCTCAGGGCTCTTCCTGGGGCAGGAGGAGATGGGGATGTGCATGGCCAAGTGCAGGAGAATGGTACGAGCCCTGCCTGGTTCATGGCTGGGGGCGAGGAGGCAATGAGGCCCTGGTGCTTTACCGATAAGCTGTCTCCTCCTAGGTCTCAGTGGCAGAGACAACAGCCAGAGCCATGGACACAAAGCCCTGGGTCCTGTTGGGACTCTCAGCCTTGTCAGAGGCCTGTGTCCCCTCCACAGCCCTCTATCCTGTCTACACCAGGCTGTCCTAGGGACTCCCAGACCTGCACCTCTTTTCCTGCTGGCTCTAGACCCTTCTCCGTGTGGTATCTCACAGGATCTGAGCTGAGTCTGATAACTCAGATCTTCTTGATGGCCATGCTCCTCGTAAGGCAGCTCTGTAGGAAGCTGGCCTGGTTCCTGGTGAGCAGGCACCACTGCTCGTGTGGCATCCCTCATGGGGGATGTTCACGAGTCTATGGAGCTAGATGGGATCCCCCTCTTGGTACTGAGGGAGCTGGAAGAAGTGCTCACCAAGCCGCTTTCCATCATTTATCAGCAGTCTTGGCTATCAGGGGTGTTCCCAGTCAACTGGTGACATGGAAATATGATGCCCACCTACCAAATGGCTGGAAGGAGGATGTGGGGAACTACAGGCCTGTCAGTCTGACCAGTGATGTGGACGTTCATGGAGCAGATTATCTTGAGTACCATCATGCAACACTTAGAAGAAGGTGATCAGGCGCAGTCAGGAGGGCTTTATCAAAGTCAGGTCCTACTTGACAAGTCCAAACTTCTTCTATGACAAAGTGATGCACTCAGTGGATGACGTAATGGCCGTGGATGTGGTTTATCTAGACCTCAGTAAGGATTCTGAAACTGTTTCCTACAGCGTTCTCCCAGAGAAAATGGCTGCTCGAGGCTTGGACACTTATACGCTTCCTTGGATTAAAAACTGTCTGTGTGGCTGGGCCCAAAGAGTTGTGGGACATGGAGCTAAATGGAGTTGGAGGCCGTTCTGTAGTGGTGACCCCCCAGGGCTCAGTTCTGGGGCCAGTTCCCTTGAATATTTTCATAAGTGATCTGGACAAGGGGATTAAGTGCACCCTCAGTAAGTTTGCAGACAACACCAAGTTAGAAGCGAGTGTTGGTCTGCTCAACGGTAGGTGGGCTCTGCAGAGGATCCTAGATAGGCTGGACTCATGGGCCAAGGCCAAATCTATGAAGTTCAACAAGGCCAAGTGCTGGGTCCTGCACTTGGGGCACGACAACCCCATGCAATGCTGGGGAATGGCGGGTGGAATGCTGCCCATCGGAAAGGGACTTGGGGGTATTGGTGGATAGTCGGCTGAATAGCAGCCAGCAGGGTGCTCAGGTGGCCAAGAAGGCCAACAGCATCTGGGCAGAATGAATCCAGAGGAGGGCCACGAGGATGATCAAGGGGCTGGAGCACCTCTCCTCTGAAGACAGGCTGTGGGATTTGGTGTTGTTCAGCCTAGAGAAAAGAAGGCTCTGGGGAGACCTTATGGCGGCCTTCTGATACCTAAAGGGGACTGTAGGAAAGCTGGGGAGGGACTCTTCATCAACTAGCATAGTGATAGGACTAGGGGAAATGGTTTACATTGAAAGAGGGTAGGTTTAGATTAGATATTAGGCAGAAGTTCTTTACTCAGAGGGTGGTGAGGCACTGGAACAGGCTGCCCAGAGATGTTGTGGATCCCCCCTCCCTGGAAGTTTTGAAGGCCAGGTTGGATGGGGCTTTCAGCAAGCTGGTCTAGTGGAAGGTGTCTCTGCCCACGGCAGAGGGCTTGGAATTTTAGGATCTTTAAGGTCCTTTCCTACCCAAACTACTCTCTGATTCGCTGATTCTGTAAATCCAAAACACAGCACCACACCAGCTCCTAGGAAGAAAAAATTAAGTCAATCCCAGCTAAAACTCGGACTATATCCACCCCTTACTCCATACCATTGTTCCTATGTCATGCTCAGGTCTGACACTTTCTAAATAACTATCACCACTTTTCCTCTCTTTTGATATACACACAGAGATATCTTGCCCTTAGTCTATTTGTGTCCTGGTTTTGGTTAGGATTAATTTCCATCCTAGTATCATAGAATTGTAGAATGGCTTGGGTTGGAAGGGACCTTAAATACCATCTAAGTGAACTCCCCCCAGATTCCACCCACTAGATCAGGTTGGCCAAGGCCTCATCCAGCCTGGCCTTGAACACCTCCAGGGATGGGGCATCCACAACTTCTCTGGGCAACCTGTTCCAGTACCTCACTACCCTTACAGGGAAGATTTTCCTCCTGATGTTAGTCTAAATCTCCCCTCTTTTAGTTTAGACCACATCCTCCTGTCATTATCTACCCGAGTAAAGAGTCCTTCTCCAGTTTTTTTAAAAGACCCCTTTAAGGATTGAAAAGCTGCAAGGAGGTCTCCCTGGAGCCTTCTCTTCTCAAGGCTGAACAAACCTAACTCTTTCAGCCTGTCTTCACAGGCGAGGTGCTCCAGCCCTCTGATCTTCTTTGTAGCCCTTCTCTAAATTTTGCTGTGAGACGTTCATATCTTTCTTGTGCTGGTGGCCCCAAACCTGGACACAGTACTCCAGGTGAGGCTTCACAAGGGCAGAGCAGAGGGGGACAATCACCTGCCTCTATCTGCTGGCCGCCCCTCTCTTGATGCAGCCCAGGATGCACTTGGCCTCCTGGGCTGTATGTGTTCACTGCTGGCTCATGTTGAGCTTTTCATCCAGCAGAACCCCCAAGTCCTTCTCTGCAGGGCTTCTCTCAATGAGTTCTTCTCTCAGCCTATCCCCATGTCTGGAATTTCCCCGGCCCAGGTGGAAATGAAAGATTTCAGGGATATGAAATACTTGGGATGCCTGACTGGCAGTGAAGACTGAGGAGAAGACGTTGCTGAGTCCCTCAGCCTTCTCCATGGCTGTCATTACCAGTTCACCCTTCTCATCCATCAGAGGGGGTACAGTCTCCTTGGCCTTTCTTTTCTGATCAATGTATCTCTAGAATCTCTTCCTCTAATCCCTTGCTTCACTTGATAAGCTCAGTTCCATGAACTGAAAGCATGCATGAAACTGAATCATGCGTGAGGGCTTGGGGAAAGTAACCCTGGATCCACAGAAGCCATTGGGGAAACAAAATTTATACGTAGGAAGTGTAATTTTGTGGAGGTGCAGAGCTGATGGGCACATTGTGCAGGGTGCTCCTAAAGACCTTTGTGCCCTTTTCCCTCCTGACTACAATGCCACTTCTGTCTCAAGACTAGAATAGCCAACAGAGGTGAGACAGATACTCTGGGATCAAGAATGTCATCCGAAAGCTGATCCCAATAAAATATGGGGAGGCCAGGAGCAGCCTGGACAAGAGAGATGTGAGATTCTGGGGTGGGAAGAAGAGCTTGGCCAGCAGAAACGTATGATTTCATAGAGGTAAGAGGGTTCATGTAATGTAGATGCTGTGGTAACACTGACTTAAAAGAGCCATGTATGGCCCTTACCTTACTTGAACCAGGAATTTTAATCCCTCAACCTAAATGCTACTCCAACACTCTGACAGGAATCCACTTTCTCTCTTGCTAACCCTAATGCCTTCCCTTAACACTAGCATTAAAATGGTCTCTTTAACCCTAGACTTCTTGGCAGACCTAAATAAAACCCTAAGCCGGAGAGCTAGTCCATACCTTAACCACAAACCTGACACCACAAGCAGAACACCAAACACTCCCACTAAAACTCTGCTTAATCTCTAACCCAGAAAGTGAAAAACAGGTACCGAGGGGGCTCTGGAGGTCAGCTACGTTTCCCCTAGGTCAGCTGTGCCTCAGGATCTCCTGCCCCAGCAGGAGGAATGGGACTGGGGCAGTGACTGGGAGGTCACTTCTGTCTCTGCAGCTGATAGGGCAGCAGCAGGAACGTGTCACGCAAAGGGACTGTGAGGTGCCTTGTGTCTGGAGGTGGCAGGTCAGCCTTGGCTTCTCCCTGGGATCTGCACTTTGGGGCTGACATCTGCCAGCGGCCCTGCTAGGCCAGCAGAAGGCCCCTGCTTGGCATGCCAACTGTGGGATCCCCTCTGCCTCCATCCCCAGGAGGACCCAGACACAAAGAAGGCCCGCAGAGGGCTTGTCCTGTCCCTTCTGCTTGAGTCCAGCACTGGACAGCAGGAGGCACAAGGCTTGGCTGTGTCTAGCCAAGAAGCTGCAAGGCCAGCAGCAGGCCCAGGCCTTGGGAGATGCTGCTGAGGTGACTTCTGTCTGCTTGGCTGATAGGCCGCAAGGAGCCTGATGGGTTGGGATGCCTGCTTCAGGCGTGGTTTCCACCGTGATGGAGCTTTCTTTGGTAGTAGGAAAGAGCAGGAGAGCTCTTTCTCTGCCACAAAGTGCACCTTGGAAGGTTGGCACTCGCCACGAGGAGGAAGAAATGTCCAGGGAAACAACTGGTCTTCCTCCTAGAGCTTGAGGCAGAGAAGATATTAAGTGCCTAAGCCTTTACTTCATATCTTGTCACCAGGTTTCCCCCACATCCATTAAAGGATGATGATTCTCCTTAATCCTCCTTTATTAACATATTTATATAAAATTTTTTTATTTTTATATTTTGCCTTTGACAAGAATCTGTCCCTCAGATAGCCTGGTGTGGAGAGGACAGAGGCCTCTAACAAGGCTGAGAGTCCCAGCAGGACCCAGGGCTTTGTGTCCATGGCTCTGGTTGTTTTCTCTGCCACTGAGGCCTAGGAGGAGACAGCTTATCGGTAAAGCACCAGGGCCTCATTGCCTCCTCGCCCCCACCCATGAACCAGGCAGGGCTCGTACCATTCTCCTGCACTTGGCCATGCACATCCCCATCTCCTCCTGCCCCACGAAGAGCCCTGAGCAGTGTGTGAAGGGAAAGGATCTCCCTTCCCAGGGGCTGGGGGTCAAGGCCTGGTCCTTTTGCTTGGTGACACACATCCAGTTTCCTACACATATGGTTCACCTTCATATTGCCTTTGTCTGCTTGTCCTCACTGCCTCCAATGCTGTGCTCTAACGAGCTCCAAGGGAGGCTGTGTCAGTGCTGGCCGTCAGGGGGACACGGCAGGAAACTTGCCTCTGACTTGGACTTGTTGAGAGATGTCTTCAATTGTCTCTCAGTGCCTGAGGTTCGTGGGCTCCTCCCCAAAGCCCCCCGAGGGGGGATTCCAATGCCTTGGGCTGGGCGTCTGGTGCTGAGCTGGGCCGGGCTCGTGGGACAGAGAGAGCTCGTGGCAAGAGGGCCCTGGTGCAGAGAGACAGCTGTGCCCAGGAGCAGCTCCTGTGCACAGCGCAGCAGGGCTGGGGGCTCTGACCGCAGCTGGCACGGGGACAGGAGAGAAGGAGAGAGGGCTTGGAGGTAGTGAGGAGTGCAGCAACAGAGGGCAGCGTGTGGCAGGACAGATCTGCAGGCCCCTGGCACCGTGAGTCTCTGGCAGCAGGGCCATGCAGGTGGGGTTGCCAGAGGGCAACTTCTACAGTTCTACTGTAGAAGTTCTACTGTAGAAGTTCTACTTCTACTTCTACTTCTTCTTCTACAGCTGGCACATCCGATGGCTGATAGCAGCTGTTGGGATGGGTCTCACTGTTTCTCCAGTGAGGAGTAGAAGATACTTTAGTGAATGGCATTTATGATTGCAATTTTCAAGAGAAAGACCAAGCCAGGCGCTACCAGAAAAGCAAGTCTTTTTCTGCACTCTGTGCCTGAAGAATCCTGCGGTGGAGGGGAGGCAGGTTTCATGGTAATGAGTTGTCAGGATTGTACAGGAGACTGAGACTCCTGGAGCATTGCAGAGAGGGACCAATATGCCATCAATGAACTTCATAAAGTCCCTTCCCGCACCTCAGCCCACAGACTGCACCAACATCATCATTGTGGTCCTCTCAGGCTTTATCCTCGCTGATATTTAGGAGCCGCAAACCCTCCGATGCCCAGTGCCCTGCCTTTGGGAGGTCTCTGCAGGCTTGAGGTGAGCACAGATCATTTGCAATGAGCAGGAGCTGCCTCCTCTGCAGGCAGAGCTGCAGCACAGGAGGGTGTGCTGAGTGTCCGTCTGTCCCTCCCTGGCCTTGCCTCCCCTGGCAGCAGCACGCTGCCATTCCTCCTGGCTTCTCCACCTGGCCGTGCTGCTGCTGCTCTTGTTCCCAGGCTGCCTGGGGATGGGGGTTTCACCTGCCCATGGAGTGAGCCCTCGGGGTGCTTGGGGGAAGGGGAGTACGGGGACAGGGTGAGGGGTCTGGAGATGGGCACTTGGAGCCTGGATTCCTCTGCTCTCGGCAGTGTTCAAGCTCTTCTCAGGAGAACCTCCTTAGTGCTATTGTCCTGCAGTCAAAGAGATGCCAGCACAGAGCAGCTGAATTGAATGCAGGAAAGGGATCTGCCAGCTGTCTGTTTGCAATTGGGTAAGTGCTTAGAGGGGCTTAATTAAGAAATGGAAATGGTTTTTCTCAGATAACTCTGGTATCTTATTACTGTATTTCTGTTCCTTTGGCAGGACCCCATGCCCAGAAGCAGGAAATGCCCAACATCACCTGTGTGAGCGAGTTCCTCCTGCTGGCATTCGCAGACACGCGGGAGCTGCAGCTCCTGCACTTCGGGCTCTTCCTGGGCATCTACCTGGCTGCCCTCCTGGGCAACGGCCTCATCCTCACCGCTGTAGCCTGCGACCACCGCCTCCACACCCCCATGGACTTCTTCCTCCTCAACCTCGCCCTCCTCGACCTGGGCTGCATCTCCACCACTCTCCCCAAAGCCATGGCCAATGCCCTCTGGGACACCAGAGCCATCTCCTATCAGGGATGTGCTGCACAGGTCTTTCTGTCTGTCTTCTTGATTTTGTCAGAATTTTATGTTCTCACCATCATGGCCTATGACCGCTACGTTGCCATCTGCAAGCCCCTGCACTACGGGAGCCTCGTGGGCAGCAGAGCTTGTGCCCAGATGGCAGCAGCTGCCTGGGGCAGTGGCTTTCTCAACGCTGTCCTGCTCACGGCCACTACATTTTCCCTGCCCCTCTGCCAAGGCAATGCTGTGGACCAGTTCTTCTGTGAAATCCCCCAGATCCTCAAGCTCTCCTGCTCAGATGCCTACCTCAGGGAAGTTGGGGCACTTGTGTATAGTGTTTCTTCAGTCTTTGGTTGTTTTGTTTTCATTGTGGTGTCCTATGTGCAGATCTTCAGGGCTGTGCTGAAGATCCCCTCTGAGCAGGGCCAGCACAAAGCCTTTTCCATGTGCCTCCCTCACCTGGCAGTGGTCTCTATGACTGTTAGCACTGGCATGTTTGCCTACCTGAAGCCCCCTTCCATCTCCTCTCCGTCCCTGGATCTTGTTGTGGCAGTTTTCTACTCGGTTGTGCCTCCAGCACTGAACCCCCTCATCTACAGCATGAGGAACCAGGAGATCAAAGATGCAGTGAGGAAAATATTTCTATACATGCTTCTTCATCATCAATAATGACTTCATTACTGTGATTATCATCATATCATTTTTGTCATTTTACTTATTATCAAAATGTAATATTAGAAATAATCCTAACAGGACTACCTGGTTATTTGGGAAACTGATAGAACGATTTCCTTAAGTATTTTTATTAATATTTTAACAACATTTTATATTGATAGAAATAATGTTATTCTTGTCCTCCTGCATACCAAGTGTTAAAATTATTTTTAACCAGTCATAGAGTCATGGAATCACAGAATGGCCTGGGCTGGAAAGGACCTCAAAGATCATCTAGTTCCAACCCCCCTACCATGGGCAGTGACACCTCCCAGGAGATCATGGTTGCTCAGGACTTCATCTAACTTGCTCTTGAAGACCTGTAGGGATGGGGCATCCAATACCTCTGTGGAAAACCTGTTCCAGTGTCCCACTATCCTCTGAGTGAAAACTTTCCTTCTAACCTCTAATCTGAATCTCCCCTCTTTTACCTTAAAACCATTCCCCCTTGTCCTATCATTATCTACCTGAGTAAAGAGTCTTTCTCCATCCCTTTTATAAGGCCCCTTTAAGGACTGAAAGTCTGCAATGACATCACCCCGGAGCCTTCTCTTCTCCAGGCGGAACAGCCCCAACATTCTCAGCCTTTCTTCATAGGAGAGGTGCTCCAGCCCCTTGATCATCTTTGTGGCCTCCCTCTGGACCCGCTCTAACAGCCCACATCCTTCTTGTGCTGGGGGCCCCAGATCTGGATGCAGGACTCCAAGTGGGGCCTCACAAGGGCAGAGCAGAGGGGGACAGTCACCTGCCTCCACCTGCTGGTCGCCCCTCTCTTGATGCAGCCCAGGATGCACTTGGCCTTCTGGGCTACAAGCACACACTGCTGGCTCACGTCAAGCGTTTCATGCAGCAGAACCTCCAAGTCCTTCTCTGCAGGGCTGCTCTCAATGAGTTCTTCTCCCAGCCTATCCCTGTGTCTGGAATTTCCCTGGCCCACGTACAGCACCTTGCACTTGGACTTGTTGACCCTCCTTAGGTTAACATGGGCCCAAATTTCAAGCTTGTCCAGGACCCTTTGGATGGCATCCCTTCCTCTGTTGCATCCACTACACCCCTCAGCTTGGTGTCATCTGCACACTTGTTGAGGGTGCACTCTACCCCACTGTCCCTGTCATTGATAAAGATATTAAACAGCACTAGTCCCAGGACAGACCCCTGAGGGACACCACTCATCACCAGCTTCCATTTGGACATAGAGCTGTTGACCATCTCTCTCTGGGTGTGACCTTCAAGCCAACTCCTTATCCACTCAATGGTCCACCCATCAAATGTGTATCTCTACAATTTGGTGACCAGATTATCATGGCGGACTGTGACAACACAATTCCAAGTAGATGACATCGGTCGGTTTTCCCTTGTTGTCTGATGTGGTCACTCCATTGTAGAAAGCCACCAGATTGGCCCAAAACAATTTACCCTTTGGTGAAGCCATGCTGGCTGTCTCGGATCACCTCTTTGTCTTGCATGTGCCTTGACATTGATTCCAGGAGGATCTTTTCCATGATCTTGCCAGGCACAGAGGTGAGGCTCAATGTTCTGTAGTTCCCTGGGTCCTCCTTTCTACCCTTAATCAAAAGTGGAGTGACGTTTCCCTTTTCCCAGTCACCAGGGACTTCACCCGACTGCCAGGACTCTTCAAATATGATGGAGAGAGGCTTGGCAACTACATCAGCCAGTTCCCTCAGTACCTGCGGTGCAAGTCATCAGGCCCCATAGACCTGTGCATGTTTAGTTTCATCAGGTGGTCTCGAACCTGCTCTTCACTTACAGCAGGTGGGACTTTGACCCCAGCCTCCTTCTCTGGGTTCAGGGAAATGAAAGACTTGGGAAGCCTGACTGGCACTGAAGACTGAGGAGAAGACATTGTTGGGTTCCTCAGCCTTCTCCATGTCTGTCATTACCAGTTCACCCTTCTCATCCATCAGAGGGGGTACACTCTCCTTGGCCTTTCTTTTCTGAGCAATGTATCTGTAGAATCTCTTCCTGTTATTCTTTGCTTCACTTGATAAGCACAGTTCCATCTTTGCCTTGGCTTTCCTTATCCCATCCCTGCACATCCGAAACAAAACCATGTGTGAGGGCCTGGAAAAAGGAACCCTGGACCAGAGAAGGCATTCTGGAAACAATACTTGTAGTTAGGAAGCGCAGTTTTGTGGAGGTGCAGAGCTGATGGGCACATTGTGCAAGATGATCCTAAAGACCTTTGTGCCCTTTTCCCTCCTGACTACAATGCCACTTCCTTTTCAAGACTAGAGTAGCCAGCAGAGGTGAGACAGATACTCTGGGATCATGAATGTCATCAGAAAGCTGATCCCAATAAGATATGGGGAGGTCAGGAGCAGCCTGTACAAGAGAGATGTGAGATTTTGGGGTGGGAAGAAGAGCTTGGCCAGCAGGAATTAATGATTTCGTAGCGGTAAGAGTGGTCATGTAATGTTGATGCTGCAGTAACACTGACTTAAAACAGTCACGTACGGCCCTTACCTTACTTGAACCAGGAATTTTAATCCCTAAACCTAAATGCTACTCCAATACTCTGAAAGGAATCCATTTTCTCTCTTGTTCTTCCTGTTCCCTTTTCTTAACACTAGCATTAAAATGCTCTATTTAACCCTAGACTTCTTGGCAGACTTAAAACACCCCTAAACCACAGAGCTTGTCTATACCTTAACCACAGACCTGACACCACAAGCAGAACACCAAACACTCCCACTAAAACTTTGCTTGATCTCTAAGCCAGAAAGTGAAAAACAGGTACTGAGGGGGCTAGAGAGAGGTCAGCTCAGCCTCAGGATCTCCTGCCCAAGAAGGAGGAATGTGACTGTGTCTTTGGATACATGCTTATCCAACGTTGATAAAGGGCCAATTACCTTAAGAGAACTCTCAAAAAATATTATGACAATCTTTTGTTTTTCTTTCTCTGTATTATTACTTTCTTACAAGTATGAAAATATATTTATTTAAATATTTTATAGGTATCCTCTAATCTCTTGATTATTATATTTACTTTGATCCAATACTATCACATAGCTGTGTAACCGGGCATCATGGGTACTTAAATACAATAAAAGAATCCACAAGAATTTCACTGTTTCCAAGTCCTATCTCTTTTCTTCTTCTGGAGGTGGGGGAGCAGCCCCAGCACGCAGGAGGGGCTCAGGGCCCAGAGCCCAGCTGCCACAGGGAGGAGCAGCCCCGCTGGCCCTCGCGGCTGCCCCTCACTGCCCGCTGGGCTCTGCCTCTCTGCCGCCTTTGGATCGGGGATGCTGCTTCCCTGGAGCCGTGGCCATGGCCAGCAGCAGGATGTGGCCTTTTCACTGCTGCTCTCTTCTGGCTTCCACATTGTGCTTCTTGTATTTGGATAAGCCCTGAGATCTCATGTATGTTGGTGACAGTCCTGTTACCTCTACATTGGCATCTCTTCAATATCTCTGCACGCCTCTTGCAAACCTGGTTTCAGGAATACACCCAAGGAGCTGCTTCCTGAACAGACCTCTTGCTTTTCTGGGCCTCACAATGGATCAGAACCCCAGAGGGATCAGTGAAGGACCAAGGGCTGGACCAGGAGCTCCTTTTTTGCTTACCTATGGCCCAGCAAACAATAACTTGCCCTTGAATTATCTGCTTGGGACTATCCCACTGGTGCTGGGTCTGATGGCGAATGGCATCCTGGAGAGGAATCTGGATCTGCTCTGTGCCTGGGCCAGGCCTCTTGTGCTGGCCTGGGGAGCGGGGCTGGCCCTGCGGGGCACAGGCACTCTGTGCTGGGGATGTCCCAGGCAGGAGAGCAGGGCTCCTGCAGCTTCACGGCCCTCCATCTCCTGAGCCGTGGCTGGCCCCAGCGCGGGGGCTGCTGGGGAGGCCCAGAGCCGCCTTTGTGCCAGCAGCTGCGGTGCCTTGCGAGGGGCTGGGGCTGTGCTGGCCGTGCCCAGAGCCCTGCAGCAGCCTGCGGTGGGCACTGGCCTGGGGCCAGCCCAGCCTGGGCTGCTGGGCTGGGAGAGGTCCGGGAGGTGGGGAGAGGTGGGCAGGGGCTGGGCTGGGCTGGGCAGTGCCCGGCAGAGGGCAGCAGCAGCGTCAGGGAGCGGTGGCAGCATGCAGGGGAGGGCTCCCAGCAGGGCTTGGTGCTGCAGAGCCAGGGCTGGGGAAGGGAGCCCTGAGCTGCAGGGGCAGGGGACACGAGGTCGCTCGGGGCCCTTGCTGGCCTGGGCAGAGCAGGAAGGGGGCCCAGGGCATTCGTCCCCTCACTGCAGCCTGCCACGACCTGCACGGCGCTCACGCAGGGCCAGGATCTGCCTCGTGGTGCGCAGGGAGAGGGCAAAACCTCTCTGAAAAAGAGGCTGAAACTGAAAAAGGTCCCTCCGCTGCCCCATGGTGTGACACGGCCAGGGTTGGAAACGTTACCTTTATTTGATACAATTCTTGTATAATTTGCATTGGTGATGGCACAAAAAGACAGCTCCTTCACCAGTGATGTACATCCTTCTTCATGTTAGGACACAACTCAACGTCCTTCACTCTGCTTTATCTCACGGATGAACTGGATTAGGTCTCCTTGATTACTCTGAGGCACAGTGCAGTGCTTTTTGCCTTCTGCTACTCCAGCACAATATGTGTGACTTTCCCTTACTCTGTGCATTGACCTGACGGGTCATTTCACATTTTTCACTTTCATATCCCTAGTTGGAAGGGGATGATTCCCCAAAGTGGGGCAAGCTGATGGGTTCTGCCTCAGCCATTTGAAGTGTCCTGCTCTTGAGTCTTTCAGCCTGAGTTTTCCACACAGGACCCATATCGTAAATGGATGTTTAGGTGTCTACTAAGAAGGAGGAAGAGGGTCTTGGGATCCCAATGGCCATTTCAAATTAAAATCTATCCCAAAGAATGGCTGAAGAAGGAATTTGCCTTGAAGGGGTTTCCTGTGCTGGGCTGGGCTGTAGTTTCAAGGAGAAAGAGCACTGCTGGCAGTGGAGGTGCCCGGGAAACATCACCTGTCTCCACTTTATCCACCAACGGGCTCTGGTCTCCTGCAGGTCCTTTCAGACAGCTTCCATTCCAGGGAATTACTCTAAATGCACCAGAGCCTCTGGAGGCCTAATGATTTCATTGAAAGCAGAACCAGGAAATGGGATTTCAAGGAAATATTTCAAATGTGACTAAACTTCTCTGAAGACCTTGGCACTGGTTGCTTATGGTCAGACAGCAAAGCTCTGTCTCAGTACCCAGTATTTTCTTCCGAACTTAAGTCATAAAGCTCATTACCTCATTACCTCAAACGATTCAATCCCTTCCGTAAAATGTCACACAGTGTAATTTCTCTCATGAAGAAATATGCATTTTCAGGATGTATATTTGTCACAGAAAAAGAAATACTGGTATTCACCTGCACTTGCATTGTCATTGCTCTGTCTATCATGGCGTGCTCCCTCATCTTCCAGATACATCCACCTGTCTTGATTAAACAGTCCATGTTGAATGTCCCCTTTCCAGCTGCCTGTCTGGACCTATGCACTTCCCATGGTTCTCCTGGCTTGCCCTCCCCTTCCTCCTGGATCACTCAGAGCGCCCTCACCAACCCAGGTGCTGCTTTGAGGAGCAACTGGTTTGAGGAGCAAATCCTCAGAGGAGGCGTACAGGATGAGGAGCTTGCTTTGCTTTTGGAAACTTGCTGCATGTTTTCCTGTTGATTGGTTTGAAATAAGGAGAAACCCTTCTGCGCCTGTGTGCATCCAGGTCTCTAAGGCAAGCAGGAGGGAGCTGGTGCAAAGGAGCTGTAACATCCAGCTGCAGACTTCTGGGCCGAAGTCTGGTGGAAGGAAAAGTGAAGCAAGCGCCAAAGAGAGAAATGTCAGGGCTGGGGTGGTGAGGAGCAAGGTTCTCCATGCAGTGTCAGACCTCAAGAGTCTGCTTTTCCTCCCTATGCAGGTCTCCAAAGGAGACACCCTGAATCAGTATCAGTTAGAGAATAATGCTCCAAACTGAAATTCAAATAAACGCATCCTTGAGATGAGAAGAGATTTTTTTCAGGTGCTTCTTGAAATCTTCCTCCTTAACTACACCATGAAAGCTCTCCAATTAGCGCACAAGTCTTGAAGAAAATTATGGGAGAGATATGTCTGCTTAGGACGTTCTGCATTTTAATGAGTTCCATGGTGTATTTTGGTGCTCAGTCTATGAAGCTCAGGTACTGAGAGGAGAATGATGTAACCGCTTGAGAAGGTATAGTCAGAAGGAAAAGTTGAAGTGACTTGGAGTATTAATGGGCCCCACTGAGGGCTGTCACTAACAAAGCCTCCCCAGGGACTTGTTAGGGCAGATAATTGGAGGCCATGATTTCAGACAGGCAAAGTGCTGTGCTGAGAAAAGTCTTGGTTGGTTTTGGTGAAGCAGAAGGACCAAGGCCTGACCCCAGCCCCTGGGAGGGGAGATCCTGCACCCCCCCGTCTGGCTCAGGGCTCTTCTTGGGGTCTGTATGATGTGGTGGGCAGTGTGATGCCACGAGAAGAACTTCATTAGGACACCTCCCCACCCCTGCACAGGGTATCAAGGAAGCAGTGAGGCCCCGTTGCAGTGACTATATCTCGTCTCCTCAGAAGCTCTAGCCAAAGGGACAAAAACTTCAGGGCTGTTGGGGCCTTCCGTTCCCGCCAGCACCCTCTGCCTTCTCCTCTGCAGGCTTTCCTCTGCTGTCCCACACTTTGCCCTATTTCCTTGAAGTCTGCAGACACCCATCTCTGTCCACCACCTTGCTCTCATCCCAGCATTTCCATCATTTCACCAATATCTCATCAACCCTCACCAGCTGTTCCTTGAAACACAAAGCCTGGGTGTGACCATAGATACTCACCAGCATCTCCCAAGGCCTGGGCCTGCTGCTGGCCTTGCAGCTTCTTGGCTAGACACAGCCAAGCCTTGTGCCTCCTGCTCTCCAGTCCTGGCCTCAAGCAGAAGGGACAGGACAACCCCTGTGCGGGCCTTCTTTGTGTCTGGGTCCTCCTGAGGATGGAGGCAGAGGGGATCCCACAGTTGGCATGCCAAGCAGGGGCCTTCTGCTGGCCTAGTGCACATCCCAGGGAGAAGCCAAGGCTGACCTGCCACCTCCAGACACAAGGGACCTCACAGTCCCTTTGCGTGACACATTCCTGCTGCTGCCCTATCAGCTGCAGAGACAGAAGTGACCTCCCAGTCAGTGCCCCAGCCACATTCCTCCTGCTGGGGCAGGAGATCCTGAGGTGGAGCTGAGCTCAGCAGAGCATTCCCACCCATCTCCTCCTTGTGGCCCACAAGCTGATCAGATCCATGGCCCCTCACATCCATCTCTGAATGCCATGTGGCTGCAGAGAAGTCTCACAGTTCCTGCCTTGCCCCAAGGGGCCAAGCACCTTAAGTTAAGGGTTAGGAGAGGGGCTGAAGGTGAGGAGGTTAATGCACAGGGACAGGGGCTTTATGTGTTAGATTTTCATGAATGGAATTAGGGACTAGGTCTCATATTTCTGGGTTAGAGATTAAACAATGCACAGGAGTTCAGGGTTTGGATGTTAGTTGTTCATGTATGGCATTAGGGACTACGGCGAACATTTCTGGGTGAGAGCTTAAGCAAATATTGAGTGGGAGGGTTTGGTGTTGGGCTTTGGGTTTCAGGTCTGTGGTTAGGGTATGTGCAAGCTCTTTGGTTTAGCATTTTGTTTAGGTCTGCAAGAAGAATTGGGTTAAATAGAGCATTTTAATACTTGTGTTAAAGGCAGGGATCAGGGTGAGCAAGAGAGTAAAGTTAATGGAAAGGTGTTATGGACTAATTTTGGCTTCAAGGGATATTGTGGTCAATACTTAGAGCAGTGGATTCCTGTCAGGGTGTGGAGTGGCATTTAGATTTAGGTATTAATGTTACAGGTTAAAATAGGGCAAGAGCCTCACATGTCTGCTTTAAGTCAGCTTTACTGCAGGATCAACATTACCTGAGCATTCTTATCTCTCCAAAATCATTAGCTTCTGCTGGCCAAGCTCCTCTTCCGTCCCCCAGATCTCACATCTCTCCTGGCCAGCCTTCTCCTGACTTCCCCATATCAGTCATCTTCTTAGGGGCAGCTTTCTGATGGCTTTCATGAACTCAGAGTATCTGTCTCACCTCGGTTGTCTACTCTGCTCGTGAGAAAGAAGCATTTCCTAAGCCAGCACAGAGAAGGACACAAAGGCTGTAGGAACACCCTGCACAATGTGCCCAGCAGCTCTGCACCACCCTGAAATTGTGCTTCCTGCCTCCAGCTTTTGGATCTAGAATGGCTCCTATGGATCACAGTATCACACAGTATCACAGATTTCTAGGTTGGAAGAGACCTCAAGATCATCGAGTCCAACCTCCGACCTAACACTAAGTACTCCACTAAACCATATCGCTAAGCTCTACATCTAAACGTCTTTTAAAGACCTCCAGGGATGGTGACTCCACCACCTCCCTGGGCAGCCCGTTCCAATGCTTAATAACCCTTTCGGTAAAGAAGTACTTCCTAACATCCAACCTAAAACTCCCCTGTCGCAACTTTCGCCCATTCCCCCTCGTCCTGTCACCAGGCACATGGGAGAACAGACCAACCCCCACCTCTTTACAGCCTCCTTTAAGGTAACTGTAGAGAGCAATAAGGTCGCCCCTGAGCCTCCTCTTCTCCAGGCTGAACAAGCCCAGCTCCCTCAGCCGCTCCTCGTAAGATTTGTTCTCCAGACCCCTCACCAGCTTGGTCGCCCTTCTCTGGACTCGCTCGAGCACGTCCATGTCCTTCCTGTAGCGAGGGGCCCAAAACTGAACACAGTACTCAAGGTGCGGCCTCACCAGAGCCGAGTACAGGGGCACAATCACTTCCCTAGACCTGCTGGCCACGCTGCTTCTTATACAGGCCAGGATGCTGTTGGCCTTCTTGGCCACCTGAGCACACTGCTGGCTCATATTCAGCTGCCTATCAACCAGTATTCCCAGGTCCTTCTCTGACAGGCAGCTTTCCAGCCACTCACCTCCCAGCCTGTAGCTCTGCTTGGGGTTGTTGCGCCCCAGGTGCAGGACCCGGCACTTGGCCTTGTTGAACTTCATACAGTTGACCTCAGCCCATCGCTCCAGCCTATCCAGATCCTCCTGCAGAGCCTTCCTGCCCTCGAGCAGATCGACACACGCACTTAGCTTGGTGTCATCTGCAAACTTACTGAGGGTGCACTGGACGCCCTCATCCAGATCATCGATAAAGATATTAAAGAGGACCGGCCCCAGTACCGAGCCCTGGGGGACTCCACTAGTGACCGGCCTCCAACCAGATTTGACTCCATTCACCACAACTTTTTGGGCCCGGCCATCCAGCCAGTTTCTAACCCAGCGAAGCGTACGCCAGTCCAAGCCCCGAGCAGCCACTTTCTTGAGGAGAATGTTGTGGGGAACTGTGTCAAAAGCCTTACTGAGGTCAAGGTAAACCACATCCACAGCCTTTCCCTCATCCACCAAGCGCGTCACTTGGTCATAGAAGGAGATCAGGTTCGTCAAGCAGGACCTGCCTTTCATAAACCCATGCTGACTGGGCCTGATCGCCTGCTTGCCCTGCAAGTGCCGCGTGATGACCCTCAAGATAATCTGCTCCATGAGCTTTCCTGGCACTGAGGTCAAACTGACAGGCCTATAGTTCCCCGGGTCTGCCCTGCGGCCCTTCTTATAGATGGGCGTCACATTGGCTAGCCGCCAGTCAACTGGGACCTCCCCCGATAGCCAGGACTGCTGATAAATAATGGTAAGCGGCTCGGCCAGCTCCTCCGCCAGTTCTTTCAGTACCCTCAGGTGCATCCCATCCGGCCCCATCGACTTGCGCACATCCAAGCTCCGTAGCAGGTCACCAACCATTTCCTCATGGATAGCGAAGGCCACATCCTGCTCCCCATCCCCTTCCACCAGCTCAAGGCACTGGGTATCCAGAGAACAACCGGTATTGCCGCTAAAGACTGAGGCAAAGGCGGCATTAAGCACCTCAGCCTTTTCCTCATCCTTAGTAACTAGGTTTCCCCTCGCATCCAGTAAAGGTATGGGTGCAGGGTAACTTCTCCCAGGCCCTCATGCATGCTTCAGTTTGCCCTGGCATCTTGGAGGCAGTGGCCACTTCTTTGTAGAGACCTGAAAGCAGTCCTGAAGGATGACTTTAGGCAAAAGCTGACACCTCTGACATGACGACCCCTGTCCAAGACCTCTTCCACTACAGGGCCTACTAATACTTAGGAAGAGAGGATCTCACAAACTGTGTGCAAAGCAGGTGCCTTCTGCTGGCCTATCATGGACCCTGGCAGATGTGAGCCTAAAGGCACTGATCCCAGCCAGGAGCCAAGGAGGGACCTGTCTGCCGCTTCAGAAAGAGCTCAACACACAATCCGCTTTAGAGACATTGACTTAGGAACAGATAAGGAATTTCTGAGGCAACACTTACCTCATAATACCACACCTACAAAACACCCCCTTTTTGGCCCAGGACCTGCCCAGGTAGAATTGATCTGGTTGTGACCTTTCAAGCCCGTGGCACTGCTGCTGGGCTCCCAGACCTTCTGATGCATGGGAGCCAGTTCCGTGCCGGTCCTGGGAGGTGCTAGGGCAGGAGGGACCTTGCAGGCAATGTTCCAGCCCCGTGCCTGTTGGCGGTCTCTCAGTTTCTTGCACACAGCAAACATCACGCTCACATCCAGAAGCCATGTGCCTGAAGCTGGCCTAGAAGACACTCAGGGGAAGCGCCCTCCCAGCCCCAGCCCCAGCCCCAGCCCCAGTCCCAGCCCCAGACCCAGCCCCAACCCCAGCTGGCGGTGCTGCTCTGCAGAGTGAGGGGGCTGTGGTGCCCGGGGCACGGGGGCACTCTGCAGGGCCGTGCTGGGCAGGCTGGGAGGCAGACCCAGCTCATGGGGTCACTGCCGTTGCCCCAGAGCTGCAAGGAATCGCTCGCCAGACTCCTTTGCTGGGGCTGCTGTGTGCCCTGGGGCTGCAGAGCTCTCCTCTGCCTGCTCACAGCAGATTGAGCACTTGAGCTCTGGTCAGTCCACCTGGGACAGGCTCACGCTCTGCAGGCTCCATTCACTGCTGTCTCCCAGGCTCACGCTGCCCCTGCAAATATCCCCAAATGCTTTGCACGCACTACTCTTGCCCGCAGGTCCCACGTGGCTCTCCAACCTTCCCCTCTTCCCCTGCAGTAGTGGCATCTCACTGGAGGAGGTTTGTGCATCCCCCTCAGCACATGGTCCCCTCAGATTTGACTTTTCCTTTACCAGACTTTTCTTTGGATGGTCACTCATTTTATGAAGTTTTCTATTCACAACCCACTGAGCTCCTTGTCCCTGGAGATCCCCTGACATCTCCTGGCAGCTCCAGATTCCACTCCAGGCTGACATCGGCCATCAGACCCACTGCGGGAGGCACAGTCCCGTGCTGATAAGTCCAAGACCAGTTGTTGTATGCTTGGGGAAGTGCCACCACAAATTGAGCTCTTGGTCCATCACTTTGTTCCTTCAGAGACCGCCCTGGGACTTTCAGCCTGTGTCCTTCGCTCCATGAAGAAGCCCAGGAAACAGAAGAGCAGGGAGCAACCCCTTGGCTCTATTCCTGATAGCACATTTGGAAGAGGTGCCCAGGTTTCTGAGCAGCCCCTTTTGTTACTGTGGTGCTAGCAGGGAGGCCAGCTGTGACCCAGGGCTGCACAGTGCCTGCTGCTGCCTGCAGCCACAGGGATGTCACTGCAGAGAGAACAGGACTGTCACCAAGGTACATGAGACCTCAGGACTAACACAGATACAAGAGCACAGGAGGAACACACTGGAAAGCAAAAGAGAGCAGCAGTGAAAAGGCCACGTCCTGCTGCTGGCCATGGCCATGGCTCCAGGGAAGCAGCAGCCCCGACCCGAAGGCAGCAGAGAGGCAGAGCCCAGCGGGCAGTGAGGGGCAGCCGCGAGAGCCAGCGGGGCTGCTCCTCCCTGTGGCAGCTGGGCTCTGGGCCCTGAGCCCCTCCTGCGTGCTGGGGCTGCTCCCCCAGTTGCACAGGAGATGGGAAGTGACGGCAGCTGATAACAATGAATTTCTCCAGGCTTTACTGTATTTATCTACATGTGAAGCCCAGTTTTATAAGTACATGAGACTAGTGGGTCAAAGTAAGTTAGAAAAAATAACAAGCAGAATGTTAAGAATAACATTATTTAAGCAAAAAAAAAAAAACTTGGAGAAAATATTAATAAAGAAAAATAATAAAAATATTTTCCTGTTTCTGAAATAAACCTGGAACTCAGGTGCACATTAATGGTTCAAAACAAGCACGTATCCAAAGAGTTTCTTCACTGCCTCCTTGAGGTCATGGTTCCTCATGCTGTAGATGAGGGGGTTCGCTGCTGGAGGCACTACCGAGTACAGAACTGCCACCACCAGGTCCAGGGATGGAAAAGACATGGAGGGGTCTTCAGGTAGGCAAACACGGCAGTGCTGACAAACAGGGACACCACGGCCAGGTGAGGGAGGCACGTGGAAAAGGCTTTGTGCCGGCCCTGCTCAGAGGGCATCCTCAGCACCGCCCTGAAGATCTGCACATAGGACACCACAATGAAAAGAAAATAACAAAAACCTAAAAAAACACTAAAAACAAGTACTCCAACTTCCCTGACATAGGCATCTGAACAGGAGAGCTTGAGGATCTGGGGGAATTCACAGAAGAACTGGTCCACAGCATTGCCTTGGCAGAGGGGCAGGGAAAAGGTAGTGGCCGTGTGCAGCACTGCATGCAGAAAGCCACAGCCCCAGGCAGCTGCTGCCATCTGGGCACAAGCTCTGCTGCCCACGAGGCTCCCGTAGTGCAGGGGCTTGCAGATGGCAACGTAGCGGTCGTAGGACATGATGGTGAGAAGGGAAATCTCAGCCTCAAAGAAGAAAGCAACGAAAAAGAGTTGGGCAGCACATCCCTGATAGGAGATGACCCTGGTGTCCCAGAGGACATTGGCCATGGCTTTGGGGAGAGTGGTGGAGATGGATCCCAGGTCAAGGAGGGCGAGGTTGAGGAGGAAGAAGTACATGGGGGTGTGGAGGCGGTGGTCGCAGGCTACGGCGGTGAGGATGAGGCCGTTGCCCAGGAGGGCAGTCAGGTAGATGCCCAGGAAGAGCCCGAAGTGCAGGAGCTGCAGCTCCCGCGTGTCTGCGAATGCCAGCAGGAGGAACTCGCTCACAGAGCTGCTGTTGGCCATTTCCTGACTTTGGACACAGCTGTCTGTTGGAGAAGATAAGGCAGAAAACAGTTAGAACAGAATTCTCTGAGGAAAACCTGTTGCAGCTGTTTGAGGACTCTCATCGCAAGCCTGTCTCTTTGCAGGAGAACCTTTCTGCAGCTCTCCTGCTTGAGCTGCGGCTGGTGCTGTCTGATAGTGGCACTGGGAGCAGGGGCTGCTGTGGGTTCCAGAGGAGTCCTTCCTGCTGTGCAGCAGGAGGGAATCAGGAACACGGGGGAAACTCAAGTTCAGTCCAGTTATGAGATCCATAAACTTTGCAGTGTTTTTGCAAAAAACTCATCCAACCACAGTGTAGAGAAAGGCAAATATTCTTATGCTTAGGACAGTGATCACACTCTTGTGTTTCCAAAGAAGTGGCAACAGCTTAAAGCAGAGAAGCCCCAGTCCACGTGTAGATGGACAGGATCCTCACCTTGTCTTGAATGAGCAGGATCTCAGCTTTTCCCTCTTCGCCAGGGCTGCAGAGGCCTCACTCCAGCTGCCCACTGAACGCCATCCAGCAGCACGGACATGGCCTTAGCACGGAGGTGTCTCCTCCTTGGGGCACCTGGATAACACAAGGATGCCACGAGAGAGCTGCATCCTGCTGGAGAGCAGTCTGCAGACCAGAAGAACACCCCACAGACAGACATGAATATCCGCAAGCTGCGGTATCCAAATATCCCATCTGCATCCCCTGTAGTGCCTGAAAGAGGCTGGGCCACCCCGCTCTTGGCTGACTGGAGGCACCTGGCTTAGAGCACTCCGAGGGGCTTCTGCCAGACTGCCTCACCTCGCAGTGTAACCCAGCAGGACTCCCAAAGCCTACTGCATTGCCCACTGCCCTCCCAGAAACAAGACCCAGCAGGAGACCCTTCCAGGATGTGCAGCTGCATGGCCCTGCAGCCAGAGACGTACCTTGTCAAGCGCTGTGCAGATTTCTCCTGCAGGCAGCTCTCAGCATTCTCCCACTGCCAACTGCCTCCAAGCCCTCTCTCCTTCTCTCCTCTGCCCGTGCCAGCTGCGGTCAGAGCCCCCAGCCCTGCTGCGCTGTGCACAGGAGCTGCTCCTGGGCAGAGCTGTCTCTCTGCACGAGGGCCCTCTTGCCACGAGCTCTCTCTGTCCCACGAGCCCGGCCCAGCTCAGCACCAGACGCCCAGACCAAGGCATTGGAATCCCCCCTCGGGGGGCTCTGCTGAGGAGCCCACGAACCTCAGGCACTGAGAGACAATTGAAGACGTCTCTCAACAAGTCCAAGTCAGAGGCAAGTTTCCTGCAGTGTCCCCCTGAGGGCCAGCACTGACACAGCCTCCCTTGGAGCTCGTTAGAGCAGAGCATTGGAGGCAGTGAGGACAAGCAGACAAAGCCACTGTGAAGGTGACCCTGATGTGTAGGAAAACTGGATGTGTTTCACCAAGCACAAAGGTCAGGCCTTGACCCGCAGCCCCTGGGAAGGGAGATCCTTTCCCTTCACACACTGTTCAGGGCTCTTCCTGGGGCAGGAGGAGATGGGGATATGCATGGCCAAGTGCAGGAGAATGGTACGAGCCCTGCCTGGTTCATGGGTGGGGGTGAGGAGGCAATGAGGCCCTGGTGCTTTACCGATAAGCTGTCTCCTCGTAGGCCTCAGTGGCAGAGACAACAGCCAGAGCCATGGAGAAAAAGCCCTGGGTCCTGTTGGGACTTACAGCCTTGATAGAACCCTTGATCCTCTCCACACCAGACTGTCCTAGGGACTCCCAGACCTGTACCTCTTTTCCTGCTGGCTCTAGACCCTTGTCCGTGTGGTGTGACACCGGATCTGAGCTGAGTCTGATAACTCAGATATCCTTGGTGGCCATGCTCCTCGTAAGGCAGCTCTGTAGGAAGCTGGCCTGGTTCCTGGGGAGCAGCACCACTGCTCGTATGGCATCCCTTGTGGTGCCCAGGCCCTCCTCGTCCTGGGCACTGCTCACTCAGCAGCATCCCAGTCTGCCCTGATGTGTGTGGTTCCTCTTCCTCCGGTGCAGGACTGGGCTCTGCTTCTTGTAACTGTCAAGAGGTTTCTGTAGGCAAAATCCTGCAGTTTCTCAAATTTCCCCTGGACAGATGCTCCATTCTGTCAGCTGTTAATATCTGCAGGTGGATGGCTCACCCTGGTTACACTGTCTATTACAAGATAACTGCATCAACAATTGCAGGACAATTTGGACAATACAGGATTTAGTGGAATAAAACTGCAGCATACTATCACGGAATTATAAGGGATTGAATTCCACTGGATTCTACCTTTTCTCTGCTTCCTTCTCATACGTGTTGTCATTTTGCTTGGAACCGCATTCTAAATGTTGTGAGGCTGTGCAGGGAAAAAATTTGAAGGTCGAAAGACCAACTGGAGCCCAATCTATCTATTAAGGATAATTTATATATATATTTTTTTAATTCATAATATTAAAAAAAAAAAAAAAGGAGTAATGAGAGTCTTCATCCTCTACTGGTTGTGGGGGGAAACATAGGTAAAGTTTATGAGGAAAATGCTGAGGTTTTTATTGCTTCCTTTGCCTCAGTCTCCAGCAGCAAGAGCAGTGGTTCCCCTGGTACTCAGACTCCTGAACTGGTAGATAGGGACAGCGAGTGGCATGAAGCCCTCATAATCCATGAGGAAAAGTTTTGAGACCTGCTACTCCACTTAGACGTACGCAAGTCTATGGGGCCAGATGGGATCCACGTGTTGGTACTGAGGGAGCTGGCAGAAGTGCTCACCAGGCCACTTTCCACCATTTATTAGCAGTCCTGGCTATCAGGCAAGGTCCCGGTTGACTGGCGACTAGCCAATGTGACGGCCATCTACAAGAAGGGGCAGAAGGAGGATGTGGGGAACTACAGGCCTGTCAGTCTGACCTCGATGCTGGGGAAGCTCATGGAGCAGATTATCTTGAGTACCATCACGTAACACTTCCAGGACCACCGGGTGACCAGGCCCAGTCAGCATGAGTTTACCAAAGCCAGGTCCTGCTTGGCCAATCTGATCTCCTTCTAAGTCAAGGTGATGTGCTCAGTGGAGAAGAGAAAGGTTGTGGATGTGGTCTACCTAGACCTCAGTAAGGATTTTGAAACTGTTTCCCCCAGCATTCCTGGGGAAACTGGCTGCTCAAGGCCAGGAGGGATGTATGCTTTCTTGGGTTAAAAATTGGCTGTATCTTCTTTTTCAATAATTTCATCAGTGATCTGGATGAAGGGATCGAGTGCACCCTCAGTAAGTTTGCAGATGACACCAAGTTAGATGCAAGTGTAGATCGACTCAAGGGTAGGAGGGCTCTGCAGAGGGATCTGGATAGGCTGCACCCATGGGCTGAGGTCAACTGTATGAAGTTCAACAAGGCCAAGTGTCGGGTCCTGTACTTGGGGCACAACAGCCCAGTATAATGCTGGGGGAAGGGCGTCTGGACCCAGGCGTCTGGGCCCAGGGGAAAAGGATCTGCGGATATTGGTGGATAGTCAGCTGAATATGAGCCAGCAGGGTGCTCAGGTGGCCAAGCAGGCCAACAGCATCCGGGCTTGTACCAGGAATACTGTGGTCAGCAGGAATAGGGAAGTGATTGTCCCTCTGTACTCGACCCTGGTGAGGCCACACCTTGAGTACTGCATTCAGCTCTGGGGCCCCCAGCACAAGAAGGACATGGATCTATTAGAATGAGTGCAAAGGAGGGCCATGAGGATGATCATAGAATCATAGAATCATAGAATATCCTGAGTTGGAAGGGACCCATAAGGATCATCAAGTCCAACTCCTGGCACCGCACAGGTCTGCCCAAAAGTTTAGACCATGTGACTAAGTGCACAGTCCAATCTCTTCTTAAATTCAGACAGGCTTGGTGCAGTGACTCCTTCCCTGGGGAGCCTGTTCCAGTGGGCAACCACCCTCTCGGTGAAGAACCTCTTCCTGATGTCCAGCCTAAACCTCCCCTGCCTCAGCTTCACACCATTCCCACAGGTCCTGTCACTGGTGATAACGGAGAATAGGTCACCTGCCTCTCCACTCTCCCTCGTGAGGAAGTTGTAGACTGCGATGAGGTCCCCCCTCAGCCTCCTCTTCTCCAGGCTGAACAGGTCCAGCGACCTCAGGAGCTCCTCATATGTCTTCCCCTCTAAGCCCTTCACCATCTTTGTTGCCCTCCTCTGGACACTCTCCAACAGTTTAATGTCCTTTTTGTACTGTGGTGCCCAGAAGTGCACACAGTACTCGAGGTGAGGCCGCACCAGCGCAGAGTAGAGCGGGACAATCACTTCCCTCGACTGAATAGCAATGCCATGCTTGATGCACCCCAGGATACAGTTGGCCCTCCTGGCTGCCAGGGCACACTGCTGGCTTATGTTCAACTTGCTGTCAGCCAAAACCCCCAGATCCCTCTCTGCAGGGCTGCTCTCCAGCGTCTTGTTGCCCAGTCTGTACACATAGCCAGGGTTGCCCCTTCCCAGGTGCAGGACCCAGCACTTGCTCTTGTTAAACTTCATGTGGTTGGTGGTCGCCCAGCTTTCCAATCTGTCCAGATCTCTCTGCAAGGCCTTTCCACCCTCATCCGAGTCCACAGCTCCTCCAAGTTTGGTGTCATCGGCAAATTTGCTCAAAACACCTTCTAGTCCTGCATCCAAATCATTTATAAACACATTCAAGAGGACTGGCCCTAAAATGTTTGCTTTCGTTCCTCTTTTCCAAATGACCAACCCTCTGTGTGACCCAGACGCTTGCTCTAAATGTGTTTATTCCTAAATGACACCTGGGCTCCTTTGTGGCATCTCGGTACTAAAAGTGAAGTTGCTCAGTACTCAGGGCTCCTCTTCCCAAACTGGAGTGCAGAAGACGCTCAGGGAATGCCAGGCTCAAGGCCTCACTCTTGTGCTTGGGTGCCACCGGGACACAGGGGATGGAGGGCACGGGGTGCTGGGTGAAGGAGTCAGGGCTGGACTGAGTCGTCACTGGCGGATTCCCAGTGCCCCTGGAAGCCCTGACTGGTCAAGAAGCAGCTTCCTGGGATTGAAACGTTACAGGGCTGGCGGCATCAGGGAGGTATCGGGAGCCACCAGGATATCCTAAGGGTTCTCCTGGGATGCCGTGTGCCTTGTGTTGGGTGGGCAGCGAGTGGGTCTTCACAGTAAAGCTAAGCCAAAGGATGCACGGGCTGATGGGAGCTCTGCAATGCCAGGACACACAGCAAGGCCACAGCACAAAGGTCTCAGAGGCCTTCAGTGAACAAGCAGAAAGGGCCAAGACTGGGTGACCAAGGAAGGGCAGGGGGGTGGGGAGAGGTGGGCAGGGGCTGGGCTGGGCTGGGCAGTGCCCGGCAGAGGGCACCAGCAGCGTCAGGGAGCGGTGGCAGCATGCAGGGGAGGGCTCCCAGCAGGGCTTGGTGCTGCAGAGCCAGGGCTGGGGAAGGGAGCCCAGAGCTGCAGGGGCAGGGGACACGAGGCCGCTCGGGGCCCTTGCTGGCCTGGGCAGAGCAGGAAGGGGGCCCAGGGCATTCGTCCCCTCACCGCAGCCTGCCACGACCTGCACGGCGCTCAGTCAGCGTCCAGGGCCAGGCTCTGCCCCGTGGTGCACAGGGAGAGGGCAAAGCCTCTCTGAAAAAGAGGCTGAAACTGAGAAAGGTGCCTCCGCTTCCCCGTGGTGTGACAGGGCCAGGGTGGGACAGCTTACCTTTATTTGATGTAGTTCTTGTGTAATTTGCATTGGTGATGGCACAAAAAGACAGCTCCTTCACCAGTGATGTACATCCTTCTTCATGTTAGGACACAACTCAACGTCCTTCACTCTGCTTTATCTCACGGATGAACTGGATTAGGTCTCCTTGATTACTCTGAGGCACAGTGCAGTGCTTTTTGCCTTCTGACACTCCAGCACAATATGTGTGACTTTCCCTTCCTCTGTGCATTGACCTGACGGGTCATTTCACATTTTTCACTTTCATATCCCTAGTTGGACGGGGACCATTTCCAAAGTGAGACAAGCTGATGGGTTCTGCCTCAGCCATTTGAAGCGTGCTGTATTTGAGTTTCTCAGCCTGAATTTGCTAAAGATGACCCAGGAAGGTAAATGCATGTTCAAGTGTCTCGTAGGAATAAGGGGTATCATGGGTAAGTAAGAATGAGAATATCATGGGTTTCCAATGGCCATTTCAAATCTAGGTCAGTCCCAGGAACCCACTTAACTAGGGTGTTGTCTTTGAAGGGGTTTCCTGTGCTGGGCTGGGCTGCAGTTCAGGGACAAAGGCCACTGCTGGCAGTGGAGGTGCCCTGGGAACTCCACTTGGCTCCACCTGATTTTCCCAAAGGGCTCCGGTCTCCTGAAGGTCTTTTCTGACACCTGCCGGTCCAGGGAAGTGCCTTAAACACAACGGGGCCACAGGAGGTTTTCCCTGGTTATGCTTATGGTGAGACAGGAAAGCTCTGCCTCAATACCCAGTAATTTTTTTAGTACTTAACTAATAAAGCAACTACTCATCAGCTCAAATGATTCAACCCCTTCCATTAAATGTCTCACGAAGAAAATCATGAAGAAATGTGAATTTTCAGGATGTATATTCATCGCAGGAGAAGAAATCCTGGTGTTCACGTGTACTTGCTTTGTCATCCCTTTGTCTATCATGGTGTGCTTCCTCATCTTCCAGGAAGAAAACCTGACTTGATTACACAGACCCTGCTAAATGTCCCCTTTCCAGCTGCCTGTCTGGACCTATGCACTTCCCATGGTTCTCCTGGTTTGCCCTCCCCTTACTCTTATATCACTCAGACCGCTCTCACCCACCCAGTTGCTGCTTTGAGTTTTACTGAGTTCCAGCTCGCCCATCTCTCAGCAGTGTGTCTAATGGTTTCCTTAGCAAGAAACTCATCATTTATCATTGAATTAGTATGATACGGATTAATATTAACACTATGATTTTAAATTTCCTATTAATCACTGTAAAATACATCTTGAAAAGTCATCCTTTCTGGAACGTAAACTTCACTGGAGGCCAAAAAATAAGGAACTTGAACTTTTTTTTTTTTTTTTTTTAAATTGCAGCATGATTTCCTGTTGTTTCTTTTTAAATAGGAAAAACCTTGCTCTTCCTACCTAAGCAGGGCTTCAAAGAGTAACTGTAGACCAATATCTATAGGAAAATGGTGCTCCAAACTGAAATGCAACAAAATTCAGCCTTTAAAATGAGGAAAGATTTCTATTAGATGCTCTTTGAAATCTTCCTCCTTAACTACACCATGAAAGCTCTCCAATTAGCTGCACAAGTCTTGAAGACGTGAAGAAAACTGTGGGAGAGATATGTCTGCTTAGGACTTTCTCTGTTTTAATGAGTTCTGTGGTGTACTTTGGTGCTCTTCTTGGGGTCTGTATGATGTGGTGGGCAGTGTGATGCCACGAGAAGAACTTCATTAGGACACCTCCCCACCCCTGCACAGGGTATCAAGGAAGCAGTGAGGCCCCATTGCAATGACTATATCTCGTCTCCTCAGAAGCTCTAGCCAAAGGGACAAAAACGTCAGGGCTGTTGGGGCCTTCCATTCCTGCCAGCACCCTCTGCCTTCTCCTCTGTAGGCTTTCCTCTGCTGTCCCACACTTTGCCCTATTTCCTTGAAGTCTGCAGACACCCATCTCTGTCCACTGCCTTGCTCTCATCCAGGACTTTCCATCACTTCCCCCATGTCTCATCAACCCTCATCAGCTGTTCCTTGATGAACAAAAAGCGTGGGTTTGATCATAGACACTCTTTGGTTGACCTCTTTCACCACAGCACGACCCTTTGAGGGACATTTCTTCCTCTTCATGGCCAGTGCCACACTTCCAAGGTGCACTTTGTGGCAGTTTTTTCTCTCCTGCTCTTTCCAACTACCAAAGAAAGCTCCATCAGGGTGGAAACCACGCCTGAAGTAGGCATCCCAACCCATCAGGCTCCTTGCGGCCTGTCAGCCAAGCAGACAGAAGTCACCTCACCAGCATCTCCCAAGGCCTGGGCCTGCTGCTGGCCTTGCAGCTTCTTGGCTAGACACAGCCAAGCCTTGGGCCTCCTGCTGTCCAGTCCTGGACTCAAGCAGAAGGGACAGGACAACCCCTGTGCGGGCCTTCTTTCTGTCTGGGTCCTCCTGGGGATGGAGGCAGAGGGGATCCCACAGGCAGCATGCCAAGCAGGGGCCTTCTGCTGGCCTAGCAGGGCCACTGGCAGATGGCAGCCCCAAAGTGCCCATCCCAGGGAGAAGCCAAGGCTGACCTGCCACCTCCAGACACAAGGGACCTCACAGTCCCTTTGCGTGACACGTTCCTGCTGCTGCCCTATCAGCTGCAGAGACAGAAGTGACCTCCCAGTCACTGCCCCAGTCCCATTCCTCCTGCTGGGGCAGGAGATCTTGAGGCAGAGCTGACCACTTTCTTGTCCCCACGGGAATAGGGCTCACCTTTGTGGGTCAGAGAGTAAACAAAGGTTTAATGGGAAGGTTTGGTCTTCTTCTGTGGTTAGGGTATGGGAAAGCTCTGTGGTTTAGGGTCTTTTTAGGTCTGCCAAGAACTTGTCTAGGCCTCAATATAGCATTTTAATGCTAGTGTCAAGGGAAGGGATTAGGGTGAGCAAGAGAGTAACGGGAAGGGAAAGGGGCTATGGGTGAGTTTTACTTCAAGGGATACTTTGAGTTCAAGCATTAGAGTAGGGGATTCCTGTCAGAGTCTTGGAGTAGCATTTAGTTTTAGGGAATAAAACTACTGGTTAAAATGAGGTAAGGGCCTCACGACTGTTTTAAGTTACTGTTTCCACAGCTTCGACATTACATGAACCCTCTTATTTCAGCTGGCCATGCTCCTCTTCCCACCCTGAAATTTCCCATCTCTCTTGTCCAGGCTACTCCTTACCTCCCCATATCTTACTGGGATCAGCTTTCTGATGACATTCCTGACCTCAGAGTATCTGTCTCACCTCTGTTGGCTACTCCATTCCTGAGAAGGAAGTGGCGTTGTAGTCAGGAGGGAAAAGGACACAAAGGTCTTTAGGAGCATCCTGCACAATGTGCCCATCAGCTCTGCACCTCCACAGAATCACACTTCCTACCTATAAATTTGTTTCCCAAATGGCTTCTATGGATCCAGGGTTACTTTTTTCTCATGCATGTTTCAGTTTTGGATGTGCAGGGATGGAATAAGGAAAGCCAAGGCACAGATGGAACTGAGCTTATCGAGTGAAGCAAGGAATAACGGGAAGAGATTTTGTAGATACATTGCTCAGAAAAGAAAGTGCAAGGATATTGTACCCCCTCTGATGGCTGAGAAGGGTGAACTGGTAATGACAGACATGGAGAAGGCTGAGGAACCCAACAATGTCTTCTCCTCAGTCTTCAGTGCCAGTCAGGCTTCCCAAGTCTTTCATTTCCCTGAACCCAGAGATGGAAGCTAGGGTCAAAGTCCCACCTGCTGTAAGTGAAGAGCAGGTTTGGGAACACCAGATGAAACTGAACAAGTACAAGTCTATGGGGCCTGATGACTTGCACCTCAGGGTCCTAAGGGAACTGGCTGATATAGTTGCCAAGCCTCTCTCCATCATATTTGAAGAGTCCTGGCAGTCGGGTGAAGTCCCTGGTGACTGGAAAAAGGGAAACATCACTCCCATTTCTAAAAAGGGTAGAAAGGAGGACCCAAGGAACTCCATAACAGTGAGCCTCACCTCAGTGCCTGTCAAGATCATGGAAAAGATCCTCCTGGAATCAATGTCAGACACATGCAAGGCAGAGAGGTGATCCAAGAGAGCCAGCTTGGCTTCACCAAAGGGTAAGTTGTACTGGACCAATCTGGTGGCTTTCTACAATGGAGTGACCTCATCCGATGACAATGGAAGACCGACCGATGTCATCTACTTGGACTTCTGTAAGACCTTTGACATGGTCCCACATGACATCGTGGTCTCCAAATTGGAGAGATACACATTTGATGGATGGAGCATTGAGTGGACTAGGATTTGGCATGAAGGTCACACCCAGAGAGAGATGGTCTACGGCTCTATGTCCAAGTGGAGGCTGGTGATGAGTGGTGTCCCTCAGGGGTCTATCCTGGGACCAGTACTGTTTAATATCTTTATCAATGACAGGGACAGTGGGGTAGAGTGCACCCTCAGCAAGTGTGCAGATGACACCAAGCTGAGGGGTGTAGTGGATGCAACAGAGGAAGGGATGTCATCCAAAGGGTCCTGGACAAGCTTGAAATTTGGGCCCATGTTAACTTAAGGAGGGTCAACAAGTCCTAGTGCAAGGTGCTGCACCTGGTCCAGGGAAATCCCAGACATGGGGATAGGCTGGGAGAAGAACTCATTGAGAGCAGCCCTGCAGAGAAGGACTTGGGGGTTCTGCTGGATGAAAAGCTCAACATGAGCCAGCAGTGCGTGGTTGTAGCCCAGAAGGCCAAGTGCATCCTGGGCTGCATCAAGAGAGGGGCGACCAGCAGGTGGAGGCAGGTGACTGTCCCCCTCTGCTCTGCCCTTGTAAGGCCCCACTTGGAGTCCTGCATCCAGGTCTGGGGCCCCCAGCACAAGAAGGATGTGGGCTGTTAGAGCGGGTCCAAAGGGAGGCCACAAAGATGATCAAGGGGCTGGAGCACCTCTCCTATGAAGAAAGGATGAGAGAGCTGGGGCTGTTCAGCCTACCAGGTGAGAAGGCTCCGGGGTGACGTCATTGCAGATTTTCAATACTTAAAGTGGTCTTATAAAGTGGATGGAGAAGGACTCTTTACTCAGGTAGATAATGATAGGACAAGGGGAAGTGGTTTTAAATTAAAAGAAAGGGGAAATTCCTATTAGAGGTTACCAGGGAAGTTTTCACTCAGAGGATAGTGAGGCACTGGAACAGGTTTTCCACAGAGATATTGGATGCCCCATCCCTGCAGGTCTTCAAGAGCAAATTAGATGAAGTCCTGAGCAACCATGTTCTACTGGGAGGTGTCACTGCCCATGGTAGGGGGGTTGGAACTAGATGATCTTTGAGGTCCTTTCCAGCCCAGGCCATTCTGTGATTCCGCGATTCTATGATTGGTTAAAAATATTTTTAAAACTTGTTACGCAGAAGGATAAGAATAACATTATTTCTATCAATATAAAATGTTGCTAAAATATTAATAAAAATATACTTAAGGAAATCATTCTCTCATTTTCCCAAATAACCAGGTAGTCCTGTTAGGATTATTTCTAATATTACATTTTGATAATAAGTATAATGACAAAAAATGATATGATAATAATCTCAATAATGAAGTCATTCTTGATGATGAAAAAGCATGTATAGTAATAGTTTCCTCACTGCATCTTTGATCTCCTGGTTCCTCATGCTGTAGATGAGGGGGTTCAGTGCTGCAGGCACCACCGAGTACAGAACTGCCACCACCAGGTCCCTGGGTGGGGAAGAGATGGAGGGGGGCTTCAGGTAAGCAAACAGGACAGTGCTGACAAACAGGGAGACCACGGCCAGGTGAGGGAGGCACGTGGAAAAGGCTTTGTGCCGGCCCTGCTCAGAGGGCATCCTCAGCACTGCCCTGAAGATCTGCACATAGGACAGCACAACAAAAAAAAAACAACCGACACCTAAACCGAAGGTGATTGCAGTAAGCCGAACTTCCCTGAGGTAGGCGTCTGAGCAGGAGAGCTTGAGGATCTGGGGGATTTCACAGAAGAACTGGTCCACAGCATTGCCTTGGCAGAGGGGGAGGGAAAAGGTAGTGGCCGTGTGCAGGACAGCATTGAGAAAGCCACTGCCCCAGGCAGCTGCTGCCATCTGGGCACAAGCTCTGCTGCCCACAAGGCTCCCGTAGTGCAGGGGCTTGCAGATGGCCACGTAGCGGTCGTAGGCCATGACTGTAAGAGTATAATATTCTGCTGATATGAAGAAGAGAAAGAAAAAGACCTGTGCAGCACACCCTTGATAGGAGATGGCCCTGGTGTCCCAGAGGGCATTGGCCATGGCTTTTGGGAGAGTGGTGGAGATGGATCCCAGGTCAAGGAGGGCGAGGTTGAGGAGGAAGAAGTACATGGGGGTGTGGAGGCGGTGGTCGCAGGCTACGGCGGTGAGGATGAGGCCGTTGCCCAGGAGGGCAGCCAGGTAGATGCCCAGGAAGAGCCCGAAGTGCAGGAGCTGCAGCTCCCACGTGTCTGCGAATGCCAGCAGGAGGAACTCAGTGATGGAGCTGCTGTTGGACATCTGCTAATTCTGGTCATGAGGTCCTGTACAAGGAGGACAAAGGCAGTGATAATGTACCACAGGCATATCAGAGGAAAACTCTTTCCATTTTGTCACTTAAAATCACCAAAAATTGCCCATTTCCAGGCACATATTTTGAAGGTCTCTTTCATTGATTCTGCCTGAGAGTGTCTCTGGGAGCAGGGGACTCATCTGTGGGCAATGCAAGAATCAGTCCTGCACTACAGCCAGAGGTAGTAACATGGTAGTAACATGGTAGGAACATGGGGTAGTCTCAGATTCACTTTACTGCTGATATCAAAGAGATTTCCCCAGTTTTGATCCTAGTTCACCCAACTGCAGCACAGAGGTGCGGAGATTTAGTTATATAATTATTTGTTTTGTATTTTTGGTTCTAGCTGCCCCACCACACCTGAGGAGTGATTCTAAGTCAAAAATCCTGGGCGTTCTGCTGCACTCCAAGAAACACCTTGTGGATCCTCAGAGGCAAAGAGACTGTCCCTTTAGTGCAGAGCGTCCCACAGAGACGACAGCCAGTCTGTCCATCAGTGCTGGTCTCAGCTGTGCTGGCATCTCTTTGAGCTACAGGACAATTGCACTAAGGAGGTTCTCCTGAGAAGAACCTGGGTACTGCTGAGAGGAGAAGAAGCCAGGCTCCAAGTGCCCATCTCCAGACCCCTCACCCTGTCCCCGTACTCCCCTTCCCCCAAGCACCCCGAGGGCTCACTCCATGGGCAGGTGAAACCCCCATCCCCAGGCAGCCTGGGAACAAGAGCAGCAGCAGCACAGCCAGGTGGAGAAGCCAGGAGGAATGGCAGCGTGCTGCTGCCAGCGGAGGCAAGGCCAGGGAGGGACAGACGGACACTCAGCACACCCTCCTGTGCTGCAGCTCTGCCTGCAGAGGAGGCAGCTCCTGCTGGGGACAGGGGGGGCTTGAGGGCAGAGGCTGTGCTGGTGGCAGAGGAGAGCAGGGGGTGTCCCAGGGAAGGCGCCTGCCCTGCAGGGGCTGGCAGGGAGGTGCCTGAGCCCTCCCTCGCACAGCATTTCTGGCAGCAGCTCCCTCTCACCGCCTGCCCATGTCCCTGCTGCCTGCCCGTGTCCCTGCTGGGAGCCGCTTCTGTGTCCCCATGTCTCCTCCCTGTCCATGCTCACAGACCCATCCCACAAGCTGTGTACTCGGATTCACTCAGATTCCCCTCCACTGCAGGAATCTGAAAGCACAGACTCCAAAAAATCTCTTCCCTTTAGATAAACCAAGCCTCTGTCTTCCCTTCGAAATTTCCTCTTATAAATGCCATTCTCTACAGCTTCTTCTACACTTTGCTGGAGAAACAGAGAGACCCATCCCGACAGATGCTGTCAGGCATCGGATGTGCCAGCTGTAGAAGACCCCTCTGGCAACCCCACCTGCATGGCCCTGCAGCCAGAGACGTACCTTGTCAAGGGCTGTGCAGATTTCTCCTGCAGGCAGCTCTCAGCATCCTCCCATTGCCAACTGCCTCCAAGCCCTCTCTCCTTCTCTCCTCTCCCCATGCCAGCTGCGGTCAGAGCCCCCAGCCCTGCTGCGCTGTGCACAGGAGCTGCTCCTGGGCACAGCTGTCTCTCTGCACCAGGGCCCTCTTGCCACGAGCTCTCTCTGTCCCAGGAGCCCGGCCCAGCTCAGCACCAGACGCCCAGCCCAAGGCATTGGAATCCCCCCTCGGGGGGCTTTGCTGGGGAGCCCACGAACCTCAGGCACTGAGAGACAATTGAAGACATCTCTCAACAAGTCCAAGTCAGAGGCAAGTTTCCTGCCGTGTCCCCCTGAGGGCCAGCACTGACACAGCCTCCCTTGGAGCTCGTTAGAGCAGAGCATTGGAGGCAGGGAGGACAAATAGAGAAAGACAACATCAAGGCACACTGATATGTAGAAAAGCTGGATGTGTTTCACCAAGCACAAGGGCCAGGCCTTGACCCCCAGCCCCTGCAAAGGGAGATCCTTTCCCTTCACACCTTGCTCAGGGCTCTTCCTGGGGCAGGAGGCCGGGAGGAGATGGGGATGTGCATGGCCAAGTGCAGGAGAATGGTACGAGCCCTGCCTGGTTCATGGGTGGGGGCGAGGAGGCAATGAGGCCCTGGCACTTTACCGATAAGCTGTCTCCTCGTAGGCCTCAGTGGCAGGGACAACAGCCAGAGCCATGGACACAAAGCCCTGGGTCCTGTTGGGACTTTCAGCCTTGCCTATTTCCTTGCTCCTCTGATGACTAGCGTATCCTACCATCTCCCAGACCTGCACCTCTTTCTCTGCTGGCTCTAGATCCTTGTCCATGAGCTGTCATACAGGGTCTTAGCTGAGTAGCTTATATGAGACCACTCGTGGTACCCGGGCCCTCCTCCTCCTGGGCACTGCTCACTCAGCAGGGTCCCAGACTGCCCTGATGTGTGGGGTTCCTTTTCCTCTGGTGCAGGACTGGGCTCTCCTTCTTTTAAATGTCAAGATGTTTTTGTAGGCAAAATCCTGCAGTTTCTCAAGTTTACCCTGGACAGATGCTCCCTTCTGTCAGCTGTTAACATCTGCAGGCAGACAGTTCAACCTTTGTGTGATTGTGCTATCTCTGACAAGCAGCATCAGGAGCTGCAGGAATATTTGGATAAAACAGCACAGAGTTTGTTTGGATGAACAGCACAGAGTCATAGAAGGGTAAGGGATGGAAGGCTGCCAGGTTCCACCTCCTCTGTCCTTCCTTCTCATGAATGCTGTCAGTTTGTCTGCAGCTATGTCCTGAATCTTATGGGGCTGTGCAGGTCAAAATTAGAAGTGCCAAAGCCCTGCTAGAGCTCAATCCGTATATCACTGTCAAAGAAAATAAGCAACTCTTTATAGAGATAATTTTTAAAAAAGGGGGTTAAGGAGAATCGTCATCCGTTATTGGATGGGGGAGGAAACCTGGTGACAAGAGATGAGGTAAAGGCTGAGGCACTTAATGCTGCCTTTGCCTCAGGCTCTAGGAGCTAGACCAGTTGTTCCCCTGGATATTTCTACCTCCTCATGGCCAGTGCCACCCTTCCAAGGTGCACTTTGTGGCACTTTTTCTCTCCTGCTCTTTCCTACTACCAAAGAAAGCTCCATCAGGGTGGAAACCACTCCTGAAGCAGGCATCCCAACCCATCAGGCTCCTTGCGGCCTGTCAGCAAAGCAGATAGAAGTCACCTCACCAGCATCTCCCAAGGCCTGGGCCTGCTGCTGGCCTCGCAGCTTCTTGGCTAGACACAGCCAAGCCTTGTGCCTCCTGCTGTCCAGTCCTGGACTCAAGCAGAAGGGACAGGACAAGCCCTCTGCGGGCCTTCTTTCTGTCTGGGTCCTCCTGGGGATGGAGGCAGAGGGGATCCCACAGGCAGCATGCCAAGCAGGGGCCTTCTGCTGGCCTAGCAGGGCCACTGGCAGATGTCAGCCCCAAAGTGCACATCCCAGGGAGAAGCCAAGGCTGACCTGCCACCTCCAGACACAAGGGACCTCACAGTCCCTTTGCGTGACACGTTCCTGCTGCTGCCCTATCAGCTGCAGAGACAGAAGTGACCTCCCAGTCACTGCCCCAGTCCCATTCCTCCTGCTGGGGCAGGAGATCCTGAGGCAGAGCTGACCTCTCTCTAGCCCCCTCGGTACCTATTTTTCACATTTTGTGTTAGAGATTTAGGAAAGTTTTAGTGGGAGTGTTTGCTATTCTGTTTGTGGTGTCAGGTGTCCGGTTAAGGTATGGAGAAGCTCTGTGGTTTAGGGTTTTTTAGGTCTCCCAAGATGTCTGGGGTTAAATAGAGCATTTTAATGCTAGTGTAAAGGAAAGGGATGAAGAGCGAAAATGGATTCCTTTCAGAGTGTTGTAGTAGCATTTAGGTTTAGAGATTAAAATTCCTGGTTCAAGTAAGGTAAGGGCCATACATGACTGTTTTAAGTCAGTGTTAAAGCAGCATCTACATTACATGACCCCTCTTACCTCTATGAAATCATAAGTTCCTGCTGTCCAAGCTCTTCTTCCCACCCTGAAATCTCACATCTCTCTTGTTCAGGCTGCTCCTGACCTCCCCATATCTTATTGGGATCAGCTTTCTGATGACATTCTTGATCCCAGAGTATCTGTCTCGCCTCTGTTGGCTACTCTAGTCTTGAGAAGGAAGTGGCATTGTTGTCAGGAGGGAAAGGGCACAAAGGTCACTAGGATCATCCTGCTCAACGTGCCCATCAGCTCTGCACCTCCACAAAACTGTGTTTCCTACCTACAAGTATTGTTTTCAGAATGGCTTCTATGGTGCAGGGTTCATTTTTCCATGCCCTCATGCATGGTTTTGTTTCGGATGTACAGGGATGCGATAAGGAAAGCGAAGGCACGGATGGAACTGAGCTTATCAAGTGAAGCAAAGAATAACAGGAAGAGATTCTACAGATACATTGCTCAGAAAAGAAAGGGCAACGAGAGTGTACCCCCTCTGATGGATGAGAAGGGTGAACTGGTAATGACAGACATGGAGAAGGCTGAGGGACTCAATAACGTCTTTGCCTCAACAACGTCTTCTCCTCAGTCTTCCCTGCCAGTCAGGCTTCCCAAGTCTTTCATTTCCCTGAACCCAGAGATGGAGGTTGGGGGGGGGGGCAAAGTCCCACCTTCTGTAAATGAAGAGCAGGTTCGAAACCACCTGATGAAACTTAACGAGTACAAGTCTATGGGGCATGATAACTTGCACCCCAGGTCCTGAAGGAACTGGCCGATGTAGTTGCCAAGCCTCTCTCCATCATATTTGAAGAATTCTGGCAGTCGGGTGAAGTCCCTAGTGACTGGGAAAAGGGAAACATCACTCCCCTTTTGATTAAGGGTAGAAAGAAAGACCCAAGGAACTCCATAACAGTGAACCTCACCTCTGTGCCTGGCAAGACCATGGAAAAGATCCTCCCGGAATCAATGTCAAGGCACATGCAAGAGAAAGATGTGATCCGAGACAGCCAGCATGGCTTCACCAAAGGGTAGGTTGTGCCGGACAAATCTGGTGGCTTTCTACAATGGAGTGACCACATCAGACGACAAGGGAAGACCGACCAATGTCATCTACTTCGACTTCAGATGATCAAGATGATCTTTAAGGTCCCTTCCAGCATGGGCCATTCTGTGATTCGATGGTCTCACAAACTATATCTCAAGCATGACTCCCATCCCATCAGCCTTCCTGTGGTCTCTCACCTGACCAGAACAGAAGGTGCCTCGCCATCATCTTCAGTGCCATGTGCATGCCTCTGCCCTTTACGGTCCCTGTCTGGGCCACATTCCTGCTGTTGGTCCGTCAGCTCCAGAGACAGAAGTGACCTCCCAGCCTCCTTCCCAGCCACGTGCCTCCTGCAGGCCTAGCAGATCCTGAGGCACACCTGATCCCATCACAGCATTCCCAGCCAGCTCTTCCTCGTGGCCTCTGCTCTGATCACATACCTGTCACCTCACATGCCTCTTCCAATGCCATGTGACTGCTGCAGGACCTCACAGCCCCTGCCCTGCCCCAAGGGGACAAAGAGCTGAAGTTAGAGGTAGGAGTGGGGTTGAAGCTGAGATGTGCTGTGTTCATGGTGGAGGGCTTTGGGGTTTAGGTGTTCAGGACAAAGATTAGGGATTAAAGGCCACCCTCCGGGGTTAAGGGAATGGCAAGGGCTTTAAGGGAGGGATTGGTGTTCTGCTCAAGGATCCTGCTCAAGGTTTAGGACAAGGGCAAGCTTTGAGTCTTATAGTTTAGTTCTGGGTTGAGGGCTAGGGTTAAGTCTGGGATTAAGCTGGCTAGACTTAATCATCCTTCTGCTTGCTCTTCTAGTAGAAAATGGGTTTAATATCTGCCTTTTCCAAGTCCCGGGGAACGTCTTTGATCAATCCGTCCTTTCCAAGGTCTTTGAGATAGGTCTTATGACGATGTCTGCAGATCCACCTCTCCACCTGCAGACCCATCTCTCAACCTTCCAAAACCACCTCTAAGCAACCTGAGGACTGACCAGGAGGATGATGAAGGTTTGGGAAAGGCCTTGATTAAGATCTCTGAGGAGGGCTGTTCTGCACTTCACATACAGTGATGATGGTGTCGTAGGAAACAGTGACACTCGTGAGGACAGAAGAGCACGTGGATAAGGCCTTGGGCCTGGCAACACAGGGTGCACACACATGAAAACTGCACGACAGCGAAGAGGAAGATTGGATCCAAAATACAGATCGTGAAAGCAAAGACCATGAGTATCACCGTGGCACTGCAGGAGAGGCGCAACAATGGGACAAAACCACAGAAGGTGTCCACAACACTGGGGCCAAAGCACTGTAGCTGGGAGGAGGAGAAATAATTACTGTACATGAGAGAAATTCCCCTGGTTCAGGTACAGCTGCCTTCTGGAGTCAGACTTTCCACTTCACAAGCCTTGCAGAGAACAGGGATGGCGTACAGCCCAGGGCTGACCGTAGGACATGGCCCCCAGCAGGAAGCACTCCGGTCATGCAGAAGGTGCAGCTGACAGTGCTCCCACCTCTGTGAGCAAAGGGGGTGCTGTCCCCAGCCAGGAAGCTGGCCAGCATCTGGCGCAGGGTGGTGGAGCTCTACAAGGGTGCAGGGAGGACAAATCCCCAAGGAAGAAGGCCACAGGCATCTGCAGGTGTTTGCTTGTAGCCACCAGCACAATGATGAGGGGGTTCCACATCCCAGTCACCGTGCTGGTCATGAGAAAGAGGAAGGAGAGATTTGTGTGTGGGTAGACCTTCCATATTCACAGTAGTTGAAACTCAACCAATGCTACCTTAATGTCCCTTTCCACTTATGGAAACCCTTTTAGAGCATTCTGGTCCCCCCTCTCTTGTTAGGACACCAATGAGCAAGATGTTTCTTTCTCAGTTCCTAAAAGAACTGGTGAAGGGTGTTCAGAGGGATAAAATGATCCCTGGCTCTCATGGCTGCAGTGTCCTCCCTGAAGTGGGAAGGGAATAGGTGTTAAGGGAGGGAATCATTTCTTCTCATGTTTGACAACCACACTATAATAGCACAAATCTCACTTCTAAAACCAGTCTCTCCCATGTTCAGAGAGGAGCAGTCGGTGATGCCTTCAGTCTGCTTCAAACACCACAGCCCAGCAGAGACCCTGCTGCCTTCGGGAGCTGTCAGCCCTGAGGCCTTGGGGACACCTCGAGGGAGCCCAATGGCACAGAGCAAGCGATGCCATGGTCGGGTGCTGTGCTGCTGAGCTGGGCCGGGCTCCTGGGCCCAAGGGGAGCTCGTGGCAAGCGGTCAACGCTGCAGAGAGACAGCTGTGCCCAGGAGCAGCTCCTGTGCACAGCGCAGCAGGGCTGGGGGCTCTGACCGCAGCTGGCACGGGGAGAGGAGAGAAGGAGAGAAGGCTTGGAGGCAGTGAGGAGCGCAGCAACAGAGGGCAGCGTGTGGCAGGACAGATCTGCAGGCTGTTGGCACCGTGAGTCTCTGGCAGCAGAACATGTAAATGGGATTTCCAAAGAGTTTTTTTGAAGCCAACACAGCTCATGGTGGATAGCATCTGACAGGATAAATCTCTCTGTTTCTCCAATATGAGGTAGACGCTGCCATTCCTCCTGGCTTCTCCACCTGGCCGTGCTGCTGCTGCTCTTGTTCCCAGGCTGCCTGGGGATGGGGGTTTCACCTGCCCATGGAGTGAGCCCTCGGGGTGCTTGGGGGAAGGGGAGTACGGGGACAGGTTGAGGGATCTGGAGATGGGCACTTGGAGCCCTGATTCAGCAGTGTCCTGGTTCTTTTCAGGTGAACATGTGGTTCTTCTGCAGCTCATAGACATGCCAGCAGAAGACACCAGCCTTTTTTTGACAGACTGGCTGCCCCTCGGAAGGGCAGTCTGCACTAAAAGGACAGTCCCTTGTATCTGACGATCGACAACATTTCACTTGGAGTGCAGAAGGAATGAAAATATTAAAGAAACAGCAATTCTCACAGCCCTGCTATGCAGTTGGGTGAATTTGGAACAGCAATGTGGATAATCTCTTGATATCAGGAGTGAATTTAATCAGGGATGACCACATGTTCCCCTTTCCTTATTGTTATAGGTGAGGACTGATCACTACATTGACAACAGTAAAGTCCCCTTATTCCAGGGACATCCTCAGTCAGTGTCAATTAAAACTCATGAAAGGGACCTGACCGATGTCTGCTTGAGAGGACGAAACAGAATTAGTTATTATCAGGTAATTCTGTACTATCCTACTGTGCTTTAGCTCCTTGGGCAGGACCCCATGCCCAGAAGCAGGAAATGCCCAACAGCAGCTCCATCAGTGAGTTCCTCCTGCTGGCATTCGCAGACACGCGGGAGCTGCAGGAGATGGGTGGGAATGCTCTGATGAGCTCAGCTGTGCCTCAGGATCTCCTGCCCCAGCAGGAGGAATGGGACTGGGGCAGTGACTGGGAGGTCACTTCTGTCTCTGCAGCTGATAGGGCAGCAGCAGGAAGGTGTCACGCAAAGGGACTGTGAGGTCCCTTGTGTCTGGAGGTGGCAGGTCAGCCTTGGCTTCTCCCTGGGATCGGCACTTTGGGGCTGCCATCTGCCAGTGGCCCTGCTAGGCCAGCAGAAGGCCCCTGCTTGGCATGCCAACTGTGGGATCCCCTCTGCCTCCATCCCCAGGAGGACCCAGACACAAAGAAGGCCCGCAGAGGGCTTGTCCTGTCCCTTCTGCTTGAGTCCAGGACTGGACAGCAGGAGGCACAAGGCTTGGCTGTGTCTAGCCAAGAAGCTGCAAGGCCAGCAGCAGGCCCAGGCCTTGGAAGATGCTGGTGAGGTGACTTCTGTCTGCTTGGCTGACAGGCCGCAAGGAGCCTGATGGGTTGGGATGCCTACTTCAGGAGTGGTTTCCACCCTGATGGAGCTTTGTTTTGTTGTAGAGAAGAGCAGGAGAGAAAAAACTGCCACAAAGTGCACCTTAGAAGGTTGGCAATGGCCATGAGGAAGAAGAAATGTCCAGGGGAACAACTGGTCTTGCTTCTAGAGCCTGAGGCAAAGGCAGCATTAAGTGCCTCAGCCTTCACCTCATCTCTTGTCACCAGGTTTCCTCCCACAGACAATAAAAGATGATGAAGCTCCTGAATCCTCCATTATTAGAGTGTTTCTATAAAGAGTTTTTATTGTCTTTGACAGTAATAGATGGATTGACATCCACCTGGGCTTTAACCCATCTGTATACTTCCCTGAACAGCTCCATAACTTTTAGGACACAGCTCCAGACAAAATGAAACCATGCATGAGAAGGAAGCACAGAAGAGGTGGAACCTGGCAGCCTTCCATCCCCTACCCTTCTGTGACTCTGTGCTGCAATTCCATTCAGCTGGTTACTCCTGTATTATCCAAACTTCCCTGCAGCTCCTGATGCTGCTGTCTTGTCAGAGATAGCACAAACACAGAAAGGTGGAACTGTCTGCCTGCAGACATGAACACCTGACAGAATGGAGCATCAGAGTGGGAGAACCTTGAGAAACTGCAGGATTTTACCTACAGAAACCTCTTGACCTTTACAAGGAGAAGAGCCCAGTCCCGCAGCAGAGGAAGAGGAACCCCACACATCAGGGCAGACTGGGACCCTGCTGAGTGAGCAGTGCCCAGGAGGAGGAGGGCCTGGGCACCACGAGTGGTCTCACACGAGCTACTCAGCTAAGACCCCATATGACAGCACACAGACAAGGGTCTACAGCCAGCAGCGAAAGAGGTGTATGTCTGGGAGACGCTACGATACTCTGGTAATCAGAGGAGCAAGGAAATAGGCAAGGCTGAAAGTCCCAACAAACCGAGATCTTTGTGTCCAAGGCTATGGCTTTTGTCTCTGTCACTGAGGCCTATGAAGAGACAGCGTATTGCTAAAGAACCAGGACCTCCTCATCCCCACTGATTAACCAGGCAGGGCTCGTACCATTCTCCTGCACTTGGCCATGCACATCCCCATCTCCTCCTGCCCCAGGAAGAGCCCTGAGCAGTGTGTGAAGGGAAAGGATCTCCCTTCCCAGGGGCTGGGGGTCAAGGCCTGGCCCTTGTGCTTGATGACACACATCCAGTTTTCCTACACACCAGTGCCACCTTCACACTGCCTTTTCTCCTTGTCCTCACTGCCTCCAATGCTCTGCTCTAACGAGCTCCAAGGGAGGCTGTGTCAGTGCTGGCCCTCAGGGGGACACTGCAGGAAACTTGCCTCTGACTTGGACTTGTTGAGAGATGTCTTCAATTGTGTCTCAGTGCCTGAGGTTCGTGGGCTCCTCCCCAAAGCCCCCCGAGGGGGGATTCCAAGGCCTGGGGGTGGACGTCTGGTGCTGAGCTGGTCCGGGCTCGTGGGACAGAGAGAGCTCGTGGCAAGAGGGCCCTGGTGCAGAGAGACAGCTGTGCCCAGGAGCAGCTCCTGTGCACAGCGCAGCAGGGCTGGGGGCTCTGACCGCAGGTGGCACGGGGACAGGAGAGAAGGAGAGAGGGCTTGGAGGCAGTTGGCAGTGGGAGGATGCTGAGAGCTGCCTGCAGGAGAAATCTGCACAACCCTTGACAAGGTACGTCTCTGGCCGCAGGGCCATGCAGCTGCACATCCTGGAAGGGTCTCCTGCTGGGTCTTGTTCCTGGGAGGGCAGTGGGCAATGCAGTAGGCTTTGGGAGTCCTGCTGGATGGCACTGTGAGGTGAGGAAGTCTGGCAGAAGCCCCTCGGATTGCCCGAAGCCAGGTGCCCCCGGTCAGACCAGAACACCCTGCCCTGGCTGGCCAGGCCAGGCTCTCTGCCAGCTGCCCCGGAGCTCCTGCAGCCATGGAAAGAAGAGAAGCTCCCAAGCTCCGTCTGGATTGCTGTGGCCCTTCTTCCTCAGCAGCATTCTCCTGTTCCTTCTCAGGGAAACACCTGAATGGGATGACAGTGCAGCTCAGAGATGGGCGACACAAGGGAGCTGAGAACAGGACTGGTGGACAGAAGTGTTCTTCTCAGTCTTCACTAATGGACAAACCATAAAATATCAGCAGGAGTGTCCAGGAAATGTGAGGGCATTCAACCATCCAATACCTATCCTAAGCGTTACAGGGGCTACTAGGATAAAATAAAGCAAACAAAATCCCTACAGCTCAGCTCGGCGTTCAGATGACTTGTTTGCAGGAACCGACAAGTCGAATGGAGTTGAGCTTCCCCCATGTTCCTGCTTCCCTCCTGCTGCACAGCAGGAAGGACTCCTCTGGAGCCCAGAGCAGCCCCTGCTCCCAGTGCCACTCTCAGCCAGCACCAGCCGCAGCTCAAGCAGGAGAGCTGCAGAAAGTTTCTTCTGCAAAGAGAGAGGCTTGTAATGAGAGTGCTCTAACACTTGCATCATGTTTTCCTCAGAGAACTCTGAAGCATTGCACTGGGAGATCCGTATGGAAGCAATGAGATTCATACCGGTTCTTCTGCCAAGAGAGAGGATCGTCTGGGTGGAATAGGTTTTCCTCATTGAAGCCTTTTCTAAAATTTTTCTGCCTTATCCTCTCCAACAGAAAGCTGTGTCCAAAGACAGCAAATGGCCAACAGCAGTTCGGAGAGTGAGTTCCTCCTGCTGGCATTCGCAGACACGCGGGAGCTGCAGCTCCTGCGCTTTGGGCTCTTCCTGGGCATCTACCTGGCTGCCCTCCTGGGCAACGGCCTCATCCTCACTGCCGTAGCCTGCGACCACCGCCTCCACACCCCCATGTACTTCTTCCTCCTCAACCTCGCCCTCCTCGACCTGGGCTGCATCTCCACCACTCTCCCCAAAGCCATGGCCAATGCCCTCTCTTCTTTGTATCAGCAGAATTTTATGTTCTCACCATCATGTCCTATGACCGCTACGCTGCCATCTGCAAGCCCCTGCACTACGGGAGCCTCGTGGGCAGCAGAGCTTGTGCCCAGATGGCAGCAGCTGCCTGGGGCAGTGGCTTTCTCAATGCTGTCCTGCACACGGCCACTACATTTTCCCTGCCCCTCTGCCAAGGCAATGCTGTGGACCAGTTCTTCTGTGAAATCCCCCAGATCCTCAAGCTCTCCTGCTCACGTTCAGACTACCTAAAGGAAGTTAATCTTCTGGTGGTTAGTGCATGTTTAGCATTTGGCTGTTTTGTCTTCATTGTGCTGTCCTATGTGCAGATCTTCAGGGCCATGCTGAGGATGCCCTCTGAGCAGGGCCAACTCAAAGCCTTTTCCACGTGCCTCCCCCACCTGGCTCTGGTCTCCCTCTTTCTCTGCACTGTCATCGTTGCCTACCTGAAGCCCCCCTCCATCTCTTCCCCATCCCTGGACCTGGTGTTTTCATTTCTGTACTCTGTGGTGCCTCCAGCAGTGAACCCCCTCATCTACAGCATGAGGAACCAGGACCTCAAGGAGGCAGTGAGGAAACTCTTTGGACACATGCTTTTGTGAACCATTAATGTTCACTTGAGTTCCAGGTTTATTTCAGTAACAGGAAAATATTTTTTTATTATTTGCCTTTATGAATATTTTCTCCAAGTTGTGGTTTTTGTTTAAATAAAGTTATTCTTAACATTCTGCCCGTTATATTTTCTAACTTACTTTAACCGAATAGTCTCATGTACTTATAAAACTAGGCTTCACATGTAGATAAATACAGCAAAGAAGCCAGGAGAAATTCATTGTTATCAGCTGCCGTCTCTTCCCATCTCCTGTGCAGCTGGGGGAGCAGCCCCAGCACGCAGGAGGGGCTCAGGGCCCAGAGCCCAGCTGCCACAGGGAGGAGCAGCCCCGCTGGCCCTCGCGGCTGCCCCTCACTGCCCGCTGGGCTCTGCCTCTCTGCTGCCTTCGGGTCGGGGATGCTGCTTCCCTGGAGCCATGGCCATGGCCAGCAGCAGGACGTGGCCTTTTCACTGCTGCTCTCTTCTGGCTTCCACATTGTGCTTCTTGTATTTGGATAAGCCCTGAGATCTCATGTATGTTGGTGACAGTCCTGTTATCCCTACATTGGCATCTCTTCAATATCTCTGCACGCCTCTTGCAAACCTGGTTTCAGGAATCCACCCAAGGAGCTGCTTCCTGAACAGACCTCTTGCTTTTCTGGGCCTCACAATGGATCAGAACCCCAGAGGGATCAGTGAAGGACCAAGGGCTGGACTGGGAGCTGCCTTCTTGCTTGCCTATGGCCCAGCAAACAACAACTGGACTTTGAATTACCTGCTTGGGACTGTCCCAGTGGTGCTGGGTCTGATGGCAAATGGCATCCTGGAGAGGAATCTGGATCTGCTCTGTGCCTGGGCCAGGCCTCTTGTGCTGGCCTGGGGAGCGGGGCTGGCCGTGCGGGGCACAGGCACTCTGTGCTGGGGATGTCCCAGGCAGGAGAGCAGGGCTCCTGCAGCTTCACGGCCCTCCATCTCCTGAGCCGTGGCTGGCCCCAGCGTGGGGGCTGCTGGGGAGGCCCAGAGCCGCCTTTGTGCCAGCAGCTGCGGTGCCTTGCGAGGGGCTGGGGCTGTGCTGCCCGTGCCCAGAGCCCTGCAGCAGCCTGCGGTGGGCACTGCCCTGGGGCCAGCTTCTGGTGTCTTAGTCTTCTTAGTCTTCTGGTGGTTAGTGCATGTTTAGCATTCGGTTGCTTTGTTTTCATTGTGGTGTCCTATGTGCAGATCCTCAGAGCAGTGCTGAGGATTCCATCTGAGCAGGGCCGGCACAAAGCCTTTTCCACGTGCCTCTCTCACCTGGCCGTGGTCTCCCTCTTTATCAGCACTGTCATGTTTGCCTACCTGAAGCCCCCCTCCATCTCCTCCCCATCCCTGGACCTGATGGTGTCATTTCTGTATTCGGTGGTGCCTCCAGCAGTGAACCCCCTCATCTACAGCATGAGGAACCAGGAGCTGAAAGCCACACTGAAGAAACTGATTCTGGTTGTAGTATTTACTTAGTAAGGAATTGTCTATCTCCCTTTTCTAGTTTAACTGAAGTTAATCTCAGGCAAGTTGTGACCTTTAGGTATAGAATTTGTCCTGGTTTCAAGTAGGACAGAGTTAATTTTCCTCCTGGTAGCTGGTAGGGTGCTCTGTTTTGGATTAGGATGAGAAGAGCACTGATTACATGGTGATGTTTTAATTGTTGAAGAGCAGTGCTTACAGCAAGCCAAGGACTTTTCATCTTCTCGCTCTGTCCTGCCAGCGAGCAGGCTGGGGGTGCAGCAGGAGCTGGGAGGGGACAGACCCAGGACAGCTGACCCCAACTGGCCAAAGGGGTATTCCATACCATCTGACGTCATGCTAAACAATATATAGGGGTGGCTGGCCGGGGTGGGGGGCCGGCTGCTCGGGAATAGGCTGGGCATCGGTCAGCAGGTGGTGAGCAATTGCATTGTGCATCACTTGTTTGTACACATTATTATTATTATTATAATTATTATTATTATTTTTATCCCTTATTTCCTGTCCTAATAAACCCTTTCTATTTATCTCAACCCACAAGTTTTCATTTCTTTCTAATTCTCTCCCCCCATCCTAGAGACGGAGGGGGAAGAGTGAGCGAACCTCTACAGTGATTTTGTAGAGGTAAGAGGCTTCAGGTAATGTTAATGCTGCTTTAACACTGAATCAAAACATCGAAGTAAGGTTGTTACCCAATTTTAAAGAGTAACCTAAATCCCTAAACCTAAATGCTACTCCAACACCCTGACAGGAATCCACTAGTCTAATGCTTGAACTCAAAGTATTCTATGAAGCAAAACTCAGCCCATAGCCCATTCCCTTGCTTTTAATCTTGTGCTCACCCTAATTCCTGCCTTCAACACTAGCATTTAAATCCTCTATTAAACCTAGACTTCTAGGCAGATGTAGAACAAAAAGCTAATACACAAAGCTTGCCCATAACCTAATCAAAGACCTGACACCGTTAGCAGACCAACAAATTTCCTAAATATCTAACCCAGAAAAGTGAGCCCAAGTCCCAAAGAGACTAGAGAGGTCAGCTCTGCCTCAGGATCTCCTGCCCCAGCAGGAGGAATGGGACTGGGGCAGTGACTGGGAGGTCACTTCTGTCTCTGCAGCTGATAGGGCAGCAGCAGGAACGTGTCACGCAAAGGGACTGTGAGGTGCCTTGTGTCTGGAGGTGGCAGCTCACCCTTGGCTTCTCCCTGGGATCTGCACTTTGGGGCTGACATCTGCCAGTGGCCCTGCTAGGCCAGCAGAAGGCCCCTGCTTGGCATGCTGCCTGTGGGATCCCCTCTGCCTCCATCCCCAGGAGGACCCAGACAGAAAGAAGGCCCGCACAGGGGTTGTCCTGTCCCTTCTGCTTGAGTCCAGGACTGGACAGCAGGAGGCACAAGGCTTGGCTGTGTCTAGCCAAGAAGCTGCAAGGCCAGCAGCAGGCCCAGGCCTTGGGAGATGCTGCTGAGGTGACTTCTGTGTGCTTGGCTGACAGGCCGCAAGGAGCCTGATGGGTTGGGATGCCTGCTTCAGGAGTGGTTTCCACCCTGATGGAGCTTTCTTTGGTAGTACGAAAGAGCAAGAGAGAAAAAACTGCCACAAGGTGCAGCTTGGAAGGGTGACACTGGCCACAAGGAGGAAGAAATGTCCCTGAAAGGGTCGTGCTGTGGTGCCAGAGGTCACTGAAAGAGAGTCTATGATCAGACCCAGGCTTTGTGTTCATCAGGGAACACCTGATGAGGGTTGACGAGACATGGCTGAGATGACTGAAAGTCCTGGATGAGAGCAAGGGGCTGGACAGAGATGGGTGTCTGCAGACTTCAGGGAAATAGGCAAAGTGTGGGACAGCATAGGAAAGCCTGCAGAGGAGAAGGCAGAGGGTGCTGGCAAGAAGGGAAGGCCCCAACAGCCCTGACGTTTTTGTCCCTTTCGCTAGAGCTTCTGACGAGACGAGATAGAGTCATTGCAATGGGGCCTCACTGCTTCCTTCATACCCTGTGCAGGGGTGGGGAGGTGTCCTAATGAAGTTCTTCTCGTGGCATCACACTGCCCACCACATCACACAGACCCCAAGAAGAGCCCTGAGCCAGACGGGGGGGTGCAGGATCTCCCCTCCCAGGGGCTGGGGTCAGGCCTTGGCCCTTCTGCTTCACCCAAACCAACCAAGACTTTTCTCAGCACAGCGCTTTGCCTGTCTGCAATCATGGCCTCCAATTATGTGCCCTAACAAGTCCCTGGGGAGGCTTTGTTAGTAACAGCCCTCAGTGGGGCCCGTTAATACTCCAAGTCACTTCAACTTTTCCTTCTGACTTTACCTTCTCAAGCAGTTGCATCATTCTCCTCTCAGTACCTGAGTTTCATTGACTCAGCACCAAAATACACCGTGGAACTCATTAAAACAGAGAATCTCCTAAGCAGCCATATCTCTCCCACAGTTTTCTTCACGTCTTCAAGACTTTTGTAGCTAATTGGAGAGCTTTCATGGTGTAGTTAAGGAGGAAGATTTCAAAGAGCATCTAATAGAAATCTTTCCTCATTTTAAAGGCTGAATTTTGTTGCATTTCAGTTTAGAGCAGCATTGTCCTATAGATATTGGTCTAGTGTTTCTCCTTTGGAGCCCTGCTTAGGGTAGGAAAAGCAGGGTTTTTCCTATGTAAAAAGAATGAATAGGAAACAATGCTGCAATTTTCAAACAAAAAAAAAAAACAAAGTTCAAGTTCCTCGTTTTGTTGCCTCCAGTGATGTTTACCTTCCCAAAAGGATGACTGTACATGATGTATTTTACACTGATTAATAGGAAATTTACAATAATATTTTTAATATTAATCCACATCATACTAATCCAATGAGAAACAATGAGTTTCTTACTAAGGAAAGCATTAGAGAGACTGCTGAGAGATGGGCAAGCTGGAACTCACTGAAACTCAAAGCAGCAACTGGGTTGGTGAGAGCGGTCTGAATGATCCAAGAGTAAGGGGAAGGCAAAGCAGGAGAACCATGGGAAGTGCATAGGTCCAGACAGGCAGCTGGAAAGGGGACATTCAGCAGGGTCTGTGTAATCAAGTCAGGTTTTGTACCTGTAAAATGAGGGAGCACATCATGATAGACAAAGCGACGACAATGCAAGTACAGGTGAACACCAGTATTTCTTCTCGAGTGCTGAATAGAGATCATGGAAATTAGCATTTCTTCATGATAGAAATTCCACTTCACGTGAGACTTTTTATGGAAGGGATTGAATCATTTGAGCTGATGAGTAGTTGTTTTATTAGTTAAGTACTAAAAAAATTATTGGGCATTGAGGCAGAGCTTTGCTGTGTGACCATAAGCATAACCAGAGAAAACCTCCTGATGCCCCGTTGTGTTTTTGGCACTTCCCTGGACCAGCAGATGTCAGAAAAGACCTGCAGGAGACCGGAGCCCTTTGGGAAAATCAGGTGGAGCCAGGTGGAGTTCCCAGGGCACCTCCATTGCCAGCAGTGGTCTTTGTCCCTGTAACTGCAGCCCAGCCCAGCACAGGAAACCCCTTCAAAGACAACACCCTAGTTCAGTGGGTTCCTGGGATTGGCCTAGATTTGAAATGGCCATTGGAAACCCATCATACTCTCCCTTATTCCTGCGAGATACATGAAAACCCATTAAGCTTCCTGGCTCATCTTCAGAAAACTCAGGCTTCAAAACTCAAGTATAGCACGCTTCAAATGGCTGAGCCAGAACCCATCAGCTTGCCCCACTTTGGGGAATCATCCCCTTCCAACTAGGGATATGAATGTCAAAAATGTGAAATGACCCGTCAGGTCAATACGCAGAGTAAGGGAAAGTCACACATATTGTGCTGGAGTAGCAGAAGGCAAAAAGCACTGCACTGTGCCTCAGAGTAATCAAGGAGACCTAATCCAGTTCACCCGTGTGATAAAGCAGAGTGAAGGACGTTGAGTTGTGTCCTAACATGAAGAAGGATGTACATCACTGGTGAAGGAGCTGTCTTTTTGTGCCATCACCAATGCAAATTATACAAGAACTACATCAAATAAAGGTAACCTGTCCCACCCTGGCCCTGTCACACCATGGGGCAGCGGAGGGACCTTTTTCACTTTCAGCCTCTTTTTCAGAGAGGTTTTGCCCTCTCCCTGCGCACCACGGGGCAGAGCCTGGCCCTGGACGGTGCTTGAGCGCCGTGCAGGTCGTGGCAGGCTGCGGTGAGGGGACGAATGCCCTGGGCCCCCTTCTTGCTCTGCCCAGGCCAGCAAGGGCCCCGAGCAGCCTCGTGTCCCCTGCCCCTGCAGCTCGGGGCTCCCTTCCCCAGCCCTGGCTCTGCAGCACCAAGCCCTGCTGGGAGCCCTCCCCTGCATGCTGCCACCGCTCCCTGACGCTGCTGCTGCCCTCTGACGGGCACTGCCCAGCCCAGCCCAGCCCCTGCCCACCTCTCCCCACCTCCCGGACCTCTCCCAACCCAGCAGCCCAGGCTGGGCTGGCCCCAGGCCAGTGCCCACCGCAGGCTGCTGCAGGGCTCTGGGCACGGCCAGCACAGCCCCAGCCCCTCGCAAGGCACCGCAGCTGCTGGCACAAAGGCGGCTCTGGGCCTCCCCAGCAGCCCCCACGCTGGGGCCAGCCACGGCTCAGGAGATGGAGGGCCGTGAAGCTGCAGGAGCCCTGCTCTCCTGCCTGGGACATCCCCAGCACAGAGTGCCTGTGCCCCGCACGGCCAGCCCCGCTCCCCAGGCCAGCACAAGAGGCCTGGCCCAGGCACAGAGCAGATCCAGATTCCTCTCCAGGATGCCATTTGCCATCAGACCCAGCACCACTGGGACAGTCCCAAGCAGGTAATTCAAAGTCCAGTTGTTGTTTGCTGGGCCATAGGCAAGCAAGAAGACAGCTCCCAGTCCAGCCCTTGGTCCTTCACTGATCCCTCTGGGGTTCTGATCCATTGTGAGGCCCAGAAAAGCAAGAGGTCTGTTCAGGAAGCAGCTCCTTGGGTGTATTCCTGAAACCAGGTTTGCAAGAATCGTGCAGAGATATAGAAGAGATGCCAATGTAGGGATAACAGGACTGTCACCAACATACATGAGATCTCAGGGCTTATCCAAATACAAGAAGTACAATGTGGAAACCAGAAGAGAGCAGCAGTGGAAAGGCCACGTCCTGCTGCTGACCATGGCCATGGCTCCAGGGAAGCAGCATCCCCGACCCGAAGGCAGCAGAGAGGCAGAGCCCAGCCAGTGAGAGCCCAGCCAGAGCCCAGTGAGGGGATCCGCGAGGGCCAGCGGGGGCTGCTCCTCCCTGTGGCAGCTGGGCTCTGGGCCCTGAGCCCCTCCTGTGTAGCTGGGGCTGCTCCCCCAGCTGCACAGGAGATGGGAAGAGACGGCAGCTGATAACAATGAATTTCTCCTGGCTTCTTTGCTGTATTTATCTACATGTGAAGCCTAGTTTTATAAGTACATGAGACTATTCGGTTAAAGTAAGTTAGAAAATATAACGGGCAGAATGTTAAGAATAACTTTATTTAAACAAAAACCACAACTTGGAGAAAATATTCATAAAGGCAAATAATAAAAAAATATTTTCCTGTTACTGAAATAAACCTGGAACTCAAGTGAACATTAATGGTTCACAAAAGCATGTGTCCAAAGAGTTTCCTCACTGCCTCCTTGAGGTCCTGGTTCCTCATGCTGTAGATGAGGGGGTTCACTGCTGGAGGCACCACCGAGTACAGAAATGAAAACACCAGGTCCAGGGATGGGGAAGAGATGGAGGGGGGCTTCAGGTAGGCAACGATGACAGTGCAGAGAAAGAGGGAGACCAGAGCCAGGTGGGGGAGGCACGTGGAAAAGGCTTTGTGTTGGCCCTGCTCAGAGGGCATCCTCAGCATGGCCCTGAAGATCTGCACATAGGACAGCACAATGAAAACAAAACAGCCAAATGCTAAACATGCACTAACCACCAGAAGATTAACTTCCTTTAGGTATTCTGAACGTGAGCAGGAGAGCTTGAGGATCTGGGGGATTTCACAGAAGAACTGGTCCACAGCATTGCCTTGGCAGAGGGGCAGGGAAAAGGTAGTGGCTGTGTGCAGGACAGCATTGAGAAAGCCACTGCCCCAGGCAGCTGCTGACATCTGGGCACAAGCTCTGCTGCCCACGAGGCTCCCGTAGTGCAGGGGCTTGCAGATGGCAGCGTAGCGGTCGTAGGACATGATGGTGAGAACATGAAATTCTGCTTATACAAAGAAGAGAGGGCATTGGCCATGGCTTTGGGCAGAGTGGTGGAGATGCAGCCCAGGTCGAGGAGGGCGAGGTTGAGGAGGAAGAAGTCCACGGGGGTGTGGAGGCGGTGGTCGCAGGCTACGGCGGTGAGGATGAGGCCGTTGCCCAGGAGGGCAGCCAGGTAGATGCCCAGGAAGAGCCCGAAGCGCAGGAGCTGCAGCTCCCGCGTGTCTGCGAATGCCAGCAGGAGGAACTCACTGATGGCAGTTCTATTGGACATCTGCTTGTTTTGGGATGTGGTCCTGCACAAGGAAGGGAAAGAACAGTAATAATGTACAACAGACTTACCAGAAGAAAACTCATCCCATTTCTCATTTAATATTGCCAAAAACATTGTCCACTTCCAGGAAGACATTTGGCGGGTCCTTTTCATAAGTTGTTCCTGATGCTGCCTGAGGGTATCCCTGGGAGCAGGGGACTCCTCTGTGGGCAATGGAAGAGTCAGTTATGCCCTATAGGCAGAGGTAAAGAGGAACATGGGGTTATCTCAGATTCACTTCAGGCCTGATATCAAAGAACTTTGCCCCAGTGTTGCTCCCAGGTCACCCAACTGCAGAGCAGATATATATATATGGATTTTTTTTTTTTTCATTTTCCTTTCATGGGGTCATATTGTGTCTTGTTGCCACCCCACCACACCTGATGAGTTTTTCTAAAAAAGAAATCCTGGGCATTTCTCCTGCACTTGAAGGGAAACTTTGTGGATCCTCAGAGAAAAAGGGACTGGCCGTATAGTGCAGTGTCCTTTAGTGAGGACAGGCAGTCTGTCCATCAGTGCTGGTCTCAGCTGCCCTGTGAGAGCTGCAGGAAAGCTGTACTCAGTTGTTCATCTGAAAAGAACCTGGAAACTGTTGAGGGAAGAAGAATCCAGGCTCCAAGTGCCCATCTCCAGACCCCTCACCCTGTCCCCATACTCCCCTTCCCCCAAGCACCCCGAGGGCTCACTCCATGGGCAGGTGAAACCCCCATCCCCAGGCAGCCTGGGAACAAGACCCGCAGCAGCACGGCCAGGTGGAGAAGCCAGGAGGAATGGCAGCGTGCTGCTGCCAGGGGAGGCAAGGCCAGGGAGGGACAGACGGACACTCAGCACACCCTCCTGTGCTGCAGCTCTGCCTGCAGAGGAGGCAGCTCCTGCTGGGGACAGCGGGGGCTTGAGGGCAGAGGCTGTGCTGGTGGCAGAGGAGAGCAGGGGGTGTCCCAGGGAAGGCGCCTGCCCTGCAGGGGCTGGCAGGGAGGTGCCTGAGCCCTCCCTCACACAGCATTTCTGGCAGCAGCTCCCTCTCACCGCCTGCCCATGTCCCTGCTGCCTGCCCGTGTCCCTGCTGGGAGCCGCTTCTGTGTCCCCATGTCTCCTCCCTGTCCATGCTCACAGACCCATCCCACAAGCTGTGCGCTCAGATTCACTCAGATTCCCTTCCAGAACAGGAGTCTGAAAGCGCAGAATCCAATAAAAGGTCTTTCCCTTTCAGATAAACCAAGCCTCAGTCTTCCTCTTGAAATTTCCTCTTGTAAATGCCATTCTCTACACCATCTTCTACACTTTGCTGGAGAAATAGAGAGACAACTGTCCAGAGAGATGCTGTCAGGCATCGGATTTGCCAGCTATAGAAGACCCCTCTGGCAACCCCACCTGCATGGCCCTGCAGCCAGAGACTCACGGTGCCAAAAGCCTGCAGATCTGTCCTGCCACACGCTGCCCTCTGTTGCTGCGCTCCTCACTGCCTCCAAGCCCTCTCTCCCTCTCTCCTCTCCCCGTGCCACCTGCGGACAGAGCCCCCAGCCCTGCTGCGCTGTGCACAGGAGCTGCTCCTGGGCACAGCTGTCTCTCTGCACCAGGACCCTCTTGCCACGAGCTCCCCTCTGTCCCACGAGCCCGGCCCAGCTCAGCACCAGACGCCCAGCCCAAGGCATTGGAATCCCCCCTCGGGGGGCTCTGCTGAGGAGCCCACGAACCTCAGGCACTGAGAGACAATTGAAGACATCTCTCAACAAGTCCAAGTCAGAGGCAAGTTTCCTGCAGTGTCCCCCTGAGGGCCAGCCCTGACACAGCCTCCCTTGGAGCTCGTTAGAGCAGAGCATTGGAGGCAGTGAGGACAAGGAGACAAAGGCAATGTGAAGGTGACCCTGATGTGTAGGAAATCTGGATGAGTTTCACCAAGCACAAGGTTCAGGCCTTGACCCCTGGAACCCTGGAAGAGAGACCTGTTCCTGTCACACCTTGCTCAGGGCTCTTCGTGGGGCAGGAGGAGATGGGGATGTGCATGGCCAAGTGCAGGAGAAGGGTACGAGCCCTGCCTGGTTCATGGGTGGGGGCGAGGAGGCAATGAGGCCCTGGTGCTTTCACGATAAGCTGTCTCCTCCTAGGCCTCAGTGGCAGAGACAACAGCCAGAGCCATGGACACAAAGCCCTGGGTCCTGTTGGGACTCTCAGCCTTGTCACAGCCCTTGCTGCTCTCCACACTAGGCTGTCCTAGGGACTTCCAGACCTGTACCTGTTTTCCTGCTGACTGTAGACCCTTGTCCATGTGGTATCTCACAGGATCTGAGCTGAGTCTGATAACTCAGATCTTCTTGGTGGCCATGCTCCTCGTAAGGCAGCTCTGTAGGAAGCTGGCCTGGTTCCTGGTGAGCAGCACCACTGCTCGTATGGCATCCCTCGTGGTGCCCAGGCCCTCATCCTCCTGGGCACTGCTCACTCAGCAGGGTCCCAGTCTGCCCTGATGTGTGGGGTTATTGTTCTTCTGTTGCAGGACTGGGCTCTTCTCCTTGTAAATGCCATGATGTTTCTGTAGGCAAAATCCTGCAGTTTCTCAGGGTTCTCCCACATGGATGCTGCATTCTGTCAGCTGTTAACATCTGCAGGCAGACAGTTCAACCTTCCTGTGTTTGTGCTATCTCTGACAAGACAGCAGCATCAGGAGCTGCAGGGAAGTTTGGATAATACAGGAGTAACCAGCTGAATGGAATTGCAGCACAGAGTCACAGAAGGGCAGGGGACAGAAGTCTGCCAGTTTCCACCTCTTCTGTGCTTCCTTCTCATGCACGCTGTCAGTTTGTCTGGAGCTGTGTCCGGAATGTTATGGGGCTGTGCAGGTCAAAGTTAGAAGGGCCAAAGCGCTGGTAGAGCTTGTCCTGGTTCCAGTTAGGACAGAGTTAATTTTCCTCCTAGTAGCTGGTAGGGTGCTATGTTTTGGATTAGGATGAGAAGAGCGCTGATAACATGCTGATGTTTTAATTGTTGCAGAGCAGTGTTTACACCAGGCCAAGGACTTTTCGGCTTCTCGCTCTGTCCTGCCAGCGAGCAGGCTGGGGGTGCAGCAGGAGCTGGGAGGGGACAGACCCAGGACAGCTGACCCCAACTGGCCAAAGGGGTATTCCATACCATCTGACGTCATGCTAAACAATATATAGGGGTGGCTGGCCGGGGTGGGGGGGCCGGCTGCTCGGGGATAGGCTGGGCATCGGTCAGCGGGTGGTGAGCAATTGCGTTGTGCATCACTTGTTTCTTACACATTATTATTATTAATACTATTATCATTATCACTATTATTATTATTATTGTTATTATTATATTCCTGTCTTAATAAACTGTCTTTATCTCAACTCACCGGCTTCACTTTCCCGTTTCTCTCCCCCATCCCAGAGAGGGAGGGGGGAGGGTGAGCGAACGGCTGTGTGGTGTTTAGCTGCCGGCCGGGTTAAACCACAACAGAGCTCAATCTGTCTACTACTGTCAAAGACAATAAAAACCGTTTATATAAACACTTTAATAAAGGAGGATTAAGAAGACTCATCATCCTTTAATGGATGTGGGGGTAAACCTGGTGACAAGAGATGAGGTAAAGGCTGAGGCACTTAATGCCTTCTTTGCCTCAGGCTCTAGCAGCAAGACCAGATGTTCCCGTGGACTTTTCCTCCTCCTCATGGTGAGTGCCAACATTCCAAAGTGAATTCTGTGGCAGTTTTTCTCTCCTGCTCCTTCCTACTACCAAAGAAAGCTCCATCAGGGTGGAAACCACGCCTGAAGCAGGCATCCCAACCCATCAGGCTCCTTGCGGCCTGTCAGCCAAGCACACAGAAGTCACCTCAGCAGCATCTCCCAAGGCCTGGGCCTGCTGCTGGCCTTGCAGCTTCTTGGCTAGACACAGCCAAGCCTTGTGCCTCCTGCTGTCCAGTCCTGGCCTCAAGCAGAAGGGACAGGACAAGCCCTCTGCGGGCCTTCTTTGTGTCTGGGTCCTCCTGGGGATGGAGGCAGAGGGGATCCCACAGTCGGCATGCCAAGCAGGGGCCTTCTGCTGGCCTAGCAGGGCCACTGGCAGATGTCAGCCCCAAAGTGCACATCCCAGGGAGAAGCCAAGGGTGACCTGCCACCTCCAGACACAAGGGACCTCACAGTCCCTTTGCGTGACACGTTCCTGCTGCTGCCCTATCAGCTGCAGAGACAGAAGTGACCTCCCAGTCACTGCCCCAGTCACATTCCTCCTGCTGGGGCAGGAGATCCTGAGGCAGAGCTGAGCTCAGCAGAGCATTCCCACCCATCTCCTCCTTGTGGCCCACAAGCTGATCAGATCCATGGCCCCTCACATCCATCTCTGAATGCCATGCGACTGCAGAGAAGTCTCACAATTCCTGCCTTACCCCAAGGGGCCAAGCACCTTAAGGGTAAGGAGAGGGGCTGAAGGTGAGGAGGTTAATGCACAGGGACAGGGGCTTTATGTGTTAGATTTTCATGAATGGGATTAGGGACTAGGTCTCATATTTCTGGGTAAGAGCTTAAACAAAGATTTAGTGGGAGGGTTTGGTGTTCTGCTTGGTGTGTCAGGTGTGTGGTTAGGGTATGGACAAGCCTTGTGATTTAGGATTTTGTTTAGTTCTTCCAATAAGTCTAGGCTTAAATAGAGCATTTAAATCTTGTTTTAAGGGTAGGGATCAAGGTAAGCAAGAGAGTAAGGGTAAGGGAAAGAGGCTATGGGCTGAGTTTTGGCTTCAGTGCATACTTTGAGGTCAGGCATAAGAGGAGTGGATTCCTGTCAGGGTGTGGAGTAGCATTTAAATTTAGGAATTAAGTTTACTGGTTGAAGCCGGTGAAGGGCTTCGTGTGACTATTTTAAGTCACAGTTACAACAGCATCAGCAAAAACCTGAACCTTCTGACCTCTACAAAATCCTTAATTTCTGCTGGCCAAGCCCCTATTCCCTCCTCGAAATCTCACATCTCTCCTGTCCTGGGTTTCTCCCGACCTCCCCATATCAGTCATCTTCTTAGGGCCATGTTAATGATGGCTTTCATGATCTCAGCGTATCCATCACACCTCTGCTGGCTACTCTATTTCTGAGAAATTGGCACTTTAGACACAATGGAAAAGGACACAAAAGTCCATCAGAGCACCCTGTACAATGTGCCCAGCAGCTCTGCACCTCCAGAAATGTGCTGTTCCTGCCTACAAGTTTTCTTTCCAGAATGGCTCCTATGGATCCAGGGTAACTTTTCCCAGGCCCTCACTTCCCCAGGCCACACCACTCTTGCCCGCAGGCCCCACGTGTCTCTCCAACCCTCCCCTCTTCCCCTGCAGTAGTGGCACCTCACCGCAGCAGGTTGGTGCATCTCCAGGCTCAGGGGTGTTTCCTGAGGGCCTGCCCTGTGTAGGGAGTGGTGGGGAGGAAGAGAGCAAGGTCAGCTCCTGGGGCATGGCTGAGCACAGCACAGCCATCCCGCACCGCGGGCAGGCCCCTTCTCCCAGGCTGAGGCACACACGCAAGGTGGACACTTCTCCATCAGCCCAGCTTCGCGCAGGGCCCTTCAGCCCTGCACCTGTCCTGGGACTCGCCTCCTCCTCCTCCACCCACAGACATACATCGCTTTCCATTTGGGGACCCAGGCAGGACTTTAAGGATCTGCTAAAGCCCTCAATTTCCATGTTTTTCATAGTCTTCACACAAGTCTTCCTCCTGCCATCCCCACTGCCTAGCCCTGCCTTCCAGGTGGAACTCAGTAACGTGGTGCTCAGCAATAAATAATGGGGTCATCTTTCCAAGAGAGGGGGGAAATTTCTCGGGGGGTAGGCAAATTCTCGGGGGCAGGCTGCAGAGATGAAGAAGTATTGCGTCTTCTTCAGGGCTTTAAATAAGGTCTCCTCAATTACTCTGCAGTCTTATGGGCCTTCACCTGCTGGCTCTTCACATCCTCCCCTGGCGTTGCAGAGCTCTCCTTAGCCCCTGGACACCTCAGATTCGCTTTTCCCCCTAAAAGACTCTTCCTTGGATGGTCACTCATTTTAAGAGGTCCTAATCACTACCCACGGAGCACATTGTCCCTGCAGATCCCCTGACATCTACTGCCAGTGCCAGATTCCTCTCCAGGCTGGAATCTGCCATCAGCCCCACTGCAGGGGGCACAGTCCCATGCAGATGAGTCCAAGACCAGTTGTCGTCTGCTTGGGGAAGTGCCACCACAAAGGGAGTTCTTGGCCCAGCCCTTGGTCCCTCACAGACCACCCTGGGACTTTCAGCCAGTGTCCTTCATGAAGAAGCCCAGAAAACAGAAAAGCAGGGAGCAACCCCTTGGCTCTATTCCTGATAGCACATTTGGAAGAGGTGTCCAGGCTTCTGAGCAGCCCCTTTTGTTACTGTGGTGCTAGCCCGGAGGCCAGCTGTGACCCAGGGCTGCACAGTGCCTGCTGCTGCCTGCAGCCAGAGGGATGTCACTGCAGAGAGAACAGGACTGTCACCAAGGTACATGAGACCTCAGGACTAACACAGATACAAGAGCACAGGAGGAACACACTGGAAGGCAAAAGAGAGCAGCAGTGAAAAGGCCACGTCCTGCTGGTGGCCATGGCCATGGCTCCAGGGAAGCAGCAGCCCCGACCCGAAGGCAGCAGAGAGGCAGAGCCCAGCGGGCAGTGAGGGGCAGCCGCGAGGGCCAGCGGGGCTGCTCCTCCCTGTGGCAGCTGGGCTCTGGGCCCTGAGCCCCTCCTGCGTGCTGGGGCTGCTCCCCAAGCTCCAAAGGAGATGGGAAGAGACAGCAACTCAGTGCAATGAGCTTCTGATGACTTCCTTACTGGGTATATCTATACAGGAAACTGGCATCTCTGGGAAAATGATTAACAAATAGGAAAATAAAAAATATATTATTTAAATCAGAAACAATATTTTCAGAATATAATAATACAGACAAATATTAACAAAAAATTGTCTTATGTTTTTTTGAGGAAACATAAGAATTTTGATTTTATGCATATTATTATATGTAAATATATTGAAGAATTGTGTATTCTAGAACCGTCTTCACTGAATTCCTTAGTTCCCTGTTCCTGATGCTGTAGATGAGGGGGTTCACTGCTGGAGGCACCACTGAGTACAGAAATGACATCACCAGGTCCAGGGATGGGGAGGAGATGGAGGGGGGCTTCAGGTAGGCAAACAGGACAGTGCTGACAAACAGGGAGACCACGGCCAGGTGAGGGAGGCACGTGGAAAAGGCTTTGTGCCAGCCCTGAGAAGAGGGCATCCTCAGCACTGCCCTGAAGATCTGCACATAGGACAGCACAATGAAAACAAAACAGCCAATACCTAAACCGAAGGTGATTGCATTAAGCCCAACTTCCCTGAGGTAGGCATCTGAGCAGGAGAGCTTGAGGATCTGGGGGATTTCACAGAAGAACTGGTCCACAGCATTGCCTTGGCAGAGGGGCAGGGAAAAGGTAGTGGCCGTGTGCAGGACAGCATTGAGAAAGCCACTGCCCCAGGCAGCTGCTGCCATCTGGGCACAAGCTCTGCTGCCCACGAGGCTCCCGTAGTGCAGGGGCTTGCAGATGGCAACGTAGCAGTCGTAGGCCATGATGGTGAGAAAGCAATACTCTGCTCCAAGCAAGAATACTAAAAAGAGGACTTGGACAGCACATCCTTGATAGGAGATGGCCCTGGTGTCCCAGAGGGCATTGGCCATGGCTTTGGGGAGAGTGGTGGAGATGCAGCCCAGGTCGAGGAGGGCGAGGCTGAGGAGGAAGAAGTCCATGGGAGTGTGGAGGCAGTGGTCGCAGGCTACGGCAGTGAGGATGAGGCCGTTGCCCAGGAGGGCAGCCAGGTAGATGCCCAGGAAGAGCCCGAAGTGCAGGAGCTGCAGCTCGCACGTGTCTGCGAATGCCAGCAGGAGGAACTCGCTCACAGAGCTGCTGTTGGACATCTGCTTTTTTGGGATGTGGTCCTGCACAAAGAGAAAGAATAGTAATAATGTACAACAGATTTACCTGAGGAAAATTTAATTTTCTCATTAAAAAACATCAAGAGGATTGTCCAATTGCGGGCAGTTATTTTGAAGTTCCCTTTAATGACTTCCAACTGCTTCTGAGTTTCTCTGCAAGAAGAGTACTCTTCTGTGGGCAATGGAAGAATCAGTCGTGCACTACAGCTCAAGGTAACAACATGGTAGGAACATGGCGTAGTCTCAGATTCACTTCACTCCTGATATAGAAGAGATTTCCCCAGTTTTGCTCCTAGTTCATCACAGAGCAGACGTGTGGAGATTTACTTATTTATTTGTTTCTTTGTTTGTTTGATTTGTCCTCTTTTTTCAGCTGCCCCACCACACCTGAGGAGTGCTTCTAAGGCATAAATCCTGGGCGTTCTGCTGCACTCCAAGTGAAACCCTGTAGGTCCTCAGAGTCACAGATACTGCCTTGTTAGAGCAGACTGCCCTTCAGTGAGGAGAGCCAGTCATTCCACCAGTCCTGGTCTCATCTGCCCTGTGTTGGCAGGTCTTTGAGCTCCAGGACAATTCTCCTCCTATGTTCCTAGAGTTGTAGAATCATAGAATATCCTGACTTGGAGGGGTTCCACAAGGATCATCAGATCCCACCCCTGAATCTGTACATGAACACCCAAAAATCAGTCCATATGCCTGAGGGGTTGCCCAAATATTTGTTGAATTCTGACAGCCTCAGCGCTGTGAACACTTCCCTGGGGTAGTGTCCTGGTTCCAGTTAGGACAGAGTTAATTTTCCCTCCTAGTAGCTGGTAGGGTGCTATGTTTTGGATTAGGATGAGAAGAGCGCTGATAACATGCTGATGTTTTAATTGTTGCAGAGCAGTGTTTACACCAGGCCAAGGACTTTTCGGCTTCTCGCTCTGTCCTGCCAGCGAGCAGGCTGGGGGTACAGCAGGAGCTGGGAGGGGACAGACCCAGGACAGCTGACCCCAACTGGCCAAAGGGGTATTCCATACCATCTGGTGTCATGCTAAAAAATATATAGGGGTGGCTGGCCGGGGTGGGGGGGCCGGCTGCTCGGGGATAGGCTGGGCATCGGTCAGCGGGTGGTGAGCAATTGCATTGTGCATCACTTGTTTTCTTACACATTATTATTATTAATACTATTATCATTATCACTATTATTATTATTATTGTTATTATTATATTCCTGTCTTAATAAACTGTCTTTATCTCAACTCACCGGCTTCACTTTCCCGTTTCTCTCCCCCATCCTAGAGAGGGAGGGGGGAGGGTGAGCGAACGGCTGTGTGGTGTTTAGCTGCCAGCCGGGTTAAACCACAACACCGTCCAAGCCTCGAGCAGCCAGTTTCTCTGGGAGAACGCTGTAGGAAACAGTTTCAGAATCCTTACTGAGGTCTAGATAAACCATATCCATGGCCATTACGTCATCCACTGAGTGCATCACTTTGTCATAGAAGGAGTTTAGATTTGTCAAGTAGGACCTGACTTTGATAAAGCCCTCCTGACTGGGCCTGATCACCTGGTTGTCTTCTAAGTGTTGCATGATGGTACTCAAGATAATCTGCTCCATGAACTTCCCCCTCACTGGTCAGACTGACAGGCCTGTAGTTCCCCAGATCCTCCTTCCAGCCATTTGGTAGGTGGGCATCATATTTCCTTGTCACCAGTTGACTGGGAACACCCCTGACAGCCAGGACTGTTGATAAATGATGGAAAGCGGCTTGGTGAGCACTTCTGCCAGCTCCCTCAGTACCAAGAGGGGGATCCCATCTAGCTCCATAGACTCGTGAACATCCCCCATGAGGGATGCCATACGAGCAGTGGTGCCTGCTCACCAGGAACCAGGCCAGCTTCCTACAGAGCTGCCTTACAAGGAGCATGGCCACCAAGGAGATCTGAGGTATCAGACTCAGCTCAGATCCGGTGTGACACCACATGGAGAAAGGCTTGCAGCCAGCAGGGAAAGAGGTGCAGGTCTGAGAGTCCTTCAAATAGCCTAGTTTTGAGAGGTTAGAGGGCTGTGACAAGGCTGAGAGTCCCAACAGGACCCAGGGCTTTGTGTCCATGGCTCTGGTTGTTGTCTCTGCCACTGAGGCCTAGGAGGAGACAACTTATCGGTAAAGCACCAGGGCCTCATTGCCTCCTCGCCCCCACCCATGAACCAGGCAGGGCTCGTACCATTCTCCTGCACTTGGCCATGCACATCCCCATCTCCTCCTGCCCCACGAAGAGCCCTGAGCAGTGTGTGAAGGGAAAGGATCTCCCTTCCCAGGGGCTGGGGGTCAAGGCCTGGCCCTTGTGCTTGGTGAAACACATCCAGTTTTCCTACACATCAGGGTCACCTTCACAGTGCCTTTGTCTCCTTGCCCTCACTGCCTCCAATGCTCTGCTCTAACGAGCTCCAAGGGAGGCTGTGTCAGTGCTGGCCCTCAGGGGGACACTGCAGGAAACTTGCCTCTGACTTGGACTTGTTGAGAGATGTCTTCAGTTGTCTCTCAGTGCCTGAGGTTCGTGGGCTCCTCCCCAAAGCCCCCCGAGGGGGGATTCCAATGCCTTGGGCTGGGCATGTGGTGCTGAGCTGGGCCGGGCTCGTGGGACAGAGAGAGCTCGTGGCAAGAGGGCCCTGGTGCAGAGAGACAGCTCTGCCCAGGAGCAGCTCCTGTGCACAGCGCAGCAGGGCTGGGGGCTCTGACCGCAGCTGGCACGGGGAGAGGAGAGAAGGAGAGAGGGCTTGGAGGCAGTGAGGAGCGCAGCAACAGAGGGCAGCGTGTGGCAGGACAGATCTGCAGGCTCTTGGCACCATCAGGCTCTGGCAGCAGGGCCATGCAGGTGGGGTTGCCAGAGGGGTCTTCTACAGCTGGCACATCCGATGGCTGATAGCAACAATCAGGATGGGTCTCTCTGTTTCTCCAGCAAAGTGTAGAAGATGCTATAGAGAATGGCATTTATGATTGCATTTTTCAAGAGAAAGACCAAGGCAGGGGCTACCAGAAAGGCAAGATTTTGTCTGTAGCCTGTGGTTGAAGAATCCTGCAGTGCAGGGAAGGCAGGTTTCATGGTAATGAGCTTTCAGGATTTTGCAGAAGACTGAGACTCCTGGAGCATTGCAGTGAGGGACCAATATGTCATCAATGAACTTCATGAAGTCCCTTCCAACACCTCAGCCCACAGACTGCACCAACATCATCATTGTGGTCCTCACAGGCTTTATCCTAGCTGATCTTTGGGAGCTGCGAACCCTCCGATGCCCAGTGCCCTGCCTTTGGGAGGTGTCTGCGGGCTTGAGGTGAGCACAGATCGTTTGCAATGAGCAGGAGCTGCCTCCTCTGCAGGCAGAGCTGCAGCACAGGAGGGTTTGCTGAGTGTCCGTCTGTCCCTCCCTGGCCTTGCCTCCCCTGGCAGCAGCACGCTGCCATTCCTCCTGGCTTCTCCACCTGGCCGTGCTGCTGCGGGTCTTGTTCCCAGGCTGCCTGGGGATGGGGGTTTCACCTGCCCATGGAGTGAGCCCTTGGGGTGCTTGGGGGAAGGGGAGTACGGGGACAGGGTGAGGGGTCTGGAGATGGGCACTTGGAGCCAGGATTCCTCTGCTCTCAGCAGTGTTCAAGCTCTTCTCAGGACAACCTCCTTAGTGCAATTGTCCTGCAGTCGAAGAGATGCCAGCGCAGCTGAGACCAGCACTGATGGACAGACTGGCTGTCGTCTCTGTGGGATGCTCTGCACTAAAGGGACAGTCTCTTTGCCTCTGAGGATCTAAAAGGTTTTGCTTGGAGTGCAGCAGAACGCCGAGGATTTGTGCCTTAGTATCACTCCTCAGGTGTGGTGGGGCAGGTAAAAAACAAAAATAGAAAACAAATAATTATATAACTAAATCTTCACACCTCTGCTCTGCAGTTAGGTGAAGTAGGAGCAAAACTGGGGAAATCTCTTTGATATCAGCAGTAAAGTGAATCTGAGACTACCCCATGTTCCTACCATGTTACTACCATGTTACTACCATGCTACTACCTCTGGCTGTAGTGCAGGACTGATTCTTCCATTGCCCACAGATGAGTCCCCTGCTCCCAGAGACACTCTCAGGCAGAATCAATGAAAGAGACCTTCAAAATATCTGCCTGGAAATGGGCAATTTTTGGTGATTTTAAATGAGAAAATGGAAAGAGTTTTCCTCTGATATGCCTGTGGTACATTCTCACTGCCTTTCTCCTCCTTGTACAGGACCTGATGACCAGAATTAGCAGATGTCCAACAGCAGCTCCATCACTGAGTTCCTCCTGCTGGCATTCGCAGACACGCTCGAGCTGCAGCTCCTGCACTTCGGGCTCTTCCTGGGCATCTACCTGGCTGCCCTCCTGGGCAACGGCCTCATCCTCACCGCCGTAGCCTGCGACCACCGCCTCCACACCCCCATGTACTTCTTCCTCCTCAACCTCGCCCTCCTCGACCTGGGCTGCATCTCCACCACTCTGCCCAAAGCCATGGCCAATGTCCTCTGGGACACCAGGGCCATCTCCTATCAAGGATGTGCTGCACAGGTCTTTCTGTTTGTCTTCTTGATTGTGTCAGAATTTTATGTTCTCACTGTCATGTCCTACGACCGCTACGTGGCCATCTGCAAGCCCCTGCACTACGGGAGCCTCGTGGGCAGCAGAGCTTGTGCCCAGATGGCAGCAGCTGCCTGGGGCAGTGGCTTTCTCCATGCTGTCCTGCACACGGCCATTACCTTTTCCCTGCCCCTCTGCCAAGGCAATGCTATGAACCAGTTCTTCTGTGAAATCCCCCAGATCCTCAAGCTCTCCTGCTCAGATGCCTACCTCAGGGAGGTTGGACTTAACGCAGTCGGCTTCTGTTTAGGTATTGGTTGCTTTGTTTTCATTTTGCTGTCCTATGTGCAGATCTTCAGGGCCGTGCAGAAGATCCCCTCTGAGCAGGGCCTGCACAAAGCCTTTTCCACGTGCCTCCCTCACCTGGCTGTGGTCTCCCTGTTTGTCAGCACTGCCATGTTTACCTACCTGAAGCTCCCATCCATCTCCTCCCCATCCAGGGACCTGGTGTTGTCATTTCTGTACTCGGTGGTGCCTCCAGCAGTGAACCCGCTCATCTACAGCATGAGGAACCAGGAGCTCAAGCATGCACTGAAGAAACTGTTTCAGTTGTCTTCCAGAAGGAATTAGCTGCTGCTCTGCTGCTGCAATGGGAAAAACTCACCAAAAAAACATGGTGTGAGACACAGCCTTGCAGTGCCAGGTACCAGGTCCACCAATGCTGGCCCCAAACTTTGAGAAAAAAGTAAAAATGTTACATACAGAAGGAGAGAAGATGGATCCTAAGGATACAGGACTGCAGGCACCTGTGGGCAGTACGGACACTGACCTGCAGTCTCAAGGCTCCCTGGGTGGGGAATAGGAGAAAGAGGCCAGTGCCTGTCCTGTGCCACCTCCCCGCCAGCCCTGCCCTCCCACAGGTGGAGTATTTCTCCCTTACTCGCGCACTTGCAGTGCTATGCCTCGTCCTCCTCCACAGGGAGATGAGCCACAAGCCTGGCTGTGTGTGAGGGAGCAGCAGACTTGAGCAGAAAAAAAGCCATTTTCATGGCACTGGGGCACCTGAAGGGTCCAGCCCCTGTGGCTGGGTCTGTTCTCTGCAGCAAAGGGCTGTCACCAAGCCCCAGGTCTGTGGTTGCTCCTGCAGCTCTGAGGACCACTCCAAGGGCATCACAGTAACGATGCTCAGGACCTAGGAGGGTCAGCCCACCCATGGATCGCAGCAGGAGGTTGGTAGGATTCCATAGTACACAAGGACACGGACACCTCGTTGCTCTGTCTTCATGAACGTCTTTATTACAAATTGCTACAGATCCCTACCTGTAAAGCAACTACATGTTGCAAGAAACTTCTAAGTTACCACTAGGAAAGCAAATATGGGCTTGTGATGCTTTCCCTAAATCTGCACCAATAAATACTATTTGAGGTGCTACTGGTACGACACTCATGAATCCACTTGGTGGAGGGCACAAGGCAGGGCACCTTCCCCTTCTTTCTTTGGGGCCAGTCATGATAGCTCGTGAGTAACGTGAACATCATTGGGTAACCCTAACGACATGCCTCCAGACTGTGTTTCTGGCTTTTTCCAAGGGTAAACAACTAAGCAAAAGGGCACCAGAGGGCTGTTGGCATAACTGCCTTGAATAGAGAGAACGTCAAATAGTTGTCTACCTTGCCTGGTCTCGCACAGGACCCTTCTGTTGTGGGGTTGCTGAGAGCCGAAGCAGAGCAGGTGCCGATGGCTGCCACAACGGTGCACCGGCAGCAATAGCGCACTGACCTCCAAGTCCTCCAAGCTCAAGAGCTGTGTATTCCTGTGAGCAAAAAGTCAGGCAAAGGGGGCAGGAGACCTGCTTGGATGATCAAGGAGATCCTGGAGTGACTGAAATGGAAGAAGGAAGCATATATAATGTGGAAAAGGGGACAAGCCACTTGGGAAGAATATAGGGACCTTGTCCGAGGATGCAGGGAAGCGACAGGGAAGTCCAAGGCCCATTTGGAGTTAAATCTTGCAAGGGGTGTCAAGGACAACAAAAAGGGCTGTTTCCAACACATCAGTTGCAGAAGGAAGACAAAGGAAAATGTGGGCCCACTGCTTAATGAGGTGGGTGCCCTGGTGACAAAGGACAAAGGGAAGGCAGAATTACTGAATGCCTCCTTTGCTTCAGCCTTCACTGCTAAGACCAGTCCTCTGGAATCTGTGACCTTAGGGACAAGGGAGGAACTTTGGAGAAACGAGGACTTTCCCTTGGTTGAAGAGGATCAGCTCAGAGATCTCTTAGGCAAACCTGACACCCACAAGTCCTTGGACCCCGATGGGATACATCCATGAGGGCTGAGGGAGCTGGTGGATGTTACTGCTGGCCCACTCTCCATCACCTTTGAAAGGTCATGGAGAACAGGAGAGGTGCCTGAAGACTGGAAGAAAGCTCATGTCATGCTGCTCTTCAAAAAGGGCAAGAAGGAGGCCCCAGGCAACTACAGGCTGGTCTGCCTCACCTCCATCCCTGGAAAGGCGATGGAACAGCTCATCCTGGAGGTCATCTCCAGCATGTGGAGGACAAGAAGGTGATCAGGAGTAGTCAGCATGGGTTCACCAAGGGAAACCGTGCTTCACCAACTTGATAGCCTTCTATGATGGACTGACTAGGTGAGTGGGTGAGGGAGAGCAGTGGATGTTGTGTACCTTGACTTCAGCAAGGCTTTCAGCACTGTCTCCCATAACATCCTCACAGGCCAGCTCAGGAAGTGTGGGATGGATGAGCGGTCAGTGAGGTGGATTGTGAGCTGGCTGGATGGCAGAGTTCAGAGGGTTGTGCTTAGTGGAGCAGAGTCTAGTTGGAGGCCTGTAGCCAGCAGTGTCCCCCAGGGATCTACACTGAGTCCAGTCCTGGTCAACTTATTTGTCAATGACTTGGATGATGGAATAGAGTGAGTGCACCCTCAGCAGGTGTAAAGATGTGCTGTGTTTTGGGTCAAAGTGGTCTCCCTGTGTAGCATCACTGCCATGGCTGCCTGCCTGAAGCCTCCCTCCATCACCTCCCCATCCCTGGACCTGGCGGTTTCAGTTCTGTACTCAGTGTTGCCTCCAGCAGTGAAACCCTCATCTACAGCACAAGGAACAAGGAGCTAAAGGAGGCACTGAGGATGTTATTCTAATATACAGCATTTCCCCATCAATGAGGTACCTGCACATCTTCCTCACATATACCCGGGCAAGGCAGAAACACCTTTGTTCATGTATTTCAAAATTGCCTTTCAATCTTTGCAATATTATTCCAATTAAAGTATTTTTTCATCTCACTTCTATCTCACTTCTTCTAACTTTTATTTATTTATTTATTTATTTATTTTTAACCCAGAGACCTCATGTACAGGTGCTGATAATCTCTTGGTAATTAAGGAAATAAAGGAACCAGCAGGTAGTCATTTTCTGTGACTCTTGTTTCTCATGATTTCTCTTCAGTTACAGCAGAGGCTGTGGGATTGAAGAGCCCAGCTGCAATGTGGAGGAAAAGCAGAGATGTGGCTGAGGGACTCCAAGTATTTTCTGTATTAGTCTGTACCAAAAAGTTCTCCTAGGCCTCTGAATTCAGTAAAAGAGATCAAGCATGAGAAGAGCATGTATTGAGAGGAAGGCCATGAAAAGCCACCAGGACAAGGGCCATTTTCCGCCCCTGCAGGGGACTGAGCCTGGGCAAGGCCCAGCTTGGGAAGCAGCCCTGTCGGACATTCTTGGTGGGCAGTGAGCTGGGCAGGAGGCAGCCGTGTGCCCTGGCAGCACAGGAGGGAAGGCTGAGGGGCACCTCACCGCAGCCTGCCAGGAGCTGCAGGGACGTCAGGAAGAGCCCAGGGCCAGGCTCTGCCCCGTGGTGCACAGGGAGCCCTCCTCCTGCCACGCCGCGTGCGGTGGCTGCAGCAGAGGGGACCCCCAGCCAGCCCCTGCATGGGGCTCTGCCACCCGCCTCACACCGGCCCTCTCCAGCGCCCTCCTTGCCGCTCTCTGATGCACGCCAGCACCTCCCCGTGCGTGCCGGCCAGCACATCTGCTGAGGGCCAGTGCGGCTGCTGCAGGGGCAGGGAGCTCAGCATGGCCCTTGCAGCCCCCTGCCCTGGGCCTGCCCCTCTCCTTGCCATCGGCCTCGGCCTTGTCTCTGCTGCCAGGAGCACTCCTGGCATGTGCTTCCTGGCCTCCCCTCGCCTGCGCACAGCTGCTGCCCACTCAGGCTGCTGGCACAAACGTGTCCTCACAGGCAGCACCACCCCTTGGGCTGCTTCTCCTGGCCTCCCCCAGCTACTGCCTTGGCTCCTTGTCTCTGCTGGGCCCCACCTTCCACACCCAAATGCGTCCCTTGGCTGTCAGCTCCCTCTCCCCTGCCCTGTGGGGTGACAGAGCCAGAGTGGGGCTTGTTACCTTTATTTGATATAGTTTTGTGTAATTTGCATTGAAGATGGCACAAAAAGAGAGTTCCTTCACCAGTGATGTACATCCTTCTTCATGTTAGGACACAACTCAACGTCCTTCACTCTGCTTTATCTCACGGATGAACTGGATTAGGTCTCCTTGATTACTCTGAGGCAAAATGCAGTGCTTTTTGCCTTCTGACACTCCAGCACAATGCCTATTACATTCCCTTACTCTGCGCATTGACCTGACGGGTCATTTCACATTTTTCACTTTCAAAACCTCAGTTGGACGGGAACTATTTCGAAAGTGGGGAAAGCTGATGGGTTCTGCCTCAGCCATTTGAAGCGTGCCATACTCCAGATTTTCAGGCTGAATTTCCTAAAGATGAATCAGGAAGGTAAATGGATGTTCAAGTGTCTCGTAGGAATAAGGGGTGTCATGGGTTAAGTAGGAATAAGAATATCATGGGTTTCCAAAGGCCATTTCAAATCTAGGTTAGTCCCAGGAACCCACTGAACTAGGGTGTTGTCTTTGAAGGGGTTTCCTGTGCTGGGCTGGGCTGCAGTTACAGGGGCAAAGACCACTGCTGACAGTGGAGGTGCCCTGGGAACTCCACCTGGCTCCACCTCATTTTCCCAAAGGGCTCCGGTCTCCTGCAGGTCTTTTCTGACATCTGCTGGTCCAGGGAAGTGCCTCAAACACAACTGGGCCACAGGAGGTTTTCCCTGGTAATCCTTATAGTCAGACAGCAAAGCTCTGCCTCCATACCCCGTAATTTTTTTAGTACTTATCTAATAAAGCAACTACTCATCAGTCCAATTGATTCAATCCTTTCTGTTAAATGCCTCACGTGATGTATAATTTCTATCATGAAGAAATATGCATTTTTAGGATATATGTTCATTGCAGGAGAAGAAATACTGGTGTTCACCTGTACTTGCATTGTCATCACTTTGTCTATCATGGTGTGCTCCCTCATCTTCCAGGCACAAAACCCATCTTGATTACACAGACCCTTCTGAATGTCCCCTTTCCAGCTGCCTGTCTGGACCTATGCACTTCCCATGGTTCTCCTGCTTTGCCCTCCCCTTACTCTTTGATCATTCAGACCGCTCTCACTAACCCAGTTGTTGCTTTGAGTTTCAGTGAGTTCCAGCTCGCCCATCTCTCAGCAGTCTGTCTAATGGTTTCCTTAGCAAGAAACTCATTGTTTCTCATTGAATTAGTATGGTATGGATTAATATTAACACAATTATTTTAAATTTCCTATTAATCAGTGTAAAATACATCATGTACAGTCATCCCTTTGGGAAGGTAAACTTCACTGGAGGGAAAAAAAGGAGGAACTTGAACTTTGGTTTTTTTTGTTTGTTTGTTTGTTTTGTTTTCTTTTGAAAATTGCAGCATGATTTCCTTTTTTTTTTTTTTTTTTTTTTTTTTTTTTAAATAGGAAAAACCCTACTCTTCCAACCTAAGCAGGGCTTTAAAGGAGTAACCGTAGACCAATATCTATAAGAAAATGATGCTCTAAGCTGAAATGTAAAAATATTCAGCCTTTAAAATGAGGAAAGATTTCTATTAGATGCTCTTTGAAATCTTCCTCCTTAACTACACCATGAAAGCTCTCCTATTAGCTCTGTAAGTCTTGAAGACGTGAAGGAAACTGTGGGAGATGTATGGCTGCCTAGGACTTTCTCTGTTTTAGTGAGTTCCATGGTGTATTTTGGTGCTGAGTCAATGAAGATCAGGTACTGAGAGGAGAATGATGCAACTGCTTGAGAAAGTAAAGTCAGAAGGAAAAGTTGAAGTGACTTGGAGTATTAATGGGCCCCACTGAGGGCTCTTACTAACAAAGCCTCCCCAGGGACTTGTTAGGGCAGATAACTGGAGGCCATGATTGCAGACAGGCAAAGCGCTGTGCTGAGAAAAGTCTTGGTTGGTTTTGGTGAAGCAGAAGGGCCAAGGCCTGACCCCAGTCCCTGGGAGGGGAGATCCTGCACCCCCCCGTCTGGCTCAGGGCTCTTCTTGGGGTCTGTATGATGTGGTGGGCAGTGTGATGCCACTAGAAGAACTTCATTAGGACACCTCCCCACCCCTGCACAGGGTATCAAGGAAGCAGTGAGGCCCCATTGCAATGACTATATCTCGTCTCCTCTGAAGCTCTAGGCAAAGGGACAAAAACGTCAGGGCTGTTGGGGCCTTCCATTCCTGCCAGCACCCTCTGCCTTCTCCTCTGCAGGCTTTCCTCTGCTGTCCCACACTTTGCCCTATTTCCTGGATGGCACTGTGAGGTGAGGCAGTCTGGCAGAAGCCTCTTGGAGTGTCATAACCCAGCTGCCCCTCATCAGCCAAGACACTGCAGGGGATGAAGACTGGATATTGGGACACCCCAGGTTGCAAATATCCAGCTCTGTCTGTGCTGCATCCTCCTGGTCTGCAGGCTGCTCGCCAGCAGGATGCAGCTCTCTCCTGGCATCCTTGTGTTATCCAGGTGCCCTAAGGAGGAGACACCTCCATGCTAAGGCCATGTCCATGCTGCTGGATGGCTGTCTGTGGGCAGCTGGAGTGAGGCCTCTGCACCCCGGGTTAGGAGGGAGGAGCTGAGATCTTGCTCAAAACCCACAGACAAGGTGAGGATTCTGCCCAGCTGCACTTGGACTGGGGCTTCTCTGCTCTCAGCTGTCTCCAATTTCTTCTCAGGCTGTTTCCTGTCTGCAGACACCCATCTCTGTCCACAACCTTGCTCTCATCCAGGACTTTCCATCATCTCAGCCATGTCTCGTCAACCCTCATCAGCTGTTCCTTGTAACACAAAGCCATGGTCTGATTACAGACACTCTTTGGGTGACCTCTGACACCACAGCACGACCCTTTGAGAGACATTTCTTCCTCCTCGTGGCCAGTGCCACCCTTCCAAGGTGCACTTTGTGGCAGTTTTCCTCTCCTGCTCTTTCCTACTACCAAAGAAAACTCCATCCGGGTGGAAACAACTCCTGAAGCAGGCATCCCAACCCATCAGGCTCCTTGCGGCCTGTCAGCCAAGCACACAGAAGTCACCTCAGCAGCATCTCCCAAGGCCTGGGCCTGCTGCTGGCCTTGCAGCTTCTTGGCTAGACACAGCCAAGCCTTGGGCCTCCTGCTGTCCAGTCCTGGCGTCAAGCAGAAGGGACAGGACAAGCCCTCTGCGGGCCTTCTTTCTGTCTGGGTCCTCCTGGGGATGGAGGCAGAGGGGATCCCACAGTCGGCATGCCAAGCAGGGGCCTTCTGCTGGCCTAGCAGGGCCACTGGCAGATGGCAGCCCCAAAGTGCACATCCCAGGGAGAAGCCAAGGCTGACCTGCCACCTCCAGACACAAGGGACCTCACAGTCCCTTTGCGTGACACGTTCCTGCTGCTGCCCTATCAGCTGCAGAGACAGAAGTGACCTCCCAGTCACTGCCCCGGTCCCATTCCTCCTGCTGGGGCAGGAGATCCTGAGGCAGAGCTGAGCTCAGCAGAGCATTCCCACCCATCTCCTCCTTGTGGCCCACAAGCTGATCAGATCCATGGCCCCTCACATCCATCTCTGAATGCCATGGGACTGCAGAGAAGTCTCACAATTCCTGCCTTGCCCCAAGGGGCCAAGCACCTTAAGTTAAGGGTTAGGAGAGGGGCTGAAGGTGAGGAGGTTAATGCACAGGAAAAGGGGCTTTATGTGTTATATTTTCATGAATGGGATTAGGGGCTACCTCTCATATTTCTGGGTTAGAGATTAAAAAAGATTTAGTGGGAGGGTTTGGTGTTCTTCTTGGGGTGTCATGCCTGTGGTTAGGGTATGGACTAGCCTTGTGATTTAAGGTTTTGTTTAGTTCTTCCAAGAATCTAGGCTTAAATAGAGCATTTAAATCTTGTTTTAAGGGTAGGGATCAAGGTAAGCAAGAGAGTAAGGGCAAGGGAAAGAGGCTACGGGCTGAGTTTTGGCTTCAGTGCATACTTTGAGGTCAGGCATAAGAGGAGTGGATTCCTGTCAGGGTGTGGAGTAGCATTTAAATTTAGGAATTAAGTTTACTGGTTGAAGCCAGTGAAGGGCTTCGTGTGACTATTTTAAGTCACAGTTACAACAGCATCAGCAAAAACCTGAACCTTCTGACCTCTACAAAATCCTTAATTTCTGCTGGCCAAGCCCCTATTCCCTCCTCGAAATGTCACATCTCTCCTGTCCTAGGTTTCTCCTGACCTTCCCATATCAGTCATCTTCTTAGGGGTATGTTGATGATGGCTTTCATGATCTCAGCGTATCCATCACACCTCTTCTGGCTACTCTATTTCTGAGAAAAGTGGCACTGAAGACACGATGGAAAAGGACACAAAAGTCCATCAGGGCACCCTGCACAATGTGCCCAGCAGCTCTGCACCTCCAGAAATGTGCTGTTCCTGCCTACAAGTTTTCTTTCCAGAATGGCTCCTATGGATCCAGGGTAACTTTTCCCAGGCCCTCACTTCCCCAGGCCACACCACTCTTGCCCGCAGGCCCCACGTGTCTCTCCAACCCTCCCCTCTTCCCCTGCAGTAGTGGCACCTCACCAGAGCAGGTTGGTGCATCTCCAGGCTCAGGGGTGTTTCCTGAGGGCCTGCCCTGTGTAGGGAGTGGTGGGGAGGAAGAGAGCAAGGTCAGCTCCTGGGGCATGGCTGAGCACAGCCCAGCCATCCCGCACCGCGGGCAGGCCCCTTCTCCCAGGCTGAGGCACACACGCAAGGTGGACACTTCTCCATCAGCCCAGCTTCGCGCAGGGCCCTTCAGCCCTGCCCCTGTCCTGGGACTCGCCTCCTCCTCCTCCACCCACAGACATACATCGCTTTCCATTTGGGGACCCAGGCAGGACTTTAAGGATCTGCTAAAGCCCTCAATTTCCATGTTTTTCATAGTCTTCACACAAGTCTTCCTCCTGCCATCCCCACTGCCTAGCCCTGCCTTCCAGGTGGAACTCAGTAACGTGGTGCTCAGCAATAAATAATGGGGTCATCTTTCCAAGAGAGGGTAGAAATTTCTCGGGGGCAGGCTGCAGAGATGATGAAGTATTGCGTCTTCATCAAGGCTTTAAATAAGGTCTCCCCAGTTATTATGCAGTCTTATGGGCCTTCACCTGCTGCCTCTTCACGGCCTCCCCTGGCGTTGCAGAGCCCTCCTTAGCCCCTGGACACCTCAGATTCGCTTTTCCCCCTAAAAGACTCTTCCTTGGATGGTCACTCATTTTAAGAGGTCCTAATCACTACCCACGGAGCACATTGTCCCTGCAGATCCCCTGACATCTACTGCCAGCTCCAGATTCCTCTCCAGGCTGGAATCTGCCATCAGCCCCACTGTAGGGGGCACAGTCCCACGCAGATGAGTCCAAGACCAGTTGTCATCTGCTTGGGGAAGTGCCGCCACAAATTGAGCTCTTGGTCCATCACTTTTTTCCTTCACAGACCGCCCTGGGACTTTCAGCCTGTGTCCTTCCCTCCATGAAGAACCCCAGAAAACAGAAGAGCAGGGAGCAACCCCTTGGCTCTATTCCTGATAGCACATATAGAAGAGGTGTCCAGGCTTCTGAGCAGCCCCTTTTGTTACTGTGGTGCTAGCCCGGAGGCCAGCTGTGACCCAGGGCTGCACAGTGCCTGCTGCTGCCTGCAGCCACAGGGATGTCACTGCAGAGAGAACAGTACCGTCACCAACATACATGAGATCTGAGGGCTTATCCAAATAAAAGAGCACAGGAGAACACACTGGAGGCCAGAAGACAGCAGCAGCAAAAAGGCCATGTCCTGCTGCTGGCCATGGCCATGGCTCCAGGGAAGCAGCAGGGGCCCTGAGCCCCTCCTACATGCTGGGGCTGTTCCCCCAGATGCAGAGGAGATGGGAAGAGATGGCAGCTGAGACCAATGTAGTTCTGATGGTTTTTTTATTGTGTTTACCTACATGGCAAGCCTGCTTCTTTAGGTAATTAGATGATTGGGTCACTGTAAATGAAAAAAATAATCTGGGAGCAGGTAAAGGATAACATTATTTAAACGAAAACAAATAATTAGTAGAAGATATTTATAGAGGCATATAATAACAAAATTTTTCCTCACAGTTTCTGAAATCATAAGGGAACTCAAAGTCATTACTGATTCTGAAGAAGCATGTATCCAAAGAGTTTCCTTACTGCATCCTTGAGCTCCTGGTTCCTCATGTTGTAGATGAGGGGGTTCACTGCTGGAGGCACCTCCGAGTACAGAAATGACAACACCAGGTCCAAAGATGGAGAGGAGATGGAGGGGGGCTTCAGGTAGGCAAACACGGCAGTGCTGACCATCAGGGAGACCACGGCCAGGTGAGGGAGGCACGTGGAAAAGGCTTTGTGCCGGCCCTGCTCAGAGGGCATCCTCAGCACTGCCCTGAAGATCTGCACATAGGACAACACAATGAAAACAAAACAGCCAAAGGCTAAAGAAACACTACACACAAGTGCCCCAACTTCCCTGAGGTAGGCATCTGAGCAGGAGAGCTTGAGGATCTGGGGGATCTCACAGAAGAACTGGTCCACAGCATTGCCTTGGCAGAGGGGCAGGGAAAATGTAGTGGCCGTGTGCAGGACAGCACTGAGAAAGCCACTGCCCCAGGCAGCTGCTGCCATCTGGGCACAAGCTCTGCTGCCCACGAGGCTCCCGTAGTGCAGGGGCTTGCAGATGGCATCGTAGCGGTCGTAGGACATGATGGTGAGAACATAAAATTCTGACACAATCAAGAAGACAAACAGAAAGACCTGTGCAGCACACCCTTGATAGGAGATGGCCCTGGTGTCCCAGAGGGCATTGGCCATGGCTTTGGGCAGAGTGGTGGAGATGCAGCCCAGGTCGAGGAGGGCGAGGTTGAGGAGGAAGAAGTACATGGGGGTGTGGAGGCGGTGGTCGCAGGCTACGGCGGTGAGGATGAGGCCGTTGCCCAGGAGGGCAGCCAGGTAGATGCCCAGGAAGAGCCCGAAGTGCAGGAGCTGCAGCTCCCGCGTGTCTGCGAATGCCAGCAGGAGGAACTCGCTCACAGAGCTGCTGTTGGCCATTTCCTGAATTTGGGCGCAGTAGTCTGTTGAACAGGAGAAGGCAGAAAAATGTTAAAACAGACTTCTCTGAGGAAAACCTATTGCAAGCCTTAGAGCACCCCCCACCCAAGCCTCTCTCTTTGCAGGAGAACCTTTCTGCATCTCTCCTGCTTGAGCTGCGGCTCGTGCTGGCTGAGAAGTGGCGCTGAGAGTGGCACTGGGAGCAGGGGCTGCTGTGGGCTCCAGAGGAGTCCTTCCTGCTGTGCAGCAGGAGGGAGGCAGGAACATGGGGGAAACTCAAGTTCAGTCGACTGGTCATACCAGGAAATTTGCAGTGTTGCTTCAAGGAAAGTATCCAACGACTGTGTAGAACAAGGGGCATTTATTTGCTTTATGTTCTGGTAGCTACACCTGTAATGTTTAGGGAGAACCATCTATTTGGTGTTCCCATGAGAAGAAACTACCGAAAGCTGAGAGCAGAGAAGCCCCAGACCAAGTGCAGTTGGACAGAATCCTCACCTTGTCTTGCATGAGCAGGATCTCAGCTTTTCCCTCTTTGCCAGGGCTGCAGAGGCCTCACTCCAGCTGCCCACAGACAGCCATCCAGCAGCACGGACATGGCCTTAGCACAGAGGTGTCTCCTCCTTGGGGCACCTGCATAACACAAGGATGCCACGAGAGAGCTGCATCCTGCTGGAGAGCAGCCTCCAGCCCAGAAGAACACCCCACAGACAGACATGAATATCTGCAAGCTGGCCTGTTCCACTATCCCATCTGCATCCCCTGCAGTGTCTGGAGGAGGATTGGTCATTCCAATCTTGGCTGACCAGGGGCAGCTGGGTTATGACACCCCAAGGGGCTTCTGCCAGACTTCCTCACCTCGCAGTGCCATCCAGCAGGACTCTCAAAGCCTACTGCATTGCCCACTGCCCTCCCAGAAACAAGACCCAGCAGGAGACCCTTCCAGGACATGCAGCTGCATGGCCCTGCAGCCAGAGACGTACCTTGTCAAGGGCTGTGCAGATTTCTCCTGCAGGCAGCTCTCAGCATCCTCCCACTGCCAACTGCCTCCAAGCCCTCTCTCCTTCTCTCCTGTCCCCGTGCCAGCTGCGGTCAGAGCCCCCAGCCCTGCTGCGCTGTGCACAGGAGCTGCTCCTGGGCAGAGCTGTCTCTCTGCACGAGGGCCCTCTTGCCACGAGCTCTCTCTGTCCCAGGAGCCCGGCCCAGCTCAGCACCAGACGCCCAGCCCAAGGCATTGGAATCCCCCCTCGGGGGGCTTTGCTGAGGAGCCCATGAACCTCAGGCACTGAGAGACAATTGAAGACGTCTCTCAACAAGTCCAAGTCAGAGGCAAGTTTCCTGCAGTGTCCCCCTGAGGGCCAGCACTGACACAGCCTCCCTTGGAGCTCGTTAGAGCAGAGCATTGGAGGCAGTGAGGACAAGGAGACAAAGGCAATGTGAAAGCGACCCTGATGTGTAGGAAAACTGGATGTGTTTCATCAAGCACAAAGGTCAGGCCTTGACCGCCAGCCCCTGGGAAGGGAGATCCTTTCCCTTCACACACTGCTCAGGGCTCTTCGTGGGGCAGGAGGAGATGGGGATGATCATGGCCAAGTGCAGGAGAATGGTACGAGCCCTGCCTGGTTCATGGGTGGGGGCGAGGAGGCAATGAGGCCCTGGTGCTTTACCGATAAGCTGTCTCCTCCTAGGCCTCAGTGGCAGAGACAACAGCCAGAGCCATGGGCACAAAGCCCTGGGTCCTGTTGGGACTCTCAGCCTTGTCACAGCCCTTGCTGCTCTCCACAACAGGCTGTCTTGGTGGCCATGCTCCTTGTAAGGCAGCTCTGTAGGAAGCTGGCCTGGTTCCTGGTGAGCAGCACCACTGCTCGTATGGCATCCCTCGTGGTGCCCAGGCCCTCCTCCTCCTGGGCACTGCTCACTCAGCAGGGTCCCAGTCTGCCCTGATGTGTGGGGTTCCTCTTCCTCCATTGCACAACCTCATTCTTCCTGCGACTCTCAAGAGGTTTCTCTAGGCAAATTCATGCAGTGTCTCAATTTGCCCCTAGACAGATGCTCCATTCTGTCAGCTGTTAATGTCTGTGTGCAGATGACTCACCGTCATTGTGCTATCTCTGACGAGACAGCGGCATCAGGAGCTGCAGGGAAGTTTGGATAATACAGGAGTAACCACCTGAATGGAACTGCAGCACAGAGTCACAGAAGGGCAGGGGACGGAAGGCTGCCAGGTTCCACCTCTTCTGTGCTTCCTTCTCAGACATGCTCTCATTTTGCCTGGAGCGGTGTCCTAAATGTTGTGAGGCTGTGCAAGGCAAAGTTAGAAGGGCTAAAGCTCTACTCTAGCTCAGTCTGGCTATTAGTTTCTAAGACAGTAAAAAAGATTTTATTAATAAATAAAAAATTGAAAAGGAAGATTAAGAAGTGTCTTCAACCTTTATTGGATGTGGGAGGAAACCTAGTGAGAAGTGATGAGGAAAAGGCTGAGTTACTTAATGACTTCTTTGCCTCAGTCTTTATCAGCTGGACCATTTGTTCCCCTGGTACTCAGCCCCCAGAGCTGGTGGATAAGGACACCGAGAGGGCAATGGGGGGACACTTTTGCCCACTTCTTCACTCTCCCTTTCTACTTCACCTCCTCCTTCTCCTCCAGGATAGTTACACTAGCTCTTCAAAGCTTTGAATATCCTTGGGATGGTCAAACCAGCATGTTCCTATTGTGATGTCTCCTGAATGTGTTTCAGGCTTTGTTTAACATTAACCAACTTATTAATAATGCCCTCCAGAGATCTGCCCCAAGGCAGGAGAGCTAAGAGTGGCAGGGATTGTGGGAGGATACGAGCAGGCACCTTGATCAGTGGGCACCTCCAGTGCTTTGGAACATCATTCCTGAACAAGTGCAGAATTCTAGAAAAAGGGTTGTCATCAGCCTGGCAATTCCAAAGAGACACAAATCACTGCAATGTGCAACTTGGCCTGTGCCTACTGAGCTGCAGTCAGTGCCACTCCAACCCTTGTGACAGGCCCCACAGCCGCTGCAACTCCTCTTAATGGCCTTGCAGCCACAGCAACTCCTACAATGGGCCGTGCAACCACTCCAAACCCCTGCAACAGGCCATGCAGCCTGAACAAGTCCTGTGATGGGCCCTGCAGCCCCAGCAACTCCTGCAACAGGCCCTGCAGCCACTCCAACGGCTGTGATGGGCTTCAGGGCTGGGCCAGAGAACCAACCTGTGCCACTATTGGTTACTCCTATATGCAAGAGAAAACAATGAATGTGAAAGTCAGGGTTTTTAAAAAGGAAAGAAACTCCTACCCAGACAAGAAAGGAGGAAGAAGATGTGGAATGTTACAGTAAAGCTGGGCCATCGTGGAAGCAGGAGGGCAAAGAGGAAGAGATCATAACAACATCAGTAACCACAGCATCTCTATTCCAGGGTGAGCTAGGAGATTTGTGGAAAGATTTCAGCCACCATCTACGTGAGCACATTGCCACCTGGCTGCTGGGAGAAAGGGGCTAATAGCCTGGAATTAGAGGGCAGGGATGCAAAGCAGCTGGGATCCCCCCTGTAGGGAAGGGGTGACTGACAAACAATTGGAAAATGGGCAGAAGGAACATACTCCTGTCAGGTGTGAAGGAAAGGTAACCCCTGAAGGAAGATCTTGTATGTCAACCAGGCAAGTGGACAACAGTGGAGTTGGGTATCTGGTGCCCGATGGAATTAGTCATGCTGGAGGTGATATATAAAAACCTAGCCAATGAACAACTATCCAAAGATCCTGATGAAGTAAAGTGTACATGACCCATGTGGTGGAAGTTTGTATAGAGTGCACCATCCTCATATGCCAACTCATTGGCAGAAATGACCTGGAAAGGCCAAGAGAAACCCAGAGTGGATGAATCAGCTAGCCAACACTGGCAGTATGAAGGAAGTCTCTCTTCTTCCTTATGGGCCTGCATTTTAGCTGTGGATAAACTTTCTCAAGAGGTCCAGGAAGAACAAGAGAATGCATCTTTCTCCCTACCTGTAGAAACCAATATGTAAGCTGCCAGGAGTAAGTAAAAGAAAGTTGCTCAAGAAAGAGAAATTAGTGGGTACACACCATGTGCCAACACGTGGTTCTGCCATGGAGAGGACATGAGAAAATGGGATGGAAAATCTACCTCCACCCTAGAGGCACGGATCCATGAATTGCAAGGAAATGCAATCACAAAAAGGGGTTCTTCTGAGAAAATTGCTGCTCCAGTTTCCATCAGGCAGTCCTCCAGACAGAGTAGTTATAAAATCATAGAATGGTTTGTGTTGGAAGGGACCTCAAAGATCTTCAAGTTTCAAACCCCCTGTCATAGGCAGGGTCACCACCCACTAGATCCGGTTGCTCAGGGCCTCATCTAACCTGATGAATGAATACTATGAGCAGGACTAGAGGCACCTGGCCTCCAGCCACGGGGAGGATAGGGACAATTGGGTTTATTGGACTTTGAGAATTCCATGGCCTGGCACATGGGACCCACAGAAGATATAAGGCTCTAGTGGGTACCGGTGCACAGCATACCCTAAAAACCTGCTCCACTGTGGTACACCATGGGCTGCTGGGGACACAGCCTGCTTCACATTGGACCTCACCACGGGCCACAGGGGACTTCTGCTCCGGCTCCTGGAGCACCTCTCTCCCTCCTTCTTCACTGACCTTGGTGTCTGCAAGGCTGTTTCTCACTCATCTCTCTCTCCCAGATGCTATTCCACAGCAGATTTTCCCCTTACCTGGTTTTCCTCATCTGGTCCCTTCTACTTGGTGAAACACATCCAATTTTCCAACATATCACTGTCACTTTTCATTTCCTTTTTTTCCTTTCCACAAACATTTCCTTTGTCTCCTTGTCCTCACTGCTTCCAGTGTTCTAATAGAGCAGTGTTCTGCTCTAATGAGCTCAAAGAGAGGCAATGTCAGTGCTGGCCCTAGTCGGGCCTGGGCACCATGAGGGATGCCATACGAGCAGTGGTGCTGCTCACCACGAACCAGGCCAGCTTCCTACAGAGCTGCCTTACAAGGAGCATGGCCACCAAGAAAATCTGAGTTATCAGACCCAGCTTAGATCCTGTGAGATACCACACAGAAAAGGGTCTAGAGCCAGTAGGAAAAGAGGTACAGGTGTGGGAGTCCCTAGGACAGCCTGGTGTGGAGAGCAGCAAGGGCTGTGACAAGGCTGAGAGTCCCAACAGGACCCAGGGTTTTGTGCCCATGGCTCTGGCTGTTGTCTCTGCCACTGAGGCCTACGAGGAGACAGCTTATCGTGAAAGCACCAGGGCCTCATTGCCTCCTCGCCCCCACCCATGAACCAGGCAGGGCTCGTACCATTCTCCTGCACTTGGCCATGCACATCCCCATCTCCTCCTGCCCCACGAAGAGCCCTGAGCAGTGTGTGAAGGGAAAGGATCTCCCTTCCCAGGGGCCAGGGGACAAGGCCTGGTCCTTTATTTTGGTGACACACAACCAGTTTTCCTACACATCGGTGTCACCTTCACATTGCCTTTTTCTGCTTGTCCTCACTGCCTCCAATGCTCTGCTCTAACGAGCTCCAAGGGAGGCTGTGTCAGTGCTGGCCCTCAGGGGGACACTGCAGGAAACTTGCCTCTGACTTGGACTTGTTGAGAGATGTCTTCAATTGTCTCTCAGTGCCTGAGGTTCGTGGGCTCCTCCCCAAAGCCCCCCGAGGGGGGATTCCAATGCCTTGGGCTGGGCGTGTGGTGCTGAGCTGGGCCGGGCTCGTGGGACAGAGAGAGCTCGTGGCAAGAGGGCCCTGGTGCAGAGAGACAGCTGTGCCCAGGAGCAGCTCCTGTGCACAGCGCAGCAGGGCTGGGGGCTCTGACCGCAGCTGGCACGGGGACAGGAGAGAAGGAGAGAGGGCTTGGAGGCAGTGAGGAGCGCAGCAACAGAGGGCAGCGTGTGGCAGGACAGATCTGCAGGCTCTTGGCACCGTGAGTCTCTGGCAGCAGGGCCATGCAGGTGGGGTTGCCAGGGGGGTCTTCTACAGCTGGCACATCCGATGCCTGACAGCATCTGTCGGGATGGGTCTGTCTCTCTGTTTCTCCAGCAAAGTGTAGAAGATGCTGTAGAGAATGGCATTTACAAGAGGAAATTTCCAGAGGAAGACTGAGGCTTGGTTTATCTGAAGGGAAAGGCTTTTTTGGTTTCTGTGCATTCAGATTTTTGCTGTGGAGGGGAATGTGAGTGAATTTGAGCACAGAGCTTGTGGGATGGAGTCTGTGAACATGGACAGGGAGGAGACGTGGGGACACAGAAGGGGCTCCCAGCAGGGACACGGGCAGGCAGCAGGGACATGAGCAGGCAGTGAGAGGGAGCTGCTGCCAGAAATTCTGTGTGAGGGAGGGCTCAGGCACCTCCCTGCCAGCCCCTGCAGGGCAGGCGCCTTCCCTGGGACACCCCCTGCTCTCCTCTGCCACCAGCACAGCCTCTGCCCTCAAGCCCCCGCTGTCCCCAGCAGGAGCTGCCTCCTCTGCAGGCAGAGCTGCAGCACAGGAGGGTGTGCTGAGTGTCCGTCTGTCCCTCCCTGGCCTTGCCTCCCCTGGCAGCAGCACGCTGCCTTTCCTCCTGGCTTCTCCACCTGGCCGTGCTGCTGCTGCTCTTGTTCCCAGGCTGCCTGGGGATGGGGGTTTCACCTGCCCATGGAGTGAGCCCTCAGGGTGCTTGGGGGAAGGGGAGTATGGGGACAGGGTGAGGGGTCTGGAGATGGGCACTTGGAGCCTGGATTCCTCTGCTCTTGGCAGCGTCCAGGTTTTTTCAGGTGCACTTCTGAGTTTAACTGTCTTGTAGATCAAAGAAATGCCAGCAGAAGGCAGCTGATAGCAGGACTGATGGACTTAGGGTCTTAACACTCTAAAGGACTCTGGGCTGTAAGGGTACAGTCCCTTTGTCTCTGAGGATCCACAGGGTCTTACTTGGAGTGCAGGAGAGATGCCAGGACTTCTGACTTAAAAGCAGCCTTCAGGTGTCTTGGGGCAGCTAGAATAAAAAATACAAAAATATATATAAAAATAAAAATCCCAACAGCACTCCTGAGCAGTTGGTTTGAATGTGAGCCAAACTGGGGCAAAAGTCTTCGATATTAGGAGTAAAGTAAAGCTGAGATGACACCAAAATCCTCTCTATGTCTGGCTGTAGGACAGGACTGACTCTTCCATTGCCCACAGCAAAGTCTCCTGCTCCCAGGGACACCCTAAGGCAGGACCAAATAGAACTCAGGAAAGGGACCTGCCATATGCCTGCCTGGATGTGGAATCATTTGGGGAGATTTAAATGAGAAATAGTGGGAGTTTTCCTCTGCTAAGTAGGATGTACATTATTAATGTCTTTCTATTCTTTGAGCAGAACCCAATGCGACTAAACAGCAGATGGCCAACAAAAGCTCCATCACCGAGTTCTTCCTGCTGGCATTCGCAGACACGCGGGAGCTGCAGCTCCTGCACTTCGGGCTCTTCCTGGGCATCTACCTGGCTGCCCTCCTGGGCAACGGCCTCATCCTCACCGCCGTAGCCTGCGACCACCGCCTCCACACCCCCATGTACTTCTTCCTCCTCAACCTCGCCCTCCTCGACCTGGGCTGCATCTCCACCACTCTGCCCAAAGCCATGGCCAATGTCCTCTGGGACACCAGGGCCATCTCCTATCAAGGGTGTGCTGCACAGGTCTTCTTTTCTGTGTTCTTGCTTGGAGCAGAGTATTCCCTTCTCACCATCATGTCCTACGACCGCTACGTTGCCATCTGCAAGCCCCTGCACTACGGGAGCCTCGTGGGCAGCAGAGCTTGTGCCCAGATGGCAGCAGCTGCCTGGGGCAGTGGCTTTCTCAATGCTGTCCTGCACACGGCCACTACATTTTCCCTGCCCCTCTGCCAAGGCAATGCTGTGGACCAGTTCTTCTGTGAAATCCCCCAGATCCTCAAGCTCTCCTGCTCAGATGCCTACCTCAGGGAAGTTGGGGCACTTGTCTTTAGTGTTTCTTTAGCTTTTGGCTGTTTTGGTTTCATTGTTTTGTCCTATATTCAGATCTTCAGGGCCGTGCTGAGGATGCCCTCTGAGCAGCGCCGGCACAAAGCCTTTTCAATGTGCCTCCCTCACCTGGCCGTGGTCTCCCTGTTTGTCAGCACTGCCACATTTGCCTACCTGAAGCCCCCCTCCATCTCTTCCCCATCCCTGGACCTGCTGGTGGCAGTTCTGTATTCAGTGGTGCCTCCAGCCTTGAACCCACTCATCTACAGCATGAGGAACAAGGAGCTCAATCATGTGCTCTGGAAATTGATGACTAGATGTGTTTCGGAAGCAATAAATTTCCATTCTACCTCTGCAGATGACTAATAATGTCAATGACTACAAGAACATCTAATATTATAGATATGATTATTTTTGTGTGTGTTTGTATATTTATGAGTGTTTTCGTTACAGGACTTTCTTTTTTTTAATAGAGCTAAAGTTGCCCATTAAAATGGTATGATTCATCTGATTTCTTTTACAGTATGTACCTGTCGAGTATAGCTCAGAGATGCTGTATATGAGGAGCCAGGCCCTCTGTGAATTGAAATAAAAGAAAGGAGCCTGCACTGCCTTCCTTGTGTGACGTCCTTCCTCTGAGAGCTGCTCTGGCTCTGCAGGGGCAGTGCCATGTGCAGGGCTGCAGAGGAAAAGAGTCCCATCCCAGCAGCATGGCCAGGGAGCACCAGCGCTTGGGGCATGCCGAGCTGCTCTCTTGCCACTGCCCCCCTCTCGTGCTGAGCCCTGCTGGTGGGGTCAGGCCCGGCTGCTCCTGTAGCTTGGTGCCAGTGCTGCTGTGGGGCTGTGCTGGGACTGCAGGCAGGGACAGGCAGTGGGCACGGCAGTGGCACAGCCGGCCTGCGCTGCAGCACTTCCCTCCTAAGGGGGGATCTCCTCCAAGGTGGACTCACCACAGCTCAAGGGCTCAGTCTGCTGTGAGCAGGCAGAGGAGAGCTCTGCAGCCCCAGGGCACGCAGCAGCCCCAGCCAAGGAGTCTGGCGAGTGATTTCACTGCAAGGTCCCTCCTGCCCTAGCACCTCCCAGAACTGGCACGGCACTGGCTCCTGTGTGTCAGAGAGGCTGGGAGCCCAAGAGCTGTGCCATGGGCTGGAAGGATCACAACCAGATCTCTTCTACCTGGGCAGATTCTGGGCCAAAAAGGGGGTGTTTTGTAGGTGTGGTATTATGAGCTCAGTGGTGCCTCAGAAGCTCCAAGTCCAGGAGGAAGCTAATGGCTGTTAAGTGGCCTGTGAGGTGACTTTTTTCTGAAGCAGCTGACAGGTCATCCCTTGGCTCCTGGCTGGGATCTGTGCCTTTAGGCTCACATCTGCTGGTCTCCATGATAGGCCACCAGATGCGTCTGCTCTGCACACAGTTTGTGAGATCCTCTCTTCCTAAGTAGATGGTAGCCCCCATAGTGGAAGAGGTCATGAATACGGGTTGTCATGTCAGAGGTTTCAGCATTTGCCTGAACTCATCTTTCAGGGCTGCTTTTGTGGTGGGGCAGAGCTGCTGGGCACATTGTGCAGGGTGCTCCTACAGCCTTTGTGTGCTTCTCCATGCTGGCTTGGGAGCTGCTTCTTTCTCAGGAGCAGAGTAGCCAACAGAGGGAAGACAGATACTCACATATCTGTTCATGAAAGCCATCAGAAAGCTGCCCCTGAGAAGATGACTGATATGGGGAAGTCAGGGGAAGCCTGGCCAGGAGATGTGAGATTTGGGGGAGGGAAGAAGAGCTTGGCCAGCAGAAGCTAATGATTTTGGAGAGGTAAGGATGCTCAGGTAATGTCGATCCCACCATAAAGCTGACTTAAAGCAGTCATGTGAGGCCCTTAACCTATTTTAACCTGTAATATTAATTCCTAAATCTAAATGCCACTCCACACCCTGACAGGAATCCACTGCTCTAAGTTTTGACCACAATATCCATTGAAGCCAAAATTAGTCCATAATGTCATTTACATTACCTTTACTCTATTGCTCACCCTGATCCCTGCCCTTAACACTAGCATTTAAATGCTCTAATAAACTCTAATATTCTTGCAGACCTAAATAAAACACTAAACCAAAGAGCTTGCCCATACCCTAACCACAGACCTGACACCCCAAGCCCAACACCAAACCCTCCCACTCAATATTTGCTTAACCTCTCACCCGGAAAGGTTCGCGGTAGTCCCTAATGCCATACATGAACAGCTAACATCCGAAACCCGTCCTCCTGTACATTAACATCGTCACCTTCAACCCCTCTCCTAACCCTTAACTTAAGGTGCTTGGCCCCTTGGAGCAGGGCAGGAACAGTGAGGTTGCTGTGCAGTCACATGGCATTCAGAAATGAGTGTGAGGGGCCATGGATCTGATCAGGTTGTGGGCCACAAGGAGGAGATGGGTGGGAATGCTCTGCTGAGCTCAGCTCTGCCTCAGGATCTCCTGCCCCAGCAGGAGTGTTAGCGTAGCAACCACATAACCACCAAGTGATTATATGCAGGTGCTTTATTCAGCACTGGAAGCCGGGGCAGGTGCCCAAATCTGGCTTCAAGTCCTGTTACTTACCAGCCATTATTTATACATTCAACATTACGTAAGGCATACATATTCATTACAGGTTGCAACATCAGCCTCGCATTCCATTCTAATTAGCTCTCCTCCCATTTGCACATGCGTGATGCTCTCTGGTGGTCGTCCAGGTGGTCGTCCAGATGAAGTAAGGAGTCTTCCTCTCTGCTAAACTTTTCACCTTTCTCACTCGACGCATGCTCCCTCCGCTCCTTGGTTCTGCTTCAACTCATTTCAGCACTTCCAGGCCCTTATCCAAGGTCAGGTTGTACCTGTTCCCTCCCAGGGTTCCCCTTCAAAGATTCATTTGACTGTTCAGTATACTCCCTAAGTTTCCCAGTATTTGATAATATACTCCCTAAACTTCCCAGTATACATAAATTAATTGATAATGTAAGTACATTTGGCAATGCTTAATTATACTGTATGACCCATCACCTAAGAGACATTAATAAAACATCCATTCGATTCTCCCCAACACTAACAGGAGGAATGTGACTGGGGCAGGGACTGGGAGGTCACTTCTGTCTCTGCAGCTGATAGGGCAGCAGCAGGAACGTGTCACGCAAAGGGACTGTGACGTCCCTTGTGTCTGGAGGTGGCAGCTCACCCTTGGCTTCTCCCTGGGATGTGCACTTTGGGGCCGACATCTGCCAGTGGCCCTGCTAGGCCAGCAGAAGGCCCCTGCTTGGCATGCCGACTGTGGGATCCCCTCTGCCTCCATCCCCAGGAGGACCCAGACACAAAGAAGGCCCGCAGAGGGCTTGTCCTGTCCCTTCTGCTTGAGGCCAGGACTGGACAGCAGGAGGCACAAGGCTTGGCTGTGTCTAGCCAAGAAGCTGCAAGGCCAGCAGCAGGCCCTGGCCTTGGGAGATGCTGCTGAGGTGACTTCTGTGTGCTTGGCTGACAGGCCGTAAGGAGCCTGATGGGTTGGGATGCCTCCTTCAGGAGTGGTTTCCATCCTGATGGAGTTTTCTTTGGTAGTAGGAATGAGCAGGAGAGAAAAAACTGCCACAAAATGCACCTTGAAAGGTTGGCACTGGCCACAAGGAGGAAGAAATGTCCCTCAAAGGGTAGTGCTGTGGTGTCAGAGGTCACCCAAAAATCAGACTCTAGCTTTGTGTTTCAAGGAACACCTGGTGACTGTTGACGAGATATTGGTGAAATGATGGAAATGCTGGGATGAGAGCAAGGTTGTGGACAGAGATGAGTGTCTGCAGACTTCAAGGAAATAGGGCACAGTGTGGAACAGCATAGGAAAGCCTGCAGAGGAGAAGGCAGAGGGTGCTGACAATAAGGGAAGGCCCCAACAGCCCTGACGTTTTTGTCCCTTTGCCTAGAGCTTCAGAGGAGACGAGATATAGTCATTGCAATGGGGCCTCACTGCTTCCTTGATACCCTGTGCAGGGGTGGGGAGGTGTCCTAATGAAGTTCTTCTAGTGGCATCACACTGCCCACCACATCATACAGACCCCAAGAAGAGCCCTGAGCCAGACGGGGGGGTGCAGGATCTCCCCTCCCAGCGGCTGGGGTCAGGCCTTGGCCCTTCTGCTTCACCAAAACCAACCAAGACTTTTCTCAGCACAGCGCTTTGCCTGTCTGCAATCATGGCCTCCAGTTATCTGCCCTAACAAGTCCCTGGGGAGGCTTTGTTAGTAAGAGCCCTCAGTGGGGCCCATTAATACTCCAAGTCACTTCAACTTTTCCTTCTGACTTTACTTTCTCAAGCAGTTGCATCATTCTCCTCTCAGTACCCAAGTTTCATTGACTCAGCACCAAAATACACTACGGAACTCATTAAAACAGAGAAAGTCCTAAGCAACCATATCTCTCCCATGATTTTCTTCACGTCTTCAAGACTTGTGCAGCTAATTGGAGAGCTTTCATGGTGTAGTTAAGGAGGGAGATTTCAAAGAGAATCTACTCAAAATCATTCCTCATTTTAAAGGCTGAACTTTGTTGCATTTCAGTTTGGAGCATCATTTTCCCATAGATATTGGTCTAGTGTTACTCCTTTGAAGCCCTGCTTAGGTAGGAAGAGCAGGGTTTTTCCTATGTAAAACCAACAGGAAATCATGCTGCTATTTTCAAAATAAAATAAAACAAAGTTCAAGTTCCTCATTTTGTTGTCTCCAGTGATGTTTACCTTCCCAAAAGTATGACTGTACATGATCTATTTTCCACTGATTAACAGGAAATTTAAAATAATTGTGTTAATATTAATCCATGTGTTGTGGTTTAACCCGGCTGGCAGCTAAACACCACACAGCCGTTCGCTCACCCTCCCCCCTCCCTCTCTGGGATGGGGGAGAGAAACGGGAAAGTGAAGCCGGTGAGTTGAGATAAAGACAGTTTATTAAGACAGGAATATAATAATAACAATAATAATAATAATAGTGATAATGATAATAGTATTAATAATAATAATGTGTAAGAAAACAAGTGATGCACAATGCAATTGCTCACCACCCGCTGACCGATGCCCAGCCTATCCCCGAGTAGCCGGCGCCCCACCCCGACCAGCCACCCCTATATATTGTTTAGCATGACGTCAGATGGTATGGAATACCCCTTTGGCCAGTTTGGGTCAGCTGTCCTGCGTCTGTCCCCTCCCAGCTCCTGCTGCACCCCCAGCCTGCTCGCTGGCAGGACAGAGCGAGAAGCCGAAAAGTCCTTGGCCTGGTGTAAACACTGCTCTGCAACAATTAAAACATCAGCATGTTATCAGCGCTCTTCTCATCCTAATCCAAAACATAGCACCCTACCAGCTACTAGGAGGAAAATTAACTCTGTCCTAACTGGAACCAGGACAGATATCCACCCCTTATTCCATACCATTTATGTCATGCTCAGGTTACACTCTTTCCAATACATTCTAATTAATCACCATTTTCATCTATGATATATAGCAATCATGGTAGTGATGACATACAGTATTATATAATAATTAACATACTACAATTCAACTCATGGGCTATTCTCACCCAGTATCAAATCCCCTTGAGGTACACACTGGACCTCCCCATTCTTTTGCATTACCCACCAAGTGCATCCAGGTCCCTGAGCAAAAGCAATTCCACGAATGGGTTTGCCTTTTCCTGAGGCAGGAGTAGCCCAGACTGTTTTACCCAACATGTTTCTTACGTGCACTACAGGAACTTTATCCCCTTCTACAGTGCGTAACAGGTTTGATTGGGCAGGTCCAGCTCGGCTGGCAGATCCCCTCATATTGACTAACCAGGTGGCCTTTGCCAAATGTGTATCCCAATTTTGGAATGTCCCAGCACCCATTGCTTTCAGTGTAGTCTTCAACAGTCCATTGTATTGTTCAACTTTTCCAGAGGCTGGTGCATGATAGGGGATGTGATACACCCACTCAATACCATGTTCTTTGGCCCAAGTGTCTATAAGGTTGTTTCGGAAATGAGTCCCGTTGTCTGACTCAATTCTCTCTGGGGTGCCATGTCACCATAGGACTTGCTTTCCAAGGACCAGGAGAGTGTTCCGGGCGGTGGCATGGGGCACAGGATATGTTTCCAGCCATCCGGTGGTTGCTTCCACCATTGTAAGTACGTGGCGCTTGCCGTTGCGGGTTTGAGGGAGTGTGATGTAATCAATCTGCCAGGCCTCTCCATATTTATATTTCAGCCATCGTCCTCCATACCAAAGAGGCTTGGACCGTTTGGCTTGCTTGATTGCAGCACATGTTTCACAATTATGAATAACCTGTGCTATAGTGTCCATGGTCAGGTCCACCCCTCAATCACGAGCCCATCTGTATGTTGCATCTCTACCTTGATGGCCTGAGGTGTCATGGGCCCATCGGGCTATAAATAATTCACCTTTATGTTGCCAGTCCAGGTCCACCTGAGCCACTTCAATCTTAGCAGCCTGATCCACCTGCTGGTTGTTTTGATGTTCTTCAGTAGCCCGATTCTTGGGCACATGAGCATCAAAGGTACATGGTGTACCTTTACAACCAGGTTCTCTACCCGGGCAGCAATATCTTGCCACAATGCCGCAGCCCAGATGTGTTTGCCCCTGCGCTGCCAGTTGTTCTGCTTCCATTGCTGTAACCACCCCCACAGGGCATTTGCTACCATCCATGAATCAGTATAGAGATAGAGAACTGGCCACTTTTCTCGTTCAGCAATATCTAAAGCCAGCTGAATGGCTTTCACTTCTGCAAACTGACTCGATTCACCTTCTCCCTCAGCAGCTTCTGCAACTCGTCGTGTAGGACTCCAAACAGCAGCTTTCCATCTCCGATGCTTTCCCACAATACGACAGGACCCATCAGTGAACAAGGCATATTTCTTCTCATTTTCCGGTAGCTTGTTGTACAGTGGGGCTTCTTCAGCACGGACCACCTCCTCCTCTGATGATATCCCAAAGTATTTGCCTTCTGGCCAGTCCATAATCACTTCCAAGATTCCTGGGCGACTGGGGTTTCCTATTCGAGCCCGCTGAGTAATCAGTGCAACCCACTTGCTCCATGTAGCATCAGTTGCATGATGTGTAGAGGGGACCCTTCCTTTGAACATCCAGCCTAGTACCGGCAGTCGGGGTGCCAGCAGGAGCTGCGCTTCAGTACCGACCACTTCCGAAGCAGATCGAACTCCTTCATATGCTGTCAATATCTCCTTTTCAGTTGGAGTATAGCGGGCTTCAGATCCTCTGTATCCCCGACTCCAAAACCCCAGGGGTCGACCTCGAGTTTCCCCCGGTTCTTTCTGCCAGAGGCTCCAGGTGGGACCATTCTCCCCGGTTGCGGTGTAGAGCACATTCTTTACATCTGGTCCTGTTTGGACTGGCCCGAGGGCTACTGCATGAACTATTTCCTGCTTAATTTGTTCAAAGGCTTGTCGTTGCTCAGGGCCCCATTCAAAAGCATTCTTCTTACGGGTTACTTGGTAGAGCGGGTTTACAATCAGACTGTAATTTGGAATATGCATTCTCCAAAACCCCACGACACCTAGGAAAGTTTGTGTTTCTTTTTTGCTAGTTGGTGGAGACATAGCTGTTATTTTGTTGATCACATCCATTGGGATTTGACGACGTCCATCTTGCCATTTTATTCCTAAAAACTGGATCTCTCGTGCAGGTCCTTAAACTTTATTCTGTTTTATGGCAAAACCGGCCTTCAGAAGGATTTGGACTATTTTCTTCCCTTTCTCGAAAACTTCCTCTGCAGTGTCACCCCACACAATGATGTCATTGATGTACTACAGGTGTTCAGGAGCTTCCCCCTGCTCCAGCGCAGACTGGATCAGTCCATGGCAAATGGTAGGGCTGTGTTTCCACTCCTGGGGCAGCCGATTCCAAGTATATTGGACTCCCCTCCAAGTGAAAGCAAACTGTGGCCTGCACTGTGCTGCTAGAGGGATGGAGAAAAATGCATTAGCGATATCAGTTGTGGCATACCACTTGGCTGCCTTTGATTCCAGTTCATACTGGAGTTCTAGCATGTCCGGCACTGCAGCACTCAGTGGTGGCGTGACTTCGTTCAGGCCACGATAGTCCACTGTTAGTCTCCACTCACCATTAGACTTTCGCACTGGCCATATAGGACTATAAAAAGGTGAATGAGTCTTTCTGATCACTCCTTGGCTCTCCAGTTGACGAATTAGCTTATGGATGGGACTCAGGGAGTCTCGGTTGGTGCGATATTGCCGCCGGTGCACAGTTGTGGTAGCGATCGGCACTTGCTGTTCTTCAACCCTCAGCAACCCCACAACAGAAGGGTCCTCTGAGAGACCAGGCAAGGTAGACAACTGTTTAATGTCCTCTGTCTCCAAGGCAGCTATGCCAAAAGCCCAGCGGAACCCTTTTGGGTCCTTGAAATATCCTCTTCTAAGATAGTCTATGCCAAGGATGCACGGAGCATCTGGGCCAGTCACAATACGGTGCTTTTGCCACTCATTCCCGGTTAGACTCACTTCAGCCTCCAGTACAGTTAACTGCTGGGATCCCCCCGTCACACCATAAATACAGATGGGCTCTGGCCCTTTATAGCTTGATGGCATTAGAGTACATTGTGCACCAGTGTCTACCAAAGCTTTATACTTCTGTGCGTCTGACGTGCCAGGCCATCGAATCCACACAGTCCAATAAACTCGATTGTCCCTTTCCTCCCCCTGGCTGGAGGCAGGGCCCCTCTAGTCCTGGTCAGAATCTTCGTTTCTGTGTTTAAAGGACTGCCTGCTGGAAGTTGGAGCAGCAAACTTTTCAGAGAACTCCTTTTTCCCAATTGTTTTCCTTTGCAATTCACGTACCCGTGCCTCTAGGGTTGCAGTAGATTTTCCATCCCATTTTCTCATGTCCTCTCCATGGTCACGTAGGTAAAACCACAGGGTGGCGCGGTGTGTGTGCCCACCACATTGTCTTCCTTGCATAGATGAACGTTTACCCCTAATAGCTGAGACACTGGTTTGTACAGGTGGGGAGGAAAATAATCTCTCTTCAAGTTGGTGGATCTTTTCAGAAAGTTTCTCCAAAGTATTCTCTTTTAGCTGGTGGACACTGGTTCGTTCAGGTGAAGGGGAAGATAATCTTTCTTCAAGTTGGTGGATCTTTTCAGAAAGTTTCTCCAAAGCATTCTCTTTTAGCTGGTGGACACTGGTTCGTTCAGGTGGAGGGGAAGATAAATTCTCTTTAAGTTGGTGGACCTCTTCAGAGAGTTTCTCCACAGCTGAGACACAGGCCTGTAGGGAAGAGGAGAGATTTCCTTCGTACTGCCGGAGTATTTTAGCCACTTCATTCACTGTGGGTTCCTGATCCTCTTTCCAGGCTAGTATTGCCAATGAGCTGGCATATGATGATGGTGCACTGTGTACAAACTTCCGCCACATGGGTAGTGTACACCGGACTGCATCTGGATCTGCGGATGTTTGTGCGTCGTCTAGGTCCTTATAAATTACTTCCCGTACGGCCAATTCCCTCAGGTACTGAATTCCTTTCTCCATGGTGGTCCATTTGCCTGGTAGACATACAAGTTCTTCCTTGAAGGGATACCTTTCCTGCACAGCTGACAGGAGACGCCTCCAGAGGCTGCGAGATCGTGCTCCATCTCCAATTGCTTTGTCAATGCCTGCGTCCCTAGCAAGGGATCCCAGCCGCCTGGCTTCCTTGCCCTCTAATTCCACATAATTGGCTCCCGTGTCCCAGCACCGGAGCAGCCAGGTGACAAGCTGCTCACCTATACAGCGACCAAAATCTTTTCGCACATCTCGTAGCTCACGCTGGTATAGAGTCCGGGTAGTTACTGTTGATTTTTCGACATCCCCATCCTCATCTTCAGTCTCCTGCACCTTTGATGGCCCAGCCTCGTCTTCACTATGCCCAGACTTAGCAGAAGACTGTCTGCGTTCTAAACGACCTGAGCCTCTATACCATTTTTTCACCTTGTCTACAGGGGCAACTTGCACTGCTACAGCTCGTTTCTCTGACCCAGCCACAGGGTCTGCCACAGGGGTTGGAATACCCTCTGCGGGGTCAACTTGCACTGCTACAGCTCGTTTCTCTGACCCAGCCACAGGAGTGGGAGCGGCTGCAGGAGCTGGAGCGGCTGCAGGGGCTGGAGCTGGAGTGGCTGCAGGAGCTGGAGTGGCTGCAGGAGCTGGAGCAGCTGCAGGAGCTGTTACTAGGTTTCTAGTAGCATCAATTGCAGCTCGATAGGCACAAGCCAGACCCCAGCACACTACAGTGATTTGTGTCACTTTGGAACTGCCAGAGTCATGACACCTTTTTTTCAAGCATTCTGCCAGCTTTTTAGGATTTTGCAGTTGTTCAGGGGTGAATGTCCAAAACACTGGAGGTGACCACTGCTCTAGAAACCTGCCCATATCCTCCCACACTCCCTGCCACTCGCAACTATCCCGCCTCAAGACAGATCTCCGGATGAGATTCCTAAGTAGTTGTTTAACCCTCCACAAAACCTGAAGCGCATTCAGGAGACATAACAACACGAGCAGGCTGGTCTGAGTATCCCAAGGATATTCAACATCTCGGAGAACCACCGTAACTAGCTCGGGGGATAAGAGGGTGGTGAAGGAGAAAGGGAGAGTGAACAGGGAGGGAAACATGTCTTCCCCTGTCCCCTTCACAGATTGGCTCCCTAACGAAAACAGACAATAGGTGTAATTGCTAATAGTTTCCGAGATATGGTTTCCAAAGTATAGAGCCGACATCAGTGCTGAGTACAAATACATGGTTAGAGTCATGACCAGAAATTTCATCATTTCATAAGCCGTTGTTACACTGCACAGTACCATAACAATCTTAAACCAGGGCCCGGAAAGGATAAACAGCATGACAGGGAGCACATACAGAAAGTAACGCGCTATAAAACTCAATTTGGAAAACAGGCACAGCAGACTGGAGATTAAGGCAATCAACATCATGACTAGCAACTATTAAGCAGGTCCAATACTTATACCAATTTTAGTTTAACACACTCTGGACAAATTTGTCGATATCTCAACCCTTCGAGCCCCACGTTGGGCGCCAAAAGGACTGTCGTGGTTTAACCCGGCTGGCAGCTAAACACCACATAGCCGTTCGCTCACCCTCCCCCCTCCCTCTCTGGGATGGGGGAGAGAAACGGGAAAGTGAAGCCAGTGAGTTGAGATAAAGACAGTTTATTAAGACAGGAATATAATAATAACAATAATAATAATAGTGATAATGATAATAGTATTAATAATAATAATGTGTAAGAAAACAAGTGATGCACAATGCAATTGCTCACCACCCGCTGACCGATGCCCAGCCTATCCCCGAGCAGCCGGCCCCCCCATCCCCGGTAGCCACCCCTATATATTGTTTAGCATGACGTCAGATGGTATGGAATACTCCTTTGGCCAGTTTGGGTCAGCTGTCCTGTGTCTGTCCCCTCCCAGCTCCTGCTGCACCCCTAGCCTGCCCGTGGGCAGGACAGAGCGAGAAGCTGAGAAGTCCTTGGCTTGGTGTAAGCACTGCTCTGCAACAATTAAAACATCAGCATGTTATCAGCGCTCTTCTCATCCTAATCCAAAACAGAGCACCCCACCAGCTACTAGGAGGAAAAATTAACTCTGTCCTAACTGGAACCAGGACACTTGCCTTGGTCTCTCACAGGACCCTTCTGTTGTGGGGTTGATGAGGGCTGAAGGACAGCTGGTGCCAATCACTGCCACAGCCGTGCACCTGAGTCAGTAGAGCACCAACCGAGTCCGCTGACAGAGGATTGTCATGGCCTGCAGGAAGTCATGCAGTGCTGAGTGCTGCCATGCCGGACACGGTAGAGCTTCCATGCAAACTGGGATCAAAGGCACCCAAGCATTTTGCCACAACTGATATCGCTAATGCATTTTTCTCCATGCATCTGCCAGCAGATTGAAGGCCACAGCTTGCTTTCAACCTGGAGTCGACTGCCCCAGGGCAGGAAACTCAGCCCTACCATTTGCCATGGACTGATCCAGACTGGCCTGGTAGAGGAGGAAGCTCCTGAACACCTGCAGTACATTGATGGCATCGTTGTGTGGGGTGACAGAGCAGAGGAAATGTTTGAGAAAGGGAAGAAAATACTCCAAATTCCTCTGCAAGCTGATTTTGCACTAAAAGAAATGAAGGTCAAGGGACGTGCACAAGAGATCCTGCTGCAGGCTGGCCAGGGTCAGGGGGACCAATGCTCAGGGACAGGTTGAGCATCGGTGAGGGGCTTCTCAGCAATTGCGTGGTGCATCACCTGCTTTGTACATATTATTGTTATTATTGTTATTGTTACTATTGTTATTATTAATATTTTAACTTTCTTTTCTCTCTTTTCAAATGTTAAATCATTCATTATTTTCTGGGCCCTTGTGCTTGGTGACACACATCCAGTTTTCCTACACATCAGGGTCACCTTCACATTGCCTTTGTCTCCTTGTCCTCGCTGCATCCAATGCTCTGCTCAGGAGGAGGTCCAATGCTCCTCAGGAGGAGGAGGGCCTAGGCACCATGAGGGATGCCATACAAGCAATGGTGCTGCTCACCAGGAACCAGGCCAAGTTCCACCAGGGCTGCCTTACGAGGAGCATGGCCACCAAGAAGATCTGAGGTATCAGACTCAGCTCAGATCCGGTGTGACACCACACAGATAAGGGTCTACAACCAGCAGGGAAAGAGGTACAGGTGTGGGAGTCCCTAGGACAGCCTGGTGTGGAGAGGAGCAAGGGCTGTGGCAAGGCTGAAAGTCCCAACAGGACCCAGGGCTTTGTGTCCATGGCTCTGGCTGTTGTCTCTGCCACTGAGGCCTAGGAGGAGACAGCTTCTCGGTAAAGCACCAGGGCCTCATTGCCTCCTCGCCCCCACCCATGAACCAGGCAGGGCTCGTACCATTCTCCTGCACTTGGCCATGCCCATCCCCATCTCCTCCTGCCCCACGAAGAGCCCTGAGCAGTGTGTGAAGGGAAAGGATCTCCCTTCCCAGGGGCTGGGGGTCAAGGCCTGGCCCTTGTGCTTGGTGAAACACATCCAGTTCGGAAAAGTGACATCAGGGTCACCTTCACAGTGCCTTTGTCTCCTTGTCCTTCCTGCCTCCAATGCTCTGCTCTAACAAGCTCCAAGGGAGGCTGTGTCAGTGCTGGTCCTCAGGGGGACTCTGCAGGAAACTTGCCTCTGACTTGGACTTGTTGAGAGATGTCTGCAATTGTCTCTCAGTGCCTGAGGTTCGTGGGCTCCTCACTAAAGCCCCCCGAGGGGGGATTCCAATGCCTTGGGCTGGGCGTCTGGTGCTGAGCTGGGCCGGGCTCGTGGGACAGAGAGAGCTCATGGCAAGAGGGCCCTGGTGCAGAAAGGCAGCTCTGCCCAGGAGCAGCTCCTGTGCCCAGCGCAGCAGGGCTGGGGGCTCTGACCGCAGCTGGCACGGGGACAGGAGAGAAGGAGAGAGGGCTTGGAGGCAGTTGGCAGTGGGAGGATGCTGAGAGCTGCCTGCAGGAGAAATCTGCACAGCCCTTGACAAGGTACGTCTCTGGCAGCAGGGCCATGCGGCTACAGTTGCCAGAAGGGTCTTCTACAGCTGACACATCTGATGCCTGATAACGTCAGTCTGGGTTGGTCTCTCTGTTTCTCCAGCAAAGTGTAGAAGAAGCTGTACAGAATGGCATTTATAAGAGGAAATTTTAAGAGTAAGACTGAGGCTTAGTTTATCTGAAGGGAAAGGCTTTTTTGGATTCTGTGCTTTCAGATTCCTGCAGTGGAGGGGAATCTGAGTAAATCTGAGTACACAGCTTGTGGGATGGATTCTGTGAGTGTAGACAGGGAGGAGACGTGGGGACACATAAGCGGCTCGCAGCAGGGACACGGGCAGGCAGCAGGGACATGAGCAGGCGGTGAGAGGGAGCTGCTGCCAGAAATGCTGCGTGAGGGAGGGCTCAGGCACCTCCCTGCCATCCCCTGCAGGGCAGGCGCCTTCCCTGGGACACCCCCTGCTCTCCTCTGCCACCAGCACAGCCTCTGCCCTCAAGCCCCCGCTGTCCCCAGCAGGAGCTGCCTCCTCTGCAGGCAGAGCTGCAGCACAGGAGGGTGTGCTGAGTGTCCGTCTGTCCCTCCCTGGCCTTGCCTCCCCTGGCAGCAGCACGCTGCCATTCCTCCTGGCTTCTCCACCTGGCCGTGCTGCTGCTGCTCTTGTTCCCAGGCTGCCTGGGGATGGGGGTTTCACCTGCCCATGGGGTGAGCCCTCGGGGTGCTTGGGGGAAGGGGAGTATGGGGACAGGGTGAGGGGTCTGGAGATGGGCACTTGGAGCCTGGCTTCTTCTGCCCTCAACAGTCTTCAAGCTCTTCTCAGGAGAACCTCCTTAGTGCAATTGTCCAGCAGTCAATGAAATGCCAGCCGAGAGCAGCTGAAACCAACGCAGGAAAGGGATCTGCCAACTGTCTGCGTGCAATTGGGCAAGTGCTTTGAGGGACTTAACTGAGAAATGGGAATGGTTTTCTCAGATCACTGTGGTATGTTATTGCTGTATTGCTGTTCCTTCGGCAGGACCCCATGCCCAGAGTCAGGAAATGGCCAACAGCAGCTCTGTGAGCGAGTTCCTCCTGCTGGCATTCGCAGACACGCAGGAGCTGCAGCTCCTGCACTTCGGGCTCTTCCTGGGCATCTACCTGGCTGCCCTCCTGGGCAACGGCCTCATCCTCACCGCCGTAGCCTGCGACCACCACCTCCACACCCCCCTGTACTTCTTCCTCCTCAACCTCGCCCTCCTCGACCTGGGCTGCATCTCCACCATTCTGCCCAAAGCCATGGCCAATGCCCTCTGGGACACCAGGGCCATCTCCTATCAAGGGTGTGTTGCACAGGTCTTCCTCTTATTCTTCTTTGTTGGAGCAGAGTACTTCCTTCTCACCATCATGTCCTATGACCGCTATGCTGCCATCTGTAAGCCCCTGCACTACGGGAGCCTCGTGGGCAGCAGAGCTTGTGCCCAGATGGCAGCAGCTGCCTGGGGCAGTGGCTTTCTCAATGCTGTCCTGCACACGGCCACTACCTTTTCCCTGCCCCTCTGTCAAGGCAATGCTGTGGACCAGTTCTTCTGTGAAATCCCCCAGATCCTCAAGCTCTCCTGCTCAGATGCCTACCTCAGGGAAGTTGGGGTTCTTCTATTTGGTGCTTCTTTTGGTGTTGGCTGCTTTGTTTTCATTGTGGTGTCCTATGTGCTGATCTTCAGGGCAGTGCTGAGGATGCCCTCTGAGCAGGGCCGGCACAAAGCCTTTTCCACGTGCCTCCCTCACCTGGCTGTGGTCTCCCTGTTTCTCTGTACTGGCATATTTGCCTACCTGAAGCCCCCCTCCATCTCCTCTCCATCCCTGGATCTTGTTGTGGCAGTTTCCTACGCAGTGGTGCCTGCAGCCGTGAATGCCCTCATCTACAGCATGAGGACCAAGGAGCTGAAGGATGCAGTGAGGAAATTCTTTGGGTACATGCTTCAAACAAGTGTTTGCATAAATGCTTCTTCAACGTTAATCTTGTGCCTGTGATGCAATCAGAGCAATAACCTTTCTGAAATAAGTTCTTAGGAGGATTTTTTTTTTAATTATTTTTCTTTATTATCATTTCCTAAAATATGTGACTTCGATTTAATGTTTTTCTTAGTTTCCTATATGTCAATCATTTTGGTTTTGTTTTTGTTTAGACCTAATCATCTCACATACCTATAGAACTGGGCAGCCTGTGTACATAAAGAAAATAAAGAAGCCATGAGAAATTCATTTGTCTCAGTATCCCTCTCATCCCATCTCCTGTGGAGCTGGGGGAAACTTGTGCCCTGTCTTGGACAGATAACCCCAATATTTTTTTCCAAGCACCATGTTATGTACCATGGAATATCTCTTTGGTTCACGCTGGGTCAGATCTCACATCAAGTTCCCCTCCCATCCTCTTGCCCACCCACAGCTGACTCGCTAGTGGTGCAGAGTGAGAAACAGACAAGGCCTTTACGGTGTGCAAGGACTGCTCAGTGTCCTGGTTTTGTCTAGGACAGAGTTAAATTTCCTCCTAGTAGCTGGTAGGGTGCTGTGCTTGGGATTTAGGATGAGAATAATGTTGATATCACACTGATGTTTAATTGTTGCAGAGCAGTGCTTACACCAAGCCAAGGACTTTTCGGCTTCTCGCTCTGTCCTGCCAGCGGGCAGGCTGGGGGTGCAGCAGGAACTGGGAGGGGACAGACCCAGGACAGCTGACCCAACCTGGCCACAGGGGTATTCCATACCATCTGACGTCATGCTAAACAATTAATATGGGGGGGGGAGGGGGGGGGCTAGCCACGGTGGGGGGCTGGCTGCTCGGGGATAGGCTGGGCATTGGTCAGCAGATGGTGAACAATTGCATTGTGCATCACTTGTTTGTACACATTATTATTAGTAGTACTATTATTATTACTATTATTACTATTGTTATTATTATTTCCCTGTCTTAATAAACTGTCTTTATCTCAACTCACCGGCTTCACTTTCCCGTTTCTCTCCCCCATCCCAGAGAGGGAGGGGGGAGGGTGAGCGAACGGCTGTGTGGTGTTTAGCTGCCAGCCGGGTTAAACCACAGCAGTCCTTTTGGCGCCCAACGTGGCGCTCGAAGGGTTGAGATCTGAAAGCACAGAATCCAAAAAAGCCTTTCCCTTCAGATAAACTAAGCCTCAGTCTTACTCTTAAAATTTCCTCTTATAAATGCCATTCTGTACAGCTTCTTCTACACTTTGCTGGAGAAACAGAGAGACCAACCCAGACTGACGTTATCAGGCATCAGATGTGTCAGCTGTAGAAGACCCTTCTGGCAACTGTAGCCGCATGGCCCTGCTGCCAGAGACGTACCTTGTCAAGGGCTGTGCAGATTTCTCCTGCAGGCAGCTCTCAGCATCCTCCCACTGCCAACTGCCTCCAAGCCCTCTCTCCTTCTCTCCTGTCCCCGTGCCAGCTGCGGTCAGAGCCCCCAGCCCTGCTGCGCTGTGCACAGGAGCTGCTCCTGGGCAGAGCTGTCTCTCTGCACGAGGGCCCTCTTGCCACGAGCTCTCTCTGTCCCAGGAGCCCGGCCCAGCTCAGCACCAGACGCCCAGCCCAAGGCATTGGAATCCCCCCTCGGGGGGCTTTGCTGAGGAGCCCATGAACCTCAGGCACTGAGAGACAATTGAAGACGTCTCTCAACAAGTCCAAGTCAGAGGCAAGTTTCCTGCAGTGTCCCCCTGAGGGCCAGCACTGACACAGCCTCCCTTGGAGCTCGTTAGAGCAGAGCATTGGAGGCAGTGAGGACAAGGAGACAAAGGCAATGTGAAAGCGACCCTGATGTGTAGGAAAACTGGATGTGTTTCATCAAGCACAAAGGTCAGGCCTTGACCGCCAGCCCCTGGGAAGGGAGATCCTTTCCCTTCACACACTGCTCAGGGCTCTTCGTGGGGCAGGAGGAGATGGGGATGATCATGGCCAAGTGCAGGAGAATGGTACGAGCCCTGCCTGGTTCATGGGTGGGGGCGAGGAGGCAATGAGGCCCTGGTGCTTTACCGATAAGCTGTCTCCTCCTAGGCCTCAGTGGCAGAGACAACAGCCAGAGCCATGGGCACAAAGCCCTGGGTCCTGTTGGGACTCTCAGCCTTGTCACAGCCCTTGCTGCTCTCCACAACAGGCTGTCTTGGTGGCCATGCTCCTTGTAAGGCAGCTCTGTAGGAAGCTGGCCTGGTTCCTGGTGAGCAGCACCACTGCTCGTATGGCATCCCTCGTGGTGCCCAGGCCCTCCTCCTCCTGGGCACTGCTCACTCAGCAGGGTCCCAGTCTGCCCTGATGTGTGGGGTTCCTCTTCCTCCATTGCACAACCTCATTCTTCCTGCGACTCTCAAGAGGTTTCTCTAGGCAAATTCATGCAGTGTCTCAATTTGCCCCTAGACAGATGCTCCATTCTGTCAGCTGTTAATGTCTGTGTGCAGATGACTCACCGTCATTGTGCTATCTCTGACGAGACAGCGGCATCAGGAGCTGCAGGGAAGTTTGGATAATACAGGAGTAACCACCTGAATGGAACTGCAGCACAGAGTCACAGAAGGGCAGGGGACGGAAGGCTGCCAGGTTCCACCTCTTCTGTGCTTCCTTCTCAGACATGCTCTCATTTTGCCTGGAGCGGTGTCCTAAATGTTGTGAGGCTGTGCAAGGCAAAGTTAGAAGGGCTAAAGCTCTACTCTAGCTCAGTCTGGCTATTAGTTTCTAAGACAGTAAAAAAGATTTTATTAATAAATAAAAAATTGAAAAGGAAGATTAAGAAGTGTCTTCAACCTTTATTGGATGTGGGAGGAAACCTAGTGAGAAGTGATGAGGAAAAGGCTGAGTTACTTAATGACTTCTTTGCCTCAGTCTTTATCAGCTGGACCATTTGTTCCCCTGGTACTCAGCCCCCAGAGCTGGTGGATAAGGACACCGAGAGGGCAATGGGGGGACACTTTTGCCCACTTCTTCACTCTCCCTTTCTACTTCACCTCCTCCTTCTCCTCCAGGATAGTTACACTAGCTCTTCAAAGCTTTGAATATCCTTGGGATGGTCAAACCAGCATGTTCCTATTGTGATGTCTCCTGAATGTGTTTCAGGCTTTGTTTAACATTAACCAACTTATTAATAATGCCCTCCAGAGATCTGCCCCAAGGCAGGAGAGCTAAGAGTGGCAGGGATTGTGGGAGGATACGAGCAGGCACCTTGATCAGTGGGCACCTCCAGTGCTTTGGAACATCATTCCTGAACAAGTGCAGAATTCTAGAAAAAGGGTTGTCATCAGCCTGGCAATTCCAAAGAGACACAAATCACTGCAATGTGCAACTTGGCCTGTGCCTACTGAGCTGCAGTCAGTGCCACTCCAACCCTTGTGACAGGCCCCACAGCCGCTGCAACTCCTCTTAATGGCCTTGCAGCCACAGCAACTCCTACAATGGGCCGTGCAACCACTCCAAACCCCTGCAACAGGCCATGCAGCCTGAACAAGTCCTGTGATGGGCCCTGCAGCCCCAGCAACTCCTGCAACAGGCCCTGCAGCCACTCCAACGGCTGTGATGGGCTTCAGGGCTGGGCCAGAGAACCAACCTGTGCCACTATTGGTTACTCCTATATGCAAGAGAAAACAATGAATGTGAAAGTCAGGGTTTTTAAAAAGGAAAGAAACTCCTACCCAGACAAGAAAGGAGGAAGAAGATGTGGAATGTTACAGTAAAGCTGGGCCATCGTGGAAGCAGGAGGGCAAAGAGGAAGAGATCATAACAACATCAGTAACCACAGCATCTCTATTCCAGGGTGAGCTAGGAGATTTGTGGAAAGATTTCAGCCACCATCTACGTGAGCACATTGCCACCTGGCTGCTGGGAGAAAGGGGCTAATAGCCTGGAATTAGAGGGCAGGGATGCAAAGCAGCTGGGATCCCCCCTGTAGGGAAGGGGTGACTGACAAACAATTGGAAAATGGGCAGAAGGAACATACTCCTGTCAGGTGTGAAGGAAAGGTAACCCCTGAAGGAAGATCTTGTATGTCAACCAGGCAAGTGGACAACAGTGGAGTTGGGTATCTGGTGCCCGATGGAATTAGTCATGCTGGAGGTGATATATAAAAACCTAGCCAATGAACAACTATCCAAAGATCCTGATGAAGTAAAGTGTACATGACCCATGTGGTGGAAGTTTGTATAGAGTGCACCATCCTCATATGCCAACTCATTGGCAGAAATGACCTGGAAAGGCCAAGAGAAACCCAGAGTGGATGAATCAGCTAGCCAACACTGGCAGTATGAAGGAAGTCTCTCTTCTTCCTTATGGGCCTGCATTTTAGCTGTGGATAAACTTTCTCAAGAGGTCCAGGAAGAACAAGAGAATGCATCTTTCTCCCTACCTGTAGAAACCAATATGTAAGCTGCCAGGAGTAAGTAAAAGAAAGTTGCTCAAGAAAGAGAAATTAGTGGGTACACACCATGTGCCAACACGTGGTTCTGCCATGGAGAGGACATGAGAAAATGGGATGGAAAATCTACCTCCACCCTAGAGGCACGGATCCATGAATTGCAAGGAAATGCAATCACAAAAAGGGGTTCTTCTGAGAAAATTGCTGCTCCAGTTTCCATCAGGCAGTCCTCCAGACAGAGTAGTTATAAAATCATAGAATGGTTTGTGTTGGAAGGGACCTCAAAGATCTTCAAGTTTCAAACCCCCTGTCATAGGCAGGGTCACCACCCACTAGATCCGGTTGCTCAGGGCCTCATCTAACCTGATGAATGAATACTATGAGCAGGACTAGAGGCACCTGGCCTCCAGCCACGGGGAGGATAGGGACAATTGGGTTTATTGGACTTTGAGAATTCCATGGCCTGGCACATGGGACCCACAGAAGATATAAGGCTCTAGTGGGTACCGGTGCACAGCATACCCTAAAAACCTGCTCCACTGTGGTACACCATGGGCTGCTGGGGACACAGCCTGCTTCACATTGGACCTCACCACGGGCCACAGGGGACTTCTGCTCCGGCTCCTGGAGCACCTCTCTCCCTCCTTCTTCACTGACCTTGGTGTCTGCAAGGCTGTTTCTCACTCATCTCTCTCTCCCAGATGCTATTCCACAGCAGATTTTCCCCTTACCTGGTTTTCCTCATCTGGTCCCTTCTACTTGGTGAAACACATCCAATTTTCCAACATATCACTGTCACTTTTCATTTCCTTTTTTTCCTTTCCACAAACATTTCCTTTGTCTCCTTGTCCTCACTGCTTCCAGTGTTCTAATAGAGCAGTGTTCTGCTCTAATGAGCTCAAAGAGAGGCAATGTCAGTGCTGGCCCTAGTCGGGCCTGGGCACCATGAGGGATGCCATACGAGCAGTGGTGCTGCTCACCACGAACCAGGCCAGCTTCCTACAGAGCTGCCTTACAAGGAGCATGGCCACCAAGAAAATCTGAGTTATCAGACCCAGCTTAGATCCTGTGAGATACCACACAGAAAAGGGTCTAGAGCCAGTAGGAAAAGAGGTACAGGTGTGGGAGTCCCTAGGACAGCCTGGTGTGGAGAGCAGCAAGGGCTGTGACAAGGCTGAGAGTCCCAACAGGACCCAGGGTTTTGTGCCCATGGCTCTGGCTGTTGTCTCTGCCACTGAGGCCTACGAGGAGACAGCTTATCGTGAAAGCACCAGGGCCTCATTGCCTCCTCGCCCCCACCCATGAACCAGGCAGGGCTCGTACCATTCTCCTGCACTTGGCCATGCACATCCCCATCTCCTCCTGCCCCACGAAGAGCCCTGAGCAGTGTGTGAAGGGAAAGGATCTCCCTTCCCAGGGGCCAGGGGACAAGGCCTGGTCCTTTATTTTGGTGACACACAACCAGTTTTCCTACACATCGGTGTCACCTTCACATTGCCTTTTTCTGCTTGTCCTCACTGCCTCCAATGCTCTGCTCTAACGAGCTCCAAGGGAGGCTGTGTCAGTGCTGGCCCTCAGGGGGACACGGCAGGAAACTTGCCTCTGACTTGGACTTGTTGAGAGATGTCTTCAATTGTCTCTCAGTGCCTGAGGTTCGTGGGCTCCCCAGCAAAGCCCCCCGAGGGGGGATTCCAATGCCTTGGGCTGGGCGTCTGGTGCTGAGCTGGGCCGGGCTCCTGGGACAGAGAGAGCTCGTGGCAAGAGGGCCCTGGTGCAGAGAGACAGCTGTGCCCAGGAGCAGCTCCTGTGCACAGCGCAGCAGGGCTGGGGGCTCTGACCGCAGCTGGCATGGGGAGAGGAGAGAAGGAGAGAGGGCTTGGAGGCAGTTGGCAATGGGAGGATGCTGAGAGCTGCCTGCAGGAGAAATCTGCACAGCCCTTGACAAGGTACGTCTCTGGCTGCAGGGCCATGCAGGTGGGGTTGCCAGGGGGGTCTTCTACAGCTGGCACATCCGATGCCTGACAGCATCTGTCGGGATGGGTCTCTCTGTTTCTCCAGCAAAGTGTAGAAGAAGCTGTAGAGAATGGCATTTATAAGAGGAAATTTCGAAGGGAAGACAGAGGCTTGGTTTATCTAAAGGGAAGAGATTTTTTGGAGTCTGTGCTTTCAGATTCCTGCAGTGGAGGGGAATCTGAGTGAATCCGAGTACACAGCTTGTGGGATGGGTCTGTGAGCATGGACAGGGAGGAGACATGGGGACACAGAAGCGGCTCCCAGCAGGGACACGGGCAGGCAGCAGGGACATGGGCAGGCGGTGAGAGGGAGCTGCTGCCAGAAATGCTGTGCGAGGGAGGGCTCAGGCACCTCCCTGCCAGCCCCTGCAGGGCAGGCGCCTTCCCTGGGACACCCCCTGCTCTCCTCTGCCACCAGCACAGCCTCTGCCCTCAAGCCCCCCCTGTCCCCAGCAGGAGCTGCCTCCTCTGCAGGCAGAGCTGCAGCACAGGAGGGTGTGCTGAGTGTCCGTCTGTCCCTCCCTGGCCTTGCCTCCGCTGGCAGCAGCACGCTGCCATTCCTCCTGGCTTCTCCACCTGGCTGTGCTGCTGCTGCTCTTGTTCCCAGGCTGCCTGGGGATGGGGGTTTCACCTGCCCATGGAGTGAGCCCTCGGGGTGCTTGGGGGAAGGGGAGTACGGGGACAGGGTGAGGGGTCTGGAGATGGGCACTTGGAGCCTGGCTTCTTCTCCTCTCAGCAGTACCCAGGTTCTTCTCAGGAGAACCTCCTTAGTGCAATTGTCCTGTAGCTCAAAGAGATGCCAGCACAGCTGAGACCAGCACTGATGGACAGACTGGCTGTCGTCTCTGTGGGACGCTCTGCACTAAAGGGACAGTCTCTTTGCCTCTGAGGATCCACAAGGTGTTTCTTGGAGTGCAGCAGAACGCCCAGGATTTTTGACTTAGAATCACTCCTCAGGTGTGGTGGGGCAGCTAGAACCAAAAATACAAAACAAATAATTATATAACTAAATCTCCGCACCTTTGTGCTGCAGTTGGGTGAACTAGGATCAAAACTGGGGAAATCTCTTTGATATCAGCAGTAAAGTGAATCTGAGACTACCCCATGTTCCTACCATGTTACTACCATGTTACTACCTCTGGCTGTAGTGCAGGACTGATTCTTGCATTGCCCACAGATGAGTCCCCTGCTCCCAGAGACACTCTCAGGCAGAATCAATGAAAGAGACCTTCAAAATATGTGCCTGGAAATGGGCAATTTTTGGTGATTTTAAGTGACAAAATGGAAAGAGTTTTCCTCTGATATGCCTGTGGTACATTATCACTGCCTTTGTCCTCCTTGTACAGGACCTCATGACCAGAATTAGCAGATGTCCAACAGCAGCTCCATCACTGAGTTCCTCCTGCTGGCATTCGCAGACACGTGGGAGCTGCAGCTCCTGCACTTCGGGCTCTTCCTGGGCATCTACCTGGCTGCCCTCCTGGGCAACGGCCTCATCCTCACCGCCGTAGCCTGCGACCACCGCCTCCACACCCCCATGTACTTCTTCCTCCTCAACCTCGCCCTCCTTGACCTGGGATCCATCTCCACCACTCTCCCAAAAGCCATGGCCAATGCCCTCTGGGACACCAGGGCCATCTCCTATCAAGGGTGTGCTGCACAGGTCTTTTTCTTTCTCTTCTTCATATCAGCAGAATATTATACTCTTACAGTCATGGCCTACGACCGCTACGTGGCCATCTGCAAGCCCCTGCACTACGGGAGCCTTGTGGGCAGCAGAGCTTGTGCCCAGATGGCAGCAGCTGCCTGGGGCAGTGGCTTTCTCAATGCTGTCCTGCACACGGCCACTACCTTTTCCCTCCCCCTCTGCCAAGGCAATGCTGTGGACCAGTTCTTCTGTGAAATCCCCCAGATCCTCAAGCTCTCCTGCTCAGACGCCTACCTCAGGGAAGTTCGGCTTACTGCAATCACCTTCGGTTTAGGTGTCGGTTGTTTTTTTTTTGTTGTGCTGTCCTATGTGCAGATCTTCAGGGCAGTGCTGAGGATGCCCTCTGAGCAGGGCCGGCACAAAGCCTTTTCCACGTGCCTCCCTCACCTGGCCGTGGTCTCCCTGTTTGTCAGCACTGTCCTGTTTGCTTACCTGAAGCCCCCCTCCATCTCTTCCCCACCCAGGGACCTGGTGGTGGCAGTTCTGTACTCGGTGGTGCCTGCAGCACTGAACCCCCTCATCTACAGCATGAGGAACCAGGAGATCAAAGATGCAGTGAGGAAACTATTACTATACATGCTTTTTCATCATCAAGAATGACTTCATTATTGAGATTATTATCATATCATTTTTTGTCATTATACTTATTATCAAAATGTAATATTAGAAATAATCCTAACAGGACTACCTGGTTATTTGGGAAAATGAGAGAATGATTTCCTTAAGTATATTTTTATTAATATTTTAGCAACATTTTATATTGATAGAAATAATGTTATTCTTATCCTTCTGCGTAACAAGTTTTAAAAATATTTTTAACCAATCATAGAATCGCGGAATCACAGAATGGCCTGGGCTGGAAAGGACCTCAAAGATCATCTAGTTCCAACCCCCCTACCATGGGCAGTGACACCTCCCAGTAGAACATGGTTGCTCAGGACTTCATCTAATTTGCTCTTGAAGACCTGCAGGGATGGGGCATCCAATATCTCTGTGGAAAACCTGTTCCAGTGCCTCACTATCCTCTGAGTGAAAACTTCCCTGGTAACCTCTAATAGGAATTTCCCCTTTCTTTTAATTTAAAACCACTTCCCCTTGTCCTATCATTATCTACCTGAGTAAAGAGTCCTTCTCCATCCACTTTATAAGACCACTTTAAGTATTGAAAATCTGCAATGACGTCACCCCGGAGCCTTCTCACCTGGTAGGCTGAACAGCCCCAGCTCTCTCATCCTTTCTTCATAGGAGAGGTGCTCCAGCCCCTTGATCATCTTTGTGGCCTCCCTTTGGACCCGCTCTAACAGCCCACATCCTTCTTGTGCTGGGGGCCCCAGACCTGGATGCAGGACTCCAAGTGGGGCCTCACAAGGGCAGAGCAGAGGGGGACAGTCACCTGCCTCCACCTGCTGGTCGCCCCTCTCTTGATGCAGCCCAGGATGCACTTGGCCTTCTGGGCTACAACCACGCACTGCTGGCTCATGTTGAGCTTTTCATCCAGCAGAACCCCCAAGTCCTTCTCTGCAGGGCTGCTCTCAATGAGTTCTTCTCCCAGCCTATCCCCATGTCTGGGATTTCCCTGGACCAGGTGCAGCACCTTGCACTAGGACTTGTTGACCCTCCTTAAGTTAACATGGGCCCAAATTTCAAGCTTGTCCAGGACCCTTTGGATGACATCCCTTCCTCTGTTGCATCCACTACACCCCTCAGCTTGGTGTCATCTGCACACTTGCTGAGGGTGCACTCTACCCCACTGTCCCTGTCATTGATAAAGATATTAAACAGTACTGGTCCCAGGATAGACCCCTGAGGGACACCACTCATCACCAGCCTCCACTTGGACATAGAGCCGTAGACCATCTCTCTCTGGGTGTGACCTTCATGCCAAATCCTAGTCCACTCAATGCTCCATCCATCAAATGTGTATCTCTCCAATTTGGAGACCACGATGTCATGTGGGACCATGTCAAAGGTCTTACAGAAGTCCAAGTAGATGACATCGGTCGGTCTTCCATTGTCATCGGATGAGGTCACTCCATTGTAGAAAGCCACCAGATTGGTCCAGTACAACTTACCCTTTGGTGAAGCCAAGCTGGCTCTCTTGGATCACCTCTCTGCCTTGCATGTGTCTGACATTGATTCCAGGAGGATCTTTTCCATGATCTTGACAGGCACTGAGGTGAGGCTCACTGTTATGGAGTTCCTTGGGTCCTCCTTTCTACCCTTTTTAGAAATGGGAGTGATGTTTCCCTTTTTCCAGTCACCAGGGACTTCACCCGACTGCCAGGACTCTTCAAATATGATGGAGAGAGGCTTGGCAACTATATCAGCCAGTTCCCTTAGGACCCTGAGGTGCAAGTCATCAGGCCCCATAGACTTGTACTTGTTGAGTTTCATCTGGTGTTCCCAAACCTGCTCTTCACTTACAGCAGGTGGGACTTTGACCCCAGCTTCCATCTCTGGGTTCAGGGAAAGGAAAGACTTGGGAAGCCTGACTGGCACTGAAGACTGAGGAGAAGACATTGTTGGGTTCCTCAGCCTTCTCCATGTCTGTCATTACCAGTTCACCCTTCTCATCCATCAGAGGGGGTACAATATCCTTGGCCTTTCTTTTCTGAGCAATGTATCTACAAAATCTCTTCCTGTTATTCCTTGCTTCACTCGATAAGCTCAGTTCCATCTGTG